>NW_026061860.1:0-2954938 GCF_023897955.1 Schistocerca gregaria | reverse complement strand
ACACTAGATCGCGTGTTTCCATGCTACTCTATCCTGTGCAAGCTGCTTCATCTCCCAGTACCTACTGCAACCTACATCCTTCTGAATCTGTTTACTGTATTCATCTCTTGGTCTTCCTCTACGTTTTTACCTTCCCTGCTGCCCTCCAATACTAAATTGGTGATGTCTGAGAACATGTCCTACCAACCGATCCCTTCTTCTACTCAAGCTGTGCCACAAACTCGCCTTCTCCCGAATCGTATCCAATACCTCCTCATTAGTTATATGATCTACCCATCTAATCTTCAGCATTCTTCTGTAGCACCACATTTCGAAAGCTTCTATTCTCTTATTGTCCATGTTTCACTTCCATACCAGGCTACACTCCATACAAATACTTTCAGAAACGACTTCCTGACACATAAATCTATACTCGATGTGAACAAATTTCTCTTCTTCAGAAACGCTTTCCTTGCCAGTCTACATTTTATATCCTCTCTACTTCTCATCAGTTATTTTGCTCCCCAAATAGCAAAACTCATTTACTACTTTAAGTGTCTCATTTCCTAATATAATTCCCTCAGTATCACCTGACTTAATTCGAGTCCATTCCATTATCCTTGTTTTGCTTTTGTTGATGTTCACCTTATATCCCCCTTTCAAGACACTATTCATTCCGTTCAACTGCTCTTCCAGGTCCTTTGCTGTCTCTGACAGAATTACCACGTCACTGGTGAACCTCAAAGTTTTTATTTCTTCTCCGTGGATTTTAATACCTACTCCAAACTTTTGTTTTACTGCTTGCACAATATACAGACTGAATAACATCGGGGAGAGGCTACAACCCTGTCTCATTCCCTTCCCAACCACTGCTTCCCTTTCATGTCCCTTGACTCTTATAACTGCCATCTTGTTTCTGTACAAACTGTAAATAGCCTTTCGCTCACTGTATTTTACCCCTGCCACCTTTAGAATTTGAAAGAGAGTATTCCAGTCAACATTGTCAAAGGATTTCTCTAAGTCTACAAATGTTAGAAACGTAGGTTTGCCTTTCCTTAATCTACTTTATAAGGTAAGTCGTAGGGTCAGTATTGCCTCATGTGTTC
Source organism: Schistocerca gregaria (assembly GCF_023897955.1). Taxonomy (NCBI): domain Eukaryota; kingdom Metazoa; phylum Arthropoda; class Insecta; order Orthoptera; family Acrididae; genus Schistocerca; species Schistocerca gregaria. The sequence continues at coordinate 2,953,853 of NW_026061860.1, read as the reverse complement.
CAGTATTTCTACGGAATCCAAACTGATCTTCCCATAGGTTGGCTTCTAGTTTTTCCATTCATCTGTAAAGAATTTGCTTAAGTACTTTGCAGCAGTGACTTATTAAACTGATAGTTTGGTAATTTTCTCATCTGTCAACGCTTGCTCTCTTTGGGATTGGAATTATTATACTCTTCTTGAGGTCTGAGGGTATTTCGCCTGTCTCATACACCTTGCTCAACAGATGGTAGAGTTTTGTCAGGACTGGCTCTCCCAAGGCTGTCAGTAGTTCTAATGGAAGGTTTTCGACTCAGGTCTTTCACTGCTCTGTCAAACTCTTCATGCAGTATCATATCTCCCATTTCATCTTCATCTACATCCTCTTCCATTTCCACAATATTGTCCTCAAGTACATCACCCTTGTATAGACCCTCTATATACTCCTTCCAACTTTCAGCTTTCCCTTCCTTGCTTAGAACTGAGTTTCCATCTGAGCTCTTGATATTCATACAAGTGGTTCTCTTTAATTTTCCTGTAGGCAGTATCTATCTTACCCCTAGTGAGATAAGCTTCTACATCCTTACATTTGTCCTCTACCCATCTCTGCTTAGCCATTTTGCACATCCTGTCGATCTCATTTTTGAGACATTTGTATACCTTTTTGCCTTCTTCATTTACTGCATTTTTATATTTTCTCCTTTCATCAGTTAGGTTCAATAACTCTTCTGTTACCCAAGGATTTCTAGCAGCCCTCATCTTTTTTCCTACTTTATCCTCTGCTGCCTTCACTACTTCGTTCCTGAAAGCTACCCATTCTTCTTCTACTGTATTACTTTCCCCCATTCCTGTCATTTGTTCCCTTATGGTCTCCTTGAAGCTCTGTACAACCACTGGTTCTTTCAGTTTATCCAGGTCCCATCTCCTTAAATTCCCACCTTTTTGCAGTTTCTACAGGTCATAACCAATAGATTGTGGCCAGAGTCCACATTTGCCCCTGGAAATGTCTTACAATTTAAAACCTGTTTCCTAAATCTCTGTCTTACCATTATATAATGTGAAATATTGCAGTATCTCCAGGTCTCTTCCACATATACAACCTTCTTTCATGATTCTTGAACCCAGTGTTAATCATAGCTAAGTTATGATCCGTGCAAAATTCTACCACATGGCTTCCTCTTTCATTTCTTCCCCCCCCCCCCCCCCCCCCCCCAATCCATATTCACCTACCACGTTTCCTTATTTCCCTTTTCCTGCTACCGAATTGCAGTCACCAATGACTATTAAATTTTCGTCTCCTTTCACTATCTGAATAATTTCTTTTACTTCATCATACATTTCTTCGTCATCTGCAGAGCTAGTTGGCATATAAAGTTCTACTACTGTGGTAGGCGTGGCCTTCGTGTCTATCTTGGCCACAATAATGCGTTTACTATGCTGTTTGTAGTAGCTTACCCACACTCCTATTTTTTTTATTCATTATTTAACCTACTCCTGGTTACCCCTCATTGATTTTGTGTTTATAACCCTGTAGTCACCTGACCAAAAGTCTTGTTCCTCCTGCCACCGAACTTCACCAATTCCCGCTATATCTTACTTTAACTTATCCATTTCCCTTTTTAAATTTTCTAACCTACCTGCCCGATTAAGGGATCCGAAATTCCACGCTCCGTTCCGTAGAACGTCAGTTTTCTTTCTCCTGATAACGACATCCTACTGAGTAGAGCTCGCCCAGAGATCCGAATGGGGGATTATTTTACCCCCGAAATGTTTTACCGAAGAGGACGCCATCATCATTTAACCATACAGTAAATGTGCATGCCCTCGGGAAAAATTTCTGCCATAGTTTCCCCTCGCTTTCAGCCATTCGCAGTACCAGCACAGCAGGGCCGTTTCGGTTCGTGTTACAAGGGCAGATCAGTCAATCATCCATAATGTTGCCCTGCAACTACTAAAAAGGCTGCTGCCCCTCTTTAGGAATCACACCTTTGTCTGGCCTCTCAACAGATACTCCTCCGTTTTGGTTGCCCTATGGTACGTCTATCTGTATCACTGAGGCAAGCAAGCCTCCCCACCAACGGCAAGGTCCATGGTTCATGGTTCATTGGGATGATGATAAATAAAAGTGGCGAGTGGATGAGTGTGTTATGCATTGCAAGGCAAAACACAGCCAACTGGGCACGGTATAGCAAGAGCCAACGCTGCAGCACACTACTGGAACAGAAACCTTTCATCATTTTCCACTATGGAAGTGTTTAGAGAACGTGAGCTTAAGTCCTAAACGAACATAGTGTGGATGTGTAAGCCCTCAGCCTTCGTGCACTAAATTCTTCTCATCTCAGTACCACAGCCTTCGCCATCGGCGTAACCGTGGAATGCAGTAAGGGGTTGGCTGTTCGACCACAAGAAGCAGCAGCCTGCCCTGAGTTACAAGGGGCTAGCGGAAATTCGCGGGGATTGTCAGCTGCACTGTTTTGCTGCTTTACCTACAACTCAGACTATTGTGGTCGTGACATTTCTTGTACCTATTAAGTGTTGCAACAATGTATTTGTATGATTTCAGCTGTTACAACTGCGACTCTTTGGCATCACGGTAATAGGGTACGGCATTTTTTCGCCTGTTTAACTGCACAGTTTTATTTTTCGCTATCGATTTGCTGTAGTACCTTAGAACATATTCTGAGGTCAAACAGAACGACCTCAACGCGAGCCAGCATGAATTTCGAGAATATAGATCATGCAAAACCCAATTCACTTAAAAAGCACAGTTGTCCTGGTGAGTGAAATGCGTTTCGGAAACCAGTAAACACCGTTTTCCCCCGTCTGCCTTGATCTCTGGTTTTCAGACTGTCGTTCGAGTCGGGTTGCACGTAGTCGATGTTTTCGGAATTCATGCTGCTTAGCAGGGGGAGCTCATTCAGTCTGAGGTACCTCGTTACGCCTGAGTTCAGAATTATAAATTTTCTGCTTGACCAAGATTTCGTGCCACCGTGAAGACCAGCCTAGACTTCAGGGTGGCTCTAATGCCACTCTTGATTCCTTGTGGATGGCTTGGAAGTTAATGCTGATAATCTCTGACAACTGTACACAGTCGTATGCGTGAATACAAGGTGCGCTGATAAAAAGTAAAACATTTATTAACTGTCGGCTGCTACTTGGTAATCAGCACGTGATTACCGACGCAAAAGGTAATACAGAGTTTGACAGTAGGCGTACAAAAAATATCTCGTGACCAAAGACGTAAGCGTAGTTATGGCGATTCGCTTCTTAAAAGTTTACACAAGTACAGATGGAAATTGTGCTCGAATATCTGATACAAATAAAGCAATATACTGATGTGAGTTGGGCGTTTTACTGCTCTGTAACTGGCAACAGGATCGCGTTTACGTGTATGTTATCTGGGCATCACAACCAATTAAAGTAAATCCTCCTCCTCCCCCCCCCCCCCCATAAGCATAAAAAAGCAAATGTCGGGCTTGGTAGTCTAGCGATAATGAGCGTGCAGGAACAGTAGAAGTCGCGAGTTCGAATCTCGGTGCCTTTCTTTTTTGTATTTTTAAGTGCAGTGTGCCATGTTTTTGGCTAAATATACCACTTAATCTTTTACCCTTGTTTTCGCCTGTCTGTTGCAGATCCTTTGCTTCAGGAACGGGGAGATGTATCAAGTTGAAATTTTTTTCACATACTGAGTTCGTGTTCCCTTCACGGTGTAAAATATACAGACCTAGAGGGCACTTTCTGTTGACCTACACTAATGAAAATTAGCAAGGAGCAAGGTTTTACAGTACACGTAAAGGAAAGATCCGAAAACTGGCAATTTGTTATTATATCACACGGAAATTGTTATCCAACATCGAACTTCAAATTACAACATCAGTAGTTCTGCGTTCATGTTGACTGGGTCCCAATACTAAACGTCAAATATCGCGCAAGGAATGGCAGTATTGTGTTTCGGAATGTAGCCGTCATCAGATATCCATATGCGATTACTGCATGTGCATATGTCGTTCAAAGTTGCATGTGAAGCAAAATTTCGCAGAATAGACGCAGTTAGCCTCAATGCAGAACTTCTAATTACTCTAATAACAGTAATACTTAAATATCTTCAACATTTCGCGGTCCTGTCACCAACTGTATAAACATTAATTTTAATAATGAACAGTCTCAGTTGCACCGTTTATCTAGAATTTACCTGTGTTTCAGTCGGGATAACCCAACCTTCTTCACAGTAACAGTATCTACTGTCTGTCCATAGTGGACATCGCCAAGTTAATACTACTAATTCATAAACTATCGCCAGACTGTAAAACTTATCTGGCACTGCCTCGGCCCCACTTCGCGACCGCGATACGGCAGCCACGAGTGCTGTACTGGATCTCCACTATGAACACACAGTAAACACTGTTATTCTGAAGAAGGTTGAGTTATCCCTACTGAAACCTGGGTAAAGTCTAGGTAAGCGGTGCAACAGAGGCTGTTCATTATTAAAATAATAATACTGGTCGCCTGCTTCCTGCATGACTTTGTCACATTTATACTATTAAAATGAAAACATTCTCGAAAATCTTTTAATCCGTGGGATCGGTATCTTGCCAGGATCAATGTCGATAACGGGTGAAAATAGTCGAAATTCTCTATTCCCGGAACGTATGAACTGTCTACATACATAATTAAGTTTGTATAACATCCTCACCGAGCGAGTCCATTTTTTCGTATATTATGCAATGTACCTTTTTTCTCTTTTGAAAATGTGTCTTAATGACGTGTAAGATTTGGCAGTTCATGGATGACTGACATGCAATGATTCAAACCCATTACATTCTTATGCCTTGTCTTAAATAACAATGCTGCAATGAGACTGAAAATTGAAACCTATTACAGGGTTGCCACAACTTTCCCCCAAGTGAAAGACCTAAATTGTAAAAAGAAAAGTAATGACCTCTGTGTTTCTGAACGTGTGAACAAAAATCTTAAGTACTAACATCAAAACGTTGTGTAATGAACTGCTTGTAGATGGAGAAAGGAAGCCCAATGGTAGATATGTTTAATTAAGATCACTGATTTTATTTTCATAAAGCGAAACCCATTTGGTGACGAAAATATGCATTTTCTTGGAGTTGCGAGACACATTCCTGAAAGCAGTGATGGTATTTAAAATAATCTCAGAAAAAAGTAGGCCTCTCGAAATAAATGTACAAGGTGGGGAAGAGGTGTGTCAACCAACACTGTAGGTGACTGCTAATAAAATTATGCTTCTATGTTCGTAATTGTCGGTTATGTCTATTATCTACAGGTATTGTGTGATTCTTTTTCTTTCAATAAATACATGACTTCATAGTGTACAAACTGCCTGCGATTGCCACAAATTTTTTTTTCTTATCGTCCAAATATATAAACTACTTTCGAAGTGCCAAAATATACTATAATAAATAAATTTTGTATCAAACGCCGCACTGTACAATGTACTTGCTGTGAGACATTCACGATTCACGAAATACATCGCCTGGGGCCGAGGAGGGGCACCACAGTCCTAGGTCCATGGTAGTACCCGCACATTAGTGGCAAACTATGGGCTTTGGATCGGCAGGCCCGATCCATTAGAGAGACCCACAGAAATGGCCTGCAATTTTTGCCCGCCACGAAAGTCCATTCATGTGGCCAGCCATTCACATGTCACAGTCACCACATCGATGAAATGAGACCGCGGCGATAACACACGCAACGGGTAACTCGAGCAAATACTCTGAGAGTAGTCAGCAACTCACCGTAAGGATGATCGCCCAGGTACATAGAAAAGACCATCAAACTCTATAACTAAATTTTTGGCTACAGCCTTTGTCAGAAAACGAAAGTTGTTGTGACTTTTTTTTACCGCCAGTTCTTTTGTCCAGTTGCGGAAGCTGTCAGGCGCTGACGCCACGCTGCAACACACGACTGCCAGGCGGGCTGCATCGAGCACAGCCCCTGTAAATCAGCAACTGCACAGTCCAGCGAGCTAAGAAAGTTGCAACTCGGTCTGCAGAGGTCCTTCGTGCACACGAGACACTAGAACAGGTGGTGCACACAACCGCGACAGTATCACTGCTGCTGCGGACCTTTCGCTGCATCCACCGTGACTCGTGCGGCCACTGGAGTGTAAGTGTGCCTCCCGGGCAGTCCCGTCGTAGCCGACAATTGGTGCCCAGCATCGACTCCTACTGCACGCCGCCTTCGCTTCCTGTCCACAGTGTTAACTATACAGACGGCGCTTCTACGAAATCGGCAAAAAATTAGATACACCATTTAAAGAATATTACGTTTTTGAAGAAAACTACACTGTCAAAAATTCCCTTTAACTAACAGCTAAAATTAAAAACTTTTCCATTTCTGATGATGGTAATTCCGTATCCTTTAACGTAGTTAATTTACTTGCTAACATTCACATTTATGAGACTATTAAAATTACTGATGAGAATCTTCTCCAACACAAAAACCTAATGTACAAGAAATTAAAGATGTCATTAGGTTATTACTTCTGATACTCTCCTACAACTATTTCCAGTTTAACGCTGAAATTTTTTTTACGACCTTAAGCCTTTGCCGTGCCCATTTGTATAACAAGTACGCTTGCCAACAGTTTTGTTAAACATCACAAAAGGCAGTACTTTAAGAAATTGGTGTGACCTGAGCAATTTTCCAGTCTTTAGGTACGGATCTTTCTGTGAGCGGTTGTATATAATTACTAAACATGGAGCTATTGTATCAGCACACTCAGAGGAACTTGACTGGTATACAATCTGGAACGGAAACCTTGCCTTTAATAAGTGATTTAAGCTGCTTTGCTACACCGAGGATATCTGCTTCTCATTTTGGCACTTTCTGTTGACTGGGCTTCGGGAATGCTTACTTCGTATTCTTTGCTGAAGGAGTTTCGGAAAACCACGTTTCTTAACTCTACTTTGGTGGCACTGTCATCAGTGACTCCACTGTTACTTTCGCCCAGTGAAGGTACTGATTGCGTCTTGACACTGGTGTACTCTATGCATGACCAGAATCTCTTTGGGTTTTTAGCCAGATTTCGAAACAGAGTTTTTTTGCGGAAATTATCAAGAGCATCTCGCACTGTAGTAACCGCTATATTTAGAACTTCTGCAAAACATTGCCAGTCTTGCGGATTTTGGATTCTTTTAGATTTGGCATGCATTTTCGTTACTTCTGCAACAGCGATTTCACCCGTTTTGTCCATGGGGGATCAGTACCATCACTTATTAATCTATGTGGTATATATATCTCTCAATTGCAATCGATACTATTTCTCTGAAATCATTCCACATCTTTTCTACGTTTACATGATCAGATCGGAAGGAGTGGGGGCTGTTTCCTTAAAAATCGTTAAGAGCATTATTAGCTTTTTTAAAATAGATGTGCTTTGAGTTTCTTTTTGATGGTTGTAGGTGTTACAGTATTCAGTGTAGCAGCAACTGCCTTGTGGTCGCCAATCCCTGTATTCGTCATGATACTACCTATTCATCCAGGAATATTTGCTGCTAAGAGGTCAAGTACGCCTTCGCAATCATTTATGCTTCGAGTGGGCTCACGAAATAATTGTTCAAAATAATTTTTTTTAGGAAGCATTCATTACAATTTCGGCTGACGTTTTATGCGTACCGCCGCCTTTAAAGGTATAAATTTTCCAGCATATCGAGGATAGATCGAAATCAACACCGACTATAATTGTGTGAGTGGGGTACCTTTTGAAATGAGACTCACGTTTTCTTTGAACTGTTCAGCAACTATATCCTCTCACTCGGGGGTCGGTAAAACGATCCAGTTTAGTCCGATTGACAAGTACAGCCTCTACCCAAACTATTTCGCAGGAACTATCTACTTCAGTTTCACTACAAGGTAAACTACTTCTGACAGCAATAAATACTCCAGCAGCAACTATGTTTAATCTATCCCTTCTGAACGTTGTTAGGTCGTTTGAAAAAATTTCGGCTTAACATATTTCCGGCTTTAGCCAGGTTTCCGTACCTATAACTGTTTGAGCTTCAGTGCTTTCTATTAGGGCCTGGAGCTCTGGTTCTTTCCAAACACAGCTACGATAATTTACAACACCGATCGTTTCTACAACCACCTTATTGTGTGTTACCTGCCCCCTTTTAGACAGACGCCATTTCTATGTTTTCCTGAGACCCTCTAACCTAAAAATGCACCCCAGCCGCCCCCACTACCCGTGTAGTGGACTCCTGACCTATTAAGCGGAATCCAGAAACCCACTACCCTACGGCACAAGTCAAGGACTCTGAGGCCTACACAGTAAGATAACCACCCAAGCCTATGATTCATACCTTTCACTCGGCTCTGCACCGAAGGACCACAGTCGGTTCTGTCGATGATGGTGCAGATTATGAGCTCCGCCTTAAACTCGCTTAACCATATCCGCTAAACAAAACCAGAGAGAATCTCCTCCAATCCAAAGCGACACACGCCATTGGCACCGACTGGAGCCACCACCTGCTGTTGGCTGCGCCCTGTACTCTTCATGGCATCCGGAACACTCTTTACAAATCAGGAATGACTCCCCCACCTTGTGCACACTGCCGTCCTTCCCCTCGTTGGCAGCCATGTTATTAAGGGGGCCCAATTACTCGCCTATTATTGGAGTTCCGAACTACCAGCAAACTCACCTTCTGTGAACGCCCAGAATTTGCGTTCCAAGAAGCTTCCTCTGGAGGCCCTACGATCGGCCCCTCGCAAAGTCGTTGGCTGCCTGCCAGGCTTTAGAATGATCTCTCAGTCGACCACAGGTGAGGGATCAACCTCAGCGCTGTAGACCAACATAAATTTAGGCTAATGGCACCAGTGCTGCTCAGAAATCTGCAGTCTGAGAAGACAATTCACAAATGCAAGGGGAAAAGACACAACAATGCTGTAAGCGAATATCAGAGACTTATCTATTATAAAGAACGTTCCTAGATGTAGAAAGCGACCGAAATTGTTAATTCTACTTACGATGTTTTAAAAGAATTAACTGATATGGTAAAATAAACCAAGTCTGCTTTTCTTCATGGTTACGTGACGTTACCTATATATCTGTTTTGTATTTTTATTCGTCCATGCCTTTCGTTTAAGCACTCACTCAAGCTAAACAGGTCTCTGCTGCCAAGTCATTATCACTTGTCATCGATGAAGGGTGAAAAACAAAGGAAAGGGTATTCACTTTCTTTTGCCTGATGGCGGATTTAAGGAGTGGGGATGCATAGCAAAAGCGCATTCTTACGCAACTTTGGTAAAAACAAACGTACGTTTATACCGTAACAGCGTTGCGTACGTGGATTAGGACTCTAGAATCATATTGATCTACTAAGAAGGGCAACCAAATCAGCATCCGCTGAAAAGTGGATAGTAGCACGAGGAGATTTATTTTTACTTTCCAGACATTAATGCAGACTCTAGAAAATTCGAAGCCCAAGGGCCAGGTACAATCGAGTCTGCACAATTCGAAGGATGTAAGAAAAAGTTAGAATAATGAATTCTATTTAACTCGCCTTTAGACCAGATGGAATCAGGAAAAATCGAAATAAAATTTCGACTTTTTTTCTATTGTATTCCCAGTTTTCTTACATGTTATTTCCTTTTGTATTTGAAACGGAAGGCACGCACAAATCTTCAAAAATACATAAATTCAGCTTCATTCATTTTTCAATACTGAACAAACTGTTACGAATGGATGCATTTTGTGAACTAAATTTCTTATAAACCACCTTATGCCTTTGGATTTAGCGTGTCACTTCTTATTTGTATCTGAGACTTCGGTTCCCAGACTAACCGTTAATGATGTAGCGTTCCGTTAAGCTATAACCTCCGACAAATACCCTTGCTACCCTGCACTGAGTAAGCCAATTCCATAAGCTTTCAGCAAGAGGCGGGAACTCGCCTCGCCGGTCTGCTTGCTCCCGCCTTTTAACAATTATCAGCAACATTATCTTTCTGCTCGATGATCGTTTGCAGCATGGATAGTAAAATCCCGAAACAATTCGTCACCTACTACTTCTCGAAGCATTCCACAGCGTCGAAACTCGTTTCTGTTTTACGAAAGTCGAAAACTTCCTGGAAGGTATTCTGACGTGAAAACGTCTAGTTTCTCCTTGGTCGGAGTTTCTTATATGACAAAATGGCGTCTGATTTGAATCACTATTAATTACGAGACCGACAGTGCGCAAACAAAGGTTAAGTCCACGTGGTTGTCGCTTATTGCCTGTGTTGGCATATGCGGGTCATTGTTAGGAATCATCTTTGTGAAAAGTTGTAAACTGGTGTAGCTGTAAGCTAGGATTCTCATTCGTGTGTCATTGCGATGAACAGCTTAGGGAGCGCCGCTAGGAGGAATGGAAAATAAAAATATTCGCTGGAATATAAACGAAAATCTATATATTGAGTTTAAACCTACGACACACAGGAAGAGTTCGTCTCAGGACTTGTAAATATGCTCTAAATTACAGAAAACGCGACAAAAGCCTAAAAAGGGCAGCGCTGAGAGAAGGCGACAGCTCCCTCAGAGTCGGAAAAAAAGGAAGAAATTGCGCAACGCGATAACGTACTCAAAGGCTATATCGTACCCCAGCCACTGAAAAGTCCAAAACTGTGAGTGTGACCACTGTAATAAAGATATTGTTAACTAAATTTCATATTAATATGAAACACATGTTACGATTTTATCCCGACGTTTTCACGAAAAATCTACGGCGCAGACCTGAACTGCACACACAGAAATTTATTTGCAACGGATTAATAATATGCTGTGGTATTTCGTGCACTGTTAAAACAACTGATGAAACAGACAGAATTATCTGGTGTAAGCTAGGCGTTGACTTGTAATTATAGAATGTCTGCGGGTCGTTTTCATATGACAGTCGCCTCGATTAGTGAAGAAGGTGCTTCGGTTTTCTCGAGGCATTTGGGAACAGGTTGAAACAAACGATTAACAACCGTCGACTGCATACAGTCGCAAAGGCTGATTTCAAATGTCTTTGGTAACTGTAAAGCTACTTCACCTGGGTAGGGGGGACAGCTACTAGTCGGAGGTAAACACTTCCCCCTCACAGCGTTCTAATGTTGCCGGCTACACTATGCCACTCAGCGTCCGATGTAAACACAGCCGACAACAGGAAGTGTGACAGGACTACCAGACCGAGTTCAGAGCAGGAAACGGCCGGGGTCCCCGGTGGTCTAGTGGTAAGGGGGTCTGGAACGTTCCAGCGCCTCGGCTTGTGCTATTCGCCCCAGCCGGGCCGGGGTTCAATCCCCGGCCGGCGCTGGAATTTTCAGATTTCCGAACACTAGCCTCCACCTCTGCCCTGGCATGTGGCGCATGCCGGGCACCCCCGTGGGGTCCGTGCTTCGGATCCCACGTGGAGCTCACTCCCTCACTACAAAATATACCTCATTATGCTGCTGCAATCACTTATTTTAAATTTTAAGGATTACAACAATGAAATAATATCCTTACTAAAAAAACTAATACGTTTTATTTTCGTTTTTGTTCTAAATGCTGCTAAGATAACTACAAGAAATTGTAAGCTGTTTTGGTATTTAATAATCAGTAATTAGAAAAATAAATTTGGCTATAATACTGATACATATATTACATATTTACTTAGTACATTCTCAGTGCAGGAACAGGATAAATTGTTTCAATGTCAAAAGAAATGCAAAATATTATATCAAATTTTTTTTTTTAATTATTCAAGAGTCAAAATGAGATTATGATATGACACAGGTCACTAATGAGGTACTCTCTTTCTTTGTATGAAAGAGGATAATTATCCTGGTTTTATGTGAGCTGAATGTTAAATTAAACAGATAACATTTAACATTTAAAAAACGAATTTCTTGACGATTTTACTGACAGGTCTACATGTTTCATATTATATTTCTGACGGTAGTTAGCTGACATCCTCTCAGGCTCAGCTTTATATGAAAGTATCTTGCAGGTCAGAAAATAAATTTTATTATTACCTCTACAGATTCAGTTGGTCTATTGTTGTTGTACTATTGTTGCATTGCGAGAGAGAGACTGCTACTATAGCTGTTTTCTTTTTCTATTAAATTCCGTGCCATATCTCCATTCTAAATGCTAAAAATCGTGGATAAAACTTTTAGCAATACTATTTCCTTTTCACCACATCGCTGCTAGGTGTCGCTACTGGTCCCTCACACAGTCAGTTGTCTGTAGCGCAGGGCTTCGCTACCAGTGGACTCACTCTGCCGGGATTTGCTGCTTCATTCCTGAACGAGTACGCCGGCTGAACTACCCGCTAAATCCTCACACTAAACGAGAAGCGTAACAGCACCAATACCAAATAAGGCAACTCGTGGTCAGTGCGAATATTTTCAAACCACCACTATGATAACTCCTAGTTGAAAATACTGATACAAACTATTTGCAGAGGAATGGAGCACCTTACAGAAGCTGATTTAGAGGAACATTAATTTGGAGGGAACAGCACCCATATTTATAACATCTTTCGATACAGAAAAAACTTTTGACGATGTTGACCAGAATATACAGTTTGAATTTAAGATGCAACCAGGAATAAAATATAGCGAGCGAAGCATTACTTAGAACTCCACCAGAAACGAGACAGCAGCTGTACGAGTTGAAGGACATGAAAGAAAGGAAATACGTGACAAGTGAGTGAGACAGGATTCTAGTCCATTCCCTGATGTTATTCATTCTTTATACAGGGTGTTTCACAAATCATGCTTCACACTACTCAGGGCTGTTCAGGGGACGTAACTGATGAAGTTTTACATAGGAATCTACTTCTGAAAACGTCAGCCAGCGACGCTACAGAGCGTCAAAGTTACAGATACCGGTGCCTACAAAAATAGAGGGATCCCACGAAGATGTTACAACCTTTCTAAGATGATGAAGATGGAGAAATGCATAAATTTGAGATTATGTCCTTGTACCGGAAAATTATAACAGAGAACCTTTCTGTTACCTCAGTATGTACCGTTATCGTTGTTGCTAAGATGTAGGACAGGAAACTTTCAGGTGTGGTGGTACGGAACGAGAGAAGAAAACAATGTGCAGTACACATAGGCTGTTACATGCATACATCAGGAACCATGAGCACTTGTTCATCTTCGCTAGCGTTCTTTGTAGGAACTATATCGCTTCTGTCCGATATTTTGAGAATGATACAATTATTTTTTCCTAAAACCTAGCAGCTGAATAGTGCTTGAAACGATATAAATGGTACTTATGATTTATGGTATGGAGACAGAAACGGTAGTTCACTTTAATGATAACAATATACAGCAAAATTCAGTAATGTTTCTGCAAAATGCCATAACACACAAATCCTGAAACATAATCGGATATTTCGAATGTGGTACGACACCAGCTGTACAGTTTACTGGACAGATACAGAGTTTTCCGAAATTCTAGCACTTTTAGAGGGAACTAAGCGACAATATTTTTAATTTGAACCCCGTACGGAAACGTATACTTTCCGTGCTACAGCCGTTTGAATACATGTTTGCTAGGTGGGTATGCAACAGGGTAGCCATCGTGGGATGGCGGAAGGGGTGGGGGAAGATGCTTACGTCGGATGTCATTCACCGTCAGCCCTGCCACTCTGACAAGGATCGTGCGTCTCTCAAGTGTCTGTCAGTATTAGAGCAATATTGCGGAGTGCACTTTTGCCGAATACACCGATATGATCCTACTGTATGGCGAAGTTCGTCGCCTTTATCAAGCTCGTTCTCAGCAGCGTCCAACTTCACGGCATACGCTTTTCGCCACAACTGCGCAACGACTTTGAGATAATGGTGCGTTCACCGTCAGCACGGGTGACTGCAGTGCTACAAAGAGACGCAGCGCACCTAAGTTTCAAAAGGCCGTATTGTAAAGAAGAGTGTTTCTAAAAACTTATCAAGTTTCCTTTCAATGAGTGGAATTGTGGAACTATCGATGTACTGGGTCACAGCTAATGACTTACTTGTACAAGTGGTCGCGTTACTAACATGTTTTCCGACGGCTGTAGCGAGGAAACGGTGCGTTACAGGAGATGGGTTCCAATTCAGAATACGAGTATTGTGTACTCATTCCCCATCTACACTAGGAGTTTGTAACGGGAATTTCGGAACATCGTGCATGTTTCCGGTATATTGTACAGTTGTTGTTCCACCATAATAGAAATTTCGAATACATTTCATAATTTCTGAGAGCTCATCAGGCGCGACTACCGTGTCCGCAGTATAAAACCCAGGGGGCGTCTTGCGTACGGGGGCTCTGACGCCCACGAGAACAACTGTAGGTAGAGAGCGCAACACGGCTTCTTTGATGGACTTTTCACTCTAATGCTGCCAGATGTGACTATTTTTAGAGGTATCTTGAACCGCCTCGCACCAGCTTTAAGCTCAAAGCCGAATGTCCCAAATTCTGGCCACTGCTAACATTCTGAAATACACTATCCGATCAAAAGTATCCAGACACCTGGTAGTGGACTTCAATATGCGGTATGACCACCTTTTGCCATTACGAGGGGTTAACCTCTGCTGGGAACGCTTTCAATGTAGACGATATTTTATGCATCACACATGTTGAGAGTTTCATCTGTATGTACGTACGTGACAATACACTGGCCAACAAGATCTCCACCTCTCTCCCCAATTTTGGAGCTATATGAGATTCTCCTTGCCACCAGGTCGAGATTTTGACGATGTAACAAATCAATTGAACTGAATATGGTACGACATCCGTCAGGAGGACATCCACCAACTTTATCAATGAAGATCAAGTCGAATAGCTGCTTCCTTAAGGGCCAGAGGTGGACCAACGCGTTATGACTTTCTCCTGAATGAGTCACCCAATTTAATAGCAATTGTTAGCATTTGTTTGCCTTTACACGTACATCACATCTAACGATTTCCTTCATACTGGGATAATTTATTGGTGGTACTGTTTAGAGTGTAAATATGCAGGGTGTATCAAAAAGGATCAACCGATTTTTTAAAAAAAGTAACTATTATGTTATTCGACATATGTGCGTGAATAGCGTACTGTGGGCAGTAATAAGTGTTCGACGTGACTTTCGTACAAGGTACGATGATGATCCTCCTACAGCACAGAGCATTAGATGATGGCATCAACGATTAAGAAAAAGAGAAAGTTTGCGGAAAGGCGAATCGCCGGGCCGTCCCCGAATGCCTGACACAGACGTCAAACGCATCCGCCACAGTTTCACGAGGGGTCCGCAGAAAACCGTTCGCCGTGCAGCTCGACAGCTCAGCACGTCCCCGATGTCCGTCTGGCGTCTCTGTGTCGACGTTTATGCATCAAATAATGTTAAATTCAGCTAATGCGAGCTGTTCGTGAGGGCGATAACTCGTGTGAAGTTCCATAATTTCACTCTTGTCAAGGTGGAGGATGGCCGTTTTCTCCCACAGTTAGTGTTTAGTGACGAGGCAACACTCCATTTACACAGAGAGGTGAACTGTCATAATGTGACAATATGAGGTACGGGACAACCACATGAAGGTGTACAACATAAAATAGACTCTCCTAAATTTAATGTATTTTGTACAGTTTAGAGGGAAAATGTGTATGATTCATATTTCTTTGCCGGAAACACTGTTACAGTAAGCATATATCTCGATATGCCTGAAAACTTTCTCTTCCCACAGTTTGATTCGAACGACTTCATTTTCCAATGCGATGGGGCACCGCGACAGTGGCATCTGGAAGTGTGGGAATTTCTAAATCAAACGATTGCTGAACGATGGATCGTTCACACTGGACTAAATCACTCACCCTTAGACTACTAGACTCCAAGGTCACCGCACCCGACTATATGTGATTATATATGTATGGTTTTGTAAGAGACTCTTTATGTACCTACATTACCAACAGCAATAAATGAACTGAGACATCGCGTAACAGCACCTGTGGAAATTGTAACTCCAGACATGCTTGCTGCAGTGTTGGTACAATTTGAACACCGCATTGACATGTTCAGTGCATCTCAACGATGCATATTGAACACCAATGAAAAGGATGAAAATAACTTTTTTAGTTTTCGTACATCAAAGGACAAAATTCATTGTATTCATTGTATATGTTTCTTAGTTCCAGAAATATAGACGGCCCAGGTCGGATGATTGTTTTTGATACACCACGTATAGATAATGCACTTCAAAACCTCCCAATAATTAGGCCACTACCAAGATGGGAGACAACAAGTAGTCACACATGCGTCTTTGCATGTGTTGGATAAAAAGTGGTAGCACAATGCCATAACATGACGGATGTGAGTCATTCGGTACGCACACTTTCTGTTGCTGACAGATGGTGGGCTGAAGTAGTAAAGTCAGCAGCACAAGTCCTGTTTGGGTCAGTTGCAGTGTGTACTCTCTCAGAGTTGGAGAGGCTAGCTCGAGTGCCTTAATAGTATGTTCGGGAAACACGAAAAACGTGCTTGGGTCCAGACTGGAAGGGCACGTGGTCGGAGCGCGCAACAATCTTTCCTTCCAGCGCTGCATTCTACCAACTTACACGACGCCAAACGACGAGCCCTGTGCAGGAGCACCGCATACGTGGCAGCGGGACATACTGGGACATCCACCGTATTCATCCGGTAGAGTCCCCCCAATTATGGCCTGATCACCCAAATGAACGAAGTATTTCGTGGCACGTCTTACAGCAAATGATAAGACACCATATGGCGGTCCTAGCGAGACATCATCACAGATGGATGCACTGACAGTGTATGACATCTTTCATGTGGGTGTGGAAAGTGATCGAGACGCGAGACGGAAATGTGATAAAGTGAATTTTAGTCAATGAAGACTGACATGAATTATAGCCAAACTGCCACTACTTTTCATTCACCTCCATGTAATTACCATACCCGTTTATTTTTACTCATAAAAATTTGTCAGTAATCTTGTATGAAATGTTTTCACAATTTTGGTTTGTTTTCTAGATGTATAGCAATTCGGTAAGAAAAATGGAAGGTTTGATTTTTACTTACAATACTGCTCTGGCTGCACATTTTTCTGGGATCGGAACTGATGCCCTTAGCGTAAATGTACTTTGGCTTGCACCACAGCACATTTACTTGATGCAAAATATGACGAAATACTCTGCCAATACAGTTCGATTACCGTCTCGTAACTGTTGGACCTGGTGATCTACCGGCACAGCGCGTGCCTGCAAATCGAGAATCTCGGGATCGAATCCCAGATGAACAAATAAATTTTTCTGTCTGCTTTTAATACAGCCTTCACCTCTCAATGATATGAGGAGTCGGTAGAAACAACATGTGGTGCGGATTCCACGTTAAACTGCCGATTCCCTTTCCCCGGTTGGACAACTGGAGTACGTTAATGATAAGCATGTCTTCAAAGTGCCGTCCAATTGAAAGACTTAAACGAGGGCACTGAAAAACGCGAAATTTATTATTATTACACTGTCCAGTCGCAGTAATCTGACCACGTGTTAAAATACGCAATAAACACCTTCTGCAGCACGAGACGCACAGGAATAGAGTCAATGATGTAACGACAGTCATAAGAAGCCATTCCTACCCCAGTACTTGTCATGCTGCGATAGAATTCTATCGATTGAGGATCCGTGGCACAAACTACTCGATCGAGGTGACCTTTCAGATTCTCGATTGGGTTTAAAGGCGGAAAATTTGGTGGTGAGGGCAGTACGGTAAATTCATCCTAGAGCTTTCAGAACCACGCACATACACTGCGAGCTATGTTACACGTGCATCTAGGTGTGTATATGGTTCCCAAGGATAGGTGCGTACTAGGGTTGATCCATTGTGCCTTTCAGAACAACGAGATCACCCAGGGAGTGCCACGAAAACATTGCCCACACCATAACACTCCCTCAGGGTTGTAGGGCGTTTGCTTTCAATCTGTCCGATGGAGCACAAAATGTGATGAATATGGAGAGGCCACCTGTAGCACTCAGTGGACTTTCAGTTGTGGTACCGGCGTGCAAATGCAAGCTTTCAACGCCAATGAAGAGCAGTCAGCGTAGGTGCAGGGACCAGGTGCCCACTGCGGAAGCCCATAAGTTATTGAGGAAACATTGGTGGCAGCCCTCGGTTGGCCTGAGCTGTCAGCTGCACAAAAGTTGCACGTCTTCTCGCCAGCACACACATCTGCAGCTATCGTTCACCTGTGTCGCCTACTGCCCATAGTCCAACACACTTGCCTTGGAGCCGGATTAGAATACCGAGATTTTGCCCCTCACGGTTTACTTTACATACAGTGGCATGTGAAAAGATTACAGATTTTGCCGTTTCGGAAATGCTTCCACCCTTGGGAAGAAAGCCAACGATTATGCCCTGTTGGACGTCACATAAATCGCCCCTTTTACGCATTATGACAACGACTTCACTGTTTCCAGCCTCCTCCCCCCACCCCCATTCATCACCTACTAATGCTATCTCCTGGAGTCTATGGGTTATTACACGTTGACCTCGAAAATAGGAGTTGGTCATATTAATATGACTGGATCTATTATTATTATTATTATTATTATTATTGAAACTTCCTGGCAGATTGAAAATGGGTGCCGCACCGAGACTCGAACTCGGGACCCTTACCTTTCGCGGGCAAGTGCTCTACCAACTGAGCCACCCCAGCACGACTCACGCCCTGTCCTCACAGCTTTACCAGTGCCTCGTCTCCTACCTTGCAAACTTTACAGAAGCTCTCCTGCGAACCTATTATTGTTATTATTTCGTTGTTGTTCAGTTGCCTACAGTAATTTACTTGCTACAGTAAAATTTTCTTTGCCTTTGCTGGAGTTGTCTTTCAAGTTTGCAGGGTCCGGCGCTACTGGACTGCGATATTACTGTTATTTCAAAATGTGCCGTTTGTTACTTTTAAAACTAACAAGGAGAGCCCCCAGCGGTGGGATCGACTTTTTGAATCCAAATAAGCCGTAGTGCAACTTAAGATCCCTGCATCCAGGTGGCCCTCGGATTGAAAGTAACTGACGGAAAAGATTTCAAAATTTTACCTGATGCTACATAGCGTGAAGGAAGTCGTATTCCACAGTCTGGTTACGTGTCATAATGGTTACGATAGAAGCTTAACCATGCATCGTCAGGTGCTGTAATTTTTTTTAATATCTTTATCGAAATGACTTTGATGTTTATTTGTACTCTATTTATTGGTTTAAATGTAATTTCTTTCGTTCTATTCTTTTGTCACATCGTTTTAGTCACCGTATGAACTTTTCCATTTGTTTAATTTGTCTTCCAATCGGAATTTTTGTGAATGTGTAATTTATTATACCTATCTGTTTGACTATTGAATTACTTCAAAACTCCGATAAATTAATTAAAAAACAAAAGACGAAATAATCTATTTATATTGACTGTGCATTAATGTGAAAAACGTTTTTCTTTGGGAGACGTGCCTTTTTTTGCATGGTAATCGACATACAAATATTTAAAACATAACATAAAATCTTTGTGCACTATGGAAATTATAGTGTAGATGAGGACATAAATGAGAGAATGTTTTCTAAGTAAAATAAAATTCAAGCAAAGTGAGAAATCGATATAATGTACGCAGTAACGTAGACGAAAATAGAGGGTAATAAAAACAGGAGACATTAAATCGGAATTGATACATGAAGATAATTAAAAGTTCACAAACAAATATTTCCAGTGGAGAAGGGATGATAAGAAGAAAAACTCGTATATGGGACAGGTCCCACACCATGGAGCAATATTAGAGTATGGGTCGCACCAATAGTTCAAAAAAGATCATCTTTGTGCACTGATTATATTTCTCTTTAATTCTAACAATAAATTACAGTTCGCCAGCACCTTTATCTTTGACTGACACGATGTGATGGTTCCATTTCTTACTTCGTTATCACCAATGTTAAGACTCTCGCTTTTCCCGTTTATGCTTCATCTCATCACTATTGTCTTTGATTTACTCTGACCCCTAATTCTACACTCATTATATTGTATATTTCATTCATCAGATCCTGTAGTAATTCACTTTCACTGACAACGATAATATTATCAGCAAACATTGTCACTGATATCCTTTCAACCCGTATTTCAGTGCGAATCTTGAACCTCTCTCTTATTTTCTTCATTGCTTCTTTGATACAAACATTGAACAGTATAGGCGAATAACTATATCAAAGTCTTACTCTCTTTTTAATCCTTGCACTTCGTTCTTGGTCTTCCACTCTTATTTCCTCTTGGGTCTTGTACTAATATATACCTGTCTCTGCCTAGAGCTATTTTCTTCACAACTTCGATCTTGCACCATTTTACATTGTCGAACGCTTATCCAGGTGTAGAAATCGTATGAGTTTTATTCAGTCCTGCTTCCATTCCGTATCCTTACAATGTGTTACACCGAGGTATTTGTGTGAGCTGACCGATTGAAAATGAGAGTTATTGATGCTGTAGTCATAGGATACTATGATTTTTCGTTTTGTGAACTGCACAATTTTAGGTTTTCGAACATCTAAAGAAAGCTGCAAAAACATCCGGAATTCTGTTTGAGTCTACGTACAAAAACGCATTGTTAGGAAAACAAACTAAACCAAGGAGGGACAAAATATCAGTAACGAACAACGTAGAATCTCTGTGGCTAATCTGGATTAAACTGCTCCATAATCTTCAGCAACAACCAGGGCACAATCCAAGGAGGGATCTACACCCACATGGATATTGTGCAAATCATATCTAAGTGCCAGGCTTAGGGTTTATCGAATCACCTTCACAATTGTCTATTATTCCAACTTCATGTTTTGAACTGCCCAAGGTGTGGTGAAGACTAAAACGAGTCTGTCACGGAAGACTGTATTGAGTGTGATGTCTGCTCCCAACAGTGGCATGAAGAATGCACAGTTTACGAAGGTCATGGTGCATTTTCTTGTCATTGGTGTTAGTGCGTACTCTTGCCAGATGATGCAGCTACGAGCAGTGTCATATATATGACATTTAAGGTTTGGGTTAAACGTTACTCAGCTGTATCTGATAAATGTTGTTCCTAAATAAATGAGCAATGGTTTGCTACTTGTTTGTTTTAACTTTCTCATCAACTAGAAATGACCGACTAAATACTAAGCGCATACTCCTTCGTGAGTTTCCCCTGCAAAGCAAATTAATGAACTCGAATAGTCCGTAGGAAGAATTTTTGTAGTTTCATGACTTTAGGATGGCATGACTGTGATGAGCTAAGAGCGGCTGACAAAAAATAATTGTTTTATTTATAACCTTAATGTTGCAATTGAGAATGGCGTGTCTGGTTGAAGTTTCCACATTAACTGAGCAACGTTCAACGATGCGTTTTCCCTTTCAGAAGGCAGAAAACGGCCGAAATATTTTCTCTAACGTTTTTTCAGTATGGTCGAAGCTGTGCGAAAGACGGAAATTTTTGATAAATACGTAGGACAGTTCAAAAACAATCTAACTTCAGTGACTAATAAAAAAACACCGTGGCCGGCCAATTGAACTGTCTCCTCCTTCGCTTAAAGCCGGCTCTGAAGACATTACTCCTGATGGCCGACGTGTTGCAGTAGAACTGAATAGCAAAATAGCTGCAACAGGTAGTGGCACAGTCCATAACGTCGTCATTGACATGCTCAAGTACAGCGAAACAAGTCCAACGTGGGTCCCGAGAGAATTCACACAACACAAGGAAACAAAGAGTGCTATGAACGTGAAGGTGAACCTTTTTCGAACGAGATTTTAACGTGTGATTAAACTTTCGTTCAAAATGGGGAACCCGACTCGAAAAGACAAGGAGTGAAATGGAAGCACACTAGTTCACCTGTCCGAAAGGAATTCAAACTCGAGCATCAGCGAGGAAAGTGATGCTGGCCATCATTTGGATGCCAAAGTAGTTGTATTTTGGTGATTATTTGGAAGATCAGCGTACAGGATGCAGCGCTGACCACTCACACATAGTGATGAGCAAAGTAAAGCCGAAAACGAGAGGAAAGGGTCGCCAATGTCAAAGAAAAGACGTGATACTATTACACAACAACGCTCGCCCAAACATAGCGCAGCTGATCCAAGAAACCACTGGAAGGGAAAAGAAACAGTAATGGGTTGGGAGACTCTGCGTCATTATCGCTACAGTCCAGATTTGACTTTCGT
The DNA here is from genome assembly GCF_023897955.1 of Schistocerca gregaria. Taxonomy (NCBI): domain Eukaryota; kingdom Metazoa; phylum Arthropoda; class Insecta; order Orthoptera; family Acrididae; genus Schistocerca; species Schistocerca gregaria. The sequence continues at coordinate 2,931,723 of NW_026061860.1, read as the reverse complement.
GAATTTTCATTTTCATATTGCTGATATTAAGGAGAATGGAAGCTGTCTGCATTGTACTTGACTGGTAAGAAAAACTTCAAAAGTCAACCTCACTTGTAGAGCATTTATTGCTACCTGTTTGACCCGCTCAAGGACGCATCGCTTGGAAAGGATTCGGCGACAGCGAAGAAGTTAAAACAATTTCAGTTTTACTTACTTCATTCGCATTTATCGCCTTTCTCTTGCCCAGCAGTATTTCGCAAAGGACTGGCAAAAGCGCAAGTTGCAGCCGTATATAACGAGATCAATATACATTTGCCTTCTGAATATTACACCTGTAATGGGTCCAACCTAAGGCAGTTTAAAAAATCGCAGGTGACACTCGTGTACAAGAAGAGTAAAAGAAAGGATGTGCAAAATTACAGACATCGATTTTCTGCAGAATCCTAGAACGTATTCTGAATATGATTATAATAAATTTCCTAGACACCGAAAAGCTTACGTCCAGAAATCAGCACGGTTTTAGAAAGCTCGTGTGAAACGCAGCTTGCCCTTTTCGCACATTATATACTGCGAACCACGGATGAAGGGTCCTAAGCACATTGCACTCTCCTATATTTGAGAAAAGCCTTTGGCACGGTGCTCCACTGCACACTGTTAACCAAAGGCCTCGTATAAGCATACGGAGTCGGTTCCCAGATATGAGAGCGGCTTAAAGTCTACAACAGATACCAGTACGTTCTCGACAGCGAGCGTTGATCAGACACAAGGGTATCGTCAGGAGTGTCCCAGGAAGTGTAACAGACAGCTGTTATACTGTATAGACATAAATGAGGTGACAGGCAGAGTGAACAGCAGTCTGCGTCTGTTGATGATGCTGTCGTGTACGGGAGAGTGTCGTCATTGAGTCACTGTAGGGGGATACGATTAACGGGAAGTGCGGACAACTGAGAAACGCGCAGGAGTCAGTGAGGTACTGAGCCATGCCGACGCCGGTGCCTTAGTTAGCTGCGCTACGTTTTTCGGTTGAGGACCCAGGATACGAAGAGCTTCATCGAGGTGGTCCCACATATTCTCGATTCCGTTAAGCCCGGGAAGCCTGGTGGTCGGTGGAGTACAGCAAACTCATCCTGGTGCTTTTCACACTGCAAGCTGTGTCACAGATTTAGTTGTTCTGCTGGTAGATTCCGAGGGAAAAAAGACTCGATGTAGGTGTGGCAACGGTTCCGACCGATATTTCTGCTCATCCACTGTGCCTTCCAGAACGACGGGAGTGTCACGATAACGTTTGTGAGATCGTAACGATCCTTCCTCCTGTCCTAACCCTGCCGCCGACTGTTGCAGGGTGTTCACTTTCAGGTGAATCGCGCCCTACACGCCAACGTCTGTCTGTCACTTGGAAAGCCCGCAGGTCACCGTTCAGTGGACACCCAGTCGCAGAACTGGCGTGAAAATTCCAGCCTTCGTCGCGGGCGAACAGCAGTCAGCATAGGTGTGTGGACCAGGAGTCTGCTGTGGAGACCCACACATAGCATTTTTCGCTGAGTGGTCTTAGAGGAGACACTGTCGGTAGGCTCTTCGGTTCACGTGCATGGTCAGTTGCTCAGCAGTTGCACGTTATTCACCTGCGGTCTCCTTTAACTCCTGTCCTCTGTGGACCGTGGGGCACCACAACGGCCTCAGCGTCGGCTCTCGACAGCGCCATGCGCGGAGTGCTTTAAATATGGCAACACGCCAACATTTTACGAACTCTGCCGTTTCGAAAATGCATCCACCTGTGGCCCGAAAGGCAATGATCACGTCCTTTTGGATGTCACATAAGTGGCTGAGTTTCCGCGTTACGCATACCCTACACATTAGCGTCGGACACAGGCGGTTATCACGTTAATGTGACTGGAGCGTGTGGTTAGAAAAAGGAAAGGAAAGGAAAAGGAAACAGAAAGGGGAAAGGATGGTAAGCGGTGCCAGGAACACCGGAAATGTGGTAATTATACGAATTGCCTGTACAGGAACTCCGAACGGAATAGGAGCAGCGGCAGTTTAAAAATTGTAAATGGTAGAATCACGGCTCAACAGTAAGTTTCTCGCCCAACCTGACGAAACAGATGTGGAGATGGAGAAACGAATGCATAACTGCTGGGAAACAGTCTGCGGTGAGTAGACAGTGCCTTTTTTCGGAGGGTTTAAAGAGCAATTTCAAGATTTGCGAGATAAAGGTTTAGATTACGTCGCAAGTATAACGAATTGTGAGAAAGACGGTAGTAGTTCAGGGATTCGGCAGCACGAAGATATTTTCAAAGTGACTGAAGTTTTTAAGGAGACATAATAACCCTGTTCCTGACAAATGAATCCTGGTGATCAGTTACGAAGAAGGGGAGAAAATGTTTGAAAATAAAGCTCTTCTTATGGACGGACGTTTCAGAGGTGTTCGAAACAACTTGTTGATACCTGAAGCACGGAAGACTAGCTTTTTTACCAGAGGAAAGTCAAAATAATTGTGAAATATTTTTTCTCAACCGAGAAATGTCATAACTTGGTTGTCATTTAAAACTGCATTGCTTTACTTCGAAATGGCTGCAAATTAAGCTATGAAAACAGTGTTATCCGAGACATTTATTTTCCAGTTGTAATTCTCATTTCAAGCAATGCCTGTGGAAGACATACAAGAACTGCGATTAGTGGAGCAATGCAGGGATGAAGAAGTAGTTCGTTTGTCTTGCCGCACGTGTGCTGTAGAGTCCATCTTCCACCGGACTGCCTTGATGAAGCATGGAGAGTAACAGCGTAGCAAGTGCTCAGTGGCGTAGACTATTTAATCAGTCAATAGATGGAAAATGCTAGTACACAACCTGAAATGTGGAATTGGTGAAGACAGACAGTCGACCGAAATTATTTCGAAATAAATTCACTCTTAGGTTGGCTTCAGTTGCGTTAGATAATACCTCGATACCTAACACTACTGTATCAAAGTTATCTGCGTTCAGAGAATTTATTTCAAAGTGATTTCGGTCAGCTATCTACCGTCATCAATTCGATGCACAGGACCATGAATGCTGTCGAAGTTTGGCATAGCAAACGATACTCAATAAGGCAAAGGTATCTTAACCTACAATTTCTGATCAATACGCTAAAGGAGAATGCAATAAAACCAATACCTGAAATTGAAAAAAAATCTGTTGGTCAGCTTCTTCAGTGAAAGAGGTAAAAGATACATATGTGTTGAAAAAGAGTTAAAAGATATTTTAAGAATACATAATGACTCGGTGGATCTAAGAAGTTTAAAATTTATATCATTCCTACGATAAAATGTGGAGAGGCGTTCTTATTACAAAACGGCACGCAGAGCCTCCCCATTGTCGCGGCTTCCTTTGCACGTCGGAGAACCCGCAGCTAAAATGTATGTGGTCAGAAACACCGCGTTGGCTCACGGGTCGCCGAGTCCACGGCTGCAGAATCCCATGACACCCTTCAAGAGGCGGTGAGGCATCTTGTACAGTAGTTATTTGAGAGTGAATTTTTTCCTCGCTCCTCAAGAGACGTCATCAAACGGATCTTCCTGCTTCTGGAGTGTCTACGCGACTATAAGGGAATCCCGAAACGTTACATCTTATTTTAGTTCTGCTCTCCGTTCCACACCTTCATGGACCCACTTGTTTTCTGTGGAACTCGAACACTTGTACTTCTCCGATGTCATTTTCGTGAGGGATTTATGTACTGTGCTTATGCTTTATTGAGAAAACACGGGAATTTTTTTAAGTGTGTAGGGGTGAAACGATTATCTTAATAACCGATAAAACAACTCCAGATATCGAGTATTACGTACCGGCTGACGCTTCATTACAAAATGTTTACGGGCTGTCTGTTATCCCAGTCGCTTCCGTTTATGAAATGTACCGAACACATGAGCTTTCTTCGATAAACAGTTCTGACATGGGTCTTGACAACACGATCGAATTACAGAGGTTCAAATAGTGAGTTGCGGCTGCGTGCAACTGCATAGGCAGATTTTCATTCCCTGCATATAATTGTAACGCAACTAAGGAGATTATAGCGACACGAACGTCAGCCGGGTAAATAAGTCGTACACTAAGTGGACATCCAGCGGACGCAAGTAAACACTTCCTGTTACACCACGCCACTGCTGCCTCGGTGTAAACACGGAGGACAACAGGAAGTGCTCTACGACCACTAGCTGGACTATGGAGCAAGAAACAGCCGGGGTCCCCGGTGGTCTAGTGGTAAGGGGGTCTGGAACGTTCCAGCGCCTCGGCTGGGGCTATTCGCCCCAGCCGGGCCGGGGTTCAATCCCCGGCCGGCGCTGGAATTTTCAGATTTCCGAACACTAGCCTCCACCTCTGCCCTGGCATGTGGCGCATGCCGGGCACCCCCGTGGGGTCCGTGCTTCGGGTCCCACGTGGAGCTCACTCCCACACTACAAACTAAACCTGATTATGCTGGTGCAAGCATTTTAAATTTTAATTCACACACTTTCTTCACCAGACCACATCTACATATATTTTAAGGTACTTAATATATCTCACCATGGTATCAGTAATATTTGTAGGAAACTATGAAACAAAAACCTTACCAAAAAAATGATTTTTGTTATCCTTCGTGTGCTGAATACTTCTGAGGTAAATACCCAAACATCTGCCATTTTCTTGTAGTTAACAATGAATATTCGAAAAAAGTTTATCATACTGATTCATATATTACATAATGTATTTTACTCATTCTCAGTGCTGAAAAAGCAGTAATTATTTCAAAGTCATAAGAAAATGCAAAATATTGTATCACAAGCCAACAAGGTGTTCTTTTTAGTATCATGATTTACTATGCGATTAATAAATTCTGTATAACAAATCGTTTCATAACAATTGACAATACCTTTTAAAAATACATTGTTTTCACTTATTGCATTTTCAAAAACTAAAACAGGCCTTTTTTTCTCAAATTATTCTAGTGTCAAAATGAGATGTTTGATTTTACACAGGTCACTAATGACATAAACTGTTTTTTTTTTTTTTATAAAAACGATATTTCTCGTGGTTTCATGTGAGCTGAATCAAACAGATAACACTTAAAATTAATAAGAGGAATTTCTTGGTGATTTTACTAACACGCCCATATAGTTCATATAATATTTCGATTAATAGTTACATGACTACCTCTCTGCCTCTACTTTTTGTAAAAGTATCTTATAGATCAGAGAAAAAAATTGTATTACTACCTCTCCAGGTTAAGTGCAGTTCAATGAAAGAGATTGTAAAGGCCGTACCGAAGATGCAGAATATTACGTTCTCTGCAAGGCATTTGCCATCAGTAATGAGTGAAACTGTAAAATAGAAAAAAGGGCTGAAAAACGCCTATTACTGTTGTACTATTATATCACTAACGCTGCATTGCATAAACTTACTTACAGTTCTCGTTGCTGTTCAATATTCTTTAACTCACTATACCGTGCGATTATGTTGTTAACATTTAATGTAACAGTAGTCCTGTTCCGAGCCACATATCCATTTTTAATGCTTAAAAGTGTGGACAAAACTATTAGTAATACTAAATTACGAAGAGGGAATGGTGAATGTAACATGCTGCATACATTAATGTCGCTCGAGATGTAGTTTGCATTATATGTTACCAGAACAGAACTATTTTGTAATGTGTGAAATACACAAAAATACGGTAACAGACAAACCGAGCAGTGATGCCGTAGTCTGTTTTGTAATAGTAGTGTAAAGGAAGAAATAAACAGCAACTAGACATTTAAGTCACTCAAATTTCGCGGCCATTTTGCTGTTCATCACTTCGCTGCTAGATGTCGCTACTAGTTCCTCACACACTCAGTTGTCTGTAGTGCAGGGCTTCGCCACCAGAAGGCTCTATCAGCACCGGCGAGGACTCACTCTGTCGACGTTTGCTGCTTCACTCCTCAACATCAATGCTAACTGACGTGACTGCTAAATTTTCAGACTAAACGAAAAAAATAACACCAACACCAAATAAGGCAAATAGTGATAAGTGCGGATACTATCGAACCATCACTTTCATACGTCCTGGCTGAAAATACTGATCCAAAATATTTACACAGGAATTAGAGGAGACGAGCTAGAGGAAAATCGATTTTGAGAGAACACACTAGCCGCTAGAGATCGGTTGAAGAAATTCAACCCATATTTATAACATCTATAGATGTTACAAAATAACTTCTGACAATTTTGAGCAAAATATACAGTTTGAATTTAAGATGATGCAACCAGCGATAAAATACAGTGAGCGGCATGTTATCTAGAGCTCTGCCAGAAATCAGACAGCAGTTTTAAGACATAAAAGACATAAAGGAAAGCTGGCAGTTGATAGTTGAGAAGAGAGAGTGAGAGAATGTGAGAGAGAGAGAGAGAGAGAGAGAGAGAGAGAGAGAGAGAGAGAGAATGGGAGGGGGGGGCTTCGGTTCTAGCCTATTCACCCATGTTATTCACTTTGCATACAGAATGTTTCACACGTCGTGCTACACACTTATCGCGTCTGTAGAGGGGACCTACCAGATGAAGTTTTACATAGGAATCGATGTCTGGAAACGTCATCCAGCGACGCTACAGGGTATCGAAGTTACAGGCGCTGGAGTCTGTAAAATATGTGTACACAGAAAGATTCAATGAAGATGTTACCAGTTTTCTATGATGATGGAGATGGATAAATCTATAAATTTGAGGTTATGTCCCTATAACGGAAAATTGGAAGAGAAGACATTCCTGTTACGTGTGACAGAATCTACCGGTAGTGTTGTAGCTGAGATGTAGGGCAGGAAACTTTCAGAGGTGGTAGTATGGACCGAATGTCCAGTACACATGGGCTGTAAAATGCATACCTTAAGAGCTGTGAGGACTTGTTCATCTTTGCTAGTATAAAACATATCTCCACTGCTGAACAAGTGCTCATAGCTCCTCAGGTATGCATTTTGTAGCCCATGTTTACCGGACATACTACTACCTTTGAAAGTTAGCAACAACAGTACCAGTACTTGTATTCCGCCGTCAGAGGTATGTAACTTTCGACTCATTCGTTTCCGGATCATGATACATGATCAAATTCATACATGATCACGGCATCACACTCTACTTACATACATTTGCCGGAGCTGGCGCCTGTATTTTGATGCTCTGTAGCCTCGTTAGATGACGTTTGCATGCATGAGTTACTAGGTAAAATTGCAAGCTCTAGAAATGTGAAACACCTTGTATAAAGAAAGCAACATACGAAACGAACGAGATATTTGGGAAATTAATCGAAGATAAGAAAGAAGAAATAGAAACTGTTTCCAAATCGACCTTTCATTTCGCTGCTGCTGATTTGAAATTTCGTGGCATTTATTCGCTCTGAAGAGGATCGTTCAAACGATGGTCGGAATGTAGTTATTTTAGTTGTTTCACTGTTTTATAATGACATGGCCTAGAACCCAAAATGATTTTCTCCAAGTTGTTTGTAGGAATTCTATCGCTTCTCACCGATATTTTCAGTATGGTACTGGTATTTTTTTTTCCTACACCTACCAACTTTAATAGTGCTTGAAATGATGAAAATTGTCTCCATATCAGAAAGTATTAGGTACTGAGACGGTGCTTGGTTTTAATGATAACAATATACAGGAAAATTCAGCCATGTTTCTGCGAAGTTGCATTACGCCGAAATTCTGAAATACATCCGTATATTTCGAATGTCGTACAACAGATGTAGGTAGGAGACGGGGTACTGCAGAAGTAAAGCTGTTTAGACGGGGCGTGAGTCGTGTTTGGGTAGCTCAGATGGTAGAGCACTCGCCCACGAAAGGCAAAGGTCCCGAGATCGAGTCTCGGTCCCGCACACAGTTTTAATCTGCCGGGAAGTTTCATATCGGCGCACACTCCACTGCAGAGGGATCTAATTCTGGAAAGAACTGTATAGTTAGTGGAGAGATACAGTATGTTGCAAAATTCCCGTTAAAAACTTCTAGGGAACTGAGTGACGATATTTTGAAGAGGAGCCCATGTATGGAAAGGTATATCCGTGCTACAGCCGTATAAATACACCTTCGCTAATGTGGTATGCAACAGGGTTATAATCACTGGAGGGGGGGGGGGGGGTTACTTACGTCTGATCATATGATGTCATTTGACGGCTGTCTCCTCTCTGACCTGGATCGAGTCTCGTTGATGTGTCTGTGAGTGTTAGAGCAACTTTTCTGAGCACACTTTTGCCGAATACACCGACACGAGTATTCTGTGTGGCCAAAGCGCACAGTACTGGAAGAGCTGCTGGTCGCCTTTATCAAGATCGTTGTCCACAACGTCTGACTCCTCCCCACACGCTTTTCGTTACCATTGCACAACGTCTTCGAGTAAGGGTGCCTTCATCGTCAGCAGGTGCGTCTGTGGTGACCCGTGGAGACGCAGCGCACGCGAATTGGAAAATATATTTATATGGATATTGTGTCTGTTCTTCCGGACATGTGCGAAAGGACGCTACGAATGTAGTGTGTGGACATACAAAGGTGAGAATGTGGGTCTCTCGGGAGGCGTGCGCGAGACAGTCCCTGTAGTCTCACTATCCTCTGTGCCGTCGGTGGCTCAGATGGATAGAGCGACTGCCATGTAAGCAGGAGATCCCTGGTTCAAGTTCCGGTCGGGGCACACATTTTCACCTGTCTTCGTTGATATCTATCAACGCCCGTCAGCAGCTGAAGGAAATAATATCATTCTAATTTCAAATTGGAAAACGCCCTCCTGTAAAACCAGTGTCTCTGAAGACCGATTTTTTTGATTCTTTGGTTATTAAAGAGTGAAACTGTAGAACAATAGATGTACTCGGTCACATCTACACTGAAATGCCAAAGAAACTATTATAATAATGCGTATTCAAACACAGAGATATGTAAACAGGCTTAATATGGTGCTGCCGCCGGCAACGCCTATGTAAGACATGTGTCCACCGTAGTTGTTAGATCGGTTACTGCTGCTACAATGGCAGGTTATCAAGATTTAAATGACTTTGAACGTGGTTTTATACTTGGCGCAAGGCCGATGGGACACAGCATCTACGAGGTAGCGATGAAGTGGGGATTTTCCTGTACGACCATTTCACGAGGGCACCCTGAATATCAGCAATCCAGTAAAACAATAAATCTCCAACATCTCTGCGGCCAGAAAAAAAATCCTGCAAGAATGGAATCTGAAGAGAATCGTTCAGAGTGGCGAAAGTGCAACCCTTCCGAAAATAACTGAACATTTCAATGCTTGACCATCAACAAGTATCAGCATGCGAACCATTCATGGAAACATCATCTACATGGCCTTTCAGAGCCGAAGGCCCACTCGTGTACCCTTGCTGACTGCACAGCACAAAGCTTTACGCCTCATTTGGGCCCATCGGTACGAACATTGGACTGTTGATGACTCGAAACATAATCCCTGGTTGGACGTGTCTCATTTCAAAATGTATATACAGTATGGACGTGTATGGGTATGAAGACAACATCATGACTCCATGGACCCCGCATGTCAACTGCGGACTGTTCAATCTGGTGGAGGCTCTGTGACGTTGTAGAGCGTGCGCATTCGGAGTGATGTGGGATCCCTGATACGTCTAGATACATCCTGTCTGATCCCCTGCATCCATTCGTGTCCATTGTGGATTCCGACGGAAGTGGGTAATTCCAGCAGGACAATGGAGCGGCCCACACAACCACAGTTGCTACAGAGTGGCTGCAGGAACACTCTTCCGAGCCTAAACACTTTCGCTGGCCACCAAACTCCCCAAACATACTGTACGTTTCTAGTAAATTTTATAGCATTAACTAGCATATCTGGAATGCCTTGCAACGTGTTGATCAGAAGAGATCTCTGCTCCCTCTTACTGTTACGGATTTATGGGCAGCTCTGCAGGTTTCATGGTGTCAGTTCCCTGCAGCGCGACTTCAGCCATCAGTAGAGTCCATGCCACGGCGTGTTGAGGCACTTCTGCGTGCTCGCGGGGACCTTAAACGATATTTCTTTGGCTCCTCAATGTAACAAATTACTTATCAAAGTGACAGCGTTACCAACATGTTTTCAAGTGGTTCTAGTATACGGTACGTCTCGGGAGACAGGTTACAATTTAAAATAAGAGTATTATGTACTCAGTCCCCTCTACAAGTTGTAGCAGGTAGTGATGGGAATTTCAGAACATCCTGTACGTTTCCAGCAAACTGTATAGCCGTTGTCGTATTACAATTGGTATCTGCGAATACATTCCATAATTCGTGACAGATCGCGAGGCGCGACTGCAGAAGTCCGTAGCGTTTACCCAGGGGGCGTCTCGGCTACGGCAGCTCTGACGGCTAGTTTGAAGGCCACTTTCAACTAGTGTTGCCAGAGGTGTCTCTTTATAGAGATTCTACGACTCGCCCCACGTAAGCTTTAAGAGGAAGACCAAATGCTCCAACTTCTGGCCTCTGCTAACATTTCGAAATACACTATCCTATCAGTGAGTGTACAGACACCTGTTAGTGGACATTAATATGCAGTGCGTCCACCCTTTGTCTTTATGGCGGCTTGAACTCTGCTCGGGACACTAAGTGAGGTGCCTACCGACAATTTACGCACCACACACGGATATCGTATCTACGTGTTTGTACACGCAAGGCAATACATTGCTCAGCAAGATCGCCATATCTCTCACCAATTTTCAACATCTGGAGCACAATGGGCAGGTTCTTTAAAGCAGGTCGCGATTTTGAGGATGTAACGAACCAACTGAACTGAATTTGGTACGATATCCGTCAGAAGGGTATCCACTAACTTTATCAGTGAATGTCAAGCCTAGTAACTGCCCGCGGAAAGGCCAGAGGTGGCCCAACACGTTATCGACTTATCAATTTGTGAAGCTCTTTGTCTTGAATTAATCATCCAGTTTTTCTTCAACTCTAATCATTCATTTGCCCCTACACGTACAGTCATGCTCAAAACTATCCTAACGCCCGAATTGAATTTCGCCTGATTCACATGCAACCCACATAACGCAACTGTCTAGCCGGTCCCCTTATCGCTGATTGGTACAGTCGTTTGACTATTGAAAATGGTTCCAACAAATCACCACAAGAAAACACTGTTCTGTATCGCAATAACTCAAGATGTAAAGTAATACCACGATACTACAAATATAACGGAACACCTTATCACAGATAAGACTGCCCTTAAGGCTTGTAGCTCACATTTATTACAATAAATGACATACCTGACATTTTACCACTCTCGTTATTACGTCAGATAGGTAATACACGTAGTAAATTCGTCGTATTCATGATTTCCTCTTCAAAGTAACATACCGTACTTAATATTTAACACAAAATGAGATTAAAAATTGAAGTTATTCACGGGCAACCAGTTGAGAATATGTATGAACTTCAAATGACACGACGAACCGTCTCGTTTTGCATATGGATTCAAACCCAGGTCATGCAGACTAAGCAAAGATTTCTTGCCTGACGGAAACTAACAGTCACTCCTGATTAGGCATACAGAGAGTGATATACCTCGATTTTAGAGAGAGCCAGTTTGCAAATACCAACTTTAAATTACATAGCGCAAGCATTTTTGCCGGACGCGAATTCCTACCAAGCACCTATTGTCCCTGTTAACGAACGACGAGAGATGTTGAATCTTGGTTCTTGACAAGTAACTTACTTGAATTGCCGTGAGGTAAGGCTTTGTGTTGGACAGGGGTTCGAACTCAGAACTTAATCGGATAGATATCGACGCACAATCAAGTGTGACATTTCGGATTTTCTCGGCAGTAGCTAGATGTTTTAACTGAAATGACGAGACGAAACATACATTTTTTTCCTTCCCAAGACTCCAACCCGGCATCTATCGCTGTTATATTCTAGAGAAAACGAACGTTAAATATGGGTTTGTTGCACCAGCAGCGACATGTGAGCGTGTTGGAACTAGAAATAATATGACGAAGAGTTCAGTGCTCACTGGGAATACAGCTCCACACATCATATCGCTTTTGACTACACACAAAGATACGTCAGCTTCCGAATTTTTGTCCATCTCGGACTAACATCTTGAACTTACAGTGATCTCGCAAATAGTCCTGTGTCTCACTGGGTGTCAAAACGTCACATATCGTTAGTGTTGACAACGAATGAAAATACATTAAACATTAAAATAATTATCCACCAGCAGATAGGTGTTCTCATGCTAGAGCTTGATAATACATAATGAAATCTATAGTGCCGGGCCAGGATTCGAACCCATTCACGCGCAGTATGTGGAGACGTTGAGGAATCTGCAGTTCTGAACAAACAACAAATAGTAGCCGTGCTGTATTCTCACGAAGGGATCAAATTCAGCGTTAAGTACGGTCTAAGTTGCATTCCCAGTTTAGAACCGATTTTATCGACATACAGAAGCTCAGATAAAATATGGACTTAATGTCCATTGAGCGTTATTTAATCATCACAAGACTGCACATACATGCAATCGATTTCGAGGTGCAAAGTGTTTATCTTACTTTGGTGACAGGTTTGGCATCAGAGATTTCCAAAAACTTTTTATCGTACTGAAATAATCTTTTGTCGGAAAGAAACAAGGTAAGTGTTTTATTTGTATATATTTTGTAGGAAACTGTAATCGTGATGGAAGATTATACACCTTAATGTTTGACACAACTGCTAGGAGAAAACGCTGCATCCTAACCAAACCCTGCGGTTCCTCTCCATATCCCCGTAAGACACGAGCAGGGGATTCTCCACGCATACCGCTACACAGCTGTTCCTAGCACACCTGAGATTTGGCAACATCGTCACAAACATTAGGCAACACTGTGACAGTGCAATCACTTCCGCCTATGGTACTGAATTGGCTCACTAAATTTACTTGATGTTACCTTTCCATTTGAATGGCTCATGCTGTATAATCCTTACGTAAACTAAGATACTGAGGCAGAAAATTCAATTTTTTGGCTAAAGAAATGCTATTCTTCACATAAGTGGCAACTTTTATTATCTTTCACGATGCGTTATGAGGCTGAGCGACCAATACCATGATGAGAGTGGTGCAAAGGTAGCAGTGTGTCTGTAACCCGGTGGTAGCGCCCATGTCTCGTGTCAGAACGGCTCAATCAGTCGTCAGTTCCAACTGAGGTAGGGACCATCGTGTGCGAGCTTTTTTTTAAGGAGCTGCGAATTTCCAGAAAAAATTCTGTATCGAAATCGGAAGAAAACCTTTACACATCAAATCTTCTTGGTAGCTCGACTCAGTAAGTTGTGTTAATCGTCATAGATCATGGCGTTCTGACTTCCAAGCTGCTTCGCAATACCAGCGTCTCTGAAGAAATTCGAATCGACCATCAACGATACGAATTTCAATATTGTTCTTCACTTAAGACTCACATTCCAGGCTGATAAGTATGAAGGAAATGAGCCTCTTGATTACTCTATGCTAAACTTCCCTGCAGACATGTGCTGACAGTGTCTCTAGCAACTTACTTTTTCTCTGGGTAGCTTCAAATATGGGCAATTTTTTCGCCTTAAATCCAATTGAATATTCTAAATATCATTTGTGAACAGCGTTCACTTCTCCATTAATTAATTTATGGACCTCAAAAGAAGCAATTTGCCTTAGTAGCTATAGAGCAGGTTCTGATAGGTATTGACGCAATCTTTTTCATCCATTTACCATAGAAAATCAAAGAAAGAAACCAAACACATTACATTGCATTTACTCCCTGTGCCTTGAGTAACACATATGAATCCATGACAATAATAAATTATTTGAAGAATCTCCTGTGCAAGGAAAGGAACAGAATGTGACGCTTTAATTATAGCGCACTGGATCAGAAACAATGAAATAAATTCTGCGTCACATTGATGTACTGCATTCTAATGTAATAAAGTAATCATCAAATAAAAACGGTTTTGTGCCTCCTTTGCTATGAAGAGTGAAACACAAATCGTAGGCAGATTTTATGGGTCACTACTCAACAACATTAAAGCATTTTACATGGTTGAGAGTGTGGAGTGGAGCAGATGTTGTCGGCAGAAGGAAGCGCAGTGCCTCAGCCCCCGCCGGTAGGCAGCAAACGGGTCCCAGAGAACTCAGACGCATGCGGTGTTCAGAGGCAGATGCTCGGTAAAGAAATCTTTCGCTAAAACATTGTTGAACCAAACTATTATTACCAGTGTGACACAAAGCGAAATATATTGTAGATTCGCTTGAAATACACGCATAGCTTCAGCACCGAGAGGAAAGGGGCGATAAAAATTTTGTCGTTGTCTGCTTCCGGTCGCCAGATGTCATACGAGTATTAGCTAGTCTCGCGTTTTACCTCAAGACTACGGCCTTAGTCAAGAATAATGTACTAAGACTGAACTCAAGACTTCCTCTGGGAGGTGCCGCAGTCTGCAATGTTGCAGATCGAGCTTACTGCCGGACACAGGATCCTGAGAGCAGCACGACTGTGTTGTCCACCTTATGTGGACGGCTCGGCGGTCAATGTTTTGCTCTAAGGCTGTATCTACAACACATATTGCATCCTGAACACCTAGAAGAATTAAAAAAAAAAAAACAAAAGTAGTTTATGAGAGCAACGTTAACTATGGCGTTCGAAGTATTCATAGTGTTGTGTACGTGTGTGCAAACGCCTTGCAATGCCCACTCAAGGAGGACAAGGATGCAAAGTCTATCTTCAGTATTATAACTTCGCTACAGTCTGCGGATGAACTCAGACTTAGGTTGATAATTAATTTGAATATTTAGCAATACTATACCCATTGGTGTTAAACTCGTTATTAACCAATGATTCCCACAGCTACAGGGACACTACCTGTGATACTTAGGCAGTGCTATCAGACGAAAAGATCAACCTGACACAAACTGTGGGCAGTTTGTTTTACAAACTTCGTACCAGGATAATGAGCTTTTACGTATTTGGGATGTCTGTGAACGTTGCTGCTTGAGACGATTTAAGACGAAAGTAAATTCCTTTAGCAACGACAATGTTTGAAGAAATCGTCTTAACGGGACTAAATCGTGATTTGTAAATCGTTTACCGGCCGTACTCTACCGAATTTCGCTGATTGGAAGGAAAATAGATTACGGAAAAATGTCACAGAAGGAAAAGGGAGAACGAAATGTCTCCCACTGGAAGGTCATGTTGTCTTATTTAAATGATTACAAAATCAGGTAAAACGACCAGTCAGATTGTCAGTATAAGAACATTACTGTTGTCAGTATGATGTAGCACTGCTCAGGGCCTGTAACGATAAAGGGCCCGTTTAGGTCAGTCATATTGTATACAGAAGTGGGAGAGAGAGCACCACTAAATTCTACAATCCGAATGCATTGCAGACACACAGAAATTACTGTTACAGTGTAGTAATGGAGCCCAATTAGTGAGTGAACTGCGTATTTTCCGGTGAGAGAGAGCACTGGCAAATAATCTTCGCTATATTAGGTTACTTAATCTGGTGTCACTCTGAGCCAGAATTTATGGCCGGCGGCTGAGTGTAAGGTCAGTGGGCCGGATCCGAGTTTTGCAAGTGCGAAATACTTTCCTACTTTATAGAAGCGAATATTAAACTGGAACTAATATTCCAAAAATTTTGAACTTGGATAGCTTAGAATGAAAATCTTTTTCTTTATTGCAAAGGAAAACAATTGATTTTCTAAAACATTCTCTGTCATACACAACTTGAAACAGGTCACGTCGACCAAATCATATGGAAAAATTGACAGCGACGTATATCGGCAGGCAGTAAGATCTCTTGGCTTTTGGTTTGGCAGTACTCGACAGCCATTTCTAGGCGCAAGTAATAGAAGAAAGGCAGAGCGTTTTTGTTATCAAGTAACGTCTTCATCGATTACTTTAGTTTTAATGTAATCTATGAGTAATTACTCATAGATATTAACATGAAAAGAATTCTGTAGACAGAGAAAGAACCTCTTCTTGGGAAACTACTTGTATAGTGACCAAAAGGCACGAACTGATATTCAAGTACAGTGTTCCAGCAGCGGCATGAAGAAAATGATAGTAATAATGACGGTAATAATACAATTATCCGGTAACTTCACACTTCCCAGTGGATCTTCACGAACTAAGAAAATATCTGAATTTGTGAACATTTCAAAATGGCTTCACATCGAGCCTATGATGCCTACAAGGGTCTTTACATCCTGCTGACATGAGAATAGCATAATCTCCGCGTCAGAAGCTTGTTTCTACTTAAACATTTAATAGACTCGCGTTTTATCCACCGTGACTACTTTTGTAAGCTCAGCACTTCATCCGTTGCAGCTCACTCCTGGGGCTGGGAAATGTGGGCACAGTGGCCTGGTGGAACTATCACAGGAGCAATGCGTGGGTTCAGACATTTACTTTTAAGAAGCACAAACAGATTTACTTTGCGTCTGGTAACCTCAAAAGAAAGACGTTATAATCCAGAATTCGCAATACAAATCACGTTCCATCATTACCAACTGGGCAGAGCCAGGTTACGTTGGGAAATGACATAGCGGAAGTCATCGTAAACAGAAATACAGTCGCCAGTAAACTTACTTACATTAGAAAATTTTATTTTATTTTATGAACCGATAGCCATTTAAAGGATGGGGCTCTTATTTTACTTGTAATTGATTGAACTAGAGACGTTGAAAAATTTGGTGCTGGACTGTGATTCGAATTCGTTTCTCCTCTTTCGAGGATCTGAATCTCTCGGGACATTATAGTTCAACCATTTCGTCCCTTTTCGCAAGACTGCAACCTTCTCTAGGTCTCCTCGAAAGGTAAGTATGTGGGTCCGAATCCTGATCCAATACAAAAATATTCATAGTTTCAGTTCAAGCCCAATAACGTGCACACCGTCCCGTTAGTGAAAACCAACGTGCGCTTTTAATGTCTATTCATGTGTTGCCAACAATCGCAATAGGTGTCATTATTTCTTGTCAAACACGCACACACCTTACCGTTGGTGAGTAAGCAACTGATATTTAAGCTATATTTGTGGATGCACGGTAGGCGTGTAGTTAGATTGTCGCTTAGGTACAAAAGTTTGTATCCTTAGTTTAGATTAAAACACCTAGCAGCTGGTAAGAAAAACCGATACGTAAATTTGATTTTACTTAATTAACAATACGATTACGTGTTGGGTTCGTATCTCCGTCATATAACTTCACAACATGCACTTAATCTTTAAATGCATGCGCACTTTGTTACTTGAGCATGGAGGTATATCAGACATCTTTCGTGGTTAGTTAACAGGGACGAAATTGTCTTGTTAGGAGTCCCGGTTTATTAAAAAAATTGTCGTCTTTTATTTTCAAGTTTAGATTTCATTACTGGTATTGGCAAAAATTTCGGTAATTCACGACTCTTCATGGATAGCCATCAATATGATATGATTAGATTACATTAGATCAATTCTTGTTTCATAGATCATGAATAAGATATTTCGTAATGACGTGTAACGTGTAATTTTAATGAAAGATTTCTTTACATACCATGATTCAATTTCTTTACAACAATTTCTTACTCTCTCTCATTCTTTTTGATTTCTCTCTCTCTCTCTCTCTCTCTCTCTCTCTCTCTCTCTCTCTCTCTCTCTCTCTCTCTCTCTCATACACACACACATTCTTTTTTTCTTTATTTGTTTGTTTTGCTCGACTATCGGCGAGGCATGAAAACGTCTCTGAATGAGCTTCTTAGTTTTTAGTACACTTACGAAATAAATATAAAAATAACTGTGAGAGTTACTGATATATGATGCTTAGTTTTCAGTCAGTTCCGAGTATTATTAGTAACCACGCTCCAGTTCCTAAACCTAGTTACAGAAATGCGAATCAGACGCATTACGTATTCCAGGCCGTAGCAACCGCGACTTGGAGACACCAGCTATGGTCACTTCCCAGACCGCTGTACGATCACATCGGTTCGTCTTCTTTCTGCTGGTACTGTAACTGAGATTTGACAACAAGGCAACGTATGTTTGGCAACTCTGTGATCGACCAGTTGCTTCCTGGTGTGCACGGAATTTATCCTCAAAGTTCACTTGACTTTACCTGTAATTTCCATTGAATAATCTGATTTATTATCGCTTTACGTGTAACAAAAGATTGTAAATTTACGGTTTTCAGCCCAGGAAAGTCGTTGCACGTGGAAATCGCAACTAATCTCGTCCTTTAAATAGCGGTTTACGAGTGCTAGACATTATCGATCTCGTAAGAGTAAGCTAAGACACGTACTTCTACTCCAGCTCTATGGTAATGCGCTGACCTGAGAAATAGCGTCTGTTATGGTTCGCACTTCCAGTCTCACTGACTGTAACGTTTTTATCCCTTCTGTGAAAGAGCTACTAACAGTCAGATAAAACATCGATAAGGAAATCGCAAAAAAATACTTTCGGCTCATAGTTCAATGGTGAAAACTTACAATGCTGCACAACGGGTAACTCCTCTTCCCGCCGCTGACAAGCAAATTTTGGGTTTCTAGGAATACAAAACTTTACTTATGAAATGCGACATTTGTACTGCACGACGTTTTCAACAAAGAGATGGCGCAATACAGTAGCTCAAGTGGAAAGAAACACTTCCTTTTCAAATTTGTGCATCCTACACTGTTGGCTGTTCTGTGTAGGTGGCAGGTACGTGATTTTATTTCGGTCGAATTTATGCACTGGGTAGTCGAGGCAGCTAGTTCATTGTGATTCGGTCAACCAAGTAAATGAATTTACTGAACCTGCTGCAAATTACTACAGGAAGCCTGTGTGTCAATTCTCATCCAGTGTGGTGCAACGGCGTTACGATAGAAAAATGAGCCACATACTTATAATATGCTTGAATATCTATGGACTGGGTTCGATTCCAACTTCTGTCAATGATTTTAGATAAGAAGAGACAGATTCCATTCTCTTCTGGCTACACCAAGTGAAGAAGATATAATGACATTGTGGTCTGAAATTAACATGAAAAATAATATTCCTTTTCTACAAAGTAGACGTTAGGATGAATCACAATAAAGACTGGAGCGGCGACACGTAGAAACCTTTCTTATACTTGTTATTTATTTCTAGTGACGAAACAAACGCTGTGTAGGCTCACAGGACATTTAGTCCATATTTTATCTGAGCTTCTGTATGTCGATAAAATCGGTTCTGAACTGGGAATGCAACTTAGACCGTACTTAACGCTGAATTTGATCCCTTCGTGAGAATACAGCAAGGCTACTATTTGTTGTTTGTTCAGAACTGCAGATTCCTCAACGTCTCCACATACTGCGCGTGAATGGGTTCGAATCCTGGCCCGGCACTATAGATTTCATTATGTATTATCAAGCTCTAGCATGAGAACACCTATCTGCTGGTGGATAATTATTTTAATGTTTAATGTATTTTCATTCGTTGTCAACACTAACGATATGTGACGTTTTGACACCCAGTGAGACACAGGACTATTTGCGAGATCACTGTAAGTTCAAGATGTTAGGCCGAGCTGGACAAAAATTCGGAAGCTGACGTATCTTTGTGTGTAGTCAAAAGCGATATGATGTGTGGAGCTGTATTCCCAGTGAGCACCGAACTCTTCGTCATATTATTTCTAGTTCCAACACGCTCACATGTCGCTGCTGGTGCAACAAACCCATATTTAACGTTCGTTTTCTCTAGAATATAACAGCGATAGATGCCGGGTTGGGGTCTTGGGAAGGAAAAAAATTAATGTTTCGTCTCGTCATTTCAGTTAAAACATCTAGCTACTGCCGAGAAAATCCGAAATGTCACACTTGATTGTGCGTCGATATCTATCCGATTAAGTTCCGAGTTCGAATCCCTGCCCAATACAAAGCCTTACCTCACGGCAATTCACGTAAGTTACTTGTTAAGAACCAAGATTCAACATCTCTCGTCGTTCGTTACAGGGACAATAAATTCGCGTCCGGCAAAAATACTTGCGATATGTAATTTAAAGATGGAATTTGCAAACTGGCTTTGTCTAAAATCGAGGTATATCACTCTCTGTATGCCTAATCAGGAGTGGCAGTTAGTATCCGTCAGGCACGAAATCATTGCTTAGTCTGCATGACCTGAGTTTGCATCCATATGCAGAACGAGACGGTTCGTCGTGTCATTTGAAGTTCATAAATATTCTCAATTAGCTGCTCGTGAATACCTTTAATTTTTAATCTTATTTTGTGTTAAATAATAAGTACGGTATGTTACTTTGAAGAGTAAATCATGAATACGACGAATTTACTACGTGCATTACCTATCTGACGTAATAATGAGAGTGGTAAAATGTCAGGTATGTCATTTATTGTAATAAATGTGAGCTACAAGCCTTAAGGGCAGTCTTATCTGTGATAAGGTGTTCCGTGATATTTTTAGTATCGTGGTATTACTTTACATCTTGAGTTATTGCGATACAGAACAGTTTTTTCTCGTGGTGACTTGTTGGAACCACTTTCAATAGTCAAACGACTGTACCAAGGAGCGATAAGGAGACCTGCTAGACAGTTGCGCTATGTGGGTTGCATGTGAATCAGGCGAATTTCAATTCGGGTCGTTCGGATACTATTGGGCATGAATGAACATCACGTGTATCGATTTCCATCGCGCTGGGGTAAGTCCTCCGGGATACGTTTATTCTCCTTAGTGTGTAAATATATTTGGAGCATGTCATTCAAAAACGTTTGAAACGACATAGACGGGAGCGGGTTGTTGTTAGGAGAGCAGAATGTATTAGACTCGCGGATCATGTGGTGTTATTGGCAGAGAGCGAAAGAAGTATGACTGAAATGTTAAAAGAATTGAACAAGAGGCGTGAGTAAATTGGAATGAGAAATAATAAGAAAATCGCAAAATGTCCGGTGATAGGTGCAAGAAAAGCAAGAACAACTATAATGTTAGGCAGGAAGATACACAACAATTTAGTGTTTTTAGATAACTGCGACGTGCTATTATGGACGACATTGGAAGTAATATGGAGGTGAAAATACGTATAGCAATTGCCAACGAGACGTTTCATAACAGGAGGCTTTTATGTGGGTGCGTTGATAGGGGATAAAATAGGCAGGCACAGTGAGAAATGAGGTGGTGTTGAGTGGGAGAACAGAGAGAAATTTTAAAGGTAGCAGGATGAGCAAACACAATTGGCAAGGACACTGAAAGAGAAGAGATTGTTTATTGATGGTATGGAGGAAACGGTGAATGCAAGAAGAAGAAGAAGAAGAAGAAGAAGAAGAAGACGATGAACATACCAGGTGATGGACAGCGTAAGAACAGAAAATAGTTGTGAGAAAACAAGAGGGTAACAAATGATGGGACTGCATGGAGAGCTACATGTGAAGACCTGCCCTAGGGCAGAACACTCATGGTGGTGGTGTTGATGAAGAGGAGACTTATGTAGGACATTTTGCAAAACGCCCATTTTCTTGTAATCCAAATTTAAACAAAACATAGGCAGCTTATAATTTGTAGTCTATAAATGACCGTGAATTGCGTGACAGATGGAACTTGCCAGTATACCAGTTATTAGGACTTATTCCCACTCCACTGACGTATGGAGCGTGCGAACTGTGGCTGCTTAAAAGCCTCTGTGCGTGCTGTGCTTAGTCTCTTCTGGTCTTCACGCTTCCTACAGTTACAATACGTAGGCGGTTTAAGTATATTCCATTCCTACTTTCATCATGTAACGTCAGTTCTAGAAACTTTCTAATTAGGTCTCCTCGCGATACTTTGCTCTTCCACGGGATAGTCTGTGTCTACCATGAACTGCCCGTTAGTCAGTAAGTGGAATAATTGGTTTTCCGACACATGTCACCATGTTACTGTCGCCCTGTCTCCACGTCAGAGAGACGGAAATTCTGTGTGCCACATTTGAAGATGAGTCTGTAAAGGTTACAAAACTAGTTAATGGAATTACAAATAGTTCAAAAAGTGAGTTTTTGCAGTTTTCCGTATTTACATTCAATGCACTAGTCACAGGCTCTAGGCGATCCTTAGGGGATATGCTTAGTCGGTTGGGAGCGTGATGTGTCCCTCCGAGATTAATTTCACCTGGGCTTTAAGCGACTCACCGGTCAGCATTTACAGAGCTGCCAACTACATCTCACACCGGGAATATTACCAGGATTAGTTTGCATCGCAGCCTACGGAAGAGAACGCAAATCGAACGAGCATTCGCAGTCATTCCCTCCATTGACCACCATTCGCCTATATTCAACAGTTAAGGATTCCTCCGGAAATATTCCAAGTAGACTTTCTCTGGATATTTTACGTTTGTTTCCAAGCGCCTGTCTGTTCAATTTGATCAGAAACTGTGTGACATTCTCCAACGGGTCAAAAAACCTGTGACCATTCGTGCCGCCCTTCTCTGTATACATTCAGTATCGCCGGGCAGTTGTATCTGATTAGGATCCAAGAATCTCGAGCAATATTGGGGGATGGGTCGCAAGCGTGATTTGTAAGCAATTTCTTTTGTACACCGATTGTATTTTCCTAGAATTCTACCAACGAATTGCAGCCAGCCACCGTATTTCCCTAAGACTGCGACTATGTGACGGTTCCATTTCAAATCTCTAGAAATTTTTACACCCAGGTATTCATGTGGGTTGAGCGATTGCGAATTTGACTCGCTGCACTATACTCGTAGGATAAGGTTATATCGTTTTGTGAACCGAACAATTTTACATTTCGGGAACATTTAAACTAAGTTGTCATGCTTTGCACTACACTGAAATCTTATGAGGGCGTGGCTTCTTTCAAACAGAACTTTATTACAGGCAACAGCATCATTTGCGGAAACACTGAAGATCCAAATAGACCGCGTAACCACCGCCCCTTCTCCTCTCCAAATTGCTGTCTCAAAACGGTAAGTCCCATATGTAAACCACCTTCAGAAGTTCGTTCACTTTCCGTATCAGTTAATGTGTTAAAAACTTGACCTGAAGAAACATAACCCTTTGCAGTTGAAGACGCTCTATTGTAAGAGAAGCTAGTTTTTCGAAAACGTCTCAATATTTATGTACTGAACTAGGTGTTGTACAATTCTATAATTTTCAGGTACATTTGGCGACGTATGTGGATACTGTCTGACAAATGTGTTGCGAATAAAGTGAGTAGTAAAGAAGTAATGAAGTGAAACATCAAGCCTGATGCTGACACTTTACTGCACGAACAGCGAAAATATAGAAGTGATAAAAGTCTTTTTCCTTTCATCATTCTGTCAGGGATGTCAGAGGGGAAAAAAAGTTTCGCCAAGTTTCAAAATTATGTGTGAAGTTTGTTGGAAGTCGCCACGTGCTGCCTTTCACAAATGCTCGGTGAATATAGTCTCGATAATTTGCGCTCCATGAAATTATGCTGCCTTAGACGAGTACGCAGTTTGTAACTTTTAACGCCCGACTTATTGCGTAAACCTATGCCTTTAAATGAAGGACGGAAGGAGGATTGCATTTAATGTGCTATCGATGTCGAGGTCATTACAGACGGAGCAGGAGTTGGCAATGCGTCAGGGAAGGGTAAAAGAAGTCCGCCGTTCCCTTTCAAAGGAATCATCCCAGCATTTGCTTGGAGCGATTCAGGAAAGTTACGGAAAACGTATCAGGATGGCCGGATGCGGATTTAAACGTCATCCTCCCGAATGCGAGTCTAGTGTACTAGTTGACAGCTCGTCGTGTAGAAGCTAGCGTTGCTGGTGATGGGATTCCGGGTTCGATTCACGGCTGGGTTGCGTTCTCCGCCCGGGAAGTAGGTGTCTGTGATGCCATCATTTCATCATCATTCGTGAAGGTGGCGAAACTGGACTGTGTAAATGTTGGGGCTTTGTACAGGCGCTGATAACCGTGCAGTTAAGCGCCCCAAAAACCAAACATCATCATCATCATCATCATCATCATCATCATCATCATCATCATCATACCATGTACTAACCACTGCGGCAGCTCGTTCGGTATACATTTAAATGAGCAGATTAAGTCAGCATTTTTAGTATTTACATTGACTTCGTTCTTCATAAATGAAAGCAGGAACTACGACAAGACAAAAGAATTGGGATAACGAATGAGAAATACCTGATTGTGCTTCTGTTTGTAGATGACATGATTCACGTTCACGAAATGACCTCCAAAGATCTATATACCACCTGAACGAAATATGCAATGACTACAACTTTAAAATTTCTAGTAATAAAACGAAAATAAGTGCACTCCGAGGAAAATACTCAGTCATTTTAAAACTAGTTTTGGATAATCCTGCTTTAGAACTGGTCTCTTAATCTTTCACTTAGGCTACGCTGTAAGATCTGATTTTTACTCTGATACTTAAAATAAATTACACAAATTCTAAGCTGTCTGTGACACTATTATCTGAATATTGGGCAATAAAGTACAAAAAGATTGTTCCGAAATTCTATAACGTGGTCCCGGTTCCTGTATTATGCTATGAAAGCGAAAACATGGTTAAAAAAAAAAGCAAAAAAAATCACACGGCAGAGATGAGG
Organism: Schistocerca gregaria; assembly: GCF_023897955.1. NCBI lineage: Eukaryota > Metazoa > Arthropoda > Insecta > Orthoptera > Acrididae > Schistocerca > Schistocerca gregaria. The sequence continues at coordinate 2,907,238 of NW_026061860.1, read as the reverse complement.
TTCCTAAGAAATTCGAAGAGCTGCACAACAAGAAATGATTAGGAATGAAGATACTAGAGAAAAATTAAGTATTTTCAACAGAAACTAAAAAATTCAAAAATATCGTGAAGACTGGTGAGAATGCTACGTCCCAGACTTCCCCAAAATATTCTGAACTACAAACGGAATGGTAGACGTGATATTGAAAGGCCTCGGACGTGGGAGCAATTTCGTTTGAGAGACTATCCCGCACGGCGACTACTGAAGTACTTATACGTTATAGAATTCTTAAGTTATACAAGTAAAATAAGTAAGTTTTAATGTAGTTTACGTTCACTGATGCAAAAAAAAAAATTCCTTGCTTTTTAAAGTGGGCTATGTTCTTTCTCAGAGTTCAAACTGTCTCCATGCCAAATTTGAACAATATCTGTTAAGCGGTTTGGACTCGAAAACGAAACAGACTGTGTTTCAAAGCAGAAAAGCAACTGAGAGAAAGAAGTGGCGTCGGTTTCTGCAGGAGGCGGACATCATTTTGTAGGACAATGTTCGGCCACGCTCGGTTCAAGTCGTGACTGATTTGATCGGTATATGGGGATGGGGAGCGCCGCATCACGCACCACACTCATCTACATCTACATTTATACTCCGCAAGCCACCCAACGGTGTGTGGCGGAGGGCACTTTACGTGCCACTGTCATTACCTCCCTTTCCTGCTCCAGTCGCGTATGGTTCGCGGGAGGAAAGACTGTCTGAAAGCCCCTGTGCTCTCTCTAATCTCTCTAATTTTACATTCGTAATCTCCTCGGGAGGTATAAGTAGGGGGAAGCAATATATTCGATACCTCATCCAGAAACGCAGCCTCTCGAAATCTGGCGAGCAAGCTACACCGCGATGAAGAGCGGCTCTCTTGCAGAGTCTGGCACTTGAGTTTGTCAAACATCTCCGTAACGCTATCACGGTTACCAAATAACCCTGTGACGAAACGCGCCGCTCTTCTTTGAATCTTCTCTATCTCCTCCGCAAACCCGATCTGGTACGGATCCCACACCGATGAGCAATACTCAAGTATAGGTCCAACGAGTGTTTTGTAAGCCACCTCCTTTGTTGATGAACTACAGTTTCTAAGGACTCTCGCAATGGATCTCAACCTGGTACGCGCCTTACCAACAGTTAATTTTATATGATCATTCCACTTCAAAAAGTTCCGCACGCATACTCCGAGATATTTTACAGAAGTAACTGATACCAGTGTTTGATCCGCTATCATATAATCATACAATAAAGGATCCTTCTTTCTATGTATTCGCAATACATTACATTTGTATATGTTAAGGGTCAGTTGCCACTCCCTGCACCAAGGGCCTATCCGCTGCAGATCTTCCGGCATTTCGCTACAATTTTCTAATGCTGCAACTTCTGTGTATGCTACAGAATCATCCGCGAAAAACCGCATGGAACTTCCGACACTATCTACTACCTCATTTATATATATTGTGAAAAGTAATGGTCCCATAACACTCCCCTGTGGCACGCCAGAGATTATTTTAACGTCTGTAGACGTCTCTCCAGTGATAACAACATGCTGTGTTCTGTTTGTTAAAACTCTTCAATCCAGCCACAGAGCTGGTCTGATATTCCGTGGGCTCTTACTTTACTTATCAGGCGACAGTGCGGAACTGAATCTAACGCCTTCCGGAAGTCGAGAAAAATAGCATCTACCTGGGAGCCTGTATCTAATATTTTCTGGGTCTCATGAACAAATAAAGTGAGTTGGGTCTCACACGATGGATGTTTCCGGAATCCGTGTTGATTCCTACAGGGTAGATTCTGGGTTTCCAAAAACTACATGATACTCGAGCAAAAAACATGTTCTAAAATTCTACAACAGATCGACGTCAGAGATATAGGTCTATAGTTTTGCGCATCTGCTCTACGACCCTTCTTGAAGACTCGGACTACCTGTGCTCTTTTCCAATCATTTGGAGCCTTCCGTTCCCCTAGAGACTGGCGGTACACGGCTGTTAGAAGGGAGGGCAAGTTCTTTCTCGTACTGTGTAGAATCGAATTGGTACCCCGTCAGGTCCAGTGGACTTTCCTCTGTTGAGTGATTCCAGTTGCTTTTCTACTCCTTGGACACTTATTTCGATGTCAGCCATTTTCTCGTTTGTGCTAGGATTTAGAGAAGGAACTGCAGTGCGGTCTTCCTCTATGAAACATCTTTGGAAAAAGGTGTTTAGTATTTCAGCTTTACGCCTGTCATCCTCTCTTTCAATGCCATTATCACCCCGGAGTGTCTGGACATGCTGTTTCCAACCACTTACTGATTTAACGTGAGACCAGAACTTTCTAGGATATTCTGTCAAGTCGGTACATAGAATTTTACTTTCGAATTCACTGAACGCTTCACGCATAGCCCTCCTTACGCTAACGTTGACATCGTTTAGCTTCTGTTTGTCTGAGAGGTTTTGGCTGCGTTTATACTTGGAGTGAAGCTGTCTTTGCTTTCGCAGTAGTTTCCTAACTTTGTTGTTGAACCACGGTGGGTTTATCCCGTCCCTCACAGTTTTACTCTACACGTACCTGTCTAAAACGCATTTTACGATTACCTTGAACTTTTTCCATAAATACGCAACATTGTCAGTGTCAGAACAGAAATTTTCGTTTTGATCTGTTAGGTAGACTGAAATCTGCCTTCTATTACTCTTGCTAAACACGTAAACCTTCCTCCCTCTTTTTATATTCCTATTAACTTCCATATTCAGGGATGTTGCAACAGCCTTATGATCACTGATTCCCTGTTCTGCACATACAGAGTCGAAAAGTTCGGGTCTGTTTGTTATCAGTAGGTCCAAGATGTTATCTCCACGAGTCGGTTCTCTGTTTAATTGCTCGAGGTAATTTTCGGATAGCGCACTCAGTATAATGTCACTCGATGCTCTGTCCCTACGACCCATCCTAAACATCTGAGTGTCCCAGTCTATATCTGGTAAATTGAAATCTCTACCTAAGACTATAACATGCTGAGAAAATTGATGAGAAATGTATTCCAAATTTTCTCTCAGTTGTTCTGCCGCTAATGCTGCTGGGTCGGGAGGTCGGTAAAAGGAGCCAATTATTAACCTAGCTCGGCTGTTGCGTGTAACCTCCACCCATAATAATTCACAGGAACTATCCACTTCTACTTCACTACAGGATAAACTTCTACTAACAGCGACTAACTCTCCACCACCGGTTGCATGCAATCTGTCCTTTATATCTGTCTGTACCTTTGTAAAAATTTCGGCAGAATTTCTCTCTGGTTTCAGCTAGCTTTCTGTACCTATAACGATTTCAGCTTCGGTACTTTCTATCAGCGCTTGAAGTTCCGGTACTTTACCAACGCAGCTTCGACAGTTTACCATTACAATACCGATTGCTGCTTGGTCCCCTCATGTCCTGCTTTGCCCCGAACTCGTTGAGGCTGCCGCCCTTTTTGTACTTGCCCAATGCCATCTAACGTAAAAAACCGCCCAGCTCACGCCACACAACCCCTGCTACCCGTGTAGCCGCTTGTTGCGTGTAGTTGACTCCTGACCTATCCAGCGGAACCCGAAACCCCACCACCCTATGGCTTAAGTCGAGGAATCTGCAGCCCACACGGTCACAGAACAATCTCAGCCTCTGATTCAGACCCTTTACTCAGCTCTTTACCAAAGGCCCGCAGTCAGTCCTGTCGACGATGCTGCAGATGGTGAGCGGTGAGCTCTGCTTTCATCCGGCTAGCGAGACTGGCAGTCTTCACCAAATCAGATAGCCAGGAAGGGTTTCCTCCGATCCATAGCGACACACATCATTGGTGTCGACATGAGCGACCACCTGCAAATGGGTGCAACCTGTACCCTTCATGGCATCCGGAAGGACCCTTTCCACATCTGGAATGACTCACCCCGGTATGCACACGGATTGCACATTGGTTTTCTTCCCCTCTCTTGCTGCCATATCCCTAAGGGGCCCCATTACGCGCCTGACGTTGGAGCTCCCAACTACCAGTAAGACCACCCTCTGCGACTACTCGGATCTTGCAGACTGAGGGGCAACCCCTGGAACAGGACAAGCAGCCACGTCAGGCCGAAGATCAGTATCGGCCTGAGACAGCCCCGGAATTGCGTCCTTCTGAGCTCAGCTTGATTCCTGACGTGAAGGTAGCGTTCTCGCTTTCCGCGTCTGGGTTCCCGGGTTCGATTCACGGCGGGGTCAGGGATTTTGTCTGCCTCGTGATGGCTGGGTGTTTTGTGATGTCCTTAGGTTAGTTAGGTTTAAGTAGTTCTAACTTCTAGGGGACTGATGACCATAGATGTTAAGACCCATAGTGCTCAGAGCCATTTGAACCATTTGTCGAACTTTGGGGTATTCGGTTCGGAGCTGTTATGGAGATACGTCAGACAATAGACCGCTCCATTCGAACTACCTATACAACTGGCGTAGTTAGGGGTATCTTGCTCTTTCGACATCACTGGCGATGGCTTATATACATGAGCTGTTCAAAAAATATCCGACCTTTTTTAATTGTTGAAATCAACAATGGTATCAGGGCGCGCATGGGCTCATGTTTTCAGGCATATTTAGCACACATACCTGATTTTCTCCACTACTTCGGAACACTTGCAAGTCGTACACGTTGGATTTAGTATTCTGAGCAAAATGACGTCTTTACATCACGTTTGGCTCCAAGCTTGGCGATTCTCAAGTTGAAACCATCGTGTGTTTGTGGACAAAGTAATGGGTACTGCAGGGCTAAAGGAGTGGTACAACCATTTCAAAGGTAGCCGCTAATCAATGAAGACAGAAGCCAGTTAAGGTACGCCCGCAATATCCGCAAATCAGGTCGTTACTGATCCCGCAATATTGCTGGTGAAGCAGAATGGACGAATCACTATCAGAGAAGTTGTAGTCTAATCTAAAAGCCGTAAAGTCAACTAACTAACTAGGTGTTACAATAAATAACGTCCGCCCGCGGTAGCTGAGTGGTCAGCACGACAGACTGTCAATCCTAAAAGACCGGGTTAGATTCCCGGCTGGGTCGCAGATTTTCTCCGCTCAGGGACTGGGTGTTGTGTTGTACTAATCATCATTTCATCCCCATCGACGCGCAAGTCGCCGAAGTTGCGTCAAATCGAAAGACTTGCACCAGGCGAACGATCTACCCGATGGGAGGCCCTCGTCACACGCCATTATTATTATACAATAACGAACAACTTAAATTGGAAAGAACACATAGAAAATGTTGCGGTTAAGGCTAACCGAAGACTGCGTTTTATTGGCACAACACTTAGAAAACGTAACAGACCTACAAAGGACACTGCCTACACTACGCTTGTCCGTCCTCTTTTAGAATACTGCTGGGAAATGTGGGATCCTTAAAAGATCGGACTGACGGAGTAGATCGAAAAAGTCCAAAGAAAGGCAGCACGTCCTCCTATTATCGCGAAATATGAGAGAGTGTGTCACACAAATGATACAGGATTTTGGCTGGACATCATTAAAAGAAAAGCGATTTTCTTTGCGACGGAATCTTCTAACGAAATTCCAATCACCAACTTTTTCCTCCGAATGCGAAAATATTTTGTTGACACCGACCTACGTAGGGAGAAACGACCACAACGATAAAATAAGGGAAGTCAGAGCTCGTATGGAAAGACACAGGTGATCATTCTTTCCGGGTGCTATGCGAGATTGGAATAATAGAGACTTGTGAAGGTGGTTCGATGAACAACCTGCCAGGCACTTAAATGTGATTTGCAGAGTATCCATGTAGATGCAAGTATAGGTGGTCACATTTTTACTATCCCCTGTATGTGCATATCGCTTCACACGACCTTTGTTACCTCAATGTCGATATCGGCATCATTTTCGAAATATGTGAGCTTTCTTATATTATCTGTAATGTTAATATACAACATGAACAGTAAGGCTCCCAACACGCTTCCCTCTGGCACAAGTGGTTACTTTTACAAGTATAGATGAACTCTCCATTTAGGATGAGATGATGTGTCCTCCCTACAAAAATATTTTATTGGCCGTACTTTATACGGTGCAGGCAAATGGTCAACTACAATTGCTGTTTACTGTGAGGTAACCTCTAGCGTATCAGAAGCAGTTTAGGAACATTTTTTCAAATGAGTATACGCACTCGTATTTCGGCAGGTGCACAGTTTTGCCATTTCAATTTTTGCACGTTTCACAGATACCTTTTCGAAAATTTCGAGCAAAACAAATCGAAATCTTTATTACATCATGAAACAATGAAGAAGCAAATGCGGGTTTGTTCGCAAGCCCGAAGCAACATCTGGTACAAGAATCATGGATTTTAATAAAGTAGCTGTCGATAGGTTTTTTTCGTTGCTTACAGATGTAACTGACAATCACAAACTAATGACTTCTCAAATAACTAATTGTGATGGAACAGGCGTCTCGGTTAATGCTAAAAACTAATCGAACATCGCAGCTTGCAAAGGGAACCGTCTAGTGCGATCGTTAACATCTGCAGAAAGGGGCGAAACTGCAACCAGCCTCATTAGTACGTCAGCAAGCGGAGCTGACATTCCTCCTACGATTATTTTTCCACGAAAGAAGAAGCAGAAAGAATTTGAGTTAGGACAGGCAGCAGGAGGTTGCGCTGAGGTCCACAGCACAGCATGTATGGCCACAGAGTCCTTCTTTGTATGGTTTCCACAATTAGTGGTATTTTCTAAGGCATCAAAGCAGGTCCCAGTTCTCCTTATATCAGATGGCCACTCAGCACATACCACGAACATTGACGTTATGGACTACGCGAGGGAGAGTGGCGTTTCTTTACCACCACATTGCTCTCACAGACTTCAGCCGCTTGATGTTTGTTTTATAAATCCTCGTTATAATGATCAGCTTCGAAAATGGCTACGGAACCATGCAGCGAAAGTCGTAACTATCTTTCAAATTTCAACGCTTTTTGGTTCAGCTTTCGTCTAAAGCGCAACAATGAAAACCGCTATTAAAGGTTTCGAAGCTACTGCAATATGGCCCACGGACCCATCCATATTCACGACGCACACTTCCTCCCGGCACACACAACTGACAGCGGACGTGATAGGCCGTCAGATAAAGAGGTTATTATATCTGAACAATTGGAATTGCCTTCACCTAGCACACCAGCTGAAAAAGACGACTCAAACGGGCTGGATAATCAAGGGGACGAGGTTTCAGCGAATTGTTACAATGAACTGCCGCCTAAGAATAACAAAGTTATTGGGGCTAATTGTTCTAATCTTGGGTGCTCTTGGATGACAACTGACAACACAACCTCCTCATTTCATATTTCACCTGAGATTCTGATTTTCTTGTCAAAAGTTAACGAAAGCAAGAAAAGAGCGAGACTGAAAAGGGGGAACAACGTTGTTTTAACTGATTCGCCGTACAAAAAAAGAGTTAAAAGTCATTAATGGGAGAAATAGAAAAAAGAACATTGACAAAGAAGAAAGAGCAAACAGAAAACTTTCTGCGAAAGAGAATAAAATTAAGAACTCAAAAAAGAGAGAAAGATTCTGAAGGTAAATGGAAAAAAGGAGAGAGAATACAATACTAACGAGAGTGATTATGAGGAAAGTTCTGACTGTCAATGTGTATATTGTGGTGGGTTATATTCAAAATCAGTTGGAAGTTGGGTCGCTTGTTCCACCTGCAAAAAACTGACACACGATTCTTGTGCAGGAATAGATAGCGAAGATGATGAGTGTCTCCCCGTGTGTGAATTTTGTAAACAGCCTCAAGAAAAGGATACGATTCATGAAAACTGTAGTTTGACATTAATACTCACTTTAAACTAAAAAAAATAACGAGCAAGCCAATATTTTCTGCATTTCGGATAATTTTATACGTTTTTGTAATCACTTGTATTTACCACCCCATTGTGACGCGTGCAAATGTTATAAATTTCTGTTTTTGAGTGAGAAAATATTGTTGTTTTATTTTATGGCAATGTTCTATTTTTGTGATTAATACATCATAATGTGTTCATATAAAAATTTGTAACTCTCTTATTTATCAATTTTGTACATTTAATCAAAGTTTTCAACTGTGTACCCCATTATACCTTGGATTCCCCAACGTGTCGGATAAGAAAGATAAAAATACAATCACTACTCGTTTCTTCAACGACAATTTAAGCTGTGTTCTGTGGTTCCTCCCAGAGTTCATCACGATATATTCCGAAAAAAATCATAGTTAACGAACATTATAAATTTCTCTAGAAACGAAGGCAATCGCAGTTAACATTTAATAAGGCCACTGGTATCCTTCGAAATGCAACTAATCAACGTCATGCAGAACGTCGTGGGTCACAGCGGATGGGTGGAATCGAAATATGACATTTACCCACGATCGCTTCTTTTTGTCAATTTGTGCCATTAATTTCTCTGCTCCCTAATCTGATTTCGTATCTCCCCATCAGCTATTCGATCAAAACTTTTTTAGCATTCTTCTACACCACCACATTTCGGAAGTTTCTAGTCGTCTCCTGTTTGGGGAACCAGGCATGTTAACTACTGATTCGCAATATATTTATTCCGAAAGGCAAAAGGAACCCCGAAAACAATGAAAATAATTTTGTTTATTGGTGATTGTACCAGTTTTATTTACACTTAGTGTGAATATGAAAGTATTTTAGTCCAAATCCGTATTTGAAGGTTCTAAATGTCGGTTTAAATGGCAGCTTGCTATGTAAGACATGCCCACTTGTTTCTCTGTGCCATCTCTTCTTTGAGATGATAAGCCTAGGGACATTTTACCCGTAGCTTTGAGCTTTCACCTATTGAATACATTTTTTCTTGTCTCGTAGTCAGTTGTTTGCTAGAGTAATAACGTTTCTGAACAAAACAAATGCCAAGATCTACCCACAAAGTTTTCGAAAGAAGTTCTAGAAGACTTGCAAGAAATAAAAAAGTAAATATCATGAAACAAATGTTATGTTTATGTACAGCATGCGTACTATTGGAAAGTGAAAGAAACTATGAATTTAAATGAGTGCATGTACGACGGTAAGTGCAATACAACTTTAAATTTTCCGTAACTTTTCTAACTAAATGTACCTTTCCTCTCAAACCATTTATCCCAGAACCATGGAATTCTAACGACCAGTTTTCTTACTCGAGGGCATGAAGAGTCGAGGGATATGAAAGGGAAGCAGTGGTTGGGAAGAGAGTGAGACAGGGTTGTAGCCTATCCCCGATGTTATTCAATCTGTTTGCTGAGCAAGCAGTAAAGGAAACAAAAGAAAACTTCGGAGTAGGAATTAAAAACCATGGAGAAATTGTATTATAATGAACACTATGGTCTTTTAATTTTTGAAATTTGCCCGCAAAACCTGTCTTTCAAAATTTTTCTAAAAATTTCACTATTAATATATTATTCATGAAAAATTGTCAGCTTGTTGGAAAATAGTGGAAATGCATGTAAGAAATGTTTTGTGTTTTACCGTTAATGTAACACAACTTAGGATAAGGGTCATATAAATAGATCAGTTAACATGGTGGAGATGGAAGATACGTTCTCCCCGTGAATAGTGTGTTTAAAAACAAATGAATATTTTCAAATCAACAGCTCATTTCATGAAGTCATAACTAGAAGTGAATAATCTCCACAAAAATTGGTAAGTTAATTACTTTGGTGCAAGAAAGTCTCCATCATTAAGGAGAACGATGTTTTCAGTAACTTGCCGGCAGCCATAAAAAGCTTTACTACTGACAGATTTCAGTTTACGAGGAGCCTAAAGGATTTCTTGCTAACCATCTCTTCCGACACCATTAATGAATTGAATTACTTAGTAGAACAAGCGCGCGCGCGCGATTGAGTGTGTGTGTGTGTGTGTGTGTGTGTGTGTGTGTGTGTGTGTGTGTGAGAGAGAGAGAGAGAGAGAGAGAGAGAGAGAGAGAGAGAGAGAGAGAGAGAGAGGGGGGGGGGGGTCAAATAATACGTGTACTATCAGAAGTGTGACCAAATTTTCATTCCTCGTTCATGATCAGTCCATTTGCGGTCTATGGATAATAAATTAGCATATTATTTTCCCATTGAGTATCTCCCCATTATGGATCAATTTCAATGGAAAGTACATATAATCTAACCCTCTTGTCTGCCCCACTTCTGTTGAAGGTAACACATGAGACAAATACCTTGTTGTTGTTGTTGTTGTTGTTGTTGTTGTCGTCTTCAGTCCACAAACTGGTTTGATGTAGCTCTCCATGCTACTGTATCGTGTGGAAGCTTCATCTCCCAGTACCAACTCCAACCTACATCCTTGTGAATCTGCTTAGTGTATTCATCTCCTGGTCTCCCTCCTCGATTTTTACCCTTCACGTTGCCCTCCAATATTAAATTGGTGATTCCTTAATGTCTCAGAACGTGTCCTACCATCCGACCCCATCTTCTAGTCAAGTTGTGCCACAAAGTTCTCTTCTCCAGTATCCTATTCAATACCTCCACATTAGTTATGTGATCTACCCATCTAATCTTCAGCATTCTTCTGTAGCACCACATTTCGAAAGCTTCTATTCTCTTCTTGTTCAAACTATTTATTGTCCATTATTCACTTCCATACGTGGCTACACTCCATACAAATACTCGGAGAAAAGACTTCCTGATACCTAAAGCTATACTCGATGTTAACAAATTTTTCTTCTTTAGAAACACTTTTCTTACCATTGACAGTCGACATTTTAAATCACTCCTAATGCGTACTCCCAGATAATTTATGGAATTAACTGCTTCCAGTTGCTGACCTGCTATTTTGTAGCTAAATGATAAGGGACCTATCGTTCTATGTATTCGCATCACATTACACTTGTCTACATTGAGATTCAATTGCCATTCCGTGCACCATGCGTAAATTCGCTGCAGATCCTCCTGCATATCAGTACAATTTTCCATTATTGCAACCTCTCGATACACCACAGCATCATCTGCAAAAAGCCTCAGAGACTTTCCGATGTCACTCACCAGGTCATTTATGAATATTGTGAATAGCAACGGCCCTATGACACTCCCGTGCGGCACACCTGAAATCACTCTTACTTCGGAAGACTTCTCTCCATTGAGAATGACATGCTGCGTTCTGTTATCTAGGAACTCCTCGATCCAAGCACACAACTGATCTGATAGTCCGTATGCTCCTACTTTGTTAATTAAACGACTGTGGGGTACTGTGTCAAACGCCTTGCGGAAGTCAAGAAACACGGCATCTACCTGTGAACCCGTGTCTAAGACCCTCTGAGTCTCGTGGACGAATAGCGCGTGCTGGGTTTCACATGGCCGTCTTTTTCGAAACCCATGCTGATTCCTACAGAGTAGATTTCTAGTCTCCAGAAAAGTCATTATACTCGAACATAATACGTGTTCCAAAATTCTACAACTAATCGACGTTAGAGATATAGGTCTATAGTTCTGCACATCTGTTCGACGTCCCTTATTGAAAACGGGGATGACCTGTGCCCTTTTCCAATCCTTTGGAACGCTTCGCTATTCTAGAGACCTACGGTACACCACTGCAAGAAGGGGGGCAAGTTCCTTCGCGTACACTGTGTAAAACCGAACTGGTATCCCATCAGGACCAGCGGCCTTTCCTCTTTTGAGCGGTTTTAATTGTTTCTCTATTCCTCTGTCGTCTATTTCGATATCTACCATTTTGTCAACTATGCGACTTCAAGAGAAGGAAGCACAGTGCAGACTTCCTCTGTGAAACAGCTTTGGAAGAAGACATTTAGTATTTCGGCCTTTAGTCTGTCATCCTCTGTTTCAGTACCATTTTGGCCACAGAGTGTCTGGACATTTTGTTTTGATCCACCTACCGCTTTGACATAGGACCAAAATTTCTTACGATTTTCTGCCAATTCAGTACATAGAACTTTACTTTCGAATTCACTGAAAGCCTCTCGCATAACCCTCCTCACACTACATTTCGCTTCGCGTAATTTTTGTTTGTCTGCAAGGCTTTGGCTATGTTTATGTTTGCTGTGAAGTTCCCTTTGCTTCCGCAGCAGTTTTCTAACTCGGTTGTTGTACCACTGTGGCTCTTTTCCATTTCTTACGATCTTGCTTGGCACATACTCATCTAACGCATATTGTACGATGGTTTTGAACTTTGTCCACTGATCCTCAACACTATCTGTACTTGAGACAAAACTTTTGTGTTGAGCCGTCAGGTACTATGTAATCTGCTTTTTGTCACTTTTGCTAAACAGAAAAATCTTATTACCTTTTTTAATATTTCTATTTACGGCTGAAATCATCGTTGCAGTAACCGCTTTATGATCGCTGATTCCCTGTTCTGCATTAACTGATTCAAATAGTTCGGGTCTGTTTGTCACCAGAACGTCTAATATATTATCGCCACGAGTCGGTTCTCTGTTTAACTGCTCAAGGTAGTTTTCAGATAAAGCACTTAAAAATATTTCACTAGATTCTTTGTCCCTGCCACCCGTTACGAACGTTTGAGTCTCCCAGTCTATATCCAGCAAATTAAAATCTCCACCCAGAACTATAACATGGTGGGGAAATCTACTCGAAATATTTTCCGAATTATTCTTCTGGTGCTGAGCCACAACAGCTGCTGAGCCTGGGGGCCTATAGAGACATCCAATTACCATGTCTGAGCCTGCTTTAACCGTGACCTTCACCCAAATCATTTCACAATTAGAATCTCCGTCAATTTCCTTCGATACTATTGCACTTCTTATCGCTATAAACACGCCTCCCCCTTTACTGTCCAGCCTTTCTCTGCGATATACATTCTAATCGGAGTTTAGGATTTCATTACTGTTTACTTGTGGTTTCAGCCAACTTTCTGTCCCTAGTACTATATGGGCGTTGTGACCGTTTATTAATGAGAGCAGTTCTGGGACCTTTCTATAGACGCTCCTGCAGTTTACTATTAGCACATTAATATTGTTATTCCCTGTCGCATTTTGCCTACTCCTGCCTTGCCGCGTCTCAGGAGGCGTCTTGTCGGGCCTAGGGAGGGAATTCTCTAACCTAATAAAAAGCCCATGTGCACTCCACACGTACTCCGCTACCCTCGTAGCCGCTTCCGGCGTGTAGTGCACGGCTGACCTATTCAGGGGGACCATACATTTCTCCACCCCATTGCGGAGGTCGAGAAATTTGCACCCCAGCTCTCCGAAGAATCGTCTGAGCCTCTGGTTTAAGCCTTCCACTCGGATCCAAACCAGAGGACCGCGATCGGTTCTGGGAACGATACTACAAATAGTTAGCTCTGATTCCACCCCGCGAGCGAGGCTTTCCGCCTTCACCAACTCCGCCAACCGCCTGTACGAACTGAGGATGACCTCTGAACCCAGACGGCAGGAGTCATTGGTGCCGACATCAGCAACAATTTGCAGTCGGGTGCACCCAGTGCTCTCTATCGCCGCCGGTAGGGCCCCCTCCACATCTCGGATGAGACCCCCCGGCAAGCACACAGAGTGAACACTGGCCTTCTTCCCCGACCTTCCCGCTATTTCCCTAAGGGGCTCCATCACCAGCCTAACGTTGGAGCTCCCAATAACTAATAAACCCCTCCCCCTGTGTGCCTGCTCGGACGTTGCTGAAGGAGCAGCCACATGTCCATTCACAGGCAGAGCGGGCGATGCCACACGGCCAGCCTCCACATTGACCCTCCGCCTCGTGCGCCGCGAACGCCGCTGAACCCGCCACTCCCCTTGGGGAGAGGGTGGCCAGCCGCGCCCGGTACCCGCGAAGATGTCTCGACAGCAGGGACAGTGGGTGAAGCATCTAACACCTGGGGTGCACCATGCGACGCACTAGACTCCCCACTGCCGCTACACTACGAGGCAGCAAAAGCAAAAACACACGGAAGAAGAAGTGACAAGTAAGAAAAATACAGTTAATACTTAAATTAAGGTAGCTCGCTGCACAGCAGACGTGAAGCAGACGGCGGTTAGGGCGACACATGAACTTACAACATAAAAGTAATAACAGATAAAAATACATGTTCATGAACCTGAGAGAAAATCAGTCCATAAGTTTAAGCAAACGCTATCAGCAGTACAATGAGAATCAGCTTAATTTTTCAATTAACTCCTCGACAGAATAGAAGGAGTGACCCATGAGGAAACACTCCAGTTTCGATTTGAAAGCGCGTGGATTACTGCTAAGATTTTTGAATTCGAGTGGCAGCTTATTGAAAATGGATGCAGCAGTATACTGCACACATTTTTGCACAAGAGTTAAGGAAGTCCGATCCAAATGGAGGTTTGATTTCTCCCGAGTATTAACCGACTGAAAGCTGCTTATTGTTGGAAATAAACTAATATTGGTAACAAGAAACGACAATAAGGAATATACATATTGAGAGGCCAATGTCAAAATACCCAGACTCCCTGAACAGAGGTCGACAAGAGGTTCGTGAACTCACACCACTTTTTGCCCGAACCTCTCGTTTCTGAGCCAAAAATATCCTTCTAGAATGGGAAGAGTTACCGAAAAACATAATACCATACGACATAAGTGAATGGAAATAAGCAAAGTAGACTAATTTACTTGGCGAAGTATCACTCACTTTCGGTACCGTTCGAATAGTGAAAATGGCAGTATTAAGTCTTTGAACAAGATCCTGAATGTGGGCTTTCCACAACACCTTACTATTTATTTGAACACCTAGGAATTTGAACCGTTCAGTTTCACTAATCATATGCCTATGCTGTGATATTAAAACATCAGGTTTTGTTGAATTGTGTGTTAGAAACTGTAAAAACTGAATCTTACTGTGATTTAACGTTAGTTTATTTTCTACAAGCCATTGACTGAGGTCATGTACTGCACTACTTGAAACGGAGTCAATGTTGCACACAACATCCTTTACTACCAAGCTAGTGTCATCAGCAAACAAAAATATTTTAGAGTTACCCGTAATACTTGAGGGCATATCATTTATATAAATAAGGAACTATAGCGGCCCCAACACTGATCCCTGAGGAACCCCCTTCCCTTGACAGTACACCACTCAGATCCCCCATCACACTGTATTACGTTCCCCCATTCATGTAGATCGTTCCCTAATGCTCTTCCTGAAACACTGTACAACTTCTGATTCTGTCAGATCTTTCAGGTCCCATCTCCTTAAATTCCCACCTTTTTCCAGTTTCTTCAGTTTTAATCTACAGTTCATAATCAATATATTGTGATCAGAGTTCACATTTGCCCCTGGAAATGTCATACAATTTAAAATATGGTTCCTAAATCTCTGTCTTACCATTATATAATCTATATGAAATATTGCAGTATATCCAGGTCTCTTCCAGGTATACAACCTTCTTTCATGATTTTTGAACCAAGTGTTAGTTATGATTAAGTTATGCTCTGGGCAAAAGCCTACCAGGCGGCTTCCTCTTTAATTTTTTACCCCCATTCCATATTCACCTACTACGTTTCCTTTTCTTCCATTTCCTACTGTCGAATTCCAGTCACCCATTAATATTAAATTTTCATCTCCCATCACTATCTGAATGATTTCTTTTATCTCATCACACATTCCTTCAATTTCTTCATTATCTGAAGACTACTTTTACGACTTTGGTAGGCGTGGGATTCGTGGCTATCTTGGCCACAACAATTCGTTCACTATGCTGTATGTAGTAGCTTACCCACATTCCTATTTTTATTAATTATTAGACCTACTCATGCATTAGCTTCATATTAGCCTTCCTAATACTTAAATCTATATCCGATGTTAACAATGACGCCGGTGGATGGACTATCACGAAATTACTGACCGTCGAGAAAGTCACAAATATAACCGACAAGCTAATGGGCCCTTCACAGGAAAAGGTTTTTCGCCGGAAAACGGGGAAAACTGAAACCCAGCAAATGAGTAAAAAAATGTATATTCACTGACAAAAAAAATAGTGTACGCACACAACTTACACAACAATAGTCTGGGATTACTCTATTACGTAACACAGTTTTTGTGATTGTATCTTGCAGCTTTAGTTATTTTTAATTAAAAGAGGCTTTAAAAGGACAGAAAGAACGTGTTGGACTACGCTACAGATCGTTCTGTTAGCACAGTCTTTACTTTGTAATCACTTTCGTTGACTTCGGCAACTCTCAACAGAAATCTCCAACCTAACCGAGACAATGTGCTACGATACAGCCGAGATCATGACAAGAGAATGGGCTACATCACACTCGAAGTAAATGTATATAGGTAAGGATCCCCATGACCTGTATACGTCTGTTATAAAAAATCTCCAAGCCACTCTCCTCAAATAGACCGCAATCTTCTCTTGACCTTCAACTGTTACTATTTCAGAATTGAAAACCAGATTCAAAGAAAATTTGGCTACAAGGCACAAAACTAGAAAAATAAAAATAATAAAAGTGAGAACGTGAAACATGTTAGCAATAACCATAAACAGGAGATTTTACAGAAAATAAAATTGAGAAAGGAAATTATTAATATTATCGACCGTTTAGGAACTCTAGGCTACGAAAGGGATGAAAACACATATCGAATAAGTGGTGGAAGAGTTAGTGTGTTTTAAGATTAAATCCAAACAAGAATTAGAGAAAAACATATCGACGCAAGGCCTCTATTACGAAAAATTGCTAAATCTCGAGACAAATTGTGTCCTTCTGTATTTGATGAAATGTTTTGTCCCCTAGTACGGATGAAACAGTATCTGCAATATCAACAGGAACTTCGGACATGTGTTTCATATTTCATCCAAGCCTGCAGTCTATAAATATTTAAACAAAATACTATAACAAAATACCACTACAGGGGAATTACTTACGGAGTAGTTCTTGGTAAAGAAACACAGGACACAATTACGTATGTGGGCTTAATACGAACTACAACTGTGTTTATAAATCGCTATAGTTGCCTTGGACTAACGACGAGCGAATATCAATATAACCTGTACGCTTTTCAAAGCTGTTATCCATGAAAAAGCTAAACCACGTATCGCGAACAAAATACTATTTAACACCGAAACAATGATATTAGCTGACAATGGGCACAGACTTTAGTCAATGGGCACTGTTGAAAATTTTTGCCAGACCAGGATTAGCACCCGAGTCCCCTGGTTACTAGGGAGAGGCAATGATCACTGTGTCCAAATTACACAGTGGTCAACAGAATATCACGAACTGCCCGAGCATGCCGTTCGTTAGATCCAAATTCTCAATTTCTCCATAGACTGCTAATGCACTGCTCCTTGAACATAATCCTCCTCCCCTTAATTATACAGTACATGGCCAAAAAAACAGACACCGAATATATGCAAACTTGGCCTTACGAACATTGCAGACGTCGTCTATGTAACACACGTCAAACTTCAAAGAATTTACCAATTCGTTGCATTGTTTACTATAGACCACAAATCAAGTAACGTAAAAAAAGCACTGCGTCTATTGAGATCATGATTCAGAGTTTAAAAAAAACTAATAAGTCGCCTACATATTACAGTTGCTGCCAAAAGAGGAGAACCATTATTTTCCCACAAAAGGAAATATAGTTAAAATGACGCTTCTATTTCGGTTAGTTTATGCGGTTACTAAAATTTGCCGTGAAAGTTACATAGTGGACTCTACCCTCCCCCCACCAGAAACGTAGTTATCGTGGCTGTTGTGAGACTTTTGTACACAGTTAGAGAAAGTGTGTTAAATGTGGCGCGGACGGAAACACTAGGCTACGCTACAGGGCAATCTGCTCGCACAACGTTTAGTCGGCATTCATAATCGTTGGCGTAAACAACTCTCAATCAAATTACCACCTTCCAACCTAACTTAGATCTCGGGCTACACTACCAATCGGCCTGTCATCACAACCAAATATTCATTGAGTGGGGGTGGGGGGATTTCCTGTATCTCTAGGAAAAACTGTCAGTTTTGTCAGACTCAACAGCAAGATTTACCAATGGTAAACACTTTTTAGACGGCTCGTAATTTTAGAATAGTCCTCTTCGTCTTACTTGGCATAAATTGTTCGCTGGCGTCCCAGCAGCTAGCTCCCTCAGTGTCTGCTTCTGCCATCGCACCACGCCAGTCTGCTGTTGTCCTAGCAGACCGAACGCACCGCACATCCGACACCTTCGGAACCACTCACTGGCCATTTAGCAACTGAGCGGAACACTGTTTACATCGTGAAAGGAAAACTATGCAAAGATGTACACTTAAATGGCACGACTGAGTAGCACACACACAGTAATATCTGAGGAATGTCCTTCGACACGCGCAGAACGAAAGTCTTCTCGCGAACGTACAGCGTCTCTGAAAAAAAATCTAGTGACTATATTCCGGCGTTACGGCCAGGTTCTCATACAAATGAGCAAAAAAGGGTACATTTGAATTTTTTTTGAGACAATGAAAATACATTCGAACGATCTGTTTGGGAATTACGAGTGACAATACTATGAGCTTAATTTTAGATTTTCAATAAAAAATGGCGCCCGTAATTATGATTTGATCAAGGGCTTGCGAGACTGGAGTACGCAGAGTGCGTGCAGTGTGGCACCTCAGATGTTACCTGAATTCAAAAATGGGTAACATCAGTTGATACTACATTATTTCTCTGAACTTGAAAATGGATAACATCAGTCGATAATACATAAAATTAATGGGAGCGTATACCTAACCGCAATGAAACAACCTTAAATTTAACGATACAGTGCTAATTCGAACTTTGAGTTCGATTTTGAGGGGTTTGTTTCACTCCTTATGCCTACACAAAAATTAGTTAATATTAACAAATGTCATATTATAGCTATAAGTTCCTAAGAAAAGTGTTTACTTTTAGGGGTCAGAGGTAGAAGTTAAGAGATCGAACCACTTTTAATTTATGCTGCATGCCGTTCTGAGAAAATCGTTACTCGAAAAAAAAAAGTGTTCAAAGTTTAGGGAAAACATTTAGTTATATTATTACTTCGATTTGCATGAACTGAGTGTTACACATATATTCTTAATGTCGCTGAAAACGAATCTGAAGTCAGATTTTCAATATTCAAAACAGCTAATCCAATACGGAGGGCAAACGATTATGTTTTGACCAATTTTTACCAAAAATGTATTTTCGTTATTTACGTTTAGTCTGCAATTCAAGGAGTATTTATCAGCCCTTCCTCTACCTCTGATTGTTCCTAGACAGCAACTTCCTGTTCTTCTTGGCAGGAAAAGCCGATCTGTCTAAGCTGGATATGCAGCACTCGGCAGCCTGCACTTGATATTCGTCCGAATTTTCGGTGAGTATGTTTGCATGCATTCTGCAGTATGAATCCTTTTGAGCACGTGCGACACGGGACGAGTTATCATCTACATCTATATGGATACCCTGCAAAACACATTTAAGTGCCTGGCAAAGGGTTCATCGAATCACCTACACAACTGATAATTAATTGAAACCCTCAGCTGCCGACAGGTGTTGTTGATATACTTCGATGGGGACAGCTGAAAAGTGTGCCGCTACTGGGACTCGAACCCAGGATCTCCTGCTTACAAGGCAGACGCTCAATCCATCTGAGCTATCGAGGGCACAAATGAACAGCACGACTGCAGGAATTTATCCCTCGCACGCTTCCCGTGAGACTCACACCCCGAACCGCCCACAATCCGATTACGTAATGTACTTAATAGGTATTTGTCCATCCACTCATTACTGGCTCACACTAAGGTGACGATTCCCGTAAGATTTCCGGTAGCCTGTGCGCATTCGCACAGACGAAGGTCAATGGCTGGGTGACGTTTAACCATAGATATGAAGATAGTAACTGTTCTAGAAAGAACAGGCGCCACTGACGACCTTGCAGCTCTTCTAGAATACATGATAGACCGGCCGATGTGGCCGAGCGGTTGTAGGCACTTCAGTCGGGAGCCACGCGACCGCTACGGTCGCAGGTTCAAATCCTGCCTCGAGCATGGATGTGTGTGATGTCCTTAATTTAGTTACGTTTAAGTCGTTCTAAGTTCTAGGAAACTGATGACCTCAGATGTTAAGTCCCAAAGTGCTCAGAGCCATTTGAACCATCAGTCCGTATGTTTGCACACTACTTACAGTAACTTATGCTAAGGACAACACACACACAACCATGCCCGAGGGAGGACTCGAACCTCCAACGGGGGGAGCCGCGCGAACCGTGACAAGGCGTTGGACACATGGCGGGTACCCCGCGCGGCTCATGGCAGCCATGACACTGCTTCAAACAATGGACTGTAGAAACTTTTGTAAAGCACGGATTAAAAAAAAAAAAAACCTTTCCGTTCCAGGAGTCTAGACAAGTACACCTTTAAAAAATGCAACTACAAAGAAATTGAATTTTCGAACGGGCCAGGGATTAAAACTTTGAAGAGTTAAATTTTAATGGCCGTTCTCTTGTATGCAAATAGTTTCACAGTAGAAATTTCTCTAGTTTTATTTATTTATTTATTTATTTATTGCTGTAGGTAAAGAAGGATAGGATTCTGAGAAGGGGGAAGGGGGGGGGGGGGGGAGGAATCTCGCCTCTCCCACCTTGGAATTCTCAGTACAGAATTTTTATTCATTACGAGATTCTCAGCCACTTGCAGAAGTGATTTCGCGTGATTCTGCAAAACTTTTCCTTTAGCCAATCGTAGCAACTATAGGATTCCGTTCCTGCTGCATGACATGTCTCGGAACTTAAACTGACCAACTTATTTGCATAAAGAGCTAGCTTATCATCCGCTTCTTTACTTACTTAGACCGTTCATGGTCTGCAAAGCATTTTTTCTTTAATCGTTTTTTTTATGTTTTTTATAAACTGCAACACTTTCTAAACTTTTCTAAACTTAACGCCGTTGATGCATGGTCTTTTGCTGAATGACCAAAAAGCAATGCTGACAGCTGGGGTCCAAGGTTTTTGTTAATCAAGCCGTTTGTATTCTTGTTTGTATAACGCATATTTCTTTATATCTAATTGAGAAGTGAAATACCGGTTTTCGTAGATGCAGATTTAAAATATTTTAATATAACGCAATAAATATTTCATTAAAATTTTCATCCCCTTATGCTCGAAGTTAAAAACCAGTGAAACACGTAGTTTTTAAAAATTGTAACAGATTAGCCGAATACGAATTGTCAGATATGCTTTCATAATGCTTTCATAATGAACCATTTTCAGAAACGTGGAGCCGGATCTGGGGGTGAATTTCCTTCTCTCCGAGACACTCGGCTTCTTCTTCGACTTAGCCGGCAAACAGGCCGAGGACGCCGGGTGGGGACCGAATATGCAGCAGTTTGTGGATGGCGACGTCGTCACTAGCTGTTGCCTTCGTGCGGGCCTCTTGTGTAAAGGGGGAGCCAACCGTGGCCAAGTGAAGGTCTGTATTCCACAGGAACGAGTTAGCATGGCACTGAGATATTTCCACGAGTCGGCGGACGGGGGTCATTTGGGGTTCTTCAAGACCTTGAACCGAGTTCAGGAATGCATGTTTTGGCCCAACCTATATCGCGATGGCAGGCGATTTGTTGGCAACTGTGTCCAGTGTAAGCGTGGTAAGCCCGATGTTGGGCTGCACAGAGAACTACTACAGTCGCTTAGGGAGCAGTGTCCTCTGGACCGCGACTCAAAGATCGAAACAACGATCGACGGAAACTGGCGCCAGAAACGCACCAGCTCACTCTATTTCATCCCCTTAGGGGTTGAACTTCCAAAAACACCGAAACACGTATTTTCTTATTTGTAGCCTTGAAGTCAAATACCAATTTTCGTAGATGTAGCCTTAAAAATACTTTCATAGTTCTTCCATAATTATTTATCTCAAAATAAAATGTTCATCCACTATTTCACCTCATAGAGGTTAAATTCCCAAAGATACTGGAACACATATTTCTTTATTTCTGACCTAGAAACCAGATACAAATGTTCGTATGCCTAGCTTCAAAATTACCTTAATAGCTACATGATTCAGAAATCCTTTCATGTCCTGCGTCTCCCCCTTAGAGGTGGAATTTTGAAATATGCAGTATAAGCGGTATAAGATCAACACTCTTTCCAAATCTCAAGGTTTATTTTCCTTGGCGGTCTGGACTGTGTGAGTTTCATAGTAATAGTCCTCCACACACACACACACACACACACACACACACACACACACACACACACACACACACCACTACCAATGCCACCACCACCTCCTGGGGAAATTTCTGCAGACGCCCTTGTTCCACTGCAGTCATATTTTGCCGACGACCTACATTTAGCAGCGTGGGAGGGATAGTGTCGTGCAACAGACAGTATACTCAGTAGACAACGAACTGTTCGTTGTGAAATCAGGGACATAGGAACCGAGACTGACACAGAAGGTGCTGAAGGTGAAGCACACTAGACTCGTGTCTACCACGGCTTCAAATAGTATCGATTTACTATGAACGGAAGTTCCGAAAAGTGAGCAAGTAATTTTACAGTAAATTCAGTACCGATGGTGAGGATATACAACGAAAAACATTTCTATAAAATTTCAGAAATAATGAAATATTCCACTCAAGTCGCTTGACAGAAAACGCAATGGATATGCTTGCACTTAAGACGGAAGGCCCTACGTGCTTACGCAGGCTTACGACAGATCGCAAAATTCGGCAGTAGGCGTAAGCCAACCTCTTGTGCTGCCATCTGTTATTGATGCCAGGCATCAAGGTCTCAGTAGTACGACCATCCACTGGAGAGTAGTTTGCTTTGTAAGCACTCCGTCTTCAGGCCACGAGTGACCTACTGGGACAGCACCATCCGACCGCCGTGTCATCATCCGTGGAGGATGCGAACAGGAGGGGCGGGGGTCAGCACACTGCTCTCCCGGTCGTTATGTTGGTATTTTTTGACCGGAGCCGCTACTATTGGGTCGAGTAGCTCCTCGATTGGCATCATGAGGCTGAGTGCAGCCCGAGAAATGGCAAGAGCGCATGGCGGCCTGGATGATCACCTATCCAAGTGCCTTCAACGCCCGACAACGCACTTAACTTCGGTGATCCCACGTGAACCGATGCAACCTCCGCGGCAAGGCCGTTGCCGCAGATATTTTACAGTAGTTGCTTACGTTTCATAATTATCTAGTTTACGGGGAAAATGTAAAAAAGGCGATTGTCACCGAAGCTACAACTAATCTGAATTTCTGGTTAGTTATCAAGTGGTCTTGTGTGCGAGCCTGAATTTTTCATCCTTTGCGGTGGGAATGATTCAAACCCGTCATGTTCTTCTTATGAAGTGTTCTATTTATTTTGCACACAATGATCGTTTGTAGTTGTCTTGAGTTACTAGGTTGATAAATTTTTGTTTGGCGCACGTATCATAACTGAGATTTGCGCTTAATGGCTGAAGGTGAATTAGCGTAATGAGTAGTAGTAGCGAATGTTACAGTAACATGTTTGTAAATTATTTCAGGTAAATTACGTTAGTCGTGTAATATTATCCGTATACCAGTACAGTATATGGGCCAATTACGTTAGTCATGGAATACTATCCGTATAAGACTATGTCACCTTGGTGTCCCGGAATTTGCTTCAATTTTGGAATCCACGAAAGAACTGGAAATTTTCCTTTACACAGCTTTCCATATAATTTCTATTACAGTGATTCAGTCTTGCCTGTCACTCGACTTTTCTGACTGTGAAATAAATTCTATCGCTCAGGTGCTTATTACCTCTTCGTGTTTCCATTTGCCGATATTGCGCATAAACACATATCTCAAAGTTGCTATGGACATTGATGGAGCGACACACTTTTCTATGGCGACACTGCAGTTTATAGATAGAAAAACCGATCAGTTAAAACGACATGGGTATTTTAGTTCTGAATAACCGATGTCTTTCAGTATTTGTTTGCTCTCGGTTATAACAAGTATCTTTTCATTTTTTCCTGATAACCACGTAAAAACAGATATATCAATTAGCCACAGATGTCGTAGTAAAATTTTTAGTTTTCAAATAAACCTTTTTAAAAAAAGACGAGTAATTTTTATTCGTAAGATTTCCATAGCACTGAAATACGGCGTTATTACAGAAAAAAATGGGAAAAGTTATGTATGCCACTTTAATAACACTGCTGATAGAAACGAGCAACAAATGGATTGGTCCAACATTGCCGAGACAATACTGTGCCTGTTATACAAGCAGAGCGCGAGACTGGACACAGTTTCTCGCTGTTGTCGAACGTCAGTTGTAACATAGAATGGCACCATCTGGAAGTCTGGAAGTATTTTACGATATGCGGTACGAGTGAAGAACAAAGTTAGATTTGGTCGACTTGCGACATCATACAAGGAAAAAAGTTAAAATTTAACAAATCATTCATAGTTCTGGATGAAAGTAGAAAGTGCCTGATCTGCTGCTGTGTCTACGTAGTATGCCGTTATCTGCTTTTAGCCCTTAAAAACAGAGAAATTAAAACGAAAAAGAGAGTTCTCCTGCCGCAGTTTTCACTCTTTATCGCTGGACTATACGTAATGCCTGCATAGTGCTGTGATAACCGATTACAATATAATTTTTGAGCAGAGCTTCTAAAAACTATAATCAGTAGGACAATATTGCCAGTTTTCTGTAGTATAGAAGCACTCGCCAGCAGCGAAGATCGGACAAAGTTTTATTTGACTATTTAATTTAAAGAAATTAGAATTATATTAATACCGTCAGTTGCTCGCGGGCGTTGATAAATATCAACGTGGACAAGTGAAAATGTGTGCCGCGACCGGGACTCGAACCCGGGATCTCTTGCTAAAATGACAGACGCTCTATCCATCTGAGGCACAGAGGACACAGTGTATGGTTCGACTGCAGGGACTATCTCGCGCACGCCTCCTGCGAGACTCACATTCTCACCTTGAATGTCCATACACTACAGTCGTAGAGTCCCACTCCAACACACTCATTCCTCGTGGAAGACATGTCCATATCCATATAAGTATATGGTTCTGGCAACACCAGCCATGACCTTCTTCTGTGAAGATGCACACGTATTCCCCGAACTGGACTTGGTAAGAATGTGTTCCACGAGTAATGAGTGTGTCGGTGTGGGACACTACGAATGTAGTGTGTGGACATGCTAGGTGAGAATGTGAGTCTCGCGGGAGGCGTGCGCGAGATAGTACCTGCAGTCACACTATCGTCTGTGCCCTCGGTGGCTCAGATGGGCAGAGCACCTGCCATGTAAGCAGGAGATCCCGGGTTCGAATCCCAGACGTGCACACATTGTCACCTGTCGCCGTTGATATATATCGACACACGTGAGCAGCTGACGGTATTAATATAATTCTAATTTCGTTCTGAACGGCTGCAGGTCATCATAAGGGTATTTAATTTGACATTTTGATTCCATTTATCAAGAAACTGAGAAAGTAAAAATTGTTTAATCTTTGTTTGATTTCTACGTTTACTAGAGAAAATAATGTAAATAAAAGACTGAAAATCGGTTATTACAAGAACTGGTATTGTGACGGGCTTTAACAATTAGCTTAAAGAAGGGTTGGGAAACTGATAAGAGCCGAAAACCAGTTATTTCAGCGATAACCAACATTCCCACTGGTGTTCTGAGTGGTAAGATTGACGCACAAGGACAACAAGAACAGTTTCTCAGAAAGGTTACTGGAGCTCTGATGTTCTCAAAATGAACGGGCCAGCCATTGGCGTCTGCGAGGGTGAAGGGGAGGGGGAGGGGAGGAGGTCGGGAGGGGAGGATAGGCAAAAGGGCACTTTCACCCATCGCCCCCAACCCTCCCTGGAATCTGGAGTAAAGAGTTTTTATTCGTTACAGTATACTCTTCCAGATAAGAATTCTCCACAATACTGATAAACCTTAGCTTTGGCCAGTTGTAGCGCTTATAGAGTTAGGGTCTTGTAGCTTGATGCACCTCGTAACTGACCAGCTGATTTGTACACAGAGTGCCAGTTTCAGAATCATGCACTCCAGCCCCGACCCGCCTTCCCCCCTCCCCACCACTGGAAATATTTCTGCAGACTCCAGTCTGCCACTGTGCATATATTTTGATAACATCCTGGTTTTAATAGCATCGAAGGAACAGCATTGTGCAGTAAAAGGGTAGACCTAGCACAGAACACACCATTCACAATGAAACGCATCACTTAGTAGATGGTGAAGTACTCTGAAGCTAGCCAGATAGAAACAGAACCTCCTGGCACTGCATCTAACCCAAATTCTAATCTTACACTAATCTCTTGTATGTACCTACCACGCCCTCAAAGAGCCAACGATTTACTATTATCAGAAGTTCCGAAAAATGAGGAAGAAATTGACCCACACTTTTTTGCGTTGTTTATTATTTCGATTACACCATAAAGGGAATGGACTTGTAGCCACAGGTTACACAAGCGATAGATGGTTTAAAATACATAAAAAGAGATGACAATAAGAAACGCTTTTTAAAAACACAATGATGCACGGCTTTTACGATTTTTACAGGAAAAAAATGGATGACAAAATAAAGGTTTTTCAAAAATACGCTGGTAGACAATATTGGGGATTTTTTATCTTTATAGATGACTAGCGGAAAAGCTTGGTGTTGACCAGGCATTTATTTAGAGCTGTGCGTCCACGTCCGTACTATGCAGCGTCTGGCCTTGTCCTGAGTTTTTATGACGTATCTCCCGAAACATGTGTCGTACAATGATATAATTTTGTAGGTACATTCAGCGTCATATGCGGATACTGTCTGCAAAATTTATTGCGAATATAGTAGCAAAGAAGTAACAAATTTAAATGTCACGAATGCTGTGATGCCCACACACTTGGGTGTAACTAATGTACACGGGATGCTTGGCACGATCATTATGGCTACCATCACCTGTGGTCGTAATTGGACCAGCTGTGTCGACGTAGTGAAAATATAAATGTGCATAACATGGTAAACGTCCATTCTTCCCAGCCATCAGACCTGAACTACGATCAAAAATATCATAAAAAGTGGTAGGGGCAATGGCCTTGCCGCAGTGGATACACCGGTTCCCGTCAGATAACTGAAGTTTAGCACTTTCGGGCGTGGTCGGCACTTGGATGGGTGACCATATGGGCCGCTATGCGCTGTTGGCATTTTTCGGGTTGCACTCAGCCTTCCGATGCCAATTGAGGAACTACTCGTCCGAATAGTAGCGGCTCCAGTCAAAGGAAACTACCACAACGAGTGGGAGAGCCAGCTCCTCCTCCACCCTCAGTGAGAATGACGTGGCGGTCGGATGGTCCTGATTGGCCACGGAGTGCTTTTTTAAAGTAGTACTCCCTGCATAAAACTGACAGTCTAGGCTCAGGGACTGTCCACGGTAAATGCTGCAATGGACCTACGAATACTATTAAAATAACGGTTTGAGTTCTCTTTAATTGTCCAATCATCTGAAGTGAGTCCTTATTGCAGTACGCTGAAAAATAGATTTTATGTTAATGGCGGATAAATTTTATGTGAATGGCGGCAAATTAAGTTTACCCTAATGACACACAAGGTCAATGCCGTACTATCACGTAAAGTATTCTCAGATCGAAATGTTTTGCATTACAAAATCTCCAATGTAGATTCATAATACCGCAATTATAATTCTCAAAATAATTTGGAGCTACGTTCAATGCATATTTAAATGCGTCTTTCAAAACAATAACAGAATTCTCATTAGATCATCATTATCAATGGCTAGAGTATTCCTATTATTTCGTCTACCAAAAACCGCGTCTCACTATGGCTTCTTCAGTACGCTGTTTTGTTTTCCACTGTTGACAATAGAAACGATCTGGCAGATGTGACATTGTAGATGCGCAGTATGCGTGTCTTAATGCAAATAAACCGTCTGGAACATTTACCCTTGAACGTCCCTAGAATGGGATTTCATGGAACGTTATTACTTTCCTGTGTCCATTTCCATCACAAAAGCTGATCGCCACGACTGGGGAAGGGGAGGAGGGGGTGGGCTGAAAGTTGGCAGCAGTGGCAGAAAAACCGAAGAAAACCTCACGTTTTCGTCATTTGTTTTCATAATGAAGTAGTGCCAATTCATCACATCGCACGCTTTTCTCTCGGAAACGGTAAAATTCATCGTCTGGATATCAATGTCGCCTGCTGAGGTATGCAGTCGCACCACTCTGTACGAAATAGGTTCTAAGCTGATGCAGTCGACAAGTAACATCGAAATATATCGTCACCTAGAAATACATCGACACCTCGAAATAAATCCACACCTCGAAATAAATCGCCACCTCGAAATAAATCGCCACCTCGAAATAAATCGCAACCTCGAAAAATCGCAACCTCGAAATAAATCGACACCGTGAAATAAATCGAAACCTCGAAATAAATCGACACCTCCAAAAAACCGCTACACCGAAATGAGTCGATATCCCGAAGTATATCGACATCTAGACGCATTTCGGCTTACCATATAGACCGAAATCTCGATGCTAGTCGACATATCGAGATAAATTGAGGTACAGAAATATATCGATATCTCGAAATATATTGGTACCACGTAATATAAAGATATCTCTCAAAATAGCGATATCTAGAAATTTATGGATTACTAGAGATATGGAGGTACCTTGAATAATATCGATATCTCGGTAAGAATCGATATCTGTAGTACATCAATACATGGAAATATATCGATACCTGGAAATATATAGACAACCTTAATTGTGTCGGTATATCAAAATAAATCGATATCTCGATATGACAGATACTCTAAATCTATCGATATCTCGAAGTAAATAGACTCCTCAATATAGATAGATATCTCGAAATAAATCGATATCATGATTTAATGTGCGCATCTACGTAAGTCGATATATCGAATTGAATCGATAATGGGAAAAGTATGGACGTCTCAAAATAAATCTGTACCCCTAAGAAAACGATTATCGAAATAAATAGATATAACGAAATATATCGCTATCTTGATAAATACCATTATCTAGTGGTCGGATAAATGTTTCAAGATGACATGACATAACAGTATAGTCTACATACATGAAAATACTTTGGATTTTCAATATATCGATAGATTTCTAGACCTCGGGAAAAAAAATCTTTGATCCGACCTCGGGGCAAAAACGCAGACCTCGGGAAAAAACGTCGACCTCGGGGAAAAACGCCGACCTTAGGGCAAAAACGCCGACCTCGGGGAAAAACGCCGCCCTCGGGGCAAAAACGCCGACCTCGGGGAAAAACGCCGACCTCGGGGGAAAACGCCGACCTCGGGGAAAAACGCCGACCTTGGGAAAAACGACGACATCGTTGAAAAACGCCGACCTTGGGGAAAAACGACGACATCGTGGAAAAACGCCGACATCGGGGAAAAACGCCGCTGTTGGGAAAAAACGCCGACCTCTGGGAAAAACGCCCACCTCGGGGAAAAACGCCGACCTCGGGGAAAAACGCCGACCTTGGGAAAAACGACGACCTCGGGAAAAACGACGACCTTCGGAAAACTGCTGACCTCAGGAAAAATCCAGTTCCATTAATTTACATAGACAATAATGTTAGTTACCATTAGGTTCTCAAAATGCAATCAAATTCCTGGTATTTATCACCTCACACAAAAAGTGGTCATGACAGAAAAGTCTCGTTCTTTAGAAAGTTTAGAATGAGATGTTCTAAATAATGCAGATAATCCATTTACAATAATCTACAAGCACTGCACAATGAGAAGAGACTGTCAACCAGAGCACTTTGAAATAGTGCACAGCCAGGAAGACAGAGGTTGCATTGCTGTTTATAATCCTCTGGTGCTTGAGATTCAGAATCCAGGATTGCCTCGAATGAGAACAGCACGAATGAATGTCCTGCACCAGTATAGAACTTACTCTGGAACTCCACAGAAAATCACAAGGCACAATTATATCACATCATTTTCAGCAAACTACAGAAGCCTCTAGTGGACATAACAACGTCGTCACCTCCTTCACTAGTGAAAGATCTTAGTAGCTATTGAGTCAAGAGTAGGTGGCCAATTAATAATTTGTTGTTCAAAGCTAACTTCAGTGTATATGGGAATACTCAGTGGACATCTTTAACCATCATATTTTACTGTCTAAGATATGTCAACTTCCCAGACTATAAGTATAAGCAGAGCTTGGTCTTTACCAATCCGAGATTGTTTAGAATAGGTATCAATGGAATCAGATCCACTGGGCATTTAGAGCAACCTGCTTTAAACAATATGAGCAGGCAATAGACACAGACACAGAATTTGAAATTTCTCTGTGAAGCGGTTACCTTCATCGTCTTCAAACTTACTTTGTGTGCTGCGGTATGCGGAGGCACTAATAGCAACACAGCAAAACACAGAAGAAACTTATAAGTTGATGTAATCAGCCAGTAAGAAGCAGTAAAATTCAAGTTTTAGTAATCGATTATTGACTTATTATCCGGCTTTGGTGCCTCAGACATGTCCGACGACCTTAAGATTTGGCATGAAACGAAGTCTGGAAGACACGTTACACGATAGAATTGGAAAAGTGTTCATGTGTTGTAAAAACCTAAGAAATCGTCCCGTTTTCGTCAATTGCCGTCGAATCGACGTAATGACATATCGTCACATTGGATGCTTTTCTCTATAAAACAGTTACATTTATCGTCTGGAAACTTATGTCGCTGGCTGCGGCATGCGGAGGCACTAATAGCAACTCCATAGAACACAGAAGAAGCTTCAAATGGCTCTGAGCACTATGGGACTTAACATCTGTTGTCATCAGTCCCCTAGAGCGTAGAACTCCTTAAACCTAACTAACCTAAGGACATTAAACACATCCATGCCCGAGCAGGATTCGAACCTCCGAGCGTAACAGTCCCGCGGTTCCGGACTGAGCGCCTGAACTTCTTGACCACCGCGGCCGGCTCTAAGTTGATGTAATCGGCCAGTAAGAAGCAGTACAATTCAAGTTTTAGCTATCGATTATTGACTTATTAGCCGCCTTTGGCGCCAGGGATATGACTGACGACGTTACGATTTTGCATGAAACGAGGTCTGGGAGCCACGTTACACGAGAATGTGTGAAAACTGATCATATGTAGTAAAAACTTAAGAAATCCTCCCGTTTTCGGCATCTACTATCGAATCGACGAAATACCAGATCGCCACAATGGCCGCTCTTCTCTCTGAAACGGTTACATTTATCGTGGGCAAAGCTATGTCGTGTGCTGCGATGTGCGGAGACACTAAAAGCACCATAGTAAAACACAGAAGAAGCTTCTAAGTTGATGTAATAGCCAGTAAGAAGCAGTACAATTTAAGTTTATTTATCGATTTTTGACTTTTTAGCCTTCTTTGGTGCCTTGGATATCAGCTAGGTCCTTACCATTTTGCATGCAGGGACGACTAGCAGCCACGTTGCACGGGAGAATGTGAAAAGTGATCATATGTAGTAAAAACCTAACAAATCCGACCGTTTTCGTCATTTGCGATCGAATCGATTTAATGTCAGATGGTCACATTGGCCGCTCTTCTCTCTGAAACGGTTACATTTATCGAGTGCAAAGCTATGTCGCGTACTGCGATATGCGGAGACACTAAAAGCACCATAGTAGAACACAGAAGAAGCTTCTAAGTTGATGTAATATCCAGTAAGAAGCAGTACAATTCAAGTTATCGATTTTGACTCTTTAGTCGGCTTTGGGGCTTGGACATGAACTACGAACTTAAGATTTTGCATGCAGGGAGGACTAGCAGCCACGTCGCACGGGAGTATTTGAAACCTATTTATATGTAGCAAAAACCTAAGAAATAAGCCCGTTTTCGTCATATGCTATCGAATCGATTTAATGACAGAACGTCACATTGGCAGCTCTACTCTCTGAAACGGTTACATTTATCGTGTGGAAGGCTATGACGCGTGCTGCGATATTCGGAGACACTAAAAGCACTATAGTAGAACACAAGAAGATTCTTAGTTGATGTAATAGCCAGTAAGAAGCAGTACAATTTAAGTTTAGTTATCGATTTTTCAATTTTTAGGCGGCTTTGGTGCCTTGGACATAAGCTATGACTTTAAGATTTTGCATGCAACGAGGACTAGCAGCCACGTTGCACGGGGGAATGTGAAAAGTGTTCATATGTAGTAAAAATCCAACAAATCCGACCGTTTTCGTCATTTGCTACCGAATCGACTTAATGTCACATCGTCACATTGGCCGCTCTACTCTCTGAAACGGTTACATTTATCATGTGGAAGGCTATGTCGCTTGCTGCGATATGCGGAGACACTAAAAACACCATAGTGGAACACAGAAGAAGCTACTAAGTTGATGTAATAGCCAGTAAGAAGCAGGACAATT
Source organism: Schistocerca gregaria (assembly GCF_023897955.1). Classification (NCBI taxonomy): domain Eukaryota; kingdom Metazoa; phylum Arthropoda; class Insecta; order Orthoptera; family Acrididae; genus Schistocerca; species Schistocerca gregaria. The sequence continues at coordinate 2,874,970 of NW_026061860.1, read as the reverse complement.
CAAGATTAGTTATCGATTTTTTACTTTTTAGCCTTCTTTGGAGCCTTGGACATGAGCTAGGACCTTAAGATTTTGCATGCAGGGTCTAGCAGCCACGTTGCAGGGGACAATGAGAAAAGTGTTCATATGTAGTACAAACCTAACAAATCCGCCCCTTTTCGTCATTTGCTATCGAATCGACTTAATGTCAGATGGTCACATTGGCCGCTCTTCTCTCTGAAACGGTTGTACTTATCGTCTGCAAAGCTATGTCGTGTACTGCGGAATGCGGAGACACTAAAAGCACCATAGTAGAACACAGAAGAAACTTCTAAGTTGATGTACTAGCCAGTAAGAAGCAGTGCAATTCAAGTTATCGATTTTGTACTTTTTAGCCGGCTTTGGGGCACTGGACATGAGCTAGGAACTTAAGATTTTGCATGCAGGGAGGACTAGCAGCCACGTTGCACGGTAGTATGTGAAAAATATTCATATGTAGTAAAAACATAAGAAATCGGCCCGTTTTCGTCATTTGCTATCGAATCGAGTTTATGTCAGATCGTCGCATTGGCTGCTCTACACTCTGAAACGGTTACATTTATCGTGTGCAACGCTATGTCGCGTGCTGCGATATGCGGAGACACAAAAAGCACCATAGTAGAATACAGAAGAAGATTCTACGTTGATGTAACAGCCAGTAAGGAGCAGTACAATTCAAATTTATTTATCGATTTTTGACTTTACGCGTTACATAACTTGTAGGAACATGAAAGGTATTTACCTTGACGCTCTAACAGCCGATTGCTCAGAAATCTCATGGCATCAAATAATCAGAGAACCTTCAATCGACGGCAAAATTAATGAACTTGGTGATAAACTCTTTGCCCTCTATGACAAACATGCACCTGCGCACACAGTTCGTGTAAGAAAATCTCCTGCTCCATGGCTGACAGCTGAATTACGTCAAAGGATGACTAATAATGATGCTGCCCACAGGCGTTTCAAGGCAGATCCGAAAACCGAGCGTTTCGAAGAATATAGAAAGCTACGGAACAGAGTGAAACAATTCATTCGCAATGCCAAAATTAGGCACGCTCGCTCCCTTGTATGCAGCGATCTGAAACCCACGACTCTATGGAAGAATCTCCGTAGCTTGGGGGTCGGAAAGGCAAAATCGGAAACTACTTTTCATGTGTCAGCTAACGAATTAAATGAATTCTTCTCTGCACCTCTGATTACCAGCACGGCTGATAATTACCGCCCACAAGAATCCCCATACAGGATAACTAACAACGATACCTTCCATCTAAAACATGTAACAACAAATACGGCAAGAATAGCAATAATGAGAATCTCTTCTGATGCAATAGGCAACGACATTATCGGTATAACCATGATTAATAATGTTACCGATATCTTAGTACCTGTCTTAACTGACATATTTAATTTTTCCCTCGCGAACGGAATATACCCCACTGCATGGAAAAGAAGCATAATTCGACCCATCCCTAAGATCGAAAACCCGCAACTGCCTAGTGATTACCGACCAATTAGCATACAGCCAGCTGTTTCCAAAGCACTTGAATATATTGTTCATGACCAAATCACTGAACACTTGCATGAATTCAGTCTATATGACAAATTTCAATCTGGTTTCTGTAAACATCACAGCACAAACACTGCTCTAATTAAAGTAACTGATGACCTGAAATATGCCATCGACGATCGAAAGGCAACAATATTGACGCTACTGGACTTCAGCAAAGCTTTTGACACTGTTAACTTTGACATATTACTCAGAAAAATGCAACAGCTTAATTTCTCTGATAGTGCAATGAGATGGTTTGAAAGCTACTTAAAAGACAGACAGCAATGTGTTGTCTGCGCAAATGAAAAATCTTCCTCGAAACATGTTTCTTCGGGAGTGCCACAAGGATCAGTCTTAGGACCACTGTTGTTTTCGTCGGTTTTGTCCTCCTGTAAACATATGCCGACGACCTCCAGCTCTACCTAAGCGTCAGACCTGAAGACGTAAACACTGCAATCGCTCTGATGAATGATGATCTGTCTTCAGTAGTGACATGGGCGAAAAACCAGGGGCTTAAATTAAACGCAAAAAAGACGCAAGTAATCTTAATAGCCCATCAGAAATTAATAAGTTCAGATTTCCGCGAACGGCTACCTCCTATTCTGCTCGAAGGTACTCCAATACCATATCAGAAAACAGTGAAAAACTTGGGTGTAACTTTGGACGAGCATCTCAACTGGGCGGAGAATACAGTCGCAGTGTGCCGAAAGACGTCTGCTTCTCTCTATGCTCTCAAAAAGTTTCGGAACATATTCCCACAGAACTTGAAACGCCAGCTCGTGCAAGCACTCGTTCTACCGAACCTCCACTATTGTGATGTGATTCAACAAGGCATGAGTAGTGAAAACAAAAGACGGCTAGAGCTAACCATGAATGCCTGTGTGCGTTACACCTGCAACATTCGCCGATATGACCATGTTAGTGCTTCATACTCCGAGCTAGGGTGGCTGCGGCCGGACAAACTGCGTGACTACCACACTATATGTCTACTTCACCGACTCCTCGTCGCGCAAGCACCCCAGTACCTAGCTTCAGAGATTAAAAACGTGTAATGCCATCATAATCGAAACACGAGGTCGCTCTTATCTGGTATCCTAGCTGTGCCCACTCACAAAACAAAAACTTTTGCAAACTCCTTCTCAGTTGCCGCTGTTCGCCTCTGGAACAAACTGCCCCTCACCTTGAGGAAAATTCAATCTCCTGTTGCTTTTAAGAAGAAGTTGAAGCATTTCCTACTATCATCCGCATGAAAATTCTCCACAAAATTAATGTGCAAGGCCAATCCTCTCATATGTCAAATAGCAAAGCTAGCGTCTCCTATCTTGCTTCTGAGATGCCTTCCTCTTCATCTATCTCTATTAGCCACGCAGTCTTCTTTTCCTTTATATTTTCCTTAATTATGTTTCATCATGTCCCTCTATTCCTCTCCTCCCTTCACCATGAGTTCCCCCCACACTCCCTGCTGCCAGCACTCCTATCTGAAATCTTTCTCTTCAATAACGTATTTTTCGAGGTGTACCTTTCTAATTGTTTATCTCACTTTTTGTATTAGATGTAGTTTAACATGCCTACTACAACATATGACTGTAAAATAAGTAGAATGCCTGGTTAGATGTAAGAGAGGGACTGATGGCCCTAATCTTGTCAGGTTAAATAAAAAAATAAATAAATAAATAAATAAATTTGCTATCGAATCGACTTAAAGTCAGATCGTCACATTGGCCGCTCTTCTCTGTGAAACGGTTACATTTATCGCGTGCAAAGTTATGCCGCGTGCTGCGATATACGGAGACACTAAAAGCACCATAGTAGAACACAGAAGAAGCTTCTAAGTTGATGTAATGGCCAGTAAGAAGCACTACAAATAAAATTTAGTTATCGATTTTTGACTTTTTTACCGGCTTCGGTGCCTTGGACATGAGCTAGGACCTTACGATTTTGCATGAAGGGAGGACTAGCAGAAACGTTGCACAGCAGAATGTGAAAATTGTTCATATGTAGTAAAAACCTGAGAAATCTGCCCGTTTTCGTCACTTGCTATCGAATCGACTTAATGTCAGATCGTCAAATTGGCAGCTTCTCTCTCTGAAACAGTTACATTTATCGTGTGCAAATCTTTGTCGCGTGCTGTGATATGCGGAGACACTAAAAGCACCTTAGTAGAGCACAGAAGAAGCTTCGAAGTTGATGTAATTGCCTGTAAGAAGCAGTACAATTAAAGTTTAGTTATCGATTTTTGCCTTTTTAGGGGGCTTTGGTGACTTTGACATGAGCTAGGACCTTACGATTTTGCATGAAGGGAGGACTAGCTAACACCTTGCATGGGAGAATGAGGAGAGTGTTCATATGTAGTAAAAACCAAAGAAATCCGACCGTTTTCGTCATTTGCTTTCGAATCGAGTTAATGTCTGATCGTCACATTGGCCGCTCTTCTCTCTGAAACGGTTACATTTACCGTGTGCAAAGCTATGTCGCGTGCTTCCGAATGCGGAGACACTAAAAGCACCATAGTAGAACACAGAAGAGGCTTCTAAGTTGACGTAATAGCCAGTAAGAAGCAGTACCATTCAAGTTTACTTACCGATTTTTGACTTTTTAGCCGGCTTTGGTGCGTTGGACTTGAGCAAAGGCCTTAAGATTTTGCATGAAGGGAGGACTAGCAGCCACGTTGCATGGGAGAATCTGAAAAGATTTCATATGTAGTAAAAACCTAAGAAATCAGCCCGTTATCGTCATTTGCTATCGAGTCGACTTAATGTCAGATCGTCACATTGGCCGCTCTTCTCTCTGAAACGGTTACATTTAACGTGTGCAAAGCTATGTCTCTTGCTGCGAAATGCGGAGACACTAAAAGCACCATAATAGAACACAGAAGAATCTTCTAAGTTAATGTAATAGACAGTAAGAAGCAGTACAATTCAAGTTTTCGTTACAGGTTATAGAATATTTAGCCGGGTTCGGTGCCTTGGACATGAGCTATTACCTTAAGATTTTGCATAAAGGGAGGACTAGCAACCCCGTTGCACGGGAGTATTTCATAAGTGTGCATATGTAGTAATAACCTAAGAAATCAGCCCGTTTTCGTCATTTGCTATCTATTCGGCTTCATGTTAGATGGTCACATTGGCCCCTCTTCTCTCTGAAACGGTCGCGTGCTGCGGAATGCGGAGACACTAAAAGCACCATAGTAGAACACAGAAGAAGCTTCTAAGTCGATGTAATAGCCAGTAAGAAGCAGTACAATTCAAGTTTAGTTATCGATTTTTGGCTTTTTAGCCGGCTTTGGCGCCTTGGACATGAGCTAGGACCTACAGATTTTGCATGCAGGGTGGACTAGCAGTCACGTTGCACAGGAGAATGTGAAAAGTGTTCATATGTAGTAAGAACCTGAGAAATCCGCCAGTTTTCGTCATTTGTCTTTGAATCGACTTAATGTCAGATCGTCACACTGGCCGCTCTTCTCTCTGTAACGGTTACATTTATCGTGTGCAAAGCTATGTCGCGTGATGCGGAATGCGGAGACACTAAAAGCACCATAGTAGAACACAGATGAAGCTTCTAAGTTGACGTAATAGCCAGTAAGACGCCGTAAAATATTAGTTTTAGCTACCGATTATTGACTTTTTAGCCGGCTTTGGTGCCTTGGACATGAGCTAGGACGTTACGATTTTGCATGAAGTTAAGAATTACAGCCACGTTGCACGGGACAATGTGAAAAATGTTCATATGTTGTAAAAACCTAAGACATCCGCCCGTTTTCGTCATTTGCTATCGATTCTACTTAATGTCATATCGTCACATTAGCCACACTTCTCCCTGAAACGGTTACATTTATCGTGTGCAAAGCTATGTCGCGTGCTGCGGAATGCGGAGACACCAAAAGCCCCGTAGTAGAACACAGAAGAAGCTTCTAAGTTGATGTAATAGCGAATAAGGAGCAGTATTATTTAAGTTTTAGTGATCGATTTTTAAATTTTTAGCCGTCTTTGGTGCCTTGGACATGAGCTAGGACCTTACGATTTTGCAAGAATGGAAGACTAGCAGCCACGTTGCACAGGAGAATGTGAAAAGTGTTCATATGTAATACAAACCACAGATATCCAACCGTTTTCGTCATTTGCTATGGAATCGACTTAATGTCAGATCGTCACATTGGCCGCTCTTCTCTCTGAAACGGATACATTTATCGTGTGCAAAACTATGTGGCGTGCTGCGATATGTGGAGACACTAAAAGCCCCATAGTAGTACACAGAATAAGCTTCTAAGTTGATGTAATAGCCAGTAAATAGCAGTACAATTTAAGTTTTAGTGATCGATTTTTTAATTTTTAGCCAGCTTTGGTGCCTTGGACATGAGCTAGGACCTTACGATTTTGCATGAAGGGAGGACTAGCAGCCACGTTGCACGGGAGAATGTGAAAAGTGTTCATATGTAGTAAAAACCTAAGAAATTCGTCCGTTCTCAACATTTGCTATCGAATTGACTTAATGTCAGATCGTCACATTGGCCGCTCTTCTCTTTGAAACGGCTACATTTATCGTGTGCAAAGCTATGTCGCGTGCTGCCATATGCGGGGGACACTAGAAGCACCACAGTAGAACACAGAAGAAGCTTTTAAGTTGATGTAATAGCCAGTAAGCAGCAGTGCAATTCAAGTTCAGTTATCGATTTTTGACTTTTTAGCCGGCTTTGGTGATCTGGACTGAGCTAGGACTTTACGATTTTGCATGAAGGGAGCACTAGCAGCCACGTGGCACGGGAGAATGTGAAAAGTGTTCATATGTAGTAAAAACCTAAGAAATCCGCACGTTTTCGTCATTTGCTATCGAATCGACTTAATGTCAGATCGTCAAATTGACCGCTCTTGTCTCTGAAACGGTTACATTAATCGTGTGCAAAGCTATGTTGCGTGCTGCAATATGCAGAGACACAAAAAGCACCATAGTAGAACACAGTAAAGCTTCTAAGTTGATGTAATAGCCAGTAAGTCGCAGTAGAACTCAAATTTAGATATCGATTTTTGAATTTTTAGGCGGCTTTGGTGCCTTCGACATGAGGTAGGACCTTAAGAATTTGTATGAAGGGCGGACTAGCAGCCACGTTGCTCGGGAGAAGGTGAAATGTGTTCAAATGTAGTAAAAACATAAGAAATCCGCCCGTTTTCGTCAGTTGCTATCGAATCGACTTAATGTCAGATCGTCACATTGGATTCTCTTCTCTCTGAAACGGTTACATTTATCGTGTGCAAAGCTATGTCGCGTGCTGCGATATGCGGAAACACTACAAGCACCATAGTAGAACAAAGAAGAAGCTTCTAAGTTGAAGTAATAGCCAGTAAGAAGCGGTAAAATAATACACTCCTGGAAATTGAAATAAGAACACCGTGAATTCTTTGTCCCAGGAAGGGGAAACTTTATTGACACATTACTGGGGGTCAGGTACATCACATGATCACACTGACAGAACCACAGGCACATAGACACAGGCAACAGATCATGCACAATGTCGGCACTAGTACATTGTATATCCACCTTTCGCAGCAATGCAGGCTGCTATTCTCCCATGGAGACGATCGTAGAGATGCTGGATGTAGTCCTGTGGAACGGCTTGCCATGCCATTTCCACCTGGCGCCTCAGTTGGACCAGCGTTCGTGCTGGACGTGCAGACCGCGTGAGACGACGCTTCATCCAGTCTCAAACATGCTCAATGGGGGACAGATCCGGAGATCTTGCTGGCCAGGGTAGGTTGACTTACACCTTCTAGAGCACGTAGGGTGGTACGGGATTCATGCGGACGTGCATTGTCCTGTTGGAACAGCTAGTTCCCTTGCCGGTCTAGGAGTGGTAGAACGATGGGTTCGATGACGGTTTGGATGTAGCGTGCACTATTCAGTGTCCCCTCGACGATCACAGAGGTGTACGGCCAGTGTAGGAGATCGCTCCCCACACCATGTTGCCGGGTGTTGGCCCTGTGTGCCTCGGTCATATGCAGTCCTGATTGTGGCGCTCACCTGCACGGCGCCAAACACGTATACGACCATCATTGGCACCAAGGCAGAAGCGACTCTCATCGCTGAAGACGACACGTCTCCATTCGTCCCTTTGTTCACGACTGTCGCGACACCACTGGAGGCGGGCTGCACGATGTTGGGGCGTGAGCGGAAGACGGCCTAACGGTGTGCGGGACCGTAGCCCAGCTTCATGGAGACGGTTGCGAATGGTGCTCGCCGATACCCCAGGAGCAACAGTGTCCCCAATTTGCTGGGAAGTGGCGGTGCGGTCCCCTACGGCACTGCGTAGGATCCTACGGTCTTGGCGTGCATCCGTGCGTCGCTGCGGTCCGGTCCCAGGTCGACGGGCACGTGCACCTTCCGCCGACCACTGGCGACAACATCGATGTACTGTGGAGACCTCACGCCCCACGTGTTGAGCAATTCGGCGGTACGGCCACCCGGCCTCCCTCATGCCCACTATACGCCCTCGCTCAAAGTCCGTCAACTGCACATACGGTTCACGTCCACGCTGTCGCGGCATGCTACCAGTGTTAAAGACTGCGATGGAGCTCCGTATGCCACGGCAAACTGGCTGACACTGACGGCGGCGGTGCACAAATGCTGCGCAGCTAGCGCCATTCGACGGCCAACACCGCAATTCCTGGTGTGTCCGCTGTGCCGTGCGTGTGATCATTGCTTGTACAGCCGTCTCGCAATGTCAGGAGCACGTATGGTGGGTCTGACACACCGGTGTCAATGTGTTCTTTTTTCCATTTCGAGGAATGTAGTTTTAGCTATCGATTATTAACTTTTTAGCCGGCTTTGGTGCCTTGGGCATGAGCTAGGACCTTAAGAATTTGTATAAAAGGAGGACTAGCAGCCACGTTGCACGTGAGAATGTGAAAAGTGTTTATATGTAGAAAAAACTTAAGAAATCCCCCCGTCTTCGTCATTTGCTGTCGATTTGCCTTAATGTCAGATCGTCAAATTGGCCGCTCTTTTCTCTGAAACGGTTACATTTATCGTGTGCAAAGCTATGTTGCGTGCTGCGATATGCGGAGACACTAAAAGCACCATAGCAGAACACAGAAGAAGCTTCTAAGTTGATGTAACAGCGAGTAAGAAGCAGTACAATTCAAGTTTAGTTATCGATTTTTGACTTTTTAGCCGGCTTTGGTGTCTTGGCCATGAGTTAGGACCTTACGATTTTGCATGAAGGGAGGACTAGCAGCCACGTTGCACGGGAGAATGTGAAAAGTGTTCATATGTTGTAAAAACCTAAGAAATCCGCTCGTTTTCGTCTTTTGCTATCGTATCGACGTAATGTCAGATCGTCACATTGGATGCTCTTCTCTCTGAAATGGTTACATTTATCGTGTGCAAAGCTATGTCGCGTGCTGCGATATGCGGAGACACTACAAGCACCATAGTAGAACAGAGAAGAAGCTTCCAAGTTGACGTAATAGCCAGTAAGAAGCCGTAAAATAATAGTTTTAGCTATCGATTATTAACTGTTTAGTCGGCTTTGGTGCCTTGGACATGAGCTAGGAACTTAAGATTTTGCATGAAGGGAGGACTATTAGCTACGTTACACGGCAGAATGTGAAAAGTGTACATATGTAGTAAAAATATAGAAATCCGCCCGTTTTCGTCATTTACTATCTAATCGACTTAATGTCAGATCGTCACATTGGCCGCTCTTCTCTCTGAAACGGTTACATTTATCGTGTGCAATACTATGTCGCATGCTGCGGAATTCGGAGACACTAAAAGTACCATAGTAGAACAGAGAAGATGCTTCTAAGTTGAAGTAATAGCCAGTAAGAAGACGTAAAATAAAAGTTTTAGCTATCGATTATTGACTTTTTAGCTGGCTTTGGTGCCTTGGACATGAGCTATGATCTTAAGATTTTGCATGATGCGAGGACTAGCAGCCACGTTGCACGGGAGAATGTGAAAAGAGTTCATATGTAGTAAAAACCTGAAAAATTCGTCCGTTTTCGTCATTTGCTATCGAATCGACTTAATGTCAGCCGTCACATTGGCCGCTCTTCTCTCTGAAACGGTTACATTTATCGTGTTCAAAGCTATGTCGCGTGCTGAGGAATGCGGAGACACCAAAAGCCCCATAGTAGAACACAGAAGACCCTTCTAAGTTGGTGTAATAGCCAGTAAGGAGGAGTACAATTGAAGCTTTAGTGATAGATTTTTAAATTTTTAGGCGGCTTTGGTGCCTTGTGCATCAGCTAGGACCTTACGATTTTGCATGAAGGGAAGATTAGCAGCCACGTTGCACGAAAGTATGTGCAAAGTGTTCATATGTAGTAAAAACCTAAGAAATCCGCCCGTTTTCGTCGTTTGCTATCGATTCGACTTTATATCAGATCGTCACATAGGCCGCTCTTCTCTCTGAAACGGTTACTTTTATCGTGTGCAAAGCTATATTGAGTGCTGCAAAATTCGGAGACACTAAAAGCACCATAGTAGAACACAGAAGGAGCTTCTAAGTTGACGTAATAACCAGTAAGAAGCAGTACAATTCAAGTTTTAGTTATCAATCTTTGACTTTTTATCCGGCTTTGGTGCCTTGGACATGAGCTAGGAGCGTAAGATTTTGCATGAAGGAAGGACTAGCAGCCACGTTGCACGGGAGAATGTGAAAAGTGATCGAATATAGTAAAAACCTAAGACATCCGCTCGTTTTCGTCATTTGATATCGAATCGACTTAATGTCAGGTCGTCACATTGGACGCTCTTCTCAATGAAACGGTTATATTTATCGTCTGCAAAACTATGTGGCGTGCTGCGGAATGCGCAGACACTAAACGTACCATAGTAGAACACAGAAGTAGTTTCTAAGTTGATGTAAAAAACACTAAGAGGCATAACAATTCAAGTTTTAGTTATCGATTTTTGACTTTTTAGACGGCTTTGGTGCCTTGACTGAGCTAGGACCTTAAGAATTTGCATGAAGAGTGGACTAGCAGCCACGATGCACGGGAGAATGTGAAAAGTGTTCATATGTTGTAAAAAACTAAGACATCCGCCCGTTTTCGTCATTTGCTATCGAACCGACTTAATGTCAGATCGTCACATTGGCCGCTCTTCTCTCTGAAACGGTTACATTTATCGTGTGCAAAGCTATGTCGCGTGCTGCGGAATGCGGAAACATTACAAGCACCATAGTAGAACACAGAATAAGCTTCTAAGTTGACGTAATAGCCAGTAAGAAGACGTAAAATAATAGTTTTAGCTATCGATTATTGACTTTTTAGCCGGCTTTGGTGCCTTGGACATGAGCTAGGACCTTAAGAATTTGTATGAAGGGAGGACTAGAAGCCACCTTGCACGGGAGAATATGATATGTGTTCAAATGTAGTAAAAATCTAAGAAATCCGAAAGTTTTCGTCATTTGCTGTCGAATTGACTTAATAACAAATCGTCACATTGGCTGCTCTTCTCTCTGAAATGGTTACATTTATCGTGTGCAAAGCTATGTCGCGTGCTGCGATATGCGGAGACACTAAAAGCGCCGCAGTAGAACACAAATGAAACTTCTAAGTTGATGTAATAGCCAGTAAGAAGCAGTACAATTCAAGTTTAGTTATCGGTTTTTGACATTTTAGACAGCTTTGGTGCCTTGGAAATGAGCTAGGACCTTACGATTTTGCATGAAGGGAGGAGTAGCAGCCACGTTGCACGGGAGATTGTGAAAAGTGTTCATATGTAGTAAAAACCTAAGGAATCCGCCCGTTGTCGTCATTTGCTATCGAAAAGACTTAATGTCAGATCGTCACACTGGTTGCTCTTCTCTCTGAAACGGTTACATTTATCGTGTTCTAAGCTATGTCGCGTGCTGCGGAATGCGGAGACACTACAAGCACCATAGTAGAACACAGAACAAGCTTCTAAGTTGACGTAATAGACAGTAAGAAGCCGTAAAATAATTGTTTCAGCTATCGATTATTGACTTTTTAGTCGTCTTTGGTGCCTTGGACATGAGCTAGGAAATTAAGAATTTGTATTATGGGAGGACTAGCAGCCACGTTGCACGGGAGAATGTGAAAAGTGTTCATATGTAGTAAAAACCTAAGACATCCGCCCGTTTTCGTCGTTTGCTATCGATTCGACTTTATATCAGATCGTCACATTGGCCGCTCTTCTCTCTGAAACGGTTACATTTATCGTGCGCAAAGCTTTGTTGCGTGCTGCGAAACTCGGAGACATTAAAGCACAATAGTAGAACACAGAAGGAGCTTCTAAGTTGATGTAATAACCAGTAAGAAGCAGTACAATACAAGTTTTATTTCTCGATTGTTGACTTTACAGCCGGATTTGGTGCCTTGGACATGAGCTAGGACCTTACGATTTTGCATGAAGGGATGACTAGCAGCCATCTCGCACGGGAGAATGTGAAAAGTGTTCATATGTAGTAAAAACCTGAGAAATTCGTCCGTTTTCGTCACTTGCTATCGACTCGACTTAATGTCAGATCGTCACATTGGCTGCTCTTCTCTCCGAAACGGTTACATTTATCGGGTGCAAAGCTATGTCGCGTGCTGCGGAATGCGGAGACACCAAAATCCCCATAGTAGAACACAGAAGAAGCTTCTAAGTTGATGTAATAGCCAGCAAGGAGCAGTACAATTTAAGTTTTAGCGATCGATTTTTAAATTTTTAGCCGGCTTTGGTGCCTTGGACATGAACTAGTACCTTAAGATTTTGCATGAAGGGAGGACTCGCTACCACGTTGCACGGGAGAATGTGAAACGTGTCCATATGTAGTAAGAAACTAAGAAATCCGCCCGTTTTCGTCATTTGCTATCGACTCGACTTAATGTCAGATCGTCACATTGGCCGCTCTTCTCTCCGAAACGGTTACATATATCGTGTGCAAAGCTATGTTGCGTGCTGCGATATGCGGAGACTCTAAAAGCACCATAGTAGAACACAAAAAAGCTTCTAAGTTGATGTAATAGACATTAAGAAGCAGTAGAACTCAAATTTAGTTATCGATTTTTGAATTTTTAGCCGGCTTTGGTGCCTTGGACATGAGGTAGGAACTTAAGAATTTACATGCAGGGAGGACTAGCAGCCACGTTGCACGGGAGAATGTGAAAAGTGATCGAATGTAGTAAAAAACTAAGTAATCCGCTTGTTTTCGTCATTTGCCATCGATTCGACTTTATATCAGATCGTCACATTGGCCGCTCTTCTCTCTGAAACGGCTACATTTATCGTGTGCAAAGCTATGTTGCGTGCTGCGATATGCGGAGACACTAAAAGCACCATAGTAGAACACAGAAAAAGCTTCTAAGTTGATGTAATAGCCAGTAAGAAGCAGAAGAACTCAAATTTAGCTATCGATTTTTGAATTTTTAGCCGGCTTTGGTGCCTTGGACATGAGGTAGGGTCTTAATATTTTGCATGAAGGGAGGACTAACAGCCACGTTGCACTGGAGAATGTGAAAAGAGATCGCATGTAGTAAAAACCTAAGGAATCCGCCAGTTGTCGTCATTTGCTATCGAAAAGACTTAATGTCAGATCGTCACACTGGTCGCTCTTCTCTCTGAAACGAATACATTTATCGTGCTCTAAGCTATGTCGCGTGCTGCGGAATGCGGAGACACTACAAGCACCATAGTAGAACACAGAACAAGCTTCTAAGTTGACGTAATAGACAGTAAGAAGCCGAAAAATAATTGTTTCAGCTATCGATTATTGACTTTTTAGTCGTCTTTGGTGCCTTGGACATGAGCTAGGAAATTAAGAATTTGTATTATGGGAGGACTAGCAGCCACGTTGCACGGGAGAATGTGAAAAGTGTTCATATGTAGTAAAAACCTAAGACATCCGCCCGTTTTCGTCGTTTGCTATCGATTCGATTTTATATCAGATCGTCACATTGGCCGCTCTTCTCTCTGAAACGGTTACATTTATCGTGCGCAAAGCTTTGTTGCGTGCTGCGAAACTCGGAGACATTAAAGCACAATAGTAGAACACAGAAGGAGCTTCTAAGTTGATGTAATAACCAGTAAGAAGCAGTACAATACAAGTTTTATTTCTCGATTGTTGCCTTTACAGCCGGATTTGGTGCCTTGGACATGAGCTAGGACCTTACGATTTTGCATGAAGGGATGACTAGCAGCCATCTCGCACGGGAGAATGTGAAAAGTGTTCATATGTAGTAAAAACCTGAGAAATTCGTCCGTTTTCGTCACTTGCTATCGACTCGACTTAATGTCAGATCGTCACATTGGCCGCTCTTCTCTCCGAAACGGTTACATTTATCGGGTGCAAAGCTATGTCGCGTGCTGCGGAATGCGGAGACACCAAAATCCCCATAGTAGAACACAGAAGAAGCTTCTAAGTTGATGTAATAGCCAGCAAGGAGCAGTACAATTTAAGTTTTAGCGATCGATTTTTAAATTTTTAGCCGGCTTTGGTGCCTTGGACATGAACTAGTACCTTAAGATTTTGCATGAAGGGAGGACTCGCTACCACGTTGCACGGGAGAATGTGAAACGTGTCCATATGTAGTAAGAAACTAAGAAATCCGCCCGTTTTCGTCATTTGCTATCGACTCGACTTAATGTCAGATCGTCACATTGGCCGCTCTTCTCTCCGAAACGGTTACATTTATCGTGTGCAAAGCTATGTTGCGTGCTGCGATATGCGGAGACACTAAAAGCACCATAGTAGAACACAGAACAAGCTTCTAAGTTGACGTAATAGACAGTAAGAAGCCGTAAAATAATTGTTTCAGCTATCGATTATTGACTTTTTAGTCGTCTTTGGTGCCTTGGACATGAGCTAGGAAATTAAGAATTTGTATTATGGGAGGACTAGCAGCCACGTTGCACGGGAGAATGTGAAAAGTGTTCATATGTAGTAAAAACCTAAGACATCCGCCCGTTTTCGTCGTTTGCTATCGATTCGATTTTATATCAGATCGTCACATTGGCCGCTCTTCTCTCTGAAACGGTTACATTTATCGTGCGCAAAGCTTTGTTGCGTGCTGCGAAACTCGGAGACATTAAAGCACAATAGTAGAACACAGAAGGAGCTTCTAAGTTGATGTAATAACCAGTAAGAAGCAGTACAATACAAGTTTTAATTATCGATTGTTGACTTTACAGCCGGATTTGGTGCCTTGGACATGAGCTAGGACCTTACGATTTTGCATGAAGGGAGGACTAGCAGCCATCTCGCACGGGAGAATGTGAAAAGTGTTCATATGTAGTAAAAACCTGAGAAATTCGTCCGTTTTCGTCACTTGCTATCGACTCGACTTAATGTCAGATCGTCACATTGGACGCTCTTCTCTCCGAAACGGTTACATTTATCGGGTGCAAAGCTATGTCGCGTGCTGCGGAATGCGGAGACACCAAAATCCCCATAGTAGAACACAGAAGAAGCTTCTAAGTTGAAGTAATAGCCAGTATAAAGCAGTACAATTAAAGTTTAGTTTTCAATTTTTGGCTTTTTACCCGGCTTTGGCGCCTTACAAATGAGGTAGGACCTTAAGATTTTGCATGAAGGGAGGACTAGCACCAACGTTGCACGAAAGAATGTGAAAAGTGTTCATATGTAGTAAAAACCTAAGAAATCCGCCCGTTTTCGTCATTTGCTATCGAATAAACTTAATGTCATATAGTCACATTGGCCGCTCTTCTCTGTGAAACGGTTACATTTATCGCGTGCAAAGCTATGTCGCGTGCTGCGATATACGGAGACACTAAAAGCACCATAGTAGAACACAGAAGAAGCTTCTAAGTTGATGTAATGGCCAGTAAGAAGCAGTACAAATAAAATTTAGTTATCGATTTTTGACTTTTTAGCCGGCTTCGGTGCCTTGGACATGAGCTAGGACCTTACGATTTTGCATGAAGGGAAGACTAGCAGAAACGTTGCACGGGTGAATGTGAAAAGTTTTCATATGTAATAACAACCTAATAAATCCGCCCGTTTTCGTCATTTGCTATCGAATCGTCTTAATGTCAGATGGTCACATTGGCCGCTCTTCTCTCTGATACGGTTACATTTATCGTGTGCAAAACTATGTGGCGTGATGCGGAATTCGGAGACACTAAAAGCACCATAGTAGAACACAGAAGGAGCTCCTAAGTTGATGTAATAACCAGTAAGAAACAGTACAATTCAAGTTTTATTTATCGATTTTTGACTTTTAAGCCGGCTTTGGTGCCTTGGACGTGAGCTAGGTCCTTACGATTTTGCATGAAGGGAGGACTAGCAGCCACGTTGCACGGGAGAATCTGAAAAGTGTTCATATGTAGTAAAAACCTGAGAAATTCGTCCGTTTTCGTCATTTGCTATTGAATTGACTTAATGTCAGGTCGTCACATTGGCCGCTCTTCCCTGTGAAACAGTGTCATTAATCATGTGCAAAGCTATGTCGCCTGCTGCGGTTGCGGAGACACTAAAATCCCCATAAAAGAACACAGATGAAGTTTCTAATTTGATGTAAATGCCAGTAAGAAGCAGTACAATTCAAGTTTAGTTATCGATTTTTGACTTTTGAGCTGGCTTTGGTGCCTTGGACATGAGCTAGGTCCTTAAGATTTTGCATGAAGGGACACCTAGCTGCCACGTTCCACGGGAAAATGTAAAAAGTGTTCATATGTAGTTATAACGTAAGAAATCCGCCTGTTTTCGTCATCTGCTATCGAATCGACTCAATGTCATATGGTCACGTTAACCGCTCTTCTCCTGAAACGGTTACATTTATCGTGTGCAAAGCTATGTCGCGTGCTGCGGAATGCGGAGAATCTAAATGTACCATAGTAGAACACGGAAGAAGGTTCTAAGTTGATGTAATAGTCAGTAAGAAGCAGTAATATAATAGTTTTAGCTATAGATTATTGACTTTTTAGCCGGCTTTGGTTCGTTGGACATGAGCTAGGACCTTAAGAATTTCTATGAAGGGATGACTAGCAGCCACGTTCCACGGGCGAATGTGAAAAGTGTTCAAATGTAGTAAAAACCTAGGAAATCCCCCCGTTTTTGTTCCTGTGCTATCGATTCGTCTTAATGTCATATCGTCACATTGGCCTCTCTTCTCTCTGAAACGGTTACATTTGTTGTTGTTGTTGTCTTCAGTCCTTAGACTGGTTTGATGCAGCTCTCCATGCTACTCTATCCTGTGCAAGCTGCTTCATCTCCCAGTACCTACTGCAACCTACATCCTTCTGAATCTGCTTAGTGTACTCATCTCTCGGTCTCCCTCTACGATTTTTACCCTCCACGCTGCCCTCCAATGCTAAATTTGTGATCCCTTGGTGCCTCAAAACATGTCCTACCAACCGATCCCTTCTTCTAGTCAAGTTGTGCCACAAACTTCTCTTCTCCCCAATCCTATTCAATACCTCCTCATTAGTTACGTGATCTATCCACCTTATCTTCAGTATTCTTCTGTAGCACCACATTTAGAAAGCTTCTATTCTCTTCTTGTCCAAACTAGTTATCGTCCATGTTTCACTTCCATACATGGCTACACTCCAAACAAATACTTTCAGAAACGACTTCCTGATACATAAATCTATATTCGATGTTAACAAATTTCTCTTCTTCAGAAACGCTTTCCTTGCCATTGTCAGTCTACATTTCATATCCTCTCTACTTCGACCATCATCAGTTATTTTACTTCCTAAATAGCAAAACTCCTTTACTACTTTAAGTGTCTCATTTCCTAATCTAATTCCCTCAGCATCACCCAATTTAATTTGACGACATTCCATTATCCTCGTTTTGCTTTTGTTAATGTTCATCTTATATCCTCCTTTCAAGACACTGTCCATTCCGTTCAACTGCTCTTCCAAGTCCTTTGCCGTCTCTGACAGAATTACAATGTCATCGGCGAACCTCAAAGTTTTTACTTCGTCTCCATGAATTTTAATACCTACTCCAAATTTTTCTTTTGTTTCCTTTACTGCTTGCTCAATATACAGATTGAATAACATCGGGGAGAGGCTACAACCCTGTCTCACTCCTTTCCCAACCACTGCTTCCCTTTCATGCCCCACGACTCTTATTACTGCCATCTGGTTTCTGTACAAATTATAAATAGCCTTTCGCTCCCTGTATTTTACCCCTGCCACCTTTAGAATTTGAAAAAGAGTATTCCAGTCAACATTGTCAAAAGCTTTCTCTAAGTCTACAAATGCTAGAAACGTAGGTTTGCCTTTTCTTAATCTTTCTTCTAAGATAAGTCGTAAGGTCAGTATTGCCTCACGTGTTCCAACATTGCGACGGAATCCAAACTGATCCTCCCCGAGGTCTGCATCTACCAGTTTTTCCATTCGTCTGTAAAGAATTCGCGTTAGTATTTTGCAGCCGTGGCTTATTAAACTGATAGTTCGGTAATTTTCACATCTGTCAGCACCTGCTTTCTTTGGGATTGGAATTATTATATTCTTCTTGAAGTCTGAGGGTATTTCGCCTGTCTCATACATCTTGCTCACCAGCTGGTAGAGTTTTGTCATGACTGGCTCTCCCAAGGCCGTAAGTAGTTCTAATGGAATGTTGTCTACTCCGGGGGCCTTGTTTCGACTCAGGTCTTTCAGTGCTCTGTCAAACTCTTCACGCAGTATCGTATCTCCCATTTCGTCTTCATCTACATCCTCTTCTATTTCCATAATATTGTCCTCAAGTACATCGCCCTTGTGTAAACCTTCTATATACTCCTTCCACCTTTCTGCCTTCCCTTCTTTGCTTAGAACTGGGCTGCCATCTGAGCTCTTGATATTCATACACGTGGTTCTCTTCTCTCCAAAGGTCTCTTTAATTTTCCTGTAGGCAGTATCTATCTTACCCCTAGTGAGATAAGCTTCTACATCCTTACATTTGTCCTCTAGCCATCCCTGTTTAGCCATTTTGCACTTCCTGTCGATCTCATTTTTGAGACGTTTGTATTCCTTTTTGCCTGCTTCATTTACTGCATATTTATATTTTCTCCTTTCATCAATTAAATTCAATATTTCTTCTGTTACCCAAGGATTTCTAGCAGCCCTCGTCTTTGTACCTACTTTATCCTCTGCTGCCTTCACTACTACATCCCTCAGAGCTACCCATTCTTCTTCTACTGTATTTCTTTCCCCTATTCCTGTCAATTGTTCCCTTATGCTCTCTCTGAAACTCTGTACAACCTCTGGTTCTTTCAGTTTATCCAGGTCCCATCTCCTTAATTTCCCACATTTTTGCAGTTTCTTCAGTTTTACTCTACAGGTCATAACCAATAGATTGTGGTCAGAGTCCACATCTGCCCCTGGAAATGTCTTACAACTTAAAACCTGGTTCCTAAATCTCTGTCTTACCATTATATAATCTATCTGATACCTTTTAGTATCTCCAGGGTTCTTCCACGTATACAACCTTCTTTCATGATTCTTAAACCAAGTGTTAGCTATGATTAAGTTGTGCTCTGTGCAAAATTCTACTAGGCGGCTTCCTCTTTCATTTCTTAGCCCCAATCCATATTCACCTACTATGTTTCCTTCTCTCCCTTTTCCTACACTCGAATTCCAGTCACCCATTACTATTAAATTTTCGTCTCCCTTCACTATCTGAAAGATTTCTTTTATTTCATCGTACATTTCTTCAATTTCTTCATCCTCTGCAGAGCTAGTTGGCATATAAACTTGTACTACTGTAGTAGGTGTGGGCTTCGTATCTATCTTGGCCACAATAATGCGTTCACTATGCTGTTTGTAGTAGCTTACCCGCATTCCTATTTTCCTATTCATTATTAAACCTACTCCTGCATTACCCCTATTTGATTTTGTGTTTATAACCCTGTAGTCACCTGACCAGAAGTCTTGTTCCTCCTGCCACCGAACTTCACTAATTCCCACTATATCTAACTTTAACCTATCCATTTCCCTTTTTAAATTTTCTAACCTACCTGCCCGATTAAGGGATCTGACATTCCACGCTCCGATCCGTAGAACGCCAGTTTTCTTTCTCCTGATAACGACATCCTCCTGAGTAGTCCCCGCCCAGAGATCCGAATGGGGGACTATTTTACCTCCGGAATATTTTGCCCAAGAGGATGCCATCATCATTTAATCATACAGTAAAGCTGCATGTCCTCGGGAAAATTACGGCTGTAGTTTCCCCTTGCTTTCAGCCGTTCGCAGTACCAGCACAGCAAGGCCGTTTTGGTCAATGTTGCAAGGCCAGATCAGTCAATCATCCAGGCTGTTGCCCCTGCAACTACTGAAAAGGCTGCTGCCCCTCTTCAGGAACCACACGTTTGTCTGGCCTCTCAACAGATACCCCTACGTTCTGGTTGCACCTACGGTACGGCCATCTGTATCGCTGAGGCACGCAAGCCTCCCCACCAACGGCAAGGTCCATGGTTCATGGTTCATTTAACGTGTGAAAAGCTATGTCGCGTGCTGCGGAACGCGGAGACACTAGACCACAGAAGAAGCTTCTAAGTTGATGTAATAGCCAATAAGAAGCAGTACAATTCAAGTTTTAGTGAACGATTTTTGACTTTTTAGCCGGCTTTGGTGCCTTGGACATGAGCTAGGACCTTAAGATGTTGCATGAAGGGAGGACTAGCAGCCACGTTGCGCGGGGGAATGTGAAAAGTGTTCATATGTAGAAACAACCTAATAAATCTGCCCGTTTTCGTCATTTGCTATCGAATTGAGTTAATGTCAGATGGTCACATTGGCCGCTATTCTCTCTGAAACGGTTACATTTCTCGTGTGCAAAGCTATGTTGCGTGCTGCGATATGCGGAGACACTAAAAGCACCATAGTAGAACACAGAATAAGATTATAAGTTGATGTAATAGCAAGTAAGAAGCAGTACAACTCAAGTTTAGTTATCGATTTTTGACTTTTTAGCCGGCTTTGGTGCCTTGGACATTAGCTTGGACATTAAGATTTTTCATGAATGGAGCACTAGCAGCCACGTTGCACGGGACAATGTGAAGAGTGTTCATATGTAGTAAAAACCTGAGAAATCCGCCCGTTTTGGTCATTTGCTATTGAATCGACTTAATGTCAGATCCTTACCTTGGCCACACTTCTCTCTGAAACGGTTACATGTATCGTGTGCAAAGCTATGTCGCGTGCTGCGATATGCGGAGACACTAAAAGCACCATAGTAGAACACAGAAGAAGATTCTAAGTTGATGTAATAGCCAATAAGAATCAGTACAATTCAAGTTTTAGTGAACGATTTTTGAATTTTTAGCCGGCTTTGGTGCCTTGGACATGGGCTAGGACCTTACGATTTTTCATGAAGGGAGGTCTAGCAGCCGCGTTGCATGGGAGAATGTGAAAAGTGTTAATATGTAGTGAAAACTTGTGAAATCCGCCCGTTTTCGTCATTTGCTACCGAATCGACTTAATGGCAGATGGTCACATTGGCCGCTATTCTCTCTAAAACGGTTACATTTAACGTGTGAAAAGCTATGTCGCGTGCTGCGGAATGCGGAGACACTAAAAGCACCATAGTAGACCGCAGAAGAAGCTTCTACGTTGATGTAATAGCCAATATGAAGCAGTACAATTCAAGTTTTAGTTAACGATTTTTTACTTTTAAGGCGGCTTTGGTGCCTTGGACATGAGCTAGGGCCTTAATATTATGCATGAAGGGAGGACCAGCAGCAACGTTGCACGGGAGAATGTGAAAATTTTTCATATGTAGTAAAAACCTAAGAAATCCGACCGTTTTCTTCACTTGCTATCGAATCGTCTTAATGTCAGATCGTCACATTGGCTCCTCTTCTCCCTGAAACGGTTACATTTATCGTGTGCAAAGTTATGTCGCGTGCTGCGGAATGCGGAGACACTAAAAGCCCCATAGTAGAACACAGAAGAAGCTTCTAAGGTGATGTAATAGCCAGTAGGAAGCTTTACAATTCAAGTTTTAGTTATTGATTTTTGACTTTTTAGCCGGCTTTGGTGCCTTGGACATTAGCTAGGACCTTAAAATTTTGTATGAATGGAGGAATAGCAGCCACGTTGCAAGGGAGAATGTGAAAGGTGTTCATATGTAGTAAAAACCTGAAAAATTTGCCAGTTTTCGTCATTAGCTTTCCAAACGACTTAATGTCACATCGTCACAGTGGCCGCTCTTCTCTCGGAAATGCGGAATGCGGAGACAATGAAAGCACCATAGTAGAACACAGAAGAAACTTCTAAGTTGATGTAATAGCCAGTAAGAAGCAGTAAAATACAAGTTTTAGTTATCGATTACTGACGTTTTTCCCTTCTTCGGTGCCTTGGAAATGAGCTAGGACCTTAAGATTTTGCATGAAGGGAGGACTAGCATCCGCGTTGCACGGGTGAATGTGAAATGTGTTCATATGTTGTAAAACCCTCAGAAATCCTCCCGTTTTCTTCATTTGCTATCGAATCGACTTAATGAACGATCGAATCATTGGAGGCTCATATCTCTGAAACGGTTTCATTTATCGTCTTCCAAACTATGTAGCGTTTTGAAGTATGCGGGGCACTAAATGAATCATGGTCGTACACAGAAAAAGTTTCTAAGTTGATATAATCGGGTAGTAAGGAGTACTACAATTCTAGTTTTAGTTACCGATTATTGACTCACTAGCCTGGTTTGGTGACTTGGACATGAGTTAGTACCTTAAGATGTTGCATGAAGGGAGGACTAGCAGCCACGTTGCGCGTGGGAATGTGAAAAGTGTTCATATGTAGAAACAACCTAATAAATCGGCCCGTTTCGTCATTTGCTATCGAATCGAGTTAATGTCAGATGGTCACATTGGCCGCTATTCTCTCTGAAACGGTTACATTTATCGTGTGCAAAGCTATGTTGCGTGCTGCGATATGCGGAGACACTAAAAGCACCATAGTAGAACACAGAATAAGATTATAAGTTGATGTAATAGCAAGTAAGAAGCAGTACAACTCAAGTTTAGTTATCGATTTTTGACTTTTTAGCCGACTTTGGTGCCTTGGACATGAGCTTGGACATTAAGATGTTTCATGAATGGAGGACTAGCAGCCACGTTGCACGGGACAATGTGAAGAGTGTTCATATGTAGTAAAAACCGGAGAAATCCGCCCGTTTTCGTCATTTGCTATTGAATCGACTTAATGTCAGATCCTTACTTTGGCCACACTTCTCTCTGAAACGGTTACATGTATCGTGTGCAAAGCTATGTCGCGTGCTGCGATATGCGGATACACTGAAAGCACAGTAGTGGAACACAGAAGAAACTTCTAAGTTTATGTAATAGACAGTAAGAAGCAGTACAATTTAAGTTTTAGTTGTCGATTTTGGATTTTTTAGCCGGTTTTGGTGCCTTGGACATGAGCAAGAACCTTAAGATGTTGCATGAAGGGAGGACTATCAGCCCGTTGTACGGGAGAATGTGAAAAGAATTCATATGTAGTAAAAACGTAAGAGATCCGCCCGTTTTCGTCATTTGCTATCGAATCGACTTAGTGTCAGATAGTCACATTTTTTCCGCTCTTCTGTATGAAACGGTTACATTTATCGTGTGCAAAACTATGTCGCGTGCTGCGGAATGCGGAGACACTAAAAGTACCATAGTAGAACACAGAAGAAGCTTTTAAGTTGAATTAATAACCAGTAAGAAGCATTACGACTCAAAATCAGTTATCGACTTGTGATATTTTAGCCGGCTTTGGTGCCTTAGACATGAGCTAGAACTTTAAGATTTTGCATGAAGGGAGGACTAGCAGCCACGTTGCATGGGAGAATGTGAAGAGTGTTCATATGTAGTAAAAACCAGAGAAATTCGTTCGTTTTCGTCATTTGCTATCGAATCTACTTTATGCCAGATCGTCACATTGGCTGCTCTTCTCTCTGAAACGGTTACATTTATCGTGTGCAAAGCTATGTTGCGTTCTGAGGTATGCGGAGACACTAAAAGCACCATAGTAGAACACAGAAGAAGCTTCTAAGATGATGTAGTAGCCGGCAAGAAGCAATACAATTCAAGTTTTAATTACCGAAAATTGAATATTTAGCCGACTTTGGTGCCTTGTACATGAGTTAGTACCTTAAGATTTTGCATGAGGGGAGGTCTAGCAGACGCGTTGCATATGAAAATGTGAAAAGTGTTCATATGTAGTAAAGACATTCATCGTCTGCAAAGATATGTCGCTTGCCGCAGTATGTGGAGACACATAAGCAACATAGTATAATACAGAAGCACATTCTACGAAGATGTAATCGCCAATAAGAAGCAGCCCTATTCAAGATTTAGTTGTCGGTTATTCACATATTTGCCACCTTTTTTACATTGGACATGACCGACGACCTAAAGTTTTGCATGAAACGACGTCTGGAAACCACTTTGCACGGGGGAATGTGGAAACTGTTCATATGTAGTAAAAACTACAGAAAACCGCCAGCTTTCGTAATTTGCTACCGAATCTATTATATTGCCACATCTTCACATTGGCAGCTTTTCTCTCTGACACAATTACATTTATCGTCTGGAAATGAATGTCGCGTATTGCAATATGAGGAAAAAACTGAAAAAATCATATTAGATCACGAAAAAAGCTTCTAAGAAGATGTAATCGAATGTAGGAAGCAGTACTATTCACGTTTTAGCTATCGGTTATTTACTAATTTGCCGGCTTTGGTGTATTGGACATCAGTTTAAATGGCTCTGAGCACAATGGGACTCAACTGCTGAGATCATTAGTCTCCTACAACTTAGAACTACTTAAACCTAACGCACCTAAGGAGATCACACACATCCATGCCCCAGGCAGGATTCGAACCTGCGACCTTAGCAGTCGCACGGTTGGACATGAACTAGGACCTTAAGATTTTGCATGAAAGTACGTCTGTACGCCACGTTGCACGGGAGAATGTGGAATGTGTTCATACGTAGTAATAACCTGAGGAATTCAATCGCTTTCGTCGTTTGCTATCGAATCGAAAGTATTACCAGATCTTCACATTGGCCGCTTTTCTCTCTGAAACAGTTACATTTATCGCCTGGAAATTTATGTCGCTTATTGCAATATGCGGAAAACACTGAAAACATTATATTAGAACACAGAAAAAGCTTCTAAGAAGATGTAATCGAAAGTAGGAAGCAGTAATATACAAGCTTTAGTTATCGGTTATTCACTTATTTTCCGCCTTGGTGCATTGGACATGAGCAAGGACCTTAAGATATTGCATGAGAGTACGTCTGTACGCCACGTTGCACGGGTGAATGTAAAAGATGTTCATATGTAGTAACAACATGAGAAATCCGACCGTTTTCGACATTATCCTTCGAATCGACTTAATGCCAGATCGTCACATTGGCCACTTTTCTCTTTGAAACTGTTACATTCATCGTCTGCAAAGTTACGTCGATTGCCGCGGTATGCGCAGACACTAAAGGCAAAATAGTAGAACACAGTGGATGCTTCTAAGAAAATGTAATCGGCCAGTAACAAGCAGTGTTATTCAAGTGTTAGTTATCAGTTATTCACATATTTGCCGGCTTTGGTACATTGGACATGACCGACGACCTAATGATTTTGCATGAAACGACGTCTGGAAACCACGATGCACAGGAGGATGTGAAAAGTGTTCACATGTAGTAACCACATGAAAAATCCGCCCGTTTTCGACATTTGCCATCGAATCGAATTAATGATAGAGCGTCATATTGGCCGCTTTTCTCACTGAAAAGGTTACATTTACCGTCTGGAAATTTATGTCGTGTGTTGCAATATGCGGAAAAGAACTGAAAACATCATATTAGAACACAGAAAAAGCTTCTAAGAAGATGTAATCGCCAATAAGAAGCAGTACTATTCAAGTTTTAGTTATCGGTTATTCACTTATTTGCCGCCTTTGGTACATTGGACATGACCGACGACGTAAAGATTTTGCATGAAACGACGTCTGGAAACCACATTGCACGGGGGAATGTGGAAACTGTTCATATGTAGTAAAAACTGGAGAAAACCGCCCGCTTTCGTCATTTGCTACCGAATCTATTTTATTGCAACATCTTCACATTGGCTGCTTTTCTCTCAGAAACAGTTACATTTACCGTCTGGAAATGTATGTCGCGTATTGCAATATGCGGAAAAAACTGAAAACATCTTATTAGAACACAAAAAAAGCTTCTAAGAAGATGTAATCGAAAGTAGGAAGCAGTACTATTCAAGTTTAAGCGATCGGTTATTCACTTATTTGCGGCTTTATTGCATTGGACATGAGCTAGGACCTTAGGATTTTGCATGAAAGTACGTCTGTACGCCACGTTGCACGGGAGAATGTAGAAAGTGTTCATTTGTAGTAAAAACCTGAGAAATCCATCGCTTTCGTCATTTGCTAACGAATCGAATGTATTGCCAGATCGTCCCATTGGCCGCTTTTCTCTCTGAAACGGTTACATTTATCGTATGCAAAATTATGTCGCGTGTTGCGGTATGCGGAAAAAACTGAAAACATTATATTAGAATACAGAAAAAGCTTCAAAGAAGATGTAATTGCCAGTAAGAAGCAGTACTATTCAAGTTTCAGTTATCGGTTTATTCACTTATTTGCCGGCTTTGGTGCATTGGACATGAGCTACGACCTTAAGATTTTGCATGAAAGTACGTCTGTACGCCACGTTGCACGGGAGAATGAGAAAAGTTTTCATATGTAGTAACACCATGAGAAATCCACCCGTTTTCGTCATTTGCCGTCGAATCGACTTAATGACACATCGTCACACTGGTGGCTTTTCTCTCTGAAACGGTTACATTCATCGTATGCAAAGTTATGTCGCTTGCCGCGGTATGCGCAGATACTAAAATCACTATAGTAGTCACAGAAGAAGCTTCTAAGAAGATGTAATTGGCCAGTAACAAGCAGTACTAGTCAAGTTCTAGTTATCGGTTACTCACTTATTTTCCGGCTTTTTTGCCTTGGACATGAGCTAGGACGTTAAGATTTTGCAAGAAAGTACGTCTGTACGACACGTTGCACGGGAGAATGTGGAAAGCGTTCATATGTAGTAAAAACCAAAGAAACCCGATCGCTTTCATCATTTGCTATAGAGTCGAATGTATTGCCAGATCGTCCCATTGGCCGCTTTTCTCTCAGAACAGGTTACATCCATCGTCTGCAAAATTATGTCGCGTGTTGCGGTATGGAAAAAAACTGAAAACATTATATTAGAACACAGAAAAAGCTTCGAAGAAGATGTAATCGCCAATAAGAAGCAGTACTATTCTAGATTTAGTTATCGGTAATTCACTTATTTGCCGGGTTTGGTATATTGGACATGACCGACGTCCTATAGTTTTCGCATGAAACGACGTGTGGAAATCACATTGCGCGGGGGAATGTGAAAACTGTTCATATGTAGTAAAAATTTGAGAGATCCGCTCGCTTTCGTCATTTGCCATCGAATCGACTTAATGCCAGATCGTCACATTGGCCGCTTTTCTCTCTGAAACAGTTACATTTATCGTCTGGAAATGTATGTCGCGTATTGCAATATACTCACCCAAGGAGATCACACACATCCATGCCCCAGGCAGGATTCGAACCTGCGACCTTAGCAGTCGCACGGTTGGACATGAGCTAGGACCTTAAGATTTTGCATGAAAGTACGTATGTACGCCACGTTGCACGGGAGAATGTGAAAAGTGTTCATATGTACTAACAACATGAGAAATCCGCCCGTTTTCGACATTTGCCATTGAATCGACTTATTGTCAGATCGTCATATTGGCTGCTTTTCTCTCTGAAACGGTTACATTTATCGTCTGTAAAGTTATGTCGCGTGTTGGGGTATGCGGAAAAAACTGAAAACATTATATTAGAACACAGAAAAAGCTTCAAAGAAGATATAATCGAAAGTAGGAAGCAGTAATATACATGCTTTAGTTATCGGTTATTAACTTATTTGCCGCCTTGGTGCATTGGACATGAGCTAGGACCTTAAGATTATGCATGGGAGTACGTCTGTACGCCACGTTGCACGGGAGAATATAAAAAATGTTCATATGTAGTAACAACATGAGAAGTCCGCCCGTTTTCGACATTTTCCATCGAATCGACTTAATGTCAGATCGTAATATTGGTCGATTTTCTCTCTGAATCGGTCACATACATCGTCTGCAAAGTTATGTCTCTTGCCGCTGTATGCGGAGACACTAAAAGCACCATAGTAGAACACAGAAGAAGCTTCTTAGAAGATTTTATCGGCCAGTAACAAGCAGTAGTAGTCAAGTTTTAGTTATCGGTTATTCACTTATTTGCCGGCTTTGGTACATTGCACATGACCGACGACCTAAAGATTCTGCATGAAACCACGTCTGGAAACCACGTTGCACGGGAGAATGTGGAAACTGTTCGTACGTAGTAAAAACTTCAGAAATCCGCCCGCTTTCGTCATTTGCTATCGAATCGACTTTATTGCCACATCTTCACATTGGCCGCTTTTCTCTCTGAAACGGTTACATTTATCGTCTGCAAAATTATGTCGCGTGTTGCGGTATGCGGAGAAAACTGAAAACATCATATTATAACACAGAAATATCTTCTAAGAAGATGTAGTAGCCAGTAAGAAGCAGTACTATTCAAGTTTTAGTTATCGGTTATTCCCTTATTTGTCGGCTTTGGTGCATTGGACAAGAGCTAGGACCTTACGATTTTGCATAAAAGTACGTCTGTACGCCAGAATACAGCATTTTCAGTTGTCAGACGGCTTCTAAAACCGAACTGTTCATTTGACAGCAAATTGTGTGATATCAAGTGATCAATTAACCTTACATGCACAGCCTTTTCGGTAACTTTTGCAAACACTGATGGCATAGAAGTAGGTCTAAAATTAACTATATTATCCCTTTCTCCCTTTTCATAAAGCGGCTTTACTGATGAGTACTTTAATCGGTCAGGAAACTGACCAACTCTAAAGGAAAAATTGCAAATATGGCTAAATACAGGGCTAACATGTGCAGCACAGTACTTTAATATGCTTCTAGGCACTCCATCATATCCATGAGAGTCCTTAGTCTTCAGTGATATAGTTATTGACTCAATCTCTCTCTTGTTTGTATCACAGAGGAGTATTTCAGACGTCAATCTCAGAAAG
Organism: Schistocerca gregaria; assembly: GCF_023897955.1. NCBI lineage: Eukaryota > Metazoa > Arthropoda > Insecta > Orthoptera > Acrididae > Schistocerca > Schistocerca gregaria. The sequence goes on along the minus strand of NW_026061860.1, from coordinate 2,846,320 downwards.
GTATTTGCGAAGAAATTTGTATGATTTCCTGTTGAAACTAAATTTTTATTTAGCTTGATTGTGACTACTTCTAACATTTTGATATAATTCGCCCTATGTTCTACATGAAATCATTATCCCACTAGTCAGCCAACTGTGCTGTCTATTACTGCTAGTACCCCATTCAGAATGTTCTAATGGAAAACAACTCTCAAAGAGCATGAGAAATGTGCCATGGAAAGCATTGTATTTATCATCTGTATTATTGGCACTATAAACATCTTGCCACTCTTGTTCCTTGACAAGTTTTAAAAACACTCTATTGCTGTTGGATTGACTTTCCTACGTTCTTTGTAACTAAATATGACATTGGGTTGAGTACAAAAACCTTTTAGTGTTAAAATTTGTGCATTATGGTCTGAAAGGCCATTCCCTTTTTTACTAACAGGATGCCCATCTAGTATTGAAGAACGAATAAAAATATTGTCTATAATTGTGCTACTATTCGCCTGCACCCTAGTTTGAAAAAAAAAACACAGTTGGCATCAGATCATATGAATTTAGGAGATCTACCAACATCATTTTTCTTGGGACCGAGCGAGGTGGCGCAGTGGTTAAGGCACTGGACTCACATTCGGGAGGACGACGGTTCAGTCCCGCGTTCAGCCATCTTGATTCAGGTTTTCCGTGATTTCCCTAAATCACTCCCGGCAAATTCTGGGTTAGTTCCTCTCAAAGGGCATGGCCGACTTCCTTCCCCATCCTTCCCTAATCCGATGAGACCAATGACATCGCTGTCTGGTCTCCTTCCCCAAACAACCCAACCCCCCTTTTTCTTGCACAATCATATACAAAATTAATATTGAAGTCCCCACATATAACTACTTTCTTGTACTTCCTACAAAGTGAATCAAGAACCCTCTCTAGCTTAAGCAAAAATGCTCTGAAGTTTGAGTTAGAGGCCCTATAAACACCAGCAATTAGAAGTTGAGTTTCACTAAATTCAACAAATGCTGCACAACTTTCAAATATCTGTTCAGTGCAGTGTCGTGATAAGTCTATGGACTCAAATAACGTACTGTTTTTTATGTACGGAGACACCTCCCCACCCCGCAAGGAACTCCTTGAGAAACAGCCAGGTAATATGTAGCCTGGTAAAGGAAGCCTATAAATTATCAATTTATTGAAGTGGTGCTCTGATATACAAATAATTTCAGCGTTAACATCTGTTAGCAGTTCACTAACTTTATCTCTAATAACTCTTATATTCTGATGAAATATGCCAATTCCTTCTCTACTTGGAAACATTACATCCTCTGGAGGAGAGCCCTTAGAGGCACGCCGGCCGCGGTGGTCTTGCGGTTCTAGGCGCTCAGTTCGGAACCGCGCGACTGCTACGGTCGCAGGTTCGAATCCTGCCTCGGGCATGGATGTGTGTGACGTCCTTAGGTTAGTTAGGTTTAATTAGTTCTAAGTTCTAGGCGACTGATGACCCCATTTGTTAATTTGCATAGTGCTCAGAGCCATTAGAACCATTTTTGAACCTTAGAGGCACTTCCTTTAAGCTGGTATACCAATCAGCTGACTTCAGTATTAAAAAGGTGCAGCTCTAACACCAAATACTACAGGAATTTTTCCATGAGTGACACCACTACCGCCACCACCACCCACTACACTGTCACCTATAAGCTTAGGTAGCCTCTCCTTCGCATACCTATTGAGGTGCAGGCCATGCCTAGTGAAACCCCATCTACTGATAGACCCAACTGGCACCACTGAGATGTGATCCATGCCCTCTCCCATCACTGCACTCCCCAGCCCCACAATTACGCCCCCAACAGCCGCATTAAGGTGTGGCCGATCATTATGCTGAAACAGTTGCACGAAAAGCACATTAGTGCCACCAGTTTGAGTAGCTATCTTAACCAAGTCACCACTGACATCATACCCCCTGTCCCTATTGCGACTGCTCCCAGCACCACCCACTATCACTACCTGATCCTCCTTTGTAAAATTCTTACATAACTCCCCTATGCTTTCAGCCACCTGAGCCAACCCTGCATTAGGCTTCACAATGCTTGTGACCTGGTACTCACTCCACAAAACTTCTTGCAAATGCTGGCCCACACCTCTACCCGGTAACTACCTAGCAGCAGAACCTAGGCCTCCTAATTGCTGAGGACGGCTGCAAGTTACCTCCATATACAGCTACACGAGGCTCCTCTCCGCTCAACTTTGACAGTATGTCGTATCTATTGCATGTATGCAAAGTAAAACTGTCTGACTACCTCCTTTTCCTATCTATCTTCTTGTCAACTGCCAGTTCCCATTCCCCAGCACCCTTCACCCTCCTCAACTTATCTAGTTCCTCCTTTGCGCATTGTAACTGCACCTGAAGGGCACAGATCTTACGCTCCTGCTCCTCTATTAACTTGTTTCTATTACAGATTCTACATTCCCAGGACAGGATCACCCTCAAATGACCACTGGCTTCCCCACCGCATTCCCCCCAATGAAAATACTTTGAACAAATCCCACAGCTTAATCCACTACTCACAAACCTACGACATAGCAATCACTTCTCACTCAAGATAAAATTTTACAGTTACTAAAAAAAACTATACGTCTACGTTCCCAAAGTTCAGTTACAAAAGCAGCACTATTTAAGAACTAATAACTATGGTCTCGAAATTCTCTGCCTACTAAGAAAGCAGCTACTTGTATTAATACTACTACAACACAGCCGATACCAATACCAGCAAAACTTCACAAAATTATTGGCTAAAACCAAAAAATTTAAACTAAACGCCAGTTGAAAACTAAAGCACGAAATTTACTAAACGACTTCAACACACTGAAAACTCTATAAAACACAGCGAGCAAACGATTACAAGAGTTTATTAAGTCATTATTTCGCCAAAAATGGCAAGCAACACCACTGCAATCTATTCAGTTTAATAACGTATTACAGAGCACAAACAAGTTCGTCAGTACTTAGCTTATAACCGCTGCAGATGCAGTGCACGCCGCAAAATGTAAACACGCTGATGAGGCGCGAGGCTTAGACGAACCATGGAAGCACACTTACACATAATAGACCACTCGAGTCAATACCACAGGAAGAAACACTGAGATAAATGAATATCCACTAATAATTTGCTTTTACGGCAAAAATAATAACACAAAAAAACTTTAAAATACGTAAATGAAGTCTAAAATTTATAAAACATTAACAAGCTATTTCAACAGCAGTGCAGCTCACGTGACGTCACACCCATGATGATCTGCCCCCCCCCCCCCCCTGGGAAGGTGGCTATCTACCCCACCTTCGAAATATGCCTATCTATCCCCCTCAGAAGATATCTACCGAGCTACCCATCCATGGAAGATCTCTGTCAACCTGCACCTCCCCTCCCCCCTCAGATGATGTCTGTGTACCTACCCACACCCTTGGAATATGTCTGTCTACCTAAACCCCCCCCCCTTAGAATATGTATGACTACCTACCCCTCCCCACAGAATATGAATGTCTACCTACCCCACCCCTTGGGAGATGTCTGTGTACCTATCCCTCTCAGATGATATCTACCTACACCTCCCACATCGGAAGATTTCATACTACCTCTACCCCATCGAAAGCTGTCTGTCTCTCATCGCCCCACCACCTAATATGTAATTCTACCTACTTGCTCCTTATAAAATGTCAGTCTACGTAACTCTCCACAGGAGATGTCTGTCTACCTGCCCCCTCGTCAGATGTCTGCCTACCTCACCCCCCTAAGGAAGATGTTTGTCCACCTACCTCACCCTGTGAAGATGTCTATCTATAACCCGACAAAAACTCTCTCCCCACCTCGTAAGATGTCTATCACCCTGAAAGATGTCTCTCAACACCCCCCCCCCCCCCCCCCCACACTAAGGAGAAGTCTATCTACCTACCTGCCCTCTCGGAATTTGTCTGTCTACCTATCCCAACCCCTACTCAGCCCCCCCACTCGGAAGTTGTTTACCCCTGTCTTGGAAGATGTCTAGAGACCCCCAAACTTTGGAAGGTGTCTTCCAGCCCCTCAGGCGATGTCTGTCTACCCCCCCCCCCCTCTGAAGATGTCTGTCAGCATACCAACAACCCTGGAATTAGTCTGTCTACCTACCAACTGCCTCGGAATATATCTGTCTACCTCCCACCTCGGAAAATGTCTTCCAAACACAGTCTCAGAAAAGCCCAGTCTACCAACTGCCAAATTTCAACCCCCAGAAGATTTCTATCCAACCCCCCCCCACTCGGAATATGTCTATCTACCTACACTCTTGGTAGCTATCTACACCTCCCTCTCAGAGAATCTCTAACCCCACTCTCATAGGATGTCTACCTACCCTCACCACCATTCGAAGATGTCTACCCCTTGGAGGATGTCTACTCCACCTGGAATATGTCTGTCTACCCACGTTGGATGTTGTCTGTCTATCTACTCAGCCCCCCTGGGAAGATGTCTGTTAAACTACCACCCCTTGGAATTTGTTTATCTATCATTACCTGCACAAAATATGTCCATCAACCTACAATCTCCTTCTGAAGATGTCTGTCTACCTACAGCTCCCGCTTGGAAGATGTCTGTCTACCTACAACCCCTCAGAAGACGTCTGTCTACCTATCTCCACATCAGAAAATGTCTCTCATCTCCCCACCCTTAGAATATGTCTGTCTACCTACACTCCCCATCGGAAATGTCTGTCTACCTAAGCTCCCTCAAACCATGTCCGATTAGCTGTCCACCCCGGAAGATGTCTGTCTACCTACCCAACCATCAGAAGATGTCTGTCTACCTACCCCTCCCTCTCGGAAAATGTCTGTCTCTCATCCCCCTACCCTGAGTATATGTCTGTCTACTTACCTGCCCCCCCTTGGAAAGATCTCTGTATACCTAAACCCAGCCCTCAGAAGATGTATGACTACCTACCCCTTCCATTGGAAGATGTATGTTTTCCAACCCTCCCTTCGGAATATTTCTGCCTACCTACCATCTATCACAAAGGATGTCTGTCAGCCTACAATTCCTTACTGGTGTCTGTCTACATACCCACCCACACTAGGAAGAAGTTTGTCTACCTGCCACTCCTTAGGAAATGTTGGTCTACCAAACCCCTTAGAAGATGTCTGTCTACCTATACACCTCTGATAAGACTGTCTACCTAACCCCCTCTGTAGATGCCTGTCTACCTACCCCCTTGGAATATGTCCGTCCTCCTACAACTCTTCAGAATATGTCTGCCTACCTACCCCCCTCTCGTAAGATATCTGTCTACATATCCCCCCCCCCCCCCCCGCATGATCTGTCTACCTACCCCCTTCCCCTGTCATAAGATGAATGTCTACCTAAACCCCTCAGAAGATGTATGCCTATCTACCCCCTTTAAATGATTCGATTTTATCCCTCTTGTGGGAGATATCTGTCTCCCTACCCCTACCTCTGAGGATATCTGTCTGCCTACCCAACCCCCCCCCCCCCTCTCGGAAGTTGTTAAACTACCACTCCTCTGGGAAGATATCTACTCCCACATCAGAGAATGTCCACACCCCTCTTGGAGGATGTCTGTATACCAAAACGCATACTTTGGAAGATGTCTCCCCCCCTTTGAAAGATGTCTGTCTACCATGAACACCCCTCAGAAGATGTCTGAGTACTGAACTCACCCTCAGAATATATCTCCTCCTTACCTACCCCCCCTCCCTTGGAATATGTCTGTCTACCTACCCATTTCCCATAAGAAGATGACTGTCTACCTTATTCCCCTCAGAAGGTGTATGTCTACATGCCACACCTCGGAACATGTCTGCCTACCTAAAACCCTCGGAAGAGGTCCATCTACCTCGCATCTTGGAAGATATTTATTTACACCCCTCTTGGAAGATATCTACCCCTGTGTTGGAGGATGACTACCTCCCTCTCGGATGATGTCTACCCTCTCTCTGAAATGTCTGTCTACATACCCTCCTCTCAAAAGATATTTCTCCTCCCTCAGATGATGTAAGTCTATCAACCCTCAAATGGAAAATGTCTGTCCTCCTAATCCCCCTCGGAAGATGTCTGTATACCTACCCACCTGTCTGTCTACGTACCCCCACTCCCATGATGTCTGTCTACCTCCCCCTTAGGTATATGTCTGTATACCTACACCCGTTCGGAAGATGTCCGTATACCAAACACTCCTCCGAAGATGACTATCTACCTACCCTGCCTCAGAAGGTGTCAGTCTACCTAACCCCTCGTTGGAAGATGTCTGTCTACAAAACTTCACTGGGAAGATGTCTGCCTACCTAACCCTGTCCATGATAATTGTCTGTTTACCAACACCTCTGCTTCGGAAGATGTCTGCCTACCTACAAATCCCACAACAGAAGAGGTCTGTCTACCTACTTACACCCCTTGGAAGATGTCTCTCTACATCCCTCCAGTCATAAAGTATTGTCTACCAACCCATACTTCTGAATATGTCTGTCAGCCTACCCCAGAAGATGATTGTCTAATTACCCCCTCATCTGAAGATGTCTGTCTACCTAGACCCTACGTGGAAAATGTATGTCTATGTACACCCCTCGGAAAATGTCTGTCTCCCTACACCCCCTCAGAAGATGTGTGTCTACCTACATGAACTTTTGTATGATATCTGTCTACGACGCCCGCACTTGGAAGATGTTTGTCTACCTACCGCACCCATTGGAATATGTCTGTCTATGTACCCACCAACCATCGGAAGATGTATGACCACCTACACATCCCTCTCGGAAGATGTCTGTCTACCTACACTCATCAGAAGATGTTGTCTACTTTCCACCATCGGAAAATGTCTCTCTACCTACCCCTCTTGGCAAATGTCATTCTACGCCACCCCTCTGAAGAGGTCAGTTTACCTACAACCCCCCAGAAGAAGTCTGTCTAACTACCCCCCCTCTCGAAAAATGTCTATAGTCACCCTGCCTCGGACAATGTCTCTCTGCCTACGCCCCATCATGGAAGATGTCAGTCTATCCACCCACCCATCAGAAGAAGGTTGTCTAAACCATCCCCTCACATGATATGTCTGCCTACCAACCCCCTATTGGAAGATGTCTGGCTACCTACCCCACCCCACATCTGAAGATGTCTGTCTACCAACCCTCCACTTGGAAGATATCTGTCCTCCTACAACCCCTCAGAAGATGCCAGTCTACATAAACCCTCTGACATTATCTGCCTAAATACCCCTCCTCGGATGGTTTCTGTCTACCTACACCCACAACCCGTCATAATATGAATGTTTACCTAAACCCCTCAGAATCTGTATATTTATCTACCACACCTTGAATGATTTGTCTCTATCTTATCCCTATCTCGGAAGATGTCTGTCTCCCAACCCACCCCCTCTGAGGATGTCTGTATACCTACCCCCCTTCTCGAAAGTTGTCTGTGTACATTCACCACACATTTAAACATGTCTATCTATGTACCTCCTCTCGGAAGATATCTATCTATTGCCGCCATGGAAGAAAAGTATCTCCCCCCTCTCGGAAGATGTCAATCTACCACTCCTCTCAGAAGATATACACTCCCCATCTGAGAATGTCTACATCCTCTCTCGTAGGATGTCTGTCTACCAAACTGCATCCTTTAGAAGGTGCTTCCCACCCCTTGGAAGATGTCTGTCTTCCAACACCCCCCTCCACCCCTTGGAAGATGTCTTTCTACCGCACCCAGGCTCAGAAGATGTCTCCATACCTAACACTCCTCGGAAGATGTCTTTCTACCTAGCCCCCCCCCCCAATCAGAAGATGACTGTCGACGTTATCCCCCTCACAGAATGTCTAGACCCCTCTCGGAGGATACTGCTTACCAAACTGCATCCTTTAGAAGATGTTTCCCACCCCTTGAAAAATATCTGTCTTCCAACACCCCCCCTTGGAAGATGCCTGTCTACCGAATCCAGCCTCAGAAGATGTCTCCATACCTACCACCACTCGGAAGATGTCTGTCTACCCACCCACCCCGATCAGAAGATGACTGTCGACGTTATCGCCCTCAGAAGATGTCTGTCTACATACCCTCCCTCAGAAGATGTCTGCCTAGCTAAGACCAGTGGAAGATGTACAACTGCCTCCCATCTCGGAAGACATCTACTCCCCCTCTCGGAGGATGACTATCTCCCTCTCGGAGGATGACTACCTCCTCTCTGAAGGTGTCCGTCTATGTACCCTCCCCTCAAAAGATGTCTCTCCCCCCTCAGATGATTTATGTCTACCAACCCCCACATGGAAAATGTCTGTCCTTCTAACCTCCTTGGATGTTGTCTGTGTACCTACCCAACTGGAAGATGGCTGTCTACCTACCACCACTCGGGACATGTCTGTCTACCTTCCCCCTAGGTATATGTCTGTATACCTACACCCCTTTGGAAAATGTCTGTCTACCTACCCCATCACTTCAGAAGATGTAATTCTACTTACCACACATCGGAAAGTGTCAGTCTACCTATGCCCCACCCTCAGAAACTATATGTCTACCTTGCCCCTTTGGAAGATGTCAGTTTACCAACCCCACTCAAAAGATGTCTGCTTACCTACTCTCCCATCGAAAGATGTCTTTCTACCTACCCCCTCTCGGAAGATTTTGTCTACCCCCTCTCTGAGATGTCATTCTACACCCACTTGGAAGATGCCTATCTAAACCCCTGGGAAGAAATCCCTCCCTCTAAAAATGCCTACCTAAACCCTTCCACATCGGAAGATGCCAATCTAGCCCCCTTCAGCTGATGCCTACCAACACCCACCTCATAAGATTATCTATCCATACCTTCCTCGGAAGAGGTGTATCTACCCCCTCAGAAGATGTGTATCTGCCCCCATCCTTGGAAAATGTCTATCTACCCCCCTCAGAAGCTGTCTCTCTACCCCCCCTTGGAAGACGTCTACCCCCCTTCAGAAGATTATCTACCCAGCCCAGGCGGAAAATATCTGTATCCCTCCACTAGGAAGGTGACTATCAACCAACACCTCAGAAGATGTCTATCTACCCCACCCACAGATATCTACACCCACTGGAAGATACCTATCCCCACCTCAGAAGATGTCTATCCCCCAGGCGGATGTCTATAACTCACCTCATGAAAGATGCCTGTCTATCAACCCCCTCCTCTCAGAATATGTCTGACTACCTACCCCACCCCTGTTAAGATTTCCATCTAGCCCCTCCTCTCAGAGAACATTTATCCTAGACTCAGAAGATTTCTACAGCCTCCCTTCATTTGGAATGTGTCTACTGCCCATTCTGAATATGTTTGTCTACCTCCAAATTCTAGGAAGATGTCTGTATGTCTGTCTACCTCACAAACTCGGGACAAGTCTATCTATCCCCGCTATGGAAGAAATCTATCTAACCCCCTCTCGGAATATGTCTATCTACCCTCCTTGCCAAAGACATCTACACCCCATCTTCGAGGAGCTCTATCCCTCCATCATGAAAGATGCCTGTTTATCTACCCGAACCCATCAGAAGATGTAAGTGTACATACCATCACTTCCCACAGAAGATGTCTGTCTACTTACCAACATTTCTTGGAAGATGTCTGTCTACCGACCCCCCCCCCCCCCAACCTTTGAAGATGTCTGACAACTCACCTCCCCCCATGGAAGAATACTATCTCCCCCCTCCCAGAAGATGTCAATCTACTCTCCCCCTCGAAAATATCTTCCCCCCCCCCGGAAAATGTCTACCTCCCTCTCAAAGGATATCTGTTTACCTATTTGGCCCCAATCGAAAAATGTCTCCCCCCTTGGAAACTGTCGGTCTACCAATCCTCCCCCTTGAAGACGTCTGACTAAGAAACAACCACTCAGAAGATGACTGTCTAACTACCCCTCCTTGGAATTGTTTGTCTACCATTATCACCACAGAAAATGTCTCCCCCCCCCCCTCTTGGAGGATGTCTGTCTACCTACCACCCTTCAGAAGATGTCTGACCATGTACCCTGCTTTGGAATATGTCTGTCTACCTACCCCTCGCGGAAGATGTGTGTCTTCCTACCTCCCCACAGAAGATGTAGGTAAACAGATATCTTTCAAGAGGGAGTAGGTACACAGACATCTTGCAAGGGAGTGGTATGTAGACAGAAATTACCAAGGGGTGGGGAATAATTAGACAGACTTCTTCCGAGGGGGGGGGTAGGTATACATACATTTACTGAGTGTTCGTAGGTAGACAATCTTCTGAGGGGGTAGGCACAAAGGCACCTTTCGAGGGGGTTGGTAGACAGACATCTCCCATTGGTGGATTGGTAGACAGCCATCTTCTGAGGGGCGTACGTAGACAGACATCATCTAGAGGGGTAAGTAGACCAACATCTTCCAAGGGGGGTAGGTAGACAGACATCTTCTGAGGGTGTAGGAAGACAGACATCCTCGGAGGATGGGGGCAGGGGGTAGGTAGATAGACATCATCTGTGGAGGTGTGGATAAACAGACATCTTCTGAGGGGTAGGTAGACAGACATTTACCGAGTTGTGTTGTAGGTAGACACATATCTCCCAAAGGGGGGGGGGGGGGGAAGGGATAGGTAGACAGAGACTTTCCTGGTGGGTGGTTTGAGAATCTCCTGAAGGGGAGTTGGTAAACAGACTTCTTCTTAAGGGGGTAGGTACACAGACATCTACTGTTGGTGCGGGACAAATAGACATAATTCTTCTGAGGCTGGGGATGATAGACATCTTCCGAAGGAGGGCACGTAGACAGACATTTTCCAAGTTGGACAGACTGACAGACATCTTCCGGGGAGTAGAAAGACATAGATGTTCCAAGGGTGGTAGGTAGACAGACATCTTCTGTGGGGGAGTAGATTGCCAGACATCATCTTAGTTTGGGTATGTAGACAGACATCTTCCAAGGGGAGGGAGTATATAGGAAGATACCTTCTGAGGGGGATGATAGACATCTTATGGGAGTAGGTAAACAGACATAGTTGATAGACATATACATTCAGAGGGGGTAGTTAGACAGACATCTTCTGAGTGGTGGAAAATAGACCACTTCCAAGGGGGAGGTAGGCATCTTCCTAAGTGAGCGGGCAGGTTGCCTGACATCTTCCATGGGGTAGGTAGCCAATCATCTTCCAAAGATGGGTTGGGTAGGCAGATATATTCAATGGGGGGTAGGTAGACAGACATCTTCTGAGATGGTAGTAGATAGACATTTCTGAGTTGGGGTAGAAAGGCATTGTCCAAAGTGGGTAGATAGGAATCTTCCGTGTGTGGATGGGGTAGGTAGACAGACATTTTCTGAAAGGGGTGCATCTTCTGTACGGGGGTAGGTAGACAATCATCTTCTGAGGGGCAGATGGGTACAGAGACATTTTACTGGGGGTAGGTAGACAGACATCTTCAAGGGGGTAGGTAGACAGACAACTGGGGGGGGGTTGTTAGACAGACATGTTCTGAGGGGTTTTTAAGTAGACAGACATCTTCTGAGCAGGGGTAGTAGACATACAGCTTCAGAGGATGAGGGATATGTAGACAGATATCTTCTAAGGTAGCTTAGGTAGAGAGACAATTAGTGAGGGGGTAGGTAGACAGACATTATCCGAGGCTGGGTTGTAGGTAGACAGAAATAATCTGAGGGGTGTAGTTAGACAAGTATTTTCTGAGGCTAGGGGTATGTAGACAGACATTGTCCATGGGGATAGTTAGACACACCTTCTGAGGTATGGGGAGTAGGAAGACTGACATTTCCTGAGGATGGTAGGTAGGGTGTCACTTTCGAAGGGGGGGGGGGTAGTGAGAGAGACTTCATAAGAGGTGGGGGATTTTGGTACATAGACATGTTCTGATGGAGGTAGGTAGATAGACATGTTCAGAGGGAGGGGTGGTAGAGAGCAATATTCCGAATGAGTGTAGGTAGACATACATATTCCGAGGGGTGGTTGGTAGGCAGACATCTTTTGAGGTGGGGTAGGTAGGCAGTCGTTTTCTGAATTTGGGTCCGTTGACAGACATCTTCCAAGAGAAGTGGGTATGAAGGCAGATATCTTCGTGGGGGGGAGCTAGGTAGCCAGACGTCTTCCAAGGGTGTTGGGTATGTAGGCATACATCTTCAAGGGCAGTTGGTAGACCGATATTTTCCAATGGGGGTAGGTAGACACACATACTACGAGTGGTGGTAGGAAAACACATCTTCCATGGGGTAGGTAGACAAACATCTTCCGAGGTGGGGTTGGTAGACATTCATTATCTGGGGTGTAGGTAGACTAACATTTTCGAGAGGGGTAGGACAGATATCTTCTGAGGGTGGTGTATTGGACAGACATCTTCTGAGGGGGTGTAGATAGACAACTTATGTAGGTGGTGGACAGACAACTGCTGACTGGGAGGGGGGGTAGGTAGACATGTTCCAAGGGTACGGTAGATAGATATACTACTTCTGAGGGGGGTGGTAGGTAGACAGACATCTCCTGAGAGGGGGCTGGTAGACAGATATTTTCCGTGAGGTGTTATAGGTAGACAGAAATCTTCCAAGGGGGGGTAGGTCGACTGACATTTTCTGAGGGGGCAGGTAGACAGACAACTTCTGGGGGGTAGATAGACATACATGTTCAGTTTGTGTGCATAAACAGAGACCTTCTGAGGTGGGTTAGGTTGGCAGCTATCTTATTAGTTTTGGCATGTAGAGGGAAGAGTATTGGTAGACAGGTATCTTCCGAGGGGGGTATGTAGACTGACATTGTCTAAGGGAGTTAGGTAGACATACACATTCCACAGGCAGATAGATAGACAGACATCTTCTGAGGGGGGTTAGGTAGCCATACATCTTCCGACAGGAGAGTTGGTGGACAGACACCTTCCAAGGATGGGGGGTAGGTAGACAGATATTTTCCAAGCGAGATTTAGGTAGACAGGCATTTTCCAAGGAGGGGTAGGTAGACAAACATCTTCTGAGGGGGGTTAGGTAGCCATACATCTTCCGACAGGAGAGTTGGTGGACAGACACCTTCCAAGGATGGGGGGTAGGTAGACAGATATTTTCCAAGCGAGATTTAGGTAGACAGGCATTTTCCAAGGAGGGGTAGGTAGACAAACATCTTCCGAGGATGGTTGGGGTAGGAAGACAGACAGTGTGGGGTAGGTAGACAGACATCTTATTAGAGGGTGTATGTAGACAGACAGTATCCGAGGGCAGGTTGTAGGTAGACAGATATCTTACAGGGGGTGGGGTAGGTAGGCACGTATTTTCCAAGGCTGAGATTATGTAGATAGACATAGTCCCGGTGGGCAATTAGACCGATATCTCCTGAGGGAGGGTAGGTACACAGACATCTTCAGAGTGGGAGGACAGGTAGACAGACACCTTCTAAGAGTGGGATGATAGACATCTTTCCAACTGGGAAAGATAGACATTTTACGAGGGGGGGGAGTAGACATACATCCTCCATGAGGTGGTAGACACACATATTATGAGGGGGGGGGGTAGGTTGGTAGACATCTTCTGAGGTTGAGTATGTAGGCACCAAGGGTAGAGGATATGAAGACATATATCTTCCGAAGGGGGGGGGGGGGCAAGGTAGACAGAAATTCTCTAACAGAGGGATGATAGACTTCTTCCGAGAGGGGTAGGTATGCAGACATCGTATGAGGGGGTGTAGGAAGACATACATATACCAAGGCAGGGTAGGTAGACAAAAATCTTCTGAGGGGGGTTGGAAGATATACCTCTTCTGAGGGGCGAATGGAATACATACATCTTCCGAGGGGGTAGGAAGACAAAGTCCTCCAAGAGGGGGGGGGGAGATGAACAGACATCCACCAAGGGGGTTAGATGGATGGTCATCTTCTGTTGTAGTGGGAGGGGGCAGGTAGGCTTCCATCTTCTGGGTGGTCAGTAGACAATCATCTTCTGAGTTGTGGTTCAGTAGGCAATCATGTTCAGAGGGGGGTAGGTAGACAGACATCTTCCGAGGTGGGATGATAGACATCTTCCAAAGGGGTGGAAAGTAGACAGGCATTTTACAAAGTGGGGTGCAGGTGGACTGACATCTCCCATGCATTAGGTGGAAAATCATATTACGAGGTCGGGTTCGATATACAGACATATTCCGAGGGAGGTGGTAGGTAGACAGCCATCTTCCGAGTGGGGATAGGTAGACATACTTTTCCCGAGAGGGGGTTGGGTAGACAGGCATTTACCGAGGGGATGGGGGGTAGGTAGATAGACATCTTCTGAAGAGGGGTAGGTAGACAGACATCTCCCGAGGAGGGGTGGTAGACATACAACTTTCGAGTGGCGGTAGGTAGACAGACATTTTCTGTTGGAGGGGTTGATTGACAGGCATCTTTCAGAAGTGAGGGGGTGCAGGTAGACTGAAATCTTCCGGGGGTAGGTAGACAATCATCTTCTGAGGGGGTGTTGGGTAGACAGATATCCTCCGGGTTTTGGTAGACATAAATATTCCAAGGTGGGCAGGTAGACAGACATTTTCTGAGGGAGGGCCAGGTTGACAGACATCTTCAAATGGCGGGTTGGTAGACACACAACTTATGAGTGGGGGCGTAGGTAGAGAGACATGTCCGGAGGTGGGGTAGGTAGACATACATGTTCCGAGGGGAGTGGTGGCTAGTCATACATATTCCGAGTGTGTGTTTATGTGAGCAGACATCTTCCAAGAGGGGCTAGGTAGACAAACATCTTCCAAGGGGGGGGGGGGGGGGGGTAAGTAGACAGACATCTTCCATGTGGGGTTTGTAGACAGACATATTCTGACAGGGTGAGGCAGGCATATACCGTGGTTCGGTAGATAGACAGGCATCTTCGAGGGGGTGATAGGTAGACATACACCTTCCGAGGGTAGTAGTAGGAAGTCATACATCTTCCAAAGCGGTTTTTTCGGTTGTCAAATGTCTTCCAAGAGGGGGGTCTGCACACATACATCCTCCAGTGATGGGAGGAGGGTTTGACAGAGATCTTCGGAGGTGGGGTAGTCAGTTACACATCTTTTGAAGTGGGTGTAGGTAGGCAGACACCTTCTAAATGGCGGTACCTAGGAAGATAGGCAGACATCTTCGGGGGGGGGGGGGGGAGGTAGGTAGACAGACAGTTTCTGATTGTGAGAATGGTGGTGGTGGTGGTTAGTGTTTAATGTCTCGTCAACAACGAGGTCATTAGAGACGGAGCGCAAGCTCGGGTTAGGGAAGGATTGGGAAAGAAATTGGCCGTGCCCTTTCAGAGGAACCATCCCGGCATTTGCCTGAAACGATTTAGGGTAATCACGAAAAACCTAAATCAGGATGGCCGGAGACGGGATTGAACCGTCGTCCTCCCGAATGCGAGTCCAGTGTGCTAACCACTGTACCACCTCTCTCGATGTGTGAGAATGGTAGACAGACAGATAGTGTGGGAGATCAGAGACAGTCATATTCTGAGGGTGGGGTATGTAGACAGCCATCTTCTGAGGGGGTAGATAAGAGTCTTCTGAAGGTGATGGAGAGATAGTCATCTTCCAAGTGCAGGTAGATAGGAATCTTCTGAGTTGGGGTAGCTTCCGAGCTAGGCGATAGGTAGGCATCTTCACAGGGGGGGATGTTAGATTGGCATGTTATGGGGTGGGGGGGGGGGGCGAGTAGACAAACATCACCCGATAGGTGGTATGTATAGAGACATCTTCCATGGAGTAGAAGGTAGGCAGACATCTTCTGAAGGGTGGGGTAGGGAGACAGACATCATCAGAGCAGTAGTAGGTAGACAGACATTTTCCGAAGGGGGTGTATGTAGACAAATATTTTCTTAGATGGAGGGTAGCTGGGCAGACATCTTCCAAGGGGTGGGGAGGGGGTAGGTAGACAGGCCTCTTCCAAAGGTGTGTAGGTAGACAGACATCTTCCAAGAAGGGGTATGTAGGCAAACATCTTCTGAAGGGTGGGTTAGGGAGACAGGCATCATCCACGTGCGGAGTAGGTAGAGAGTGATCTTCTGAGGGGGGTGGGGGATGTAGATAGAAAGACATATTTTGAGAGGCTGGTAGGTAGGCAGACGTGTTCCAAACGAGGGGGGGGGGGGGGTTAAGTAGACAGGTATCTTCCGAGGGTGTGTAGGTAGACAGTCATCTTCTGAGGGGGGAGGGGGTGGGAAAACTGACGTTTTCCGGTTGGGGGGATAAGTAGAGAGTCATCTTCTGAGGGGGAAGTGGGTAGACACACATTTTCAGAAGGATTGAGTAGGTAGGCAGACATATTACGAGGGGGGGGGGGGGGTGGCGGGTGTACGTAGACAGTCATCTTACGAGGGGGGAGGGGGGTAAAAAGACAGGCATGTTCCAAGGTCCTCTATCAACTGCAAGACACCAGAACCGGTCTACAGTTGAATTTTCGATACCTAAAACTTGAGTAGTACTACTTCTTACCTGCCGATTGCATCAAATTATAAGCCCCTATTTTGTTGTTTGTGGTGCGACCGCATACCTCAGCACATGACGTAAGTTTCCAGATGTATATGTAAACAGTTCCGTGAGCAAAGCTGCCACTGCGACGATCTGGCATTACGATTAGGCGCGTGAGTGCGTGTGAAATCGCTCTCTAAGTTTTCATACATTTATAGGTTTCAGATACATATTTTAACGGTTTTTGTGATAATATTTACTATATAAGATACTTATTAATGGTTTCTTCATTCACCTCCGCCTTTCTTGGGTTGTGACCTGATATTTGCGAGTGTTTCGTATCGAGCAACTTAACTTCTTACCTGTGTTTACACTCCGCGCTGACCAGTTGCAGCTGTAGCGGCGCATCCAAAGCTAAGTACTAATTAGTTGTTTGTGTATAGTGGTTTATTTTGGAACTTTAGTAGTCTTCAATCGGTGTTCTTGTTGTTTCCTGGTGAAATAATTTCAAAAGAAATTGTCGCGAACTGTTTTCAGTTTCGTTACTGTGCCATTAGACGTTTGATAATCTTTCTGTTTTACCTTTTGTTTTATTTGCTGTTGATTAATACTGTTAATAATAGTAGCTACTTCCCTTGTACAGCAAGATTATGATTATTGTAGTCAGTTTTTTAACAGATTCTTATTGTACTAAAGGAACTTAAATAAATGCGAAAGGTTTTCTTAGGTTTTTAATATATATTAACACGTTTCACATTTCCCCGTGCAACGTGACGTTCAGACCTCGTTTGATGCAAAAGCTTGAGGTCCTCGATCATGTCCAAGGCACCAAAGCCGGCTAATAAGTCAGTAATCTATAACTAAAACTTGAATTGTACTGCTTCTTACTGGCCGAATACATCTTCTTAACACCTTCTTCTGTCTTCTACTGTGGTGCTTTTAGTGTCTCCGCAAACCGCAGCAGGCGACATAAGTTTGCAGACTATAAATTTAACCGTCTCAGAGCGTAAAGCGGACGATGTGACGATCTGCCAATAAGTCGATTCGTCAGCAAATGAAGAAAACGGTCGGATTTGTCAGGTTTTTACTACAAATTGACACTTTTCACATCATCCCGTGCAACGTGGCGTCCAGACCGCGTTTCATGCAAAATCTTAAGGCCCTAGCTCATGTCCAAGGTACCAAAGCAGGCTAATAAGTCAATAAATGATAACTAAAATTTGAATTGTACAGCTTATTACTGGTTCTTTCTCGCTGATTACACCACCAGAGAAGCTTCATCTGTGTTCTACTGTGATGCTTTGACTGTCTCCGCATAAGGCAGCACGCGACATAAGCTTGCAGATCTGGCAATTAGTCGATTAAATAGAAAATGACGAAAACGGGAGGATTTCTCAGATTTTTACTACATATGAACACTTTTCACATTCACCCGCGCAACGTGGCAGACAGACCTCGTTTCATGAATAATCTCAAGGTCATAGCTCATGTACAAATAACCAAAGCCGGTTAATAAGTCAATAATAGATAAGTAAAATGTGAATTGTAATGCTTCGTACTGGCCGATTACATCTTCTGAGAGTCTTCTTCTGTGTTCTACTATGGTTCTTTTAGTGTCTAAGCATAGCGAAGGACACGATATAGTTTTGCAGAAGATAAATATAACCACTGCAGAGAGAAAAGCGGCCAATATGACGATCTGGCATTAAGTCGATTCGATATCAAATGAAGAAAACGGCCGAATTTGTCAGGTTTTCACTACATATGAACACATTTCACATTCCCCCGTGCAACGCGGCTGCTCGACCTCCCTTCATGCCAAATCTTAAGGTCCTAGCTCATGTCCAAGGCACCAAAGCCGGCTAAAAAGTCAATAATCGATAACTAAAACTTGAATTGTACTACTTCTTACTGGCTATTACATCAACATAGAACCTTCTCCTGTGTTCTGTTATGGTGCTTTTATTGTCCCCGCATACCGCAGCACGCGACTTAGCTTTGCAGACGATAAATGTAACCGTTTCAGAGAAAAGAGCGGCCAATATGACGATCTGGCAAAAGTCGACTCGATAGCAAATGACGATCTCACTTTAAGTCGATTTGATAACAAATGACGAAAACGGACGGATTTCCAGGTTTTTACTACTTGTGAACACAGTCTCCCTTGTACCGCGGCTGCTAGTTCTTCTGTGGTGCAAAATTGTAAGGTCCTAGCTCAAGTCCTACGCACCAAAGAAGGGTAAAAAGTCAATAATCGATAACTAAAACTTGAATTGTACTACTTCTTACTGCCTATTACATCAACTTAGAAGCCTCTTATGTGTTCTGCTATGCTGCATTTAGTGTCTCCGCATACCGCAGCACGCGACATAGATTTGCAGTCCATAAATGTAACCGTTTCAGAGAGAAGACCGGCCAATGTGACGATCTAGCTAAAAGCCGATTCGATAACAAATGACGAAAACGGACTGATTTCTCTGTTTTTTACTACAAATTAACACTTTTCACATTCTCTCGTGCCACGCGGCTGCTAGAACTCCCATCATGCAAAATCGTAAGGTCCTAGCTCATGTCAAAGGCACCAAAGGCTAAAAACACAATAATCGATATCTAAAACTTGTATTGTATTACTTCTTACTGGCTATTACATCAACTTAGAAGCTTCTTCAGTGTTCTACTATGGTGCATTTAGTGTCTCCGCGTACCGCAGCATGCGACATAGCTTTACAGACGATAAATGTAACCGTTTTAGAGAGAAGAGCGGCCAATGTGACGATTAGACTTTAACTCGAATCGATAACAAATGACGATAACGGACGGATTGCTCAGGTTTTTACTACATATGAACACTTTTCACATTCTCCCGTGCAATGCGGCTGCTAGGCCTCCTTTCATGCAAAATCTTGAGGTCCTAGCTCATGTCTAAGGCACCAAAGATGGGTAAAAAGTCAATAATCGATAGCTAAAACTTGAGTTGTACTGCCTCTTACTGGCTATTACATCATTTTAGAAGCTTCATCTGTGTTCTACTATGGTGCTTTTAGTATCTCCGCATACGCAGCACGCGCCATAGCTTTGCAGACGATAAATTTAACCGTATCAGAGAGAAGAGCGTCTAAATTTTGGTCCTATGTCAAAGCGGTAGGTGGATCAAAACAAAATGTCCAGACACTCTGTGACCAAAATGGTACTGAAACAGAGAATGACAGACTAAAGGCCGAAATACTAAATGTCTTCTTCCAAAGCTGTTTCACAGAGGAAGACTGCACTGTGCTTCCTTCTCTAGATTGTCGCACAGTTGACAAAATGGTAGATATCGAAGTAGACGACAGAGGGATAGAGAAACAATTAAAATCGCTCAAAAGAGGAAAGGCCGCTGGTCCTGATGGGATACCAGTTCGATTTTACACAGAGTACGCGAAGGAACTTGCCCCCCTTCTTGCAGCGGTGTACCGTAGGTCTCTAGAAGAGCGAAGCGTTCCAAAGGATTGGAAAAGGGCACAGGTCATCCCCGTTCTCAAGAAGGGACGTCGAACAGATGTGCAGAACTATAGACCTATATCTCTAACGTCGATCAGTTGTAGAATTTTGGAACACGTATTATGTTCGAGTATAATGTCTTTTCTGGAGACTAGAAATCTACTCTGTAGGAATCAGCATGGGTTTCGAAAAAGACGATCGTGTGAAACCCAGCTCGCGCTATTCGTCCACGAGACTCAGAGGGCCTTAGACACGGGTTCACAGGTAGATGCCGTGTTTCTTGACTTCCGCAAGGCGTTTGACACAGTTCCCCATAATCGTTTAATGAACAAAGTAAGAGCATACGGACTATCAGATCAATTGTGTGATTGGATTGAGGAGTTCCTAGATAACAGAACGCAGCACGTCATTCTCAATGGAGAGAAGTCTTCCGAAGTAAGAGTGATTTCAGGTGTGCCGCAGGGGAGTGTCATAGGACCGTTGCTATTCACAATATACATAAATGACCTGGTGGATGACATCGGAAGTTCACTGAGGCTTTTTGCAGATGATGCTGTGGTGTATCGAGAGGTTGCAACAATGGAAAATTGTACTGAAATGCAGGAGGATCTGCAGCGAATTGACGCATGGTGCACGGAATGGCAATTGAATCTCAATGTAGCGAAGTGTAATGTGATGCGAATACATAGAAAGATAGGTCCCTTATCATTTAGCTACAAAATAGCAGGTCAGCAACTGGAAGCAGTTAATTCCATAAATTATCTGGGAGTACGCATTAGGAGTGATTTAAAATGGAATGATCATATAAAGTTGATCGTCGGTAAAGCAGATGCCAGACTGAGATTCATTGGAAGAATCCTAAGGAAATGCAATCCGACAACAAAGGAAGTAGGTTACAGTACGCTTGTTCGCCCAATGCTTGAATACTGCTCAGCAGTGTGGGATCCGCACCAGACAGGGTTGATAGAAGAGATAGAGAAGATCCAACGGAGAGCAGCGCGCTTCGTTACAGGATCATTTAGTAATTGCGAAAGCGTTACGGAGATGATAGATAAACTCCAGTGGAAGACTCTGCAGGAGAGACGCTCAGTAGCTCGGTACGGGCTTTTGTTGAAGTTTCGAGGACATACCTTCACCGAAGAGTCAAGCAGTATATTGCTCCCTCCTACGTATATCTCGCGAAGAGACCATGAGGATAAAATCAGAGAGATTAGAGCCCACACAGAAGCATACCGACAATCCTTCTTTCCACGTACAATACGAGACTGGAATAGAAGGGAGAACCGATAGAGGTACTCAGGGTACCCTCCGCCACACACCGTCAGGTGGCTTGCGGAGTACGGATGTAGATGTAGATGTAATCTGACGATCTGGCATAAGTCGATTCGATAGCAAATGACGAAAACGGGCGGGTTTCTCAGGTTTTCACTACATATGAACACTTTTGCACATTCCCCCGAGCAACGCGGCTACTAGAGCTCCCTTCATGCAAAATCTGTAGGTCCTAGCTCATGCCCAACGCAACAAAGCCGTCTATAAAATCAATAATCGATAACTAAATTTGAATTGTACTGCTTCGTACTAGCTATCACATGAACTTAGAAGCTTCTTCTGTATTCTATTATGGTGCTTTTAGTGTCTCCGCATACCGCAGCACGCGACATATCTTTGCACACGATAAATGTAACGGTTTCAGAGAGAAAAGCGGGCTATATGACGATCTTGCATTAACCTGATTCGATAGCAAATGACGCAAACGGGCGGATTTCTCATTTTTTCACTACATATGAACACTTTTCACATTCCCCAGTGCAACACAGCTCCAAGACCTCCCTTCATGCAATATCTTAAGATCCTAGCTCATGTCAAAGGCACCAAAGCCGTGTAAAAGGTCAATAATCGATAACTAAAACAAAAATTGTAATGCTTAGTACAGGCTATCACATCATCTTTGAAGCTTCTTCTGTGTCCTATTATGGTGCTTTTATTGTCTCCGCATACCTCAGCACGCGACATAGCTTTGCACACGATAATTGTAACCGTTTCATTGAGAAGAGCGGCCAATATGACGATCTGGCAAAAGTCGAATCGATAGCAAATGACGAAAACGAGCGGATTTCTCCGGTTTTCACTACATATGAACACTTTTCACAATCCCCCGTCCAACGCGGCTGCTAGACCTCCCTTCATGCAAAATCTTAAGGTCCTAGCTCATGTGCAAGGCACCAAAGCCGTCTAAAAAATCAACAATCGATAACTTAATCTAGAATTGTACTGCTTCGTTTTGGGTATCACACCAACTTAGAAACTTCTTCTGTGTTCTATTGTGGTGCTTTTAGTGTCTACGCATACCGCAGTACGCGACATAGCTTTGCACACGATAAATGTAACGGTTTCAGACAGAAATGCGGGTAATATGACGATCTGGCATTAAGTCGATTCGATAGCAAATGAGGAAAACGGGCAGATTTCTCAAGTTTTCACTACATATAAACACTTTTCACATTCCCCCATGCAACGCGGCTGCTAGACCTCCCTTCATGCAAAATCTTAAGGTCCTAACTCATGTCCATGGCACCAAAGCCGTCTAAAAATTCAATAATCGATAACTGAAACTTGAATTGTACTGCTTCTAACTGGCTATCACATCAACTTAGAAGCTTCTTCTGTGATCTATAATGGGGCTTTTAGTGTCTCCGCATACCGCAGCACGCTACATAGCTTTGCACACGATAAATGTAACTGTTTCAGAGAGATAACCGGCCAATATGACGATTTGGCATTAAGTCGATTCGATAGCAAATGACGAAAACGGGCGGAATTCTCAGGTTTTCACTACATATGAACACTTTTCACATTCCCCCGTGCAACGCGGCTGCTACACTTCCATTCATGCAAAATCTTAAGGTCCTAGCTCATGTCCAAGGCACCAAAGCCGTCTAAAAAGTCAATAATCGATAACTAAAACTTGAATTGTACTGCTTCGTACTGGCTATCACATCAACTTGGAATATTCTTCTGTGTTCCATTATCGTGCTTTTAGTGTCTCTGCATTCCGGAGCACGTTACATAGCTTTGCACACTATAAATCTAACCTTCTCTGAGAGAAGAGCGGCCAATATGACGATGTGGCATTACGTCGATTCGATAGCAAATGACGAAAACGGGTGGATTTCTCATGTTTTCACTACATATGAACACTTTTCACATTCCCCCGTGCAACGCGGCTGCTAGACCTTACTTCATGCAAGGTCGTAAAGTCCTAGCTCATGTTCAAGGCACCAAAATCATCTAAAAATTAAATAATCGATAACTAAATCTTGAATAGTACTGCTTCGTACTGGCTATCACATCAACTTAGAAGCTTTTTCTGTTTTATATTATTGTGCTTCTAGTGTCTCTGCATACCGCAGCACGCGACATAGCTTTGCACACGATGAATGTAACCGTTTCAGAGACAAGTGCGGCCAGTATGACGATCTGGCATTAAGCTGATACGATAGCAAATGACGAAAACGGGCGGATTTCTCAGGTTTTCACTACATATGAACACTTTTCACATTCCCCCGTGCAACGCGGTTGCTAGACCTCGCTTCATGCAAAATCTTAAGGTCCTTGATCATGTCTAGGGCACCGAAGCCGTCTAACAAGTTATTAATCGATAACTAAAACTTGAATTGTACTGCTACGTAATGACTTTCACAGCAACTTAGAAGCTTCATATATGTTCTATTATGGAGCTTTTAGTGACTTCGCATACCGCAGCACGCGACATAGCTTTGCAAACCAATAATGTAACCGTTTCAGAGAGAAGAGCCGCCAATATGACGATCTGGCAAATGTCGATTCGATAGCAATGAGGAGAACGGGCGGATTTTCCAGGTTTCCACTGCATATGAACACTTCCCACATTCCCCTGTCAAACGCGGATGCTAGACCTCCCTCATGCAAAATCTTAAGGAACTACCTAATGTCCAAGCCACGAAAGCAGTGTAAAAAGTCAATGATCGATAGTTAAAACTTGAATTGGACTGCTTCGTACTGGCTATCACATCAACTTAGAAGCTTCTTCTGTGATCCATTATGGTGCTTTTAGTGTCTCCACATACCGCAGCACGCGACATATCTTTGCACACGATAAATGTAACGGTTACAGAGAGAATAGCGGGCAATATGACGATCTGAAATTAAGTCGATTCGATAGCAAATGACGAAAACGCTCGGATATCTCAGGTTTTCTCTACATATGAACACTTTTCACATTCCCCCGTGCAACACTTCTCTTAGACATCCCTTTATGCAATATCTTAAGGTCCTAGCTCATCTCAAAGGAACCAAAGCCGTTTAAAAAGTCAATAATCGATAACTAAAACTTGAATTGTACTGCTTCGTACAGGTTATCACATCAACTTCGAGGCTTCTTCTGTGTTCTATTATGGTGATTTTAGTGTCTACGCATACCGCAGCATACGACATAACTTTGCACACGATAAATGTAACGGTTTCAGAGAGAAAAGCGGGCTATATGACGATCTGGCATTAAGCTGATTCGATAGCAAATGACGAAAACGGGCGGATTTCTCAGGTTTTCACTACATATGAACACTTTTCACATTACCCAGTGCAACACAGCTCCTAGACCTCCCTTCATGCAATACCTTAAGGTCCTAGCTCATGTCAAAGGCACCAAAGACGTGTAAAAAGTCATTAATCGATAACTAAAACAAAAATTGTAATGCTTAGTACAGGGTATCACATCATCTTTGAAGCTACTTCTCTGACCTATTATGGTGCTTTTATTGTCTCTGCATACCTCAGCACGCGACATAGCTTTGCACACGATAATTGTAACCGTTTCATTGAGAAGAGCGGCCAATATGACACTCTGGCAAAAGTCGAATCGATAGCAAATGACGAAAACGGGCGGATTTCTCCGGTTTTCACTACATATGAACACTTTTCACATTCCCCCGTCCAACCTGGCTGCTACACCTCCCTTCATGCAAAATCTTAAGGTCCTAGCTCATGTCCAAGGCACCAAAGCCGTCTAAAAAATCAGTAATCGATAACTTAAACTAGAATTGTACTGCTTCCTTTAGGGTATCACACCAACTTAGAAACTTCTTCTGTGTCCTATTATGGTGCTTTTAGTGTCTCCGCATACTGCAGCACGCGACATAGCTTTGTACACGATAAATGTAACCGTTTCGAAGAGAAGAGCGGAAAATATGGCGATCTGGCAAAAATCGATTCGATAGCAAATGACGTAATCGGCGGATTTATCAGGTTTTTACTACATATGAACACTTTGCACATTCCCATGTGCAACGCGGCTGCTAGAACTCCCTCATGCAAAATCTTAAGGTCCTAGCTAATGTCCAGGGCACCAAAGACGTCTAAAAAGTCAGTAATCGATAACTAAAACTTGAATTTTACTGCTCCTTACTGGCTATCACATCAACTTAGAAACTTCTTCTGTGTTCTATTATGGTGCTTTTAGTGTCTACGAATACCGCAGCACGCAACATAGCTTTGCACACGATAAATATAACGGTTCCAGAGAGAACAGCGGGCAATATGATGATCTGGCATCAAGTCGATTCGATAGCATATGACGAAAACGGGCGGATTTCTCAGGTTTTCAATACATATGAACACTTTTCACATTCCCCCATGCAACGCGGCTGCTAGACCTCCCTTCATGAAAAATCTTAAGGTCCGAGCTCATGTCGAAGGCACCAAAGCCGTATAAAAAGTCAATAATCAATAAAAAAAACTTGAATTGTACTGCTACGTACTGGCTATCGCATCAATTTAGAAGCTTCTTCTGTGTTCTATTATGGTGCTTTGAGGGTCTCCGCGTACCGCAGCACGCGATATAGCTTTGCACACGATAAATGTAACCGTTTCAGAGAGAAGAGCGGCCAATATGACGATCTGGCATTAATTCGATTCGATAGCAAAGGACGAAAACGGGCAGATTTCTCAGTTTTTCACTACATATGAACACTTTTCACATTCCCCCGTCAAACGCGGCTGCTAGACCTCCCTCATACAAAATCGTAAGGAACTACCTCATGTCCAAGCCACGAAAGCCGTCTAAAAAGTCAATAATCGATAGTTAAAACTTGATTTGGACTGCTCCGTACTGTCTATCACATCAACTTAGAAGCTTCTTCTGTGATCCTTTATGGTGCTTCTAGTGTCTCCGCATACCGCAGCACGCGACAAAGCTTTGCACACGATACATGTCACCGTTTCAGAGAAAAGAGCGGCCAATATGAAGATCTGGCAAAAGTCGATTCGATAGCAAATGACGAAAACGGGCGGATATCTCAGGTTTTCACTGTATATGAACACGTTTCACATTCCCCCGTGCAACGCGGCTGCTAGACCTCCCTTCATGCAAAATCTTAAGGTCCTAGCTCATGTCCAAGGCACAAAAGCCGTCTAAAAAGTCAATAATCTAAAACTAAAACTTGAAATTTTCTGCTTCGTACTATCTATCACATCAACTTAGAAGCTCTTTCTGTGTTCTAATATGGTGCTTTTAGTGTCTCCGCATACCGCAGCACGCGACATAGCTTTGTACACGATAAATGTAGCGGTTTCAGAGAGAATAGCGTGCAATATTACGATCTGAAATTGATTCGATAGCAAATGATGAAAACGCTCGGATATCTCAGGTTTTCTCTACATATGAACACATTTCACATTCCCCCGTGCAACGCGTCTCTTAGACATCCCTTTATGCAATATCTGCAGGTCCTAGGTCATCTCAAAGGAACCAAAGCCGTCTAAAAAGAAAATAATCGATAGATAAAACTTGAATTGTACTGCTTCGTACTGGCTATCACATCAACTTAGAAGCTTCTTCTGTGTTCTATTATGGTGATTTTAGTGTCTCCGCATACCGCAGCACGCGACATAGCTTTGCACACGATAAATGTAACCGTTTCAGAGACAAGTGCGGCCAGTATGATGATCTGGCATTAAGTCGATTCGATAGCAAATGACGAAAACGGGCTTATTTCTCAGGTTTTCACTACATATGAACACTTTTCACATTCCGCCGTGCAACGCGGCTGCTAGACCTCACTTCATGAAAAATCTTAAGGTCCGAGCTCATGTCGAAGGCACCAAAGCCGTATAAAAAGTCAATAATCGATAACAAAAACTTGAATAGTCCTGCTACGTACTGGCTGTCACATCAACTTAGAAGCTTCTTCTGTGTTCTATGATGGTGCTTTGAGGGTCCCCGCGTACCGCAGCACGCTACATAGCTTTGCACACGATAAATGTAACCGTTTCAGAGAGAAGACCAGTTATAAGACGAACTGGCAAAAGTCGATTCGATAGCAAATGACGAAAAGGGCGGATTTCTAAGGTTTTCACTACATATGAACACTTTTCACATTACCCCGTGCAACGCGGCTGCTAGACGTCCCTTCATGGAACATCTTAAGGTCCTAGCTCATGTGCAATGCACAATAACCGTCTATAAGGTCAATAATCGATAACTAAAACTTGAATAGTACTGCTTCGTTTTGGCTATCACACCAACTTAGAACCTTCTTCTGTGTTCTATTATGGTGCTTTTAGTGTCTACGCATACCGCAACACGCGACAAAGCTTTGCACACGATAAATGTCACCGTTTCAGAGAGAAGAGCCGAAAATATGACGATCTGGCAAATGTCGATTCGATAGCAAATCACGAAAACGGGTGTATTTCCCAGGTTTTCACTACATATGAACACTTTTCACATTCCCCAGTGCATTACGGCTGCTAGACCTCCCTTCATGCAAAATCTTAAGGTCCTAGCTCATGTCCAAGGCACCAAAGCCGTCTAAGAAGTCAATATCGATAACTAAAACTTGATTTGTACTGCTTCTTACTGGCTATCACTTCAACTTAGAAGCTTCTTCTGTGATCCATTATGGTGCTTTTAGTGTCTCCGCATAACGCAGCACGCGACATGGCTTTGCACACGAATAATGTAACCGATTCAGAGAGAGGAGCGCGAAATATGACGATCTGGCATTAAGTCGATTCGATTACAAATGACGAAAACGGGCGGATTTCTCAGGTTTTCACTACATATGAACACTTTTCACATTCAACCGTGCAACGCGGTCGCTAGACCTCCCTTAATGCAAAATGGTAATGTCCTAGCTCATGTCCAAGTCACCGAAGCCGTCTAAAAATTCAATAATCCATAACTAAGAGTTAAATTGTACTGTTTCGTACTATCTATCACATCAACTTAGAAGCTTCTTCTGTGTTCTATAATGGTGCTTTTAAGGTCCAGGCATTCCGCAGCACGCGACATAGCTTTGCACACGATAAATGTAACCGTTTCAGAGAGATTACTGGCCAATATGACGATCTGGCATTAAGTCGATTCGATAGCAGATTACGAAAACGGAAGGATTTCTCAGGTTTTCACTACATATGAACTCTTTTCACATTCCCCGTGCAATGCGGTTGCTACACCTCCCTTCATGCAAAATCTTAAGGTCCTAGCTCATGTCCAAGTCACCAAAGCCGTATAAACAGTCAATAATCGATAACTGAAACTTGAATTGTACTGCTACGTACTGGCTATCACATCAACTCAGAAGCTTCTTCTGTGTTCTATTATGGTGCTTTTAGTGTCTCCGCATACCGCAACACGCTACTTAGCTTTGCACACGATAAATGTAACCGTTTCAGAGAAAAGAGCGGCCAATATGACGATCTGGCAAAAGTCGATTCCATAGCAAATGACGAAAACGGGCGGATTTCTAGGGTTTCACAACATATGAACACTTTTCACATTCCCCCGTGCAATGCGGCTGCTAGACCTCCCTTCATGCAAAATCTTAAGGTCCTATCTCATGTCCAAGGCACAAAAGCCGTCTAAGAAGTCAATAATCGATAACTAAAACCTGAATTGCACTGATTCTTACTGGCTATCACATCAACTTAGAAGCATCTTCTGTGTTCTATTATGGTGCTTTTAGTGTCTCTCCATACCGCAGCACGCGACATAGCTTTGTACACGATAAATGTGACGGTTTCAGAGAGAATAGCGGGCAATATGACGATCTGAAATTAAGTGGATTCGATAGCAAATTACGAAAACGCTCGGAAATCTCAGGTTTTCTCTACATATGAACAATTTTCACATTCACCCGTGCATCGCTTCTCTTAGTCATCCCTTTATGCAATATCTTAAGGTCCTAGCTCATCTCAAAGGAACCAAAGCCGTCTAAAAAGTCAATAATCGATAACTAAAACTTGAATTGTACTGCTTCGTACTGGCTATTACATCAACTTAGAAACTTCTTCTGTGTTCTATTATGTTGCTTTTAATGTCTACGCATACCGCAGCACGCGTCATAGCTTTGCACACGATAAATGTAACCGTTTCAGAGAGAAGAGCGGCCAATATAGCGATCTGGCATTATGTCGATTCGATAACAAATGACGAAAACGGGCGGATATTTCAGGTTTTCACTACATATGGACACTTTTCACATTCCCCCGTGCAACGCGCCTGCTAGACCTCCCTTCATGCAAAATCTTAAGGTCCTAGCTCATGTCCAAAGCACCAAAGCCGTCTAAAAAGTGAATAATCGATGACTTAAACTAGATTTGTACTGCTTCGTTTTGGCTATCACACCAACTTAGAAACATCTTCTCTGTTCTATTATGGTGCTTTTATTGTCTACGCATACCGCAGCACGCGACATACTTTTCACACGATAAATGTAACCGTTTCAGAGAGAAGAGCGGCCAATATGACGATCTGACAAAAGTCGATTCGATAGCAAATGACGTAATCGGCGGATTTCTCGGTTTTTACTACATATGAACACTTTGCACATTCCCCCGTGCAACGCGGCTGCTAGAACTCCCTCATGCAAAATCTTAATATCCTAGCTCATGTCCAGTGCACCAAAGCCGGCTAAAATGTCAATAATCGATAGCTAAAAGAATTATTTTACGGCTTCTTACTGGCTATTACGTCAACTTAGAAGCTTCTTCTGTGTTCTACTATGGTGCTTGTAGTGTCTCCGCATTCCGCAGCACGCGACATAGC
Source organism: Schistocerca gregaria (assembly GCF_023897955.1). Lineage (NCBI taxonomy): Eukaryota > Metazoa > Arthropoda > Insecta > Orthoptera > Acrididae > Schistocerca > Schistocerca gregaria. Next base: position 2,816,388 of record NW_026061860.1, on the reverse strand, counting down.
TTTGCACACGATAATTGTAACCGTTTCATAGAGAAGAGCGGCAAATATGACGATATGGCAAAAGTCGATTCGATAGCAAATGACGAAAACGGGCGGATTTCTCAAGTTTCCACTACATATGAACACTTTTCACATTCCCCCGTGCAACGCGGTTGCTAGAACTCGCTTCATGCAAAATCTTAAGGTCCTGGATCATGTCCAAGGCACCGAAGCCGTCTAAAAAGGTAATAATCGATACCTAAAACTTGAATTGTACTGCTGCGTACTTTCTATCACTTCAACTTAGAAGCTTATTCTGTGTTCTATTATGGTGCTTTTAGTGTCTCCGCATACCGCAGCACGCGACATTGCTTTGCAGACGACAAATGTAACCGTTTCAAAGCGAAGAGCGTGCAATATGACGATCTGGCATTAAGTCGATTCTATAGCAAATGAGGAAAACGGGCGGATTTCTCAGGTATTCACTACATATGAACACATTTCACATTCCCCCGTGCCACGCGGCTGCTATAACTCCTTCGTCCAAAATCTTATGGTCCCAGCTCATGTCCAAGGCACCAAAGCCATCTAAAAAGTCAATAATCGATAACTAAAACTTGAATTGTACTGCTTCTTACTGGCTATCACGTCAACTTAGAAGCTTCCTCTGTGTTCTATTATGGTGCTCTTAGTGTCTCCGCATACCGCAGCACGCGACATAGCTTTGCACACGATAAATGTAACCGTTTTAGAGAGAAGTGCGGCCAATATGACGATCTGGCATTAAGTCGATTCGATAGCAAATGACGAAAACGAGCCGATTTCTCAGGATTTCACTACATGTGAACACTTTTCACATTCCCCCGTGCAACGCGGCTGCTAGACTCCTTTCATGCAAGGTCGTAAGGTCCTAGCGCATGTACATGGCACCAAAATCGTCTAATAAGTCAATAATCTGTAACTAAATCTTGAATTTTACTGCTTCGTACTGGCGATCACATCAACCTAGAAGCTTTTTCTGTGTTCTATTATGGTGCTTCTAGTGTCTCCGCATACCACATCACGCGACATAGCTTTTCACACGATAAATGTAACCGTTTCAGAGTGAAGAGCTGCCAATATGACGATCCGGCATTAAGTCGATTCGATAGCAAATGACGAAAAAGGGCGGATTTCTCACGTTTACACTACATATGAACACTTTTCACATTCCCCCGTCCAACGCGATTGCTAAACCTACCGTCATGCAAGGTCGTAAGGTCCTAGCTCATGACCAAGTCACCAAAATAGTCTGAAAAGTCAATAATCGATAACTAAAACTTCAATTGTACTGCTTAGGACTGACTATCTCATCAACTTAGAAGCTTCATCTTTGTTCTATTATGTTGCTTTTAGTGTCTCCGCATACCACAGCAGCGACATTGCTTTGCACACGATAAATGTAACCGTTTCAGAGAGAATACCGGCCAATATGGCGATCTGTCATTAATTTGATTCGATAGCAAATGACGAAAACGGGCGGATTTCTCAAGGTTTCACAACGTATGAACACTTTTCACATTCCCCAGTGCAACGCGTCTACTACACCTACCTTTATGCAAAATCTTAAGGTCCTAGCTCATGTCCAAGGCACCAAAGCCGTTTAAAATGTCAATAATCGATAACTGAAACTTGAAATGTACTGCTTCGGACTGGCTATCACACCAATTTAGAAGCTTCTTTTGAGTTCTGTTATGGTGCTTTTAGAGTCTCCGCATACCGCAGCACGCGACATAGCGTTGCACACGATAAATGTAACCGTTTCAGAGAGAAGAGCGGGCAATATGACGATCTGGCATTTAGTCGATTCGATAGCAAATGACGAAAACGGGGGGATTTCTCAGGTTTTCACTACATATGAACACTTATCACATTCCCCCGTGCAACGCGGAAGCTACACCTCCCTTCATGCAAGGTCACAAGGTCCTAGCCCATGTCCAAGGCACAAAATCGTCTAAAAATTCAATAATCGATAAATAAAACTTGAATTGTACTGCTTCGTACAGGCTATCACATCAATTTAGAAGCTTCATCTGTGTTCTATTATGTTGCTTTTAGTGTCTACGCATACCGCAGCACGCAACATAGCTTTGCACACGATAAATGTAACCGTTTAAGAGAGAAGAGCGGCCAATATGACGATCTTGCAATAAGTCGATTCGATAGCAAATGACGAAAACGAATGGATTTCTCAGGATTTCACTACATTTGAACACTTTTCACATTCCCCCGTCCAACGCGGCAGCTAGACTGCTTTCATGCAAGGTCGTAAGGTCCCAGCGCATGTCCAAGGCACCAATATCGTCTAAAAAGTCAAAAATCGATAACTAAATCTTGAATTGTACTGCTTCGTACTGGCTATCACATCAACCTAGAAGCTTCTTCTGTGTTCTATTATGGTGCTTCTAGAGACTCCACATACCACAGCACGCGACATAGCTTTGAACACGAAAAAAATAATAGATTCCGAGAGAAGAGCGGCCAATATGACGATATGGCATGAAGTCGATTCGATAGCAAATGATGAAAACTTGCCGATTTCTCAGATTTTCACTACATATGAACACCTTTCACATACCCCCATCCAACGCGGCTGCTAGAACTCCCTTCATGCAAAATCATAAGGTCCTAGCTCATGTCCAAGTCACCAAATCCGTCTAAAAAGTAAATAATCGTTAACTAAAACTTGAATTGGACTGCTTCGTACTGGCTATCACTTCAACTTAGAAGCTTCTTCTGTGTTCTGTTATGATGCCTTTAGTGTCTCCGCATACCGCAGCACGCGACATAGCTTTGCACAGGATAAATGTAACCGTTTAAGAGAGAAGAGAGGCCAATATGACGATCTGGCATTAAGTCGATTCGATAGCAAATGACGAAAACGAGTGGATTTCTCAGGATTTCACTACATTTGAACACTTTTCACATTCCCCCGTCCAACGTGGCAGCTAGACTGCTTTCATGCAAGGTCTTAAGGTCCCAGCGCATGTCCAAGGCACAAATATCGTCTAAAAAGTCAATAATCGATAACTAAATCTTGAATTGTACTGCTTCGTACTGGCTATCACATCAACCTAGAAGCTTCTTCTGTGTTCTATTATGGTGCTTCTAGTGCCTCCGCAACCACAGCACGCGACATAGCTTTGCACACGAAAAAAATAATCTTTTCCGAGAGAAGAGCGTCCAATATGACGATATGGCATGAAGTCGATTCGATAGCAAATGACCAAAACGGGGGGATTTCTCAGGTTTTCACTACATATGAACACATTTCACATTCCCCCGTGAAAGACCGGTGCTAGAACTCCCTCATGCAAAATCTTAACGTCCAAGCTCATGTCCAAGGCACCAAAACCGTCTAAAAAGTCAACAATCGATAGCTAAAAATTGAATTGTACTGCTTCGTTTTGGCTATCACACCATCTTAGAAGCTTCTTATGTTTTCTATTATCGTGCTTTTAGTGTCTCCACATACCGCAGCACGCGACAAAGCTTTGCACACGATAAATGTAACCGTTTCAGAGAAAAGAGCGCCCAATATGACGATCTGGCTAAAGTCTATTCCATAGCAAATAACGAAAACGGGCGAATTTCTCAGGTTTTTACAACATATGAACACTTTTCACATTCCCCCGTGCAACGCGGCTGCTAGACCTCCCTTCATGCAAAATCTTAAGGTCCTGGATCATGTCCAAGGCACCGAAGCCGTCTAAAAAGGTAATAATCGATACCTAAAACTTGAATTGTACTGCTGCGTACTTTCTATCACATCAACTTAGAAGCTTATTCTGTGTTCTATTATGGAGCTTTTAGTGTCTCCGCATACCGCAGCACGCGACATAGCTTTCATAGCTTTGCACACGAGAAATGTAAACATTTCAGAGAGAAGAGCGGCCAATATGACGATCTGGCATTAAGTCGATTCGATAGCAAATGACGAAAACGAGCGGATTTCTCAGGATTTCACTACATATGAACACTTTTCACATTCCCCCGTGTAACGCGGCTGCTAGACTCCTTTCATGCAAGGTCGTAAGGTCCTAGCGCATGTACATGGCACCAAAATCGTCTAAAAAGTCAATAATCTGTAACTAAATCTTGAATTGTACTGCTTCGTACTGGCGATCACATCAACCTAGAAGCTTTTTCTGTGTTCTATTATAGTGCTTCTAGTGTCTTCGTATTCCACAGCACGCGACATAGCTTTGCACACGATAAATGTAACCGTTTCAGAGTGAAGAGCTGCCAATATGGCGATCTGGCATTAAGTCGATTCGATAGCAAATGACGAAAACGGGCGGATTTCTCACGTTTACACTACATGTGAACACTTTTCACATTCCCCCGTCCAACGCGGTTGCTAAACCTCCCGTCATGCAAGGTCGTAAGGTCCTAGCTCATGCCCAAGTCACCAAAATCGTCTGAAAAGTCAATAATCGATAACTAAAACTTCAATATTACTGCTTAGTACTGACTATCTCATCAACTTAGAAGCTTCTTCTGTGTTCTATTATGGTGCTTTTAGTGTCTCCGCATACCACAGCAGCGGCATTGCTTTGCACACGATAAATGTAACCGTTTCAGAGAGAATACCGGCCAATATGACGATCTGGCATTAAGTCGATTCGATAGCAAATGACGAAAACGGGCGGATTTCTCAGGTTTTCACAACGTATGAACAGTTTTCACATTCCACAATGCAACGCGGCTACTAGACCTACCTTTACGCAAAATCTTAAGCTCCTAGCTCATGTCCAAGGCACCAAAGCCGTTTAAAAAGTCAATAATCGATAACTGAAACTTGAAATGTACTGCTTCGGACTGGTTATCACACCAATTTAGAAGCTTCTTTTGTGTTCTGTTATGGTGCGTTTAGTGTCTCCGCATACCGCAGCACGCGACATAGCTTTGCACAGGATAAATGTAACCGTTTAAGAGAGAAGAGAGGCCAATATGACGATCTGGCATTAAGTCGATTCGATAGCAAATGACGAAAACGAGTGGATTTCTCAGGATTTCACTACATTTGAACACTTTTCACATTCCCCCGTCCAACGTGGCAGCTAGACTGCTTTCATGCAAGGTCTTAAGGTCCCAGCGCATGTCCAAGGCACAAATATCGTCTAAAAAGTCAATAATCGATAACTAAATCTTGAATTGTACTGCTTCGTACTGGCTATCACATCAACCTAGAAGCTTCTTCTGTGTTCTATTATGGTGCTTCTAGTGCCTCCGCAACCACAGCACGCGACATAGCTTTGCACACGAAAAAAATAATCGTTTCCGAGAGAAGAGCGTCCAATATGACGATATGGCATGAAGTCGATTCGATAGCAAATGACCAAAACGGGGGGATTTCTCAGGTTTTCACTACATATGAACACATTTCACATTCCCCCGTGAAAGACCGGTGCTAGAACTCCCTCATGCAAAATCTTAACGTCCAAGCTCATGTCCAAGGCACCAAAGCCGTCTAAAAAGTCAACAATCGATAGCTAAAAATTGAATTGTACTGCTTCGTTTTGGCTATCACACCATCTTAAAAGCTTCCTATGTTTTCTATTATCGTGCTTTTAGTGTCTCCACATACCGCAGCACGCGACAAAGCTTTGCACACGATAAATGTAACCGTTTCATAGAGAAGAGCGGCCAATTGGACGATATGACAAAAGTCGATTCGATAGCAAATGACGAAAATTGCCGGATTTCACAGGTTTTCACTTTATATGAACACTTTTCACATTCCCCCGTGCAACGCGGCTCCTAGATTTACCTTCAAGCAAAATCTTAGGGTCCTAGCTCATGTCCAAGGCACCAAAGCTGTCTAAAAAGTCAACAATCGATAGCTAAAAATTGAATTGTATTGCTTCGTTTTGGCTATCATATCAACTTAGAAGCTTCTTCTGTGTTCTATTATGGTGCTTTTAGTGTCTCCAGATAGCGCAGCACGCGACATGGCTTTGCACACGATAAATGTAACCGTTTTAGTGAGAATACCAGCCTAAATGGCGATCTGGCATTTAGTTGATTCGATAGCAAATGACGAAAACGGGCGGATTTCTCAGGTTTTTTTTTGCATATGAAAACTTTTCACGGTCTCCAGTGGAACGCGGCTGTTAGACCTCCCTTCATTCAAAATCGTAAGGTCCTAGCTCATGTCCAAGGCACCAAAGCAGTCTAAAAAGTCAATAATCGATAACTAAAACTTGAACTGTACTGCTTCGTACTGTCTATCACATCAACTGAGAAGCTTCTTCTCTAATCTATTATGGTGCGTTTAGTGTCTCCGCATACCGCAGCGCGAGACCTTGCTTTGCACACGATAAATGTAACCGATTCAGAGAGAAGAGCGGCCAATATGACGATCTGGCATTAAGTCGATTCGATAGCAAGTGACGAAAACGGGCGGATCTCTCAGGTTTTCACTGCAAATGAACACATTTCACATTCCCCCATGCAACGCAGCTCCTAGATCTCCCTTCATGCAATATCTTAAGGTCGACGCTTATGTCAAAGGAACCAAAGCCTTCTTAGAAGTCAATAATCGATAACTGAAACTTAAATTGTACTGCTTCGTACTGGATATCATGTCATCATAGAAGCTTCTTCTGTGTTCTGTTATGGTGCTTTTAGTGTCTCCGCATACCGCAGCACGCGACATAGCTTTGCACACGATAAACGTAATCATTTCAGAGAGAATAGCGGGCAATATGACGATCTGGCATTAATTCGATTCGATAGCAAATGACGAAAACGGGCGGATTTCTCAGGTTTTCACCACACATGAACACATTTCACATTCTCCCGTGCAACGCGGCTTCTAGACTCCTTTCATGCAAGGTCGTAAGGTCCTAGCGCATGTACATGGCACCAAAATCGTCTAATAAGTCAACAATCTGTAACTAAATCTTGAATTGTACTGCTTCGTACTGGCGATCACATCAACCTAGAAGCTTTTTCTGTGTTCTATTATGGTGCTTCTAGTGTCTCCGCATACCGCAGCACGCAACATAGCTTTGCACACGATAAATGTAACCGTTACAGAGAGAAGAGCGGCCAAATTGACGATCTGGCAAAAGTCGATTCGATAGCTAATGTCGAAAACGGGCAGATTTCTCACGTTTTGACTGCATATAACCACTTTTCACATTCCCCCGTGCAACGCGGCTGCTAGATCTCCCTTCATGCAGAATCTTATGGTCCTAGCTCATGTCCAAAGCACCAAAGCCGTCTAAAAAGTCAATAATCGATAACTAAAACTTGAATTGTACTGCTTCGTACTGGCTATCACATCAACTTAGAAGCTTCTTCTGTGTTCTATTATGATGCCTTTAGTGTCTCCGCATACCGCAGCACGCGACATAGCTTTGCACACGATAAATGTAACCGTTTAAGAGAGAAGAGCGGCCAATATGACGATCTGGCATTAAGTCGATTCGATAGCAAATGACGAAAACGAATGGATTTCTCAGGATTTCACTACATTTGAACACTTTTCACATTCCCGCGTCCCACGCGGCAGCTAGACTGCTTTCATGCAAGGTCGTAAGGTCCCAGCGCATGTCCAAGGCACCAATATCGTCTAAAAAGTCAAAAATCGATAACTAAATCTTGAATTGTACTGCTTCGTACTGGCTATCACATCAACCTAGAAGCTTTTTCTGTGTTCTATTATAGTGCTTCTAGTGTCTCCGTATTCCACAGCACGCGACATAGCTTTGCACACGATAAATGTAACCGTTTCAGAGTGAAGAGCTGCCAATATGGCGATCTGGCATTAAGTCGATTCGATAGCAAATGACGAAAACGGGCGGATTTCTCAGGTTTTCACAACGTATGAACAGTTTTCACATTCCACAGTGCAACGCGGCTACTAGACCTCCCTTCATGCAAAATCTTAAGGTCCTGGATCATGTCCAAGGCACGGAAGCCGTCTAAAAAGGTAATAATCGATACCTAAAACTTGAATTGTACTGCTGCGTACTTTCTATCACATCAACTTAGAAGCTTATTCTGTGTTCTATTATGGAGCTTTTAGTGTCTCCGCATACCGCAGCACGCAACATAGCTTTCATAGCTTTGCACACGAGAAATGTAAACATTTCAGAGAGAAGAGCGGCCAATATGACGATCTGGTATTAAGTCGATTCGATAGCAAATGACGAAAACGAGCGGATTTCTCAGGATTTCACTACATATGAACACTTTTCACATTCCCCCGTGCAACGCGGCTGCTAGACTCCTTTCATGCAAGGTCGTAAGGTCCTAGCGCATGTACATGGCACCAAAATCGTCCAAAAAGTCAATAATCTGTAACTAAATCTTGAATTGTACTGCTTCGTACTGGCGATCACATCAACCTAGAAGCTTTTTCTGTGTTCTATTATAGTGCTTCTAGTGTCTCCGTATTCCACAGCACGCGACATAGCTTTGAACACGATAAATGTAACCGTTTCAGAGTGAAGAGCTGCCAATATGGCGATCTGGCATTAAGTCGATTCGATAGCAAATGACGAAAACGGGCGGATTTCTCAGGTTTTCACAACGTATGAACAGTTTTCACATTCCACAGTGCAACGCGGCTACTAGACCTACCTTTATGCAAAATCTTAAGGTCCTAGCTCATGTCCAAGACACCAAAGCCGTTTAAAAAGTCAATAATCGATAACTGAAACTTGAAATGTACTGCTTCGGACTGGCCATCACACTAATTTAGAAGCTTCTTTTGTGTTCTGTTATGGTGCGTTTAGTGTCTCCGCATACCGCAGCACGCGACATAGCTTTGCACAGGATAAATGTAACCGTTTAAGAGAGAAGAGAGGCCAATATGACGATCTGGCATTAAGTCGATTCGATAGCAAATGACGAAAACGAGTGGATTTCTCAGGATTTCACTACATATGAACACTTTTCACATTCCCCCGTCCAACGTGGCAGCTAGACTGCTTTCATGCAAGGTCTTAAGGTCCCAGCGCATTTCCAAGGCACAAATATCGTCTAAAAAGTCAATAATCGATAACTAAATCTTGAATTGTACTGCTTCGTACTGGCTATCACATCAACCTAGAAGCTTATTCTGTGTTCTATTATGGAGCTTTTAGTGTCTCCGCATACCGCAGCACGCGACATAGCTTTCATAGCTTTGCACACGAGAAATGTAAACATTTCAGAGAGAAGAGCGGCCAATATGACGATCTGGCATTAAGTCGATTCGATAGCAAATGACGAAAACGAGCGGATTTCTCAGGATTTCACTACATATGAACACTTTTCACATTCCCCCGTGCAACGCGGCTGCTAGACTCCTTTCATGCAAGGTCGTAAGGTCCTAGCGCATGTACATGGCACCAAAATCGTCTAAAAAGTCAATAATCTGTAACTAAATCTTGAATTGTACTGCTTCGTACTGGCGATCACATCAACCTAGAAGCTTTTTCTGTGTTCTATTATGGTGCTTCTAGTGTCCCCGTATTCCACAGCACGCGACATAGCTTTGCACACGATAAATGTAACCGTTTCAGAGTGAAAAGCTGCCAATATGGCGATCTGGCAATAAGTCGATTCGATAGCAAATGACGAAAACGGGCGGATTTCTCACGTTTACACTACATATGAACACTTTTCACATTCCCCCGTCCAACGCGGTTGCTAAACCTCCCGTCATGCAAGGTCGTAAGGTCCTAGCTCATGCCGAAGTCACCAAAATCGTCTGAAAAGTCAATAATCGATAACTAAAACTTCAATATTACTGCTTAGTACTGACTATCTCATCAACTTAGAAGCTTCTTCTGTGTTCTATTATGGTGCTTTTAGTGTCTCCGCATACCACAGCAGCGGCATTGCTTTGCACACGATAAATGTAACCGTTTCAGAGAAAATACCGGCCAATATGACGATCTGGCATTACGTCGATTCGATAGCAAATGACGAAAACGGGCGGATTTCTCAGGTTTTCACAACGTATGAACAGTTTTCACATTCCACAGTGCAACGCGGCTACTAGACCTACCTTTATGCAAAATCTTAAGGTCCTAGCTCATGTCCAAGGCGCCAAAGCCGTTTAAAAAGTCAATAATCGATAACTGAAACTTGAAATGTACTGCTTCGGACTGGCTATCACACCAATTTAGAAGCTTCTTTTGTGTTCTGTTATGGTGCGTTTAGTGTCTCCGCATACCGCAGCACGCGACATAGCGTTGCACACGATAAATGCAACCGTTTCAGAGAGAAGAGCGGGCAATATGACGATCTGGCATTTAGTCGATTCGATAGCAAATGACGAAAACGGGGCGATTTCTCAGGTTTACACTACATATGAACACATTTCACATTCCCCCGTGAAAGACGGCTGCTAGAACTCCCTCATGCAAAATCTTAACGTCCTAGCTCATGTCCAAGGCACCAAAGCCGTCTAAAAAGTCAACAATCGATAGCTAAAAATTGAATTGTATTGCTTCGTTTTGGCTATCATATCAACTTAGAAGCTTCTTCTGTGATCTATTATGGTGCGTTTAGTGTCTCCGCATACCGCAGCGCGAGACCTTGCTTTGCACACGATAAATGTAACCGATTCAGAGAGAAGAGCGGCCAATATGACGATCTGGCATTAAGTCAATTCGATAGCAAGTGACGAAAACGGGCGAATTTCTCAGGTTTTTACAACATATGAACACTTTTCACATTCCCCCGCGCAACGCGGCTGCTAGACCTCCCTTCATGCAAAATCTTAAGGTCCTGGATCATGTCCAAGGCACCGAAGCCGTCTAAAAAGGTAATAATCGATACCTAAAACTTGAATTGTACTGCTGCGTACTTTCTATCACATCAACTTAGAAGCTTATTCTGTGTTCTATTATGGAGCTTTTAGTGTCTCCGCATACCGCAGCACGCGACATAGCTTTCATAGCTTTGCACACGAGAAATGTAAACATTTCAGAGAGAAGAGCGGCCAATATGACGATCTGGCATTAAGTCGATTCGATAGCAAATGACGAAAACGAGCGGATTTCTCAGGATTTCACTACATATGAACACTTTTCACATTCCCCCGTGCAACGCGGCTGCTAGACTCCTTTCATGCAAGGTCGTAAGGTCCTAGCGCATGTACATGGCACCAAAATCGTCTAAAAAGTCAATAATCTGTAACTAAATCTTGAATTGTACTGCTTCGTACTGGCGATCACATCAACCTAGAAGCTTTTTCTGTGTTCTATTATAGTGCTTCTAGTGTCTCCGTATTCCACAGCACGCGACATAGCTTTGCACACGATAAATGTAACCGTTTCAGAGTGAAGAGCTGCCAATATGGCGATCTGGCATTAAGTCGATTCGATAGCAAATGACGAAAACGGGCGGATTTCTCACGTTGACACTACATATGAACACTTTTCACATTCCCCCGTCCAACGCGGTTGCTAAACCTCCCGTCATGCAAGGTCGTAAGGTCCTAGCTCATGCCCAAGTCACCAAAATCGTCTGAAAAGTCAATAATCGATAACTAAAACTTCAATATTACTGCTTAGTACTGAATATCTCATCAACTTAGAAGCTTCTTCTGTGTTCTATTATGGTGCTTTTAGTGTCTCCGCATACCACAGCAGCGGCATTGCTTTGCACACGATAAATGTAACCGTTTCAGAGAGAATACCGGCCAATATGACGATCTGGCATTAAGTCGATTCGATAGCAAATGACGAAAACGGGCGGATTTCTCAGGTTTTCACAACGTATGAACAGTTTTCACATTCCACAGTGCAACGCGGCTACTAGACCTACCTTTATGTAAAATCTTAAGGTCCTAGCTCATGTCCAAGGCACCAAAGCCGTTTAAAAAGTCAATAATCGATAACTGAAACTTGAAATGTACTGCTTCGGACTGGCCATCACACCAATTTAGAAGCTTCTTTTGTGTTCTGTTATGGTGCGTTTAGTGTCTCCGCATACCGTAGCACGCGACATAGCTTTGCACAGGATAAATGTAACCGTTTAAGAGAGAAGAGAGGCCAATATGACGATCTGGCATTAAGTCGATTCGATAGCAAATGACGAAAACGAGTGGATTTCTCAGGATTTCACTACATATGAACACTTTTCACATTCCCCCGTCCAACGTGGCAGCTAGACTGCTTTCATGCAAGGTCTTAAGGTCCCAGAGCATGTCCAAGGCACAAATATCGTCCAAAAAGTCAATAACCGATAACTAAATCTTGAATTGTACTGCTTCGTACTGGCTATCACATCAACCTAGAAGCTTATTCTGTGTTCTATTATGGAGCTTTTAGTGTCTCCGCATACCGCAGCACGCGACATAGCTTTCATAGCTTTGCACACGAGAAATGTAAACATTTCAGAGAGAAGAGCGGCCAATATGACGATCTCGCATTAAGTCGATTCGATAGCAAATGACGAAAACGAGCGGATTTCTCAGGATTTCACTACATATGAACACTTTTAACATTCCCCCGTCCAACGCGGCAGCTAGACTGCTTTCATGCAAGGTCGTAAGGTCCCAGCGCATGTCCAAGGCACCAATATCGTCTAAAAAGTCAAAAATCGATAACTAAATCTTGAATTGTACTGCTTCGTACTGGCTATCACATCAACCTAGAAGCTTCTTCTGTGTTCTATTATGGTGCTTCTAGTGTCTCTACATACCACAGCACGCGACATAGCTTTGAACACGAAAAAAATAATAGTTTCCGAGAGAAAAGCGGCCAATATGACGATATGGCATGAAGTCGATTCGATAGCAAATGATGAAAACTTGCCGATTTCTCAGGTTTTCACTACATATGAACACCTTCCACATACCCCCATCCAACGCGGCTGCTAGAACTCCCTTCATGCAAAATCATAAGGTCCTAGCTCATGTCCAAGGCACCAAAGCCGTCTAAAAAGTAAATAATCGTTAACTAAAACTTGAATTGGACTGCTTCGTACTGGCTATCACTTCAACTTAGAAGCTTCTTCTGTGTTCTATTATGATGCTTTTAGTGTCTCCGCATACCGCAGCACGCGACATAGCTTTGCACAGGATAAATGTAACCGATTAAGAGAGAAGAGAGGCCAATATGGCGATCTGGCATTAAGTCGATTCGATAGCAAATGACGAAAACGAGTGGATTTCTCAGGATTTCACTACATTTGAACACTTTTCACATTCCCCCGTCCAACGTGGCAGCTAGACTGCTTTCATGCAAGGTCTTAAGGTCCCAGCGCATGTCCAAGGCACAAATATCGTCTAAAAAGTCAATAATCGATAACTAAATCTTGAATTGTACTGCTTCGTACTGGCTATCACATCAACCTAGAAGCTTCTTCTGTGTTCTATTATGGTGCTTCTAGTGCCTCCGCAACCACAGCACGCGACATAGCTTTGCACACGAAAAAAATAATCGTTTCCGAGAGAAGAGCGTCCAATATGACGATATGGCATGAAGTCGATTCGATAGCAAATGACCAAAACGGGGGGATTTCTCAGGTTTTCACTACATATGAACACATTTCACATTCCCCCGTGAAAGACCGGTGCTAGAACTCCCTCATGCAAAATCTTAACGTCCAAGCTCATGTCCAAGGCACCAAAGCCGTCTAAAAAGTCAACAATCGATAGCTAAAAATTGAATTGTACTGCTTCGTTTTGGCTATCACACCATCTTAGAAGCTTCTTATGTTTTCTATTATCGTGCTTTTAGTGTCTCCACATACCGCAGCACGCCACAAAGCTTTGCACACGATAAATGTAACCGTTTCAGAGAAAAGAGCGCCCAATATGACGATCTGGCTAAAGTCTATTCCATAGCAAATAACGAAAACGGGCGAATTTCTCAGGTTTTTACAACATATGAACACTTTTCACATTAACCCGTGCAACGCGGCTGCTAGACCTCCCTTCATGCAAAATCTTAAGGTCCTGGATCATGTCCAAGGCACCGAAGCCGTCTAAAAAGGTAATAATCGATACCTAAAACTTGAATTGTACTGCTGCGTACTTTCTATCACATCAACTTAGAAGCTTATTCTGTGTTCTATTATGGAGCTTTTAGTGTCTCCGCATACCGCAGCACGCGACATAGCTTTCATAGCTTTGCACACGAGAAATGTAAACATTTCAGAGAGAAGAGCGGCCAATATGACGATCTGGCATTAAGTCGATTCGATAGCAAATGACGAAAACGAGCGGATTTCTCAGGATTTCACTACATATGAACACTTTTCACATTCCCCCGTGCAACGCGGCTGCTAGACTCCTTTCATGCAAGGTCGTAAGGTCCTAGCGCATGTACATGGCACCAAAATCGTCTAAAAAGTCAATAATCTGTAACTAAATCTTGAATTGTACTGCTTCGTACTGGCGATCACATCAACCTAGAAGCTTTTTCTGTGTTCTATTATAGTGCTTCTAGTGTCTCCGTATTCCACAGCACGCGACATAGCTTTGCACACGATAAATGTAACCGTTTCAGAGTGAAGAGCTGCCAATATGGCGATCTGGCAATAAGTCGATTCGATAGCAAATGACGAAAACGGGCGGATTTCTCACGTTTACACTACATATGAACACTTTTCACATTCCCCCGTCCAACGCGGTTGCTAAACCTCCCGTCATGCAAGGTCGTAAGGTCCTAGCTCATGCCCAAGTCACTAAAATCGTCTGAAAAGTCAATAATCGATAACTAAAACTTCAATATTACTGCTTAGTACTGACTATCTCATCAACTTAGAAGCTACTTCTGTGTTCTATTATGGTGCTTTTAGTGTCTCCGCATACCACAGCAGCGGCATTGCTTTGCACACGATAAATGAAACCGTTTCAGAGAAAATACCGGCCAATATGACGATCTGGCATTACGTCGATTCGATAGCAAATGACGAAAACGGGCGGATTTCTCAGGTTTTCACAACGTATGAACATTTTTCACATTCCACAGTGCAACGCGGCTACTAGACCTACCTTTATGCAAAATCTTAAGGTCCTAGCTCATGTCCAAGGCGCCAAAGCCGTTTAAAAAGTCAATAATCGATAACTGAAACTTGAAATGTACTGCTTCGGACTGGCTATCACACCAATTTAGAAGCTTCTTTTGTGTTCTGTTATGGTGCGTTTAGTGTCTCCGCATACCGCAGCACGCGACATAGCGTTGCACACGATAAATGTAACCGTTTCAGAGAGAAGAGCGGGCAATATGACGATCTGGCATTTAGTCGATTCGATAGCAAATGACGAAAACGGGGCGATTTCTCAGGTTTACACTACATATGAACACATTTCACATTCCCCCGTGAAAGACGGCTGCTAGAACTCCCTCATGCAAAATCTTAACGTCCTAGCTCATGTCCAAGGCACCAAAGCCGTCTAAAAAGTCAGTAATCGATAACTAAAACTTGAATTGTGCTGCCTCTTACTGGCTATCACAACAACTTAGAAATTTCATCTGTGTTGTATTATGGTGCTTTTAGTGTCTCCGCATAACGAAGCACGCGACATAGCTTTGCACACGATAAATGTAACCGTTTCAGAGAGAAGAGCCGCCAATATGACGATCTGGCAAATGTCTATTCGATAGCAAATGACGAAAACGGGTAGATTTCTCATGTTTTCACTACATATGAACACCTTTCACATTCCCACGTCCAACGCGGCTGCTAGTACTCCCTCATGCAAAATCTTAAGGTCCCAGCTTATGTCCAAGGCACCAAAGCCGTCTAAAATGTCAATAATCGATAACACAAACTTGAATTGTACTGCTTCTTACTGGCTATCACATCAACCTCGAAGCTTCTTCTGTGTTCTATTATGGTGTTTTTAGTGTCTCCGCATACCGCAGCACGCGACATAGCTTTGCACACGATGAATGTAACCGTTTCATAGAGAAGAGCGGCCAATTGGACGATATGACAAAAGTCGATTCGATAGCAAATGACGAAAACGGGCGGATTTCTCAGGTTTTTTTTGCATATGAAAACTTTTCACGGTCTCCAGTGCAACGCGGCTGTTAGACCTCCCTTCATTCACAATCGTAAGGTCCTAGCTCATGTCCAAGGCACCAAAGCAGTCTAAAAAGTCAATAATCGATAACTAAAACTTGAACTGTACTGCTTCGTGCTGTCTAGCACATCAACTGAGAAGCTTCTTCTGTGATCTATTATGGTGCGTTTAGTGTCTCCGCATACCGCAGCGCGAGACCTTGCTTTGCACACGATAAATGTAACCGATTCAGAGAGAAGAGCGGCCAATATGACGATCTGGCATTAAGTCGATTCGATAGCAAGTGACGAAAACGGGCGGATCTCTCAGGTTTTCACTACATATGAACACATTTCACATTCCCCCATGCAACGCAGCTCCTAGATCTCCCTTCATGCAATATCTTAAGGTCGACGCTTATGTCAAAGGAACCAAAGCCTTCTTAAAAGTCAATAATCGATAACTGAAACTTGAATTGTACTGCTTCGTACTGGATATCATGTCATCATAGAAGCTTCTTCTGTGTTCTGTTATGGTGCTTTTAGTGTCTCCGCATACCGCAGCACGCGACATAGCTTTGCACACGATAAACGTAATCATTTCAGAGAGAATAGCTGGCAATATGACGATCTGGCATTAATTCGATTCGATAGCAAATGACGGAAACGGGCGGATTTCTCATGTTTTCACCACACATGAACACATTTCACATTCTCCCGTGCAACGCGGCTGCTCGACCTCCCTTCATACAAAATCGTAAGGTCCTAGCTCATGTACAAGGCACCAAACCCGTCTAAAAAGTCAATAACTGATAACTAAAACTACAATAGTACTGCTTCATACTGGCTATCACATCAACTTAGAAGCTTCTTCTGTGATTCATTATGGTCCTTTTAGTGTCTCCGCATAACGCAGCACGAAACGTAGCTTTGCACACGATAAATGTAACCGTTTCAGAGAGAAGAGCGGCCAATATGACCATCTGGCAAAAGTCGATTCGATAGCAAATGACGAAAACTGGAGGATTTCTCAGGTTTTCACTACATATGAACATTTTTCACATTCCAACGTGCAACGCAGCTGTTATAACTCCCTCATGCAAATCGTAAAGTCCCAGCTCATCTCCATCTAAAAAGTCAATAATCGATAACTAAAACTTGAATTGTACTGCTTCTTACTGGCTATCACATCAACTTAGAAGCATCTTCTGTGTTCCATTATGGTGCTTTTAGTGTCTCCGCATACCGCAGCACGCGACATAGCTTTGCACACGATAAATGTAACCGTTTCAGAGAGAAGGGCGGCAAATTTGACGATATGGCATTAAATCGATTCGATAGCAAATGACGAAAACGGGCGGATTTCTCAGGTGTTTAATATATATGAGCACTTTTCACATTCTGTCGTGCAACGTGGCTGCGAGACCTCCCTTCATGCAAAATCTTAAGGTCCTAGCTCATGTCCAAGGCACCAAGGCCGTCTAAAAAAGGCAATAATCGATAACTAAAACTTGATTTGTACTGCTTCGTACTGGCTATCACATCAACTTAGATGCTTCTTTTGTATTATATTATGGTGCTTTTACTGTTTCCACATACCGCAGCACGCGACATAGCTTTGCACACGATAAATGTAACCATTTCAGAGAGAAGAGCGGCCAATAAGACGATCTGGCATTAGGTCGATTCGATAGAAATAACGAAAACGGGCGGATTTCTCAGCTTTTCACTACATACGAAACTTTTCACATCACCCCGTGCAACGTGGCTGCTAGAATTCCCTTCATGCAAAATCATCAGGTCCTAGCTCATGTCCAATGCACCAAAGCCGTCTAAAGAGTCAATAATCGATAACTAAAACTTGAATTGTACTGCTACGTGCTGGCTTTCACATCAACATAGAAGCTTCTTCTGTGTTCTATTATGGTGCTTTTAGTGTCTCCACATACCACAGCAAGCGACATAGCTTTGCACACGATAAATGTAACCGTTTCAGAGAGAAAAGTGGCCAATATGACGATCTGGCATTAAGTCGATTCAATAGCAAATGACGAAAACGGGCGGATTTCTCAGGTTTTCACTACATATGAACACTTTTCACATTCCCCCGTGCAACGCGGCTGCTAGACCTCCCTTCATGCAGGGTCGTAAGGTCCTAGCTCATGTCCAAGGCACCAGAATCGTCTAAAAATTCAATAATCGATAACTAAAACTTTAATTGTACTGTTTCGTATTAGCTATCACATCAACTTAGAAGCTTCTTCTGTGTTCTATTATGATGCTTTTAGTGTCTCTGCATACCGCAGCACGCGACATAGCTTTGCACACGATAAATATAACGGTTTCAGAGAGAATAGCGGGCACTATGACGATCTGGCGTTAAGTCGATTCGATAGCAAATGACGAAACATAGGCGGATATCTCAGGTTTTCACTGTATTTGAACGCTTTTCAAATTCCCCCGTGCAACGCAGCTGCTAGACCTCCCTTCCTGCAAATTCTTATGGTCCTAGCTCATGTCCAAGGCACCAACGCCATATAAAAAGTCAATAAAGGATAACTAAAACTTGAAATCTACTGCTTCGTAATGGCTATCACATCAACTTAGAAGCTTCATGTGTGTTCTATTATGGTGTTTTTAGTGTCTCCGCTTACCTTAGCACGAGACATTGCTTTGCACACGATAAATGTAACCGTTTCAGAGAGAAGAGCGGCCAATATGACGATCTGGCATTAAGTCGATTCGATAGCAAATAACGAAAACGGTCGGATTTCTCAGGTTTTACTACATATGAACACTTTTCACATTCCCCCGTGCAACGCGTCTGTGAGACCTCCATTCCTGCAAAATCTGAATTTCTTTGCTCATGTCCAAGGCACCAATGCCGTGTGAAGAGTCAATAATCGATAAGTAAAACTTGAATTGTACTGCTTCGTACTGGCTATCACATCCACTTAGAAGCTTCATCTGTGTTCTATTATTGTGCTTTTGGTGTCTAGACATTCCGCAGCTCGCGACATAGTTTTTTACACGATAAATGTAGACGTTTCAGGGAGAAGAGCGGCCGGTATGACGATCTGGCATTACGTCGATTCCATAGCAAATGACGAAAACGGTCGGATTTCTCAGGTTTTTACAACATATGAATACTTATCACATTCTCTCGTGCAACGTGGCTGCTAGACCTCCCTTCATGCAAAATCTTAAGGTCACAGCCCTTGTTCAAGGCACCAAAGCCGTCTGACAAGTCAATAATCGATAACTAAAACTTGAATTGTACTGCTTCGTACTGGTATCACATCAACTTAGAAGCTTCTTGTGTGTTCTATTACGCTGTTTTTAGTGTCTCCGCATACCGCAGCACGCGATATGGCTTTGCACACGACAAATGTAACAGTTTCAGAGAGAAGAGCGGACAATATGACGATCTGGCATTAAGTCGATTCGATAGCAAATGACAAAAACTGTCGGATTTCTCACGTTTTCACTACATATGAACTCTTTTTACATTCTCCCGTGCAACGCGGCTGCTAGTCCTCCATTCATGCAAGTTGGTAAGGTCCTAGCTCATGTCCAAGGCACGAAAATCGCCTAAAAAGTCAATAATCGATAACTAAAACTTGAATTGTACTGCTTCGTACTGGCTATCACATCAACTTAGAAGATTCATCTGTCTTCTATTATGGTGTTTTTAGTGTCTCCGCATACCGCAGCACGCGACATAGCTTAGCACACGATGAATGTAACCGTTTCATAGAGAAGAGCGGCCAATTGGACGATATGACAAAAGTCGATTCGATAGCGAATGACGAAAATTGGCGGATTTCACAGGTTTTCACTTTATATGAACACTTTTCACATTCCCCCGTGCAACGCGGCTCCTAGATCTCCCTTCAAGCAAAATATTAAGGTCCTAGCTCATGTCCAAGGCACCGAAGCCGTCTAAAAAGTCAACAATCGATAGCTAAAAATTGAATTGTATTGCTTCGTTTTGGCTATCATATCAACTTAGAAGCTTCTTCTGTGTTCTATTATGGTGCTTTTAGTGTCTCCGCATAGCGCAGCACGCGACATGGCTTTGCACACGATAAATGTAACCGTTTTAGTGAGAATACCAGCCGAAATGGCGATCTGGCATTTAGTCGATTCGATAGCAAATGACGAAAACGGGCGGATTTCTCAGGTTTTTTTTGCATATGAAAACTTTTCACGGTCTCCAGTGCAACGCGGCTGTTAGACCTCCCTTCATTCAAAATCGTAAGGTCCTAGCTCATGTCCAAGGCACCAAAGCAGTCTAAAAAGTCAATAATCGATAACTAAAACTTCAACTGTACTGCTTCGTACTGTCTATCACATCAACTGAGAAGCTTCTTCTGTGATCTATTATGGTGCGTTTAGTGTCTCCGCATACCGCAGCGCGTGACCTTGCTTTGCACACGATAAATGTAACCGATTCAGAGAGAAGAGCGGCCAATATGACGATCTGGCATTAAGTCGATTCGATAGCAAGTGACGAAAACGGGCGGATCTCTCAGGTTTTCACTACATATGAACACATTTCACATTCCCCCATGCAACGCAGCTCCTAGATCTCCCTTCATGCAATATCTTAAGGTCGACGCTTATGTCAAAGGAACCAAAGCCTTCATAAAAGTCAATAATCGATAACTGAAACTTGAATTGTACTGCTTCGTACTGGATATCATGTCATCATAGAAGCTTCTTCTGTGTTCTGTTATGGTGCTTTTAGTGTCTCCGCATACCGCAGCACGCGACATAGCTTTGCACATGATAAACGTAATCATTTCAGAGAGAATAGCGGGCAATATGACGATTTGGCATTAATTCGATTCGATAGCAAATGACGAAAACGGGCGGATTTCTCAGGTTTTCACCACACATGAACACATTTCACATTCTCCCGTGCAACGCGGCTGCTCGACCTCCCTTCATACAAATTGGTAAGGTCCTAGCTCATGTACAAGGCACCAAACCCGTCTAAAAAGTCAATAATTGATAACTAAAACTACAATAGTACTGCTTCGTACTGGCTATCACATCAACTTAGAAGCTTCTTCTGTGATTCATTATGGTCCTTTTAGTGTCTCCGCATAACGCAGCACGAAACGTAGCTTTGCACACGATAAATGTAACCGTTTCAGAGAGAAGAGCGGCCAATATGACCATCTGGCAAAAGTCGATTCGATAGCAAATGACGAAAACTGGAGGATTTCTCAGGTTTTCACTACATATGAACATTTTTCACATTCCAACGTGCAACGCGGCTGCTATAACTCCCTCATGCAAATCGTAAAGTCCCAGCTCATCTCCATCTAAAAAGTCAATAATCGATAACTAAAACTTGAATTGTACTGCTTCTTACTGGCTATCACATCAACTTAGAAGCATCTTCTGTGTTCCATTATGGTGCTTTTAGTGTCTCCGCATACCACAGCACGCGACATATCTTTGCACTTTATAAATGTAACCGTTTCAGAGAGAATACCGGCCAATATGACGATCTGGCATTAAGTCGATTCGATAGGAAATGACGAAAACAAGCGGATTTCTCAGGTTTTCAATGCATATGAACAGTTTTCACATTCTCCCGTGCAACGCGGCTGCTAGACCCCCCTTCATTCAAGGTCGTAAGGTCCTAGCTAATGTCCAATTCACCAATATAGTCTAAAAATTCAATAACCGATAACTAAAACTTGAATTGTACTGCTTTGTACAGGCTATCACATCAGGACAGGTCGTAGCTCATGTCAAAGGAACCAAAGCCGTCTAAAAAGTCAATAATCGATAACAAAATCATAAATTGTACTGCTTCGTACTGGCTATCACATCAATTTAGAAGCTTCTTCTGTGTTCTGTTATGGTGCTTTTAGTGTCTCCACATACCGCAGCACGCGACATAGCTTTGCACACGATACATGTAACCATTTAAGAGAGAAGAGCGGGCAATATGACGATCTGGCACTAAGTCGATTCGATAGCAAATGTCGAAAACGGGCGGATTTCTCAGGTTTCCACTATATATGAACACTTTTCACATTCCCCCGTGCAACGCAGCTCCTAGACATCCTTTCATGCAATATCGTAAGGTCGTAGCTCATGTCAAAGGAACCAGGTTTCCACTATATATGAACACTTTTCACATACCCCCGTGCAACGCAGCTCCTAGACATCCTTTCATGCAATATCGTAAGGTCGTAGCTCATGTCAAAGGAACCAATGCCGTCTAAAAAGTCAATAATCGATAACTAAAACTTGAATTGTACTGCTTCGTAGTGGCTATCACTTTATCATAGAAGCTTCTTCTGTGTTCTGTTATGGTGCTTTTAGTGTCTCCGCATACCGCAGCACGCGACATAGCTTTGCACACGATAAATGTAACCGTTTCAGAGAGAAGGGCGGCAAATTTGACGATATGGCATTAAATCGATTCGATAGCAAATGACGAAAACGGGCGGATTTCTCAGGTGTTTAATATATATGAGCACTTTTCACATTCTGTCGTGCAACGTGGCTGCGAGACCTCCCTTCATGCAAAATCTTAAGGTCCTAGCTCATGTCCAAGGCACCAAGGCCGTCTAAAAAAGGCAATAATCGATAACTAAAACTTGAATTGTACTGCTTCGTACTGGCTATCACATCAACTTAGATGCTTCTTTTGTATTATATTATGGTGCTTTTACTGTTTCCACATACCGCAGCACGCGACATAGCTTTGCACAAGGTAAATGTAACCATTTCAGAGAGAAGAGCGGCAAATAAGACGATCTGGCATTAGGTCGATTCGATAGAAATAAAGAAAACGGGCGGATTTCTCAGCTTTTCACTACATACGAAACTTTTCACATCACCCCGTGCAACGTGGCTGCTAGAATTCCCTTCATGCAAAATCTTCAGGTCCTAGCTCATGTCCAATGCACCACAGCCGTCTAAAAAGTCAATAATCGATAACTAAAACTTGAATTGTACTGCTACGTGCTGGCTTTCACATCAACATAGAAGTTTCTTCTGTGTTCTATTATGGTGCTTTTAGTGTCTCCACATACCACAGCAAGCGACATAGCTTTGCACACGATAAATGTAACCGTTTCAGAGAGAAAAGTGGCCAATATGACGATCTGGCATTAAGTCGATTCAATAGCAAATGACGAAAGCAGGCGGATTTCTCCGGTTTTAACTACATATGAACACTTTTCACATTCCCCCATGCAACGCGGCGGCTAGACCTCCGTCCCTGCAAAATCTTAAGGTCCTAGACCATGCCCACGGCACCAAAGCCGTCTAAAAAGTCAATAATCGATAACTAAAACTTGAATTGCACAGCTTCGTACTGGCTATCACATTAACTTAGGTGCTTCTTTTGTATTATATTATGGTGCTTTTCGTGTCTCCACATACCGCAGCACGCGACATAGCATTGCACACGATAAATGTAACCATTTCAGAGAGAAGAACCGTCAATATGACGCTCTGGCATTAGGTCGATTCGATAGCAAATAACGAAAACGGGCGGATTTCTCAGGTTTTCACTACATATGAACACTTTTCACATTCCCCTGTGCAACGCGGCTGCTATACCTACCTTCTTACAAAATCTTAAGGTACTAGCTCATGTCCAAGGCACCAAAGCCGTCTAAAAAGTCAATAGTCGATAACTAAAACTTGAAATGTACGGCTATGTACTTTCTATCACATCAACTTACATGCTTCTTCTGTGTTCTGTTATGGTGCTTTTAGTGTTCAGGCATTCCGCAGTAGGCGAGATAGCTTTGCACACGATAAATGTAACCGTTCAAGAGAGAAGAGCGGCAAATATGAAGATCTGGCATTAGGTCGATTCGATAGCAAATAACGAAAACGGGCGGATTTCTCAGCTTTTACTACATACGAAACTTTTCACATCACCCCGTGCAACGTGGCTGCTAGAATTCCCTTCATGCAAAATCTTCAGGTCCTAGCTCATGTCCAATGCACCAAAGCCGTCTAAAAAGTCAATAATCGATAACTATAACTTGAATTGCACTGCTTCGTACTGGCTATCACATCAACTTAGTAGTTTCTTGTGTGTTCTATTATGCAGTTTTTAGTGTCTCCGCATACCGCAGCACGCGACATAGCTTTGCACACGATAAATGTAACCATTTCAGAGAGAAGAACCGTCAATATGACGATCTCGCATTAAGTCGATTCGATAGCAAATGACGAAAACGGGCCGATTTCTCAGGTTTTCACTACATATGAACACTTTTCACATTCCCCTGTGCAACGCGGCTGCTATACCTACCTTCTTACAAAATCTTAAGGTACTAGCTCAAGTCCAAGACACCAAAGCCGTCTAAAAAGTCAATAATCGATAACTAAAACTTGAAATGTACGGCTTCGTACTGGCTATCACATCAACTTAGATGCTTCTCCTATGTTCCATTATGGTGCTTTTAGTGTCTAGGCATTCCGCAGCAGGCGAGATAGCTTTGCACACGATAAATGTAACCGTTCAAGAGAGAAGAGCGGCCAATATGAAGATCTGGCATTAGGTCGATTCGATAGCAAATAACGAAAACGGGCGGATTTCTCAGCTTTTCACTACATACGAAACTTTTCACATCACCCCGTGCAACGTGGCTGCTAGAATTCCCTTCATGCCAAATCTTAAGGTCTTAGATCATGTTCGATTCACCAAAGCCGTCTAAAAACTCAATAATCGATAACCAAAACTTGAATTGTACTGCTACGTGCTGGCTTTCACATCAACTTAGAAGCTTCTTCTGTGTTCTATCACATCAACTTAGAAATTTCTTCTGTGTTCTGTTATGGTGCTTTTAGTGTCTCCTCATACCGCAGCACGCGACATAGCTTTGTACACGATAAATGCAACCGTTTCAGAGAGAAAAGCGGCCAATATGACGATCTGGCATTAAGTCGATTCTATAGCAAATTACGAAAGCAAGCGGATTTCTCCGGTTTTCACTACATATCAACACTTTTCACATTCTCCCATGCAACGCGGCTTCTAGACCTCCCTTCCTGCAAAATCTGAAGGTCCTAGCTCATGTCCAAGGCACCAAAGCCGTCTAAAAAAGGCAATAATCGAAAACTGAAATTTGAATTGTACTGCTTCGTACTGGCTATCACATTAACTTAGGTGCTTCTTTTGTATTATATTATGATGCTTTTCGTGTCTCCACATACCGCAGCACGCGACATAGCATTGCACACGATAAATGTAACCATTTTAGAGAGAAGAACCGTCAATATGACGATCTGGCATTAAGTCGATTCGATAGCAAATGACGAAAACGGCAGATTTCTCAGGTTTTCACTACATATGAACACTTTTCACATTCCCCTGTGCAACGCGGCTGCTATACCTACCTTCTTACAAAATCTTAAGGTACTAGCTCATGTCCAAGGCACCAAAGCCGTCTAAAAAGTCAATAATCGATAACTAAAACTTGAAATGTACGGCTTCGTACTGGCTATCACATTAACTTAGATGCTTCTCCTATGTTCCATTATGGTGCTTTTAGTGTCTAGGCATTCCGCAGCAGGCGAGATAGCTTTGCACACGATAAATGTAACCGTTCAAGAGAGAAGAGCGGCCAATATGAAGATCTGGCATTAGGTCGATTCGATAGCAAATAACGAAAACGGGCGGATTTCTCAGGTTTTTACAACATATGAACACTTTTCACATTCTCTCGTCCAACGTGGCTGCTAGACCTCCCTTCATGCAAAATCTTAAGGTCCTAGCTCATGTCCAATGCACCAAAGCCGTCTAAAAAGTCAATAATCGATAACTAAAACTTGAAATGTACGGCTAAGTACTTTCTATCACATCAACTTAGATGCTTCTTCTGTGTTCTATTATGGTGCTTTTAGTGTTCAGGCATTCCGCAGCTCGCGACATAGGTTTGCACACGATAAATGTAAACGTTTCAGAGAGAATACAGGCCAATATGACGATCTGGGATTAAGTCGATTCGATAGCAAATGACGAAAACGGGCGGATTTCTCAGGTTTTCACTACATATAAACACTTTTCACATTCTCGCGTGCAACGCGGGTGTTATACCTCCCTTCATGCAGGGTCGTAAGGTCCTAGCTCATATCCAAGGCACCAGAATCGTCTAAAAATTCAATAATCGATAACTAAAACTTGAATTATACTGCTTCGTACTTTCTATCACATCAACTTAGATGCTTCTTTTGTATTATATTATGGTGCTTTTCGTGTCTCCACATACCGCAGCACGCGACATAGCATTGCACACGATAAATGTAACCATTTCAGAGAGAAGAACCGTCAATATGACGATCTGGCATTAAGTCGATTCGATAGCAAATGACGAAAACGGGCAGATTTCTCAGGTTTTCACTACATATGAACACTTTTCACATTCCCCTGTGCAATGCGGCTACTATACCTATCTTGATGCAAAATCTTAAGGTACTAGCTCATGTCCAAGGCGCCAAAGCCGTCTAAAAAGTCAATAATCGATAACTAAAACTTGAAATGTACGGCTTCGTACTGGCTATCACATCAACTTAGATGCTTCTCCTATGTTCCATTATGGTGCTTTTAGTGTCTAGGCATTCCGCAGTAGGCGAGATAGCTTTGCACACGATAAATGTAACCGTTCAAGAGAGAAGAGCGGCAAATATGAAGATCTGGCATTAGGTCGATTCGATAGCAAATAACGAAAACGGGCGGATTTCTCAGCTTTTACTACATACGAAACTTTTCACATCACCCCGTGCACCGTGGCTACTAGACCTCCCTTCGTGCAAAATCTTAAGATCCTAGCTCATGTCCAATGCACCAAAGCCGTCTAAAAAGTCAATAATCGATAACCAAAACATGAATTACACTGCTTCGTACTGGCTATCAGATCAACATAGAAGCTTCTTGTGTGTTCTATTATGCTGTTTTTAGTGTCTCTGCATACCGCAGCACGCGATATGGCTTTGCACACGACAAATGTAACAGTTTCAGAGAGAAGAGCGGCCAATATGACGATCTGGCATTAAGTCGATTCTATAGCAAATGACGAAAACGGGCGGATTTCTCAGGTTTTTACTACATATGAACACTTTTCACATTCCCCCGTGCAACGCGGCTGCGAGACCTCTATTCCTGCTAAATCTTAAAGTCCTAGCTCATGTCCAAGGCACCAAAGCCGTCTATAAAGACAATAATCGATAACTAAAGCTTGAATTGTACTGCTTCGTACTTTCTATCACATCAACTTAGATGCTTCTTTTGTATTATATTATGGTGATTTTCGTGTCTCCACATACCGCAGCACGCGACATAGCATTGCACACGATAAAGGTAACCATTTCAGAGAGAAGAACCGTCAATATGACGATCTGGCATTAAGTCGATTCGATAGCAAATGACGAAAACGGGCAGATTTCTCAGGTTTTCACTACATATGAACACTTTTCACATTCCCCTGTGCAACGCGGCTGCTATACCTATCTTGATGGAAAATCTTAAGGTACTAGCTCATGTCCAAGGCGCCAAAGCCGTCTAAAAAGTCAATAATCGATAACTAAAACTTGAAATGTACGGCTTCGTACTGGCTATCACATCAACTTAGATGCTTCTCCTATGTTCCATTATGGTGCTTTTAGTGTCTAGGCATTCCGCAGTAGGCGAGATAGCTTTGCACACGATAAATGGAACCGTTTCAGAGAAAAGAGCGGCCAATATGACAATCTGGCATTAAGTTGATTCGATAGCAAAAGACGAAACGGGCTGATTTCTCAAGTTTTCACTACATATGAACACGTTTCACATTCCCCCATGAAACGTGGCTGCTAGACCTCCCTTCATGCAAAATCGTAAGGTCCTAGCACATATCCAAGGCACCAAAGAAGGGTAAAAAGTCAATAATCGATAACTAAAGCTTGAATTGTACTACTTCTAACTGGCTATTATATCAACTTAGAAGCATAGAAGTAAGAAGTAGTACAATTCAAGTTTTAGGTATCGATTATTGACTTTTTAAATGGATTTGGTGGCTTGGACATGAGCTAGGACCTTAATATTCCGCATGAAAGGAGAACTAGCAGCCGAGTTGCACGGGAGAATGTGAAAAGTGTTCATATGTAGTAAAAAACCTGAGAAATCCGTCCGTTTTCGTCATTTATTATTGAATCGATTTAAAGCCAGATCTTGATATTGGCCGCTCGTCTCTCTGAAACGGTTCTACTTATCATCTGCAAAGCTATGTCGCGTGCTGCGGTATGCGGAGACACTAAAAGCACCATAGTAGAAAACAGATGAAGCTTCTAGGTTGATGTAATAGCCATTAAGAAGTAGTGCAATTCAAGTTTTCGGTATCGATTGTTGACTTTTTACCCTTCTTTGGTGCCTTGGACATGAGCTAGGAACCTAAGATTCTGCATGAAAGGAGGACTAGCAGCCGCGTTGTACGGGAGAATGTGAAAAGTGTTCTTATGTAGTAAAAACCTGAGAAATTCATCCGTTTTCGTCATTTGTTATCGAATCGACTTAAAGCTAGATTGTCACATTGTCCTTTCTTCTGTCTGAAACAGTTACATTTATCGTCTGCAAAGCTATGTCGCGTGCTGCGGTATGCGGAGACACTAGAAGCACCGTAGTAGAACACAGATGAAGCTTCTAAGTTGATGTAATAGCCAGTAAGAAGTAGTACAATTCAAGTTTTAGTTATAGCTTATTGACTTTTTAGCTGGCTTTGGTGCCTTGGACATGAGCAAGTTCCTTAAGATCCTGCATGAAAGGAGGACTAGCAGCCGAGTTACACGGGAGAATGTGAATAGTGTTCATATGTAGTAAAAACCTGAGAAATCCGCCCGTTTTCGTCATTTGTTATCGAATCGACTTAAAGCCAGATCGTCACATTGGCCGCTCTTCTCTCTGAAACGGTTGTATTTATCGTCTGCAAAGCTATGTCGCGTGCTGTGGGATGCGAGACATTAAATGCACCATAGTAGAACACAGATGAAGCTTCTAAATTGATGTACTAGCCAGTAAGAAGTAGTACAATTCAAGTTTTAGTTATGGATATTGACTTTTTAACCTTCTTTCGTGCCCTGGACATGAGCTAGGAACTTAGGATTTTGCATGAAAGGAGGACTAGCAGCTGAGTTGCACGGGAGAATGTGAATAGTGTTCATATGTAGTAAAAACCTGAGATATCCGCCCGTTTTCGTCATTTGTTATCGAATCGACTTAAAGCCAGATCGTCACATTGGCCGCTCTTCTCTCTGAAACGGTTGTACTTATCGTCTGCAAAGCTATGTCGCGTGCTGCGGTATGCGGAGACACTAAAATCGCCATAGTAGGATACAGATGAAGCTTCTAAGTTGATGTAATAGCCAGTAAGAAGTAGTACAATTCAAGTTTTAGGCATCGATTATTGACTTTTTAGCTGGCTTTGATGCCTTGGACATGACCTAGAACCTTAACGTTTTGCATGAAAGGAGGACTAGCAGCCGAGTTTCACGGGAGAATGTGAAAAGTGTTCATATGTAGTAAAAACCTGAGAAATCCGTCCGTGTTCGTCATTTGTTATGGAATCGACTTAAAGCCAGATCTTCACATTGGCCGCTCTTCTCTCTGAAACTGTTGTACTTCTCGTCTGCAAAGCTATGTCGCGTGCTGCGGTATGCGGAGACACTAAAAGCACCATAGTAGAACACAGATGAAGCTTCTAAATTGATGTAATAGCCAGTAAGAAGTAGTACAATTCAGGTTTTAGTTATGGATTATTGACTTTTTACCCTTCTTTTGTGCCTTGGACATGAGCAAGTAACTTAAGATTTTGCATGAAAGGAGGACTACCCGCGTTCCATGGGAGAATGTGAAAAGGGTTCATATGTAGTAAAAATCTGAGAAATCCATCCGTCTTCGTCATTTGTTATCGAATCGACTTAAAGCCAGATCTTCACATTGGCCGCTCTTCTCTCTGAAACGGTTGTACTTATCGTCTGCAAAGCTATGTCGCGTGCTGCGGTATGCGGAGAATCTAAAAGCACTATAGTAGAACACAGATGAAGCTTCTAAGAAGGTGTAATAGACAGTAAGAAGTAGTACAATTCAAGTTTTAGGTATCGATTATTGACTATTTACCCTTCTTTGGTGCCTTGGACATGAGCTAGGAACTTAAGATTTTGCACGAAAGGAGGACTAACAGCCGCGTTGCCTTGGACATGAGCTATGACCTTACGATTTTGCATGAGTCGTTGTCTAGAATACGCGTTGCACGGGGGAATGTGAAAAGTGTTCATACGTAGTGAAAACCTCAGAAATGCGCCCGTTTTCGTCATTTGCTATCGAATCGACTTAATGCCAGATCGTCATATTGGCCGCTCTTCTCTCTGAAACGGTTACATTTATCGTGTGCAAGGCTATATAGCGTGCTGCGGTATGCGGAGACACTAAAAGCACTATAATAGAACACAGAAGAAGCTTCTAATTTGATGTGATAATGAGTACGAAGCAGTACAATTCAAATTTTAGTTATCGATTATTGAAATTTTCGAAGGCTTTGGTGCCTTGGATATGAGCTAGGACCTTAAGATTTTGCATGTAGGGAGGTCTAGCAGCCGCGTTGCACGGGGGAATGTGAAACGTGTTCATTTGTAGTGGAAACCTGAGAAATTCGCACGTTTTCGTCATTTGCTATCGAATCGACTTAATGCCAGATCGTCACATTGGCCACACGTCTCTCTTTAACGATTATATTTATCGTGTGCAAAGCTATGTCGCGTGCTGCGGTATGCGGAGACACTAAAAGCAATATATTAGAACACAGAAGAAGCTTCTAAGTTGATGTGATAGCCAGTACGAAGCAGTAAAATTCAAGTTTTATTTATCGTTTATTGACTTTTTAGACGACTTTGGTGCCGTGGACATGAGCTAGGACCTTAAGATTTTACATGAAGGGAGGTCTGGCAGCCGCGTTGCACGGGGGAATGTGAAAACTCTTCATATGTAGTGAAAACGTGAGCAATCCTCGGGTTTTCGTCACTTGCTATTGAATCGACGTAATGCCAGATCGTCATATTGGCCGCTCTTCTATCAGAAACGGTTATATTTATCATGTGGAAAACCATGTCGCGTGCTGCGATATGCGGAGACACTAGTAGCACCATAATATGACACAGAAGAAGCTTCTAAGTTGATGTGATAAAGAGTACGAAGCAGTAAAATTCAAGTTTTAGTTATCGATTATTGACTATTTCGACGGATTTGGTGCTTTGGAGATGAGCTATGACCTTAAGATTTGGCATGAAGGGAGGTCTAGCAGCCGCGTTGCACGGGGGAATGTGAAAAGTGTTCATTTGTGGTGAAAAGCTGAGAAATCTGCACGTTTTCGTCATTTGCTATCGAATCGACGTAATGCCAGATCGTCATATTGGCCGCTCCTCTATCTGAATCGGTTACATTTATCATGTGGAAAACTATGTCGCGTGCTGCAGTATGCGGAGACACTAGTAGCACCATAATACACTCCTGGAAATTGAAATACGAACACCGTGAATTCATTGTCCCTGGAAGGGGAAACTTTATTGACACATTCCTGGGGTCGGATACATCACATGATCCCACAGACAGAACCACAGGCACATAGACACAGGCAACAGAGCATGCACAATGTCGGCACTAGTACAGGGTATATCCACCTTTCGCAGCAATGCAAACTGCTATTCTCCCACGGAGACGATCGTAGAGATGCTGGATGTAGTCCTGTGGAACGGCTTGCCATGCCATTTCCACGTGGCGACTTGGACCAGCGTTCGTGCTGGACGTGCAGACCGCGTGAGACGACGCTTCATCCAGTCCCAAACATGCTCAATGGGGGACAGATCCGGAGATCTTGCTGGCCAGGGTAGTTGACTTACACCTTCTAGAGCACGTTGGGTGGCACGGGATACATGCGGACGTGCATTGTCCTGTTGGAACAGCAAGTTCCCTTGCCGGTCTAGGAATCGTAGAACGATGGGTTCGATGACGGTTTGGATGTACCGTGCACTATTCAGTGTCCCCTCGACGATCACCAGAGGTGTACGGCCAGTGTAGGAGATCGCTCCCCACACCATGATGCCGGGTGTTGGCCCTGTGTGCCTCGGTCGTATGCAGTCCTGATTGTGGCGCTCACCTGCACAGCGCCAAACACGCATACGACCATCATTGGCACCACGGCAGAAGCGATTCTCATCGCTGAAGACGACACGTCTCCATTTGTCCCTACATTCACGCCTGTCGCGACACCACTGGAGGTGGGCTGCACGATGTTGGGGCGTGAGCAGAAGACGGCCTAACGGTGTGCGGGACCGTTGCCCAGCTTCATGGAGACGGTTGCGTATGGTCCTCTAAAACTTGAATTGTACTACTTCTTACTGGCTATTACATCAACTTAGAAGCTTCATCTGTGTTCTACTACGGTGCTTCTAGTGTCTCCGCATACCGCAGCACGCGACATAGCTTTGCAGACGATAAATGTAACTGTTTCAGACAGAAGAGCCGACAATGTGACAATCTAGCTTCAAGTCGATTCGATAACAAATGACAAAAACGGACGGATTTCTCAGGCTTTTACTACATATGAACACTTTTCACATTCTCCCGTGCAACGCGGCTGCTAGTCCTCCTTTCATGCAAAATCTTAAGTTCCTAGCTCATGTCCAGGGCACCAAAGAGGGTTAAAAAGTCAATAATCCATAACTAAAACTTGAATTGTACTACTTCTTACTGGCTATTACATCAGTTGAGAAGCTTCATCTGTGTTCTACTATGGTGCTTTTAGTGTCTCGCATACCGAAGCACGCGACATAGCTTTGCAGACGATAAGTACAACCGTTTCAGAGAGAAGAGCGGCCAATGTGACGATCTGGCTTTAAGTCGATTCGATAACAAATGACGAAAACGGACGGATTTCTCAGGTTTTTACTACATATGAACACTATTCACATTCTCCAATGCAACTCGGCTGCTAGTCCTCCTTTCATGCAAAATGTTAAGGTCCTAGCTCATGACCAAGTCACAAAAGCCAGCTAAAAAGTCAATAATCTATAACTAAAACTTGAATTGTACTACTTCTTACTGGCTATTACATCAACTTAGAAGCTTCATCTGTGTTCTACTATGGTGCTTCTAGTGTCTCCGCATTCCGCAGCACGCGACATTGCTTTGCAGACGATAAATGTAACCGTTTCAGATTGAAGAGCGGCCAATGTGACAATCTGGCTTTAAATCGATTCGATAACAAATGACGAAAACGAACGGATTTCTCAGGTTTTTACTACATATGAATACTTTTCACATTCTCCCGTGCAACTCGGCTGCTGGTCCTCCTTCCATGCAAAATGTTAAGGTCCTAGCTCATGTCCAAGGCACCAAAGCCAGCTAAAAATTCAATAATCTATAACTAAAACTTGAATTGTACTACTTCTCACTTGCTATTACATCAACATAGAGGCTTCATCTGTGTTCTACTATGGTGCTTTTAGTGTCCCCGCATACCGCAGCACGCGACATAGCTTTGCAGACGATATATGTAACCGTTTCAGACTGAAGTGCGGCCAATGTGACGATCTGGCTTCAAGTCGATTCGATAACAAATGACGAAATCGGACGGATAACTAGGTTTTTACTACATATGAACAGTTTTCACATTCTCCCGTGCAACTCGGCAGCTAGTCCTCCTTTCATGCAGAATCTTAAGGTCCTAGCTCATGTCCAAGGAACCAAAGCCAGCTAAAAAGTCAATAATCGATACCTAAAACTTGAATTGTACTACTTCTTACTGGCTATTACATCAACTTAGAACCTTCATCTGTGTTCTACTATGGTGCTAATAGTGTCTCCGCATACCGCAGCACGCGACATAGCTTTGCAGACGATAAGTACAATCGTTTCAGAGAGAAGAGCGACCAATGTGACGATCTGGCTTTAAGTCGATTCGATAACAAATGACGAAAACGGACGGATTTCTCAGGTTTTTACTACATATGAACACCTCTTACATTCTCCCGTGCAACTCGGCTGCTGGTCCTCCTTTCATGCAAAATGTTAAGGTCCTAGCTCATATCCAAGGCACCAAAGAAGTGTAAAAAGTCAATAATCGATACCTCAAACGTGAATTGTACTACTTCTCACTTGCTATTACATCAACATAGAAGCTTCATCTGTGTTCTACTATGGTGCTTTTAGTGTCCCCGCATACCGCAGCACGCGACATAGCTTTGCAGACGATAAATGTAACCGTTTCAGAGAGAAGAGCGGCCAATGTGACGATCTGGCATTAAGTCGATTCGATAAAAAATGACGAAAACGGACGGATTTCTCAGGTTTTTACTACATACGAACACTTTTCACATTCTGCCGTGCAACTCGGCTGCTAGTTCTCTTATCATGCAGAATCTTAAGGTCCTAGCTCATGTCCAACCGCACCAAAGCGCAGCTAAAAAGTCAATAATCGATACCTAATACTTGAATTGTACTACTTCTTACTGGCTATTACATCAACATAGAAGCTTCATCTGTGTTCTGCTATGGTGCTTTTAGTATTTCCACATACCGCAGCACGCGACATAGCTTTGCAGACGATAAGTACAACCGTTTCAGAGAGAAGAGAGGCCAATGTGACGATTTGGCTTTAAGTCGATTCGATAACAAATGACGAAAACGGACGGATTTCTCAGGTTTTTACTACATGTGAACACTTTTCACATTTTCCCGTGCAACTCGGCTGCTGGTTCTCCTTTCATGCAGAATCTTAAGGTCCTAGCTCATGTCCAAGGCACCAATGGCAGCTAAAAAGTCAATAATCGATACCTAAAACTTGAATTGTACTACTTCTTACTGGCTATTACATCAACTTAGAAGCTTCATCTGTGTTCTACTATGGTGCTTTTAGTGTCTCCGCATACCGCAGCACACGTCATAGCATTGCAGACGATAAGTACAACCGTTTCAGAGAGAAGAGCGGCCAGTGTGACATTCTGGCTTTATGTCGATTCGATAACAAATGACGAATACGGACGGATTTCTCAGGTTTTTACTACATATGAACACTTTTCACATACTCTCGTGCAACTCGGCTGCTAGTTCTCCTTTCATGCAGAATCTTAAGGTCCTAGCTCATGTCCAAGGCACCAAAGCCAGCTAAAAAGTCAATAATCGATACCTAAAACTTGAATAGTACTACTTCTTACTGGCTATTACATCAACTTAGAAGCTTCATCTGTGTTCTACTATGGTGCTTTTAGTGTCTCCGCAGACCGCAGCACGCGACATAGCGATGCAGTCGATAAGTACAATCGTTTCAGAGAGAAGAGCGACCAATGTGACGATCTGGCTTTAAGTCGATTCGATAACAAATGACGATAACGAACGGATTTTTCGGGTTTTTCCTGCATATGAACACTTTTCACATTCTCCCGTGCAACTCAGCTGCTAGTCCTCCTTTCATGCAGAATCTTAAGGTCCTAGCTCATGTCCAAGGCACCAAAGCCAGCTAAGAAATTAATAATCGATACCTAAAACTTGAATTGGACTACTTCTTACTGGCTATTACATTAAATTAGATGCTTCATCTGTGTTTTACTATTGTGGTTTTAGTGTCTCCGCATACCGAAGCACGCGACATAGCTTTGCAGACGATAAGTACAACCGTTTCAGAGAGAAGAGCGGCCAATGTGACGATCTGGCTTTAAGTCGATTCGATAACAAATGACGAAAACGGACGGATTTCTCAGGTTTTTACTACATATGAACACTATTCACATTCTCCAGTGCAACTCGGCTGCTAGTCCTCCTTTCATGCAAAATGTTAAGGTCCTAGCTCATGACCAAGTCACAAAAGCCAGCTAAAAATTCAATAATCTATAACTAAAACTTGAATTGTACTACTTCTCACTTGCTATTACATCAACATAGAGGCTTCATCTGTGTTCTACTATGGTGCTTTTAGTGTCCCCGCATACCGCAGCACGCGACATAGCTTTGCAGACGATAAATGTAACCGTTTCAGACTGAAGTGCGGCCAATGTGACGATCTGGCTTCAAGTCGATTCGATAACAAATGACGAAAACGGACGGATAACTAGGTTTTTACTACATATGAACAGTTTTCACATTCTCCCGTGCAACTCGGCAGCTAGTCCTCCTTTCATGAAGAATCTTAAGGTCCTAGCTCATGTCCAAGGAACGAAAGCCAGCTAAAATGTCAATAATCGACACCTAAAACTTGTATTGTACTACTTCTTACTGGCTATTACATCAACTTAGAACCTTCATCTGTGTTCTACTATGGTGCTAATAGTGTCTCCGCATACCGCAGCACGCGACATAGCTTTGCAGACGATAAGTTCAATCGTTTCAGAGAGAAGAGCGACCAATGTGACGATCTGGCTTTAAGTCGATTCGATAACAAATGACGAAAACGGACGGATTTCTCAGGTTTTTACTACATATGAACACCTCTTACATTCTCCCGTGCAACTCGGCTGCTGGTCCTCCTTTCATGCAAAATGTTAAGGTCCTAGCTCATATCCAAGGCACCAAAGAAGTGTAAAAAGTCAATAATCGATACCTCAAACGTGAATTGTACTACTTCTCACTTGCTATTACATCAACATAGAAGCTTCATCTGTGTTCTACTATGGTGCTTTTAGTGTCCCCGCATACCGCAGCCCGCGACATAGCTTTGCAGACGGTAAATGTAACCGTTTCAGAGAGAAGAGCGGCCAATGTGATGATCTGGCTTTAAGTCGATTCGATAAAAAATGACGCAAACGTGCGGATTTCTCAGGTTTTTGCTACATATGAACACTTTTCACATTCTCCCGTGCAACGCGGCAGCTAGTCCTCCTTTCATGCAAAACGTTAAGGTCCTAGAACATGTCCAAGGCACCAAAGTAGTGTAAAAAGTCAATAATCGATAACTAAAACTTGAATTGTACTACTTCTTACTGGCTATTACATCAACCTAGAAGCTTCATCTGTGTTCTACTATGGTGCTTTTAGTGTCTCCGCATACCGCAGCACGAGACATAGCTTTGCAGACGATAAATGTAACCGTTTCAGACTGAAGTGCGGCCAATGTGTCGATCTGGCTTCAAGTCGATTCGATAACAAATGACGAAAACGGACGGATTTCTCAGGTTTTTACTACATATGAACACTTTTCACATTCTCCCGTGCAACGCGGCTGCTAGTCCTCCTTTCATGCAAAATCTTAAGTTCCTAGCTCATGACGAAGGCAACAAAGAAGGGTAAAAAGTCAATAATCGATAAATAAAACTTGAATTGTACTACTTCTTACTGGCTATTACACCTTCTTAGAAGCTTCATGTGTGTTCTACTATGGTGCTTTTAGTGTCTCCGCATACCGCAACACACGTCATAGCCTTGCAGACGATAAGTACAACCGTTTCAGAGAGAAGAGAGGCAAAAGTGTCGAACTGGCTTTAATGCGATTCGATAACAAATGACGAAAACGGACGGATTTCTCAGGTTTTTACTACATATGAACACTTTTCACATTCTCCCGTACAACTCGGTTGCCAGTCCTCCTTTCATGCAGATTCTTAAGGTCCTAGCTCATCTCCAAGGCGCCAAAGCCAGCTAAAAAGTCCATAATCGATACCTAAAACTTGAATTGTACTACTTCTTACAGGCTATTACATTTAATTAGATGCTTCATCTGTGTTTTACTATGTTGGTTTTAGAGTCTCCGCAAACCACAGCACACGTCATAGCATTACAGACGATAAGTACAACCATTTCAGAGAGAAGAGCGGCCAATGTGACGATCTGGCTTTAAGTCGATTCGATAACAAATGACGATAACGAACGGATTTTTCCGGTTTTTACTGCATATGAACACTTTTCACATTCTCCCGTGCAACTCAGCTGCTAGTCCTCCTTTCATGCAGAATCTTAAGGTCCTAGCTCATGTCCAAGGCACCAAAGCCACCTAAAAAGTCAATAATCGATACCTAAAACTTGAATAGTACTACTTCTTACTTTCTATTACATCAACATAGAAGCTTCATCTGTGTTCTACTATGGTGCTTTTAGTTCTCCACATACCGCAGCACGCGACATTGCTTTGCAGACGATAAGTACAACCGTTTCAGAGAGAAGAGAGGCCAATGTGACGATTTGGCTTTAAGTCGATTCGATAACAAATGACGAAAACGGACGGATTTCCCAGGTTTTTACTACATATGAACACTTTTCACATTCTCCCGCGCAACTCGGCTGCTAGTTCTCCTTTCATGCAGAATCTTAAGGTCCTAGCTCATGTCCAACCGCACCAAAGCCAGCTAAAAAGTCAATAATCGATAACTAATACTTGAATTGTACTACTTCTTACTGGCTATTACATCAACATAGAAGCTTCATCTGTGTTCTACTATGGTGTTTTTAGTGTCTACACATACCGCAGCACGCGACATAGCTTTGCAGACGATAAGTACAACCGTTTCTGAGAGAAGAGAGGTTAATGTGACGATTTGGCATTAAGTCGATTCGATAACAAATGACGAAAACGGACGGATTTCTCAGGTTTTTACTACATATGAACACTTTTCACATTCTCCCGTGCAAGTCGGCTTCTAGTTCCCCTTACATGCAGAATCTTAAGGTCCTATCTCATGTCCAAGTCACCAAAGCCAGCTAAAAAGTCAATAATCGATACCTAAAACTTGAATTGGACTACTTCTTACTGGCTATTACATCAACTTAGAAGCTTCATCTGTGTTCTACTATGGTGCTTTAAGTGTCTCCGCATACCGCAGCACCCGACATAGCTTTGCAGACGATAAGTACAACCGTTTCAGAGAGAAGAGAGGCCAATCTGACGATTTGGCTTTAAGTCGATTCGATAACAAATGACGAAAACGGACGGATTTCACAGGTTTTTACTACATGTGAACACTTTTCACATTCTCCCGTGCATCTCGGCTGCTAGTTCTCCTTTCATGCAGAATCTTAAGGTCCTAGCTCATGTCCAAGGCACCAAAGCCAGCTAAAAAGTCAATAATCGATACCTAAAACGTGAATTGTATTACTTCGTACTGGCTATCACATCAACTTAGATGCTTCTTTTGTATTATATTATGGTGCTTTTACTGTTTCCACATACCGCAGCACGCGACATAGCTTTGCACAAGGTAAATGTAACCATTTCAGAGAGAAGAGCGGCAAATAAGACGATCTGGCATTAGGTCGATTCGATAGAAATAAAGAAAACGGGCGGATTTCTCAGCTTTTCACTACATACGAAACTTTTCACATCACCCCGTGCAACGTGGCTGCTAGAATTCCCTTCATGCAAAATCTTCAGGTCCTAGCTCATGTCCAATGCACCATAGCCGTCTAAAAAGTCAATAATCGATAACTAAAACTTGAATTGTACTGCTACGTGCTGGCTTTCACATCAACATAGAAGCTTCTTCTGTGTTCTATTATGGTGCTTTTAGTGTCTCCACATACCACAGCAAGCGACATAGCTTTGCACACGATAAATGTAACCGTTTCAGAGAGAAAAGTGGCCAATATGACGATCTGGCATTAAGTCGATTCAATAGCAAATGACGAAAGCAGGCGGATTTCTCCGGTTTTAACTACATATGAACACTTTTCACATTCCCCCATGCAACGCGGCGGCTAGACCTCCCTCCCTGCAAAATCTTAAGGTCCTAGACCATGCCCACGGCACCAAAGCCGTCTAAAAAGTCAATAATCGATAACTAAAACTTGAATTGCACAGCTTCGTACTGGCTATCACATTAACTTAGGTGCTTCTTTTGTATTATATTATGGTGCTTTTCGTGTCTCCACATACCGCAGCACGCGACATAGCATTGCACACGATAAATGTAACCATTTCAGAGAGAAGAACCGTCAATATGACGATCTCGCATTAAGTCGATTCGATAGCAAATGACGAAAACGGGCCGATTTCTCAGGTTTTCACTACATATGAACACTTTTCACATTCCCCTGTGCAACGCGGCTGCTATACCTACCTTCTTACAAAATCTTAAGGTACTAGCTCATGTCCAAGGCACCAAAGCCGTCTAAAAAGTCAATAGTCGATAACTAAAACTTGAAATGTACGGCTATGTACTTTCTATCACATCAACTTACATGCTTCTTCTGTGTTCTGTTATGGTGCTTTTAGTGTTCAGGCATTCCGCAGCTCGCGACATAGGTTTGCACACGATAAATGTATCCGTTTCAGAGAGAATACCGGCCAATATGACGATCTGGCATTAAGTCGATTCGATAGCAAATGACGAAAACGGGCGGATTTCTCAGGTTTTCACTACATATGAACACTTTTCACATTCCCCCGTGCAACGCGTCTGCTAGACCTCCCTTCATGCAGGGTCGTAAGGTCCTAGCTCATGTCCAAGGCACCAGAATCGTCTATAAATTCAATAATCGATAACTAAAACTTTAATTGCACTGCTTCGTATTAGCTATCACATCAACTTAGAAGCTTCTTCTGTGTTCTATTATGATGCTTTTAGTGTCTCTGCATACCGCAGCACGCGACATAGCTTTGCACACGATAATTATAACGGTTTCAGAGAGAATAGCGGGCACTATGACGATCTGGCGTTAAGTCGTTTCGATAGCAAATGACGAAACATAGGCGGATATCTCAGGTTTTCACTGTATTTGAACACTTTTCGAATTCCCCCGTGCAACGCAGCTGCTAGACCTCCCTTCTTGCAAATTCTTATGGTCCTAGCACATGTCCTAGGCACCAAAGCCATATAAAAAGTCAATAATGGATAACTAAAACTTGAAATCTACTGCTTCGTAATGGCTATCACATCAACTTAGAAGCTTCATGTGTGTTCTATTATGGTGTTTTTAGTGTCTCCGCTTACCTTAGCACGAGACATTGCTTTGCACACGATAAATGTAACCGTTTCAGAGAGAAGAGCGGCCAATATGACGATCTGGCATTAAGTCGATTCTATAGCAAATGACGAAAACGGGCCGATTTCTCAGGTTTTCACTACATATGAACACTTTTCACATTCCCCTGTGCAACGCGGCTGCTATACCTACCTTCTTACAAAATCTTAAGGTACTAGCTCATGTCCAAGGCACCAAAGCCGTCTAAAAAGTCAATAGTCGATAACTAAAACTTGAAATGTACGGCTATGTACTTTCTATCACATCAACTTACATGCTTCTTCTGTGTTCTGTTATGGTGCTTTTAGTGTTCAGGCATTCCGCAGCTCGCGACATAGGTTTGCACACGATAAATGTATCCGTTTCAGAGAGAATACCGGCCAATATGACGATCTGGCATTAAGTCGATTCGATAGCAAATGACGAAAACGGTCGGATTTCTCAGGTTTTTACAACATATGAATACTTTTCACATTCTCTCGTGCAACGTGGCTGCTAGACCTCCCTTCATGCAAAATCTTAAGGTCACAGCTCTTGTTGAAGGCACCAAAGTCGTATGACAAGTCAATAAACGATAACTAAAACTTGAATTGTACTGCTTCTTACTGGTATCACATCAACTTAGAAGCTTCTTGTGTGTTCTATTACGCTGTTTTTAGTGTCTCCGCATACCGCAGCACGCGATATGGCTTTGCACACGACAAATGTAACAGTTTCAGAGAGAAGAGCGGACAATATGACGATCTGGCATTAAGTCGATTCGATAGCAAATGACGAAAACGGGCGGATTTCTCAGGTATTCACTACATATGAACACTTTTCACATTCCCCCGTGCAACGCGGCTGCGAGACCTCCATTCCTGCAAAATCTTAAAGTCCTAGCTCATGTCCACGGCACCAATGCCGTCTGACAAGTCAATAATCGATACGTAAAACTTGAATAGTACTGCTTCGTACTGGCTATCACATCAACTTAGATGCTTCTTTTGTATTATATTATGGTGCTTTTGGTGTTACCACATACCGCAGCACACGACGTAGCTTTGCACACGATAAATGTAACCATTTCAGAGAGAAGAACGGCCAATATGACGCTCTGGCATTAGGTCGATTCGATAGCAAATAACGAAAACGGGCGGATTTCTCAGGTTTTTACAACATATGAACACTTTTCACATTCTCTCTTGCAACGTGGCTGCTAGACCTCCCTTCATGCAAAATCTTAAGGTCCTAGCTCATGTCCAAGGCACCAAGGCCGTCTAAAAAGGTAATAATCGATAACTAAAACTTGAATTGTACTGCTTCGTACTGGCTATCACATCAACTTAGATGCTTCTCCTATGTTCCATTATGGTGCTTTTAGTGTCTAGGCATTCCGCAGTAGGCGAGATAGCTTTGCACACGATAAATGTAACCGTTCAAGAGAGAAGAGCGGCAAATATGAAGATCTGGCATTAGGTCGATTCGATAGCAAATAACGAAAACGGGCGGATTTCTCAGCTTTTACTACATACGTAACTTTTCACATCACCCCGTGCAACGTGGCTGCTAGAATTCCCTTCATGCAAAATCTTCAGGTCCTAGCTCATGTCCAATGCACCAAAGCCGTCTAAAAAGTCAATAATCGATAACTAAAACTTGAATTGTACTGCTACGTGCTGGCTTTCACATCAACTTAGAAGCTTCTTCTGTGTTCTAACACATCAACTTAGAAATTTCTTCTGTGTTCTGTTATGGTGCTTTTAGTGTCTCCTCATACCGCAGCACGCGACATAGCTTTGCACGCGATAAATGTAACCGTTTCAGAGAGAAGAGCGTCCAATATGACGATCTGGCATTAAGTCGATTCGATAGCAAATAAAGAAAACGGGCGAATTCCTCAGGTGTTTAATATATATGAGCACTTTTCACATTCTGTTGTGCAACGTGGCTGCTAGGCCTCCCTTCATGCAAAATCTTCAGGTCCTAGCTCATGTCCAATGCACCAAAGCCGTCTAAAAAGTCAATAATCGATAACTAAAACTTGAATTGCACTGCTTCGTACTGGCTATCACATCAACTTAGTAGTTTCTTGTGTGTTCTATTATGCAGTTTTTAGTGTCTCCGCATACCGCAGCACGCGACATAGCTTTGCACACGATAAATGTAACCATTTCAGAGAGAAGAACCGTCAATATGACGATCTCGCATTAAGTCGATTCGATAGCAAATGACGAAAACGGGCCGATTTCTCTGGTTTTCACTACATATGAACACTTTTCACATTCCCCTGTGCAACGCGGCTGCTATACCTACCTTCTTACAAAATCTTAAGGTACTAGCTCAAGTCCAAGACACCAAAGCCGTCTAAAAAGTCAATAATCGATAACTAAAACTTGAAATGTACGGCTTCGTACTGGCTATCACATCAACTTAGATGCTTCTCCTATCTTCCATTATGGTGCTTTTAGTGTCTAGGCATTCCGCAGCAGGCGAGATAGCTTTGCACACGATAAATGTAACCGTTCAAGAGAGAAGAGCGGCCAATATGAAGATCTGGCATTAGGTCGATTCGATAGCAAATAACGAAAACGGGCGGATTTCTCAGCTTTTCACTACATACGAAACTTTTCACATCACCCCGTGCAACGTGGCTGCTAGAATTCCCTTCATGCCAAATCTTAAGGTCTTAGATCATGTTCGATTCACCAAAGCCGTTTAAAAACTCAATAATCGATAACCAAAACTTGAATTGTACTGCTACGTGCTGGCTTTCACATCAACTTAGAAGCTTCTTCTGTGTTCTATCACATCAACTTAGAAATTTCTTCTGTGTTCTGTTATGGTGCTTTTAGTGTCTCCTCATACCGCAGCACGCGACATAGCTTTGTACACGATAAATGCAACCGTTTCAGAGAGAAAAGCGGCCAATATGACGATCTGGCATTAAGTCGATTCTATAGCAAATTACGAAAGCAGGCGGATTTCTCCGGTTTTCACTACATATCAACACTTTTCACATTCTCCCATGCAACGCGGCTTCTAGACCTCCCTTCCTGCAAAATCTGAAGGTCCTAGCTCATGTCCAAGGCACCAAAGCCGTCTAAAAAAGGCAATAATCGATAACTGAAATTTGAATTGTACTGCTTCGTACTGGCTATCACATTAACTTAGGTGCTTCTTTTGTATTATATTATGGTGCTTTTCGTGTCTCCACATACCGCAGCACGCGACATAGCATTGCACACGATAAATGTAACCATTTCAGAGAGAAGAACCGTCAATATGACGATCTGGCATTAAGTCGATTCGATAGCAAATGACGAAAACGGCAGATTTCTCAGGTTTTCACTACATATGAACACTTTTCACATTCCCCTGTGCAACGCGGCTGCTATACCTACCTTCTTACAAAATCTTAAGGTACTAGCTCATGTCCAAGGCACCAAAGCCGTCTAAAAAGTCAATAATCGATAACTAAAACTTGAAATGTACGGCTTCGTACTGGCTATCACATTAACTTAGATGCTTCTCCTATGTTCCATTATGGTGCTTTTAGTGTCTAGGCATTCCGCAGCAGGCGAGATAGTTTTGCACACGATAAATGTAACCGTTCAAGAGAGAAGAGCGGCCAATATGAAGATCTGGCATTAGGTCGATTCGATAGCAAATATCGAAAACGGGCGGATTTCTCAGGTTTTCACAACATATGAACACTTTTCACATTCTCTCGTGCAACGTGGCTGCTAGACCTCCCTTCATGCAAAATCTTAAGGTCCTAGCTCATGTCCAATGTACCAAAGCCGTCTAAAAAGTCAATAATCGATAACTAAAACTTGAAATGTACGGCTAAGTACTTTCTATCACATCAACTTAGATGCTTCTTCTGTGTTCTATTATGGTGCTTTTAGTGTTCAGGCATTCCGCAGCTCGCGACATAGGTTTGAACACGATAAATGTAAACGTTTCAGAGAG
The DNA here is from genome assembly GCF_023897955.1 of Schistocerca gregaria. Taxonomy (NCBI): domain Eukaryota; kingdom Metazoa; phylum Arthropoda; class Insecta; order Orthoptera; family Acrididae; genus Schistocerca; species Schistocerca gregaria. Next base: position 2,771,492 of record NW_026061860.1, on the reverse strand, counting down.
AATACAGGCCAATATGACGATCTGGGATTAAGTCGATTCGATAGCAAATGACGAAAACGGGCGGATTTCTCAGGTTTTCACTACATATAAACACTTTTCACATTCTCGCGTGCAACGCGGCTGCTAGACCTCCCTTCATGCAGGGTCGTAAGGTCCTAGCTCATATCCAAGGCACCAGAATCGTCTAAAAATTCAATAATCGATAACTAAAACTTGAATTATACTGCTTCGTACTTTCTATCACATCAACTTAGATGCTTCTTTTGTATTATATTATGGTGCTTTTCGTGTCTCCACATACCGCAGCACGCGACATAGCATTGCACACGTTAAATGTAACCATTTCAGAGAGAAGAACCGTCAATATGACGATATGGCATTAAGTCGATTCGATAGCAAATGACGAAAACGGGCAGATTTCTCAGGTTTTCACTACATATGAACACTTTCCACATTCCCCTGTGCAATGCGGCTACTATACCTACCTTGATGCAAAATCTTAAGGTACTAGCTCATGTCCAAGGCGCCAAAGCCGTCTAAAAAGTCAATAATCGATAACTAAAACTTGAAATGTACGGCTTCGTACTGGCTATCACATCAACTTAGATGCTTCTCCTATGTTCCATTATGGTGCTTTTAGTGTCTAGGCATTCCGCAGTAGGCGAGATAGCTTTGCACACGATAAATGTAACCGTTCAAGAGAGAAGAGCGGCAAATATGAAGATCTGGCATTAGGTCGATTCGATAGCAAATAACGAAAACGGGCGGATTTCTCAGCTTTTACTACATACGAAACTTTTCACATCACCCCGTGCAACGTGGCTACTAGACCTCCCTTCGTGCAAAATCTTAAGATCCTAGCTCATGTCCAATGCACCAAAGCCGTCTAAAAAGTCAATAATCGATAACTAAAACATGAATTACACTGCTTCGTACTGGCTATCAGATCAACATAGAAGCTTCTTGTGTGTTCTATTATGCTGTTTTCAGTGTCTCCACATACCGCAGCACGCGATATGGCTTTGCACACGACAAATGTAACAGTTTCAGAGAGAAGAGCGGCCAATATGACGATCTGGCATTAAGTCGATTCTATAGCAAATGACGAAAACGGGCGGATTTCTCAGGTTTTTACTACATATGAACACTTTTCATATTCCCCCGTGCAACGCGGCTGCGAGACCTCTATTCCTGCTAAATCTTAAAGTCCTAGCTCATGTCCAAGGCACCAAAGCCGTCTATAAAGACAATAATCGATAACTAAAACTTGAATTGCACTGTCTGGTACTGGCAGTCACATCATTTTAGAAGCTTCTTCTGTGTTCTATTATTGTGCTTTTAGTGTCTAGGCATTCCGCAGCTCGCGACATAGGTTTGCACACGATAAATGTGACCGTTTCAGAGAGAAGAGCGGCTAATTTGACAATATGGCATTAAGTTGATTCGATAGCAAATGACGAAAAGGAGGATTTCTCAGGTTTTCATTACATATGAACACTTTTCACATTCCACCGTGCAATGCGGCTGCTAGACCTCCCTTCATGCAAAATCTGAAGGTCCTAGCTCATGTCCAAGGCACCAAAGCCGTCTAAAAAAGGCAATAATCGATAACTAAAGCTTGAATTGTACTGCTTCGTACTTTCTATCACATCAACTTAGATGCTTCTTTTGTATTATATTATGGTGATTTTCGTGTCTCCACATACCGCAGCACGCGACATAGCATTGCACACGATAAATGTAACCATTTCAGAGAGAAGAACCGTCAATATGACGATCTGGCATTAAGTCGATTCGATAGCAAATGACGAAAACGGGCAGATTTCTCAGGTTTTCACTACATATGAACACTTTTCACATTCCCCTGTGCAACGCGGCTGCTATACCTATCTTGATGGAAAATCTTTAGGTACTAGCTCATGTCCAAGGCGCCAAAGCCGTCTAAAAAGTCAATAATCGATAACTAAAACTTGAAATGTACGGCTTCGTACTGGCTATCACATCAACTTAGATGCTTCTCCTATGTTCCATTATGATGCTTTTAGTGTCTAGGCATTCCGCAGTAGGCGAGATAGCTTTGCACACGATAAATGGAACCGTTTCAGAGAAAAGAGCGGCCAATATGACAATCTGGCATTAAGTTGATTCGATAGCAAAAGACGAAACGGGCTGATTTCTCAAGTTTTCACTACATATGAACACGTTTCACATTCCCCCATGAAACGTGGCTGCTAGACCTCCCTTCATGCAAAATCGTAAGGTCCTAGCACATATCCAAGGCACCAAAGAAGGGTAAAAAGTCAATAATCGATAACTAAAGCTTGAATTGTACTACTTCTAACTGGCTATTATATCAACTTAGAAGCATAGAAGTAAGAAGTAGTACAATTCAAGTTTTAGGTATCGATTATTGACTTTTTAAATGGATTTGGTGGCTTGGACATGAGCTAGGACCTTAATATTCCGCATGAAAGGAGGACTAGCAGCCGAGTTGCACGGGAGAATGTGAAAAGTGATCATATGTAGTAAAAAACCTGAGAAATCCGTCCGTTTTCGTCATTTATTATTGAATCGATTTAAAGCCAGATCTTGATATTGGCCGCTCGTCTCTCTGAAACGGTTCTACTTATCATCTGCAAAGCTATGTCGCGTGCTGCGGTATGCGGAGACACTAAAAGCACCATAGTAGAAAACAGATGAAGCTTCTAAGTTGATGTAATAGCCATTAAGAAGTAGTGCAATTCAAGTTTTCGGTATCGATTGTTGACTTTTTACCCTTCTTTGGTGCCTTGGACATGAGCTAGGAACTTAAGATTCTGCATGAAAGGAGGACTAGCAGCCGCGTTGCACGGGAGAATGTGAAAAGTGTTCTTATGTAGTAAAAACCTGAGAAATTCATCCGTTTTCGTCATTTGTTATCGAATCGACTTAAAGCTAGATTGTCACATTGTCCTTTCTTCTGTCTGAAACAGTTACATTTATCGTCTGCAAAGCTATGTCGCGTGCTGCGGTATGCGGAGACACTAGAAGCACCGTAGTAGAACACAGATGAAGCTTCTAAGTTGATGTAATAGCCAGTAAGAAGTAGTACAATTCAAGTTTTAGTTATAGATTATTGACTTTTTAGCTGGCTTTGGTGCCTTGGACATGAGCAAGGACCTTAAGATTCTGCATGAAAGGAGGACTAGCAGCCGAGTTACACGGGAGAATGTGAATAGTGTTCATATGTAGTAAAAACCTGAGAAATCCGCCCGTTTTCGTCATTTGTTATCGAATCGACTTAAAGCCAGATCGTCACATTGGCCGCTCTTCTCTCTGAAACGGTTGTACTTATCGTCTGCAAAGCTATGTCGCGTGCTGTGGGATGCGAGACATTAAATGCACCATAGTAGAACACAGATGAAGCTTCTAAATTGATGTAATAGCCAGTAAGAAGTAGTACAATTCAAGTTTTAGTTATGGATTATTGACTTTTTAACCTTCTTTCGTGCCCTGGACATGAGCTAGGAACTTAGGATTTTGCATGAAAGGAGGACTAGCAGCCGAGTTGCACGGGAGAATGTGAATAGTGTTCATATGTAGTAAAAACCTGAGATATCCGCCCGTTTTCGTCATTTGTTATCGAATCGACTTAAAGCCAGATCGTCACATTGGCCGCTCTTCTCTCTGAAACGGTTGTACTTATCGTCTGCAAAGCTATGTCGCGTGCTGCGGTATGCGGAGACACTAAAATCGCCATAGTAGGACACAGATGAAGCTTCTAAGTTGATGTAATAGCCAGTAAGAAGTAGTACAATTCAAGTTTTAGGCATCGATTATTGACTTTTTAGCTGGCTTTGATGCCTTGGACATGACCTAGAACCTTAACGTTTTGCATGAAAGGAGGACTAGCAGCCGAGTGTCTCGGGAGAATGTGAAAAGTGTTCATATGTAGTAAAAACCTGAGAAATCCGTCCGTGTTCGTCATTTGTTATGGAATCGACTTAAAGCCAGATCTTCACATTGGCCGCTCTTCTCTCTGAAACTGTTGTACTTATCGTCTGCAAAGCTATGTCGCGTGCTGCGGTATGCGGAGACACTAAAAGCACCATAGTAGAACACAGATGAAGCTTCTAAATTGATGTAATAGCCAGTAAGAAGTAGTACAATTCAGGTTTTAGTTATGGATTATTGACTTTTTACCCTTCTTTTGTGCCTTGGACATGAGCAAGTAACTTAAGATTTTGCATGAAAGGAGGACTACCCGCGTTCCATGGGAGAATGTGAAAAGGGTTCATATGTAGTAAAAATCTGAGAAATCCATCCGTCTTCGTCATTTGTTATCGAATCGACTTAAAGCCAGATCTTCACATTGGCCGCTCTTCTCTCTGAAACGGTTGTACTTATCGTCTGCAAGGCTATGTCGCGTGCTGCGGTATGCGGAGAATCTAAAAGCACTATAGTAGAACACAGATGAAGCTTCTAAGTTGATGTAATAGCCAGAACGAAGTAGTACAATTCAAGTTTTAGTTATCGATTATTGACTTTTTAGCCTGCTTTGATGCCTTGGACATGAGCTAGGACCTTAACGATTTGCATGAAAGGAGGACTAGCAGCCGAGTTGCACGGGAGAATGTGAAAAGCGTTCATATGCAGTAAAAACTAGAGAAATCCGTCCGTTTTCGACATTTGTTATCGAATCGACTTAAAGCCAGATCGTCACATTGGCCGCTCTTCTCTCTGAAACGGTTGTACTTATCGTCTCCAAAGCTATGTCGCGTGCTGCGGTATGCGGAGCCACTAAAAGCACCATAGTAGAACACAGATGAAGCTTCTAGGAAGGTGTAATAGACAGTAAGATGTAGTACAATTCAAGTTTTAGGTATCGATTATTGACTATTTACCCTTCTTTGGTGCCTTGGACATGAGCTAGGAACTTAAGATTTTGCACGAAAGGAGGACTAACAGCCGCGTTGCCTTGGACATGAGCTATGACCTTACGATTTTGCATGAGTCGTTGTCTAGAATACGCGTTGCACGGGGGAATGTGAAAAGTGTTCATACGTAGTGAAAACCTCAGAAATGCGCCCGTTTTCGTCATTTGCTATCGAATCGACTTAATGCCAGATCGTCATATTGGCCGCTCTTCTCTCTGAAACGGTTACATTTATCGTGTGCAAGGCTATATAGCGTGCTGCGGTATGCGGAGACACTAAAAGCACTATAATAGAACACAGAAGAAGCTTCTAATTTGATGTGATAATGAGTACGAAGCAGTACAATTCAAATTTTAGTTATCGATTATTGAACTTTTCGAAGGCTTTGGTGCCTTGGATATGAGCTAGGACCTTAAGATTTTGCATGTAGGGAGGTCTAGCAGTCGCGTTGCACGGGGGAATGTGAAACGTGTTCATTTGTAGTGGAAACCTGAGAAATTCGCACGTTTTCGTCATTTGCTATCGAATCGACTTAATGCCAGTTCGTCACATTGGCCACACGTCTCTCTTTAACGATTATATTTATCGTGTGCAAAGCTATGTCGCGTGCTGCGGTATGCGGAGACACTAAAAGCAATATATTAGAACACAGAAGAAGCTTCTAAGTTGATGTGATAGCCAGTACGAAGCAGTAAAATTCAAGTTTTATTTATCGTTTATTGACTTTTTAGACGACTTTGGTGCCGTGGACATGAGCTAGGACCTTAAGATTTTACATGAAGGGAGATCTGGCAGCCGCGTTGCACGGGGGAATGTGAAAACTCTTCATATGTAGTGAAAACGTGAGCAATCCTCGGGTTTTCGTCACTTGCTATTGAATCGACGTAATGCCAGATCGTCATATTGGCCGCTCTTCTATCAGAAACGGTTATATTTATCATGTGGAAAACCATGTCGCGTGCTGCGATATGCGGAGACACTAGTAGCACCATAATATGACACAGAAGAAGCTTCTAAGTTGATGTGATAAAGAGTACGAAGCAGTAAAATTCAAGTTTTAGTTATCGATTATTGACTATTTCGACGGATTTGGTGCTTTGGAGATGAGCTATGACCTTAAGATTTGGCATGAAGGGAGGTCTAGCAGCCGCGTTGCACGGGGGAATGTGAAAAGTGTTCATTTGTGGTGAAAAGCTGAGAAATCTGCACGTTTTCGTCATTTGCTATCGAATCGACGTAATGCCAGATCGTCATATTGGCCGCTCCTCTATCTGAATCGGTTACATTTATCATGTGGAAAACTATGTCGCGTGCTGCAGTATGCGGAGACACTAGTAGCACCATAATACACTCCTGGAAATTGAAATACGAACACCGTGAATTCATTGTCCCTGGAAGGGGAAACTTTATTGACACATTCCTGGGGTCGGATACATCACATGATCCCACAGACAGAACCACAGGCACATAGACACAGGCAACAGAGCATGCACAATGTCGGCACTAGTACAGGGTATATCCACCTTTCGCATCAATGCAAACTGCTATTCTCCCACGGAGACGATCGTAGAGATGCTGGATGTAGTCCTGTGGAACGGCTTGCCATGCCATTTCCACGTGGCGACTTGGACCAGCGTTCGTGCTGGACGTGCAGACCGCGTGAGACGACGCTTCATCCAGTCCCAAACATGCTCAATGGGGGACAGATCCGGAGATCTTGCTGGCCAGGGTAGTTGACTTACACCTTCTAGAGCACGTTGGGTGGCACGGGATACATGCGGACGTGCATTGTCCTGTTGGAACAGCAAGTTCCCTTGCCGGTCTAGGAATCGTAGAACGATGGGTTCGATGACGGTTTGGATGTACCGTGCACTATTCAGTGCTCCCCACACCATGATGCCGGGTGTTGGCCCTGTGTGCCTCGGTCGTATGCAGTCCTGATTGTGGCGCTCACCTGCACAGCGCCGAACACGCATACGACCATCATTGGCACCACGGCAGAAGCGATTCTCATCGCTGAAGACGACACGTCTCCATTTGTCCCTACATTCACGCCTGTCGCGACACCACTGGAGGTGGGCTGCACGATGTTGGGGCGTGAGCGGAAGACGGCCTAACGGTGTGCGGGACCGTAGCCCAGCTTCATGGAGACGGTTGCGTATGGTCCTCTAAAACTTGAATTGTACTACTTCTTACTGGCTATTACATCAACTTAGAAGCTTCATCTGTGTTCTACTACGGTGCTTCTAGTGTCTCCGCATACCGCAGCACGCGACATAGCTTTGCAGACGATAAATGTAACTGTTTCAGACAGAAGAGCCGACAATGTGACAATCTAGCTTCAAGTCGATTCGATAACAAATGACAAAAACGGACGGATTTCTCAGGCTTTTACTACATATGAACACTTTTCACATTCTCCCGTGCAACGCGGCTGCTAGTCCTCCTTTCATGCAAAATGTTAAGGTCCTAGCTCATGACCAAGTCACAAATGCCAGCTAAAAAGTCAATAATCTATAACTAAAACTTGAATTGTACTACTTCTTACTGGCTATTACATCAACTTAGAAGCTTCATCTGTGTTCTACTATGGTGCTTCTAGTGTCTCCGCATTCCGCAGCACGCGACATTGCTTTGCAGACGATAAATGTAACCGTTTCAGATTGAAGAGCGGCCAATGTGACAATCTGGCTTTAAATCGATTCGATAACAAATGACGAAAACGGACGGATTTCTCAGGTTTTTACTACATATGAATACTTTTCACATTCTCCCGTGCAACTCGGCTGCTGGTCCTCCTTCCATGCAAAATGTTAAGGTCTTAGCTCATGTCCAAGGCACCAAAGCCAGCTAAAAATTCAATAATCTATAACTAAAACTTGAATTGTACTACTTCTCACTTGCTATTACATCAACATAGAGGCTTCATCTGTGTTCTACTATGGTGCTTTTAGTGTCCCCGCATACCGCAGCACGCGACATAGCTTTGCAGACGATAAATGTAACCGTTTCAGACTGAAGTGCGGCCAATGTGACGATCTGGCTTCAAGTCGATTCGATAACAAATGACGAAAACGGACGGATAACTAGGTTTTTACTACATATGAACAGTTTTCACATTCTCCCGTGCAACTCGGCAGCTAGTCCTCCTTTCATGCAGAATCTTAAGGTCCTAGCTCATGTCCAAGGAACCAAAGCCAGCTAAAAAGTCAATAATCGATACCTAAAACTTGAATTGTACTACTTCTTACTGGCTATTACATCAACTTAGAACCTTCATCTGTGTTCTACTATGGTGCTAATAGTGTCTCCGCATACCGCAGCACGCGACATAGCTTTGCAGACGATAAGTACAATCGTTTCAGAGAGAAGAGCGACCAATGTGACGATCTGGCTTTAAGTCGATTCGATAACAAATTACGAAAACGGACGGATTCCTCAGGTTTTTACTACATATGAACACCTCTTACATTCTCCCGTGCAACTCGGCTGCTGGTCCTCCTTTCATGCAAAATGTTAAGGTCCTAGCTCATATCCAAGGCACCAAAGAAGTGTAAAAAGTCAATAATCGATACCTCAAACGTGAATTGTACTACTTCTCACTTGCTATTACATCAACATAGAAGCTTCATCTGTGTTCTACTATGGTGCTTTTAGTGTCCCAGCATACCGCAGCACGCGACATAGCTTTGCAGACGATAAATGTAACCGTTTCAGAGAGAAGAGCGGCCAATGTGATGATCTGGCATTAAGTCGATTCGATAAAAAATGACGAAAACGTGCGGATTTCTCAGGTTTTTGCTACATATGAACACTTTTCACATTCTCCCGTGCAACGCGGCAGCTAGTCCTCCTTTCATGCAAAACGTTAAGGTCCTAGAACATGTCCAAGGCACCAAAGTAGTGTAAAAAGTCAATAATCGATAACTAAAACTTGAATTGTACTACTTCTTACTGGCTATTACATCAATCTAGAAGCTTCATCTGTGTTCTACTATGGTGCTTTTAGTGTCTCCGCATACCGCAGCACGAGACATAGCTTTGCAGACGATAAATGTAACCGTTTCAGACTGAAGTGCGGCCAATGTGACGATCTGGCTTTAAGTCGATTCGATAACAAATGACGAAAACGGACGGATTTCTCAGGTTTTTACTACATATGAACACTTTTCACATTCTCCCGTGCAACGCGGCTGCTAGTCCTCCTTTCATGCAAAATCTTAAGTTCCTAGCTCATGACGAAGGCAACACAGAAGGGTAAAAAGTCAATAATTGATAAATAAAACTTGAATTGTACTACTTCTTACTGGCTATTACACCTTCTTAGAAGCTTCATGTGTGTTCTACTATGGTGCTTTTAGTGTCTCCGCATACCGCAACACACGTCATAGCCTTGCAGACGATAAGTACAACCGTTTCAGAGAGAAGAGAGGCAAAAGTGTCGAACTGGCTTTAATGCGATTCGATAACAAATGACGAAAACGGACGGATTTCTCAGGTTTTTTCTACATATGAACACTTTTCACATTCTCCAGTGCAACTCGGCTGCTAGTCCTCCTTTCATGCAGAATCTTAAGGTCCTACCTCATGTCCAAGGCACCAAAGCCAGCTAAAAAGTCAATAATCGATAAATAAAACTTGAATTGGACTACTTCTTACTGGCTATTACATCAACTTAGAAGCTTCATCTGTGTTCTACTATGGTGCTTTTAGTGTCTCCGCATACCGCAGCACGCGACATAGCTTTGCAGACGATAAGTACAATCGTTTCAGAGAGAAGAGCGACCAATGTGACGATCTGGTTTAAAGTCGATTCGATAACAAATGACGAATACGGACGGATTTCTAGGTTTTTACTACATATGAACACTTTTCACATTCTCCCGTGCAACTCGGAAGCTAGTCCTCCTTTCATGCAGAATCTTAAGGTCCTAGCTCATGTCCAAGGAACCCAAGCCAGCTAAAAAGTCCATAATCGATACCTAAAACTTGAATTGTACTACTTCTTACAGGCTATTACATTTAATTAGATGCTTCATCTGTGTTTTACTATGGTGGTTTTAGTGTCTCCGCATACCGCAGCAAACGTCTTAGCTTTGCAGACGATAAGTACAACCGTTTCAGAGAGAAGAGCGGCAACTGTGACATTCTGGTTAAGTCGATTCGATAACAAATGACGAAAACGGACGGATTTCTCAGGTTTTTACTACATATGAACACTTTTCACATTCTCCCGTGCAACTCGGAAGCTAGTCCTCCTTTCATGCAGAATCTTAAGGTCCTAGCTCATGTCCAAGGAACCCAAGCCAGCTAAAAAGTCAATAATCGATACCTAATACTTGAATTGTACTACTTTTTACTGGCTATTACATCAACATAGAAGCTTCATCTGTGTTCTGCTATGGTGCTTTTAGTGTTTCCACATACCGCAGCACGCGACATAGCTTTGCAGACGATAAGTACAACCGTTTCAGAGAGAAGAGAGGCCAATGTGACGATTTGGCTTTAAGTCGATTCGATAACAAATGACGAAAACGGACGGATTTCTCAGGTTTTTACTACATGTGAACACTTTTCACATTTTCCCGTGCAACTCGGCTGCTGGTTCTCCTTTCATGCAGAATCTTAAGGTCCTAGCTCATGTCCAAGGCACCAAAGGCAGCTAAAAAGTCAATAATCGATACCTAAAACTTGAATTGTACTACTTCTTACTGGCTATTACATCAACTTAGAAGCTTCATCTGTGTTCTACTATGGTGCTTTTAGTGTCTCCGCATACCGCAGCACACGTCATAGCATTGCAGACGATAAGTACAACCGTTTCAGAGAGAAGAGCGGCCAGTGTGACATTCTGGCTTTATGTCGATTCGATAACAAATGACGAATACGGACGGATTTCTCAGGTTTTTACTACATATGAACACTTTTCACATACTCTCGTGCAACTCGGCTGCTAGTTCTCCTTTCATGCAGAATCTTAAGGTCCTAGCTCATGTCCAAGGCACCAAAGCCAGCTAAAAAGTCAATAATCGATACCTAAAACTTGAATTGTACTACTTCTTACTGGCTATTACATCAACTTAGAAGCTTCATCTGTGTTCTACTATGGTGCTTTTAGTGTCTCCGCAGACCGCAGCACGCGACATAGCGATGCAGTCGATAAGTACAATCGTTTCAGAGAGAAGAGCGACCAATGTGACGATCTGGCTTTAAGTCGATTCGATAACAAATGACGATAACGAACGGATTTTTCGGGTTTTTCCTGCATATGAACACTTTTCACATTCTCCCGTGCAACTCAGCTGCTAGTCCTCCTTTCATGCAGAATCTTAAGGTCCTAGCTCATGTCCAAGGCACCAAAGCCAGCTAAGAAATTAATAATCGATACCTAAAACTTGAATTGGACTACTTCTTACTGGCTATTACATTAAATTAGATGCTTCATCTGTGTTTTACTATTGTGGTTTTAGTGTCTCCGCATACCGAAGCACGCGACATAGCTTTGCAGACGATAAGTACAACCGTTTCAGAGAGAAGAGCGGCCAATGTGAAGATCCGGCTTTAAGTCGATTCGATAACAAATGACGAAAACGGACGGATTTCTCAGGTTTTTACTACATATGAACACTATTCACATTCTCCAGTGCAACTCGGCTGCTAGTCCTCCTTTCATGCAAAATGTTAAGGTCCTAGCTCATGACCAAGTCACAAAAGCCAGCTAAAAAGTCAATAATCTATAACTAAAACTTGAATTGTACTACTTCTTACTGGCTATTACATCAACTTAGAAGCTTCATCTGTGTTCTACTATGGTGCTTCTAGTGTCTCCGCATTCCGCAGCACGCGACATTGCTTTGCAGACGATAAATGTAACAGTTTCTGATAGAAGAGTGGCCAATGTGACAATCTGGCTTTAAATCGATTCGATAACAAATGACGAAAACGGACGGATTTTTAGGTTTTTACTACATATGAATACTTTTCACATTCTCCCGTGCAACTCGGCTGCTGGTCCTCCTTCCATGCAAAATGTTAAGGTCCTAGCTCATGTCCAAGGCACCAAAGCCAGCTAAAAATTCAATAATCTATAACTAAAACTTGAATTGTACTACTTCTCACTTGCTATTACATCAACATAGAGGCTTCATCTGTGTTCTACTATGGTGCTTTTAGTGTCCCCGCATACCGCAGCACGCGACATAGCTTTGCAGACGATAAATGTAACCGTTTCAGACTGAAGTGTGGCCAATGTGACGATCTGGCTTCAAGTCGATTCGATAACAAATGACGAAAACGGACGGATAACTAGGTTTTTACTACATATGAACAGTTTTCACATTCTCCCGTGCAACTCGGCAGCTAGTCCTCCTTTCATGAAGAATCTTAAGGTCCTAGCTCATGTCCAAGGAACCAAAGCCAGCTAAAATGTCAATAATCGACACCTAAAACTTGTATTGTACTACTTCTTACAGGCTATTACATCAACTTAGAACCTTCATCTGTGTTCTACTATGGTGCTAATAGTGTCTCCGCATACCGCAGCACGCGACATAGCTTTGCAGACGATAAGTTCAATCGTTTCAGAGAGAAGAGCGACCAATGTGACGATCTGGCTTTAAGTCGATTCGACAACAAATGACGAAAACGGACGGATTTCTCAGGTTTTTACTACATATGAACACCTCTTACATTCTCCCGTGCAACTCGGCTGCTGGTCCTCCTTTCATGCAAAATGTTAAGGTCCTAGCTCATATCCAAGGCACCAAACAAGTGTAAAAAGTCAATAATCGATACCTCAAACGTGAATTGTACTACTTCTCACTTGCTATTACATCAACATAGAAGCTTCATCTGTGTTCTACTATGGTGCTTTTAGTGTCCCCGCATACCGCAGCACACGACATAGCTTTGCAGACGGTAAATGTAACCGTTTCAGAGAGAAGAGCGGCCAATGTGATGATCTGGCATTAAGTCGATTCGATAAAAAATGACGAAAACGTGCGGATTTCTCAGGTTTTTGCTACATATGAACACTTTTCACATTCTCCCGTGCAACGTGGCAGCTAGTCCTCCTTTCATGCAAAACGTTAAGGTCCTAGAACATGTCCAAGGCACCAAAGTAGTGTAAAAAGTCAATAATCGATAACTAAAACTTGAATTGTACTACTTCTTACTGGCTATTACATCAATCTAGAAGCTTCATCTGTGTTCTACTATGGTGCTTTTAGTGTCTCCGCATACCGCAGCACGAGACATAGCTTTGCAGACGATAAATGTAACCGTTTCAGACTGAAGTGCGGCCAATGTGACGATCTGGCTTTAAGTCGATTCGATAACAAATGACGAAAACGGACGGATTTCTCAGGTTTTTACTACATATGAACACTTTTCACATTCTCCCGTGCAACGCGGCTGCTAGTCCTCCTTTCATGCAAAATCTTAAGTTCCTAGCTCATGACGAAGGCAACACAGAAGGGTAAAAAGTCAATAATTGATAAATAAAACTTGAATTGTACTACTTCTTACTGGCTATTACACCTTCTTAGAAGCTTCATGTGTGTTCTACTATGGTGCTTTTAGTGTCTCCGCATACCGCAACACACGTCATAGCCTTGCAGACGATAAGTACAACCGTTTCAGAGAGAAGAGAGGCAAAAGTGTCGAACTGGCTTTAATGCGATTCGATAACAAATGACGAAAACGGACGGATTTCTCAGGTTTTTTCTACATATGAACACTTTTCACATTCTCCAGTGCAACTCGGCTGCTAGTCCTCCTTTCATGCAGAATCTTAAGGTCCTACCTCATGTCCAAGGCACCAAAGCCAGCTAAAAAGTCAATAATCGATAAATAAAACTTGAATTGGACTACTTCTTACTGGCTATTACATCAACTTAGAAGCTTCATCTGTGTTCTACTATGGTGCTTTTAGTGTCTCCACATACCGCAGCACGCGACATAGCTTTGCAGACGATAAGTACAATCGTTTCAGAGAGAAGAGCGACCAATGTGACGATCTGGTTTAAAGTCGATTCGATAACAAATGACGAATACGGACGGATTTCTAGGTTTTTACTACATATGAACACTTTTCACATTCTCCCGTGCAACTCGGAAGCTAGTCCTCCTTTCATGCAGAATCTTAAGGTCCTAGCTCATGTCCAAGGAACCCAAGCCAGCTAAAAAGTCCATAATCGATACCTAAAACTTGAATTGTACTACTTCTTACAGGCTATTACATTTAATTAGATGCTTCATCTGTGTTTTACTATGGTGGTTTTAGTGTCTCCGCATACCGCAGCAAACGTCTTAGCTTTGCAGACGATAAGTACAACCGTTTCAGAGAGAAAAGCGGCAAGTGTGACATTCTGGTTAAGTCGATTCGATAACAAATGACGAAAACGGACGGATTTCTCAGGTTTTTACTACATATGAACACTTTTCACATTCTCCCGTGCAACTCGGAAGCTAGTCCTCCTTTCATGCAGAATCTTAAGGTCCTAGCTCATGTCCAAGGAACCCAAGCCAGCTAAAAAGTCAATAATCGATACCTAATACTTGAATTGTACTACTTTTTACTGGCTATTACATCAACATAGAAGCTTCATCTGTGTTCTGCTATGGTGCTTTTAGTGTTTCCACATACCGCAGCACGCGACATAGCTTTGCAGACGATAAGTACAACCGTTTCAGAGAGAAGAGAGGCCAATGTGACGATTTGGCTTTAAGTCGATTCGATAACAAATGACGAAAACGGACGGATTTCTCAGGTTTTTACTACATGTGAACACTTTTCACATTTTCCCGTGCAACTCGGCTGCTGGTTCTCCTTTCATGCAGAATCTTAAGGTCCTAGCTCATGTCCAAGGCACCAAAGGCAGCTAAAAAGTCAATAATCGATACCTAAAACTTGAATTGTACTACTTCTTACTGGCTATTACATCAACTTAGAAGCTTCATCTGTGTTCTACTATGGTGCTTTTAGTGTCTCCGCATACCGCAGCACACGTCATAGCATTGCAGACGATAAGTACAACCGTTTCAGAGAGAAGAGCGGCCAGTGTGACATTCTGGCTTTATGTCGATTCGATAACAAATGACGAATACGGACGGATTTCTCAGGTTTTTACTACATATGAACACTTTTCACATACTCTCGTGCAACTCGGCTGCTAGTTCTCCTTTCATGCAGAATCTTAAGGTCCTAGCTCATGTCCAAGGCACCAAAGCCAGCTAAAAAGTCAATAATCGATACCTAAAACTTGAATTGTACTACTTCTTACTGGCTATTACATCAACTTAGAAGCTTCATCTGTGTTCTACTATGGTGCTTTTAGTGTCTCCGCAGACCGCAGCACGCGACATAGCGATGCAGTCGATAAGTACAATCGTTTCAGAGAGAAGAGCGACCAATGTGACGATCTGGCTTTAAGTCGATTCGATAACAAATGACGATAACGAACGAATTTTTCGGGTTTTTCCTGCATATGAACACTTTTCACATTCTCCCGTGCAACTCAGCTGCTAGTCCTCCTTTCATGCAGAATCTTAAGGTCCTAGCTCATGTCCAAGGCACCAAAGCCAGCTAAGAAATTAATAATCGATACCTAAAACTTGAATTGGACTACTTCTTACTGGCTATTACATTAAATTAGATGCTTCATCTGTGTTTTACTATTGTGGTTTTAGTGTCTCCGCATACCGAAGCACGCGACATAGCTTTGCAGACGATAAGTACAACCGTTTCAGAGAGAAGAGCGGCCAATGTGACGATCTGGCTTTAAGTCGATTCGATAACAAATGACGAAAACGGACGGATTTCTCAGGTTTTTACTACATATGAACACTATTCACATTCTCCAGTGCAACTCGGCTGCTAGTCCTCCTTTCATGCAAAATGTTAAGGTCCTAGCTCATGACCAAGTCACAAAAGCCAGCTAAAAAGTCAATAATCTATAACTAAAACTTGAATTGTACTACTTCTTACTGGCTATTACATCAACTTAGAAGCTTCATCTGTGTTCTACTATGGTGCTTCTAGTGTCTCCGCATTCCGCAGCACGCGACATTGCTTTGCAGACGATAAATGTAACCGTTTCTGATAGAAGAGTGGCCAATGTGACAATCTGGCTTTAAATCGATTCGATAACAAATGACGAAAACGGACGGATTTTTAGGTTTTTACTACATATGAATACTTTTCACATTCTCCCGTGCAACTCGGCTGCTGGTCCTCCTTCCATGCAAAATGTTAAGGTCCTAGCTCATGTCCAAGGCACCAAAGCCAGCTAAAAATTCAATAATCTATAACTAAAACTTGAATTGTACTACTTCTCACTTGCTATTACATCAACATAGAGGCTTCATCTGTGTTCTACTATGGTGCTTTTAGTGTCCCCGCATACCGCAGCACGCGACATAGCTTTGCAGACGATAAATGTAACCGTTTCAGACTGAAGTGTGGCCAATGTGACGATCTGGCTTCAAGTCGATTCGATAACAAATGACGAAAACGGACGGATAACTAGGTTTTTACTACATATGAACAGTTTTCACATTCTCCCGTGCCACTCGGCAGCTAGTCCTCCTTTCATGAAGAATCTTAAGGTCCTAGCTCATGTCCAAGGAACCAAAGCCAGCTAAAATGTCAATAATCGACACCTAAAACTTGTATTGTACTACTTCTTACAGGCTATTACATCAACTTAGAACCTTCATCTGTGTTCTACTATGGTGCTAATAGTGTCTCCGCATACCGCAGCACGCGACATAGCTTTGCAGACGATAAGTTCAATCGTTTCAGAGAGAAGAGCGACCAATGTGACGATCTGGCTTTAAGTCGATTCGACAACAAATGACGAAAACGGACGGATTTCTCAGGTTTTTACTACATATGAACACCTCTTACATTCTCCCGTGCAACTCGGCTGCTGGTCCTCCTTTCATGCAAAATGTTAAGGTCCTAGCTCATATCCAAGGCACCAAACAAGTGTAAAAAGTCAATAATCGATACCTCAAACGTGAATTGTACTACTTCTCACTTGCTATTACATCAACATAGAAGCTTCATCTGTGTTCTACTATGGTGCTTTTAGTGTCCCCGCATACCGCAGCACACGACATAGCTTTGCAGACGGTAAATGTAACCGTTTCAGAGAGAAGAGCGGCCAATGTGATGATCTGGCTTTAAGTCGATTCGATAAAAAATGACGAAAACGTGCGGATTTCTCAGGTTTTTGCTACATATGAACACTTTTCACATTCTCCCATGCAACGCGGCAGCTAGTCCTCCTTTCATGCAAAACGTTAAGGTCCTAGAACATGTCCAAGGCACCAAAGTAGTGTAAAAAGTCAATAATCGATAACTAAAACTTGAATTGTACTACTTCTTACTGGCTATTACATCAACCTAGAAGCTTCATCTGTGTTCTACTATGGTGCTTTTAGTGTCTCCGCATACCGCAACACGAGACATAGCTTTGCAGACGATAAATGTAACCGTTTCAGACTGAAGTGCGGCCAATGTGTCGATCTGGCTTCAAGTCGATTCGATAACAAATGACGAAAACGGACGGATTTCTCAGGTTTTTACTACATATGAACACTTTTCACATTCTCCCGTGCAACGCGGCTGCTAGTCCTCCTTTCATGCAAAATCTTAAGTTCCTAGCTCATGACGAAGGCAACAAAGAAGGGTAAAAAGTCAATAATCGATAAATAAAACTTGAATTGTACTACTTCTTACTGGCTATTACACCTTCTTAGAAGCTTCATGTGTGTTCTACTATGGTGCTTTTAGTGTCTCCGCATACCGCAGCACGCGACATAGCTTTGCAAACGATAAGTACAATCGTTTCAGAGAGAAGAGCGACCAATGTGGCGATCTGGTTTAAAGTCGATTCGATAACAATTGACGAATACGGACGGATTTCTCAGGTTTTTACTACATATGAACACTTTTCACATTCTCCCGTACAACTCGGTTGCCAGTCCTCCTTTCATGCAGATTCTTAAGGTCCTAGCTCATGTCCAAGGCGCCAAAGCCAGCTAAAAAGTCCATAATCGATACCTAAAACTTGAATTGTACTACTTCTTACAGGCTATTACATTTAATTAGATGCTTCATCTGTGTTTTACTATGTTGGTTTTAGAGTCTGCGCAAACCACAGCACACGTCATAGCATTGCAGACGATAAGTACAACCATTTCATAGAGAAGAGCGGCCAATGTGACGATCTGGCTTTAAGTCGATTCGATAACAAATGACGATAACGAACGGATTTTTCCGGTTTTTACTGCATATGAACACTTTTCACATTCTCCCGTGCAACTCAGCTGCTAGTCCTCCTTTCATGCAGAATCTTAAGGTCAAATCTCATGTCCAAGTCACCAAAGCCAGCTAAAAAGTCAATAATCGATACCTAAAACTTGAATTGGACTACTTCTTACTGGCTATTACATCAACTTAGAAGCTTCATCTGTGTTCTACTATGGTGCTTTAAGTGTCTCCGCATACCGCAGCACGCGACATAGCTTTGCAGACGATAAGTACAACCGTTTCAGAGAGAAGAGAGGCCAATCTGACGATTTGGCTTTAAGTCGATTCGATAACAAATGACGAAAACGGACGGATTTCTCAGGTTTTTACTACATGTGAACACTTTTCACATTCTCCCGTGCAACTCGGCTGTTAGTTCTCCTTTCATGCAGAATCTTAAGGTCCTAGCTCATGTCCAAGGCACCAAAGCCAGCTAAAAAGTCAATAATCGATACCTAAAACTTGAATTGTACTACTTCTTACTTTCTATTACATCAACTTAGAAGCTTCATCTGTGTTCTACTATGATGCTTTTAGTGTCTCCGCATACCGCAGCACGCGACATATCTTTGCATACGATACGTACAACCGTTTTAGACATAAATGCGGCCAATGTGACGATCTGGCTTTAAGTCGATTCGATAACAAATGACGAAAACTTACAGATTTCTAGGTTTTTACTACATATGAACAGTTTTCACATTCTCCCGTGCAACTCGGCAGCTAGTCCTCCTTTCATGAAGAATCTTAAGGTCCTAGCTCATGTCCAAGGAACCAAAGCCAGCTAAAATGTCAATAATCGACACCTAAAACTTGTATTGTAGTACTTCTTACTGGCTATTACATCAACTTAGAACCTTCATCTGTGTTCTACTATGGTGCTAATAGTGTCTCCGCATACCGCAGCACGCGACATAGCTTTGCAGACGATAAGTTCAATCGTTTCAGAGAGAAGAGCGACCAATGTGACGATCTGGCTTTAAGTCGATTCGATAACAAATGACGAAAACGGACGGATTTCTCAGGTTTTTACTACATATGAACACCTCTTACATTCTCCCGTGCAACTCGGCTGCTGGTCCTCCTTTCATGCAAAATGTTAAGGTCCTAGCTCATATCCAAGGCACCAAACAAGTGTAAAAAGTCAATAACCGATACCTCAAACGTGAATTGTACTACTTCTCACTTGCTATTACATCAACATAGAAGCTTCATCTGTGTTCTACTATGGTGCTTTTAGTGTCCCCGCATACCGCAGCACACGACATAGCTTTGCAGACGGTAAATGTAACCGTTTCAGAGAGAAGAGCGGCCAATGTGATGATCTGGCTTTAAGTCGATTCGATAAAAAATGACGAAAACGTGCGGATTTCTCAGGTTTTTGCTACATATGAACACTTTTCACATTCTCCCGTGCAACGCGGCAGCTAGTCCTCCTTTCATGCAAAACGTTAAGGTCCTAGACCATGTCCAAGGCACCAAAGTACTGTAAAAAGTCAATAATCGATAACTAAAACTTGAATTGTACTACTTCTTACTGGCTATTACATCAACCTAGAAGCTTCATCTGTGTTCTACTATGGTGCTTTTAGTGTCTCCGCATACCGCAGCACGAGACATAGCTTTGCAGGCGATAAATGTAACCGTTTCAGACTGAAGTGCGGCCAATGTGTCGATCTGGCTTCAAGTCGATTCGATAACAAATGACGAAAACGGACGGATTTCTCAGGTTTTTACTACATATGAACACTTTTCACATTCTCCCGTGCAACGCGGCTGCTAGTCCTCCTTTCATGCAAAATCTTAAGTTCCTAGCTCATGACGAAGGCAACAAAGAAGGGTAAAAAGTCAATAATCGATAAATAAAACTTGAATTGTACTACTTCTTACTGGCTATTACACCTTCTTAGAAGCTTCATGTGTGTTCTACTATGGTGCTTTTAGTGTCTCCGCATACCGCAACACACGTCATAGCCTTGCAGACGATAAGTACAACCGTTTCAGAGAGAAGAGAGGCAAAAGTGTCGAACTGGCTTTAATGCGATTCGATAACAAATGACGAAAACGGACGGATTTCTCAGGTTTTTACTACATATGAACACTTTTCACATTCTCCAGTGCAACTCGGCTGCTAGTCCTCCTTTCATGCAGAATCTTAAGGTCCTACCTCATGTCCAAGGCACCAAAGCCAGCTAAAAAGTCAATAATCGATAAATAAAACTTGAATTGGACTACTTCTTACTGGCTATTACATCAACTTAGAAGCTTCAGCTGTGTTCTACTATGGTGCTTTTAGTGTCTCCGCATACCGCAGCACGCGACATAGCTTTGCAGACGATAAGTACAATCGTTTCAGAGAGAAGAGCGACCAATGTGACGATCTGGTATAAAGTCGATTCGATAACAAATGACGAATACGGACGGATTTTTCAGGTTTTTACTACATATGAACACTTTTCACATTCTCCCGTACAACTCGGTTGCCAGTCCTCCTTTCATGCAGATCCTTAGGGTCCTAGCTCATGTCCAAGGCGCCAAAGCCAGCTAAAAAGTCCATAATCGATACCTAAAACTTGAATTGTACTACTTCTTACAGGCTATTACATTTAATTAGATGCTTCATCTGTGTTTTACTATGTTGGTTTTAGAGTCTCCGCAAACCACAGCACACGTCATAGCATTGCAGACGATAAGTACAACCATTTCATAGAGAAGAGCGGCCAATGTAACGATCTGGCTTTAAGTCGATTCGATAACAAATGACGATAACGAACGGATTTTTCCGGTTTTTACTGCATATGAACACTTTTCACATTCTCCCGTGCAACTCAGCTGCTAGTCCTCCTTTCATGCAGAATCTTAAGGTCCTAGCTCATGTCCAAGGCACCAAAGCCACCTAAATAGTCAATAATCGATACCTAAAACTTGAATAGTACTACTTCTTACTTTCTATTACATCAACATAGAAGCTTCATCAGTGTTCTACTATGGTGCTTTTAGTTCTCCACATACCGCAGCACGCGACATTGCTTTGCAGACGATAAGTACAACCGTTTCTGAGAGAAGAGAGGCCAATCTGACGATTTGGCTTTAAGTCGATTCGATAACAAATGACGAAAACGGACGGATTTCTCAGGTTTTTACTACATGTGAACACTTTTCACATTCTCCCGTGCAACTCGGCTGCTAGTTCTCCTTTCATGCAGAATCTTAAGGTCCTAGCTCATGTCCAAGGCACCAAAGCCAGCTAAAAAGTGAATAATCGACACCTAAAACTTGAATTGTACTACTTCTTACTTTCTATTACATCAACTTAGAAGCTTCATCTGTGTTCTACTATGATGCTTTTAGTGTCTCCGCATACCGCAGCACGCGACATATCTTTGCATACGATAAGTACAACCGTTTTAGACATAAATGCGGCCAATGTGACGATCTGGCTTTAAGTCGATTCGATAACAAATGACGAAAACTTACGGATTTCTAGGTTTTTACTACATATGAACACTTTTCACATTCTCCCGTACAACTCGGCTGATAGTCCTCCTTTCATGCAGAATCTTAAGGTCCTACCTCATTTCCAAGGCACCAAAGCCAGCTAAAAAGTCAATAATCGATACCTAAAACTTGAATAGTGCTACTTCTTACTGGCTATTACATCAACTTAGAAGCTTCATCTGTGTTCTACTATGGATCTTTTAGTGTTTCCGCATACCGCAGCACGCGACGTAGCTTTGCAGACGATAAGTACAACCGTTTCAGAGAGAAGAGCGGCCAATGTGACGATCTGGCTTTAAGTCGATTCGATAACAAATGAAGAAAACGGACGGATTTCTAGGTTTTTACTACATATGAACACATTCCACATTCTTCCGTGCAACTCGGCTGCTAGTCCTCCTTTCATGCAGAATCTTAAGGTCCTAGCTCATGTCCAAGGCACCAAAGCCAGCTAAAAAGTCAATAATCGATACCTAAAACTTGAATTGTACTATATCTTACTGGCTATTACATCAACTTACAAGCTTCATCTTGTTTTCTACTATGGTGCTTTTAGTGTCTCCGCATACCGGAGCACGAGACATAGCTTTGCAGACGATAATTAGGACCGTTTCAGAGAGAAGAGCGGCCAATGTGAAGATCTGGCTTTAAGTCGAGGCGATAACAAATGACGAAAACGGACGGATTTCTCAGGTTTTTACTACATGTGAACACTTTTCACATTCTCCCGTGCAACTCGGCAGCTAGTCCTCCTTTCATGCAGAATCTTAAGGTCCTAGCTCATGTCCAAGGAACTAAAGCCAGCTAAAAAGTCAATAATCGATACCTAAAACTTGAATTGGTCTACTTCTTACTGGCTATTACATCAACTTAGAACCTTCATCTGTGTTCTACTATGGTACTTTTAGTGTCTCCGCATACCGCAGCACGCGACATAGCTTTGCAGACGATTAGTACAATCGTTTCAGAGAGAAGAGCAACCAATGTGACGATCTGGCTTTAAGTCGATTCGATAACAAATGACGAAAACGGACGGATTTCTAGGTTTTTACTACATATGAACACTTTTCACATTGTCCCGTGCAACTCTGCTGCTAGTCCTCCTTTCATGCAGAATCTTAAGGTCCTAGCTCATGTCCAAGGCACCAAAGCCAGCTAAAAAGTCAATAATCGATACCTAAAACTTGAATTGGACTACTTCTTACTGGCTATTACAACAACTTAGAACCTTCATCTGTGTTCTACTATGGTGCTTTTAGTGTCTCCGGATACCGCAGCACGCGACATAGCTTTGCAGTCGATAAGTACAATCGTTTCAGAGAGAAGAGCGACCAATGTGACGATCTGGCTTTAAGTCGATTCGGTAACAAATGACGAATACGGACGGATTTCTCAGGTTTTTACTACATATGAACACTTTTCACATTCTCCCGTGGAACTCGGCTGCTAGTCCTCCTTTCATGCAGATTCTTAAGGTCCTAGCTCATGTCCAAGGCACCAAAGCCAGCTAAAAAGTCCATAATCGATACCTAAAACTTGAATTGTACTACTTCTTACTGGCTATTACATTAAATTAGATGCTTCATCTGTGTTTTACTATAGTGATTTTAGTGTCTCCGCATACCGCAGCACACGTCATATCTTTGCAGACGATAAGTACAACCATTTCAGAGAGAAGAGCGCCCAATGTGACGATCTGGCCTTATGACGATTCGATAAAAAAATGACGATAACGAACGGATTTTTCAGGTTTTTACTGCATATCCACACTTTTCACATTCTCCCGTGCAACTCAGCTGCTAGTCCTCCTTTCATGCAGAATCTTAAGGTCCTAGCTCAAGTCCAAGGCACCAAAGCCCCCTAAAAAGTCAATAATCGATAAATAAAACTTGAATTGTACTACTTCTTACTGGCTATTACATCAACTTAGAAGCTTTATCTGTGTTCTACTATGGTGCTTTTAGTGTCTCCGCATACCGCAGCACGCGACATAGCTTTGCAGACGATAAGTACAACCGTTTCAGAGAGAAGAGCGGCCAATGTGACGATCTGGCTTTAAGTCGATTCGGTAACAAATGACGAATACGGACGGATTACTCAGGTTTTTACTACATATGAACACATTCCACATTCTCCCATGCAACTCGGCTGCTAGTCCTTCTTTCATGCAGAATCTTAAGGTCCTAGCTCATGTCCAAGGCACCAAAGCCAGCTAAAAAGTCAATAATCGAAACCTAAAACTTGCATTGTACTATACCTTACTGGCTATTACATCAACTTAGAAGCTTCATCTGTTTTCTACTATGGTGCTTTTAGTGTCTCCGCATACCGGAGCACGAGACATAGCTTTGCAGACGATAATTAGGACCGTTTCAGAGAGAAGAGCGGCCAATGTGAAGATCTGGCTTTAAGTCGAGTCGATAACAAATGACGAAAACGGACGGATTTCTCTGGTTTTTACTACATATGAACACTTTTCACATTCTCCCGTGCAACTCGGCAGCTAGTCCTCCTTTCATGCAGAATCTTAAGGTCCTAGCTCATGTCCAAGGAACCAAAGCCAGCTAAAAAGTCCATAATCGATACCTAAAACTTGAATTGTACTACTTCTTACTGGCTATTACATTAAATTAGATGCTTCATCTGTGTTTTACTATGGTGGTTTTAGTGTCTCCGCATACCGCAGCACACGTCATATCTTTGCAGACGATAAGTACAACCATTTCAGAGAGAAGAGCGGCCAATGTGACGATCTGGCCTTATGTCGATTCGATAAAAAATGACGATAACGAACGGATTTTTCGCGTTTTTACTGCATATGAACACTTTTCACATTCTCCCGTGCAACTCGGCTGCTAGTCCTCCTTTCATGCAGAATGTTAAGGTCCTAGCTCATGTCCAAGGCACCAAAGCCAGCTAAAAAGTCAATAATCGACACCTAAAACTTGAATTGTACTATATCTTACTGGCTATTACATCAACTTAGAAGCTTCATCTGTTTTCTACTATGGTGCTTTCATGCAGAATCTTAAGGTCCTAGCTCTTGCCCAAGGCACCAAAGCCAGCTAAAAAGTCCATAATCGATACCTAAAACTTGAATTGTACTACTTCTTACTTTCTATTACATAAAATTAGATGCTTCATCTGTGTTTTACTATGGTGGTTTTAGTGTCTCCGCATACCGCAGCACGCGTCATAGCTTTGCAGACGATAAGTACAGACATTTCAGAGAGAAGAGCGGCCAATGTGGCGATCTGGCTTTAAGTCGATTCGATAACAAATGACGAAAACGGACGGATTTCTAAGGTTTTTACTACATATGAACACTTTTCACATTCTCCCGTGCAACGCGGCTGCTAGTCCTCCTTTCATGCAGAATCTTAAGGTCCTAGCTCATGTCCAAGGCGCCAAAGCCAGCTAAAAAGCCAATAATCGATACCTAAAACTTGAATTGTACTACTTCTTACTGGCTATTACATCAACTTAGAAGCTTCATCTGTGTTCTACTATGGTGCTTTTAGTGTCTCCGCATACCGCAGCACGCGACATAGCTTTGCAGACGATAAGTACAACCGTTTCAGAGAGAAGAGCGGCCAATGTGACGATCTGGCTTTAAGTCGATTCGATAACAAATGACGAAAACGGACGGATTTCTAGGTTTTTACTACATATGAACACATTCCACATTCTTCCGTGCAACTCGGCTGCTAGTCCTCCTTTCATGCAGAATCTTAAGGTCCTAGCTCATGTCCAAGGCACCAAAGCCAGCTAAAAAGTCAATAATCGATACCTAAAACTTGAATTGTACTATATCTTACTGGCTATTACATCAACTTACAAGCTTCATCTTGTTTTCTACTATGGTGCTTTTAGTGTCTCCGCATACCGGAGCACGAGACATAGCTTTGCAGACGATAATTAGGACCGTTTCAGAGAGAAGAGCGGCCAATGTGAAGATCTGGCTTTAAGTCGAGGCGATAACAAATGACGAAAACGGACGGATTTCTCAGGTTTTTACTACATGTGAACACTTTTCACATTCTCCCGTGCAACTCGGCAGCTAGTCCTCCTTTCATGCAGAATCTTAAGGTCCTAGCTCATGTCCAAGGAACTAAAGTTAGCTAAAAAGTCAATAATCGATACCTAAAACTTGAATTGGTCTACTTCTTACTGGCTATTACATCAACTTAGAACCTTCATCTGTGTTCTACTATGGTACTTTTAGTGTCTCCGCATACCGCAGCACGCGACATAGCTTTGCAGACGATTAGTACAATCGTTTCAGAGAGAAGAGCGACCAATGTGACGATCTGGCTTTAAGTCGATTCGATAACAAATGACGAAAACGGACGGATTTCTAGGTTTTTACTACATATGAACACTTTTCACATTGTCCCGTGCAACTCTGCTGCTAGTCCTCCTTTCATGCAGAATCTTAAGGTCCTAGCTCATGTCCAAGGCACCAAAGCCAGCTAAAAAGTCAATAATCGATACCTAAAACTTGAATTGGACTACTTCTTACTGGCTATTACAACAACTTAGAACCTTCATCTGTGTTCTACTATGGTGCTTTTAGTGTCTCCGGATACCGCAGCACGCGACATAGCTTTGCAGTCGATAAGTACAATCGTTTCAGAGAGAAGAGCGACCAATGTGACGATCTGGCTTTAAGTCGATTCGGTAACAAATGACGAATACGGACGGATTTCTCAGGTTTTTACTACATATGAACACTTTTCACATTCTCCCGTGGAACTCGGCTGCTAGTCCTCCTTTCATGCAGATTCTTAAGGTCCTAGCTCATGTCCAAGGCACCAAAGCCAGCTAAAAAGTCCATAATCGATACCTAAAACTTGAATTGTACTACTTCTTACTGGCTATTACATTAAATTAGATGCTTCATCTGTGTTTTACTATAGTGATTTTAGTGTCTCCGCATACCGCAGCACACGTCATATCTTTGCAGACGATAAGTACAACCATTTCAGACAGAAGAGCGCCCAATGTGACGATCTGGCCTTATGACGATTCGATAAAAAAATGACGATAACGAACGGAATTTTCAGGTTTTTACTGCATATCCACACTTTTCACATTCTCCCGTGCAACTCAGCTGCTAGTCCTCCTTTCATGCAGAATCTTAAGGTCCTAGCTCAAGTCCAAGGCACCAAAGCCCCCTAAAAAGTCAATAATCGATACCTAAAACTTGAATTGTACTACTTCTTACTGGCTATTACATCAACTTAGAAGCTTCATCTGTGTTCTACTATGGTGCTTTTAGTGTCTCCGCATACCGCAGCACGCGACATAGCTTTGCAGACGATAAGTACAACCGTTTCAGAGAGAAGAGCGGCCAATGTGACGATCTGGCTTTAAGTCGATTCGGTAACAAATGACGAAAACGGCCGGATTACTCAGGTTTTTACTACATATGAACACATTCCACATTCTCCCATGCAACTCGGCTGCTAGTCCTTCTTTCATGCAGAATCTTAAGGTCCTAGCTCATGTCCAAGGCACCAAAGCCAGCTAAAAAGTCAATAATCGAAACCTAAAACTTGCATTGTACTATACCTTACTGGCTATTACATCAACTTAGAAGCTTCATCTGTTTTCTACTATGGTGCTTTTAGTGTCTCCGCATACCGGAGCACGAGACATAGCTTTGCAGACGATAATTAGGACCGTTTCAGAGAGAAGAGCGGCCAATGTGAAGATCTGGCTTTAAGTCTAGTCGATAACAAATGACGAAAACGGACGGATTTCTCTGGTTTTTACTACATATGAACACTTTTCACATTCTCCCGTGCAACTCGGCAGCTAGTCCTCCTTTCATGCAGAATCTTAAGGTCCTAGCTCATGTCCAAGGAACCAAAGCCAGCTAAAAAGTCCATAATCGATACCTAAAACTTGAATTGTATTACTTCTTACTGGCTATTACATTAAATTAGATGCTTCATCTGTGTTTTACTATGGTGGTTTTAGTGTCTCCGCATACCGCAGCACACGTCATATCTTTGCAGACGATAAGTACAACCATTTCAGAGAGAAGAGCGGCCAATGTGACGATCTGGCCTTATGTCGATTCGATAAAAAATGACGATAACGAACGGATTTTTCGCGTTTTTACTGCATATGAACACTTTTCACATTCTCCCGTGCAACTCGGCTGCTAGTCCTCCTTTCATGCAGAATGTTAAGGTCCTAGCTCATGTCCAAGGCACCAAAGCCAGCTAAAAAGTCAATAATCGACACCTAAAACTTGAATTGTACTATATCTTACTGGCTATTACATCAACTTAGAAGCTTCATCTGTTTTCTACTATGGTGCTTTCATGCAGAATCTTAAGGTCCTAGCTCTTGCCCAAGGCACCAAAGCCAGCTAAAAAGTCCATAATCGATACCTAAAACTTGAATTGTACTACTTCTTACTTTCTATTACATAAAATTAGATGCTTCATCTGTGTTTTACTATGGTGGTTTTAGTGTCTCCGCATACCGCAGCACGCGTCATAGCTTTGCAGACGATAAGTACAGACATTTCAGAGAGAAGAGCGGCCAATGTGGCGATCTGGCTTTAAGTCGATTCGATAACAAATGACGAAAACGGACGGATTTCTAAGGTTTTTACTACATATGAACACTTTTCACATTCTCCCGTGCAACGCGGCTGCTAGTCCTCCTTTCATGCAGAATCTTAAGGTCCTAGCACATGTCCAAGGCGCCAAAGCCAGCTAAAAAGCCAATAATCGATACCTAAAACTTGAATTGTACTACTTCTTACTGGCTATTACATCAACTTAGAAGCTTCATCTGTGTTCTACTATGGTGCTTTTAGTGTCTCCGCATACCGCAGCACGCGACATAGCTTTGCAGACGATAAGTACAACCGTTTCAGAGAGAAGAGCGGCCAATGTGACGATCTGGCTTTAAGTCGATTCGATAACAAATGACGTAAACGGACGTATTTTTCGGGTTTTTACTGCAAATGAACACTTTTCACACTCTCCCGTTCAACTCGGCTGCTGGTCCTCCTTTCATGCAGAATCTTAAGGTCCTAGCTCATGTCCAAGGCACCAAAGCCAGCTAAAAAGTCAATAATCGATACCTAAAACTTGAATTGTACTACTTCTTACTGGCAATTACATCATCTTAGAGGCTTCATCTGTGTTCTACTATGGTCCTTTTAGTGTCTCCGCATACCGCAGCACGCGACATAGCTTTGCAGACGATAAGTACAACCGTTTCAGAGAGAAGAGCGGCCAATGTGACGATCTGGCTTTAAGTCGATTCGATAACAAATGACGAAAACGGACGGATTTGTCAGGTTTTTACTACATATGAACACCTTTCACATTCTCCCGTGCAACTCGGCTGCTAGTCCTCCTTTCATGCAGAATCTTAAGGTCCTAGCTTATGTCCAAGGCACCAAAGCCAGCTAAAAAGTCAATAATCAGTACCAAAACATGAAATTGTACTACTTCTTACTTGCTATTACATCAACTTAGAAGCTTCATCTGTATTCTACTATGGTGTTTTTTGTGTCTCCGCATGCCGCAGCACGCGACATAGCTTTGCAGACGATAAGTACAACCGTTTCAGACAGAAGAGCGGCCATTGTGACGATCTGGCTTTAAGTCGATTCGATAACAAATGACGAAAACGGACGGATTTCTCAGGTTTTTACTGCATATGAACACTTTTCACATTCTCCCTTGCAACTCAGCTGCTAGTTCTCCTTTCATACAGATTCTTAAGGTCCTAGCTCATGTCCAATGCACCAAAGCCAGCAAAAAAGTCAATAATTGATACCTAAAACTTGAATTGTACTATATGTTACTGGCTATTACATCAACTTAGAAGCTTCATCTGTTTTCTACTATGGTGCTTTTAGTGTCTCCGCATACTGGAGCACGAGACATAGCTTTGCAGACGATAATTACGACCGTTTCAGAGAGAAGAGCGGCCAATGTGATGATCTGGCTTTAAGTTGAGTCGATAACAAATGACGAAAACGGACGGATTTCTCAGGTTTTTACTACATATGAACACTTTTCAAATTCTCCCGTGCAACTCCGTTGCTAGTTCTCCTTTCATGCAGAATCTTAAGGTCCTAGCTCATGTCCAAGGCACCAAAGCCAGCTAAAAAGTCAATAATCGATACCTAAAATTTAAATTGTACTACTTCTTACTGGCTATTACATCATCTTAGTGGCTTCATCTGTGTTCTACTATGGTCCTTTTAGTGTATCCGCATACCGCAGCACGCGACATAGCTTTGCAGACGATAAGTACAACCGTTTCAGAGAGAAGAGCGGCCAATGTGACGATCTGGCTTTAAGTCGATTCGATAACAAATGACGAAAACGGACGGATTTCTCAGGTTTTTACTACATATGAACACCTTTCACATTCTCCCGTGCAACTCGGCTGCTAGTCCTCCTTTCATGCAGAATCTTAAGGTCCTAGCTTATGTCCAAGGCACCAAAGCCAGCTAAAAAGTCAATAATCAGTACCAAAACATGAAATTGTACTACTTCTTACTTGCTATTACATCAACTTAGAAGCTTCATCTGTGTTCTACTATGGTGCTTTTAGTGTCTCCGCATACCGCAGCACGCGACATAGCTTGGCAGACGATAAGTACAATCGTTTCAGAGAGAAGAGCGACCAATTTGACGATCTGGCTTTAAGTCGATTCGATAACAAATGACGAATACGGACGGATTTGTCAGGTTTTTACTACATATGAACACTTTTCACATTCTCCCGTGCAACTCGGCTGCTAGTCCTCCTTTCATGCAGAATCTTAAGGTCCTAGCTGTGTCCAAGTCTCCAGAGCCAGCTATAAAGTCAATAATCGATACCTGAAACTTGAATTGTACTATATCTTACTGGCTATTACATCAACTTAGAACCTTCATATGTGTTCTACTATGGTGCTTTTACTCTCTCCACATACCGCAGCAAGCAACATAGCTTTGCAGACGATAAGTACAACCGTTTTAGACAGAAATGCGGTCAATGTGAAGATCTGGCTTTAAGTCGAGTCGATAACAAATGACGAAAACGGACGAATTTCTCAGGTTTTTACTACATATGAACACTTTTCACATTGTCCCGTGCAACTCTGCTGCTAGTCCTCCTTTCATGCAGAATCTTAAGGTCCTAGCTCATGTCCAAGGCACCAAAGCCAGCTAAAAAGTCAATAATCGATACCTAAAACTTGAATTGGACTACTTCTTACTGGCTATTACATCAACTTAGAACCTTCATCTGTGTTCTACTATGGTGCTTTTAGTGTCTCCGGATACCGCAGCACGCGACAGAGCTTTGCAGTCGATAAGTACAATCGTTTCAGAGAGAAGAGCGACCAAAGTGACGATCTGGCTTTAATTCGATTCGGTAACAAATGACGAATACGGACGGATTTCTCAGGTTTTTACTACATATGAACACTTTTCACATTCTCCCGTGCAACTCGGCTGCTAGTCCTCCTTTCATGCAGATTCTTAAGGTCCTAGCTCATGTCCAAGGCACCAAAGCCAGCTAAAAAGTCAATAATCGATACCTAAAACTTGAATTGTACTACTTCTTACTGGCTATTACATCAACTTAGAAGCTTCATCTGTGTTCTACTATGGTGCTTTTAGTGTCTCCGCATACCGCAGCACGCGACATAGCTTTGCAGACGATAAGTACAACCGTTTCAGAGAGAAGAGCGGCCAATGTGACGATCTGGCTTTAAGTCGATTCGGTAACAAATGACGAAAACGGACGGATTTCTAGGTTTTTACTACATATGAACACATTCCACATACTCCTGTGCAACTCGGCTGCTAGTCCTCCTTTCATGCAGAATCTTAAGGTCCTAGCTCATGTCCAAAGCACCAAAGCCAGCTAAAAAGTCAATAATCGAAACCTAAAACTTGAATTGTACTATATCTTACTGGCTATTATATCAACTTAGAAGCTTCATCTGTTTTCTACTATGGTGATTTTAGTGTCTCCGCATACCGGAGCAAGAGACATAGCTTTGCAGACGATAATTAGGACCATTTCAGAGAGAAGAGCGGCCAATGTGATGATCTGGCTTTAAGTCGAGTCGATAACAAATGACGAAAACGGACCGATTTCTCAGGTTTTTTTACTACATATGAACACTTTTCACATTCTCCCGTGCAACTATGGAGCTAGGCCTCCTTTCATGCAGAATCTTAAGGCCCTAGCTCATGTCCAAGGAACCAAAACCAGCTAAAAAGTCAATAATCGATACCTAAAACTTGAATTGGACACACTTCTTACTGGCTATTACTTCAACTTAGAAGCTTCATCTGTGTTCTATTATGGTGCTTTTAGTGTCTCCACATACGCAGCACGCTACATAGCTTTGCAGACGATAAGTACAACCGTTTCAGAGAGAAGAGCGGCCAATGTAACGATCTGGCTTTAAGTCGATTCGATAACAAATGACGAAAACGGACGGATTTCTAATGTTTTTGCTACATGTGAACACTTTTCACATTCACCCGTGCAACTCGGGTGATAGTCCTCCTTTCATGCAGAATATCAAGGTCCTAGCTCATGTCCAAGGCAAAAAAAGCAAGCTAAAAAGTCAATTATCGATACCTAAAACTTGAGTTGTACTACTTCTTACTGGCTATTACATCAACTTAGAAGCTTCATCTGTTTTCTACTATGGTGCTTTTAGTGTCTGCGCATACCGCAGCACGCGACATAGCTTTGCAGACGATAAGTACAACCGTTTCAGAGAGAAGAGCGGCCAATGTGATGATCTGGCTTTAAGTCGATTCGATAACAAATGACGAAAACGGAAGGATTTCTAGGTTTTTACTACATATGAACACATTCCACATTCTCCCGTGCAACTCGGCTGCTAGTTCTCCTTTCATGCAGAATCTTAAGGTCCTAGCTCATGTCCAAGGCACCACGGCCAGCTAAAAAGTCAATAATCGATACCTAAAACTTAAATTGTACTACTTCTTACTGGCTATTACATCAACTTATAAGCTTCATCAGTGTTCTACTATAGTGCTTTGAGAGTCTCCGCATACCGCAGCACGCGACATAGCTTTGCAGTCGATAAGTACAATCGTTTCAGAGAGAAGAGCGACCAATGTGACGATCTGGCTTTAAGTCGATTCGGTAACAAATGACGAATACGGACCGATTTCTCAGGTTTTTACTACATATGAACACTTTTCACATTCTCCCGTGCAACTCGGCTGCTAGTCCTCCTTTCATGCAGATTCTTAAGGTCCTAGCTCATGTCCAAGGCACCAAAGCCAGCTAAAAAGTCCATAATCGATACCTAAAACTTGAATTGTACTACTTCTTACTGGCTATTACATTAAATTAGATGCTTCATCTGTGTTTTACTATGGTGGTTTTAGTGTCTCCGCATACCGCAGCACACGTCATATCTTTGCAGACGATAAGTACAACCATTTCAGAGAGAAGAGCGGCCAATGTGACGATCTTGCCTTATGTCGATTCGATAAAAAATGACGATAACGAACGGATTTTTCGGGTTTTTACTGCATATGAACACTTTTCACATTCTCCCATGCAACTCGGCTGCGAGTCCTCCTTTCATGCAGAATGTTAAGGTCCTAGCTCATGTCCAAGGCACCAAAGCCAGCTAAAAAGTCAATAATCGACACCTAAAACTTG
Source organism: Schistocerca gregaria (assembly GCF_023897955.1). Taxonomy (NCBI): domain Eukaryota; kingdom Metazoa; phylum Arthropoda; class Insecta; order Orthoptera; family Acrididae; genus Schistocerca; species Schistocerca gregaria. The sequence goes on along the minus strand of NW_026061860.1, from coordinate 2,738,066 downwards.
AATTGTACTATATCTTACTGGCTATTACATCAACTTAGAAGCTTCATCTGTTTTCTACTACGGTGCTTTTAGTGTCTGCGCATACCGCAGCACGCGACATCGCTTTGCAGACGATAAGTACAACCGTTTCAGATAGAAGAGCGGCCAATGTGACGATCTGGCTTTAAGTCGATTCGATAACAAATGACGAAAACGGACGGATTTCTCAGGTTTTTACTACATATGAACACTTTTCACATTCTCCCATGCAACTCGGCTGCTAGTCCTCCTTTCATGCAGATTCTTAAGGTCCTAGCTCTTGCCCAAGGCACCAAAGCCAGCTAAAAAGTCCATAATCGATATCTAAAACTTGAATTGTATTACTTCTTACTTTCTATTACATTAAATTAGATGCTTCATCTGTGTTTTACTATGGTGGTTTTAGTGTCTCCGCATACCGCAGCACGCGTCATAGCTTTGCAGACGATAAGTACAGACATTTCAGAGAGAAGTGCGGCCAATGTGGCGATCTGGCTTTAAATCGATTCGATAACAAATGACGAAAACGGACGGATTTCTAAGGTTTTTACTACATATGAACACTTTTCACATTCTCCCGCGCAACGCGGCTGCTTGTCCTCCTTTCATGCAGAATCATAAGGTCCTAGCGCATGTCCAAGTCGCCAAAGCCAGCTAAAAAGCCAATAATCGATACCTAAAACTTGAATTGTACTACTTCTTACTGGCTATTACATCAACTTAGAAGCTTCATCTGTGTTCTACTATGATGCTTTTAGTGTCTCCGCATACCGCAGCACGCGACATAGCTTTGCAGACGATAAGTACAACCGTTTCAGAGAGAAGAGCGGCCAATGTGACGATCTGGCTTTAAGTCGATTCGATAACAAATGACGAAAACGGACGGATTTGTCAGGTTTTTACTACATATGAACACCTTTCACATTCTCCCGTGCAACTCGGCTGCTAGTCCTCCTTTCATGCAGAATCTTAAGGTCCCAGCATATGTCCAAGGCACCAAAGCAAGCTAAAAAGTCAATAATCAGTACCAAAACATGAAATTGTAATACTTCTTACTTGCTATTACATCAACTTAGAAGCTTCATCTGTATTCTACTATGGTGTTTTTTGTGTCTCCGCATGCCGCAGCACGCGACATAGCTTTGCAGACGATAAGTACAACCGTTTCAGACAGAAGAGCGGCCATTGTGACGAACTGGCTTTAAGTCGATTCGATAACAAATGACGAAAACGGACGGATTTCTCAGGTTTTTACTGCATATGAACACTTTTCACATTCTCCCTTGCAACTCAGCTGCTAGTTCTCCTTTCATACAGAATCTTAAGGTCCTAGCTCATGTCCAAGGCACCAAAGCCAGCTAAAAAGTCAATAATCGATACCTAAATCTTGAATTGTACTACATCTTACTGGCTATTACATCAACTTAGAAGCTTCATCTGTGTTCTACTATGGTGCTTTTAGTGTCTCCGCATACCGCAGCACGCGACATAGCTTGGCAGACGATAAGTACAATCGTTTCAGAGAGAAGAGCGACCAATTTGACGATCTGGCTTTAAGTCGATTCGATAACAAATGACGAATACGGACGGATTTCTCAGGTTTTTACTACATATGAACACTTTTCACATTCTCCCGTGCAACTCGGCTGCTAGTCTTCCTTTCATGCAGAATCTTAAGGTCCTAGCTATGTCCAAGTCTCCAGAGCCAGCTATAAAGTCAATAATCGATACCTGAAACTTGAATTGTACTATATCTTACTGGCTATTACATCAACTTAGAAGCTTCATATGTGTTCTACTATGGTGCTTTAAGTGGATTCGATAACAAATGACGAAAACGGACGGATTTCTAGGTTTTTACCACATATGAACACTTTTCACATTCTCCGGTACAACTCGGCTGATAGTCCTCCTTTCATGCAGAATCTTAAGGTCCTAGCTCATGTCCAAGGCACCAAAGCCAGCTACAAAGTCAATAATCGATACCTAAAACTTGAATTGTACTATATCTTACTGGCTATTACATCAACTTAGAAGCTTCATCTGTTTTCTACTATGGTGCTTTTAGTGTCTCCGCATACTGGAGCACGAGACATAGCTTTGCAGACGATAATTACGACCGTTTCAGAGAGAAGAGCGGCCAATGTGATAATCTGGCTTTAAGTTAAGTCGATAACAAATGACGAAAACGGACAGATTTCTCAGGTTTTTACTACATATGAACACTTTTCACATTCTCCCGTGCAACTCGGCTGCTAGTCCTCCTTTCATGCAGATTCTTAAGGTCCTAGCTCTTGCCCAAGGCACCAAAGCCAGCTAAAAAGTCCATAATCGATACCTAAAACTTGAATTGTACTACATCTCACTTTCTATTACATTGAATTAGATGCTTCATCTGTGTTTTACTATGGTGGTTTTAGTGTCTCCGCATACCGCAGCACGCGTCATAGCTTTGCAGACGATAAGTACAGCCATTTTAGAGAGAAGAGCGGCCAATGTGGCGATCTGGCTTTAAGTCGATTAAATAACAAATGACGTAAACGGACGGATTTTCCGGGTTTTTACTGCAAATGAACACTTTTCACACTCTCCCGTGCAACTCGGCTGCTAGTCCTCCTTTCATGCAGAATCTTAAGGTTCTAGCTCATGTCCAAGGCACCAAAGCCAGCTAAAAAGTCAATAATCGATACCTAAAACTTGAATTGTACTACTTCTTACTGGCAATTACATCATCTTAGAGGCTTCATCTGTGTTCTACTATGGTCCTTTTAGTGTCTCCGCATACCGCAGCACGCGACATAGCTTTGCAGACGATAAGTACAACCGTTTCAGAGAGAAGAGCGGCCAATGTGACGATCTTGCTTTAATTCGATTCGATAACAAATGACGAAAACGGACGGATTTCTCAGGTTTTTACTACATATGAACACTTTTCACATTCTCCCGTGCAACTCGGCTGCTAGTCCTCCTTTCATGCAGAATCTTAAGGTCCTAGCTCATGTCCAAGGCACCAAAGCCAGCTATAAAGTCAATAATCAGTACCTAAAACTTGTATTGTACTACTTCTTACTGGCTATTACATCAACTTAGAAGCTTCATCTGTGTTCTACTATGGTGCTTTTAGTGTCTCCGCATACCGCAGCACAAGACATAGCTTTGCAGACGATAAGTACAACCGTTTCAGAGAGAAGAGCGGCCAATGTGACGATTTGGCTTTAAGTCGATTCGATAACAAATGACGAAATCGGACGGATTTCTCAGGTGTTTACTACATATGAACACTTTTCACATTCTCCCGTGCAACTCGGCTGCTAGTCCTCCTTTCATGCAGATTCTTAAGGTCCTAGCTCATGTCCAAGGCACCAAAGCCAGCTAAAAAGTCAATAATCGATACCTAAAACTTGAATTGTACTACTTCTTACTGGCTATTACATCAACTTAGAAGCTTCATCTGTGTTCTACTATGGTGCTTTTAGTGTCTCCGCATACCGCAGCACGCGACATAGCTTTGCAGACGATAAGTACAACGGTTCCAGAGAGAAGAGCGACCAATTTGACGATCTGGCTTTTAGTCGATTCGATAACAAATGACGAAAACGGACGGATTTCTCAGGTTTTTACTATATTGAACACTTTTCACATTCTCCCGTGCAACTCGGCTGCTAGTCCTCCTTTCATGCAGAATCTTAAGGTCCTAGCTCATGTCCAAGGCACCAAAGCCAGCTATAAAGTAAATAATCAGTACCTAAAACTTCTATTGTACTACTTCTTACTGGCTATTACATTTACTTAAATCTTCATCTGTGTTCTACTATGGTGCTTTTCGTGTCTCCGCATACCGCAGCACGCGAAATAGCTTTGCAGACGATAAGTAAAACCGTTTCAGAGAGAAGAGCGGCCAATGTTACGATGTGGCTTTAAGTCGATTCGATAACAAATGACGAAAACGGACGGATTTCTCAGGTTTTTACTACATATGAACACTTTTCACATTCTCCCGTGCAACTCGGCTGCTAGTCCTCCTTTCATGCAGAATCTTAAGGTTCTAGCTCATTTCCAAGGCACCAAAGCCAGCTAAGAAGTCAATAATCGATACCTAAAACTTGAATTGCACTACTTCCTACTGGCTATTACATCAACTTAGAAGCTTCATCTGTGTTCTACTATGGTGCTTTTAGTGTCTCCGCATACCGCAGCACGCGAGATAGCTTTGCAGACGATAAGTACAACGGTTCCAGAGAGAAGAGCGACCAATTTGACGATCTGGCTTTTAGTCGATTCGATAACAAATGACGAAAACGGACGGATTTCTCAGGTTTTTACTACATTGAACACTTTTCACATTCTCCCGTGCAACTCGGCTGCTAGTTCTCCTTTCATGCAGAATCTTAAGGTCCTAGCTCATGTCCAGATCACCAAAGCCAGCTAAAAAGTCAATAATCGATACCTAAAACTTGAATTGTACTACTTCTTACTGGCTATTACATCATCTTAGAAGCTTCATCTGTGTTCTACTATGGTGCTTTTAGTGTCTCCGCATACCGCAGCACGCGACATAGCTTTCCAGACGATAAGTACAACAGTTTCAGAGAGAAGAGCGGCCATTGTGACGATCTGGCTTTAAGTCGATTCGATAACAAATGACGAAAACGGAAGGATTTCTCAGGTTTTTACAACATATGAACACTTTTCACACTCTCCCGTGCAACTCGGCTGCTAGTCCTCCTTTTGATGCAGAATCTTAAGGTCCTAGCTCATGTCCAAGGCACCAAAGCCAGCTAAAAAGTCAATAATCGATACCTAAAACTTTAAGTGTACTACTTCTTACTGGCTATTACATCATCTTAGAAGCTTCATCTGTGTTCTACTATGGTGATTTTATTGTCTCCACATACCGCAGCACGCGACATAACTTTGCAGACGATAAGTACAACCGTTTCAGAGAGAAGAGCGGCCAATGTGACGATCTGGCTTTAAGTCGATTCGATAACAAATGACGAAAACGGACGGATTTCTCAGGTTTCTACTTCATATGAACACATTTCATATTCTCCCGTGAAACGCGGCTGCTAGTCCTCCTTTAATGCAGAATCTTAAGGTCCTAGCTCATGTCCAAGGCACCAAAGCCAGCTAAAAAGTCAATAATCGATACCTAAAACTTGAATTGTACTACTTCTTAATGGCTATTACTTCAACTTAGAAGCTTCATTTGTGTTCTGCTATGGTGCTTTTAGTGTCTCCGCATACCGCAGCACGCGACATAGCTTTGAGGACGATAAGTACAACCGTTTCAAAGAGAGGAGCGCCCAATGTGACGTTCTGGCATTAAGTCGATTCGATAACAAATGACGAAAACGGACGGATTTCTTAGGTTTTTACGACATATGAACACTTTTCACATTCTCCCGTGCAACTCGGCTGCTAGTCCTCCTTTAATGCAGAATCTTAAGGTCCTAGCTCATGTCCAGATCACCAAAGCCAGCTAAAAAGTCAATTTATCGATACCTAAAACTTGAAGTGTACTACTTCTTACTGGCTATTATATCAACTTAGAAGCTTCATCTGTGTTCTACTATGGTGATTTTATTGTCTCCGCATACCGCAGCACGCGACATAGCTTTGCAGACGATAAGTACAACCGTTTCAGAGAGAAGAGCGGCCAATGTGACGATCGGGCTTTAAGTCGATTCGATAACAAATGACGAAAACGGACGGATTTCTCAGGTTTCTACCACATATGAACACATTTCACATTCTCCAGTGCAACGCGGCTGCTAGTCCTCCTTTAATGCAGAATCTTAAGGTCCCAGCTCATGTCCAAGGCACCAAAGCCTGCTAAAAAGTCAATAATCGATACCTAAAACTTGAAGTGTACTACTTCTTACTGGCTATTATATCAACTTAGAAGCTTCATCTGTTTTCTACTATGGTGATTTTATTGTCTCCGCATACCGCAGCACGCGACATAGCTTTGCAGACGATAAGTACAACCGTTTCAGAGAAAAGAGGGGCCAATTTGACGATCTGGCTTTAAGTCGATTCGATAACAAATGACGAAAACGGACGGATTTCTCAGGTTTTTACTACATATGAACACTTTTCACATTCTCCCGTGCAGCTTGGCTGCTAGTCCTCCTTTCATGCAGAACTTTAAGGTCCTAGCTCATGTCCAAGGCACCAAAGCCAGCTAAAAAGTAATTAATCAGTACATAAAACTTGAATTGTACTACTTCTTACTGGCTATTACATCAACTTAGAAGCTTCATCTGTGTTCTACTATGGTGCTTTTAGTGTCTCCGCATACCGCAGCATGGGACATAGCTTTGCAGACGATAAGTAAAACCGTTTCAGAGAAAAGAGGGGCCAGTTTGACGATCTGGCTTTAAGTCGATTCGATAACAAATGACGAAAACGGACGGATTTCTAAGGTTTTTACTACATATGAACACTTTTCACATTCTCCCATGCAACTCGGCTGCTAGTCCTCCTTTTGATGCAGAATCTTAAGGTCCTAGCTCATGTCCAAGGCACCAAAGCCAGCTAAAAAGTCAATAATCGATACCTAAAACTTTAAGTGTACTACTTCTTACTGGCTATTACATCATCTTAGAAGCTTCATCTGTGTTCTACTATGGTGATTTTATTGTCTCCACATACCGCAGCACGCGACATAACTTTGCAGACGATAAGTACAACCGTTTCAGAGAGAAGAGCGGCCAATGTGACGATCTGGCTTTAAGTCGATTCGATAACAAATGACGAAAACGGACGGATTTCTCAGGTTTTTACTACATATGAACACTTTTCACATTCTCCCGTGCAACTCGGCTGCTAGTCCTCCTTTCATGCAGAATCTTAAGGTCCTAGCTCATGTCCAAGGCACCAAAGCCAGCTATAAAGTAAATAATCAGTACCTAAAACTTGTATTGTACTACTTCTTACTGGCTATTACATCAACTTAGAAGCTTCATCTGTGTTCTACTATGGTGCTTTTAGTGTCTCCGCATACCGCAGCACGCGACATAGCTTTGCAGACGATAAGTACAACCGTTTCAGAGAGAAGAGCGGCCAATGTGACGATTTGGCTTTAAGTCGATTCGATAACAAATGACGAAATCGGACGGATTTCTCAGGTGTTTACTACATATGAACACTTTTCACATTCTCCCGTGCAACTCGGCTGCTAGTCCTCCTTTCATGCAGATTCTTAAGGTCCTAGCTCATGTCCAAGGCACCAAAGCCAGCTAAAAATTCAATAATCGATACCTAAAACTTGAATTGTACTACTTCTTACTGGCTATTACATCAACTTAGAAGCTTCATCTGTGTTCTACTATGGTGCTTTTAGTGTCTCCGCATACCGCAGCACGCGACATAGCTTTGCAGACGATAAGTACAACGGTTCCAGAGAGAAGAGCGGCCAATTTGACGATCTGGCTTTTAGTCGATTCGATAACAAATGACGAAAACGGACGGATTTCTCAGGTGTTTACTACATATGAACACTTTTCACATTCTCCCGTGCAACTCGGCTGCTAGTCCTCCTTTCATGCAGATTCTTAAGGTCCTAGCTCATGTCCAAGGCACCAAAGGCAGCTAAAAAGTCAATAATCGATACCTAAAACTTGAATTGTACTACTTCTTACTGGCTATTACATCAACTTAGAAGCTTCATCTGTGTTCTACTATGGTGCTTTTAGTGTCTCCGCATACCGCAGCACGCGAGATAGCTTTGCAGACGATAAGTACAACGGTTCCAGAGAGAAGAGCGACCAATTTGACGATCTGGCTTTCAGTCGATTCGATAACAAATGACGAAAACGGACGGATTTCTCAGGTTTTTACTATATTGAACACTTTTCACATTCTCCCGTGCAACTCGGCTGCTAGTCCTCCTTTCATGCAGAATCTTAAGGTCCTAGCTCATGTCCAAGGCACCAAAGCCAGCTATAAAGTAAATAATCAGTACCTAAAACTTCTATTGTACTACTTCTTACTGGCTATTACATTTACTTAAATCTTCATCTGTGTTCTACTATGGTGCTTTTCGTGTCCCCGCATACCGCAGCACGCGAAATAGCTTTGCAGACGATAAGTAAAACCGTTTCAGAGAGAAGAGCGGCCAATGTTACGATGTGGCTTTAAGTCGATTCGATAACAAATGACGAAAACGAACGGATTTCTCAGGTTTTTACTACATATGAACACTTTTCACATTCTCCCGTGCAACTCGGCTGCTAGTCCTCCTTTCATGCAGAATCTTAAGGTCCTAGCTCATTTCCAAGGCACCAAAGCCAGCTAAGAAGTCAATAATCGATACCTAAAACTTGAATTGCACTACTTCCTACTGGCTATTACATCAACTTAGAAGCTTCATCTGTGTTCTACTATGGTGCTTTTAGTGTCTCCGCATACCGCAGCACGCGAGATAGCTTTGCAGACGATAAGTACAACGGTTCCAGAGAGAAGAGCGACCAATTTGACGATCTGGCTTTTAGTCGATTCGATAACAAATGACGAAAACGGACGGATTTCTCAGGTTTTTACTACATTGAACACTTTTCACATTCTCCCGTGCAACTCGGCTGCTAGTTCTCCTTTCATGCAGAATCTTAAGGTCCTAGCTCATGTCCAGATCACCAAAGCCAGCTAAAAAGTCAATAATCGATACCTAAAACTTGAATTGTACTACTTCTTACTGGCTATTACATCATCTTAGAAGCTTCATCTGTGTTCTACTATGGTGCTTTTAGTGTCTCCGCATACCGCAGCACGCGACATAGCTTTCCAGACGATAAGTACAACAGTTTCAGAGAGAAGAGCGGCCATTGTGACGATCTGGCTTTAAGTCGATTCGATAACAAATGACGAAAACGGACGGATTTCTCAGGTTTTTACAACATATGAACACTTTTCACACTCTCCCGTGCAACTCGGCTGCTAGTCCTCCTTTTGATGCAGAATCTTAAGGTCCTAGCTCATGTCCAAGGCACCAAAGCCAGCTAAAAAGTCAATAATCGATACCTAAAACTTTAAGTGTACTACTTCTTACTGGCTATTACATCATCTTAGAAGCTTCATCTGTGTTCTACTATGGTGATTTTATTGTCTCCACATACCGCAGCACGCGACATAACTTTGCAGACGATAAGTACAACCGTTTCAGAGAGAAGAGCGGCCAATGTGACGATCTGGCTTTAAGTCGATTCGATAACAAATGACGAAAACGGACGGATTTCTCAGGTTTTTACTACATATGAACACTTTTCACATTCTCCCGTGCAACTCGGCTGCTAGTCCTCCTTTAATGCAGAATCTTAAGGTCTTAGCTCATGTCCAGATCACCAAAGCCAGCTAAAAAGTCAATTTATCGATACCTAAAACTTGAAGTGTACTACTTCTTACTGGCTATTATATCAACTTAGAAGCTTCATCTGTGTTCTACTATGGTGATTTTATTGTCTCCGCATACCGCAGCACGCGACATAGCTTTGCAGACGATAAGTACAACCGTTTCAGAGAGAAGAGCGGCCAATGTGACGATCGGGCTTTAAGTCGATTCGATAACAAATGACGAAAACGGACGGATTTCTCAGGTTTTTACAACATATGAACACTTTTCACACTCTCCCGTGCAACTCGGCTGCTAGTCCTCCTTTTGATGCAGAATCTTAAGGTCCTAGCTCATGTCCAAGGCACCAAAGCCTGCTAAAAAGTCAATAATCGATACCTAAAACTTTAAGTGTACTACTTCTTACTGGCTATTACATCATCTTAGAAGCTTCATCTGTGTTCTACTATGGTGATTTTATTGTCTCCACATACCGCAGCACGCGACATAACTTTGCAGACGATAAGTACAACCGTTTCAGAGAGAAGAGCGGCCAATGTGACGATCTGGCTTTAAGTCGATTCGATAACAAATGACGAAAACGGACGGATTTCTCAGGTTTCTACTTCATATGAACACATTTCATATTCTCCCGTGAAACGCGGCTGCTAGTCCTCCTTTAATGCAGAATCTTAAGGTCCTAGCTCATGTCCAAGGCACCAAAGCCAGCTAAAAAGTCAATAATCGATACCTAAAACTTGAATTGTACTACTTCTTAATGGCTATTACTTCAACTTAGAAGCTTCATTTGTGTTCTGCTATGGTGCTTTTAGTGTCTCCGCATACCGCAGCACGCGACATAGCTTTGAGGACGATAAGTACAACCGTTTCAGAGAGAGGAGCGGCCAATGTGACGTTCTGGCATTAAGTCGATTCGATAACAAATGACGAAAACGGACGGATTTCTCAGGTTTTTACTACATATGAACACTTTTCACATTCTCCCGTGCAACTCGGCTGCTAGTCCTCCTTTAATGCAGAATCTTAAGGTCTTAGCTCATGTCCAGATCACCAAAGCCAGCTAAAAAGTCAATTTATCGATACCTAAAACTTGAAGTGTACTACTTCTTACTGGCTATTATATCAACTTAGAAGCTTCATCTGTGTTCTACTATGGTGATATTATTGTCTCCGCATACCGCAGCACGCGACATAGCTTTGCAGACGATAAGTACAACCGTTTCAGAGAGAAGAGCGGCCAATGTGACGATCGGGCTTTAAGTCGATTCGATAACAAATGACGAAAACGGACGGATTTCTCAGGTTTTTACAACATATGAACACTTTTCACACTCTCCCGTGCAACTCGGCTGCTAGTCCTCCTTTTGATGCAGAATCTTAAGGTCCTAGCTCATGTCCAAGGCACCAAAGCCAGCTAAAAAGTCAATAATCGATACCTAAAACTTTAAGTGTACTACTTCTTACTGGCTATTACATCATCTTAGAAGCTTCATCTGTGTTCTACTATGGTGATTTTATTGTCTCCACATACCGCAGCACGCGACATAACTTTGCAGACGATAAGTACAACCGTTTCAGAGAGAAGAGCGGCCAATGTGACGATCTGGCTTTAAGTCGATTCGATAACAAATGACGAAAACGGACGGATTTCTCAGGTTTCTACTTCATATGAACACATTTCATATTCTCCCGTGAAACGCGGCTGCTAGTCCTCCTTTAATGCAGAATCTTAAGGTCCTAGCTCATGTCCAAGGCACCAAAGCCAGCTAAAAAGTCAATAATCGATACCTAAAACTTGAATTGTACTACTTCTTAATGGCTATTACTTCAACTTAGAAGCTTCATTTGTGTTCTGCTATGGTGCTTTTAGTGTCTCCGCATACCGCAGCACGCGACATAGCTTTGAGGACGATAAGTACAACCGTTTCAAAGAGAGGAGCGCCCAATGTGACGTTCTGGCATTAAGTCGATTCGATAACAAATGACGAAAACGGACGGATTTCTTAGGTTTTTACGACATATGAACACTTTTCACATTCTCCCGTGCAACTCGGCTGCTAGTCCTCCTTTCATGCAGAATCTTAAGGTCCTAGCTCATTTCCAAGGCACCAAAGCCAGCTAAGAAGTCAATAATCGATACCTAAAACTTGAATTGCACTACTTCCTACTGGCTATTATATCAACTTAGAAGCTTCATCTGTGTTCTACTATGGTGATTTTATTGTCTCCGCATACCGCAGCACGCGACATAGCTTTGCAGACGATAAGTACAACCGTTTCAGAGAGAAGAGCGGCCAATGTGACTATCGGGCTTTAAGTCGATTCGATAACAAATGACGAAAACGGACGGATTTCTCAGGTTTCTACCACATATGAACACATTTCACATTCTCCAGTGCAACGCGGCTGCTAGTCCTCCTTTAATGCAGAATCTTAAGGTCCCAGCTCATGTCCAAGGCACCAAAGCCAGCTAAAAAGTCAATAATCGATACCTAAAACTTGAAGTGTACTACTTCTTACTGGCTATTATATCAACTTAGAAGCTTCATCTGTTTTCTACTATGGTGATTTTATTGTCTCCGCATACCGCAGCACGCGACATAGCTTTGCAGACGATAAGTACAACCGTTTCAGAGAAAAGAGGGGCCAATTTGACGATCTGGCTTTAAGTCGATTCGATAACAAATGACGAAAACGGACGGATTTCTCAGGTTTTTACTACATATGAACACTTTTCACATTCTCCCGTGCAGCTTGACTGCTAGTCCTCCTTTCATGCAGAACTTTAAGGTCCTAGCTCATGTCCAAGGCACCAAAGCCAGCTAAAAAGTAATTAATCAGTACATAAAACTTGAATTGTACTACTTCTTACTGGCTATTACATCAACTTAGAAGCTTCATCTGTGTTCTACTATGGTGCTTTTAGTGTCTCCGCATACCGCAGCATGCGACATAGCTTTGCAGACGATAAGTAAAACCGTTTCAGAGAAAAGAGGGGCCAGTTTGACGATCTGGCTTTAAGTCGATTCGATAACAAATGACGAAAACGGACGGATTTCTAAGGTTTTTACTACATATGAACACTTTTCACATTCTCCCATGCAACTCGGCTGCTAGTCCTCCTTTTGATGCAGAATCTTAAGGTCCTAGCTCATGTCCAAGGCACCAAAGCCAGCTAAAAAGTCAATAATCGATACCTAAAACTTTAAGTGTACTACTTCTTACTGGCTATTACATCATCTTAGAAGCTTCATCTGTGTTCTACTATGGTGATTTTATTGTCTCCACATACCGCAGCACGCGACATAACTTTGCAGACGATAAGTACAACCGTTTCAGAGAGAAGAGCGGCCAATGTGACGATCTGGCTTTAAGTCGATTCGATAAAAAATGACGAAAACGGACGGATTTCTCAGGTTTCTACTTCATATGAACACACTTCATATTCTCCCGTGAAACGCGGCTGCTAGTCCTCCTTTAATGCAGAATCTTAAGGTCCTAGCTCATGTCCAAGGCACCAAAGCCAGCTAAAAAGTCAATAATCGATACCTAAAACTTGAATTGTACTACTTCTTAATGGCTATTACTTCAACTTAGAAGCTTCATTTGTGTTCTACTATGGTGCTTTTAGTGTCTCCGCATACCGCAGCACGCGACATAGCTTTGAGGACGATAAGTACAACTGTTTCAGAGAGAGGAGCGGCCAATGTGACGTTCTGGCATTAAGTCGATTCGATAACAAATGACGAAAACGGACGGATTTCTCAGGTTTTTACTACATATGAACACTTTTCACATTCTCCCGTGCAACTCGGCTGCTAGTCCTCCTTTAATGCAGAATCTTAAGGTCTTAGCTCATGTCCAGATCACCAAAGCCAGCTAAAAAGTCAATTTATCGATACCTAAAACTTGAAGTGTACTACTTCTTACTGGCTATTATATCAACTTAGAAGCTTCATCTGTGTTCTACTATGGTGATTTTATTGTCTCCGCATACCGCAGCACGCGACATAGCTTTGCAGACGATAAGTACAACCGTTTCAGAGAGAAGAGCGGCCAATGTGACGATCGGGCTTTAAGTCGATTCGATAACAAATGACGAAAACGGACGGATTTCTCAGGTTTCTACCACATATGAACACATTTCACATTCTCCAGTGCAACGCGGCTGCTAGTCCTCCTTTAATGCAGAATCTTAAGGTCCCAGCTCATGTCCAAGGCACCAAAGCCAGCTAAAAAGTCAATAATCGATACCTAAAACTTGAAGTGTACTACTTCTTACTGGCTATTATATCAACTTAGAAGCTTCATCTGTTTTCTACTATGGTGATTTTATTGTCTCCGCATATCGCAACACGCGACATAGCTTTGCAGACGATAAGTAGAACCGTTTCAGAGAAAAAAGGGGCCAATTTGACGATCTGGCTTTAAGTCGATTCGATAACAAATGACGAAAACGGACGGATTTCTCAGGTTTTTACTACATATGAACACTTTTCACATTCTCCCGTGCAACTCGGCTGCTAGTCCTCCTTTTGATGCAGAATCTTAAGGTCCTAGCTCATGTCCAGATCACCAAAGCCAGCTAAAAAGTCAATAATCGATACATAAAACTTGAATTGTACTACTTCTTACTGGCTATTACATCATCTTAGAAGCTTCATCTGTGTTCTACTATGGTGCTTTTAGTGTCTCCGCATACCGCAGCACGCGACATAGCTCTCCAGACGATAAGTACAACCGTTTCAGAGAGAAGAGCGGCCAATGTGACGATCTGGCTTTAAGTCGATTCGATAACAAATGACGAAAACGGACGGATTTCTCAGGTTTTTACTACATATGAACACTTTTCACATTCTCCCGTGCAACTGGGCTGCTAGTCCTCCTTACATGCAGAATCTTAAGGTCCTAGCTCATGTCCAAGGCACCAAAGCCAGCTAAGAAGCCAATAATCAATACATAAAACTTGAATTGTACTACTTCTTACTGGCTATTACATCAACTTAGAAGCTTCATCTGTGTTCTACTATGGTGCTTTTACAGTCTCCGCATACCGCAGCTCGCGACATAGCTTTGCAGACGATAAGTACAACCGTTTCAGAGAGAAGAGCGGCCAATGTGACGATCTGCCTTTAAGTCGATTCGATATCAAATGACGAAAACGGACGGATTTCTCAGGTTTTTACTACATATGAACACTTTTCACATTCTCCCGTGCAACTCGGCTGCTAGATTGCCTTTCATGCAGAATCTTAAGTTCCTAGCTCATGTCCAAGGCACCAAAGACAGCTAAAAAGTCAATAATCGATACCTAAAACTTGAATTGTACTACTTCTTACTGGCTATTACATTAATTTAGAAGCTTCATCTGTGTTCTACTATGGTGCATTTAGTGTCTCCGCACACCGCAGCACGCGACATAGCTTTGCAGACGATATGTACAACCGTTTCAGAGAGAAGAGCGGCCAATGTGACGATCTGGCTTTAAGTCGATTCGATAACATATGAAGAAAACGGACGGATTTCTCAGGTTTTTACTACATATGAACATTTTTCACATTCTCCCGTGTAACTCGGCTGCTAGTCCTCCTTTCATGCAGAAGCTTAAGGTCCTACCTCATGTCCAAGGCACCAAAGTAAGCTAAAAAGTAAATAATCAGTACCTAAAACTTGAATTGTACTACTTCTTACTGGCTATTACATCAACTTAGAAGCTTCGTCTGTGTTCTACTATGGTGCTTTTAGTGTCTCCGCATACCGCAGCACGAGACATAGCTTTGCAGACGATAAGTACAACCGTTTCAGAGGGAAGAGCAGCCATTGTGACGATCGGGCTTTAAGTCGATTCGATAACAAATGACGAAAACGGACGGATTTCTCAGGTTTTTACAACATATGAACACTTTTCACATTCTCCCGTGCAACTCGGCTGCTAGTCCTCCTTTCATGCAGAATCTTAAGGGCCTAGCTCATTTCCAAGGCACCAAAGCCAGCTAAAAAGTCAATAATCAATACCTAAAAATTGAATTGTACTACTTCTTACTGGCTATCACTTCAACTTAGAAGCTTCATCTGTGTTCTATTGTGGTGGTTTTAGTGTCTCCACATACCGCAGCATACGACATAGCTTTGCAGACGATAAGTACAACCGTTTCAGAGAGAAGAGCGGCCAATGTGACGATCGGGCTTTAAGTCGATTCGATAACAAATGACGAAAACGGACGGATTTCTCAGGTTTTTACTACATATGAACACATTTCACATTCTCCCGTGCAACGCGGCTGCTAGTCCTCCTTTAATGCAGAATCTTAAGGTCCTAGCTCATGTCCAAGGCACCAAAGCCAGCTAAAAAGTCAATAATCGATACCTAAAACTTGAATTGTACTACTTCTTACTGGCTATTACATCAACTTAGAAGCTTCATCTGTGTTCTACTATGGTGCATTTAGTGTCTCCGCACACCGCAGCACGCGACATAGCTTTGCAGACGATATGTACAACCGTTTCAGAGAGAAGAGCGGCCAATGTGACGATCTGGCTTTAAGTCGATTCGATAACATATGAAGAAAACGGACGGATTTCTCAGGTTTTTACTACATATGAACATTTTTCACATTCTCCCGTGTAACTCGGCTGCTAGTCCTCCTTTCATGCAGAAGCTTAAGGTCCTACCTCATGTCCAAGGCACCAAAGTAAGCTAAAAAGTAAATAATCAGTACCTAAAACTTGAATTGTACTACTTCTTACTGGCTATTACATCAACTTAGAAGCTTCGTCTGTGTTCTACTATGGTGCTTTTAGTGTCTCCGCATACCGCAGCACGAGACATAGCTTTGCAGACGATAAGTACAACCGTTTCAGAGGGAAGAGCAGCCATTGTGACGATCGGGCTTTAAGTCGATTCGATAACAAATGACGAAAACGGACGGATTTCTCAGGTTTTTACAACATATGAACACTTTTCACATTCTCCCGTGCAACTCGGCTGCTAGTCCTCCTTTCATGCAGAATCTTAAGGGCCTAGCTCATTTCCAAGGCACCAAAGCCAGCTAAAAAGTCAATAATCAATACCTAAAAATTGAATTGTACTACTTCTTACTGGCTATCACTTCAACTTAGAAGCTTCATCTGTGTTCTATTGTGGTGGTTTTAGTGTCTCCACATACCGCAGCATACGACATAGCTTTGCAGACGATAAGTACAACCGTTTCAGAGAGAAGAGCGGCCAATGTGACGATCGGGCTTTAAGTCGATTCGATAACAAATGAAGAAAACGGACGGATTTCTCAGGTTTTTACTACATATGAACACGTTTCACATTCTCCCGTGCAACTCGGCTGCTAGTCCTCCTTTCATGGAGAATCTTGAGGTCCTAGATCATGTCCAAGGCACCAAAGCCAGCTAAACAGTCAATAATCGATACCTAAAACTTGAATTGTACTACATCTTACTGGCTATTACATCAACTTAGAAGCTTCATCTGTGTTCTACTATGGTGCTTTTAGAGTCTCCGCGTACCGCAGCACGCGAAATAGCTTTGCAGACGATAAGTACAACCGTTTCAGAGAGAAGAGCGGCCAATGTTACGATCTGGCTTTAAGTCGATTCGATAACAAATGACGAAAACGGACGGATTTCTCAGGTTTTTACTACATATGAACACTTTTTACATTCTCCCGTGCAACTCGGCTGCTAGTCCTCCTTTCATGCAGATTCTTAAGGTCCTAGCTCATGTCCAAGGCACCAAAGGCAGCTAAAAAGTCAATAATCGATACCTAAAACTTGGATTGTACTACTTCTTACTGGCTATTACATCAACTTAGAAGCTTCATCTGTGTTCTACTGTGGTGGTTTTAGTGTCTCCGCATACCGCAGCATACGACATAGCTTTGCAAACGATAAGTACAACCGTTTCAGAGAGAAGAGCGGCCAATGTGACGATCGGGCTTTAAGTCGATTCAATAACAAATGACGAAAACGGACGGATTTCTCAGGTTTCTACTACATATGAACATGTTTCACATTCTCCCGTGCAACGCGGCTGCTAGTCCTCCTTCTATGCAGAATCTTAAGGTCCTAGGTCATGTCCAAGGCACCAAAGCCAGCTAAAAAGTCAATAACTGATACCTAAAACTTGAATTGTACTACTTCTTACTGGCTATTACATCAACTTAGAAGCTTCATCTGTGTTCTACTATGGTGCTTTTAGTGCCTCCGCACACCGCAGCACGCGACATAGCTTTGCAGACGATAAGTACAACCGTTTCAGA
This sequence comes from Schistocerca gregaria, assembly GCF_023897955.1. Taxonomy (NCBI): domain Eukaryota; kingdom Metazoa; phylum Arthropoda; class Insecta; order Orthoptera; family Acrididae; genus Schistocerca; species Schistocerca gregaria. Next base: position 2,720,426 of record NW_026061860.1, on the reverse strand, counting down.
GAAAAGAGTTGCCAATGTAACGATCTGGCTTTAAGTCGATTCTTTAACAAATGAAGAAAACGGACAGCTTTCTCAGGTTTTTACTACATATGAACACTTTTCACACTCTCCCGTGCAGCTCGGCTGCTGGTCCTCCTTTCATGCAAATCTTAACTTCCTAGCTCATGTCCAAGGCACCAAAGCCAGCTAAAAAGTAAATAATCAGTACCTGAAACTTGAATTGTACTACTTCTTACTGGCTATTACATCAACTTAGAAGCTTGATCTGTGTTCTACTATGGTGCTTTTAGTGTCTCCGCATACCGCAGCACGCGACATAGCTTTGCAGACGATAAGTACAACCGTTTCAGAGGGAAGAGCGGCCATTGTGACGATCGGGCTTTAAGTCGATTCGATAACAAATGACGAAAACGGACGGATTTCTCAGGTTTTTACTACATATGAACACTTTTCACATTGTCCCGTGCAACTCGGCTGCTAGTCCTCCTTTCATGCAGAATCTTAAGGTCCTAGCTCATGTCCAAGGCACCAAAGCCAGCTAAAAAGTCAATAATCAGTACCTAAAACTTGAATTTTACTACTTCTTACTGGCTATTACATCAACTTAGAAGCTTCATCTGTGTTCTACTATGGTGCTTTTAGTGTCTCCGCATACCGCAGCACGCGACATAGCTTTGCAGACGATAAGTACAACCGTTTCAGAGGGAAGAGCGGCCATTGTGACGATCGGGCTTTAAGTCGATTCGATAACAAATGACGAAAACGGACGGATTTCTCAGGTTTTTACAACATATGAACACTTTTCACATTCTCCCGTGCAACTCGGCTGCTAGTCCTCCTTTCATGCAGATTCTTAAGGGCCTAGCTCATTTCCAAGGCACCAAAGCCAGCTAAAAAGTCAATAATCAATACCTAAAAATTGAATTGTACTACTTCTTACTGGCTATCACATCAACTTAGAAGCTTCATCTGTGTTCTATTGTGGTGGTTTTAGTGTCTCCACATACCGCAGCATACGACATAGCTTTGCAGACGATAAGTACAACCGTTTCAGAGAGAAGAGCGGCCAATGTGACGATCGGGCTTCAAGTCGATTCGATAACAAATGACGAAAACGGACGGATTTCTCAGGTTTTTACTACATATGAACACATTTCACATTCTCCCGTGCAACGCGGCTGCTAGTCCTCCTTTAATGCAGAATCTTAAGGTCCTAGCTCATGTCCAAGGCACCAAAGCCAGCTAAAAAGTCAATAATCGATACCTAAAACTTGAATTGTACTACTTCTTACTGGCTATTACATCAACTTAGAAGCTTCATCTGTGTTCTACTATGGTGCATTTAGTGTCTCCGCACACCGCAGCACGCGACATAGCTTTGCAGACGATATGTACAACCGTTTCAGAGAGAAGAGCGGCCAATGTGACGATCTGGCTTTAAGTCGATTCGATAACATATGAAGAAAACGGACGGATTTCTCAGGTTTTTACTACATATGAACATTTTTCACATTCTCCCGTGTAACTCGGCTGCTAGTCCTCCTTTCATGCAGAAACTTAAGGTCCTACCTCATGTCCAAGGCACCAAAGTAAGCTAAAAAGTAAATAATCAGTACCTAAAACTTGAATTGTACTACTTCTTACTGGCTATTACATCAACTTAGAAGCTTCGTCTGTGTTCTACTATGGTGCTTTTAGTGTCTCCGCATACCGCAGCACGAGACATAGCTTTGCAGACGATAAGTACAACCGTTTCAGAGGGAAGAGCAGCCATTGTGACGATCGGGCTTTAAGTCGATTCGATAACAAATGTCGAAAACGGACGGATTTCTCAGGTTTTTACAACATATGAACACTTTTCACATTCTCCCGTGCAACTCGGCTGCTAGTCCTCCTTTCATGCAGAATCTTAAGGGCCTAGCTCATTTCCAAGGCACCAAAGCCAGCTAAAAAGTCAATAATCAATACCTAAAAATTGAATTGTACTACTTCTTACTGGCTATCACTTCAACTTAGAAGCTTCATCTGTGTTCTATTGTGGTGGTTTTAGTGTCTCCACATACCGCAGCATACGACATAGCTTTGCAGACGATAAGTACAACCGTTTCAGAGAGAAGAGCGGCCAATGTGACGATCGGGCTTTAAGTCGATTCGATAACAAATGAAGAAAACGGACGGATTTCTCAGGTTTTTACTACATATGAACACGTTTCACATTCTCCCGTGCAACTCGGCTGCTAGTCCTCCTTTCATGGAGAATCTTGAGGTCCTAGATCATGTCCAAGGCACCAAAGCCAGCTAAACAGTCAATAATCGATACCTAAAACTTGAATTGTACTACATCTTACTGGCTATTACATCAACTTAGAAGCTTCATCTGTGTTCTACTATGGTGCTTTTAGAGTCTCCGCGTACCGCAGCACGCGAAATAGCTTTGCAGACGATAAGTACAACCGTTTCAGAGAGAAGAGCGGCCAATGTTACGATCTGGCTTTAAGTCGATTCGATAACAAATGACGAAAACGGACGGATTTCTCAGGTTTTTACTACATATGAACACTTTTTACATTCTCCCGTGCAACTCGGCTGCTAGTCCTCCTTTCATGCAGATTCTTAAGGTCCTAGCTCATGTCCAAGGCACCAAAGGCAGCTAAAAAGTCAATAATCGATACCTAAAACTTGGATTGTACTACTTCTTACTGGCTATTACATCAACTTAGAAGCTTCATCTGTGTTCTACTGTGGTGGTTTTAGTGTCTCCGCATACCGCAGCATACGACATAGCTTTGCAAACGATAAGTACAACCGTTTCAGAGTGAAGAGCGGCCAATGTGACGATCGGGCTTTAAGTCGATTCAATAACAAATGACGAAAACGGACGGATTTCTCAGGTTTCTACTACATATGAACATGTTTCACATTCTCCCGTGCAACGCGGCTGCTAGTCCTCCTTCTATGCAGAATCTTAAGGTCCTAGGTCATGTCCAAGGCACCAAAGCCAGCTAAAAAGTCAATAACTGATACCTAAAACTTGAATTGTACTACTTCTTACTGGCTATTACATCAACTTAGAAGCTTCATCTGTGTTCTACTATGGTGCTTTTAGTGCCTCCGCACACCGCAGCACGCGACATAGCTTTGCAGACGATAAGTACAACCGTTTCAGAGAAAAGAGTTGCCAATGTAACGATCTGGCTTTAAGTCGATTCTTTAACAAATGAAGAAAACGGACAGCTTTCTCAGGTTTTTACTACATATGAACACTTTTCACACTCTCCCGTGCAGCTCGGCTGCTGGTCCTCCTTTCATGCAAATCTTAACTTCCTAGCTCATGTCCAAGGCACCAAAGCCAGCTAAAAAGTAAATAATCAGTACCTGAAACTTGAATTGTACTACTTCTTACTGGCTATTACATCAACTTAGAAGCTTCATCTGTGTTCTACTATGGTGCTTTTAGTGTCTCCGCATACCGCAGCACGCGACATAGCTTTGCAGACGATAAGTACAACCGTTTCAGAGGGAAGAGCGGCCATTGTGACGATCGGGCTTTAAGTCGATTCGATAACAAATGACGAAAACGGACGGATTTCTCAGGTTTTTACTACATATGAACACTATTCACATTGTCCCGTGCAACTCGGCTGCTAGTCCTCCTTTCATGCAGAATCTTAAGGTCCTAGCTCATGTCCAAGGCACCAAAGCCAGCTAAAAAGTCAATAATCAGTACCTAAAACTTGAATTTTACTACTTCTTACTGGCTATTACATCAACTTAGAAGCTTCATCTGTGTTCTACTATGGTGCTTTTAGTGTCTCCGCATACCGCAGCACGCGACATAGCTTGGCAGACGATAAGTACAACCGTTTCAGAGGGAAGAGCGGCCATTGTGACGATCGGGCTTTAAGTCGATTCGATAACAAATGACGAAAACGGACGGATTTCTCAGGTTTTTACTACATATGAACACTTTTTACATTCTCCCGTGCAACTCGGCTGCTAGTCCTCCTTTCATGCAGATTCTTAAGGTCCTAGCTCATGTCCAAGGTACCAAAGCCAGGTAAAAAGTAAATAATCAGTACCTAAAACTTGAATTGTACTACTTCTTACTGGCTATTACATCAACTTAGAAGCTTCATCTGTGTTCTACTATGGTGCTTTTAGTGTCTCCGCATACCGCAGCACGCGACATAGCTTTGCAGACGATAAGTACAACCGTTTCAGAGGTAAGAGCGGCCATTGTGACGATCCGGCTTTAAGTCGATTCGATAACAAATGACGAAAACGGACGGATTTCTCAGGTTTTTACTACATATGAACACTTTTCACATTGTCCCGTGCAACTCGGCTGCTAGTCCTCCTTTCATGCAGAATCTTAAGGTCCTAGCTCATGTCCAAGGCACCAAAGCCAGCTAAAAAGTCAATAATCAGTACCTAAAACTTGAATTTTACTACTTCTTACTTGCTATTACACCAACTTAGAAGCTTCATCTGTGTTCTACTATGGTGCTTTTAGAGTCTCCGCGTATCACAGCACGCGAAATAGCTTTGCAGACGATAAGTACAACCGTTTCAGAGAGAAGAGCGGCCAATGTTACGATCTGGCTTTAAGTCGATTCGATAACAAATGACGAAAACGGACGGATTTCTCAGGTTTCTACTACATATGAACACATTTCACATTCTCCCGTGCAACTCGGCTGCTAGTCCTCCTTTCATTCTGAATCTTAAGGTCCTAGCTCATGTCCAAGGCACCAAAGCCAGCTAAAAAGTCAATAACTGATACCTAAAACTTGAATTGTACTACTTCTTACTGGCTATTACATCAACTTAGAAGCTTCATCTGTGTTCTACTATGGTGCTTTTAGTGTCTCCGCACACCGCAGCACGCGACATAGCTTTGCAGACGATAAGTACAACCGTTTCATAGAAAAGAGGGGCCAATGTGACGATCTGGCTTTAAGTCGATTCGATAACAAATTAAGAAAACGGACAGCTTTCTCAGGTTTTTGCTACATATGAACACTTTTCACACTCTCCCGTGCAGCTCTGCTGCTAGTCCTCCTTTCATGCAAATCTTAACTTCCTAGGTCATGTCCAAGGCACCAAAGCCAGCTAAAAAGAAATAATCAGTACCTAAAACTTGAATTGTACTACACTTTACTGGCTATTACATCAACTTAGAAGCTTCATCTGTGTTCTACTACGGTGCTTTTAGTGTCTCCGCATACCGCAGCACGCGACATAGCTTTGCAGACGATAAGTACAACCGTTTCAGAGGGAAGAGCGGCCATTGTGACGATCGGGCTTTAAGTCGATTCGATAACAAATGACGAAAACGGACGGATTTCTCAGGTTTTTACTACATATGAACACTTTTCACATTGTCCCGTGCAACTCGGCTGCTAGTCCTCCTTTCATGCAGAATCTTAATGTCCTAGCTCATGTCCAAGGCACCAAAGCCAGCTAAAAAGTCAATAATCACTACCTAAAACTTGAATTGTACTACTTCTTACTGGCTATTACATCAACTTAGAAGCTTCATCTGTGTTCTACTATGGTGCTTTTAGAGTCTCCGCGTACCGCAGCACGCGAAATAGCTTTGCAGACGATAAGTACAACCGTTTCAGAGAGAAGAGCGGCCAATGTTACGATCTGGCTTTAAGTCGATTCGATAACAAATGACGAAAACGGACGTATTTCTCAGGTTTTTACTACATATGAACACTTTTTACATTCTCCCGTGCAACTCGGCTGCTAGTCCTCCTTTCATGCAGATTCTTAAGGTCCTAGCTCATGTCCAAGGCACCAAAGGCAGCTAAAAAGTCAATAATCGATACCTAAAACTTGGATTGTACTACTTCTTACTGGCTATTACATCAACTTAGAAGCTTCATCTGTGTTCTACTGTGGTGGTTTTAGTGTCTCCGCATACCGCAGCATACGACATAGCTTTGCAAACGATAAGTACAACCGTTTCAGAGAGAAGAGCGGCCAATGTGACGATCGGGCTTTAAGTCGATTCAATAACAAATGACGAAAACGGACGGATTTCTCAGGTTTCTACTACATATGAACATGTTTCACATTCTCCCGTGCAACGCGGCTGCTAGTCCTCCTTCTATGCAGAATCTTAAGGTCCTAGGTCATGTCCAAGGCACCATAGCCAGCTAAAAAGTCAATAACTGATACCTAAAACTTGAATTGTACTACTTCCTACTGGCTATTACATCAACTTAGAAGCTTCATCTGTGTTCTACTATGGTGCTTTTAGTGCCTCCGCACACCGCAGCACGCGACATAGCTTTGCAGACGATAAGTACAACCGTTTCAGAGAAAAGAGTTGCCAATGTAACGATCTGGCTTTAAGTCGATTCGATAACAAATGAAGAAAACGGACAGCTTTCTCAGGTTTTTACTACATATGATCACTTTTCACACTCTCCCGTGCAGCTCGGCTGCTGGTCCTCCTTTCATGCAAATCTTAACTTCCTAGCTCATGTCCAAGGCACCAAAGCCAGCTAAAAAGTAAATAATCAGTACCTGAAACTTGAATTGTACTACTTCTTACTGGCTATTACATCAACTTAGAAGCTTCATCTGTGTTCTACTATGGTGCTTTTAGTGTCTCCGCATACCGCAGCACGCGACATAGCTTTGCAGACGATAAGTACAACCGTTTCAGAGGGAAGACCGGCCATTGTGACGATCGGGCTTTAAGTCGATTCGATAACAAATGACGAAAACGGACGGATTTCTCAGGTTTTTACTACATATGAACACTTTTCACATTGTCCCGTGCAACTCGGCTGCTAGTCCTCCTTTCATGCAGAATCTTAAGGTCCTAGCTCATGTCCAAGGCACCAAAGCCAGCTAAAAAGTCAATAATCAGTACTTAAAACTTGAATTTTACTACTTCTTACTGGCTATTACATCAACTTAGAAGCTTCATCTGTGTTCTACTATGGTGCTTTTAGTGTCTCCGCATACCGCAGCACGCGACATAGCTTAGCAGACGATAAGTACAACCGTTTCAGAGGGAAGAGCGGCCATTGTGACGATCGGGCTTTAAGTCGATTCGATAACAAATGACGAAAACGGACGGATTTCTCAGGTTTTTACTACATATGAACACTTTTTACATTCTCCCGTGCAACTCGGCTGCTAGTCCTCCTTTCATGCAGATTCTTAAGGTCCTAGCTCATGTCCAAGGTACCAAAGCCAGGTAAAAAGTAAATAATCAGTACCTAAAACTTGAATTGTACTACTTCTTACTGGCTATTACATCAACTTAGAAGCTTCATCTGTGTTCTACTATGGTGCTTTTAGTGTCTCCGCATACCGCAGCACGCGACATAGCTTTGCAGACGATAAGTACAACCGTTTCAGAGGTAAGAGCGGCCATTGTGACGATCCGGCTTTAAGTCGATTCGATAACAAATGACGAAAACGGACGGATTTCTCAGGTTTTTACTACATATGAACACTTTTCACATTGTCCCGTGCAACTCGGCTGCTAGTCCTCCTTTCATGCAGAATCTTAAGGTCCTAGCTCATGTCCAAGGCACCAAAGCCAGCTAAAAAGTCAATAATCAGTACCTAAAACTTGAATTTTACTACTTCTTACTTGCTATTACACCAACTTAGAAGCTTCATCTGTGTTCTACTATGGTGCTTTTAGAGTGTCCGCGTATCACAGCACGCGAAATAGCTTTGCAGACGATAAGTACAACCGTTTCAGAGAGAAGAGCGGCCAATGTTACGATCTGGCTTTAAGTCGATTCGATAACAAATGACGAAAACGGACGGATTTCTCAGGTTTCTACTACATATGAACACATTTCACATTCTCCCGTGCAACTCGGCTGCTAGTCCTCCTTTCATTCTGAATCTTAAGGTCCTAGCTCATGTCCAAGGCACCAAAGCCAGCTAAAAAGTCAATAACTGATACCTAAAACTTGAATTGTACTACTTCTTACTGGCTATTACATCAACTTAGAAGCTTCATCTGTGTTCTACTATGGTGCTTTTAGTGTCTCCGCACACCGCAGCACGCGACATAGCTTTGCAGACGATAAGTACAACCGTTTCATAGAAAAGAGGGGCCAATGTGACGATCTGGCTTTAAGTCGATTCGAAAACAAATTAAGAAAACGGACAGCTTTCTCAGGTTTTTGCTACATATGAACACTTGTCACACTCTCCCGTGCAGCTCGGCTGCTAGTCCTCCTTTCATGCAAATCTTAACTTCCTAGGTCATGTCCAAGGCACCAAAGCCAGCTAAAAAGAAATAATCAGTACCTAAAACTTGAATTGTACTACACTTTACTGGCTATTACATCAACTTAGAAGCTTCATCTGTGTTCTACTACGGTGCTTTTAGTGTCTCCGCATACCGCAGCACGCGACATAGCTTTGCAGACGATAAGTACAACCGTTTCAGAGGGAAGAGCGGCCATTGTGACGATCGGGCTTTAAGTCGATTCGATAACAAATGACGAAAACGGACGGATTTCTCAGGTTTTTACTACATATGAACACTTTTCACATTGTCCCGTGCAACTCGGCTGCTAGTCCTCCTTTCATGCAGAATCCTAATGTCCTAGCTCATGTCCAAGGCACCAAAGCCAGCTAAAAAGTCAATAATCACTACCTAAAACTTGAATTGTACTACTTCTTACTGGCTATTACATCAACTTAGAAGCTTCATCTGTGTTCTACTATGGTGCTTTTAGTGTCTCCGCATACCGAAGCACGCGACATAGCTTTGCAGACGATAAGTACAACCGTTTCAGAGAGAAGAGCGGCCAATGTTACGATCTGGCTTTAAGTCGATTCGATAACAAATGACGAAAACGGACGGATTTCTCAGGTTTCTACTACATATGAACACATTTCACATTCTCCCGTGCAACTCGGCTGCTAGTCCTCCTTTCATGCAGAATCTTAAGGTCCTAGCTCATGCCCAAGGCACCAAAGCCAGCTAAAAAGTAAATAATCAGTACCTAAAACTTGGATTGTACTACTTCTTACTGGCTATTACATCAACTTAGAAGCTTCATCTGTGTTCTACTATGGTGCTTTTAGTGTCTCCGCATACCGCAGCACGCGACATAGCTTTGCAGACGATAAGTAGAACCGTTTCAGAGAGAAGAGCGGCCAATGTGACGATCTGGCTTTAAGTCGATTCGATAACAATTGACGAAAACGGACGGATTTCTCAGGTTTTTACTACATATGAACACTTTTCTGATTCTCAAGTGCAACTCGGCTGCTAGTCCTCCTTTCATGCAGAATCTTAAGGTCCTAGCTCATGTCCAAGGCACCAAAGCCAGCTAAAAAGTCAATAATCCATACCTAAATCTTGAATTGTACTACTTCTTATTGTCTATTACATCATCTTAGAAGCTTCATCTGTGTTCTACTATGGTGATTTTAGTGTCTCCGCATACCGCAGCACGCGACATAGCTTTGCAGACGATAAGTACAACCGTTTCAGAGAGAAGAGCGGCCAATGTGACGATCTGGCTTTAAGTCGATTCGAAAACAAATTACGAAAACGGACGGATTTCTCAGGTTTTTCCTACATATGAACACATTTCACATTCTCCCGTACAACGCGGCTGCTAGTCCTCCTTTCATGCAGAATCTTAATGTCCTAGCTCATGTCCAAGGCACCAAAGCCAGCTAAAAAGTAAATAATCAGTACCTAAAACTTGAATTGTACTACTTCTTACTGGCTATTACATCAACTTAGAAGCTTCATCTGTGTTCTACTATGGTGCTTTTAGAGTCTCCGCATACCGCAGCACGCGACATAGCTTTGCAGACGATAAGTACAACCGTTTCAGAGAGAAGAGCGGCCAATGTGACGATCTGGCTTTAAGTCGATTCGATAACAAATGACGAAAACGGACGGATTTCTCAGGTTTTTACTACATATGAACACTTTTCACATTCTTCCCTGCAACTCGGCTGCTAGTCCTCCTTTCATGCAGATTCTTAAGGTCCTAGTTCATGTCCAAGGCGTCAAAGCCAGCTAAAAAGTCATTAATCGATACCTAAAACTTGAATTGTACTATTTCTTACTGGCTATTACATCAAATTAGAAGCTTCATCTGTGTTCTACTGTGGTGGTTTCAGTGTCTCCGCCTACCGCAGCATACGACATAGCTTTGATGACGATAAGTACAACCGTTTCAGAGAGAAGAGCGGCCAATGTGACTATCTGGCTTTAAGCCGATTCGATAACAAATGACGAAAACGGACGGATTTCTCAGGTTTTTACTACATATTAACACTTTTCACATTCTCCCGTGCAACTCGGCTGCTAGTCCTCATTTCATGCAGAATCTTAAGGTCCTAGCTCATGTCCAAGGCACCAAAGCCAGCTAAAAAGTCAATAATCGATACCTAAAACTTGAATTGTACTACTTCTTACTGGCTATTACATCAACTTAGAAGCTTCATCTGTGTTCTACTATGGTGCTTTCAGTGTCTCCGCATACCGCATCACGCGACATAGCTTTGCAGGCGATAAGTACAACCGTTTCACAGAGAAGAGCGGCCAATGTGACGATCTGGCTTTAAGTCGATTCGATAACAAATGACGAAAACGGACGGATTTCTCAGGTTTTTACTACATATGAACACTTTTCACATTCTCCCGTGCAACTCGGCTGCTAGTCCTCCTTTCATGCAGAATCTTAAGGTCCTAGCTCATGCCCAAGGCACCAAAGCCAGCTAAAAAGTCAATAACCCATACCTAAAACTTGATTGTACTACTTCTTACTGGCTATTACATCAACTTAGAAGCTTCATCTGTGTTCTACTATGGTGCTTTTAGTGTCTCCGCATACCGCAGCACGCGACATAGCTTTGCAGACGATAAGTAGAACCGTTTCAGAGAGAAGAGCGGCCAATGTGACGATCTGGCTTTAAGTCGATTCGATAACAATTGACGAAAACGGACGGATTTCTCAGGTTTTTACTACATATGAACACTTTTCTGATTCTCAAGTGCAACTCGGCTGCTAGTCCTCCTTTCATGCAGAATCTTAAGGTCCTAGCTCATGTCCAAGGCACCAAAGCCAGCTAAAAAGTCAATAATCCATACCTAAATCTTGAATTGTACTACTTCTTATTGTCTATTACATCATCTTAGAAGCTTCATCTGTGTTCTACTATGGTGATTTTAGTGTCTCCGCATACCGCAGCACGCGACATAGCTTTGCAGACGATAAGTACAACCGTTTCAAAGAGAAGAGCGGCCAATGTGACGATCTGGCTTTAAGTCGATTCGAAAACAAATTACGAAAACGGACGGATTTCTCAGGTTTTTACTACATATGAACACTTTTCACATTCTCCCGTGCAACTCGGCTGCTAGTCCTCCTTTCATGCAGAATCTTAAGGTCCTAGCTCATGTCCAAGGCACCAAAGCCAGCTAAAAAGTCAATAATCGATACCTAAAACTTGAATTGTACTACTTCTTACTGGCTATTACATCAACTTAGAAGCTTCATCTGTGTTCTACTATGGTGCTTTCAGTGTCTCCGCATACCGCATCACGCGACATAGCTTTGCAGGCGATAAGTACAACCGTTTCAGAGAGAAGAGCGGCCAATGTGACGATCTGGCTTTAAGTCGATTCGATAACAAATGACGAAAACGGACGGATTTCTCAGGTTTTTACTACATATGAACACTTTTCACATTCTCCCCTGCAACTCGGCTGCTAGTCCTCCTTTCATGCAGAATCTTAAGGTCCTAGGTCATGTCCAAGGCACCAAAGCCAGCTAAAAAGTCAATAATCGATACCTAAAACTTTAATTGTACTACTTCTTACTGGCTATTACATCATCATAGAAGCTTCATCTGTGTTCTACTATGGTGCTTTTAGTGTCTCCGCATACCGCAGCACGCGACATAGCTTTGCAGACGATAAGTACAACCGTTTCAGAGAGAAGAGCGGCCAATGTGACGATCTGGCTTTAAGTCGATTCGATAACAAATGACGAAAACGGACAGATTTCTCAGGTTTTTACTACATATGAACACTTTTCACATTCTCCCGTGCAACTCGGCTGCTAGTCCTCCTTTCATGCAGAATCTTAAGGTCCTAGCTCAAGTCCAAGGCACCAAAGCCAGCTAAAAAGTCAATAATCAGTACCTAAAACTTGAATTGTACTACTTCTTACTGGCTATTACATCAACTTAGAAGCTTAATCTGTGTTCTACTATGGTGCTTTTAGTGTCTCCGCATACCGCAGCACGCGACATAGCTTTGCAGACGATAAGTACAACCGTTTCAAAGAGAAGAGCGGCCAATGTGACGATCTGGCTTTAAGTCGATTCGAAAACAAATTACGAAAACGGACGGATTTCTCAGGTTTTTCCTACATATGAACACATTTCACATTCTCCCGTACAACGCGGCTGCTAGTCCTCCTTTCATGCAGAATCTTAATGTCCTAGCTCATGTCCAAGGCACCAAAGCCAGCTAAAAAGTAAATAATCAGTACCTAAAACTTGAATTGTACTACTTCTTACTGGCTATTACATCAACTTAGAAGCTTCATCTGTGTTCTACTATGGTGCTTTTAGAGTCTCCGCATACCGCAGCACGCGACATAGCTTTGCAGACGATAAGTACAACCGTTTCAGAGAGAAGAGCGGCCAATGTGACAATCTGGCTTTAAGTCGATTCGATAACAAATGACGAAAACGGACGGATTTCTCAGGTTTTTACTACATATGAACACTTTTCACATTCTTCCCTGCAACTCGGCTGCTAGTCCTCCTTTCATGCAGATTCTTAAGGTCCTAGCTCATGTCCAAGGCGTCAAAGCCAGCTAAAAAGTCAATAATCGATACCTAAAACTTGAATTGTACTATTTCTTACTGGCTATTACATCAAATTAGAAGCTTCATCTGTGTTCTACTGTGGTGGTTTCAGTGTCTCCGCCTACCGCAGCATACGACATAGCTTTGCAGACGATAAGTACAACCGTTTCAGAGAGAAGAGCGGCCAATGTGACTATCTGGTTTTAAGCCGATTCGATAACAAATGACGAAAACGGACGGATTTCTCAGGTTTTTACTACATATGAACACTTTTCACATTCTCCCGTGCAACTCGGCTGCTAGTCCTCCTTTCATGCAGAATCTTAAGGTCCTAGCTCATGTCCAAGGCACCAAAGCCAGCTAAAAAGTCAATAATCGATACCTAAAACTTGAATTGTACTACTTCTTACTGGCTATTACATCAACTTAGAAGCTTCATCTGTGTTCTACTATGGTGCTTTCAGTGTCTCCGCATACCGCATCACGCGACATAGCTTTGCAGGCGATAAGTACAACCGTTTCAGAGAGAAGAGCGGCCAATGTGACGATCTGGCTTTAAGTCGATTCGATAACAAATGACGAAAACGGACGGATTTCTCAGGTTTTTACTACATATGAACACTTTTCACATTCTCCCGTGCAACTCGGCTGCTAGTCCTCCTTTCATGCAGAATCTTAAGGTCCTAGGTCATGTCCAAGGCACCAAAGCCAGCTAAAAAGTCAATAATCGATACCTAAAACTTTAATTGTACTACTTCTTACTGGCTATTACATCATCATAGAAGCTTCATCTGTGTTCTACTATGGTGCTTTTAGTGTCTCCGCATACCGCAGCACGCGACATAGCTTTGCAGACGATAAGTACAACCGTTTCAGAGAGAAGAGCGGCCAATGTGACGATCTGGCTTTAAGTCGATTCGATAACAAATGACGAAAACGGACAGATTTCTCAGGTTTTTACTACATATGAACACTTTTCACATTCTCCCATCCAACGCGGCTGCTAGTCCTCCTTTCATGCAGAATCTTAAGGTCCTAGCTCATGTCGAAGGCACCAAATCCATCTAAGAAATCAATAATCGATACCTAAAACTTGAATTGTACTACTTCTTACTGGCTATTACATCGACTTAGAAGCTTCATCTGTGTTCTACTATGGTGATTTTATTGTCTCCGCATACCGCAGCACGCGACTTAGCTTTGCAGACGATAAGTACAACCGTTTCAGAGAGAAGAGCGGCCAATGTGGCGATCGGGCTTTAAGTCGATTCGATAACAAATGACGAAAACGGACGGATTTCTCAGGTTTCTACTGCATATGAACACATTTCACATTCTCCCGTGCAACGCGGCTGCTAGTCCTCCTTTCATGCAGAATCTTAAGGTCCTAGCTCATGTCCAAGGCACCAAAGCCAGCTAAAAAGTCAATAATCCATACCTAAAACTTGAGTTGTACTACTTCTTACTGGCTATTACATCAACTTAGAATCTTCATCTGTTTTATACTATGGTGCTTTTAGTGTCTGCGCATACCGCAGCACGCGACTTATCTTTGCAGACGATAAGTACAACCGTTTCAGAGAGAAGAGCGGCCAATGTGACGATCTGGCTTTAAGTCGATTCGATAACAAATGACGAAAACGGACGGATTTCTCAGGTTTTTACTACATATGAACACTTTTCACATTCTCCCGTGCAACTCGGCTGCTAGTCCTCCTTTCATGCAGAATCTTAAGGTCCTAGCTCATGCCCAAGGCACCAAAGCCAGCTAAAAAGTCAATAATCGATACCTAAAACTTGTATTGTACTACTTCTTACTGGCTATTACATCAACTTAGAAGCTTCATCTGTGTTCTACTATGGTGCTTTTAGTGTCTCCGCATACCGCAGCACGCGACATAGCTTTGCAGACGATAAGTAGAACCGTTTCAGAGAGAAGAGCGGCCAATGTGACGATCTGGCTTAAAGTGGATTCGATAACAATTGACGAAAACGAACGGATTTCTCAGGTTTTTACTACATATGAACACTTTTCACATTCTCCCGTGCAACTCGGCTGCTAGTCCTCCTTTCATGCAGATTCTTAAGTTCCTAGCTCATGTCCAAGGCACAAAAGCCAGCTAAAAAGTCAATAATCGATACCTAAAACTTGAATTGTACTACTTCTTACTGGCTATTACATCAACTTAGAAGCTTCATCTGTGTTCTACTATGGTGCTTTTAGTGTCCCCGCATACCGCAGCACGCGACATAGCTTTGAAGACGATAAGTACAACCGTTTCAGAGAGAAGAGCGGCCAATGTGACGATCTGGCTTTAAGTCGATTCGATAACAAATGACGAAAACGGACGGATTTCATAGGTTTTTACTACATTTGAATACTTTTAATATTCTCCCGTGCAACTCGGCTGCTAGTCCTCCTTTCATGCAGAATCTTAAGGTCCTAGCTCATGTCCAAGGCACCAAAGCCAGCTAAAAAGTCAATAATCGATACCTAAAACTTGAATTGTAATACTTCTTACTGGCTATTAAATCAACTTAGAAGCTTCATCTGTGTTCTACTATGGTGCTTTTAGTGTCTCCGCATACCGCATCACGCGACATAGCTTTGCAGGCGATAAGTACAACCGTTTCAGAGAGAAGAGCGGCCAATGTGACGATCTGGCTTTAAGTCGACTCGATAACAAATGACGAAAACGGACGGATTTCTCAGGTTTTTACTACATATGAACACTTTTCACATTCTCCCATCCAACGCGGCTGCTAGTCCTCCTTTCATGCAGAATCTTAAGATCCTAGCTCATGTCCAAGGCACCAAAGCCAGCTAAAAAGTCAATAATCGATACCTAAAACTTGAATTGTACTACTTCTTACTGGCTATTACATCATCATAGAAGCTTCATCTGTGTTCTACTATGGTGCTTTTAGTGTCTCCGCATACCGCAGCACGCGACATAGCTTTGCAGACGATAAGTACAATCGTTTCAGAGAGAAGAGCGGCTAATGTGACGATCGGGCTTTAAGTCGATTCGATAACAAATGACGGAAACAGACGGATTTATCAAGTTTCTACTACATATGAACACATTTCACATTCTCCCGTGCAACGCGGCTGCTAGTCCTCATTTCATGCAGAATCTTAAGGTCCTAGCTCATGTCCAAGGCACCATAGCCAGCTAAAAAGTAAATAATCAGTACCTAAAACTTGAATTGTACTACTTCTTACTGGCTATTACATCAACTTAGAAGCTTCATCTGTGTTCTACTATGGTGCTTTTAGTGTCTCCGCATACCGCAGCACGCGACATAGCTTTGCAGACGATAAGTAGAACCGTTTCAGAGAGAAGAGCGGCCAAGTGACGATCTGGCTTTAAGTCGATTCGATAACAAATGACGAAAACGGACGGATTTCTCAGGTTTTTACTACATATGAACACTTTTTACATTCTCCCGTGCAACTCAAGTGCTAGTCCTCCTTTCATGCAGAATCTTAAGGTCCTAGCTCATGTCCAAGGCACCAAAGCCAGCTAAGAAGTCAATAATCGATACCTAAAACTTGAATTGTACTACTTCTTACTGGCTATTACATCAACTTAGAAGCTTCATCTGTGTTCTACTATGGTGCTTTTAAAGTCTCCGCATACCGCAGCACGCGACATAGCTTTGAAGACGATAAGTACAACCGTTTCAGAGAGAAGAGCGGCCAATGTGACGATCGGGCTTTAAGTCGATTCGATAACAAATGACGAAAACGGACGGATTTCTCAGGTTTTTACTACATATGAACATTTTTCACATTCTCCTATCCAACGCGGCTGCTGGTCCTCCTTTCATGCAGAATCTTAAGGTCCTAGCTCATGTCCAAGGCACCAAAGCCAGCTAAAAAGTCAATAATCGATACCTAAAACTTGAATTGTACTACTTCTTACTGGCTATTACATCATCATAGAAGCTTCATCTGTGTTCTACTATGGTGCTTTTAGTGTCTCCGCATACCGCAGCACGCGACATAGCTTTGCAGACGATAAGTACAACCGTTTCAGAGAGAAGAGCGGCCAATGTCACGATCTGGCTTTAAGTAGATTCGATAACAAATGAGGAAAACGGACGGATTTCTCAGGTTTTTTCTACATATGAACACTTTTCACATTCTCCCGTGCAACTCGGCTGCTAGTCCTTCTTTCATGCAGAATCTTAAGGTCCTAGCTCATGTCCAAGGCACCAATGCCAGCTAAAAAGTCAATAATCGATACCTAAAACTTGAATTGTACTACTTCTTACTGGCTATTACATCAACTTAGAAGCTTCATCTGTGTTCTACCATGGTGCTTTTAGTGCCTCCGCACACCGCAGTACGCGACATAGCTTTGCAGACGATAAGAACAACCGTTTCAGAGAAAAGAGGGGCCAATGTGACGATCTGGCATTAAGTCGATTCGATAACAAATGACGAAAACGGACGGATTTCTCAGGTTTTTACTACATATGAACACTTTTCACATTCTCCCGTGCAACTCGGCTGCTAGTCCTCCTTTCATGCAGAATCTTAAGGTCCTAGCTCATGTCCAAGGCACCAAAGCCAGCTAAAAAGTCAATAATCGATACCTAAAACTTGAATTGTACTACTTCTTACTGGCTATTACATCATCTTAGAAGCTTCATCTGTGTTCTACTATGGTGCTTTCAGTGTCTCCGCATACCGCAGCACGCGACAAAGCTTTCCAGACGACAAGTACAACCGTTTCAGTGAGAAGAGCGGCCAATGTGACGATCTGGCTTTAAGTCGATTCGATAACAAATGACGAAAACGGACAGATTTCTCAGGTTTTTACTACATATGAACACTTTTCACATTCTCCCGTGCAACTCGGCTGCTAGTCCTCCTTTCATGCAGAATCTTAAGGTCCTAGCTCAAGTCCAAGGCACCAAAGCCAGCTAAAAAGTCAATAATCAGTACCTAAAACTTGTATTGTACTACTTCTTACTGGCTATTACATCAACTTAGAAGCTTCATCTGTGTTCTACTATGGTGCTTTTAGTGTCTCCGCATACCGCAGCACGCCACATAGCTTTGCAGACGATAAGTACAACCGTTTCAGAGAGAAGAGCGGCCATGTGACGATCTGGCTTTAAGGCGATTCGATAACAAATGACGAAAACGGACGGATTCCTCAGGTTTTTACTACATATGAACACATTTCATATTGTCCCGTGCAACTCGGCTGCTAGTCCTCCTTTCATGCAGAATCTTAAGGTCCTAGCTCATGTCGAAGGCACCAAATCCATCTAAGAAATCAATAATCGATACCCAAAACTTGAATTGTACTACTTCTTACTGGCTATTACATCAACTTAGAAGCTTCATCTGTGTTCTACTATGGTGATTTTATTGTCTCCGCATACCGCAGCACGCGACTTAGCTTTGCAGACGATAAGTACAACCGTTTCAGAGAGAAGAGCGGCCAATGTGGCGATCGGGCTTTAAGTCGATTCGATAACAAATGACGAAAACGGACGGATTTCTCAGGTTTCTACTACATATGAACACATTTCACATTCTCCCGTGCAACGCGGCTGCTAGTCCTCCTTTCATGCAGAATCTTAAGGTCCTAGCTCATGTCCAAGGCACCAAAGCCAGCTAAAAAGTCAATAATCGATACCTAAAACTTGAGTTGTACTACTTCTTACTGGCTATTACATCAACTTAGAATCTTCATCTGTTTTATACTATGGTGCTTTTAGTGTCTGCGCATACCGCAGCACGCGACATATCTTTGCAGACGATAAGTACAACCGTTTCAGAGAGAAGAGCGGCCAATGTGACGATCTGGCTTTAAGTCGATTCGATAACAAATGACGAAAACGGACGGATTTCTCAGGTTTTTACTACATATGAACACTTTTCACATTCTCCCGTGCAACTCGGCTGCTAGTCCTCCTTTCATGCAGAATCTTAAGGTCCTAGCTCATGCCCAAGGCACCAAAGCCAGCTAAAAAGTCAATAATCGATACCTAAAACTTGAATTGTATACTTCTTACTGGCTATTACATCAACTTAGAAGCTTCATCTGTGTTCTACTATGGTGCTTTTAGTGTCTCCGCATACCGCAGCACGCGACATAGCTTTGCAGACGATAAGTAGAACCGTTTCAGAGAGAAGAGCGGCCAATGTGACGATCTGGCTTAAAGTGGATTCGATAACAATTGACGAAAACGAACGGATTTCTCAGGTTTTTACTACATATGAACACTTTTCACATTCTCCCGTGCAACTCGGCTGCTAGTCCTCCTTTCATGCAGATTCTTAAGTTCCTAGCTCATGTCCAAGGCACCAAAGCCAGCTAAAAAGTCAATAATCGATACCTAAAACTTGAATTGTACTACTTCTTACTGGCTATTACATCAACTTAGAAGCTTCATCTGTGTCCTACTATGGTGCTTTTAGTGTCCCCGCATACCGCAGCACGCGACATAGCTTTGAAGACGATAAGTACAACCGTTTCAGAGAGAAGAGCGGCCAATGTGACGATCTGGCTTTAAGTCGATTCGATAACAAATGACGAAAACGGTCGGATTTCTCAGGTTTTTACTACATTTGAATACTTTTAATATTCTCCCGTGCAACTCGGCTGCTAGTCCTCCTTTCATGCAGAATCTTAAGGTCCTAGCTCATGTCCAAGGCACCAAAGCCAGCTAAAAAGTCAATAATCGATACCTAAAACTTGAATTGTAATACTTCTTACTGGCTATTACATCAACTTAGAAGCTTCATCTGTGTTCTACTATGGTGCTTTTAGTGTCTCCGCATACCGCATCACGCGACATAGCTTTGCAGGCGATAAGTACAACCGTTTCAGAGAGAAGAGCGGCCAATGTGACGATCTGGCTTTAAGTCGACTCGATAACAAATGACGAAAACGGACGGATTTCTCAGGTTTTTACTACATATGAACACTTTTCACATTCTCCCATCCAACGCGGCTGCTAGTCCTCCTTTCATGCAGAATCTTAAGATCCTAGCTCATGTCCAAGGCACCAAAGCCAGCTAAAAAGTCAATAATCGATACCTAAAACTTGAATTGTACTACTTCTTACTGGCTATTACATCATCATAGAAGCTTCATCTGTGTTCTACTATGGTGCTTTTAGTGTCTCCGCATACCGCAGCACGCGACATAGCTTTGCAGACGATAAGTACAATCGTTTCAGAGAGAAGAGCGGCTAATGTGACGATCGGGCTTTAAGTCGATTCGATAACAAATGACGGAAACAGACGGATTTATCAAGTTTTTACTACATATGAACACATTTCACATTCTCCCGTGCAACGCGGCTGCTAGTCCTCATTTCATGCAGAATCTTAAGGTCCTAGCTCATGTCCAAGGCACCAAAGCCAGCTAAAAAGTAAATAATCAGTACCTAAAACTTGAATTGTACTACTTCTTACTGGCTATTACATCAACTTAGAAGCTTCATCTGTGTTCTACTATGGTGCTTTTAGTGTCTCCGCATACCGCAGCACGCGACATAGCTTTGCAGACGATAAGTAGAACCGTTTCAGAGAGAAGTGCGGCCAAGTGACGATCTGGCTTTAAGTCGATTCGATAACAAATGACGAAAACGGACGGATTTCTCAGGTTTTTACTACATATGAACACTTTTCACATTCTCCCGTGCAACTCAAGTGCTAGTCCTCCTTTCATGCAGAATCTTAAGGTCCTAGCTCATGTCCAAGGCACCAAAGCCAGCTAAGAAGTCAATAATCGATACCTAAAACTTGAATTGTACTACTTCTTACTGGCTATTACATCAACTTAGAAGCTTCATCTGTGTTCTACTATGGTGCTTTTAGTGTCTCCGCATACCGCAGCACGCGACATAGCTTTGAGACGATAAGTACAACCGTTTCAGAGAGAAGAGCGGCCAATGTGACGATCGGGCTTTAAGTCGATTCGATAACAAGTGACGAAAACGGACGGATTTCTCAGGTTTTTACTACATATGAACACTTTTCACATTCTCCTATCCAACGCGGCTGCTAGTCCTCCTTTCATGTAGAATCTTAAGGTCCTAGCTCATGTCCAAGGCACCAAAGCCAGCTAAAAAGTCAATAATCGATACCTAAAACTTGAATTGTACTACTTCTTACTGGCTATTACATCATCATAGAAGCTTCATCTGTGTTCTACTATGGTGCTTTTAGTGTCTCCGCATACCGCAGCACGCGACATAGCTTTGCAGACGATAAGTACAACCGTTTCAGAGAGAAGAGCGGCCAATGTGACGATCTGGCTTTAAGTCGATTCGATAACAAATGACGAAAACGGACGGATTTCTCAGGTTTTTACTACATATGAACACTTTTCACATTCTCCCGTGCAACTCGGCTGCTAGTCCTCCTTTCATGCAGAATCTTAAGGATCCTTGCTCATGTCCAAGGCACCAAAGCCAGCTAAAAAGTCAATAATCGATACCTAAAACTTGAGTTGTACTACTTCTTACTGGCTATTACATCAACTTAGAATCTTCATCTGTTTTATACTATGGTGCTTTTAGTGTCTGCGCATACCGCAGCACGCGACATATCTTTGCAGACGATAAGTACAACCGTTTCAGAGAGAAGAGCGGCCAATGTGACGATCTGGCTTTAAGTCGATTCGATAACAAATGACGAAAACGGACGGATTTCTCAGGTTTTTACTACATATGAACACTTTTCACATTCTCCCGTGCAACTCGGCTGCTAGTCCTCCTTTCATGCAGAATCTTAAGGTCCTAGCTCATGCCCAAGGCACCAAAGCCAGCTAAAAAGTCAATAATCGATACCTAAAACTTGAATTGTACTACTTCTTACTGGCTATTACATCAACTTAGAAGCTTCATCTGTGTTCTACTATGGTGCTTTTAGTGTCTCCGCATACCGCAGCACGCGACATAGCTTTGCAGACGATAAGTAGAACCGTTTCAGAGAGAAGAGCGGCCATTGTGACGATCTGGCTTAAAGTGGATTCGATAACAATTGACGAAAACGAACGGATTTCTCAGGTTTTTACTACATATGAACACTTTTCACATTCTCCCGTGCAACTCGGCTGCTAGTCCTCCTTTCATGCAGATTCTTAAGTTCCTAGCTCATGTCCAAGGCACCAAAGCCAGCTAAAAAGTCAATAATCGATACCTAAAACTTGAATTGTACTACTTCTTACTGGCTATTACATCAACTTAGAAGCTTCATCTGTGTCCTACTATGGTGCTTTTAGTGTCCCCGCATACCGAAGCACGCGACATAGCTTTGAAGACGATAAGTACAACCGTTTCAGAGAGAAGAGCGGCCAATGTGACGATCTGGCTTTAAGTCGATTCGATAACAAATGACGAAAACGGTCGGATTTCTCAGGTTTTTACTACATTTGAATACTTTTAATATTCTCCCGTGCAACTCGGCTGCTAGTCCTCCTTTCATGCAGAATCTTAAGGTCCTAGCTCATGTCCAAGGCACCAAAGCCAGCTAAAAAGTCAATAATCGATACCTAAAACTTGAATTGTAATACTTCTTACTGGCTATTACATCAACTTAGAAGCTTCATCTGTGTTCTACTATGGTGCTTTTAGTGTCTCCGCATACCGCATCACGCGACATAGCTTTGCAGGCGATAAGTACAACCGTTTCAGAGAGAAGAGCGGCCAATGTGACGATCTGGCTTTAAGTCGACTCGATAACAAATGACGAAAACGGACGGATTTCTCAGGTTTTTACTACATATGAACACTTTTCACATTCTCCCATCCAACGCGGCTGCTAGTCCTCCTTTCATGCAGAATCTTAAGATCCTAGCTCATGTCCAAGGCACCAAAGCCAGCTAAAAAGTCAATAATCGATACCTAAAACTTGAATTGAACTACTTCTTACTGGCTATTACATCAACTTAGAAGCTTCATCTGTGTTCTACTATGGTGCTTTTAGAGTCTCCGCATACCGCAGCACGCGACATAGCTTTGCAGACGATAAGTACAACCGTTTCAGAGAGAAGAGCGGCCAATGTGACGATCTGGCTTTAAGTCGATTCGATAACAAATGACGAAAACGGACGGATTTCTCAGGTTTTTACTACATATGAACACTTTTCACATTCTTCCCTGCAACTCGGCTGCTAGTCCTCCTTTCATGCAGATTCTTAAGGTCCTAGCTCATGTCCAAGGCATCAAAGCCAGCTAAAAAGTCAATAATCGATACCAAAACTTGAATTGTACTACTTCTTACTGGTTATTACATCAAATTAGAAGCTTCATCTGTGTTCTACTGTGGTGGTTTCAGTGTCTACGCCTACCGCAGCATACGACATAGCTTTGCAGACGATAAGTACAACCGTTTCAGAGAGAAGAGCGGCCAATGTGACGATCTGGCTTTAAGTCGATTCGATAACAAATGACGAAAACGGTCGGATTTCTCAGGTTTTTACTACATTTGAATACTTTTAATATTCTCCCGTGCAACTCGGCTGCTAGTCCTCCTTTCATGCAGAATCTTAAGGTCCTAGCTCATGTCCAAGGCACCAAAGCCAGCTAAAAAGTCAATAATCGATACCTAAAACTTGAATTGTAATACTTCTTACTGGCTATTACATCAACTTAGAAGCTTCATCTGTGTTCTACTATGGTGCTTTTAGTGTCTCCGCATACCGCAGCACGCGACATAGCTTTGCAGACGATAAGTACAATCGTTTCAGAGAGAAGAGCGGCTAATGTGACGATCGGGCTTTAAGTCGATTCGATAACAAATGACGGAAACAGACGGATTTATCAAGTTTTTACTACATATGAACACATTTCACATTCTCCCGTGCAACGCGGCTGCTAGTCCTCATTTCATGCAGAATCTTAAGGTCCTAGCTCATGTCCAAGGCACCAAAGCCAGCTAAAAAGTAAATAATCAGTACCTAAAACTTGAATTGTACTACTTCTTACTGGCTATTACATCAACTTAGAAGCTTCATCTGTGTTCTACTATGGTGCTTTTAGTGTCTCCGCATACCGCAGCACGCGACATAGCTTTGCAGACGATAAGTAGAACCGTTTCAGAGAGAAGTGCGGCCAAGTGACGATCTGGCTTTAAGTCGATTCGATAACAAATGACGAAAACGGACGGATTTCTCAGGTTTTTACTACATATGAACACTTTTCACATTCTCCCGTGCAACTCAAGTGCTAGTGCTCCTTTCATGCAGAATCTTAAGGTCCTAGCTCATGTCCAAGGCACCAAAGCCAGCTAAGAAGTCAATAATCGATACCTAAAACTTGAATTGTACTACTTCTTACTGGCTATTACATCAACTTAGAAGCTTCATCTGTGTTCTACTATGGTGCTTTTAGTGTCTCCGCATACCGCAGCACGCGACATAGCTTTGCAGACGATAAGTACAACCGTTTCAGAGAGAAGAGCGGCCAATGTGACGATCGGGCTTTAAGTCGATTCGATAACAAATGACGAAAACGGACGGATTTCTCAGGTTTTTACTACATATGAACACTTTTCACATTCTCCCGTGCAACTCGGCTGCTAGTCCTCCTTTCATGCAGATTCTTAAGGTCCTAGCTCATGTCCAAGGCATCAAAGCCAGCTAAAAAGTCAATAATCGATCCCTAAAACTTGAATTGTACTACTTCTTACTGGCTATTACATCAAATTAGAAGCTTCATCTGTGTTCTACTGTGGTGGTTTCAGTGTCTCCCCCTACCGCAGCATACGACATAGCTTTGCAGACGATAAGTACAACCGTTTCAGAGAGAAGAGCGGCCAATGTGACGATCTGGCTTTAAGTCGATTCGATAACAAATGACGAAAACGGACGGATTTCTCAGGTTTTTACTACATATGAACACTTTTCACATTCTCCCGTGCAACTCGGTTGCTAGTCCTCCTTTCATGCAGAATCTTAAGGATCCTTGCTCATGTCCAAGGCACCAAAGCCAGCTAAAAAGTCAATAATCGATACCTAAAACTTGAATTGTACTACTTCTTACTGGCTATTACATCAACTTAGAAGCTTCATCTGTGTTCTACTATGGTGCTTTTAGTGTCTCCGCATACCGCATCACGCGACATAGCTTTGCAGGCGATAAGTACAACCGTTTCAGAGAGAAGAGCGGCCAATGTGACGATCGGGCTTTAAGTCGATTCGATAACAAATGACGAAAACGGACGGATTTCTCAGGTTTTTACTACATATGAACACATTTCACATTCTCCCGTGCAACGCGGCTGCTAGTCCTCCTTTCATGCAGAATCTTAAGGTCCTAGCTCATGTCCAAGGCACCAAAGCCAGCTAAAAAGTAAATAATCAGTACCTAAAACTTGAATTGTACTACTTCTTACTGGCTATTACATCAACTTAGAAGCTTCATCTGTGTTCTACTATGGTGCTTTTAGAGTCTCCGCATACCGCAGCACGCGACATAGCTTTGCAGACGATAAGTACAACCGTTTCAGAGAGAAGAGCGGCCAATGTGACGATCTGGCTTTAAGTCGATTCGATAACAAATGACGAAAACGGACGGATTTCTCAGGTTTTTACTACATATGAACACTTTTCACATTCTTCCCTGCAACTCGGCTGCTAGTCCTCCTTTCATGCAGATTCTTAAGGTCCTAGCTCATGTCCAAGGCATCAAAGCCAGCTAAAAAGTCAATAATCGATACCAAAACTTGAATTGTACTACTTCTTACTGGCTATTACATCAAATTAGAAGCTTCATCTGTGTTCTACTGTGGTGGTTTCAGTGTCTACGCCTACCGCAGCATACGACATAGCTTTGCAGACGATAAGTACAACCGTTTCAGAGAGAAGAGCGGCCAATGTGACGATCTGGCTTTAAGTCGATTCGATAACAAATGACGAAAACGGACGGATTTCTCAGGTTTTTACTACATATGAACACTTTTCACATTCTCCCGTACAACGCGGCTGCTAGTCCTCCTTTCATGCAGAATCTTAAGGTCCTAGCTCATGTCCAAGGCACCAAAGCCAGCTAAAAAGTCAATAATCGATACCTAAAACTTGAATTGTACTACTTCTTACTGGCTATTACATCATCATAGAAGCTTCATCTGTGTTCTACTATGGTGCTTTTAGTGTCTCCGCATACCGCAGCACGCGACATAGCTTTGCAGACAATAAGTACAACCGTTTCAGAGAGAAGAGCGGCCAATGTGACGATCGGGCTTTAAGTCGATTCGATAACAAATGACGGAAACAGACGGATTTCTCAAGTTTTTACTACATATGAACACATTTCACATTCTCCCGTGCAACGCGGCTGCTAGTCCTCATTTCATGCAGAATCTTAAGGTCCTAGCTCATGTCCAAGGCACCAAAGCCAGCTAAAAAGTAAACAATCAGTACCTAAAACTTGAATTGTACTACTTCTTACTGGCTATTACATCAACTTAGAAGTATCATCTGTGTTCTACTATGGTGCTTTTAGTGTCTCCGCATACCGCAGCACGCGACATAGCTTTGCAGACGATAAGTAGAACCGTTTCAGAGAGAAGAGCGGCCAAGTGACGATCTGGCTTTAAGTCGATTCGATAACAAATGACGAAAACGGACGGATTTCTCAGGTTTTTACTACATATGAACACTTTTCACATTCTCCCATGCAACTCAAGTGCTAGTCCTCCTTTCATGCAGAATCTTAAGGTCCTAGCTCATGTCCAAGGCACCAAAGCCAGCTAAGAAGTCAATAATCGATACCTAAAACTTGAATTGTACTATTTCTTACTGGCTATTACATCAACTTAGAAGCTTCATCTGTGTTCTACTATGGTGCTTTTAGTGTCTCCGCATACCGCAGCACGCGACATAGCTTTGCAGACGATAAGTAGAACCGTTTCAGAGAGAAGAGCGGCCAAGTGACGATCTGGCTTTAAGTCGATTCGATAACAAATGTCGAAAACGGACGGATTTCTCAGGTTTTTACTACATATGAACACTTTTCACATTCTCCCATGCAACTCAAGTGCTAGTCCTCCTTTCATGCAGAATCTTAAGGTCCTAGCTCATGTCCAAGGCACCAAAGCCAGCTAAGAAGTCAATAATCGATACCTAAAACTTGAATTGTACTACTTCTTACTATCTATTACATCTTCTTAGAAGCTTCATCTGTGTTCTACTATGGTGCTTTTAGTGTCTCCGTATACCGCAGCACGCGACAAAGCTTTCCAGACGATAAGTACAACCGTTTCAGAGAGAAGAGCAGCCAATGTGACGATCTGGCTTTAGGTAGATTCGCTAACAAATGACGAAAACGGACGGATTTCTTAGGTTTTTACTACATATGAACACTTTTCACATTCTCCTATCCAACGAGGCTGCTAGTCCTCCTTTCATGCAGAATCTTAAGGTCCTAGCTCATGTCCAAGGCATCAAAGCCAGCTAAAAAGTCAATAATCAATACCTAAAACTTGAATTGTACTACTTCTTACTGGCTATTACATCATCATAGAAGCTTCATCTGTGGTCTACTATGGTGCTTTTAGTGTCTCCGCATACCGCAGCACGCGACATAGCTTTGCAGACGATAAGTACAACCGTTTCAGAGAGAAGAGCGGCCAATGTGACGATCTGGCTTTAAGTAGATTCGATAACAAATGACGAAAACTGACGGATTTCTCAGGTTTTTACTACATATGAACACTTTTCACATTCTCCCGTGCAACTCGGCTGCTAGTCCTTCTTTCATGCAGAATCTTAAGGTCCTAGTTCATATCCAAGGCACCAAAGCCAGCTAAAAAGTCAATAATCAGTACCTAAAACTTGAATTTTACTACTTCTTACTGGCTATTACATCGACTTAGAAGCTTCATCTGTGTTATACTATGGTGATTTTATTGTCTCCGCATACCGCAGCACGCGACATAGCTTTGCAGACGATAAGTACAACCGTTTCAGAGAGAAGAGCGGCCAATGTGACGATCGGGCTTTAAGTCGATTCGATAACAAATGACGAAAACGGACGGATTTCTCAGGTTTCTACTACATATGAACACATTTCACATTCTCCCGTGCAACGCGGCTGCTAGTCCTCCTTTAATGCACAATCTTAAGGTCCTAGCTCATGTCCAAGGCACCAAAGCCAGCTAAAAAGTCAATAATCGATACCTAAAACTTGAATTGTACTACTTCTTACAGGCTATTACATCAACTTAGAAGCTTCATTTGTGTTCTACCATGGTGCTTTTAGTGCCTCCGCACACCGCAGTACGCGACATAGCTTTGCAGACGATAAGTACAACCGTTTCAGAGAAAGGGGGGCCAATGTGACGATCTGGCTTTAAGTCGATTCGATAACAAATGACGAAAACGAACGGATTTCTCAGGTTTTTACTACATATGAACACTTTTCACATTCTCCCGTGCAACTCGGCTGCTAGTCCTCCTTTCATGCAGAATCTTAAGGTCCTAGCCCATGTCCAAGGCACCAAAGCCAGCTAAAAAGTCAATAATCGATACCTAAAACTTGAATTGTACTACTTCTTACTGGCTATTACATCATCTTAGAAGCTTCATCTGTGTTCTACTATGGTGCTTTCAGTGTCTCCGCATACCGCAGCACGCGACAAAGCTTTCCAGACGATAAGTACAACCGTTTCAGAGAGAAGAGCAGCCAATGTGACGATCTGGCTTTAAGTCGATTCGATAACAAATGACGAAAACGGACGTATTTCTCAGGATTTTACTACATATGAACACATTTCACATTCTCCCGTACAACGCGGCTGCTAGTCCTCCTTTCATGCAGAATCTTAAGGTCCTAGCTCATGTCCAAGGCACCAAAGCCAGCTAAAAAGTCAATAATCGATACCTAAAACTTGAATTGTACTACTTCTTACTGGCTATTACATCAACTTAGAAGCTTCATCTGTGTTCTGCTATGGTACTTTTAGTGTCTCCGCATACAGCATCACGCGACATAGCTTTGCAGGCGATAAGTACAACCGTTTCAGAGAGAAGAGCGGCCAATGTGACGATCGGGCTTTAAGTCGATTCGATAACAAATGACGAAAACAGACGGATTTCTCAGGTTTTTACTACATATGAACACATTGCACATTCTCCCGTGCAACGCGGCTTCAAGTCCTCCTTTCATGCAGAAACTTAAGGTCCTAGCTCATGTCCAAGGCACCAAAGCCAGCTAAAAAGTAAATAATCAGTACCTAAAACTTGAATTGTACAACTTCTTACTGGCTATTACATCAACTTAGAAGCTTCATCTGTGTTCTACTATGGTGCTTTTAGAGTCTCCGCATACCGCAGCACGCGACATAGCTTTGCAGACGATAAGTACAACCGTTTCAGAGAGAAGAGCGGCCAATGTGACGATATGGCTTTAAGTCGATTCGATAACAAATGACGAAAACGGACGGATTTCTCAGGTTTTTACTACATATGAACACTTTTCACATTCTCCCGTGCAACTCGGCTGCTATTCCTCCTTTCATGCAGATTCTTAAGGTCCTAGCTCATGTCCAAGGCATCAAAGCCAGCTAAAAAGTCAATAATCCATACCTAAAACTTGAATTGTACTACTTCTTACTGGCTATTACATCAAATTAGAAGCTTCATCTGTGTTCTACTGTGGTGGTTTCCGTGTCTCCGCCTACCGCAGCATACGACAAAGCTTTGCAGACGATAAGTACAACCGTTTCAGAGAGAAGAGCGGCCAATGTGACGATCTGGCTTTAAGTCGATTCGATAACAAATGACGAAAACGGACGGATTTCTCAGGTTTTTACTACATATGAACACTTTTCACATTCTCCCGTGCAACTCGGCTGCTAGTCCTCCTTTCATGCAGAATCTTAAGGTCCTAGCTCATGTCCAATGCACCAAAGCCAGCTAAAAAGTCAATAATCGATACCTAAAACTTGAATTATACTACTTCTTACTGGCTATTACATCGACTTAGAAGCTTCATCTGTGTTCTACTATGGTGCTTTTAGTGTCTCCGCATACCGCATCACGCGACATAGCTTTGCAGGCGATAAGGACAACCGTTTCAGAGAGAAGAGCGGCCAATGTGACGATCTGGCTTTAAGTCGATTCGATAACAAATGACGAAAACGGACGGATTTCTCAGGTTTTTACTACATATGAACACTATTCACATTCTCCCATCCAACGCGGCTGCTAGTCCTCCTTTCATGCAGAATCTTAAGGTCCTAGCTCATGTCCAAGGCACCAAAGCCAGCTAAAAAGTCAATAATCGATACCTAAAACTTGAATTGCACTACTTCTTACTGGCTATTACATCATCATAGAAGCTTCATCTGTGTTCTACTATGGTGCTTTTAGTGTCTCGGCATACCGCAGCACGCGACATAGCTTTGCAGACGATAAGTACAACCGTTTCAGAGAGAAGAGCGGCCAATGTGACGATCTGGCTTTAAGTCGATTCGATAACAAATGAGGAAAACGGACGGATTTCTAAGGTTTTTACTACATATGAACACTTTTCACATTCTCCCGTGCAACTCGGCTGCTAGTCCTCCTTTCATGCAGAAACTTAAGGTCCTAGCTCATGTCCAAGGCACCAAAGCCAGCTAAAAAGTCAATAATCAGTACCTAAAACTTGAATTGTACTACTTCTTACTGGCTATTACATCAACTTAGAAGCTTCATCTGTGTTCTACTATGGTGCTTTTAGTGTCTCCGCATACCGCAGCACGCGACATAGCTTTGCAGACGATAAGTACAGCCGTTTCAGAGAGAAGAGCGGCCAAGTGACGATCTGGCTTTAAGGCGATTCGATAACAAATGACGAAAACGGACGGATTTCTCAGGTTTTTACTACATATGAACACTTTTCATATTGTCCCGTGCAACTCGGCTGCTAGTCCTCCTTTCATGCAGAATCGTAACATCCTAGCTCATGTCCAAGGCACCAAATCCATCTAAGAAGTCAATAATCGATACCTAAAACTTGAATTGTACTACTTCTTACTGGCTATTACATCGACTTAGAAGCTTCATCTGTGTTCTACTATGGTGATTTTATTGTCTCCGCATACCGCAGCACGCGACATAGCTTTGCAGACGATAAGTACAACCGTTTCAGAGAGAAGAGCGGCCAATGTGACCATCTGGCTTTAAGTCGATTCGATAACAAATGAAGAAAACGGACGGATTTCTCAGGTTTTTACTACTTATGAACACTTTTCACATTCTCCCGTGCAACTCGGCTGCTAGTCCTCCTTTCATGCAGAATCTTAAGGTCCTAGCTCATGTCCAAGGCACCAAAGCCAGCTAAAAAGTCAATAATCAATACCTAAAACTTGAATTGTACTACTTCTTACTGGCTATTACATCATCATAGAAGCTTCATCTGTGTTCTACTATGGTGCTTTTAGTGTCTCCGCATACCGCAGCATGCGACATAGCTTTGCAGACGATAAGTACAACCGTTTCAGGGAGAAGAGCGGCCAATGTGACGATCTGGCTTTAAGTAGATTCGATAACAAATGACGAAAACTGACGGATTTCTCAGGTTTTTACTACATATGAACACTTTTCACATTCTCCCGTGCAACTCGGCTGCTAGTCCTTCTTTCATGCAGAATCTTAAGGTCCTAGCTCATGTCCAAGGCACCAAAGCCAGCTAAAAAGTCAATAATCAGTACCTAAAACTTGAATTTTACTACTTCTTACTGGCTATTACATCGACTTAGAAGCTTCATCTGTGTTCTACTATGGTGATTTTATTGTCTCCGCATACCGCAGCACGCGACATAGCTTTGCAGACGATAAGTACAACCGTTTCAGAGAGAAGAGCGGCCAATGTGACGATCGGGCTTTAAGTCGATTCGATAACAAATGACGAAAACGGACGGATTTCTCAGGTTTCTACTACATATGAACACATTTCACATTCTCCCGTGCAACGCGGCTGCTAGTCCTCCTTTAATGCAGAATCGTAAGGTCCTAGCTCATATCCAAGGCACCAAAGCCAGCTAAAAAGTCAATAATCGATACCTAAAACTTGAATTGTACTACTTCTTACTGGCTATTACATCAACTTAGAAGCTTCATCTGTGTTCTACCATGGTGCTTTTAGTGCCTCCGCACACCGCAGTACGCGACATAGCTTTGCAGACGATAAGTACAACCGTTTCAGAGAAAAGAGGGTCCAATGTGACGATCTGGCTTTAAGTCGATTCGATAACAAATGAGGAAAACGGACGGATTTCTAAGGTTTTTACTACATATGAACACTTTTCACATTCTCCCGTGCAACTCGGCTGCTAGTCCTCCTTTCATGCAGAAACTTAAGGTCCTAGCTCATGTCCAAGGCACCAAAGCCAGCTAAAAAGTCAATAATCAGTACCTAAAACTTGAATTGTACTACTTCTTACTGGCTATTACATCAACTTAGAAGCTTCATCTGTGTTCTACTATGGTGCTTTTAGTGTCTCCGCATACCGCAGCACGCGACATAGCTTTGCAGACGATAAGTACAGCCGTTTCAGAGAGAAGAGCGGCCAAGTGACGATCTGGCTTTAAGGCGATTCGATAACAAATGACGAAAACGGACGGATTTCTCAGGTTTTTACTACATATGAACACTTTTCATATTGTCCCGTGCAACTCGGCTGCTAGTCCTCCTTTCATGCAGAATCGTAACATCCTAGCTCATGTCCAAGGCACCAAATCCATCTAAGAAGTCAATAATCGATACCTAAAACTTGAATTGTACTACTTCTTACTGGCTATTACATCGACTTAGAAGCTTCATCTGTGTTCTACTATGGTGATTTTATTGTCTCCGCATACCGCAGCACGCAACATAGCTTTGCAGACGATAAGTACAACCGTTTCAGAGAGAAGAGCGGCCAATGTGACCATCTGGCTTTAAGTCGATTCGATAACAAATGAAGAAAACGGACGGATTTCTCAGGTTTTTACTACTTATGAACACTTTTCACATTCTCCCGTGCAACTCGGCTGCTAGTCCTCCTTTCATGCAGAATCTTAAGGTCCTAGCTCATGTCCAAGGCACCAAAGCCAGCTAAAAAGTCAATAATCAATACCTAAAACTTGAATTGTACTACTTCTTACTGGCTATTACATCATCATAGAAGCTTCATCTGTGTTCTACTATGGTGCTTTTAGTGTCTCCGCATACCGCAGCATGCGACATAGCTTTGCAGACGATAAGTACAACCGTTTCAGGGAGAAGAGCGGCCAATGTGACGATCTGGCTTTAAGTAGATTCGATAACAAATGACGAAAACTGACGGATTTCTCAGGTTTTTACTACATATGAACACTTTTCACATTCTCCCGTGCAACTCGGCTGCTAGTCCTTCTTTCATGCAGAATCTTAAGGTCCTAGCTCATGTCCAAGGCACCAAAGCCAGCTAAAAAGTCAATAATCAGTACCTAAAACTTGAATTTTACTACTTCTTACTGGCTATTACATCGACTTAGAAGCTTCATCTGTGTTCTACTATGGTGATTTTGTTGTCTCCGCGTACCGCAGCACGCGACATAGCTTTGCAGACGATAAGTACAACCGTTTCAGAGAGAAGAGCGGCCAATGTGACGATCGGGCTTTAAGTCGATTCGATAACAAATGACGAAAACGGACGGATTTCTCAGGTTTCTACTACATATGAACACATTTCACATTCTCCCGTGCAACTCGGCTGCTAGTCCTCCTTTCATGCAGAATCTTAAGGTCCTAGCTCATGTCCAAGGCACCAAAGCCAGCTAAAAAGTAAGTAATCAGTACCTAAAACTTGAATTGTACTACTTCTTACTGGCTATTACATCAACTTAGAAGCTTCATCTGTGCTCTACTATGGTGCTTTTAGTGTCTCCGCATACCGCAGCACGCGACATAGCTTTGCAGACGATAAGTACAACCGTTTCAGAGAGAAGAGCGGCCAATGTGACGATCTGGCTTTAAGTCGATTCGATAACAAATGACGAAAACGGACGGTTTTTTCAGGTTTTTACTACATATGAACACATTTCAGATTCTCCCGTACAACGCGGCTGCTAGTCCTCCTTTCATGCAGAATCTTAAGGTCCTAGCTCATGTCCAAGGCACCAAAGCCAGCTAAAAAGTCAATAATCGATACCTAAAACTTGAATTGTACTACTTCTTACTGGCTATTACATCAACTTAGAAGCTTCATCTGTGTTCTACTATGGTGCTTTTAGAGTCTCCGCATACCGCAGCACGCGACATAGCTTTGCAGACGATAAGTACAACCGTTTCAAAGAGAAGAGCGGCCAATGTGAGAATATGGCTTTAAGTCGATTCGATAACAAATGACGAAAACGGACGGATTTCTCAGGTTTTTACTACATATGAACACTTTTCACATTCTCCCGTGCAACTCGGCTGCTATTCCTCCTTTCATGCAGATTCTTAAGGTCCTAGCTCATGTCCAAGGCATCAAAGCCAGCTAAAAAGTCAATAATCGATACCTAAAACTTGAATTGTACTACTTCTTACTGGCTATTACATCAAATTAGAAGCTTCATCTGTGTTCTACTGTGGTGGTTTCCGTGTCTCCGCCTACCGCAGCATACGACATAGCTTTGCAGACGATAAGTACAACCGTTTCAGAGAGAAGAGCGGCCAATGTGACGATCTGGCTTTAAGTCGATTCGATAACAAATGACGAAAACGGACGGATTTCTCAGGTTTTTACTACATATGAACACTTTTCACATTCTCCCGTGCAACTCGGCTGCTAGTCCTCCTTTCATGCAGAATCTTAAGGTCCTAGCTCATGTCCAAGGCACCAAAGCCAGCTAAAAAGTCAATAATCGATAGCTAAAATTTGAATTGTACTACTTCTTACTGGCTTTTACATCAACTTAGAAGCTTCATCTGTGTTCTACTATGGTGCTTTTAGTGTCTCCGCATACCGCATCACGCGACATAGCTTTGCAGGCGATAAGTACAACCGTTTCAGAGAGAAGAGCGGCCAATGTGACGATCGGGCTTTAAGTCGATTCGATAACAAATGACGAAAACGGACGGATTTCTCAGGTTTTTACTACATATGAACACTTTTCACATTCTCCCGTGCAACGCGGCTGCTAGTCCTCCTTTCATGCAGAATCTTAAGGTCCTAGCTCATGTCCAAGGCACCAAAGCCAGCTAAAAAGTAAATAATCAGTACCTAAAACTTGAATTGTACTACTTCTTACTGGCTATTACATCAACTTAGAAGCTTCATCTGTGTTCTACTATGGTGCTTTTAGAGTCTCCGCATACCGCAGCACGCGACATAGCTTTGCAGACGATAAGTACAACCGTTTCAGAGAGAAGAGCGGCCAATGTGACGTTCTGGCTTTAAGTCGATTCGATAACAAATGACGAAAACGGACGGATTTCTCAGGTTTTTACTACATATGAACACTTTTCACAATCTTCCCTGCAACTCGGCTGCTAGTCCTCCTTTCATGCAGATTCTTAAGGTCCTAGCTCATGTCCAAGGCATCAAAGCCAGCTAAAAAGTCAATAATCGATACCAAAACTTGAATTTTACTACTTCTTACCGGCTATTACATCAAATTAGAAGCTTCACCTGTGTTCTACTGTGGTGGTTTCAGTGTCTCCGCCTACCGCAGCATACGACATAGCTTTGCAGACGATAAGTACAACCGTTTCAGAGAGAAGAGCGGCCAATGTGACGATCTGGCTTTAAGTCGATTCGATAACAAATGACGAAAACGGACGGATTTCTCAAGGTTTTACTACTTATGAACACTTTTCACATTCTCCCGTGCAACTCGGCTGCTAGTCCTCCTTTCATGCAGAATCTTAAGGTCCTAGCTCATGTCCAATGCACCAAAGCCAGCTAAAAAGTCAATAATCGATGCCTAAAACTTGAATTATACTACTTCTTACTGGCTATTACATCAACTTAGAAGCTTCATCTGTGTTCTACTATGGTGCTTTTAGTGTCTCCGCATATCGCATCACGCGACATAGCTCTGCAGGCGATAAGGACAACCGTTTCAGAGAGAAGAGCGGCCAATGTGACGATCTGGCTTTAAGTCGATTCGATAACAAATGAGGAAAACGGACGGATTTCTAAGGTTTTTACTACATATGAACACTTTTCACATTCTCCCGTGCAACTCGGCTGCTAGTCCTCCTTTCATGCAGAATCTTAAGGTCCTAGCTCATGTCCAAGGCACCAAAGCCAGCTAAAAAGTCAATAATCAGTACCTAAAACTTGAATTGTACTACTTCTTACTGGCTATTACATCAACTTAGAAGCTTCATCTGTGTTCTACTATGGTGCTTTTAGTGTCTCCGCATACCGCAGCACGCGACATAGCTTTGCAGACGATAAGTACAACCGTTTCAGAGAGAAGAGCGGCCAATGTGACGATCAGGCTTTAAGTCGATTCGATAACAAATGACGAAAACGGACGGATTTCTCAGGTTTTTACCACATATGAACACTTTTCACATTCTCCCGTGCAACTCGGCTGCTAGTCCTCCTTTCATGCAGAATCTTAAGGTCCTAGCTCATGTCCAAGGCACCAAAGCCAGCTAAAAAGTCAATAATCAGTACCTAAAACTTGAATTGTACTACTTCTTACTGGCTATTACATCGACTTAGAAGCTTCATCTGTGTTCTACTATGGTGATTTTATTGTCTCCGCACACCGCAGTACGCGACATAGCTTTGCAGACGATAAGTACAACCGTTTCAGAGAAAAGAGGGGCCAATGTGACGATCTGGCTTTAAGTCGATTCGATAACAAATGACGAAAACGGACGGATTTCATAGGTTTTTACTACATATGAACACTTTTCACATTCTCCCGTGCAACTCGGCGGCTAGTCCTCCTTTCATGCAGAATCTTAAGGTCCTAGCTCATGTCCAAGGCACCAAAGCCAGCTAAAAAGTCAATAATCGATACCTAAAACTAGAATTGTACTACTTCTTACTGGCTATTACATCATCTTAGAAGCTTCATCTGTGTTCTACTATGGTGCTTTCAGTGTCTCCGCATACCGCAGCACGCGACAAAGCTTTCCAGACGATAAGTACAACCGTTTCAGAGAGAAGAGCATCCAATGTGACGATCTGGCTTTAAGTCGATTCGATAACAAATGACGAAAACGGACGTATTTCTCAGGATTTTACTACATATGAACACATTTCACATTCTCCCGTACAACGCGGCTGCTAGTCCTCCTTTCATGCAGAATCTTAAGGTCCTAGCTCATGTCCAAGGCACCAAAGCCAGCTAAAAAGTCAATAATCGATACCTAAAACTTGAATTGTACTACTTCTTACTGGCTATTACATCAACTTAGAAGCTTCATCTGTGTTCTACTATGGTGCTTTTAGTGTCTCCGCATACCGCATCACGCGACATAGCTTTGCAGGCGATAAGTACAACCGTTTCAGAGAGAAGAGCGGCCAATGTGACGATCGGGCTTTAAGTCGATTCGATAACAAATGACGAAAACGGACGGATTTCTCAGGTTTTTACTACATATGAACACATTTCACATTCTCCCGTACAACGCGGCTGCTAGTCCTCCTTTCATGCAGAATCTTAAGGTCCTAGCTCATGTCCAAGGCTCCAAAGCCAGCTAAAAAGTAAATAATCAGTACCTAAAACTTGAATTGTACTACTTCTTACTGGCTATTACATCAACTTAGAAGCTTCATCTGTGTTCTACTATGGTGCTTTTAGAGTCTCCGCATACCGCAGCAAGCGACATAGCTTTGCAGACGATAAGTAGAACCGTTTCAGAGAGAAGAGCGGCCAATGTGACGATCTGGCTTTAAGTCGATTCTATAACAATTGACGAAAACGGACGGATTTCTCAGGTTTTTACTACATATGAACACTTTTCATATTCTTCCCTGCAACTCGGATGCTAGTCCTCCTTTCATGCAGATTCTTAAGGTCCTAGCTCATGTGCAAGGCACCAAAGCCAGCTAAAAAGTCAATAATCGATACCTAAAACTTGAAATGTACTACTTCTTACTGGCTATTACATCAAATTAGAAGCTTCATCTGTGTTCTACTGTGGTGGTTTCAGTGTCTTCGCATACCGCAGCATACGACATAGCTTTGCAGACGATAAGTACAACCGTTTCAGATAGAAGAGCGGCCAATGTGACGATCTGGCTTTAAGTCGATTCGATAACAAATGACGAAAACGGACGGATTTCTCAGGTTTTTACTACATATGAACACTTTTCACATTCTCCCGTGCAACTCGGCTGCTAGTCCTCCTTTCATGCAGAATCTTAAGGTCCTAGCTCATGTCCAAGGCACCAAAGCCAGCTAAAAAGTCAATAATCGATACCTAAAACTTGAATTATACTACTTCTTACTGGCTATTACATCAACTTAGAAGCTTCATCTGTGTTCTACTATGGTGCTTTTAGTGTCTAAGCATACCGCATCACGCGACATAGCTTTGCAGGCGATAAGTACAACCGTTTCAGAGAGAAGAGCGGCCAATGTGACGATCTGGCTTTAAGTCGATTCGATAACAAATGACGAAAACGGACGGATTTCTCAGGTTTTTACTACATATGAACACTATTCACATTCTCCCATCCAACGCGGCTGCTAGTCCTCCTTTCATGCAGAATCTTAAGGTCCTAGCTCATGTCCGAGGCACCAAAGCCAGCTAAAAAGTCAATAATCGATACCTAAAACTTGAATTGTACTACTTCTTACTGGCTATTACATCAACTTTGAAGCTTCAACTGTGTTCTACTATGGTGCTTTTAGTGTCTCCGAATACCGCAGCACGCGACATAGCTTTGCAGACGATAAGTAAAGCCGTTTCAGAGAGAAGAGCGGCCAAGTGACGATCTGGCTTCAAGGCGATTCGATAACAAATGACGAAAACGGACGGATTTCTCATTTTTTTACTACATATGAAAACTTTTCATATTGTCCCGTGCAACTCGGCTGCTAGTCCGCCTTTTGATGCAGAATCTTAAGGTCATAGCTCATGTCCAAGGCACCAAAGCCAGCTAAAAAATCAATAATCGATACCTAAAACTTGAATTGTACTACTTCTTACTGGCTATTACATCAACTTAGAAGCTTCATCTGTGTTCTACTATGGTGCTTTTAGTGTCTCCGCATACCGCAGCACGCGACATAGCTTTGAAGACGATAAGTACAACCGTTTCAGAGAGAAGAGCGGCCAATGTGACGATCTGGCTTTAAGTCGATTCGATAACAAATGACGAAAACGGACGGATTTCTCAGGTTTTTACTACATATGAATACTTTTCACATTCTCCCGTGCAACTCGGCTGCTAGTCCTCCTTTCATGCAGAATCTTAAGGTCCTGGCTCATGTCCAAGGCACCAAAGCCAGCTAAAAAGTCAATAATCAATACCTAAAACTTGAATTGTACTACTTCTTACTGGCTAATACATCAACTTAGAAGCTTCATCTGTGTTCTACTATGGTGCTTTTAGTGTCTCCGCATACCGCAGCACGCGACAAAGCTTTCCAGACGATAAGTACAACCGTTTCAGAGAGAAGAGCAGCCAATGTGACGATCTGGCTTTAAGTCGATTCGATAACAAATGACGTAAACGGACGTATATCTTTGGTTATTACTACATATGAACACATTTCACATTCTCCCGTACAACGCGGCTGCTAGTCCTCCTTTCATGCAGAATCTTAAGGTCCTAGCTCATGTCCAAGGCACCAAAGCCAGCTAAAAAGTATATAATCGATACCTAAAACTTGAATTGGTCTACTTCTTACTGGCTATTACATCATCTTAGAAGCTTCATCTGTGTTCTACTATGGTGCTTTTAGTGTCTCCGCATACCGCATCACGCGACATAGCTTTGCAGGCGATAAGTACAACCGTTTCAGAGGGAAGAGCGGCCAATGTGACGATCTGGCTTTAAGTCGATTCGATAACAAACGACGAAAACGGACGGATTTCTCAGGTTTTTACTACATATGAACACTTTTCACATTCTCCCGTGCAACTCGGCTGCTAGTCCTCCTTTCATGCAGAATCTTAAGGTCCTAGCTCATGTCCAAGGCACCAAAGCCAGCTAAAAAGTCAATAATCGATACCTAAAACTTGAATTGTACTACTTCTTACTGGCTATTACATCATCATAGAAGCTTCATCTGTGTTCTACTATGGTGTTTTTAGTGTCTCGGCATACCGCAGCACGCGACATAGCTTTGCAGACGATAAGTACAACCGTTTCAGAGAGAAGAGCGGCCAATGTGACGATCTGGCTTTAAGTCGATTCGATAACAAATGACGAAAACCGACGGATTTCACAGGTTTTTACTACATATGAACACCTTTCACATTTTCCCGTGCAACTCGGCTGCTAGTCCTCCTTTCATGCAGAATCTTAAGGTCCTAGCTCATGCCCAAGGCACCAAAGCCAGCTAAAAAGTCAATAATCCATACCTAAAACTTGAATTGTACTACTTCTTATTGTCTATTACATCAACTTAGAAGCTTCATCTGTGTTCTACTATGTTGATTTTAGTGTCTCCGCATACCGCAGCACGCGACATAGCTTTGCAGACGATAAGTACAACCGTTTCAGAGAGAAGAGCGGCCAATGTGACGATCTGGCTTTAAGTCGATTCGATAACAAATGACGAAAACGGACGGATTTCTCAGGTTTTTACTACATATGAACACTTTTCACATTCTCCCGTGCAACTCGGCTGCTAGTCCTCCTTTCATGCAGAATCTTAAGGTCCTAGCTCATGTCCAAGGCACCAAAGCCAGCTAAAAAGTCAATAATCGATACCTAAAACTTGAATTGTACTACTTCTTACTGGCTATTACATCATCTTATAAGCTTCATCTGTGTTCTACTATGGTGCTTTTAGTGTCTCCGCATACCGCAGCACGCGACAAAGCTTTCCAGACGATAAGTACAACCGTTTCAGAGAGAAGAGCAGCCAATGTGACGATCTGGCTTTAAGTCGATTCGATAACAAATGACGAAAACGGACGGATTTCTCAGGTTTCTACTACATATGAACACTTTTCACATTTTCCTGTGGTACTCGGCTGCTAGTCCTCCTTTTGATGCAGAATCTTAAGGTCCTAGCTCATATCCAAGGCACCAAAGCCAGCTAAAAAGTATATAATCGATACCTAAAACTTGAATTGTACTACTTCTTACTGGCTATTACATCAACTTAGAAGCTTCATCTGTGTTCTACTATGGTGCTTTTAGTGTCTCCGCATACCGCAGCACGCGACATAGCTTTAAAGACGATAAGTACAACCGTTTCAGAGAGAAGAGCGGCCAATGTGACGATCTGGCTTTAAGTCGATTCGATAACAAATGACGAAAACGGACGGATTTCTCAGGTTTTTACTACATATGAATACTTTGCACATTCTCCCGTGACACTCGGCTGCTAGTCCTCCTTTAATGCAGAATCTTAAGGTCCTAGCTCATGTCCAAGGCACCAAAGCCAGCTAAAAAGTCAATAATCGATACCTAAAACTTGAATTGTACTACATCTTAATGGCTATTACATCAACTTAGAAGCTTCATCTGTGTTCTACCATGGTGCTTTTAGTGTCTCCGCACACCGCAGTACGCGACATAGCTTTGCAGACGATAAGTACAACCGTTTCAGAGAAAAGAGGGGCCAATGTGACGATCTGGCTTTA
The DNA here is from genome assembly GCF_023897955.1 of Schistocerca gregaria. NCBI lineage: Eukaryota > Metazoa > Arthropoda > Insecta > Orthoptera > Acrididae > Schistocerca > Schistocerca gregaria. The sequence continues at coordinate 2,678,876 of NW_026061860.1, read as the reverse complement.
AGTCGATTCGATAACAAATGTTGAAAACGGACGGATTTCTCAGGTTTTTACTACATATGAACACTTTTCACATTCTCCCGTGCAACTCGGCTGCTAGTCCTCCTTTCATGCAGAATCTTAAGGTCCTAGCTCATGTCCAAGGCACCAAAGCCAGCTAAAAATTCAATAATCAGTACTTAAACTTGTATTGTACTACTTCTTACTGGCTATTACATCGACTTAGAAGCTTCATCTGTGTTCTACTATGGTGATTTTATTGTCTCCGCATACCGCAGCAAGCGACATAGCTTTGCAGACGATAAGTACAACCGTTTCAGAGAGAAGAGCGGCCAATGTGACGATCGGGCTTTAAGTCGATTCGATAACAAATGACGAAAACGGACGGATTTCTCAGGTTTTTACTACATATGAACACTTTTCACATTGTTCCGTGCAACTCGGCTGCTAGTCCTCCTTTCATGCAGAATCTTAAGGTCCTAGCTCATGTCCAAGGCACCAAAGCCAGCTAAAATTTCAATAATCAGTACCTAAAACTTGAATTGTACTACTTCTTACTGGGTATTACATCGACTTAGAAGCTTCATCTGTGTTCTACTATGGTGATTTTATTGTCTCCGCATACCGCAGCACGCGACATAGCTTTGCAGACGATAAGTACAACCGTTTCAGAGAGAAAAGCGGCCAATGTGACGATCGGGCTTTAAGTCGATTCGATAACAAATGACGAAAACGGACGGATTTCTCAGGTTTCTACTACATATGAACACATTTCACATTCTCCCGTGCAAAACGGCTGCTAGTCCTCCTTTCATGCAGAATCTTAAGGTCCTAGCTGATGTCCAAGGCACCAAAGCCAGCTAAAAAGTCAATAATCGATACCTAAAACTTGAATTGTACTACATCTTACTGGCTATTACATCAACTTAGAAGCTTCATCTGTGTTCTACCATGGTGCTTTTAGTGTCTCCGCACACCGCAGTACGCGACATAGCTTTGCAGACGATAAGTACAACCGTTTCAGAGAAAAGAGGGGCCAATGTGACGATCTGGCTTTAAGTCGATTCGATAACAAATGACGAAAACGGACGGATTTCTCAGGTTTTTACTACATATGAACACTTTTCACATTCTCCCGTGCAACTCGGCAGCTAGTCCTCCTTTCATGCAGAATCTTAAGGTCCTAGCTCATGTCCAAGGCACCAAAGCCAGCTAAAAAGTCAATAACCAGTACCTAAAACTTTAATTGTACTACTTCTTACTGGCTATTACATCATCTTAGAAGCTTCATCTGTGTTCTACTATGGTGCTTTTAGTGTCTCCGCATACCGCAGCTCGCGACAAAGCTTTCCAGACGATAAGTGCAACCGTTTCAGAGAGAAGAGCAGCCAATGAGACGATCTGGCTTTAAGTCGATTCGATAACAAATGACGAAAACGGACGTATATCTCAGGTTTTTACTACATATGAACAAATTTCACATTCTCCCCTGCAACTCGGCTGCTAGTCCTCCTTTCATGCAGAATCTTAAGGTCCTAGCTCATGTCCAAGGCACCAAAGCCAGCTAAAAAATCAATAATCGATACCTAAAACTTGAATTGTACTACTTCTTACAGGCTATTACATCAACTTAGAAGTTTCATCTGTGTTCTACTATGGTTCTTTTAGTGTCTCCGCATACCGCAGCACGCGACATAGCTTTGCAGACGATAAGTACAACCGTTTCAGAGAGAAGAGCGGCCAATGTGACGATCTGGCTGTAAGTCGATTCGATAACAAATGACGAAAACGGACGGATTTCTCAGGTTTTTACTACATATGAACACCTTTCACATTCTCCCGTGCAACTCGGCTGCTAGTCCTCCTTTCATGCAGAATCTTAAGGTCCTAGCTCATGCCCAAGGCACCAAAGCCAGCTAAAAAGTCAATAATCCATTCCTAAAACTTGAATTGTACTACTTCTTATTGTCTATTACATCAACTTAGAAGCTTCATCTGTGTTCTACTATGGTGATTTTATTGTCTCCGCATACCGCAGCACGCGACATAGCTTTGCAGACGATAAGTACAACCGTTTCAGAGAGAAGAGCGGCCAATGTGACGATCGGGCTTTAAGTCGATTCGATAACAAATGACGAAAACGGACGGATTTCTCAGGTTTCTACTACATATGAACACATTTCACATTCTCCCGTGCAAAACGGCTGCTAGTCCTCCTTTCATGCAGAATCTTAAGGTCCTAGCTCATGTCCAAGGCACCAAAGCCAGCTAAAAAGTCAATAATCGATACCTAAAACTTGAATTGTACTACATCTTACTGGCTATTACATAAACTTAGAAGCTTCATCTGTGTTCTACCATGGTGCTTTTAGTGTCTCCGCACACCGCAGTACGCGACATAGCTTTGCAGACGATAAGTACAACCGTTTCAGAGAAAAGAGAGGCCAATGTGACGATCTGGCTTTAAGTCGATTCGATAACAAATGACGAAAACGGACGGATTTCTCAGGTTTTTACTACATATGAACACTTTTCACATTCTCCCGTGCAACTCGGCTGCTAGTCCTCCTTTCATGCAGAATCTTAAGGTCCTAGCTCATGTCCAAGGCACCAAAGCCAGCTAAAAAGTCAATAATCAGTACCTAAAACTTTAATTGTACTACTCCTTACTGGCTATTACATCATCTTAGAAGCTTCATCTGTGTTCTACTATGGTGCTTTTAGTGTCTCCGCATACCGCAGCACGCGACAAAGCTTTCCAGACGATAAGTGCAACCGTTTCAGAGAGAAGAGCAGCCAATGTGACGATCTGGCTTTAAGTCGATTGGATAACAAATGACGAAAACGGACGTATATCTCAGGTTTTTACTACATATGAACACATTTCACATTCTCCCGTACAACGCGGCTGCTAGTCCTCCTTTCATGCAGAATCTTAAGGTCCTAGCTCATGTCCAAGGCACCAAAGCCAGCTAAAAAGTATATAATCGATACCTAAAACTTGAATTGTACTACTTCTTACTGGCTATTACATCAACTTAGAAGCTTCATCTGTGTTCTACTATGGTGCTTTTAGTGTCTCCGCATACCGCATCACGCGACATAGCTTTGCAGGCGATAAGTACAACCGTTTCAGAGAGAAGAGCGGCCAATGTGACGATCTGGCTTTAAGTCGATTCGATAACAAATGACGAAAACGGACGGATTTCTCAGGTTTTTACTACATATGAACACTTTTCACATTCTCCCATCCAACGCGGCTGCTAGTCCTCCTTTCATGCAGAATCTTAAGGTCCTAGCTCATGTCCAAGGCACCAAAGCCAGCTAAAAAGTCAATAATCGATACCTAAAACTTGAATTGTACTACTTCTTACTGGCTATTACATCATCATAGAAGCTTCATCTGTGTTCTACTATGGTGCTTTTAGTGTCTCCGCATACCGCAGCACGCGACATAGCTTTGCAGACGAAAATGTACAACCGTTTCAGAGAGAAGAGCGGCCAATGTGACGATCTGGCTTTAAGTCGATTCGATAACAAATGACGAAAACGGACGGATTTCACAGGTTTTTACTACATATGAACACCTTTCACATTCTCCCGTGCAACTCGGCTGCTAGTCCTCCTTTCATGCAGAATCTTAAGGTCCTAGCTCATGCCCAAGGCACCAAAGCCAGCTAAAAAGTCAATAATCCATACCTAAAACTTGAATTGTACTACTTCTTATTGTCTATCACATCAACTTAGAAGCCTCATCTGTGTTCTACTATGTTGATTTTAGTGTCTCCGCATACCGCAGCACGCGACATAGCTTTGCAGACGATAAGTACAACCGTTTCAGAGTGAAGAGCGGCCAATGTGACGATCTGGCTGTAAGTCGATTCGATAACAAATGACGAAAACGGACGGATTTCTCAGGTTTTTACTACATATGAACACCTTTCACATTCTCCCGTGCAAAACGGCTGCTAGTCCTCCTTTCATGCAGAATCTTAAGGTCCTAGCTCATGTCCAAGGCACCAAAGCCAGCTAAAAAGTCAATAATCGATACCTAAAACTTGAATTGTACTACATCTTACTGGCTATTACATAAACTTAGAAGCTTCATCTGTGTTCTACCATGGTGCTTTTAGTGTCTCCGCACACCGCAGTACGCGACATAGCTTTGCAGACGATAAGTACAACCGTTTCAGAGAAAAGAGAGGCCAATGTGACGATCTGGCTTTAAGTCGATTCGATAACAAATGACGAAAACGGACGGATTTCTCAGGTTTTTACTACATATGAACACTTTTCACATTCTCCCGTGCAACTCGGCTGCTAGTCCTCCTTTCATGCAGAATCTTAAGGTCCTAGCTCATGTCCAAGGCACCAAAGCCAGCTAAAAAGTCAATAATCAGTACCTAAAACTTTAATTGTACTACTCCTTACTGGCTATTACATCATCTTAGAAGCTTCATCTGTGTTCTACTATGGTGCTTTTAGTGTCTCCGCATACCGCAGCACGCGACAAAGCTTTCCAGACGATAAGTGCAACCGTTTCAGAGAGAAGAGCAGCCAATGTGACGATCTGGCTTTAAGTCGATTGGATAACAAATGACGAAAACGGACGTATATCTCAGGTTTTTACTACATATGAACACATTTCACATTCTCCCGTACAACGCGGCTGCTAGTCCTCCTTTCATGCAGAATCTTAAGGTCCTAGCTCATGTCCAAGGCACCAAAGCCAGCTAAAAAGTATATAATCGATACCTAAAACTTGAATTGTACTACTTCTTACTGGCTATTACATCAACTTAGAAGCTTCATCTGTGTTCTACTATGGTGCTTTTAGTGTCTCCGCATACCGCATCACGCGACATAGCTTTGCAGGCGATAAGTACAACCGTTTCAGAGAGAAGAGCGGCCAATGTGACGATCTGGCTTTAAGTCGATTCGATAACAAATGACGAAAACGGACGGATTTCTCAGGTTTTTACTACATATGAACACTTTTCACATTCTCCCATCCAACGCGGCTGCTAGTCCTCCTTTCATGCAGAATCTTAAGGTCCTAGCTCATGTCCAAGGCACCAAAGCCAGCTAAAAAGTCAATAATCGATACCTAAAACTTGAATTGTACTACTTCTTACTGGCTATTACATCATCATAGAAGCTTCATCTGTGTTCTACTATGGTGCTTTTAGTGTCTCCGCATACCGCAGCACGCGACATAGCTTTGCAGACGATAAGTACAACCGTTTCAGAGAGAAGAGCGGCCAATGTGACGATCTGGCTGTAAGTCGATTCGATAACAAATGACGAAAACGGACGGATTTCTCAGGTTTTTACTACATATGAACACCTTTCACATTCTCCCGTGCAACTCGGCTGCTAGTCCTCCTTTCATGCAGAATCTTAAGGTCCTAGCTCATGCCCAAGGCACCAAAGCCAGCTAAAAAGTCAATAATCCATTCCTAAAACTTGAATTGTACTACTTCTTATTGTCTATTACATCAACTTAGAAGCTTCATCTGTGTTCTACTATGGTGATTTTATTGTCTCCGCATACCGCAGCACGCGACATAGCTTTGCAGACGATAAGTACAACCGTTTCAGAGAGAAGAGCGGCCAATGTGACGATCGGGCTTTAAGTCGATTCGATAACAAATGACGAAAACGGACGGATTTCTCAGGTTTCTACTACATATGAACACATTTCACATTCTCCCGTGCAAAACGGCTGCTAGTCCTCCTTTCATGCAGAATCTTAAGGTCCTAGCTCATGTCCAAGGCACCAAAGCCAGCTAAAAAGTCAATAATCGATACCTAAAACTTGAATTGTACTACATCTTACTGGCTATTACATAAACTTAGAAGCTTCATCTGTGTTCTACCATGGTGCTTTTAGTGTCTCCGCACACCGCAGTACGCGACATAGCTTTGCAGACGATAAGTACAACCGTTTCAGAGAAAAGAGAGGCCAATGTGACGATCTGGCTTTAAGTCGATTCGATAACAAATGACGAAAACGGACGGATTTCTCAGGTTTTTACTACATATGAACACTTTTCACATTCTCCCGTGCAACTCGGCTGCTAGTCCTCCTTTCATGCAGAATCTTAAGGTCCTAGCTCATGTCCAAGGCACCAAAGCCAGCTAAAAAGTCAATAATCAGTACCTAAAACTTTAATTGTACTACTCCTTACTGGCTATTACATCATCTTAGAAGCTTCATCTGTGTTCTACTATGGTGCTTTTAGTGTCTCCGCATACCGCAGCACGCGACAAAGCTTTCCAGACGATAAGTGCAACCGTTTCAGAGAGAAGAGCAGCCAATGTGACGATCTGGCTTTAAGTCGATTGGATAACAAATGACGAAAACGGACGTATATCTCAGGTTTTTACTACATATGAACACATTTCACATTCTCCCGTACAACGCGGCTGCTAGTCCTCCTTTCATGCAGAATCTTAAGGTCCTAGCTCATGTCCAAGGCACCAAAGCCAGCTAAAAAGTATATAATCGATACCTAAAACTTGAATTGTACTACTTCTTACTGGCTATTACATCAACTTAGAAGCTTCATCTGTGTTCTACTATGGTGCTTTTAGTGTCTCCGCATACCGCATCACGCGACATAGCTTTGCAGGCGATAAGTACAACCGTTTCAGAGAGAAGAGCGGCCAATGTGACGATCTGGCTTTAAGTCGATTCGATAACAAATGACGAAAACGGACGGATTTCTCAGGTTTTTACTACATATGAACACTTTTCACATTCTCCCATCCAACGCGGCTGCTAGTCCTCCTTTCATGCAGAATCTTAAGGTCCTAGCTCATGTCCAAGGCACCAAAGCCAGCTAAAAAGTCAATAATCGATACCTAAAACTTGAATTGTACTACTTCTTACTGGCTATTACATCATCATAGAAGCTTCATCTGTGTTCTACTATGGTGCTTTTAGTGTCTCCGCATACCGCAGCACGCGACATAGCTTTGCAGCGAAAATGTACAACCGTTTCAGAGAGAAGAGCGGCCAATGTGACGATCTGGCTTTAAGTCGATTCGATAACAAATGACGAAAACGGACGGATTTCACAGGTTTTTACTACATATGAACACCTTTCACATTCTCCCGTGCAACTCGGCTGCTAGTCCTCCTTTCATGCAGAATCTTAAGGTCCTAGCTCATGCCCAAGGCACCAAAGCCAGCTAAAAAGTCAATAATCCATACCTAAAACTTGAATTGTACTACTTCTTATTGTCTATCACATCAACTTAGAAGCCTCATCTGTGTTCTACTATGTTGATTTTAGTGTCTCCGCATACCGCAGCACGCGACATAGCTTTGCAGACGATAAGTACAACCGTTTCAGAGTGAAGAGCGGCCAATGTGACGATCTGGCTGTAAGTCGATTCGATAACAAATGACGAAAACGGACGGATTTCTCAGGTTTTTACTACATATGAACACCTTTCACATTCTCCCGTGCAAAACGGCTGCTAGTCCTCCTTTCATGCAGAATCTTAAGGTCCTAGCTCATGTCCAAGGCACCAAAGCCAGCTAAAAAGTCAATAATCGATACCTAAAACTTGAATTGTACTACATCTTACTGGCTATTACATAAACTTAGAAGCTTCATCTGTGTTCTACCATGGTGCTTTTAGTGTCTCCGCACACCGCAGTACGCGACATAGCTTTGCAGACGATAAGTACAACCGTTTCAGAGAAAAGAGAGGCCAATGTGACGATCTGGCTTTAAGTCGATTCGATAACAAATGACGAAAACGGACGGATTTCTCAGGTTTTTACTACATATGAACACTTTTCACATTCTCCCGTGCAACTCGGCTGCTAGTCCTCCTTTCATGCAGAATCTTAAGGTCCTAGCTCATGTCCAAGGCACCAAAGCCAGCTAAAAAGTCAATAATCAGTACCTAAAACTTTAATTGTACTACTCCTTACTGGCTATTACATCATCTTAGAAGCTTCATCTGTGTTCTACTATGGTGCTTTTAGTGTCTCCGCATACCGCAGCACGCGACAAAGCTTTCCAGACGATAAGTGCAACCGTTTCAGAGAGAAGAGCAGCCAATGTGACGATCTGGCTTTAAGTCGATTGGATAACAAATGACGAAAACGGACGTATATCTCAGGTTTTTACTACATATGAACACATTTCACATTCTCCCGTACAACGCGGCTGCTAGTCCTCCTTTCATGCAGAATCTTAAGGTCCTAGCTCATGTCCAAGGCACCAAAGCCAGCTAAAAAGTATATAATCGATACCTAAAACTTGAATTGTACTACTTCTTACTGGCTATTACATCAACTTAGAAGCTTCATCTGTGTTCTACTATGGTGCTTTTAGTGTCTCCGCATACCGCATCACGCGACATAGCTTTGCAGGCGATAAGTACAACCGTTTCAGAGAGAAGAGCGGCCAATGTGACGATCTGGCTTTAAGTCGATTCGATAACAAATGACGAAAACGGACGGATTTCTCAGGTTTTTACTACATATGAACACTTTTCACATTCTCCCATCCAACGCGGCTGCTAGTCCTCCTTTCATGCAGAATCTTAAGGTCCTAGCTCATGTCCAAGGCACCAAAGCCAGCTAAAAAGTCAATAATCGATACCTAAAACTTGAATTGTACTACTTCTTACTGGCTATTACATCATCATAGAAGCTTCATCTGTGTTCTACTATGGTGCTTTTAGTGTCTCCGCATACCGCAGCACGCGACATAGCTTTGCAGACGAAAATGTACAACCGTTTCAGAGAGAAGAGCGGCCAATGTGACGATCTGGCTTTAAGTCGATTCGATAACAAATGACGAAAACGGACGGATTTCTCAGGTTTTTACTACATATGAACACTTTTCACATTCTCCCATCCAACGCGGCTGCTAGTCCTCCTTTCATGCAGAATCTTAAGGTCCTAGCTCATGTCCAAGGCACCAAAGCCAGCTAAAAAGTCAATAATCGATACCTAAAACTTGAATTGTTTTACTTCTTACTGGCTATTACATCATCATAGAAGCTTCATCTGTGTTCTACTATGGTGCTTTTAGTGTCTCCGCATACCGCAGCACGCGACATAGCTTTGCAGACGAAAATGTACAACCGTTTCAGAGAGAAGAGCGGCCAATGTGACGATCTGGCTTTAAGTCGATTCGATAACAAATGACGAAAACGGACGGATTTCACAGGTTTTTACTACATATGAACACCTTTCACATTCTCCCGTGCAACTCGGCTGCTAGTCCTCCTTTCATGCAGAATCTTAAGGTCCTAGCTCATGCCCAAGGCACCAAAGCCAGCTAAAAAGTCAATAATCCATACCTAAAACTTGAATTGTACTACTTCTTATTGTCTATCACATCAACTTAGAAGCCTCATCTGTGTTCTACTATGTTGATTTTAGTGTCTCCGCATACCGCAGCACGCGACATAGCTTTGCAGACGATAAGTACAACCGTTTCAGAGTGAAGAGCGGCCAATGTGACGATCTGGCTGTAAGTCGATTCGATAACAAATGACGAAAACGGACGGATTTCTCAGGTTTTTACTACATATGAACACCTTTCACATTCTCCCGTGCAACTCGGCTGCTAGTCCTCCTTTCATGCAGAATCTTAAGGTCCTAGCTCATGCCCAAGGCACCAAAGCCAGCTAAAAAGTCAATAATCCATACCTAAAACTTGAATTGTACTACTTCTTATTGTCTATTACATCAACTTAGAAGCTTCATCTGTGTTCTACTATGGTGATTTTAGTGTCTCCGCATACCGCAGCACGCGACATAGCTTTGCAGACGATAAGTACAACCGTTTCAGAGAGAGGAGCGGCCAATGTGACGATCTGGCTTTAAGTCGATTCGATAACAAATGACGAAAACGGACGGATTTCTCAGGTTTCTACTACATATGAACACATTTCACATTCTCCCGTGCAAAACGGCTGCTACTCCTCCTTTAATGCAGAATCTTAAGGTCCTAGCTCATGTCCAAGGCACCAAAGCCAGCTAAAAAGTCAATAATCGATACCTAAAACTTGAATTGTACTACTTCTTACTGGCTATTACATCATCTTAGAAGCTTCATCTGTGTTCTACTATGGTGCTTTTAGTGTCTCCGCATACCGCAGCACGCGACAAAGCTTTCCAGACGATAAGTACAACCGTTTCAGAGAGAAGAGCAGCCAATGTGACGATCTGGCTTTAAGTCGATTCGATAAAAATTGACGAAAACGGACGGATTTCTCAGGCTTTTACTACATATGAACACTTTTCACATTGTCCCGTGCAACTCGGCTGCTAGTCCTCCTTTTGATGCAGAATCTTAAGGTCCTAGCTCATGTCCAAGGCACCAAAGCCAGCTAAAGAATCAATAATCGATACCTAAAACTTGAATTGTACTACTTCTTACTGGCTATTACATCAACTTAGAAGCTTCATCTGTGTTCTACTATGGTGCTTTTAGTGTCTCCGCATACCGCAGCACGCGACATAGCTTTGAAGACGATAAGTACAACCGTTTCAGAGAGAAGAGCGGCCAATGTGACGATCTGGCTTTAAGTCGATTCGATAACAAATGACGAAAACGGACGGATTTCTCAGGTTTTTACTACATATGAATACTTTTCACATTCTCCCGTGCAACTCGGCTGCTTGTCCTCCTTTAATGCAGAATCTTAAGGTCCTAGCTCATGTCCAAGGCACCAAAGCCAGCTAAAAAGTCAATAATCGATACCTAAAACTTGAATTGTACTACATCTTACTGGCTATTACATCATCTTAGAAGCTTCATCTGTGTTCTACTATGGTGCTTTTAGTGTCTCCGCATACCGCAGCACGCGACAAAGCTTTATAGACGATAAGTGCAACCGTTTCAGAGAGAAGAGCAGCCAATGTGACGATCTGGCTTTAAGTCGATTCGATAACAAGTGACGAAAACGGACGTATATCTCAGGTTTTTACTACATATGAACACATTTCACATTCTCCCGTACAACGCGGCTGCTAGTCCTCCTTTCATGCAGAATCTTAAGGTCCTAGCTCATGTCCAAGGCACCAAAGCCAGCTAAAAAGTATATAATCGATACCTAAAACTTGAATTGTACTACTTCTTACTGGCTATTACATCAACTTAGAAGCTTCATCTGTGTTCTACTATGGTGCTTTTAGTGTCTCCGCATACCGCATCACGCGACATAGCTTTGCAGGCGATAAGTACAACCGTTTCAGAGAGAAGAGCGGCCAATGTGACGATCTGGCTTTAAGTCGATTCGATAACAAATGACGAAAACGGACGGATTTCTCAGGTTTTTACTACATATGAACACTTTTCACATTCTCCCATCCAACGCGGCTGCTAGTCCTCCTTTCATGCAGAATCTTAAGGTCCTAGCTCATGTCCAAGGCACCAAAGCCAGCTAAAAAGTCAATAATCGATACCTAAAACTTGAATTGTACTACTTCTTACTGGCTATTACATCATCATAGAAGCTTCATCTGTGTTCTACTATGGTGCTTTTAGTGTCTCCGCATACCGCAGCACGCGACATAGCTTTGCAGACGATAAGTACAACCGTTTCAGAGAGAAGAGCGGCCAATGTGACGATCTGGCTTTAAGTCGATTCGATAACAAATGACGAAAACGGACGGATTTCTCAGGTTTTTACTACATATGAACACTTTTCACATTCTCCCATCCAACGCGGCTGCTAGTCCTCCTTTCATGCAGAATCTTAAGGTCCTAGCTCATGTCCAAGGCACCAAAGCCAGCTAAAAAGTCAATAATCGATACCTAAAACTTGAATTGTACTACTTCTTACTGGCTATTACATCATCATAGAAGCTTCATCTGTGTTCTACTATGGTGCTTTTAGTGTCTCCGCATACCGCAGCACGCGACATAGCTTTGCAGACGATAAGTACAACCGTTTCAGAGAGAAGAGCGGCCAATGTGACGATCTGGCTTTAAGTCGATTCGATAACAAATGACGAAAACGGACGGATTTCACAGGTTTTTACTACATATGAACACTTTTCACATTCTCCCGTGCAACTCGGCTGCTAGTCCTCCTTTCATGCAGAATCTTAAGGTCCTAGCTCATGTCCAAGGCACCAAAGCCAGCTAAAAAGTCAATAATCCATACCTAAAACTTGAATTGTACTACTTCTTATTGTCTATTACATCAACTTAGAAGCTTCATCTGTGTTCTACTATGGTGATTTTAGTGTCTCCGCATACCGCAGCACGCGACATAGCTTTGCAGACGATAAGTACAACCGTTTCAGAGAGAGGAGCGGCCAATGTGACGATCTGGCTTTAAGTCGATTCGATAACAAATGACGAAAACGGACGGATTTCTCAGGTTTCTACTACATATGAACACATTTCACATTCTCCCGTGCAAAACGGCTGCTACTCCTCCTTTAATGCAGAATCTTAAGGTCCTAGCTCATGTCCAAGGCACCAAAGCCAGCTAAAAAGTCAATAATCGATACCTAAAACTTGAATTGTACTACTTCTTACTGGCTATTACATCATCTTAGAAGCTTCATCTGTGTTCTACTATGGTGCTTTTAGTGTCTCCGCATACCGCATCACGCGACATAGCTTTGCAGGCGATAAGTACAACCGTTTCAGAGAGAAGAGCGGCCAATGTGACGATCTGGCTTTAAGTCGATTCGATAACAAATGACGAAAACGGACGGATTTCTCAGGTTTTTACTACATATGAACACTTTTCACATTCTCCCATCCAACGCGGCTGCTAGTCCTCCTTTCATGCAGAATCTTAAGGTCCTAGCTCATGTCCAAGGCACCAAAGCCAGCTAAAAAGTCAATAATCGATACCTAAAACTTGAATTGTACTACTTCTTACTGGCTATTACATCATCATAGAAGCTTCATCTGTGTTCTTCTATGGTGCTTTTAGTGTCTCCGCATACCGCAGCACGCGACATAGCTTTGCAGACGATAAGTACAACCGTTTCAGAGAGAAGAGCGGCCAATGTGACGATCTGGCTTTAAGTCGATTCGATAACAAATGACGAAAACGGACGGATTTCACAGGTTTTTACTACATATGAACACCTTTCACATTCTCCCGTGCAACTCGGCTGCTAGTCCTCCTTTCATGCAGAATCTTAAGGTCCTAGCTCATGCCCAAGGCACCAAAGCCAGCTAAAAAGTCAATAATCCATACCTAAAACTTGAATTGTACTACTTCTTATTGTCTATCACATCAACTTAGAAGCCTCATCTGTGTTCTACTATGTTGATTTTAGTGTCTCCGCATACCGCAGCACGCGACTTAGCTTTGCAGACGATAAGTACAACCGTTTCAGAGAGAAGAGCGGCCAATGTGACGATCTGGCTGTAAGTCGATTCGATAACAAATGACGAAAACGGACGGATTTCTCAGGTTTTTACTACATATGAACACCTTTCACATTCTCCCGTGCAACTCGGCTGCTAGTCCTCCTTTCATGCAGAATCTTAAGGTCCTAGCTCATGCCCAAGGCACCAAAGCCAGCTAAAAAGTCAATAATCCATACCTAAAACTTGAATTGTACTACTTCTTATTGTCTATTACATCAACTTAGAAGATTCATCTGTGTTCTACTATGGTGATTTTAGTGTCTCCGCATACCGCAGCACGCGACATAGCTTTGCAGACGATAAGTACAACCGTTTCAGAGAGAGGAGCGGCCAATGTGACGATCTGGCTTTAAGTCGATTCGATAACAAATGACGAAACGGACGTATGTCTCAGGTTTCTACTACATATGAACACATTTCACATTCTCCCGTGCAAAACGGCTGCTACTCCTCCTTTAATGCAGAATCTTAAGGTCCTAGCTCATGTCCAAGGCACCAAAGCCAGCTAAAAAGTCAATAATCGATACCTAAAACTTGAATTGTACTACTTCTCACTGGCTATTACATCATCTTAGAAGCTTCATCTGTGTTCTACTATGGTGCTTTTAGTGTCTCCGCATACCGCAGCACGCGAAAAAGCTTTCCAGACGATAAGTACAACCGTTTCAGAGAGAAGAGCAGCCAATGTGACGATCTGGCTTTAAGTCGATTCGATAAAAATTGACGAAAACGGACGGATTTCTCAGGTTTTTACTACATATGAACACTTTTCACATTGTCCCATGCAACTCGGCTGCTAGTCCTCCTTTTGATGCAGAATCTTAAGGTCCTAGCTTATGTCCAAGGCACCAAAGCCAGCTAAAAAATCAATAATCGATACCTAAAACTTGAATTGTACTACTTCTTACTGGCTATTACATCAACTTAGAAGCTTCATCTGTGTTCTACTATTTTGCTTTTAGTGTCTCCGCATACCGCAGCACGCGACATAGCTTTGAAGGCGATAAGTACAACCGTTTCAGAGAGAAGAGCGGCCAATGTGACGATCTGGCTTTAAGTCGATTCGATAACAAATGACGAAAACGGACGGATTTCTCAGGTTTTTACTACATATGAATACTTTTCACATTCTCCCGTGCAACTCGGCTGCTTGTCCTCCTTTAATGCAGAATCTTAAGGTCCTAGCTCATGTCCAAGGCACCAAAGCCAGCTAAAAAGTCAATAATCGATACCTAAAACTTGAATTGTACTACATCTTACTGGCTATTACAACTTAGAAGCTTCATCTGTGTTCTACCATGGTGCTTTTAGTGTCTCCGCACACCGCAGTACGTGACATAGCTTTGCAGACGATAAGTACAACCGTTTCAGAGAAAGGAGGGGCCAATGTGACGATCTGGCTTTAAGTCGATTCGATAACAAATGACGAAAACGGACGGATTTCTCAGGTTTTTACTACATATGAACACTTTTCACATTCTCCCGTGCAACTCGGCTGCTAGTCCTCCTTTCATGCAGACTCTTAAGGTCCTAGCTCATGTCCAAGGCACCAAAGCCAGCTAAAAAGACAATAATCAGTACCTAAAACTTGAATTGTACTACTTCTTACTGGCTATTACATCATCTTAGAAGCTTCATCTGTGTTCTACTATGGTGCTTTTAGTGTCTCCGCATACCGCAGCACGCGACAAAGCTTTCCAGACGATAAGTGCAACCGTTTCAGAGAGAAGAGCAGCCAATGTGACGATCTGGCTTTAAGTCGATTCGATAACAAATGACGAAAACGGACGTATGTCTCAGGTTTTTACTACATATGAACACATTTCACATTCTCCCGTACAACGCGGCTGCTAGTCCTCCTTTCATGCAGAATCCTAAGGTCCTAGCTCATGTCCAAGGCACCAAAGCCAGCTAAAAAGTACATAATCGATACCTCAAACTTGAATTGTACTACTTCTTACTGGCTATTACATCAACTTAGAAGCTTCATCTGTGTTCTACTATGGTGCTTTTAGTGTCTCCGCATACCGCATCACGCGACATAGCTTTGCAGGCGATAAGTACAACCGTTTCAGAGAGAAGAGCAGCCAATGTGACGATCTGGCTTTAAGTCGATTCGATAACAAATGACGAAAACGGACGGATTTCTCAGGTTTTTACTACATATGAACACTTTTCACATTCTCCCATCCAACGCGGCTGCTAGTCCTCCTTTCATGCAGAATCTTAAGGTCCTAGCTCATGTCCAAGGCACCAAAGCCAGCTAAAAAGTCAATAATCGATACCTAAAACTTGAATTGTACTACTTCTTACTGGCTATTACATCATCATAGAAGCTTCATCTGTGTTCTACTATGGTGCTTTTAGTGTCTCTGCATACCGCAGCACGCGACATAGCTTTGAAGACGATAAGTACAACCGTTTCAGAGAGAAGAGGGGCCAATGTGACGATCTTGCTTTAAGTCGATTCGACAACAAATGACGAAAACGGACGGATTTCTCAGGTTTTTACTACATATGAACACTTTTCACATTCCCCCGTGCAACTCGGCTGCTAGTCCTCCTTTCATGCAGAATCTTAAGGTCCTAGCTCATGTCCAAGGCACCAAAGCCAGCTAAAAAGTCAATAATCAGTACCTAAAACTTGAATCGTACTACTTCTTACTGGCTATTACATCATCTTAGAAGCTTTATCTGTGTTCTACTATGGTGCTTTTAGTGTCTCCGCATACCGCAGCACGCGACAAAGCTTTCCAGACGATAAGTGCAACCGTTTCAGAGAGAAGAGCAGCCAATGTGACGATCTGGCTTTAAGTCGATTCGATAACAAATGACGAAAACGGACGTATATCTCAGGTTTTTACTACATATGAACACATTTCACATTCTCCCGTACAACGCGGCTGCTAGTTCTCCTTTCATGCAGAATCTTAAGGTCCTAGCTCATGTCCAAGGCACCAAAGCCAGCTAAAAAGTATATAATCGAAACCTAAAACTTGAATTGTACTACTTCTTACTGGCTATTACATCAACTTAGAAGCTTCATCTGTGTTCTACTATGGTGCTTTTAGTGTCTCCGCATACCGCATCACGCGACATAGCTTTGCAGGCGATAAGTACAACCGTTTCAGAGAGAAGAGCGGCAAATGTGACGATCTGGCTTTAAGTCGATTCGATAACAAATGACGAAAATGGACGGATTTCTCAGGTTTTTACTACATATGAACACCTTTCACATTCTCCCATCCAACGGGGCTGCTAGTCCTCCTTTCATGCAGAATCTTAAGGTCCTAGCTCATGTCCAAGGCACCAAAGCCAGCTAAAAAGTCAATAAACGATACCTAAAACTTGAATTGTACTACTTCTTACTGTCTATTACATCAACTTCGAAGCTTCATCTGTGTTCTACTATGGTGCATTTAGTGTCTCCGCATACCGCAGCAAGCGACATAGCTTTGAAGACGATAAGTACAACCGTTTCAGAGAGAAGAGCGGCCAATGTGACGATCTGGCTTTAAGTCGATTCGATAACAAATGACGAAAACGGACGGATTTCTCAGGTTTTTACTACATATGAATACTTTTCACATTCTCCCGTGCAACTCGGCTGCTAGTCCTCCTTTAATGCAGAATCTTAAGGTCCTAGCTCATGTCCAAGGCACCAAAGCCAGCTAAAAAGTCAATAATCGATACCTAAAACTTGAATTGTACTACTTCTTACTGGCTATTACATCAACTTAGAAGCTTCATCTGTGTTCTACTATGGTGCTTTTAGAGTCTCCGCATACCGCAGCACGCGACATAGTTTTGCAGACGATAAGTACAACCGTTTCAGAGAGAAGAGCGGCCAATGTGACGATCTGGCTTTAAGTCGATTCGATAACAAATGACGAAAACGGACGGATTTCTCAGGTTTTTACTACATATGAACACTTTTCACATTCTCCCGTGGAACGCGGCTGCTAGTCCTCCTTTTATGCAGAATCTTAAGATCCTAGCTCATGTCCAAGGCACCAAAGCCAGCTAAAAAGTATATAATCGATAATTAAACTTGAATTCTACTACTTCTTACTGGCTATTACATCAACATAGAAGCTTCATCTGTGTTCTACTATGGTGCTTTTATTGTCTCCGCATACCGCAGCACGCGACATAGCTTTCCAGACGATAAGTACAACCGTTTCAGAGAGAAGAGCGGCGAATGTGACGATCTGGCTTTAAGTCGATTCGATAACAAATGACGAAAACGGACGGATTTCTCAGGTTTTTACTACATATGAACACTTTTCACATTCTCCCATCCAACGCGGCTGCTAGTTCTCCTTTCATGCAGAATCTTAAGGTCCTAGCTGATGTCGAAGGCAACAAAGCCAGCTAAAAAGTCAATAATCGATACCTAAAACTTGAATTGTACTACTTCTTACTGGCTATTACATCATCATAGAAGCTTCATCTGTGTTCTACTATGGTGCTTTTAGTGTCTCCGCATACCGCAGCACGCGACATAGCTTTGCAGACGATAAGTACAACCGTTTCAGAGGGAAGAGCGGCCAATGTGACGATCTGGCTTTATGTCGATTCGATAACAAATGACGAAAACGGACGGATTTCTCAGGTTTTTACTACATATGAACACCTTTCACATTCTCCCGTGCAACTCGGCTGCTAGTCCTCCTTTCATGCAGAATCTTAAGGTCCTAGCTCATGCCCAAGGCACCAAACCCAGCTAAAAGGTCAATAATCCATACCTAAAACTTGAATTGTACTACTTCTTATTGTCTGTTACATCAACTTAGAAGCTTCATCTGTGTTCTACTATGTTGATTTTAGTGTCTCCGCATACCGCAGCACGCGACATAGCTTTGCAGACGATAAGTACAACCGTTTCAGAGAGAAGAGCGGCCAATGTGACGATCTGGCTTTAGGTCGATTCGATAACAAATGACGAAAACGGACGGATTTCTCAGGTTTTTACTACATATGAACACTTTTCACATTCTCCCCTGCAACTCGGCTGCTAGTCCTCCTTTCATGCAGAATCTTAAGGTCCTAGCTCATGTCCAAGGCACCAAAGCCAGCTAAAAAGTCAATAATCGATACCTAAAACTTGAATTGTACTACTTCTTACTGGCTATTACATCATCTCAGAAGCTTCATCTGTGTTCTACTATGGTGCTTTTAGTGTCTCCGCATACCGCAGCACGCGAAAAAGCTTTCCAGACGATAAGTACAACCGTTTCAGAGAGAAGAGCAGCCAATGTGACGATCTGGCTTTAAGTCGATTCGATAAAAATTGACGAAAACGGACGGATTTCTCAGGTTTTTACTACATATGAACACTTTTCACATTGTCCCGTGCAACTCGGCTGCTAGTCCTCCTTTTGATGCAGAATCTTAAGGTCCTAGCTCATGTCCAAGGCACCAAAGCCAGCTAAAAAATCAATAATCGATACCTAAAACTTGAATTGTACTACTTCTTACTGGCTATTACATCAACTTAGAAGCTTCATCTGTGTTCTACTATGGTGCTTTTAGTGTCTCCGCATACCGCAGCACGCGACATAGCTTTGAAGGCGATAAGTACAACCGTTTCAGAGAGAAGAGCGGCCAATGTGACGATCTGGCTTTAAGTCGATTCGATAACAAATGACGAAAACGGACGGATTTCTCAGGTTTTTACTACATATGAATACTTTTCACATTCTCCCGTGCAACTCGGCTGCTTGTCCTCCTTTAATGCAGAATCTTAAGGTCCTAGCTCATGTCCAAGGCACCAAAGCCAGCTAAAAAGTCAATAATCGATACCTAAAACTTGAATTGTACTACATCTTACTGGCTATTACAACTTAGAAGCTTCATCTGTGTTCTACCATGGTGCTTTTAGTGTCTCCGCACACCGCAGTACGCGACATAGCTTTGCAGACGATAAGTACAACCGTTTCAGAGAAAGGAGGGGCCAATGTGACGATCTGGCTTTAAGTCGATTCGATAACAAATGACGAAAACGGACGGATTTCTCAGGTTTTTACTACATATGAACACTTTTCACATTCTCCCGTGCAACTCGGCTGCTAGTCCTCCTTTCATGCAGACTCTTAAGGTCCTAGCTCATGTCCAAGGCACCAAAGCCAGCTAAAAAGACAATAATCAGTACCTAAAACTTGAATTGTACTACTTCTTACTGGCTATTACATCATCTTAGAAGCTTCATCTGTGTTCTACTATGGTGCTTTTAGTGTCTCCGCATACCGCAGCACGCGACAAAGCTTTCCAGACGATAAGTGCAACCGTTTCAGAGAGAAGAGCAGCCAATGTGACGATCTGGCTTTAAGTCGATTCGATAACAAATGACGAAAACGGACGTATGTCTCAGGTTTTTACTACATATGAACACATTTCACATTCTCCCGTACAACGCGGCTGCTAGTCCTCCTTTCATGCAGAATCCTAAGGTCCTAGCTCATGTCCAAGGCACCAAAGCCAGCTAAAAAGTACATAATCGATACCTCAAACTTGAATTGTACTACTTCTTACTGGCTATTACATCAACTTAGAAGCTTCATCTGTGTTCTACTATGGTGCTTTTAGTGTCTCCGCATACCGCATCACGCGACATAGCTTTGCAGGCGATAAGTACAACCGTTTCAGAGAGAAGAGCAGCCAATGTGACGATCTGGCTTTAAGTCGATTCGATAACAAATGACGAAAACGGACGGATTTCTCAGGTTTTTACTACATATGAACACTTTTCACATTCTCCCATCCAACGCGGCTGCTAGTCCTCCTTTCATGCAGAATCTTAAGGTCCTAGCTCATGTCCAAGGCACCAAAGCCAGCTAAAAAGTCAATAATCGATACCTAAAACTTGAATTGTACTACTTCTTACTGGCTATTACATCATCATAGAAGCTTCATCTGTGTTCTACTATGGTGCTTTTAGTGTCTCTGCATACCGCAGCACGCGACATAGCTTTGAAGACGATAAGTACAACCGTTTCAGAGAGAAGAGGGGCCAATGTGACGATCTTGCTTTAAGTCGATTCGACAACAAATGACGAAAACGGACGGATTTCTCAGGTTTTTACTACATATGAACACTTTTCACATTCCCCCGTGCAACTCGGCTGCTAGTCCTCCTTTCATGCAGAATCTTAAGGTCCTAGCTCATGTCCAAGGCACCAAAGCCAGCTAAAAAGTCAATAATCAGTACCTAAAACTTGAATCGTACTACTTCTTACTGGCTATTACATCATCTTAGAAGCTTTATCTGTGTTCTACTATGGTGCTTTTAGTGTCTCCGCATACCGCAGCACGCGACAAAGCTTTCCAGACGATAAGTGCAACCGTTTCAGAGAGAAGAGCTGCCAATGTGACGATCTGGCTTTAAGTCGATTCGATAACAAATGACGAAAACGGACGTATATCTCAGGTTTTTACTACATATGAACACATTTCACATTCTCCCGTACAACGCGGCTGCTAGTTCTCCTTTCATGCAGAATCTTAAGGTCCTAGCTCATGTCCAAGGCACCAAAGCCAGCTAAAAAGTATATAATCGAAACCTAAAACTTGAATTGTACTACTTCTTACTGGCTATTACATCAACTTAGAAGCTTCATCTGTGTTCTACTATGGTGCTTTTAGTGTCTCCGCATACCGCATCACGCGACATAGCTTTGCAGGCGATAAGTACAACCGTTTCAGAGAGAAGAGCGGCAAATGTGACGATCTGGCTTTAAGTCGATTCGATAACAAATGACGAAAATGGACGGATTTCTCAGGTTTTTACTACATATGAACACCTTTCACATTCTCCCATCCAACGGGGCTGCTAGTCCTCCTTTCATGCAGAATCTTAAGGTCCTAGCTCATGTCCAAGGCACCAAAGCCAGCTAAAAAGTCAATAAACGATACCTAAAACTTGAATTGTACTACTTCTTACTGTCTATTACATCAACTTCGAAGCTTCATCTGTGTTCTACTATGGTGCATTTAGTGTCTCCGCATACCGCAGCAAGCGACATAGCTTTGAAGACGATAAGTACAACCGTTTCAGAGAGAAGAGCGGCCAATGTGACGATCTGGCTTTAAGTCGATTCGATAACAAATGACGAAAACGGACGGATTTCTCAGGTTTTTACTACATATGAATACTTTTCACATTCTCCCGTGCAACTCGGCTGCTAGTCCTCCTTTAATGCAGAATCTTAAGGTCCTAGCTCATGTCCAAGGCACCAAAGCCAGCTAAAAAGTCAATAATCGATACCTAAAACTTGAATTGTACTACTTCTTACTGGCTATTACATCAACTTAATAGCTTCATCTGTGTTCTACTATGGTGCTTTTAGAGTCTCCGCATACCGCAGCACGCGACATAGTTTTGCAGACGATAAGTACAACCGTTTCAGAGAGAAGAGCGGCCAATGTGACGATCTGGCTTTAAGTCGATTCGATAACAAATGACGAAAACGGACGGATTTCTCAGGTTTTTACTACATATGAACACTTTTCACATTCTCCCGTGGAACGCGGCTGCTAGTCCTCCTTTTATGCAGAATCTTAAGATCCTAGCTCATGTCCAAGGCACCAAAGCCAGCTAAAAAGTATATAATCGATAATTAAACTTGAATTCTACTACTTCTTACTGGCTATTACATCAACATAGAAGCTTCATCTGTGTTCTACTATGGTGCTTTTATTGTCTCCGCATACCGCAGCACGCGACATAGCTTTCCAGACGATAAGTACAACCGTTTCAGAGAGAAGAGCGGCGAATGTGACGATCTGGCTTTAAGTCGATTCGATAACAAATGACGAAAACGGACGGATTTCTCAGGTTTTTACTACATATGAACACTTTTCACATTCTCCCATCCAACGCGGCTGCTAGTTCTCCTTTCATGCAGAATCTTAAGGTCCTAGCTGATGTCGAAGGCAACAAAGCCAGCTAAAAAGTCAATAATCGATACCTAAAACTTGAATTGTACTACTTCTTACTGGCTATTACATCATCATAGAAGCTTCATCTGTGTTCTACTATGGTGCTTTTAGTGTCTCCGCATACCGCAGCACGCGACATAGCTTTGCAGACGATAAGTACAACCGTTTCAGAGGGATGAGCGGCCAATGTGACGATCTGGCTTTATGTCGATTCGATAACAAATGACGAAAACGGACGGATTTCTCAGGTTTTTACTACATATGAACACCTTTCACATTCTCCCGTGCAACTCGGCTGCTAGTCCTCCTTTCATGCAGAATCTTAAGGTCCTAGCTCATGCCCAAGGCACCAAACCCAGCTAAAAGGTCAATAATCCATACCTAAAACTTGAATTGTACTACTTCTTATTGTCTGTTACATCAACTTAGAAGCTTCATCTGTGTTCTACTATGTTGATTTTAGTGTCTCCGCATACCGCAGCACGCGACATAGCTTTGCAGACGATAAGTACAACCGTTTCAGAGAGAAGAGCGGCCAATGTGACGATCTGGCTTTAGGTCGATTCGATAACAAATGACGAAAACGGACGGATTTCTCAGGTTTTTACTACATATGAACACTTTTCACATTCTCCCCTGCAACTCGGCTGCTAGTCCTCCTTTCATGCAGAATCTTAAGGTCCTAGCTCATGTCCAAGGCACCAAAGCCAGCTAAAAAGTCAATAATCGATACCTAAAACTTGAATTGTACTACTTCTTACTGGCTATTACATCATCTCAGAAGCTTCATCTGTGTTCTACTATGGTGCTTTTAGTGTCTCCGCATACCGCAGCACGCGACAAAGCTTTCCAGACGATAAGTACAACCGTTTCAGAGAGTAGAGCAGCCAATGTGACGATCTGGCTTTAAGTCGATTCGATAACAAATGACGAAAACGGACGGATTTCTCAGGTTTTTACTACATATGAACACTTTTCACATTGTCCCGTGCAACTCGGCTGCTAGTCCTCCTTTCATGCAGAATCTTAAGGTCCTAGCTCATGTCCAAGGCACCAAAGCCATCTAAAAAGTCAATAATCGATACCTAAAACTTGAATTGTACTACTTCTTACTGGCTATTACATCATCATAGAAGCTTCATCTGTGTTCTACTATGGTGCTTTTAGTGTCACGGCATACCGCAGCACGCGACATAGCTTTGCAGACGATAAGTACAACCGTTTCAGAGAGAAGAGCGGCCAATGTGACGATCTGGCTTTAAGTCGATTCGATAACAAATGACGAAAACGGACGAATTTCTCAGGTTTTTACTACATATGAACACTTTTCACATTCTCCCCTGCAACTCGGCTGCTAGTCCTCCTTTAATGCAGAATCTTAAGGTCCTAGCTCATGTCCAAGGCACCAAAGCCAGCTAAAAAGTCAACAATCGATACCTAAAACTTGAATTGTACTACTTCTTACTGGCCATTACATCATCTTAGAAGCTTCATCTGTGTTCTACTATGGTGCTTTTAGTGTCTCCACATACCGCAGCACGCGACAAAGCTTTCCAGACGATAAGTACAACCGTTTCAGAGAGAAGAGCAGCCAATGTGACGATCTGGCTTTAAGTCGATTCGATAACAAATGACGAAAACGGACGGATTTCTCAGGTTTTTACTACATATGAACACTTTTTACATTGTCCCGTGCAACTCGGCTGCTAGTCCTCCTTTTGATGCAGAATCTTAAGGTCCTAGCTCATGTCCAAGGCACCAAAGCCAGCTAAAAAATCAATAATCGATACCTAAAACTTGAATTGTACTACTTCTTACTGGCTATTACATCAACTTAGAAGCTTCATCTGTGTTCTACTATGGTGCTTTTAGTGTCTCCGCATACCGCAGCAAGCGACATAGCTTTGAAGACGATAAGTACAACCGTTTCAGAGAGAAGAACGGCCAATGTGACGATCTGGCTTTAAGTCGATTCGATAACAAATGACGAAAACGGACGGATTTCTCAGGTTTTTACTACATATGAATACTTTTCACATTCTCCCGTGCAACTCGCCTGCTAGTCCTCCTTTAATGCAGAATCTTAAGGTCCTAGCTTATGTCCAAGGCACCAAAGCCAGCTAAAAAGTCAATAATCGATACCTAAAACTTGAATTGTACTACTTCTTACTGGCTATTACATCAACTTAGAAGCTTCATCTGTGTTCTACTGTGGTGCTTTTAGAGTCTCCGCATACCGCAGCACGCGACATAGCTTTGCAGACGATAAGTACAACCGTTTCAGAGAGAAGAGCGGCCAATGTGACGATCTGGCTTTAAGTCGATTCGAAAACAAATGACGAAAACGGACGGATTTCTTAGGTTTTTACTACATATGAACACCTTTCACATTCTCCCGTGGAACGCGGCTGGTAGTCCTCCTTTCATGCAGAATCTTAAGGTCCTAGCTCATGTCCAAGGCACCAAAGCCAGCTAAAAAGTATATAATCGATAACTAAAACTTGAATTGTACTACTTCTTACTGGCTATTACATCAACATAGAAGCTTCATCTGTGTTCTACTATGGTGCTTTTAGTGTCTCCGCATACCGCAGCACGCGACATAGCTTTGCAGACGATAAGTACAACCGTTTCAGAGGGAAGAGCGGCCAATGTGACGATCTGGCTTTAAGTCGATTCGATAACAAATGACGAAAACGGACGGATTTCTCAGGTTTTTACTACATATGAACACCTTTCACATTCTCCCGTGCAACTCGGCTGCTAGTCCTCCTTTCATGCAGAATCTTAAGGTCCTAGCTCATGCCCAAGGCACCAAAGCCAGCTAAAAAGTCAATAATCGATACCTAAAACTTGAATTGTACTACTTCTTATTGTCTATTACATCAACTTAGAAGCTTCATCTGTGTTCTACTATGTTGATTTTAGTGTCTCCGCATAACGCAGCACGCGACATAGCTTTGCAGACGATAAGTACAACCGTTTCAGAGAGAAGAGCGGCCAATGTGACGATCTGGCTTTAAGTCGATTCGATAACAAATGACGAAAACGGACGGATTTCTCAGGTTTTTACTACATATGAACACTTTTCACATTCTCCCCTGCAACTCGGCTGCTAGTCCTCCTTTCATGCAGAATCTTAAGGTCCTAGCTCATGTCCAAGGCACCAAAGCCAGTTAAAAAGTCAATAATCGATACCTAAAACTTGAATTGTACTACTTCTTACTGGCTATTACATCATCTTAGAAGCTTCATCTGTGTTCTACTATGGTGTTTTTAGTGTCTCCGCATACCGCAGCACGCGACAAAGCTTTCCAGACGATAAGTACAACCGTTTCAGAGAGTAGAGCAGCCAATGTGACGATCTGGCTTTAAGTCGATTCGATAACAAATGACGAAAACGGAAGGATTTCTCAGGTTTTTACTACATATGAACACTTTTCACATTCTCCCATCCAACGCGGCTGCTAGTCCTCCTTTCATGCAGAATCTTAAGGTCCTAGCTCATGTCCAAGGCACCAAAGCCATCTAAAAAGTCAATAATCGATACCTAAAACTTGAATTGTACTACTTCTTACTGGCTATTACATCAACTTAGAAGCTTCATCTGTGTTCTACTATGTTGATTTTAGTGTCTCCGCATACCGCAGCACGCGACATAGCTTTGCAGACGATAAGTACAACCGTTTCAGAGAGAAGAGCGGCCAATGTGACGATCTGGCTTTAAGTCGATTCGATAACAAATGACGAAAACGGACGGATTTCTCAGGTTTTTACTAGATATGAACACTTTTCACATTCTCCCCTGCAACTCGGCTGCTAGTCCTCCTTTAATGAAGAATCTTAAGGTCCTAGCTCATGTCCAAGGCACCAAAGCCAGCTAAAAAGTCAATAAACGATACCTAAAACTTGAATTGTACTACTTCTTACTGTCTATTACATCAACTTCGAAGCTTCATCTGTGTTCTACTATGGTGCATTTAGTGTCTCCGCATACCGCAGCAAGCGACATAGCTTTGAAGACGATAAGTACAACCGTTTCAGAGAGAAGAGCGGCCAATGTGACGATCTGGCTTTAAGTCGATTCGATAACAAATGACGAAAACGGACGGATTTCTCAGGTTTTTACTACATATGAATACTTTTCACATTCTCCCGTGCAACTCGGCTGCTAGTCCTCCTTTAATGCAGAATCTTAAGGTCCTAGCTCATGTCCAAGGCACCAAAGCCAGCTAAAAAGTCAATAATCGATACCTAAAACTTGAATTGTACTACTTCTTACTGGCTATTACATCAACTTAGAAGCTTCATCTGTGTTCTACTATGGTGCTTTTAGAGTCTCCGCATACCGCAGCACGCGACATAGTTTTGCAGACGATAAGTACAACCGTTTCAGAGAGAAGAGCGGCCAATGTGACGATCTGGCTTTAAGTCGATTCGATAACAAATGACGAAAACGGACGGATTTCTCAGGTTTTTACTACATATGAACACTTTTCACATTCTCCCGTGGAACGCGGCTGCTAGTCCTCCTTTTATGCAGAATCTTAAGATCCTAGCTCATGTCCAAGGCACCAAAGCCAGCTAAAAAGTATATAATCGATAATTAAACTTGAATTGTACTACTTCTTACTGGCTATTACATCAACATAGAAGCTTCATCTGTGTTCTACTATGGTGCTTTTAGTGTCTCCGCATACCGCATCACGCGACATAGCTTTCCAGACGATAAGTACAACCGTTTCAGAGAGAAGAGCGGCGAATGTGACGATCTGGCTTTAAGTCGATTCGATAACAAATGACGAAAACGGACGGATTTCTCAGGTTTTTACTACATATGAACACTTTTCACATTCTCCCATCCAACGCGGCTGCTAGTTCTCCTTTCATGCAGAATCTTAAGGTCCTAGCTGATGTCGAAGGCAACAAAGCCAGCTAAAAAGTCAATAATCGATACCTAAAACTTGAATTGTACTACTTCTTACTGGCTATTACATCATCATAGAAGCTTCATCTGTGTTCTACTATGGTGCTTTTAGTGTCTCCGCATACCGCAGCACGCGACATAGCTTTGCAGACGATAAGTACAACCGTTTCAGAGGGAAGAGCGGCCAATGTGACGATCTGGCTTTATGTCGATTCGATAACAAATGACGAAAACGGACGGATTTCTCAGGTTTTTACTACATATGAACACCTTTCACATTCTCCCGTGCAACTCGGCTGCTAGTCCTCCTTTCATGCAGAATCTTAAGGTCCTAGCTCATGCCCAAGGCACCAAACCCAGCTAAAAGGTCAATAATCCATACCTAAAACTTGAATTGTACTACTTCTTATTGTCTGTTACATCAACTTAGAAGCTTCATCTGTGTTCTACTATGTTGATTTTAGTGTCTCCGCATACCGCAGCACGCGACATAGCTTTGCAGACGATAAGTACAACCGTTTCAGAGAGAAGAGCGGCCAATGTGACGATCTGGCTTTAGGTCGATTCGATAACAAATGACGAAAACGGACGGATTTCTCAGGTTTTTACTACATATGAACACTTTTCACATTCTCCCCTGCAACTCGGCTGCTAGTCCTCCTTTCATGCAGAATCTTAAGGTCCTAGCTCATGTCCAAGGCACCAAAGCCAGCTAAAAAGTCAATAATCGATACCTAAAACTTGAATTGTACTACTTCTTACTGGCTATTACATCATCTCAGAAGCTTCATCTGTGTTCTACTATGGTGCTTTTAGTGTCTCCGCATACCGCAGCACGCGACAAAGCTTTCCAGACGATAAGTACAACCGTTTCAGAGAGTAGAGCAGCCAATGTGACGATCTGGCTTTAAGTCGATTCGATAACAAATGACGAAAACGGACGGATTTCTCAGGTTTTTACTACATATGAACACTTTTCACATTGTCCCGTGCAACTCGGCTGCTAGTCCTCCTTTCATGCAGAATCTTAAGGTCCTAGCTCATGTCCAAGGCACCAAAGCCAGCTAAAAAGTCAATAATCGATACCTAAAACTTGAATTGTACTACTTCTTACTGGCTATTACATCATCATAGAAGCTTCATCTGTGTTCTACTATGGTGCTTTTAGTGTCACGGCATACCGCAGCACGCGACATAGCTTTGCAGACGATAAGTACAACCGTTTCAGAGAGAAGAGCGGCCAATGTGACGATCTGGCTTTAAGTCGATTCGATAACAAATGACGAAAACGGACGAATTTCTCAGGTTTTTACTACATATGAACACTTTTCACATTCTCCCCTGCAACTCGGCTGCTAGTCCTCCTTTAATGCAGAATCTTAAGGTCCTAGCTCATGTCCAAGGCACCAAAGCCAGCTAAAAAGTCAACAATCGATACCTAAAACTTGAATTGTACTACTTCTTACTGGCCATTACATCATCTTAGAAGCTTCATCTGTGTTCTACTATGGTGCTTTTAGTGTCTCCACATACCGCAGCACGCGACAAAGCTTTCCAGACGATAAGTACAACCGTTTCAGAGAGAAGAGCAGCCAATGTGACGATCTGGCTTTAAGTCGATTCGATAACAAATGACGAAAACGGACGGATTTCTCAGGTTTTTACTACATATGAACACTTTTTACATTGTCCCGTGCAACTCGGCTGCTAGTCCTCCTTTTGATGCAGAATCTTAAGGTCCTAGCTCATGTCCAAGGCACCAAAGCCAGCTAAAAAATCAATAATCGATACCTAAAACTTGAATTGTACTACTTCTTACTGGCTATTACATCAACTTAGAAGCTTCATCTGTGTTCTACTATGGTGCTTTTAGAGTCTCCGCACACCGCAGCACGCGACATAGTTTTGCAGACGATAAGTACAACCGTTTCAGAGAGAGGAGCGGCCAATGTGACGATCTGGCTTTAAGTCGATTCGATAACAAATGACGAAAACGGACGGATTTCTCAGGTTTTTACTACATATGAACACTTTTCACATTCTCCCGTGGAACGCGGCTGCTAGTCCTCCTTTTATGCAGAATCTTAAGATCCTAGCTCATGTCCAAGGCACCAAAGCCAGCTAAAAAGTATATAATCGATAATTAAACTTGAATTGTACTACTTCTTACTGGCTATTACATCAACATAGAAGCTTCATCTGTGTTCTACTATGGTGCTTTTAGTGTCTCCGCATACCGCATCACGCGACATAGCTTTCCAGACGATAAGTACAACCGTTTCAGAGAGAAGAGCGGCGAATGTGACGATCTGGCTTTAAGTCGATTCGATAACAAATGACGAAAACGGACGGATTTCTCAGGTTTTTACTACATATGAACACTTTTCACATTCTCCCATCCAACGCGGCTGCTAGTTCTCCTTTCATGCAGAATCTTAAGGTCCTAGCTGATGTCGAAGGCAACAAAGCCAGCTAAAAAGTCAATAATCGATACCTAAAACTTGAATTGTACTACTTCTTACTGGCTATTACATCATCATAGAAGCTTCATCTGTGTTCTACTATGGTGCTTTTAGTGTCTCCGCATACCGCAGCACGCGACATAGCTTTGCAGACGATAAGTACAACCGTTTCAGAGGGAAGAGCGGCCAATGTGACGATCTGGCTTTATGTCGATTCGATAACAAATGACGAAAACGGACGGATTTCTCAGGTTTTTACTACATATGAACACCTTTCACATTCTCCCGTGCAACTCGGCTGCTAGTCCTCCTTTCATGCAGAATCTTAAGGTCCTAGCTCATGCCCAAGGCACCAAACCCAGCTAAAAGGTCAATAATCCATACCTAAAACTTGAATTGTACTACTTCTTATTGTCTGTTACATCAACTTAGAAGCTTCATCTGTGTTCTACTATGTTGATTTTAGTGTCTCCGCATACCGCAGCACGCGACATAGCTTTGCAGACGATAAGTACAACCGTTTCAGAGAGAAGAGCGGCCAATGTGACGATCTGGCTTTAGGTCGATTCGATAACAAATGACGAAAACGGACGGATTTCTCAGGTTTTTACTACATATGAACACTTTTCACATTCTCCCCTGCAACTCGGCTGCTAGTCCTCCTTTCATGCAGAATCTTAAGGTCCTAGCTCATGTCCAAGGCACCAAAGCCAGCTAAAAAGTCAATAATCGATACCTAAAACTTGAATTGTACTACTTCTTACTGGCTATTACATCATCATAGAAGCTTCATCTGTGTTCTACTATGGTGCTTTTAGTGTCACGGCATACCGCAGCACGCGACATAGCTTTGCAGACGATAAGTACAACCGTTTCAGAGAGAAGAGCGGCCAATGTGACGATCTGGCTTTAAGTCGATTCGATAACAAATGACGAAAACGGACGAATTTCTCAGGTTTTTACTACATATGAACACTTTTCACATTCTCCCCTGCAACTCGGCTGCTAGTCCTCCTTTAATGCAGAATCTTAAGGTCCTAGCTCATGTCCAAGGCACCAAAGCCAGCTAAAAAGTCAACAATCGATACCTAAAACTTGAATTGTACTACTTCTTACTGGCCATTACATCATCTTAGAAGCTTCATCTGTGTTCTACTATGGTGCTTTTAGTGTCTCCACATACCGCAGCACGCGACAAAGCTTTCCAGACGATAAGTACAACCGTTTCAGAGAGAAGAGCAGCCAATGTGACGATCTGGCTTTAAGTCGATTCGATAACAAATGACGAAAACGGACGGATTTCTCTGGTTTTTACTACATATGAACACTTTTTACATTGTCCCGTGCAACTCGGCTGCTAGTCCTCCTTTTGATGCAGAATCTTAAGGTCCTAGCTCATGTCCAAGGCACCAAAGCCAGCTAAAAAATCAATAATCGATACCTAAAACTTGAATTGTACTACTTCTTACTGGCTATTACATCAACTTAGAAGCTTCATCTGTGTTCTACTATGGTGCTTTTAGAGTCTCCGCATACCGCAGCACGCGACATAGTTTTGCAGACGATAAGTACAACCGTTTCAGAGAGAAGAGCGGCCAATGTGACGATCTGGCTTTAAGTCGATTCGATAACAAATGACGAAAACGGACGGATTTCTCAGGTTTTTACTACATATGAACACTTTTCACATTCTCCCGTGGAACGCGGCTGCTAGTCCTCCTTTTATGCAGAATCTTAAGATCCTAGCTCATGTCCAAGGCACCAAAGCCAGCTAAAAAGTATATAATCGATAATTAAACTTGAATTGTACTACTTCTTACTGGCTATTACATCAACATAGAAGCTTCATCTGTGTTCTACTATGGTGCTTTTAGTGTCTCCGCATACCGCATCACGCGACATAGCTTTCCAGACGATAAGTACAACCGTTTCAGAGAGAAGAGCGGCGAATGTGACGATCTGGCTTTAAGTCGATTCGATAACAAATGACGAAAACGGACGGATTTCTCAGGTTTTTACTACATATGAACACTTTTCACATTCTCCCATCCAACGCGGCTGCTAGTTCTCCTTTCATGCAGAATCTTAAGGTCCTAGCTGATGTCGAAGGCAACAAAGCCAGCTAAAAAGTCAATAATCGATACCTAAAACTTGAATTGTACTACTTCTTACTGGCTATTACATCATCATAGAAGCTTCATCTGTGTTCTACTATGGTGCTTTTAGTGTCTCCGCATACCGCAGCACGCGACATAGCTTTGCAGACGATAAGTACAACCGTTTCAGAGGGAAGAGCGGCCAATGTGACGATCTGGCTTTATGTCGATTCGATAACAAATGACGAAAACGGACGGATTTCTCAGGTTTTTACTACATATGAACACCTTTCACATTCTCCCGTGCAACTCGGCTGCTAGTCCTCCTTTCATGCAGAATCTTAAGGTCCTAGCTCATGCCCAAGGCACCAAACCCAGCTAAAAGGTGAATAATCCATACCTAAAACTTGAATTGTACTACTTCTTATTGTCTGTTACATCAACTTAGAAGCTTCATCTGTGTTCTACTATGTTGATTTTAGTGTCTCCGCATACCGCAGCACGCGACATAGCTTTGCAGACGATAAGTACAACCGTTTCAGAGAGAAGAGCGGCCAATGTGACGATCTGGCTTTAGGTCGATTCGATAACAAATGACGAAAACGGACGGATTTCTCAGGTTTTTACTACATATGAACACTTTTCACATTCTCCTATCCAACTCGGCTGCTAGTCCTCCTTTCATGCAGAATCTTAAGGTCCTAGCTCATGTCCAAGGCACCAAAGCCAGCTAAAAAGTCAATAATCGATACCTAAAACTTGAATTGTACTACTTCTTACTGGCTATTACATCATCTCAGAAGCTTCATCTGTGTTCTACTATGGTGCTTTTAGTGTCTCCGCATACCGCAGCACGCGACAAAGCTTTCCAGACGATAAGTACAACCGTTTCAGAGAGTAGAGCAGCCAATGTGACGATCTGGCTTTAAGTCGATTCGATAACAAATGACGAAAACGGACGGATTTCTCAGGTTTTTACTACATATGAACACTTTTCACATTGTCCCGTGCAACTCGGCTGCTAGTCCTCCTTTCATGCAGAATCTTAAGGTCCTAGCTCATGTCCAAGGCACCAAAGCCAGCTAAAAAGTCAATAATCGATACCTAAAACTTGAATTGTACTACTTCTTACTGGCTATTACATCATCATAGAAGCTTCATCTGTGTTCTACTATGGTGCTTTTAGTGTCTCCGCATACCTCATCACGCGACATAGCTTTGCAGACGATAAGTACAACCGTTTCAGAGAGAAGAGCGGCCAATGTGACGATCTGGCTTTAAGTCGATTCGATAACAAATGACGAAAACGGACGAATTTCTCAGGTTTTTACTACATATGAACACTTTTCACATTCTCCACTGCAACTCGGCTGCTAGTCCTCCTTTAATGCAGAATCTTAAGGTCCTAGCTCATGTCCAAGGCACCAAAGCCAGCTAAAAAGTCAACAATCGATACCTAAAACTTGAATTGTACTACTTCTTACTGGCCATTACATCATCTTAGAAGCTTCATCTGTGTTCTACTATGGTGCTTTTAGTGTCTCCACATACCGCAGCACGCGACAAAGCTTTCCAGACGATAAGTACAACCGTTTCAGAGAGAAGAGCAGCCAATGTGACGATCTGGCTTTAAGTCGATTCGATAACAAATGACGAAAACGGACGGATTTCTCAGGTTTTTACTACATATGAACACTTTTTACATTGTCCCGTGCAACTCGGCTGCTAGTCCTCCTTTTGATGCAGAATCTTAAGGTCCTAGCTCATGTCCAAGGCACCAAAGCCAGCTAAAAAATCAATAATCGATACCTAAAACTTGAATTGTACTACTTCTTACTGGCTATTACATCAACTTAGAAGCTTCATCTGTGTTCTACTATGGTGCTTTTAGTGTCTCCGCATACCGCAGCAAGCGACATAGCTTTGAAGACGATAAGTACAACCGTTTCAGAGAGAAGAACGGCCAATGTGACGATCTGGCTTTAAGTCGATTCGATAACAAATGACGAAAACGGACGGATTTCTCAGGTTTTTACTACATATGAATACTTTTCACATTCTCCCGTGCAACTCGCCTGCTAGTCCTCCTTTAATGCAGAATCTTAAGGTCCTAGCTTATGTCCAAGGCACCAAAGCCAGCTAAAAAGTCAATAATCGATACCTAAAACTTGAATTGTACTACTTCTTACTGGCTATTACATCAACTTAGAAGCTTCATCTGTGTTCTACTGTGGTGCTTTTAGAGTCTCCGCATACCGCAGCACGCGACATAGCTTTGCAGACGATAAGTACAACCGTTTCAGAGAGAAGAGCGGCCAATGTGACGATCTGGCTTTAAGTCGATTCGATAACAAATGACGAAAACGGACGGATTTCTCAGGTTTTTACTACATATGAACACCTTTCACATTCTCCCGTGCAACTCGGCTGCTAGTCCTCCTTTCATGCAGAATCTTAAGGTCCTAGCTCATGCCCAAGGCACCAAAGCCAGCTAAAAAGTCAATAATCGATACCTAAAACTTGAATTGTACTACTTCTTATTGTCTATTACATCAACTTAGAAGCTTCATCTGTGTTCTACTATGTTGATTTTAGTGTCTCCGCATAACGCAGCACGCGACATAGCTTTGCAGACGATAAGTACAACCGTTTCAGAGAGAAGAGCGGCCAATGTGACGATCTGGCTTTAAGTCGATTCGATAACAAATGACGAAAACGGACGGATTTCTCAGGTTTTTACTACATATGAACACTTTTCACATTCTCCCCTGCAACTCGGCTGCTAGTCCTCCTTTCATGCAGAATCTTAAGGTCCTAGCTCATGTCCAAGGCACCAAAGCCAGTTAAAAAGTCAATAATCGATACCTAAAACTTGAATTGTACTACTTCTTACTGGCTATTACATCATCTTAGAAGCTTCATCTGTGTTCTACTATGGTGTTTTTAGTGTCTCCGCATACCGCAGCACGCGACAAAGCTTTCCAGACGATAAGTACAACCGTTTCAGAGAGTAGAGCAGCCAATGTGACGATCTGGCTTTAAGTCGATTCGATAACAAATGACGAAAACGGAAGGATTTCTCAGGTTTTTACTACATATGAACACTTTTCACATTCTCCCATCCAACGCGGCTGCTAGTCCTCCTTTCATGCAGAATCTTAAGGTCCTAGCTCATGTCCAAGGCACCAAAGCCATCTAAAAAGTCAATAATCGATACCTAAAACTTGAATTGTACTACTTCTTACTGGCTATTACATCATCATAGAAGCTTCATTTGTGTTCTACTATGGTGCTTTTAGTGTCTCCGCATACCGCAGCACGCGACATAGCTTTGCAGACGATAAGTACAACCGTTTCAGAGAGAAGAGCGGCCAATGTGACGATCTGGCTTTAAGTCGATTCGATAACAAATGACGAAAACGGACGGATTTCTCAGGTTTTTACTACATATGAACACTTTTCACGTTCTCCCGTGCAACTCGGCTGCTCGTCCCCCTTTCATGCAGAATCTTAAGGTCCTAGCTCATGTCCAAGGCACCAAAGCCAGCTAAAAAGCCAATAATCAGTACCTAAAACTTGAATTGTACTACTTCTTACTGGCTATTACATCGACTTAGAAGCTTCATCTGTGTTCTTCTATGGTGATTTTATTGTCTCCGCATACCGCAGCACGCGACATAGCTTTGAAGACGATAATACAACCGTTTCAGAGGGAAGAGCGGCCAATGTGACACTCGGGCTTTAAGTCGATTCGATAACAAATGACGAAAACGGACGGATTTCTCAGGTTTCTACTACATATGAACACATTTCACATTCTCCTATCCAACGCGGCTGCTAGTCCTCCTTTCATGCAGAATCTTAAGGTCCTAGCTCATGTCCAAGGCACCAAAGCCAGCTAAAAAGTCAATAATCGATACCTAAAACTTGAATTGTACTACTTCTTACTGGCTATTACATCAACTTAGAAGCTTCATCTTTGTTCTACTATGGTGCTTTTAGAGTCTCCGCATACCGCAGCACGCGACATAGCTTTGCAGACGATAAGTACAACCGTTTCAGAGAGAAGAGCGGCCAACGTGACGATCTGGCTGAAAGTCGATTCGATAACAAATGACGAAAAGGGACGGATTTCTCAGGTTTTTACTACATATGAACACTTTTCACATTCTCCCGTGGAACGCGGCTGCTAGTCCTCCTTTCATGCAGAATCTTAAGGTCCTAGCTCTTGTCCAAGGCACCAAAGCCAGCTAAAAAGTATATAATCGATAACTAAAACTTGAATTGTACTACTTCTTACTGGCTATTACATCAACATAGAAGCTTCATCTGTGTTCTACTATGGTGCTTTTAGTGTCTCCGCATACCGCATCACGCGACATAGCTTTCCAGACGATAAGTACAACCGTTTCAGAGAGAAGAGCGGCGAATGTGACGATCTGGCTTTAAGTCGATTCGATAACAAATGACGAAAACGGACGAATTTCTCAGGTTTTTACTACATATGAACACTTTTCACTTTCTCCATCCAACGCGGCTACTAGTCCTCCTTTCATGCAGAATCTTAAGGTCCTAGCTCATGTCCAAGGCACCAAAGCCAGCTAAAAAGTCAATAATCGATACCTAAAACTTGAATTGTACTACTTCTTACTGGCTATTACATCATCATAGAAGCTTCATCTGTGTTCTACTATGGTGCTTTTAGTGTCTCCGCATACCGCAGCACGCGACATAGCTTTGCAGACGATAAGTACAACCGTTTCAGAGGGAAGAGCGGCCAATGTGACGATCTGGCTTTAAGTCGATTCGATAACAAATGACGAAAACGGACGGATTTCTCAGGTTTTTACTACATATGAACACCTTTCACATTCTCCCGTGCAACTCGGCTGCTAGTCCTCCTTTAATGCAGAATCTTAAGGTCCTAGCTCATGCCCAAGGCACCAAAGCCAGCTAAAAAGTCAATAATCCATACCTAAAACTTGAATTGTACTACTTCTTATTGTCTATTACATCAACTTAGAAGCTTCATCTGTGTTCTACTATGTTGATTTTAGTGTCTCCGCATACCGCAGCACGCGACATAGCTTTGCAGACGATAAGTACAACCGTTTCAGAGAGAAGAGCTTCCAATGTGACGATCTGGCTTTAGGTCGATTCGATAACAAATGACGAAAACGGACGGATTTCTCAGGTTTTTACTACATATGAACACTTTTCACATTCTCCATCCAACGCGGCTACTAGTCCTCCTTTCATGCAGAATCTTAAGGTCCTAGCTCATGTCCAAGGCACCAAAGCCAGCTAAAAAGTCAATGATCGATACCTAAAACTTGAATTGTACTACTTCTTACTGGCTATTACATCAACATAGAAGCTTCATCTGTGTTCTACTATGGTGCTTTTAGTGTCTCCGCATACCGCATCACGCGACATAGCTTTCCAGACGATAAGTACAACCGTTTCAGAGAGAAGAGCGGCGAATGTGACGATCTGGCTTTAAGTCGATTCGATAACAAATGACGAAAACGGACGAATTTCTCAGGTTTTTACTACATATGAACACTTTTCACATTCTCCATCCAACGCGGCTACTAGTCCTCCTTTCATGCAGAATCTTAAGGTCCTAGCTCATGTCCAAGGCACCAAAGCCAGCTAAAAAGTCAATAATCGATACCTAAAACTTGAATTGTACTACTTCTTACTGGCTATTACATCATCATAGAAGCTTCATCTGTGTTCTACTATGGTGCTTTTAGTGTCTCCGCATACCGCAGCACGCGACATAGCTTTGCAGACGATAAGTACAACCGTTTCAGAGGGAAGAGCGGCCAATGTGACGATCTGGCTTTAAGTCGATTCGATAACAAATGACGAAAACGGACGGATTTCTCAGGTTTTTACTACATATGAACACCTTTCACATTCTCCCGTGCAACTCGGCTGCTAGTCCTCCTTTAATGCAGAATCTTAAGGTCCTAGCTCATGCCCAAGGCACCAAAGCCAGCTAAAAAGTCAATAATCCATACCTAAAACTTGAATTGTACTACTTCTTATTGTCTATTACATCAACTTAGAAGCTTTATCTGTGTTCTACTATGTTGATTTTAGTGTCTCCGCATACCGCAGCACGCGACATAGCTTTGCAGACGATAAGTACAACCGTTTCAGAGAGAAGAGCGGCCAATGTGACGATCTGGCTTTAGGTCGATTCGATAACAAATGACGAAAACGGACGGATTTCTCAGGTTTTTACTACATATGAACACTTTTCACATTCTCCCCTGCAACTCGGCTGCTAGTCCTCCTTTCATGCAGAATCTTAAGGTCCTAGCTTATGTCCAAGGCACCAAAGCCAGCTAAAAAGTCAATAATCGATACCTAAAACTTGAATTGTACTACTTCTTACTGGCTATTACATCATCTTAGAAGCTTCATCTGTGTTCTACTATGGTGCTTTTAGTGTCTCCGCATACCGCAGCACGCGACAAAGCTTTCCAGACGATAAGTACAACCGTTTCAGAGAGTAGAGCAGCCAATGTGACGATCTGGCTTTAAGTCGATTCGATAACAAATGACGAAAACGGACGGATTTCTCAGGTTTTTACTACATATGAACACTTTTCACATTGT
Organism: Schistocerca gregaria; assembly: GCF_023897955.1. Taxonomy (NCBI): domain Eukaryota; kingdom Metazoa; phylum Arthropoda; class Insecta; order Orthoptera; family Acrididae; genus Schistocerca; species Schistocerca gregaria. The sequence goes on along the minus strand of NW_026061860.1, from coordinate 2,640,439 downwards.
CCCGTGCAACTCGGCTGCTAGTCCTCCTTTCATGCAGAATCTTAAGGTCCTAGCTCATGTCCAAGGCACCAAAGCCAGCTAAAAAATCAATAATCGATACCTAAAACTTGAATTGTACTACTTCTTACTGGCTATTACATCAACTTAGAAGCTTCATCTGTGTTCTGCTATGGTGATTTTATTGTCTCCGCATACCGCAGCACGCGACATAGCTTTGAAGACGATAATACAACCGTTTCAGAGGGAAGAGCGGCCAATGTGACGATCGGGCTTTAAGTCGATTCGATAACAAATGACGAAAACGGACGGATTTCTCAGGTTTCTACTACATATGAACACATTTCACATTCTCCCGTGCAACGCGGCTGCTAGTCCTCCTTTCATGCAGAATCTTAAGGTCCTAGCTCATGTCCAAGGCACCAAAGCCAGCTAAAAAGTCAATAATCGATACCTAAAACTTGAATTGTACTACTTCTTACTGGCTATTACATCAACTTAGAAGCTTCATCTGTGTTCTACTATGGTGCTTTTAGTGTCGCCGCATACCGCATCACGCGACATAGCTTTCCAGACGATAAGTACAACCGTTTCAGAGAGAAGAGCGGCCAATGTGACGATCTGGCTTTAAGTCGATTCGATAACAAATGACGAAAACGGACGGATTTCTCAGGTTTTTACTACATATGAACACTTTTCACATTCTCCCATCCAACGCGGCTGCTAGTCCTCCTTTCATGCAGAATCTTAAGGTCCTAGCTCATGTCCAAGGCACCAAAGCCAGCTAAAAAGTCAATAATCGATACCTAAAACTTGAATTGTACTATTTCTTACTGGCTATTACATCATCATAGAAGCTTCATCTGTGTTCTACTATGGTGCTTTTAGTGTCTCCGCATACCGCAGCACGCGACATAGCTTTGCAGACGATAAGTACAACCGTTTCAGAGGGAAGAGCGGCCAATGTGACGATCTGGCTTTAAGTCGATTCGATAACAAATGACGAAAACGGACGGATTTCTCAGGTTTTTACTACATATGAACACCTTTCACATTCTCCCGTGCAACTCGGCTGCTAGTCCTCCTTTCATGCAGAATCTTAAGGTCCTAGCCCATGCCCAAGGCACCAAAGCCAGCTAAAAAGTCAATAATAGATACCTAAAACTTGAATTGTACTACATCTTACTGGCTATTACATCAACTTAGAAGCTTCATCTGTGTTCTACCATGGTGCTTTTAGTGTCTCCGCACACCGCAGCACGCGACATAGCTTTGCAGACGATAAGTACAACCGTTTCAGAGAAAAGAGGGGCCAAAGTGACGATCTGGCTTTAAGTCGATTCGATAACAAATGACGAAAACGGACGGATTTCTCAGGTTTTTACTACATATGAACACTTTTCACATTGTCCCGTGCAACTCGGCTGCTAGTCCTCCTTTTGATGCAGAATCTTAAGGTCTTAGCTCATGTCCAAGGCACCAAAGCCAGCTAAAAAATCAATAATCGATACCTAAAACTTGAATTGTACTACTTCTTACTGGCTATTACAGCAACTTAGAAGCTTCATCTGTGTTCTACTATGGTGCTTTTAGTGTCTCCGCATACCGCAGCACGCGACATAGCTTTGAAGACGATAAGTACAACCGTTTCAGAGAGAAGAGCGGCCAATATGACGATCTGGCTTTAAGTCGATTCGATAACAAATGACGAAAACGGACGGATTTCTCAGGTTTTTACTACATATGAACACCTTTCACATTCTCCCGTGCAACTCGGCTGCTAGTCCTCCTTTCATGCAGAATCTTAAGGTCCTAGCTCATGCCCAAGGCACCAAAGCCAGCTAAAAAGTCAATAATCCATACCTAAAACTTGAATTGTACTACTTCTTACTGGCTATTACATCAACTTAGAAGCTTCATCCTCGTTCTACTATGGTGCTTTTAGTGTCTCCGCATACCACAGCACGCGACATAGCTTTGTAGACGATAAGTACAACCGTTTCAGAGAGAAGAGCGGCCAATGTGACGATCTGGCTTTAAGTCGATTCGATAACAAATGACGAAAACGGACGGATTTCTCAGGTTTTTACTACATATGAACACTTTTCACATTCTCCCGTGCAACTCGGCTGCTCGTCCTCCTTTCATGCAGAATCGTAAGGTCCTAGCTCATGTCCAAGGCACCAAAACCAGCTAAAAAGTAAATAATCAGTACCTAAAACTTGAATTGTACTACTTCTTACTTTCTATTACATCAACTTAGAAGCTTCATCTGTGTTCTACTATGGTGCTTTTAGTGTCTCCGCATACCGCAGCACGCGACATAGCTTTGAAGACGATAAGTACAACCGTTTCAGACAGAAGAGCGGCCAATGTGACGATCTGGCTTTAAGTCGATTCGATAACAAATGACGAAAACGGACGGATTTCTCAGGTTTTTACTACATATGAATACTTTTCACATTCTCCCGTGCAATTCGGCTGCTAGTCCTCCTTTAATGCAGAATCTTAAGGTCCTAGCTCATGTCCAAGGCACCAAAGCCAGCTAAAAAGTCAATAATCGATACCTAAAACTTGAATTGTACTACTTCTTACTGGCTATTACATCAACTTAGAAGCTTCATCTGTGTTCTACTATGGTGCTTTTAGTGTCTCCGCATACCTCATCACGCGACATAGCTTTGCAGGCGATAAGTACAACCGTTTCAGAGAGAAGAGCGGCCAATGTGACGATCTGGCTTTAAGTCGATTCGATAACAAATGACGAAAACGGACGGATTTCTCAGGTTTTTACTACACATGAATACTTTTCACATTCTCCCTTGCAACTCTGCTGCTAGTCCTCCATTCATGCAGAATCTTAAGGTCCTAGCTCATGTCCAAGGCACCAAAGCCAGCTAAAAAGTCAATAATCGATACTTAACACTTGAATTGTACTACTTCTTACTGGCTATTACATCGACTTGGAAGCTTCATCTGTGTTCTACTATGGTGATTTTATTGTCTCCGCATACCGCAGCACGCGACATAGCTTTGCAGACGATAAGTACAACCGTTTCAGAGAGAAGAGCGGCCAATGTGACGATCTGGCTTTAAGTCGATTCGATAACAAATGACGAAAACGGACGGATTTCTCAGGCTTTTACTACATATGAACACTTTTCACATTCTCCTATCCAACGCGGCTGCTAGTACTCCTTTCATGCAGAATCTTAAGGTCCTAGCTCATGTCCAAGGCACCAAAGCCAGCTAAAAAGTCAATAATCGATACCTAAAACTTGAATTGTACTACTTCTTACTGGCTATTACATCATCATAGAAGCTTCATCTGTGTTCTACTATGGTGCTTTTAGTGTCTCCGCATACCGCAGGACGCGACATAGCTTTGCAGACGATAAGTACAACCGTTTCAGAGAGAAGAGCGGCCAATGTGACGATCTGGCTTTAAGTCGATTCGATAACAAATGACGAAAACGGACGGATTTCTCAGGTTTTTACTACATATGAACTCTTTTCAAATTCTCCCGTGCAACTCGGCTGCTAGTGCTCCTTTCATGCAGAATCTTAAGGTCCTAGCTCATGTCCAAGGCACCAAAGCCAGCTAAAAAGTCAATAAGCAGTACCTAAAACTTGAATTGTACTACTTCTTACTGGCTATTACATCGACTTAGAAGCTTCATCTGTGTTCTACTATGGTGATTTTATTGTCTCCGCATACCGCAGCACGCGACATAGCTTTGCAGACGATAAGTACAACCGTTTCAGAGAGAAGAGCGGCCAATGTGACGATCGGGCTTTAAGTCGATTCGATAACAAATGACGAAAACGGACGGATTTCTCAGGTTTCTACTACATATGAACACATTTCACATTCTCCCGTGCAACGCGGCTGCTAGTCCTCCTTTCATGCAGAACCTTAAGGTCCTAGCTCATGTCCAAGGCACCAAAGCCAGCTAAAAAGTCAATAATCGATACCTAAAACTTGAATTGTACTACTTCTTACTGGCTATTACATCAACTTAGAAGCTTCATCTGTGTTCTACCATGGTGCTTTTAGTCTCTCCGCACACCGCAGCACGCGACATAGCTTTGCAGACGATAAGTACAACCGTTTCAGAGAGAAGAGCGGCCAATGTGACGATCTGGCTTTAAGTCGATTCGATAACAAATGACGAAAACGGACGGATTTCTCAGGTTTTTACTACATATGAACACTTTTCACATTCTCCCGTGCAACTCGGCTGCTAGTCCTACTTTCATGCAGAATCTTAAGGTCCTAGCTCATGTCCAAGGCACCAAAGCCAGCTAAAAAGTCAATAATCAGTACCTAAAACTTGAATTGTACTACTTCTTACTGGCTATTATATCATCTTAGAAGCTTCATCTGTGTTCTACTATGGTGCTTTTAGTGTCTCCGCATACCGCAGCACGCGACATAGCTTTGAAGACGATAAGTACAACCGTTTCAGAGAGAAGAGCTGCCAATGTGACGATCTGGCTTTAAGTCGATTCGATAACAAATGACGAAAACGGACGGATTTCTCAGGTTTTTACTACATATGAACACTATTCACATTCTCCCATCCAACGCGGCTGCTAGTCCTCCTTTCATGCAGAATCTTAAGGTCCTAGCTCATGTCCAAGGCACCAAAGCCAGCTAAAAAGTCAGTAATCGATACCTAAAACTTGAATTGTACTACTTCTCACTGGCTATTACATCATCATAGAAGCTTCATCTGTGTTCTACTATGGTGCTTTTAGTGTCTCCGCATACCGCAGCACGCGACATAGCTTTGCAGACGATAAGTACAATCGTTTCAGAGAGAAGAGCGGCCAATGTGACGATCTGGCTTTAAGTCGATTCGATAACAAATGACGAAAACGGACGGATTTCTCAGGTTTTTACTACATATGAACACTTTTCACATAGTCCCGTGCAACTCGGCTGCTAGTCCTAATTTTGATGCAGAATCTTAAGGTCCTAGCTCATGTCCAAGGCACCAAAGCCAGCTGAAAAATCAATAATCGATACCTAAAACTTGAATTGTACTACTTCTTACTGGCTATTACATCAACTTAGAAGCTTCATCTGTGTTCTACTATGGTGCTTTTAGTGTCTCCGCATACCGCAGCACGGACATAGCTTTGAAGACGATAAGTACAACCGTTTCAGAGAGAAGAGCGGCCAATGTGACGATCTGGCTTTAAGTCGATTCGATAACAAATGACTAAAACGGACGGATTTCTCAGGTTTTTACTACATATGAATACTTTTCACATTCTCCCTTGCAACTCGGCTGCTAGTCCTCCATTCATGCAGAATCTTAAGGTCCTAGCTCATGTCCAAGGCACCAAAGCCAGCTAAAAAGTCAATAATCGATATCTAATACTTGAATTGTACTACTTCTTACTGTCTATTACATCAACTTAGAAGCTTCATCTGTGTTCTACTATGGTGCTTTTAGAGTCTCCGCATACCGCAGCACGCGACATAGCTTTGCAGACGATAAGTACAACCGTTTCAGAGAGAAGAGCGGCCAATGTGACGATCTGGCTTTAAGTCGATTCGATAACAAATGACGAAAACGGACGGATTTCTTAGGTTTTTACTACATATGAACTCTTTTCAAATTCTCCCGTGCAACTCGGCTGCTAGTCCTCCTTTCATGCAGAATCTTAAGGTCCTAGCTCATGTCCAAGGCACCAAAGCCAGCTAAAAAGTCAATAAGCAGTACCTAAAACTTGAATTGTACTACTTCTTACTGGCTATTACATCGACTTAGAAGCTTCCTCTGTGTTCTACTATGGTGATTTTATTGTCTCCGCATACCGCAGCACGCGACATAGCTTTGCAGACGATAAGTACAACCGTTTCAGAGAGAAGAGCGGCCAATGTGACGATCTGGCTTTAAGTCGATTCGATAACAAATGACGAAAACGGACGGATTTCTCAGGTTTTTACTACATATGAACACTTTTCACATTCTCCTATCCAACGCGGCTGCTAGTCCTCCTTTCATGCAGAATCTTAAGGTCCTAGCTCATGTCCAAGGCACCAAAGCCAGCTAAAAAGTCAATAATCGATACCTAAAACTTGAATTGTACTACTTCTTACTGGCTATTACATCATCATAGAAGCTTCATCTGTGTTCTACTATGGTGCTTTTAGTGTCTCCGCATACCGCAGGACGCGACATAGCTTTGCAGACGATAAGTACAATCGTTTCAGAGACAAGAGCGGCCAATGTGACGATCTGGCTTTAAGTCGATTCGATAACAAATGACGAAAACGGACGGATTTCTCAGGTTTTTACTACATATGAACTCTTTTCAAATTCTCCCGTGCAACTCGGCTGCTAGTCCTCCTTTCATGCAGAATCTTAAGGTCCTAGCTCATGTAGAAGGCACCAAAGCCAGCTAAAAAGTCAATAAGCAGTACCTAAAACTTGAATTGTACTACTTCTTACTGGGTATTACATCGACTTAGAAGCTTCATCTGTGTTCTACTATGGTGATTTTATTGTCTCCGCATACCGCAGCACGCGACATAGCTTTGCAGACGATAAGTACAACCGTTTCAGAGATAAGAGCGGCCAATGTGACGATCGGGCTTTAAGTCGATTCGATAACAAATGACGAAAACGGACGGATTTCTCAGGTTTCTACTACATATGAACACATTTCACATTCTCCCGTGCAACGCGGCTGCTAGTCCTCCTTTCATGCAGAATCTTAAGGTCCTAGCTCATGTCCAAGGCACCAAAGCCAGCTAAAAAGTCAATAATCGATACCTAAAACTTGAATTGTACTACTTCTTACTGGCTATTACATCAACTTAGAAGCTTCATCTGTGTTCTACCATGGTGCTTTTAGTGTCTCCGCACACCGCAGCACGTGACATAGCTTTGCAGACGATAAGTACAACCGTTTCAGAGAGAAGAGCGGCCAATGTGACGATCTGGCTTTAAGTCGATTCGATAACAAATGACGAAAACGGACGGATTTCTCAGGTTTTTACTACATATGAACACTTTTCACATTCTCCCGTGCAACTCGGCTGCTAGTCCTCCTTTCATGCAGAATCTTAAGGTCCTAGCTCATGTCCAAGGCACCAAAGCCAGCTAAAAAGTCAATAATCGATACCTAAAACTTGAATTGTACTACTTCTTACTGGCTATTACATCAACTTAGAAGCTTCATCTGTGTTCTACCATGGTGCTTTTAGTGTCTCCGCACACCGCAGCACGCGACATAGCTTTGCAGACGATAAGTACAACCGTTTAAGAGAAAAGAGGGGCCAATGTGACGATCTGGCTTTAAGTCGATTCGATAACAAATGACGAAAACGGACGGATTTCTCAGGTTTTTACTACATATGAACACTTTTCACATTCTCCCGTGCAACTCGGCTGCTAGTCCTCCTTTCATGCAGAATCTTAAGGTCCTAGCTCATGTCCAAGGCACCAAAGCCAGCTAAAAAGTCAATAATCGATACCTAAAACTTGAATTGTACTACTTCTTACTGGCTATTACATCATCATAGAAGCTTCATCTGTGTTCTACTATGGTGCTTTTAGTGTCTCCGCATACCGCAGGACGCGACATAGCTTTGCAGACGATAAGTACAACCGTTTCAGAGAGAAGAGCGGCCAATGTGACGATCTGGCTTTAAGTCGATTCGATAACAAATGACGAAAACGGACGGATTTCTCAGGTTTTTACTACGTATGAACTCTTTTCAAATTCTCCCGTGCAACTCGGCTGCTAGTCCTCCTTTCATGCAGAATCTTAAGGTCCTAGCTCATGTCCAAGGCACCAAAGCCAGCTAAAAAGTCAATAAGCAGTACCTAAAACTTGAATTGTACTACTTCTTACTGGCTATTACATCGACTTAGAAGCTTCATCTGTGTTCTACTATGGTGATTTTATTGTCTCCGCATACCGCAGCACGCGACATAGCTTTGCAGACGATAAGTACAACCGTTTCAGAGAGAAGAGCGGCCAATGTGACGATCTGGCTTTAAGTCGATTCGATAACAAATGACGAAAACGGACGGATTTCTCAGGTTTCTACTACATATGAACACATTTCACATTCTCCCGTGCAACACGGCTGCTGGTCCTCCTTTCATGCAGAATCTTAAGGTCCTAGCTCATGTCCAAGGCACCAAAGCCAGCTAAAAAGTCAGTAATCGATACCTAAAACTTGAATTGTACTACTTCTTACTGGCTATTACATCAACTTAGAAGCTTCATCTGTGTTCTACCATGGTGCTTTTAGTGTCTCCGCACACCGCAGCACATGACATAGCTTTGCAGACGATAAGTACAACCGTTTCAGAGAGAAGAGCGGCCAATGTGACGATCTGGCTTTAAGTCGATTCGATAACAAATGACGAAAACGGACGGATTTCTCAGGTTTTTACTACATATGAACACTTTTCACATTCTCCCGTGCAACTCGGCTGCTAGTCCTCCTTTCATGCAGAATCTTAAGGTCCTAGCTCATGTCCAAGGCACCAAAGCCAGCTAAAAAGTCAATAATCGATACCTAAAACTTGAATTGTACTACTTCTTACTGGCTATTACATCAACTTAGAAGCTTCATCTGTGTTCTACCATGGTGCTTTTAGTGTCTCCGCACACCGCAGCACGCGACATAGCTTTGCAGACGATAAGTACAACCGTTTAAGAGAAAAGAGGGGCCAATGTGACGATCTGGCTTTAAGTCGATTCGATAACAAATGACGAAAACGGACGGATTTCTCAGGTTTTTACTACATATGAACACTTTTCACATTCTCCCGTGCAACTCGGCTGCTAGTCCTCCTTTCATGCAGAATCTTAAGGTCCTAGCTCATGTCCAAGGCACCAAAGCCAGCTAAAAAGTCAATAATCGATACCTAAAACTTGAATTGTACTACTTCTTACTGGCTATTACATCATCATAGAAGCTTCATCTGTGTTCTACTATGGTGCTTTTAGTGTCTCCGCATACCGCAGGACGCGACATAGCTTTGCAGACGATAAGTACAACCGTTTCAGAGAGAAGAGCGGCCAATGTGACGATCTGGCTTTAAGTCGATTCGATAACAAATGACGAAAACGGACGGATTTCTCAGGTTTTTACTACATATGAACACTATTCACATTCTCCCATCCAACGCGGCTGCTAGTCCTCCTTTCATGCAGAATCTTAAGGTCCTAGCTCATGTCCAAGGCACCAAAGCCAGCTAAAAAGTCAATAATCGATAATTAAACTTGAATTGTACTACTTCTTACTGGCTATTACATCATCATAGAAGCTTCATCTGTGTTCTACTATGGTGCTTTTAGTGTCTCCGCATACCGCAGCACGCGACATAGCTTTGCAGACGATAAGTACAATCGTTTCAGAGAGAAGAGCGGCCAATGTGACGATCTGGCTTTAAGTCGATTCGATAACAAATGACGAAAACGGACGGATTTCTCAGGTTTTTACTACATATGAACACTTTTCACATTGTCCCGTGCAACTCGGCTGCTAGTCCTAATTTTGATGCAGAATCTTAAGGTCCTAGCTCATGTCCAAGGCAACAAAGCCAGCTGAAAAATCAATAATCGATACCTAAAACTTGAATTGTACTACTTCTTACTGGCTATTACATCAACTTAGAAGCTTCATCTGTGTTCTACTATGGTGCTTTTAGTGTCTCCGCATACCGCAGCACGGACATAGCTTTGAAGACGATAAGTACAACCGTTTCAGAGAGAAGAGCGGCCAATGTGACGATCTGGCTTTAAGTCGATTCGATAACAAATGACTAAAACGGACGGATTTCTCAGGTTTTTACTACATATGAATACTTTTCACATTCTCCCTTGCAACTCGGCTGCTAGTCCTCCATTCATGCAGAATCTTAAGGTCCTAGCTCATGTCCAAGGCACCAAAGCCAGCTAAAAAGTCAATAATCGATACCTAATACTTGAATTGTACTACTTCTTACTGTCTATTACATCAACTTAGAAGCTTCATCTGTGTTCTACTATGGTGCTTTTAGAGTCTCCGCATACCGCAGCACGCGACATAGCTTTGCAGACGATAAGTACAACCGTTTCAGAGAGAAGAGCGGCCAATGTGACGATCTGGCTTTAAGTCGATTCGATAACAAATGACGAAAACGGACGGATTTCTTAGGTTTTTACTACATATGAACTCTTTTCAAATTCTCCCGTGCAACTCGGCTGCTAGTCCTCCTTTCATGCAGAATCTTAAGGTCCTAGCTCATGTCCAAGGCACCAAAGCCAGCTAAAAAGTCAATAAGCAGTACCTAAAACTTGAATTGTACTACTTCTTACTGGCTATTACATCGACTTAGAAGCTTCCTCTGTGTTCTACTATGGTGATTATATTGTCTCCGCATACCGCAGCACGCGACATAGCTTTGCAGACGATAAGTACAACCGTTTCAGAGAGAAGAGCGGCCAATGTGACGATCTGGCTTTAAGTCGATTCGATAACAAATGACGAAAACGGACGGATTTCTCAGGTTTTTACTACATATGAACACTTTTCACATTCTCCTATCCAACGCGGCTGCTAGTCCTCCTTTCATGCAGAATCTTAAGGTCCTAGCTCATGTCCAAGGCACCAAAGCCAGCTAAAAAGTCAATAATCGATACCTAAAACTTGAATTGTACTACTTCTTACTGGCTATTACATCATCATAGAAGCTTCATCTGTGTTCTACTATGGTGCTTTTAGTGTCTCCGCATACCGCAGGACGCGACATAGCTTTGCAGACGATAAGTACAATCGTTTCAGAGACAAGAGCGGCCAATGTGACGATCTGGCTTTAAGTCGATTCGATAACAAATGACGAAAGCGGACGGATTTCTCAGGTTTTTACTACATATGAACTCTTTTCAAATTCTCCCGTGCAACTCGGCTGCTAGTCCTCCTTTCATGCAGAATCTTCAGGTCCTAGCTCATGTAGAAGGCACCAAAGCCAGCTAAAAAGTCAATAAGCAGTACCTAAAACTTGAATTGTACTACTTCTTACTGGGTATTACATCGACTTAGAAGCTTCATCTGTGTTCTACTATGGTGCTTTTATTGTCTCTGCATACCGCAGCACGCGACATAGCTTTGCAGACGATAAGTACAACCGTTTCAGAGATAAGAGCGGCCAATGTGACGATCGGGCTTTAAGTCGATTCGATAACAAATGACGAAAACGGACGGATTTCTCAGGTTTCTACTACATATGAACACATTTCACATTCTCCCGTGCAACGCGGCTGCTAGTCCTCCTTTCATGCAGAATCTTAAGGTCCTAGCTCATGTCCAAGGCACCAAAGCCAGCTAAAAAGTCAATAATCGATACCTAAAACTTGAATTGTACTACTTCTTACTGGCTATTACATCAACTTAGAAGCTTCATCTGTGTTCTACCATGGTGCTTTTAGTGTCTCCGCACACCGCAGCACGTGACATAGCTTTGCAGACGATAAGTACAACCGTTTCAGAGAGAAGAGCGGCCAATGTGACGATCTGGCTTTAAGTCGATTCGATAACAAATGACGAAAACGGACGGATTTCTCAGGTTTTTACTACATATGAACACTTTTCACATTCTCCCGTGCAACTCGGCTGCTAGTCCTCCTTTAATGCAGAATCTTAAGGTCCTAGCTCATGTAGAAGGCACCAAAGCCAGCTAAAAAGTCAATAATCGATACCTAAAACTTGAATTGTACTACTTCTTACTGGCTATTACATCAACTTAGAAGCTTCATCTGTGTTCTACCATGGTGCTTTTAGTGTCTCCGCACACCGCAGCACGCGACATAGCTTTGCAGACGATAAGTACAACCGTTTAAGAGAAAAGAGGGGCCAATGTGACGATCTGGCTTTAAGTCGATTCGATAACAAATGACGAAAACGGACGGATTTCTCAGGTTTTTACTACATATGAACACTTTTCACATTCTCCCGTGCAACTCGGCTGCTAGTCCTCCTTTCATGCAGAATCTTAAGGTCCTAGCTCATGTCCAAGGCACCAAAGCCAGCTAAAAAGTCAATAATCGATACCTAAAACTTGAATTGTACTACTTCTTACTGGCTATTACATCATCATAGAAGCTTCATCTGTGTTCTACTATGGTGCTTTTAGTGTCTCCGCATACCGCAGGACGCGACATAGCTTTGCAGACGATAAGTACAACCGTTTCAGAGAGAAGAGCGGCCAATGTGACGATCTGGCTTTAAGTCGATTCGATAACAAATGACGAAAACGGACGGATTTCTCAGGTTTTTACTACATATGAACTCTTTTCAAATTCTCCCGTGCAACTCGGCTGCTAGTCCTCCTTTCATGCAGAATCTTAAGGTCCTAGCTCATGTCCAAGGCACCAAAGCCAGCTAAAAAGTCAATAAGCAGTACCTAAAACTTGAATTGTACTACGTCTTACTGGCTATTACATCGACTTAGAAGCTTCATCTGTGTTCTACTATGGTGATTTTATTGTCTCCGCATACCGCAGCACGCGACATAGCTTTGCAGACGATAAGTACAACCGTTTCAGAGAGAAGAGCGGCCAATGTGACGATCTGGCTTTAAGTCGATTCGATAACAAATGACGAAAACGGACGGATTTCTCAGGTTTCTACTACATATGAACACATTTCACAATCTCCCGTGCAACACGGCTGCTGGTCCTCCTTTCATGCAGAATCTTAAGGTCCTAGCTCATGTCCAAGGCACCAAAGCCAGCTAAAAAGTCAGTAATCGATACCTAAAACTTGAATTGTACTACTTCTTACTGGCTATTACATCAACTTAGAAGCTTCATCTGTGTTCTACCATGGTGCTTTTAGTGTCTCCGCACACCGCAGCACGCGACATAGCTTTGCAGACGATAAGTACAACCGTTTCAGAGAGAAGAGCGGCCAATGTGACGATCTGGCTTTAAGTCGATTCGATAACAAATGACGAAAACGGACGGATTTCTCAGGTTTTTACTACATATGAACACTTTTCACATTCTCCCGTGCAACTCGGCTGCTAGTCCTCCTTTCATGCAGAATCTTAAGGTCCTAGCTCATGTCCAAAGCACCAAAGCCAGCTAAAAAGTCAATAATCGATACCTAAAACTTGAATTGTACTACTTCTTACTGGCTATTACATCGACTTAGAAGCTTCCTCTGTGTTCTACTATGGTGATTTTATTGTCTCCGCATACCGCAGCACGCGACATAGCTTTGCAGACGATAAGTACAACCGTTTCAGAGAGAAGAGCGGCCAATGTGACGATCTGGCTTTAAGTCGATTCGATAACAAATGACGAAAACGGACGGATTTCTCAGGTTTTTACTACATATGAACACTTTTCACATTCTCCTATCCAACGCGGCTGCTAGTCCTCCTTTCATGCAGAATCTTAAGGTCCTAGCTCATGTCCAAGGCACCAAAGCCAGCTAAAAAGTCAATAATCGATACCTAAAACTTGAATTGTACTACTTCTTACTGGCTATTACATCATCATAGAAGCTTCATCTGTGTTCTACTATGGTGCTTTTAGTGTCTCCGCATACCGCAGGACGCGACATAGCTTTGCAGACGATAAGTACAATCGTTTCAGAGACAAGAGCGGCCAATGTGACGATCTGGCTTTAAGTCGATTCGATAACAAATGACGAAAACGGACGGATTTCTCAGGTTTTTACTACATATGAACTCTTTTCAAATTCTCCCGTGCAACTCGGCTGCTAGTCCTCCTTTCATGCAGAATCTTAAGGTCCTAGCTCATGTAGAAGGCACCAAAGCCAGCTAAAAAGTCAATAAGCAGTACCTAAAACTTGAATTGTACTACTTCTTACTGGGTATTACATCGACTTAGAAGCTTCATCTGTGTTCTACTATGGTGATTTTATTGTCTCCGCATACCGCAGCACGCGACATAGCTTTGCAGACGATAAGTACAACCGTTTCAGAGATAAGAGCGGCCAATGTGACGATCGGGCTTTAAGTCGATTCGATAACAAATGACGAAAACGGACGGATTTCTCAGGTTTCTACTACATATGAACACATTTCACATTCTCCCGTGCAACGCGGCTGCTAGTCCTCCTTTCATGCAGAATCTTAAGGTCCTAGCTCATGTCCAAGGCACCAAAGCCAGCTAAAAAGTCAATAATCGATACCTAAAACTTGAATTGTACTACTTCTTACTGGCTATTACATCAACTTAGAAGCTTCATCTGTGTTCTACCATGGTGCTTTTAGTGTCTCCGCACACCGCAGCACGTGACATAGCTTTGCAGACGATAAGTACAACCGTTTCAGAGAGAAGAGCGGCCAATGTGACGATCTGGCTTTAAGTCGATTCGATAACAAATGACGAAAACGGACGGATTTCTCAGGTTTTTACTACATATGAACACTTTTCACATTCTCCCGTGCAACTCGGCTGCTAGTCCTCCTTTCATGCAGAATCTTAAGGTCCTAGCTCATGTCCAAGGCACCAAAGCCAGCTAAAAAGTCAATAATCGATACCTAAAACTTGAATTGTACTACTTCTTACTGGCTATTACATCAACTTAGAAGCTTCATCTGTGTTCTACCATGGTGCTTTTAGTGTCTCCGCATACCGCAGGACGCGACATAGCTTTGCAGACGATAAGTACAACCGTTTCAGAGAGAAGAGCGGCCAATGTGACGATCTGGCTTTAAGTCGATTCGATAACAAATGACGAAAACGGACGGATTTCTCAGGTTTTTACTACATATGAACTCTTTTCAAATTCTCCCGTGCAACTCGGCTGCTAGTCCTCCTTTCATGCAGAATCTTAAGGTCCTAGCTCATGTCCAAGGCACCAAAGCCAGCTAAAAAGTCAATAAGCAGTACCTAAAACTTGAATTGTACTACTTCTTTCTGGCTATTACATCGACTTAGAAGCTTCATCTGTGTTCTACTATGGTGATTTTATTGTCTCCGCATACCGCAGCACGCGACATAGCTTTGCAGACGATAAGTACAACCGTTTCAGAGAGAAGAGCGGCCAATGTGACGATCTGGCTTTAAGTCGATTCGATAACAAATGACGAAAACGGACGGATTTCTCAGGTTTCTACTACATATGAACACATTTCACATTCTCCCGTGCAACACGGCTGCTGGTCCTCCTTTCATGCAGAATCTTAAGGTCCTAGCTCATGTCCAAGGCACCAAAGCCAGCTAAAAAGTCAGTAATCGATACCTAAAACTTGAATTGTACTACTTCTTACTGGCTATTACATCAACTTAGAAGCTTCATCTGTGTTCTACCATGGTGCTTTTAGTGTCTCCGCACACCGCAGCACGTGACATAGCTTTGCAGACGATAAGTACAACCGTTTCAGAGAGAAGAGCGGCCAATGTGACGATCTGGCTTTAAGTCGATTCGATAACAAATGACGAAAACGGACGGATTTCTCAGGTTTTTACTACATATGAACACTTTTCACATTCTCCCGTGCAACTCGGCTGCTAGTCCTCCTTTCATGCAGAATCTTAAGGTCCTAGCTCATGTCCAAGGCACCAAAGCCAGCTAAAAAGTCAATAATCGATACCTAAAACTTGAATTGTACTACTTCTTACTGGCTATTACATCAACTTAGAAGCTTCATCTGTGTTCTACCATGGTGCTTTTAGTGTCTCCGCACACCGCAGCACGCGACATAGCTTTGCAGACGATAAGTACAACCGTTTAAGAGAAAAGAGGGGCCAATGTGACGATCTGGCTTTAAGTCGATTCGATAACAAATGACGAAAACGGACGGATTTCTCAGGTTTTTACTACATATGAACACTTTTCACATTCTCCCGTGCAACTCGGCTGCTAGTCCTCCTTTCATGCAGAATCTTAAGGTCCTAGCTCATGTCCAAGGCACCAAAGCCAGCTAAAAAGTCAATAATCGATACCTAAAACTTGAATTGTACTACTTCTTACTGGCTATTACATCATCATAGAAGCTTCATCTGTGTTCTACTATGGTGCTTTTAGTGTCTCCGCATACCGCAGGACGCGACATAGCTTTGCAGACGATAAGTACAACCGTTTCAGAGAGAAGAGCGGCCAATGTGACGATCTGGCTTTAAGTCGATTCGATAACAAATGACGAAAACGGACGGATTTCTCAGGTTTTTACTACATATGAACACTATTCACATTCTCCCATCCAACGCGGCTGCTAGTCCTCCTTTCATGCAGAATCTTAAGGTCCTAGCTCATGTCCAAGGCACCAAAGCCAGCTAAAAAGTCAATAAGCAGTACCTAAAACTTGAATTGTACTACGTCTTACTGGCTATTACATCGACTTAGAAGCTTCATCTGTGTTCTACTATGGTGATTTTATTGTCTCCGCATACCGCAGCACGCGACATAGCTTTGCAGACGATAAGTACAACCGTTTCAGAGAGAAGAGCGGCCAATGTGACGATCTGGCTTTAAGTCGATTCGATAACAAATGACGAAAACGGACGGATTTCTCAGGTTTCTACTACATATGAACACATTTCACAATCTCCCGTGCAACACGGCTGCTGGTCCTCCTTTCATGCAGAATCTTAAGGTCCTAGCTCATGTCCAAGGCACCAAAGCCAGCTAAAAAGTCAGTAATCGATACCTAAAACTTGAATTGTACTACTTCTTACTGGCTATTACATCAACTTAGAAGCTTCATCTGTGTTCTACCATGGTGCTTTTAGTGTCTCCGCACACCGCAGCACGCGACATAGCTTTGCAGACGATAAGTACAACCGTTTCAGAGAGAAGAGCGGCCAATGTGACGATCTGGCTTTAAGTCGATTCGATAACAAATGACGAAAACGGACGGATTTCTCAGGTTTTTACTACATATGAACACTTTTCACATTCTCCCGTGCAACTCGGCTGCTAGTCCTCCTTTCATGCAGAATCTTAAGGTCCTAGCTCATGTCCAAAGCACCAAAGCCAGCTAAAAAGTCAATAATCGATACCTAAAACTTGAATTGTACTACTTCTTACTGGCTATTACATCGACTTAGAAGCTTCCTCTGTGTTCTACTATGGTGATTTTATTGTCTCCGCATACCGCAGCACGCGACATAGCTTTGCAGACGATAAGTACAACCGTTTCAGAGAGAAGAGCGGCCAATGTGACGATCTGGCTTTAAGTCGATTCGATAACAAATGACGAAAACGGACGGATTTCTCAGGTTTTTACTACATATGAACACTTTTCACATTCTCCTATCCAACGCGGCTGCTAGTCCTCCTTTCATGCAGAATCTTAAGGTCCTAGCTCATGTCCAAGGCACCAAAGCCAGCTAAAAAGTCAATAATCGATACCTAAAACTTGAATTGTACTACTTCTTACTGGCTATTACATCATCATAGAAGCTTCATCTGTGTTCTACTATGGTGCTTTTAGTGTCTCCGCATACCGCAGGACGCGACATAGCTTTGCAGACGATAAGTACAATCGTTTCAGAGACAAGAGCGGCCAATGTGACGATCTGGCTTTAAGTCGATTCGATAACAAATGACGAAAACGGACGGATTTCTCAGGTTTTTACTACATATGAACTCTTTTCAAATTCTCCCGTGCAACTCGGCTGCTAGTCCTCCTTTCATGCAGAATCTTAAGGTCCTAGCTCATGTAGAAGGCACCAAAGCCAGCTAAAAAGTCAATAAGCAGTACCTAAAACTTGAATTGTACTACTTCTTACTGGGTATTACATCGACTTAGAAGCTTCATCTGTGTTCTACTATGGTGATTTTATTGTCTCCGCATACCGCAGCACGCGACATAGCTTTGCAGACGATAAGTACAACCGTTTCAGAGATAAGAGCGGCCAATGTGACGATCGGGCTTTAAGTCGATTCGATAACAAATGACGAAAACGGACGGATTTCTCAGGTTTCTACTACATATGAACACATTTCACATTCTCCCGTGCAACGCGGCTGCTAGTCCTCCTTTCATGCAGAATCTTAAGGTCCTAGCTCATGTCCAAGGCACCAAAGCCAGCTAAAAAGTCAATAATCGATACCTAAAACTTGAATTGTACTACTTCTTACTGGCTATTACATCAACTTAGAAGCTTCATCTGTGTTCTACCATGGTGCTTTTAGTGTCTCCGCACACCGCAGCACGTGACATAGCTTTGCAGACGATAAGTACAACCGTTTCAGAGAGAAGAGCGGCCAATGTGACGATCTGGCTTTAAGTCGATTCGATAACAAATGACGAAAACGGACGGATTTCTCAGGTTTTTACTACATATGAACACTTTTCACATTCTCCCGTGCAACTCGGCTGCTAGTCCTCCTTTCATGCAGAATCTTAAGGTCCTAGCTCATGTCCAAGGCACCAAAGCCAGCTAAAAAGTCAATAATCGATACCTAAAACTTGAATTGTACTACTTCTTACTGGCTATTACATCAACTTAGAAGCTTCATCTGTGTTCTACTATGGTGATTTTATTGTCTCCGCATACCGCAGCACGCGACATAGCTTTGCAGACGATAAGTACAACCGTTTCAGAGAGAAGAGCGGCCAATGTGACGATCTGGCTTTAAGTCGATTCGATAACAAATGACGAAAACGGACGGATTTCTCAGGTTTCTACTACATATGAACACATTTCACATTCTCCCGTGCAACACGGCTGCTGGTCCTCCTTTCATGCAGAATCTTAAGGTCCTAGCTCATGTCCAAGGCACCAAAGCCAGCTAAAAAGTCAGTAATCGATACCTAAAACTTGAATTGTACTACTTCTTACTGGCTATTACATCAACTTAGAAGCTTCATCTGTGTTCTACCATGGTGCTTTTAGTGTCTCCGCACACCGCAGCACGTGACATAGCTTTGCAGACGATAAGTACAACCGTTTCAGAGAGAAGAGCGGCCAATGTGACGATCTGGCTTTAAGTCGATTCGATAACAAATGACGAAAACGGACGGATTTCTCAGGTTTTTACTACATATGAACACTTTTCACATTCTCCCGTGCAACTCGGCTGCTAGTCCTCCTTTCATGCAGAATCTTAAGGTCCTAGCTCATGTCCAAGGCACCAAAGCCAGCTAAAAAGTCAATAATCGATACCTAAAACTTGAATTGTACTACTTCTTACTGGCTATTACATCAACTTAGAAGCTTCATCTGTGTTCTACCATGGTGCTTTTAGTGTCTCCGCACACCGCAGCACGCGACATAGCTTTGCAGACGATAAGTACAACCGTTTAAGAGAAAAGAGGGGCCAATGTGACGATCTGGCTTTAAGTCGATTCGATAACAAATGACGAAAACGGACGGATTTCTCAGGTTTTTACTACATATGAACACTTTTCACATTCTCCCGTGCAACTCGGCTGCTAGTCCTCCTTTCATGCAGAATCTTAAGGTCCTAGCTCATGTCCAAGGCACCAAAGCCAGCTAAAAAGTCAATAATCGATACCTAAAACTTGAATTGTACTACTTCTTACTGGCTATTACATCATCATAGAAGCTTCATCTGTGTTCTACTATGGTGCTTTTAGTGTCTCCGCATACCGCAGGACGCGACATAGCTTTGCAGACGATAAGTACAACCGTTTCAGAGAGAAGAGCGGCCAATGTGACGATCTGGCTTTAAGTCGATTCGATAACAAATGACGAAAACGGACGGATTTCTCAGGTTTTTACTACATATGAACACTATTCACATTCTCCCATCCAACGCGGCTGCTAGTCCTCCTTTCATGCAGAATCTTAAGGTCCTAGCTCATGTCCAAGGCACCAAAGCCAGCTAAAAAGTCAATAAGCAGTACCTAAAACTTGAATTGTACTACGTCTTACTGGCTATTACATCGACTTAGAAGCTTCATCTGTGTTCTACTATGGTGATTTTATTGTCTCCGCATACCGCAGCACGCGACATAGCTTTGCAGACGATAAGTACAACCGTTTCAGAGAGAAGAGCGGCCAATGTGACGATCTGGCTTTAAGTCGATTCGATAACAAATGACGAAAACGGACGGATTTCTCAGGTTTCTACTACATATGAACACATTTCACAATCTCCCGTGCAACACGGCTGCTGGTCCTCCTTTCATGCAGAATCTTAAGGTCCTAGCTCATGTCCAAGGCACCAAAGCCAGCTAAAAAGTCAGTAATCGATACCTAAAACTTGAATTGTACTACTTCTTACTGGCTATTACATCAACTTAGAAGCTTCATCTGTGTTCTACCATGGTGCTTTTAGTGTCTCCGCACACCGCAGCACGCGACATAGCTTTGCAGACGATAAGTACAACCGTTTCAGAGAGAAGAGCGGCCAATGTGACGATCTGGCTTTAAGTCGATTCGATAACAAATGACGAAAACGGACGGATTTCTCAGGTTTTTACTACATATGAACACTTTTCACATTCTCCCGTGCAACTCGGCTGCTAGTCCTCCTTTCATGCAGAATCTTAAGGTCCTAGCTCATGTCCAAAGCACCAAAGCCAGCTAAAAAGTCAATAATCGATACCTAAAACTTGAATTGTACTACTTCTTACTGGCTATTACATCGACTTAGAAGCTTCCTCTGTGTTCTACTATGGTGATTTTATTGTCTCCGCATACCGCAGCACGCGACATAGCTTTGCAGACGATAAGTACAACCGTTTCAGAGAGAAGAGCGGCCAATGTGACGATCTGGCTTTAAGTCGATTCGATAACAAATGACGAAAACGGACGGATTTCTCAGGTTTTTACTACATATGAACACTTTTCACATTCTCCTATCCAACGCGGCTGCTAGTCCTCCTTTCATGCAGAATCTTAAGGTCCTAGCTCATGTCCAAGGCACCAAAGCCAGCTAAAAAGTCAATAATCGATACCTAAAACTTGAATTGTACTACTTCTTACTGGCTATTACATCATCATAGAAGCTTCATCTGTGTTCTACTATGGTGCTTTTAGTGTCTCCGCATACCGCAGGACGCGACATAGCTTTGCAGACGATAAGTACAATCGTTTCAGAGACAAGAGCGGCCAATGTGACGATCTGGCTTTAAGTCGATTCGATAACAAATGACGAAAACGGACGGATTTCTCAGGTTTTTACTACATATGAACTCTTTTCAAATTCTCCCGTGCAACTCGGCTGCTAGTCCTCCTTTCATGCAGAATCTTAAGGTCCTAGCTCATGTAGAAGGCACCAAAGCCAGCTAAAAAGTCAATAAGCAGTACCTAAAACTTGAATTGTACTACTTCTTACTGGGTATTACATCGACTTAGAAGCTTCATCTGTGTTCTACTATGGTGATTTTATTGTCTCCGCATACCGCAGCACGCGACATAGCTTTGCAGACGATAAGTACAACCGTTTCAGAGATAAGAGCGGCCAATGTGACGATCGGGCTTTAAGTCGATTCGATAACAAATGACGAAAACGGACGGATTTCTCAGGTTTCTACTACATATGAACACATTTCACATTCTCCCGTGCAACGCGGCTGCTAGTCCTCCTTTCATGCAGAATCTTAAGGTCCTAGCTCATGTCCAAGGCACCAAAGCCAGCTAAAAAGTCAATAATCGATACCTAAAACTTGAATTGTACTACTTCTTACTGGCTATTACATCAACTTAGAAGCTTCATCTGTGTTCTACCATGGTGCTTTTAGTGTCTCCGCACACCGCAGCACGTGACATAGCTTTGCAGACGATAAGTACAACCGTTTCAGAGAGAAGAGCGGCCAATGTGACGATCTGGCTTTAAGTCGATTCGATAACAAATGACGAAAACGGACGGATTTCTCAGGTTTTTACTACATATGAACACTTTTCACATTCTCCCGTGCAACTCGGCTGCTAGTCCTCCTTTCATGCAGAATCTTAAGGTCCTAGCTCATGTCCAAGGCACCAAAGCCAGCTAAAAAGTCAATAATCGATACCTAAAACTTGAATTGTACTACTTCTTACTGGCTATTACATCAACTTAGAAGCTTCATCTGTGTTCTACCATGGTGCTTTTAGTGTCTCCGCATACCGCAGGACGCGACATAGCTTTGCAGACGATAAGTACAACCGTTTCAGAGAGAAGAGCGGCCAATGTGACGATCTGGCTTTAAGTCGATTCGATAACAAATGACGAAAACGGACGGATTTCTCAGGTTTTTACTACATATGAACTCTTTTCAAATTCTCCCGTGCAACTCGGCTGCTAGTCCTCCTTTCATGCAGAATCTTAAGGTCCTAGCTCATGTCCAAGGCACCAAAGCCAGCTAAAAAGTCAATAAGCAGTACCTAAAACTTGAATTGTACTACTTCTTTCTGGCTATTACATCGACTTAGAAGCTTCATCTGTGTTCTACTATGGTGATTTTATTGTCTCCGCATACCGCAGCACGCGACATAGCTTTGCAGACGATAAGTACAACCGTTTCAGAGAGAAGAGCGGCCAATGTGACGATCTGGCTTTAAGTCGATTCGATAACAAATGACGAAAACGGACGGATTTCTCAGGTTTCTACTACATATGAACACATTTCACATTCTCCCGTGCAACACGGCTGCTGGTCCTCCTTTCATGCAGAATCTTAAGGTCCTAGCTCATGTCCAAGGCACCAAAGCCAGCTAAAAAGTCAGTAATCGATACCTAAAACTTGAATTGTACTACTTCTTACTGGCTATTACATCAACTTAGAAGCTTCATCTGTGTTCTACCATGGTGCTTTTAGTGTCTCCGCACACCGCAGCACGTGACATAGCTTTGCAGACGATAAGTACAACCGTTTCAGAGAGAAGAGCGGCCAATGTGACGATCTGGCTTTAAGTCGATTCGATAACAAATGACGAAAACGGACGGATTTCTCAGGTTTTTACTACATATGAACACTTTTCACATTCTCCCGTGCAACTCGGCTGCTAGTCCTCCTTTCATGCAGAATCTTAAGGTCCTAGCTCATGTCCAAGGCACCAAAGCCAGCTAAAAAGTGTATAATCGATACCTAAAACTTGAATTGTACTACTTCTTACTGGCTATTACATCAACTTAGAAGCTTCATCTGTGTTCTACCATGGTGCTTTTAGTGTCTCCGCACACCGCAGCACGCGACATAGCTTTGCAGACGATAAGTACAACCGTTTAAGAGAAAAGAGGGGCCAATGTGACGATCTGGCTTTAAGTCGATTCGATAACAAATGACGAAAACGGACGGATTTCTCAGGTTTTTACTACATATGAACACTTTTCACATTCTCCCGTGCAACTCGGCTGCTAGTCCTCCTTTCATGCAGAATCTTAAGGTCCTAGCTCATGTCCAAGGCACCAAAGCCAGCTAAAAAGTCAATAATCGATACCTAAAACTTGAATTGTACTACTTCTTACTGGCTATTACATCATCATAGAAGCTTCATCTGTGTTCTACTATGGTGCTTTTAGTGTCTCCGCATACCGCAGGACGCGACATAGCTTTGCAGACGATAAGTACAACCGTTTCAGAGAGAAGAGCGGCCAATGTGACGATCTGGCTTTAAGTCGATTCGATAACAAATGACGAAAACGGACGGATTTCTCAGGTTTTTACTACATATGAACACTATTCACATTCTCCCATCCAACGCGGCTGCTAGTCCTCCTTTCATGCAGAATCTTAAGGTCCTAGCTCATGTCCAAGGCACCAAAGCCAGCTAAAAAGTCAATAATCGATACCTAAAACTTGAATTGTACTACTTCTCACTGGCTATTACATCATCATAGAAGCTTCATCTGTGTTCTACTATGGTGCTTTTAGTGTCTCCGCATACCGCAGCACGCGACATAGCTTTGCAGACGATAAGTACAATCGTTTCAGAGAGAAGAGCGGCCAATGTGACGATCTGGCTTTAAGTCGATTCGATAACAAATGACGAAATCGGACGGATTTCTCAGGTTTTTAGTACATATGAACACTTTTCACATTGTCCCGTGCAACTCGGCTGCTAGTCCTAATTTTGATGCAGAATCTTAAGGTCCTAGCTCATGTCCAAGGCACCAAAGCCAGCTGAAAAATCAATAATCGATACCTAAAACTTGAATTGTACTACTTCTTACTGGCTATTACATCAACTTAGAAGCTTCATCTGTGTTCTACTATGGTGCTTTTAGTGTCTCCGCATACCGCAGCACGGACATAGCTTTGAAGACGATAAGTACAACCGTTTCAGAGAGAAGAGCGGCCAATGTGACGATCTGGCTTTAAGTCGATTCGATAACAAATGACTAAAACGGACGGATTTCTCAGGTTTTTACTACATATGAATACTTTTCACATTCTCCCTTGCAACTCGGCTGCTAGTCCTCCATTCATGCAGAATCTTAAGGTCCTAGCTCATGTCCAAGGCACCAAAGCCAGCTAAAAAGTCAATAATCGATACCTAAAACTTGAATTGTACTACTTCTTACTGGCTATTACATCATCATAGAAGCTTCATCTGTGTTCTACTATGGTGCTTTTAGTGTCTCCGCATACCGCAGGACGCGACATAGCTTTGCAGACGATAAGTACAATCGTTTCAGAGACAAGAGCGGCCAATGTGACGATCTGGCTTTAAGTCGATTCGATAACAAATGACGAAAACGGACGGATTTCTCAGGTTTTTACTACATATGAACTCTTTTCAAATTCTCCCGTGCAACTCGGCTGCTAGTCCTCCTTTCATGCAGAATCTTAAGGTCCTAGCTCATGTAGAAGGCACCAAAGCCAGCTAAAAAGTCAATAAGCAGTACCTAAAACTTGAATTGTACTACTTCTTACTGGGTATTACATCGACTTAGAAGCTTCATCTGTGTTCTACTATGGTGCTTTTATTGTCTCCGCATACCGCAGCACGCGACATAGCTTTGCAGACGATAAGTACAACCGTTTCAGAGATAAGAGCGGCCAATGTGACGATCGGGCTTTAAGTCGATTCGATAACAAATGACGAAAACGGACGGATTTCTCAGGTTTCTACTACATATGAACACATTTCACATTCTCCCGTGCAACGCGGCTGCTAGTCCTCCTTTCATGCAGAATCTTAAGGTCCTAGCTCATGTCCAAGGCACCAAAGCCAGCTAAAAAGTCAATAATCGATACCTAAAACTTGAATTGTACTACTTCTTACTGGCTATTACATCAACTTAGAAGCTTCATCTGTGTTCTACCATGGTGCTTTTAGTGTCTCCGCACACCGCAGCACGTGACATAGCTTTGCAGACGATAAGTACAACCGTTTCAGAGAGAAGAGCGGCCAATGTGACGATCTGGCTTTAAGTCGATTCGATAACAAATGACGAAAACGGACGGATTTCTCAGGTTTTTACTACATATGAACACTTTTCACATTCTCCCCTGCAACTCGGCTGCTAGTCCTCCTTTCATGCAGAATCTTAAGGTCCTAGCTCATGTCCAAGGCACCAAAGCCAGCTAAAAAGTCAATAATCGATACCTAAAACTTGAATTGTACTACTTCTTACTGGCTATTACATCAACTTAGAAGCTTCATCTGTGTTCTACCATGGTGCTTTTAGTGTCTCCGCACACCGCAGCACGCGACATAGCTTTGCAGACGATAAGTACAACCGTTTAAGAGAAAAGAGGGGCCAATGTGACGATTTGGCTTTAAGTCGATTCGATAACAAATGACGAAAACGGACGGATTTCTCAGGTTTTTACTACATATGAACACTTTTCACATTCTCCCGTGCAACTCGGCTGCTAGTCCTCCTTTCATGCAGAATCTTAAGGTCCTAGCTCATGTCCAAGGCACCAAAGCCAGCTAAAAAGTCAATAATCGATACCTAAAACTTGAATTGTACTACTTCTTACTGGCTATTACATCATCATAGAAGCTTCATCTGTGTTCTACTATGGTGCTTTTAGTGTCTCCGCATACCGCAGGACGCGACATAGCTTTGCAGACGATAAGTACAACCGTTTCAGAGAGAAGAGCGGCCAATGTGACGATCTGGCTTTAAGTCGATTCGATAACAAATGACGAAAACGGACGGATTTCTCAGGTTTTTACTACATATGAACTCTTTTCAAATTCTCCCGTGCAACTCGGCTGCTAGTCCTCCTTTCATGCAGAATCTTAAGGTCCTAGCTCATGTCCAAGGCACCAAAGCCAGCTAAAAAGTCAATAAGCAGTACCTAAAACTTGAATTGTACTACTTCTTACTGGCTATTACATCGACTTAGAAGCTTCATCTGTGTTCTACTATGGTGATTTTATTGTCTCCGCATACCGCAGCACGCGACATAGCTTTGCAGACGATAAGTACAACCGTTTCAGAGAGAAGAGCGGCCAATGTGACGATCTGGCTTTAAGTCGATTCGATAACAAATGACGAAAACGGACGGATTTCTCAGGTTTCTACTACATATGAACACATGTCACATTCTCCCGTGCAACACGGCTGCTGGTCCTCCTTTCATGCAGAATCTTAAGGTCCTAGCTCATGTCCAAGGCACCAAAGCCAGCTAAAAAGTCAGTAATCGATACCTAAAACTTGAATTGTACTACTTCTTACTGGCTATTACATCAACTTAGAAGCTTCATCTGTGTTCTACCATGGTGCTTTTAGTGTCTCCGCACACCGCAGCACGCGACATAGCTTTGCAGACGATAAGTACAACCGTTTCAGAGAGAAGAGCGGCCAATGTGACGATCTGGCTTTAAGTCGATTCGATAACAAATGACGAAAACGGACGGATTTCTCAGGTTTTTACTACATATGAACACTTTTCACATTCTCCCGTGCAACTCGGCTGCTAGTCCTCCTTTCATGCAGAATCTTAAGGTCCTAGCTCATGTCCAAGGCACCAAAGCCAGCTAAAAAGTCAATAATCGATACCTAAAACTTGACTTGTACTACTTCTTACTCGCTATTACATCATCTTAGAAGCTTCATCTGTGTTCTACTATGGTGCTTTTAGTGTCTCCGCATACCGCAGCACGCGAAAAAGCTTTCCAGACGATAAGTACAACCGTTTCAGAGAAAAGAGCAGCCAATGTGACGATCTGGCTTTAAGTCGATTCGATAACAAATGACGAAAACGGACGGATTTCTCAGGTTTTTACTACATATGAACACTTTTCACATTGTCCCGTGCAACTCGGCTGCTAGTCCTCCTTTTGATGCAGAATCTTAAGGTCGTAGCTCATGTCCAAGGCACCACAGCCAGCTAAAAAGTCAATAATCGATACCGAAAACTTGAATTGTACTACTTCTTACTGGCTATTACATCAAATTAGAAGCTTCATCTGTGTTCAATTGTGGTGGTTTTAGTGTCTCCGCCTACTGCAGCATACGACATAGCTTTGCAGACGATAAGTACAACCGTTTCAGAGAGAAAAGAGCGGCCAATGTGACGATCGGGCTTTAAGTCGATTCGATAACAAATGACGAAAACGGACGGATTTCTCAGGTTTCTACTACATATGAACACATTTCACATTCTCCCGTGCAACGCGGCTGCTAGTGCTCCTTTCATGCAGAATCTTAAGGTCCTAGCTCATGTCCAAGGCACCAAAGCCAGCTAAAAAGTCAATAATCGATACCTAAAACTTGAATTGTACTACTTCTTACTGGCTATTACATCAACTTAGAAGCTTCATCTGTGTTCTACCATGGTGCTTTTAGTGTCTCCGCACACCGCAGCACGCGACATAGCTTTGCAGACGATAAGTACAACCGTTTCAGAGAAAAGAGGGGCCAATGTGACGATCTGGCTTTAAGTCGATTCGATAACAAATGACGAAAACGGACGGATTTCTCAGGTTTTTACTACATATGAACACTTTTCACATTCTCCCGTGCAACTCGGCTGCTAGTCCTCCTTTCATGCAGAATCGTAAGGTCCTAGCTCATGTCCAAGGCACCAAAGCCAGCTAAAAAGTCAATAATCGATACCTAAAACTTGACTTGTACTACTTCTTACTGGCTATTACATCATCTTAGAAGCTTCATCTGTGTTCTACTATGGTGCTTTTAGTGTCTCCGCATACCGCAGCACGCGACATAGCTTTGCAGACGATAAGTACAACCGTTTCAGAGAAAAGAGCAGCCAATGTGACGATCTGGCTTTAAGTCGATTCGATAACAAATGACGAAAACGGACGGATTTCTCAGGTTTTTACTACATATGAACACTTTTCACATTGTCCCGTGCAACTCGGCTGCTAGTCCTCCTTTTGATGCAGAATCTTAAGGTCGTAGCTCATGTCCAAGGCACCACAGCCAGCTAAAAAGTCAATAATCGATACCTAAAACTTGAATTGTACTACTTCTTACTGGCTATTACATCATCATAGAAGCTTCATCTGTGTTCTACTATGGTGCTTTTAGTGTCTCCGCATACCGCAGGACGCGACATAGCTTTGCAGACGATAAGTACAACCGTTTCAGAGAGAAGAGCGGCCAATGTGACGATCTGGCTTTAAGTCGATTCGATAACAAATGACGAAAACGGACGGATTTCTCAGGTTTTTACTACATATGAACTCTTTTCAAATTCTCCCGTGCAACTCGGCTGCTAGTCCTCCTTTCATGCAGAATCTTAAGGTCCTAGCTCATGTCCAAGGCACCAAAGCCAGCTAAAAAGTCAATAAGCAGTACCTAAAACTTGAATTGTACTACTTCTTACTGGCTATTACATCGACTTAGAAGCTTCATCTGTGTTCTACTATGGTGATTTTATTGTCTCCGCATATCGCAGCACGCGACATAGCTTTGCAGACGATAAGTACAACCGTTTCAGAGAGAAGAGCGGCCAATGTGACGATCGGGCTTTAAGTCGATTCGATAACAAATGACGAAAACGGACGGATTTCTCAGGTTTCTACTACATATGAACACATTTCACATTCTCCCGTGCAACACGGCTGCTAGTCCTCCTTTCATGCAGAATCTTAAGGTCCTAGCTCATGTCCAAGGCACCAAAGCCAGCTAAAAAGTCAATAATCGATACCTAAAACTTGAATTGTACTACTTCTTACTGGCTATTACATCAACTTAGAAGCTTCATCTGTGTTCTACCATGGTGCTTTTAGTGTCTCCGCACACCGCAGCACGCGACATAGCTTTGCAGACGATAAGTACAACCGTTTCAGAGAGAAGAGCGGCCAATGTGACGATCTGGCTTTAAGTCGATTCGATAACAAATGACGAAAACGGACGGATTTCTCAGGTTTTTACTACATATGAACACTTTTCACATTCTCCCGTGCAACTCGGCTGCTAGTCCTCCGTTCATGCAGAATCTTAAGGTCCTAGCTCATGTCCAAGGCACCAAAGCCAGCTAAAAAGTCAATAATCGATACCTAAAACTTGACTTGTCCTACTTCTTACTGGCTATTACATCATCTTAGAAGCTTCATCTGTGTTCTACTATGGTGCTTTTAGTGTCTCCGCATACCGCAGCACGCGAAAAAGCTTCCCAGACGATAAGTACAACCGTTTCAGAGAAAAGAGCAGCCAATGTGACGATCTGGCTTTAAGTCGATTCGATAACAAATGACGAAAACGGACGGATTTCTCAGGTTTTTACTACATATGAACACTTTTCACATTGTCCCGTGCAACTCGGCTGCTAGTCCTCCTTTTGATGCAGAATCTTAAGGTCGTAGCTCATGTCCAAGGCACCACAGCCAGCTAAAAAATCAATAATCGTTACCTAAAACTTGAATTGTACTACATCTTACTGGCTATTACATCAACTTAGAAGCTTCATCTGTGTTCTACTATGGTGCTTTTAGTGTCTCCGCATACCGCAGCACGCAACATAGCTTTGAAGACGATAAGTACAACCGTTTCAGAGAGAAGAGCGGCCAATGTGACGATCGGGCTTTAAGTCGATTCGATAACAAATGACGAAAACGGACGGATTTCTCAGGTTTTTACTACATATGAATACTTTTCACATTCTCCCGTGCAACTCGGCTGCTAGTCCTCCTTTCATGCAGAATCTTAAGGTCCTAGCTCATGTCCAAGGCACCAAAGCCAGCTAAAAAGTCAATAATCGATACCGAAAACTTGAATTGTACTACTTCTTACTGGCTATTACATCAAATTAGAAGCTTCATCTGTGTTCAATTGTGGTGGTTTTAGTGTCTCCGCCTACTGCAGCATACGACATAGCTTTGCAGACGATAAGTACAACCGTTTCAGAGAGAAGAGCGGCCAATGTGACGATCTGGCTTTAAGTCGATTCGATAACAAATGACGAAAACGGACGGATTTCTCAGGTTTTTACTACATATGAACACTTTTCACATTGTCCCGTGCAACTCGGCTGCTAGTCCTCCTTTTGATGCAGAATCTTAAGGTCGTAGCTCATGTCCAAGGCACCACAGCCAGCTAAAAAGTCAATAATCGATACCTAAAACTTGAATTGTACTACTTCTTACTGGCTATTACATCATCATAGAAGCTTCATCTGTGTTCTACTATGGTGCTTTTAGTGTCTCCGCATACCGCAGGACGCGACATAGCTTTGCAGACGATAAGTACAACCGTTTCAGAGAGAAGAGCGGCCAATGTGACGATCTGGCTTTAAGTCGATTCGATAACAAATGACGAAAACGGACGGATTTCTCAGGTTTTTACTACATATGAACTCTTTTCAAATTCTCCCGTGCAACTCGGCTGCTAGTCCTCCTTTCATGCAGAATCTTAAGGTCCTAGCTCATGTCCAAGGCACCAAAGCCAGCTAAAAAGTCAATAAGCAGTACCTAAAACTTGAATTGTACTACTTCTTACTGGCTATTACATCGACTTAGAAGCTTCATCTGTGTTCTACTATGGTGATTTTATTGTCTCCGCATATCGCAGCACGCGACATAGCTTTGCAGACGATAAGTACAACCGTTTCAGAGAGAAGAGCGGCCAATGTGACGATCGGGCTTTAAGTCGATTCGATAACAAATGACGAAAACGGACGGATTTCTCAGGTTTCTACTACATATGAACACATTTCACATTCTCCCGTGCGACACGGCTGCTAGTCCTCCTTTCATGCAGAATCTTAAGGTCCTAGCTCATGTCCAAGGCACCAAAGCCAGCTAAAAAGTCAATAATCGATACCTAAAACTTGAATTGTACTACTTCTTACTGGCTATTACATCAACTTAGAAGCTTCATCTGTGTTCTACCATGGTGCTTTTAGTGTCTCCGCACACCGCAGCACGCGACATAGCTTTGCAGACGATAAGTACAACCGTTTCAGAGAGAAGAGCGGCCAATGTGACGATCTGGCTTTAAGTCGATTCGATAACAAATGACGAAAACGGACGGATTTCTCAGGTTTTTACTACATATGAACACTTTTCACATTCTCCCGTGCAACTCGGCTGCTAGTCCTCCGTTCATGCAGAATCTTAAGGTCCTAGCTCATGTCCAAGGCACCAAAGCCAGCTAAAAAGTCAATAATCGATACCTAAAACTTGACTTGTACTACTTCTTACTGGCTATTACATCATCTTAGAAGCTTCATCTGTGTTCTACTATGGTGCTTTTAGTGTCTCCGCATACCGCAGCACGCGAAAAAGCTTCCCAGACGATAAGTACAACCGTTTCAGAGAAAAGAGCAGCCAATGTGACGATCTGGCTTTAAGTCGATTCGATAACAAATGACGA
Organism: Schistocerca gregaria; assembly: GCF_023897955.1. Taxonomy (NCBI): domain Eukaryota; kingdom Metazoa; phylum Arthropoda; class Insecta; order Orthoptera; family Acrididae; genus Schistocerca; species Schistocerca gregaria. The sequence goes on along the minus strand of NW_026061860.1, from coordinate 2,608,806 downwards.
AAACGGACGGATTTCTCAGGTTTTTACTACATATGAACACTTTTCACATTGTCCCGTGCAACTCGGCTGCTAGTCCTCCTTTTGATGCAGAATCTTAAGGTCGTAGCTCATGTCCAAGGCACCACAGCCAGCTAAAAAATCAATAATCGTTACCTAAAACTTGAATTGTACTACATCTTACTGGCTATTACATCAACTTAGAAGCTTCATCTGTGTTCTACTATGGTGCTTTTAGTGTCTCCGCATACCGCAGCACGCAACATAGCTTTGAAGACGATAAGTACAACCGTTTCAGAGAGAAGAGCGGCCAATGTGACGATCGGGCTTTAAGTCGATTCGATAACAAATGACGAAAACGGACGGATTTCTCAGGTTTTTACTACATATGAATACTTTTCACATTCTCCCGTGCAACTCGGCTGCTAGTCCTCCTTTCATGCAGAATCTTAAGGTCCTAGCTCATGTCCAAGGCACCAAAGCCAGCTAAAAAGTCAATAATCGATACCGAAAACTTGAATTGTACTACTTCTTACTGGCTATTACATCAACTTAGAAGCTTCATCTGTGTTCTACCATGGTGCTTTTAGTGTCTCCGCACACCGCAGCACGCGACATAGCTTTTCAGACGATAAGTACAACCGTTTCAGAGAAAAGAGGGGCCAATGTGACGATCTGGCTTTAAGTCGATTCGATAACAAATGACGAAAACGGACGGATTTCTCAGGTTTTTACTACATATGAACACTTTTCACATTCTCCCGTACAACGCGGCTGCTAGTCCTCCTTTCATGCAGAATCTTAAGGTCCTAGCTCATGTCCATGGCACCAAAGCCAGCTAAAAAGTCAATAATCGGTACCTAAAACTTGACATGTACTACTTCTTACTGGCTATCACATCAACTTAGAAGCTTCATCTGTGTTCTACTATGGTGCTTTTAGTGTCTCCGCATACCGCAGCACGCGACATAGCTTTGCAGACGATAAGTACAACCGTTTCAGAGAGAAGAGCGGCCAATGTGACGATCTGGCTTTAAGTCGATTCGATAACAAATGACGAAAACGGACTGATTTCTCAGGTTTTTACTACATATGAACACTTTTCACATTCTCCCGTGCAACTCGGCTGCTAGTCCTCCTTTTATGCAGAATCTTAAGGTCGTAGCTCATGTCCAAGGCACCAAAGCCAGCTAAAAAATCAATAATCGATACCTAAAACTTGAATTGTACTACTTCTTACTGGCTATTACATCAAATGAGAAGCATCATCTGTGTTCAATTGTGGTGGTTTTAATGTCTCCGCCTACCGCAGCATACGACATAGCTTTGCAGACGATAAGTACAACCGTTTCAGAGAGAAGAGCGGCCAATGTGACGATCTGGCTTTAAGTCGATTCGATAACAAATGACGAAAACGGACGGATTTCTTAGGTTTTTACTACATATGAACACTTTTCACATTCTCCCGTGCAACTCGGCTGCTAGTCCTCCTTCCATGCAGAATCTTAAGGTCCTAGCTCATGTCCAAGGGACCAAAGCCAGCTAAAAAATCAATAATCGATACCTAAAACTTGAATTGTACTACTTCTTACTGGCTATTACATCAAATTAGAAGCATCATCTGTGTTCAATTGTGGTGGTTTTAGTGGCTCCGCCTACCGTAGCATACGACATAGCTTTGCAGACAATAAGTACAACCGTTTCAGAGAGAAGAGCGGCCAATGTGACGATCTGGCTTTAAGTCGATTCGATAACAAATGACGAAAACGGACGGATTTCTCAGGTTTTTACTACATATGAACACTTTTCACATTCTCCCGTGCAACTCGGCTGCTAGTCCTCCTTCCATGCAGAATCTTAAGGTCCTAGCTCATGTCCAAGGGACCAAAGCCAGCTAAAAAGTCAATAATCGATACCTCAAACTTGAATTGTACTACTTCTTACTGGCTATTACATCATCATAGAAGCTTCATCTGTGTTCTACTATGGTGCTTTTAGTGTCTCCGCATACCGCAGCACGCAACATAGCTTTGCAGACGATAAGTACAACCGTTTCAGAGAGAAGAGCGTCCAAGTGACGATCTGGCTTTAAGCCGATTCGATAACAAATGACGAAAACGGACGGATTTCTCAGGTTTTTACTACATATGAACACTTTTCATATTGTCCCGTGCAACTCGGCTGCTAGTCCTCCTTTTATGCAGAATCTTAAGGTCCTAGCTCATGTCCAAGGCACCAAATCCATCTAAGAAGTCAATAATCGATACCTAAAACTTGAATTGTACTACTTCTTACGGGCTATTACATCGACTTAGAAGCTTCATCTGTGTTCTAGTATGGTGATTTTATTGTCTCCGCATACCGCAGCACGCGACATAGCTTTGAAGCCGATAAGTACAACCGTTTCAGAGAGAAGAGCGGCCAATGTGACGATCGGGCTTTAAGTCGATTCGATAACAAATGAAGAAAACGGACGGATTTCTCAGGTTTTTACTACATATGAACACTTTTCACATTCTCCCGTGCAACTCGGTTGCTACTCCTCCTTTCATGCAGATTCTTAAGGTCCTAGCTCATGTCCAAGGCACCAAAGCCAGCTAAAAAGTCAATAATCGATACCTAAAACTTGAATTGTACTACTTCTTACTGGCTATTACATCAACTTAGAAGCTTCATCTGTGTTCTACTATGGTGCTTTTAGTGTCTCCGCATACCGCATCACGCGACATAGCTTTTCAGACGATAAGTACAACCGTTTCAGAGAAAAGAGGGGCCAATGTGACGATCTGGCTTTAAGTCGATTCGATAACAAATGACGAAAACGGACGGATTTCTCAGGTTTTTACTACATATGAACACTTTTCACATTCTCCCGTACAACGCGGCTGCTAGTCCTCCTTTCATGCAGAATCTTAAGGTCCTAGCTCATGTCCATGGCACCAAAGCCAGCTAAAAAGTCAATAATCGGTACCTAAAACTTGACATGTACTACTTCTTACTGGCTATCACATCAACTTAGAAGCTTCATCTGTGTTCTACTATGGTGCTTTTAGTGTCTCCGCATACCGCAGCACGCGACATAGCTTTGCAGACGATAAGTACAACCGTTTCAGAGAGAAGAGCGGCCAATGTGACGATCTGGCTTTAAGTCGATTCGATAACAAATGACGAAAACGGACTGATTTCTCAGGTTTTTACTACATATGAACACTTTTCACATTCTCCCGTGCAACTCGGCTGCTAGTCCTCCTTTTATGCAGAATCTTAAGGTCGTAGCTCATGTCCAAGGCACCAAAGCCAGCTAAAAAATCAATAATCGATACCTAAAACTTGAATTGTACTACTACTTACTGGCTATTACATCAAATGAGAAGCATCATCTGTGTTCAATTGTGGTGGTTTTAATGTCTCCGCCTACCGCAGCATACGACATAGCTTTGCAGACGATAAGTACAACCGTTTCAGAGAGAAGAGCGGCCAATGTGACGATCTGGCTTTAAGTCGATTCGATAACAAATGACGAAAACGGACGGATTTCTTAGGTTTTTACTACATATGAACACTTTTCACATTCTCCCGTGCAACTCGGCTGCTAGTCCTCCTTCCATGCAGAATCTTAAGGTCCTAGCTCATGTCCAAGGGACCAAAGCCAGCTAAAAAATCAATAATCGATACCTAAAACTTGAATTGTACTACTTCTTACTGGCTATTACATCAAATTAGAAGCATCATCTGTGTTCAATTGTGGTGGTTTTAGTGGCTCCGCCTACCGTAGCATACGACATAGCTTTGCAGACAATAAGTACAACCGTTTCAGAGAGAAGAGCGGCCAATGTGACGATCTGGCTTTAAGTCGATTCGATAACAAATGACGAAAACGGACGGATTTCTCAGGTTTTTACTACATATGAACACTTTTCACATTCTCCCGTGCAACTCGGCTGCTAGTCCTCCTTCCATGCAGAATCTTAAGGTCCTAGCTCATGTATAAGGGACCAAAGCCAGGTAAAAAGTCAATAATCGATACCTCAAACTTGAATTGTACTACTTCTTACTGGCTATTACATCATCATAGAAGCTTCATCTGTGTTCTACTATGGTGCTTTTAGTGTCTCCGCATACCGCAGCACGCAACATAGCTTTGCAGACGATAAGTACAACCGTTTCAGAGAGAAGAGCGTCCAAGTGACGATCTGGCTTTAAGCCGATTCGATAACAAATGACGAAAACGGACGGATTTCTCAGGTTTTTACTACATATGAACACTTTTCATATTGTCCCGTGCAACTCGGCTGCTAGTCCTCCTTTTATGCAGAATCTTAAGGTCCTAGCTCATGTCCAAGGCACCAAATCCATCTAAGAAGTCAATAATCGATACCTAAAACTTGAATTGTACTACTTCTTACGGGCTATTACATCGACTTAGAAGCTTCATCTGTGTTCTAGTATGGTGATTTTATTGTCTCCGCATACCGCAGCACGCGACATAGCTTTGAAGACGATAAGTACAACCGTTTCAGAGAGAAGAGCGGCCAATGTGACGATCGGGCTTTAAGTCGATTCGATAACAAATGAAGAAAACGGACGGATTTCTCAGGTTTTTACTACATATGAACACTTTTCACATTCTCCCGTGCAACTCGGCTGCTAATCCTCCTTTCATGCAGATTCTTAAGGTCCTAGCTCATGTCCAAGGCATCAAAGCCAGATTAAAAGTCAATAATCATTACCTAAAACTGGAATTGTACTACTTCTTACTGGCTATTACATCAAATTAGAAGCTTCATCTGTGTTCTACTGTGGTGGTTTTAGTGTCTCCGCCTACCGCAGCATACGACATAGCTTTGCAGACGATAAGTACAACCGTTTCAGAGAGAAGAGCGGCCAATATGGCGATCTGGCTTTAAGTCGATTCGATAACAAATGACGAAAACTGACGGATTTCTCAGGTTTTCACTACATATGAACACTTATCACATTCTCCCGTGCAACTCGGCTGCTAGTCCTCCTTTCATGCAGAATCTTAACGTCCTAGCTCATGTCCAAGGCACCAAAGCCAGCTAAAAAGTCAATAATCGATACCTAAAACTTGAATTGTACTACTTCTTACTGGCTATTACATCAACTTAGAAGCTTAATCTGTGTTCTACTATGGTGCTTTCAGTGTCTCCGCATACCGCAGCACGCGACATAGCTTTGCAGACGATAAGTACAACCGTTTCAGAGAGAAGAGCGGCCAAGTGACGATCTGGCTTTAAGGCGATTCGATAACAAATGACGAAAACGGACGGATTTCTCAGGTTTTTACTACATATGAACACTTTTCATATTGTCCCATGCAACTCGGCAGCTAGTCCTCTTCTCATGCAGAATCTTTAAGTCCTAGCTCATGTCCAATGCACCAAATCCATCTAAGAAGTCGATAATCGATACCTTAAACTTGAATTGTACTACTTCTTACTGGCTATTACATCATCAAAGAAGCTTCATATGTGTTCCACTATGGTGCTTTAGGTGTCTCCGCATACAACAGCACGCGACATAGCTTTGCAGACGATAAGTACAACCGTTTCAGAGAGAAGAGCGGCCAATGTGACGATCTGGCTTTAAGTCGATTCGATAACAAATGACGAAATCGGACGGATTTCTCAGGTTTTCACTACATATGAACACTTTTCATATTGTCCCGTGCAACTCGGCAGCTAGTCCTCCTTTCATGCAGAAACTTAAGGTCCTAGCTCATGTCCAAGGCTCGAAAGCCAGCTAAAAAGTCAATAATCGATACCTTTAACTTGAATTGTACTACTTCTTACTGGCTATTACATCAACTTAGAAGCTTCATCTGTGTTCTACTATGGTGCTTTTAGTGTCTCCGCATACCGCAGCACGCGACATAGCTTTGCAGACGATAAGTAGAACCGTTTCAGAGAGAGGAGCGGCCAATGTGACGATCTGGCTTTAAGTCGATTCGATAACAAATGACGAAAACGGACGGATTTCTCAGGTTTTTACTTCATATGAACACTTTTCACATTCTCCCGTGCAACTCGGCTGCTACTCCTCCTTTCATCCAGACCCTTAAGGTCCAAGCTCATCTCCAAGGCACCAAAGCCAGCTAAAAAGTCAATAATCGATACCTAAAACTTGAACTGTCCTACTTCTTACTGGCTATTACATCATCTTAGAAGCTTCATATGTGTTCTACTATGGTGCTTTTAGTGTCTCCGCATACCGCAGCACGCGACATAGCTTGGCAGACGATAAGTACAACCGTTTCAGAGAGAAGAGCGGCCAATGTGACGATCTGGCTTTAAGTCGATTCGATAACAAATGACGAAAACGGACGGATTTCTCAGGTTGGTTTTTACTACATATGAACACTTTTCACATTCTCCCGTGCAATTCGGCTGCTACTCCTCCTTTCATCCAGAATCTTAAGGTCCTACCTCATCTCCAAGGCACCAAAGCCAGCTAAAAAGTCAATAATCGATAAATAAAACTTGAACTGTCCTACTTCTTACTGGCTATTACATCAACTTAGAAGCTTCATATGTGTTCTACTATGGTGCTTTTAGTGTCTCCGCATACCGCAGCACGCGACATAGCTTTGCAGACGATAAGTACAACCGTTTCAGAGAGAAGAGCGGCCAATGTGACGATCTGGATTTAAGTCGATTCGATAACAAATGACGAAAACGAACGGATTTCTCAGGTTTTTACTACATATGAACACTTTACACATTGTCCCGTGCAACTCGGCTGCTAGTCCTCCTGCATGTAAAATCTTAAGTTCCTAGCTCATGTCCAAGGCACCAAACAAGGGTAAAAAGTCAATAACCGATTCCTAAAACTTGAATTGTACTATTTCTTACTGGCTATTACATCATCTTAGAAGCTACATCTGTGGTCTACTATGGTGCTTTTAGTGTCTCCGAATACCGCAGTACGCGACATAGCTTTGCAGACGATAAATACAACCGTTTCAGAGAGCAGAGCGGCCAATGTGACGATTTGGCTTTAAGTCGATTCGATAAAAATTACGAAAACGGACGGATTTCTCAGGTTTTTACTGTATTTGAACACTTTTCACATTCTCCCGCGCAGCTCGGCTGCTTGTCCTCCTTTCATGCAGAATCTTAAGGTCCTAGCTCATGTCCAAAGCACCAAAGCCAGCTAAAAAGTCAATAATCGATACCTAAAACTTGAATTGTACTACTTCTTACTGGCTATTACATCAACTTAGAAGCTTCATCTGTGTCCTACTATGGTGCTTATAGTGTCTCCGCATAGCGCAGCACGAGACATAGCATTGCAGACGATAAGTACAACCGTTTCAGAGAGAAGAGCGGCCAATGTGACGATCTGGCTTTAAGTCGATTCGATAACAAATGACGAAAACGGACGGATTTCTTAGGTTTTTACTACATATAAACACTTTTCACATTCTCCTCTGTAACTCGGCTGCTAGTCCTCCTTTCATGCAGAATCTTAAGGTCCTAGCTCATGTCCAAGGCTCCAAAGCCAGCTAAAAAGTCAATAATCAGTAGCTAAAACTTGAATTGTACTACATCTTACTGGCTATTACATCAACTTAGAAGCTTCATCTGTGTTCTACTATGGTGCTTTTAGTGTCTCCGCATACCGCAGCATGCGACATAGCTTTGAAGACGATAAGTACAACCGTTTCAGAGAGAAGAGCGGCCAATGTGACGATCTGGCTTTAAGTCGATTCGATAACAAATGACGAAAACGGACGGATTTCTCAGGTTTTTACTACATATGAACACTTTTCACATTCTCCCCTGCAACTCGGCTGCTAGTCCTCCTTTCATGCAGAATCTTAAGGTCCTAGCTCATGTCCAAGGCACCAAAGCCAGCTAAAAAGTCAATAATCGATACCTAAAACTTGAATTGTACTACTTCTTACTGGCTATTACATCATCTTAGAAGCTTTATCTGTGTTCTACTATGGTGCTTTTAGTGTCTCCGCATACCGCAGCACGCGACAAAGCTTTCCAGACGATAAGTACAACCGTTTCAGAGAGAAGAGCAGCCAATGTGACGATCTGGCTTTAAGTCGATTTGATAACAAATGACGAAAACGGACGGATTTCTCAGGTTTTTACTACATATAAACACTTTTCACATTCTCCTGTGTAACTCGGCTGCTAGTCCTCCTTTCATGCAGAATCTTAAGGTCCTAGCTCATGTCCAAGGCACCAAAGCCAGCTAAAATGTCAATTGTCAGTAACTAAAACTTGAATTGTACTACTTCTTACTGGCTATTACATCAACTTGGAAGTGTCATCTGTGTTCTACTATGTTGCTTTTAGTGTCTCTGCATACCGCAGCACGCGACATAGCTCTGCACACGATAAGTACAACCGTTTGAGAGAGAAGAGCGGCCAATGTGACGATCTGGCCTTAAGTCGATTCGATAACAAATGACGAAAACGGCCGGATTTCTCAGGTTTTTACTACATATGAACACTTTACACATTCTCCCGTGCAACTCGGCTGCTAGTCCTCCTTTCATGCAGAATCTTAAGGTCCTATCTCATGTCCAAGGTACGAAAGCCAGCTAAAAAGTCAATAATCGATACCTAAAACTTGAATTGTACTACATCTTACTGGCTATTACATCAACTTAGAAGCTTCATCTGTGTTCTACTATGGTGCTTTTAGTGTCTCCGCATACCGCAGCATGCGACATAGCTTTGAAGACGATAAGTACAACCGTTTCAGAGAGAAGAGCGGCCAATGTGACGATCTGGCTTTAAATCGATTCGATAACAAATGACGAAAACGGACGGATTTATCAGGTTTTTACTACATATGAACACTTTTCACATTCTCCCGTGCAACTCGGCTGCTAGTCCTCCTTCTATGCAGAATCTTAAGGTCCTAGCTCATGTCCAAGGCATCAAAGCCAGCTAAAAAGTCAATAATCAATACCTAAAACTTCAATTGTACTACTTCTTACTGGCTATTACATCAAATTAGAAGCTTCATCTGTGTTCTACTGTGGTGGTTTTAGTGTCTCCGCCTACCGCAGCATGCGACATAGCTTTGCAGACGATAAGTACAACCGTTTCAGAGAGAAGAGTGGCCAATGTGACGATCTGGCTTTAAGTCGATTCGATAACAAATGACGAAAACGGACGGATTTCTCAGGTTTTTACTACATATGAACACTTTTCACATTCTCCCGTGCAACTCGGCTGCTAGTCCTCCTTTCATGCAGAATCTTAAGGTCTTGGCTCATGTCCAAGGCACCAAAGCCAGCTAAAAAGTCAATAATCGATACTTAAAACTTGAATTGTACTACTTCTTACTGGCTATTACATCAACTTAGAAGCTTCATCTGTGTTCTACTATGGTGCTTTTAGTGTCTCCGCATACAGCAGCACGCGACATAGCTTTGCAGACGATAAGTACAACCGTTTCAGAGAGAAGAGCGGCCAATGTGACGATCTGGCTTTAAGTCGATTCGATAACAAATGACGAAAACGGACATATTTCTCAGGTTTTTACTACATATGAACACTTTTCACATTCTCCCGTGCGAACTCGGCTGCTAGTCCTCCTTTCATGCAGAATCTTAACGTCCTAGCTCCTGTCCAAGGCACCAAAGCCAGCTAAAAAGTCAATAATCGATACCTAAAACTTGAACTGTCCTACTTCTTACTGGCTATTACATCATCTTAGAAGCTTCATATGTGTTCTACTATGGTGCTTTTAGTGTCTCCGCATACCGCAGCACGCGACATAGCTTTGCAGACGATAAGTACAACCGTTTCATAGAGAAGAGCGGCCAATGTGACGATCTGGCTTGAAGTCGATTCGATAACAAATGACGAAAACGGACGGATTTCTCAGGTTTTTACTACATATGAACACTTTACACATTGTCCCGTGCAACTCGGCTGCTAGTCCTCCTGCATGTAAAATCTTAAGTTCCTAGCTCATGTCCAAGGCACCAAACAAGGGTAAAAAGTCAATAACCGATTCCTAAAACTTGAATTGTACTATTTCTTACTGGCTATTACATCATCTTAGAGGCTACATCTGTGTTCTACTATGGTGCTTTTAGTGTCTCCGAATACCGTAGTACGCGACATAGCTTTGCAGACGATAAATACAACCGTTTCAGAGAGCAGAGCGGCCAATGTGACGATTTGGCTTTAAGTCGATTCGATAACAAATGACGAAAACGGACGGATTTCTCAGGTTTTTACAATATTTGAATACTTTTCACATTCTCCCGTGCAGCTCGGCTGCTTGTCCTCCTTTCATGCAGAATCTTAAGGTCCTAGCTCATGTCGTCCAAGGCACCAAAGCCAGCTAAAAAGTCAATAATCGATACCTAAAACTTGAATTGTACTACTACTTACTGGCTATTACATCAACTTAGAAGCTTCATCTGTGTTCTACTATGGTGCTTTTAGTGTCTCCGCATAGCGCAGCACGAGACATAGCATTGCAGACGATAAGTACAACCGTTTCAGAGAGAAGAGCGGCCAATGTGACGATCTGGCTTTAAGTCGATTCGATAACAAATGACGAAAACGGACGGATTTCTCAGGTTTTTACTACATATAAACACTTTTCACATTCTCCTGTGTAACTCGGCTGCTAGTCCTCCTTTCATGCAGAATCTTAAGGTCCTAGCTCATGTCCAAGGCTCCAAAGCCAGCTAAAAAGTCAATAATCAGTAGCTAAAACTTGAATTGTACTACTTCTTACTGGCTATTACATCAACTTAGAAGCTTCATCTGTGTTCTACTATGGTGCTTTTAGTGTCTCCGCATACCGCAGCATGCGACATAGCTTTGCAGACGATAAGTACAACCGTTTCGGAGAGAAGAGCGGCCAATGTGACGATCTGGCTTTAAGTCGATTCGATAACAAATGACGAAAACGGACGGATTTCTCAGGTTTTTACTACATATGAACACTTTACACATTCTCCCGTGCAACTCGGCTGATAGTCCTCCTGCATGTAAAATCTTAAGTTCCTAGCTCATGTCCAAGGCACCAAACAAGGGTAAAAAGTCAATAACCGATTCCTAAAACTTGAATTGTACTATTTCTTACTGGCTATTACATCATCTTAGACGCTACATCTGTGTTCTACTATGGTGCTTTTAGTGTCTCCGAATACCGCCGTTCGCGACATAGCTTTTAGACGATAAGTACAACCGTTTCAGAGAACAGAGCGGCCAATGTGACGATTTGGCTTTAAGTCGGTTCGATAAAAATGACGAAAATGGACGGATTTCTCAGGTTTTTACTGTATTTGAACACTTTTCACATTCTCCCGTGCAACTCGGCTGCTAGTCCTCCTTCTATGCAGAATCGTAAGGTCCTAGCTCATGTCCAAGGCATCAAAGCCGGCTAAAAAGTCAATAATCAATACCTAAAACCTCAATTGTACTACTTCTTACTGGCTATTACATCAAATTAGAAGCTTCATCTGTGTTCTACTGTGGTGGTTTTAGTGTCTCCGCCTACCGCAGCATAAGACATAGCTTTGCAGACGATAAGTACAACCGTTTCAGAGAGAAGAGTGGCCAATGTGACGATCTGGCTTTAAGTCGATTCTATAACAAATGACGAAAACGGACGGATTTCTCAGGTTTTTACTACATATGAACACTTTTCACATTCTCCCGTGCAACTCGGCTGCTAGTCCTCCTTTCATGCAGAATCTTAAGGTCCTAGCCCATGTCCAAGGCACCAAAGCCAGCTAAAAAGTCAATAATCGATACCTAAAACTTGAATTGTACTACTTCTTAATGGCTATTACATCAACTTAGAAGCTTCATCTGTGTTCTACTATGGTGCTTTTAGTGTCTCCGCATACCGCAGCACGCGACATAGCTTTGAAGACGATAAGTACAACCGTTTCAGAGAGAAGAGCGGCCAATGTGACGATCTGGCTTTAAGTCGATTCGATAACAAAAGACGAAAACGGACGGATTTCTCAGGTTTTTACTACATATGAACACTTTACACATTCTCCCGTGCAACTCGGCTGATAGTCCTCCTGCATGTAAAATCTTAAGTTCCTAGCTCATGTCCAAGGCACCAAACAAGGGTAAAAAGTCAATAACCGATTCCTAAAACTTGAATTGTACTATTTCTTACTGGCTATTACATCATCTTAGACGCTACATCTGTGTTCTACTATGGTGCTTTTAGTGTCTCCGAATACCGCCGTTCGCGACATAGCTTTTAGACGATAAGTACAACCGTTTCAGAGAACAGAGCGGCCAATGTGACGATTTGGCTTTAAGTCGGTTCGATAAAAATGACGAAAATGGACGGATTTCTCAGGTTTTTACTGTATTTGAACACTTTTCACATTCTCCCGTGCAACTCGGCTGCTAGTCCTCCTTCTATGCAGAATCTTAAGGTCCTAGCTCATGTCCAAGGCATCAAAGCCGGCTAAAAAGTCAATAATCAATACCTAAAACCTCAATTGTACTACTTCTTACTGGCTATTACATCAAATTAGAAGCTTCATCTGTGTTCTACTGTGGTGGTTTTAGTGTCTCCGCCTACCGCAGCATAAGACATAGCTTTGCAGACGATAAGTACAACCGTTTCAGAGAGAAGAGTGGCCAATGTGACGATCTGGCTTTAAGTCGATTCTATAACAAATGACGAAAACGGACGGATTTCTCAGGTTTTTACTACATATGAACACTTTTCACATTCTCCCGTGCAACTCGGCTGCTAGTCCTCCTTTCATGCAGAATCTTAAGGTCCTAGCCCATGTCCAAGGCACCAAAGCCAGCTAAAAAGTCAATAATCGATACCTAAAACTTGAATTGTACTACTTCTTAATGGCTATTACATCAACTTAGAAGCTTCATCTGTGTTCTACTATGGTGCTTTTAGTGTCTCCGCATACCGCAGCACGCGACATAGCTTTGAAGACGATAAGTACAACCGTTTCAGAGAGATGAGCGGCCAAAGTGACGATCTGGCTTTAAGTCGATTCGATAACAAATGACGAAAACGGACGGATTTCTCAGGTTTCTACTACATATAAACACTTTTCACATTCTCCTGTGTACCTCTGCTGCTAGTCCTCCTTTCATGCAGAATCTTAAGGTCCTAGCTCATGTCCAAGGCTCCAAAGCCAGCTAAAAAGTCAATAATCAGTAGCTAAAACTTGAATTGTACTACATCTTACTGGCTATTACATCAACTTAGAAGCTTCATCTGTGTTCTACTATGGTGCTTTTAGTGTCTCCGCATACCGCAGCATGCGACATAGCTTTGCAGACGATAAGTACAACCGTTTCGGAGAGAAGAGCGGCCAATGTGACGATCTGGCTTTAAGTCGATTCGATAACAAATGACGAAAACGGACGGATTTCTCAGGTTTTTACTACATATAAACACTTTTCACATTCTCCTGTGTAACTCGGCTGCTAGTCCTCCTTTCATGCAGAATCTTAAGGTCCTAGCTCATGTCCAAGGCACCAAAGCCAGCTAAAATGTCAATAGTCAGTAACTAAAACTTGAATTGTACTACTTCTTACTGGCTATTACATCAACTTGGAAGTGTCATCTGTGTTCTACTATGTTGCTTTTAGTGTCTCTGCATATCGCAGCACGCGACATAGCTCTGCACACGATAAGTACAACCGTTTCAGAGAGAAGAGCGGCCAATGTGACGATCTGGCTTTAAGTCGATTCGATAACAAATGACGAAAACGGACGGATTTCTCAGGTTTTTACTACATATGAACACTTTACACATTCTCCCGTGCAACTCGTTTGCTAGTCCTCCTGCATGTAAAATCTTAAGTTCCTAATTCACGTCCAAGGCACCAAACAAGGGTAAAAAGTCAATAACCGATTCCTAAAACTTGAATTGTACTATTTCTTACTGGCTATTACATCATCTTAGAAGCTACATCTGTGTTCTACTATGGTGCTTTTAGTGTCTCCGAATACCGCAGTACGCGACATAGCTTTGCAGACGATAAATACAACCGTTTCAGAGAGCAGAGCGGCCAATGTGACGATTTGGCTTTAAGTCGATTCGATAAAAATGACGAAAACGGACGGATTTCTCAGGTTTTTACTCTAATTGAACACTTTTCACATTCTCCCGTGCAGCTCGGCTGCTTGTCCTCCTTTCATGCAGAATCTTAAAGTCCTAGCTCATGTCCAAGGCACCAAAGCCAGCTAAAAAGTCAATAATCGATACCTAAAACTTGAATTGTACTACTTCTTACTGGCTATTACATCAACTTAGAAGCTTCATCTGTGTTCTACTATGGTGCTTTTAGTGTCTCCGCATAGCGCAGCACGAGACATAGCATTGCAGACGATAAGTACAACCGTTTCAGAGAGAAGAGCGGCCAATGTGACGATCTGGCTTTAAGTCGATTCGATAACAAATGACGAAAACGGACGGATTTCTCAGGTTTCTACTACATATAAACACTTTTCACATTCTCCTGTGTACCTCTGCTGCTAGTCCTCCTTTCATGCAGAATCTTAAGGTCCTAGCTCATGTCCAAGGCTCCAAAGCCAGCTAAAAAGTCAATAATCAGTAGCTAAAACTTGAATTGTACTACATCTTACTGGCTATTACATCAACTTAGAAGCTTCATCTGTGTTCTACTATGGTGCTTTTAGTGTCTCCGCATACCGCAGCATGCGACATAGCTTTGCAGACGATAAGTACAACCGTTTCGGAGAGAAGAGCGGCCAATGTGACGATCTGGCTTTAAGTCGATTCGATAACAAATGACGAAAACGGACGGATTTCTCAGGTTTTTACTACATATAAACACTTTTCACATTCTCCTGTGTAACTCGGCTGCTAGTACTCCTTTCATGCAGAATCTTAAGGTCCTAGCTCATGTCCAAGGCAGCAAAGCCTGCTAAAAAGTCAATAATCGATACCTAAAACTTGAATTGTACTACTTCTTACTGGCTATTACATCAACTTAGAAGCTTCATCTGTGTTCTACTATGGTGCTTTTAGTGTCTCCGCATACCGCAGCACGCGACATAGCTCTGCACACGATAAGTACAACCGTTTCAGAGAGAAGAGCGGCCAATGTGACGATCTGGCTTTAAGTCGATTCGATAACAAATGACGAAAACGGACGGATTTCTCAGGTATTTACTACATATGAACACTTTACACATTCTCCCGTGCAACTCGGCTGATAGTCCTCCTGCATGTAAAATCTTAAGTTCCTAGCTCATGTCCAAGGCACCAAACAAGGGTAAAAAGTCAATAACCGATTCCTAAAACTTGAATTGTACTATTTCTTACTGGCTATTACATCATCTTAGACGCTACATCTGTATTCTACTATGGTGCTTTTAGTGTCTCCGAATACCGCCGTTCGCGACATAGCTTTTAGACGATAAGTACAACCGTTTCAGAGAGCAGAGCGGCCAATGTGACGATTTGGCTTTAAGTCGATTCGATAAAAATGACGAAAATGGACGGATTTCTCAGGTTTTTACTCTATTTGAACACTTTTCACATTCTCCCGTGCAACTCGGCTGCTAGTCCTCCTTCTATGCAGAATCTTAAGGTCCTAGCTCATGTCCAAGGCATCAGAGCCGGCTAAAAAGTCAATAATCAATACCTAAAACTTCAATTGTACTACTTCTTACTGGCTATTACATCAAATTAGAAGCTTCATCTGTGTTCTACTGTGGTGGTTTTAGTGTCTCCGCCTACCGCAGCATACGACATAGCTTTGCAGACGATAAGTACAACCGTTTCAGAGAGAAGAGTGGCCAATGTGACGATCTGGCTTTAAGTCGATTCTACAACAAATGACGAAAACGGACGGATTTCTCAGGTTTTTACTACATATGAACACTTTTCACATTCTCCCGTGCAACTCGGCTGCTAGTCCTCCTTTCATGCAGAATCTTAAGGTCCTAGCCCATGTCCAAGGCACCAAAGCCAGCTAAAAAGTCAATAATCGATACCTAAAACTTGAATTGTACTACTTCTTACTGGCTATTACATCAACTTAGAAGCTTCATCTGTGTTCTACTATGGTGCTTTTAGTGTCTCCGCATACCGCAGCACGCGACATAGCTTTGAAGACGATAAGTACGACCGTTTCAGAGAGAAGAGCGGCCAATGTGACGATCTGGCTTTAAGTCGATTCGATAACAAATGACGAAAACGGACGGATTTCTCAGGTTTTTACTACATATGAACACTTTTCACATTCTCCCCTGCAACTCGGCTGCTAGTCCTCCTTTCATGCAGAATCTTAAGGTCCTAGCTCATGTCCAAGGCACCAAAGCCAGCTAAAAAGGCAATAATCGATACCTAAAACTTGAATTGTACTACTTCTTACTGGCTATTACATCAACTTAGAAGCTTCATCTGTGTTCTACTATGGTGCTTTTAGTGTCTCCGCATACCGCAGCACGCGACAAAGCTTTCCAGACGATAAGTACAACCGTTTCAGAGAGAAGAGCAGCCAATGTGACGATCTGGCTTTAAGTCGATTTGATAACAAATGACGAAAACTGACGGATTTCTCAGGTTTTTACTACATATAAACACTTTTCACATTCTCCTGTGTAACTCGGCTCCTAGTCCTCCTTTCATGCAGAATCTTAAGGTCCTAGCTCATGTCCAAGGCACCAAAGCCAGCTAAAATGTCAATAGTCAGTAACTAAAACTTGAATTGTACTACTTCTTACTGGCTATTACATCAACTTGGAAGTGTCATCTGTGTTCTACTATGTTGCTTTTAGTGTCTCTGCATATCGCAGCACGCGACATAGCTCTGCACACGATAAGTACAACCGTTTCAGAGAGAAGAGCGGCCAATGTGACGATCTGGCTTTAAGTCGATTCGATAACAAATGACGAAAACGGACGGATTTCTCAGGTTTTTACTACATATGAACACTTTACACATTCTCCCGTGCAACTCGTCTGCTAGTCCTCCTGCATGTAAAATCTTAAGTTCCTAGTTCACGTCCAAGGCACCAAACAAGGGTAAAAAGTCAATAACCGATTCCTAAAACTTGAATTGTACTATTTCTTACTGGCTATTACATCATCTTAGAAGCTACATCTGTGTTCTACAATGGTGCTTTTAGTGTCTCCGAATACCGCCGTTCGCGACATAGCTTTGCAGACGATAAGTACAACCGTTTCAGAGAGCAGAGCGGCCAATGTGACGATTTGGCTTTAAGTCGATTCGATAAAAATGACGAAAACGGACGGATTTCTCAGGTTTTTACTCTATTTGAACACTTTTCACATTCTCCCGTGCAACTCGGCTGCTAGTCCTCCTTTAATGCAGATTCTTAAGGTCCTAGCTCATGTCCAAGGCACCAAAGCCAGCTAAAAAGTCAATAATCGATACCTAAAACTTGAATTGTACTACTACTTACTGGCTATTACATCAACTTAGAAGCTTCATCTGTGTTCTACTATTGTGCTTTTAGAGTCTCTGCATACCGCAGCACGCGACATAGCTCTGCACACGATATGTACAACCGTTTAAAAGAGAAGAGCGGCCAATGTGACGATCTGGCTTGAAGTCGATTCGATAACAAATGACGAAAACGGACGGATTTCTCAGGTTTTTACTACATATAAACACTTTTCACATTCTCCTGTGTAACTCGGCTGAAGTCCTCCTTTCATGCAGAATCTTAAGGTTCTAGCTCATGTCCAAGGCTCCAAGGCCAGCTAAAAAGTCAATAATCAGTAGCTAAAACTTGAATTGTACTACATCTTACTGGCTATTACATCAACTTAGAAGCTTCATCTGTGTTCTACTATGGTGCTTTTAGTGTCTCCGCATACCGCAGCATGCGACATAGCTTTGCAGACGATAAGTACAACCGTTTCGGAGGGAAGAGCAGCCAATGTGACGATCTGGCTTTAAGTCGATTCGATAACAAATGACGAAAACGGACGGATTTCTCAGGTTTGTACTACATATAAACACTTTTCACATTCTCCTGTGTAACTCGGCTGCTAGTCCTCTTTTCATGCAGAATCTTAAGGTCCTAGCTCATGCCCAAGGCACCAAAGCCAGCTAAAAAGTCAATAATCAGTAACTAAAACTTGAATTGTACTACTTCTTACTGGCTATTACATCATCATAGAAGCTTCATCTGTGTTCTACTGTGGTGCTTTTAGTGTCTCCGCATACCGCAGCACGCGACATAGCTTTGCAGACGATAAGTACAACCGTTTCAGAGAGAAGAGCGGCCAATGTGACGATCTGGCGAGTCGATAACAAATGACGAAAACGGACGGATTTCTCAGGTTTTTACTACATATGAACACTTTTCACATTCTCCCGTGCAACTCGGCTGCTAGTCCTCCTTTCATGCAGAATCTTAAGGTCCTAGCTCATGTCCAAGGCACCAAATCCATCTAAGAAGTCAATAATCGATACCTTAAACTAGAATTGTACTACTTCTTACTGGCTATTACATCAACTTAGAAGCTTCATCTGTGTTCTACTATGGTGCTTTTAGTGTCTTCGCATACCGCAGCACCCGACATAGCTTGAAGACGATAAGTACAACCGTTTCCGAGAGAAGAGCGGCCAATGTGACGATCTGGCTTTAAGTCGATTCGATAACAAATGACGAAAACGGACGGATTTCTCAAGTTTGTACTACATATGAACACTTTTCACATTCTCCCGTGCAACTCGGCTGCTACTCCTCCTTTCATGCAGAATCTTATGGTCCAAGCTCATCTCCAAGGCACCAAAGCTAGCTAAAAAGTCAATAATCGATACCTAAAACTTGAATTGTACTACTTCTTACTGGCTATTACATCTTCTTACAAGCTTCATATGTGTTCTACTATGGTGCTTTTAGTGTCTCCGCATACCGCAGCACGCGACATAGCTTTGCAGACGATAAGTACAACCGTTTCAGAGAGAAGAGCGGCCAATGTGACGATCTGGCTTTACGTCGATTCGATAACAAATGACGAAAACGGACGGATTTCTCAGGTTTTTACTACATATAAACACTTTTCACATTCTCCTGTGTAACTCGGCTGCTAGTCCTCTTTCATGTAGAATCTTAAGGTCCTAGCTCATGTCCAAGGCCCCAAAGCCAGCTAAAAATTCAATAATCAGTAGCTAAAACTTGAATTGTACTACATCTTACTGGCTATTACATCAACTTAGAAGCTTCATCTGTGTTCTACTATGGTGCTTTTAGTGTCTCCGCATACCGCAGCATGCGACATAGCTTTGCAGACGATAAGTACAACCGTTTCGGAGGGAAGAGCGGCCAATGTGAAGATGTGGCTTTAAGTCGATTCGACAACAAATTACGAAAACGGACGGATTTCTCAGGTTTTTACTACATATGAACACTTTTCATATTCTCCTGGGCAACTCGGCTGCTAGTCCTCCTTTCATGCAGAATCTTAAGGTCCTAGCTCATGTCCAAGGCACCAAATCCATCTAAGAAGTCAATAATCGATACCTTAAACTTGAAGTGTACTACTTCTTACTGGCTATTACATCAACTTAGAAGCTTCATCTGTGTTCCAATATGGTGCTTTTAGTGTCTCCGCATACCGCAGCACGCGACATAGCTTTGCAGACGATAAGTACAACCGTTTCAGAGAGAAGAGCGGCCAATGTGACGATCTGGCTTTAAGTCGATTCGATAACAAATGACGAAAATGTACGGATTTCTCAGGTTTTTACTACATATGAACACTTTTCACATTCTCCCGTGCAACTCGGCTGCTAGTCCTCCTTTCATGCAGAATCTTATGGTCCTAGCTCATGTCCAAGGCACCAAATCCATCTAAGAAGTCAATAATCGATACCTTAAACTTGAAGTGTACTACTTCTTACTGGCTATTACATCAACTTAGAAGCTTCATCTGTGTTCTACTATGGTGCTTTTAGTTTCTCCGCATACCGCAGCACGCGACACAGCTTTGCAGACGATAAGTACAACCGTTTCAGAGAGAAGAGCGGCCAATGTGACAATCAGGCTTTAAGTCGATTCGATAACAAATGACGAAAACGGACGGATTTCTCAGGTTTTTACTACATATGAACACTTTTCAAATTCTCCCGAGCAACTCGGCTGCTAGTCCTCCTTTCATGCAGAATCTTAAGGTCCTAGCTCATGTCCAAGGCATCAAAGCCAGCTAAAAAGTCAATAATCGATACCTAAAACTTGAATTGTACTAGTTCTTACTGGCTATTACATCAACTTAGAAGCTTCATCGGTGTTCTACTATGGTGCTTTTAGTGTCTCCGCATACCGCAGCATGCGACATAGCTTTGCAGACGATAAGTACAACCGTTTCCGAGGGAAGAGCGGCCAATGTGACGATCTGGCTTTAAGTCGATTCGATAACAAATGACGAAAACGGACGGATTTCTCAGGTTTTTACTACATATGAACACTTTTCACATTCTCCCGTGCAACTCGGCTGCTAGTAATCCTTTCATGCAGAATCTTAAGGTAATAGCTCATGTCCAAGGCACCAAAGCCAACTAAGAAGTCAATAATCGATACCTAAAACTTGAATTGTACTACTTCTTACTGGCTATTACATCAACTTAGAAGCTTCATCTGTATTCCACTATGGTGCTTTTAGTGTCTCCGCATACCGCAGCACGCGACATAGCTTTGCAGACGATAAGTACATCCGTTTCAGAGATAAGAGCGGCCAATGTGACGATCGGGCTTTAAGTCGATTCGATAACAATTGACGAAAACGAACGGATTTCTCAGGTTTTTACTACATACGAACACTTTGCACATTCTCCCGTGCAACCCGTCTGCTAGTCCTCCTGCATGTAAAATCTTAAGTTCCTAGCTCATGTCCAAGGCACCAAACAAGGGTAAAAAGTCAATAACCGATTCCTAAAACTTGAATGGTACTATTTCTTACTGGCTATTACATCATCTTAGAAGCTACATCTGTGTTCTACTATGGTGCTTTTAGTGTCTCCGAATACCGCAGTACGCGACATAGCTTTGCAGACGATAAGTACAACCGTTTCAGAGAGCAGAGCGGCCAATGTGACAATCAGGCTTTAAGTCGATTCGATAAAAATGACGAAAACGGACGGATTTCTCAGGTTTTTACTCTATTTGAACACTTTTCACATTCTCCCGTGCAACTCGGCTGGTAGTCCTCCTTTCATGCAGAATCTTAAGGTCCTAGCTCATGTCCAAGGCACCAAATCCATCTATGAAGTCAATAATCGATACCTTAAACTTGAAGTGTACTACTTCTTACTGGCTATTACATCAACTTAGAAGCTTCATCTGTGTTCTACTATGGTGCTTTTAGTGTCTCCGCATACCGGAGCAAGAGACATAGCTTTGCAGACGATAATTAGGACCATTTTAGAGAGAAGAGCGGCCAATGTGATGATCTGGCTTTAAGTCGAGTCGATAACAAATGACGAAAACGGACCGATTTCTCAGGTTTTTACTACATATGAACACTTTTCAAATTCTCCCGTGCAACTCGGCTGCTAGTCCTCCTTTCATGCAGAATCTTAAGGTCCTAGCTCATGTCCAAGGCATCAAAGCCAGCTAAAAAGGCAATAATCGATACCTAAAACTTGAATTGTACTAGTTCTTACTGGCTATTACATCAACTTAGAAGCTTCATCTGTGTTCCAATATGGTGCTTTTAGTGTCTCCGCATACCGCAGCACGCGACATAGCTTTGCAGACGATAAGTACAACCGTTTCAGAGAGGAGAGCGGCCAATGTGACGATCTGGCTTTAAGTCGATTCGATAACAAATGACGAAAACGGACGGATTTCTCAGGTTTTTACTACATATGAACACTTTTCACATTCTCCCGTGCAACTCGGCTGCTAGACCTCCTTTCATGCAGAATCTTAAGGTAATAGCTCATTTCCAAGGCACCAAAGCCAACTAAGAAGTCAAAAATCGATACCTAAAACTTGAATTGTACTACTTCTTACTGGCTATTACATCAACTTAGAAGCTTCATCTGTGTTCTAGTATGGTGATTTTAGTGTCCCCGCATATCGCAGCACGCGACATAGCTTTACAGACGATAAGTACAACCGTTTCAGAGAGAAGAGCGGCCAATGTGACGATTTGGCTTTAAGTCGATTCGATAACAAATGACCAAAACGGACGGATTTCTCAGGTTTTTACTACATATGAACACTTTTCACATTCTCCCGTGCAACCCGGCTGTTAGTCCTCCTTTCATGCAGAATCTTAAGGTCCTAGCTCATGTCCAAGGCACCAAAGCCAGCTAAAAAGTCAATAATCGATACCTAAAACGTGAATTGTACTACTTCTTACTGGCTATTACATCAACTTAGAAGCTTCATCTGTGTTCTACTATGGTGCTTTTAGTGTCTCCGCATACCGCAGCACGCGACATAGCTTTGCAGACGATAAGTACAACCGTTTCAGAGAGGAGAGCGGCCAATGTGACGATCTGGCTTTAAGTCGATTCGATAAAAATTGAAGAAAACGGACGGATTTCTCAGGTTTTTACTACATATGAACACTTTTCACATTCTCCCGTGCAACTCGGCTGCTAGTATTCCTTTCATGCAGAATCATAAGGTAATAGCTCATGTCCAAGGCACCAAAGCCAGCTAAAAAGTCAATAATCGATAACTAAAACTTGAATTGTACTACTTCTTACTGGCTATTACATCAACTTAGAAGCTTCATCTGTGTTCCACTATGGTGATTTTAGTGTCCCCGCATGCCGCAGCACGCGACATAGCTTTGCAGACGATAAGTACAACCGTTTCAGAGAGAAGAGCGGCAAATGTGACGATCTGGCTTTAAGTCGATTCGATAACAAATGACGAAAACGGACGGATTTCTCAGGTTTTTACTACATATAAACACTTTTCACATTCTCCTGTGTAACTCGGCTGCTAGTCCTCCTTTCATGCAGAATCTTAAGGTCCCAGCTCATGTCCAAGGCTCGAAAGCCAGCTAAAAAGCAAATAATCAGTAGCTAAAACTTGAATTGTAATACATCTTACTGGCTATTACATCAACTTAGAAGCTTCATCTGTGTTCTACTATGGTGCTTTTAGTGTCTCCGCATACCGCAGCATGCGACATAGCTTTGCAGACGATAAGTACAACCGTTTCGGAGGGAAGAGCGGCCAATGTGACGATCTGGCTTTAAGTCGATTCGGTAACAAATGACGAAGACGGACGGATTTCTCAGGTTTTTACTACATATGGACACTTTTCACATTCTCCCGTGCAACTCGGCTGCTAGTCCTCCTTCTATGCAGAATCTTAAGGTCCTAGCTCATGTCCAAGGCATCAAAGCCAGCTAAAAACTCAATAATCAATACCTAAAACTTGAATTGTACTACTTCTTACTGGCTATTACATCAAATTAGAAGCTTCATCTCTGTTCTACTATGGTGCTTTTAGAGTCTCCGCATACCGCAGCACGCGACATAGCTTTGCAGACGATAAGTGCAACCGTTTCAGAGAGAAGAGCGGCCAATGTGACGATCTGGCTTTAAGTCGATTCGATAACAAATGACGAAAACGGACGGATTTCTCAGGTTTTTACTACATATGAACACTTTTCACATTCTCCCGTGCAACTCGGCTGCTAGTTCTCCTTTCATGCAGAATCTTAAGGTCCTAGCTCATGTCCAAGGCACCAAAGCCACATAAAAAGTCAATAATCAATACCTAAAACTTGAATTGGACTACTTCTTACTGGCTATTACATCAACTTAGAAGCTTCATCTATGTTCGACTATGGTGCTTTTAGTGTCTCCGCATACCGCATCACGCGTCATAGCTTTGCAGACGATAAGTACAACCGTTTCAGAGAGAAGAGCGGCCAATGTGACGATCTGGCTTTAAGTCGATTTGATAACAAATGACGAAAACGGACGGATTTCTCAGGTTTTTACTACATATAAACACTTTTCACATTCTCCTGTGTAACTCGGCTGCTAGTCCTCCTTTCATGCAGAATCTTAAGGTCCTAGCTCATGTCCAAGGCACCAAAGCCAGCTAAAATGTCAATAGTCAGTAACTAAAACTTGAATTGTACTACTTCTTACTGGCTATTACATCAACTTGGAAGTGTCATCTGTGTTCTACTATGTTGCTTTTAGTGTCTCTGCATATCGCAGCACGCGACATAGCTCTGCACACGATAAGTACAACCGTTTCAGAGAGAAGAGCGGCCAATGTGACGATCTGGCTTTAAGTCGATTCGATAACAAATGACGAAAACGGACGGATTTCTCAGGTTTTTACTACATATGAACACTTTACACATTCTCCCGTGCAACTCGTTTGCTAGTCCTCCTGCATGTAAAATCTTAAGTTCCTAATTCACGTCCAAGGTACCAAACAAGGGTAAAAAGTCAATAACCGATTCCTAAAACTTGAATTGTACTATTTCTTACTGGCTATTACATCATCTTAGAAGCTACATCTGTGTTCTACTATGGTGCTTTTAGTGTCTCCGAATACCGCAGTACGCGACATAGCTTTGCAGACGATAAATACAACCGTTTCAGAGAGCAGAGCGGCCAATGTGACGATTTGGCTTTAAGTCGATTCGATAAAAATGACGATAACGGACGGATTTCTCAGGTTTTTACTCTAATTGAACACTTTTCACATTCTCCCGTGCAGCTCGGCTGCTTGTCCTCCTTTCATGCAGAATCTTAAAGTCCTAGCTCATGTCCAAGGCACCAAAGCCAGCTAAAAAGTCAATAATCGATACCTAAAACTTGAATTGTACTACTTCTTACTGGCTATTACATCAACTTAGAAGCTTCATCTGTGTTCTACTATGGTGCTTTTAGTGTCTCCGCATAGCGCAGCACGAGACATAGCATTGCAGACGATAAGTACAACCGTTTCAGAGAGAAGAGCGGCCAATGTGACGATCTGGCTTTAAGTCGATTCGATAACAAATGACGAAAACGGACGGATTTCTCAGGTTTTTACTACATATAAACACTTTTCACATTCTCCTGTGTACCTCTGCTGCTAGTCCTCCTTTCATGCAGAATCTTAAGGTCCTAGCTCATGTCCAAGGCTCCAAAGCCAGCTAAAAAGTCAATAATCAGTAGCTAAAACTTGAATTGTACTACATCTTACTGGCTATTACATCAACTTAGAAGCTTCATCTGTGTTCTACTATGGTGCTTTTAGTGTCTCCGCATACCGCAGCATGCGACATAGCTTTGCAGACGATAAGTACAACCGTTTCGGAGAGAAGAGCGGCCAATGTGACGATCTGGCTTTAAGTCGATTCGATAACAAATGACGAAAACGGACGGATTTCTCAGGTTTTTACTACATATAAACACTTTTCACATTCTCCTGTGTAACTCGGCTGCTAGTACTCCTTTCATGCAGAATCTTAAGGTCCTAGCTCATGTCCAAGGCAGCAAAGAATGCTAAAAAGTCAATAATCGATACCTAAAACTTGATATGTACTACTTCTTACTGGCTATTACATCAACTTAGAAGCTTCATCTGTGTTCTACTATGGTGCTTTTAGTGTCTCCGCATACCGCAGCACGCGACATAGCTCTGCACACGATAAGTACAACCGTTTCAGAGAGAAGAGCGGCCAATGTGACGATCTGGCTTTAAGTCGATTCGATAACAAATGACGAAAACGGACGGATTTCTCAGGTTTTTACTACATATGAACACTTTACACATTCTCCCGTGCAACTCGGCTGATAGTCCTCCTGCATGTAAAATCTTAAGTTCCTAGCTCATGTCCAAGGCACCAAACAAGGGTAAAAAGTCAATAACCGATTCCTAAAACTTGAATTGTACTATTTCTTACTGGCTATTACATCATCTTAGACGCTACATCTGTATTCTACTATGGTGCTTTTAGTGTCTCCGAATACCGCCGTTCGCGACATAGCTTTTAGACGATAAGTACAACCGTTTCAGAGAGCAGAGCGGCCAATGTGACGGTTTGGCTTTAAGTCGATTCGATAAAAATGACGAAAATGGACGGATTTCTCAGGTTTTTACTCTATTTGAACACTTTTCACATTCTCCCGTGCAACTCGGCTGCTAGTCCTCCTTCTATGCAGAATCTTAAGGTCCTAGCTCATGTCCAAGGCATCAAAGCCGGCTAAAAAGTCAATAATCAATACCTAAAACTTCAATTGTACTACTTCTTACTGGCTATTACATCAAATTAGAAGCTTCATCTGTGTTCTACTGTGGTGGTTTTAGTGTCTCCGCCTACCGCAGCATACGACATAGCTTTGCAGACGATCAGTACAACCGTTTCAGAGAGAAGAGTGGCCAATGTGACGATCTGGCTTTAAGTCGATTCTACAACAAATGACGAAAACGGACGGATTTCTCAGGTTTTTACTACATATGAACACTTTTCACATTCTCCCGTGCAACTCGGCTGCTAGTCCTCCTTTCATGCAGAATCTTAAGGTCCTAGCCCATGTCCAAGGCACCAAAGCCAGCTAAAAAGTCAATAATCGATACCTAAAACTTGAATTGTACTACTTCTTACTGGCTATTACATCAACTTAGAAGCTTCATCTGTGTTCTACTATGGTGCTTTTAGTGTCTCCGCATACCGCAGCACGCGACATAGCTTTGAAGACGATAAGTACGACCGTTTCAGAGAGAAGAGCGGCCAATGTGACGATCTGGCTTTAAGTCGATTCGATAACAAATGACGAAAACGGACGGATTTCTCAGGTTTTTACTACATATGAACACTTTTCACATTCTCCCCTGCAACTCGGCTGCTAGTCGTCCTTTCATGCAGAATCTTAAGGTCCTAGCTCATGTCCAAGGCACCAAAGCCAGCTAAAAAGGCAATAATCGATACCTAAAACTTGAATTGTACTACTTCTTACTGGCTATTACATCAACTTAGAAGCTTCATCTGTGTTCTACTATGGTGCTTTTAGTGTCTCCGCATACCGCAGCACGCGACAAAGCTTTCCAGACGATAAGTACAACCGTTTCAGAGAGAAGAGCAGCCAATGTGACGATCTGGCTTTAAGTCGATTTGATAACAAATGACGAAAACGGACGGATTTCTCAGGTTTTTACTACATATAAACACTTTTCACATTCTCCTGTGTAACTCGGCTCCTAGTCCTCCTTTCATGCAGAATCTTAAGGTCCTAGCTCATGTCCAAGGCACCAAAGCCAGCTAAAATGTCAATAGTCAGTAACTAAAACTTGAATTGTACTACTTCTTACTGGCTATTACATCAACTTGGAAGTGTCATCTGTGTTCTACTATGTTGCTTTTAGTGTCTCTGCATATCGCAGCACGCGACATACCTCTGCACACGATAAGTACAACCGTTTCAGAGAGAAGAGCGGCCAATGTGACGATCTGGCTTTAAGTCGATTCGATAACAAATGACGAAAACGGACGGATTTCTCAGGTTTTTACTACATATGAACACTTTACACATTCTCCCGTGCAACTCGTCTGCTAGTCCTCCTGCATGTAAAATCTTAAGTTCCTAGTTCACGTCCAAGGCACCAAACAAGGGTAAAAAGTCAATAACCGATTCCTAAAACTTGAATTGTACTATTTCTTACTGGCTATTACATCATCTTAGAAGCTACATCTGTGTTCTACAATGGTGCTTTTAGTGTCTCCGAATACCGCCGTTCGCGACATAGCTTTGCAGACGATAAGTACAACCGTTTCAGAGAGCAGAGCGGCCAATGTGACGATTTGGCTTTAAGTCGATTCGATAAAAATGACGAAAACGGACGGATTTCTCAGGTTTTTACTCTATTTGAACACTTTTCACATTCTCCCGTGCAACTCGGCTGCTAGTCCTCCTTTAATGCAGATACTTAAGGTCCTAGCTCATGTCCAAGGCACCAAAGCCAGCTAAAAAGTCAATAATCGATACCTAAAACTTGAATTGTACTACTACTTACTGGCTATTACATCAACTTAGAAGCTTCATCTGTGTTCTACTATTGTGCTTTTAGAGTCTCTGCATACCGCAGCACGCGACATAGCTCTGCACACGATATGTACAACCGTTTAAAAGAGAAGAGCGGCCAATGTGACGATCTGGCTTGAAGTCGATTCGATAACAAATGACGAAAACGGACGGATTTCTCAGGTTTTTACTACATATAAACACTTTTCACATTCTCCTGTGTAACTCGGCTGAAGTCCTCCTTTCATGCAGAATCTTAAGGTTCTAGCTCATGTCCAAGGCTCCAAGGCCAGCTAAAAAGTCAATAATCAGTAGCTAAAACTTGAATTGTACTACATCTTACTGGCTATTACATCAAATTAGAAGCTTCATCTGTGTTCTACTGTGGTGGTTTTAGTGTCTCCGCCTACCGCAGCATACGACATAGCTTTGCAGACGATCAGTACAACCGTTTCAGAGAGAAGAGTGGCCAATGTGACGATCTGGCTTTAAGTCGATTCTACAACAAATGACGAAAACGGACGGATTTCTCAGGTTTTTACTACATATGAACACTTTTCACATTCTCCCGTGCAACTCGGCTGCTAGTCCTCCTTTCATGCAGAATCTTAAGGTCCTAGCCCATGTCCAAGGCACCAAAGCCAGCTAAAAAGTCAATAATCGATACCTAAAACTTGAATTGTACTACTTCTTACTGGCTATTACATCAACTTAGAAGCTTCATCTGTGTTCTACTATGGTGCTTTTAGTGTCTCCGCATACCGCAGCACGCGACATAGCTTTGAAGACGATAAGTACGACCGTTTCAGAGAGAAGAGCGGCCAATGTGACGATCTGGCTTTAAGTCGATTCGATAACAAATGACGAAAACGGACGGATTTCTCAGGTTTTTACTACATATGAACACTTTTCACATTCTCCCCTGCACCTCGGCTGCTAGTCGTCCTTTCATGCAGAATCTTAAGGTCCTAGCTCATGTCCAAGGCACCAAAGCCAGCTAAAAAGGCAATAATCGATACCTAAAACTTGAATTGTACTACTTCTTACTGGCTATTACATCAACTTAGAAGCTTCATCTGTGTTCTACTATGGTGCTTTTAGTGTCTCCGCATACCGCAGCACGCGACAAAGCTTTCCAGACGATAAGTACAACCGTTTCAGAGAGAAGAGCAGCCAATGTGACGATCTGGCTTTAAGTCGATTTGATAACAAATGACGAAAACTGACGGATTTCTCAGGTTTTTACTACATATAAACACTTTTCACATTCTCCTGTGTAACTCGGCTCATAGTCCTCCTTTCATGCAGAATCTTAAGGTCCTAGCTCATGTCCAAGGCACCAAAGCCAGCTAAAATGTCAATAGTCAGTAACTAAAACTTGAATTGTACTACTTCTTACTGGCTATTACATCAACTTGGAAGTGTCATCTGTGTTCTACTATGTTGCTTTTAGTGTCTCTGCATATCGCAGCACGCGACATAGCTCTGCACACGATAAGTACAACCGTTTCAGAGAGAAGAGCGGCCAATGTGACGATCTGGCTTTAAGTCGATTCGATAACAAATGACGAAAACGGACGGATTTCTCAGGTTTTTACTACATATGAACACTTTACACATTCTCCCGTGCAACTCGTCTGCTAGTCCTCCTGCATGTAAAATCTTAAGTTCCTAGTTCACGTCCAAGGCACCAAACAAGGGTAAAAAGTCAATAACCGATTCCTAAAACTTGAATTGTACTATTTCTTACTGGCTATTACATCATCTTAGAAGCTACATCTGTGTTCTACAATGGTGCTTTTAGTGTCTCCGAATACCGCCGTTCGCGACATAGCTTTGCAGACGATAAGTACAACCGTTTCAGAGAGCAGAGCGGCCAATGTGACGATTTGGCTTTAAGTCGATTCGATAAAAATGACGAAAACGGACGGATTTCTCAGGTTTTTACTCTATTTGAACACTTTTCACATTCTCCCGTGCAACTCGGCTGCTAGTCCTCCTTCAATGCAGATACTTAAGGTCCTAGCTCATGTCCAAGGCACCAAAGCCAGCTAAAAAGTCAATAATCGATACCTAAAACTTGAATTGTACTACTACTTACTGGCTATTACATCAACTTAGAAGCTTCATCTGTGTTCTACTATTGTGCTTTTAGAGTCTCTGCATACCGCAGCACGCGACATAGCTCTGCACACGATATGTACAACCGTTTAAAAGAGAAGAGCGGCCAATGTGACGATCTGGCTTGAAGTCGATTCGATAACAAATGACGAAAACGGACGGATTTCTCAGGTTTTTACTACATATAAACACTTTTCACATTCTCCTGTGTAACTCGGCTGAAGTCCTCCTTTCATGCAGAATCTTAAGGTTCTAGCTCATGTCCAAGGCTCCAAGGCCAGCTAAAAAGTCAATAATCAGTAGCTAAAACTTGAATTGTACTACATCTTACTGGCTATTACATCAACTTAGAAGCTTCATCTGTGTTCTACTATGGTGCTTTTAGTGTCTCCGCATACCGCAGCATGCGACATAGCTTTGCAGACGATAAGTACAACCGTTTCGGAGGGAAGAGCAGCCAATGTGACGATCTGGCTTTAAGTCGATTCGATAACAAATGACGAAAACGGACGGATTTCTCAGGTTTGTACTACATATAAACACTTTTCACATTCTCCTGTGTAACTCGGCTGCTAGTCCTCTTTTCATGCAGAATCTTAAGGTCCTAGCTCATGCCCAAGGCACCAAAGCCAGCTAAAAAGTCAATAATCAGTAACTAAAACTTGAATTGTACTACTTCTTACTGGCTATTACATCATCATAGAAGCTTCATCTGTGTTCTACTGTGGTGCTTTTAGTGTCTCCGCATACCGCAGCACGCGACATAGCTTTGCAGACGATAAGTACAACCGTTTCAGAGAGAAGAGCGGCCAATGTGACGATCTGGCGAGTCGATAACAAATGACGAAAACGGACGGATTTCTCAGGTTTTTACTACATATGAACACTTTTCACATTCTCCCGTGCAACTCGGCTGCTAGTCCTCCTTTCATGCAGAATCTTAAGGTCCTAGCTCATGTCCAAGGCACCAAATCCATCTAAGAAGTCAATAATCGATACCTTAAACTAGAATTGTACTACTTCTTACTGGCTATTACATCAACTTAGAAGCTTCATCTGTGTTCTACTATGGTGCTTTTAGTGTCTTCGCATACCGCAGCACCCGACATAGCTTGAAGACGATAAGTACAACCGTTTCCGAGAGAAGAGCGGCCAATGTGACGATCTGGCTTTAAGTCGATTCGATAACAAATGACGAAAACGGACGGATTTCTCAAGTTTGTACTACATATGAACACTTTTCACATTCTCCCGTGCAACTCGGCTGCTACTCCTCCTTTCATGCAGAATCTTATGGTCCAAGCTCATCTCCAAGGCCCCAAAGCCAGCTAAAAATTCAATAATCAGTAGCTAAAACTTGAATTGTACTACATCTTACTGGCTATTACATCAACTTAGAAGCTTCATCTGTGTTCTACTATGGTGCTTTTAGTGTCTCCGCATACCGCAGCATGCGACATAGCTTTGCAGACGATAAGTACAACCGTTTCGGAGGGAAGAGCGGCCAATGTGAAGATCTGGCTTTAAGTCGATTCGATAACAAATTACGAAAACGGACGGATTTCTCAGGTTTTTACTACATATGAACACTTTTCATATTCTCCTGGGCAACTCGGCTGCTAGTCCTCCTTTCATGCAGAATCTTAAGGTCCTAGCTCATGTCCAAGGCACCAAATCCATCTAAGAAGTCAATAATCGATACCTTAAACTTGAAGTGTACTACTTCTTACTGGCTATTACATCAACTTAGAAGCTTCATCTGTGTTCCAATATGGTGCTTTTAGTGTCTCCGCATACCGCAGCACGCGACATAGCTTTGCAGACGATAAGTACAACCGTTTCAGAGAGAAGAGCGGCCAATGTGACGATCTGGCTTTAAGTCGATTCGATAACAAATGACGAAAATGTACGGATTTCTCAGGTTTTTACTACATATGAACACTTTTCACATTCTCCCGTGCAACTCGGCTGCTAGTCCTCCTTTCATGCAGAATCTTATGGTCCTAGCTCATGTCCAAGGCACCAAATCCATCTAAGAAGTCAATAATCGATACCTTAAACTTGAAGTGTACTACTTCTTACTGGCTATTACATCAACTTAGAAGCTTCATCTGTGTTCTACTATGGTGCTTTTAGTTTCTCCGCATACCGCAGCACGCGACACAGCTTTGCAGACGATAAGTACAACCGTTTCAGAGAGAAGAGCGGCCAATGTGACAATCAGGCTTTAAGTCGATTCGATAACAAATGACGAAAACGGACGGATTTCTCAGGTTTTTACTACATATGAACACTTTTCAAATTCTCCCGAGCAACTCGGCTGCTAGTCCTCCTTTCATGCAGAATCTTAAGGTCCTAGCTCATGTCCAAGGCATCAAAGCCAGCTAAAAAGTCAATAATCGATACCTAAAACTTGAATTGTACTAGTTCTTACTGGCTATTACATCAAATTAGAAGCTTCATCGGTGTTCTACTATGGTGCTTTTAGTGTCTCCGCATACCGCAGCATGCGACATAGCTTTGCAGACGATAAGTACAACCGTTTCCGAGGGAAGAGCGGCCAATGTGACGATCTGGCTTTAAGTCGATTCGATAACAAATGACGAAAACGGACGGATTTCTCAGGTTTTTACTACATATGAACACTTTTCACATTCTCCCGTGCAACTCGGCTGCTAGTAATCCTTTCATGCAGAATCTTAAGGTAATAGCTCATGTCCAAGGCACCAAAGCCAACTAAGAAGTCAATAATCGATACCTAAAACTTGAATTGTACTACTTCTTACTGGCTATTACATCAACTTAGAAGCTTCATCTGTATTCCACTATGGTGCTTTTAGTGTCTCCGCATACCGCAGCACGCGACATAGCTTTGCAGACGATAAGTACATCCGTTTCAGAGAGGAGAGCGGCCAATGTGACGATCTGGCTTTAAGTCGATTCGATAACAATTGACGAAAACGAACGGATTTCTCAGGTTTTTACTACATACGAACACTTTGCACATTCTCCCGTGCAACCCGTCTGCTAGTCCTCCTGCATGTAAAATCTTAAGTTCCTAGCTCATGTCCAAGGCACCAAACAAGGGTAAAAAGTCAATAACCGATTCCTAAAACTTGAATGGTACTATTTCTTACTGGCTATTACATCATCTTAGAAGCTACATCTGTGTTCTACTATGGTGCTTTTAGTGTCTCCGAATACCGCAGTACGCGACATAGCTTTGCAGACGATAAGTACAACCGTTTCAGAGAGCAGAGCGGCCAATGTGACAATCAGGCTTTAAGTCGATTCGATAAAAATGACGAAAACGGACGGATTTCTCAGGTTTTTACTCTATTTGAACACTTTTCACATTCTCCCGTGCAACTCGGCTGGTAGTCCTCCTTTCATGCAGAATCTTAAGGTCCTAGCTCATGTCCAAGGCACCAAATCCATCTATGAAGTCAATAATCGATACCTTAAACTTGAAGTGTACTACTTCTTACTGGCTATTACATCAACTTAGAAGCTTCATCTGTGTTCTACTATGGTGCTTTTAGTGTCTCCGCATACCCTAGCAAGAGACATAGCTTTGCAGACGATAATTAGGACCATTTTAGAGAAAAGAGCGGCCAATGTGATGATCTGGCTTTAAGTCGAGTCGATAACAAATGACGAAAACGGACCGATTTCTCAGGTTTTTACTACATATGAACACTTTTCAAATTCTCCCGTGCAACTCGGCTGCTAGTCCTCCTTTCATGCAGAATCTTAAGGTCCTAGCTCATGTCCAAGGCATCAAAGCCAGCTAAAAAGGCAATAATCGATACCTAAAACTTGAATTGTACTAGTTCTTACTGGCTATTACATCAACTTAGAAGCTTCATCTGTGTTCCAATATGGTGCTTTTAGTGTCTCCGCATACCGCAGCACGCGACATAGCTTTGCAGACGATAAGTACAACCGTTTCAGAGAGGAGAGCGGCCAATGTGACGATCTGGCTTTAAGTCGATTCGATAACAAATGACGAAAACGGACGGATTTCTCAGGTTTTTACTACATATGAACACTTTTCACATTCTCCCGTGCAACTCGGCTGCTAGACCTCCTTTCATGCAGAATCTTAAGGTAATAGCTCATTTCCAAGGCACCAAAGCCAACTAAGAAGTCAAAAATCGATACCTAAAACTTGAATTGTACTACTTCTTACTGGCTATTACATCAACTTAGAAGCTTCATCTGTGTTCTAGTATGGTGATTTTAGTGTCCCCGCATATCGCAGCACGCGACATAGCTTTACAGACGATAAGTACAACCGTTTCAGAGAGAAGAGCGGCCAATGTGACGATTTGGCTTTAAGTCGATTCGATAACAAATGACCAAAACGGACGGATTTCTCAGGTTTTTACTACATATGAACACTTTTCACATTCTCCCGTGCAACCCGGCTGTTAGTCCTCCTTTCATGCAGAATCTTAAGGTCCTAGCTCATGTCCAAGGCACCAAAGCCAGCTAAAAAGTCAATAATCGATACCTAAAACGTGAATTGTACTACTTCTTACTGGCTATTACATCAACTTAGAAGCTTCATCTGTGTTCTACTATGGTGCTTTTAGTGTCTCCGCATACCGCAGCACGCGACATAGCTTTGCAGACGATAAGTACAACCGTTTCAGAGAGGAGAGCGGCCAATGTGACGATCTGGCTTTAAGTCGATTCGATAAAAATTGAAGAAAACGGACGGATTTCTCAGGTTTTTACTACATATGAACACTTTTCACATTCTCCCGTGCAACTCGGCTGCTAGTCCTCCTTTCATGCAGAATCATAAGGTAATAGCTCATGTCCAAGGCACCAAAGCCAGCTAAAAAGTCAATAATCGATAACTAAAACTTGAATTGTACTACTTCTTACTGGCTATTACATCAACTTAGAAGCTTCATCTGTGTTCCACTATGGTGATTTTAGTGTCCCCGCATGCCGCAGCACGCGACATAGCTTTGCAGACGATAAGTACAACCGTTTCAGAGAGAAGAGCGGCAAATGTGACGATCTGGCTTTAAGTCGATTCGATAACAAATGACGAAAACGGACGGATTTCTCAGGTTTTTACTACATATAAACACTTTTCACATTCTCCTGTGTAACTCGGCTGCTAGTCCTCCTTTCATGCAGAATCTTAAGGTCCCAGCTCATGTCCAAGGCTCGAAAGCCAGCTAAAAAGCAAATAATCAGTAGCTAAAACTTGAATTGTAATACATCTTACTGGCTATTTCATCAACTTAGAAGCTTCATCTGTGTTCTACTATGGTGCTTTTAGTGTCTCCGCATACCGCAGCATGCGACATAGCTTTGCAGACGATAAGTACAACCGTTTCGGAGGGAAGAGCGGCCAATGTGACGATCTGGCTTTAAGTCGATTCGGTAACAAATGACGAAGACGGACGGATTTCTCAGGTTTTTACTACATATGGACACTTTTCACATTCTCCCGTGCAACTCGGCTGCTAGTCCTCCTTCTATGCAGAATCTTAAGGTCCTAGCTCATGTCCAAGGCATCAAAGCCAGCTAAAAACTCAATAATCAATACCTAAAACTTGAATTGTACTACTTCTTACTGGCTATTACATCAAATTAGAAGCTTCATCTCTGTTCTACTATGGTGCTTTTAGAGTCTCCGCATACCGCAGCACGCGACATAGCTTTGCAGACGATAAGTGCAACCGTTTCAGAGAGAAGAGCGGCCAATGTGACGATCTGGCTTTAAGTCGATTCGATAACAAATGACGAAAACGGACGGATTTCTCAGGTTTTTACTACATATGAACACTTTTCACATTCTCCCGTGCAACTCGGCTGCTAGTCCTCCTTTCATGCAGAATCTTAAGGTCCTAGCTCATGTCCAAGGCACCAAAGCCACATAAAAAGTCAATAATCGATACCTAAAACTTGAATTGGACTACTTCTTACTGGCTATTACATCAACTTAGAAGCTTCATCTATGTTCGACTATGGTGCTTTTAGTGTCTCCGCATACCGCATCACGCGTCATAGCTTTGCAGACGATAAGTACAACCGTTTCAGAGAGAAGAGCGGCAAATGTGACGATCTGGCTTTAAGTCGATTCGATAACAAATGACGAAAACGGACATATTTCTCAGGTTGGTTTTTACTACATATGAACACTTTTCACATTCTCCTGGGCAACTCGGCTGCTACTCCTCCTTTCATGCAGAATCTTAAGGTCCTAGCTCATGTCCAAGGCACCAAAGCCAGCTAAAAAGTCAATAATCAATACCTAAAACTTGAATTGTACTACTTCTTACTGGCTATTACTTTAACTTAGAAGCTTCATCTGTGTTCTACTATGGTGCTTTTAGTTTCTCCGCATACCGCAGCACGCGACACAGCTTTGCAGACGATAAGTACAACCGTTTCCGAGAGAAGAGCGGCCAATGTGACGATCTGGCTTTAAGTCGATTCGATAACAAATGACGAAAACGGACGGATTTCTCAGGTTTTTACTACATATGAACACTTTTCACATTCTCCCGTGCAACTCGGCTGCTAGTCCTCCTTTAATGCTGAATCTTAAGGTCCTAGCTCATCTCCAAGGCACCAAAGCCAGCTAAAAAGTAAATAATCGATACCTAAAACTTGAATTGTACTACTTCTTACTGGCTATTACATCATCTTAGAAGCTTCATCTGTGTTTTACTATGGTGCTTTTAGTGTCTCCGCATACCGCAGCTCGCGACATAGCTTTGCAGACGATAAGTACAACCGTTTCAGAGAGAAGAGCGGCCAATGTGACGATCTGGCTTTAAGTCGTTTCGATAACAAATGATGAAAACGGACGGATTTCTCAGGTTGGTTTTTACTACATATGAACACTTTTCACATTCTCCCGTGCAACTCGGCTGCTAGTCCTCCTTTCATGCAGAATCTTAAGGTAATAGCTCATGTCCAAGGCACCAATGCCAGCTAAAAAGTCAATAATCGATACCTAATACTTGAATTGTATTACTTCTTACTGGCTATTACATCAACTTAGAAGCTTCATCTGTGTTCCACTATGGTGCTTTTAGTGTCTCCGCATAGCGCAGCACGCGACATAGCATTGCAGACGATAAGTACAACCGTTTCAGAGAGAAGAGCGGCCAATGTGACAATCTGGCTTTAAGTCGATTCGATAACAAATGACGAAAACGGACGGATTTCTCAGGTTTTTACTACATATGAACACTTTTCAAATTCTCCCGTGCAACTCGGCTGCTAGTCCTCCTTTCATGCAGAATCTTAAGGTCCTAGCTCATGTCCAAGGCATCAAAGCCAGCTAAAAAGTCAATAATCGATACCTAAAACTGGAATTGTACTACTTCTTACTGGCTATTACGTCAACGTAGAAGCTTTATCTGTGTTCAACTATGGTGATTTTGGTGTCCCCGCATGCCGCAGCACGCGACATAGCTTTGCAGACGATAAGTACTACCGGTTCGGAGAGAAGAGCGGCCAATGTGACGATCTGGCTTTATGTCCATTCGATAACAAATGACGAAAACGGACGGATTTCTCAGGTTTTTACTACATATGACCACTTTTCACATTCTCCTGGGCAACTCGGCTGCTACTCCTCCTTTCATGCAGAATCTTAAGGTCCTACCTCATGTCCAAGGCACCAAAGCCAGCTAAAAAGTCAATAATCAGTAAATAAAACTTGAATTGTACTACTTCTTACTGGCTATTACATCAACTTGGAAGTGTCATCTGTATTCTACTATGGTGCTTTTAGTGTCTCTGCATACCGCAGCACGCGACGTAGCTCCGCAGACGATAAGTACAACCGTTTCAGAGAGAAGAGCGGCCAATGTGACGATTTGGCTTTAAGTCGATTCGATAAAAATGATGAAAACGGACGGATTTCTCAGGTTTTTACTCTATTTGAACACTTTTCACATTCTCCCGTGCTACTCGGCTGCTAGTCCTCCTTTCATGCAGAATCTTAAGGTCCTAGCTCATTATCCAAGGCACCAAAGCCACATAAAAATTCAATAATCGATACCTAAAACTTGAATTGTACTACTTCTTACTGGCTATTACATCAACTTAGAAGCTTCATCGGTGTTCTACTATGGTGCTTTTAGTGTCTCCGCATACCGCAGCATGCGACATAGCTTTGCAGACGATAAGTACAACCGTTTCGGAGAGAAGAGCGGCCAATGTGACGATCTGGCTTTAAGTCGATTCGATAACAAATGACGAAAACGGACGGATTTCTCAGGTTTTTACTACATATGAACACTTTTCACATTCTCCCGTGCAACGCGGCTGCTAGTCCTCCCTTCATGCAGAATCTTAAGGTTCTAGCTCATGTCCAAGGCACCAAAGCCAGCTAAAAAGTCAATAATCAATACCTAAAACTTGAATTGTACTACTTCTTACTGGCTATTACTTTAACTTAGAAGCTTCATCTGTGTTCTACTATGGTGCTTTTAGTTTCTCCGCAT
Organism: Schistocerca gregaria; assembly: GCF_023897955.1. NCBI lineage: Eukaryota > Metazoa > Arthropoda > Insecta > Orthoptera > Acrididae > Schistocerca > Schistocerca gregaria. Next base: position 2,570,230 of record NW_026061860.1, on the reverse strand, counting down.
ACCGCAGCACGCGACACAGCTTTGCAGACGATAAGTACAACCGTTTCAGAGAGAAGAGCGGCCAATGTGACAATCAGGCTCTAAGTCGATTCGATAACAAATGACGAAAACGGACGGATTTCTCAGGTTTTTACTACATATGAACACTTTTCACATTCTCCTGGGCAACTCGGCTGCTAGTCCTCCTTTCATGCAGAATCTTAAGGTCCTAGCTCATGTCCAAAGCACCAAAGCCAGCTAAAAAGTCAATAATCAGTAACTAAAACTTGAATTGTACTACTTCTTTCTGGCTATTACATCAACTTGGAAGTGTCATCTGTGTTCTACTATGGTGCTTTTAGTGTCTCTGCATACGGCAGCACGCGACATAGCTCTGCAGACGATAAGTACAACCGTTTCCGAGAGAAGAGCGGCCAATGTGACGATCTGGCTTTAAGTCGATTCGATAACAAATGACGAAAACGGACGGATTTCTCAGGTTTTTACTACATATGAACACTTTTCACATTCTCCCGTGCAACTCGGCTGCTAGTCCTCCTTTCATGCAGAATCTTAAGGTAATAGCTCATGTCCAAGGCACCAAAGCCAGCTAAAAAGTCAATAATCGATACCTAATACTTGTATTGTATTACTTCTTACTGGCTATTACATCAACTTAGAAGCTTCATCTGTGTTCTACTATGGTGCTTTTAGTGTCTCCGCATTGCGCAACACGCGACATAGCATTGCAGACGATAAGTACAACCGTTTCAGAGAGAAGAGCGGCCAATGTGACAATCTGGCTTTAAGTCGATTCGATAACAAATGACGAAAACGGACGGATTTCTCAGGTTTTTACTACATATGAACACTTTTCAAATTCTCCCGTGCAACTCGGCTGCTAGTCCTCCTTTCATGCAGAATCTTAAGGTCCTAGCTCATGTCCAAGGCATCAAAGCCAGCTAAAAAGTCAATAATCGATACCTAAAACTGGAATTGTACTACTTCTTACTGGCTATTACGTCAACGTAGAAGCTTTATCTGTGTTCCACTATGGTGATTTTGGTGTCCCCGCATGCCGCAGCACGCGACATAGCTTTGCAGACGATAAGTACTACCGGTTCGGAGAGAAGAGCGGCCAATGTGACGATCTGGCTTTATGTCCATTCGATAACAAATGACGAAAACGGACGGATTTCTCAGGTTTTTACTACATATGAACACTTTTCACATTCTCCTGGGCAACTCGGCTGCTAGTCCTCCTTTCATGCAGAATCTTAAGGTCCTAGCTCATGTCCAAAGCACCAAAGCCAGCTAAAAAGTCAATAATCAGTAACTAAAACTTGAATTGTACTACTTCTTACTGGCTATTACATCAACTTGGAAGTGTCATCTGTGTTCTACTATGGTGCTTTTAGTGTCTCTGCATACGGCAGCACGCGACATAGCTCTGCAGACGATAAGTACAACCGTTTCCGAGAGAAGAGCGGCCAATGTGACGATCTGGCTTTAAGTCGATTCGATAACAAATGACGAAAACGGACGGATTTCTCAGGTTTTTACTACATATGAACACTTTTCACATTCTCCCGTGCAACTCGGCTGCTAGTCCTCCTTTCATGCAGAATCTTAAGGTAATAGCTCATGTCCAAGGCACCAAAGCCAGCTAAAAAGTCAATAATCGATACCCAATACTTGAATTGTACTACTTCTTACTGGCTATTACATCAACTTAGAAGCTTCATCTGTGTTCTACTATGGTGCTTTTAGTGTCTCCGCATAGCGCAGCACGCGACATAGCATTGCAGACGATAAGTACAACCGTTTCAGAGAGAAGAGCGGCAAATGTGACGATCTGGCTTTAAGTCGATTCGATAACAAATGACGAAAACGGACGGATTTCTCAGGTTGGTTTTTACTACATATGAACACTTTTCACATTCTCCCGTGCAACGCGGCTGCTAGTCCTCCTTTCATGCAGAATCTTAAGGTCCTAGCTCATGTCCAAGGTACCAAAGCCAACAAAAAAGTCAATAATCGATACCAAAAACTTGAATTCTACTACTTTTTACTGGCTATTACATCAACTTAGAAGCTTCATCGGTGTTCTACTATGGTGCTTTTAGTGTCTCCGCATACCGCAGCATGCGACATAGCTTTGCAGACGATAAGTACAACCGTTTCGGAGAGAAGAGCGGCCAATGTGACGATCTGGCTTTAAGTCGATTCGATAACAAATGACGAAAACGGACGGATTTCTCAGGTTTTTACTACATATGAACACTTTTCACATTCTCCTGGGCAACTCGGCTGCTAGTCCTCCTTTCATGCAGAATCTTAAGGTCCTAGCTCCTGTCCAAAGCACCAAAGCCAGCTAAAAAGTCAATAATCAGTAACTAAAACTTGAATTGTACTACTTCTTACTGGCTATTACATCAACTTGGAAGTGTCATCTGTGTTCTACTATGGTGCTTTTAGTGTCTCTGCATACCGCAGCACGCGACATCTCTCTGCAGACGATAAGTACAACCGTTTCAGAGAGAATAGCGGTCAATGTGGCAATCTGGCTTTAAGTCGATTCGATAACAAATGACGAAAACGGACGGATTTCTCAGGTTTTTACTACATATGAACACTTTTCACATTCTCCCGTGCAACTCGGCTGCTAGTCCTCCTTTCATGCAGAATCTTAAAATCCTAGCTCATCTCCAAGGCACCAAAGCCAGCTAAAAAGTAAATAATCGATACCTAATACTTGAATTGTACTACTTCTTACTGGCTATTACATCATCTTAGAAGCTTCATATGTGTTCTACTATGGTGCTTTTAGTGTCTCCGCATACCGCAGCTCGCGACATAGCTTTGCAGACGATAAGTACAACCGTTTCAGAGAGAAGAGCGGCCAATGTGACGATCTGGCTTTAAGTCGTTTCGATAACAAATGACGAAAACGGGCGGATTTCTCAGGTTGGTTTTTACTACATATGAACACTTTTCACATTCTCCCGTGCAACGCGGCTGCTAGTCCTCCTTTCATGCAGAATCTTAAGGTCCTAGCTCATGTCCAAGGCACCAAAGCCAGCTAAAAAGTCAATAATCAATACTTAAAACTTCAATTGTACTACTTCTTACTGGCTATTACATCAACTTAGAAGCTTCATCTGTGTTCTACTATGGTGCTTTTAGTTTCTCCGCATACCGCAGCACGCGACACAGCTTTGCAGACGATAAGTACAACCGTTTCAGAGAGAATAGCGGCCAATGTGACAATCAGGCTTTAAGTCGATTCGATAACAAATGACGAAAACGGACGGATTTCTCAGGTTTTTACTACATATGAACACTTTTCACATTCTCCTGGGCAACTCGGCTGCTAGTCCTCCTTTCATGCAGAATCTTAAGGTCCTAGCTCATGTCCAAAGCACCAAAGCCAGCTAAAAAGTCAATAATCAGTAACTAAAACTTGACTTGTACTACTTCTTACTAGGTATTACATCAACTTGGAAGTGTCATCTGTGTTCTACTATGGTGCTTTTAGTGTCTCTACATACGGCAGCACGCGACATAGCTCTGCAGACGATAAGTACAACCGTTTCCGAGAGAAGAGCGGCCAATGTGACGATCTGGCTTTAAGTCGATTCGATAACAAATGACGAAAACGGACGGATTTCTCAGGTTTTTACTACATATGAACACTTTTCACATTCTCCCGTGCAACTCGGCTGCTAGTCCTCCTTTCATGCAGAATCTTAAGGTAATAGCTCATGTCCAAGGCACCAAAGCCAGCTAAAAAGTCAATAATCGATACCCAATACTTGAATTGTACTACTTCTTACTGGCTATTACATCAACTTAGAAGCTTCATCTGTGTTCTACTATGGTGCTTTTAGTGTCTCCGCATAGCGCAGCACGCGACATAGCATTGCAGACGATAAGTACAACCGTTTCAGAGAGAAGAGCGGCCAATGTGACAATCTGGCTTTAAGTCGATTCGATAACAAATGACGAAAACGGACGGATTTCGCAGGTTTTTACTACATATGAACACTTTTCAAATTCTCCCGTGCAACTCGGCTGCTAGTCCTCCTTTCATGCAGAATCTTAAGGTCCTAGCTCATGTCCAAGGCATCAAAGCCAGCTAAAAAGTCAATAATCGATACCTAAAACTGGAATTGTACTACTTCTTACTGGCTATTACGTCAACGTAGAAGCTTCATCTGTGTTCCACTATGATGATTTTAGTGTCCCCGCATGCCGCAGCACGCGACATAGCTTTGCAGACGATAAGTACAACCGTTTCAGAGAGAAGAGCGGAAAGTGTGACGATCTGGCTCTAAGTCGATTCGATAACAAATGACTAAAACGAACGGATTTCTCAGGTTTTTACTACATATGAACACTTTACACATTCTCCCGTGCAACTCGGCTGCTAGTCGTCCTGCATGTAAAATCTTAAGTTCCTAGCTCATGTCCAAGGCACCAAACAAGGGTAAAAAGTCAATAACCGGTTCCTAAAACTTGAATTGTACTACCTCTTACTGGCTATTACATCAACTTGGAAGTGTCATCTGTGTTCTACTATGGTGCTTTTAGTGTCTCTGCATACCGCAGCACGCGACGTAGCTCTGCAGACGATAAGTACAACCGTTTCAGAGAGAAGAGTGGCCAGTGTGACCATCTGGCTTTAAGTCGATACGATAACAAATGACAAAAACGGACGGATTTCTCACGTTTTACTACATATGAACACTTTTCACATTCTCCCGTGCAACTCGGCTGTTAGTCCTCCTTTCATGCAGAATCTTAAGGTCCTAGCTCATGTCCAAGGCACCAAAGCCAGCTAAAAAGTCAATAATCGATACCTAAACCTTGAATTGTACTACTTCTTACTGGCTATTACATCAACTTAGAAGCTTCATCTGTGTTCTACTATGGTGCTTTTAGTTTCTCCGCATACCGCAGCACGCGACACAGCTTCGCAGACGATAAGTACAACCGTTTCAGAGAGAAGAGCGGCCAATGTGACAATCAGGCTTTAAGTCGATTCGATAACAAATGACGTAAACGGACGGATTTCTCAGGTTTTTACTACATATGAAGACTTTTCAAATTCTCCCGTGCAACTCGGATGCTAGTCCTCCTTTCATGCAGAATCTTAAGGTCCTAGCTGATGTCCAAGGCGTCAATGCCAGCTAAAAAGTCAATAATCGATACCTAAAACTTGAATTGTACTACTTTTTACTGGCTATTACATCAACTTAGAAGCTTCATCTGTCTTCCACTATGGTGCTTTCAGTGTCTCCGCATACCGCAGCACGCGACATAGCTTTGCAGACGATAAGTACAACCGTTTCAGAGAGCAGAGCGGCCAATGTGACGATTTGGCTTTAAGTCGATTCGATAAAAATGACGAAAACGGACGGATTTCTCAGGTTTTTACTCTATTTGAACACTTTTCACATTCTCCCGTGCAACTCGGCGGCTAGTCCTCCTTTCATGCAGAATCTTAAGGTCCTAGCTCATGTCCATGGCACAAAAGCCAGATAAAAAGTCAATAATCGATACCTAAAACTTGAATTGTACTACTTCTTACTGGCTATTACATCAACTTAGAAGCTTCATCTGTGTTCAACTATGGTGCTTTTAGTGTCTAAGCATAGCGCAGCACGCGACATAGCATTGCAGACGATAAGTACAACCGTTTCAGAGAGAAGAGCGGCCAATGTGACAATCTGGCTTTAAGTCGATTCGATAACAAATGACGAAAACGGACGGATTTCTCAGGTTTTTACTACATATGAACACTTTTCACATTCTCCCGTGGAACTCGGCTGCTAGTCCTCCTTTCATGCAGAATCTTAAGGTCCTAGCTCATGTCCAAGGTACCAAAGCCAACAAAAAAGTCAATAATCGATACCAAAAACTTGAATTCTACTACTTTTTACTGGCTATTACATCAACTTAGAAGCTTCATCGGTGTTCTACTATGGTGCTTTTAGTGTCTCCGCATACCGCAGCATGCGACATAGCTTTGCAGACGATAAGTACAACCGTTTCGGAGGGAAGAGCGGCCAATGTGACGATCTGGCTTTAAGTCGATTTGATAACAAATGATGAAGACGGACGGATTTCTCAGGTTTTTAGTACATATGGACACTTTTCACATTCTCCCGTGCAACTCGGCTGCTAGTCCTCCTTCTATGCAGAATCTTAAGGTCCTAGCTCATGTCCAAGGCATCAAAGCCAGCTAAAAAGTCAATAATCGATACCTAAAACTTGAATTGTACTACTACTTACTGGCTATTACATTAACTTAGAAGCTTCATCTGTGTTCTACTATGGTGCTTTTAAAGTCTCCGCATACCGCAGCACGCGACATAGCTTTGCAGACGATAAGTACAACCGTTTCAGACAGAAGAACGGCCAATGTGACGATCTGGCTTTAAGTCGATTCGATAACAAATGACGAAAACGGACGGATTTCTCAGGTTTTTACTACATATGAACACTTTTCACATTCTCCCGTGCAACTCGGCTGCTAGTCCTCCTTTAATGCAGAATCTTAAGGTCCTAGCTCATGTCCAAGACACCAAAGCTAGCTAAAAAGTCAATAATCGATACCTAAAACTTGAATTGTACTACTACTTACTGGCTATTACATTAACTTAGAAGCTTCATCTGTGTTCTACTATGGTGCTTTTAAAGTCTCCGCATACCGCAGCACGCGACATAGCTTTGCAGACGATAAGTACAACCGTTTCAGACAGAAGAACGGCCAATGTGACGATCTGGCTTTAAGTCGATTCGATAACAAATGACGAAAACGGACGGATCTCATGTTTTTACTACATATGAACACTTTTCACATTCTCCCGTGCAACTCGGCTGCTAGTCCTCCTTTCATGCAGAATCTTAAGGTCCTAGCTCATGTCCAAGGCACCAAAGCCAGCTAAAAAGTCAATAATCGATACCTAAAACTTGAATTGGACTACTTCTTACTGGCTATTACATCAACTTAGAAGCTTCATCTATGTTCGACTATGGTGCTTTTAGTGTCTCCGCATACCGCATCACGCGACATAGCTTTGCAGACGATAAGTACAACCGTTTCAGAGAGAAGAGCGGCCAATGTGACGATCTGGCTTTAAGTCGATTCGATAACAAATGACGAAAACGGACGGATTTCTCAGGTTTTTACTACATATGAACACTTTTCACATTCTCCCGTGCAACTCGGCTGCTAGTCCTCCTTTCATGCAGAATCTTAAGGTCCTAGCTCATGTCCAAGGTACCAAAGCCAACAAAAAAGTCAATAATCGATACCAAAAACTTGAATTCTACTACTTCTTACTGGCTATTACATCAACTTAGAAGCTTCATCGGTGTTCTACTATGGTGCTTTTAGTGTCTCCGCATACCGCAGCATGCGACATAGCTTTGCAGACGATAAGTACAACCGTTTCGGAGAGAAGAGCGGCCAATGTGACGATCTGGCTTTAAGTCGATTCGATAACAAATGACGAAAACGGACGGATTTCTCAGGTTTTTACTACATATGAACACTTTTCACATTCTCCTGGGCAACTCGGCTGCTAGTCCTCCTTTCATGCAGAATCTTAAGGTCCTAGCTCGTGTCCAAAGCACCAAAGCCAGCTAAAAAGTCAATAATCAGTAACTAAAACTTGAATTTTACTACTTCTTACTGGCTATTACATCAACTTGAAAGTGTCATCTGTGTTCTACTATGGTGCTTTTAGTGTCTCTGCATACCGCAGCACGCGACATAGCTCTGCAGACGATAAGTACAACCGTTTCCGAGAGAAGAGCGGCCAATGTGACGATCTGGCTTTAAGTCGATTCGATAACAAATGACGAAAACGGACGGATTTCTCAGGTTTTTACTACATATGAACACTTTTCACATTCTCCCGTGTAACTCGGCTGCTAGTCCTCCTTTAATGCAGAATCTTAAGGTCCTAGCTCATCTCCAAGGCACCAAAGCCAGCTAAAAAGTAAATAATCGGTACCTAAAACTTGAATTGTACTACTTCTTACTGGCTATTACATCATCTTAGAAGCTTCATATGTGTTCAACTATGGTGCTTTTAGTGTCTCCGCATACCGCAGCTCGCGACATAGCTTTGCAGACGATAAGTACAACCGTTTCAGAGAGAAGAGCGGCCAATGTGACGATCTGGCTTTAAGTCGATTCGATAACAAATGACGAAAACGGACGGATTTCTCAGGTTGGTTTTTACTACATATGAACACTTTTCACATTCTCCCGTGCAACGCGGCTGCTAGTCCTCCTTTCGTGCAGAATCTTAAGGTCCTAGCTCATGTCCAAGGCACCAAAGCCAGCTAAAAAGTCAATAATCAATACCTAAAACTTGAATTGTACTACTTCTTACTGGCTATTACATCAACTTAGAAGCTTCATCTGTGTTCTACTATGGTGCTTTTAGTTTCTCCGCATACCGCAGCACGCGACACAGCTTTGCAGACGATAAGTACAACCGTTTCAGAGAGAAGAGCGGCCAATGTGACAATCAGGCTTTAAGTCGATTCGATAACAAATGACGAAAACGGACGGATTTCTCAGGTTTTTACTACATATGAACACTTTTCACATTCTCCTGGGCAACTCGGCTGCTAGTCCTCCTTTCATGCAGAATCTTAAGGTCCTAGCTCATGTCCAAAGCACCAAAGCCAGCTAAAAAGTCAATAATCAGTAACTAAAACTTGAATTGTACTACTTCTTAATGGCTATTACATCAACTTGGAAGTGTCATCTGTGTTCTACTATGGTGCTTTTAGTGTCTCTGCATACCGCAGCACGCGACATAGCTCTGCAGACGATAAGTACAACCGTTTCAGAGAGAAGAGCGGCCAATGTGACGATCTGGCTTTACGTCGATTCGATAACAAATGACGAAAACGGACTGATTTCTCAGGTTTTTACTACATATGAACACTTTACACATTCTCCCGTGCAACTCGGCTGCTAGTCCTCCTTTAATGCAGAATCTTAAGGTCCTAGCTCATCTCCAAGGCACCAAAGCCAGCTAAAATGTAAATAATCGGTACCTAAAACTTGAATTGTACTACTTCTTACTGGCTATTACATCATCTTAGAAGCTTCATATGTGTTCAACTATGGTGCTTTTAGTGTCTCCGCATACCGCAGCTCGCGACATAGCTTTGCAGACGATAAGTACAACCGTTTCAGAGAGAAGAGCGGCCAATGTGACGATCTGGCTTTAAGTCGATTCGATAACAAATGACGAAAACGGACGGATTTCTCAGGTTGGTTTTTACTACATATGAACACTTTTCACATTCTCCCGTGCAACGCGGCTGCTAGTCCTCCTTTCGTGCAGAATCTTAAGGTCCTAGCTCATGTCCAAGGCACCAAAGCCAGCTAAAAAGTCAATAATCAATACCTAAAACTTGAATTGTACTACTTCTTACTGGCTATTACATCAACTTAGAAGCTTCATCTGTGTTCTACTATGGTGCTTTTAGTTTCTCCGCATACCGCAGCACGCGACACAGCTTTGCAGACGATAAGTACAACCGTTTCAGAGAGAAGAGCGGCCAATGTGACAATCAGGCTTTAAGTCGATTCGATAACAAATGACGAAAACGGACGGATTTCTCAGGTTTTTACTACATATGAACACTTTTCACATTCTCCTGGGCAACTCGGCTGCTAGTCCTCCTTTCATGCAGAATCTTAAGGTCCTAGCTCATGTCCAAAGCACCAAAGCCAGCTAAAAAGTCAATAATCAGTAACTAAAACTTGAATTGTACTACTTCTTAATGGCTATTACATCAACTTGGAAGTGTCATCTGTGTTCTACTATGGTGCTTTTAGTGTCTCTGCATACCGCAGCACGCGACATAGCTCTGCAGACGATAAGTACAACCGTTTCAGAGAGAAGAGCGGCCAATGTGACGATCTGGCTTTACGTCGATTCGATAACAAATGACGAAAACGGACTGATTTCTCAGGTTTTTACTACATATGAACACTTTACACATTCTCCCGTGCAACTCGGCTGCTAGTCCTCCTTTAATGCAGAATCTTAAGGTCCTAGCTCATCTCCAAGGCACCAAAGCCAGCTAAAAAGTAAATAATCGGTACCTAAAACTTGAATTGTACTACTTCTTACTGGCTATTACATCATCTTAGAAGCTTCATATGTGTCCTACTATGGTGCTTTTAGTGTCTCCGCATACCGCAGCTCGCGACATAGCTTTGCAGACGATAAGTACAACCGTTTCAGGGAGAAGAGCGGCCAATGTGACAAGCTGGCTTTAAGTCGATTCGATAACAAATGACGAAAACGGACGGATTTCTCAGGTTGGTTTTTACTACATATGAACACTTTTCACATTCTCCCGTGCAACTCGGCTGCTAGTCCTCCTTTCATCCAGAATCTTAAGGTCCTAGCTCATGTTCAAGTCACCAAAGCCAGCTAAAAAGTCAATAATCAATACCTAAAACTTGAATTGTACTACTTCTTACTGGCTATTACATCAACTTAGAAGCTTCATCTGTGTTCTACTATGGTGCTTTTAGTTTCTCCGCATACCGCAGCACGCGACACAGCTTTGCAGACGATAAGTACAACCGTTTCAGAGAGGAGAGCGGCCAATGTGACGATCTGGCTTTAAGTCGATTCGATAACAAATGACGAAAACGAACGGATTTCTCAGGTTTTTACTACATATGAACACTTTTCACATTCTCCTGTGCAACTCGGCTGCTAGTCCTCCTTTCATGCAGAATCTTAAGGTAATAGCTCATGTCCAAGGCACCAAAGCCAGCTAAATAGTCAATAATCGATACCTAATACTTGAATTGTACTACTTCTTACTGGCTATTACATCAACTTAGAAGCTTCATCTGTGTTCTACTATGGTGCTTTTAGTGTCTCCGCATAGCGCAGCACGCGACATAGCATTGCAGACGATAAGTACAACCGTTTCAGAGAGAAGAGCGGCCAATGTGACAATCTGGCTTTAAGTCGATTCGATAACAAATGACGAAAACGGACGGATTTCTCAGGTTTTTACTACATATGAACACTTTTCAAATTCTCCCGTGCAACTCGGCTGCTAGTCCTCCTTTCATGCAGAATCGTAAGGTCCTAGCTCATTATCCAAGGCATGAAAGCCACATAAAAATTCAATAATCGATACCTAAAACTTGAATTGTACTACTTCTTACTGGCTATTACATCAACTTAGAAGCTTCATCTGTATTCTACTATGGTGATTTTAGTGTCCCCGCATACCGCAGCACGCGACATAGCTTTGCAGACGATAAGTACAACCGTTTCAGAGAGAAGAGCGGCCAATGTGACGATTTGGCTTTAAGTCGATTCGATAACAAATGACGAAAACGGACGGATTTCTCAGGTTTTTACTACATATGAACACATTTCACATTCTCCTGTGCAACTCGGCTGCTAGTCCTCCTTTCATGCAGAATCTTAAGGTAATAGCTCATGTCCAAGGCACCAAAGCTAACTAAGAAGTCAATAATCAGTACATAAAAATTGAATTTTACTACTTCTTACTGGCTATTACATCAACTTGGAAGTATTATCTGTGTTCTACAATGGTGCTTTTAGTGTCTGTGCTTAACGCAGCACGCGACATAGCTCTGCAGACAGTAAGTACAACCGTTTCAGAGAGAAGAGCGGCCAATGTGACCATCTGACTTTAAGTCGATTCGATAACAAATGACGAAAACGAACGGATTTCACAGGTTTTTACTACATATGAACACTTTTCACATTCTCCCGTGCAACTCGGCTGCTAGTCCTCCTTTCATGCAGAATCTTAAGGTGCTAGCTCATGTCCAAGTCACCAAACAAGGGTAAAAAGTCAATAACCGATTCCTAAAACTTGAATTGTACTATTTCTTACTGCCTATTACATCATCTTAGAAGCTTCATCTGTGTTCTACTATGGTGCTTTTAGTCTCTCCGAATACCGCAGTACGCGACATAGCTTTGCAGACGATAAGTACAACCGTTTCAGAGAGAAGAGCGGCCAATGTGACGATTTGGCTTTAAGTCGATTCGATAACAAATGACGAAAACGAACGGATTTCTCAGGTTTTTACTCTATATGAACACTTTTCACATTCTCCCGTGCAATTAGCCTGCTAGTCCACCTTTCATGCAGAATCTTAAGGTCCTAGCTCATGTCCAAGGCACCAAAGCCAGCTAAAAAGTCAATAATCAGTACCTAAAACTTGAATTTTGCTACTTCTTACTGGCTATTACACCAACTTGGAAGTATCATCTGTGTTCTACTATGGTGCTTTTAGTGTCTCTGCATACCGCAGCACGCGACATAGCTCTGCAGACGGTAAGTACAACCGTTTCAGAGAGAAGAGCGGCCAATGTGACCATCTGGCTTTAAGTCGACTCGATAACAAATGACGAAAACGAATGGATTTCTCAGGTTTTTACTACATATGAACACTTTTCACATTCTCCCGTGCATCTCGGCTGCTAGTCCTCCTTTTATGCAGAATCTTAAGGTCCTAGCTCATGTCCAAGGCACCAAAGCCAGCTAAAAAGTCAATAATCAGTACATAAAACTTGAATTTTACTACTTCTTACTGGCTATTACATCAACTTGGAAGTATCATCTGTGTTCTACTAAGGTGCTTTTAGTGTCTCTGCATACCGCAGCACGCGACATAGCTCTGCAGACGGTAAGTACAACCGTTTCAGAGAGAAGAGCGGCCAATGTGACGATCTGGCTTTAAGTCGATTCGATAACAAATGACGAAAACGGACGGATTTCTCAGGTTTTTACTACATTTGAACACTTTTACATTCTCCCGTGCAACTCGGCTGCTAGTCCTCCTTTCATGCAGAATCTTAAGGTCCTAGCTCATGTCCAAGGCACCAAAGCCAGCTAAAAATTCAATAACCGGTACCTAAAACTTGAAATTTACTACTTAATACTAGCTATTACATCAACTTAGAAGCTTCATCTGTGTTCTACTATGGTGCTTTTAGTGTCTCCGCATAGCGCAGCACGCGACATAGCTTTGCAGACGATAAGTACAACCGTCTCAGAGAGAAGAGCGGCCAATGTGACGATCTGGCTTTAAGTCGATTCGATAACAAATGACGAAAACGGACGGATTTCTCAGGTTTTTACTACATATGAACACTTTTCACATTCTCCCATGCAACTCGGCTGCTAGGCCTCCTTTCATGCACAATCTTAAGGTCCTAGCACATCTCCAAGGCACCAAAGCCATCTAAAAAGTCAATAATCAGTACCTAAAACTTGAATTTTACTACTTCTTACTGGCTATTACACCAACTAGGAAGTATCATCTGTGTTCTACTATGGTGCTTTTAGTGTCTCTGCATACCGCAGCACGCGACATAGCTCTGCAGACGGTAAGTACAACCGTTTCAGAGAGAAGAGCGGCCAATGTGACCATCTGGCTTTAAGTCGATTCGATAACAAATGACGAAAACGAATGGATTTCTCAGGTTTTTACTACATATGAACACTTTACACATTCTCCCGTGCAACTCGGCTGCTAGTCCTCCTTTCATGCAGAATCTTAAGGTCCTAGCTCATGTCCAAGGCACCAAAGCCAGCTAAAAAGTCAATAATCTGTACCTAAAAGTTGAATTTTACTATTTCTTACTGGCTATTACATTAACTTGGAAGTATCATCTGTGTTCTACTATGGTGCTTTTATTGTCTCTGCATACCGCAGCACGCGACATAGCTCTGCAGACGGTAAGTACAAGCGTTTCAGAGAGAAGAGCGGCCAAAGTGACCATCTGGCTTTAATTCGATTAGATAACAAATGACGAAAACGGACGGATTTCTCAGGTTTTTACTACATATGAACACTTTTCACATTCTCCCGTGCAACACGGGTGCTAGTCCTCCTTTCATGCAGAATCTTAAAGTCCTAGCTCATGTCCAAGGCACCAAAGCCAGCTAAAGAGTCAATAATCAGTACATAAAAATTCAATTTTACTACTTCTTACTGGCTATTACACCAACTAGGAAGTATCATATGTGTTCTACTATGGTGCTTTTAGTGTCTCTGCATACCGCAGCGCGCGACATAGCTCTGCAGACGGTAAGTACAACCGTTTCAGAGAGAAGAGCGGCCAATGTGACCATCTGGCTTTAAGTCGATTCGATAACAAATGACGAAAACGAATGTATTTCTCAGGTTTTTACTACATATGAACACTTTTCATATTCTCCCGTGCAACTGGGCTGCTAGTCCTCCTTTTATGCAGAATCTTAAGGTCCTAGCTCATGTCCAAGCACCAAAGCCAGCTAAAAAGTCAATAATCGAAACCTAAAACTTGAATTGGACTACTTCTTACTGGCTATTACATCAACTTAGAAGCTTCATCTGTGTTCTACTATGGTGCTTTTAGTGTCTCCGCATACCGCAGCACGCGACATAGCTTTGCAGACGATAAGTACAACCGTTTCAGAGAGAAGAGCGGCCAATGTGACGATCTGGCTTTAAGTCGATTCGATAACAAATCACGAAAACGGACGGATTTCTCAGGTTTTTACTACATATGAACACTTTTCACATTCTCCCGTGCAACTCGGCTGCTACTCCTCCTTTCATGAAGAATCTAAAGGTCCTAGCTCATGTCCAAGGCACCAAAGCCAGCTAAAAAGTCAATAATCAATACCTAAACCTTGAATTGTACAACTTATTACTTTCTATTACATCATCTTAGAAGCTTCATCTGTGTTCTACTATGGTGCTTTTAGTGCCTCCGCACACCGCAGCACGCGACATAGCTTTGCAGACGATAAGTACAACCGTTTCAGAGAGAAGAGCGGCCAATGTGACGATCTGGCTTTAAGTCGATTCGATAACAAATAACGAAAACGGACGGATTTCTCAGGTTTTTACTACATATGAACACTTTTCACATTGTCCCGTGCAACTCGGCTGCTAGTCCTCCTTTCATGTAGAATCTCAAGGTCCTAGCTCATGTCCAAGGCACCAAAGCCAGCTAAAAAGTCAATAATCGATACCTAAAACTTGAATTGTACTACTTCTTACTGGCTATTACATCAACCTAGAAGCTGCATCTGTGTTCTACTATGGTGATTTTAGTGTCTCCACATACCGCAGCATGCGACATAGCTTTCCAGACGATAAGTACAACCGTTTCAGAGAGAAGAGCGGTCAATGTGACCATCTGGCTTTAAGTCAATTCGATAACAAATGACGAAAACTGACGGATGTCTCAGGTTTTTATTACATATGAACACTTTTCACATTCTCCCGTGCAACTCGGCTGCTAGTCCTCCTTTTATGCAGAATCTTAAGGTCCTAGCTCATGTCCAAGGCACCAAAGCCAGATAAAAAGTCAATAATCGATACCTAAAACTTGAATTGGACTACTTCTTACTGGCTATTACATCAACTTAGAAGCTTCATCTGTGTTCTACTATGGTGCTTTTAGTGTCTCCGCATACCGCAGCACGCGACATAGCTTTGCAGACGATAAGTACAACGGTTTCAGAGAGAAGAACGGCAAATGAGACGATCTGGCTTTAAGTCGATTAGATAACAAATGACGAAAACGGACGGATTTCTCAGGTTTGTACTACATATGAACACTTTTCACATTCTCCCGTGCAACACGGGTGCTAGTCCTCCTTTCATGCAGAATCTTAAGGTCCTAGCTCATGTCCAAGGCACCAAAGCCAGCTAAAGAGTCAATAATCAGTACATAAAAATTCAATTTTACTACTTCTTACTGGCTATTACACCAACTAGGAAGTATCATCTGTGTTCTACTATGGTGCTTTTAGTGTCTCTGCATACCGCAGCACGCGACATAGCTCTGCAGACGGTAAGTACAACCGTTTCAGAGAGAAGAGCGGCCAATGTGATCATCTGGCTTTAAGTCGATTCGATAACAAATGACGAAAACGAATGGATTTCTCAGGTTTTTACTACATATGAACACTTGACACATTCTCCCGTGCAACTCGGCTGCTAGTCCTCCTTTCATGCAGAATCTTAAGGTGCTAGCTCATGTCCAAGTCACCAAACAAGGGTAAAAAGACAATAACCGATTCCTAAAACTTGAATTGTACTATTTCTTACTGCCTATTACATCATCTTAGAAGCTTCATCTGTGTTCTACTATGGTGCTTTTAGTGTCTCCGAATACCGCAGTACGCGACATAGCTTTGCAGACGATAAGTACAACCGTTTCAGAGAGAAGAGCGGCCAATGTGACCATCTGGCTTTAAGTCGATTCGATAACAAATGACGAAAACGAACGGATTTCTCAGGTTTTTACTCTATATGAACACTTTTCACATTCTCCCGTGCAATTAGGCTGCTAGTCCTCCTTTCATGCAGAATCTTAAGGTCCTAGCTCATGTCCAAGGCACCAAAGCCAGCTAAAAAGTCAATAATCTGTACCTAAAAGTTGAATTTTACTATTTCTTACTGGCTATTACATTAACTTGGAAGTATCATCTGTGTTCTACTATGGTGCTTTTATTGTCTCTGCATACCGCAGCACGCGACATAGCTCTGCAGACGGTAAGTACAAGCGTTTCAGAGAGAAGAGCGGCCAATGTGACCATCTGGCTTTAATTCGATTCGATAACAAATGACGAAAACGAACGGATTTCTCAGGATTTTACTACATATGAACTCTTTTCACATTCTCCCGTGCAGCTCGGCTGCTAGTCCTCCTTTCATGCAGAATCTTAAGGTCCTAGCTCATGTCCAAGGCACCAATGCCAGCTAAAAAGTCAATAATCAGTACCTAAAACTTGAATTTTACTACTTCTTACTGGCTATTACATCAACTTGGAAGTATCATCTGTGTTCTACTATGGTGCTTTTAGTGTCTCTGCATACCGCAGCACGCGACATAGCTCTGCAGGCGGTAAGTACAACCGTTTCAGAGAGAAGAGCGGCCAATGTGACCATCTGGCTTTAAGTCGATTCGATAACAAATGACGAAAACGAACGGATTTCTCAGGTTTTTACTCTATATTAACACTTTTCACATTCACCCGTGCAATTAGGCAGCTAGTCCTCCTTTCATGCAGAATCTTAAGGTACTAGCTCATGTCCAAGGCACCAAAGCCAGCTAAAAAGTCAATAATCGATACCTAAAACTTGAATTGTACTAGTTCTTACTGGCTATTACATCAACTTAGAAGCTTCATCTGTGTTCTACTATGATGATTTTCGTGTCTCCGCATACCGCAGCACGCGACATAGTTTTGCAGACGATAAGTACAACCGTTTCAGAGAGAAGAGCGGCCAATGTGACGATCTGGCTTTAAGTCGATTCTATAACAAATGACGAAAACGGACGGATTTCTCAGGTTTTTACTACATTTGAACACTTTTACATTCTCCCGTGCAACTCGGCTGCTAGTCCTCCTTTCATGCAGAATCTTCAGGTCCTAGCTCATGTCCAAGGCACCAAAGCCAGCTAAAAAGTCAATAACCGGTACCTAAAACTTGAATTGTACTACTTAATACTGGCTATTACATCAACTTAGAAGCTTCATCTGTATTCTACTATGGTGCTTTTAGTGTCTCCGCATAGCGCAGCACGCGACATAGCTTTGCAGACGATAAGTACAACCGTCTCAGAGAGAAGAGCGGCCAATGTGACGATCTGGCTTTAAGTCGATTCGATAACAAATGACGAAAAAGGACGGATGTCTCAGGTTTTTACTACATATGAACACTTTTCATATTCTCCCGTGCAACTGGGCTGCTAGTCCTCCTTTTATGCAGAATCTTAAGGTCGTAGCTGATGTCCAAGGCACCAAAGCCAGTTAAAAAGTCAATAATCGAAACCTAAAACTTGAATTGGACTACTTCTTACTGGCTATTACATCAACTTAGAAGCTTCATCTGTGTTCTACTATGGTGCTTTTAGTGCCTCCGCACACCGCAGCACGCGACATAGCTTTGCAGACGATAAGTACAACCGTTTCAGAGAGAAGAGCGGCCAATGTGACGATCTGGCTTTAAGTCGATTCGATAACAAATAACGAAAACGGACGGATTTCTCAGGTTTTTACTGCATATGAACACATTTCACATTGTCCCGTGCAGCTCGGCTGCTAGTCCTCCTTTCATGTAGAATCTCAAGGTCCTAGCTCATGTCCAAGCACCAAAGCCAGCTAAAAAGTCAATAATCGATACCTAAAACTTGAATTGTACTACTTCTTACTGGCTATTACATCAACCTAGAAGCTGCATCTGTGTTCTACTATGGTGATTTTAGTGTCTCCACATACCGCAGCATGCGACATAGCTTTGCAGACGATAAGTACAACCGTTTCAGAGAGAAGAGCGGTCAATGTGACCATCTGGCTTTAAGTCAATTCGATAACAAATGACGAAAACTGACGGATGTCTCAGGTTTTTATTACATATGAACACTTTTCACATTCTCCCGTGCAACTCGGCTGCTAGTCCTCCTTTTATGCAGAATCTTAAGGTCCTAGCTCATGTCCAAGGCACCAAAGCCAGCTAAAAAGTCAATAATCGATACCTAAAACTTGAATTGGACTACTTCTTACTGGCTATTACATCAACTTAGAAGCTTCATCTGTGTTCTACTATGGTGCTTTTAGTGTCTCCGCATACCGCAGCACGCGACATAGCTTTGCAGACGATAAGTACAACGGTTTCAGAGAGAAGAACGGCAAATGAGACGATCTGGCTTTAAGTCGATTAGATAACAAATGACGAAAACGGACGGATTTCTCAGGTTTTTACTACATATGAACACTTTTCACATTCTCCCGTGCAACACGGGTGCTAGTCCTCCTTTCATGCAGAATCTTAAGGTCCTAGCTCATGCCCAAGGCACCAAAGCCAGCTAAAAAGTCAATAATCAGTACATAAAAATTGAATTTTACTACTTCTTACTGGCTATTACATCAGCTTGGAAGTATCCTCTGTGTTCTACAATGGTGCTTTTAGTGTCTCGGCATACCGCAGCACGCGACATAGCTCTGCAGACGGTAAGTACAACCGTTTCAGAGAGAAGAGCGGCCAATGTGACCATCTGTCTTTATGTCGATTCGATAACAAATGACGAAAACGAATGGATTTCTCAGGTTTTTACTACATATGAACACTTTACACATTCTCCCGTGCAACTCGGCTGCTAGTCCTCCTTTCATGCAGAATCTTAAGGTGCTAGCTCATGTCCAAGTCACCAAACAAGGGTAAAAAGTCAATAACCGATTCCTAAAACTTGAATTGTACTATTTCTTACTGCCTATTACATCATCTTAGAAGCTTCATCTGTGTTCTACTATGGTGCTTTTAGTGTCTCCGAATACCGCAGTACGCGACATAGCTTTGCAGACGATAAGTACAACCGTTTCAGAGAGAAGAGCGGCCAATGTGACCATCTGGCTTTAAGTCGATTCGATAACAAATGACGAAAACGAACGGATTTCTCAGGTTTTTACTCTATATGAACACTTTTCACATTCTCCCGTGCAATTAGGCTGCTAGTCCTCCTTTCATGCAGAATCTTAAGGTCCTAGCTCATGTCCAAGGCACCAAAGCCAGCTAAAAAGTCAATAATCTGTACCTAAAAGTTGAATTTTACTATTTCTTACTGGCTATTACATTAACTTGGAAGTATCATCTGTGTTCTACTATGGTGCTTTTATTGTCTCTGCATACCGCAGCACGCGACATAGCTCTGCAGACGGTAAGTACAAGCGTTTCAGAGAGAAGAGCGGCCAATGTGACCATCTGGCTTTAATTCGATTCGATAACAAATGACGAAAACGAACGGATTTCTCAGGATTTTACTACATATGAACTCTTTTCACATTCTCCCGTGCAGCTCGGCTGCTAGTCCTCCTTTCATGCAGAATCTTAAGGTCCTAGCTCATGTCCAAGGCACCAATGCCAGCTAAAAAGTCAATAATCAGTACCTAAAACTTGAATTTTACTACTTCTTACTGGCTATTACATCAACTTGGAAGTATCATCTGTGTTCTACTATGGTGCTTTTAGTGTCTCTGCATACCGCAGCACGCGACATAGCTCTGCAGGCGGTAAGTACAACCGTTTCAGAGAGAAGAGCGGCCAATGTGACCATCTGGCTTTAAGTCGATTCGATAACAAATGACGAAAACGAACGGATTTCTCAGGTTTTTACTCTATATTAACACTTTTCACATTCACCCGTGCAATTAGGCAGCTAGTCCTCCTTTCATGCAGAATCTTAAGGTCCTAGCTCATGTCCAAGGCACCAAAGCCAGCTAAAAAGTCAATAATCGATACCTAAAACTTGAATTGTACTAGTTCTTACTGGCTATTACATCAACTTAGAAGCTTCATCTGTGTTCTACTATGATGATTTTCGTGTCTCCGCATACCGCAGCACGCGACATAGTTTTGCAGACGATAAGTACAACCGTTTCAGAGAGAAGAGCGGCCAATGTGACGATCTGGCTTTAAGTCGATTCTATAACAAATGACGAAAACGGACGGATTTCTCAGGTTTTTACTACATTTGAACACTTTTACATTCTCCCGTGCAACTCGGCTGCTAGTCCTCCTTTCATGCAGAATCTTCAGGTCCTAGCTCATGTCCAAGGCACCAAAGCCAGCTAAAAAGTCAATAACCGGTACCTAAAACTTGAATTGTACTACTTAATACTGGCTATTACATCAACTTAGAAGCTTCATCTGTATTCTACTATGGTGCTTTTAGTGTCTCCGCATAGCGCAGCACGCGACATAGCTTTGCAGACGATAAGTACAACCGTCTCAGAGAGAAGAGCGGCCAATGTGACGATCTGGCTTTAAGTCGATTCGATAACAAATGACGAAAAAGGACGGATGTCTCAGGTTTTTACTACATATGATCACTTTTCATATTCTCCCGTGCAACTGGGCTGCTAGTCCTCCTTTTATGCAGAATCTTAAGGTCCTAGCTCATGTCCAAGGCACCAAAGCCAGCTAAAAAGTCAATAATCGAAACCTAAAACTTGAATTGGACTACTTCTTACTGGCTATTACATCAACTTAGAAGCTTCATCTGTGTTCTACTATGGTGCTTTTAGTGCCTCCGCATACCGCAGCACGCGACATAGCTTTGCAGACGATAAGTACATCCGTTTCAGAGAGAAGAGCGGCCAATGTGACGATCTGGCTTTAAGTCGATTGGATAACAAATCACGAAAACGGACGGATTTCTCAGGTTTTTACTACATATGAACACTTTTCACATTCTCCCGTGCAACTCGGCTGCTACTCCTCCTTTCATGAAGAATCTTAAGGTCCTAGCTCATGTCCAAGGCACCAAAGCCAGCTAAAAAGTCAATAATCAATACCTAAAACTTGAATTGTACAACTTATTACTTTCTATTACATCATCTTAGAAGCTTCATCTGTGTTCTACTATGGTGCTTTTAGTGCCTCCGCACACCGCAGCACGCGACATAGCTTTGCAGACGATAAGTACAACCGTTTCAGAGAGAAGAGCGGCCAATGTGACGATCTGGCTTTAAGTCGATTCGATAACAAATAACGAAAACGGACGGATTTCTCAGGTTTTTACTGCATATGAACACTTTTCACATTGTCCCGTGCAACTCGGCTGCTAGTCCTCCTTTCATGTAGAATCTCAAGGTCCTAGCTCATGTCCAAGGCACCAAAGACAGCTAAAAAGTCAATAATCGATACCTAAAACTTGAAGTGTACTACTTCTTACTGGCTATTACATCAACCTAGAAGCTGCATCTGTGTTCTACTATGGTGATTTTAGTGTCTCCACATACCGCAGCATGCGACATAGCTTTGCAGACGAGAAGTACAACCGTTTCAGAGAGAAGAGCGGTCAATGTGACCATCTGGCTTTAAGTCAATTCGATAACAAATGACGAAAACTGACGGATGTCTCAGGATTTTATTACATATGAACACTTTTCACATTCTCCCGTGCAACTCGGCTGCTAGTCCTCCTTTTATGCAGAATCTTAAGGTCCTAGCTCATGTCCAAGGCACCAAAGCCAGCTAAAAAGTCAATAATCGATACCTAAAACTTGAATTGGACTACCTCTTACTGGCTATTACATCAACTTAGAAGCTTCATCTGTGTTCTACTATGGTGCTTTTAGTGTCTCCGCATACCGCAGCACGCGACATAGCTTTGCAGACGATAAGTACAACGGTTTCAGAGAGAAGAACGGCAAATGAGACGATCTGGCTTTAAGTCGATTAGATAACAAATGACGAAAACGGACGGATTTCTCAGGTTTTTACTACATATGAACACTTTTCACATTCTCCCGTGCAACACGGGTGCTAGTCCTCCTTTCATGCAGAATCTTAAGGTCCTAGCTCATGCCCAAGGCACCAAAGCCAGCTAAAAAGTCAATAATCAGTACATAAAAATTGAATTTTACTACATCTTACTGGCTATTACATCAACTTGGAAGTATCATCTGTGTTCTACAATGGTGCTTTTAGTGTCTCTGCATACCGCAGCACGCGACATAGCCCTGCAGACGGTAAGTACAACCGTTTCAGAGAGAAGAGCGGCCAATGTGACCATCTGGCTTTAAGTCGATTCGATAACAAATGACGAAAACGAAGGGATTTCTCAGGTTTTTACTACATATGAACACTTTACACATTCTCCCGTGCAACTCGGCTGCTAGTCCTCCTTTCATGCAGAATCTTAAGGTGCTAGCTCATGTCCAAGTCACCAAACAAGGGTAAAAAGTCAATAACCGATTCCTAAAACTTGAATTGTACTATTTCTTACTGCCTATTACATCATCTTAGAAGCTTCATCTGTGTTCTACTATGGTGCTTTTAGTGTCTCCGAATACCGCAGTACGCGACATAGCTTTGCAGACGATAAGTACAACCGTTTCAGAGAGAAGAGCGGCCAATGTGACGATTTGGCTTTAAGTCGATTCGATAACAAATGACGAAAACGAACGGATTTCTCAGGTTTTTATTCTATATGAACACTTTTCACATTCTCCCGTGCAATTAGGCTGCTAGTCCTCCTTTCATGCAGAATCTTAAGGTCCTAGCTCATGTCCAAGGCACCAAAGCCATCTAAAAAGTCAATAATCAGTACCTAAAACTTGACTTTTACTACTTCTTACTGGCTATTACACCAACTTGGAAGTATCATCTGTGTTCTACTATGGTGCTTTTAGTGTCTCTGCATACCGCAGCACGCGACATAGTTCTGCAGACGGTAAGTACAACCGTTTCAGAGAGAAGAGCGGCCAATGTGACGATTTGGCTTTAAGTCGATTCGATAACAAATGACGAAAACGAACGGATTTCTCAGGTTTTTACTCTATATGAACACTTTTCACATTCTCCCGTGCAATTAGGCTGCTAGTCCTCCTTTCATGCAGAATCTTAAGGTCCTAGCTCATGTCCAAGGCACCAAAGCCAGCTAAAAAGTCAATAATCTGTACCTAAAAGTTGAATTTTACTATTTCTTACTGGCTATTACATTAACTTGGAAGTATCATCTGTGTTCTACTATGGTGCTTTTATTGTCTCTGCATACCGCAGCACGCGACATAGCTCTGCAGACGGTAAGTACAAGCGTTTCAGAGAGAAGAGCGGCCAATGTGACGATCTGGCTTTAAGTCGATTCGATAACAAATGACGAAAACGGACGGATTTCTCAGGTTTTTACTACATTTGAACACTTTTACATTCTCCCGTGCAACTCAACTGCTAGTCCTCCTTTCATGCAGAATCTTAAGGTCCTAGCTCATGTCCAAGGCACCAAAGCCAGCTAAAAAGTCAATAATCAATACCTAAAACTTGAATTGTACAACTTATTACTTTCTATTACATCATCTTAGAAGCTTCATCTGTGTTCTACTATGGTGCTTTTAGTGTCTCCGCATAGCGCAGCACGCGACATAGCTTTGCAGACGATAAGTATAACCGTCTCAGAGAGAAGAGCGGCCAATGTGACGATCTGGCTTTAAGTCGATTCGATACCAAATGACGAAAAAGGACGGATGTCTCAGGTTTTTACCACATATGAACACTTTTCATATTCTCCCGTGCAACTGGGCTGCTAGTCCTCCTTTTATGCAGAATCTTAAGGTCCTAGCTCATGTCCAAGGCACCAAAGCCAGCTAAAAAGTCAATAATCGAAACCTAAAACTTGAATTGGACTACTTCTTACTGGCTATTACATCAACTTAGAAGCTTCATGTGTGTTCTACTATGGTGCTTTTAGTGTCTCCGCATACCGCAGCACGCGACATAGCTTTGCAGACGATAAGTACAACCGTTTCAGAGAGAAGAGCGGCCAATGTGACGATCTGGCTTTAAGTCGATTCGATAACAAATAACGAAAACGGACGGATTTCTCAGGTTTTTACTGCATATGAACACATTTCACATTGTCCCGTGCAGCTCGGCTGCTAGTCCTCCTTTCATGTAGAATCTCAAGGTCCTAGCTCATGTCCAAGGCACCAAAGCCAGCTAAAAAGTCAATAATCGATACCTAAAACTTGAATTGTACTACTTCTTACTGGCTATTACATCAACCTAGAAGCTGCATCTGTGTTCTACTATGGTGATTTTAGTGTCTCCACATACCGCAGCATGCGACATAGCTTTGCAGACGATAAGTACAACCGTTTCAGAGAGAAGAGCGGTCAATGTGACCATCTGGCTTTAAGTCAATTCGATAACAAATGACGAAAACTGACGGATGTCTCAGGTTTTTATTACATATGAACACTTTTCACATTCTCCCGTGCAACTCGGCTGCTAGTCCTCCTTTTATGCAGAATCTTAAGGTCCTAGCTCATGTCCAAGGCACCAAAGCCAGCTAAAAAGTCAATAATCGATACCTAAAACTTGAATTGGACTACTTCTTACTGGCTATTACATCAACTTAGAAGCTTCATCAGTGTTCTACTATGGTGCTTTTAGTGTCTCCGCATACCGCAGCACGCGACATAGCTCTGCAGACGGTAAGTACAACCGTTTCAGAGAGAAGAGCGGCCAATGTGACCATCTGTCTTTATGTCGATTCGATAACAAATGACGAAAACGAATGGATTTCTCAGGTTTTTACTACATATGAACACTTTACACATTCTCCCGTGCAACTCGGCTGCTAGTCCTCCTTTCATGCAGAATCTTAAGGTCCTAGCTCATGTCCAAGTCACCAAACAAGGGTAAAAAGTCAATAACCGATTACTAAAACTTGAATTGTACTATTTCTTACTGCCTATTACATCATCTTAGAAGCTTCATCTGTGTTCTACTATGGTGCTTTTAGTGTCTCCGAATACCGCAGTACGCGACATAGCTTTGCAGACGATAAGTACAACCGTTTCAGAGAGAAGAGCGGCCAATGTGACCATCTGGCTTTAAGTCGATTCGATAACAAATGACGAAAACGAACGGATTTCTCAGGTTTTTACTCTATATGAACACTTTTCACATTCTCCCGTGCAATTAGGCTGCTAGTCCTCCTTTCATGCAGAATCTTAAGGTCCTAGCTCATGTCCAAGGCACCAAAGCCAGCTAAAAAGTCAATAATCTGTACCTAAAAGTTGAATTTTACTATTTCTTACTGGCTATTACATTAACTTGGAAGTATCATCTGTGTTCTACTATGGTGCTTTTATTGTCTCTGCATACCGCAGCACGCGACATAGCTCTGCAGACGGTAAGTACAAGCGTTTCAGAGAGAAGAGCGGCCAATGTGATCATCTGGCTTTAATTCGATTCGATAACAAATGACGAAAACGAACGGATTTCTCAGGATTTTACTACATATGAACTCTTTTCACATTCTCCCGTGCAGCTCGGCTGCTAGTCCTCCTTTCATGCAGAATCTTAAGGTCCTAGCTCATGTCCAAGGCACCAATGCCAGCTAAAAAGTCAATAATCAGTACCTAAAACTTGAATTTTACTACTTCTTACTGGCTATTACATCAACTTGGAAGTATCATCTGTGTTCTACTATGGTGCTTTTAGTGTCTCTGCATACCGCAGCACGCGACATAGCTCTGCAGACGATAAGTACAATAGTTTCAGAGAGAAGAGCGGCCAATGTGACGATCTGGCTTTAAGTCGATTGGATAACAAATCACGAAAACGGACGGATTTCTCAGGTTTTTACTACATATGAACACTTTTCACATTCTCCCGTGCAACTCGGCTGCTACTCCTCCTTTCATGAAGAATCTTAAGGTCCTAGCTCATGTCCAAGGCACCAAAGCCAGCTAAAAAGTCAATAATCAATACCTAAAACTTGAATTGTACAACTTATTACTTTCTATTACATCATCTTAGAAGCTTCATCTGTGTTCTACTATGGTGCTTTTAGTGCCTCCGCACACCGCAGCACGCGACATAGCTTTGCAGACGATAAGTACAACCGTTTCAGAGAGAAGAGCGGCCAATGTGACGATCTGGCTTTAAGTCGATTCGATAACAAATAACGAAAACGGACGGATTTCTCAGGTTTTTACTGCATATGAACACTTTTCACATTGTCCCGTGCAACTCGGCTGCTAGTCCTCCTTTCATGTAGAATCTCAAGGTCCTAGCTCATGTCCAAGGCACCAAAGACAGCTAAAAAGTCAATAATCGATACCTAAAACTTGAATTGTACTACTTCTTACTGGCTATTACATCAACCTAGAAGCTGCATCTGTGTTCTACTATGGTGATTTTAGTGTCTCCACATACCGCAGCATGCGACATAGCTTTGCAGACGATAAGTACAACCGTTTCAGAGAGAAGAGCGGTCAATGTGACCATCTGGCTTTAAGTCAATTCGATAACAAATGACGAAAACTGACGGATGTCTCAGGTTTTTATTACATATGAACACTTTTCACATTCTCCCGTGCAACTCGGCTGCTAGTCCTCCTTTTATGCAGAATCTTAAGGTCCTAGCTCATGTCCAAGGCACCAAAGCCAGCTAAAAAGTCAATAATCGATACCTAAAACTTGAATTGGACTACTTCTTACTGGCTATTACATCAACTTAGAAGCTTCATCTGTGTTCTACTATGGTGCTTTTAGTGTCTCCGCATACCGCAGCACGCGACATAGCTTTGCAGACGATAAGTACAACGGTTTCAGAGAGAAGAACGGCAAATGAGACGATCTGGCTTTAAGTCGATTAGATAACAAATGACGAAAACGGACGGATTTCTCAGGTTTTTACTACATATGAACACTTTTCACATTCTCCCGTGCAACACGGGTGCTAGTCCTCCTTTCATGCAGAATCTTAAGGTCCTAGCTCATGCCCAAGGCACCAAAGCCAGCTAAAAATTCAATAATCAGTACATAAAAATTGAATTTTACTACTTCTTACTGGCTATTACATCAACTTGGAAGTATCATCTGTGTTCTACAATGGTGCTTTTAGTGTCTCTGCATACCGCAGCACGCGACATAGCTCTGCAGACGGTAAGTACAACCGTTTCAGAGAGAAGAGCGGCCAATGTGACCATCTGGCTTTAAGTCGATTCGATAACAAATGACGAAAACGAAGGGATTTCTCAGGTTTTTACTACATATGAACACTTTACACATTCTCCCGTGCAACTCGGCTGCTAGTCCTCCTTTCATGCAGAATCTTAAGGTGCTAGCTCATGTCTAAGTCACCAAACAAGGGTAAAAAGTCAATAACCGATTCCTAAAACTTGAATTGTACTATTTCTTACTGCCTATTACATCATCTTAGAAGCTTCATCTGTGTTCTACTATGGTGCTTTTAGTGTCTCCGAATACCGCAGTACGCGACATAGCTTTGCAGACGATAAGTACAACCGTTTCAGAGAGAAGAGCGGCCAATGTGACGATTTGGCTTTAAGTCGATTCGATAACAAATGACGAAAACGAACGGATTTCTCAGGTTTTTATTCTATATGAACACTATTCACATTCTCCCGTGCAATTAGGCTGCTAGTCCTCCTTTCATGCAGAATCTTAAGGTCCTAGCTCATGTCCAAGGCACCAAAGCCATCTAAAAAGTCAATAATCAGTACCTAAAACTTGACATTTACTACTTCTTACTGGCTATTACACCAACTTGGAACTATCATCTGTGTTCTACTATGGTGCTTTTAGTGTCTCTGCATACCGCAGCACGCGACATAGTTCTGCAGACGGTAAGTACAACCGTTTCAGAGAGAAGAGCGGCCAATGTGACGATTTGGCTTTAAGTCGATTCGATAACAAATGACGAAAACGAACGGATTTCTCAGGTTTTTACTCTATATGAACACTTTTCACATTCTCCCGTGCAATTAGGCTGCTAGTCCTCCTTTCATGCAGAATCTTAAGGTCCTAGCTCATGTCCAAGGCACCAAAGCCAGCTAAAAAGTCAATAATCTGTACCTAAAAGTTGAATTTTACTATTTCTTACTGGCTATTACATTAACTTGGAAGTATCATCTGTGTTCTACTATGGTGCTTTTATTGTCTCTGCATACCGCAGCACGCGACATAGCTCTGCAGACGGTAAGTACAAGCGTTTCAGAGAGAAGAGCGGCCAATGTGACGATCTGGCTTTAAGTCGATTCGATAACAAATGACGAAAACGGACGGATTTCTCAGGTTTTTACTACATTTGAACACTTTTACATTCTCCCGTGCAACTCAACTGCTAGTCCTCCTTTCATGCAGAATCTTAAGGTCCTAGCTCATGTCCAAGGCACCAAAGCCAGCTAAAAAGTCAATAATCAATACCTAAAACTTGAATTGTACAACTTATTACTTTCTATTACATCATCTTAGAAGCTTCATCTGTGTTCTACTATGGTGCTTTTAGTGTCTCCGCATAGCGCAGCACGCGACATAGCTTTGCAGACGATAAGTATAACCGTCTCAGAGAGAAGAGCGGCCAATGTGACGATCTGGCTTTAAGTCGATTCGATACCAAATGACGAAAAAGGACGGATGTCTCAGGTTTTTACCACATATGAACACTTTTCATATTCTCCCGTGCAACTGGGCTGCTAGTCCTCCTTTTATGCAGAATCTTAAGGTCCTAGCTCATGTCCAAGGCACCAAAGCCAGCTAAAAAGTCAATAATCGAAACCTAAAACTTGAATTGGACTACTTCTTACTGGCTATTACATCAACTTAGAAGCTTCATGTGTGTTCTACTATGGTGCTTTTAGTGTCTCCGCATACCGCAGCACGCGACATAGCTTTGCAGACGATAAGTACAACCGTTTCAGAGAGAAGAGCGGCCAATGTGACGATCTGGCTTTAAGTCGATTCGATAACAAATCACGAAAACGGACGGATTTCTCAGGTTTTTACTACATATGAACACTTTTCACATTCTCCCGTGCAACTCGGCTGCTACTCCTCCTTTCATGAAGAATCTTAAGGTCCTAGCTCATGTCCAAGTCACCAAAGCCAGCTAAAAAGTCAATAATCAATACCTAAAACTTGAATTGTACAACTTATTACTTTCTATTACATCATCTTAGAAGCTTCATCTGTGTTCTACGATGGTGCTTTTAGTGCCTCCGCACACCGCAGCACGCGACATAGCTTTGCAGACGATAAGTACAACTGTTTCAGAGAGAAGAGCGGCCAATGTGACGATCTGGCTTTAAGTCGATTCGATAACAAATAACGAAAACGGACGGATTTCTCAGGTTTTTACTACATATGAACACTTTTCACATTGTCCCGTGCAACTTGGCTGCTAGTCCTCCTTTCATGTAGAATCTCAAGGTCCTAGCTCATGTCCAAGGCACCAAAGCCAGCTAAAAAGTCAATAATCGATACCTAAAACTTGAATTCTACTACTTCTTACTGGCTATTACGTCAACTTAAAAGCTTCATCTGTGTTCTACTATGGTGCTTTTATTGACTCCGCATACCGCAGCACGCGACATAGCTTTGCAGACGATAAGTACAACGGTTTCAGAGAGAAGAGCGACCAATGTGACGATCTGGCTTTAAGTCTATTCGATAACAAATGACGAAAACGGACGGATGTCTCAGGTTTTTACTACATATGAACACTTTTCACATTCTCCCGTGCAACTGGGTAGCTAGTCCTCCTTTTATGCAGAATCTTAAGGTCCTAGCTCATGTCCAAGGCACCAAAGCCAGCTAAAAAGTCAATAATCGATACCTAAAACTTGAATTGGATTACTTCTTACTGGCTATTACATCAACTTAGAAGCTTCATCTGTGTTCTACTATGGTGCTTTTAGTGTCTCCGCACACCGCAGCACGCAACCTAGCTTTGCAGACGATAAGTACAACCGTTCCAGAGAGAGAAGAGCGGCCAATGTGACGATCTGGCTTTAAGTCGATTCGATAACAAATGACGAAAACGGACGGATTTCTCAGGTTTTTACTACATATGAACACTTTTCACATTCTCCCGTGCAACTCGGCTGCTACTCCTCCTTTCATGAAGAATCTTAAGGTCCTAGTTCATGTCCAAGGCACCAAAGCCAGCTAAAAGGTCAATAATCAATACCTAAAACTTGAATTGTACAACTTCTTACTGGCTATTACATCATCTTAGAAGCTTCATATGTGTTCTACTATGGTGCTTTTAGTGCCTCCGCATACCGCAGCACGCGACATAGCTTTGCAGACGATAAGTACAACCGTTTCAGAGAGAAGAGCGGCCAATGTGACGATCTGGCTATAAGTTGATTCGATAACAAATGACGAAAACGGACCGATTTCTCAGGTTTTTACTACATATGAACACATTTCACATTCTCCCGTGCAACACGGCTGCTAGTCCTCCTTTCATGCAGAATCTTAAGGTCCTAGCTCATGTCCAAGGCACCGAAGCCAGCTAAAAAGTCAATAATCGATACCTAAAACTTGAATTCTACTACTTCTTACTGCCTATTACGTCAACTTAAAAGCTTCATCTGTGTTCTACTATGGTGCTTTTAGTGTCTCCGCATACCGCAGCACGCGACATAGCTTTGCAGACGATAAGTACAACGGTTTCAGAGAGAAGAGCGGCCAATGTGACGATCTGGCTTTAAGTCTATTCGATAACAAATGACGAAAACGGACGGATGTCTCAGGTTTTTACTACATATGAACACTTTTCACAATCTCCCGTGCAACTGGGCAGCTAGTCCTCCTTTTATGCAGAATCTTAAGGTCCTAGCTCATGTCCAAGGCACCAAAGCCAGCTAAAAAGTCAATAATCGATACCTAAAACTTGAATTAGATTACTTCTTACTGGCTATTACATCAACTTAGAAGCTTCATCTGTGTTCTACAATGGTGCTTTTAGTGTCTCCGCATACCGCAGCACGCGACCTAGCTTTGCAGACGATAAGTACAACCGTTCCAGAGAGAGAAGAGCGGCCAATGTGACGATCTGGCTTTAAGTCGATTCGATAACAAATGACGAAAACGGACGGATTTCTCAGGTTTTTACTACATATGAACACTTTTCACATTCTCCCGTGCAACTCGGCTGCTACTCCTCCTTTCATGAAGAATCTTAAGGTCCTAGCTCATGTCCAAGGCACCAAAGCCAGCTAAAAAGTCAATAATCAATACCTAAAACTTGAATTGTACAACTTCTTACTGGCTATTACATCATCTTAGAAGCTTCATATGTGTTCTACTATGGTGCTTTTAGTGCCTCCGCATACCGCAGCACGCGACATAGCTTTGCAGACGATAAGTACAACCGTTTCAGAGAGAAGAGCGACCAATGTGACGATCTGGCTTTAAGTCGATTCGATAACAAATGACGAAAACGGACGGATTTCTCAGGTTGCTTTTTACTAGTTATGAACAGTTTTCACATTCTCCCGTGCAACTGGGCTGCTAGTCCCCCTTTCATACAGAATCTTAAGGTCCTAGCTCATGTTCAAGGCACCAAAGCCAGCAAAAAATTCAATAACTGATAACTAAAACTTGAATTGTACTATATCTTACTGGCTATTATATCATCTTAGAAGCTTCATCTGTGTTCTACTATGGTGTTTTTAGTGTCTCCGAATACCGCAGTACGCGGCATAGGTTTGCAGACGACAAGTACAACCGTTTCAGAGATAAGAGCGGCCAATGTGATGATCGGGCTTTAGGTCGATTCGATAACAAATGACGAAAACGGACGGTTTTCTCAGGTTTTTACTACATATGAACTCTTTTCACATTGTCCCGTGCAACTCGGCTGCTAGTCCTCCTTTCATGCAGAATCTCAAGGTCCTTGCTCATGTCCAAGGCACCAAAGCCAGCTAAAAAGTCAATAATCGATACCTAAAACATGAATTCTACTACTTCTTACTTGCTATTACATCAACTTAGAAGCTTCATCTGTGTTCTACTATGGTGCTTTTAGTGTCTCCGAATACCGCAGTACGCGACATAGCTTTGCAGACGATAAGAACAACCGTTTCAGAGAGCAGAGCTGCCAATGTGTTGATTTGGCTTTATGTCGATTCGATAGCAAATGACGAAAACGGACGGATTTCTCTGGTTGGTTTTTACTACATATGAACACTTTTCACATTCTCCCGTGCAACTCGGCTGCTAGTCCTTCTTTCATGCAGAATCTTAAGGTCCTAGATCATGTCCAAGGCACCAAAGCCAGCTAAAAGTCAATAATCAATATCTAAAACTTGAATTGTACTACTTCTTACTGGCTATTACATCAACTTAGAAGTTTCATCTGTGTTCTACTATGGTGCTTTTAGTGTCTCCGCATACCGCAGCACGCGACATAGCTTTGCAGACGATAAGTACAACGGATTCAGAGAGAAGAACGGCAAATGTGACGATCTGGCTTTAAGTCGATTCGATAACAAATGACGAAAACGGACGGATTTCTGAGGTTTTTACTACATATGAACACTTTTCACATTCTCCCGTGCATCTCGAGTGCTAGTCCTCCTTTCATGCAGAATCTTAAGGTCATAGCTCATGTCCAAGGCACCAAAGCCAGCTAAAAAGTCAATAACTATACCTAAAACTTGATTTGTACTATTTCTTACTGGCTATTATATCATCTTAGAAGCTTTATCTGTGTTCTACTATGGTGCGTTTAGTGTCTCCGAATACCGCAGTACGCGACATAGCTTTGCAGACGATAAGTACAAACGTTTCAGAGAGCAGAGCGGCCAATGTGCCGATTTGGCTTTAAGTCGATTCGATAACAAATGACGAAAACGGACGGATTTCTCAGGTTTTTACTACATTTGAACACTTTTCACATTCTCCCGTGCAACTCGGCTGCTAGTCCTACTTTCATGCTGAATCCTAAGGTCCTAGCTCACGTCCAAGGCATCAAAGCCAGCTAAAAACTCAATAATCGATACCTAAAACTTGAATTTTACTACTTCTTACTGGCTATTACATCAACTTAGAAGCTTTATCTGTGTTCTACTATGATGATTTTCGTGTCTCCGCATACCGCAGCACGCGACATAACTTTGCAGACAATAAGTACAACCGTTTCAGAGAGAAGAGTGGCCAATGTGACGATCTGGCTTTAAGTCGATTCGATAACAAATGACGATAACGGACGGATTTCTCAGGTTTTTACTACATATGAACACTTTTCACATTCTCCCGTGCAACTCGGCTGCTAGTCCTCCTTTCATGCAGAATCTTAAGGTCCTGGCTCATGTCCAAGGCACCAAAGCCAGCTAAAATGTCAATAAACGATACCTAAAAATTGAATTGTACTACTTCTTACTGGCTATTACATCATCTTAAAAGCTTCATCTGTGTTCTACTATGGTGATTTTAGTGTCTACGAATATCGCAGTACGCGTCATAGCTTTGCAGACGATAAGTACAACGGTTTCAGAGAGAAGAGCGGCAAATGTGACGATCTGGCTTTAAGTCGATTCGATAACAAATGACGCAAACGGACGGATTTCTCAGGTTCTTACTAGATATGAACACTTTTCACATTCTCCTGTGCAATTCGGCTGCTAGTCCTCCTTTAATGCATAATCTTTAGGTCATAGCTCATGTCCAAGGCACCAAAGCCAGCTAAAAAGTCAATAACGATATCTAAAACTTGAATTTCTTACTGGCTATTACATCATCTTAGAAGCTTCATCTGTGTTCTACTATGGTGCGTTTAGTGTCTCCGAATACCGCAGTACGCGACATAGCTTTGCAGACGATGAGTACAACCGTTCAGAGAGAAGAGCGGCCAATGTGACGATCTGGCTTTAAGTCGATTCGATAACAAATGACGAAAACGGACGGATTTCTCAGGTTTTTACTACATATGAACACTTTTCACATTCTCCCGTGCAACTCGGCTGCTAGTCCTCCTTTCATGCAGAATCATAAGGTCCTGGCTCATGTCCAAGTCACCAAAGCCAGCTAAAAACTCAATAATCGATACCTAAAACTTGAATTGGACTACTTCTTACTGGCTATTACATCAACTTAGATGCTTCATCTGTGTTCTACTATGGTGATTTTAGTGTCTCCGCATACCGCAGCACGCGACATAGCTTTGCAGACGATAAGTACAACCGTTTTAGAGAGAAGAGCGGCCAATGTGACGATCTGGCTTTAAGTCGATTCGATAACAAATGACGAAAACGGACGGATTTCTCAGGTTTTTACTACATATGAACACTTTTCACATTCTCCCGTGCAACTCGGCTGCTAGTCCTCCTTTTATGCAGAATCTTAAGGTCCTAGCTCATGTCCAAGGCACCAAAGCCAG
This sequence comes from Schistocerca gregaria, assembly GCF_023897955.1. Taxonomy (NCBI): domain Eukaryota; kingdom Metazoa; phylum Arthropoda; class Insecta; order Orthoptera; family Acrididae; genus Schistocerca; species Schistocerca gregaria. Next base: position 2,535,488 of record NW_026061860.1, on the reverse strand, counting down.
CTAAAAAGTCAATAATCGATACCTAAAACTTGAATTGGACTACTTCTTACTCGCTATTACATCAACTTAGAACCTTCATCAATGTTCTACTACGGTGCTTTTAGTTTCTCCGCATACCGCAGCACGCGACATAGTTTTGCAAACTATAAGTACAACCGTTTCAGAGAGAAGAGCGGCCAATGTGACGATCTGGCTTTAAGTCGATTGGATAAAAAAATAACGAAAACGCACGGATTTCTAAGGTTTTTACTACATATGAACACTTTTCACATTCTCCCGGGCAACTCGGCTGCTAGTCCTCCTTTCATGCAGAATCGTAAGGTCCTAGCTCATGTCCAAGGCACCAAAGCCAGCTAAAAAGTCAATAATCGATACCTAAAACTTGAATTGTACTAGTTCTTACTGGCTATTACATCAACTTAGAAGCTTTATCTGTGTTCTACTATGGTGTTTTTAGTGTCTCCGAATACCGCAGTACGTGACATAGCTTTGCAGACGATATGTACAACCGTTTCAGAGAGAAGAGCGGCCAATGTGACCATCTGGCTTTAAGTCGATTCGATAACAAATGACGAAAACGGACGGATTTCTCAGGTTCTTACTACATATGAACACTTTTCACATTCTCCCGTGCAACTCGGCTGCTAGTCCTCCTTTCATGCAGAATCTTAAGGTCCTAGCTCATGTCCAAGTCACCAAAGCCATCAAAAAGGCAATAATCGATACCTAAAACTTGAATTGGACTACTTCTTACTGGCTATTACATCAACTTAGATGCTTCATCTATGTTCTACTACGGTGCTTTTAGTGTCTCCGCATACCGCAGCACGCGACATAGGTTTGCAGACGATAAGTACAACGGTTTCAGAGAGAAGAGCGGCCAATGTGACGATCTGGCTTTAAGTCGATTAGATAACAAATGACGAAAACGGACGGATTTCTCAGGTTTTTACTACGTATGAACACTTCTCACATTCACCCGTGCAACTCCTCTGCTAGTCCTCCTTTCATGCAGAATCTTAAGGTCCTATCTCAAGTCCAAGTCACCAAAGCCAGCTAAAAAGTCAATAATCGATAACTAAAACTTGAATTGTACTACTTCTTACTGGCTATTACATCAACTTAGAAGCTTCATCTTTGTTCTACTATGAAGATTTTCTTGTCTCCGCATACCGCAGCAAGCGACATAGCTTTGCAGACGATATGTACAACCGTTCAGAGAGAAGAGCGGCCAATGTGACGATCTGGCTTCAAGTCGATTCGATAACAAATGACGAAAACGGACGGATTTCTCAGGTTTTTACTACATATGAACACTTTTCACATTCTCCCGTGCAACTCGGCTGCTAGTCCTCCTTTTATGCAGAATCTTAAGGTCCTAGCTCATGTCCAAGGCACCAAAGCCAGCTAAAAAGTCAATAATCGATACCTAAAACTTGAATTGGACTACTTCTTACCGGCTATTACATCAACTTAGAACCTTCATCAATGTTCTACTACGGTGCTTTTAGTTTCTCCGCATACCGCAGCACGCGACATAGCTTTGCAGACGATAAGTACAACCGTTTTAGAGAGAAGAGTGGCCAATGTTACGATCTGGCTTTAAGTCGATTCGATAACAAATGACGAAAACGGACGGATGTCTCAGGTTTTTACTACATATGAACACTTTTCACACTCTCCCGTGCAACTCGGCTGCTAGTCCTCCTTTTATGCAGAATCTTAAGGTCCTAGCTCATGTCCAAGGCACCAAAGCCAGCTAAAAAGTCAATAATCGATACCTAAAACTTGAATTGGACTACTTCTTACTGGCTATTACATCAACTTAGAACCTTCATCAATGTTCTACTACGGTGCTTTTAGTTTCTCCGCATACCGCAGCACGCGACATAGTTTTGCAGACGATAAGTACAACCGTTTCAGAGAGAAGAGCGGCCAATGTGACGATCTGGCTTTAAGTCGATTGGATAAAAAAATAACGAAAACGGACGGATTTCTAAGGTTTTTACTACATATGAACACTTTTCACATTCTCCCGGGCAACTCGGCTGCTAGTCCTTCTTTCGTGCAGAATCTTAAGGTCCTAGATCATGTCCAAGGCACCAAAGCCAGCTACAAAGTCAATAATCAGTATCTAAAACTTGAATTTTACTACTTCTTACTGGCTATTACATCAACTTAGAAGCTTCATCTGTGTTCTACTATGGTGCGTTTAGTGTCTCCGAATACCGCAGTACGCGACATAGCTTTGCAGACGATAAGTACAACCGTTTCAGAGAGCAGCGCGGCCAATGTGACGATTTGGCTTTAAGTCGATTCGATAACAAATGACGAAAACGGACGGAATCCTCAGGTTTTTACTATATATAAACACTTTTCACATTCTCCCGTGCAACTCGGCTGCTAGTCCTCCTTGCATGCAGAATCTTAAGGTCCTAGCTCATGTCCAAGTCACCAAAGCCATCTAAAAAGTCAATAATCGATACCTAAAACTTGAATTGGACTACTTCTTACTGGCTATTACATCAACTTAGATGCTTCATCTATGTTCTACTACGGTGCTTTTAGTTTCTCCGCATACCGCAGCACGCGACACAGCTTTGCAGACGATAAGTACAACCGTTTTAGAGAGAAGAGCGGCTAATGTTACGATCTGGCTTTAAGTCGATTCGATAACAAATGACGAAAACGGACGGATGTCTCAGGTTTTTACTACATATGAACACTTTTCACGTTCTCCCGTGCAACTCGGCTGCTAGTCCTCCTTTTATGCAGAATCTTAAGGTCCTAGCTCATGTCCAAGGCACCAAAGCCAGCTAAAAAGTCAATAATCGATACCTAAAACTTCAATTGGACTACCTCTTACTGGCTATTACATCAACTTAGAACCTTCATCTATGTTCTACTACGGTGCTTTTAGTTTCTCCGCATACCGCAGCACGCGACATAGTTTTGCAGACGATAAGTACAACCGTTTCAAAGAGAAGAGCGGCCAATGTGACGATCTGGCTTTAACTCGATTGGATAAAAAAATGACGAAAACGGACGGATTTCTCAGATTTTTACTACATATGAACACTTTTCACATTCTCCCGTGCAACTCGGCTGCTAGTCCTTCTTTCATGCAGAATCTTAAGGTCCTAGATCATGTCCAAGGCACCAAAGCCAGCTAAAAAGTCAATAAACAATATCTAAAACTTGAATTGTACTACTTCTTACTGGCTATTACATCAACTTAGAAGCTTCATCTGTGTTCTACTATGGTGCTTTTAGTGTCTCCGCATATCGCAGCACGCGACATAGCTTTGCAGACGATAAGTACAACGGTTTCAGAGAGAAGAGCGGCCAATGTGTACATCTGGCTTTAAGTCGATTCGATAACAAATGACGCAAACGGACGGATTTCTCAGGTTTTTACTAGATATGAACACTTTTCACATTCTCCCGTGCAACTCGGCTGCTAGTCCTCCTTTCATGCAGAATCTTAAGGTCATAGCCCATGTCCAAGGCACCAAAGCCAGCTAAAAAGTCAATAACAATATCTAAAACTTGAATTGTACTATTTCTTACTGGCTATTACATCATCTTAGAAGCTTCATCTGTGTTCTACTATGGTGTTTTTAGTGTCTCCGAATACCGCAGTACGTGACATAGCTTTGCAGACGATAAGTACAACCGTTTCAGAGAGAAGAGCGGCCAATGTGTACATCTGGCTTTAAGTCGATTCGGTAACAAATGACGAAAACGGACGGATTTCTCAGGTTTTTACTACATATGAACACTTTCCACATTCTCCCGTGCAACTCGGCTGCTAGTCCTCCTTTCATGCAGAATCTTAAGGTCCTAGCTCATGTCCAAGTCACCAAAGCCAGCTAAAATGTCAATAATCGATACCAAAAACTTCAATTGGTCTACTTCTTACTGGCTATTACATCAACTTAGATGCTTTATCTGTGTTGTACTATGGTGATTTTAGTGTCTCCGCATACCGCAGCACGCGACATAGTTTTGCAGACGATAAGTACAACCGTTTCAGAGAGAAGAGCGGCCAATGTGACGATCTGGCTTTATGACGATTCGATAACAAATGACGAAAACGGACGGATTTCTTGGGTTTTTACCACATATGAACACTTTTCCCATTCTCCCGTGCAACGCGGCAGCTAGTCCTCCTCTCATGCAGAATCTTATGGTCCTAGCTCATGTCCAAGTCACCAAAGCCAGCTAAAAAGTCAATAACCGATACCTAAAACTTGAATTGTACTACTTATTACTGGCTATTACATCAACTTAGAAGCTTCATCTGTGTTCTACTATGGTGCTTTTAGTGTCTCAGCATACCGCAGCACGCGACATAGCTTTGTAGACGATAAGTACAACCGTTTCAGAGAGAAGAGCGGCCAATGTGACGATCTGGCTTTAAGTCGATTCGATAACAAATGATGAAAACGGACGGATTTCTCAGGATTTTATAACATATGAACACTTTTCACATTCTCCCGTGCAACTCGGCTGCTAGTCCTCCTTTCATGCAGAATCTTAAGGTCCTAGCTCATGTCCAAGGCACCAAAGCCAGCTAAAAAGTCAATAATCAATACCTAAAACTTGAATTCTACTACTTCTTACTGGCAATTACATCAACTTTGAAGCTTCATCTCTGTTCTACTATGGTGCTTTTAGAGTCTCCACATACCGCAGCACGCGACATAGCTTTGCAGAAGATAAGTACAACCGTTTCAGAGAGAAGAGCGGCCAATGTGACGATCTGGCTAAAAGTCGATTCGATAACAAATGACGAAAACGGACGGATTTCTCAGGTTTTTACTACATATGAACACTTTTCACATTCTCCCGGGCAACTCGGCTGCTAGTCCTTCTTTCATGCAGAATCTTAAGGTCCTAGATCATGTCCAAGGCACCAAAGCCAGCTAAAAAGTCAATAATCAATATCTAAAACTTGAATTGTACTACTTCTTACTGGCTATTACATTAACTTAGAAGCTTCATCTGTGTTCTACTATGGTGCTTTTAGTGTCTCCGCATATCGCAGCACGCGACATAGCTTTGCAGACGATAAGTACAACGGTTTCAGAGAGAAGAGCGGCAAATGTGACGATCTGGCTTGAAGTCGATTCGATGACAAATGACGCAAACGGACGGATTTCTCAGGTTTTTACTACATATGAACACTTTTCACATTCTCCCGTGCAACTCGGCTGCTAGTCCTCCTTTCATGCAGAATCTTAAGGTCATAGCCCATGTCAAAGGCACCAAAGCCAGCTAAAAAGTCAATAATCGATACCTAAAACTTGAATTGGACTACTTCTTACTGGCTATTACATCAACTTAGATGCTTCATCTGTGTTCTACTATGGTGATTTTAGTGTCTCCGCGTACCGCAGCACGCGACATAGCTTTGCAGACGATAAGTACAACCGTTTCAGAGAGAAGAGTGGCCAATGTGACGATCTAGCTATAAGTCGATTCGATAACAAATGACGAAAACGGACGGATTTCTCAGGTTTTTACTACATGCGAACACTTTTCACATTCTCCCGTGCAACTCGGCTGCTAGTCCTCCTTTCATGCTGAATCTCAAGGTCCTAGCTCATGTCCAAGGCACCAAGGCAGCTAAAAGGTCAATAATCAATACTTAAAACTTGAATTGTACTACTTCTTACTGGCTATTACATCACCTTAGAAGCTTCATCTGTGTTGTACTATGGTGCTTTTAATGTCTCCGCATACCGCAGCACGCGACATAGCTTTGCAGACGATAAGTACAACCGTTTCAGAGAGAAGAGCGGTCAATGTGACGATCTGGCTTTAAGACGATTCGATAACAAATGACGAAACCGGACGGATTTCTTGGGTTTTTACTACATATGAACACTTTTCACATTCTTCCGTGCAACTCGGCAGCTAGTCCTCCTTTCATGCAGAATCTTAAGGTCCTAGCTCATGTCCAAGGCACCAAAGCCAGCTAAAAAGTCAATAACCGATACCTAAAACTTGAATTGTACTACTTCTTACTGGCTATTACATCAACTTAGAAGCTTCATCTGTGTTCTACTATGGTGCTTTTAGTGTCTCCGCATACCGCAGCACGCGACATAGCTTTGTAGACGATAAGTACAACCGTTTCAGAGAGAAGAGCGGCCAATGTGACGATCTGGCTATAAGTCGATTCGATAACAAATGACGAAAACGGACGGATTTCTCATGATTTTATTACATATGAACACTTTTCACATTCTCCCGTGCAACTCGGCTGCTAGTCCTCCTTTCATGCAGAATCTTAAGGTCCTAGCTCATGTCCAAGGCACCAAAGCCAGCTAAAAAGTCAATAACCGATACCTAAAACTTGAATTGTACTACTTCTTACTGGCTATTACATCAACTTAGAAGCTTCATCTCTGTTCTACTATGGTGCTTTTAGTGTCTCCACATACCGCAGCACGCGACATAGCTTTGCAGAAGATAAGTACAACCGTTTAAGAGAGAAGAGCCGCCAATGTGACGATCTGGCTAAAAGTCGATTCGATAACAAATGACGAAACGGACCGATTTCTCAGGTTTTTACTACATATGAACACTTTTCACATTCTCCCGGGCAACTCGGCTGCTAGTCCTTCTTTCATGCAGAATCTTAAGGTCCTAGATCATGTCCAAGGCACCAAAGCCAGCTAAATAGTCAATAATCAATATCTAAAACTTGAATTGTACTACTTCTTACTGGCTATTACATTAACTTAGAAGCTTCATCTGTGTTCTACTATGGTGCTTTTAGTGTCTCCGCATATCGCAGCACGCGACATAGCTTTGCAGACGATAAGTACAACGGTTTCAGAGAGAAGAGCGGCAAATGTGACTATCTGGCTTTAAGTCGATTCGATAACAAATGACGCAAACGGACGGGTTTCTCAGGTTTTTACTACATATGAACACTTTTCACATTCTCCCGTGCAACTCGGCTGCTAGTTCTCCTTTCATGCAGAATCTTAAGGTCATAGCCCATGTCCAAGGCACCAAAGCCAGCTAAAAAGTCAATAACGATATCTAAAACTTGAATTGTAGTATTTCTTACTGGCTATTACATCATCTTAGAAGCTTCATCTGTGTTCTACTATGGTGCTTTTAGTGTCTCCGCATACCGCAGCACGCGACATAGCTTTGCAGACGATAAGTACAACCGTTTCAGAGAGAAGAGCGGCCAATGTGACGATCTGGCTATAAGTCGATTCGATAATAAGTGACGAAAACGGACGGATTTCTCAGGTTTTTACTACATGCGAACACTTTTCACATTCTCCCGTGCAACTCGGCTGCTAGTCCTCCTTTCATGCAGAATCTCAAGGTTCTAGCTCATGTCCAAGGCAACAAGGCAGCTAAAAGGTCAGTAATCAATACTTAAAACTTGAATTGTACTACTTCTTACTGGCTATTACATCAACTTAGAAGCTTCATCTGTGTTCTACTATGGTGATTTTAGTGTATCCGCATACCGCAGCACGCGACATAGCTTTGCAGACGATAAGTACATCCGTTTCAGAGAGAAGAGCTTCCAATGTTACGATCTGGCTTTAAGTCGATTCGATAACAAATGACGAAAACGGACGGATTTCTCACGTTTTTACTACATATGAACAGTTTTCACATTCTCCCGTGCAACTCGGCTGCTAGTCCTCCTTTCATGCAGAATCTTAAGGTCCTAGCTCATGTCCAAGGCATCAAAGCCAGCTACAAAGTCAGTAATCGATAACTAAAACTTCAATTGTACTACTTCTTACTGGCTATTACATCAACTTAGAAGCTTCATCTGTGTTCTACTATGGTGCTTTTAGTGTCTCCGCATACCGCAGCACGCGACATAGCTTTGCAGACGATAAGTACAACCGTTTCAGAGAGAAGAGCGGTCAATGTGACGATCTGGCTTTAAGACTATTCGATAACAAATGACGAAAACGGACGGATTTCTTAGGTTTTTACTACATATGAACACTTTTCACATTCTCCCGTGCAACTCGGCAGCTAGCCCTTTCATGCAGAATCTCAAGGTCCTAGCTCATGTCCAAGGCACCAAGGCAGCTAAAAGGTCAGTAATCAATACTTAAAACTTGAATTGTACTACTTCTTCCTGGCTATTACATCAACTTAGAAGCTTCATCTGTGTTCTACTATGGTGATTTTAGTGTATCCGCATACCGCAGCACGCGACATAGCTTTGCAGACGATAAGTACATCCGTTTCAGAGAGAAGAGCTTCCAATGTTACGATCTGGCTTTAAGTCGATTCGATAACAAATGACGAAAACGGACGGATTTCTCAGGTTTTTACTACATATGAACACTTTTCACATTCTCCCGTGTAACTCGGCTGCTAGTCCTCCTTTCATGCAGAATCTTATGGTCCTAGCTCATGTCAAAGGCACCAAAGCCAGCTAAAAAGTCAATAACCGATACCTAAAACTTGAATTGTTCTACTTCTTACTGGCTATTACATCAACTTAGAAGCTTCATCTGTGTTCTACTATGGTGCTTTTAGTGTCTCCGCATACCGCAGCACGCGACATAGCTTTGTAGACGATAAGTATAAATGACGAAATCGGACGGATTTCTCAGGTTTTTACTACATGCGAACACTTTTCACATTCTCTCGTGCAACTCGGCTGCTAGTCCTCCTTTCATGCAGAATCTTAAGGTCCTAGCTCATGTCCAAGGCATCAAAGCCAGCTACAAAGTCAGTAATCGATAACTAAAAATTCAATTGTACTACTTCTTACTGGCTATTACATCAACTTAGAAGCTTCATCTGTGTTCTACTATGTAGCTTTTAGTGTCTCCGCATACCGCAGCACGCGACATAGATTTGCAGACGATAAGTACAACCGTTTCAGAGAGAAGAGCGGTCAATGTGACGATCTGGCTTTAAGACGATTTGATAACAAATGACGAAAACGGACGGATTTCTTGGGTTTTTACTACATATGAACACTTCTCACATTCTCCCGTGCAACTCGGCAGCTAGTCCTCCTTTCATGCAGAATCTTAAGGTCCTAGCTCATGTCCAAGGCACCAAAGCCAGCTAAAAATTCAATAACCGATACCTAAAACTTGAATTGTACTACTTCTTACTGGCTATTACATCAACTTAGAAGCTTCATCTGTGTTCTACTATGGTGCATTTAGTGTCTCCGCATACCGCAGCACGCGACATAGCTTTGTAGACGATAAGTACAACCGTTTCAGAGAGAAGACCGGCCAATGTGACGATCTGGCTTTAAGTCGATTCGATAACAAATGACGAAAACGGACGGATTTCTCAGGTTTTTATTACATATGAACACTTTTCACATTCTCCCGTGCAACTCGGCTGCTAGTCCTCCTTTCATGCAGAATCTTAAGGTCCTAGCTCATGTCCAAGGCACCAAAGCCAGCTAAAAAGTCAATAATCAATACCTAAAACTTGAATTCTACTACTTCTTACTGGCTATTACATCAACTTAGAAGCTTCATCTGTGTTCTACTATGGTGCTTTTAGTGTCTCCACATAACGCAGCACGCAACATAGCTTTGCAGAAGATAAGTACAACCGTTTCAGAGAGAAGTGCGGCCAATGTGACGATCTGGCTTTAAGTCGATTCGATAACAAATGACGAAAACGGACGGATGTCTCAGGTTTTTACTACATGTGAACACTTTTCACATTCTCCCGTGCAACTGGGCTGCTAGTCCTCCTTGTATGCAGAATCTTATGGTCCTAGCTCATGTCCAAGCACCAAAGCCAGCTAAAAAGTCAATAATCTATACCTAAAACTTGAATTGGACTACTTCTTACTGGCTATTACATCAACTAAGAAGCTTCATCTGTGTTCTACTACGGTGCTTTTAGTTTCTCCGCATACCGCAGCACGCGATATACTTTTTGCAGACGATAAGCACAACTGTTTCAGAGAGAAGAGCGGCCAATGTGACGATCTGGCTAAAAGTCGATTCGATAACAAATGACGAAAACGGACGGATTTCTCAGGTTTTTACTACATATGAACACTTTTCACACTCTCCCGTGCAACTCGGCTGCTAGTCCTCCTTTCATGCAGAATCTTAAGGTCCTAGCTCATGTCCAAGGCACCAAAGCCAGCTAAAAGGTCAATATTCAATACCTAAAACTTGAATTGTACTACTTCTTACTGGCTATTACATCAACTTAGAAGCTTGATCTGTGTTGTACTATGGTGCTTTTAGTGTCTCAGCATACCGCAGCACGCGACATAGCTTTGCAGACGATAAGTACAACCGTTTCAGAGAGAAGAGCGGCCAATGTGACGATCTGGCTTTAAGTCGATTCGATAACAAATGAGGAATACGGACGGATTTCTCAGGTTTTTACTACATGCGAACACTTTTCACATTCTCACGTGCAACTCTGCTTCTAGTCCTCCATTCACGCAGAATCTCAAGGTCGTAGCTCATGTCCAAGGCACCAAAGCCAACTAAAAAGTCAATAATCGATACCTAAAACTTGAATTGTACTACTTCTTACTGGCTATTACATCATCTTAGCAGCTTCATCTGTGTTCTACTATGGAGCTTTTAGTGTCTCCGCATACCGCAGCACGCGACATAGATTTGCAGACGATAAGTACAACCGTTTCAGAGAGAAGAGCGGTCAATGTGACGATGTGGCTTTAAGACGATTAAATAACAAATGACGAAAACGGACGGATTTCTCGGGTTTTTACTACATATGAACACTTTTCACATTCTCCCATACAAATCGGCTGCTAGTCCTCCTTTCATGCAGAATGTTAAGGTCCTAGCTCATGTCCAAGGCACCAAAGCAAGCTAAAAAGTCAATAACCGATACCTAAAACTTGAATTGTACTACGTCTTACTGGCTATTACATCAACTTAGAAGCTTCATCTGTGTTCTACTATGGTGCTTTTAGTGTCTCCGCATACCGCAGCACGCGACATAGCTTTGTAGACGATAAGTATAAATGACGAAGTCGGACGGATTTCTCAGGTTTTTACTACATGCGAACACTTTTCACATTCTCCCGTGCAACTCGGCTGCTAGTCCTAATTTCATGCAGAATCTTAAGGTCCTAGATCATGTCCAAGGCATCAAAGCCAGCTACAAAGTCAGTAATCGATAACTAAAAATTCATTGTACTACTTGTTACTGGCTATTACATCAACTTAGAAGCTTCATCTGTGTTCTACTATGGAGCTTTTAGTGTCTCCGCATACCGCAGCACGCGACATAGATTTGCAGACGATAAGTACAACCGTTTCAGAGAGAAGAGCGGTCAATGTGACGATCTGGCTTTAAGACGATTCGATAACAAATGACGAAAACGGGCGGATTTCTTGGGTTTTTACTACATATGAACACTTCTCACATTCTCCCGTGCAACTCGGCAGCTAGTCTTCCTTTCATGCAGAATCTTAAGATCCTAGCTCATGTCCAAGGCCCCAAAGCCAGCTAAAAAGTCAATAACCGATACCTAAAACTTGAATTGTACTACTTCTTACTGGCTATTACATCAACTTAGAAGCTTCATCTGTGTTCTACTATGGTGCTATCAGTGTCTCCGCATACCGCAGCACGCGACATAGCTTTGTAGACGATAAGTACAACCGTTTCAGAGAGAAGAGCGGCCAATGTGACGATCTGGCTTTAAGTCGATTCGATAACAAATGACGAAAACGGACGGATTTCTCAGGTTTTTATTACATATGAACACTTTTCACATTCTCCCGTGCAACTCGGCTGCTAGTCCTCCTTTCATGCAGAATCTTAAGGTCCTAGCTAATGTCCAAGGCACCAAAGCCAGCTAAAAGGTCAATATTCAATACCTAAAACTTGAATTGTACTACTTCTTACTGGCTATTACATCAACCTAGAAGCTTGATCTGTGTTGTACTATGGTGCTTTTAGTGTCTCAGCATACCGCAGCACGCGACATGGCTTTGCAGACGTTAAGTACAACCGTTTCAGAGAGAAGAGCGGCCAATGTGACGATCTGGCTTTAAGTCGATTCGATAACAAATGAAGAAAACGGACGGATTTCTCAGGTTTTTACTACATGCGAACACTTTTCACATTCTCCCGTGCAACTCGGTTTCTAGTCCTCCTTTCATGCAGAATCTTAAGGTCCTAGCTCATGTCCAAGTCCCCAAAGCCAGCTAAAAAGTCAATAATCGATACCTAAAACTTGAACTGTACTACTTCTTTCTGGCTATTACATCAACTTAGAAGCTTCATCTGTGTTCTACTACGGTGCTTTTTGTTTCTCCGCATACCGCAGCACGCGACATAGTTTTGCAGACGATAAGCACAACCGTTTCAGAGAGAAGAGCGGCCAATGTGACGATCTGGCTTTAAGTCGATTCGATAACAAATGACGAAAACGGACGGATTTCTCAGGTTTTTACTACATGCGAACACTTTTCACATTCTCCCGTGCAACTCTGCTGCTAGTCCTCCTTTCACGCAGAATCTCAAGGTCCTAGCTCATGTCCAAAGCACCAAAGCCAGCTAAAAAGTCAATAATCGATACCTAAAACTTGAATTGTACTACTTCTTACTGGCTATTACACTAACTTAGAAGCTTCATCTGTGTTCTACTATGATGATTTTCGTGTCTCCGCATACCGCAGCACGCGACATAGCTTTGCAGACTATAAGTACAACCGTTTCACGGAGAAGAGTGGCCAATGTGACGATCTGGCTATAAGTCGATTCGATAACAATTGACGAAAACTGACGGATTTCTCAGGTTTTTATTACATATGAACACTTTTCACATTCTCCCGTGCAACTCGGCTGCTAGTCCTCCTTTCATTCAGAATGTTAAGGTCCTAGCTCATGTCCAATGCACCAAAGCCAGCTAAAAAGTCAATAATCGATACCTAAAACTTGAACTGTACTACTTGTTACTGGCTATTACATCAACTTTGAAGCTTCATATGTGTTCTACTATGGTGCTTTTAGTGTCTCCGCATACCGCAGCACGCGACATAGCTTTGCAGACGATAAGTACAACCGTTTCAGAGAGAAGAGCGGCCAATGTGACGATCTGGCTTTCTGTCGATTCGATAACAAATGACGAAAATGGACGAATTTCTCCGGTTTTTACTACATATAAACACTTTTCACATTCTCCCGTGCAACTCGGCTGCTACTCCTCCTTTAATGCAGAATCTTAAGGTCCTAGCTCATGTACAAGGCACCAAAGCCAGCTAAGAAGTCAATAATCGATACCTAAAACTTGAATTGTACTACTTCTTACTGGCTATTACATCAACTTAGAAGCTTCATCTGTGTTCTACTATTGTGCTTTTAGAGTCTCCGCATACCGCAGCACGCGACATAGCTTTGTAGACGATAAGTACAACCGTTTCAGAGAGAAGAGCGGCCAATGTGACGATCTGGCTTTAAGACGATTCGACAAAAAATGACGAAAACGGACGGATTTCTCAGGTTTTTATTAAATATGAACACTTTTCACATTCTCCCGTGCAACTCGGCTGCTAGTCCTCCTTTCATGCAGAATCTTAAGGTCCTAGCTAATGTCCAAGGCACCAAAGCCAGCTAAAAAGTCAATAATCAATACCTAAAACTTGAATTCTACTACTTCTTACTGGCTATTACATCAACTTAGAAGCTTCATCTCTGTTCTACTATGGTGCTTTTAGTGTCTCCACATAACGCAGCACGCAACATAGCTTTGCAGAAGATAAGTACAACCGTTTCAGAGAGAAGTGCGGCCAATGTGACGATCTGGCTTTAAGTCGATTCGATAACAAATGACGAAAACGGACGGATGTCTCAGGTTTTTACTACATGTGAACACTTTTCACATTCTCAGGTGCAACTGGGCTGCTAGTCCTCCTTTTATGCAGAATCTTAAGGTCCTAGCTCATGTCCAAGGCAACAAAGCCAGCTAAAAAGTCAATAATCGATACCTAAAACTTGAATTGGACTACTTCTTACTGGCTATTACATCAACTAAGAAGCTTCATCTGTGTTCTACTACGGTTCTTTTAGTTTCTCCGCATACCGCAGCACGCGATATAGTTTTGCAGACGATAAGCACAACCGTTTCAGAGAGAAGAGCGGCCAATGTGACGATCTGGCTAAAAGTCGATTCGATAACAAATGACGAAAACGGACGGATTTCTCAGGTTTTTATGACATATGAACACTTTTCACATTCTCCCGTGCAACTCGGTTTCTAGTCCTCCTTTCATGCAGAATCTTAAGGTCCTAGCTCATGTCCAAGTCCCCAAAGCCAGCTAAAAAGTCAATAATCGATACCTAAAACTTGAACTGTACTACTTCTTACTGGCTATTACATCAACTTAGAAGCTTCATCTGTGTTCTACTACGGTGCTTTTAGTTTCTCCGCATACCGCAGCACGCGACATAGTTTTGCAGACGATAAGCACAACCGTTTCAGAGAGAAGAGCGGCCAATGTGACGATCTGGCTTTAAGTCGATTCGATAACAAATGACGAAAACGGACGGATTTCTCAGGTTTTTACTACATGCGAACACTTTTCACATTCTCCCGTGCAACTCTGCTGCTAGTCCTCCTTTCACGCAGAATCTCAAGGTCCTAGCTCATGTCCAAAGCACCAAAGCCAGCTAAAAAGTCAATAATCGATACCTAAAACTTGAATTGTACTACTTCTTACTGGCTATTACACCAACTTAGAAGCTTCATCTGTGTTCTACTATGATGTTTTTCGTGTCTCCGCATACCGCAGCACGCGACATAGCTTTGCAGACGATAAGTACAACCGTTTCACGGGGAAGAGTGACCAATGTGACGATCTGGCTATAAGTCGATACGATAACAAATGACGAAAACGGACGGATTTCTCAGGTTTTTACTACATATGAACACTTTTCACATTCTCCCGAGCAACGCGGTTGCTAGTCCTCCTTCATGCAGAATGTTAAGGTCCTAGCTCATGTCCAAGGCACCAAAGCCAGCTAAAAAGTCAATAATCGATACCTAAGTTCTTACTGGCTGTTACATCAACTTAGAAGCATCATCTGTGTTCTACTATGGTGCTTTTAGTTTCTCCGCATACCGTAGCACGCGACACAGCTTTGCAGACGATAAGAACAACCGTTTCAGAGAGAAGAGCGGCCAATGTGACGAACTGGCTTTAAGTCGATTCGATAACAAATGACGAAAACGGACGGATTTCTCAGGTTTTTACTACATATGAACACTTTTCAAATTCTCCCGTGCAACTCGGCTGCTAGTCCTACTTTCATGCAGAATCTTAAGGTAATAGCTCATGTCCAAGGCACCAAAGCCAGCTAAGAAGTCAATAATCGATACCTAAAACTTGAAATGTACTACTTCTTACTGGCTATTACATCAACTTAGAAGCTTCATCTGTGTTCAACTATGGTGCTTTTAGTGTCTCCGCATACCGCAGCACGCGACACAGCTTTGTAGACGATAAGTACAACCGTTTCAGAGAGAAGAGCGGCCAATGTGACGATCTGGCTTTAAGTCGATTCGATAACAAATGACGAAAACGGACGGATTTCTAAGGTTTTTATTACATATGAACACTTTTCACATTCTCCCGTGCAACTCGGTTGCTAGTCCTCCTTTTATGCAGAATGTTAAGGTCCTAGCTCATGTCCAAGTCACCAAAGCCAGCTAAAAAGTCAATAATCGATACCTAAAACTTGAATTCTACTTCTTCTTACTGGCTATTACATCAACTTAGAAGCTTCATCTCTGTTCTACTATGGTGCTATTAGTGTGTCCACATACCGCAGCACGCGACATAGCTTTGCAGAAGATAAGTACAACCGTTTCAGAGAGAAGAGCGGCCAATGTGACGATCTGGCTTTAAGTCGATTCGATAACAAATGACGAAAATGGACGGATTTCTCAGGTTTTTACTACATATGAACACTTTTCACAGTCTCCCGTGCAACTCGGCTGCTAGTCCTACTTTCATGCAGAATCTTAAGGTAATAGCTCATGTGCAAGGCACCAAAGCCAGCTAAGAAGTCAATAATCGATACCTAAAACTTGAATTGTACTACTTCTTACTGGCTATTACATCAACTTAGAAGCTTCATCTGTGTTCTACTATGGTGCTTTTATTGCCTCCGCGTAGCGCAGCACGCGACATAGCTTTGCAGACGATAATTACAACCGTTTCAGAGAGAAGAGCGGCCAATGTGACGATCTGGCTTTAACTCGATTCGATAACAAATGACGAAAACGGACGGATTTCTCAGGTTTTTACTACATATGAACACTTTTAACATTCTCCCGTGCAAGTCGGCTGCTAGTCCTCCTTTCATGCTGAATCTTAAGGTCCTAGCTCATGTCCAAGGTACCGAATCCAGATAAAAATCAATAATCGATACCTAAAACTTGAATTGTTCTACTTCTTACTGGCTATTGCATCATCTTAGAAGCTTCATCTGTGTTCTACTATGGTGCTTTTAGTGTCTCCGAATACCGCAGTACGCGACATAGCTTTGCAGACGATACGGACAACCGTTTCAGAGAGAAGAGCGACCAATGTGACGAACTGGCTTTAAGTCGATTCGATAGCAAATGACGAAAACGGACGGATTTCTCAGGTTTTTACTACATATGAACACTTTTCACATTCTCCCGTGCAACTCGGCTGCTAGTCCTACTTTCATGCAGAATCTTAAGGTCCTAGCTCATGTCCAAGGCACCAAAGCCAGCTAAAAGGTCAATATTCATTACCTAAAACTTGAATTGTACTACTTCTTACTGGCTATTACATCATCTTAGGAGCTTCATCTGTGTTCTACTATGGTGCTTTTAGTGTCTCCGAATACCGCAGTACGCGACATAGCTTTGCAGACGATACGTACAACCGTTTCAGAGAGAAGAGCTGCCAATGTGACGATCTGGTTTCAAGTCGATTCGATAGCAAATGACGAAAACGGACGGATTTCTCAGGTTTTTACTACATATGAACACTTTTCACATTCTCCCGTGCAACTCGGCTGATAGTCCTCCTTTCATGCAGAATGTTAAGGTCCTAGCTCATGTCCAAGGTACCAAAGCCAGCTAAAAAGTCAATAATCGATACCTAAAACTTGAATTGTTCTATTTCTTACTGGCTATTACATCATCTTAGAAGCTTCATCTGTGATCTACTATGGTGCTTTTAGTTTCTCCGCATACCGCAGCACGCGACATAGTTTTGCAGACGATAAGCACAACCGTTTCAGAGAGAAGAGCGGCCAATGTGACGATCTGGCTTTAAGTCGATTCGATAACAAATGACGAAAACGGACGGATTTCTCAGGTTTTTACTGCATATGAACACTTTTCACATTCTCCTGTGCAACTCGGCTGCTAGTCCTCCTTTCATGCAGAATGTTAAGGTTCTAGCTCATGTCCAAGGCACCAAAGCCAACTAAAAGGTCAATATTCAATACCTAAAACTTGAATTGTACTACTTCTTACTGGCTATTACATCAACTTAGAAGCTTGATCTGTATTCTACTATGGTGCTTTTAGTGTCTCAGCATATCGCAGCACGCGACATAGCTTTGCAGACGATAAATACAACCGTTTCAGAGAGAAGAGCGGCCAATGTGACGATCTGGCTTTAAGTCGATTCGATAACAAATGACGAAAACGGACGGATTTCTCAGGTTTTTACTACATATGAACACTTTTCACATTCTCCCATCCAACGCGGCTGCTAGTCCTCCTTTCATGCAGAATCTTAAGGTCCTAGCTCATGTCCAAGGCACCAAAGCCAGCTAAAAAGTCAATAATCGATACCTAAATCTTGAATTGGACTACTTCTTACTGGCTATTGCATCAATTTAGTAGCTTCACCTGTGTTCTACTATGGTGATTTTAGTGTCTCCACATACCGCAGCACGTGACATAGCTTTGCAGACGATAAGTACAAGCGTTTCAGAGAGAAGGGCGGCCAATGTGACTATCTGGCTTTCAGTCGATTCGATAACAAATGACGAAAACGGACGAATTTCTCCGGTTTTTACTACATATAAACACTTTTCACATTCTCCTGTGCAACTCGGCTGATACTCCCCCTTTCATGCAGAATCTTAAGGTCCTAGCTCATGTCCAAGGCACCAAAGCCAGCTAAGAAGTCAATAATCGAAACCTAAAACTGGAATTGTACTACTTCTTACTGGCTATTACATCAACTTAGAAGTTTCATTTGTGTTCTACTATGGTGCTTTTAGTGTCTCCGCATACCGCAGCACGCGACATAGCTTTGCAGAAGATAAGTACAACCGTTTCAGAGAGAAGAGCGGCCAATGTGACGATCTGGCTTTAAGTCGATTCGATAACAAATCACGAAAACGGACGGATTTCTCAGGTTTTTACTACATGCGAACACTTTTCACATTCTCCCGTGCAACTCTGCTGCTAGTCCTCCATTCACGCAGAATCTCAAGGTCGTAGCTCATGTCCAAGGCACCAAAGACAGCTAAAAAGTCAATAATCGATACCTAAAACTTGAATTGTACTACTTCTTACTGGCTATTACATCAACTTAGAAGTTTCATCTGTGTTCTACTATGATGATTTTCGTGTTTCCGCATACCGCAGCACGTGACATAGCTTTGCAGACGATAAGTACAACCGTTTCACGGAGAAGAGTGGCCAATGTGACGATTTGGCTTTAAGTTGCTGATAACAAATGACGAATACGGACGGATTTCTCAGGTTTTTACTACATATGAACACTTTTCACATTCTCCCGTGCAACTCGGCTGCTAGTCCTCCTTTCATGCAGAATCTTAAGGTCCTAGCTCATGTCCAAGGCACCAAAGCCAACTAAAAGGTCAATATTCAATACCTAAAACTTGAATTGTACTACTTCTTACTGGCTATTACATCAACTCAGAAGCTTGATCTGTATTCTACTATGGTGCTTTTAGTGTCTCAGCATATCGCAGCACGCGACATAGCTTTGTAGACGATAAGTACAACCGTTTCAGGGAGAAGAGCGGCCATTTTGACGATCTGGCTTTAAGTCGATTCGATAACAAATGACGAAAACGGACGGATTTCTAAGGTTTTTACTACATATGAACACTTTTCTCATTCTCCCGTGCAGCTCGGCTGATAGTCCTCCTTTCATGCAGAATCTTAAGGTCCTAGCTCATGTCCAAGGCACCAAAGACAGCTAAAAAGTCAATAATTGATACCTAAAACTTGAACTGTACTACTTCTTACTGACTATTGCATCAACTTAGAAGCTTCATCTGTGTTCTACTACGGTGCTTTTAGTTTCTCCGCATACCGCAGCACGCGACATAGTTTTGCAGACGATAAGCACAACCGTTTCAGAGAGAAGAGCGGCCAATGTGACGATCTGGCTTTAAGTCGATTCGATAACAAATGACGAAAACAGACGGATTTCTCAGGTTTTTACTACATGCGAACACTTTTCACATTCTCCTGTGCAACTCTGCTGCTAGTCCTCCTTTCACTCAGAATCTCAAGGTCCTAGCTCATGTCCAAAGCACCAAAGCCAGCTAAAAAGTCAATAATCGATATATAAAACTTGAATTGTACTACTTCTTACTGGTTATTACATCAACTTAGAAGCTTCATCTGTGTTCCACTATGATGATTTTGGTGTCTCCGCATACCGCAGCACGCGACATAGCTTTGCAGACGATAAGTACAACCGTTTCACGGGAAGAGTGGCCAATATGACGATCTGGCTTTAAGTCGATTCGATAACAAATGACGAAAACGGACGGATTTCTAAGGTTTTTTCTACATATGAACACTTTTCACATTCTCCCATGCAACTCGGCTGCTAGTCCTCCTTTCATACAGAACGTTAAGGTCCTAGCTCATGTCCAATGCACCAAAGCCAGCTAAAAAGACAATAATCGATACCTAAAACTTGAACTGTACTACTTGTTACTGGCTATTACATCAACTTAAAAGCTTCATATGTGTTCTACTATGGTGCTTTTAGTGTCTCCGCATACCGCAGCACGCGACATAGCTTTGCAGACGATAAGTACAACCGTTTCAGAGAGAAGAGCGGCCAATGTGACGATCTGGCTTTAAGTCGATTCGATAACAAATGACGAAAACGGACGGATTTCTCAGGTTTTTACTACATATGAGCACTTTTCACATTCTCCCGTGCAACTGGGCTGCTAGTCCTCCTTTTATGCAGAATCTTAAAGTCCTAGCTCATGTCCAAGGCACCAAAGCCAGCTAAAAAGTCAATAGTCGATACCTAAAACTTGAATTGGACTACTTCTTACAGGCTATTACATCAACTTAGAAGCTTCAACTGTGTTCTACTATGGTGCTTTTAGTGTCTCAGCATACCGCAGCACGCGACATAGCTTTGCAGACGATAAGTACAACCGTTTCAGAAAGAAGAGCGGCCAATGTGACGATCTGGCTTTAACTCGATTCGATAACAAATGACGAAACCGGACGGATTTCTCAGGTTTTTACTACATATGAACACTTTTCACATTCTCCCGAGCAACGCGGCTGCTAGTCCTCCTTTCATGCAGAATGTTAAGGTCCTAGCTCATGTCCAAGGCACCAAAGCCAGCTAAAAGTCAATAATCGATACCTAACTTCTTACTGGCTATTACATCAACTTAGAATCTTCATCTGTGTTCTACTACGGTGCTTTTAGTGTCTCCGCATACCGCAGCACGCGACACAGCTTTGCAGACGATAAGTACAACCGTTTCAGAGAGAAGAGCCGCCAATGTGACGATCTGGCTTTAAGTCAATTCGATAACAAATGACGAAAACGGACGGATTTCTCAGGTTTTTACTACATATGAACACTTTTCACATTCTGCCGTGCAACTCGGCTGCTAGTGCTCCTTTCATGCAGAATCTTAAGTTCCTAGCTCATGTCCAAGGCACCAAAGCCAGCTAAAAGGTCAATATTCAATACCTAAAACTTGAACTGTACTACTTCTTACTGGGTATTACATCAACTTAGAAGCTTCATCTGTGTTCTACTATGGTGCTTTTAGTGTCTCCGCATAGCGCAGCACGCGACATAGTTTTGCAGACGATAAATACAACCGTTTCAGAGAGAAGAGCGGCCAATGTGACGATCTGGCTTTAAGTCGATTCGATAACAAATAACGAAAACGGACGGATTTCTCAGGTTTTTACTACATATGAACTCTTTTCACATTCTCCCGTGCAACTCGGCTGCTAGTCCTCCTTTCATGCAGAATCTTAAGGTCCTTGCTCATGTCCAAGGCACCAAAGCCAGGTAAAAGGTCAATATTCAATACTTAAATCTTGAATTGGACTACTTCTTACTGGTTATTGCATCAACTTAGTAGCTTCATCTGTGTTCTACTATGGTGATTTTGGTGTCTCCGCATACCGCAGCACGCGACATAGCTTTTCAGACGATAAGTACAAGCGTTTCAGAGAGAAGAGCGGCCAATGTGACGATCTGGCTTTAAGTCGATTCGATTACAAATGACGAAAACGGACGAATTTCTCAGGTTTTTACTACATATGAACACTTTTCACATTCTCCCGTGCAACTCGGCTGCTAGTCCTCCTTTCATGCAGAATGTTAAGGTCCTAGCTCATGTCCAAGGCACCAAAGCCAGCTAAAAAGTCAATAATCGATACCTAAAACTTGAATTGTACTACTTCTTACTGGCTATTACATCAACTTAGAAGCTTCATTTGTGTTCTAATATGGTGCTTTTAGTGCCTCCGCATACCGCAGCACGCGACAGAGCTTTGTAGACGATAAGTACAACCGTTTCAGATAGAAGAGCGGCCAATGTGACGATCTGGCTTTAAGTCGATTCGATAACAAATGACGAAAACTGACGGATTTCTCAGGTTTTTATTACATATGAACACTTTTCACATTCTCCCGTGCAACTCGGCTGCTAGTCCTCCATTCATGCAGAATGTTAAGGTCCTAGCTCATGTCCAATGCACCAAAGCCAGCTAAAAAGTCAATAATCGATACCTAAAACTTGAACTGTACTACTTGTTACTGGCTATTACATCAACTTAGAAGCTTCATATGTGTTCTACTATGGTGCTTTTAGTGTCTCCGCATACCGCAGCACGCGACATAGCTTTGCAGACGATAAGTACAACCGTTTCAGAGAGAAGAGCGGCCAATGTGACGATCTGGCTTTCAGTCGATTCGATAACAAATGACGAAAACGGACGAATTTCTCCGGTTTTTACTACATATAAACACTTTTCACATTCTCCCGTGCAACTCGGCTGCTACTCCTCCTTTAATGCAGAATCTTAAGGTCCTAGCTCATGTACAAGGCACCAAAGCCAGCTAAGAAGTCAATAATCGATACCTAAAACTTGAATTGTACTACTTCTTACTGGCTATTACATCAACTTAGAAGCTTGGTCTGTGTTCTACTATGGTGCATTTAGTGTCTCCGAATACCGTAGTACGCGACATAGCTTTGCAGACGATAAGTACAAGCGTTTCAGAGAGAAGAGCGGTCAATGTGACGATCTGGCTTTAAGTCGATTCGATAACAAATGACGAAAACCGACGGATTTCTCAGGTTTTTACTGCATATGAACACTTTTCACATTCTCCCGTGCAACTGGGCTGCTAGTCCTCCTTTTATGCAGAATCTTAAGGTCCTAGCTCATGTCCAAGGTACCGAAGCCAGCTAAAAGGTCAATAATCGATACCTAAATCTTGAATTGGACTACTTCTTACTTTCTATTGCATCAACTTAGTAGCTTCATCTGTGTTCTACTATGGTGATTTTAGTGTCTCCGCATACCGCAGCACGCGACATAGCTTTGCAGACGATAAGTACAACCGTTTCAGAGAGAAGAGCGGCCAATGTGACGATCTGGCTTTCAGTCGATTCGATAACAAATGACGAACACGGACGAATTTCTCCGGTTTTTACTACATATAAACACTTTTCACATTCTCCCGTGCAACTCGGCTGCTACTCCTCCTTTAATGCAGAATCTTAAGGTCCTAGCTCATGTACAAGGCACCAAAGCCAGCTAAGAAGTCAATAATCGATACCTAAAACTTGAATTGTACTACTTCTTACTGGCTATTACATCAACTTAGAAGCTTCATCTGTGTTCTACTATGGTGCTTTTAGTGTCTCCGCATAGCGCAGCACGCGACATAGTTTTGCAGACGATAAATACAACCGTTTCAGAGAGAAGAGCGGCCAATGTGACGATCTGGCTTTAAGTCGATTCGATAACAAATGACGAAAACGGACGGATTTCTCAGGTTTTTACTACATATGAACTCTTTTCACATTCTCCCGTGCAACTCGGCTGCTAGTCCTCCTTTCATGCAGAATCTTAAGGTCCTTGCTCATGTCCCAGGCACCAAAGCCAGGTAAAAGGTCAATATTCAATACTTAAATCTTGAATTGGACTACTTCTTACTGGTTATTGCATCAACTTAGTAGCTTCATCTGTGTTCTACTATGGTGATTTTGGTGTCTCCGCATACCGCAGCACGCGACATAGCTTTTCAGACGATAAGTACAAGCGTTTCAGAGAGAACAGCGGCCAATGTGACGATCTGGCTTTAAGTCGATTCGATTACAAATGACGAAAACGGACGAATTTCTCAGGTTTTTACTACATATGAACACTTTTCACATTCTCCCGTGCAACTTGGCTGCTAGTCCTCCTTTCATGCAGAATGTTAAGGTCTTAGCTCATGTCCAAGGCACCAAAGCCAGCTAAAAAGTCAATAATCGATACCTAAAACTTGAATTGTACTACTTCTTACTGGCTATTACATCAACTTAGAAGCTTCATTTGTGTTCTAATATGGTGCTTTTAGTGTCTCCGCATACCGCAGCACGCGACATAGCTTTGTAGACGATAAGTACAACCGTTTCAGATAGAAGAGCGGCCAATGTGTCGATCTGGCTTTAAGTCGATTCGATAACAAATGACGAAAACTGACGGATTTCTCAGGTTTTTATTACATATGAACACTTTTCACATTCTCCCGTGCAACTCGGCTGCTAGTCCTCCATTCACGCAGAATGTTAAGGTCCTAGCTCATGTCCAATGCACCAAAGCCAGCTAAAAAGTCAATAATCGATACCTAAAACTTGAACTGTACTACTTGTTACTGGCTATTACATCAACTTAGAAGCTTCATATGTGTTCTACTATTTTGCTTTTAGTGTCTCCGCATACCGCAGCACGCGACATAGCTTTGCAGACGATAAGTACAACCGTTTCAGAGAGAAGAGCGGCCAATGTGACGATCTGGCTTTCAGTCGATTCGATAACAAATTACGAAAACGGACGAATTTCTCCGGTTTTTACTACATATAAACACTTTTCACATTCTCCCGTGCAACTCGGCTGCTACTCCTCCTTTAATGCAGAATCTTAAGGTCCTAGCTCATGTACAAGGCACCAAAGCCAGCTAAGAAGTCAATAATCGATACCTAAAACTTGAATTGTACTACTTCTTACTGGCTATTACATCAACTTAGAAGCTTCATCTGTGTTCTACTATGGTGCCTTTAGTGTCTTCGCATAGCGCAGCACGCGACATAGCTTTGCAGACGATAAATACAACCGTTTCAGAGAGAAGAGCGGCCAATGTGACGATCTGGCTTTAAGTCGATTCGATAACAAATGACGAAAACGGACGGATTTCTCAGGTTTTTACTACATATGAACACTTTTCGCATTCTCCCGTGCAACTCGGCTGCTAGTCCTCCTTTCATGCAGAATCTTAAGGTCCTTGCTCATGTCCAAGGCACCAAAGCCAGCTAAAAGGTCAATATTCAATACCTAAATCTTGAATTTGACTACTTCTTACTGGTTATTGCATCAACTTAGTAGCTTCATATGTGTTCTACTATGGTGCTTTTAGTGTCTCCGCATACCGCAGCACGCGACATAGCTTTGCAGACAATAAGTACAACCGTTTTAGAGAGAAGAGCGGCCAATGTGACGATCTGGCTCTAAGTCGATTCGATAACAAATGACGAAAACGGACGGATTTCTCAGGTTTTTACTACATATGAGCACTTTTCACATTCTCCCGTGCAACTGGGCTGCTAGTCCTCTTTTTATGCAGAATCTTAAGGTCCTAGCTCATGTCCAAGGCACCAAAGCCAGCTAAAAAGTCAATAATCGATACCTAAAACTTGAATTGGACTACTTCTTTCTAGCTATTACATCAACTTAGAAGCTTCATCTGTGTTCTACTATGGTGCTTTTAGTGTCTCAGCATACCGCAGCACGCGACATAGCTTTGCAAACGATAAGTACAACCAATTCAGAGAGAAGAGCGGCCAATGTGACGATCTGGCTTTAACTCGATTCGATAACAAATGACGAAACCGGACGGATTTCTCAGGTATTTACTACATATGAACACTTTTCACATTCTCCCGAGCAACGCGGCTGCTAGTCCTCCTTTCATGCAGAATGTTAAGGTCCTAGCTCATGTCCAAGGGACCAAAGCCAGCTAAAAAGTCAATAATCGATACCTAACTTCTTACTGGCTATTACATCAACTTAGAAGCTTCATCTGTGTTCTACTACGGTGCTTTTAGTTTCTCCGCATACCGCAGCACGCGACACAGCTTTGCAGACGAGAAGTACAACCGTTTCAGAGAGAAGAGCGGCCAATGTGACGATCTGGCTTTAAGTCAATTCGATAACAAATGACGAAAACGGACGGATTTCTCAGGTTTTTACTACATATGAACACTTTTCACATTCTGCCGTGCAACTCGGCTGCTAGTCCTCCTTTCATGCAGAATCTTAAGGTCCTAGCTCATGTCCAAGGCACCAAAGCCAGCTAAAAGGTCAATATTCAATACCTAAAACTTGAACTGTACTACTTCTTACTGGCTATTACATCAACTTAGAAGCTTGATCTGTGTTCTACTATGGTGTTTTTAGTGTCTCCGCATACCGCAGCACGCGACATAGCTTTGCAGACGATAAATACAACCGTTTCAGAGAGAAGAGCGGCCAATGTGACGATCTGGCTTTAAGTCGATTCGATAACAAATGACGAAAACGGACGGATTTCTCAGGTTTTTACTACATATGAACACTTTTCACATTCTCCCATGCAACTCGGCTGCTAGTCCTCCTTTCATGCAGAATCTTAAGGTCCTTGCTCATGTCCAAGGCACCAAAGCCAGCTAAAAGGTCAATATTCAATACCTAAATATTGAATTGGACTACTTCTTACTGGTTATTGCATCAACTTAGTAGCTTCATCTGTGTTCTACTATGGTGATTTTAGTGTCTCCGCATACCGCAGCAAGCGACATAGCTTTTCAGACGATAAGTACAAGCGTTTCAGAGAGAAAAGCGGCCAATGTGACGATCTGGCATTAAGTCGATTCGATAACAAATGACGAAAACGGACGGATTTCTCAGGTTTTTACTACATATGAACACTTTTCACATTCTCCCGTGCAACTGGGCTGCTAGTCCTCTTTTTATGCAGAATCTTAAGGTCCTAGCTCTTGTCCAAGGTACCGAAGCCAGCTAAAAAGTCAATAATCGATACCTAAATCTTGAATTGTACTACTTCTTACTGGCTATTGCATCAACTTAGTAGCTTAATGTGTGTTATACTATGGTGATTTTTGAGTCTCCGCATACCGCAGCACGCGACATAGCTTTGCAGACGATAAGTACAAGCGTTTCAGAGAGAAGAGTGGCCAATGTGACGATCTGGCTTTCAGTCGATTCGATAACAAATGACGAAAACGGACGAATTTCTCCGGTTTTTACTACATATAAACACTTTTCACATTCTCCCGTGCAACTCGGCTGCTACTCCTCCTTTAATGCAAAATCTTAAGGTCCTAGCTCATGTACAAGGCACCAAAGCCAGCTAAGAAGTCAATAATCGATACCTAAAACTTGAATTGTACTACTTCTTACTGGCTATTACATCAACTTAGAAGCTTCATCTGTGTTCTACTATGGTGCTTTTAGTGTCTCCGCATAGCGCATGACGCGACATAGCTTTGCAGACGATATATACAACCGTTTCAGAGAGAAGAGCGGCCAATGTGACGATCTGGCTTTAAGTCGATTCGATAACAAATGACGAAAACGGACGGATTTCTCAGGTTTTTACTACATATGAACACTTTTCACATTCTCCCGTGCAACTCGGCTGCTAGTCCTCCTTTCATGCAGAATCTTAAGGTCCTTGCTCATGTCCAAGGCACCAAAGCCAGCTAAAAGGTCAATATTCAATACCTAAATCTTGAATTGGACTACTTCTTACTTGTTATTGCATCAACTTAGTAGCTTCATCTGTGTTCTACTATGGTGATTTTAGTGTCTCCGCATACCGCAGCACGCGACATAGCTTCTCAGACGATAAGTACAAGCGTTTCAGAGAGAAAAGCGGCCAATGTGACGATCTGGCTTTAAGTCGATTCGATAACAAATGACGAAAACGGACGAATTTCTCAGGTTTTTACTACATATGAACACTTTTCACATTCTCCCGTGCAACTCGGCTGCTAGTCCTCCTTTCATGCAGAATCATAAGGTCCTAGCTCATGTTCAAGGCACCAAAGTTAGCTAAAAAGTCAATAATCGATACCTAAAACTTGAATTGTACTACTTCTTACTGGCTATTACATCAACTTAGAAGCTTCATTTGTGTTCTACTATGGTGCTTTTAGTGTCTCCGCATACCGCAGCACGCGACATAGCTTTGTAGACGATAAGTACAACCGTTTCAGATAGAAGAGCGGCCAATGTGACGACCTGGCTTTAAGTCGATTCGATAACAAATGACGAAAACGGACGGATTTCTCAGGTTTTTACTACATATGAGCACTTTTCACATTCTCCCGTGCAACTGGGCTGCTAGTCCTCTTTTTATGCAGAATCTTAAGGTCCTAGCTCATGTCCAATGCACCAAAGCCAGCTAAAAGGTCAATATTCAATACCTAAATCTTGAATTGGACTACTTCTTACTGGTTATTGCATCAACTTAGTAGCTTCATCTGTGTTCTACTATGGTGATTTTAGTGTCTCCGCATACCGCAGCACGCGACATAGCTTTTCAGACGATAAGTACAAGCGTTTCAGAGAGAAAAGCGGCCAATGTGACGATCTGGCATTAAGTCGATTCGATAACAAATGACGAAAACGGACGGATTTCTCAGGTTTTTACTACATATGAACACTTTTCACATTCTCCCGTGCAACTGGGCTGCTAGTCCTCTTTTTATGCAGAATCTTAAGGTCCTAGCTCTTGTCCAAGGTACCGAAGCCAGCTAAAAAGTCAATAATCGATACCTAAATCTTGAATTGTACTACTTCTTACTGGCTATTGCATCAACTTAGTAGCTTAATGTGTGTTATACTATGGTGATTTTTGTGTCTCCGCATACCGCAGCACGCGACATAGCTTTGCAGACGATAAGTACAAGCGTTTCAGAGAGAAGAGCGGCCAATGTGACGATCTGGCTTTCAGTCGATTCGATAACAAATGACGAAAACTGACGAATTTCTCCGGTTTTTACTACATATAAACACTTTTCACATTCTCCCGTGCAACTCGGCTGCTACTCCTCCTTTAATGCAAAATCTTAAGGTCCTAGCTCATGTCCAATGCACCAAAGCCAGCTAAGAAGTCAATAATCGATACCTAAAACTTGAATTGTACTACTTCTTACTGGCTATTACATCAACTTAGAAGCTTCATCTGTGTTCTACTATGGTGCTTTTCGTGTCTCCGCATAGCGCATGACGCGACATAGCTTTGCAGACGATATATACAACCGTTTCAGAGAGAAGAGCGGCCAATGTGACGATCTGGCTTTAAGTCGATTCGATAACAAATGACGAAAACGGACGGATTTCTCAGGTTTTTACTACATATGAACACTTTTCACATTCTCCCGTGCAACTCGGCTGCTAGTCCTCCTTTCATGCAGAATCTTAAGGTCCTTGCTCATGTCCAAGGCACCAAAGCCAGCTAAAAGGTCAATATTCAATACCTAAATCTTGAATTGGACTACTTCTTACTTGTTATTGCATCAACTTAGTAGCTTCATCTGTGTTCTACTATGGTGATTTTAGTGTCTCCGCATACCGCAGCACGCGACATAGCTTCTCAGACGATAAGTACAAGCGTTTCAGAGAGAAAAGCGGCCAATGTGACGATCTGGCTTTAAGTCGATTCGATAACAAATGACGAAAACGGACGAATTTCTCAGGTTTTTACTACATATGAACACTTTTCACATTCTCCCGTGCAACTCGGCTGCTAGTCCTCCTTTCATGCAGAATCATAAGGTCCTAGCTCATGTCCAAGGCACCAAAGGTAGCTAAAAAGTCAATAATCGATACCTAAAACTTGAATTGTACTACTTCTTACTGGCTATTACATCAACTTAGAAGCTTCATTTGTGTTCTACTATGGTGCTTTTAGTGTCTCCGCATACCGCAGCACGCGACATAGCTTTGTAGACGATAAGTACAACCGTTTCAGATAGAAGAGCGGCCAATGTGACGACCTGGCTTTAAGTCGATTCGATAACAAATGACGAAAACGGACGGATTTCTCAGGTTTTTACTACATATGAGCACTTTTCACATTCTCCCGTGCAACTGGGCTGCTAGTCCTCTTTTTATGCAGAATCTTAAGGTCCTAGCTCATGTCCAATGCACCAAAGCCAGCTAAAAAGTCAATAATCGATACCTAAAACTTGAACTGTACTACTTGTTACTGGCTATTTCATCAACTTAGAAGCTTCATATGTGTTCTACTATGGTGCTTTTAGTGTCTCCGCATACCGCAGCACGCGACATAGCTTTGCAGACGATAAGTACAACCGTTTCAGAGAGAAGAGCGGCCAATGTGACGATCTGGCTTTCAGACGATTCGATAACAAATGACGAAAACGGACGAATTTCTCCGGTTTTTACTACATCTAAACACTTTTCACATTCTCCCGTGCAACTCGGCTGCTACTCCTCCTTTAATGCAGAATCTTAAGGTCCTAGCTCATGTACAAGGCACCAAAGCCAGCTAAGAAGTCAATAATCGATACCTAAAACTTGAATTGTACTACTTCTTACTGGCTATTACATCAACTTAGAAGCTTCATCTGTGTTCTACTATGGTGCTTTTAGTGTCTCCGCATAGCGCAGCACGCGACATAGCTTTGCAGACGACAAATACAACCGTTTCAGAGAGAAGAGCGGCCAATGTGACGATCTGGCTTTAAGTCGATTCGATAACAAATGACGAAAACGGACGGATTTCTCATGTTTTTACTACATATGAACACTTTTCACATTCTCCCGTGCAACTCGGCTGCTAGTCCTCCTTTCATGCAGAATCTTAAGGTACTTGCTCATGTCCAAGACACCAAAGCCAGCTAAAAGGTCAATATTCAATACCTAAATCTTGAATTGGACTACTTCTTACTGGTTATTGCATAAACTTAGTAGCTTCATCTGTGTTCTACTATGGTGATTTTAGTGTCTCCGCATACCGCAGCACGCGACATAGCTTTTCAGACGATAAGTACAAGCGTTTCAGAGAGAACAGCGGCCAATGTGACGATCTGGCTTTAAGTCGATTCGATAACAAATTACGAAAACGGACGAATTTCTCAGGTTTTTACTACATTTGAACACTTTTCACATTCTCGAGTGCAACTCGGCTGCTAGTCCTCCTTTCATGCAGAATGTTAAGGTCCTAGCTCATGTCCAAGGCAACAAAGCCAGCTAATAAGTCAATAATCGATACCTAAAACTCGAATTGTACTACTTCTTACTGGCTATTACATCAACTTAGAAGCTTCATTTGTGTTCTACTATGGTGCTTTTAGTGTCTCCGCATACCGCAGCACGCGACATTGCTTTGTAGACGATAAGTACAACCGTTTCAGATAGAAGAGCGGCCAATGTGACGATCTGGCTTTAAGTCGATTCGATAACAAATGACGAAAACGGACGGATTTCTCAGGTTTTTATTACATATGAACACTTTTCACATTCTCCCGTGCAAATCGGCTGCTAGTCCTCCTTTCATGCAGAATGTTAAGGTCCTAGCTCATGTCCAATGCACCAAAGCCAGCTAAAAAGTCAATAATCGATACCTAAAACTTGAACTGTACTACTTGTTACTGGCTATTACATCAACTTTGAAGCTTCCTATGTGTTCTACTATGGTGCTTTTAGTGTCTCCGCATACCGCAGCACGCGACATAGCTTTTCAGACGATAAGTACAAGCGTTTCAGAGAGAAGAGCGGCCAATGTGACGATCTGGCTTTAAGTCGATTCGATAACAAATGACGAAAACGGACGAATTTTTCCGGTTTTTACTACATATAAACACTTTTCACATTCTCCCGTGCAACTCGGCTGCTACTCCTCCTTTAATGCAGAATCTTAAGGTCCTAGCTCATGTACAAGGC
Source organism: Schistocerca gregaria (assembly GCF_023897955.1). NCBI lineage: Eukaryota > Metazoa > Arthropoda > Insecta > Orthoptera > Acrididae > Schistocerca > Schistocerca gregaria. Next base: position 2,504,002 of record NW_026061860.1, on the reverse strand, counting down.
ACCAAAGCCAGCTAAGAAGTCAATAATCGATACCTAAAACTTGAATTGTACTACTTCTTACTGGCTATTACATCAACTTAGAAGCTTCATCTGTGTTCTACTATGGTGCTTTTAGTGTCTCCGCATAGCGCAGCACGCGACATAGCTTTGCAGACGATAAATACAACCGTTTCAGAGAGAAGAGCGGCCAATGTGACGATCTGGCTTTAAGTCGATTCGATAACAAATGACGAAAACGGACGGATTTCTCAGGTGTTTACTACATATGAACACTTTTCACATTCTCCCGTGCAACTCGGCTGCTAGTCCTCCTTTCATGCAGAATCTTAAGGTCCTTGCTCATGTCCAAGGCACCAAAGCCAGCTAAAAGGTCAATATTCAATACCTAAATCTTGAATTGGACTACTTCTAACTGGTTATTGCATCAACTTAGTAGCTTCATCTGTGTTCTACTATGGTGATTTTAGTGTCTCCGCATACCGCAGCACGCGACATAGCTTTTCAGACGATAAGTACAAGCGTTTCAGAGAGAAGAGCGGCCAATGTGACGATCTGGCTTTAAGTCGATTCGATAACAAATGACGAAAACGGACGAATTTCTCAGGTTTACTACATATGAACACTTTTCTCATTCTCCCGTGCAACTCGGCTGCTAGTCCTCCTTTCATGCAGAATGTTAAGGTCCTAGCTCATGTCCAAGGCACCAAAGACAGCTAATAAGTCAATAATCGATACCTAAAACTTGAATTGTACTACTTCTTACTGGCTATTACATCAACTTAGAAGCTTCATTTGTGTTCTACTATGGTGCTTTTAGTGTCTCCGCATACCGCAGCACGCGACATTGCTTTGTAGACGATAAGTACAACTGTTTCAGATAGAAGAGCGGCCAAAGTGACGATCTGGCTTTAAGTCGATTCGATAACAAATGACGAAAACGGACGGATTTCTCAGGTTTTTATTACATATGAACACTTTTCACATTCTCCCGTGCAACTCGGCTGCTACTCCTCCTTTCATGCAGAATGTTAAGGTCCTAGCTCATGTCGAAGGCACCAAAGCCAGCTAAAAAGTCAATAATCGATACCTAAAACTTGAATTGTACTACTTCTTACTGGCTATTACATCAACTTAGAAGCTTCATTTGTGTTCTACTATGGTGCTTTTAGTGTCTCCGCATACCGCAGCACGCGACATTGCTTTGTAGACGATAAGTACAACCGTTTCAGATAGAAGAGCGGCCAATGTGACGCTCTGGCTTTAAGTCGATTCGATAACAAATGACGAAAACGGACGGATTTCTCAGGTTTTTATTACATATGAACACTTTTCACATTCTCCCGTGCAACTCGGCTGCTAGTCCTCCTTTCATGCAGAATGTTAAGGTCCTAGCTCATGTCCAAGGCACCAAAGCCAGCTAAAAAGTCAATAATCGATACCTAAAACTTGAATTGGACTACTTCTTTCTGGCTATTACATCAACTTAGAAGCTTCATCTGTGTTCTACTATGGTGCTTTTAGTGTCTCAGCATACCGCAGCACGCGACATAGCTTTGCAGACGATAAGTACAACCGTTTCAGAGAGAAGAGCGGCCAATGTGACGATCTGGCTTTAACTCGATTCGATAACAAATGACGAAAACGGACGGATTTCTCAGGTATTTACTACATATGAACACTTTTCACATTCTCCCGAGCAACGCGGCTGCTAGTCCTCCTTTCATGCAGAATGTTAAGGTCCTAGCTCATGTCCAAGGCACCAAAGCCAGCTAAAAAGTCAATAATCGATACCTAACTTCTTGCTGGCTATTACATCAACTTAGAAGCTTCATCTGTGTTCTACTACGGTGATTTTAGTTTCTCCGCATACCGCAGCACGCGACACAGCTTTGCAGACGATAAGTACAACCGTTTCAGAGAGAAGAGCGGCCAATGTGACGATCTGGCTTTCAGTCGATTCGATAACAAATGACGAAAACGGACGAATTTCTCCGGTTTTTACTACATATAAACACTTTTCACATTCTCCCGTGCAACTCGGCTGCTACTCCTCCTTTAATGCAGAATCTTAAGGTCCTAGCTCATGTACAAGGCACCAAAGCCAGCTAAGAAGTCAATAATCGATACATAAAACTTGAATTGTACTACTTCTTACTGGCTATTACATCAACTTAGAAGCTTCATCTGTGTTCTACTATGGTGCTTTTAGTGTCTCCGCATAGCGCAGCACGCGACATAGCTTTGCAGACGATAAATACAACCGTTTCAGAGAGAAGAGCGGCCAATGTGACGATCTTGCTTTAAGTTGATTCGATAACAAATGACGAAAACGGACGGATTTCTCAGGTTTTTACTACATATGAACACTTTTCACATTCTCCCGTGCAACTTGGCTGCTAGTCCTCCTTTCATGCAGAATCTTAAGGTCCTTGCTCATGTCCAAGGCACCAAAGCCAGCTAAAAGGTCAATATTCAATACCTAAATCTTGAATTGGACTACTTCTTACTGGTTATTGCATCAACTTAGTAGCTTCATCTGTGTTCTACTATGGTGATTTTAGTGTCTCCGCATACCGCAGCACGCGACATAGCTTTTCAGACGATAAGTACAAGCGTTTCAGAGAGAAGAGCGGCCAATGTGACGATCTGGCTTTAAGTCGATTCGATAACAAATAACGAAAACGGACGAATTTCTCAGGTTTTTACTACATATGAACACTTTTCACATTCTCCCGTGCAACTCGGCTGCTAGTCCTCCTTTCATGCAGAATGCTAAGGTCCTAGCTCATGTCCAAGGCACCAAAGCCAGCTAATAAGTCAATAATCGATACCTAAAACTTGAATTGTACTACTTCTTACTGGCTATTACATCAACTTAGAAGCTTCATTTGTATTCTACTATGGTGCTTTTAGTGTCTCCGCATACCGCAGCACGCGACATTGCTTTGTAGACGATAAGTACAACCGTTTCAGATAGAAGAGCGGCCAATGTGACGATCTGGCTTTAAGTCGATTCGATAACAAATGACGAAAACGGACGGATTTCTCAGGTTTTTATTACATATGAACACTTTTCACATTCTCCCGTGCAACTCGGCTGCTAGTCCTCCTTTCATGCAGAATGTTAAGGTCCTAGCTCATGTCCAATGCACCAAAGCCAGCTAAAAATCAATAATCGATACCTAAAACTTGAACTGTACTACTTGTTACTGGCTATTACATCAACTTTGAAGCTTCATATGTGTTCTACTATGGTGCTTTTAGTGTCTCCGCATACCGCAGCACGCGACATAGCTTTGCAGACAATAAGTACAACCGTTTCAGAGAGAAGAGCGGCCAATGTGACGATCTGGCTTTAAGTCGATTCGATAACAAATGACGAAAACGGACGGATTTCTCAGGTTTTTACTTCATATGAACACTTTTCACATTCTCCCGTGCAACTCGGCTGCTAGTCCTCCTTTCATGCAAAGTCTTAAGGTCCTTGCTCATGTCCAAGGCACCAAAGCCAGCTAAAAGGTCAATATTCAATACCTAAATCTTGAATTGGACTACTTCTTACTGGTTATTGCATCAACTTAGTAGCTTCATCTGTGTTCTACTGTTGTGGTTTTAGTGTCTCCGCATACCGCAGCACGTGACATAGCTTTTCAGACGATAAGTACAAGCGTTTCAGAGAGAAGAGCGGCCAATGTGACGATCTGGCTTTAAGTCGATTCGATAACAAATGACGAAAACGGACGAATTTCTCAGGTTTTTACTACATTTGAACACTTTTCACATTCTCCCGTGCAACTCGGCAGCTAGTCCTCCTTTCATGCAGAATGTTAAGGTCCTAGCTTATGTCCAAGGCACCAAAGCCAGCTAAAAAGTCAATAATCGATACCTAAAACTTGAATTGTACTACTTCTTACTGGGTATTACATCAACTTAGAAGCTTCATTTGTGTTCTACTATGGTGCTTTTAGTGTCTCCGCATACCGCAGCACGCGACATTGCTTTGTAGACGATAAGTACAACCGTTTCAGATAGAAGAGCGGCCAATGTGACGATCTGGCTTTAAGTCGATTCGATAACAAATGACGAAAACGGACGGATTTCTCAGGTTTTTATTACATATGAACACTTTTCACATTCTCCCGTGCAACTCGGCTGGTAGTTCTCCTTTCATGCAGAATGTTAAGGTCCTAGCTCATGTCCAATGCACCAAAGCCAGCTAAAAAGTCAATAATCGATACCTAAAACTTGAACTGTACTACTTGTTACTGGCTATTACATCAACTTTGAAGCTTCCTATGTGTTCTACTATGGTGCTTTTAGTGTCTCCGCATACCGCAGCACGCGACATAGCTTTGCAGACAATAAGTACAACCGTTTCAGAGAGAAGAGCGGCCAATGTGACGATCTGGCTTTAAGTCGATTCGATAACAAATGACGAAAACGGACGGATTTCTCAGGTTTTTACTACATATGAGCACTTTTCACATTCTCCCGTGCAACTGGGCTGCTAGTCCTCCTTTTATGCAGAATCTTAAGGTCCTAGCTCATGTCCAAGGCACCAAAGCCAGCTAAAAAGTCAATAATCGATACCTAAAACTTGAATTGGACTACTTGTTACTGGCTATTACATCAACTTAGAAGCTTCATCTGTGTTCTACTATGGTGCTTTTAGTGTCTCAGCATACCGCAGCACGCGGCATAGCTTTGCAGACGATAAGTACAACCGTTTCAGAGAGAAGAGCGGCCAATGTGACGATCTGGCTTTAACTCGATTCGATAACAAATGACGAAACCGGACGGATTTCTCAGGTATTTACTACATATGAACACTTTTCACATTCTCCCGAGCAACGCGGCTGCTAGTCCTCCTTTCATGCAGAATGTTAAGGTCCTAGCTCATGTCCAAGGTACCGAAGCCAGCTAAAAAGTCAATAATCGATACCTAAAACTTGAATTGTTCTACTTCTTACTGGCTATTACATCAACTTAGAAGCTTCATCTGTGTTCTACTATGGTGCTTTTCCTGTTTCCACCTACGGCAACACGCGACATAGCTTTGCAGACGATAAGCACAACCGTTTCAGAGAGAAGAGCGGCTAATGTCAATAATCAATAAAGTCAATAATCGACACCTAAAACTTGAATTGTTCTACTTCTTACTGGCTATTACATCAACTTAGAAGCTTCATCTGTGTTCTACTATGGTGCTTTTCCTGTTTCCACCTACGGCAACACGCGACATAGCTTTGCAGACGATAAGCACAACCGTTTCAGAGAGAAGAGCGGCTAATGTGACGATCTGGCTTTATGTCGATTCGATAACAAATGACGGAAAAGGACGGATATCTCAGGTTTTTACTACATATGAACACTTTTCACATTCTTCCGTGCAACTCGGCTGCTAGTCCTCCTTTCATGCAGAATCTTAAGGTCCTAGCTCATGTCCAAGGCACCAAAGCCAGCTAAAAAGTCAATAATCGATACCTAAAACTTGAATTGGACTACTTGTTACTGGCTATTACATCAACTAAGAAGCTTCATCTGTGTTCTACTATGGTGCTTTTAGTGTCTCAGCATACCGCAGCACGCGGCATAGCTTTGCAGACGATAAGTACAACCGTTTCAGAGAGAAGAGCGGCCAATGTGACGATCTGGCTTTAACTCGATTCGATAACAAATGACGAAACCGGACGGATTTCTCAGGTATTTACTACATATGAACACTTTTCACATTCTCCCGAGCAACGCGGCTGCTAGTCCTCCTTTCATGCAGAATGTTAAGGTCCTAGCTCATGTCCAAGGTACCGAAGCCAGCTAAAAAGTCAATAATCGATACCTAAAACTTGAATTGTTCTACTTCTTACTGGCTATTACATCAACTTAGAAGCTTCATCTGTGTTCTACTATGGTGCTTTTCCTGTTTCCACCTACGGCAACACGCGACATAGCTTTGCAGACGATAAGCACAACCGTTTCAGAGAGAAGAGCGGCTAATGTCAATAATCAATAAAGTCAATAATCGACACCTAAAACTTGAATTGTTCTACTTCTTACTGGCTATTACATCAACTTAGAAGCTTCATCTGTGTTCTACTGTGGTGACTTTAGTGTCACCGCATACCGCAGCACGTGACGTAGCTATGCAGACGATAAGTACAACCGTTTCAGAGAGCAGAGCGGCCAATGTGTCGAACTGGCTTTAAGTCGATTCGATAACAAATGACGAAGACGGACGGATTTCTCAGGTTTTTACTACATGTGAACACTTTTCACATTCTCCCGTGCTACTGGGCTGCTAGTCCTCCTTTTATGCAGAATCATAAAGTCCTAGCTCATGTCCAAGCAAAAGCCAGCTAAAAAGTCAGTAATCGATTCCAAAAACTTGAATTTTACAACTTCTTACTGACTATTACATCAACTTAGAAGCTTCATCTGTGTTCTACTATGGTGATTTTAGTGTCTCTGCATACCGCAGCACTCGACATAGCTTTGCAGACGATAAGTACAACCGTTTCAGAGAGAAGAGCCGCCAATGTGACAATCTGGCTTTATGTCGATTCGATAACAAATGACGAAAAAGGACGGATTTCTCAGGTTTTTACTACATATGAACACTTTTCACATTCTCCCGTGCAACGCGGCTGCTAGTCCTCCATTCATGCAGAATCGTAAGGTCCTAGCTCATGTCCAAGGCACCAAAGCCAGCTAAAAGGTCAATAATCAATACCTAAAACTTGAATTGTACTACTTCTTACTGGCTATTACATCGTCTTAGAAGCTTGATCTGTGTTCTACTATGGTGCTTTTAGTGTCTCAGCATACCGCAGCACGCGACATAGCTTTGCAGACGATAAGTACAACCGTTTCAGAGAGAAGAGCGGCCAATGTGACGATCTGGCTTTATGTCGATTCGATAACAAATGACGAAAACGGACGGATTTCTAAGGATTTTACTACATATGAACACTTTTCACATTCTCCCGTGCAAATCGGCTGCTAGTCCTCCTTTCATGCAGAATCTTGAGGTCCTAGCTCATGTCCAAGGCACCAAAGCCAGCTAAAAAGTCAATAATCGATACCTAAATCTTGAATTTGAGTACTTCTTACTGGCTATTACATCAACTTAGAAGCTTCATCTGTGTTCTACTATGGTGCTTTTCCTGTTTCCGCCTACGGCAACACGCGACATAGCTTTGCAGACGATAAGTACAACCGTTTCAGAGAGCAGAGCGGCCAATGTGACGAACTGGTTTTAAGTCGATTCGATAACAAATGACGAAGACGGACGGATTTCTCAGGTTTTTACTATATGTGAACACTTTTCACATTCTCCCGTGCAACTGGGCTGCTAGTCCTCCTTTTATGCAGAATCTTAAAGTCCTAGCTCATGTCCAAGGCACCAAAGCCAGCTAAAAAGTCAATAATCGATTCCTAAAACTTGAATTGTACTACTTCTTACTGGCTATTACATCAACTTAGAAGCTTCATCTGTGTTCTACTATGGTGATTTTAGTGTCTCCACATACCGCTGCACGCGACATAGCTTTGCAGACGATATGTACAACCGTTTCAGAGAGAAGAGTGGCCAATGTGACGATCTGGCTTTAAGTCGATTCGATAACAAATGACGAAAACGGACGGATTTCTTAGGTTTTTACTACATATGAACACTTTTCACATTCTCACGTGCAACTCGGCTGCTAGTCCTCCTTTCATGCAGAATCTTAAGATCCTTGCTCATGTCCAAGGTACCGAAGCCAGCTAAAAAGTCAATAATCGATACCTAAAACTTGAATTGTTCTACTTCTTACTGGCTATTGCATCAACTTAGAAGCTTCATCTGTGTTCTACTATGGTGATTTTAGTGTCTCTTCATACCGCAGCACTCGACATAGCTTTGCAGACGATAAGTACAACCGTTTCAGAGAGAAGAGCGGCCAATGTGACGATCTGGCTTTAAGTCGATTCGATAACAAATGACGAAAACGGACGAATTTCTCAGGTTTTTACTACATATGAACACTTTTCACATTCTCCCATGCAACTCGGCTGCTAGTCCTCCTTTCATGCAGAATATCAAGGTCCTATCTCATGTCCAAGGCACCAAAGCCAGCTAAAAAGTCAATAATCGATACCTAAAACTTGAATTGGACTACTTGTTACAGGCTATTACATCAACTTAGAAGCTTCATCTGTGTTCTACTATGGTGCTTTTCCTGTTTCCGCCTACGGCAACACGCGACATAGCTTTGCAGACGATAAGCACAACCGTTTCAGAGAGAAGAGCGGCTAATGTGACGATCTGGCTTTAAGTCGATTCGATAACAAATGACGAAAAAGGACGGATTTCTCAGGTTTCTACTACATATGAACACTTTTCACATTCCTCTGTGCAACTCGGCTGCTAGTCCTCCTTTCATGCAGAATCTTAAGGTCCTAGCTCATGTCCAAGGCACCAAAGCCAGCTAAAAGTTCCATATTCAATACCTAAAACTTGAATTGTACTACTTCTTACTGGCTATTACATCAACTTAGAACCTTGATCTGTGTTCTACTATGGTGCTTTTAATGTCTCAGCATACCGCAGCACTTGACATAGCTTTGCAGACGATAAGTACAACCGTTTCAGAGAGAAGAGCGGCCAATGTGACGATCTGGCTTTATGTCGATTCGATAACAAATGACGAAAAAGGACGGATTTCTCAGGTTTTTACTACATATGAACACTTTTCACATTCTCCCGTGCAACGCGGCTGCTAGTCCTCCATTCACGCAGAATCTTAAGGTCCTAGCTCATGTCCAAGGCACCAAAGCCAGCTAAAGGGTCAATATTAAATACCTAAAACTTGAATTGTACTACTTCTTACTGGCTATTACATCATCTTAGAAGCTTGATCTGTGTTCTACTATGGTGCTTTTAGTGTCTCAGCAAACCGCAGCACGCGACATAGCTTTGCAGACGATAAGTACAACCGTTTCAGAGAGAAGAGCGGCCAATGTGACGATCTGGCTTTATGTAGATTCGATAACAAATGACGAAAACGGACGGATTTCTAAGGTTTTTACTACATATGAACACTTTTCACATTCTCCCGTGCAAATCGGCTGCTAGTCCTCCTTTCATGCAGAATCTTGAGGTCCTAGCTCATATCCAAGGCACCAAAGCCAGCTAAAAAGTCAATAATCGATACCTAAATCTTGAATTTGACTACTTCTTACTGGCTGTTACATCAACTTAGAAGCTTCATCTGTGTTCTACTATGGTGCTTTTCCTGTTTCCGCCTACGGCAACACGCGACATAGCTTTGCAGACGATAAGTACAACCGTTTCAGAGAGAAGAGCGGCCAATGTGACGATCTGGCTTTAAGTCGATTCGATAACAAATGACGAAAACGGACGGATTTCTCAGGTTTTTACTACATATGAACACTTTTCAACTTCTCCCGTGCAACTCGGCTGCTAGTCCTCCTTTCATGCAGAATCTTAAGGTCCTAGCTCATGTCCAAAGCACCAAAGCCAGCTAAAAAGTCAATAACCGATACCTTAAACTTGAAATGTACTACTTCTTACTGGCTATTACGTCATCTTAGGAGCTTCATCTGTGTTCTACTATGGTGCTTTTAGTGTCTCCGAATACAGCAGTACGCGACATAGCTTTGCAGACGATAAGTACAACCGTTTCAGAGAGCAGAGCGGCCAATGTGACGAACTGGCTTTAAGTCGATTCGATAACAAATGACGAAGACGGACGGATTTCTCAGGTTTTTCCTACATATGAAAACTTTTCACATTCTCCCGTGCAACTGGGCTGCTAGTCCTCCTTTTATGCAGAATCTTAAAGTCCTAGCTCATGTCCAAGCAAAAGCCAGCTAAAAAGTCAATAATCGATTCCAAAAACTTGAATTGTACAACTTCTTACTGACTATTACATCAACTTAGATGCTTCATCTGTGTTCTGCTATGGTGATTTTAGTGTCTCCACATACCGCTGCACCCGACATAGCTTTGCAGACGATATGTACAACCGTTTCAGAGAGAAGAGCGGCCAATGTGACGATCTGGCTTTATGTCGATTCAATAACAAATGACAAAAACGGACGGATTTCTCTGGATTTTACTACATATGAACACTTTTCACATTCTCCCGTGCAACTCGGCTGCTAGTCCTCCTTTCATGCAGAATCTTAAGGTCCTAGCTCATGTCCAAGGCACCAAAGCCAGCTAAAATGTCAGTAATCGATTCCTAAAACTTGAATTGTACTACTTCTTACTGGCTATTACATCAACTTAGAAGCTTCATCTGTGTTCTACTATGGTGATTTTAGTGTCTCCACATACCGCTGCACGCGACATAGCTTTGCAGACGATATGTACAACCGTTTCAGAGAGAAGAGTGGCCAATGTGACGATCTGGCTTTAAGTCGATTCGATAACAAATGACGAAAACGGACGGATTTCTTAGGTTTTTACTACATATGAACACTTTTCACATTCTCACGTGCAACTCGGCTGCTAGTCCTCCTTTCATGCAGAATCTTAAGATCCTAGCTCATGTCCAAGGTACCGAAGCCAGCTAAAAAGTCAATAATCGATACCTAAAACTTGAATTGTTCTACTTCTTACTGGCTATTGCATCAACTTAGAAGCTTCATCTGTGTTCTACTATGGTGATTTTAGTGTCTCTCCATACCGCAGCACTCGACATAGCTTTGCAGACGATAAGTACAACCGTTTCAGAGAGAAGAGCGGCCAATGTGACGATCTGGCTTTAAGTCGATTCGATAACAAATGACGAAAACGGACGAATTTCTCAGGTTTTTACTACATATGAACACTTTTCACATTCTCCCATGCAACTCGGCTGCTAGTCCTCCTTTCATGCAGAATGTCAAGGTCCTAGCTCATGTCCAAGGCACCAAAGCCAGTTAAAAAGTCAATAATCGATATCTAAAACTTGAATTGTACTACTTCTTACTGGCTATTACATCAACTTAGAAGCTTCGTCTGTGTTCTACTATGGTGCTTTTAGTGTCTCCGCATACCGCAGCACGCGACAAATCTTTGCAGACGATAAGTACAACCTTTTCAGAGAGAAGAGCGGCCAATGTGACGATCTGGCTTTAAGTCGATTCGATAACAAATGACGAAAACGGACGGATTTCTCAGGTTTTTACTACATATGAACACTTTTTACATTCTCCCGTGCAACTGGGCTGCTAGTCCTCCTTTTATGCAGAATCTTAAAGTCCTGCCTCATGTCCAAGGCACGAAAGCCAGCTAAAAAGTCAATAATCGATAACTAAATCTTGAATACGACTACTTATTACTGGCTATTACATCAACTTAGAAGCTTCATCTGTGTTCTACTATGGTGCTTTTTCTGTTTCCGCCTACGGCAACACGCGACATAGCTTTGCAGACGATAAGCACAACCGTTTCAGAGAGAAGAGCGGCTAATGTGACGATCTGGCTTTATGTCGATTCGATAACAAATGACGAAAAAGGACGGATTTCTCAGGTTTTTACTACATATGAACACTTTTCACATTCCTCTGTGCAACTCGGCTGCTAGTCCTCCTTTCATGCAGAATCTTAAGGTCCTAGCTCATGTCCAAGGCACCTAAGCCAGCTAAAAGGTCCATATTCAATACCTAAAACTTGAATTGTACTACTTCTTACTGGCTATTACATCAACTTAGAACCTTGATCTGTGTTCTACTATGGTGCTTTTAGTGTCTCAGCATACCGCAGTACCCGACATAGCTTTGCAGACGATAAGTACAACCGTTTCAGAGAGAAGAGCGGCCAATGTGAAGATCTGACTTTAAGTCGATTCAATAACAAATGACGAAAACGGACGGATGTCTCAGGTTTTTACTACATGTGAACACTTTTCACATTCTCCTCTGCAACTGGGCTGCTAGTCCTCCTTTTATGCAGGATCTTAAAGTCCTAGCTCATGTCCAAGCAAAAGCCAGCTAAAAAGTCAATAATCGATTCCAAAAACTTGAATTGTACAACTTCTTACTGACTATTACATCAACTTAGATGCTTCATCTGTGTTCTGCTATGGTGATTTTAGTGTCTCCACATACCGCTGCACGCGACATAGCTCTGCAGACGATATGTACAACCGTTTCAGAGAGAAGAGCGGCCAATGTGACGATCTGGCTTTATGTCGATTCAATAACAAATGACGAAAACGGACGGATTTCTCTGGATTTTACTACATATGAACACTTTTCACATTCTCCCGTGCAACTCGGCTGCTAGTCCTCCTTTCATGCAGAATCTTAAGGTCCTAGCTCATGTCCAAGGCACCAAAGCCAGCTAAAAAGTCAATAATCGATTCCTAAAACTTGAATTGTACTACTTCTTACTGGCTATTACATCAACTTAGAAGTTTCATCTGTGTTCTACTATGGTGCTTTTTCTGTTTCCGCCTACGGCAATACGCGACATAGCTTTGCAGACGATAAGCACAACCGTTTCAGAGAGAAGAGCGGCTAATGTGACGATCTGGCTTTATGTCGATTCGATAACAAATGACGGAAAAGGACGGATTTCTCAGGTTTTTACTACATATGAACACTTTTCACATTCTTCCGTGCAACTCGGCTGCTAGTCCTTTCATGCAGAATCTTAAGGTCCTAGCTCATGTCCAAGGCACCAAAGCCAGCTAAAAGGTCCATATTCAATACCTAAAACTTGAATTGTACTACTTCTTACTGGCTATTACATCAACTTAGAACCTTGATCTGTGTTCTACTATGGTGCTTTTAGTGTCTCAGCATACCGCAGCAATCGACATAGCTTTGCAGACGATAAGTACAACCGTTTCAGAGAGAAGAGCGGCCAATGTGACGATCTGGCTTTATGTCGATTCGATAACAAATGACGAAAACGGACGGATTTCTAAGGTTTTTACTACTTATGAACACTTTTCACATTCTCCCGTGCAAATCGGCTGCTAGTCCTCCTTTCATGCAGAATCTTGTGGTCCTAGCTCATGTCCAAGGCTCCGAAGCCAGCTAAAAAGTCAATAATCGATACCTAAAACTTGAATTGTTCTACTTCTTACTGGCTATTGCATCAATTTAGAAGCTTCATCTGTGTTCTACTATGGTGATTTTAGTGTCTCCGCATACCATAGCACGCGACATAGCTTTGCAGACGATAAGTACAAAAGTTTCAGAGAGAAGAGCGGCCAATGTGACGATCTGGCTTGAAGTCGATTCGATTACAAATGACGAAAGCGGACGGATTTCTCAGGTTTTTACTACATATGAACACTTTTCACATTCTCCCGTGCAACTCGGCTGCTAGTCCTCATTTCATGCAGAATCTTAAGGTCCTAGCTCATGTCCAAGGCACCAAAGCCAGCTAAAAAGTCAATAACCGATACCTAAAACTTGAAATGTACTACTTCTTACTGGCTATTACGTCATCTTATGAGCTTCATCTGTGTTCTACTGTGGTGCTTTTAGTGTCTCCGAATACAGCAGTACGCGACATAGCTTTGCAGACGATAAGTACAACCGTTTCAGAGAGCAGAGCGGCCAATGTGACGAACTGGCTTTAAGTCGATTCGATAACAAATGACGAAGACAGACGGATTTCTCAGGTTTTTACTACATATGAACACTTTTCACATTCTCCCGTGCAACTCGGCTGCTAGTCCTCCTTTCATGCAGAATCTTAAGGTCCTAGCACATGTCCAAAGCACCAAAGCCAGCTAAAAAGTTAATAACCGATACCTTAAACTTGAAATGTACTACTTCTTACTGGCTATTACGTCATCTTAGGAGCTTCATCTGTGTTCTACTATGGTGCTTTTAGTGTCTCCGAATACAGCAGTACGCGACATAGCTTTGCAGACGATAAGTACAACCGTTTCAGAGAGCAGAGCGGCCAATGTGACGAACTGGCTTTAAGTCGATTCGATAACAAATGACGAAGACGGACGGATTTCTCAGGTTTTTACTACATGTGAACACTTTTCACATTCTCCCGTGCAACTGGGCTGCTAGTCCTCCTTTTATGCAGAATCTTAAAGTCCTAGCTCATGTCCAAGCAAAAGCCAGCTAAAAAGTCAATAATCGATTCCAAAAACTTGAATTGTACAACTTCTTACTGACTATTACATCAACTTAGATGCTTCATCTGTGTTCTGCTATGGTGATTTTAGTGTCTCCACATACCGCAGCACGCGACATAGCTTTGCAGACGAAATGTACAACCGTTTCAGAGAGAAGAGCGGCCAATGTGACGATCTGGCTTTATGTCGATTCAATAACAAATGACGAAAACGGACGGATTTCTCTGGATTTTACTACATATGAACACTTTTCACATTCTCCCGTGCAACTCGGCTGCTAGTCCTCCTTTCATGCAGAATGTCAAGGTCCTAGCTCATGTCCAAGGCACCAAAGCCAGTTAAAAAGTCAATAAACGATATCTAAAACTTGAATTGTACTACTTCTTACTGGCCATAACATCAACATAGAAGCTTCGTCTGTGTTCTACTATGGTGCTTTTAGTGTCTCCGCATACCGCAGCACGCGACAAATCTTTGCAGACGATAAGTACAACCTTTTCAGAGAGAAGAGCTGCCAATGTGACGATCTGGCTTTAAGTCGATTCGATAACAAATGACGAAAACGGACGGATTTCTCAGGTTTTTACTACATAAGAACACTTCTTACATTCTCCCGTGCAACTGGGCTGCTAGTCCTCCTTTTATGCAGAATCTTAAAGTCCTGGCTCATGTCCATGGCACGAAAGCCAGCTAAAAAGTCAATAATCGATACCTAAATCTTGAATAGGACTACTTATTACTGGCTATTACATCAACTTAGAAGCTTCATCTGTGTTCTACTATGGTGCTTTTCCTGTTTCCGCCTACGGCAACACGCGACATAGCTTTGCAGACGATAAGCACAACCGTTTCAGAGAGAAGAGCGGCTAATGTGACGATCTGGCTTTATGTCGATTCGATAACAAATGACGAAAAAGGACGGATATCTCAGGTTTTTACTACATATGAACACTTTTCAACTTCTCCCGTGCAACTCGGCTGCTAGTCCTCCTTTCATGCAGAATCTTAAGGTCCTAGCTCATGTCCAAGGCACCAAAGCCAGCTAAAAGGTCCATATTCAATACCTAAAACTTGAATTGTACTACTTCTTACTGGCTATTACATCAACTTAGAACCTTCATCTGTGTTCTACTATGGCGCTTTTAGTGTCTCAGCATACCGCAGCACGCGACATAGCTTTGCAGACGATAAGTACAACCGTTTCAGAGAGAAGAGCGGCCAATGTGACCATCTGGCTTTAAGTCGATTCAATAACAAATGACGAAAACGGACGGATGTCTCAGGTTTTTACTACATGTGAACACTTTTCACATTCTCCCGTGCAACTGGGCTGCTAGTCCTCCTTTTATGCAGAATCTTAAAGTCTTAGCTCATGTCCAAGGCAAAAGCCAGCTAAAAAGTCAATAATCGATTCCGAAAACTTGAATTGTACAACTTCTTACTGGCTATTACATCAACTTAGATGCTTCATCTGTGTTCTGCTATGGTGATTTTAGTGTCTCCACATACCGCTGCACGCGACATAGCTTTGCAGACGATATGTACAACCGTTTCAGAGAGAAGAGCGGCCAATGTGACGATCTGGCTTTATGTCGATTCAATAACAAATGACGAAAACGGACGGATTTCTCTGGATTTTACTACATATGAACACTTTTCACATACTCCCGTGCAACTCGGCTGCTAGTCCTCCTTTCATGCAGAATCTTAAGATCCTAGCTCATGTCCAAGGTACCGAAGCCAGCTAAAAAGTCAATAATCGATACCTAAAACTTGAATTGTTCTACTTCTTACTGGCTATTGCATCAACTTAGAAGCTTCATCTGTGTTCTACTATGGTGATTTTAGTGTCTCTGCATACCGCAGCACGCGACATAGCTTTCAGACGATAAGTACAACCGTATCAGAGAGAAGAGCGGCCTATGTGACGATCTGGCTTTAAGTCGATTCGATAACAAATGACGAAAACGGACGAATTTCTCAGGTTTTTACTACATATGAACACTTTTCACATTCTCCCGTGCAACTCGGCTGCAAGTCCTCCTTTCATGCAGAATGTCAAGGTCCTACCTCATGTCCAAGGCACCAAAGCCAGTTACAAATCAATAATCGATATCTAAAACTTGAATTGTACTACTTCCTACTGGCCATTACATCAACTTAGAAGCTTCATCTGTGTTCTACTATGGTGCTTTTAGTGTCTCCGCATACCGCAGCACGCGACAAATCTTTGCAGACGATAAGTACAACCTTTTCAGAGAGAAGAGCTGCCAATGTGACGATCTGGCTTTAAGTCGATTCGATAACAAATGACGAAAACGGACGGATTTCTCAGGTTTTTACTACATATGAACACTTTTCACATTCTCCCGTGCAACTGGGCTGCTAGTCCTCCTTTTATGCAGAATCTTAAAGTCCTGGCTCATGTCCAAGGCACGAAAGCCAGCTAAAAAGTCAATAATCGATACCTAAATCTTGAATAGGACTACTTATTACTGGCTATTACATCAACTTAGAAGCTTCATCTGTGTTCTACTATGGTGCTTTTCCTGTTTCCGCCTACGGCAACACGCGACATAGCTTTGTAGACGATAAGTACAACCGTTTCTGAGAGAAGAGCGGCTAATGTGACGATCTGGCTTTATGTCGATTCGATAACAAATGACGGAAAAGGACGGATTTCTCAGGTTTTTACTACATATGAACACTTTTCACATTCTTCCTTGCAACTCGGCTGCTAGTCCTCCTTTCATGCAGAATCTTAAGGACCTAGCTCATGTCCAAGGCACCAAAGCCAGCTAAAAGGTCCATATTCGATACCTAAAACTTGAATTGTACTACTTCTTACTGGCTATTACATCAACGTAGAACCTTGATCTGTGTTCTACTATGGTGCTTTTAGTGTCTCAGCATACCGCAGCACGCGACATAGCTTTGCAGACGATAAGTACAACCGTTTCAGAGAGAAGAGCGGCCAATGTGACGATCTGGCTTTATGTCGATTCGATAACAAATGACGAAAACGGACGGATTTCTAAGGTTTTTACTACATATGAACACTTTTCACATTCTCCCGTGCAAATCGGCTGCTAGTCCTCCTTTCATGCAGAATCTTGAGGTCCTAGCTCCTGTCCAAGGCACCGAAGCAAGCTAAAAAGTCAATAATCGATACCTAAAACTTGAATTGTTCTACTTCTTACTCGCTATTGCATCAACTTAGAAGCTTCATCTGTGTTCTACTATGGTGATTTTAGTGTCTCCGCATACCGCAGCACGCGACATAGCTTTGCAGACGATAAGTACAACCGTTTCAGAGAGAAGAGCGGCCAATGTGACGATCTGGCTTGAAGTCGATTCGATAACAAATGACGAAAACGGACGGATTTCTCAGGTTTTTACTACATATGAACACTTTTCACATTCTCCCGTGCAACTGGGCTGATAGTCCTCCTTTCATGCAGAATCTTAAGGTCCTAGCTCATGTCCAAGGCACCAAAGCCAGCTAAAAAGTCAATAATCGAATCCTAAAACTTGAATTGTACTACTTCTTACTGGCTATTACATCAACTTAGATGCTTCATCTGTGTTCTACTATGGTTCTTTTAGTGTCTCAGCATACCGCAGTACGCGACATAGATTTGCAGACGATAAGTACAACCGTTTCAGAGAGAAGAGCGGCCAATGTGACGATCTGGCTTTAAGCCGATTCAATAACAAATGACGAAAACGGACGGATGTTTCAGGTTTTTACTACATGTGAACACTTTTCACATTCTCCCGTGCAACTAGGCTGCTAGTCCTCCTTTTATGCAGAATCTTTAAGTCATAGCTCATGTCCAAGGCACGAAAGCCAGGTAAATAGTTAATAATCGATACCTAAAACTTGAATTCTACTACTTCTTACTGGCTATTACATCAACTTAGAAGCTTCATCTGTGTTCTACTATGGTGCTTTTAGTGTCTCCACATACCGCAGCACGCGACATAGCTTTGCAGACGATAAGTACAACCGTTTCAGAGAGAAGAGTAGCCAATGTGACGATTTGGCTTTAAGTCGATTCGATAACAAATGACGAAAACGGACGGATTTCTCAGGTTTTTACTACATATGAACACTTTTTACATTCTCTCGTGCAACTCGGCTGCTAGTCCTCCTTTCATGCAGAATCTTAAGGTCCTAGCTCATGTCCAAGGTACCGAAGCCAGATAAAAATCAATAATCGATACCTAAAACTTGAATTGTTCTACTTCTTACTGGCTATTGCATCATCTTAGAAGCTTCATCTGTGTTCTACTATGGTGATTTTAGTGTCTCCGCATACCGCTGCACGCGACATAGCTTTGCAGACCATAAGTACAACCGTTTCAGAGAGAAGAGGGGCCAATGTGACGATCTGGCTTGAAGTCGATTCGATAGCAAATGACGAAAACGGATATCACAGGTTTTTACTACATATGAACACTTTTCACATTCTCCCGTGCAACTCGGCTGCTAGTCCTCCTTTTATGCAGAATCTTAAAGTCCTGGCTCATGTCCAAGGCACGAAAGCCAGCTAAAAAGTCAATAATCGATACCTAAATCTTGAATTGGACTACTTATTACTGGCTATTACATCAACTTAGAAGCTTCATCTGTGTTCTACTATGGTGCTTTTCCTGTTTCCGCCTACGGCAACACGCGACATAGCTTTGCAGCCGGTAAGCACAACCGTTTCAGAGAGAAGAGCGGCCAATGTGACGATCTGGCTTTATGTCGATTCGATAGCAAATGACGAAAAAGGACGGATTTCTCAGGTTATTACTACATATGAACACTTTTCACATTCTCCCGTGCAACTCGGCTGCTAGTCTTCCTTTCATGCAGAATCTTAAGGTCCTAGCTCATGTCCAAGACACCAAAGCCAGCTAAAAGGTCCATATTCAATACCTAAAACTTGAATTGTACTACTTCTTACTGGCTATTACATCAACTTAGAACCTTGATCTCTGTTCTACTATGGTGCCTTTAGTGTCTCAGCATACCGCAGCACGCGACTTAGCTTTGCAGACGATAAGTACAACCGTTTCAGAGAGAAGAGCGGTCAATGTGACGATCTGGCTTTATGTCGATTCGATAACAAATGACGAAAACGGACGGATTTCTAAGGTTTTTACTACATATGAACACTTTTCACATTCTCCCGTGCAAATCGGCTGCTAGTCCTCCTTTCATGCAGAATCTTGAGGTCCTAGCTCATGTCCAAGGCACCAAAGCCAGCTAAAAAGTCAATAATCGATACCTAAAACCTGAATTGTTCTACTTCTTACTGGCTATTGCATCAACTTAGAAGCTTCATCTGTGTTCTACTATGGTGATTTTAGTGTCTCCGCATACCGCAGCACGCGACATAGCTTTGCAGACGATAAGTACAACCGTTTCAGAGAGCAGAGCGGCCAATGTGACGATCTGGCTTCAAGTCGATTCGATAACAAATGACGAAAACGGACGGATTTCTCAGGTTTTTACTACATATGAACACTTTTCACATTCTCCCTTGCAACTGGGCTGCTAGTCCTCATTTTATGCAGAATCTTAAAGTCCTAGCTCAAGTCCAAGGCACCAAAGCCAGCTAAAAAGTCAATAATCGATACCTAAATCTTGAATTGGACTACTTCTTACAGGCTATTACATCAACGTAGAAGCTTCATCTGTGTTCTACTATGGTGCTTTTACTGTTTCCGCCTACGGCAACACGCGACATAGCTTTGCAGACGATAAGTACAACCGTTTCAGAGAGAAGAGCGGCCAATGTGACGATCTGCCTTTAAGTCGATTCGATAACAAATGACGAAAACGGACGGATTTCTCAGGTTTTTACTACATATAAACACTTTTCACATTCTCCCGTGCAACTCGGCTGCTAGTCCTCCTTTCATGCAGAATCTTAAGGTCCTAGCTCATGTCCAAGGCACCAAAGCCAGCTAAAAAGTCAATAACCGAACCTAAAACTTGAACTGTACTACTTCTTACTGGCTATTACATCATCTTAGGAGCTTCATCTGTGTTCTACTATGGTGCTTTTAGTGTCTCCGAATACCGCAGTACGCGACATAGCTTTGCAGACGATAAGTACAACCGTTTCAGAGAGAAGAGTAGCCAATGTGACGATTTGGCTTTAAGTCGATTCGATAACGAATGACGAAAACGGACGGATTTCTCAGGTTTTTCCTACATATGAAAACTTTTCACAGTCTCCCGTGCAACTCGGCTGCTAGTCCTTCTTTCATGCAGAATGTCAGGGTCCTAGCTCATGTCCAAGGCACCAAAGCCAGCTAAAAAGTCAATAATCGATACCTAAAACTTGAATTGTACTACCTCTTACTGGCTATTACATCAACTTAGAAGCTTCATCTGTGTTCTACTATGGTGCTTTTAGTGTCTCAGCATACCGCAGCACGTGACATAGCTTTGCAGACGATAAGTACAACCGTTTCAGAGAGAAGAGCGGCCAATGTGACGATCTGGCTTTAGGTCGATTCGATAACAAATGACGAAAACGGACGGATTTCTCAGGTTTTTACTACATATGAACACTTTTTACATTCTCTCGTGCAACTCGGCTGCTAGTCCTCCTTTCATGCAAAATCTTAAGGTCCTAGCTCATGTCCAAGGTACCGAAGCCAGATAAAAATCAATAATCGATACCTAAAACTTGAATTGTTCTACTTCTAACTGGCTATTGCATCATCTTAGAAGCTTCATCTGTGTTCTACTATGGTGATTTTAGTGTCTCCGCATACCGCTGCACGCGACATAGCTTTGCAGACCATAAGTACAACCGTTTCAGAGAGAAGAGGGGCCAATGTGACGATCTGGCTTGAAGTCTATTCGATAGCAAATGACGAAAACGGATATCTCAGGTTTTTACTACATATGAACACTTTTCACATTCTCCCGTGCAACTTGGCTGCTAGTCCTCCTTTTATGCAGAATCTTAAAGTCCTGGCTCATGTCCAAGGCACGAAAGCCAGCTAAAAAGTCAATAATCGATACCTAAATCTTGAATTGGACTACTTATTACTGGCTATTACATCAACTTAGAAGCTTCATCTGTGTTCTACTACGGTGCTTTTAGTTTCTCCGCATATCGCAGCACGCGACATAGTTTTGCAGTCGATAAGCACAACCGTTTCAGAGAGAAGAGCGGCCAATGTGACGATCTGGCTTGAAGTCGATTCGATAACAAATGACGAAAACGGACGGATTTCTCAGGTTTTTACTACATATGAACACTTTTCACATTCTCCCGTGCAACTCGGCTGATAGTCCTCCTTTCATGCAGAATCTTAAGGTCCTTGCTCATGTCCAAGGCAGGAAAGCCAGGTAAAAAGTCAATAATCGATACCTAAAACTTGAATTCTACTACTTCTTACTGGCTATTACATCAACTTAGAAGCTTCATCTGTGTTCTACTATGGTGCTTTTAGTGTCTCCACATACCGCAGCACGCGACATAGCTTTGCAGACGATAAGTACAACCGTTTCAGAGAGAAGAGTAGCCAATGTGACGATTTGGCTTTAAGTCGATTCGATAACGAATGACGAAAACGGACGGATTTCTCAGGTTTTTACTACATATGAAAACTTTTCACAGTCTCCCGTGCAACTCGGCTGCTAGTCCTTCTTTCATGCAGAATGTCAAGGTCCTAGCTCATGTCCAAGGCACCAAAGCCAGCTAAAAATTCAATAATCGATACCTAAAACTTGAATTGTACTACTTCTTACTGGCTATTACATCAACTTAGAAGCTTCATCTGTGTTCTACTATGGTGCTTTTAGTGTCGCAGCATACCGCAGCACGTGACATAGCTTTGCAGACGATAAGTACAACCGTTTCAGAGAGAAGAGCGGCCAATGTGACGATCTGGCTTTAAGTCGATTCGATAACAAATGATGAAAACGGACGGATTTCTCAGGTTTTTACTACATATGAACACTTTTTACATTCTCTCGTGCAACTCGACTGCTAGTCCTCCTTTCATGCAAAATCTTAAGGTCCTAGCTCATGTCCAAGGTACCGAAGCCAGATAAAAATCAATAATCGATACCTAAAACTTGAATTGTTCTACTTCTAACTGGCCATTGCATCATCTTAGAAGCTTCATCTGTGTTCTACTATGGTGATTTTAGTGTCTCCGCATACCGCTGCACGCGACATAGCTTTGCAGACCATAAGTACAACCGTTTCAGAGAGAAGAGGGGCCAATGTGACGATCTGGCTTGAAGTCGATTCGATAGCAAATGACGAAAACGGATATCTCAGGTTTTTACTACATATGAACACTTTTCACATTCTCCCGTGCAACTTGGCTGCTAGTCCTCCTTTTATGCAGAATCTTAAAGTCCTGGCTCATGTCCAAGGCACGAAAGCCAGCTAAAAAGTCAATAATCGATACCTAAATCTTGAATTGGACTACTTATTACTGGCTATTACATCAACTTAGAAGCTTCATCTGTGTTCTACTACGGTGCTTTTAGTTTCTCCGCATATCGCAGCACGCGACATAGTTTTGCAGTCGATAAGCACAACCATTTAAGAGAGAAGAGCGGCCAATGTGACGATCTGGCTTGAAGTCGATTCGATAACAAATGACGAAAACGGACGGATTTCTCAGGTTTTTACTACATATGAACACTTTTCACATTCTCCCATGCAACTCGGCTGATAGTCCTCCTTTCATGCAGAATCTTAAGGTCCTTGCTCATGTCCAAGGCACGAAAGCCAGGTAAAAAGTCAATAATCGATACCTAAAACTTGAATTCTACTACTTCTTACTGGCTATTACATCAACTTAGAAGCTTCATCTGTGTTCTACTATGGTGCTTTTAGTGTCTCCACATACCGCAGCACGCGACATAGCTTTGCAGACGATAAGTACAACCGTTTCAGAGAGAAGAGTAGCCAATGTGACGATTTGGCTTTAAGTCGATTCGATAACGAATGACGAAAACGGACGGATTTCTCAAGTTTTTACTACATATGAAAACTTTTCACAGTCTCCCGTGCAACTCGGCTGCTAGTCCTTCTTTCATGCAGAATGTCAAGGTCCTAGCTCATGTCCAAGGCACCAAAGCCAGCTAAAAAGTCAATAATCGATACCTAAAACTTGAATTGTACTACTTCTTACTGGCTATTACATCAACTTAGAAGCTTCATCTGTGTTCTACTATGGTGCTTTTAGTGTCTCAGCATACCGCAGCACGTGACATAGCTTTGCAGACGATAAGTACAACCGTTTCAGAGAGAAGAGCGGCCAATGTGACGATCTGGCTTTAAGTCGATTCGATAACAAATGACGAAAACGGACGGATTTCTCAGGTTTTTACTACATATGAACACTTTTTACATTCTCTCGTGCAACTCGGCTGCTAGTCCTCCTTTCATGCAAAATCTTAAGGTCCTAGCTCATGTCCAAGGTACCGAAGCCAGATAAAAATCAATAATCGATACCTAAAACTTGAATTGTTCTACTTCTAACTGGCTATTGCATCATCTTAGAAGCTTCATCTGTGTTCAACTATGGTGATTTTAGTGTCTCCGCATACCGCTGCACGCGACATAGCTTTGCAGACCATAAGTACAACCGTTTCAGAGAGAAGAGGGGCCAATGTGACGATCTGGCTTGAAGTCGATTCGATAGCAAATGACGAAAACGGATATCTCAGGTTTTTACTACATATGAACACTTTTCACATTCTCCCGTGCAACTTGGCTGCTAGTCCTCCTTCTATGCAGAATCTTAAAGTCCTGGCTCATGTCCAAGGCACGAAAGCCAGCTAAAAAGTCAATAATCGATACCTAAATCTTGAATTGGACTACTTATTACTGGCTATTACATCAACTTAGAAGCTTCATCTGTGTTCTACTACGGTGCTTTTAGTTTCTCCGCATATCGCAGCACGCGACATAGTTTTGCAGTCGATAAGCACAACCGTTTCAGAGAGAAGAGCGGCCAATGTGACGATCTGGCTTGAAGTCGATTCGATAACAAATGACGAAAACGGACGGATTTCTCAGGTTTTTACTACATATGAACACTTTTCACATTCTCCCGTGCAACTCGGCTGATAGTCCTCCTTTCATGCAGAATCTTAAGGTCCTTGCTCATGTCCAAGGCACGAAAGCCAGGTAAAAAGTCAATAATCGATACCAAAAACTTGAATTCTACTACTTCTTACTGGCTATTACATCAACTTAGAAGCTTCATCTGTGTTCTACTATGGTGCTTTTAGTGTCTCCACATACCGCAGCACGCGACATAGCTTTGCAGACGATAAGTACAACCGTTTCAGAGAGAAGAGCGGCCAATGTGACGATCTGGCTTTAAGCCGATTCAATAACAAATGACGAAAACGGACGGATTTCTCAGGTTTTTACTACATATAAACACTTTTCACATTCTCCCGTGCAACTAGGCTGCTAGTCCTCCTTTTATGCAGAATCTTTAAGTCATAGCTCATGTCCAAGGCACCAAAGCCAGCTAAAAAGTCAATAATCGATATCTAAAACTTGAATTGGACTACTTCTTACTGGCTATTACATCAACTTAGAAGCTTCATCTGTGTTCTACTACGGTGCTTTTAGTTTCTCCGCATATCGCAGCACGCGACATAGTTTTGCAGTCGATAAGCACAACCGTTTCAGAGAGAAGAGGGGCCAATGTGACGATCTGGCTTGAAGTCGATTCGATAACAAATGACGAAAACGGACGGATTTCTCAGGTTTTTACTACATATGAACACGTTTCACATTCTCCCGTGCAACTCGGCTGATAGTCCTCCTTTCATGCAGAATCTTAAGGTCCTTGCTCATGTCCAAGGCACGAAAGCCAGGTAAAAAGTCAATAATCGATACCTAAAACTTGAATTCTACTACTTCTTACTGGCTATTACATCAACTTAGAAGCTTCATCTGTGTTCTACTATGGTGCTTTTAGTGTCTCCACATACCGCAGCACGCGACATAGCTTTGCAGACGATAAGTACAACCGTTTCAGAGAGAAGATCGGCCAATGTGACGATTTGGCTTTAAGTCGATTCGATAACGAATGACGAAAACGGACGGATTTCTCAGGTTTTTACTACATATGAAAACTTTTCACAGTCTCCCGTGCAACTCGGCTCCTAGTCCTTCTTTCATGCAGAATGTCAAGGTCCTAGCTCATGTCCAAGGCACCAAAGCCAGCTAAAAAGTCAATAATCGATACCTAAAACTTGAATTGTACTACTTCTTACTGGCTATTACATCAACTTAGAAGCTTCATCTGTGTTCTACTATGGTGCTTTTAGTGTCTCAGCATACCGCAGCACGTGACATAGCTTTGCAGACGATAAATACAACCGTTTCAGAGAGAAGAGCGGCCAATGTGACGATCTGGCTTTAAGTCGATTCGATAACAAATGACGAAAACGGACTTATTTCTCAGGTTTTTACTACATATGAACACTTTTTACATTCTCTCGTGCAACTCGGCTGCTAGTCCTCCTTTCATGCAGAATCTTAAGGTCCTAGCTCATGTCCAAGGCACCAAAGCCAGCTAAAAAGTCAATAACCGATACCTAAAACTTGAATTGTACTACTTCTTACTGGCTATTACATCATCTTAGGAGCTTCATCTGTGTTCTACTATGGTGCTTTTAGTGTCTCCGAATACCGCAGTACGCGACATAGCTTTGCAGACGATAAGTACAACCGTTTCAGAGAGCAGAGCGGCCAATGTGACGATGTGGCTTTAAGTCGATTCGATAACAAATGACGAAGGCAGACGGATTTCTGAGGTTTTTACTACATATGAACACTTTTCACATTCTCCCGTGCAACGCGGCTGCTAGTCCTCCATTCATGCAGAATCTTAAGGTCCTAGCTCATGTCCAAGGCACCAAAGCCAGCTAAAAGGTCAATATTCAATACCTAAAACTTGAATTGTACTACTTCTTACTGGCTATTACATCAACTTAGAAGCTTGATCTGTGTTCTACTATGGTGCTTTTAGTGTCTCAGCATACCGCAGTACGCGACATAGATTTGCAGACGATAAGTACAACCGTTTCAGAGAGAAGAGCGGCCAATGTGACGATCTGGCTTTAAGCCGATTCAATAACAAAAGACGAAAACGGACGGATGTTTCAGGTTTTTACTACATGTGAACACTTTTCACATTCTCCCGTGCAACTAGGCTGCTAGTCCTCCTTTTATGCAGAATCTTTAAGTCATAGCTCATGTCCAAGGCACCGAAGCCAGCTAAAAAGTCAATAATCGATATCTAAAACTTGAATTGTACTACTTCTTACTGGCTATTACATCAACTTAGAAGCTTCATCTGTGTTCTACTACGGTGCTTTTAGTTTCTCCGCATATCGCAGCACGCGACATAGTTTTGCAGTCGATAAGCACAACCGTTTCAGAGAGAAGAGCGGCCAATGTGACGATCTGGCTTGAAGTCGATTCGATAACAAATGACGAAAACGGACGGATTTCTCAGGTTTTTACTACATATGAACACTTTTCACATTCTCCCGTGCAACTCGGCTGATAGTCCTCCTTTCATGCAGAATCTTAAGGTCCTTGCTCATGTCCAAGGCACGAAAGCCAGGTAAAAAGTCAATAATCGATACCTAAAACTTGAATTCTACTACTTCTTACTGGCTATTACATCAACTTAGAAGCTTCATCTGTGTTCTACTATGGTGCTTTTAGTGTCTCCACATACCGCAGCACGCGACATAGCTTTGCAGACGATAAGTACAACCGTTTCAGAGAGAAGAGTAGCCAATGTGACGATTTGGCTTTAAGTCGATTCGATAACAAATGACGAAAACGGACGGATTTCTCAGGTTTTTACTACATATGAAAACTTTTCACAGTCTCCCGTGCAACTCGGCTGCTAGTCCTTCTTTCATGCAGAATGTCAAGGTCCTAGCTCATGTCCAAGGCACCTAAGCCAGCTAAAAAGTCAATCATCGATACCTAAAACTTGAATTGTACTACTTCTTACTGGCTATTACATCAACTTAGAAGCTTCATCTGTGTTCTACTATGGTGCTTTTAGTGTCTCAGCATACCGCAGCACGTGACATAGCTTTGCAGACGATAAGTACAACCGTTTCAGAGAGAAGAGCGGCCAATGTGACGATCTGGCTTTAAGTCGATTCGATAACAAATGACGAAAACGGACGGATTTCTCAGGTTTTTACTACATATGAACACTTTTTACATTCTCTCGTGCAACTCGGCTGCTAGTCCTTCTTTCATGCAGAATCTTAAGGTCCTAGCTCATGTCCAAGGTACCGAAGCCAGATAAAAATCAATAATCGATACCTAAAACTTGAATTGTTCTACTTCTAACTGGCTATTACATCATCTTAGAAGCTTCATCTGTGTTCTACTATGGTGATTTTAGTGTCTCCGCATACCGCTGCACGCGACATAGCTTTGCAGACCATAAGTACAACCGTTTCAGAGAGAAGAGGGGCCAATGTGACGATCTGGCTTGAAGTCGATTCGATAGCAAATGACGAAAACGGATATCTCAGGTTTTTACTACATATGAACACTTTTCACATTCTCCCGTGCAACTTGGCTGCTAGTCCTCCTTTTATGCAGAATCTTAAAGTCCTGGCTCATGTCCAAGGCACGAAAGCCAGCTAAAAAGTCAATAATCGATACCTAAATCTTGAATTGGACTACTTATTACTGGCTATTACATCAACTTAGAAGCTTCATCTGTGTTCTACTACGGTGCTTTTAGTTTCTCCGCATATCGCAGCACGCGACATAGTTTTGCAGTCGATAAGCACAACCATTTAAGAGAGAAGAGCGGCCAATGTGACGATCTGGCTTGAAGTCGATTCGATAACAAATGACGAAAACGGACGGATTTCTCAGGTTTTTACTACATATGAACACTTTTCACATTCTCCCGTGCAACTCGGCTGATAGTCCTCCTTTCATGCAGAATCTTAAGGTCCTTGCTCATGTCCAAGGCACGAAAGCCAGGTAAAAAGTCAATAATCGATACCTAAAACTTGAATTCTACTACTTCTTACTGGCTATTACATCAACTTAGAAGCTTCATCTGTGTTCTACTATGGTGCTTTTAGTGTCTCCACATACCGCAGCACGCGACATAGCTTTGCAGACGATAAGTACAACCGTTTCAGAGAGAAGAGTAGCCAATGTGACGATTTGGCTTTAAGTCGATTCGATAACGAATGACGAAAACGGACGGATTTCTCAAGTTTTTACTACATATGAAAACTTTTCACAGTCTCCCGTGCAACTCGGCTGCTAGTCCTTCTTTCATGCAGAATGTCAAGGTCCTAGCTCATGTCCAAGGCACCAAAGCCAGCTAAAAAGTCAATAATCGATACCTAAAACTTGAATTGTACTACTTCTTACTGGCTATTACATCAACTTAGAAGCTTCATCTGTGTTCTACTATGGTGCCTTTAGTGTCTCAGCATACCGCAGCACGTGACATAGCTTTGCAGACGATAAGTACAACCGTTTCAGAGAGAAGAGCGGCCAATGTGACGATCTGGCTTTAAGTCGATTCGATAACAAATGACGAAAACGGACGGATTTCTCAGGTTTTTACTACATATGAACACTTTTTACATTCTCTCGTGCAACTCGGCTGCTAGTCCTCCTTTCATGCAAAATCTTAAGGTCCTAGCTCATGTCCAAGGTACCGAAGCCAGATAAAAATCAATAATCGATACCTAAAACTTGAATTGTTCTACTTCTTACTGGCTATTGCATCATCTTAGAAGCTTCATCTGTGTTCTACTATGGTGATTTTAGTGTCTCCGCATACCGCTGCACGCGACATAGCTTTGCAGACCATAAGTACAACCGTTTCAGAGAGAAGAGGGGCCAATGTGACGATCTGGCTTGAAGTCGATTCGATAGCAAATGACGAAAACGGATATCTCAGGTTTTTACTACATATGAACACTTTTCACATTCTCCCGTGCAACTTGGCTGCTAGTCCTCCTTTTATGCAGAATCTTAAAGTCCTGGCTCATGTCCAAGGCACGAAAGCCAGCTAAAAAGTCAATAATCGATACCTAAATCTTGAATTGGACTACTTATTACTGGCTATTACATCAACTTAGAAGCTTCATCTGTGTTCTACTACGGTGCTTTTAGTTTCTCCGCATATCGCAGCACGCGACATAGTTTTGCAGTCGATAAGCACAACCGTTTCAGAGAGAAGAGCGGCCAATGTGACGATCTGGCTTGAAGTCGATTCGATAACAAATGACGAAAACGGACGGATTTCTCAGGTTTTTACTACATATGAACACTTTTCACATTCTCCCGTGCAACTCGGCTGATAGTCCTCCTTTCATGCAGAATCTTAAGGTCCTTGCTCATGTCCAAGGCACGAAAGCCAGGTAAAAAGTCAATAATCGATACCAAAAACTTGAATTCTACTACTTCTTACTGGCTATTACATCAACTTAGAAGCTTCATCTGTGTTCTACTATGGTGCTTTTAGTGTCTCCACATACCGCAGCACGCGACATAGTTTTGCAGTCGATAAGCACAACCGTTTCAGAGAGAAGAGCGGCCAATGTGACGATCTGGCTTGAAGTCGATTCGATAACAAAAACGAAAACGGACGGATTTCTCAGGTTTTTACTACATATGAACACGTTTCACATTCTCCCGTGCAACTCGGCTGATACTCCTCCTTTCATGCAGAATCTTAAGGTCCTTGCTCATGTCCAAGGCACGAAAGCCAGGTAAAAAGTCAATAATCGATACCTAAAACTTGAATTCTACTACTTCTTACTGGCTATTACATCAACTTAGAAGCTTCATCTGTGTTCTACTATGGTGCTTTTAGTGTCTCCACATACCGCAGCACGCGACATAGCTTTGCAGACGATAAGTACAACCGTTTCAGAGAGAAGATCGGCCAATGTGACGATTTGGCTTTAAGTCGATACGATAACGAATGACGAAAACGGACGGATTTCTCAGGTTTTTACTACATATGAAAACTTTTCACAGTCTCCCGTGCAACTCGGCTCCTAGTCCTTCTTTCATGCAGAATGTCAAGGTCCTAGCTCATGTCCAAGGCACCAAAGCCAGCTAAAAAGTCAATAATCGATACCTAAAACTTGAATTGTACTACTTCTTACTGGCTATTACATCAACTTAGAAGCTTCATCTGTGTTCTACTATGGTGCTTTTAGTGTCTCAGCATACCGCAGCACGTGACATAGCTTTGCAGACGATAAATACAACCGTTTCAGAGAGAAGAGCGGCCAATGTGACGATCTGGCTTTAAGTCGATTCGATAACAAATGACGAAAACGGACTTATTTCTCAGGTTTTTACTACATATGAACACTTTTTACATTCTCTCGTGCAACTCGGCTGCTAGTCCTCCTTTCATGCAGAATCTTAAGGTCCTAGCTCATGTCCAAGGCACCAAAGCCAGCTAAAAAGTCAATAACCGATACCTAAAACTTGAATTGTACTACTTCTTACTGGCTATTACATCATCTTAGGAGCTTCATCTGTGTTCTACTATGGTGCTTTTAGTGTCTCCGAATACCGCAGTACGCGACATAGCTTTGCAGACGATAAGTACAACCGTTTCAGAGAGCAGAGCGGCCAATGTGACGATCTGGCTTTAAGTCGATTCGATAACAAATGACGAAGGCAGACGGATTTCTGAGGTTTTTACTACATATGAACACTTTTCACATTCTCCCGTGCAACGCGGCTGCTAGTCCTCCATTCATGCAGAATCTTAAGGTCCTAGCTCATGTCCAAGGCACCAAAGCCAGCTAAAAGGTCAATATTCAATACCTAAAACTTGAATTGTACTACTTCTTACTGGCTATTACATCAACTTAGAAGCTTGATCTGTGTTCTACTATGGTGCTTTTAGTGTCTCAGCATACCGCAGTACGCGACATAGATTTGCAGACGATAAGTACAACCGTTTCAGAGAGAAGAGCGGCCATTGTGACGATCTGGCTTTAAGCCGATTCAATAACAAAAGACGAAAACGGACGGATGTTTCAGGTTTTTACTACATGTGAACACTTTTCACATTCTCCCGTGCAACTGGGCTGCTAGTCCTCCTTTTATGCAGAATCTTTAAGTCATAGCTCATGTCCAAGGCACCGAAGCCAGCTAAAAAGTCAATAATCGATATCTAAAACTTGAATTGTACTACTTCTTACTGGCTATTACATCAACTTAGAAGCTTCATCTGTGTTCTACTACGGTGCTTTTAGTTTCTCCGCATATCGCAGCACGCGACATAGTTTTGCAGTCGATAAGCACAACCGTTTCAGAGAGAAGAGCGGCCAATGTGACGATCTGGCTTGAAGTCGATTCGATAACAAATGACGAAAACGGACGGATTTCTCAGGTTTTTACTACATATGAACACTTTTCACATTCTCCCGTGCAACTCGGCTGATAGTCCTCCTTTCATGCAGAATCTTAAGGTCCTTGCTCATGTCCAAGGCACGAAAGCCAGGTAAAAAGTCAATAATCGATACCTAAAACTTGAATTCTACTACTTCTTACTGGCTATTACATCAACTTAGAAGCTTCATCTGTGTTCTACTATGGTGCTTTTAGTGTCTCCACATACCGCAGCACGCGACATAGCTTTGCAGACGATAAGTACAACCGTTTCAGAGAGAAGAGTAGCCAATGTGACGATTTGGCTTTAAGTCGATTCGATAACGAATGACGAAAACGGACGGATTTCTCAGGTTTTTACTACATATGAAAACTTTTCACAGTCTCCCGTGCAACTCGGCTGCTAGTCCTTCTTTCATGCAGAATGTCAAGGTCCTAGCTCATGTCCAAGGCACCGAAGCCAGCTAAAAAGTCAATAATCGATACCTAAAACTTGAATTGTACTACTTCTTACTGGCTATTACATCAACTTAGAAGCTTCATCTCTGTTCTACTATGGTGCTTTTAGTGTCTCAGCATACCGCAGCACGTGACATAGCTTTGCAGACGATAAGTACAACCGTTTCAGAGAGAAGAGCGGCCAATGTGACGATCTGGCTTTAAGTCGATTCGATAACAAATGACGAAAACGGACGGATTTCTCAGGTTTTTACTACATATGAACACTTTTTACATTCTCTCGTGCAACTCGGCTGCTAGTCCTTCTTTCATGCAGAATCTTAAGGTCCTAGCTCATGTCCAAGGTACCGAAGCCAGATAAAAATCAATAATCGATACCTAAAACTTGAATTGTTCTACTTCTAACTGGCTATTACATCATCTTAGAAGCTTCATCTGTGTTCTACTATGGTGATTTTAGTGTCTCCGCATACCGCTGCACGCGACATAGCTTTGCAGACCATAAGTACAACCGTTTCAGAGAGAAGAGGGGCCAATGTGACGATCTGGCTTGAAGTCGATTCGATAGTAAATGACGAAAACGGATATCTCAGGTTTTTACTACATATGAACACTTTTCACATTCTCCCGTGCAACTTGGCTGCTAGTCCTCCTTTTATGCAGAATCTTAAAGTCCTGGCTCATGTCCAAGGCACGAAAGCCAGCTAAAAAGTCAATAATCGATACCTAAATCTTGAATTGGACTACTTATTACTGGCTATTACATCAACTTAGAAGCTTCATCTGTGTTCTACTACGGTGCTTTTAGTTTCTCCGCATATCGCAGCACGCGACATAGTTTTGCAGTCGATAAGCACAACCGTTTCAGAGAGAAGAGCGGCCAATGTGACGATCTGGCTTGAAGTCGATTCGATAACAAATGACGAAAACGGACGGATTTCTCAGGTTTTTACTACATATGAACACTTTCCACATTCTCCCGTGCAACTCGGCTGATAGTCCTCCTTTAATGCAGAATCTTAAGGTCCTTGCTCATGTCCAAGGCACGAAAGCCAGGTAAAAAGTCAATAATCGATACCTAAAACTTGAATTCTACTACTTCTTACTGGCTATTACATCAACTTAGAAGCTTCATCTGTGTTCTACTATGGTGCTTTTAGTGTCTCCACATACCGCAGCACGCGACATAGCTTTGCAGACGATAAGTACAACCGTTTCAGAGAGAAGAGTAGCCAATGTGACGATTTGGCTTTAAGTCGATTCGATAACGAATGACGACAACGGACGGATTTCTCAGGTTTTTACTACATATGAAAACTTTTCACAGACTCCCGTGCAACTCGGCTGCTAGTCCTTCTTTCATGCAGAATGTCAAGGTCCTAGCTCATGTCCAAGGCACCAAAGCCAGCTAAAAAGTCAATAATCGATACCTAAAACTTGAATTGTAATACTTCTTACTGGCTATTACATCAACTTAGAAGCTTCATCTGTGTTCTACTATGGTGCTTTTAGTGTCTCAGCATACCGCAGCACGTGACATAGCTTTGCAGACGATAAGTACAACCGTTTCAGAGAGAAGAGCGGCCAATGTGACGATCTGGCTTTAAGTCGATTCGATAACAAATGACGAAAACGGACGGATTTCTCAGGTTTTTGCTACATATGAACACTTTTTACATTCTCTCGTGCAACTCGGCTGCTAGTCCTCCTTTCATGCAGAATCTTAAGGTCCTAGCTCATGTCCAAGGTACCGAAGCCAGATAAAAATCAATAATCGATACCTAAAACTTGAATTGTTCTACTTCTAACTGGCTATTGCATCATCTTAGAAGCTTCATCTGTGTTCTACTATTGTGATTTTAGTGTCTCCGCATACCGCTGCACGCGACATAGCTTTGCAGACCATAAGTACAACCGTTTCAGAGAGAAGAGGGGCCAATGTGACGATCTGGCTTGAAGTCGATTCGATAGCAAATGACGAAAACGGATATCTCAGGTTTTTACTACATATGAACACTTTTCACATTCTCCCGTGCAACTTGGCTGCTAGTCCTCCTTTTATGCAGAATCTTAAAGTCCTGGCTCATGTCCAAGGCACCAAAGCCAGCTAAAAAGTCAATAATCGATACCTAAATCTTGAATTGGACTACTTATTACTGGCTATTACATCAACTTAGAAGCTTCACCTGTGTTCTACTATGGTGCTTTTCCTGTTTCCGCCTACGGCAACACGCGACATAGCTTTGCAGACGGTAAGCACAACCGTTTCAGAGAGAAGAGCGGCCAATGTGACGATCTGGCTTTATGTCGATTCGATAGCAAATGACGAAAAAGGACGGATTTCTCAGGTTATTACTACATATGAACACTTTTCACATTCTCCCGTGCAACTCGGCTGCTAGTCTTCCTTTCATGCAGAATCTTAAGGTCCTAGCTCATGTCCAAGACACCAAAGCCAGCTAAAAGGTCCATATTCAATACCTAAAACTTGAATTGTACTAGTTCTTACTGGCTATTACATCAACATAGATGCATCATCTGTGTTCTACTATGGTGCTTTTAGTGTGTCCGCATGCCGCAGCACGCGACATAGCTTTGCAGACGATAAGTACAACCGTTTCAGAGAGAAGAGCGGCCAATGTGACGATCTGGCTTTAAGCCGATTCAATAACAAATGACGAAAACGGACGGATGTTTCAGGTTTTTACTACATGTGAACACTTTTCACATTCTCCCGTGCAACTAGGCTGCTAGTCCTCCTTTTATGCAGAATCTTTAACTCATAGCTCATGTCCAACGCACCAAAGCCAGCTAAAAAGTCAATAATCGATATCTAAAACTTGAATTGGACTACTTCTTACTGGCTATTACATCAACTTAGAAGCTTCATCTGTGTTCTACTACGGTGTTTTTAGTTTCTCCGCATATCGCAGCACGCGACATAGTTTTGCAGTCGATAAGCACAACCGTTTCAGAGAGAAGAGCGGCCAATGTGACGATCTGGCTTGAAGTCGATTCGATAACAAATGACGAAAACGGACGGATTTCTCAGGTTTTTACTACATATGAAAACTTTTCACAGTCTCCCGTGCAACTCGGCTGCTAGTCCTCCTTTCATGCAGAATGTCAAGGTCCTAGCTCATGTCCAAGGCACCAAAGCCAGCTAAAAAGTCAATAATCGATACCTAAAACTTGAATTGTACTACTTCTTACTGGCTATTACATCAACTTAGAAGCTTCATCTGTGTTCTACTATGGTGCTTTTAGTGTCTCAGCATACCGCAGCACGTGACATAGCTTTGCAGACGATAAGTACAACCGTTTCAGAGAGAAGAGCGGCCAATGTGACGATCTGGCTTTAAGTCGATTCGATAACAAATGACGAAAACGGACGGATTTCTCAGGTTTTTACTACATATGAACACTTTTTACATTCTCTCGTGCAACTCGGCTGCTAGTCCTCCTTTCATGCAGAATCTTAAGGTCCTAGCTCATGTCCAAGGTACCGAAGCCAGATAAAAATCAATAATCGATACCTAAAACTTGAATTATTCTACTTCTTACTGGCTATTGCATCATCTTAGAAGCTTCATCTGTGTTCTACTATGGTGATTTTAGTGTCTCCGCATACCGCTGCACGCGACATAGCTTTGCAGACCATAAGTACAACCGTTTCAGAGAGAAGAGGGGCCAATGTGACGATCTGGCTTGAAGTCGATTCGATAGCAAATGACGAAAACGGATATCTCAGGTTTTTACTACATATGAACACTTTTCACATTCTCCCGTGCAACTGGGCTGCTAGTCCTCCTTTTATGCAGAATCTTAAAGTCCTGGCTCATGTCCAAGGCACGAAAGCCAGCTAAAAAGTCAATAATCGATACCTAAATCTTGAATTGGACTACTTATTACTGGCTATTACATCAACTTAGAAGCTTCATCTGTGTTCTACTATGGTGCTTTTCCTGTTTCCGCCTACGGCAACACGCGACATAGCTTTGCAGACGGTAAGCACAACCGTTTCAGAGAGAAGAGCGGCCAATGTGACGATCTGGCTTTATGTCGATTCGATAGCAAATGACGAAAAAGGACGGATTTCTCAGGTTATTACTACATATGAACACTTTTCACATTCTCCCGTGCAACTCGGCTGCTAGTCTTCCTTTCATGCAGAATCTTAAGGTCCTAGCTCATGTCCAAGGCTCCAAAGCCAGCTAAAAAGTCAATAACCGATACCTAAAACTTGAATTGTACTACTTCTTACTGGCTATTACATCATCTTAGGAGCTTCATCTGTGTTCTACTATGGTGCTTTTAGTGTCTCCGAATACCGCAGTACGCGACATAGCTTTGCAGACGATAAGTACAACCGTTTCAGAGAGCAGAGCGGCCAATGTGACGATCTGGCTTTAAGTCGATTCGATAACAAATGACGAAGACAGACGGATTTCTCAATTTTTTACTACATATGAACACTTTTCACATTCTCCCGTGCAACGCGGCTGCTAGTCCTCCATTCATGCAGAATCTTAAGGTCCTAGCTCATGTCCAAGGCACCAAAGCCAGGTAAAAGGTCAATATTCAATACCTAAAACTTGAATTGTACTACTTCTTACTGGCTATTACATCAACTTAGAAGCTTGATCTGTGTTCTACTATGGTGCTTTTAGTGTCTCAGCATACCGCAGTACGCGACAAAATTGCAGACGATAAGTACAACCGTTTCAGAGAGAAGAGCGGCCAATGTGACGATCTGGCTTTAAGTCGATTCAATAACAAATGACGAAAACGGACGGATGTCTCAGGTTTTTACTACATGTGAACACTTTTCACATTCTCCCGTGCAACTGGGCTGCTAGTCCTCCTTTTATGCAGAATCTTAAAGTCCTAGCTCATGTCCAAGGCAAAAGCCAGCTAAAAGTCAATAATCGATTCCTAAAACTTGAATTGTACTACTTCTTACTGGCTATTACATCAACTTAGATGCTTCATCTGTGTTCTACTATGGTGATTTTAGTGTCTCCGTATACCGCAGCACGCGACATAGCTTTGCAGACGATAAGTACAACCGTTTCAGAGAGAAGAGCGGCCAATGTGACGATCTGGCTTTAAGTCGATTCGATAACAAATGACGAAAACGGACGGATTTCTCAGGTTTTTACTACATATAAACACTTTTCACATTCTCCCGTGCAACTCGGCTGCTAGTCCTCCTTTCATGCAGAATCTTAAGGTCCTAGCTCATGTCCAAGGCACCAAAGCCAGCTAAAAAGTCAATAACCGATACCTAAAACTTGGATTGTACTACTTCTTACTGGCTATTACATCATCTCAGGAGCTTCATCTGTGTTCTACTATGGTGCTTTTAGTGTCTCCGAATACCGCAGTACGCGACATAGCTTTGCCGACGATAAGTACAACCGTTTCAGAGAGCAGAGCGGCCAATGTGACGATCTGGCTTTAAGTCGATTCGATAACAAATGACGAAGACAGACGGATTTCTGAGGTTTTTACTACATATGAACACTTTTCACATTCTCCCGTGCAACGCGGCTGCTAGTCCTCCATTCATGCAGAATCTTAAGGTCCTAGCTCATGTCCAAGGCACCAAAGACAGCTAAAAGGTCAATATTCAATACCTAAAACTTGAATTGTACTACTTCTTACTGGCTATTACATCAACTTAGAAGCTTGATCTGTGTTCTACTATGGTGCTTTTAGTGTCTCAGCATACCGCAGTACGCGACATAGCTTTGCAGACGATAAGTACAACCGTTTCAGAGAGAAGAGCGGCCAATGTGACGATCTGACTTTGAGTCGATTCAATAACAAATGACGAAAACGGACGGATGTGTCAGGTTTTTACTACATGTGAACACTTTTCACATTCTCCCGTGCAACTGGGCTGCTAGTCCTCCTTTTATGCAGAATCTTAAAGTCCTAGCTCATGTCCAAGGCAAAAGCCAGCTAAAAAGCCAATAATCGACTCCTAAAACTTGAATTGTACTACTTCTTACTGGCTATTACATCAACTTAGATGCTTCATCTGTGTTCTACTATGGTGATTTTAGTGTCTCCGTATACCGCAGCACGCGACATAGCTTTGCAGACGATAAGTACAACCGTTTCAGAGAGAAGAGCGGCCAATGTGACGATCTGGCTTTATGTCGATTGGATAGCAAATGACGAAAAATGACGGATTTCTCAGGTTATTACTACATATGAACACTTTTCACATTCTCCCGTGCAACTCGGCTGCTAGTCTTCCTTTCATGCAGAATCTTAAGGTCCTAGCTCATGTCCAAGCACCAAAGCCAGCTAAAATTTCCATATTCAATACCTAAAACTTGAATTGTACTACTTCTTACTGGCTATTACATCAACTTAGAACCTTGACCTGTGTTCTACTATGGTGCTTTTAGTGTCTCAGCATACCGCAGCACGCGACATAGCTTTGCAGACGATAAGTACAACCGTTTCAGAGAGAAGAGCGGCCAATGTGACGATCTGGCTTTATGTCGATTCGATAACAAATGACGAAAACGGACAGATTTCTAAGGTTTTTACTACATATGAACACTTTTCACATTCTCCCGTGCAAATCGGCTGCTAGTCCTCCTTTCATGCAGAATCTTGAGGTCCTAGCTCATGTCCAAGGCACCAAAGCCAGCTAAAAAGTCAATAATCGATACCTAAATCTTGAATTGGATTACTTCTTACTGGTTATTACATCAACGTAGAAGCTTCATCTGTGTTCTACTATGGTGCTTTTACTGTTTCCGCCTACGGCAACACGCGACATAGCTTTGCAGACGATAAGTACAACCGTTTCAGAGAGAAGAGCGGCCAATGTGACGATCTGGCTTTAAGTCGATTCGATAACAAATGACGAAAACGGACGGATTTCTCAGGTTTTTACTACATATGAACACTTTTCACATTCTCCCGTGCAACTCGGCTGCTAGTCCTCCCTTCATGCAGAATCTTAAGGTCCTAGCTCATGTCCAAGGCACCAAAGCCAGCTAAGAAGTCAATAACCGATACCTAAAACTTGAATTGTACTACTTCTTACTGGCTATTACATCATCTTAGGAGCTTCATCTGTGTTCTACTATGGTGCTTTTAGTGTCTCCGAATACCGCAGTACGCGACATAGCTCGGCAGACGATAAGTACAACCGTTTCAGAGAGCAGAGCGGCCAATGTGACGATCTGGCTTTAAGTCGATTCGATAACAAATGACGAAAACGGACGGATTTCTCAGGTTTTTACTACATATGAACACTTTTCACATTGTCCCGTGCAACTCGGCTGCTAGTCCACCTTTCATGCAGAATCTTAACGTCCTAGCTTATGTGCAATGCACCAAAGCCAGCTAAAAAGTCAATAATCGATACCTAAAACTTGAATTGTACTACTTCTTACTAAATATTACATCAACTTAGAAGCTTCATCTGTGTTCTACTACGGTGCTTTTAGTTTCTCCGCATATCGCAGCACGCGACATAGTTTTGCAGTCGATAAGCACAACCGTTTCAGAGAGAAGAGCGGCCAATGTGACGATCTGGCTTGAAGTCGATTCGATAACAAATGACGAAAACGGACGGATTTCTCAGGTTTTTACTACATATGAACACTTTTCACATTCTCCCGTGCAACTCGGCTGATAGTCCTCCTTTCATGCAGAATCTTAAGGTCCTTGCTCATGTCCAAGGCACGAAAGCCAGGTAAAAAGTCAATAATCGATACCTAAAACTTGAATTGTACTACTTCTTACTGGCTATTACATCAACTTAGAAGCTTCATCTGTGTTCTACTATGGTGCTTTTAGTGTCTCAGCATACCGCAGCACGTGACATAGCTTTGCAGACGATAAGTACAACCGTTTCAGAGAGAAGAGCGGCCAATGTGACGATCTGGCTTTAAGTCGATTCGATAACAAATGACGAAAACGGACGGATTTCTCAGGTTTTTACTACATATGAACACTTTTTACATTCTCTCGTGCAACTCGGCTGCTAGTCCTCCTTTCATGCAGAATCTTAAGGTCCTAGCTCATGTCCAAGGTACCGAAGCCAGATAAAAATCAATAATCGATACCTAAAACT
Organism: Schistocerca gregaria; assembly: GCF_023897955.1. Lineage (NCBI taxonomy): Eukaryota > Metazoa > Arthropoda > Insecta > Orthoptera > Acrididae > Schistocerca > Schistocerca gregaria. The sequence goes on along the minus strand of NW_026061860.1, from coordinate 2,463,899 downwards.
TGAATTGTTCTACTTCTTACTGGCTATTGCATCATCTTAGAAGCTTCATCTGTGTTCTACTATGGTGATTTTAGTGTCTCCGCATACCGCTGCACGCGACATAGCTTTGCAGACCATAAGTACAACCGTTTCAGAGAGAAGAGGGGCCAATGTGACGATCTGGCTTGAAGTCGATTCGATAGCAAATGACGAAAACGGATATCTCAGGTTATTACTACATATGAACACTTTTCACATTCTCCCGTGCAACTGGGCTGCTAGTCCTCCTTTTATGCAGAATCTTAAAGTCCTAGCTCATGTCCAAGGCAAAAGCCAGCTAAAAGTCAATAATCGATTCCTAAAACTTGAATTGTACTACTTCTTACTGGCTATTACATCAACTTAGGTGCTTCATCTGTGTTCTACTATGGTGATTTTAGTGTCTCCGTATACCGCAGCACGCGACATAGCTTTGCAGACGATAAGTACAACCGTTTCAGAGAGAAGAGCGGCCAATGTGACGATCTGGCTTTAAGTCGATTCGATAACAAATGACGAAAACGGACGGATTTCTCAGGTTTTTACTACATATAAACACTTTTCACATTCTCCCGTGCAACTCGGCTGCTAGTCCTCCTTTCATGCAGAATCTTAAGGTCCTAGCTCATGTCCAAGGCACCAAAGCCAGCTAAAAAGTCAATAACCGATACCTAAAACTTGAATTGTACTACTTCTTACTGGCTATTACATCATCTTAGGAGCTTCATCTGTGTTCTACTATGGTGCTTTTAGTGTCTCCGAATACCGCAGTACGCGACATAGCTTTGCAGACGATAAGTACAACCGTTTCAGAGAGCAGAGCGGCCAATGTGACGATCTGGCTTTATGTCGATTGGATAGCAAATGACGAAAAATGACGGATTTCTCAGGTTATTACTACATATGAACACTTTTCACATTCTCCCGTGCAACTCGGCTGCTAGTCTTCCTTTCATGCAGAATCTTAAGGTCCTAGCTCATGTCCAAGCACCAAAGCCAGCTAAAAGGTCCATATTCAATACCTAAAACTTGAATTGTACTACTTCTTACTGGCTATTACATCAACTTAGAACCTTGACCTGTGTTCTACTATGGTGCTTTTAGTGTCTCAGCATACCGCAGCACGCGACATAGCTTTGCAGACGATAAGTACAACCGTTTCAGAGAGAAGAGCGGCCAATGTGACGATCTGGCTTTATGTCGATTCGATTACAAATGACGAAAACGGACGGATTTCTAAGGTTTTTACTACATATGAACACTTTTCACATTCTCCCGTGCAAATCGGCTGCTAGTCCTCCTTTCATGCAGAATCTTGAGGTCCTAGCTCATGTCCAAGGCACCAAAGCCAGCTAAAAAGTCAATAATCGATACCTAAATCTTGAATTGGATTACTTCTTACTGGTTATTACATCAACGTAGAAGCTTCATCTGTGTTCTACTATGGTGCTTTTACTGTTTCCGCCTACGGCAACACGCGACATAGCTTTGCAGACGATAAGTACAACCGTTTCAGAGAGAAGAGCGGCCAATGTGACGATCTGGCTTTAAGTCGATTCGATAACAAATGAGGAAAACGGACGGATTTCTCAGGTTTTTACTACATATGAACACTTTTCACATTCTCCCGTGCAACTCGGCTGCTAGTCCTCCTTTCATGCAGAATCTTAAGGTCCTAGCTCATGTCCAAGGCTCCAAAGCCAGCTAAAAAGTCAATAACCGATACCTAAAACTTGAATTGTACTACTTCTTACTGGCTATTACATCATCTTAGGAGCTTCATCTGTGTTCTACTATGGTGCTTTTAGTGTCTCCGAATACCGCAGTACGCGACATAGCTTTGCAGACGATAAGTACAACCGTTTCAGAGAGCAGAGCGGCCAATGTGACGATCTGGCTTTAAGTCGATTCGATAACAAATGACGAAGACAGACGGATTTCTCAATTTTTTACTACATATGAACACTTTTCACATTCTCCCGTGCAACGCGGCTGCTAGTCCTCCATTCATGCAGAATCTTAAGGTCCTAGCTCGTGTCCAAGGCACCAAAGCCAGCTAAAAGGTCAATATTCAAAAACTAAAACTTGAATTGTACTACTTCTTACTGGCTATTACATCAACTTAGAAGCTTGATCTGTGTTCTACTATGGTGCTTTTAGTGTCTCAGCATACCGCAGTACGCGACATAGCTTTGCAGACGATAAGTACAAACGTTTCAGAGAGAAGAGCGGCCAATGTGACGATCTGACTTTAAGTCGATTCAATAACAAATGACGAAAACGGACGGATGTCTCAGGTTTTTACTACATGTGAACACTTTTCACATTCTCCCGTGCAACTGGGCTGCTAGTCCTCCTTTTATGCAGAATCTTAAAGTCCTAGCTCATGTCCAAGGCAAAAGCCAGCTAAAAGTCAATAATCGATTCCTAAAACTTGAATTGTACTACTTCTTACTGGCTATTACATCAACTTAGGTGCTTCATCTGTGTTCTACTATGGTGATTTTAGTGTCTCCGTATACCGCAGCACGCGACATAGCTTTGCAGACGATAAGTACAACCGTTTCAGAGAGAAGAGCGGCCAATGTGACGATCTGGCTTTAAGTCGATTCGATAACAAATGACGAAAACGGACGGATTTCTCAGGTTTTTACTACATATAAACACTTTTCACATTCTCCCGTGCAACTCGGCTGCTAGTCCTCCTTTCATGCAGAATCTTAAGGTCCTAGCTCATGTCCAAGGCACCAAAGCCAGCTAAAAAGTCAATAACCGATACCTAAAACTTGAATTGTACTACTTCTTACTGGCTATTACATCATCTTAGGAGCTTCATCTGTGTTCTACTATGGTGCTTTTAGTGTCTCCGAATACCGCAGTACGCGACATAGCTTTGCAGACGATAAGTACAACCGTTTCAGAGAGCAGAGCGGCCAATGTGACGATCTGGCTTTATGTCGATTGGATAGCAAATGACGAAAAATGACGGATTTCTCAGGTTATTACTACATATGAACACTTTTCACATTCTCCCGTGCAACTCGGCTGCTAGTCTTCCTTTCATGCAGAATCTTAAGGTCCTAGCTCATGTCCAAGCACCAAAGCCAGCTAAAAGGTCCATATTCAATACCTAAAACTTGAATTGTACTACTTCTTACTGGCTATTACATCAACTTAGAACCTTGACCTGTGTTCTACTATGGTGCTTTTAGTGTCTCAGCATACCGCAGCACGCGACATAGCTTTGCAGACGATAAGTACAACCGTTTCAGAGAGAAGAGCGGCCAATGTGACGATCTGGCTTTATGTCGAATCGATTACAAATGACGAAAACGGACGGATTTCTAAGGTTTTTACTACATATGAACACTTTTCACATTCTCCCGTGCAAATCGGCTGCTAGTCCTCCTTTCATGCAGAATCTTGAGGTCCTAGCTCATGTCCAAGGCACCAAAGCCAGCTAAAAAGTCAATAATCGATACCTAAATCTTGAATTGGATTACTTCTTACTGGTTATTACATCAACGTAGAAGCTTCATCTGTGTTCTACTATGGTGCTTTTACTGTTTCCGCCTACGGCAACACGCGACATAGCTTTGCAGACGATAAGTACAACCGTTTCAGAGAGAAGAGCGGCCAATGTGACGATCTGGCTTTAAGTCGATTCGATAACAAATGAGGAAAACGGACGGATTTCTCAGGTTTTTACTACATATGAACACTTTTCACATTCTCCCGTGCAACTCGGCTGCTAGTCCTCCTTTCATGCAGAATCTTAAGGTCCTAGCTCATGTCCAAGGCACCAAAGCCAGCTAAGAAGTCAATAACCGATACCTAAAACTTGAATTGTACTACTTCTTACTGGCTATTACATCATCTTAGGAGCTTCATCTGTGTTCTACTATGGTGCTTTTAGTGTCTCCGAATACCGCAGTACGCGACATAGCTCTGCAGACGATAAGTACAACCGTTTCAGAGAGCAGAGCGGCCAATGTGACGATCTGGCTTTAAGTCGATTCGATAACAAATGACGAAAACGGACGGATTTCTCAGGTTTTTACTACATATGAACACTTTTCACATTGTCCCGTGCAACTCGGCTGCTAGTCCACCTTTCATGCAGAATCTTAACGTCCTAGCTTATGTCCAATGCACCAAAGCCAGCTAAAAAGTCAATAATCGATACCTAAAACTTGAATTGTACTACATCTTACTGGATATTGCATCAACTTAGAAGCTTCATCTGTGTTCTACTGTGGTGACTTTAGTGTCACCGCATACCGCAGCACGTGACGTAGCTTTGCAGACGATAAGTACAACCGTTTCAGAGAGAAGAGCGGCCAATGTGACGATCTGGCTTTAAGTCGATTCGATAACAAATGACGAAAACGGACGGATTTCTCAGGTTTTTACTACATATGAACACTTTTCACATTCTCCCGTGCAACTCGGCTGCTAGTCCTCCTTTTATGCAGAATCTTAAGGTCCTAGCTCATGTCCAAGGCACCAAAGCCAGCTAAAAAGTCAATAATCGATACCTAAAACTTGAATTGTACTACTTCTTACTGGGTATTACATCAACTTAGAAGCTTCATCTGAGTTCTATTATGGTGATTTTAGTGTCTCCGCTTACCGCAGCACGCGACATAGCTTTGCAGACGATAAGTACAACCGTTTCAGAGAGAAGAGCGGCCAATGTGACGATCTGGCTTGAAGTCGATTCGATAGCAAATGACGAAAAAGGATATCTCAGGTTTTTACTACATATGAACACTTTTCACATTCTCCCGTGCAACTGGGCTGCTAGTCCACCTTTTATGCAGAATCTTAAAGTCCTGGCTCATGTCCAAGGCACGAAAGCCAGCTAAAAAGTCAATAATCGATACCTAAATCTTGAATTGGACTACTTATTACTGGCTATTACATCAACTTAGAGGCTTCATCTGTGTTCTACTATGGTGCTTTTCCTGTTTCCGCCTACGGCAACACGCGACATAGCTTTGCAGACGGTAAGCACAACCGTTTCAGAGAGAAGAGCGGCCAATGTGACGATCTGGCTTTATGTCGATTCGATAGCAAATGACGAAAAAGGACGGATTTCTCAGGTTATTACTACATATGAACACTTTTCACATTCTCTCGTGCAACTCGGCTGCTAGTCTTCCTTTCATGCAGAATCTTAAGGTCCTAGCTCATGTCCAAGGCTCCAAAGCCAGCTAAAAAGTCAATAACCGATACCTAAAACTTGAATTGTACTACTTCTTACTGGCTATTACATCATCTTAGGAGCTTCATATGTGTTCTACTATGGTGCTTTTAGTGTCTCCGAATACCGCAGTACGCGACATAGCTTTGCAGACGATAAGTACAACCGTTTCAGAGAGCAGAGCGGCCAATGTGACGATCTGGCTTTAAGTCGATTCGATAACAAATGACGAAGACAGACGGATTTCTCAATTTTTTACTACATATGAACACTTTTCACATTCTCCCGTGCAACGCGGCTGCTAGTCCTCCATTCATGCAGAATCTTAAGGTCCTAGCTCATGTCCAAGGCACCAAAGCCAGCTAAAAGGTCAATATTCAATACCTAAAACTTGAATTGTGCTACTTCTTACTGGCTATTACATCAACTTAGAAGCTTGATCTGTGTTCTACTATGGTGCTTTTAGTGTCTCAGCATACCGCAGTACGCGACAAAATTGCAGACGATAAGTACAACCGTTTCAGAGAGAAGAGCGGCCAATGTGACGATCTGGCTTTAAGTCGATTCAATAACAAATGACGAAAACGGACGGATGTCTCAGGTTTTTACTACATGTGAACACTTTTCACATTCTCCCGTGCAACTGGGCTGCTAGTCCTCCTTTTATGCAGAATCTTAAAGTCCTAGCTCATGTCCAAGGCAAAAGCCAGCTAAAAGTCAATAATCGATTCCTAAAACTTGAATTGTACTACTTCTTACTGGCTATTACATCAACTTAGATGCTTCATCTGTGTTCTACTATGGTGATTTTAGTGTCTCCGTATACCGCAGCACGCGACATAGCTTTGCAGACGATAAGTACAACCGTTTCAGAGAGAAGAGCGGCCAATGTGACGATCTGGCTTTAAGTCGATTCGATAACAAATGACGAAAACGGACGGATTTCTCAGGTTTTTACTACATATAAACACTTTTCACATTCTCCCGTGCAACTCGGCTGCTAGTCCTCCTTTCATGCAGAATCTTAAGGTCCTAGCTCATGTCCAAGGCACCAAAGCCAGCTAAAAAGTCAATAACCGATACCTAAAACTTGAATTGTACTACTTCTTACTGGCTATTACATCATCTTAGGAGCTTCATCTGTGTTCTACTATGGTGCTTTTAGTGTCTCCGAATACCGCAGTACGCGACATACCTTTGCAGACGATAAGTACAACCGTTTCAGAGAGCAGAGCGGCCAATGTGACGATCTGGCTTTAAGTCGATTCGATAACAAATGACGAAGATAGACGGATTTCTGAGGTTTTTACTACATATGAACACTTTTCACAATCTCCCGTGCAACGCGGCTGCTAGTCCTCCATTCATGTAGAATCTTAAGGTCCTAGCTCATGTCCAAGGCACCAAAGCCAGCTAAAGGTCAATATTCAATACCTAAAACTTGAATTGTACTACTTCTTACTGGCTATTACATCAACTTAGAAGCTTGATCTGTGTTCTACTATGGTGCTTTTAGTGTCTCAGCATACCGCAGTACGCGACATAGCTTTGCAGACGATAAGTACAACCGTTTCAGAGAGAAGAGCGGCCAATGTGACGATCTGACTTTGAGTCGATTCAATAACAAATGACGAAAACGGACGGATGTCTCAGGTTTTTACTACATGTGAACACTTTTCACATTCTCCCGTGCAACTGGGCTGCTAGTCCTCCTTTTATGCAGAATCTTAAAGTCCTAGCTCATGTCCAAGGCAAAAGCCAGCTAAAAAGCCAATAATCGACTCCTAAAACTTGAATTGTACTACTTCTTACTGGCTATTACATCAACTTAGATGCTTCATCTGTGTTCTACTATGGTGATTTTAGTGTCTCCGTATACCGCAGCACGCGACATAGCTTTGCAGACGATAAGTACAACCGTTTCAGAGAGAAGAGCGGCCAATGTGACGATCTGGCTTTATGTCGATTGGATAGCAAATGACGAAAAATGACGGATGTCTCAGGTTCTTACTACATATGAACACTTTTCACATTCTCCCGTGCAACTCGGCTGCTAGTCTTCCTTTCATGCAGAATCTTAAGGTCCTAGCTCATGTCCAAGCACCAAAGCCAGCTAAAATTTCCATATTCAATACCTAAAACTTGAATTGTACTACTTCTTACTGGCTATTACATCAACTTAGAACCTTGACCTGTGTTGTACTATGGTGCTTTTAGTGTCTCAGCATACCGCAGCACGCGACATAGCTTTGCAGACGATAAGTACAACCGTTTCAGGGAGAAGAGCGGCCAATGTGACGATCTGGCTTTATGTCGATTCGATAACAAATGACGAAAACGGACAGATTTCTAAGGTTTTTACTACATATGAACACTTTTCACATTCTCCCGTGCAAATCGGCTGCTAGTCCTCCTTTCATGCAGAATCTTGAGGTCCTAGCTCATGTCCAAGGCACCAAAGCCAGCTAAAAAGTCAATAATCGATACCTAAATCTTGAATTGGATTACTTCTTACTGGTTATTACATCAACGTAGAAGCTTCATCTGTGTTCTACTATGGTGCTTTTACTGTTTCCGCCTACGGCAACACGCGACATAGCTTTGCAGACGATAAGTACAACCGTTTCAGAGAGAAGAGCGGCCAATGTGACGATCTGGCTTTAAGTCGATTCGATAACAAATGACGAAAACGGACGGATTTCTCAGGTTTTTACTACATATGAACACTTTTCACATTCTCCCGTGCAACTCGGCTGCTAGTCCTCCTTTCATGCAGAATCTTAAGGTCCTAGCTCATGTCCAAGGCACCAAAGCCAGCTAAGAAGTCAATAACCGATACCTAAAACTTGAATTGTACTACTTCTTACTGGCTATTACATCATCTTAGGAGCTTCATCTGTGTTCTACTATGGTGCTTTTAGTGTCTCCGAATACCGCAGTACGCGACATAGCTCGGCAGACGATAAGTACAACCGTTTCAGAGAGCAGAGCGGCCAATGTGACGATCTGGCTTTAAGTCGATTCGATAACAAATGACGAAAACGGACGGATTTCTCAGGTTTTTACTACATATGAACACTTTTCACATTGTCCCGTGCAACTCGGCTGCTAGTCCACCTTTCATGCAGAATCTTAACGTCCTAGCTTATGTCCAATGCACCAAAGCCAGCTAAAAAGTCAATAATCGATACCTAAAACTTGAATTGTACTACATCTTACTAAATATTACATCAACTTAGAAGCTTCATCTGTGTTCTACTACGGTGCTTTTAGTTTCTCCGCATATCGCAGCACGCGACATAGTTTTGCAGTCGATAAGCACAACCGTTTTAGAGAGAAGAGCGGCCAATGTGACGATCTGGCTTGAAGTCGATTCGATAACAAATGACGAAAACGGACGGATTTCTCAGGTTTTTACTACATATGAACACTTTTCACATTCTCCCGTGCAACTCGGCTGATAGTCCTCCTTTCATGCAGAATCTTAAGGTCCTTGCTCATGTCCAAGGCACGAAAGCCAGGTAAAAAGTCAATAATCGATACCTAAAACTTGAATTCTACTACTTCTTACTGGCTATTACATCAACTTAGAAGCTTCATCTGTGTTCTACTATGGTGCTTTTAATGTCTCCACATACCGCAGCACTCGACATAGCTTTGCAGACTATAAGTACAACCGTTTCAGAGAGAAGAGTAGCCAATGTGACGATTTGGCTTTAAGTCGATTCGATAACGAATGACGAAAACGGACGGATTTCTCAGGTTTTTACTACATATGAAAACTTTTCACAGTCTCCCGTGCAACTCGGCTGCTAGTCCTTCTTTCATGCACAATGTCAAGGTCCTAGCTCATGTCCAAGGCACCAAAGCCAGCTAAAAAGTCAATAATCGATACCTAAAACTTGAATTGTACTACTTCTTACTGGCTATTACATCAACTTAGAAGCTTCATCTGTGTTCTACTATGGTGCTTTTAGTGTCTCAGCATACCGCAGCACGTGACATAGCTTTGCAGACGATAAGTACAACCGTTTCAGAGAGAAGAGCGGCCAATGTGACGATCTGGCTTTAAGTCGATTCGATAACAAATGACGAAAACGGACGGATTTCTCAGGTTTTTACTACATATGAACACTTTTTACATTCTCTCGTGCAACTCGGCTGCTAGTCCTCCTTTCATGCAGAATCTTAAGGTCCTAGCTCATGTCCAAGGTACCGAAGCCAGATAAAAATCAATAATCGATACCTAAAACTTGAATTGTTCTACTTCTTACTGGCTATTGCATCATCTTAGAAGCTTCATCTGTGTTCTACTATGGTGATTTTAGTGTCTCCGCATACCGCTGCACGCGACATAGCTTTGCAGACCATAAGTACAACCGTTTCAGAGAGAAGAGGGGCCAATGTGACGATCTGGCTTGAAGTCGATTCGATAGCAAATGACGAAAACGGATATCTCAGGTTTTTACTACATATGAACACTTTTCACATTCTCCCGTGCAACTGGGCTGCTAGTCCTCCTTTTATGCAGAATCTTAAAGTCCTGGCTCATGTCCAAGGCACGAAAGCCAGCTAAAGAGTCAATAATCGATACCTAAATCTTGAATTGGATTACTTCTTACTGGTTATTACATCAACGTAGAAGCTTCATCTGTGTTCTACTATGGTGCTTTTACTGTTTCCGCCTACGGCAACACGCGACATAGCTTTGCAGACGATAAGTACAACCGTTTCAGAGAGAAGAGCGGCCAATGTGACGATCTGGCTTTAAGTCGATTCGATAACAAATGACGAAAACGGACGGATTTCTCAGGTTTTTACTACATATGAACACTTTTCACATTCTCCCGTGCAACTCGGCTGCTAGTCCTCCTTTCATGCAGAATCTTAAGGTCCTAGCTCATGTCCAAGGCACCAAAGCCAGCTAAGAAGTCAATAACCGATACCTAAAACTTGAATTGTACTACTTCTTACTGGCTATTACATCATCTTAGGAGCTTCATCTGTGTTCTACTATGGTGCTTTTAGTGTCTCCGAATACCGCAGTACGCGACATAGCTTTGCAGACGATAAGTACAACCGTTTCAGAGAGCAGAGCGGCCAATGTGACGATCTGGCTTTAAGTCGATTCGATAACAAATGACGAAAACGGACGGATTTCTCAGGTTTTTACTACATATGAACACTTTTCACATTGTCCCGTGCAACTCGGCTGCTAGTCCACCTTTCATGCAGAATCTTAACGTCCTAGCTTATGTCCAATGCACCAAAGCCAGCTAAAAAGTCAATAATCGATACCTAAAACTTGAATTGTACTACATCTTACTAAATATTACATCAACTTAGAAGCTTCATCTGTGTTCTACTACGGTGCTTTTAGTTTCTCCGCATATCGCAGCACGCGACATAGTTTTGCAGTCGATAAGCACAACCGTTTTAGAGAGAAGAGCGGCCAATGTGACGATCTGGCTTGAAGTCGATTCGATAACAAATGACGAAAACGGACGGATTTCTCAGGTTTTTACTACATATGAACACTTTTCACATTCTCCCGTGCAACTCGGCTGATAGTTCTCCTTTCATGCAGAATCTTAAGGTCCTTGCTCATGTCCAAGGCACGAAAGCCAGGTAAAAAGTCAATAATCGATACCTAAAACTTGAATTCTACTACTTCTTACTGGCTATTACATCAACTTAGAAGCTTCATCTGTGTTCTACTATGGTGCTTTTAATGTCTCCACATACCGCAGCACTCGACATAGCTTTGCAGACGATAAGTACAACCGTTTCAGAGAGAAGAGTAGCCAATGTGACGATTTGGCTTTAAGTCGATTCGATAACGAATGACGAAAACGGACGGATTTCTCAGGTTTTTACTACATATGAAAACTTTTCACAGTCTCCCGTGCAACTCGGCTGCTAGTCCTTCTTTCATGCACAATGTCAAGGTCCTAGCTCATGTCCAAGGCACCAAAGCCAGCTAAAAAGTCAATAATCGATACCTAAAACTTGAATTGTACTACTTCTTACTGGCTATTACATCAACTTAGAAGCTTCATCTGTGTTCTACTATGGTGCTTTTAGTGTCTCAGCATACCGCAGCACGTGACATAGCTTTGCAGACGATAAGTACAACCGTTTCAGAGAGAAGAGCGGCCAATGTGACGATCTGGCTTTAAGTCGATTCGATAACAAATGACGAAAACGGACGGATTTCTCAGGTTTTTACTACATATGAACACTTTTTACATTCTCTCGTGCAACTCGGCTGCTAGTCCTCCTTTCATGCAGAATCTTAAGGTCCTAGCTCATGTCCAAGGTACCGAAGCCAGATAAAAATCAATAATCGATACCTAAAACTTGAATTGTTCTACTTCTTACTGGCTATTGCATCATCTTAGAAGCTTCATCTGTGTTCTACTATGGTGCTTTTCCTGTTTCCGCCTACGGCAACACGCGACATAGCTTTGCAGACGGTAAGCACAACCGTTTCAGAGAGAAGAGTGGCCAATGTGACGATCTGGCTTTATGTCGATTCGATAGCAAATGACGAAAAAGGACGGATTTCTCAGGTTATTACTACATATGAACACTTTTCACATTCTCCCGTGCAACTCGGCTGCTAGTCTTCCTTTCATGCAGAATCTTAAGGTCCTAGCTCATGTCCAAGGCTCCAAAGCCAGCTAAAAAGTCAATAACCGATACCTAAAACTTGAATTGTACTACTTCTTACTGGCTATTACATCATCTTAGGAGCTTCATCTGTGTTCTACTATGGTGCTTTTAGTGTCTCCGAATACCGCAGTACGCGACATAGCTTTGCAGACGATAAGTACAACCGTTTCAGAGAGCAGAGCGGCCAATGTGACGATCTGGCTTTAAGTCGATTCGATAACAAATGACGAAGACAGACGGATTTCTCAATTTTTTACTACATATGAACACTTTTCACATTCTCCCGTGCAACGCGGCTGCTAGTCCTCCATTCATGCAGAATCTTAAGGTCCTAGCTCGTGTCCAAGGCACCAAAGCCAGCTAAAAGGTCAATATTCAATAACTAAAACTTGAATTGTACTACTTCTTACTGGCTATTACATCAACTTAGAAGCTTGATCTGTGTTCTACTATGGTGCTTTTAGTGTCTCAGCATACCGCAGTACGCGACATAGCTTTGCAGACGATAAGTACAACCGTTTCAGAGAGAAGAGCGGCCAATGTGACGATCTGACTTTAAGTCGATTCAATAACAAATGACGAAAACGGACGGATGTCTCAGGTTTTTACTACATGTGAACACTTTTCACATTCTCCCGTGCAACTGGGCTGCTAGTCCTCCTTTTATGCAGAATCTTAAAGTCCTAGCTCATGTCCAAGGCAAAAGCCAGCTAAAAGTCAATAATCGATTCCTAAAACTTGAATTGTACTACTTCTTACTGGCTATTACATCAACTTAGATGCTTCATCTGTGTTCTACTATGGTGATTTTAGTGTCTCCGTATACCGCAGCACGCGACATAGCTTTGCAGACGATAAGTACAACCGTTTCAGAGAGAAGAGCGGCCAATGTGACGATCTGGCTTTAAGTCGATTCGATAACAAATGACGAAAACGGACGGATTTCTCAGGTTTTTACTACATATAAACACTTTTCACATTCTCCCGTGCAACTCGGCTGCTAGTCCTCCTTTCATGCAGAATCTTAAGGTCCTAGCTCATGTCCAAGGCACCAAAGCCAGCTAAAAAGTCAATAACCGATACCTAAAACTTGAATTGTACTACTTCTTACTGGCTATTACATCATCTTAGGAGCTTCATCTGTGTTCTACTATGGTGCTTTTAGTGTCTCCGAATACCGCAGTACGCGACATAGCTTTGCAGACGATAAGTACAACCGTTTCAGAGAGCAGAGCGGCCAATGTGACGATCTGGCTTTATGTCGATTGGATAGCAAATGACGAAAAATGACGGATTTCTCAGGTTATTACTACATATGACCACTTTTCACATTCTCCCGTGCAACTCGGCTGCTAGTCTTCCTTTCATGCAGAATCTTAAGGTCCTAGCTCATGTCCAAGCACCAAAGCCAGCTAAAAGGTCCATATTCAATACCTAAAACTTGAATTGTACTACTTCTTACTGGCTATTACATCAACTTAGAACCTTGACCTGTGTTCTACTATGGTGCTTTTAGTGTCTCAGCATACCGCAGCACGCGACATAGCTTTGCAGACGATAAGTACAACCGTTTCAGAGAGAAGAGCGGCCAATGTGACGATCTGGCTTTATGTCGATTCGATAACAAATGACGAAAACGGACGGATTTCTAAGGTTTTTACTACATATGAACACTTTTCACATTCTCCCGTGCAAATCGGCTGCTAGTCCTCCTTTCATGCAGAATCTTGAGGTCCTAGCTCATGTCCAAGGCACCAAAGCCAGCTGAAAAGTCAATAATCGATACCTAAATCTTGAATTGGATTACTTCTTACTGGTTATTACATCAACGTAGAAGCTTCATCTGTGTTCTACTATGGTGCTTTTACTGTTTCCGCCTACGGCAACACGCGACATAGCTTTGCAGACGATAAGTACAACCGTTTCAGAGAGAAGAGCGGCCAATGTGACGATCTGGCTTTAAGTCGATTCGATAACAAATGAGGAAAACGGACGGATTTCTCAGGTTTTTACTACATATGAACACTTTTCACATTCTCCCGTGCAACTCGGCTGCTAGTCCTCCTTTCATGCAGAATCTTAAGGTCCTAGCTCATGTCCAAGGCACCAAAGCCAGCTAAGAAGTCAATAACCGATACCTAAAACTTGAATTGTACTACATCTTACTGGATATTGCATCAACTTAGAAGCTTCATCTGTGTTCTACTGTGGTGACTTTAGTGTCACCGCATACCGCAGCACGTGACGTAGCTTTGCAGACGATAAGTACAACCGTTTCAGAGAGAAGAGCGGCCAATGTGACGATCTGGCTTTAAGTCGATTCGATAACAAATGACGAAAACGGACGGATTTCTCAGGTTTTTACTACATATGAACACTTTTCACATTCTCCCGTGCAACTCGGCTGCTAGTCCTCCTTTTATGCAGAATCTTAAGGTCCTAGCTCATGTCCAAGGCACCAAAGCCAGCTAAAAAGTCAATAATCGATACCTAAAACTTGAATTGTACTACTTCTTACTGGGTATTACATCAACTTAGAAGCTTCATCTGAGTTCTATTATGGTGATTTTAGTGTCTCCGCTTACCGCAGCACGCGACATAGCTTTGCAGACGATAAGTACAACCGTTTCAGAGAGAAGAGCGGCCAATGTGACGATCTGGCTTTAAGTCGATTGATAACAAATGACGAAAACGGACGGATGTCTCAGGTTCTTACTACATGTGAACACTTTTGACATTCTCCTGTGCAACTGGGCTGCTAGTCCTCCTTTTATGCAGAATCTTAAAGTCCTAGCTCATTTCCAAGGCACCAAAGCCAGCTAAAAAGTCAATAATCGATACCTAAAACTTGAATTGGACTACTTCTTACTGGCTATTACATCAACTTAGAAGCTTCATCTTTGTTCTACTACGATGCTTTTAGTGTCTCAGCATACCGCAGCACGCGACATAGGTTTGCAGACGATAAGTACAACCGTTTCAGAGAGAAGAGCGTCAAATGTGACGATCTGGCTTTAAGTCGATTCGATAACAAATGACGAAAACGGACGGATTTCTCATGATATTACTACATATGAACACTTTTCACATTCTCCCGTGCAACTCGGCTGCTAGTCCTCCTTTCATGCAGAATCTTAAGGTCCTAGCTCATGTCCAAGGCACCAAAGGCAGCTAAAAGTTCCATATTCATTACCTAAATCTTGAATTGTGCTACTTCTTACTGGCTATTACATCAACTTAGAAGCTTGATCTGTGTTCTACTATAGTGCTTTTAGTGTCTTAGCATACCGCAGCACGCGACATAGGTTTGCAGACGATAAGTACAACCGTTTCAGAGAGCAGAGCGGCCAATGTGACGATCTGGCTTTAAGTCGATTCGATAACAAATGACGAAGACAGACGGATTTCTCAGGTTTTTACTACATATGAACACTTTTCACATTCTCCCGTGCAACGCGGCTGCTAGTCCTCCATTCATGCGGAATCTTAAGGTCCTAGCTCATGTCCAAGGCACCAAAGCCAGCTAAAAGGTCAATATTCAATACCTAAAACTTGAATTGTACTACTTCTTACTGGCTATTACATCATCTTAGGAGCTTCATCTGTGTTCTACTATGGTGCTTTTAGTGTCTCCGAATACCGCAGTACGCGACATAGCTTTGCAGACGATAAGTACAACCGTTTCAGAGAGCAGAGCGGCCAATGTGACGATCTGGCTTTAAGTCGATTCGATAACAAATGACGAAAACGGACGGATTTCTCAGGTTTTTACTACATATGAACACTTTTCACATTGTCCCGTGCAACTCGGCTGCTAGTCCACCTTTCATGCAGAATCTTAACGTCCTAGCTCATGTCCAATGCACCAAAGCCAGCTAAAAAGTCAATAATCGATACCTAAAACTTGAATTGTACTACATCTTACTGGATATTACATCAACTTAGAAGCTTCATCTGTGTTCTACTGTGGTGACTTTAGTGTCACCGCATACCGCAGCACGTGACGTAGCTATGCAGACGATAAGTACAACCGTTTCAGAGAGAAGAGCGGCCAATGTGACGATCTGGCTTTAAGTCGATTCGATAACAAATGACGAAAACGGACGGATTTCTCAGGTTTTTACTACATATGAACACTTTTCACATTCTCCCGTGCAACTCGGCTGCTAGTCCTCCTTTCAGTCAGAATCTCAAGGTCCTAGCTCATGTCCAAGGCACCAAAGCCAGCTAAAAGTTCCATATTCATTACCTAAAACTTGAATTGTGCTACTTCTTACTGGCTATTACATCAACTTAGAAGCTTCATCTGTGTTCTACTATGGTGCTTTTCCTGTTTACGCCTACGGCAACACGCGACATAGCTTTGCAGACGATAAGCACTACCGTTTCAGAGAGAAGAGCGGCCAATTTGACGATCTGGCTTTAAGTCGATTCTATAACGAATGACGAAAACGGACGGATTTCTCAGGTTTTTACTACATATGAACACTTTTCACATTCTCCCGTGCAACTCGGCTGCTAGTCCTCCTTTCATGCAGAATCTTAAGGTCCTAGCTCATGTCCAAGGCACCAAAGCCAGCTAAAAAGTCAATAACCGATACCTAAAACTTGAATTGTACTACTTCTTACTGGCTATTACATCATCTTAGGAGCTTCATCTGTGTTCTACTATGGTGCTTTTAATGTCTCCGAATACCGCAGTACGCGACATAGCTTTGCAGACGATAAGTACAACCGTTTCAGAGAGCAGAGCGGCCAATGTGACGATCTGGCTTTAAGTCGATTCGATAACAAATGACGAAAACGGACGGATTTCTCAGGTTTTTACTACATATGAACACTTTTCACATTGTCCCGTGCAACTCGGCTGCTAGTCCACCTTTCATGCAGAATCTTAACGTCCTAGCTCATGTCCAATGCACCAAAGCCTGCTAAAAAGTCAATAATCGATACCTAAAACTTGAATTGTACTACATCTTACTGGATATTACATCAACTTAGAAGCTTCATCTGTGTTCTACTGTGGTGACTTTAGTGTCACCGCATACCGCAGCACGTGACGTAGCTTTGCAGACGATAAATACAACCGTTTCAGAGAGAAGAGCGGCCAATGTGACGATCTGGCTTTAAGTCGATTCGATAACAAATGACGTAAACGGACGGATTTCTCAGGTTTTTACTACATATGAACACTTTTCACATTCTCCCGTGCACTCGGCTTCTAGTCCTCTTTTTATGCAGAATCTTAAGGTCCTAGCTCATGTCCAAGGCACCAAAGCCAGCTAAAAAGTCAATAATCGATACCTAAAACTTGAATTGTACTACTACTTACTGGGTATTACATCAACTTAGAAGCTTCATCTGAGTTCTATTATGGTGATTTTAGTGTCTCCGCATACCGCAGCACGCGACATAGCTTTGCAGACGATAAGTACAACCGTTTCAGAGAGAAGAGCGGCCAATGTGACGATCCGGCTTTAAGTCGATTGATAACAAATGACGAAAACGGACGGATGTCTCAGGTTCTTACTACATGTGAACACTTTTGACATTCTCCTGTGCAACTGGGCTGCTAGTCCTCCTTTTATGCAGAATCTTAAAGTAATAGCTCATTTCCAAGGCACCAAAGCCAGCTAAAAAGTCAATAATCGATACCTAAAACTTGAATTGGACTACTTCTTACTGGCTATTACATCAACTTAGAAGCTTTATCTTTGTTCTACTACGATGCTTTTACTTTCTCCGCATACCTCAGCACGCGACATAGTTTTGCAGACGATAAGCACAACCGTTTCAGAGAGAAGAGCGGCCAATGTGACGATCTGGCTTTAAGTCGATTCGATAACAAATGACGAAAAAGTACGGATTTCTCAGGTTTTTACTACATATGAACACTTTTCACATTCTCCCGTGCAACTCGGCTGCTAGTCCTCCTTTCAGTCAGAATCTCAAGGTCCTAGCTCATGTCCAAGGCACCAAAGCCAGCTAAAAGTTCCATATTCATTACCTAAAACTTGAATTGTGCTACTTCTTACTGGCTATTACATCAACATAGAAGCTTGATCTGTGTTCTACTATGGTGCTTTTAGTGTCTTAGCATACCGCAGCAAGCGATATAGGTTTGCAGACGATAAGTACAACCGTTTCAGAGAGAAGAGCGGCCAATGTGACGATCTGGCTTTAAGTCGATTCGATAACAAATGACGAAAACGGACGGATTTCTCATGATATTACTACATATGAACAATTTTCACATTCTCCCGTGCAACTCGGCTGCTAGTCCTCCTTTCATGCAGAATGTCAAGGTCTTATCTCATGTCCAAGGCACCAAAGCCAGTTAAAAAGTCAATAATCGATACGTAAATCTTGAATTGGACTACATCTTACCGGCTATTACGTCAACATAGAAGCTTCGTCTGTGTTCTACTATGGTGCTTTTAGTGTCTCCGCATACCGCAGCATGCGTCATAGCTTTGCAGACGATGAGTGCAACCTTTTCAGAGAGAAGTGCGGCCAATGTGACGATCTGGTTTTAAGTCGATTCGATAACAAATGACGAAAACGGACGGATTTCTCAGGTTTTTACTACATATGAACACTTTTCACATTCTCCCGTGCAACTCGGCTGCTAGTCCTCCTTTTATGCAGAATCTTAAAGCCCTAGCTCATGTACAAGGCACCAAAGCCAGCTAAAAAGTCAATAATCGATACCTAAATCTTGAATTGGACTACTTATTACTGGCTATTACATCAACTTAGAAGCTTCATCTGTGTTCTACTATGGTGCTTTTCCTGTTTACGCCTACGGCAACACGCGACATAGCTTTGCAGACGATAAGCACTACCGTTTCAGAGAGAAGAGCGGCCAATTTGACGATCTGGCTTTAAGTCGATTCGATAACGAATGACGAAAAAGGACGGATTTTTCAGGTTATTACTACATATGAACACTTTTCACATTCTCTCGTGCAACTCGGCTGCTAGTCCTCCTTTCATGCAGAATCTTAAGGTCCTAGCTCATGTCCAAGGCACCAAAGCCAGCTAAAAGGTCCATATTCAATACCTATAACTTGAATTGTACTACTTCTTACTGGCTATTACATCAACTTAGAAGCTTCGTCTGTGTTCTACTAGGGTGCTTTTAGTGTCTCCCCACACCACAGCACGCGACATAGCTTTGCAGACGATAAGTACAACCGTTTCAGAGAGAAGAGCGGTCAATGTGACGATCTGGCTTGATGTCGATTCGATAACAAATGACGAAAACGGACGGATTTCTCAGGTGTTTACTACATATGAACACTTTTCACATTCTCCCGTGCAACTCGGCTGCTAGTCCTCCTTTCATGCAGAATCTTAAGGTCCTAGCTCATGTCCAAGGCACCAAAGCCAGCTTAAAAGTCAATAATCGATTCCTAAAACTTGAATTGTACTACTTCTTACTGGCTATTACATCAACTTAGATGCTTCATCTGTGTTCTACTATGGTGATTTTAGTGTCTCCACATACCGCTGCACGCGACATAGCTTTGCAGACGATATGTACAACCGTTTCAGAGAGAAGAGCGGCCAATGTGACGATCTGGCTTTAAGTCGATTCGATAACAAATGACGAAAACGGACGGATTTCTCAGGTTTTTACTACATATGAACACTTTTCACATTCTCACGTGCAACTCGGCTGCTAGTCTTCCTTTCATGCAGAATCTTAAGGTCCTAGCTCATGTCCAAGGTACCGAAGCCAGCTAAAAAGTCAATAATCGATACCTAAAACTTGAAATGTTCTACTTCTTACTGGCTATTGCATCAACTTAGAAGCTTCATCTGTGTTCTACTAAGGTGATTTTAGTGTCTCCGCATACCGCAGCACGCGACATAGCTTTGCAGACGATAAGTACAACCGTTTCAGAAAGAAGAGCGGCCAATGTGACGATCTGGCTTTAAGTCGATTCGATAACAAATGACGAAAACGGACGAATTTCTCAGGTGTTACTACATATGAACACTTTTCACATTCTCCCGTGCAACTCGGCTGCTAGTCCTCCTTTAATGCAGAATGTCAAGGTCCTAGCTCAAGGCCAAGGCACCAAAGCCAGTTAAAAAGTCAATAATCGATACCTAAAACTTGAATTGTACTACTTCTTACTGGCTATTAGATCAACTTAGAAGCTTCGCCTGTGTTCTACTATGGTGCTTTTAGTGTCTCCGCATACCGCAGCACGCGACATAGCTTTGCAGACGATAAGTACAACCGTTTCAGAGAGAAGAGCGGCCAATGTGACGATCTGGCTTTAAGTCGATTCGGTAACAAATGACGAAAACGGACGGATTTCTCAGGTTTTTACTACATATGAACACTTTTCACATTCTCCCGTGCAACTCGGCTGCTAGTCCTCCTTTCATGCAGAATCTTAAGGTCCTAGCTCATGTCCAAGGCACCAAAGCCAGCTAAAAAGACAATAACCGATACCTAAAACTTGAATTGTACTTCTTCTTACTGGCTATTACATCATCTTAGAAGCTTCATCTGTGTTCTACTATGGTGCTTTTAGTGTCTCCGAATACCGCAGTACGCGACATAGCTTTGCAGACGATAAGTACAACCGTTTCAGAGAGAAGAGCGGCCAATGTGACGATCTGGCTTTAAGTCGATTACATAACAAATGACGAAAACGGACGGATTTCTCAGGTTTTTACTACATATGAACACTTTTCACATTCTCCCGTTCAACTGGGCTGCTAGTCCTCCTTTTATGCAGAAACTTTAAGTCCTAGCTCATGTCCAAGGCACGAAAGCCAGCTAAAAAGTCAATAATCGATACCTAAATCTTGAATTGGACTACTTCTTACTGGCTATTACATCAACTTAGAAGCTTCGTCTGTGTTCTACTATGGTACTTTTCCTGTTTCCGCCTACGGCAACACGCGACATAGCTTTGCAGACGATAAGTACAACCGTTTCAGAGAGAAGAGCGGCAAATGTGACGATCTGTCTTTAAGTCGTTTCGATAAATAATGACGAAAACGGACGGATTACTCAGGTTTTTACTACATATGAACACTTTTCACATTCTCCCGCGCAACTCGGCTGCTAGTCCTCCTTTCATGCAGAATCTTAAAGTCCTAGCTCATGTCCAAGGCACCAAAGCCAGCTAAAAAGTCAATAATCGATTCCTAAAACTTGAATTGTACTTCTTCTTACTGGCTATCACATCAACTTAGATGCTTCATCTGTGTTCTACTATGGTGATTTTAGTGTCTCCACATACCGCTGCACGCGACATTGCTTTGCAGACGATATGTACAACCGTTTTAGAGAGAAGAGCGGCCAATGTGACCATCTGGCTTTAAGTCGATTCGATAACAAATGACGAAAACGGACTGATTTCTCAGGTTTTTACTACATATGAACACTTTTCACATTCTGACGTGCAACTCGGCTGCTAGTCCTCCTTTCATGCAGAATCTTAAGGTCCTAGCTAATGTGCAAGGTACCGAAGCCAGCTAAAAAGTCAATAATCGATACCTAAAACTTGAATTCTTCTACTTCTTACTGGCTATTGCATCAACTTAGAAGCTTCATCTGTGTTCTACTATGGTGATTTTAGTGTCTCCGCATACCGCAGCACGCGACATAGCTTTGCAGACGATAAGTACAACCGTTTCAGAGAGAAGAGCGGCCAATGTGACGATCTGGCTTTAAGTCGATTCGATTACAAATGAAGAAAACGGACGGATTTCTCAGGTTTTTAATACATATGAACACTTTTCACATTCTCCCGTGCAACTCGGCTGCTAGTCCTCATTTCATGCAGAATCTTAAAGTCCTAGCACATGTCCAAGGCACCAAAGCCAGCTAAAAAGTCAATAACCGATACCTAAAACTTGAATTGTACTACTTCTAACTGGCTGTTACATCATCTCAGGAGCTTCATCTGTGTTCTACTATGGTGCTTTTAGTGTCTCCGAATACCGCAGTACGCGACATAGCTTTGCAGACGATAAGAAAACACTTCAGAGAGAAGAGCGGCCAATGTGACGATCTGGCTTTAAATCGATTCGATAACAAATGACGAAAACGGACGGATTTCTCAGGTTTGTACTACATATGAACACTTTTCACATTCTCCCGTGCAACTCGGCTGCTAGTCCTCCTTTCATGCAGAATCTTAAGGTCCAAGCTCATGTCCAAGGCACCAAAGCCAGCTAAAAAGTCAATAATCAATACCTAAAACTTGAATTGTACTACTTCTTACTGGCTATTACATCAACTTAGAAGCTTCATCTGTGTTCTACTACGGTGCTTTTAGTTTCTCCGCATACCGCAGCACGCGACATAATTTTGCAGTCGATAAGTACAACCGTTTCAGAGAGAAGGGCGGCCAATGTGTCGATCTGGCTTTAAGTCGATTCGATAACAAATGACGAAAACGGACGGATTTCTAAAATTTTTACTACATATGAACACTTTTCACATTCTCCCGTGCAACTCGGCTGCTAGTCCTCCTTTCATGAAGAATGTTAAGGTCCTAGCTCATGTCCAAGGCACCAAAGCCAGCTAAAATGTCAATAATCGATACCTTAAACTTGAATTGTACTACTTCTTACTGGGTATTACATCAACTTAGAAGCTTCATCTGTGTTCTACTATGGTGCTTTTAGTGTCTCCACATACCGCAGTACGCGACATAGCTTTGCAGACGATAAGTACAACCGTTTCAGAGAGAAGAGCGGCCAATGTGACGATCTGGCTTTAAGTCGATTCGATAACAAATGACGAAAACGGACGGATTTCTCAGGTTTTTACTACATATGAACACTTTTCACATTCTCCCGTGGAACTCGGCTGCTAGTCCTCGTTTCATGCAAAATCTTTAGGTCCTAGCTCATGTCCAATGCACCAAAGCCAGCTAAAAAGTCAATAATCGATACCTAGAACTTGAATTGTACTACTTCTTACTGGATATTACATGAACTTAGTAGCTTCATCTGTGTTCTACTGTGGTGATTTTAGTGTCACCGCATACCGCATCACGTGAAATTGCTTTGCAGGCGATAAGCACAACGGTTTCAGAGAGAAAAGCATCCGATGTGACGATCTGGCTTTAAGTCGATTCGATAACAAATGACGAAAACGGACGGATTTCTAAGGTTTTTACTACATATGAACACTTTTCACATTCTCCCGTGCAACCCGGCTGCTAGTCCTCCTTTCATGAAGAATGTTAAGGTCCTAGCTCATGTCCAAGGCACCAAAGCCAGCTAAAATGTCAATAATCGATACCTTAAACTTGAATTGTACTACTTCTTACTGGCTATTACATCAACTTAGAAGCTTCATCTGTGTTCTACTATGGTGCTTTTAGTGTCCCCACATACCGCAGCACGCGACATAGCTTTGCAGACGATAAGTACAACCGTTTCAGAGAGAAGAGCGGCCAATGTGACGATCTGGCTTTAAGTCGATTCGATAACAAATGACGAAAACGGACGTATTTCTAAGGTTTTTACTACATATGAACACTTTTCACATTCTCCCGTGCAACTCGGCTGCTAGTCCTCCTTTCATGCAGAATCTTAAGGTCCAAGCTCATGTCCAAGGCACCAAAGCCAGCTAAAAAGTCAATAATCAATACCTAAAACTTGAATTGTACTACTTCTTACTGGCTATTACATCAACTTAGAAGCTTCATCTGTGTTCTACTACGGTGCTTTTAGTTTCTCCGCATACCGCAGCACGCGACATAATTTTGCAGTCGATAAGTACAACCGTTTCAGAGAGAAGGGCGGCCAATGTGTCGATCTGGCTTTAAGTCGATTCGATAACAAATGACGAAAACGGACGGATTTCTAAAATTTTTACTACATATGAACACTTTTCACATTCTCCCGTGCAACTCGGCTGCTAGTCCTCCTTTCATGAAGAATGTTAAGGTCCTAGCTCATGTCCAAGGCACCAAAGCCAGCTAAAATGTCAATAATCGATACCTTAAACTTGAATTGTACTACTTCTTACTGGGTATTACATCAACTTAGAAGCTTCATCTGTGTTCTACTATGGTGCTTTTAGTGTCTCCACATACCGCAGTACGCGACATAGCTTTGCAGACGATAAGTACAACCGTTTCAGAGAGAAGAGCGGCCAATGTGACGATCTGGCTTTAAGTCGATTCGATAACAAATGACGAAAACGGACGGATTTCTCAGGTTTTTACTACATATGAACACTTTTCACATTCTCCCGTGGAACTCGGCTGCTAGTCCTCGTTTCATGCAAAATCTTTAGGTCCTAGCTCATGTCCAATGCACCAAAGCCAGCTAAAAAGTCAATAATCGATACCTAGAACTTGAATTGTACTACTTCTTACTGGATATTACATGAACTTAGTAGCTTCATCTGTGTTCTACTGTGGTGATTTTAGTGTCACCGCATACCGCATCACGTGAAATTGCTTTGCAGGCGATAAGCACAACGGTTTCAGAGAGAAAAGCATCCGATGTGACGATCTGGCTTTAAGTCGATTCGATAACAAATGACGAAAACGGACGGATTTCTAAGGTTTTTACTACATATGAACACTTTTCACATTCTCCCGTGCAACCCGGCTGCTAGTCCTCCTTTCATGAAGAATGTTAAGGTCCTAGCTCATGTCCAAGGCACCAAAGCCAGCTAAAATGTCAATAATCGATACCTTAAACTTGAATTGTACTACTTCTTACTGGCTATTACATCAACTTAGAAGCTTCATCTGTGTTCTACTATGGTGCTTTTAGTGTCCCCACATACCGCAGCACGCGACATAGCTTTGCAGACGATAAGTACAACCGTTTCAGAGAGAAGAGCGGCCAATGTGACGATCTGGCTTTAAGTCGATTCGATAACAAATGACGAAAACGGACGTATTTCTAAGGTTTTTACTACATTTGAACACTTTTCACATTCTCCCGTGCAACTCGGCTGCCAGTCCTCCTTTCATGCAGAATATTAAGGTCCTAGCTCATGTCCAAGGCACCAAAGCCAGCTAAAAATTCAATATTCAGTACCTAAAACTTGAATTGTACTACTTCTTACTGGCTATTACATCAACTTAGAAGCTTGATCTGTGTTGTACTATGGTGATTTTAGTGTCACCGCATACCGCAGCACGTGAAATTGCTTTGCAGGCGATAAGCACAACCGTTTCAGAGAGAAGAGCAGCCAATGTGACGATCTGGCTTTAAGTCGATTCGATAACAAATGACGAAAACGGACGGATTTCTCAGGTTTTTACTACATATGAACACTTTTCACATTCTCCCGTGCAACTCGGCTGCTAGTCCTCCTTTCATGCAGAATGTCAAGGTCCTAGCTCATGGCCAAGGCACCAAAGCCAGTTAAAAAGTCAATAATCGATACCTAAAACTTGAATTGTACTACTTCTTACTGGATATTACATCAACTTAGAAGCTTCGTCTGTGTTCTACTATGGTGCTTTTCCTGTTTCCGCTTACGGCAACACGTGACATAGCTTTGCAGACGATAAGTACAACCGTTTCAGAGAGAAGAGCGGCCAATGTGACGATCTGGCTTAACGTCGATTCGATAACAAATGACGAAAACGGACGGATTTCTCAGGTTTTTACTACATATGAACACTTTTCACATTCTCCCGTGCAACTCGGCTGTTAGTCCTCCTTTCATGCAGAATCTTAAGGTCCTAGCACATGTCCGAGGCACCAAAGCCAGCTAAAAAGTCAATAACCGATACCTAAAACTTGAATTGTACTACATCTTACTGGCTATTACATCATCTTAGGAGCTTCATCTGTGTTCTACTATGGTGATTTTAGTGTCTCCGAATACCGCAGTACGCGACATAGCTTTGCAGACGATAAGTACAACCGTTTCAGAGAGAAGAGCGGCCAATGTGACGATCTGGCTTGAAGTCGATTCGATAACAAATGACGAAAACGGACGGATTTCTCAGGTTTTTACTACATATGAACACTTTTCACATTCTCCCGTGCAACTCGGCTGCTAGTCCTCCTTTCATGCAGAATGTTAAGGTCCTAGATCATGTCCAATGCACCAAAGCCAGCTAAAAAGTCAATAATCGATACCTAAAACTTGAATTGTACTGCTTCTTACTGGATATTACATCAACTAAGAAGCTTCATCTGTGTTCTACTGTGGTGATTTTAGTGTCTCCGCATACCGCAGCACGGGACATAGAGTTGCAGACGATAAGTACAACCGTTTCAGGGAGAAGAGCGGCCAATGTGACGTTCTGGCTTTAAGTCGATTCGATAACAAATGACGAAAACGGACGGTTTTCTGAGGTTTTTACTACATATGAACACTTTTCACATTCTCCCGTGCAACTCGGCTGCTAGTCCTCCTTTCATGAAGAATGTTAAGGTCCTAGCTCATGTCCAAGGGTCCAAAGCCAGCTAAAAAGTCAATAATCGATACCTTAAACTTGAATTGTACTACTTCTTACTGGGTATTACATCAACTTAGAAGCTTCATCTGTGTTCTACTATGGTGCTTTTCCTGTTTCCGCCTACGGCAACACGCGACATAGCTTTGCAGACGATAAGCACAACCGCTTCAGAGAGAAGAGCGGCCAATGAGACGATCTGGCTTTAAGTCGATTCGCTAACAAATGACGAAAGAGGACGGATTTCTAAGTTTATTACTACATATGAACACTTTTCACATTCTCCCGTGCAACTCGGCTGCTAGTCCTCCTTTCATGCAGAATCTTAAGGTCCTAGCTCATGTCCAAGGCACCAAAGCCAGCTAAAAAGTCAATAATCGCTTCCTAAAACTTGAATTGTACTACTTCTTACTGGCTATTACATCAACTTAGATGCTTCATCTGTGTTCTACTATGGTGATTTTAGTGTCTCCGCATACCGCAGCACGGGACATAGCGTTGCAGACGATAAGTACAACCGTTTCAGGGAGAAGAGCGGCCAATGTGACGTTCTGGCTTTAAGTCGATTCGATAACAAATGACGAAAACGGACGGTTTTCTGAGGTTTTTACTACATATGAACACTTTTCACATTCTCCCGTGCAACTCGGCTGCTAGTCCTCCTTTCATGAAGAATGTTAAGGTCCTAGCTCATGTCCAAGGGTCCAAAGCCAGCTAAAAAGTCAATAATCGATACCTTAAACTTGAATTGTACTACTTCTTACTGGGTATTACATCAACTTAGAAGCTTCATCTGTGTTCTACTATGGTGCTTTTCCTGTTTCCGCCTACGGCAACACGCGACATAGCTTTGCAGACGATAAGCACAACCGCTTCAGAGAGAAGAGCGGCCAATGAGACGATCTGGCTTTAAGTCGATTCGCTAACAAATGACGAAAGAGGACGGATTTCTAAGTTTATTACTACATATGAACACTTTTCACATTCTCCCGTGCAACTCGGCTGCTAGTCCTCCTTTCATGCAGAATCTTAAGGTCCTAGCTCATGTCCAAGGCACCAAAGCCAGCTAAAAGGTCCATATTCAATACCTAAAACTTGAATTGTACTACTTCTTACTGGCTATTACATCAACTTAGAAGCTTGATCTGTGTTCTACTATGGTGCTTTTAGTGTCTCAGCATGCCGCAGCACGCGACATAGCTTTTCAGACGATAAGTACAACCGTTTCAGAGAGAAGTGCGGCCAATGTGACAATCTGTCTTTAAGTCGATTCGATAACAAATGACGAAAACGGACGGATTACTCAGGTTTTTACTACATATGAACACATTTCACATTCTCCCGCGCAACTCGGCTGCTAGTCCTCCTTTCATGCAGAATCTTAAAGTCCTAGCTCATGTCCAAGGCACCAAAGCCAGCTAAAAAGTCAATAATCGCTTCCTAAAACTTGAATTGTACTACCTCTTACTGGCTATTACATCAACTTAGATGCTTCATCTGTGTTCTACTATGGTGATTTTAGTGTCTCCACATACCGCAGCACGTGACATAGCTTTGCAGACGATATGTACAAACGTTTCAGAGAGAAGAGCGGCCAATGTGACGATCTGGCTTTAAGTCGATTCGATAACAAATGACGAAAACGGTCGGATTTCTCAGGTTTTTACTACATATGAACACTTTTCACATTCTCCCGTGGAACTCGGCTGCTAGTCCACCTTTCATGCAGAATCTTAAGGTCCTAGCTCATGTCCAATGCACCAAAGCCAGCTAAAAAGTCAATAATCGATACCTGAAACTTGAATTGTACTACTTCTTACTGGCTATTATATCAGCTTAGAAGCTTCGTCTGTGTTCTACTATGGTGCTTTTAGTGTCTCCACATAGCGCAGCACGCGACATAGCTTTGCAGACGGTAAGTACAACCGTTTCAGAGAGAAGAGCGGCCAATGTGACGATCTGGCTTTACGTCGATTTGATAACAAATGACGGAAACGGACGGATTTCTCAGGTTTTTACTACATATGAACACTTTTGACATTCTCCCGTGCAACTCGGCTGCTAGTCCTCCTTTCATGCAGAATCTTAAGGTCCTAGCTCATGTCCAAGGCACCAAAGCCAGCTAAAAAGTCAATAACCGATACCTAAAACTTGAATTGTACTACTTCTTACTGGCTATTACATCATCTTAGGCGCTTCATCTGTGTTCTACTATGGTGCTTTTAGTGTCTCCGAATATCGCAGTACGCGACATAGCTTTGCAGACGATAAGTACAACCGTTTCAGAGAGAAGAGCGGCCAATTCGACGATCTGGCTTTAAGTCGATTCGATAACAAATGAAGAAAACGAACGGATTTCTCAGGTTATTACTACATATGAACACTTTTCACATTCTCCCGTGCAACTCGGCTGCTAGTCCTCCTTTCATGCAGAATCTTAAGGTCCTAGCTCATGTCCAAGGCACCAAAGCCAGCTAAAAAGTCAATAATCAATACCTAAAACTTGAATTGTACTACTTCTTACTGGCTATTACATCAACTTAGAAGCTTCATCTGTGTTCTACTACGGTGCTTTTAGTTTCTCCGCATACCGCAGCACGCGACATAGTTTTGCAGACGATAAGTACAACCATTTCAGAGAGAAGAGCTGCCAATGTGACGATCTGGCTTTAAGTCGATTCGATAACAAATGACGAAAACGGACGGATTTCTAAGGTTTTTACTACATATGAACACTTTTCACATTCTCCCGTGCAACTCGGCTGCTAGTCCTCCTTTCATGAAGAATGTTAAGGTCCTAGCTCATGTCCAAGGGTCCAAAGCCAGCTAAAAAGTCAATAATCGATACCTTAAACTTGAGTTGTACTACTTCTTACTGGGTATTACATCAACTTAGAAGCTTCATCTGTGTTCTACTATGGTGCTTTTAGTGTCTCCACATACCGCAGCACGCGACATAGTTTTGCAGACGATAAGTACAACCGTTTCAGAGAGAAGAGCGGCCAATGTGACGATCTGGTTTTAAGTCGATTCGATAACAAATGACGAAAACGGACGGATTTCTCAGGTTTTTACTACATATGAACACTTTTCACATTCTCCCGTGCAACTGGGCTGCTAGTCCTCCTTTTATGCAGAATCTTAAAGTCGTAGCTAATGTCCAAGGCACGAAAGCCAGCTAAAAAGTCAATAATCGATACCTAAATCTTGAATTGGACTACTTCTTACTGGCTATTACATCAACTTAGAAGCTTCATCTGTGTTCTACTATGGTGCTTTTCCTGTTTCCGCCTACGGCAACACGCGACATAGCTTTGCAGACGATAAGCACAACCGTTTCAGAGAGAAGAGCGGACAATGTGACGATCTGGCTTTAAGTCGATTCGCTAACAAATGAGGAGAAAGGACGGATTTCTAAGGTTATTACTACATATGAACACTTTTCACATTCTCCCGTGCAACTCGGCTGCTAGTCCTCCTTTCATGCAGAATCTTAAGGTCCTAGCTCATGTCCAAGGCACCGAAGCCGGCTAAAAGGTCCATATTCAATACCTAAAACTTGAATTGTACTACTTCTTACTGGCTATTACATCAACTTAGAAGCTTGATCTGTGTTCTACTATGGTGCTTTTAGTGTCTCAGCATGCCGCAGCACGCGACATAGCTTTTCAGACGATAAGTACAACCGTTTCAGAGAGAAGAGCGGCCAATGTGACGATCTGTCTTTAAGTCGATTCGATAACAAATGACGAAAACGGACGGATTACTCAGGTTTTTACTACAAATGAACACTTTTCACATTCTGACGTGCAACTCGGCTGCTAGTCCTCCTTTCATGCAGAATCTTAAGGTCCTAGCTCATGTCCAAGGTAGCGAAGCCAGCTAAAAAGACAATAATCGATACCTAAAACTTGAATTGTTCTACTTCTTACTGGCTATTGCATCAACTTAGAAGCTTCATCTGTGTTCTACTATGGTGATTTTAGTGTCTCCGCATACCGCAGCACGCGACATAGCATTGCAGACGATAAGTACAACCGTTTCAGAGAGAAGAGCGGCCAATGTGACGATCTTGCTTTAAGTCGATTCGATAACAAATGACGAAAACGGACGGATTTCTCAGGTTTTTACTACATATGAACACTTTTCACATTCTCCCGTGCAACTCGGCTGCTAGTCCTCCTTTCATGCAGTATCTTAAGGTCCTAGCTCATGTCCAAGGCACCAAAGCCAGCTAAAAAGTCAATAATCGATACGTAAAACTTGAATTGTACTACTTCTTACTGGCTATTACATCAACTTAGAAGCTTCATCTGTGTTCTACTACGGTGCTTTTAGTTTCTCCGCATACCGCAGCACGCGACATAGTTTTGCAGACGATAAGTACAACTGTTTCAGAGAGAAGAGCGGCCAATGTGACGATCTGGCTTTAAGTCGATTCGATAACAAATGAGGAAAACGGACGGATTTCTCAGGTTTTTACTACATATGAACACTTTTCACATTCTCCCGTGCAACTCGGCTGCTAGTCCTGCTTTCATGCAGAATCTTAAGGACCTAGCTCATGTCCAAGGCACCAAAGCCAGCTAAAAAGTCAATAACCGATACCTAAAACTTGAATTGTACTACTTCTTACTGGCTATTGCATCATGTTAGGAGCTTCATCTGTGTTCTACTATGGTGCTTTTAGTGTCTCCGAATACCGCAGTACGCGACATAGCATTGCAGACGATAAGTACAACCGTTTCAGAGAGAAGAGCTGACAATGTGACGATCTGGCTTTAAGTCGATTCGATAACAAATGACAAAAAAGAACGGATTTCTCAGGTTATTACTACATATGAACACTTTTCACATTCTCCCGTGCAACTCGGCTGCTAGTCCACCTATTATGCAGAATCTTAAAGTCCTAGATCATGTCCAAGGCACCAAAGCCAGCTAAAAAGTCAATAATCGATACCTAAAACTTGAATTGTACTACTTCTTACTGGCTATTATATCAACTTTGAAGCTTCATCTGTGTTCTATTATGGTGCTTTTCCTGTTTCCACCTAAAGCAACTCGCGACATAGCTTTGCAGACGATAAGTACAACCGTTTCAGAGAGAGGAGCGGCCAATGTGACGATCTGGCTTTACGTCGATTTGATAACAAGTGACGAAAACGGACGGATTTCTCAGGTTTTTACTACATATGAACACTTTTGACATTCTCCCGTGCAACTCGGCTGCTAGTCCTCCTTTCATGCAGAATCTTAAGGTCCTAGCTCATGTCCAAGGCACCAAAGCCAGCTAAAAAGTCAATAACCGATACCTAAAACTTGAATTGTACTACTTCTTACTGGCTATTACATCATCTTAGGAGCTTCATCTGTGTTCTACTATGGTGCTTTTAGTGTCTCCGAATTTCGCAGTACGCGACATAGCTTTGCAGACGATAAGTACAACCGTTTCAGAGAGAAGAGCTGCCAATGTGACGAT
This sequence comes from Schistocerca gregaria, assembly GCF_023897955.1. Lineage (NCBI taxonomy): Eukaryota > Metazoa > Arthropoda > Insecta > Orthoptera > Acrididae > Schistocerca > Schistocerca gregaria. Next base: position 2,432,101 of record NW_026061860.1, on the reverse strand, counting down.
CTGGCTTTAAGTCGATTCGATAACAAATGACGAATAAGGACGGTTTTCTCAGGTTATTACTACATATGAACACTTTTCACATTCTCCCGTGCAACTCGGCTGCTAGACCTCCTATTATGCAGAATCTTAAAGTCCTAGCTCATGTCCAAGGCACCAAAGCCAGCTAAAATTCAATAATCGATACCTAAAACTTGAATTGTACTACTTCTTACTGGATATTACATCAACTTAGAAGCTTCATCTGTGTTCTACTGTGGTGATTTTAGTGTCTCCGCATACCGCAGCACGTGACATAGCTTTGCAGACGATAAGTACAACCGTTTCAGAGAGAAGAGCGGCCAATGTGACGATCTGTCTTTAAGTCGAATCGATAACAAATGACGAAAACGGACAGATTATTCAGGTTTTTACTACATATGAACACATTTCACATTCTCCCGCGCAACTCGGCTGCTAGTCCTCCTTTCATGCAGAATCTTAAAGTCCTAGCTCATGTCCAAGGCACCAAAGCCAGCTAAAAAGTCAATAATCGATTCCTAAAACTTGAATTGTACTACTTCTTACTGGCTATTACATCAACTTAGATGCTTCATCTGTGTTCTACTATGGTGATTTTAGTGTCTCCACATACCGCTGCCCGCGACATAGCTTTGCAGACGATATGTACAAACGTTTCAGAGAGAAGAGCGGCCAATGTGACCATCTGGCTTTAAGTAGATTCGATAACAAATGACGAAAACGGACGGATTTCTCAGGTTTTTACTACATATGAACTTTTTTCACATTCTGACGTGCAACTCGGCTGCTAGTCCTCCTTTCATGCAGAATCTTAAGGTCCTAGCTCATGTCCAAGGTACCGAAGCCAGCTAAAAAGGCAATAATCGATACCTAAAACTTGAATTGTTCTACTTCTTACTGGCTATTGCATCAACTTAGAAGCTTCATCTGTGTTCTACTAAGGTGATTTTAGTGTCTCCGCATACCGCAGCACGCGACATAGCTTTGCAGACGATAAGTACAACCGTTTCAGAGAGAAGAGCGGCCAATGTGACGATCTGGCTTTAAGTCGATTCGATAACAAATGACGAAAACGGACGGATTTCTCAGGTTTTTACTACATATGAACACTTTTCACATTCTCCCGTGCAACTCGGCTGCTGGTCCTCCTTTCATGCAGAATGTCAAGTTCCTAGCTCATGGCCAAGGCACCAAAGCCAGTTAAAAAGTTAATAATCGATACCTAAAACTTGAATTGTACTACGTCTTACTTGCTATTACATCAACTTAGAAGCTTCGTCTGTGTTCTACTATGGTGCTTTTCCTGTTTCCGCCTACGGCAACACGTGACATAGCTTTGCAGACGATAAGTACAACCGTTTCAGAGAGAAGAGCGGCCAATGTGACGATCTGGCTTTAAGTCGATTCGATAACAAATGACGAAAACGGACGGATTTCTCAGGTTTTTACTACATATGAACACTTTTCACATTCTCCCGTGCAACTCGGCTGCTAGTCCTCCTTTCATGCAGAATCTTAAGGTCCTAGCTCATTTCCAAGGCACCAAAGCCAGCTAAAAAGTCAATAATCGATACGTAAAACTTGAATTGTACTACTTCTTACTGGCTATTACATCAACTTAGAAGCTTCATCTGTGTTCTACTACGGTGCTTTTAGTTTCTCCGCATACCGCAGCACGCGACATAGTTTTGCAGACGATAAGTACAACCGTTTCAGAGAGAAGAGCGGCCAATGTGACGATCTGGCTTTAAGTCGATTCGATAACAAATGAGGAAAACGGACGGATTTCTCAGGTTTTTACTACATATGAACACTTTTCACATTCTCCCGTGCAACTCGGCTGCTAGTCCTCCTTTCATGCAGAATCTTAAGGACCTAGCTCATGTCCAAGGCACCAAAGCCAGCTAAAAAGTCAATAACCGATACCTAAAACATGAACTGTACTACTTCTTACTGGCTATTACATCATCTTAGGAGCTTCATCTGTGTTCTACTATGGTGCTTTTAGTGTCTCCGAATACCGCAGTACGCGACATAGCTTTGCAGACGATAAGTACAACCGTTTCAGAGAGAAGAGCTGACAATGTGACGATCTGGCTTTAAGTCGATTCGATAACAAATGACAAAAAAGAACGGATTTCTCAGGTTATTACTACATATGAACACTTTTCACATTCTCCCGTGCATCTCGGCTGCTAGTCCTCCTATTATGCAGAATCTTAAAGTCCTAGCTCATGTCCAAGGCACCAAAGCCAGCTAAAAAGGCAATAATCGATACCTAAAACTTGAATTGGACTACTTCTTACTGGGTATTACATCAACTTAGAAGCTTCATCTGTGTTCTATTATGGTGCTTTTCCTGTTACCGCCTAAAGCAACTCGCGACATAGCTTTGCAGACGATAAGTACAACCGTTTCAGAGAGAAGAGCGGCCAATGTGACGATCTGGCTTTAAGTCGATTCGATAACAAATGACGAAAACGGACGGATTTCTCAGGTTTTTACTACATATGAACACTTTTCACATTCTCCCGTGCAACTCGGCTGCTAGTCCTCCGTTCATGCAGAATCTTAAGGTCCTAGCTCATGTCCAAGGCACCTAAGCCAGCTAAAAAGTCAATAACCGATACCTAAAACTTGAATTGTACTTCTTCTTACTGGCTATTACATCATCTTAGAAGCTTCATCTGTGTTCTACTATGGTGCTTTTAGTGTCTCCGAATACCGCAGTACGCGACATAGTTTTGCAGACGATAAGTACAACCGTTTCAGAGAGAAGAGCGGCCCATGTGACGATCTGGCTTTAAGTCGATTCGATAACAAATGACGAAAACGGACGGATTTCTCAGGTTTTTGCTACATATGAACACTTTTCACATTCTCCCGTGCAACTCGGCTGCTAGTCCACCTTTCATGCAGAATATTAAGGTCCTAGCTCATGTCCAATGCACCAAAGCCAGCTAAAAAGTCAATAATCGATACCTAAAACTTGAATTGTACTACTTCTTACTGGATATTACATCAACTTAGAATCTTCATCTGTGTTCTACTGTGGTGATTTTAGTGTCTCCGAATACCGCAGCACGCGACATAGCTTTGCAGACGATAAGTACATCCGTTTCACAGAGAAGAGCGGCCAATGTGACGATCTGGCTTTAAGTCGATTCGATAACAAATGACGAAAACGGACGGATTTCTCAGGTTTTTACTACATTTGAACAGTTTTCACATTCTCCCGTGCAACTCGGCTGCTAGTCCTCCTTTCATGCAGAATATTAAGGTCCTAGCTCATGTCCAAGGCACCAAAGCCAGCTAAAAATTCAATATTCAGTACCTTATACTTGAATTTTACTACTTCTTACTGGCTGTTACATCAACTTAGAAGCTTGATCTGTGTTCTACTATGGTGCTTTTAGTGTCCCAGCATACCGCAGCACGCGACATAGCATTGCAGACGATAAGTACAACCGTTTCAGAGAGAAGAGCGGCCAATGTGACGATCTAGCTTTAAGTCGATTCGATAACAAATGACGAAAACGGACGGATTTCTAAGGTTTTTACTACATATGAACACTTTTCACATTCTCCCGTGCAACTCGGTTGCAAGTCCTCCTTTCATGCAGAATCTTAAGGTCCTAGCTCATGTCCAATGCACCAAAGCCAGCTAAAAAGTCAGTAATCGATATCTAAAACTTGAATTGTACTACTTCTTACTGGATATTACATCAACTTAGAAGCTTCATCTGTGTTCTACTGTGGTGATTTTAGTGTCTCCGCATACCGCAGCACGTGACATAGCTTTGCAGACGATAAGTACAACCGTTTCAGAGAGAAGAGCGGCCAATGTGACGATCTGGCTTTAAGTCGATTCGATAACAAATGACGAAAACGGACGGATTTCTCAGGTTTTTACTACATTTGAACAGTTTTCACATTCTCCCGTGCAACTCGGCTGCTAGTCCACCTTTCATGCAGAATATTAAGGTCCTAGCTCATGTCCAATGCACCAAAGCCAGCTAAAAAGTCAATAATCGATACCTAAAACTTGAATTGTACTACTTCTTACTGGATATTACATCTACTTAGAAGCTTCATCTGTGTTCTACTGTGGTGATTTTAGTGTCTCCGCATACCGCAGCACGTGACATAGCTTTGCAGACGATAAGTACAACCGTTTCAGAGAGAAGAGCGGCCAATGTGACGATCTGGCTTTAAGTCGATTCGATAACAAATGACGAAAACGGACGGATTTCTCAGGTTTTTACTACATATGAACACTTTTCACATTCTCCCGTGCAACTCGGCTGCTAGTCCTCCTTTCATGCAGAATCTTAAGGACCTAGCTCATGTCCAAGGCACCAAAGCCAGCTAAAAAGTCAATAACCGATACCTAAAACTTGAATTGTACTACTTCTTAGTGGCTATTACATCATCTTAGGAGCTTCATGTGTGTTCTACTATGGTGCTTTTAGTGTCTCCGAATACCGCAGTACGCGACATAGCTTTGCAGACGATAAGTACAACCGTTTCAGAGAGAAGAGCGGCCAATGTGACGATCTGGCTTTACGTCGATTCGATAACAAATGACGAAAACGAACGGATTTCTCAGGTTTATACTACATATGACCACTTTTCACATTCTCCCGTGCAACTCGGCTGCTAGTCCTCCTTTCATGCAGAATCTTAAGGTCCTAGCTCATGTCCAAATCACCAAAGCCAGCTAAAAAGTCAATAATCAATACCTAAAACTTGAATTGTACTACTTCTTACTGGCTATTACATCAACTTAGAAGCTTCATCTTTGTTCTACTACGGTGCTTTTAGTTTCTCCGCATACCGCAGCACGCGACATAGTTTTGCAGACGATAAGTACAACCATTTCAGAGAGAAGAGCTGACAATGTGACGATCTGGCTTTAAGTCGATTTGATAACAAATGACAAAAAAGAACGGATTTCTCAGGTTATTACTACATATGAACACTTTTCACATTCTCCCGTGCAACTCGGCTGCTAGTCCTCCTATTATGCAGAATCTTAAGGTCCTAGCTAATGTGCAAGACACCAAAGCCAGCTAAAAATTCAATATTCAGTACCTTATACTTGAATTTTACTACTTCTTACTGGCTATTACATCAACTTAGAAGCTTGATCTGTGTTCTACTATGGTGCTTTTAGTGTCTCAGCATACCCCAGCACGCGACATAGCATTGCAGACGATAAGTACAACCGTTTCAGAGAGAAGAGCGGCCAATGTGTCGATCTGGCTTTAAGTCGATTCGATAACAAATGACGAAAACGGACGGATTTCTAAGGTTTTTACTACATATGAACACTTTTCACATTCTCCCGTGCAACTCGGTTGCAAGTCCTCCTTTCATGCAGAATCTTAAGGTCCTAGCTCATGTCCAAGGCACCAAAGCCAGCTAAAAAGTCAATAATCGATACCTAAAACTTGAATTGTACTACTTCTTACTGGCTATTACATCAACTTAGAAGCTTCATCTGTGTTCTACTGTGGTGATTTTAGTGTCTCCGCATACCGCAGCACGTGACATAGCTTTGCAGACGATAAGTACAACCGTTTCAGAGAGAAGAGCGTCCAATGTGACGATCTGGCTTTAAGTCGATTCGATAACTAATGACGAAAACGGATGGAATTCTAAGGTTTTTACTACATATGAACACTTTTCACATTCTCCCGTGCAACTCGGCTGCTTGTCCTCCTTTCATGAAGAATGTTAAGGTCCTAGCTCATGTCCAAGGGACCAAAGCCAGCTAAAAAGTCAATAATCGATGCCTTAAACTTGAATTGTACTACTTCTTACTGGGTATTACATCAACTTAGAAGCTTGATCTGTGTTCTACTATGGTGCTTTTAGTGTCTCAGCATACCGCAGCACGCGACATAGCATTGCAGACGATAAGTACAACCGTTTCAGAGAGAAGAGCGGCCAATGTGACGATCTGGCTTTAAGTCGATTCGATAACAAATGACGAAAACTGACGGATTTCTAAGGTTTTTACTACATATGAACACTTTTCACATTCTCCCGTGCAACTCGGCTGCTGGTCCTCCTTTCATGCAGAATGTCAAGTTCCTAGCTCATGGCCAAGGCACCAAAGCCAGTTAAAAAGTCAATAATCGATAGCTAAAACTTGAATTGTACTACGTCTTACTTGCTATTACATCAACTTAGAAGCTTCGTCTGTGTTCTACTATGGTGCTTTTCCTGTTTCCGCCTACGGCAACACGTGACATAGCTTTGCAGACGATAAGTACAACCGTTTCAGAGAGAAGAGCGGCCAATGTGACGATCTGGCTTTAAGTTGATTCGATAACAAATGACGAAAACGGACGGATTTCTCAGGTTTTTACTACATTTGAACAGTTTTCACATTCTCCCGTGCAACTCGGCTGCTAGTCCACCTTTCATGCAGAATATTAAGGTCCTAGCTCATGTCCAATGCACCAAAACCAACTAAAAATCAATAATCGATACCTAAAACTTGAATTGTACTACTTCTTACTGGATATTACATCAACTTAGAAGCTTCATCTGTGTTCTACTGTGGTGATTTTAGTGTCTCCGCATACCGCAGCACGTGACATAGCTTTGCAGACGATAAGTACAACCGTTTCAGAGAGAAGAGCGGCCAATGTGACGATCTGGCTTTAAGTCGATTCGATAACAAATGAGGAATACGGACGGATTTCTAAGGTTTTTACTACATATGAACACTTTTCACATTCTCCCGTGCAACTCGGCTGCTAGTCCTCCTTTCATGAAGAATGCTAAGGTCCTAGCTCATGTCCAAGGGACCAAAGCCAGCTAAAAAGTCAATAATCGATACCTTAAACTTGAATTGTACTACTTCTTACTGGGTATTACATCAACTTAGAAGCTTCATCTGTGTTCTACTATGGTGCCTTTAGTGTCTCCGCATGCCGCAGCACGTGACATAGCTTTGCAGACGATAAGTACAACCGTTTCAGAGAGAAGAGCGGCCAATGTGACGATCTGGCTTTAAGTCGATTCGATAACAAATGACGAAAACGGACGGATTTCTCAGGTTTTTACTACATATGAACACTTTTCCCATTCTCCCGTGCAACTGGGCTGCTGGTCCTCCTTTTATGCAGAATCTTAAAGTTCTAGCTCATGTCCAAGGCACGAAAGCCAGCTAAAAAGTCAATAATCAATACCTAAATCTTGAATTGGACTACTTCTTACTGGCAATTACATCAACTTAGAAGCTTCATCTGTGTTCTACTATGGTGCTTTTCCTGTTTCCGCCTACGGCAACACGCGACATAGCTTTGCAGACGATAAGCACAACCGTTTCAGAGAGAAGAGCGGCCAATGTGACGATCTGGCTTTAAGTCGATTCGCTAACAAATAACGAAAAAAGACGGATTTCTCAGGTTATTACTACATATGAACACTTTTCACATTCTCCCTTGCAACTCGGCTGCTAGTCCTCCTTTCATGCAGAATCTTAAGGTCCTAGCTCATGTCCAAGGCACCAAAGCCAGCTAAAAGTTCCATATTCAATACCTAAAACTTGAATTGTACTACTTCTTACTGGCTATTACATCAACTTAGAAGCTTGATCTGTGTTCTACTATGGTGCTTTTAGTGTCTCAGCATTCCGCAGCACGCGACATAGCTTTTCAGACGATAAGTACAACCGTTTCAGAGAGAAGAGCGGCCATTGTAACGATCTGGCTTTATGTCGATTCGATAACAAATGACGAAAACGGACGGATTTCTCAGGTTTTTACTACATATGAACACTTTTCACATTCTCCCGTGCAACTCGGCTGCTAGTCCTCCTTTCATGCAGAATCTTAAGGTCCTAGCTCATGTCCAAGGCACCAAAGCCAGCTAAAAAGTCAATAATCGATACGTAAAACTTGAATTGTACTACTTCTTACTGGGTATTACATCAACTTAGAAGCTTCATCTGTGTTCTACAACGGTGCTTTTAGTTTCTCCGCATACCGCAACACGCGACATAGTTTTGCAGACGATAAGTACAACCGTTTCAGAGAGAAGAGCGGCCAATGTGACGATCTGGCTTTAAGTCGATTCGATAACAAATGACGAAAACGGACGGATTTCTCAGGTTTTTACTACATATGAACACTTTTCACATTCTCCCGTGGAACTCGGCTGCTAGTCCACCTTTCATGCAGAATCTTAAGGTCCTAGCTCATGTCCAAGGCACCAAAGCCAGCTAAAAAGTCGATAATCGATACCTAAAACTTGAATTGTACTACTTCTACCTGGATATTACATCAACTTAGAAGCTTCATCTGTGTTCTGCTGTGGTGATTTTTAGTGTCTCCGCATACCGCAGCACATGACATAGCTTTGCAGACGATAAGTACAACCGTTTCAGAGAGAAGAGCGGCCAATGTGACGATCTGGCTTTAAGTCGATTCGATAACAAATGACGAAAACGGACGGATTTCTCAGGTTTTTACTACATATGAACACTTTTCACATTCTCCCGTGCAACTCGGCTGCTAGTCCTCCTTTCATGAAGATTGTTAAGGTCCTAGCTCATGTCCAAGGCACCAAAGCCAGCTAAAAAGTCAATAATCGATACCTTGAACTTGACATGTACTACTTCTTACTGGGTATTACATCAACTTAGAAGCTTCATCTGTGTTCTACTATGGTGCTTTTAGTGTCTCCGCATATCGCAACACGCGACATAGCTTTGCAGACGATAAGTACAACCGTTTCAGAGAGAAGAGCGGCCAATGTGACGATCTGGCTTTAAGTCGATTCGATAACAAATGACGAAAACGGACGGATTTCTCAGGTTTTTACTACATATGAACACTTTTCACATTATCCCGTGCAACTGGGCTGCTAGTCCTCCTTTTATGCTGAATCGTAAAGTCCTAGCTCATGTCCAAGGCACGAAAGCCAGCTAAAAAGTCAATAATCGATACCTAAATCTTGAATTGGACTACTTCTTACTGGCTATTACATCAACTTAGAAGCTTCATCTGTGTTCTACTGTGGTGATTTTAGTGTCTCCGCATACCGCAGCACGTGACATAGCTTTGCAGACGATAAGTACAACCGTTTCAGAGAGAAGAGCGTCCAATGTGACGATCTGGCTTTAAGTCGATTCGATAACAAATGACGAAAACGGATGGAATTCTAAGGTTTTTACTACATATGAACACTTTTCACATTCTCCCGTGCAACTCGGCTGCTTGTCCTCCTTTCATGAAGAATGTTAAGGTCCTAGCTCATGTCCAAGGGACCAAAGCCAGCTAAAAAGTCAATAATCGATGCCTTAAACTTGAATTGTACTACTTCTTACTGGGTATTACATCAACTTAGAAGCTTGATCTGTGTTCTACTATGGTGCTTTTAGTGTCTCAGCATACCGCAGCACGCGACATAGCATTGCAGACGATAAGTACAACCGTTTCAGAGAGAAGAGCGGCCAATGTGACGATCTGGCTTTAAGTCGATTCGATAACAAATGACGAAAACTGACGGATTTCTAAGGTTTTTACTACATATGAACACTTTTCACATTCTCCCGTGCAACTCGGCTGCTGGTCCTCCTTTCATGCAGAATGTCAAGTTCCTAGCTCATGGCCAAGGCACCAAAGCCAGTTAAAAAGTCAATAATCGATAGCTAAAACTTGAATTGTACTACGTCTTACTTGCTATTACATCAACTTAGAAGCTTCGTCTGTGTTCTACTATGGTGCTTTTCCTGTTTCCGCCTACGGCAACACGTGACATAGCTTTGCAGACGATAAGTACAACCGTTTCAGAGAGAAGAGCGGCCAATGTGACGATCTGGCTTTAAGTTGATTCGATAACAAATGACGAAAACGGACGGATTTCTCAGGTTTTTACTACATTTGAACAGTTTTCACATTCTCCCGTGCAACTCGGCTGCTAGTCCACCTTTCATGCAGAATATTAAGGTCCTAGCTCATGTCCAATGCACCAAAACCAACTAAAAAGTCAATAATCGATACCTAAAACTTGAATTGTACTACTTCTTACTGGATATTACATCAACTTAGAAGCTTCATCTGTGTTCTACTGTGGTGATTTTAGTGTCTCCGCATACCGCAGCACGTGACATAGCTTTGCAGACGATAAGTACAACCTTTTCAGAGAGAAGAGCGGCCAATGTGACGATCTGGCTTTAAGTCGATTCGATAACAAATGAGGAATACGGACGGATTTCTATGGTTTTTACTACATATGAACACTTTTCACATTCTCCCGTGCAACTCGGCTGCTAGTCCTCCTTTCATGAGGAATGCTAAGGTCCTAGCTCATGTCCAAGGGACCAAAGCCAGCTAAAAAGTCAATAATCGATACCTTAAACTTGAATTGTACTACTTCTTACTGGGTATTACATCAACTTAGAAGCTTCATCTGTGTTCTACTATGGTGCTTTTAGTGTCTCCGCATGCCGCAGCACGTGACATAGCTTTGCAGACGATAAGTACAACCGTTTCAGAGAGAAGAGCGGCCAATGTGACGATCTGGCTTTAAGTCGATTCGATAACAAATGACGAAAACGGACGGATTTCTCAGGTTTTTACTACATATGAACACTTTTCCCATTCTCCCGTGCAACTGGGCTGCTGGTCCTCCTTTTATGCAGAATCTTAAAGTTCTAGCTCATGTCCAAGGCACGAAAGCCAGCTAAAAAGTCAATAATCAATACCTAAATCTTGAATTGGACTACTTCTTACTGGCAATTACATCAACTTAGAAGCTTCATCTGTGTTCTACTATGGTGCTTTTCCTGTTTCCGCCTACGGCAACACGCGACATAGCTTTGCAGACGATAAGCACAACCGTTTCAGAGAGAAGAGCGGCCAATGTGACGATCTGGCTTTAAGTCGATTCGCTAACAAATAACGAAAAAAGACGGATTTCTCAGGTTATTACTACATATGAACACTTTTCACATTCTCCCTTGCAACTCGGCTGCTAGTCCTCCTTTCATGCAGAATCTTAAGGTCCTAGCTCATGTCCAAGGCACCAAAGCCAGCTAAAAGTTCCATACTCAATACCTAAAACTTGAATTGTACTACTTCTTACTGGCTATTACATCAACTTAGAAGCTTGATCTGTGTTCTACTATGGTGCTTTTAGTGTCTCAGCATTCCGCAGCACGCGACATAGCTTTTCAGACGATAAGTACAACCGTTTCAGAGAGAAGAGCGGCCATTGTAACGATCTGGCTTTATGTCGATTCGATAACAAATGACGAAAACGGACGGATTTAACAGGTTTTTACTACATATGAACACTTTTCACATTCTCCCGTGCAACTCGGCTGCTAGTCCTCCTTTCATGCAGAATCTTAAGGTCCTAGCTCATGTCCAAGGCACCAAAGCCAGCTAAAAAGTCAATAATCGATACGTAAAACTTGAATTGTACTACTTCTTACTGGGTATTACATCAACTTAGAAGCTTCATCTGTGTTCTACTACGGTGCTTTTAGTTTCTCCGCATACCGCAACACGCGACATAGTTTTGCAGACGATAAGTACAACCGTTTCAGAGAGAAGAGCGGCCAATGTGGCGATCTGGCTTTAAGTCGATTCGATAACAAATGACGAAAACGGACGGATTTCTCAGGTTTTTACTACATATGAACACTTTTCACATTCTCCCGTGGAACTCGGCTGCTAGTCCACCTTTCATGCAGAATCTTAAGGTCCTAGCTCATGTCCAATGCACCAAAGCCAGCTAAAAAGTCGATAATCGATACCTAAAACTTGAATTGTACTACTTCTTACTGGCTATTACATCAACTTAGATGCTTCATCTGTGTTCTACTATGGTGATTTTAGTGTCTCCACATACCGCTGCACGCGACATAGCTTTGCAGACGATATGTACAAACGTTTCAGAGAGAAGAGCGGCCAATGTGACCATCTGTCTTTAAGTCGATTCGATAACAAATGACGAAAACGGATGGATTTCTCAGGTTTTTACTACATATGAACGCTTTTCACATTCTGTAGTGCAACTCGGCTGCTAGTCCTCCTTTCATGAAGAATGTTAAGGTCCTAGCTCATGTCCAAGGCACCAAAGCCAGCTAAAAAGTCAATAATCGATACCTTGAACTTGAAATTAACTACTTCTTACTGGGTATTACATCAACTTAGAAGCTTCATCTGTGTTCTACTATGGTGCTTTTAGTGTCTCCGCATACCGCAGCACGCGACATAGCTGTGCAGACGATAAGTACAACCGTTTCAGAGAGAAGAGCGGCCAATGTGACGATCTGGCTTTAAGTCGATTCGATAACAAATGACGAAAACGGACGGATTTCTCAGGTTTTTACTACATATGAACACTTTTCACATTATCCCGTGCAACTGGGCTGCTAGTCCTCCTTTTATGCAGAATCTTAATGTCCTAGCTCATGTCCAAGGCACGAAAGCCAGCTAAAAAGTCAATAATCGATACCTAAATCTTGAATTGGACTACTTCTTACTGGCTATTACATCAACTTAGAAGCTTCATCTGTGTTCTACTATGGTGCTTTTCCTGTTTCCGCCTACGGCAACACGCGACATAGCTTTGCAGACTATAAGCACAACCGGTTCAGAGAGAAGCGCGGCCAATGTGACGATCTGGCTTTAAGTCGATTCGATAACAAATGACGAATACGGACGGATTTCTAAGGTTTTTACTACATATGAACACTTTTCACATTCTCCCGTGCAACTCGGCTGCTAGTCCTCCTTTCATGAAGAATGCTAAGGTCCTAGCTCATGTCCAAGGGACCAAAGCCAGCTAAAAAGTCAATAATCGATACCTTAAACTTGAATTGTATTACTTCTTACTGGGTATTACATCAACTTAGAAGCTTCATCTGTGTTCTACTATGGTGCTTTTAGTGTCTCCGCATACCGCAGCACGTGACATAGCTTTGCAGACGATAAGTACAACCGTTTCAGAGAGAAGAGCGGCCAATGTGACGATCTGGCTTTAAGTCGATTCGATAACAAATGACGAAAACGGACGGATTTCTCAGGTTTTACTACATAAGAACACTTTTCCCATTCTCCCGTGCAACTGGGCTGCTGGTCCTCCTTTTATGCAGAATCTTAAAGTTCTAGCTCATGTCCAAGGCACGAAAGCCAGCTAAAAAGTCAATAATCGATACCTAAATCTTGAATTGGACTACTTCTTACTGGCTATTACATCAACTTAGAAGCTTCATCTGTGTTCTACTATGGTGCTTTTCCTGTTTCCGCCTACGGCAACACGCGACATAGCTTTGCAGACGATAAGCACAACCGTTTCAGAGAGAAGAGCGGCCAATGTGACGATCTGGCTTTAAGTCGATTCGCTAACAAATAACGGAAAAAGACGGATTTCTCAGGTTATTACTACATATGAACACTTTTCACATTCTCCCTTGCAACTCGGCTGCTAGTCCTCCTTTCATGCAGAATCTTAAGGTCCTAGCTCATGTCCAAGGCACCAAAGCCAGCTAAAAGTTCCATATTCAATACCTAAAACTTGAATTGTACTACTTCTTACTGGCTATTACAACAACTTAGAAGCTTGATCTGTGTTCTACTATGGTGCTTTTAGTGTCTCAGCATTCCGCAGCACGCGACATAGCTTTTCAGACGATAGGTACAACCGTTTCAGAGAGAAGAGCGGCCATTGTAACGATCTGGCTTTATGTCGATTCGATAACAAATGACGAAAACGGACGGATTTCTCAGGTTATTACTACATATGAACACTTTTCACATTCTCCCGTGCAACTGGGCTGCTGGTCCTCCTTACATGCAGAATCTTAAAGTCCTAGCTCATATCCAAGGCACCAAAGCCAGCTAAAAAGGCAATAATCGATTCCTAAAACTTGATTTGTACTACTTCTTACTGGCTATTACATCAACTTAGATGCTTCATCTGTGTTCTACTATGGTGATTTTAGTGTCTGAACATACCGCTGCACGCTACATAGCTTTGCAGACGATATGTACAAACGTTTCAGAGAGAAGAGCGGCCAATGTGACCATCTGGCTTTAAGTCGATTCGATGACAAATGACGGAAACGGACGGATTTCTCAGGTTTTTACTACATATGAACACTTTTCACATTCTGACGTGCAACTCGGCTGCTAGTCCGCCTTTCATGCAGAATCTTAAGGTCCTAGCTCATGTCCAAGGCACCAAAGCCAGCTAAAAGGTCCATATTCAATACCTAAAACTTGAATTGTACTACTTCTTACTGGCTATTACATCAACTTAGAAGCTTGATCTGTGGTCTACTATGGTGCTTTTAGTGTCTCAGCATGCCGCAGCACGCGACATAGCTTTGCAGACGATAAGTACAACCGTTTCAGAGAGAAGAGCGGCCGATGTGACGATCTGAGTTTAAGTCGATTCGGTAACAAATGAGGAAAACGGACGGATTTCTCAGGTTTTTACTACATATGAACACTTTTCACATTCTCCCGTGCAACTCGGCTGCTAGTCCACCTTACATGCAGAATCTTAAAGTCCTAGCTCATGTCCAAGGCACCAAAGCCAGCTAAAAAGTCAATAATCGATACCTAAAACTTGAATTGTACTACTTCTTACTGGCTATTACATCAACTTAGATGCTTCATCTGTGTTCTACTATGGTGATTTTAGTGTCTCCACATACCGCTGCACGCGACATAGCTTTGCAGACGATATGTACAAACGTTTCAGAGAGAAGAGCGGCCAATGTGACCATCTGGCTTTAAGTCGATTCGATAACAAATGACGAAAACGGATGGATTTCTCAGGTTTTTACTACATATGAACGCTTTTCACATTCTGTAGTGCAACTCGGCTGCTAGTCCTCCTTTCATGAAGAATGTTAAGGTCCTAGCTCATGTCCAAGGCACCAAAGCCAGCTAAAAAGTCAATAATCGATACCTTGAACTTGAAATGCACTACTTCTTACTGGGTATTACATCAACTTAGAAGCTTCATCTGTGTTCTACTATGGTGCTTTTAGTGTCTCCGCATACCGCAGCACGCGACATAGCTTTGCAGACGATAAGTACAACCGTTTCAGAGAGAAGAGCGGCCAATGTGACGATCTGGCTTTAAGTCGATTCGATAACAAATGACGAAAACGGACGGATTTCTCAGGTTTTTACTACATATGAACACTTTTCACATTATCCCGTGCAACTGGGCTGCTAGTCCTCCTTTTATGCAGAATCTTAATGTCCTAGCTCATGTCCAAGGCACGAAAGCCAGCTAAAAAGTCAATAATCGATACCTAAATCTTTAATTGGACTACTTCTTACTGGCTATTACATCAACTTAGAAGCTTCATCTGTGTTCTACTATGGTGCTTTTCCTGTTTCCGCCTACGGCAACACGCGACATAGCTTTGCAGACTATAAGCACAACCGGTTCAGAGAGAAGAGCGGCCAATGTGACGATCTGGCTTTAAGTCGATTCGCTAACAAATGACGAAAAACGACGGATTTCTCAGGTTATTACTACATATGAACACTTTTCACATTCTCCCGTGCAACTCGGCTGCTAGTCCTCCATTCATGCAGAATCTTAAGGTCCTAGCTCATGTCCAAGGCACCAAAGCCAGCTAAAAGGTCCATATTCAATACCTAAAACTTGAATTGTACTACTTCTTACTGGCTATTACATCAACTTAGAAGCTTGATCTGTGGTCTACTATGGTGCTTTTAGTGTCTCAGCATGCCGCAGCACGCGACATAGCTTTGCAGACGATAAGTACAACCGTTTCAGAGAGAAGAGCGGCCAATGTGACGATCTGGCTTTAAGTCGATTCGCTAACAAATGACGTAAAAGGACGGATTTCTCAGGTTATTACTACATATGAACACTTTTCACATTCTCCCGTGCAACTCGGCTGCTAGTCCTCCTTTCATGCAGAATCTTAAGGTCCTAGCTCATGTCCAAGGCACCAAAGCCAGCTAAAAGGTCCATATTCAATACCTAAAACTTGAATTGTACTACTTCTTACTGGCTATTACATCAACTTAGAAGCTTGATCTGTGGTCTACTATGGTGCTTTTAGTGTCTCAGCATGCCGCAGCACGCGACATAGCTTTGCAGACGATAAGTACAACCGTTTCAGAGAGAAGAGCGGCCAATGTGACGATCTGAGTTTAAGTCGATTCGGTAACAAATGAGGAAAACGGACGGATTTCTCAGGTTTTTACTACATATGAACACTTTTCACATTCTCCCGTGCAACTCGGCTGCTAGTCCACCTTACATGCAGAATCTTAAAGTCCTAGCTCATGTCCAAGGCACCAAAGCCAGCTAAAAAGTCAATAATCGATACCTAAAACTTGAATTGTACTACTTCTTACTGGCTATTACATCAACTTAGATGCTTCATCTGTGTTCTACTATGGTGATTTTAGTGTCTCCACATACCGCTGCACGCGACATAGCTTTGCAGACGATATGTACAAACGTTTCAGAGAGAAGAGCGGCCAATGTGACCATCTGGCTTTAAGTCGATTCGATAACAAATGACGAAAACGGATGGATTTCTCAGGTTTTTACTACATATGAACGCTTTTCACATTCTGTAGTGCAACTCGGCTGCTAGTCCTCCTTTCATGAAGAATGTTAAGGTCCTAGCTCATGTCCAAGGCACCAAAGCCAGCTAAAAAGTCAATAATCGATACCTTGAACTTGAAATGTACTACTTCTTACTGGGTATTACATCAACTTAGAAGCTTCATCTGTGTTCTACTATGGTGCTTTTAGTGTCTCCGCATACCGCAGCACGCGACATAGCTTTGCAGACGATAAGTACAACCGTTTCAGAGAGAAGAGCGGCCAATGTGACGATCTGGCTTTAAGTCGATTCGATAACAAGTGACGAAAACGGACGGATTTCTCAGGTTTTTACTACATATGAACACTTTTCACATTATCCCGTGCAACTGGGCTGCTAGTCCTCCTTTTATGCAGAATCTTAATGTCCTAGCTCATGTCCAAGGCACGAAAGCCAGCTAAAAAGTCAATAATCGATACCTAAATCTTGAATTGGACTACTTCTTACTGGCTATTACATCAACTTAGAAGCTTCATCTGTGTTCTACTATGGTGCTTTTCCTGTTTCCGCCTACGGCAACACGCGACATAGCTTTGCAGACTATAAGCACAACCGGTTCAGAGAGAAGAGCGGCCAATGTGACGATCTGGCTTTAAGTCGATTCGCTAACAAATGACGAAAAACGACGGATTTCTCAGGTTATTACTACATATGAACACTTTTCACATTCTCCCGTGCAACTCGGCTGCTAGTCCTCCATTCATGCAGAATCTTAAGGTCCTAGCTCATGTCCAAGCACCAAAGCCAGCTAAAAGGTCCATATTCAATACCTAAAACTTGAATTGTACTACTTCTTACTGGCTATTACATCAACTTAGAAGCTTGATCTGTGGTCTACTATGGTGCTTTTAGTGTCTCAGCATGCCGCAGCACGCGACATAGCTTTGCAGACGATAAGTACAACCGTTTCAGAGAGAAGAGCGGCCAATGTGACGATCTGAGTTTAAGTCGATTCGGTAACAAATGACGAAAACGGACGGATTTCTCAGGTTTTTACTACATATGAACACATTTCACATTCTCCCGTGCAACTCGGCTGCTAGTCCTCCTTACATGCAGAATCTTAAAGTCCTAGCTCATGTCCAAGGCACCAAAGCCAGCTAAAAAGTCAATAATCGATACCTAAAACTTGAATAGTACTACTTCTTACTGGCTATTACATCAACTTAGATGCTTCATCTGTGTTCTACTATGGTGCTTTTCCTGTTTCCGCCTACGGCAACACGCGACATAGCGTAGCAGACGATAAGCACAACCGTTTCAGAGAGAAGAGCGGCCAATGTGACGATCTGGCTTTAAGTCGATTCGCTAACAAATGACGAAAAAGGACGGATTTCTCAGGTTATTACTACATATGAACACTTTTCACATTCTCCCGTGCAACTCGGCTGATAGTCCTCCTTTCATGCAGAATCTTAAGGTCCTAGCTCATGTCCAAGGTACCGAAGCCAGCTAAAAAGACAATAATCGATACCTAAAACTTGAATTGTTCTACTTCTTACTGGCTATTGCATAAACTTAGAAGCTTCATCTGTGTTCTACTATGGTGATTTTAGTGTCTCCGCATACCGCAGCACGCGACATAGCTTTGCAGGCGATAAGTACAACCGTTTCAGAGAGAAGAGCGGCCAATGTGACGATCTGGCTTTAAGTCGATTCGATAACAAATGACGAAAACTGACGGATTTCTCAGGTCTTTACTACATATGAACAGTTTTCACATTCTCCCGTGCAACTCGGCTGCTAGTCCTCCTTTCATGCAGAATGTTAAGGTCCTAGCTCATGTCCAAGGCACCAAAGCCAGCTAAAAAGTCAATAATCGATACGTAAAACTTGAATTGTACTACATCTTACTGGCTATTACATCAACTTAGACGCTTCATCTGTGTTCTACTACGGTGCTTTTAGTTTCTCCGCATACCGCAGCACGGGACATAGTTTTGCAGACGATAAGTACAACCGTTTCAGAGAGAAGAGCGGCCAATGTGACGATCTGGCTTTAAGTCGATTCGATAACAAATGACGAAAACGGACGGATTTCTCAGGTTTTTACTACATATGAACACTTTTCACATTCTCCCGTGGAACTCGGCTGCTAGTCCACCTTTCATGCAGAATCGTAAAGTCCTAGCTCATGTCCAATGCACCAAAGCCAGCTAAAAAGTCGATAATCGATACCTAAAACTTGAATTGTACTACTTCTTCCTGGATATTACATCAACTTAGAAGCTTCATCTGTGCTCTGCTGTGGTGATTTTAGTGTCTCCGCATACCGCAGCACGTGACATAGCTTTGCAGACGATAAGTACAACCGTTTCAGAGAGAAGAGCGGCCAATGTGACGATCTGGCTTTAAGTCGATTCGATAACAAATGACGAAAACGGACGGATTTCTCAGGTTTTTACTACATATGAACACTTTTTACATTCTCCCGTGCAACTCGGCTGCTAGTCCTCCTTTCATGAAAAATGTTAAGGTCCTAGCTCATGTCCAAGGCACCAAAGCCAGCTAAAAAGTCAATAATCGATACCTTAAACTTGAAATGTATTACTTCTTACTGGGTATTACATCAACTTAGAAGCTTCATCTGTGTTCTACTATGGTGCTTTTAGTGTCTCCGCATATCGCAACACGCGACATAGCTTTGCAGACGATAAGTACAACCGTTTCAGAGAGAAGAGCGGCCAATGTGACGATCTGGCTTTAAGTCGATTCGATAACAAATGACGAAAACGGACGTATTTCTCAGGTTTTACTACATATGAACACTTTTCACATTCTCCCGTGCAACTCGGCTGCTAGTCCTCCTTCATGCAAAATCTTAAGTTCCTAGCTCGTGTCCAAGGCACCAAAGAAGGGTGAACAGTCAATAACCGATACCTAAAACTTGAATTGTACTACTTCTTACTGGCTATTACATCAACTTAGAAGCATCATCTGTGTTCTACTATGGTGCTTTTAGTGTCTCCGCATACCGCAGCACGCGACATAGCTTTGCAGACGATAAGTACAACCGTTTCAGAGAGAAGAGCGGAAAATGTGACGATCTGGCTTTAAGTCAATTCGATAACAAATGACGAAAACGGACGGATTTCTCAGGTTTTTACTACATATGAACACTTTTCACATTCTCCCGTGCAACTGGGCTGCTAGTCCTCCTTTTATGCAGAATCTTAAAGTCCTAGCTCATGTCCAAGGCACCGAAGCCAGCTAAAAAGTCAATAATCGATACCTAAAACTTGAATTGGACTACTTCTTACTGGCTATTACATCAACTTAGAAGCTACATCTGTGTTCTATTATGGTGCTTTTCCTGTTTCCGCCTACGGCAACACGCGACATAGCTTTGCAGACGATAAGTACCACCGTTTCAGAGAGAAGAGCGGCCAATGTGACGATCTGGCTTTAAGTCGATTCGATAACAAATGACGAAAACGGACGTATTTCTCAGGTTTGTACTACATATGAACACTTTTCACATTATCCCGTGCAACTCGGCTCCTAGTCCTCCTTTCATGCAGAATCTTAAGGTCCTAGCTCATGTCCAAGGCACCAAAGCCAGCTAAAAAGTCAATAACCGATACCTAAAACTTGAATTGTACTTCTTCTTACTGGCTATTACATCATCTTAGAAGCTTCATCTGTGTTCTACTATCGTGCTTTTAGTGTCTCCGAATACCGCAGTACGCGACATGGCTTTGCAGACGATAAGTACAACCGTTTCAGAGAGAAGAGCGGCCAATGTGACGATCTGGCTTTAAGTCGATTCGATAAGAAATGACGAAAACGGACGGATTTCTCAGGTTTGTACTACATATGAACACTTTTCACATTCTCCCGTGCAACTCGGCTGCTAGTCCTCCTTTCATGCAGAATCTTAAGGTCCTAGCACATGTCCAAGGCACCAAAGCCAGCAAAAAGGTCAATATTCAATACCTAAAACTTGAATTGTACTACTTCTTACTGGCAATTACATCAACTTAGAAGCTTCATCTGTGTTCTACTGTGGTGATTTTAGTGTCTCCGCATACCGCAGCACGTGACATAGCTTTGCAGACGACAAGTACTACCGTTTCAGAGAGAAGAGCGACCAATGTGACGATCTGGCTTTAAGTCGATTCGATAACAAATGACGAAAACGGACGGATTTCTAAGGTTTTTACTACATATGAACACTTTTCACATTCTCCCGTGCAACTCGGCTGCTAGTCCTCCTTTCATGCAGAATATTAAGGTCCTAGCTCATGTCCAAGGCACCAAAACCAGCTAAAAAGTCAATAATCAATACCTAAAACTTGAATTGTACTACTTCTTACTGGCTATTACATCAACTTAGAAGCCTCATCTGTGTTCTACTACGGTGCTTTTAGTTTCTCCGCATACCGCAGCACGCGACATAGTTTTGCAAACGATAAGTACAACCGTTTCAGAGAGAACAGCGGCCAATGTGACGATGTGGCTTTAAGTCGATTCGATAACAAATGACGAAAACGGACGGATGTCTCATTTTTTTACTACATATGAACATTTTCCACATTCTCCCGTGCAACTCGGCTGCTAGTCCTCCTTTCATGCAGAATCTTAAAGTCCTAGCTCATGTCCAAGGCACCAAAGCCAACTAAAAGGTCAATATTCAATACCTAAAACTTGAATTGTACTTCTTCTTACTGGCTATTACATCATCTTAGAAGCTTCATCTGTGTTCTACTATGGTGGTTTTAGTGTCTCCGAATACCGCAGTACGCGACATAGCTTTGCAGACGATAAGTACAACCGTTTCAGAGAGAAGAGCGGCCAATGTGACGATCTGGCTTTAAGTCGATTCGATAACAAATGACGAAAACTGACGGATTTCTCAGGTTTTTACTACATATGAACACTTTTCACATTCTTCCGTGCAACTCGGCTGCTTGTCCTCCTTTCATGCAGAATCTTAAGGTCCTAGCACATGTCCAAGGCACCAAAGCCAGCAAGAAGGTCAATATTCAATACCTAAAACTTGAATTGTACTACTTCTTACTGGCTATTACATCAACTTAGAAGCTTCATCTGTGTTCTACTATGGTGCTTTTAGTGTCTCCGCATACCGCAACACGCGACATAGCTTTGCAGACGATAAGTACAACCGTTTCAGAGAGAAGAGCGGCCAATGTGACGATCTGGCTTTAAGTCGATTCGATAACAAATGACGAAAACGGACGGATTTCTCAGGTTTTTACTACATTTGAACAATTTTCACATTCTCCCGTGCAACTCGGCTGCTAGTCCACCTTTCATGCAGAATATTAAGGTCCTAGCTCATGTCCAAGGCACCAAAGCCAGCTAAAAAGTCAATAACCGATACCTAAAACTTGAATTGTACTACTTCTTACTGGCTATTACATCAACTTAGATGCTTCATCTGTGTTCTACTATGGTTATTTTAGTATCTCCACATACCGCAGCACGCGACATAGCTTTGCAGACGATATGTACAAACGTTTCAGAGAGAAGAGCGGCCAATGTGACCATCTGGCTTTAAGTCGATTCGATAACAAATGACGAAAACGGACGGATTTCTCAGGTTTTTACTACATATGAACACTTTTCACATTCTGACGTGCAACTCGGCTGCTAGTCCTCCTTTCATGCAGAATCTTAAGGTCCTAGCTCATGTCCAAGGCACCAAAGCCAGCTAAAAAGTCAATAACCGATACCTAAAACTTGAATTGTACTACTTGTTACTGGCTATTACATAATCTTAGGAGCTTCATCTGTGTTCTACTATGGTGCTTTTAGTGTTTCCGAATACCGCAGTACGCGACATAGCTTTGCAGACTATAAGTACAACCGTTTCAGAGAGGAGAGCGGCCAATGTGACGATCTGGCTTTAAGTCGATTCGATAACAAATGACGAAAACGGACGGATTTCTCAGGTTTTTACTACATATGAACACTTTTCACATTCTCCCGTGCAACTCGGCTTCTAGTCCTCCTTTCATGCAGAATCTTAAGGTCCTAGCACATGTCCAAGGCACCAAAGCCAGCTAAAAAGTCAATAATCAATACGTAAAACTTGAATTGTACTACTTCTTACTGGCTATTACATCAACTTAGAAGCTTCATCTGTGTTCTACTACGTTGCTTTTTGTTTCTCCGCATACCTTAGCACGCGACATAGCTTTGCAGACGATAAGTACAACCGTTTCAGAGAGAAGAGCGCCCAATGTGACGATCTGGCTTTAAGTCGATTCGATAACAAATGACGAAAACGGACGGATTTCTCAGGTTTTTACTACAAATGAACACTTTTCACATTCTCCCGTGGAACTCGGCTGCTAGTCCACCTTTCATGCAGAATCTTAAGGTCCTAGCTCATGTCCAATGCACCAAAGCCAGCTGAAAAGTCAATAATCGATACCTAAAACTTGAATTGTACTACTTCTTACTGGATATTACATCATCTTAGAACATTCATCTGTGTTCTACTGCGGTGATTTTAGTGTCACCACATACCGCAGCACGTGACATAGCTTTGCAGACGATAAGTACAACCGCTTCAGAGAGAAGAGCGGCCAATGTGACGATCTAGCTTTAAGTCAGTTCGATAGCAAATGACGAAAACGGACGGATTTCTCAGGTTTTTACTACATATGAACACTTTTCACATTCTCCCGTGCAACTCCGCTGCTAGTCCTCCTTTCATGCAGAATCTTAAGGTCCTAGCTCATGTCCAAGGCACCAAAGCCAGCTAAAAGGTCAATATTCAATACCTAAAACTTGAATTGTACTACTTCTTACTGGCTATTACATCAACTTAGAAGCTTCATCTGTGTTCTACTACGGTGCTTTTAGTTTCTCCGCATACCGCAGCACGCGACATAGTTTTGCAGACGATAAGTACAACCGTTTCAGAGAGAACAGCGGCCAATGTGACGATGTGGCTTTAAGTCGATTCGATAACAAATGACGAAAACGGACGGATGTCTCATTTTTTTACTACATATGAACATTTTCCACATTCTCCCGTGCAACTCGGCTGCTAGTCCTCCTTTCATGCAGAATCTTAAAGTCCTAGCTCATGTCCAAGGCACCAAAGCCAACTAAAAGGTCAATATTCAATACCTAAAACTTGAATTGTACTTCTTCTTACTGGCTATTACATCATCTTAGAAGCTTCATCTGTGTTCTACTATGGTGCTTTTAGTGTCTCCGAATACCGCAGTACGCGACATAGCTTTGCAGACGATAAGTACAACCGTTTCAGAGAGAAGAGCGGCCAATGTGACGATCTGGCTTTAAGTCGATTCGATAACAAATGACGAAAACTGACGGATTTCTCAGGTTTTTACTACATACGAACACTTTTCACATTCTTCCGTGCTACTCGGCTGCTTGTCCTCCTTTCATGCAGAATCTTAAGGTCCTAGCACATGTCCAAGGCACCAAAGCCAGCAAAAAGGTCAATATTCAATACCTAAAACTTGAATTGTACTACTTCTTACTGGCTATTACATCAACTTAGAAGCTTCATCTGTGTTCTACTATGGTGCTTTTAGTGTCTCCGCATACCGCAACACGCGACATAGCTTTGCAGACGATAAGTACAACCGTTTCAGAGAGAAGAGCGGCCAATCTGACGATCTGGCTTTAAGTCGATTCGATAACAAATGACGAAAACGGACGGATTTCTCAGGTTTTTACTACATTTGAACAATTTTCACATTCTCCCGTGCAACTCGGCTGCTAGTCCACCTTTCATGCAGAATATTAAGGTCCTAGCTCATGTCCAAGGCACCAAAGCCAGCTAAGAAGTCAATAACCGATACCTAAAACTTGAATTGTACTACTTCTTACTGGCTATTACATCAACTTAGATGCTTCATCTGTGTTCTACTATGGTGATTTTAGTATCTCCACATACCGCAGCACGCGACATAGCTTTGCAGACGATATGTACAAACGTTTCAGAGAGAAGAGCGGCCAATGTGACCATCTGGCTTTCAGTCGATTCGATAACAAATGACGAAAACGGACGGATTTCTCAGGTTTTTACTACATATGAACACTTTTCACATTCTGACGTGCAACTCGGCTGCTAGTCCTCCATTCATGCAGAATCTTAAGGTCCTAGCTCATGTCCAAGGCACCAAAGCCAGCTAAAAAGTCAATAACCGATACCTAAAACTTGAATTGTACTACTTGTTACTGGCTATTACATAATCTTAGGAGCTTCATCTGTGTTCTACTGTGGTGCTTTTAGTGTTTCCGAATACCGCAGTACGCGACATAGCTTTGCAGACTATAAGTACAACCGTTTCAGAGAGGAGAGCGGCCAATGTGACGATCTGGCTTTAAGTCGATTCGATAACAAATGACGAAAACGGACGGATTTCTCAGGTTTTTACTACATATGAACACTTTTCACATTCTCCCGTGCAACTCGGCTGCTAGTCCTCCTTTCATGCAGAATCTTAAGGTCCTAGCACATGTCCAAGGCACCAAAGCCAGCTAAAAAGTCAATAATCAATACGTAAAACTTGAATTGTACTACTTCTTACTGGCTATTACATCAACTTAGAAGCTTCATCTGTGTTCTACTACGTTGCTTTTTGTTTCTCCGCATACCTTAGCACGCGACATAGCTTTGCAGACGATAAGTACAACCGTTTCAGAGAGAAGAGCACCCAATGTGACGATCTGGCTTTAAGTCGATTCGATAACAAATGACGAAAACGGACGGATTTCTCAGGTTTTTACTACATATGAACACTTTTCACATTCTCCCGTGGAACTCGGCTGCTAGTCCACCTTTCATGCAGAATCTTAAGGTCCTAGCTCATGTCCAATGCACCAAAGCCAGCTGAAAAGTCAATAATCGATACCTAAAACTTGAATTGTACTACTTCTTACTGGATATTACATCATCTTAGAACCTTCATCTGTGTTCTACTGCGGTGATTTTAGTGTCACCACATACCGCAGCACGTGACATAGCTTTGCAGACGATAAGTACAACCGCTTCAGAGAGAAGAGCGGCCAATGTGACGATCTAGCTTTAAGTCAATTCGATAGCAAATGACGAAAACGGACGGATTTCTCAGGTTTTTACTACATATGAACACTTTTCACATTCTCCCGTGCAACTCCGCTGCTAGTCCTCCTTTCATGCAGAATCTTAAGGTCCTAGCTCATGTCCAAGGCACCAAAGCCAGCTAAAAGGTCAATATTCAATACCTAAAACTTGAATTGTACTACTTCTTACTGGCTATTACATCAACTTCGAAGCTTCATCTGTGTTCTACTATGGTGCTTTTAGTGTCTCAGCATACCGCAGCACGCGACATAGCTTTGCAGACGATAAGTACAACCGTTTCAGAGAGAAGAGCGCCCAATGTGACGATCTGGCTTTAAGTCGATTCGATAACAAAGACGAAAACGGACGTATTTCTCAGGTTTTACTACATAAGAACACTTTTCACATTCTCCCGTGCAACTCGGCTGCTAGTCCTCCTTCAGGCAAAATCTTAAGTTCCTAGCTCGTGTCCAAGGCTCCAAAGAAGGGTAAAAAGTCAATAACCGATACCTAAAACTTGAATTGTACTACTTCTTACTGGCTATTACATCAACTTAGAAGCCTCATCTGTGTTCTACTATGGTGCTTTTAGTGTCTCAGCATACCGCAGCACGCGACATAGTTTTGCAGACGATAAGTACAACCGTTTCAGAGAGAAGAGCGGCCATGTGACGATCTGGCTTTAAGTCGATTCGATAACAAATGACGAAAACGGACGGATTTCTAAGGTTTTTACTACATATGAACACTTTTCACATTCTCCCGTGCAACTCGGCTGCTAGTCCTCCTTTCATGAAAAATGTTAAGGTCCTAGCTCATGTCCAAGGCACCAAAGCCAGCTAAAAAGTCAATAATCGATACCTTAAACTTGAAATGTATTACTTCTTACTGGGTATTACATCAACTTAGAAGCTTCATCTGTGTTCTACTATGGTGCTTTTAGTGTCTCCGCATATCGCAACACGCGACATAGCTTTGCAGACGATAAGTACAACCGTTTCAGAGAGAAGAGCGGCCAATGTGACGATCTGGCTTTAAGTCGATTCGATAACAAATGACGAAAACGGACGGATTTCTCAGGTTTTTACTACATATGAACACTTTTCACATTATCCCGTGCAACTGGGCTGCTAGTCCTCCTTTTATGCAGAATCTTAAAGTCCTAGCTCATGTCCAAGGCACGAAAGCCAGCTAAGAAGTCAATAATCGATACCTAAATCTTGAATTGGACTACTTCTTACTGGCTATTACATCAACTTAGAAGCTTCATCTGTGTTCTACTATGGTGATTTTAGTGTGTCAGCATACCGCAGCACGCGACATAGCTTTGCAGACGATAAGTACAACCGTTTCAGAGAGAAGAGCGGCCAATGTGACGATCTGGCTTTAAGTCGATTCGATAACAAATGACGAAAACGGACGTATTTCTCAGGTTTTTACTACATATGAACACTTTTCACATTCTCCCGTGCAACTCGGCTGCTAGTCCTCCTTTCATGCAGAATCTTAAGGTCCTAGCTCATGTCCAAGGCACCAAAGCCAGCTAAAAAGTCAATAACCGATACCTAAAACTTCAATTGTACTTCTTCTTACTGGCTATTACATCATCTTAGAAGCTTCATCTGTGTTCTACTATCGTGCTTTTAGTGTCTCCGAATACCGCAGTACGCGACATGGCTTTGCAGACGATAAGTACAACCGTTTCAGAGAGAAGAGCGGCCAATGTGACGATCTGGCTTTAAGTCGATTCGATAACAAATGACGAAAACGGACGGATTTCTCAGGTTTGTACTACATATGAACACTTTTCACATTCTCCCGTGCAACTCGGCTGCTAGTCCTCCTTTCATGCAGAATCTTAAGGTCCTAGCACATGTCCAAGGCACCAAAGCCAGCAAAAAGGTCAATATTCAATACCTAAAACTTGAATTGTACTACTTCTTACTGGCAATTACATCAACTTAGAAGCTTCATCTGTGTTCTACTGTGGTGATTTTAGTGTCTCCGCATACCGCAGCACGTGACATAGCTTTGCAGACGACAAGTACTACCGTTTCAGAGAGAAGAGCGACCAATGTGACGATCTGGCTTTAAGTCGATTCGATAACAAATGACGAAAACGGACGGATTTCTAAGGTTTTTACTACATATGAACACTTTTCACATTCTCCCGTGCAACTCGGCTGCTAGTCCTCCTTTCATGCAGAATATTAAGGTCCTAGCTCATGTCCAAGGCACCAAAAACAGCTAAAAAGTCAATAATCAATACCTAAAACTTGAATTGTACTACTTCTTACTGGCTATTACATCAACTTAGAAGCTTCATCTGTGTTCTACTACGGTGCTTTTAGTTTCTCCGCATACCGCAGCACGCGACATAGTTTTGCAGACGATAAGTACAACCGTTTCAGAGAGAACAGCGGCCAATGTGACGATGTGGCTTTAAGTCGATTCGATAACAAATGACGAAAACGGACGGATGTCTCATTTTTTTACTACATATGAACATTTTCCACATTCTCCCGTGCAACTCGGCTGCTAGTCCTCCTTTCATGCAGAATCTTAAAGTCCTAGCTCATGTCCAAGGCACCAAAGCCAACTAAAAGGTCAATATTCAATACCTAAAACTTGAATTGTACTTCTTCTTACTGGCTATTACATCATCTTAGAAGCTTCATCTGTGTTCTACTATGGTGCTTTTAGTGTCTCCGAATACCGCAGTACGCGACATAGCTTTGCAGACGATAAGTACAACCGTTTCAGAGAAAAGAGCGGCCAATGTGACGATCTGGCTTTAAGTCGATTCGATAACAAATGACGAAAACTGACGGATTTCTCAGGTTTTTACTACTTATGAACACTTTTCACATTCTTCCGTGCAACTCGGCTGCTTGTCCTCCTTTCATGCAGAATCTTAAGGTCCTAGCACATGTCCAAGGCACCAAAGCCAGCAAGAAGGTCAATATTCAATACCTAAAACTTGAATTGTACTACTTCTTACTGGCTATTACATCAACTTAGAAGCTTCATCTGTGTTCTACTATGGTGCTTTTAGTGTCTCCGCATACCGCAACACGCGACATAGCTTTGCAGACGATAAGTACAACCGTTTCAGAGAGAAGAGCGGCCAATGTGACGATCTGGCTTTAAGTCGATTCGATAACAAATGACGAAAACGGACGGATTTCTCAGGTTTTTACTACATTTGAACACTTTTCACATTCTCCCGTGCAACTCGGCTGCTAGTCCACCTTTCATGCAGAATATTAAGGTCCTAGCTCATGTCCAAGGCACCAAAGCCAGCTAAAAAGTCAATAACCGATACCTAAAACTTGAATTGTACTACTTCTTACTGGCTATTACATCAACTTAGATGCTTCATCTGTGTTCTACTATGGTTATTTTAGTATCTCCACATACCGCAGCACGCGACATAGCTTTGCAGACGATATGTACAAACGTTTCAGAGAGAAGAGCGGCCAATGTGACCATCTGGCTTTAAGTCGATTCGATAACAAATGACGAAAACGGACGGATTTCTCAGGTTTTTACTACATATGAACACTTTTCACATTCTGACGTGCAACTCGGCTGCTAGTCCTCCTTTCATGCAGAATCTTAAGGTCCTAGCTCATGTCCAAGGCACCAAAGCCAGCTAAAAAGTCAATAACCGATACCTAAAACTTGAATTGTACTACTTGTTACTGGCTATTACATAATCTTAGGAGCTTCATCTGTGTTCTACTATGGTGCTTTTAGTGTTTCCGAATACCGCAGTACGCGACATAGCTTTGCAGACTATAAGTACAACCGTTTCAGAGAGGAGAGCGGCCAATGTGACGATCTGGCTTTAAGTCGATTCGATAACAAATGACGAAAACGGACGGATTTCTCAGGTTTTTACTACATATGAACACTTTTCACATTCTCCCGTGCAACTCGGCTTCTAGTCCTCCTTTCATGCAGAATCTTAAGGTCCTAGCACATGTCCAAGGCACCAAAGCCAGCTAAAAAGTGAATAATCAATACGTAAAACTTGAATTGTACTACTTCTTACTGGCTATTACATCAACTTAGAAGCTTCATCTGTGTTCTACTACGTTGCTTTTTGTTTCTCCGCATACCTTAGCACGCGACATAGCTTTTCAGACGATAAGTACAACCGATTCAGAGAGAAGAGCGCCCAATGTGACGATCTGGCTTTAAGTCGATTCGATAACAAATGACGAAAACGGACGGATTTCTCAGGTTTTTACTACAAATGAACACTTTTCACATTCTCCCGTGGAACTCGGCTGCTAGTCCACCTTTCATGCAGAATCTTAAGGTCCTAGCTCATGTCCAATGCACCAAAGCCAGCTGAAAAGTCAATAATCGATACCTAAAACTTGAATTGTACTACTTCTTACTGGATATTACATCATCTTAGAACCTTCATCTGTGTTCTACTGCGGTGATT
The DNA here is from genome assembly GCF_023897955.1 of Schistocerca gregaria. Taxonomy (NCBI): domain Eukaryota; kingdom Metazoa; phylum Arthropoda; class Insecta; order Orthoptera; family Acrididae; genus Schistocerca; species Schistocerca gregaria. Next base: position 2,401,927 of record NW_026061860.1, on the reverse strand, counting down.
TTAGTGTCACCACATACCGCAGCACGTGACATAGCTTTGCAGACGATAAGTACAACCGCTTCAGAGAGAAGAGCGGCCAATGTGACGATCTAGCATTAAGTCAATTCGATAGCAAATGACGAAAACGGACGGATTTCTCAGGTTTTTACTACATATGAACACTTTTCACATTCTCCCGTGCAACTCCGCTGCTAGTCCTCCTTTCATGCAGAATCTTAAGGTCCTAGCTCATGTCCAAGGCACCAAAGCCAGCTAAAAGGTCAATATTCAATACCTAAAACTTGAATCTTACTACTTCTTACTGGCTATTACATCAACTTAGAAGCTTCATCTGTGTTCTACTACGGTGCTTTTAGTTTCTCCGCATACCGCAGCACGCGACATAGTTTTGCAGACGATAAGTACAACCGTTTCAGAGAGAACAGCGGCCAATGTGACGATGTGGCTTTAAGTCGATTCGATAACAAATGACGAAAACGGACGGATGTCTCATTTTTTTACTACATATGAACATTTTCCACATTCTCCCGTGCAACTCGGCTGCTATTCCTCCTTTCATGCAGAATCTTAAAGTCCTAGCTCATGTCCAAGGCACCAAAGCCAACTAAAAGGTCAATATTCAATACCTAAAATTTGAATTGTACTTCTTCTTACTGGCTATTACATCATCTTAGAAGCTTCATCTGTGTTCTACTATGGTGCTTTTAGTGTCTCCGAATACCGCAGTACGCGACATAGCTTTGCAGACGATAAGTACAACCGTTTCAGAGAGAAGAGCGGCCAATGTGACGATCTGGCTTTAAGTCGATTCGATAACAAATGACGAAAACTGACGGATTTCTCAGGTTTTTACTACATATGAACACTTTTCACATTCTTCCGTGCAACTCGGGTGCTTGTCCTCCTTTCATGCAGAATCTTAAGGTCCTAGCACATGTCCAAGGCACCAAAGCCAGCAAAAAGGTCAATATTCAATACCTAAAACTTGAATTGTACTACTTCTTACTGGCTATTACATCAACTTAGAAGCTTCATCTGTGTTCTACTATGGTGCTTTTAGTGTCTCCGCATACCGCAACACGCGACATAGCTTTGCAGACGATAAGTACAACCGTTTCAGAGAGAAGAGCGGCCAATCTGACGATCTGGCTTTAAGTCGATTCGATAACAAATGACGAAAACGGACGGATTTCTCAGGTTTTTACTACATTTGAACAATTTTCACATTCTCCCGTGCAACTCGGCTGCTAGTCCACCTTTCATGCAGAATATTAAGATCCTAGCTCATGTCCAAGGCACCAAAGCCAGCTAAAAAGTCAATAACCGATACCTAAAACTTGAATTGTACTACTTCTTACTGGCTATTACATCAACTTAGATGCTTCATCTGTGTTCTACTATGGTGATTTTAGTATCTCCACATACCGCAGCACGCGACATAGCTTTGCAGACGATATGTACAAACGTTTCAGAGAGAAGAGCGGCCAATGTGACCATCTGGCTTTCAGTCGATTCGATAACAAATGACGAAAACGGACGGATTTCTCAGGTTTTTACTACATATGAACACTTTTCACATTCTGACGTGCCACTCGGCTGCTAGTCCTCCATTCATGCATAATCTTAAGGTCCTAGCTCATGTCCAAGGCACCAAAGCCAGCTAAAAAGTCAATAACCGATACCTAAAACTTGAATTGTACTACTTGTTACTGGCTATTACATAATCTTAGGAGCTTCATCTGTGTTCTACTGTGGTGATTTTAGTGTTTCCGAATACCGCAGTACGCGACATAGCTTTGCAGACTATAAGTACAACCGTTTCAGAGAGGAGAGCGGCCAATGTGACGATCTGGCTTTAAGTCGATTCGATAACAAATGACGAAAACGGACGGATTTCTCAGGTTTTTACTACATATGAACACTTTTCACATTCTCCCGTGCAACTCGGCTGCTAGTCCTCCTTCCATGCAGAATCTTAAGGTCCTAGCACATGTCCAAGGCACCAAAGCCAGCTAAAAAGTCAATAATCAATACGTAAAACTTGAATTGTACTACTTCTTACTGGCTATTACATCAACTTAGAAGCTTCATCTGTGTTCTACTACGTTGCTTTTTGTTTCTCCGCATACCTTAGCACGCGACATAGCTTTGCAGACGATAAGTACAACCGTTTCAGAGAGAAGAGCACCCAATGTGACGATCTGGCTTTAAGTCGATTCGATAACAAATGACGAAAACGGACGGATTTCTCAGGTTTTTACTACATATGAACACTTTTCACATTCTCCCGTGGAACTCGGCTGCTAGTCCACCTTTCATGCAGAATCTTAAGGTCCTAGCTCATGTCCAATGCACCAAAGCCAGCTGAAAAGTCAATAATCGATACCTAAAACTTGAATTGTACTACTTCTTACTGGATATTACATCACCTTAGAACCTTCATCTGTGTTCTACTGCGGTGATTTTAGTGTCACCACATACCGCAACACGTGACATAGCTTTGCAGACGATAAGTACAACCGCTTCAGAGAGAAGAGCGGCCAATGTGACGATCTAGCTTTAAGTCAATTCGATAGCAAATGACGAAAACGGACGGATTTCACAGGTTTTTACTACATATGAACACTTTTCACTTTCTCCCGTGCAACTCCGCTGCTAGTCCTCCTTTCATGCAGAATCTTAAGGTCCTAGCTCATGTCCAAGGCACCAAAGCCAGCTAAAAGGTCAATATTCAATACCTAAAACTTGAATTGTACTACTTCTTACTGGCTATTACATCAACTTCGAAGCTTCATCTGTGTTCTACTATGGTGCTTTTAGTGTCTCAGCATACCGCAGCACGCGACATAGCTTTGCAGACGATAAGTACAACCGTTTCAGAGAGAAGAGCGCCCAATGTGACGATCTGGCTTTAAGTCGATTCGATAACAAAAGACGAAAACGGACGTATTTCTCAGGTTTTACTACATAAGAACACTTTTCACATTCTCCCGTGCAACTCGGCTGCTAGTCCTCCTTCAGGCAAAATCTTAAGTTCCTAGCTCGTGTCCAAGGCTCCAAAGAAGGGTAAAAAGTCAATAACCGATACCTAAAACTTGAATTGTACTACTTCTTACTGGCTATTACATCAACTTCGAAGCTTCATCTGTGTTCTATTATGGTGCTTTTCCTGTTTCCGCCTACGGCAACACGCGACATAGCTTTGCAGACGTAAGTAGAACCGTTTCAGAGAGAAGAGCGGCCAATGTGACGATCTGGCTTTAAGTCGATTCGCTATCAAATGACGAAAAAGGACGGATTTTTCAGGTTATTACTACATATGAACACTTTTCACATTCTCCCGTGCAACTCGGCTGCTAGTCCTACTTTCATGCAGAATCTTAAGGTCCTAGCCCATATCCAAGGCACCAAAGCCAGCTAAAAGGTCCATATTCAATACCTAAAACTTGAATTGTACTACTTCTTACTGGCTATTACATCAACTTAGAAGCTTGATCTGTGGTCTACTATGGTGCTTTTAGTGTCTCAGCATCCCGCAGCACGCGACATAGCTTTGCAGACGATAAGTACAACCGTTTCAGAGAGAAGAGCGGCCAATGTGACGATCTGGCTTTAAGTCGATTCGCTAACAAATGACGAAAAAGGACGGATTTCTCAGGTTATTACTACATATGAACACTTTTCACATTCTCCCGTGCAACTCAGCTGCTAGTCCTACTTTCATGCAGAATCTTAAGGTCCTAGCTCATGTCCAAGGCACCAAAGCCAGCTAAAAGGTCCATATTCAATACCTAAAACTTGAATTGTACTACTTCTTACTGGCTATTACATTAACTTAGAAGCTTGATCTGTGGTCTACTATGGTGCTTTTAGTGTCTCAGCATCCCGCAGCACGCGACATAGCTTTGCAGACGATAAGTACAACCGTTTCAGAGAGAAGAGCGGCCAATGTGACGATCTGGCTTTAAGTTTATTCGATAACAAATGACGAAAACGTACGGATTTCTCAGGTTTTTACTACATATGAACACTTTTCACATTCTCCCGTGAAACTCGGCTGCTAGTCCTCCTTACATGCAGAATCTTAAGGTCCTAGCTCATGTCCAAGGTACCGAAGCCAGCTAAAGAGTCAATAATCGATACCTAAAACTTGAATTGTTCTACGTCTCACTGGCTATTGCATCAACTTAGAAGCTTCATCTGTGTTCTACTATGGTCATTTTAGTGTCTCCGCATACCGCAGCACGCGACATAGCTTTGCAGACGGTAAGTACAGCCGTTTCATAGAGAAGAGCGGTCAATGTGACGATCTGGCTTTAAGTCGATTCGATAACAAATGACGAAAACGGACGGATTTCTCAGGTTTTTACTACATATGAACACTTTTCACATTCTGACGTGCAACTCGGCTGCTAGTCCTCCTTTAAATCAGAATCTTAAGGTCCTAGCTCATGTCCAAGGTACCGAAGCCAGCTAAAGAGTCAATAATCGATACCTAAAACTTGAATTGTTCTACGTCTTACTGGCTATTGCATCAACTTAGAAGCTTCATCTGTGTTCTACTATGGTGAGTTTAGTGTCTCCGCATACCGCAGCACGCGACATAGCTTTGCAGACGGTAAGTACAGCCGTTTCAGAGAGAAGAGCGGCCAATGTGACGATCTGGCTTTAAGTCGATTCGATAACAAATGACGAAAACGGACGGATTTCTCAGGTTTGTACTACATATGAACACTTTTCACATTCTCCCGTGCAACTCGGCTGCTAGTCCTCCTTTCATGCAGAATCTTAAGGTCCTAGCTCATGTCCAAGGCACCAAAGCCAGCTAAAAAGTCAATAACCGATACCTAAAACTTGAATTGTACTACCTCTTACTGGCTATTACATCATCTTAGGAGCTTCATCTGTGTTATACTATGGTGCTTTTAGTGTTTCCGAATACCGCAGTACGCGACATAGCTTTGCAGACGATAAGTACAGCCGTTTCAGAGAGAAGAGCGGCCAATGTGACGATCTGGCTTTAAGTCGATTCGATAACAAATGACGAAAACGGACGGATATCTCAGGTTTTTACTACATATGAACACTTTTCACATTCTCCCGTGCAACTCGGCTGCTAGTCCTCCTTTCATGCAGAATCTTAAGGTCCTAGCTCATGTCCAAGGCACCAAAGCCAGCTAAAAAGTCAATAATCAATACGTAAAACTTGAATTGTACTACTTCTTACTGGCTATTACATCAACTTAGAAGCTTCATCTGTGTTCTACTACGTTGCTTTTAGTTTCTCCGCATACCGCAGCACGCGACATAGTTTTGCAGACGCTAAGTACAACCGTTTCAGAGAGAAGAGCAGCCAATGTGACGATCTGGCTTTAAGTCGATTCGATAACAAATGACGAAAACGGACGGATTTCTCAGGTTTTTACTACATATGAACACTTTTCACATTCTCCCGTGGAACTCGGCTGCTAGTCCACCTTTCATGCAGAATCTTAAGGTCCTAGCTCATGTCAAATGCACCAAAGCCAGCTGAAAAGTCAATAATCGATACCTAAAACTTGAATTGTACTACTTCTTACTGGATATTACATCATCTTAGAAGCTTCATCTGTGTTCTACTGCGGTGATTTTAGTGTCACCACATAGCGCAGCACGTGACATAGCTTTGCAGACGATAAGTACAACCGCTTCAGAGAGAAGAGCGGCCAATGTGACGATCTGGCTTTAAGTCGATTCGATAACAAATGACGAAAAAGGACGGATTTCTCAGGTTATTACTACATATGAACACTTTTCACATTCTCCCGTGCAACTCGGCTGCTAGTCCTCCTTTCATGCAGAATCTTAAGGTCCTAGCTCATGTCCAAGGCACCAAAGCCAGCTAAAAAGTCAATACTCGATCCCTAAAACTTGAATTGTACTACTTCTTATTGGGTATTACATCAACTTAGAAGCTTCATCTGTGTTCTATTAAGGTGCTTTTAGTGTCTCCACATACCGCAGCACGCGACATAGCTTTGCAGACGATAAGTACAACCGTTTCAGTGAGAAGAGCGGCCAATGTGACGATCTGGCTTTAAGTCAATTCGATAACAAATGACGAAAACGGAAGGATTTCTCAGGTTTTTACTACATATGAACACTTTTCACATTCTCCGTGCAACACGGCAGCTAGTCCTCCTTTCATGCAGAATCTTAAGGTCCTAGCTCATGTCCAAGGCACCAAAGCCAGCTAAAAGGTCAATATTCAATACCTAAAACTTGAATTGTACTACTTCTTACTGGCTATTACATCAACTTCGAAGCTTCATCTATGTTCTACTATGGTGCTTTCAGTGTCTCAGCATACCGCAGCACGTGACATAGCTTTGCAGACGATAAGTACAACCGTTTCAGAGAGAAGAGCGGCCAATGTGACGATCTGGCTTTAAGTCAATTCGATAACAAATGACGAAAACGGACGGATGTCTCAGGTTTTTACTACATATGAACACTTTTCACATTCTCCCGTGCAACTCGGCTGCTAGTCCTCCTTTTATGCAGAATCTTAAAGTCCTAGCTCATGTCCAAGGCACCAAAGCCATCTAAAAAGTCAATAATCGATACCTAAAACTTGAATTGGACTACTTCTTACTGGCTATTACATCAACTTAGAAGCTTCATCTGTGTTCTATTATGGTGCTTTTCCTGTTTCCGCCTACGGCAACACGCGACATAGATTTGCAGACGATAAGTACAACCGATTCAGAGAGAAGAGCGGCCAATGTGGCGATCTGGCTTTAAGTCGATTCGATAACAAATGACGAAAACGTACGGATTTCTCAGGTTTTTACTACATATGAACACTTTTCACATTCTCCCGTGCAACTCGGCTGCTAGTACTCCTTTCATACAGAATCTTAAGGTATTAGCACATGTCCAAGGCACTAAAGCCAGCAAAATGGTCAATATTCAATTCGTAAAACTTGAATTGTAATACTTCTTACTGGCTATTACATCAACTTAGAAGCTACATCTGTGTTCTACTGTGGTGATTTTAGTGTCTCCGCATACCGCAGCACGTGACATAGCTTTGCAGACGATAAGTACAACCGTTTCAGAGAGAAGAGCGGCCAATGTGACGATCTGGCTTTAAGTCGATTCGATAACAAATGACGAAAACGGACGGATGTCTCATTTTTTTACTACATATGAACATTTTTCACTTTCTCCCGTGCAACTCGGCTGCTAGTCCTCCTTTCATGCAGATTCTTAAGGTCCTAGCTCATGTCCAAGGCACCAAAGCCAGCTAAAAGGTCTATATTCAATACCTAAAACTTGAATTGTACTACTTCTTACTGGCTATTACATCAACTTAGAAGCTTGATCTGTATTCTACTATTGTGCTTTTAGTGTTTCAGCATATCGCAGCACGCGACATAGCTTTGCAGACGATAAGTACAACCGTTTCAGAGAGAAGAGCGGCCAATGTGACGATCTGGCTTTAAGTCGATTCGATAACAAATGACGAAAACGGACGGATTTCTCAGGTTTTTACTACATATGAACACTTTTCACATTCTCCTGTGCAACTCGGCTGCTAGTCCTCCTTTCATGCAGAATCTTAAGGTAACAGCTCATGTCCAAGGCACCAAAGCCAGCTAGAAACTCAATAATCGATACCTAAAACTTGTATTGTACTACTTCTTACTGGATATTACATCAACTTAGAAGCTACATCTGTGTTCTACTGTGGTGCTTTTAGTGTCTCCGAATTCCGCAGTACGCGACATAGCTTTGCAGACGATAAGTACAACCGTTTCAGAGAGAAGAGCGGCCAATGTGACGATCTGGCTTTACATCGATTCAATAACAAATGACGAAAACGGACGGATGTCTCAGGTTTTTACTACATATGAACACTTTTCACATTCTCCCGTGCAACTCGGCTGCTAGTCCTCCTTTCATGCAGAATCTTAAGGTCCTTGCTCATGTCCAAGGCACCAAAGCCCGCTAAAAGATCAATATTCAATACCTATAACTTGAATTGTACTACCTCTTACTGGCTATTACATCAACTTAGAAGCTTCATCTGTGTTCTACTATGGTGCTTGTAGTGTCTCAGCATACCGCAGCACGCGACAGAGCTTTGCAGACGATAAGTACAACCGTTTCAGAGAGAAGAGCGGCCAATGTGTCGATATGGCTTTAAGTCGATGCGATAACAAATGACGAAAACGGACGGATTTCTCAGGTTTTTACTACATATGAACACTTTTCACATTCTCCCGTGCAACTCGGCTGCTAGTCCTCCTTTCATGCAGAATCTTAAGGTCCTAGCTCATGTCCAAGGCACCAAAGCCAGCTAAAAGGTCAATAACCGATACATAAAACTTGAATTGGACTACTTCTTACTGGCTATTACATCAACTTAGAAGCTTCATCTGTGTTCTACTACGGTGCTTTTAGTTTCTCCGAATACCGCAGTACGCGATATAGTTTTGCAGACGATAAGTACAACCGTTTCAGTGAGAAGAGCGGGCAATGTGACGATGTGGCTTTAAGTCGATTCGATAACAAATGACGAATACGGACGGATGTGTCATTTTTTTTACTACATATGAACATTTTTCACTTTCTCCCGTGCAACTCGGCTGCTAGTCCTCCTTTCATGCAGATTCTTAAGATCCTAGCTCATGTCCAAGGCACCAAAGCCAGCTAAAAGGTCTATATTCAACACCTAAAACTTGAATTGTACTACTTCTTACTGGCTATTACATCAACTTAGAAGCTTGATCTGTATTCTACTATTGTGCTTTTAGTGTTTCAGTATATCGCAGCACGCGACATAGCTTTGCAGACGATAAGTACAACCGTTTCAGAGAGAAGAGCGGCCAATGTGACGATCTGGCTTTAAGTCGATTCGATAACAAATGACGAAAACGGACGGATTTCTAAGGTTTTTACTACATATGAACACTTTTCACATTCTCCCGTGCAACTCGGCTGCTAGTCCTCCTTTCATGCAGAATATTAAGGTCCTAGCTCATGTTCAAGGCACCAAAACCAGCTAAAAAGTCAATAATCAATACCTAAAACTTGAATTGTACTACTTCTTACTGGCTATTACATCAACTTAGAAGCTTCATCTGTGTTCTACTACGGTGCTTTTAGTTTCTCCGAATACCGCAGTACGCGACATAGTTTTGCAGACGATAAGTACAACCGTTTCAGTGAGAAGAGCGGGCAATGTGACGATGTGGCTTTAAGTCGATTCGATAACAAATGACGAAAACGGACGGATGTCTCATTTTTTTACTACATATGAACATTTTTCACTTTCTCCCGTGCAACTCGGCTGCTAGTCCTCCTTTCATGCAGATTCTTAAGGTCCTAGCTCATGTCCAAGGCACCAAAGCCAGCTAAAAGGTCTATATTCAATACCTAAAACTTGAATTGTACTACTTTTTACTGGCTATTACATCAACTTAGAAGCTTGATCTGTATTCTACTATTGTGCTTTTAGTGTTTCAGCATATCGCAGCACGCGACATAGCTTTGCAGACGATAAGTACAACCATTTCAGAGAGAAGAGCGCCCAATGTGACGATCTGGCTTTAAGTCAATTCGATAACAAATGACGAAAACGGACGGATTTCTCAGGTATTTACTAAATATGAACACTTTTCACATTCTCCCGTGCAACTCGGCTGCTAGTCCTCCTTTCATGCAGAATCTTAAGGTCCTAGCTCATGTCCAAGGCACCAAAGCCAGCTAAAAGGTCAATAACCGATACATAAAACTTGAATTGGACTACTTCTTACTGGATATTACATCAACTTAGAAGCTTCATCTGTGTTCTACTATGGTGCTTTTAGTGTCTCCAAATACCGCAGTACGCGACATAGCTTTGCAGACGATAAGTACAACCGTTTCAGAGAGAAGAGCGGCCAATGTGACGATCTGGCTTTAAGTCGATTCGATAACAAATGACAAAAACGGACGGATTTCTCAGGTTTTTACTACATATGAACACTTTTCACATTCTCCCGTGCAACTCGGCTGCTAGCCCTCTTTCATGCAGAATCTTAAGGTCCTAGCTCATGTCCAAGGCACCAAAGCCAGCTAAAAAGTCAATAATCAATACCTAAAACTTGAATTGTACTGCTTCTTACTGGCTATTACATCAACTTAGAAGCTTCATCTGTGTTCTACTACGGTGCTTTTAGTGTCCCCGCATACCGCAGCACGCGACATAGCTTTGCAGACGATAAGTACAACCGTTTCAGAGAGAAGAGCGGCCAATGTGACGATCTGGCTTTAAGTCAATTCGATAACAAATGACGAAAACGGACGGATTTCTCAGGTATTTACTAAATATGAACACTTTTCACATTCTCCCGTGCAACTCGGCTGCTAGTCCTCCTTTCATGCAGAATCTTAAGGTCCTAGCTCATGTCCAAGGCACCAAAGCCAGCTAAAAAGTCAATAATCAATACCTAAAACTTGAATTGTACTAATTCTTACTGGGTATTACATCATCTTACAAGCTTCATCTGTGTTCTACTATGGTGCTTTTAGTGTCTCCGCATACCGCAGCACGCGACATAGCTTTGCAGACGATAAGTACAAGCGTTTCAGAGAGAAGAGCGGCCAATGTGACGATCTGGCTTTAAGTCGATTCGATAACCAATGACGAAAACAGACGTATTTCTCAGGTTTTTACTACATATGAACACTTTTCACATTCTCTCATGCAACTCGGCTGCTAGTCCTCCTTTCATGCAGAATCTTAAGGTCCTAGCTCATGTCCAAGGCACCAAAGCCAGCTAAAAAGTCAATAATCAATACCTAAAACTTGAATTGTACGAATTCTTACTGGGTATTACATCAACTTACAAGCTTCATCTGTGTTCTACTATGGTGCTTTTAGTGTCTCCGCATACCGCAGCACGCGACATAGCTTTGCAGACGATAAGTACAACCGTTTCAGAGAGAAGAGCGGCCAATGTGACGATCTGGCTTTAAGTCGATTCGATAACCAATGACGAAAACAGACGTACTTCTCAGGTTTTTACTACATATGAACACTTTTCACATTCTCTCATGCAACTCGGCTGCTAGTCCTCCTTTCATGCAGAATATTAAGGTCCTAGCTCATGTCCAAGGCACCAAAGCCAGCTAAAAATTCAATAATCGATACCTAAAACTTGAATTGTACTACTTCTTACTGGCTATTACATCAACGTAGATGCTTCATCTGTTCCTACTATGGTGATTTTAGTGTCTCCGCATACCACAGCTCGCGACATAGCTTTGCAGACGATAAGTACAACCGTTTCAGAGAGAAGAGCGGCCAATGTGACGATCTGGCTTTAAGTCTATTCGATAACAAATGACGAAAACGGACGGATTTCTCAGGTTTTTACTACATATGAACACTTTTCACATTCTCCCGTGCAACTCGGCAGCTAGTCCTCCTTTCATGCAGAATCTTAAGGTCCTAGCACATGTCCAAGGCACCAAAGCCAGCAAAAAGTTCAATATTCAATACCTAAAACTGGAATTGTACTACTTCTTACTGGCTGTTACATCAACTTAGAAGCTTCATCTGTGTTCTACTGTGGTGATTTTAGTGTCTCCGCATACCGCAGCACGCGACATAGTTTTGCAGACTATAAGTACAACCGTTTCAGAGAGAAGTGCGGCCAATGTGACGATGTGGCTTTAAGTCGATTCGATAACAAATGACGAAAACGGACGGATGTCTCATTTTTTTACTACATATGAACACTTTTCACATTCTCCCGTGCAACTCGGCTGCTAGTCCTCCTTTCATGCAGAACCTTAAGGTCCTAGCTCATGTCCAAGGCACCAAAGCCAGCTAAAAGGTCAATATTCAATACCTAAAACTTGAATTGTACTACTTCTTACTGGCTATTACATCAACTTAGAAGCGTGATCTGTGTTCTACTATGGTGCTTTTAGTGTCTCAGCATACCGCAGCACGCGACATAGCTTTGCAGACGATAAGTACAACCGTTTCAGAGAGAAGAGCGGCCAATGTGACGATCTGGCTTTAAGTCGATTCGATAACAAATGACGAAAACGGACGGATGTCTCAGGTTTTTACTACATATGAACACTTTTCACATTCTCCCGTGCTACTCGGCTGCTAGTCCTCCTTTCATGCAGAATCTTAAGGTCCTAGCTCATGTCCAAGGCACCAAAGCCAGCTAAAAGGTCAATATTCAATACCTAAAACTTGAATTGTACTACTTCTTACTGGCTATTACATCAACTTAGAAGCTTGATCTGTGTTCTACTATGGTGCGTTTAGTGTCTCAGCATACCGCAGCACGCGACATAGCTTTGCAGTCGATAAGTACAACCGTTTCAGAGAGAAGATCGGCCAATGTGACGATCTGGCATTACGTCGATTCGATAACAAATGACGAAAACGGACGGATGTCTCAGGTTTTTACTACATATGAACACTTTTCACATTCTCCCGTGCAAGTCGGCTGCTAGTCCTCCTTTCATGCAGAATCATAAGGTCCTAGCTCATGTCCAAGGCACCAAAGCCAGCTAAAAAGTCAATAATCGATACCTAAAACTTGAATTGCGCTATTTCTTACTGGCTATTACATCAACTTAGAAGCCTCATCTGTGTTCTACTATGGTGATTTTAGTGTCTCCGCATACCGCAGCACGCGACATAGCTTTGCAGACGATAAGTACAAGCGTTTCAGAGAGGAGAGCGGCCAATGTGACTATCTGGCTTTAAGTCGGTTCGATAACAAATGACGAAAACAGACCTATTTCTCAGGTTTTTACTACATATGAACACTTTTCACATTCTCCCGTGCAACTCCGCTGCTAGTCCTCCTTTCATGCAGAATCTTACGGTCCTAGCTCATGTCCAAGGTACCAAAGCCAGTTAAAAAGTCAATAATCGATACCTAAAACTTGAATTGGATTACTTCTTACTGGCTATTACATCATCTTAGAAGCCTCATCTGTTTTCTACTATGGTGATTTTAGTGTCTCCGCATACCGCAACACGCGACATAGCTTTGCAGACGATAAGTACAACCGTTTCAGAGAGGAGAGCGGCCAATGTGACGATCTGGCTTTAAGTCGGTTCGATAACAAATGACGAAAACGGACGGATTTCTAGGGTTTTACTACATATGAACACTTTTCATATTCTCCCGTGCAACTCCGCTGCTAATCCATCTTTCATGCACAATATTAAGGTCCTAGCTCATGTCCAACGCACCAAAGCCAGATAAAAAGTCAATAATCAATACCTAAAACTTGAATTGTACTACTTCTTACTGGCTATTACATCAACTTAGAAGCTTCATCTGTGTTCTACTGTGGTGCTTTTACTGTCTCCGCATACTTCAGCACGCGACATAGCTTTGCAGACGATAAGTACAACCGTTTCAGAGAGAAGAGCGGCCAATGTGACGATCTGGCTTTAAGTCGATTCGATAACAAATGACGAAAACGGACGGATGTCTCAGGTTTTTACTACATATGAACACTATTCACATTCTCCCGTGCAACTCGGCTGCTAGTCCTCCTTTCATGGAGAATCTTAAGGTCCTAGCTCATGTCCAATGTACCAAAGCCAGCTAAAATGTCAATAATCGATACATAATACTTGAATTGTATTACTTCTTACTGGCTATTACATCAACTTAGAAGCCTCATCTGTGTTCTACTATGGTGATTTTAGTGTCACCGCATACCGCAGCACGCGACATAGCTTTGCAGACGATAAGTACAACCGTTTCAGAGAGAAGAGCGGCCAATGTGACGATCTGGCTTTAAGTCGGTTCGATACCAAATAACGAAAACGGACCGATTTCTCAGGTTTTTACTACATATGAACACTTTTCACATTCTTCCGTGCAACTCGGCTGCTAGTCCTCCTTTCATGCAGAATCTTAAGGTCCTAGCTCAAGTCCAAGGCACCAAAGCCAGCTAAAAAGGCAATATTCAATACCTAAAACTTGAATTGTACTACTTCTTACTGGCTATTACATCAACTTAGAAGCTTCATCTGTGTTCTACTATGGTGCTTTTAGTGTCTCAGCATACCGCAGCACGCGACATAGCTTTGCAGACGATAAGTACAACTTTTGCAGAGAGAAGAGTGGCCAATGAGACGATCTGGCTTGAAGTCGATTCGATAACAAATGACCAAAACGGACGGATTTCTCAGGTTTTTACTACATTTGAACACTTTTCACATTCTCCCGTGCAACTCGGCTGCTAGTCCTCCTTTCATGCAGAATCTTAAGGTCCTAGCTTATGTCCAAGGCACCAAAGCCACCTAAAAAGTCAATAATCGATACCTAAAACTTGAATTGTACTACTTCTTACTGGCTATTACATCAACTTAGAAGCTTCATCTGTGTTCTACTATGGTGCTTTTAGTGTCTCCGCATACCGCAGCACGCGACATAGTTTTGCAATCGATAAGTACAACCGTTTCAGAGAGAAGAGCGGCCAATGTGACGATCTGGCCTTAAGTCGATTCGATAACAAATGACGAAAACGGACGTATTTCTCAGGTTTTTACTACATATGAACACAATTCACATTCTCCCGTGCATCTCGGCTGCTAGTCCTCCATTCATGTAGAATCTTAAGGTCCTAGCTCATGTCCAAGGTACCAAAGCCAGCTAAAAAGTCAATAATCGATACCTGATACTTGAATTGTATTACTTCTTACTGGCTATTACATCATCCTAGAAGCCTCATCCGTGTTCTACTATGGTGATTTTAGTGTCTCCGCATACCACAGCACGCGACATAGCTTTGCAGAGGATAAGTACAACCGTTTCAGAGAGAAGAGCGGCCAATGTGACGATCTTGCTTTAAGTCGGTTCGATAACAAATGACGAAAACGGACCGATTTCTCAGGTTTTTACTACATATGAACACTTTTCACATTCTCCCGTGCAACTGGGCTGCTAGTCCTCCGTTTATGCAGAATCTTAAGGTGATAGCTCATGTCCAAGGCACCAAAGCCAGCTAAAAAGTCAATATTCAATACCTAAGACTTGAATTGTACTACTTCTTACTGGCTATTACATCAACTTAGAAGCTTCATATGGGTTCTACTATGGTGCTTTTAGTGTCTCCGCATACCGCAGCATTCGACATAGCTTTGCAGACGATAAGTGCAAGCGTTTCAGAGAAAAGAGCGGCCACTGTGGCGATCTGGCTTTAAGTAGATTCGATAACAAATGACGAAAACGGACGGATTTCTCAGGTTTTTACTACATATGAACACTTTTCACATTCTCCCGTGCAAATCGGCTGCTAGTCCTACTTTCATGTAAAATCTTAAGGTCCTAGCTCATGTCCAAGGCACCAAAGCCAGCTAAAAAGTCAATAATCGATACCTAAAACTTGAATGGTACTACTACTTACTGGCTATTACATCAACTTAGAAGCTTCATCTGTGTTCTACTATGGTGATTTTAATGTCTCCGCATACCGCAGCACGCGACATAGCTTTGCAGACGATAAGTACAACCGTTTGAGAGAGAAGAGCGGCCAATGTGACGATCTGGCTTTAGTCGATTCGATAACAAATGACTAAAACGGACGGATTTTCAGGTTTTTACTACATATGAACACTTTTCACATTCTGCCATGCAACTCGGCTGCTAGTCCTCCTTTCATGAAAAATGTTAAGTTCCTAGCTCATGTCCAAGGCACCAAAGAAGGGTAAAAAGTCAATAACCGATACCTAAAAGTTTAATTGTACTACTTCTTACTGGCTATTACATCAACTTAGAAGCTTCATCTGTGTTCTACCATGGTGCTTTTAGTGTGTCCGCATACCGCAGCACGCGACATAGCTTTGCAGACGATAAGTACAACTTTTTCAGAGAGAAGAGCGGCCAATGTGACGATCTGGCTTCAAGTCGATTCGATAACAAATGACGAAAACGGACGGATTTCTCAGGTTTTTACTACATATGAACACATTTCACATTCTCCCGTGCAACTCGGCTGCTAGTCCTCCTTTCATGCAGAATGTTAAGGTCCGAGCTCATTTCCAAGTCACCAAAGCCAGCTAAAAAGTCAATAATCGATACCTAAAACTTGAATTGTACTACTTCATCCTGGCTATTACATCAACTTAGAAGCTTCATCTGTGTTCTATTATGCTGTTTTAGTGTCTCCGCATACCGCAGCACGCGACATAGCTACGAAATCGATTAGTACAACCGTTTCAGAGAGAAGAGCGGCCAATGTGACGATCTGGCTTTAAGTCGATTCGATAACAAATGACGAAAACTGACGTGTTTCTCAGGTTTTTACTAGATATGAACACTTTTCACATTCTCCCGTGCAAATAAGCTGCTAGTCCTCCTATCATGCAGAATGTTAAGGTCCTAGCTCATGTCGAGGGCACCAAAGCCAGCTATAAAGTCTTACTCCATACCTAAAACTTGAATTATACTACTTCTTCCTGGCTATTACATCAACTTAGAAGCTTCATCTGTGTTCTACTATGGTGCTTTTACGGTCTCCGCATATCGCAGAGCGCGACATAGCTTTGCAGACGAGAAGTACAACCGTTTCAGAGAGAAGAGCGGCCAATGTGACGATCTGGCTTTAAGTCGATTCGATAACAAATGACGATAACGGACGGATTTCTCAGGTTTTTACTACATTTGAACACTTTCACATTTTCCCGTGCAACTCGGCTGCTAGTCCTCCTTTCATGCAGAATCATATGGTCGTAGCTCACGTCCAAGACACCAAAGCCGGCTAAAACGTCATTAATCGATACCTAAAATTTGAATTGTACTACTTCTTACTGCCTATTACATCAACTTAGAAGCTTCATCTGTGTTCTACTATGGTGCTTTTAGTGTCTCCGCATACCGCAGCACGCGACATAGCTTTGCAGACGATAAGTACAAGCGTTTCAGAGAGAAGAGCGGCCATTGTGACGATCTGGCTTTAAGTAGATTCGATAACAAATGACGAAGACGACGGATTTCTCAGGGTTTACTACAGATGAAAACTTTTCAAATTCTCCCGTGCAACTCGGCTGCTAGTCCTCCTTTCATGCAGAATCATAAGGTCCTAGCTCATGTTCAAAGCACCAAAGCCAGATAAAAAGTCAATAATCAATACCTAAAACTTGAATTGTACTACTTCTTACTGGATATTACATCAACTTAGAAGCTTCGTCTGTGTTCTGCTATGGTGCTTTTAGTGTCTCCGCATACCGCAGCACGCGACATAGCTTTGCAATCGATAAGTACAACCGTTTCAGAGAGAAGAGCGGCCAATGTGACGATCTGGCTTTAAGTCGATTCGATAACAAATGAAGAAAACGGACGGATTTCTCAGGTTTTTACTACATATGAACACTTTTCACATTCTCCCATGCAAATCAGCTGCTAGTCCTCCTTTCATGCAGAGTCTTAAGGTCCTAGCTCATGTCCAAGGCACCAAAGCCAGCTAAAACGTCAATAATCGATACCTAAAACTTGAATTGTACTACTTCTTACTGGCTATTACATCAACATAGAAGCTTCATCTGTGTTCTACTATGGTGATTTTAGTGTCTCCGCATACCGCAGCACGCGACACAGCTTTGCAGACGATAAGTACAACCGTTTCAGAGAGAGTAGCGGCCAATGTGACGATCTGGCTTTAAGTCGATTCGATAACAAATGACGAAAACGGACGGATTTCTAGGTTTTTGCTACATATGAACACCTTTCACATTCTCCCGTGCAACTCCGCTGCTAATCCTCCTTTCATGCAGAATCTTAAGGTCCTAGCTCATGTCCAAGGCACCAAAGCCACCTAAAAAGTCAATAACCGATACCTAAAACTTGAATTGTACTTCTTCTTACTGGCTATTACATCATCTTAGAAGCTTCATCTGTGTTCTACTATGGTGCTTTTAGTGTCTCCGCATGCCGCAGCACTCGACATAGCTTTGCAGACGATAAGTACAACCGTTTCAGAGAGAAGAGCGGCCAATGTGACGATCTGGCTTTAAGTCGATTCGATAACAAATGACGAAAACGGACGGATGTCTCAGGTTTTTACATCATATGATCACTTCTCACATTCTCCCGTGCAACTCCGCTGCTAATCCTCCTTTCATGCAGAATCTAAAGGTCCTAGCTCATGTCCAAGGCACCAAAGCCAGCTAAAAAGTCAATAATCGATACCTAAAACTTGAATTGTACTACTACTTACTGGCTATTACATCAACTTAGAAGCTTCATCTGTGTTCTACTATGGTGATTTTAATGTCTCCGCATACCGCAGCACGCGACATAGCTTTGCAGACGATAAGTACAACCGTTTGAGAGAGAAGAGCGGCCAATGTGACGATCTGGCTTTAGTCGATTCGATAACAAATGACTAAAACGGACGGATTTTCAGGTTTTTACTACATATGAACACTTTTCACATTCTGCCATGCAACTCGGCTGCTAGTCCTCCTTTCATGAAAAATGTTAAGTTCCTAGCTCATGTCCAAGGCACCAAAGAAGGGTAAAAAGTCAATAACCGATACCTAAAAGTTTAATTGTACTACTTCTTACTGGCTATTACATCAACTTAGAAGCTTCATCTGTGTTCTACCATGGTGCTTTTAGTGTGTCCGCATTCCGCAGCACGCGACATAGCTTTGCAGACGATAAGTACAACTTTTTCAGAGAGAAGAGCGGCCAATGTGACGATCTGGCTTTAAGTCGATTCGATAACAAATGACGAAAACGGACGGATTTCTCAGGTTTTTACTACATATGAACACATTTCACATTCTCCCGTGCAACTCGGCTGCTAGTCCTCCTTTCATGCAGAATGTTAAGGTCCGAGCTCATTTCCAAGGCACCAAAGCCAGCTAAAAAGTCAATAATCGATACCTAAAACTTGAATTGTACTACTTCATCCTGGCTATTACATCAACTTAGAAGCTTCATCTGTGTTCTATTATGCTGTTTTAGTGTCTCCGCATACCGCAGCACGCGACATAGCTACGAAATCGATTAGTACAACCGTTTCAGAGAGAAGAGCGGCCAATGTGACGATCTGGCTTTAAGTCGATTCGATAACAAATGACGAAAACTGACGTGTTTCTCAGGTTTTTACTAGATATGAACACTTTTCACATTCTCCCGTGCAAATAAGCTGCTAGTCCTCCTATCATGCAGAATGTTAAGGTCCTAGCTCATGTCGAGGGCACCAAAGCCAGCTATAAAGTCTTACTCCATACCTAAAACTTGAATTATACTACTTCTTCCTGGCTATTACATCAACTTAGAAGCTTCATCTGTGTTCTACTATGGTGCTTTTACGGTCTCCGCATATCGCAGAGCGCGACATAGCTTTGCAGACGAGAAGTACAACCGTTTCAGAGAGAAGAGCGGCCAATGTGACGATCTGGCTTTAAGTCGATTCGATAACAAATGACGATAACGGACGGATTTCTCAGGTTTTTACTACATTTGAACACTTTCACATTTTCCCGTGCAACTCGGCTGCTAGTCCTCCTTTCATGCAGAATCATATGGTCGTAGCTCACGTCCAAGACACCAAAGCCGGCTAAAACGTCATTAATCGATACCTAAAATTTGAATTGTACTACTTCTTACTGCCTATTACATCAACTTAGAAGCTTCATCTGTGTTCTACTATGGTGCTTTTAGTGTCTCCGCATACCGCAGCACGCGACATAGCTTTGCAGACGATAAGTACAAGCGTTTCAGAGAGAAGAGCGGCCATTGTGACGATCTGGCTTTAAGTAGATTCGATAACAAATGACGAAGACGACGGATTTCTCAGGTTTTTACTACAGATGAAAACTTTTCAAATTCTCCCGTGCAACTCGGCTGCTAGTCCTCCTTTCATGCAGAATCATAAGGTCCTAGCTCATGTCCAAAGCACCAAAGCCAGATAAAAAGTCAATAATCAATACCTAAAACTTGAATTGTACTACTTCTTACTGGCTATTACATCAACTTAGAAGCTTCGTCTGTGTTCTGCTATGGTGCTTTTAGTGTCTCCGCATACCGCAGCACGCGACATAGCTTTGCAATCGATAAGTACAACCGTTTCAGAGAGAATAGCGGCCAATGTGACGATCTGGCTTTAAGTCGATTCGATAACAAATGAAGAAAACGGACGGATTTCTCAGGTTTTTACTACATATGAACACTTTTCACATTCTCCCATGCAAATCAGCTGCTAGTCCTCCTTTCATGCAGAGTCTTAAGGTCCTAGCTCATGTCCAAGGCACCAAAGCCAGCTAAAACGTCAATAATCGATACCTAAAACTTGAATTGTACTACTTCTTACTGGCTATTACATCAACATAGAAGCTTCATCTGTGTTCTACTATGGTGATTTTAGTGTCTCCGCATACCGCAGCACGCGACACAGCTTTGCAGACGATAAGTACAACCGTTTCAGAGAGAGTAGCGGCCAATGTGACGATCTGGCTTTAAGTCGATTCGATAACAAATGACGAAAACGGACGGATTTCTAGGTTTTTGCTACATATGAACACCTTTCACATTCTCCCGTGCAACTCCGCTGCTAATCCTCCTTTCATGCAGAATCTTAAGGTCCTAGCTCATGTCCAAGGCACCAAAGCCAGCTAAAAAGTCAATAACCGATACCTAAAACTTGAATTGTACTTCTTCTTACTGGCAATTACATCATCTTAGAAGCTTCATCTGTGTTCTACTATGGTGCTTTTAGTGTCTCCGCATGCCGCAGCACTCGACATAGCTTTGCAGACGATAAGTACAACCGTTTCAGAGAGAAGAGCGGCCAATGTGACGATCTGGCTTTAAGTCGATTCGATAACAAATGACGAAAACGGACGGATGTCTCAGGTTTTTACTTCATATGATCACTTTTCACATTCTCCCGTGCAACTCCGCTGCTAATCCTCCTTTCATGCAGAATCTAAAGGTCCTAGCTCATGTCCAAGGCACCAAAGCCAGCTAAAAAGTCAATAATCGATACCTAAAATTTGAATTGTACTACTACTTACTGGCTATTACATCAACTTAGAAGCTTCATCTGTGTTCTACTATGGTGATTTTAATGTCTCCGCATACCGCAGCACGCGACATAGCTTTGCAGACGATAAGTACAACCTTTTCAGAGAGAAGATCGGCCAATGTGACGATCTGGCTTTAAGTCGATTCGATAACTAATGACGAAAACGGACGGATTTTCAGGTTTTTACTACATATGAACACTTTTCACATTCTCCCGTGCAACTCGGCTGCTAGTCCTCCTTTCATGAAAAATGTTAAGTTCCTAGCTCATGTCCAAGGCACCAAAGAAGGGTAAAAAGTCAATAACCGATACTTACAACTTTAATTGTACTACTTCTTACTGGCTATTACATCAACTTAGAAGCTTCATCTGTGTTCTACTATGGTGCTTTTAGTGTGTCCGCATACCGCAGCACGCGACATAGCTACGAAATCGATTAGTACAACCGTTTCAGAGAGAAGAGCGGCCAATGTGACGATCTGGCTTTAAGTCGATTCGATAACAAATGACGAAAACTGACGTGTTTCTCAGGTTTTTACTACATATGAACACTTTTCACATTCTCCCGTGCAAATAAGCGGCTAGTCCTCCTTTCATGCAGAATGTTAAGGTCCTAGCTCATGTCGAGGGCACCAAAGCCAGCTATAAAGTCTTAAACCATACCTAAAACTTGAATTATACTACTTCTTCCCGGCTATTACATCAACTTGGAAGCTTCATCTGTGTTCTACTATGGTGCTTTTAGTGTTTCAGAATTCCGCAGCACGCGACATAGCTTTGCAGACGATAAGTACAACCATTTCAGAGAGAAGAGCGCCCAATGTGACGATCTGGCTTTAAGTCTATTCGATAACAAATGACGAAAACGGACGGATGTCTCAGGTTTTTACTACATATGAACACTTTTCACATTCTCCCGTGCAACTGCGCTGCTAATCCTCCATTCATGCAGAATCTTAAGGTCCTAGCTCATGTCCAAGGTACCAAAGCCAGCTAAAAAGTCAATAATCAACACCTAAAACTTGAATTGTACTACTTCTTACTGGCTATTACATCAACTTAGAAGCTTCATCTGTGTTCTACTATGGTGATTTTAGTGTCTCCGCATACCGCAGCACGCGACATAGCTTTGCAGACGATAAGTACAACCGTTTCAGAGAGAAGAGCGGCCAATGTGACGATCTGGCTTTAAGTCGATTCGATAACAAATGACGAAAACGGACGGGTTTTCAGGTTTTTACTACATATGAACACTTTTCACATTCTCCCGTGCAACTCGGCTGCTAGTCCTCCTTTCATGAAAAACGTTAAGTTCCTAGCTCATGTCCAAGGCACCAAAGAAGGGTATAAAGTCAATAACCGATACCTAAAACTTTAATTGTACTACTTCTTACTGGCTATTACATCAACTTAGAAGCTTCATCTGTGTTCTACTATGGTGCTTTTAGTGTGTCCGCATACCGCAGCACGTGACATAGCTTTGCAGACGATAAGTACAACTTTTTCAGAGAGAAGGGCGGTCAATGTGACGACCTGGCTTTAAGTCGATTCGATAACAAATGACGAAAACGGACGGATTTCTCATGTTTTTACTACATATGAACACATTTCACATTCTCCCGTGCAACTCGGCTGCTAGTCCTCCTTTCATGCAGAATGTTAAGGTCCGAGCTCATTTCCAAGGCACCAAAGCCAGCTAAAAAGTCAATAATCGATACCTAAAACTTGAATTGTACTACTTCTTACTGGCTATTACATCAACTTAGAAGCTTCATCTGTGTTCTATTATGCTGCTTTTAGTGTCTCCGCATACCGCAGCACGCGACATAGCTACGAAATCGATTAGTACAACCGTTTCAGAGAGAAGAGCGGCCAATGTGACGATCTGGCTTTAAGTCGATTCGATAACAAATGACGAAAACTGACGTGTTTCTCAGGTTTTTACTACATATGAACACTTTTCACATTCTCCCGTGCAAATAAGCTGCTAGTCCTCCTTTCATGCAGAATGTTAAGATCCTAGCTCATGTCGAGGGCACCAAAGCCAGTTATAAAGTCTTAAACCATACCTAAAACTTGAATTATACTACTTCTTCCCGGCTATTACATCAACTTGGAAGCTTCATCTGTGTTCTACTATGGTGCTTTTAGTGTTTCAGAATACCGCAGCACGCGACATAGCTTTGCAGACGATAAGTACAACCGTTTCAGAGAGAAGAGCGCCCAATGTGACGATCTGGCTTTAAGTCTATTCGATAACAAATGACGAAAACGGACGGATGTCTCAGGTTTTTACTACATATGAACACTTTTCACATTCTCCCGTGCAACTGCGCTGCTAATCCTCCATTCATGCAGAATCTTAAGGTCCTAGCTCATGTCCAAGGCACCAAAGCCAGCTAAAAAGTCAATAATCAATACCTAAAACTTGAATTGTACTACTTCTTACTGGCTATTACATCAACTTAGAAGCTTCATCTGTGTTCTACTATGGTGATTTTAGTGTCTCCGCATACCGCAGCACGCGACATAGCTTTGCAGTCGATAAGTACAACCGTTTCAGAGAGAAGAGCGGCCAATGTGACGATCTGGCTTTAAGTCGGTTCGATAAAAATGACGAAAACGGAACTATTTCTCAGGTTTTTACTACATATGAACACTTGTCACATTCTCCCGTGCAACTCGGCTGCTAGTCCTCCTTTCATGCAGAATCTTAAGGTCCTAGCTTATGTCCAAGGCACCAAAGCCAGCTAAAAAGTCAATAATCGATACCTAAAACTTGAATTGTATTACTTCTTACTGGCTATTACATCAACTTAGAAGCCTCATCTGTGTTCTACTATGGTGATTTTAGTGTCTCCGCATACCGCAGCACGCGACATAGCTTTGCAGACGATAAGTACAAGCGTTTCAGAGAGGAGAGCGGCCAATGTGACGATCTGGCTTTAAGTCGGTTCGATAACAAATGACGAAAACGGACCTATTTCTCAGGTTTTTACTACATATGAACACTTTTCACATTCTCCCGTGCAACTCGGCTGCTAGTCCTCCTTTCATGCAGAATCTTAAGGTCCAAGGTTATGTCCAAGGCACCAAAGCCAGCTAAAAAGTCAATAATCGATACCTAAAACTTGAATTGGATTACTTCTTACTGGCTATTACATCAACTTAGAAGCTTCATCTGTGTTCTACTGTGGTGCTTTTACTGTCTCCGCATACCGCAGCACGCGACATAGCTTTGCAGACGATAAGTACAACCGTTTCAGAGAGGAGAGCGGCCAATGTGACGATCTGGCTTTAAGTCGGTTCGATAACAAATGACGAAAACGGACGGATGTCTCAGGTTTTTACTACATATGAACACTTTTCATATTCTCCCGTGTAACTCCGCTGCTAATCCTCCTTTCATGCAGAATCTTAAGGTCCTAGCTCATGTCCAAGGCACCAAAGCCAGCTAAAAAGTCAATAATCGATACCTAAAACTTGAATTGTACTACTTCTTCCTGGCTATTACATCAACATAGAAGCTTCATCTGTGTTCTACTATGGTGCTTTTACTGTCTCCGCATACCGCAGCACGCGACATAGCTTTGCAGACGAGAAGTACAACCGTTTCAGAGAGAAGAGCGGCCAATGTGACGATCTGGCTTTAAGTCGATTCGATAACAAATGACGAAAACGGACGAATGTCTCAGGTTTTTACTACATATGAATACTATTTACATTCTCCCGTGCAACTCGGAATCTAGTCCTCCTTTCATGCAGAATCTTAAGGTCCTATCTCATGTCCAAGGTACCAAAGCCAGCTAAAAAGTCAATAATCGATACCTAAAACTTGAATTGTATTACTTCTTACTGGCTATTACATCAACTTAGAAGCCTCATCTGTGTTCTACTATGGTGATTTTAGTGTCTCCGCATACCGCAGCACGCGACATAGCTTTGCAGACGATAAGTACAACAGTTTCAGAGAGAAGAGCGGCCAATGTGACGATTTGGTTTTACGTCGATTCGATAACAAATGACGAAAACGGACGGATGTCTCAGGTTTTTACTACATATGAATACTATTCACATTCTCCCGTGCAACTCGGCTGCTAGTCCTCCTTTCATGGAGAATCTTAAGGTCCTAGCTCATGTCCAATGTACCAAAGCCAGCTAAAATGTCAATAATCGATACCTAAAACTTGAATTGTATTACTTCTTACTGGCTATTACATCAACTTAGAAGCCTCATCTGTGTTCTACTATGGTGCTTTTAGTGTCTCCGCATACCGCAGCACGCGACATAGCTTTGCAGTCGATACGTACAACCGTTTCAGGGAGAAGAGCGGCTAATGTGACGATCTGGCTTTAAGTCGATTCGATAACAAATGACGATAACGAACGGATTTCTCAGGTTTTTACTACATAGGAACACTTTTCACATTCTCCCGTTCAACTCGGCTGCTAGTCCTCCTTTCATGCAGAATCTTAAGGTCCTAACTCATGTCCAAGGCACCAAAGCCAGCTAAAAAGTCAATAATCGATACCTAAAACTTGAATTGTATTACTTCTTACTGGCTATTACATCAACTTAGAAGCCTCATCTGTGTTCTACTATGGTGCTTTTAGTGTCTCCGCATACCGCAGCACGCGACATAGCTTTGCAGTCGATACGTACAACCGTTTCAGGGAGAAGAGCGGCTAATGTGACGATCTGGCTTTAAGTCGATTCGATAACAAATGACGATAACGAACGGATTTCTCAGGTTTTTACTACATAGGAACACTTTTCACATTCTCCCGTTCAACTCGGCTGCTAGTCCTCCTTTCATGCAGAATCTTAAGGTCCTAGCTCATGTCCAATGTACCAAAGCCAGCTAAAATGTCAATAATCGATACCTAAAACTTGAATTGTATTACTTCTTACTGGCTATTACATCAACTTAGAAGCCTCATCTGTGTTCTACTATGGTGCTTTTAGTGTCTCCGCATACCGCAGCACGCGACATAGCTTTGCAGTCGATACGTACAACCGTTTCAGGGAGAAGAGCGGCTAATGTGACGATCTGGCTTTAAGTCGATTCGATAACAAATGACGATAACGAACGGATTTCTCAGGTTTTTACTACATAGGAACACTTTTCACATTCTCCCGTTCAACTCGGCTGCTAGTCCTCCTTTCATGCAGAATCTTAAGGTCCTAGCTCATGTCCAAGGCACCAAAGCCAGCTAAAAAGTTAATAATCGATACCAAAAACTTGAATGGTACTACTTCTTACTGGCTATTACATCAACTTAGAAGCTTCATCTGTGTTCTACTATGGTGCTTTTAGTTTCTCCGCATACCGCAGCACGCGACATAGCTTTGCAGTCGATAAGTACAACCGTTTCAGAGAGAAGAGCGGCTAATGTGACGATCTGGCTTTAAGTCGATTCGATAACAAATGACGAAAACGGACGGATGTCTCAAGTTTTTACTACATATGAATACTATTTACATTCTCCCGTGCAACTCGGCTGCTAGTCCTCCTTTCATGCAGAATCTTAAGGTCCTATCTCATGTCCAAGGTACGAAAGCCAGCTAAAAAGTCAATAATCGATACCTAAAACTTGAATTGTACTACTTCTTACTGGCTATTACATCAACTTAGAAGCTTCATCTGTGTTCTACTATGGTGCTTTTAGTGTCTCCACATACCGCAGCACTCGACATAGCTTTGCAGACGATAAGTACAACCGTTTCAGAGAGAAGAGCGGCCAATGTGACGATCTGGCTTTAAGACGATTCGATAACCAATGACGAAAACGTACGGATTTCTCGGGTTTTTACTACATATGAACACTTTTCACATTCTCCCGTGCAACTCGGCTGCTAGTCCTCCTTTCATGCAGAATCTTAAGGTCCTAGCTCATGTCGAAGGCACCAAAGCCAGCTAGAAAGTCAATAATCGATACCTACAACTTGAATTGTACTACTTCTTACTGGCTATTACATCAACTTAGAAGCTTCATCTGTGTTCTACTATGGTGCTTTTAGTGTCTCCGCATACCGCAGCACGACACGTAGCTTTGCAGACGATAAGTACCACCGTTTCAAAGAGAAGAGCGGCCAATGTGACGATCTGGCTTTAAGTCGATTCGACAACAAATGACGAAAACGGACGGTTTTCTCAGGTTTTTACTACATATGAACACTTTTCACATTCTCACGTGCAACGCGGCTGCTAGACCTCCTATCATGCAAAATCTTAAGTTCCTAGCTCATGCCCAAGGCACCAAAGAAGGGTAAAAAGTCAACAATCGATACTTAAAACTTGAATTGTACTACTTCTTACTGGCTATTACATCAACTTAGAAGCTTCATCTGTGTTCTACTATGGTGCTTTTAGTGTCTCCGCATGCCGCAGCACTCGACATAGCTTTGCAGACGATAAGTACAACCGTTTCAGAGAGAAGAGCGGCCAATGTTACGATCTGGCTTTAAGTCGATTCGATAACAAATGTCGAACACGGACGGATTTCTCTGGTTTTTACTACATATGAACACTTTTCATATTCTCCCGTGCAACTCGGCTGCTAGTCCTCCTTTCATGCAGAATCTTAAGGTCCTAGCTCATGTCCAAGGCACCAAAGCCAGCTAAAAAGTCAATAATCAATACCAAAACTTGAATTGTACTACTTCTTACTGACTATTACATCAACTTAGAAGCTTCATCTGTGTTCTACTATGGTGCTTTTACTGTCTCCGCATGCCGCAGCACTCGACATAGCTTTGCAGACGATAAGTACAACCGTTTCAGAGAGAAGAGCGGCCAATGTTACGATCTGGCTTTAAGTCGATTCGATAACAAATGTCGAACACGGACGGATTTCTCTGGTTTTTACTACATATGAACACTTTTCATATTCTCCCGTGCAACTCGGCTGCTAGTCCTCCTTTCATGCAGAATCTTAAGGTCCTAGCTCATGTCCAAGGCACCAAAGCCAGCTAAAAAGTCAATAATCAATACCAAAACTTGAATTGTACTACTTCTTACTGACTATTACATCAACTTAGAAGCTTCATCTGTGTTCTACTATGGTGCTTTTACTGTCTCCGCATACCGCAGCACGCGACATAGCTTTGCAGACGAGAAGTACAACCGTTTCAGAGAGAAGAGCGGCCAATGTGACGATCTGGCTTTAAGTCGATTCGATAACAAATGACGAAAACGGACGAATGTCTCAGGTTTTTACTACATATGAATACTATTTACATTCTCCCGTGCAACTCGGAATCTAGTCCTCCTTTCATGCAGAATCTTAAGGTCCTATCTCATGTCCAAGGTACCAAAGCCAGCTAAAAAGTCAATAATCGATACCTAAAACTTGAATTGTATTACTTCTTACTGGCTATTACATCAACTTAGAAGCCTCATCTGTGTTCTACTATGGTGATTTTAGTGTCTCCGCATACCGCAGCACGCGACATAGCTTTGCAGACGATAAGTACAACAGTTTCAGAGAGAAGAGCGGCCAATGTGACGATTTGGTTTTACGTCGATTCGATAACAAATGACGAAAACGGACGGATGTCTCAGGTTTTTACTACATATGAATACTATTCACATTCTCCCGTGCAACTCGGCTGCTAGTCCTCCTTTCATGGAGAATCTTAAGGTCCTAGCTCATGTCCAATGTACCAAAGCCAGCTAAAATGTCAATAATCGATACCTAAAACTTGAATTGTATTACTTCTTACTGGCTATTACATCAACTTAGAAGCCTCATCTGTGTTCTACTATGGTGCTTTTAGTGTCTCCGCATACCGCAGCACGCGACATAGCTTTGCAGTCGATACGTACAACCGTTTCAGGGAGAAGAGCGGCTAATGTGACGATCTGGCTTTAAGTCGATTCGATAACAAATGACGATAACGAACGGATTTCTCAGGTTTTTACTACATAGGAACACTTTTCACATTCTCCCGTTCAACTCGGCTGCTAGTCCTCCTTTCATGCAGAATCTTAAGGTCCTAGCTCATGTCCAAGGCACCAAAGCCAGCTAAAAAGTTAATAATCGATACCAAAAACTTGAATGGTACTACTTCTTACTGGCTATTACATCAACTTAGAAGCTTCATCTGTGTTCTACTATGGTGCTTTTAGTGTCTCCGCATACCGCAGCACGCGACATAGCTTTGCAGTCGATAAGTACAACCGTTTCAGAGAGAAGAGCGGCTAATGTGACGATCTGGCTTTAAGTCGATTCGATAACAAATGACGAAAACGGACGGATGTCTCAAGTTTTTACTACATATGAATACTATTTACATTCTCCCGTGCAACTCGGCTGCTAGTCCTCCTTTCATGCAGAATCTTAAGGTCCTATCTCATGTCCAAGGTACGAAAGCCAGCTAAAAAGTCAATAATCGATACCTAAAACTTGAATTGTACTACTTCTTACTGGCTATTACATCAACTTAGAAGCTTCATCTGTGTTCTACTATGGTGCTTTTAGTGTCTCCACATACCGCAGCACTCGACATAGCTTTCCAGACGATAAGTACAACCGTTTCAGAGAGAAGAGCGGCCAATGTGACGATCTGGCTTTAAGACGATTCGATAACCAATGACGAAAACGTACGGATTTCTCGGGTTTTTACTACATATGAACACTTTTCACATTCTCCCGTGCAACTCGGCTGCTAGTCCTCCTTTCATGCAGAATCTTAAGGTCCTAGCTCATGTCGAAGGCACCAAAGCCAGCTAGAAAGTCAATAATCGATACCTACAACTTGAATTGTACTACTTCTTACTGGCTATTACATCAACTTAGAAGCTTCATCTGTGTTCTACTATGGTGCTTTTAGTGTCTCCGCATACCGCAGCACGACACGTAGCTTTGCAGACGATAAGTACCACCGTTTCAAAGAGAAGAGCGGCCAATGTGACGATCTGGCTTTAAGTCGATTCGACAACAAATGACGAAAACGGACGGTTTTCTCAGGTTTTTACTACATATGAACACTTTTCACATTCTCACGTGCAACGCGGCTGCTAGACCTCCTATCATGCAAAATCTTAAGTTCCTAGCTCATGCCCAAGGCACCAAAGAAGGGTAAAAAGTCAACAATCGATACTTAAAACTTGAATTGTACTACTTCTTACTGGCTATTACATCAACTTAGAAGCTTCATCTGTGTTCTACTATGGTGCTTTTAGTGTCTCCGCATGCCGCAGCACTCGACATAGCTTTGCAGACGATAAGTACAACCGTTTCAGAGAGAAGAGCGGCCAATGTTACGATCTGGCTTTAAGTCGATTCGATAACAAATGTCGAACACGGACGGATTTCTCTGGTTTTTACTACATATGAACACTTTTCATATTCTCCCGTGCAACTCGGCTGCTAGTCCTCCTTTCATGCAGAATCTTAAGGTCCTAGCTCATGTCCAAGGCACCAAAGCCAGCTAAAAAGTCAATAATCAATACCAAAACTTGAATTGTACTACTTCTTACTGACTATTACATCAACTTAGAAGCTTCATCTGTGTTCTACTATGGTGCTTTTAGTGTCTCCGTATACCGCAGCACGCGACATAGCTTTGCAGTCGATAAGTACAACCGTTTGAGAGAGAAGAGCGGCCATTGTGACGATCTGGCTTAAAGTCGATTCGATAACAAATGTCGAACACGGACGGATTTCTCTGGTTTTTACTACATATGAACACTTTTCACATTCTCCCGTGCAACTCGGCTGCTAGTCCTCCTTTCATGCAGAATCTTAAAGTCCTAGCTCATGTCCAAGGCACCAAAGCCAGCTAAAAAGTTAATAATCGATACCTAAAACTTGAATGGTACTACTTCTTACTGGCTATTACATCAACTTAGAAGCTTCATCTGTGTTCTACTATGGTGCTTTTAGTGTCTCCGTATACCGCAGCACGCGACATAGCTTTGCAGTCGATAAGTACAACCGTTTGAGAGAGAAGAGCGGCCAATGTGACGATCTGGCTTTAAGTCGATTCGATAACAAATGTCGAACACGGACGGATGTCTCTGGTTTTTACTACATATGAACACTTTTCACATTCTCCCGTGCAAGTCGGCTGCTAGTCCTCCTTTCATGCAGAATCTTAAGGTCCTAGCTCATGTCCAAGGCACCAAAGAAGGGTAAGAAGTCAACAATCGATACTTAAAACTTGAATTGTACTACTTCTTACTGGCTATTACATCAACATAGAAGCTTCATCTGTGTTCTACTATGGTGCTTTTAGTGTCTCCACATACCGCAGCACGCGGCATAGCTTTGCAGTCGACAAGTACAACCGTTTCAGAGAGAAGAGCGGCTAATGTAACGATCTGGCTTTTAGTCGATTCGATAACAAATGACGATAACAAACGGATTTCTCAGGTTTTTACTACATATGAACACTTTTTACATTCTCCCGTGCAACTCGGCTGCTAGTCCTCCTTTCATGCAGAATCTTAAGGTCCTAGCTCATGTCCAAGGAACCAAGGGCAGCTAAAAAGTCAATAATCGATACCTAAAACTTGAATTGTACTACTTCTTACTGGCTGTTACATCAACTTAGAAGCTTCATCTGTGTTCTACTATGATGCTTTTAGTGTCTCCGCATACCGCAGCACGCGACATAGCTTTGCAGACGATAAGTACAACTGTTTCAGAGAGAAGAGCGGCCAATGTGACGATCTGGCTTTAAGTCGATTCGATAACAAATGACGAAAACGGACGGATATCTCAGGTTTTTACTACATATCAACACTTTTCACATTCTCCCATGCAACTCGGCTGCTAGTCCTCCTTTCATGCAGAATCTTAAGGTCCTAGCTCATGTCCAAGGCACCAAAGCCAGCTAAAAAGTGAATAATCGATACCTAAAACTTGAATGGTACTACTTCTTACTGGCTATTACATCAACTTAGAAGCTTCATCTGTGTTCTACTATAGTGCTTTTAGTGTCTCCACATACCGCAGCACGCGACATAGCTTTGCAGAAGATAAGTACAAATGTTTCAGAGAGAAGAGCGGCCAATGTGACGATCTGGCTTTAAGTCGATTCGACAACAAATGACGAAAACGGAAGGATTTCTCAGGTTTTTACTACATATGAACACTTTTCACATTCTCACGTGCAACGCGGCTGCTAGACCTCCTATCATGCAAAATCTTAAGATCCTAGCTCATGCCCAAGGCACCAAAGAAGGGTAAAAAGTCAACAATCGATACTTAAAACTTGAATTGTACTACATCTTACTGGCTATTACATCAACTTAGAAGCTTCATCTGTGTTCTACTATGGTGCTTTTAGTGTTTCCGCACGCCGCAGCACTCGACATAGCTTTGCAGACGATAAGTACAACCGTTTCAGAGAGAAGAGCGGCCAATGTGACGATCTGGCTTTAAGTCGATTCGATAACAAATGTCGAACACGGACGGATTTCTCTGATTTTTACTACATATGAACACTTATCACATTCTCCCGTGAAACTCGGCTGCTAGTCCTCCTTTCATGCAGAATTTTAAGGTCCTAGCTCATGTCCAAGGCACCAAAGCCAGCTAAAAAGTCAATAATCTATACCTAAAACTTTAATGGTACTACTTCTTACTGGCTATTACATCAACTTAGAAGCTTCATCTGTGTTCTACTATGGTGCTTTTAGTGTCTCCGCATACCGCAGCACGCCACATAGCTTTGCAGTCGATAAGTACAACCGTTTCAGAGAGAAGGGCGGCCAATGTGACGATCTGGCTTTAAGTCGATTCGACAACAAATGACGAAAACGGACCGATTTCTCAGGTTTTTACTACATATGAACACTTTTCACACTCTCACGTGCAACGCGGCTGCTAGACCTCCTATTATGCAAAATCTTAAGTTCCTAGCTCATGCCCAAGGCACCAAAGAAGTGTAAGAAGTCAACAATCGACACTTAAAACTAGAATTGTACTACTTCTTACTGGCTATTACATCAACTTGGAAGCTTCATCTGTGTTTTACTATGGTGCTTTTAGTGTCTCCGCAAACCGCAGCACTCGACATAGCTTTGCAGACGATAAGTACAACCGTTTCAGAGAGAAGAGCGGCCAATGTGACGATCTGGCTTTAAGTCGATTTGATAACAAATGTCGAACACGGACGGATTTCTCTGGTTTTTACTACATATGAACACTTTTCACATTCTCCCGTGCAACTCGGCTGCTAGTCCTCCTTTCATGCAGAATGTTAAGGTTCTAGCTCATGTCCAAGGCACCAAAGCCAGCTAAAAAGTCAATAATCGATACCTAAAACTTGAATGGTACTACTTCTTACTGGCTATTACATCAACTTAGAAGCTTCATCTGTGTTCTACTATGGTGCTTTTAGTGTCTCCGCATACCGCTGCACGCGACATAGCTTTGCAGTCAATAAGTACAACCGTTTCAGAGAGAATTGCGGCTAATGTGACGATCTGGCTTGAAGTCGATTCGATAACAAATGACGAAAACGGACGGATTTCTCTGGTTTTTACTACTTATGAACACTTTTCACATTCTCCCGTACAACTCGGCTGCTAGACCTCCTTTCATGCAGAATCTTAAGGTCCTATCTCATGTCCAAGGCACCAAAGTCAGCTAAAAAGTCAATAATCGATACTTAAAACTTGAATTGTACTACTTCTTACTGACTATTACCTCATCTTAGAAGCTTCATCTGTGTTCTACTATGGTGCTTTTAGTGTCTCCGCATACCGCAGCACGCGACATAGCTTTGCAGTCGATAAGTACAACCGTTTCAGAGAGAAGAGCGGCTAATGTGACGATCTTGCTTTAAGTCGATTCGATAACAAACGACGATAACGGACGGATTTCTCAGGTTTTTACTACATATGAACACTTTTTACATTCTCCCGTGCAACTCGGCTGCTAGTCCTCCTTTCATGGAGAATCTTAAGGTCCTAGCTCATGTCCAATGTACCAAAGCCAGCTAAAATGTCAATAATCGATACCTAAAACTTGAATTGTATTACTTCTTACTGGCTATTACATCAACTTAGAAGCCTCATCTGTGTTCTACTATGGTGCTTTTAGTGTCTCCGCATACCGCAGCACGCGACGTAGCTTTGCAGTCGATACGTACAACCGTTTCAGGGAGAAGAGCGGCTAATGTGACGATCTGGCTTTAAGTCGATTCGATAACAAATGACGATAACGAACGGATTTCTCAGGTTTTTACTACATAGGACCACTTTTCACATTCTCCCGTTCAACTCGGCTGCTAGTCCTCCTTTCATGCAGAATCTTAAGGTCCTAGCTCATGTCCAAGGCACCAAAGCCAGCTAGAAAGTCAATAATCGATACCTACAACTTGAATTGTACTACTTCTTACTGGCTATTACATCAACTTAGAAGCTTCATCTGTGTTCTACTATGGTGCTTTTAGTGTCTCCGCATACCGCAGCACGCGACATAGCTTTGCAGTCGACAAGTACAACCGTTTCAGAGAGAAGAGCGGCTAATGTAACGATCTGGCTTTTAGTCGATTCGATAACAAATGACGATAACAAACGGATTTCTCAGGTTTATACTACATATGAACACTTTTTACATTCTCCCGTGCAACTCGGCTGCTAGTCCTCCTTTCATGCAGAATCTTAAGGTCCTAGCTCATGTCCAAGGAACCAAGGGCAGCTAAAAAGTCAATAATCGATACCTAAAACTTGAATTGTACTACTTCTTACTGGCTGTTACATCAACTTAGAAGCTTCATCTGTGTTCTACTATGATGCTTTTAGTGTCTCCGCATACCGCAGCACGCGACATAGCTTTGCAGACGATAAGTACAACTGTTTCAGAGAGAAGAGCGGCCAATGTGACGATCTGGCTTTAAGTCGATTCGATAACAAATGACGAAAACGGACGGATATCTCAGGTTTTTACTACATATCAACACTTTTCACATTCTCCCATGCAACTCGGCTGCTAGTCCTCCTTTCTTGCAGAATCTTAAGGTCCTAGCTCATGTCCAAGGCACCAAAGCCAGCTAAAAAGTGAATAATCGATACCTAAAACTTGAATGGTACTACTTCTTACTGGCTATTACATCAACTTAGAAGCTTCATCTGTGTTCTACTATAGTGCTTTTAGTGTCTCCACATACCGCAGCACGCGACATAGCTTTGCAGAAGATAAGTACAAATGTTTCAGAGAGAAGAGCGGCCAATGTGACGATCTGGCTTTAAGTCGATTCGACAACAAATGACGAAAACGGACGGATTTCTCAGGTTTTTACTACATATGAACACTTTTCACATTCTCACGTGCAACGCGGCTGCTAGACCTCCTATCATGCAAAATCTTAAGATCCTAGCTCATGCCCAAGGCACCAAAGAAGGGTAAAAAGTCAACAATCGATACTTAAAACTTGAATTGTACTACATCTTACTGGCTATTACATCAACTTAGAAGCTTCATCTGTGTTCTACTATGGTGCTTTTAGTGTTTCCGCACGCCGCAGCACTCGACATAGCTTTGCAGACGATAAGTACAACCGTTTCAGAGAGAAGAGCGGCCAATGTGACGATCTGGCTTTAAGTCGATTCGATAACAAATGTCGAACACGGACGGATTTCTCTGATTTTTACTACATATGAACACTTATCACATTCTCCCGTGAAACTCGGCTGCTAGTCCTCCTTTCATGCAGAATTTTAAGGTCCTAGCTCATGTCCAAGGCACCAAAGCCAGCTAAAAAGTCAATAATCTATACCTAAAACTTTAATGGTACTACTTCTTACTGGCTATTACATCAACTTAGAAGCTTCATCTGTGTTCTACTATGGTGCTTTTAGTGTCTCCGCATACCGCAGCACGCCACATAGCTTTGCAGTCGATAAGTACAACCGTTTCAGAGAGAAGGGCGGCCAATGTGACGATCTGGCTTTAAGTCGATTCGACAACAAATGACGAAAACGGACCGATTTCTCAGGTTTTTACTACATATGAACACTTTTCACACTCTCACGTGCAACGCGGCTGCTAGACCTCCTATTATGCAAAATCTTAAGTTCCTAGCTCATGCCCAAGGCACCAAAGAAGTGTAAGAAGTCAACAGTCGACACTTAAAACTAGAATTGTACTACTTCTTACTGGCTATTACATCAACTTGGAAGCTTCATCTGTGTTTTACTATGGTGCTTTTAGTGTCTCCGCAAACCGCAGCACTCGACATAGCTTTGCAGACGATAAGTACAACCGTTTCAGAGAGAAGAGCGGCCAATGTGACGATCTGGCTTTAAGTCGATTTGATAACAAATGTCGAACACGGACGGATTTCTCTGGTTTTTACTACATATGAACACTTTTCACATTCTCCCGTGCAACTCGGCTGCTAGTCCTCCTTTCATGCAGAATGTTAAGGTCCTAGCTCATGTCCAAGGCACCAAAGCCAGCTAAAAAGTCAATAATCGATACCTAAAACTTGAATGGTACTACTTCTTACTGGCTATTACATCAACTTAGAAGCTTCATCTGTGTTCTACTATGGTGCTTTTAGTGTCTCCGCATACCGCTGCACGCGACATAGCTTTGCAGTCAATAAGTACAACCGTTTCAGAGAGAATTGCGGCTAATGTGACGATCTGGCTTGAAGTCGATTCGATAACAAATGACGAAAACGGACGGATTTCTCTGGTTTTTACTACTTATGAACACTTTTCACATTCTCCCGTACAACTCGGCTGCTAGACCTCCTTTCATGCAGAATCTTAAGTTCCTATCTCATGTCCAAGGCACCAAAGTCAGCTAAAAAGTCAATAATCGATACTTAAAACTTGAATTGTACTACTTCTTACTGACTATTACCTCATC
Organism: Schistocerca gregaria; assembly: GCF_023897955.1. Taxonomy (NCBI): domain Eukaryota; kingdom Metazoa; phylum Arthropoda; class Insecta; order Orthoptera; family Acrididae; genus Schistocerca; species Schistocerca gregaria. The sequence continues at coordinate 2,365,030 of NW_026061860.1, read as the reverse complement.
TTAGAAGCTTCATCTGTGTTCTACTATGGTGCTTTTAGTGTCTCCGCATACCGCAGCACGCGACATAGCTTTGCAGTCGATAAGTACAACCGTTTCAGAGAGAAGAGCGGCTAATGTGACGATCTTGCTTTAAGTCGATTCGATAACAAACGACGATAACGGACGGATTTCTCAGGTTTTTACTACATATGAACACTTTTTACATTCTCCCGTGCAACTCGGCTGCTAGTCCTCCTTTCATGGAGAATCTTAAGGTCCTAGCTCATGTCCAATGTACCAAAGCCAGCTAAAATGTCAATAATCGATACCTAAAACTTGAATTGTATTACTTCTTACTGGCTATTACATCAACTTAGAAGCCTCATCTGTGTTCTACTATGGTGCTTTTAGTGTCTCCGCATACCGCAGCACGCGACGTAGCTTTGCAGTCGATACGTACAACCGTTTCAGGGAGAAGAGCGGCTAATATGACGATCTGGCTTTAAGTCGATTCGATAACAAATGACGATAACGAACGGATTTCTCAGGTTTTTACTACATAGGAACACTTTTCACATTCTCCCGTTCAACTCGGCTGCTAGTCCTCCTTTCATGCAGAATCTTAAGGTCCTAGCTCATGTCCAAGGCACCAAAGCCAGCTAGAAAGTCAATAATCGATACCTACAACTTGAATTGTACTACTTCTTACTGGCTATTACATCAACTTAGAAGCTTCATCTGTGTTCTACTATGGTGCTTTTAGTGTCTCCGCATACCGCAGCACGACACGTAGTTTTGCAGACGATAAGTACCACCGATTCAAAGAGAAGAGCGGCCAATGTGACGATCTGGCTTTAAGTCGATTCAACAACAAATGACGAAAACGGACGGATTTCTCAGGTTTTTACTACATATGAACACTTTTCACATTCTCACGTGCAACGCGGCTGCTAGACCTCCTATCATGCAAAATCTTAAGTTCCTAGCTCATGCCCAAGGCACCAAAGAAGGGTAAAAGGTCAACAATCGACACTTAAAACTTGAATTGTACTACTTCTTACTGGCTATTACATCAACTTAGAAGCTTCATCTGTGTTCTACTATGGTGCTTTTAGTGTCTCCGCATACCGCAGCACGCGACATAGCTTTGCAGTCGATAAGTACAACCGTTTCAGGGAGAAGAGCGGCTAATGTGACGATCTGGCTTTAAGTCGATTCGATAACAAATGACGATAACGAACGGATTTCTCAGGTTTTTACTACATAGGAACACTTTTCACATTCTCCCGTTCAACTCGGCTGCTAGTCCTCCTTTCATGCAGAATCTTAAGGTCCTAGCTCATGTCCAAGGCACCAAAGCCAGCTAGAAAGTCAATAATCGATACCTACAACTTGAATTGTACTACTTCTTACTGGCTATTACATCAACTTAGAAGCTTCATCTGTATTCTACTATGGTGCTTTTAGTGTCTCCGCATACCGCAGCGCGCGACATAGCTTTGCAGACGATAAGTACAACAGTTTTAGAGAGTAGAGCGCCCAATGTGACGATCTGGCTTTAAGTCGATTCGATAACAAATGACGAAAACGGACGGATTTCTCAGGTTTTTACCACATATGAACACTTTTCACATTCTCCCGTACAACTCGGCTTCTAGACCTCCTTTCATGCAGAATCTTAAGGTCCTAACTCATGTCCAAGGCACCAAAGCCAGCTAAAAAGTCAATAATCGATACCTAAAACTGGAATTGTACTACTTCTTAATGACTATTACATCATCTTAGAAACTTCATCTGCGTTCTAATATGGTGCTTTTAGTGTCTCCGCATACCGCAGCACGCGACATAGCTCTGCAGTCGATACGTACAACCGTTTCAGGGAGAAGAGCGGCTAATGTGACGATCTGGCTTTAAGTCGATTCGATAACAAATGACGATAACGAACGGATTTCTCAGGTTTTTACTACATAGGAACACTTTTCACATTCTCCCGTTCAACTCGGCTGCTAGTCCTCCTTTCATGCAGAATCTTAAGGTCCTAGCTCATGTCCAAGGCACCAAAGCCAGCTAGAAAGTCAATAATCGATACCTACAACTTGAATTGTACTACTTCTTACTGGCTATTACATCAACTTAGAAGCTTCATCTGTGTTCTACTATGGTGCTTTTAGTGTCTCCGCATACCGCAGCACGACACGTAGCTTTGCAGACGATAAGTACCACCGATTCAAAGAGAAGAGCGGCCAATGTGACGATCTGGATTTAAGTCGATTCAACAACAAATGACGAAAACGGACGGATTTCTCAGGATTTTACTACATATGAACACTTTTCACATTCTCACGTGCAACGCGGCTGCTAGACCTCCTATCATGCAAAATCTTAAGTTCCTAGCTCATGCCCAAGGCACCAAAGCCAGCTAAAAAGTCAATAATCAATACCTAAAACTTGAATTGTACTATTTCTTACTGACTATTACATCAACTTAGAAACTTCATCTGCGTTCTAATATGGTGCTTTTAGTGTCTCCGCATACCGCAGCACGCGACATAGCTCTGCAGTCGATACGTACAACCGTTTCAGGGAGAAGAGCGGCCAATGTTACGATCTGGCTTTAAGTCGATTCGATAACAAATGTCGAACACGGACGGATTTCTCTGGTTTTTACTACATATGAACACTTTTCATATTCTCCCGTGCAACTCGGCTGCTAGTCCTCCTTTCATGCAGAATCTTAAGGTCCTAGCTCATGTCCAAGGCACCAAAGCCAGCTAAAAAGTCAATAATCAATACCTAAAACTTGAATTGTACTATTTCTTACTGACTATTACATCAACTTAGAAGCTTCATCTGTGTTCTACTATGGTGCTTTTAGTGTCTCCGTATACCGCAGCACGCGACATAGCTTTGCAGTCGATAAGTACAACCGTTTGAGAGAGAAGAGCGGCCAATGTGACGATCTGGCTTTAAGTCGATTCGATAACAAATGTCGAACACGGACGGATTTCTCTGGTTTTTACTACATATGAACACTTTTCACATTCTCCCGTGCAACTCGGCTGCTAGTCCTCCTTTCATGCAGAATCTTAAGGTCCTAGCTCATGTCCAAGGCACCAAAGCCAGCTAAAAAGTTAATAATCGATACCAAAAACTTGAATGGTACTACTTCTTACTGGCTATTACATCAACTTAGAAGCTTCATCTGTGTTCTACTATGGTGCTTTTAGTGTCTCCGCATACCGCAGCACGCGACATAGCTTTGCAGTCGATAAGTACAACCGTTTCAGAGAGAAGAGCGGCTAATGTGACGATCTGGCTTTAAGTCGATTCGATAACAAATGACGAAAACGGACGGATGTCTCAGGTTTTTACTACATATGAATACTATTTACATTCTCCCGTGCAACTCGGCTGCTAGTCCTCCTTTCATGCAGAATCTTAAGGTCCTATCTCATGTCCAAGGTACCAAAGCCAGCTAACAAGTCAATAATCGATACCTAAAACTTGAATTGTACTACTTCTTACTGGCTATTACATCAACTTAGAAGCTTCATCTGTGTTCTACTATGGTGCTTTTAGTGTCTCCACATACCGCAGCACTCGACATAGCTTTGCAGACGATAAGTACAACCGTTTCAGAGAGAAGAGCGGCCAATGTGACGATCTGGCTTTAAGACGATTCGATAACCAATGACGAAAACGTACGGATTTCTCGGGTTTTTACTACATATGAACACTTTTTACATTCTCCCGTGCAACTCGGCTGCTAGTCCTCCTTTCATGCAGAATCTTAAGGTCCTAGCTCATGTCCAAGGCACCAAAGCCAGCTAGAAAGTCAATAATCGATACCTACAACTTGAATTGTACTACTTATTACTGGCTATTACATCAACTTAGAAGCTTCATCTGTGTTCTACTATGGTGCTTTTAGTGTCTCCGCATACCGCAGCACGACACGTAGCTTTGCAGACGATAAGTACCACCGTTTCAAAGAGAAGAGCGGCCAATGTGACGATCTGGCTTTAAGTCGATTCGATTACAAATGACGAAAACGGACGAATTTCTCAGGTTTTTACTACATATGAACACTTTTCACATTCTCACGTGCAACGCGGCTGCTGGACCTCCAATCACGCAAAATCTTAAGTTCCTAGCTCATGCCCAAGGCACCAAAGAAGGGTAAAATGTCAACAATCGATACTTAAAACTTGAATTGTACTACTTCTTACTGGCTATTACATCAACTTAGAAGCTTCATCTGTGTTCTACTATGGTGCTTTTAGTGTCTCCGCATGCCGCAGCACTCGACATAGCTTTGCAGACGATAAGTACAACCGTTTCAGAGAGAAGAGCGGCCAATGTTACATTCTGGCTTTAAGTCGATTCGATAACAAATGTCGAACACGGACGGATTTCTCTGGTTTTTACTACATATGAACACTTTTCATATTCTCCCGTGCAACTCGGCTGCTAGTCCTCCTTTCATGCAGAATCTTAAGGTCCTAGCTCATGTCCGAGGCACCAAAGCCAGCTAAAAAGTCAATAATCAATACCTAAAACTTCAATTGTACTACTTCTTACTGACTATTACATCAACTTAGAAGCTTCATCTGTGTTCTACTATGGTGCTTTTAGTGTCTCCGTATACCGCAGCACGCGACATAGCTTTGCAGCCGATAAGTACAACCGTTTCAGAGAGAAGAGCGGCCAATGTGACGATCTGGCTTTAAGTCGATTCGACAACAAATGACGAAAACGGACCGATTTCTCAGGTTTTTACTACATATGAACACTTTTCACATTCTCACGTGCAACGCGGCTGCTAGACCTCCTATTATGCAAAATCTTAAGTTCCTAGCTCATGCCCAAGGCACCAAAGAAGGGTAAGAAGTCAACAATCGACACTTAAAACTTGAATTGTACTACTTCTTACTGGCTATTACATCAACTTGGAAGCTTCATCTGTGTTTTACTATGGTGCTTTTAGTGTCTCCGCAAACCGCAGCACTCGACATAGCTTTGCAGACGATAAGTACAACCGTTTCAGAGAGAAGAGCGGCCAATGTGACGATCTGGCTTTAAGTCGATTTGATAACAAATGTCGAACACGGACGGATTTCTCTGGTTTTTACTACATATGAACACTTTTCACATTCTCCCATGCAACTCGGCTGCTAGTCCTCCTTTCATGCAGAATGTTAAGGTCCTAGCTCATGTCCAAGGCACCAAAGCCAGCTAAAAGTCAATAATCGATACCTAAAACTTGAATGGTACTACTTCTTACTGGCTATTACATCAACTTAGAAGCTTCATCTGTGTTCTACTATGGTGCTTTTAGTGTCTCCGCATACCGCAGCACGCGACATAGCTTTGCAGTCGATAAGTACAACCGTTTCAGAGAGAAGAGCGGCCAATGTGACGATCTGGCTTTAAGTCGATTCGACAACAAATGACGAAAACGGACCGATTTCTCAGGTTTTTACTACATATGAACACTTTTCACATTCTCACGTGCAACGCGGCTGCTAGACCTCCTATTATGCAAAATCTTAAGTTCCTAGCTCATGCCCAAGGCACCAAAGAAGTGTAATAAGTCAACAATCGATACTTAAAATTTGAATTGTACTACTTCTTACTGGCTATTACATCAACTTGGAAGCTTCATCTGCGATTTACTATGGTGCTTTTAGTGTCCCCGCAAACCGCAGCACTCGACATAGATTTGCAGACGATAAGTACAACCGTTTCAGAGAGAAGAGCGGCCATTGTGACGATCTGGCTTTAAGTCGATTTGATAACAAATGTCGAACACGGACGGATTTCTCTGGTTTTTACTACATATGAACACTTTTCACATTCTCCCGTGCAACTCGGCTGCTAGTCCTCCTTTCATGCAGAATGTTAAGGTCCTAGCTCATGTCCAAGGCACCAAAGCCAGCTAAAAAGTCAATAATCGATACCTAAAACTTGAATGGTACTACTTATTACTGGCTATTACATCAACTTAGAAGCTTCATCTGTGTTCTACTATGGTGCTTTTAGTGTCTCCGCATACCGCTGCACGCGACATAGCTTTGCAGTCGATAAGTACAACCGTTTCAGAGAGAATTGCGGCTAATGTGACGATCTGGCTTGAAGTCGATTCGATAACAAATGACGAAAACGGACGGATTTCTCTGGTTTTTACTACATATGAACACTTTTCACATTCTCCCGTTCAACTCGGCTGCTAGTCCTCCTTTCATGCAGAATCTTAAGGTCCTAGCTCATGTCCAAGGCACCAAAGCCAGCTAGAAAGTCAATAATCGATACCTACAACTTGAATTGTACTACTTCTTACTGGCTATTACATCAACTTAGAAGCTTCATCTGTATTCTACTATGGTGCTTTTAGTGTCTCCGCATACCGCAGCGCGCGACATAGCTTTGCAGACGATAAGTACAACAGTTTTAGAGAGTAGAGCGCCCAATGTGACGATCTGGCTTTAAGTCGATTCGATAACAAATGACGAAAACGGACGGATTTCTCAGGTTTTTACCACATATGAACACTTTTCACATTCTCCCGTACAACTCGGCTTCTAGACCTCCTTTCATGCAGAATATTAAGGTCCTAACTCATGTCCAAGGCACCAAAGCCAGCTAAAAAGTCAATAATCGATACCTAAAACTGGAATTGTACTACTTCTTAATGACTATTACATCATCTTAGAAGCTTCATCTTCGTTCTAATATGGTGCTTTTAGTGTCTCCGCATACCGCAGCACGCGACATAGCTCTGCAGTCGATACGTACAACCGTTTCAGGGAGAAGAGCGGCTAATGTGACGATCTGGCTTTAAGTCGATTCGATAACAAATGACGATAACGAACGGATTTCTCAGGTTTTTACTACATAGGAACACTTTTCACATTCTCCCGTTCAACTCGGTTGCTAGTCCTCCTTTCATGCAGAATCTTAAGGTCCTAGCTCATGTCCAAGGCACCAAAGCCAGCTAAAAAGTCAATAATCAATACCTAAAACTTGAATTGTACTACTTCTTACTGACTATTACATCAACATAGAAGCTTCATCTGTGTTCTACTATGGTGCTTTTAGTGTCTCCGTATACCGCAGCACGCGACATAGCTTTGCAGTCGATAAGTACAACCGTTTGAGAGAGAAGAGCGGCCAATGTGACGATCTGGCTTTAAGTCGATTCGATAACAAATGTCGAACACGGACGGATTTCTCTGGTTTTTACTACATATGAACACTTTTCACATTCTCCGTGCAACTCGGCTGCTAGTCCTCCTTTCATGCAGAATCTTAAGGTCCTAGCTCATGTCCAAGGCACCAAAGCCAGCTAAAAAGTTAATAATCGATACCAAAAACTTGAATGGTACTACTTCTTACTGGCTATTACATCAACTTAGAAGCTTCATCTGTGTTCTACTATGGTGCTTTTAGTGTCTCCGCAAACCGCAGCACGCGACATAGCTTTGCAGTCGATACGTACAACCGTTTCAGGGAGAAGAGCGGCTAATGTGACGATCTGGCTTTAAGTCGATTTGATAACAAATGACGATAACGAACGGATTTCTCAGGTTTTTAATACATAGGATCACTTTTCACATTCTCCCGTTCAACTCGGCTGCTAGTCCTCCTTTCATGCAGAATCTTAAGGTCCTAGCTCATGTCCAAGGCACCAAAGCCAGCTAGAAAGTCAATAATCGATACCTACAACTTGAATTGTACTACTTCTTACTGGCTATTACATCAACTTAGAAGCTTCATCTGTGTTCTACTATGGTGCTTTTAGTGTCTCCGCATACCGCAGCACGACACGTAGCTTTGCAGACGATAAGTACCACCGATTCAAAGAGAAGAGCGGCCAATGTGACGATCTGGCTTTAAGTCGATTCAACAACAAATGACGAAAACGGACGGATTTCTCAGGTTTTTACTACATATGAACACTTTTCACATTCTCACGTGCAACGCGGCTGCTAGACCTCCTATCATGCAAAATCTTAAGTTCCTAGCTCATGCCCAAGGCACCAAAGAAGGGTAAAAAGTCAACAATCGATACTTAAAACTTGAATTGTACTACTTCTTACTGGCTATTACATCAACTTAGAAGCTTCATCTGTGTTCTACTATGGTGCTTTTAGTGTCTCCGCATACCGCAGCACGCGACATAGCTTTGCAGTCGATAAGTACAACCGTTTCAGGGAGAAGAGCGGCTAATGTGACGATCTGGCTTTAAGTCGATTCGATAACAAATGACGATAACGAACGGATTTCTCAGGTTTTTACTACATAGGAACACCTTTCACATTCTCCCGTTCAACTCGGCTGCTAGTCCTCCTTTCATGCAGAATCTTAAGGTCCTAGCTCATGTCCAAGGCACCAAAGCCAGCTAGAAAGTCAATAATCGATACCTACAACTTGAATTGTACTACTTCTTACTGGCTATTACATCAACTTAGAAGCTTCATCTGTATTCTACTATGGTGCTTTTAGTGTCTCCGCATACCGCAGCGCGCGACATAGCTTTGCAGACGATAAGTACAACAGTTTTAGAGAGTAGAGCGCCCAATGTGACGATCTGGCTTAAAGTCGATTCGATAACAAATGACGAAAACGGACGGATTTCTCAGGTTTTTACCACATATGAACACTTTTCACATTCTCCCGTACAACTCGGCTTCTAGACCTCCTTTCATGCAGAATCTTAAGGTCCTAACTCATGTCCAAGGCACCAAAGCCAGCTAAAAAGTCAATAATCGATACCTAAAACTGGAATTGTACTACTTCTTAATGACTATTACATCATCTTAGAAGCTTCATCTGCGTTCTAATATGGTGCTTTTAGTGTCTCCGCATACCGCAGCACGCGACATAGCTCTGCAGTCGATACGTACAACCGTTTCAGGGAGAAGAGCGGCTAATGTGACGATCTGGCTTTAAGTCGATTCGATAACAAATGACGATATCGAACGGATTTCTCAGGTTTTTACTACATAGGAACACTTTTCACATTCTCCCGTTCAACTCGGCTGCTAGTCCTCCTTTCATGCAGAATCTTAAGGTCCTAGCTCATGTCCAAGGCACCAAAGCCAGCTAGAAAGTCAATAATCGATACCTACAACTTGAATTGTACTACTTCTTACTGGCTATTACATCAACTTAGAAGCTTCATCTGTGTTCTACTATGGTGCTTTTAGTGTCTCCGCACACCGCAGCACGACACGTAGCTTTGCAGACGATAAGTACCACCGATTCAAAGAGAAGAGCGGCCAATGTGACGATCTGGCTTTAAGTCGATTCAACAACAAATGACGAAAACGGACGGATTTCTCAGGTTTTTACTACATATGAACACTTTTCACATTCTCACGTGCAACGCGGCTGCTAGACCTCCTATCATGCAAAATCTTAAGTTCCTAGCTCATGCCCAAGGCACCAAAGAAGGGTAAAAAGTCAACAATCGATACTTAAAACTTGAATTGTACTACTTCTTACTGGCTATTACATCAACTTAGAAGCTTCATCTGTGTTCTACTATGGTGCTTTTAGTGTCTCCGCATGCCGCAGCACTCGACATATCTTTGCAGACGATAAGTACAACCGTTTCAGAGAGAAGAGCGGCCAATGTGGCGATCTGGCTTTAAGTCGATTCGATAACAAATGTCGAACACGGACGGATTTCTCTGGTTTTTACTACATATGAACACTTTTCACATTCTCCCGTGCAACTCGGCTGCTAGTCCTCCTTTCATGCAGAATCTTAAGGTCCTAGCTCATGTCCAAGGCACCAAAGCCAGCTAAAAAGTTAATAATCGATACCAAATACTTGAATGGTACTACTTCTTACTGGCTATTACATCAACTTAGAAGCTTCATCTGTGTTCTACTATGGTGCTTTTAGTGTCTCCGCATACCGCAGCACGCGACATAGCTTTGCAGTCGATAAGTACAACCGTTTCAGAGAGAAGAGCGGCTAATGTGACGATCTGGCTTTAAGTCGATTCGATAACAAATGAAGAAAACGGACGGATGTCTCAGGTTTTTACTACATATGAATACTATTTACATTCTCCCGTGCAACTCGGCTGCTAGTCCTCCTTTCATGCAGAATCTTAAGGTCCTATCTCATGTCCAAGGTACCAAAGCCAGCTAACAAGTCAATAATCGATACCTAAAACTTGAATTGTACTACTTCTTACTGGCTATTACATCAACTTAGAAGCTTCATCTGTGTTCTACTATGGTGCTTTTAGTGTCTCCACATACCGCAGCAAGCGACATAGCTTTGCAGACGATAAGTACAACCGTTTCAGAGAGAAGAGCGGCCAATGTGACGATCTGGCTTTAAGTCGATTCGATAACAAATGACGAAAACGGACGTATTTCTCAGCTTTTTACTATATATGAACACTTTTCACATTCTCCCGTGCAACTCGGCTGCTAGTCCTCCTTTCATGCAGAATCTTAAGGTCCTAGCTCATGTCCAAGGCACCAAAGCCAGCTAGAAAGTCAATAATCAATACCTACAACTTGAATTGTACTACTTCTTACTGGCTATTACATCAACTTAGAAGCTTCATCTGTGTTCTACTATGGTGCTTTTAGTGTCTCCGCATACCGCAGCACGACACGTAGCTTTGCAGACGTTAAGTACCACCGTTTCAAAGAGAAGAGCGGCCAATGTGACGATCTGGCTTTAAGTCGATTCGACAACGAATGACGAAAACGGACGGATTTCTCAGGTCTTTACTACATATGAACACTTTTCACATTCTCACGTGCAACGCGGCTGCTAGACCTCCAATCACGCAAAATCTTAAGTTCCTAGCTCATGCCCAAGGCACCAAAGAAGGGTAAAAAGTCAACAATCGATACTTAAAACTTGAATTGTACTACTTCTTACTGGCTATTACATCAACTTAGAAGCTTCATCTGTGTTCTACTATGGTGCTTTTAGTGTCTCCGCATGCCGCAGCACTCGACATAGCTTTGCAGACGATAAGTACAACCGTTTCAGAGAGAAGAGCGGCCAATGTTACGATCTGGCTTTAAGTCGATTCGATAACAAATGTCGAACACGGACGGATTTCTCTGGTTTTTACTACATATGAACACTTTTCATATTCTCCCGTGCAACTCGGCTGCTAGTCCTCCTTTCATGCAGAATCTTAAGGTCCTAGCTCATGTCCAAGGCACCAAAGCCAGCTAAAAAGTCAATAATCAATACCTAAAACTTGAATTGTACTACTTCTTACTGACTATTACATCAACTTAGAAGCTTCATCTGTGATCTACTATGGTGCTTTTAGTGTCTCCGTATACCGCAGCACGCGACATAGCTTTGCAGCCGATAAGTACAACCGTTTCAGAGAGAAGAGCGGCCAATGTGACGATCTGGCTTTAAGTCGATTCGATAACAAATGCCGAACACGGACGGATTACTCTGGTTTTTACTACATATGAACACTTTTCACATTCTCCCGTGAAACTCGGCTGCTAGTCCTCCTTTCATGCAGAATTTTAAGGTCCTAGCTCATGTCCAAGGCACCAAAGCCAGCTAAAAAGTCAATAATCGATACCTAAAACTTGAATGGTACTACTTCTTACTGGCTATTACATCAACTTAGAAGCTTCATCTGTGTTCTACTATGGTGCTTTTAGTGTCTCCGCATACCGCAGCACGCCACATAGCTTTGCAGTCGATAAGTACAACCGTTTCAGAGAGAAGGGCGGCCAATGTGACGATCTGGCTTTAAGTCGATTCGACAACAAATGACGAAAACGGACCGATTTCTCAGGTTTTTACTACATATGAACACGTTTCACATTCTCACGTGCAACGCGGCTGCTAGACCTCCTTTCATGCAGAATCTTAAGTTCCTAGCTCATGCCCAAGGCACCAAAGAAGGGTAAGAAGACAACAATCGACACTTAAAACTTGAATTGTACTACTTGTTACTGGCTATTACATCAACTTGGAAGCTTCATCTGTGTTTTACTATGGTGCTTTTAGTGTCTCCGCAAACCGCAGCACTCGACATAGCTTTGCAGACGATAAGTACAACCGTTTCAGAGAGAAGAGCGGCCAATGTGACGATCTGGCTTTAAGTCGATTTGATAACAAATGTCGAACACGGACGGATTTCTCTGGTTTTTACTACATATGAACACTTTTCACATTCTCCCATGCAACTCGGCTGCTAGTCCTCCTTTCATGCAGAATGTTAAGGTCCTAGCTCATGTCCAAGGCACCAAAGCCAGCTAAAAGTCAATAATCGATACCTAAAACTTGAATGGTACTACTTCTTACTGGCTATTACATCAACTTAGAAGCTTCATCTGTGTTCTACTATGGTGCTTTTAGTGTCTCCGCATACCGCAGCACGCGACATAGCTTTGCAGTCGATAAGTACAACCGTTTCAGAGAGAAGAGCGGCCAATGTGACGATCTGGCTTTAAGTCGATTCGACAACAAATGACGAAAACGGACCGATTTCTCAGGTTTTTACTACATATGAACACTTTTCACATTCTCACGTGCAACGCGGCTGCTAGACCTCCTATTATGCAAAATCTTAAGTTCCTATCTCATGCCCAAGGCACCAAAGAAGGGTAATAAGTCAACAATCGATACTTAAAATTTGAATTGTACTACTTCTTACTGGCTATTACATCAACTTGGAAGCTTCATCTGCGTTTTACTATGGTGCTTTTAGTGTCCCCGCAAACCGCAGCACTCGACATAGCTTTGCAGACGATAAGTACAACCGTTTCAGAGAGAAGAGCGGCCCATGTGACGATCTGGCTTTAAGTCGATTTGATAACAAATGTCGAACACGGACGGATTTCTCTGGTTTTTACTACATATGAACACTTTTCACATTCTCCCGTACAACTCGGCTGCTAGACCTCCTTTCATGCAGAATCTTAAGGTCCTATCTCATGTCCAAGGCACCAAAGTCAGCTAAAAAGTCAATAATCGATACTTAAAACTTGAATTGTACTACTTCTTACTGACTATTACATCAACTTAGAAGCCTCATCTGTGTTCTACTATGGTGCTTTTAGTGTCTCCGCATACCGCAGCACGCGACATAGCTTTGCAGTCGATACGTACAACCGTTTCAGGGAGAAGAGCGGCTAATGTGACGATCTGGCTTTAAGTCGATTCGATAACAAATGACGATAACGAACGGATTTCTCAGGTTTTTACTACATAGGAACACTTTTCACATTCTCCCGTTCAACTCGGCTGCTAGTCCTCCTTTCATGCAGAATCTTAAGGTCCTAGCTCATGTCCAAGGCACCAAAGCCAGCTAGAAAGTCAATAATCGATACCTACAACTTGAATTGTACTACTTCTTACTGGCTATTACATCAACTTAGAAGCTTCATCTGTTTTCTACTATGGTGCTTTTAGTGTCTCCGCATACCGCAGCGCGCGACATAGCTTTGCAGACGATAAGTACAACAGTTTTAGAGAGTAGAGCGGCCAATGTGACGATCTGGCTTTAAGTCGATTCGATAACAAATGACGAAAACGGACGGACTTCTCAGGTTTTTACCACATATGAACACTTTTCACATTCTCCCGTACAACTCGGCTTCTAGACCTCCTTTCATGCAGAATCTTAAGGTCCTAACTCATGTCCAAGGCACCAAAGCCAGCTAAAAAGTCAATAATCGATACCTAAAACTGGAATTGTACTACTTCTTAATGACTATTACATCATCTTAGAAGCTTCATCTGCGTTCTAATATGGTGCTTTTAGTGTCTCCGCATACCGCAGCACGCGACATAGCTCTGCAGTCGATACGTACAACCGTTTCAGGGAGAAGAGCGGCTAATGTGACGATCTGGCTTTAAGTCGATTCGATAACAAATGACGATAACGAACGGATTTCTCAGGTTTTTACTACATAGGAACACTTTTCACATTCTCCCGTTCAACTCGGCTGCTAGTCCTCCTTTCATGCAGAATCTTAAGGTCCTAGCTCATGTCCAAGGCACCAAAGCCAGCTAAAAAGTTAATAATCGATACCAAAAACTTGAATGGTACTGCTTCTTACTGGCTATTACATCAACTTAGAAGTTTCATCTGTGTTCTACTATGGTGCTTTTAGTGTCTCCGCATACCGCAGCACGCGACATAGCTTTGCAGTCGATAAGTACAACCGTTTCAGAGAGAAGAGCGGCTAATGTGACGATCTGGCTTTAAGTCGATTCGATAACAAATGACGAAAACGGACGGATGTCTCAGGTTTTTACTACATATGAATACTATTTACATTCTCCCGTGCAACTCGGCTGCTAGTCCTCCTTTCATGCAGAATCTTAAGGTCCTATCTCATGTCCAAGGTACCAAAGCCAGCTAACAAGTCAATAATCGATACTTAAAACTTGAATTGTACTACTTCTTACTGGCTATTACATCAACTTAGAAGCTTCATCTGTGTTCTACTATGGTGCTTTTAGTGTCTCCACATACCGCAGCACTCGACATAGCTTTGCAGACGATAAGTACAACCGTTTCAGAGAGAAGAGCGGCTAATGTGACGATCTGGCTTTAAGACGATTCGATAACTAATGACGAAAACGTACGGATTTCTCGGGTTTTTACTACATATGAACACTTTTCACATTCTCCCGTGCAACTCGGCTGCTAGTCCTCCTTTCATGCAGAATCTTAAGGTCCTAGCTCATGTCCAAGGCACCAAAGCCAGCTAGAAAGTCAATAATCGATACCTACAACTTGAATTGTACTACTTCTTACTGGCTATTACATCAACTTAGAAGCTTCATCTGTGTTCTACTATGGTGCTTTTAGTGTCTCCGCATACCGCAGCACGACACGTAGCTTTGCAGACGATAAGTACCACCGTTTCAAAGAGAAGAGCGGCCAATGTGACGATCTGGCTTTAAGTCGATTCGACAACAAATGACGAAAACGGACGGATTTCTCAGGTCTTTACTACATATGAACACTTTTCACATTCTCACGTGCAACGCGGCTGCTAGACCTCCAATCATGCAAAATCTTAAGTTCCTAGGTCATGCCCAAGGCACCAAAGAAGGGTAAAAAGTCAACAATCGATACCTAAAACTTGAATTGTACTACTTCTTACTGGCTATTACATCAACTTAGAAGCTTCATCTGTGTTCTACTATGGTGCTTTTAGTGTCTCCGCATGCCGCAGCACTCGACATAGCTTTGCAGACGATAAGTACAACCGTTTCAGAGAGAAGAGCGGCCAATGTTACGATCTGGCTTTAAGTCGATTCGATAACAAATGTCGAACACGGACGGATTTCCCTGGTTTTTACTACATATGAACACTTTTCATATTCTGCCGTGCAACTCGGCTGCTAGTCCTCCTTTCATGCAGAATCTTAAGGTCCTAGCTCATGTCCAAGGCACCAAAGCCAGCTAAAAAGTCAATAATCAATACCTAAAACTTGAATTGTACTACTTCTTACTGACTATTACATCAACTTAGAAGCTTCATCTGTGTTCTACTATGGTGCTTTTAGTGTCTCCGTATACCGCAGCACGCGACATAGCTTTGCAGTCGATAAGTACAACCGTTTCAGAGAGAAGAGCGGCCAATGTGACGATCTGGCTTTAAGTCGATTCGATAACAAATGTCGAACACGGACGGATTTCTCTGGTTTTTACTACATATGAACACTTTTCACATTCTCCCGTGCAACTCGGCTGCTAGTCCTCCTTTCATGCAGAATCTTAAGGTCCTAGCTCATGTCCAAGGCACCAAAGCCAGCTAAAAAGTTAATAATCGATACCTAAAACTTGAATGGTACTACTTCTTACTGGCTATTACATCAACTTAGAAGCTTCATCTGTGTTCTACTATGGTGCTTTTAGTGTCTTCGCATACCGCAGCACGCGACATAGCTTTGCAGTCGATAAGTACAACCGTTTCAGAGAGAAGAGCGGCTAATGTGACGATCTGGCTTTAAGTCGATTCGATAACAAATGACGATAACGAACGGATTTCTCAGGTTTTTACTACATATGAACACTTTTCACATTCTCACGTGCAACGCGGCTGCTAGACCTCCTATCATGCAAAATCTTAAGTTCCTAGCTCATGCCCAAGGCACCAAAGAAGGGTAAGAAGTCAACAATCGATACTTAAAACTTGAATTGTACTACTTCTTACTGGCTATTACATCAACATAGAAGCTTCATCTGTGTTCTACTATGGTGCTTTTAGTGTCTCCGCATGCCGAAGCACTCGACATAGCTTTGCAGACGATAAGTACAACCGTTTCAGAGAGAAGAGCGGCTAATGTGACGATCTGGCTTTAAGTCGATTCGATAACAAATGACGAAAACGGACGGATTTCTCAGGTTTTTACTACATATGAACACTTTTCACATTCTCCCGTACAACTCGGCTGCTAGACCTCCGTTCATGCAGAATCTTAAGGTCCTAACTCATGTCCAAGGCACCAAAGTCAGCTAAAAAGTCAATAATCGATACTTAAAACTTGAATTGTACTACTTCTTACTGACTATTACACCATCTTAGAAGCTTCATCTGTGTTCTACTATGGTGCTTTTAGTGTCTCCGCATACCGCAGCACGCGACATAGCTTTGCAGTCGATAAGTACAACCGTTTCAGAGAGAAGAGCGGCTAATGTGACGATCTGGCTTTAAGTCGATTCGATAACAAATGACGAAAACGGACGGATATCTCAGGTTTTTACTACATATGAACACTTTTCACATTCTCCCATGCAACTCGGCTGCTAGTCCTCCTTTCATGCAGAATCTTAAGGTCCTAGCTCATGTCCAAGGCACCAAAGCCAGCTAAAAAGTGAATAATCGATACCTAAAACTTGAATGGTACTACTTCTTACTGGCTATTACATCAACTTAGAAGCTTCATCTGTGTTCTACTATGGTGCTTTTAGTGTCTCCACATACCGCAGCACGCGACATAGCTTTGCAGAAGATAAGTACAAATGTTTCAGAGAGAAGAGCGGCCAATGTGACAATCTGGCTTTAAGTCGATTCGACAACAAATGACGAAAACGGACGGATTTCTCAGGTTTTTACTACATATGAACACTTTTCACATTCTCACGTGCAACGCGGCTGCTAGACCTCCTATCATGCAAAATCTTAAGATCCTAGCTCATGCCCAAGGCACCAAAGAAGGGTAAAAAGTCAACAATCGATACTTAAAACTTGAATTGTACTACATCTTACTGGCTATTACATCAACTTAGAAGCTTCATCTGTGTTCTACTGTGGTGCTTTTAGTGTCTCCGCACGCCGCAGCACTCGACATAGCTTTGCAGACGATAAGTACAACCGTTTCAGAGAGAAGAGCGGCCAATGTGACGATCTGGCTTTAAGTCGATTCGATAACAAATGTCGAACACGGACGGATTTCTCTGGTTTTAACTACATATGAACACTTTTCACATTCTCCCGTGCAACTTGGCTGCTAGTCCTCCTTTCATGCAGAATTTTAAGGTCCTAGCTCATGTCCAAGGCACCAAAGCCAGCTAAAAAGTCAATAATCGATACCTAAAACTTGAATGGTACTACTTCTTACTGGCTATTACATCAACTTAGAAGCTTCATCTGTGTTCTACTATGGTGCTTTTAGTGTCTCTGCATACCGCAGCACGCCACATAGCTTTGCAGTCGATAAGTACAACCGTTTCAGAGAGAAGGGCGGCCAATGTGACGATCTGGCTTTAAGTCGATTCGACAACAAATGACGAAAACGGACCGATTTCTCAGGCTTTTACTACATATGAACACTTTTCACATTCTCACGTGCAACTCGGCTGCTAGACCTCCTTTCATGCAGAATCTTAAGGTCCTATCTCATGTCCAAGGCACCAAAGTCAGCTAAAAAGTCAATAATCGATACTTAAAACTTGAATTGTACTACTTCTTACTGACTATTACCTCATCTTAGAAGCTTCATCTGTGTTCTACTATGGTGCTTTTAGTGTCTCCGCATACCGCAGCACGCGACATAGCTTTGCAGTCGATAAGTACAACCGTTTCAGAGAGAAGAGCGGCTAATGTGACGATCTTGCTTTAAGTCGATTCGATAACAAACGACGATAACGGACGGATTTCTCAGGTTTTTACTACATATTAACACTTTTCACAATCTCCCGTGCAACTCGGCTGCTAGTCCTCCTTTCATGCAGAAACTTAAGGTCCTAGCTCATGTCCAAGGCACCAAGGCCAGCTAAAAAGTCAATAATCAATACCTAAAACTTGAATTGTACTACTTCTTACTGACTATTACATCAACTTAGAAGCTTCATCTGTGTTCTACTATGGTGCTTTTAGTGTCTCCGCATACGGCAGCACGCGACATAGCTTTGCAGTCGATTAGTACAACCGTTTCAGAGAGAAGAGCGGCTAATGTGACGATCTGGCTTTAAGTCGATTCGATAACAATGACGATAACGAACGGATTTTTAAGGTTTTTACTACATATGAACACTTTTCACATTCTCCCGTGCAACTCGGCTGCTAGTCCTCCATTAATGAAGAATCTTAAGGTCCTAGCTCATGTTCAAGGCACCAAAGCCAGCTAAAAAGTCAATAATCGATACCTACAACTTGAATTGTACTACTTCTTACTGGCTATTACATCAACTTGGAAGCTTCATCTGTGTTCTACTATGGTGATTTTAGTGTCTCCACATACCGCAGCAAGCGACATAGCTTTGCAGACGATAAGTACAACCGTTTCAGAGAGAAGAGCGGCCAATGTGACGATCTGGCTTTAAGTCGATTCGATAACAAATGACGAAAACGGACGTATTTCTCAGGTTTTTACTATATATGAACACTTTTCACATTCTTGCGTGCAACTTGGCTGTTAGTCCTCCTTTCATGCAGAATTTTAAGGTCCTAGCTCATGTCCAAGGCACACAAGCCAGCTAAAAAGTCAATAATCGATACCTATAACTTGAATTGTACTACTTCTTACTGGCTATTACATCAACTTAGAAGCTTCATCTGTGTTCTACTATGGTGCTTTTAGTGTCTCCGCATACCGCAGCATGCGACATAGCTTTGCAGACGATAAGTACAACCGTTTTAGAGAGTAGAGAGCCCAATGTGACGATCTGGCTTTAAGTCGATTCGATAACAAATGACGAAAACGGACAGATTTCTCAGGTTTTTACTACATATGAACACTTTTCACATTCTCACGTGCAACGCAGCTGCTAGACCTCCTATCATGCAAAATCTTAAGTTCCTAGCTCATGCCCAAGGCACCAAAGAAGGGTAAAAAGTCAACAATAGATACCTAAAACTTGAATTGTACTACTTCTTACTGGCTATTACATCAACTTAGAAGCTTCATCTGTGTTCTACTATGGTGCGTTTAGTGTCTCCGCATGCCGCAGCACTCGACATAGCTTTGCAGACGATAAGTACAACCGTTTCAGAGGGAAGAGCGGCCAATGTGACGATCTGGCTTTAAGTCGATTCCATAACAAATGTCGAACACGGACGGATTTCTCTGGTTTTTACTACATATGAACACTTTTCACATTCTCCTGTGAAACTCGGCTGCTACTCCTCCTTTCATGCAGAATCTTAAGGTCCTAGCTCTTTTCCAAGGCACCAAAGCCAGCTAAAAAGTCAATAATCGATACCTATAACTTGAATTGTACTACTTCTTACTGGCTATTACATCAACTTAGAAGCTTCATCTGTGTTCTACTATGGTGCTTTTAGTGTCTCCGCATACCGCAGCACGCGACATAGCTTTGCAGACGATAAGTACAACCGTTTTAGAGAGTAGAGCGGCCAATGTGACGATCTGGCTTTAAGTCGATTCGATAACAAATGACGAAAACGGACGTATTTCCCAGGTTTTTACTACATATGAACACTTTTCACATTCTCACGTGCAACGCAGCTGCTAGACCTACTATCATGCAAAATCTTAAGTTCCTAGCTCATGCCCAAGGCACCAAAGAAGGGTAAAAAGTCAACAATCGATACCTAAAACTTGAATTGTACTACTTCTTACTGGCTATTACATCAACTTAGAAGCTTCATCTGTGTTCTACTATGGGGCTTTTAGTGTCTCCGCATGCCGCAGCACTCGACATAGCTTTGCAGACGATAAGTACAACCGTTTCAGAGAGAAGAGCGGCCAATGTGACGATCTGGCTTTAAGTCAATTCGATAACAAATGACGAAAACGGAAGGATTTCCCAGGTTTTTACTACATATGGACATTTTCCACATTCTCCAGTGCAACTCGGCTGCTAGTCCTCCCTTCATGCAGAATCTTAAGGTCCTAGCTCATGTTCAAGTCACCAAAGCCAGCTAAGAAGTCAATAATCGATACCTATAACATGAATTGTACTACTTCTTACTGGCTATTACATCAGCTTAGAAGCTTCATCTGTGTTCTACTATGGTGCTTTTAGTGTCTCCGCATGCCGCAGCACGCGACATAGCTTTGCAGACGATAAGTACATAACCGTTTCAGAGAGAAGAGCGGCCAATGTGTCGATCTGGCTTTAAGTCGATTCCATAACAAATGTCGAACACGGACGGATTTCTCTGGTTTTTACTACATATGAACACTTTTCACATTCTCCTGTGAAACTCGGCTGCTACTCCTCCTTTCATGCAGAATCTTAAGGTCCTATCTCATGTCCAAGGTACCAAAGCCAGCTAACAAGTCAATAATCGATACTTAAAACTTGAATTGTACTACTTCTTACTGGCTATTACATCAACTTAGAAGCTTCATCTGTGTTCTACTATGGTGCTTTTAGTGTCTCCACATACCGCAGCACTCGACATAGCTTTGCAGACGATAAGTACAACCGTTTCAGAGAGAAGAGCGGCTAATGTGACGATCTGGCTTTAAGACGATTCGATAACTAATGACGAAAACGTACGGATTTCTCGGGTTTTTACTACATATGAACACTTTTCACATTCTCCCGTGCAACTCGGCTGCTAGTCCTCCTCTCATACAGAATCTTAAGGTCCTAGCTCATGTCCAAGGCACCAAAGCCAGCTAGAAAGTCAATAATCGATACCTACAACTTGAATTGTACTACTTCTTACTGGCTATTACATCAACTTAGAAGCTTCATCTGTGTTCTACTATGGTGCTTTGAGTGTCTCCGCATACCGCAGCACGACACGTAGCTTTGCAGACGATAAGTACCACCGTTTCAAAGAGAAGAGCGGCCAATGTGACGATCTGGCTTTAAGTCGATTCGACAACAAATGACGAAAACGGACGGATTTCTCAGGTCTTTACTACATATGAACACTTTTCACATTCTCACGTGCAACGCGGCTGCTAGACCTCCAATCATGCAAAATCTTAAGTTCCTAGGTCATGCCCAAGGCACCAAAGAAGGGTAAAAAGTCAACAATCGATACCTAAAACTTGAATTGTACTACTTCTTACTGGCTATTACATCAACTTTGAAGCTTCATCTGTGTTCTACTATGGTGCTTTTAGTGTCTCCGCATGCCGCAGCACTCGACATAGCTTTGCAGACGATAAGTACAACCGTTTCAGAGAGAAGAGCGGCCAATGTTACGATCTGGCTTTAAGTCGATTCGATAACAAATGTCGAACACGGACGGATTTCCCTGGTTTTTACTACATATGAACACTTTTCATATTCTCCCGTGCAACTCGGCTGCTAGTCCTCCTTTCATGCAGAATCTTAAGGTCCTAGCTCATGTCCAAGGCACCAAAGCCAGCTAAAAAGTCAATAATCAATACCTAAAACTTGAATTGTACTACTTCTTACTGACTATTACATCAACTTAGAAGCTTCATCTGTGTTCTACTATGGTGCGTTTAGTGTCTCCGTATACCGCAGCACGCGACATAGCTTTGCAGTCGATAAGTACAACCGTTTCAGAGAGAAGAGCGGCCAATGTGACGATCTGGCTTTAAGTCGATTCGATAACAAATGTCGAACACGGACGGATTTCTCTGGTTTTTACTACATATGAACACTTTTCACATTCTCCCGTGCAACTCGGCTGCTAGTCCTCCTTTCATGCAGAATCTTAAGGTCCTAGCTCATGTCCAAGGCACCAAAGCCAGCTAAAAAGTTAATAATCGATACCTAAAACTTGAATGGTACTACTTCTTACTGGCTATTACATCAACTTAGAAGCTTCATCTGTGTTCTACTATGGTGCTTTTAGTGTCTTCGCATACCGCAGCACGCGACATAGCTTTGCAGTCGATAAGTACAACCGTTTCAGAGAGAAGAGCGGCTAATGTGACGATCTGGCTTTAAGTCGATTCGATAACAAATGACGATAACGAACGGATTTCTAAGGTTTTTACTACATATGAACACTTTTCACATTCTCACGTGCAACGCGGCTGCTAGACCTCCTATCATGCAAAATCTTAAGTTCCTAGCTCATGCCCAAGGCACCAAAGAAGGGTAAGAAGTCAACAATCGATACTTAAAACTTGAATTGTACTACTTCTTACTGGCTATTACATCAACATAGAAGCTTCATCTGTGTTCTACTATGGTGCTTTTAGTGTCTCCGCATGCCGCAGCACTCGACATAGCTTTGCAGACGATAAGTACAACCGTTTCAGAGAGAAGAGCGGCTAATGTGACGATCTGGCTTTAAGTCGATTCGATAACAAATGACGAAAACGGACGGATTTCTCAGGTTTTTACTACATATGAACACTTTTCACATTCTCCCGTACAACTCGGCTGCTAGACCTCAGTTCATGCAGAATCTTAAGGTCCTAACTCATGTCCAAGGCACCAAAGTCAGCTAAAAAGTCAATAATCGATACTTAAAACTTGAATTGTACTACTTCTTACTGACTATTACATCATCTTAGAAGCTTCATCTGTGTTCTACTATGGTGCTTTTAGTGTCTCCGCATACCGCAGCACGCGACATAGCTTTGCAGTCGATAAGTACAACCGTTTCAGAGAGAAGAGCGGCTAATGTGACGATCTGGCTTTAAGTCGATTCGATAACAAATGACGAAAACGGACGGATATCTCAGGTTTTTACTACATATGAACACTTTTCACATTCTCCCATGCAACTCGGCTGCTAGTCCTCCTTTCATGCAGAATCTTAAGGTCCTAGCTCATGTCCAAGGCACCAAAGCCAGCTAAAAAGTGAATAATCGATACCTAAAACTTGAATGGTACTACTTCTTACTGGCTATTACATCAACTTAGAAGCTTCATCTGTGTTCTACTATGGTGCTTTTAGTGTCTCCACATACCGCAGCACGCGACATAGCTTTGCAGAAGATAAGTACAAATGTTTCAGAGAGAAGAGCGGCCAATGTGACGATCTGGCTTTAAGTCGATTCGAAAACAAATGACGAAAACGGACGGATTTCTCAGGTTTTTACTACATATGAACCCTTTTCACATTCTCACGTGCAACGCGGCTGCTAGACCTCCTATCGTGCAAAATCTTAAGATCCTAGCTCATGCCCAAGGCACCAAAGAAGGGTAAAAAGTCAACAATCGATACTTAAAACTTGAATTGTACTACATCTTACTGGCTATTACATCAACTTAGAAGCTTCATCTGTGTTCTACTGTGGTGCTTTTAGTGTCTCCGCACGCCGCAGCACTCGACATAGCTTTGCAGACGATAAGTACAACCGTTTCAGAGAGAAGAGCGGCCAATGTGACGATCTGGCTTTAAGTCGATTCGATAACAAATGTCGAACACGGACGGATTTCTCTGGTTTTAACTACATATGAACACTTTTCACATTCTCCCGTGCAACTCGGCTGCTAGTCCTCCTTTCATGCAGAATTTTAAGGTCCTAGCTCATGTCCAAGGCACCAAAGCCAGCTAAAAGTCAATAATCGATACCTAAAACTTGAATGGTACTACTTCTTACTGGCTATTACATCAACTTAGAAGCTTCATCTGTGTTCTACTATGGTGCTTTTAGTGTCTCTGCATACCGCAGCACGCCACATAGCTTTGCAGTCGATAAGTACAACCGTTTCAGAGAGAAGGGCGGCCAATGTGACGATCTGGCTTTAAGTCGATTCGACAACAAATGACGAAAACGGACCGATTTCTCAGGTTTTTACTATATATGAACACTTTTCACATTCTCTCGTGCAACGCGGCTGCTAGACCTCCTATTATGCAAAATCTTAAGTTCCTAGCTCATGCCCAAGGCACCAAAGAAGGGTAAGAAGTCAACAATCGATACTTAAAACTTGAATTGTACTACTTCTTACTGGCTATTACATCAACTTGGAAGCTTCATCTGTGTTTTACTATGGTGCTTTTAGTGTCTCCGCAAACCGCAGCACTCGACATAGCTTTGCAGACGATAAGTACAACCGTTTCAGAGAGAAGAGCGGCCAATGTGACGATCTGGCTTTAAGTCGATTTGATAACAAATGTCGAACACGGACGGATTTCTCTGGTTTTTACTACATATGAACACTTTTCACATTCTCCCATGCAACTCGGCTGCTAGTCCTCCTTTCATGCAGAATGTTAAGGTCCTAGCTCATGTCCAAGGCACCAAAGCCAGCTAAAAAGTCAATAATCGATACCTAAAACTTGAATGGTACTACTTCTTACTGGCTATTACATCAACTTAGAAGCTTCATCTGTGTTCTACTATGGTGCTTTTAGTGTCTCCGCATACCGCAGCACGCGACATAGCTTTGCAGTCGATAAGTACAACCGTTTCAGAGAGAAGAGCGGCCAATGTGACGATCTGGCTTTAAGTCGATTCGACAACAAATGACGAAAACGGACCGATTTCTCAGGCTTTTACTACATATGAACACTTTTCACATTCTCACGTGCAACTCGGCTGCTAGACCTCCTTTCATGCAGAATCTTAAGGTCCTATCTCATGTCCAAGGCACCAAAGTCAGCTAAAAAGTCAATAATCGATACTTAAAACTTGAATTGTACTACTTCTTACTGACTATTACCTCATCTTAGAAGCTTCATCTGTGTTCTACTATGGTGCTTTTAGTGTCTCCGCATACCGCAGCACGCGACATAGCTTTGCAGTCGATAAGTACAACCGTTTCAGAGAGAAGAGCGGCTAATGTGACGATCTTGCTTTAAGTCGATTCGATAACAAACGACGATAACGGACGGATTTCTCAGGTTTTTACTACATATGAACACTTTGCACATTCTCACGTGCAACTCGGCTGCTAGACCTCCTTTCATGCAGAATCTTAAGGTCCTATCTCATGTCCAAGGCACCAAAGTCAGCTAAAAAGTCAATAATCGATACTTAGAACTTGAATTGTACTACTTCTTACTGACTATTACCTCATCTTAGAAGCTTCATCTGTGTTCTACTATGGTGCTTTTAGTGTCTCCGCATACCGCAGCACGCGACATAGCTTTGCAGTCGATAAGTACAACCGTTTCAGAGAGAAGAGCGGCTAATGTGACGATCTTGCTTTAAGTCGATTCGATAACAAACGACGATAACGGACGGATTTCTCAGGTTTTTACTACATATGAACACTTTTTACATTCTCCCGTGCAACTCGGCTGCTAGTCCTCCTTTCATGCAGAATCGTAAGGTCCTAGCTCATGTCCAAGGCACCAAAGCCAGCTAAAAAGTCAATAATCGATATCTAAAATTTCAATTGTACTACTTCTTACTAGCTATTACATCAACATAGAAGCTTCATCTGTGTTCTACTATGCTGCTTTTAGTGTCTCCGCATACTGCAGCACGCGACATAGCTTTGCAGTCGATTAGTACAACCGTTTCAGAGAGAAGAGCGGCTAATGTGACGATCTGGCTTTAAGTCGATTCGATAAAATGACGATAACGAACGGATTTTTAAGGTTTTTACTACATATGAACACTTTTCACATTCTCCCGTGCAACTCGGCTGCTAGTCCTCCTTTCATGCAGAATCTTAAGGTCCTAGCCATGTCCAAGGCACCAAAGCCAGCTAAAAAGTCAATAATCGATACCTATAACATGAATTGTACTACTTCTTACTGGCTATTACATCAGCTTAGAAGCTTCATCTGTGTTCTACTATGGTGCTTTTAGTGTCTCCGCATACCGCAGCACGCGACATAGCTTTGCAGACGATAAGTACATAACCGTTTCAGAGAGAAGAGCGGCCAATGTGTCGATCTGGCTTTAAGTCGATTCCATAACAAATGGCAGAAACGGACGGATTTCTCAGGTTTTTACTACATATTAACACTTTTCACAATCTCCCGTGCAACTCGGCTGCTAGTCCTCCTTTCATGCAGAAACTTAAGGTCCTAGCTCATGTCCAAGGCACCAAGGCCAGCTAAAAAGTCAATAATCAATACCTAAAACTTGAATTGTACTACTTCTTACTGACTATTACATCAACTTAGAAGCTTCATCTGTGTTCTACTATGGTGCTTTTAGTGTCTCCGCATACGGCAGCACGCGACATAGCTTTGCAGTCGATTAGTACAACCGTTTCAGAGAGAAGAGCGGCTAATGTGACGATCTGGCTTTAAGTCGATTCGATAACAATGACGATAACGAACGGATTTTTAAGGTTTTTACTACATATGAACACTTTTCACATTCTCCCGTGCAACTCGGCTGCTAGTCCTCCTTTCATGCAGAATCTTAAGGTCCTAGCCATGTGCAAGGCACCAAAGCCAGCTAAAAAGTCAATAATCGATACCTAAAACTTGAATTATACTACTTCTTACTGGCTATTACATCAAATTAGAGGCTTCATCTGTGTTCTACTATGGTGCTTTTAGTATCTCCGCATACCGCAGCCCGCGACGTAGCTTTGCAGTCGATAAGTACAACCGTTTCAGAGAGAATAGCGGCCAATGTGACGATCTGGCTTTAAGTCAATTCGATAACAAATGACGAAAACGGAAGGATTTCCCAGGTTTTTACTACATATGGACATTTTCCACATTCTCCAGTGCAACTCGGCTGCTAGTCCTCCCTTCATGCAGAATCTTAAGGTCCTAGCTCATGTTCAAGTCACCAAAGCCAGCTAAGAAGTCAATAATCGATACCTATAACATGAATTGTACTACTTCTTACTGGCTATTACATCAGCTTAGAAGCTTCATCTGTGTTCTACTATGGTGCTTTTAGTGTCTCCGCATACCGCAGCACGCGACATAGCTTTGCAGACGATAAGTACATAACCGTTTCAGAGAGAAGAGCGGCCAATGTGTCGATCTGGCTTTAAGTCGATTCCATAACAAATGGCAGAAACGGACGGATTTCTCTGGTTTTTACTACATATTAACACTTTTCACATTCTCCCGTGCAACTGGGCTGCTAGTCCTCCTTTCATGCAGAATCATAAGGTCCTAGCTCATGTCCAAGGTACCAAAGCCAGCTAAAAAGTCAATAATCGATACCTATAACTTGAATTGTACTACTTCTTACTGGCTATTACATCAACTTAGAAGCTTCATCTGTGTTCTACTATGGTGCTTTTAGTGTCTCCGCATACCGCAGCACTCGACATAGCTTTGCAGACAATAAGTACAACCGTTTCAGAGAGAAGAGCGGCCAATGTGACGATCTGGCTTTAAGTCGATTCGATAACAAATGTCGAACACGGACGGATTTCTTAGGTTTTTACTACATATGAACACTTTTTCACATTCTCCCGTGCAACTCGGCTGCTAGTCCTCCATTAATGAAGAATCTTAAGGTCCTAGCTCATGTTCAAGGCACCAAAGCCAGCTAAAAAGTCAATAATCGATACCTACAACTTGAATTGTACTACTTCTTACTGGCTATTACATCAACTTGGAAGCTTCATCTGTGTTCTACTATGGTGATTTTAGTGTCTCCACATACCGCAGCAAGCGACATAGCTTTGCAGACGATAAGTACAACCGTTTCAGAGAGAAGAGCGGCCAATGTGACGATCTGGCTTTAAGTCGATTCGATAACAAATGACGAAAACGGACGTATTTCTCAGGTTTTTACTATATATGAACACTTTTCACATTCTTCCGTGCAACTTGGCTGTTAGTCCTCCTTTCATGCAGAATTTTAAGGTCCTAGCTCATGTCCAAGGCACACAAGCCAGCTAAAAAGTCAATAATCGATACCTATAACTTGAATTGTACTACTTCTTACTGGCTATTACATCAACTTAGAAGCTTCATCTGTGTTCTACTATGGTGCTTTTAGTGTCTCCGCATACCGCAGCATGCGACATAGCTTTGCAGACGATAAGTACAACCGTTTTAGAGAGTAGAGAGCCCAATGTGACGATCTGGCTTTAAGTCGATTCGATAACAAATGACGAAAACGGACAGATTTCTCAGGTTTTTACTACATATGAACACTGTTCACATTCTCACGTGCAACGCAGCTGCTAGACCTCCTATCATGCAAAATCTTAAGTTCCTAGCTCATGCCCAAGGCACCAAAGAAGGGTTAAAAGTCAACAATAGATACCTAAAACTTGAATTGTACTACTTCTTACTGGCTATTACATCAACTTAGAAGCTTCATCTGTGTTCTACTATGGTGCGTTTAGTGTCTCCGCATGCCGCAGCACTCGACATAGCTTTGCAGACGATAAGTACAACCGTTTCAGAGGGAAGAGCGGCCAATGTGACGATCTGGCTTTAAGTCGATTCCATAACAAATGTCGAACACGGACGGATTTCTCTGGTTTTTACTACATATGAACACTTTTCACATTCTCCTGTGAAACTCGGCTGCTACTCCTCCTTTCATGCAGAATCTTAAGGTCCTAGCTCTTGTCCAAGGCACCAAAGCCAGCTAAAAAGTCAATAATCGATACCTATAACTTGAATTGTACTACTTCTTACTGGCTATTACATCAACTTAGAAGCTTCATCTGTGTTCTACTATGGTACTTTTAGTGTCTCCGCATACCGCAGCACGCGACATAGCTTTGCAGACGATAAGTACAACCGTTTTAGAGAGTAGAGCGGCCAATGTGACGATCTGGCTTTAAGTCGATTCGATAACAAATGACGAAAACGGACGTATTTCTCAGGTTTTTACTACATATGAACACTTTTCACATTCTCACGTGCAACGCAGCTGCTAGACCTACTATCATGCAAAATCTTAAGTTCCTAGCTCATGCCCAAGGCACCAAAGAAGGGTAAAAAGTCAACAATCGATACCTAAAACTTGAATTGTACTACTTCTTACTGGCTATTACATCAACTTAGAAGCTTCATCTGTGTTCTACTATGGGGCTTTTAGTGTCTCCGCATGCCGCAGCACTCGACATAGCTTTGCAGACGATAAGTACAACCGTTTCAGAGAGAAGAGCGGCCAATGTGACGATCTGGCTTTAAGTCAATTCGATAACAAATGACGAAAACGGAAGGATTTCCCAGGTTTTTACTACATATGGACATTTTCCACATTCTCCAGTGCAACTCGGCTGCTAGTCCTCCCTTCATGCAGAATCTTAAGGTCCTAGCTCATGTTCAAGTCACCAAAGCCAGCTAAGAAGTCAATAATCGATACCTATAACATGAATTGTACTACTTCTTACTGGCTATTACATCAGCTTAGAAGCTTCATCTGTGTTCTACTATGGTGCTTTTAGTGTCTCCGCATGCCGCAGCACGCGACATAGCTTTGCAGACGATAAGTACATAACCGTTTCAGAGAGAAGAGCGGCCAATGTGTCGATCTGGCTTTAAGTCGATTCCATAACAAATGGCAGAAACGGACGGATTTCTCAGGTTTTTACTACATATTAACACTTTTCACATTCTCCCGTGCAACTGGGCTGCTAGTCCTCCTTTCATGCAGAATCATAAGGTCCTAGCTCATGTCCAAGGTACCAAAGCCAGCTAAAAAGTCAATAATCAATACCTAAAACTAGAATTGTACTACTTCTTACTGACTATTACATCAACTTAGAAGCTTCATCTGTGTTCTACTATGGTGCGTTTAGTGTCTCCGCATACGGCAACACGCGACATAGCTTTGCAGTCGATTAGTACAACCGTTTCAGAGAGAAGAGCGGCTAATGTGACGATCTGGCTTTAAGTCGATTCGATAACAAATGACGAAAACGGACGGATATCTCAGGTTTTTACTACATATGAACACTTTTCACATTCTCCCATGCAACTCGGCTGCTAGTCCTCCTTTCATGCAGAATCTTAAGGTCCTAGCTCATGTCCAAGGCACCAAAGCCAGCTAAAAAGTGAATAATCGATACCTAAAACTTGAATGGTACTACTTCTTACTGGCTATTACATCAACTTAGAAGCTTCATCTGTGTTCTACTATGGTGCTTTTAGTGTCTCCACATACCGCAGCACGCGACATAGCTTTGCAGAAGATAAGTACAAATGTTTCAGAGAGAAGAGCGGCCAATGTGACGATCTGGCTTTAAGTCGATTCGAAAACAAATGACGAAAACGGACGGATTTCTCAGGTTTTTACTACATATGAACACTTTTCACATTCTCACGTGCAACGCGGCTGCTAGACCTCCTATCATGCAAAATCTTAAGATCCTAGCTCATGCCCAAGGCACCAAAGAAGGGTAAAAAGTCAACAATCGATACTTAAAACTTGAATTGTACTACATCTTACTGGCTATTACATCAACTTAGAAGCTTCATCTGTGTTCTACTGTGGTGCTTTTAGTGTCTCCGCACGCCGCAGCACTCGACATAGCTTTGCAGACGATAAGTACAACCGTTTCAGAGAGAAGAGCGGCCAATGTGACGATCTGGCTTTAAGTCGATTCGATAACAAATGTCGAACACGGACGGATTTCTCTGGTTTTAACTACATATGAACACTTTTCACATTCTCCCGTGCAACTCGGCTGCTAGTCCTCCTTTCATGCAGAATTTTAAGGTCCTAGCTCATGTCCAAGGCACCAAAGAAGGGTTAAAAGTCAACAATAGATACCTAAAACTTGAATTGTACTACTACTTACTGGCTATTACATCAACTTAGAAGCTTCATCTGTGTTCTACTATGGTGCGTTTAGTGTCTCCGCATGCCGCAGCACTCGACATAGCTTTGCAGACGATAAGTACAACCGTTTCAGAGGGAAGAGCGGCCAATGTGACGATCTGGCTTTAAGTCGATTCCATAACAAATGTCGAACACGGACGGATTTCTCAGGTTTTTACTACATATTAACACTTTTCACATTCTCCCGTGCAACTGGGCTGCTAGTCCTCCTTTCATGCAGAATCATAAGGTCCTAGCTCATGTCCAAGGTACCAAAGCCAGCTAAAAAGTCAATAATCGATACCTATAACTTGAATTGTACTACTTCTTACTGGCTATTACATCAACTTAGAAGCTTCATCTGTGTTCTACTATGGTGTTTTTAGTGTCTCCGCATACCGCAGCACTCGACATAGTTTTGCAGACAATAAGTACAACCGTTTCAGAGAGAAGAGCGGCCAATGTGACGATCTGGCTTTAAGTCGATTCGATAACAAATGTCGAACACGGACGGATTTCTTAGGTTTTTACTACATATGAACACTTTTTCACATTCTCCCGTGCAACTCGGCTGCTAGTCCTCCATTAATGAAGAATCTTAAGGTCCTAGCTCATGTTCAAGGCACCAAAGCCAGCTAAAAAGTCAATAATCGATACCTACAACTTGAATTGTACTACTTCTTACTGGCTATTACATCAACTTGGAAGCTTCATCTGTGTTCTACTATGGTGATTTTAGTGTCTCCACATACCGCAGCAAGCGACATAGCTTTGCAGACGATAAGTACAACCGTTTCAGAGAGAAGAGCGGCCAATGTGACGATCTGGCTTTAAGTCGATTCGATAACAAATGACGAAAACGGACGTATTTCTCAGGTTTTTACTATATATGAACACTTTTCACATTCTTCCGTGCAACTTGGCTGTTAGTCCTCCTTTCATGCAGAATTTTAAGGTCCTAGCTCATGTATAAGGCACCCAAGCCAGCTAAAAAGTCAATAATCGATACCTATAACTTGAATTGTACTACTTCTTACTGGCTATTACATCAACTTAGAAGCTTCATCTGTGTTCTACTATGGTGCTTTTAGTGTCTCCGCATACCGCAGCATGCGACATAGCTTTGCAGACGATAAGTACAACCGTTTTAGAGAGTAGAGCGCCCAATGTGACGATCTGGCTTTAAGTCGATTCGATAACAAATGACGAAAACGGACAGATTTCTCAGGTTTTTACTACATATGAACACTTTTCACATTCTCACGTGCAACGCAGCTGCTAGACCTCCTATCATGCAAAATCTTAAGTTCCTAGCTCATGCCCAAGGCACCAAAGAAGGGTAAAAAGTCAACAATCGATACCTAAAACTTGAATTGTACTACTTCTTACTGACTATTACATCAACTTAGAAGCTTCATCTGTGTTCTACTATGGTGCTTTTAGTGTCTCCGCATGCCGCAGCACTCGACATAGCTTTGCAGACGATAAGTACAACCGTTTCAGAGAGAAGAGCGGCCAATGTGACGATCTAGCTTTAAGTCGATTCGATAACAAATGACGAAAACGGACGGATTTCTCAGGTTTTTACTACATATGAACACTTTTCACATTCTCACGTGCACCGCGGCTGCTAGACCTCCTATCATGCAAAATCTTAAGTTCCTAGCTCATGCCCAAGGCACCATAGAAGGGTAAAAAGTCAACAATCGATACCTAAAACTTGAATTGTACTACTTCTTACTGGCTATTACATCATCTTAGAAGCTTCATCTGTGTACCACTATGGTGCTTTTAGTGTCTCCGCATACCGCGGCACGCGACATAGCTTACAGACGATAAGTACAACCGTATCAGACAGAAGAGCGGCCAATGTGACGATCTGGCTGTAAGTCGATTCGATAACAAGTGACGAAAACGGACTGATTTTTCAGGTTCTTACTACATATGAACACTTTTCGCATTCTCCCGTGCATCTCGGCTGCTAGTCCTCCTTTCATGCGGAATCTTATGGTCCTAGCTCATGTTCAAGGCACCAAAGCCAGCTAAAAAGTCAATAATCAATACCTAAAACTTGAGTTGTACTACTTCTTACTGGCTATTACATCAACTTAGAAGCTTTATCTGTGTTCTACTATGGTGCTTTCAGTGTCTCCACATACCGCAGCACGTGACATAGCTTTGCAGACGATAAGTACAACCGTTTCAGAGAGAAGAGCGGCCAATGTGACGATCTGGCTTTAAGTCGATTCGATAACAAATGTCGAACACGGACGGATTTCTTAGGCTTTTACTACATCTGAACACTTTTTCACATTCTCCCGTGCAACTCGGCTGCTAGTCCTCCATTAATGAAGAATCTTAAGGTCCTAGCTCATGTTCAAGGCACCAAAGCCAGCTAAAAAGTCAATAATCGATACCTACAACTTGAATTGTACTACTTCTTACTGGCTATTACATCAACTTGGAAGCTTCATCTGTGTTCTACTATGGTGATTTTAGTGTCTCCACTTACCGCAGCAAGCGACATAGCTTTGCAGACGATAAGTACAACCGTTTCAGAGAGAAGAGCGGCCAATGTGACGATCTGGCTTTATGTCGATTCGATAACAAATAACGAAAACGGACGGGTTTCTCAGGTTTTTACTACATATGACCACTTTTCGCATCCTCCCGTGCCACTCGGCTGCTAGTCCTCCTTTCATGCACAATCTTAAGGTCCTACCTCATGTCCAACGCACCAAAGCCAGCTAAAAAGTCAATATTCGATACCTAATACTTGAATTGTACTACATCTTACTGGCTATTACATCAACTTAGAAGCTTCATCTGTGTTCCACTATGGTGATTTTAGTGTCTCCGCATACCGCAGCACACGACATAGCTTTGCAGACGATAAGTACAACCGTTTCAGAGAGAAGAGCGGCCAATGTGACGATCTGGCTTTAAGTCGATTCGATAACAAATGTCGAACACGGACGGATTTCTCTGGTTTTTACTACATATTAAAACTTTTCACATTCTCCCGTGCAACTCGGCTGCTAGTCCTCCTTTCATGCAGAATCTTAAGGTCCTAGCTCATGTCCAAGG
Organism: Schistocerca gregaria; assembly: GCF_023897955.1. Classification (NCBI taxonomy): domain Eukaryota; kingdom Metazoa; phylum Arthropoda; class Insecta; order Orthoptera; family Acrididae; genus Schistocerca; species Schistocerca gregaria. The sequence goes on along the minus strand of NW_026061860.1, from coordinate 2,330,964 downwards.
CACCAAGGCCAGCTAAAAAGTCAATAATCAATACCTAAAACTTGAATTGTCCTACTTCTTACTGACTATTACATCAACTTAGAAGCTTCATCTGTGTTCTACTATGGTGCTTTTAGTGTCTCCGCATACGGCAGCACGCGACATAGCTTTGCAGTCGATTAGTACAACCGTTTCAGAGAGAAGAGCGGCTAATGTGACGATCTGGCTTTAAGTCGATTCGATAACAATGACGATAACGAACGGATTTTTAAGGTTTTTACTACATATGAACACTTTTCACATTCTCCCGTGCAACTCGGCTGCTAGTCCTCCTTTCATGCAGAATCTTAAGGTCCTAGCCATGTCCAAGGCACCAAAGCCAGCTAAAAAGTCAATAATCGATACCTAAAACTTGAATTATACTATTTCTTACTGGCTATTACATCAAATTAGAGGCTTCATCTGTGTTCTACTATGGTGCTTTTAGTATCTCCGCATACCGCAGCCCGCGACATAGCTTTGCAGTCGATAAGTACAACCGTTTCAGAGAGAATAGCGGCCAATGTGACGATGTGGCTGTAAGTCAATTCGATAACAAATGACGAAAGCGGAAGGATTTCCCAGGTTTTTACTACATATGAACATTTTCCACATTCTCCAGTGCAACTCGGCTGCTAGTCCTCCCTTCATGCAGAATCTTAAGGTCCTAGCTCATGTTCAAGTCACCAAAGCCAGCTAAGAAGTCAATAATCGATACCTATAACATGAATTGTACTACTTCTTACTGGCTATTACATCAGCTTAGAAGCTTCATCTGTGTTCTACTATGGTGCTTTTAGTGTCTCCGCATACCGCAGCACGCGACATAGCTTTGCAGACGATAAGTACATAACCGTTTCAGAGAGAAGAGCGGCCAATGTGTCGATCTGGCTTTAAGTCGATTCCATAACAAATGGCAGAAACGGACGGATTTCTCAGGTTTTTACTACATATTAACACTTTTCACATTCTCCCGTGCAACTGGGCTGCTAGTCCTCCTTTCATGCAGAATCATAAGGTCCTAGCTCATGTCCAAGGTACCAAAGCCAGCTAAAAAGTCAATAATCGATACCTATAACTTGAATTGTACTACTTCTTACTGGCTATTACATCAACTTAGGAGCTTCATCTGTGTTCTACTATGGTGCTTTTAGTGTCTCCGCATACCTCAGCACTCGACATAGCTTTGCAGACAATAAGTACAACCGTTTCAGAGAGAAGAGCGGCCAATGTGACGATCTGGCTTTAAGTCGATTCGATAACAAATGTCGAACACGGACGGATTTCTTAGGCTTTTACTACATATGAACACTTTTTTACATTCTCCCGTGCAACTCGGCTGCTAGTCCTCCATTAATGAAGAATCTTAAGGTCCTAGCTCATGTTCAAGGCACCAAAGCCAGCTAAAAAGTCAATAATCGATAGCTACAACTTGAATTGTACTACTTCTTACTGGCTATTACATCAACTTGGAAGCTTCATCTGTGTTCTACTATGGTGCGTTTAGTGTCTCCGCATGCCGCAGCACTCGACATAGCTTTGCAGACGATAAGTACAACCGTTTCAGAGAGAAGAGCGGCCAATGTGACGATCTGGCTTTAAGTCGATTCCATAACAAATGTCGAACACGGACGGATTTCTCTGGTTTTTACTACATATGAACACTTTTCACATTCTCCAGTGCAACTCGGCTGCTAGTCCTCCTTTCATGCAGAATCTAAGGTCCTAGCTCTTGTCCAAGGCACCAAAGCCAGCTAAAAAGTCAATAATCGATACCTATAACTTGAATTGTACTACTTCTTACTGGCTATTACATCAACTTAGAAGCTTCATCTGTGTTCTACTATGGTGCTTTTAGTGTCTCCGCATACCGCAGCACGCGACAAAGCTTTGCAGACGATAAGTACAACCGTTTCAGAGAGAAGATCGGCCAATGTGACGATCTGGCTTTAAGTCGATTCGATAACAAATGTCGAACACGGGCGGATTTCTCTGGTTTTTACTACATATGAACACTTTTCACATTCTCCCGTGCAACTCGGCTGCTAGTCCTCCTTTCATGCAGAATCTTAAGGTCCTAGCTCATGTCCAAGGCACCAAAGCCAGCTAAAAAGTCAATAATCAATACCTAAAACTTGAATTGTACTACTTCTTACTGACTATTACATCAACTTAGAAGCTTCAACTGTGTTCTACTATGGTGCTTTTAGTGTCTCCGCATGCCGCAGCACTCGACATAGCTTTGCAGACGATAAGTACAACCGTTTCAGAGAGAAGAGCGGCCAATGTGACGATCTAGCTTTAAGTCGATTCGATAACAAATGACGAAAACGGACGGATTTCTCAGGTTTTTACTACATATGAACACTTTTCACATTCTCACGTGCACCGCGGCTGCTAGACCTCCTATCATGCAAAATCTTAAGTTCCTAGCTCATGCCCAAGGCACCAAAGAAGGGTAAAAAGTCAACAATCGATACCTAAAACTTGAATTGTACTACTTCTTACTGGCTATTACATCATCTTAGAAGCTTCATCTGTGTACCACTATGGTGCTTTTAGTGTCTCCGCATACCGCAGCACGCGACATAGCTTACAGACGATAAGTACAACCGTATCAGACAGAAGAGCGGCCAATGTGACGATCTGGCTGTAAGTCGATTCGATAACAAATGACGAAAACGGACCGATTTTTCAGGTTCTTACTACATATGAAGACTTTTCGCATTCTCCCGTGCATCTCGGCTGCTAGTCCTCCTTTCATGCGGAATCTTATGGTCCTAGCTCATGTTCAAGGCACCAAAGCCAGCTAAAAAGTCAATAATCGATACCTAAAACTTGAGTTGTACTACTTCTTACTGGCTATTACATCAACTTAGAAGCTTTATCTGTGTTCTACTATGGTGCTTTCAGTGTCTCCACATACCGCAGCACGTGACATAGCTTTGCAGACGATAAGTACAACCGTTTCAGAGAGAAGAGCGGCCAATGTGACGATCTGGCTTTAAGTCGATTCGATAACAAATGTCGAACACGGACGGATTTCTTAGGCTTTTACTACATATGAACACTTTTTCACATTCTCCCGTGCAACTCGGCTGCTAGTCCTCCATTAATGAAGAATCTTAAGGTCCTAGCTCATGTTCAAGGCACCAAAGCCAGCTAAAAAGTCAATAATCGATACCTACAACTTGAATTGTACTACTTCTTACTGGCTATTACATCAACTTGGAAGCTTCATCTGTGTTCTACTATGGTGATTTTAGTGTCTCCACATACCGCAGCAAGCGACATAGCTTTGCAGACGATAAGTACAACCGTTTCAGAGAGAAGAGCGGCCAATGTGACGAAATGGCTTTAAGTCGATTCGATAACAAATGACGAAAACGGACGTATTTCTCAGGTTTTTACTATATATGAACACTTTTCACATTCTTCCGTGCAACTTGGCTGTTAGTCCTCCTTTCATGCAGAATTTTAAGGTCCTAGCTCATGTCCAAGGCACCCAAGCCAGCTAAAAAGTCAATAATCGATACCTATAACTTGAATTTTACTACTTCTTACTGGCTATTACATCAACTTAAAAGCTTCATCTGTGTTCTACTATGGTGCTTTTAGTATCTCCGCATACCGCAGCATGCGACATAGCTTTGCAGACGATAAGTACAACCGTTTTAGAGAGTAGAGCGCCCAATGTGACGATCTGGCTTTAATTTGATTCGATAACAAATGACGAAAACGGACAGATTTCTCAGGTTTTTACTACATATGAACACTTTTCACATTCTCACGTGCAACGCGGCTGCTAGACCTCCTATCATGCAAAATCTTAAGTTCCTAGCTCATGCCCAAGGCACCAAAGAAGGGTAAAAAGTCAACAATCGATACCTAAAACTTGAATTGTACTACTTCTTACTGGCTATTACATCAACTTAGAAGCTTCATCTGTGTTCTACTATGGTGCGTTTAGTGTCTCCGCATGCCGCAGCACTCGACATAGCTTTGCAGACGATAAGTACAACCATTTCAGAGAGAAGAGCGGCCAATGTGACGATCTGGCTTTAAGTCGATTCCATAACAAATGTCGAACACGGACGGATTTCTCTGGTTTTTACTACATTTGAACACTTTTCACATTCTCCTGTGCAACTCGGCAGCTAGTCCTCCTTTCATGCAGAATCTTAAGGTCCTAGCTCTTGTCCAAGGCACCAAAGCCAGCTAAAAAGTCAATAATCGATACCTATAACTTGAATTGTACTACTTCTTACTGGCTATTACATCAACTTAGAAGCTTCATCTGTGTTCTACTATGGTGCTTTTAGTGTCTCCGCATACCGCAGCACGCGTCATAGCTTTGCAAACGATAAGTACAACCGTTTTAGAGAGTAGAGCGGCCAATGTGACGATCTGGCTTTAAGTCGATTCGATAACAAATGACGAAAACGGACGTATTTCTCAGGTTTTTACTACATATGAACACTTTTCACATTCTCACGTGCAACGCAGCTGCTAGACCTCCTATCATGAAAAATCTTAATTTCCTAGCTCATGCCCAAGGCACCAAAGAAGGGTAAAAAGTCAACAATCGATACCTAAAACTTGAATTGTACTACTTCTTACTGGCTATTACATCAACTTAGAAGCTTCATCTGTGTTCTACTATGGGGCTTTTAGTGTCTCCGCATGCCGCAGCACTCGACATAGCTTTGCAGAAGATAAGTACAACCGCTTCAGAGAGAAGAGCGGCCAATGTGACGATCTGGCTTTAAGTCGATTCGATAACAAATGTCGAACACGGACGGATTTCTCTGGTTTTTACTACATATGAACACTTTTCACATTCTCCCGTGCAACTCGGCTGCTAGTCCTCCTTTCATGCAGAATCTTAAGGTCCTAGCTCATGTCCAAGGCACCAAAGCCAGCTAAAAAGTCAATAATCAATACCTAAAACTTGAATTGTACTACTTCTTACTGGCTATTACATCAACTTAGAAGCTTCATCTGTGTTCTACTATGGTGCTTTTAGTGTCTCCGCATGCCGCAGCACTCGACATCGCTTTGCAGACGATAAGTACAACCGTTTCAGAGAGAAGAGCGGCCAATGTGACGATCTAGCTTTAAGTCGATTCGATAACAAAGGACGAAAACGGACGGATTTCTCAGGTTTTTACTACATATGAACACTTTTCACATTCTCACGTGCACCGCGGCTGCTAGACCTCCTATCATGCAAAATCTTAAGTTCCTAGCTCATGCCCAGGACACCAAAGAAGGGTAAAAAGTCAACAATCGATACCTAAAACTTGAATTGTACTACTTCTTACTGGCTATTACATCAACTTAGAAGCTTCATCTGTGTTCTACTATGGGGCTTTTAGTGTCTCCGCATGCCGCAGCACTCGACATAGCTTTGCAGAAGATAAGTACAACCGCTTCAGAGAGAAGAGCGGCCAATGTGACGATCTGGCTTTAAGTCGATTCGATAACAAATGTCGAACACGGACGGATTTCTCTGGTTTTTACTACATATGAACACTTTTCACATTCTCCCGTGCAACTCGGCTGCTAGTCCTCCTTTCATGCAGAATCTTAAGGTCCTAGCTCATGTCCAAGGCACCAAAGCCAGCTAAAAAGTCAATAATCAATACCTAAAACTTGAATTGTACTACTTCTTACTGGCTATTACATCATCTTAGAAGCTTCATCTGTGTACCACTATGGTGCTTTTAGTGTCTCTGCATACCGCAGCACGCGACATAGCTTACAGACGATAAGTACAACCGTATCAGACAGAAGAGCGGCCAATGTGACGATCTGGCTGTAAGTCGATTCGATAACAAATGACGAAAACGGACTGATTTTTCAGGTTCTTACTACATATGAAGACTTTTCGCATTCTCCCGTGCATCTCGGCTGCTAGTCCTCCTTTCATGCGGAATCTTATGGTCCTAGCTCATGTTCAAGGCACCAAAGCCAGCTAAAAAGTCAATAATCGATACCTAAAACTTGAGTTGTACTACTTCTTACTGGCTATTACATCAACTTAGAAGCTTTATCTGTGTTCTACTATGGTGCTTTCAGTGTCTCCACATACCGCAGCACGTGACATAGCTTTGCAGACGATAAGTACAACCGTTTCAGAGAGAAGAGCGGCCTATGTGACGATCTGGCTTTAAGTCGATTCGATAACAAATGTCGAACACGGACGGATTTCTTAGGCTTTTACTACATATGAACACTTTTTCACATTCTCCCGTGCAACTCGGCTGCTAGTCCTCCATTAATGAAGAATCTTAAGGTCCTAGCTCATGTTCAAGGCACCAAAGCCAGCTAAAAAGTCAATAATCGATACCTACAACTTGAATTGTACTACTTCTTACTGGCTATTACATCAACTTGGAAGCTTCATCTGTGTTCTACTATGGTGATTTTAGTGTCTCCACATACCGCAGCAAGCGACATAGCTTTGCAGACGATAAGTACAACCGTTTCAGAGAGAAGAGCGGCCAATGTGACGATCTGGCTTTAAGTCGATTCGATAACAAATGACGAAAACGGACGTATTTCTCAGGTTTTTACTATATATGAACACTTTTCACATTCTTCCGTGCAACTTGGCTGTTAGTCCTCCTTTCATGCAGAATTTTAAGGTCCTAGCTCATGTCCAAGGCACCCAAGCCAGCTAAAAATTCAATAATCGATACCTATAACTTGAATTTTACTACTTCTTACTGGCTATTACTTCAACTTAAAAGCTTCATCTGTGTTCTACTATGGTGCTTTTAGTGTCTCCGCATACCGCAGCATGCGACATAGCTTTGCAGACGATAAGTACAACCGTTTTAGAGAGTAGAGCGCCCAATGTGACGATCTGGCTTTAAGTCGATTCGATAACAAATGACGAAAACGGACAGATTTCTCAGGTTTTTACTACATATGAACACTTTTCACATTCTCACGTGCAACACGGCTGCTAGACCTCCTATCATGCAAAATCTTAAGTTCCTACCTCATGCCCAAGGCACCAAAGAAGGGTAAAAAGTCAACAATCGATACCTAAAACTTGAATTGTACTACTTCTTACTGGCTATTACATCAACTTAGAAGCTTCATCTGTGTTCTACTATGGTGCGTTTAGTGTCTCCGCATGCCGCAGCACTCGACATAGCTTTGCAGACGATAAGTACAACCGTTTCAGAGAGATTGGCGGACAGTGTGACGATCTGGCTTTAAGTCGATTCGATAACAAATGAAGAAAACGGACGGATTTCTCGTTTTTCTACTACATATGAACACTTTTCACATTCTCCCGTGCAACTCGGCTGCTAGTCCTCCTTTCATGAAGAACCTTGAGGTCCTAGCTCATGTCCAAGGAAGCAAAGCCAGCTAAAAAGTCAATAATAGATACCTAAAACTGGAATTGTACTACTTCTTACTGGCTATTACATCAACTTAGAAGCTTTGTCTGTGTTCTACTATGGTGCTTTTAGTGTCACCACATACCGCACCACGCGACATAGCTTTGCAGACGATAAGTACAACCGTTTCAGAGAGAATAGCGGCCAATGTGACGATCGGGCTTTAAGTCGATTCAATAACAAATGACAAAAACGGACAGATTTCTCAGGTTTTTACTACATATGAACACTTTTCACATTCTCCCGTGCAAGTCGGCTGCTAATCCTCCTTTCATGCAGAATCTTAAGGTCCTAACTCATGTCCAAGGCACCAAAGCCAGCTAAAAGTCAATAATCGATGCCTAAAACGTGAATTGTACTACTTCTTACTAGATATTACATCAACTTAGAAGCTTCATCCGTGTTCTACTATGGTATTTTTAGTGTCTCCGCATACCGCAGCACGCGACATAGCTTTGCAGACGATAAGTACAACTGTTTCAGAGAGAAGGGCGGACAGTGTGACGATCTGGCTTTAAGTCGATTGGATAACAAATGACGAAAACGGACGGATTTCTCGGGTTTTTAGTACATATGAACACTTTTCACATTCTCCCGTGCAACTCGGCTGCTAGTCCTCCTTTCATGCAGAATCTTAAGGTCCTAGCTCATGTCCAAGGCACCAAAGCCAGCTAAAAAGTCAATAATCGATACCTAAAACTTGAATTGTACTACTTCTTACTGGCTATTACATCATCTTAGAAGCTTCATCTGTGTTCTACTATGGTGCTTTTAGTGGCTCCACATACCGCAGCACGCGACATAGCTTTGCAGACGATAAGTACAACCGTTTCAGAGAGAAGAGTGACCAATGTCACGACCTGGCTTTAAGTCGATTCGATAACAAATGACGATAACGAACGGATTTCTTAGGTTTTTACTACATATGAACACTTTTCACATTCTCCCGTGCAACTCGGCAGCTAGTCCTCCTTTCACGCAGAATCTTAAGGTCCTAGCTCTTGTCCAAGGCACCAAAGCCAGCTAAAAAGTCAATAATCGATACCTAAAACTTGAAATTTGCTATTTCTTACTGGCTATTACATCAACTTAGAAGCTTCATCTGTGTTCTACTATGGTGCTTTTAGTGTCACCGCATACCGCAGCACGCGACATAGCTTTGCAGACTATAAGTACAACCGTTTCAGAAAGAAGAGCGGCCAATGTGACGATCTGGCTTTAAGTCGATTCCATAACAAATGACGAAAACGGACGGATTCCTTAGGTTTTTACTACATATGAACACTTTTCACATTCTCCCGTGCAACTCAGCTGCTAACCCTCCTTTCATGCAGAATCTTAAGGTCCTAGCTCATGTCCAAGGCACCAAAGCCAGCTAAAAGTCAATAATCGATAATTAAAACTGGTATTGTACTAATTCTTACTGGCTATTACATCAACTTAGAAGCTTCATCCGTGTTCTACTATGGTATTTTTAGTGTCTCGGCATACCGCAGCACGCGACATAGCTTTCAGACGATAAGTACAACCGTTTCAGAGAGAAGAGCGGCCAATGTGACGATCTGGCTTTAAGTCGATTCAATAACAAATGACAAAAACGGACGGATTTCTTAGGTTTTTACTGCATATGAACACTTTTCACATTCTCCCGTGCAACTCGGCTGCTAGTCCTCCTTTCATGCAGGATCTTAAGGTCCTAGCTCATGTCCAAGGCACCAAAGCCAGCTAAAAGTCAATAATCGATGATTAAAACTTGAATTGTACTACTTCTTACTGGCTATTACATCAACTTAGAAGCTTCATCTGTGTCCTACTATGGTGATTTTAGTGTCTCCGCATACCGCAGCACGCGACATAGATTTGCAGACGATAAGTACAACCGTTTCAGAGAGAAGAGCGGCCAATGTGACGATCTGGCTTTAAGTCGATTCGATAACAAATGACGAAAATGGACGGATTTCTCAGGTTTGTACTACATATGAACACTTTTCACATTCTCCCGTTCAACTCGGCTGCTAGTCCTCAATTCATGCACAATCTTAAGGTCCTAGCTCATGTCCAAGGTACCATAGCCAGCTAAAAAGTCAATAATCGATACCTAAAACTTGAATTGTACTACTTCTTACTGGCTATTACATCATCTTAGAAGCTTCATCTGTGTTCTACTATGGTGCTTTTAGTGTCTCCAAATACCGCAGCACGCGTCATAGCTTTGCAGACGATAAGTACAACCGAATCAGAGAGAAGAGCGGCCAATGTGACGATCTGGCTTTAAGTCGATTCGATAACAAATGACGAAAATGGACGGATTTCTCAGGTTAATACTACATATTAACACATTTCACATTCTCCCATGCAACCTTTCTGCTAGCCCTCCTCTCATGCAGATTCGTAAGGTCCTAGCTCATGTCCAAGGCACCAAAGCAAGCTAAAAAGTCAATAATCGATACCTAAAACTTGAATTGTACTACTTCTTACTGGCTATTACATCAACTTAGAAGCTTCATCTGTGTCCAACTATACTGATTTTAGTGTCTCAGCATACCGCAGCACACGACGTAGCTTTGCAGACGATAAGTACAACCGTTTCAGAGAGAAGAGCGGCCAATGTGACGATCTGGCTTTAAGTCGATTCGATAACAAATGACGAAAACGGACGGATTTCTCAGGTTTTTACTACATATGAACACTTTTCACATTCTCCCGTTCAACTCTGCTGCTAGTCCTCCATTCATGCGGAATCTTAAGGTCCTAGCTCATGTCCAAGGCACCAAAGCCAGCTAAAAAGTCAATAATCAATACCTAAAACTTGAATTGTACTACCTCTTACTGGCTATTACTTTAACTTAGAAACTTCATCTGTGTTCAACTATGGTGCTTTTAGTGTCTCCGAATACCGCAGCACGCGACATAGCTTTGCAGACGATAAGTACAACCGATTCAGAGAGAAGAGCGGCCAATGTGACGATCTGGCTTTAGGTCGATTCGATAACAAATGACGAAAACGGACGTATTTCTCAGGGTTTTACTACATATGAACACTTTTCACATTCTCCCGTGCATCTTGGCTGCTAGTCCTCCTTTCATGCAGAATCTTAAGGTCCTAGCCATGACCAAGGCACCAAAGCCAGCTAAAAGTCAATAATCGATGCCTAAAACTTGAATTGTACTACTTCTTACTGGATATTACATCAACTTAGAAGCTTCATCCGTGTTCTACTATGGTATTTTTAATGTCTCCGCATACCGCAGCACGCGACATAGCTTTACAGACGATAAGTACAACCGTTTCAGAGAGAAGGGCGGACAGTGTGACGATCTGGCATTAAGTCGATTCGATAACAAATGACGAAAACGGACGGATTTCTCGGGTTTTTAGTACATATGAACACTTTTCACATTCTCCCGAGCAACTCGGCTGCTAGTCCTCCTTTCATGCAGAATCTTAAGGTCCTAGCTCATGTCCAAGGCACCAAAGTCAGCTAAAAAGTCAATAATCGATACCTAAAACTTGAATTGTACTACTTCTTACTGGCTATTACATCATCTTAGAAGCTTCATCTGTATTCTACTATGGTGCTTTTAGTGTCTCCGCATACCGCAGCACGCGACTTAGCTTTGCAGACGATAAGTACAACCGTTTCAGAGAGAAGAGCGGCCAATGTGACGATCTGGCTTTAAGTCGATTCGATAACAAATGACGAAAACAGACGGATTTCTCAGGTTTTTACTACATATGAACACTTTTCACATTCTCCCGTGCAATTCGGCTGCTAGTCCTCCTTTCATGCAGAATCTTAAAGTCCTAGCTCATGTCCAAGGCACCAAAGCCAGCTAAAATGTCAATAATCGATATCTAAAATTTCAATTGTACTACTTCTTACTAGCTATTACATCAACTTAGAAGCTTCATCTGTGTTCTACTATGCTGCTTTTAGTGTCTCCGCATACTGCAGCACGCGACATAGCTTTGCAGACGATAAGTACAACCGTTTCAGAGAGATGGGCGGACAATGTGACGATCTGGCTTTAAGTCGATTCGATAACAAATGACGAAAACGGACGTATATTTCGGGTTTTTACTACATATGAACACTTTTCACATTCTCCCGTGCAACTCGGCAGCTAGTCCTCCTTTCACGCAGAATCTTAAGGTCCTAGCTCTTGTCCAAGGCACCAAAGCCAGCTAAAAAGTCAATAATCGATACCTAAAACTTGAAATTTGCTACTTCTTACTGGCTATTACATCAACTTAGAAGCTTCATCTGTGTTCTACTATGGTGCTTTTAGTGTCACCGCATACCGCAGCACGCGACATAGCTTTGCAGACTATAAGTACAACCGTTTCAGAAAGAAGAGCGGCCAATGTGACGAACTGGCTTTAAGTCGATTCCATAACAAATAACGAAAACGGACGGATTTCTCAGGTTTTTACTACATATGAACACTTTTGACATTCTCCCGTTCAACTCGGCTGCTAGTCCTCCATTCATGCACAATCTTAAGGTCCTAGCTCATGTCCAAGGTACCAAAGCCAGCTAAAAAGTCAATAATCGATACCTAAAACTTGAATTGTACTACTTCTTACTGGCTATTACATCATCTTAGAAGCTTCATCTGTGTTCTACTATGGTGCTTTTAGTGTCTCCGAATACCGCAGCACGCGACATAGCTTTGCAGACGATAAGTACAACCGATTCAGAGAGAAGAGCGGCCAATGTGACGATCTGGCTTTAAGTCGATTCGATAACAAATGACGAAAATGGACGGATTTCTCAGGTTAATACTACATATTAACACATTTCACATTCTCCCATGCAACTTTTCTGCTAGCCCTCCTCTCATGCAGATTCGTAAGGTCCTAGCTCATGTCCAAGGCACCAAAGCAAGCTAAAAAGTCAGTAATCGATACCTAAAACTTGAATTGTACTACTTTTTACTGGCTATTACATCAACTTAGAAGCTTCATCTGTGTCCAACTATGCTGATTTTAGTGTCTCCGCATACCGCAGCACACGACATAGCTTTGCAGACGATAAGTACAACCGTTTCAGAGAGAAGAGCGGCCAATGTGACGATCTGGCTTTAAGTCGATTCGATAACAAATGACGAAAACGGACGGATTTCTCAGGTTTTTTGCTACATATGAACACTTTTCACATTCTCCCGTTCAACTCTGCTGCTAGTCCTCCATTCATGCGGAATCTTAAGGTCCTAGCTCATGTCCAAGGCACCAAAGCCAGCTAAAAAGTCAACAATCGATACCTAAAACTTGAATTGTACTACCTCTTACTGGCTATTACTTTAGCTTAGAAACTTCATCTGTGTTCAACTATGGTGCTTTTAGTGTCTCCGAATACCGCAGCACGCGACATAGCTTTGCAGACGATAAGTACAACCGATTCAGAGAGAAGAGCGGCCAATGTGACGATCTGGCTTTAGGTCGATTCGATAACAAATGACGAAAACGGACGTATTTCTCAGGGTTTTACTACATATGAACACTTTTCACATTCTCCCGTGCATCTTGGCTGCTAGTCCTCCTTTCATGCAGAATCTTAAGGTCCTAGCCATGACCAAGGCACCAAAGCCAGCTAAAAGTCAATAATCGATGCCTAAAACTTGAATTGTACTACTTCTTACTGGATATTACATCAACTTAGAAGCTTCATCCGTGTTCTACTATGGTATTTTTAATGTCTCCGCATACCGCAGCACGCGACATAGCTTTACAGACGATAAGTACAACCGTTTCAGAGAGAAGGGCGGACAGTGTGACGATCTGGCATTAAGTCGATTCGATAACAAATGACGAAAACGGACGGATTTCTCGGGTTTTTAGTACATATGAACACTTTTCACATTCTCCCGAGCAACTCGGCTGCTAGTCCTCCTTTCATGCAGAATCTTAAGGTCCTAGCTCATGTCCAAGGCACCAAAGTCAGCTAAAAAGTCAATAATCGATACCTAAAACTTGAATTGTACTACTTCTTACTGGCTATTACATCATCTTAGAAGCTTCATCTGTATTCTACTATGGTGCTTTTAGTGTCTCCGCATACCGCAGCACGCGACTTAGCTTTGCAGACGATAAGTACAACCGTTTCAGAGAGAAGAGCGGCCAATGTGACGATCTGGCTTTAAGTCGATTCGATAACAAATGACGAAAACAGACGGATTTCTCAGGTTTTTACTACATATGAACACTTTTCACATTCTCCCGTGCAATTCGGCTGCTAGTCCTCCTTTCATGCAGAATCTTAAAGTCCTAGCTCATGTCCAAGGCACCAAAGCCAGCTAAAATGTCAATAATCGATATCTAAAATTTCAATTGTACTACTTCTTACTAGCTATTACATCAACTTAGAAGCTTCATCTGTGTTCTACTATGCTGCTTTTAGTGTCTCCGCATACTGCAGCACGCGACATAGCTTTGCAGACGATAAGTACAACCGTTTCAGAGAGATGGGCGGACAATGTGACGATCTGGCTTTAAGTCGATTCGATAACAAATGACGAAAACGGACGTATATTTCGGGTTTTTACTACATATGAACACTTTTCACATTCTCCCGTGCAACTCGGCAGCTAGTCCTCCTTTCACGCAGAATCTTAAGGTCCTAGCTCTTGTCCAAGGCACCAAAGCCAGCTAAAAAGTCAATAATCGATACCTAAAACTTGAAATTTGCTACTTCTTACTGGCTATTACATCAACTTAGAAGCTTCATCTGTGTTCTACTATGGTGCTTTTAGTGTCACCGCATACCGCAGCACGCGACATAGCTTTGCAGACTATAAGTACAACCGTTTCAGAAAGAAGAGCGGCCAATGTGACGAACTGGCTTTAAGTCGATTCCATAACAAATAACGAAAACGGACGGATTTCTCAGGTTTTTACTACATATGAACACTTTTGACATTCTCCCGTTCAACTCGGCTGCTAGTCCTCCATTCATGCACAATCTTAAGGTCCTAGCTCATGTCCAAGGTACCAAAGCCAGCTAAAAAGTCAATAATCGATACCTAAAACTTGAATTGTACTACTTCTTACTGGCTATTACATCATCTTAGAAGCTTCATCTGTGTTCTACTATGGTGCTTTTAGTGTCTCCGAATACCGCAGCACGCGACATAGCTTTGCAGACGATAAGTACAACCGATTCAGAGAGAAGAGCGGCCAATGTGACGATCTGGCTTTAAGTCGATTCGATAACAAATGACGAAAATGGACGGATTTCTCAGGTTAATACTACATATTAACACATTTCACATTCTCCCATGCAACTTTTCTGCTAGCCCTCCTCTCATGCAGATTCGTAAGGTCCTAGCTCATGTCCAAGGCACCAAAGCAAGCTAAAAAGTCAGTAATCGATACCTAAAACTTGAATTGTACTACTTTTTACTGGCTATTACATCAACTTAGAAGCTTCATCTGTGTCCAACTATGCTGATTTTAGTGTCTCCGCATACCGCAGCACACGACATAGCTTTGCAGACGATAAGTACAACCGTTTCAGAGAGAAGAGCGGCCAATGTGACGATCTGGCTTTAAGTCGATTCGATAACAAATGACGAAAACGGACGGATTTCTCAGGTTTTTTGCTACATATGAACACTTTTCACATTCTCCCGTTCAACTCTGCTGCTAGTCCTCCATTCATGCGGAATCTTAAGGTCCTAGCTCATGTCCAAGGCACCAAAGCCAGCTAAAAAGTCAACAATCGATACCTAAAACTTGAATTGTACTACCTCTTACTGGCTATTACTTTAACTTAGAAACTTCATCTGTGTTCAACTATGGTGCTTTTAGTGTCTCCGAATACCGCAGCACGCGACATAGCTTTGCAGACGATAAGTACAACCGATTCAGAGAGAAGAGCGGCCAATGTGACGATCTGGCTTTAGGTCGATTCGATAACAAATGACGAAAACGGACGTATTTCTCAGGGTTTTACTACATATGAACACTTTTCACATTCTCCCGTGCATCTTGGCTGCTAGTCCTCCTTTCATGCAGAATCTTAAGGTCCTAGCCATGTCCAAGGCACCAAAGCCAGCTAAAAGTCAATAATCGATGCCTAAAACTTGAATTGTACTACTTCTTACTGGATATTACATCAACTTAGAAGCTTCATCCGTGTTCTACTATGGTATTTTTAATGTCTCCGCATACCGCAGCACGCGACATAGCTTTGCAGACGATAAGTACAACCGTTTCAGAGAGAAGGGCGGACAGTGTGACGATCTGGCTTTAAGTCGATTCGATAACAAATGACGAAAACAGACGGATTTCTCAGGTTTTTACTACATATGAACACTTTTCACATTCTCCCGTGCAATTCGGCTGCTAGTCCTCCTTTCATGCAGAATCTTAAAGTCCTAGCTCATGTCCAAGGCACCAAAGCCAGCTAAAATGTCAATAATCGATATCTAAAATTTCAATTGTACTACTTCTTATTAGCTATTACATCAACTTAGAAGCTTCATCTGTGTTCTACTATGCTGCTTTTAGTGTCTCCGCATACTGCAGCACGCGACATAGCTTTGCAGACGATAAGTACAACCGTTTCAGAGAGATGGGCGGACAATGTGACGATCTGGCTTTAAGTCGATTCGATAACAAATGACGAAAATGGACGTATATTTCGGGTTTTTACTACATATGAACACTTTTCACATTCTCCCGTGCAACTCGGCAGCTAGTCCTCCTTTCACGCAGAATCTTAAGGTCCTAGCTCTTGTCCAAGGCACCAAAGCCAGCTAAAAAGTCAATAATCGATACCTAAAACTTGAAATTTGCTACTTCTTACTGGCTATTACATCAACTTAGAAGCTTCATCTGTGTTCTACTATGGTGCTTTTAGTGTCACCGCATACCGCAGCACGCGACATAGCTTTGCAGACTATAAGTACAACCGTTTCAGAAAGAAGAGCGGCCAATGTGACGAACTGGCTTTAAGTCGATTCCATAACAAATGACGAAAACGGACGGATTTCTCAGGTTTTTACTACATATGAACACTTTTGACATTCTCCCGTTCAACTCGGCTGCTAGTCCTCCATTCATGCACAATCTTAAGGTCCTAGCTCATGTCCAAGGTACCAAAGCCAGCTAAAAAGTCAATAATCGATACCTAAAACTTGAATTGTACTACTTCTTACTGGCTATTACATCATCTTAGAAGCTTCATCTGTGTTCTACTATGGTGCTTTTAGAGTCTCCGAATACCGCAGCACGCGACATACCTTTGCAGACGATAAGTACAACCGATTCAGAGAGAAGAGCGGCCAATGTGACGATCTGGCTTTAAGTCAATTCCATAACAAATGACGAAAGCGTACGGATTTCTCAGTTTAATACTACACATTAACACTTTTCACATTCTCCCCTGCAATTCGGTTGCTAGTCCTCCTTTCATGCAGAATCTTAAGGTCCTAGCTCATGTCCAAGGCACCAAAGCCAGCTAAAAAGTCAATAATCGATACCTAAAACTTGAATTGTACTACTTTTTACTGGCTATTACATCAACTAAGAAGCTTCATCTATGTCCTACTATGGTGATTTTAGTGTCTACACATACCGCAGCACGCTACATAGCTTTCCAGACGATCAGTACAACCGTTTCAGAGAGAAGAGCGGCCAATGTGACGATATGGCTTGAAGTCGATTCGATAACAAATGACGATAACGAACGGATATCTCAGGTTTTTACTACATATGAATACTTTTCACATTCAACCGTGCATCTCGGCTGCTAGTCCTCCTTACATGCAGAATCTTAAGGTCCTAGCTCACGTCCAAGGCACCAAAGCCAGCCAAAAAGTCAATAATCGATACCTAAAACTTGAATTGTACTACTTCTTACTGGCTATTACATCATCTTAGAAGCTTCATCTGTGTTCTACTATGGTGCTTTTAGTGTCTCCGAACACCGCAGCACGCGACATAGCTTTGCAGACGATAAGTACAACCGATTCAGAGAGAAGAGCGGCCAATGTGACGATCTGGCTTTAAGTCAATTCCATAACAAATGACGAAAACGGACGGATTTCTCAGGTTTTTACTACATATGAACACTTTCCACATTCTCCCCTGCAAGTCGGCTGGTAGTCCTCCTTTCATGCAGAATCTTAAGGTCCTAGCTCATGTCCAAGGCACCAAAGCCAGCTAAAAGTCAATAATCGATGCCCAAATCTTGAATTGCACTACTTCTTACTGGCTATTACATCAACTTAGAAGCTTCATCTGTGTTCTACTATGGTTATTTTAGTGTCTCCGCATACCGCAGCACGCGACATAGCTTTGCAGACGATAAGTACAACCGTTTCAGAGAAAAGAGCGGCCAATGTGACGTTCCAGCTTTAAGTCGATTCGATAACAAATGACGAAAATGGACGGAATTCTCAGGTTTTTACTACATATGAAAACTTTTCACATCCTCCCGTGCAGCTCGGCTGCTAGTCCTCCTTTCATGCAGAATCTTAAGGTCCTAGCTCATGTCCAAGGCACCAAAGCGAGCTAAAAAGTCAATAATCGATACCTAAAACTTGAGTTGTACTACCTCTTACTGGCTATTACTTTAACTTAGAAGCTTCATCTGTGTTCTACTATGGTGCTTTTAGTGTCTCCACATACCGCAGCACGCGACATAGCTTAGCAGACGATAAGTACAACCGATTCAGAGAGAAGAGTGGCCAATGTGACGATCAGGCTTTAAGTCGATTCGATAACAAATGACGATAACGAACGGATTTCTCAGGTTTTTACTACATATGAACACTTTTCACATTCTCCCGTGCAACTCGGCTGCTAGTCCTCTTTTCATGCAGAATCTTAAGGTCCTAGCTCATGTGCAAGGCACCAAAGCCAGCTAAAAAGTCAATAATCGATACCTAAAACTTGAATTTTACTACTTCTTACTGGCTATTACATCAACTTAGAAGCTTCATCTGTGTTCTACTGTGGTGCTTTTAGTGTCTCCGCATACCGCAACACGCGACATAGCTTTGCAGACTATAAGTACAACCGTTTCAGAGAGAAGAGCGGCCCATGTGACGATCTGGCTTTAAGTCGAATCGATAACAAATGACGAAAACGGACGTATTTCTCAGGGTTTTACTACATATGAACTCTTTTCACATGCTCCCGTGCAACTAGGCTGCTACTCCTCCTTACATGCAGAATCTTAAGGTCCTAGCTCATGTCCAAGGCACCAAAGCCAGCTAAAAAGTCAATAATCGATACCTAAAACTTGAATTGTACTACCTCTTACTAGCTATTACATCAACTTAGAAGCTTCATCTGTGTTCTACTATGGTGCTTTTAGTGTCTCCACATACCGCAACACTCGACATAGCTTTGCAGACGATAAGTACAACCGTTTCAGAGAGAAGAGCAGCCAATGTGACGATCTGGTTTTAAGACGAATCGATAACCAATGACGAAAACGTACGGATTTCTCACGTTCTTACTACAATCGAACACTTTTCACATTCTCCCGTACAACTCGGCTGCTAGTCCTTCTTTCATGCAGAATCTTAAGGTCCTAGCTCATGTCCAAGGCACCAAAGCCAGCTACAAAGTCAATAATCGATACCTAAAACTTGAATTGTACTACATCTTACTGGCTATTACATCAACTTAGAAGCTTCATCTGTGTTCTACTATGGTGCTTTTACTGGCTCTGCATACCGCAGCACGCGACATAGCTTTGCAGACTATAAGTTCAACCGTTTCAGAGAGAAGAGCGGCAAATGTGACGATCTGTCTTTAAGTCGATTCGATAACAACTGACGAAAACAGACGTATTTCTCAGGTTTTTACTACATATGAACACTTTTCACATTCTCCCGTGCAACTCGGCTGCTAGTCCTCCTTTCATGCAGAATCGTAAGGTCGTAGCTCATGTCCAAGGCACCAAAGCCAGCTAAAAAGTCAATAGTCGATACCTAAAACTGGAATTGTACTACTTCTTACTGGCTATTACATCAAATTAGAAGCTTCATCTGTGTTCTACTATGGTGCTTTTCGTGTCTCCGCATACAGCAGCACGCGACATAGCTTTGCAGACGATAAGTACAACCGTTTCAGAGAGAAGAGCGGCCAATGTGAAGATCTGGCTTTAAGACGATTCGATAACCAATGACGAAAACGGACGGATTTCTCAGGTTTTTACTACATAAGAACACTTTTCACATTCTCCCGTACAACTCGGCTGCTAGTCCTTCTTTCATGCAGAATCTTAAGGTCCTAGCCCATGTCCAAGGCACCAAAGCCAGCTAAAAGTCAATAATCGATGCCTAAAACTTGAATTGTACTACTTCTTACTGGCTATTACATCAACTTAGAAGCTTCATCCGTGTTCTACTATGGTATTTTTAGTGTCTCCGCATACCGCAGCACACGATATAGCTTTGCAGACGATAAGTACAACCGTTTCAGAGAGAAGGGCGGACAATGTGACGATCTGGCTTTAAGTCGATTCGATAACAAATGACGAAAACGGACGGATTTCTCAGGTTAATACTACATATTAACACATTTCACATTCTCCCGTGCAACGTTTCGGCTAGTCCTCCTCTCATGCAGATTCGTAAGGTCCTAGCTCATGTCCAAGGCTCCAAAGCCGGCTAAAAAGTCAATAATCGATACCTAAAACTTGAATTGTACCACATCTTACTGGCTATTACATCAACTTAGAAGCTTCATCTGTGTTCTACTATGGTGCTTTTAGTGTCTCTGCATACCGCAGCTCGCGACATAGCTTTGCAGACTATAAGTACAACCGTTTCAGAGAGACGAGCGGCAAATGTGACGATCTGGCTTTAAGTCGATTCGATAACAACTGACGAAAACAGACGTATTTCTCAGGTTTTTACTACATATGAACACTTTTCACATTCTCTTGTGCAACTCGGCTGCTAGTCCTCCTTTCATGCAGAATCTTAAGGTCCTAGCTCATGTCCAAGGCACCAAAGCCAGCTAAAAGTCAATAATCGATGCCTAAAACTTGAATTGTACTACTTCTTACTGGATATTACATCAACTTAGAAGCTTCATCCGTGTTCTACTATGGTATTTTTAATGTCTCCGCGTACCGCAGCACGCGACATAGCTTTGCAGACGATAAGTACAACCGTTTCAGAGAGAAAGGCGGACAGTGTGACGATCTGGCTTTAAGTCGATTCGATAACAAATGACGAAAACGGACGGATTTCTCGGGTTTTTAGTACATATGAACACTTTTCACATTCTCCCGTGCAACTCGGCTGCTAGTCCTCCTTTCATGCAGAATCTTACGGTCCTAGCTCATGTCCAAGGCACCAAAGCCAGCTAAAAAGTCAATAATCGATACCTAAAACTTGAATTGTACTACTTCTTACTGGCTATTACATCATCTTAGAAGCTTCATCTGTGTTCTACTATGGTGCTTTTAGTGTCTCCGCATACCGCAGCATGCGACATAGCTTTGCAGACGATAAGTACAACCGTTTCAGAGAGAAGAGCGGCCAATGTGACGATCTGGCTTTAACTCGATTCGATAACAAATGACGAAAACGGACGGATTTCTCAGGTTTTTACTACATATGAACACTTTTCACATTCTCCCGTGCAACTCAGCTGCTAGTCCTCCTTTCATGCAGAATCTTAAGGTCCTAGCTCATGTCCAAGGCACCAAAGCCAGCTAAAAGGCAATAATCGATGATTAAAACTTGAATTGTACTACTTCTTACTGGCTATTACATCAACTTCGAAGCTTCATCCGTGTTCTACTATGGTATTTTTAGTGTCTCGGCATACCGCAGCTCGCGACATAGCTTTGCAGACGATAAGTACAACCGTTTCAGAGAGATGGGCGGACAATGTGACGATCTGGCTTTAAGTCGATTGGTTAACAAATGACGAAAACTGACGGATATTTCGGGTTTTTACTACATATGAACACTTTTCACATTCTCCCGTGCAACTCGGCAGCTAGTCCTCCTTTCACGCAGAATCTTAAGGTCCTAGCTCTCTTCCAAGGCACCAAAGCCAGCTAAAAAGTCAATAGTCGATACCTAAAACTTGAAATTTGCTACGTCTTACTGGCTATTACATCAACTTAGAAGCTTCATCTGTGTTCTACTATGGTGCTTTTAGTGTCACCGCATACCGCAGCACGCGACATAGCTTTGCAGACTATAAGTACAACCGTTTCAGAAAGAAGAGCGGCCAATGTGACGAACTGGCTTTAAGTCGAATCCATAACAAATGACGAAAACGGACGGATTTCTCAGGTTTTTACTACATATGAACACTTTTGACATTCTCCCGTTCAACTCGGCTGCTAGTCCTCCATTCATGCACAATATTAAGGTCCTAGCTCATGTCCAAGGTACCAAAGCCAGCTAAAAAGTCAATAATCGATACCTAAAACTTGAATTGTACTACTTCTTACTGGCTATTACATTATCTTAGAAGCTTCATCTGTGTTCTACTATGGTGCTTTTAGTGTCTCCGAATACCGCAGCACGCGACATAGCTTTGCAGACGATAAGTACAACCGAATCAGAGAGAAGAGCGGCCAATGTGACGATCTGGCTTTAAGTCGATTCGATAACAAATGACGAAAACGGACGGATTTCTCAGGTTAATACTACATATTAACACATTTCACATTCTCCCATGCAACGTTTCTGCTAGTCCTCCTCTCATGCAGATTCGTAAGGTCCTAGCTCATGTCCAAGGCACCAAAGCAAGCTAAAAAGTCAATAATCGATGCCTAAAACTTGAATTGTACTACTTCTTACTGGCTATTACATCAACTTAGAAGCTTCATCTGTGTCCAACTATGCTGATTTTAGTGTCTCCGCATACCGCAGCACACGACATAGCTTTGCAGACGATAAGTACAACCGTTTCAGAGAGAAGAGCGACAATGTGACGATCGGGCTTTAAGTCGATTCGACAACAAATGACGAAAACGGACGGGTTTCTCAGGTTTTTTCTACATATGAACACTTTTCACATTCTCCCGTTCAACTCGGCTGCTAGTCCTCCATTCATGCGGAATCTTAAGGTCCTAGCTCATGTCCAAGGCACCAAAGCCAGCTAAAAAGTCAATAATCGATACCTAAAACTTGAATTGTACTACCTCTTACTGGCTATTACTTTAACTTAGAAGCTTCATCTGTGTTCAACTATGGTGCTTTTAGTGTCACCGAATACCGCAGCACGCGACATAGCTTTGCAGACGATAAGTATAACCGATTCAGAGAGAAGAGCGGCCAATGTGACGATCTGGCTTTAAGTCGATTCGATAACAAATGACGAAAACGGACGTATTTCTCAGGGTTTTACTACATATGAACACTTTTCACATTCTCCCGTGCATCTTGGCTGCTAGTCCTCCTTTCATGCTGAATCTTAAGGTCCTAGCTCATGTCCAAGGCACCAAAGCCAGCCAAAAAGTCAATAATCGATACCTAAAACTTGAATTGCACTACATCTTACTGGCTATTACATCATCTTATAAGCTTCATCTGTGTTCTACTATGGTGCTTTTAGTGTCTCCGAACACCCCAGCACGCGACATAGCTTTGCAGACGATAAGTACAACCGATTCAGAGAGTAGAGCGGCCAATGTGACGATGTGGCTTTAAGTCAATTCCATAACAAATGACGAAAACGGACGGATTTCTCAGGTTTTTACTACATATGAAAACTTTTCACATCCTCCCGTGCAGCTCGGCTGGTAGTCCTCCTTTCATGCAGAATCTTAAGGTCCTAGCTCATGTCCAAGGCACCAAAGCGAGCTAAAAAGTCAATAATCGATAACTAAAACTTGAGTTGTACTACCTCTTACTGGCTATTACTTTAACTTAGAAGCTTCATCTCTGTTCTACTATGGTGCTTTTAGTGTCTCCGCATACCGCAGCATTTGACATAGCTTTGCAGACTATAAGTACAACCGTTTCAGAGAGAAGAGCGGGCAATGTGACGATCTGGCTTTAAGTCAATTCGATAAGAAATGACGAAAACGGACGTATTTCTCAGGGTTTAATACATATGAACACTTTTCACATTCTCCCGTGCAACTCGGCTGCTACTCCTCCTTTAATGCAGAATTTTAAGGTCCTAGCTCATGTCCAAGGCACCAAAGCCAGCCAAAAAGTCAATAATCGATACCTAAAACTGGTATTGTACTAATTCTTACTAGCTATTACATCATCTTAGAAGCTTCATCTGTGTTCTACTATGGTGCTTTTAGTGTCTCCGCATACCGCAGCACGCGACATAGCTTTCAGACGATAAGTACAACCGTTTCAGTGAGAAGAGCGGACAATGTGAAGATCTGGCTTTAAGTCGATTCGATAACAAAGGACGAAAACGGACGGATTTCTCAGGTTAATACTACATATGAGCACTTTTCACATTCTCCCATGCAACGTTTCTGCTAGTCTCCTTCTCATGCAGATTCTTAGGGTCCTAGCTCATGTCCAAGGCACTAAAGCCAGCAGAAAAGTCAATAATCGATAACTAAAACTTGAATTGTACTACTTCTTACTGGCTATTACCTCAACTAAGAAGCTTCATCTGTGTCCTACTATGGTGATTTTGGTGTCTCCACATACCGCAGCACGCGACATAGCTTTGCAGACGATAAGTACAACCGTTTCAGGGAGAAGAGCGGCCAATGTGACGATCTGGCTTTAAGACCATACGATAACCAATGACGAACACGTACTGATTTCTCGGGTTTTTACTACATATGAACACTTTTCACATTCTCCCGTGCAACTCGGCTACTAGTCCTCCTTTCATGCAGAATCTTAAGGTCCTAGCTCATGTCCAAGGCACCAAAGCCAGCTAAAAAGTCAATAATCGATATCTAAAATTTCAATGTACTACTTCGTACTAGCTATTACATCAACTTAGAAGTTTCATCTGTGTTCTACCATGGTGCTTTTAGTGTCTCCACATACCGCAGCACGCGACATAGCTTAGCAGACGATAAGTACAACCGTTTCAGAGAGAAGAGTGGCCAATGTCACGATCTGGCTTTAAGTCGATTCGATAACAAATGACGAAAACGGAAGTATTTCTCAGGGTTTTACTACATATGAACACTTTTCACATTCTCCCGTGCAACTCGGCTGCTACTCCTCCTTTAATGCAGAATATTAAGGTCCTAGCTCATGTCCAAGGCACCAAAGCCAGCTAAAAAGTCAATAATCGATACCTATAACTTGAATTGCACTACTTCTTACTGGCTATTACATCAACTAAGAAGCTTCATCTGTGTCCTACTATGGTGATTTTAGTGTCTCCACATACCGCAGCATGCGACATAGCTTTCCAGACGGTCAGTACAACCGTTTCAGAGAGAAGAGCGGCCAATGTGACGATATGGCTTGAAGTCGATTCGATAACAAATGACGATAACGAACGGATTTCTCAGGTTTTTACTACATATGAATACTTTTCACATTCAACCGTGCATCTCGGCTGCTAGTCCTCCTTACATGCAGAATCTTAAGGTCCTAGCTCACGTCCAAGGCACCAAAGCCAGCCAAAAAGTCAATAATCGATACCTAAAACTTGAATTGTACTACTTCTTACTGGCTATTACATCATCTTAGAAGCTTCATCTGTGTTCTACTAAGGTGCTTTTAGTGTCTCCGAACACCGCAGCACGCGACATAGCTTTGCAGACGATAAGTACAACCGATTCAGAGAGAAGAGCGGCCAGTGTGACGATCTGGCTTTAAGTCAATTCCATAACAAATGACGAAAACGGACGGATTTCTCAGGTTTTTACTACATATGAACACTTTCCACATTCTTCCCTGCAAGTCGGCTGGTAGTCCTCCTTTCATGCAGAATCTTAAGGTCCTAGCTCATGTCCAAGGCACCAAAGCCAGCTAAAAGTCAATAATCGATGCCCAAATCTTGAATTGTACTACTTCTTACTGGCTATTACATCAACTTAGAAGCTTCATCTGTGTTCTACTATGGTTATTTTAGTGTCTCCGCATACCGCAGCACGCGACATAGCTTTGCAGACGATAAGTACAACCGTTTCAGAGAAAAGAGCGGCCAATGTGACGTTCCAGCTTTAAGTCGATTCGATAACAAATGACGAAAATGGACGGAATTCTCAGGTTTTTACTACATATGAAAACTTTTCACATCCTCCCGTGCAGCTCGGCTGCTAGTCCTCCTTTCATGCAGAATCTTAAGGTCCTAGCTCATGTCCAAGGCACCAAAGCGAGCTAAAAAGTCAATAATCGATACCTAATACTTGAGTTGTACTACCTCTTACTGGCTATTACTTTAACTTAGAAGCTTCATCTGTGTTCTACTATGGTGCTTTTAGTGTCTCCGAATACCGCAGCACGCGACATAGCTTTGGAGACGATAAGTACAACCGAATCAGAGAGAAGAGCGGACAATGTGACGATCTGGCTTTAAGTCAGTTCCATAACAAATGACGAAAACGGACGGATTTCTCAGGGTATTACTACATATGAACACTTTTCACATTCTCCCGTGCAACTCGGCTGCTACTCCTCCTTTAATGCAGAATGTTAAGGTCCTAGCTCATGTCCAAGGCACCAAAGCCAGCTAAAAAGTCAATAATCGATACCTAAAACTTGAATTGTACTACCTCTTACTGGCTATTACTTTAACTTAGAAGCTTCATCTGTGTTCTACTATGGTGCTTTTAGTGTCTCCGAATACCGCAACACGCGACATAGCTTTGCAGACGATAAGTACAACCGATTCAGAGAGAAGAGCGGCCAATGTGACGATCTGGCTTTAAGTCAATTCGATAACAAATGACGAAAACGTACGGATTTCTCAGTTTAATACTACACATTAACACTTTTCACATTCTCCCCTGCAATTCGGCTGCTAGTCCTCCTTTCATGCAGAATCTTAAGGTCCTAGCTCATGTCCAAGGCACCAAAGCCAGCTAAAAAGTCAATAATCGATACCTAAAACTTGAATTGTACTACTTCTTACTGGCTATTACATCAACTAAGAAGCTTCATCTGTGTCCTACTATGGTGATTTTAGTGTCTCCACATACCGCAGCATGCGACATAGCTTTCCAGACGATCAGTACAACCGTTTCAGAGAGAAGAGCGGCCAATGTGACGATATGGCTTGAAGTCGATTCGATAACAAATGACGATAACGAACGGATTTCTCAGGTTTTTACTACATATTAATACTTTTCACATTCAACCGTGCATCTCGGCTGCTACTCCTCCTTACATGCAGAATCTTAAGGTCCTAGCTCACGTCCAAGGCACCAAAGCCAGCCAAAAAGTCAATAATCGATACCTAAAACTTGAATTGTACTACTTCTTACTGGCTATTACATCATCTTAGAAGCTTCATCTGTGTTCTACTAAGGTGCTTTTAGTGTCTCCGAACACCGCAGCACGTGACATAGCTTTGCAGACGATAAGTACAACCGATTCAGAGGGAAGAGCGGCCAATGTGACGATCTGGCTTTAAGTCAATTCCATAACAAATGACGAAAACGTACGGATTTCTCAGGTTTTTACTACATATGAACACTTTCCACATTCTCCACTGCAAGACGGCTGGTAGTCCTCCTTTCATGCAGAATCTTAAGGTCCTAGCTCATGTCCAAGGCGCCAAAGCCAGCTAAAAGTCAATAATCGATGCCCAAATCTTGAATTGTACTACTTCTTACTGGCTATTACATCAACTTAGAAGCTTCATCTGTGTTCTACTATGGTTATTTTAGTGTCTCCGCATACCGCAGCACGCGACATAGCTTTGCAGACGATAAGTACAACCGTTTCAGAGAAAAGAGCGGCCATTGTGACGTTCCAGCTTTAAGTCGATTCGATAACAAATGACGAAAATGGACGGAATTCTCAGGTTTTTACTACATATGAAAACTTTTCACATCCTCCCGTGCAGCTCGGCTGCTAGTCCTCCTTTCATGCAGAATCTTAAGGTCCTAGCTCATGTCCAAGGCACCAAAGCGAGCTAAAAAGTCAATAATCGATACCTAAAACTTGAGTTGTACTACCTCTTACTGGCTATTACTTTAACTTAGAAGCTTCATCTGTGTTCTACTATGGTGCTTTTAGTGTCTC
This sequence comes from Schistocerca gregaria, assembly GCF_023897955.1. NCBI lineage: Eukaryota > Metazoa > Arthropoda > Insecta > Orthoptera > Acrididae > Schistocerca > Schistocerca gregaria. The sequence continues at coordinate 2,303,404 of NW_026061860.1, read as the reverse complement.
CGAATACCGCAGCACGCGACATAGCTTTGCAGACGATAAGTACAACCGATTCAGAGAGAAGAGCGGACTATGTGACGATCTGGCTTTAAGTCAGTTCCATAACAAATGACGAAAACGGACGGATTTCTCAGGTTTTTACTACATATGAAAACTTTTCACATCCTCCCGTGCAGCTCGGCTGCTAGTCCTCCTTTCATGCAGAATCTTAAGGTCCTAGCTCATGTCCAAGGCACCAAAGCCAGCTAAAAGTCAATAATCGATGCCCAAATCTTGAATTGTACTACTTCTTACTGGCTATTACTTCAACTTAGAAGCTTCATCTGTGTTCTACTATGGTTATTTTAGTGTCTCCGCATACCGCAGCACGCGACATAGCTTTGCAGACGATAAGTACAACCGTTTCAGAGAGAAGAGCGGCCAATGTAACGATCCAGCTTTAAGTCGATTCGATAACAAATGACGAAAATGGACGGAATTCTCAGGTTTTTACTACATATGAAAATTTTTCACATCCTCCCGTGCAGCTCGGCTGCTAGTCCTCCTTTCATGCGGAATCTTAAGGTCCTACCTCATGTCCAAGGCACCGAAGCCAGCTAAAAAGTCAATAATCGATACCTAAAACTTGAGTTGTACTACTTCTTACTGGCTATTACATCAACTTAGAAGCTTCATCTGAGGTCTACTATGGTGCTTTTAGTGTCTCCACATACCGCAGCACTCGACATAGCTTTGCAGACGATAAGTACAACCGTTTCAGAGAGAAGAGCGGCCCATGTGACGATCTGGCTTTAAGTCGAATCGATAACAAATGACGAAAACGGACGTATTTCTCAGGGTTTTACTACATATGAACTCTTTTCACATTCTCCCGTGCAACTAGCTGCTACTCCTCCTTACATGCAGAATCTTAAGGTCCTAGCTCATGTCCAAGGCACCAAAACCAGCTAAAAAGTCAATAATCGATACCTAAAACTTGAATTGTACTACCTCTTACTAGCTATTACATCAACTTAGAAGCTTCATCTGTGTTCTACTATGGTGCTTTTAGTGTCTCCACATACCGCAACACTCGACATAGCTTTGCAGACGATAAGTACAACCGTTTCAGAGAGAAGAGCAGCCAATGTGACGATCTGGTTTTAAGACGAATCGATAACCAATGACGAAAACGTACGGATTTCTCACGTTTTTACTACAATCGAACACTTTTCACATTCTCCCGTACAACTCGGCTGCTAGTCCTTCTTTCATGCAGAATCTTAAGGTCCTAGCTCATGTCCAAGGCACCAAAGCCAGCTACAAAGTCAATAATCGATACCTAAAACTTGAATTGTACTACATCTTACTGGCTATTACATCAACTTAGAAGCTTCATCTGTGTTCTACTATGGTGCTTTTACTGGCTCTGCATACCGCAGCATGCGACATAGCTTTGCACACTATAAGTTCAACCGTTTCAGAGAGAAGAGCGGCAAATGTGACGATCTGTCTTTAAGTTGATTCGATAACAACTGACGAAAACAGACGTATTTCTCAGGATTTTACTACATATGAATACTTTTCACATTCACCCGTGCAACTCGGCTGCTAGTCCTCCTTTCATGCAGAATCGTAAGGTCGTAGCTCATGTCCAAGGCACCAAAGCCAGCTAAAAAGTCAATAGTCGATACCTAAAACTGGAATTGTACTACTTCTTGCTGGCTATTACATCAAATTAGAAGCTTCATCTGTGTTCTACTATGGTGCTTTTAGTGTCTCCGCATACAGCAGCACGCGACATAGCTTTGCAGACGATAAGTACAACCGTTTCAGAGAGAAGAGCGGCCAATGTGACGATCTGGCTTTAAGACGATTCGATAACCAATGACGAAAACGTACGGATTTCTCAGGTTTTTACTACATACGAACACTTTTCACATTCTCCCGTACAACTTGGCTGCAAGTCCTCCTTTCATGCAGATTCTTAAGGTCCTAGCTCATGTCCAAGGCACCAAAGCCAGCTAAAAAGTCAATAATCGATATATAAAATTTAAATTGTACTACTTCTTACTAGCTATTACATCAACTTAGAAGCTTCATCTGTGTTCTACTATGGTGCTTTTAGTGTCTCCACATACCGCTGCACGCGACATAGCTTTGCAGACGATAAGTACAACCGTTTCAGAGAGAAGAGCGGCCAATGTGACGATCTGGCTTTAAGTCGATTCGATAACAAATGACGAAAACGGACGGATTTCTCAGGTTTTTACTACATATGAACACCTTTCACATTCTCCCGTGCAACTTGGCTGCTAGTCCTCCTTTCATACAGAATCTTAAGGTCCTAGCCCATGTCCAAGGCACCAAAGCCAGCTAAAAGTCAATAATCGATGCCTAAAACTAGAATTGTACTACTTCTTACTGGCTATTACATGAACTTAGAAGCTTCATCCGTGTTCTACTATGGTATTTTTAGTGTCTCCGCATACCGCAGCACACGACATAGCTTTGCAGACGATAAGTACAACCGTTTCAGAGAGAAGGGCGGACAATGTGACGATCTGGCTTTAAGTCGATTCGATAACAAAAGACGAAAACGGGCGGATTTCTCAGGTTAATTCTACATATTAACACATTTCACATTCTCCCGTGCAACGTTTCAGCTAGTCCTCCTCTCATGCAGATTCGTAAGGTCCTAGCTCATGTCCAAGGCTCCAAAGCCGGCTAAAAAGTCAATAATCGATACCTAAAACTTGAATTGTACCACTTCTTACTGGCTATTACATCAACTTAGAAGCTTCATCTGTGTTCTACTATGGTGCTTTTAGTGTCTCTGCATACCGCAGCACGCGACATATCTTTGCAGACTATAAGTACAACCGTTTCAGAGAGACGAGAGGCAAATGTGACGATCTGGCTTTAAGTCGATTCGATAACAACTGACGAAAACAGACGTATTTCTCAGGTTTTTACTACATATGAACACTTTTCACATTCTCTTGTGCAACTCGGCTGCTAGTCCTCCTTTCATGCAGAATCTTAAGGTCGTAGCTCATGTCCAAGGCACCACAGCCAGCTAAAAAGTCAATTATCGATAAGTAAAACTTGAATTGTACTACTTCTTACTGGCTATTACATCAAATTAGAAGCTTCATCTGTGTTCTACTATGGTGCTTTTAGTGTCTCCGCATACCGCAGCACGCGACATAGCTTTGCAGACGATAAGTACAACCGTTTCAGAGAGAAGAGCGGCCAATATGACGATCTGGCCTTAAGACGATTCGATAACCAATGACGAAAACGTACGGATTTCTCGGGTTTTTAATACATATGAACACTTTTCACATTCAACCGTGCATCTCGGCTGCTAGTCCTCCTTACATGCAGAATCTTAAGGTCCTAGCTCACGTCCAAGGCACCAAAGCAAGCTAAAAAGTCAATAATCGATACCTAAAACTTGAATTGTACTACTTCTTACTGGCTATTACATCATCTTAGAAGCTTCATCTGTGTTCTACTATGGTTATTTTAGTGTCTCCGCATACCGCAGCACGCGACATAGCTTTGCAGACGATAAGTACAACCGATTCAGAGAGAAGAGCGGCCAATGTGACGATCGGGCTTTAAGTCGATTCGATAACAAATGACGAAAATGGACGGATTTCTCAGGTTAATACTACATATTAACACATTTCACATTCTCCCATGCAACTTTTCTGCTAGCCCTCCTCTCATGCAGATTCGTAAGGTCCTAGCTCATGCCCAAGGCACCAAAGCAAGCTAAAAAGTCAATAATCGATACCTAAAACTTGAATTGTACTACTTCTTACTGGCTATTACATCATCTTAGAAGCTTCATCTGTGTTCTACTAAGGTGCTTTTAGTGTCTCCGAACACCGCAGCACGCGACATAGCTTTGCAGACGATAAGTACAACCGATTCAGAGAGAAGAGCGGCCAATGTGACGATCTGGCTTTAAGTCAATTCCATAACAAATGACGAAAACGGACGGATTTCTCAGGTTTTTACTACATATGAACACTTTCCACATTCTCCCCTGCAAGTCGGCTGGTAGTCCTCCTTTCATGCAGAATCTTAAGGTCCTAGCTCATGTCCAAGGCACCAAAGCCAGCTAAAAGTCAATAATCGATGCCCAAATCTTGAATTGTACTACTTCTTACTGGCTATTACATCAACTTAGAAGCTTCATCTGTGTTCTACTATGGTTATTTTAGTGTCTCCGCATACCGCAGCACGCGACATAGCTTTGCAGACGATAAGTACAACCGTTTCAGAGAGAAGAGCGGCCAATGTAACGATCCGGCTTTAAGTCGATACGATAACAAATGACGAAAATGGACGGAATTCTCAGGTTTTTACTACATATGAAAACTTTTCACATCCTCCCGTGCAGCTCGGCTGCTAGTCCTCCTTTCATGCAGAATCTTAAGGTCCTAGCTCATGTCCAAGGCACCGAAGCCAGCTAAAAAGTCAATAATCGATACCTAAAACTAGAGTTGTACTACTTCTTACTGGCTATTACATCAACTTAGAAGCTTCATCTGTGTTCTACTATGCTGCTTTTAGTGTCTCCGCATACTGCAGCACGCGAAATAGCTTTGCAGACGATAAGTGCAAACGTTTCAGAGAGAAAAGCGCCCAATGTGACGATCAGGCTTTAAGTCGATTCGATAACAAACGACGAAAACGGACGGATTTCTCAGGTTTTTACTACATATGAACACTTTTCACATTCTCCCGTGCAACTCGGCTGCTACTCCTCCTTTAATGCAGAATCTTAAGGTCCTATCTCATGTCCAAGGCACCAAAGCCAGCTAAAAAGTCAATAGTCGATACCTAAAACTGGAATTGTACTACTTCTTACTGGCTATTACATCAACTTAGAAGTTTCATCTGTGTTCTACTATGGTGCTTTTAGTGTCTCCACATACCGCAGCACGCGACATAGCTTAGCAGACGATAAGTACAACCGTTTCAGAGAGAAGAGTGGCCAATGTCACGATCTGGCTTTAAGTCGATTCGATAACAAATGACGATAACGAACGGATTTCTCAGGTTTTTACTACATATGAACACTTTTCACATTCTCCCGTGCAACTCGGCTGCTAGTCCTCTTTTCATGCAGAATCTTAAGGTCCTAGCTCATGTGCAAGGCACCAAAGCCAGCTAGGAAGTCAATAATCGGTACCTAAAACTTGAATTTTACTACTTCTTACTGGCTATTACATCAACTTAGAAGCTCCATCTGTGTTCTACTGTGGTGCTTTTAGTGTCTCCGCATACCGCAACACGCGACATAGCTTTGCAGACTATAAGTACAACCGTTTCAGAGAGAAGAGCGGCCCATGTGACGATCTGGCTTTAAGTCGAATCGATAACAAATGACGATAACGAACCGATGTCTCAGGTTTTTACTACATATGAACACTTTTCACATTCTCCCGTGCAACTCGGCTGCAAGTCCGCCTTTCATGATGAATCTTAAGGTCCTAGCTCATGTCCAAGGCACCAAAGCCAGCTAAAAAGTCAATAATCGATACCTAAAACTTGAATTGTACTACATCTTACTGGCTATTACATCAACTTAGAAGCTTCATCTGTGTTCTACTATTTTGCTTTTAGTGTCTCCACATACCGCAGCAGGCGACATAGCTTTCAGACGATAAGTACAACCGTTTCAGAGAGAAGAGCGGCCAATGTGACGATCTGGCTTTAAGTCGATTCGATAACAAATGACGAAGACGGACGGATTTCTCAGGTTTTTACTACATATGAACACTTTTCACATTCTCCCGTGCATCTCGGCTGCTAGTCCTCCTTTCATGCAGAATCTTAAGTCCCAGCTCATGTCCAAGGCACCAAACCCAGCTAAAAGTCAATAATCGATGATTAAAACTTGAATTGTACTACTTTTTACTGGCTATTACATCAACGTAGCAGCTTCATCCGTGTTATACTATGGTATTTCTAGTGTCTCCGCCTACAGCAGCACGCGACATAGCTTTGCAGACGATAAGTACAACCGTTTCAGAGAGAAGGGCGGACAATGTGACGATCTGGCTTTAAGTCGATTCGATAACAAATGACGAAAACGGACTGATTTTTCAGGTTTTTACTACATATGAACACTTTTCGCATTCTCCCGTGCAACTCGGCTGCTAGTCCTCCTTTCATGCGGAATCTTATGGTCCTAGCTCATGTCCAATGCACCAAAGCCAGCTAAAAACTCAATAATCGATACGTAAAACTTGAGTTGTACTACTTCTTACTGGCTATTACATCAACTTAGAAGCTTTATCTGTGTTCTACTATGGTGCTTTCAGTGTCTCCACATACCGCAGCACGTGACATAGCTTTGCAGACGATAAGTACAACCGTTTCAGAGAGAAGAGCGGCCAATGTGACGATCTGGCTTTAAGTCGATTCAATAACAAATGACAAAAACGGACGGATTTTTCAGGTTTTTACTACATATGAACACTTTTCACATTCTCCCGTGCAACTCGGCTGCTAGTCCTGCTTTCATTCAGAATCTTAAGGTCCTAGCTCATGTCCAAGGCACCAAAGCCAGCTAAAATTCAATAATTGATACCTAAAATTGGAATTGTACTACTTCTTACTGGCTATTACAACATCTTAGAAGCTTCATCTGTGTTCTACTATGGTGCTTTCAGTGTCTCCACATACCGCAGCACGCGACATAGCTTTGCAGACGATAAGTACAACCGTTTCAGAGAGAAGAGCGGCCAATGTCACGATCTGGCTTTAAGTCGATTCGATAACAAATGACGATAACGAACGGATTTCTTAGGTTTTTACTACATATGAACACTTTTCACATTCTCCCGTGCAACTCGGCAGCTAGTCCTCCTTTCACGCAGAATCTTAAGGTCCTAGCTCTTGTCCAAGGCACCAAAGCCAGCTTAAAAGTCAATAATCGATAACTAAAAATTGAATTGTACTACATCTTACTGGCTATTACATCAACTTAGAAGCTTCATCTGTGTTCTACTATTTTGCTTTTAGTGTCTCCACATACCGCAGCACGCGACATAGCTTTCAGACGATAAGTACAACCGTTTCAGAGAGAAAAGCGCCCAATGTGACGATCAGGCTTTAAGTCGATTCGATAACAAACGACGAAAACGGACGGATTTCTCAGGTTTTTACTACATATGAACACTTTTCACATTCTCCCGTGCAACTCGGCTGCTACTCCTCCTTTAATGCAGAAACTTAAGGTCCTATCTCATGTCCAAGGCACCAAAGCCAGCGAAAAAGTCAATAGTCGATACCTAAAACTGGAATTGTACTACTTCTTACTGGCTATTACATCAACTTAGAAGTTTCATCTGTGTTCTACTATGGTGCTTTTAGTGTCTCCACATACCGCAGCACGCGACATAGCTTAGCAGACGATAAGTACAACCGTTTCAGAGAGAAGAGTGGCCAATGTCACGATCTGGCTTTAAGTCGATTCGATAACAAATGACGATAACGAACGGATTTCTCAGGTTTTTACTACATATGAACACTTTTCACATTCTCCCGTGCAACTCGGCTGCTAGTCCTCTTTTCATGCAGAATCTTAAGGTCCTAGCTCATGTGCAAGGCACCAAAGCCAGCTAGAAAGTCAATAATCGGTACCTAAAACTTGAATTTTACTACTTCTTACTGGCTATTACATCAACTTAGAAGCTTCATCTGTGTTCTACTGTGGTGCTTTTAGTGTCTCCGCATACCGCAACACGCGACATAGCTTTGCAGACTATAAGTACAACCGTTTCAGAGAGAAGAGCGGCCCATGTGACGATCTGGCTTTAAGTCGATTCGATAACAAATGACGATAACGAACGGATTTCTTAGGTTTTTACTACATATGAACACTTTTCACATTCTCCCGTGCAACTCGGCAGCTAGTCCTCCTTTCACGCAGAATCTTAAGGTCCTAGCTCTTGTCCAAGGCACCAAAGCCAGCTTAAAAGTCAATAATCGATAACTAAAAATTGAATTGTACTACTTCTTACTGGCTATTACATCAACTTAGAAGCTTCATTTGTGTTCTGCTATTTTGCTTTTAGTGTCTCCACATACCGCAGCACGCGACATAACTTTGCAGACGATAAGTACAACCATTTCAGAGAGAACAGCGGCCAACGTGACGATCTGGCTATAAGTCGATTCGATAACAAATGACGATAACGAACCGATTTCTCAGGTTTTTACTACATATGAACACTTTTCACATTCTCCCGTGCAACGCGGCTGCAAGTCCGCCTTTCATGATGAATCTTAAGGTCCTAGCTCATGTCCAAGGCACCAAAGCCAGCTAAAAAGTCAATAATCGATACCTAAAACTTGAATTGTACTACATCTTACTGGCTATTACATCAACTTAGAAGCTTCATCTGTGTTCTACTATTTTGCTTTTAGTGTCTCCACATACCGCAGCACGCGACATAGCTTTCAGACGATAAGTACAACCGTTTCAGAGAGAAGAGCGGCCAATGTGACGATCTGGCTTTAAGTCGATTCGATATCAAATGACGAAAACGGACGGATTTCTCAGGTTTTTACTACATATGAACACTTTTCACATTCTCCCGTGCAACTCGGCTGCTAGTCCTCCTTTCATGCAGAATCTTAAGGTCCCAGCTCATGTCCAAGGCACCAAAGCCTGCTAAAAGTCAATAATCGATGATTAAAACTTGAATTGTACTACTTTTTACTGGCTATTACATCAACGTAGCAGCTTCATCCGTGTTCTACTATGGTATTTCTAGTGTCTCCGCCTACCGCAGCACGCGACATAGCTTTGCAGACGATAAGTACAACCGTTTCAGAGAGAAGGGCGGACAATGTGACGATCTGGCTTTAAGTCGATTCGATAACAAACGACGAAAACGGACTGATTTTTCAGGTTTTTACTACATATGAACACTTTTCACATTCTCCCGTGCAACTCGGCTGCTAGTCCTCCTTTCATGCGGAATCTTATGGTCCTAGCTCATGTCCAATGCACCAAAGCCAGCTAAAAAGTCAATAATCGATACCTAAAACTTGAGTTGTACTACTTCTTACTGGCTATTACATCAACTTAGAAGCTTTATCTGTGTTCTACTGTGGTGCTTTCAGTGTCTCCACATACCGCAGAACGTGACATAGCTTTGCAGACGATAAGTACAACCGTTTCAGAGAGAAGAGCGGCCAATGTGACGATCTGGCTTTAAGTCGATTCAATAACAAATGACAAAAACGGACGGATTTTTCACGTTTTTACTACATATGAACACTTTTCACATTCTCCCGTGCAACTCGGCTGCTAGTCGTGCTTTCATGCAGATTCTTAAGGTCCTAGCTCATGTCCAAGGCACCAAAGCCAGCTAAAATTCAATAATTGATACCTAAAATTGGAATTGTACTACTTCTTACTGGCTATTACAACATCTTAGAAGCTTCATCTGTGTTCTACTATGGTGCTTTCAGTGTCTCCACATACCGCAGCACGCGACATAGCTTTGCAGACGATAAGTACAACCGTTTCAGAGAGAAGAGCGGCCAATGTCACGATCTGGCTTTAAGTCGATTCGATAACAAATGACGATAACGAACGGATTTCTTAGGTTTTTACTACATATGAACACTTTTCACATTCTCCCGTGCAACTCGGCAGCTAGTCCTCCTTTCACGCAGAATCTTAAGGTCCTAGCTCTTGTCCAAGGCACCAAAGCCAGCTAAAAAGTCAATAATCGATAACTAAAACTTGAATTTTACTACTTCTTACTGGCTATTACATCAACTTAGAAGCTTCATCTGTGTTCTACTATGGTGCTTTTAGTGTCACCGCATACCGCAGCACGCGACATAGCTTTGCAGACTATACGTACAACCGTTTCAGAAAGAAGAGCGGCCAATGTGACGATCTGGCTTTAAGTCGATTCGATAACAAATGACGAAAACGGACGGATTTCTCAGGTTTTTACTACATATGAATACTTTTCACATTCTCCCGTGCAACTCAGCTGCTAGTCCTCCTTTCATGCAGAATCTTATGGTCCTAGCTCATCTCCAAGGCACGAAAGCCAGCTAAAAGTCAATAATCGATACCTAAAAGTGGAATTGTACTAATTCTTACTGGCTATTACATCAACTTAGAAGCTTCATCCGTGTTCTACTATGGTATTTTTAGTGTCTCCGCATACCGCAGCACGCGACATAGCTTTCAGACGATAAGTACAACCGTTTCAGAGAGAAGAGCGGCCAATGTGACGATCTGGCTTTAAGTCGATTCAATAACAAATGACAAAAACGGACGGATTTCTCAGGTTTTTACTGCATATGAAAACTTTTCACATTCTCCCGTGCAACTCGGCTGCTAGTCCTCCTTTCATGCAGAATCTTAAGGTCCTAGCTCATGTCCAAGGCACCAAAGCCAGCTAAAAGTCAATAATCGATGATTAAAACTTGAATTGTACTACTTCTTACTGGCTATTACATCAACTTAGAAGCTTCATCCGTGTTCTACTATGGTATTATTAATGTCCCCGCATACAGGAGCACGCGACATACCTTTGCAGACGATAAGTACAACCGTTTCAGAGAGAAGGGCGGACAATGTTACGATCTGTCTTCAATTCGATTCAATAACAAATGAAAAAAACGGACGGATTTCTCGGGTTTTTACTACATATTAACACTTTTCACATTCTCCCGTGCAACTCGGCAGCTAGTCCTCCTTTCACGCAGAATCTTAAGGTCCTAGCTCACGTCCAAGGCACCAAAGCCAGCCAAAAAGTCAATAAACGATACCTAAAACTTGAATTGTACTACTTCTTACTGGCTATTACATCATCTTAGAAGCTTCATCTGTGTTCTACTAAGGTGCTTTTAGTGTCTCCGAACACCGCAGCACGCGACATAGCTTTGCAGACGATAAGTACAACCGATTCAGAGAGAAGAGCGGCCAATGTGACAATCTGCCTTTAAGTCAATTCCATAACAAATGACGATAACGAACGGATTTCTCAGGTTTTTACTACATATGAACACTTTTCACATTCTCCCGTGCAACTCGGCTGCAAGTCCGCCTTTAATGCTGAATCTTAAGGTCCTAGCTCATGTCCAAGGCACCAAAGCCAGCTAAAAGTCAATAATCGATACCTAAAACTTGAATTGTAATACTTCTTACTGGCTATTACATCATCTTAGAAGCTTCATCTGTGTTCTACTATGGTGCTTTTAGCGTCTCCGCATACCGCAGCACGCGACATAGCTTTCAGACGATAAGTACAACCGTTTCGGAGAGAAGAGCGGGCAATGTGACGATCTGGCTTTAAGTCGATTCGATAACAAATGGCGAAAACGGACGGATTTCTCAGGTTTTTACTACATATGAACACTTTTCACATTCTCCCGTGCAACTCGGCTGCTAGTCCTCCTTTCATGCAAAATCTTAAGGTCCTAGCTCATGTCCAAGGCACCAAAGCCAGCTAAAAGGCAATAATCGATGCCTAAAACTTGAATTGTACTACTTCTTACTGTCTATTACATCAACTTAGAAGCTTCATCCGTGTTCTACTATGATATTTTTAGTGTCTCCGCATACCGCAGCACGCGACATAGCTTTGCAGACGATAAGTACAACCGATTCAGAGAGAAGAGCGGCCAATGTGACAATCTGGCTTTAGGGAATGAGATTTTCACTCTGCAGCGGAGTGTGCGCTGATATGAAACTTCCTGACAGATTAAAACTGTGTGCCCGACCGAGACTCGAACTCGGGACCTTTGCCTTTCGCGGGCAAGTGCTCTACCAACTGAGCTACCGAAGCACGACTCACGTCTGGTACTCACAGCTTTACTTCTGCCAGTATCCGTCTCCTACCTTCCAAACTTTACGGAAGCTCTTCTGCGAACCTTGCAGAACTAGCACTCCTGAAAGAAAGGATATTGCGGAGACATGGCTTAGCCACAGCCTGGGGGATGTTTCCAGAATGAGATTTTCACTCTGCAGCGGAGTGTGCGCTGATATGAAACTTCCTGACAGATTAAAACTGTGTGCCCGACCGAGACTCGAACTCGGGACCTTTGCCTTTCGCGGGCAAGTGCTCTACCAACTGAGCTACCGAAGCACGACTCACGTCCGGTACTCACAGCTTTACTTCTGCCAGTATCCGTCTCCTACCTTCCAAACTTTACAGAAGCTCTTCTGCGAACCTTGCAGAACTAGCACTCCTGAAAGAAAGGATATTGCGGAGACATGGCTTAGCCACAGCCTGGGGGATGTTTCCAGAATGAGATTTTCACTCTGCAGCGGAGTGTGCGCTGATATGAAACTTCCTGACAGATTAAAACTGTGTGCCCGACCGAGACTCGAACTCGGGACCTTTGCCTTTCGCGGGCAAGTGCTCTACCAACTGAGCTACCGAAGCACGACTCACGTCCGGTACTCACAGCTTTACTTCTGCCAGTATCCGTCTCCTACCTTCCAAACTTTACAGAAGCTCTTCTGCGAACCTTGCAGAACTAGCACTCCCGAAAGAAAGGATATTGCGGAGACATGGCTTAGCCACAGCCTGGGGGATGTTTCCAGAATGAGATTTTCACTCTGCAGCGGAGTGTGCGCTGATATGAAACTTCCTGACAGATTAAAACTGTGTGCCCGACCGAGACTCGAACTCGGGACCTTTGCCTTTCGCGGGCAAGTGCACTACCAACTGAGCTACCGAAGCACGACTCACGTCCGGTACTCACAGCTTTACTTCTGCCAGTATCCGTCTCCTACCTTCCAAACTTTACAGAGTCTCGGTCGGGCACACAGTTTTAATGTGTCAGGAAGTTTCATATCAGCGCACACTCCGCTGCAGAGTGAAAATTTCATTCTGGAAACATCCCCCAGGCTGTGGCTAAGCCATGTCTCCGCAATATTCTTTCTTTCAGGAGTGCTAGTTCTGCAAGGTTCGCAGAAGAGCTTCTGTAAAGTTTGGAAGGTAGGAGACGGATACTGGCAGAAGTAAAGCTGTGAGTACCGGACGTGAGTCGTGCTTCGGTAGCTCAGTTGGTAGAGCACTTGCCCGCGAAAGGCAAAGGTCCCGAGTTCGAGTCTCGGTCGGGCACACAGTTTTAATCTGTCAGGAAGTTTCATATCAGCGCACACTCCGCTGCAGAGTGAAAATCTCATTCTGGAAACATCCCCCAGGCTGTGGCTAAGCCATGTCTCCGCAATATCCTTTCTTTCAGGAGTGCTAGTTCTGCAAGGTTCGCAGAAGAGCTTCTGTAAAGTTTGGAAGGTAGGAGACGGATACTGGCAGAAGTAAAGCTGTGAGTACCGGACGTGAGTCGTGCTTCGGTAGCTCAGTTGGTAGAGCACTTGCCCGCGAAAGGCAAAGGTCCCGAGTTCGAGTCTCGGTCGGGCACACAGTTTTAATCTGTCAGGAAGTTTCATATCAGCGCACACTCCGCTGCAGAGTGAAAATCTCATTCTGGAAACATCCCCCAGGCTGTGGCTAAGCCATGTCTCCGCAATATCCTTTCTTTCAGGAGTGCTAGTTCTGCAAGTTTCGCAGAAGAGCTTCTGTAAAGTTTGGAAGGTAGGAGACGGATACTGGCAGAAGTAAAGCTGTGAGTACCGGAACGTGAGTCGTGCTTCGGTAGCTCAGTTGGTAGAGCACTTGCCCGCGAAAGGCAAAGGTCCCGAGTTCGAGTCTCGGTCGGGCACACAGTTTTAATCTGTCAGGAAGTTTCATATCAGCGCACACTCCGCTGCAGAGTGAAAATCTCATTCTGGAAACATCCCCCAGGCTGTGGCTAAGCCATGTCTCCGCAATATCCTTTCTTTCAGGAGTGCTAGTTCTGCAAGGTTCGCAGAAGAGCTTCTGTAAAGTTTGGAAGGTAGGAGACGGATACTGGCAGAAGTAAAGCTGTGAGTACCGGACGTGAGTCGTGCTTCGGTAGCTCAGTTGGTAGAGCACTTGCCCGCGAAAGGCAAAGGTCCCGAGTTCGAGTCTCGGTCGGGCACACAGTTTCAATCTGTCAGGAAGTTTCATATCAGCGCACACTCCGCTGCAGAGTGTAAATCTCATTCTGGAAACATCCCCCAGGCTGTGGCTAAGCCATGTCTCCGCAATATCCTTTCTTTCAGGAGTGCTAGTTCTGCAAGGTTCGCAGTAGAGCTTCTGTAAAGTTTGGAAGGTAGGAGACGGATACTGGCAGAAGTAAAGCTGTGAGTACCGGACGTGAGTCGTGCTTCGGTAGCTCAGTTGGTAGAGCACTTGCCCGCGAAAGGCAAAGGTCCCGAGTTCGAGTCTCGTTTGGGGCACACAGTTTTAATCTGTCAGGAAGTTTCATATCAGCGCACACTCCGCTGCAGAGTGAAAATCTCATTCTGGAAACATCCCCCAGGCTGTGGCTAAGCCATGTCTCCGCAATATCCTTCCTTTCAGGAGTGCTAGTTCTGCAAGGTTCGCAGAAGAGCTTCTGTAAAGTTTGGAAGGTAGGAGACGGATACTGGCAGAAGTAAAGCTGTGAGTACCGGACGTGAGTCGTGCTTCGGTAGCTCAGTTGGTAGAGCACTTGCCCGCGAAAGGCAAAGGTCCCGAGTTCGAGTCTCGGTCGGGCACACAGTTTTAATCTGTCAGGAAGTTTCATATCAGCGCACACTCCGCTGCAGAGTGAAAATCTCATTCAGGAAACATCCACCAGGCTGTGGCTAAGCCATGTCTCCGCAATATCCTTTCTTTCAGGAGTGCTAGTTCTGCAAGGTTCGCAGAAGAGCTTCTGTAAAGTTTGGAAGGTAGGAGACGGATACTGGCAGAAGTAAAGCTGTGAGTACCGGACGTGAGTCGTGCTTCGGTAGCTCAGTTGGTAGAGCACTTGCCCGCGAAAGGCAAAGGTCCCGAGTTCGAGTCTCGGTCGGGCACACAGTTTTAATCTGTCAGGAAGTTTCAATCTGGCTTTAAGTCAATTCCATAACAAATGACGATAACGATCGGATTTCTCAGGTTTTTACTACATATGAACTCTTTTCACATTCTCCCGTGCAACGCGGCTGCAAGTCCGCCTTTCATGCTGAATCTTACGGTCATAGCTCATGTCCAAGGCACCAAAGCAAGCTAAAAAGTCAATAATCGATACCTAAAACTTGAATTGTACTACTTCTTACTGGCTATTACATCAACGTAGAAGCTTCATCCGTGTTCTACTATGGTATTTCTAGTGTCTCCGCATACCGCAGCACGCGACATATCTTTGCAGACGATAAGTACAACCGTTTCAGAGAGATGGGCGGACAGTGTGACGATCTGGCTTTAAGTCGATTCGATAACAAATGAAGAAAACGGACGGATTTCTCGTTTTTCTACTACATATGAACACTTTTCACATTCTCCCGTGCAACTCGGCTGCTAGTCCTCCTTTCATGAAGAACCTTGAGGTCCTAGCTCATGTCCAAGGAAGCAAAGCCAGCTAAAAAGTCAATAATAGATACCTAAAACTGGAATTGTACTACTTCTTACTGGCTATTACATCAACTTAGAAGCTTTGTCTGTGTTCTACTATGGTGCTTTTAGTGTCACCACATACCGCACCACGCGACATAGCTTTGCAGACGATAAGTACAACCGTTTCAGAGAGAATAGCGGCCAATGTGACGATCGGGCTTTAAGTCGATTCAATAACAAATGACAAAAACGGACAGATTTCTCAGGTTTTTACTACATATGAACACTTTTCACATTCTCCCGTGCAAGTCGGCTGCTAGTCCTCCTTTCATGCAGAATCTTAGGGTCCTAGCTCATGTCCAAGGCACCAAAGCCAGCTAAAAGTCAATAATCGATGCCTAAAACGTGAATTGTACTACTTCTTACTGGCTATTACATCATCTTAGAAGCTTCATCTGTGTTCTACTATGGTGCTTTTAGTGTCTCCACATACCGCAGCACGCGACATAGCTTTGCAGACGATAAGTACAACCGTTTCAGAGAGAAGAGTGACCAATGTCACGACCTGGCTTTAAGTCGATTCGATAACAAATGACGATAACGAACGGATTTCTTAGGTTTTTACTACATATGAACACTTTTCACATTCTCCCGTGCTACTCGGCAGCTAGTCCTCCTTTCACGCAGAATCTTAATGTCCTAGCTCTTGTCCAAGGCACCAAAGCCAGCTAAAAAGTCAATAATCGATACCTAAAACTTGAAATTTGCTATTTCTTACTGGCTATTACATCAACTTAGAAGCTTCATCTGTGTTCTACTATGGTGCTTTTAGTGTCACCGCATACCGCAGCACGCGACATAGCTTTGCAGACTATAAGTACAACCGTTTCAGAAAGAAGAGCGGCCAATGTGACGATCTGGCTTTAAGTCGATTCCATAACAAATGACGAAAACGGACGGATTCCTTAGGTTTTTACTACATATGAACACTTTTCACATTCTCCCGTGCAACTCAGCTGCTAACCCTCCTTTCATGCAGAATCTTAAGGTCCTAGCTCATGTCCAAGGCACCAAAGCCAGCTAAAAGTCAATAATCGATAATTAAAACTGGTATTGTACTAATTCTTACTGGCTATTACATCAACTTAGAAGCTTCATCCGTGTTCTACTATGGTATTTTTAGTGTCTCGGCATACCGCAGCACGCGACATAGCTTTCAGACGATAAGTACAACCGTTTCAGAGAGAAGAGCGGCCAATGTGACGATCTGGCTTCAAGTCGATTCAATAACAAATGACAAAAACGGACGGATTTCTTAGGTTTTTACTGCATATGAACACTTTTCACATTCTCCCGTGCAACTCGGCTGCTAGTCCTCCTTTCATGCAGGATCTTAAGGTCCTAGCTCATGTCCAAGGCACCAAAGCCAGCTAAAAGTCAATAATCGATGATTAAAACTTGAGTTGTACTACTTCTTACTGGCTATTACATCAACTTAGAAGCTTCATCTGTGTCCTACTATGGTGATTTTAGTGTCTCCGCATACCGCAGCACGCGACATAGATTTGCAGACGATAAGTACAACCGTTTCAGAGAGAAGAGCGGCCAATGTGACGATCTGGCTTTAAGTCGATTCGATAACAAATGACGAAAACGGACGGATTTCTCAGGTTTGTACTACATATGAACACTTTTCACATTCTCCCGATCAACTCGGCTGCTAGTCCTCAATTCATGCACAATCTTAAGGTCCTAGCTCATGTCCAAGGTACCATAGCCAGCTAAAAAGTCAATAATCGATACCTAAAACTTGAATTGTACTACTTCTTACTGGCTATTACATCATCTTAGAAGCTTCATCTGTGCTCTACTATGGTGCTTTTAGTGTCTCCGAATACCGCAGCACGCGTCATAGCTTTGCAGACGATAAGTACAACCGAATCAGAGAGAAGAGCGGCCAATGTGACGATCTGGCTTTAAGTCGATTCGATAACAAATGACGAAAATGGACGGATTTCTCAGGTTAATACTACATATTAACACATTTCACATTCTCCCATGCAACTTTTCTGCTAGCCCTCCTCTCATGCAGATTCGTAAGGTCCTAGCTCATGTCCAAGGCACCAAAGCAAGCTAAAAAGTCAATAATCGATACCTAAAACTTGAATTGTATTACTTCTTACTGGCTATTACATCAACTTAGAAGCTTCATCTGTGTCCAACTATGCTGATTTTAGTGTCTCCGCATACCGCAGCACACGACATAGCTTTGCAGACGATAAGTACAACCGTTTCAGAGAGAAGAGCGGCCAATGTGACGATCTGGCTTTAAGTCGATTCGATAACAAATGACGAAAACGGACGGATTTCTCAGGTTTTTACTACGTATGAACACTTTTCACATTCTCCAGTTCAACTCTGCTGCTAGTCCTCCATTCATGCGGAATCTTAAGGTCCTAGCTCATGTCCAAGGCACCAAAGCCAGCTAAAAAGTCAATAATCGATACCTAAAACTTGAATTGTACTACCTCTTACTGGCTATTACTTTAACTTAGAAACTTCATCTGTGTTCAACTATGGTGCTTTTAGTGTCTCCGAATACCGCAGCACGCGACATAGCTTTGCAGACGATAAGTACAACCGATTCAGAGAGAAGAGCGGCCAATGTGACGATCTGGCTTTAGGTCGATTCGAAAACAAATGACGAAAACGGACGTATTTCTCAGGGTTTTACTACATATGAACACTTTTCACATTCTCCCGTGCATCTTGGCTGCTAGTCCTCCTTTCATGCAGAATCTTAAGGTCCTAGCCATGTCCAAGGCACCAAAGCCAGCTAAAAGTCAATAATCGATGCCTAAAACTTGAATTGTACTACTTCTTACTGGATATTACATCAACTTAGAAGCTTCATCCGTGTTCTACTATGGTATTTTTAATGTCTCCGCATACCGCAGCACGCGACATAGCTTTACAGACGATAAGTACAACCGTTTCAGAGAGATGGGCGGACAGTGTGACGATCTGGCTTTAAGTCGATTCGATAACAAATGACGAAAACGGACGGATTTCTCGGGTTTTTAGTACATATGAACACTTTTCACATTCTCCCGTGCAACTCGGCTGCTAGTCCTCCTTTCATGCAGAATCTTAAGGTCCTAGCTCATGTCCAAGGCACCAAAGTCAGCTAAAAAGTCAATAATCGATACCTAAAACTTGAATTGTACTACTTCTTACTGGCTATTACATCATCTTAGAAGCTTCATCTGTATTCTACTATGGTGCTTTTAGTGTCTCCGCATACCGCAGCACGCGACTTAGCTTTGCAGACGATAAGTACAACCGTTTCAGAGAGAAGAGCGGCCAATGTGACGATCTGGCTTTAAGTCGATTCGATAACAAATGAAGAAAACAGACGGATTTCTCAGGTTTTTACTACATATGAACACTTTTCACATTCTCCCGTGCAATTCGGCTGCTAGTCCTCCTTTCATGCAGAATCTTAAAGTCCTAGCTCATGTCCAAGGCACCAAAGCCAGCTAAAATGTCAATAATCGATATCTAAAATTTCAATTGTACTACTTCTTACTAGCTATTACATCAACTTAGAAGCTTCATCTGTGTTCTACTATGCTGCTTTTAGTGTCTCCGCATACTGCAGCACGCGACATAGCTTTGCAGACGATAAGTACAACCGTTTCAGAGAGATGGGCGGACAATGTGACGATCTGGCTTTAAGTCGATTCGATAACAAATGACGAAAACGGACGTATATTTCGGGTTTTTACTACATATGAACACTTTTCACATTCTCCCGTGCAACTCGGCAGCTAGTCCTCCTTTCACGCAGAATCTTAAGGTCCTAGCTCTTGTCCAAGGCACCAAAGCCAGCTAAAAAGTCAATAATCGATACCTAAAACTTGAAATTTGCTACTTCTTACTGGCTATTACATCAACTTAGAAGCTTCATCTGTGTTCTACTATGGTGCTTTTAGTGTCACCGCATACCGCAGCACGCGACATAGCTTTGCAGACTATAAGTGCAACCGTTTCAGAAAGAAGAGCGGCCAATGTGACGAACTGGCTTTAAGTCGATTCCATAACAAATGACGAAAACGGACGGATTTCTCAGGTTTTTACTACATATGAACACTTTTGACATTCTCCCGTTCAACTCGGCTGCTAGTCCTCCATTCATGCACAATCTTAAGGTCCTAGCTCATGTCCAAGGTACCAAAGCCAGCTAAAAAGTCAATAATCGATACCTAAAACTTGAATTGTACTACTTCTTACTGGCTATTACATCATCTTAGAAGCTTCATCTGTGTTCTACTATGGTGCTTTTAGTGTCTCCGAATACCGCAGCACGCGACATAGCTTTGCAGACGATAAGTACAACCGATTCAGAGAGAAGAGCGGCCAATGTGACGATCTGGCTTTAAGTCGATTCGATAACAAATGACGAAAATGGACGGATTTCTCAGGTTAATACTACATATTAACACATTTCACATTCTCCCATGCAACTTTTCTGCTAGCCCTCCTCTCATGCAGATTCGTAAGGTCCTAGCTCATGCCCAAGGCACCAAAGCAAGCTAAAAAGTCAATAATCGATACCTAAAACTTGAATTGTACTACTTCTTACTGGCTATTACATCAACTTAGAAGCTTCATCTGTGTCCAACTATGCTGATTTTAGTGTCTCCGCATACCGCAGCACACGACATAGCTTTGCAGACGATAAGTACAACCGTTTCAGAGAGAAGAGCGGCCAATGTGACGATCGGGCTTTAAGTCGATTCGATAACAAATGACGAAAACGGACGGATTTCTCAGGTTTTTACTACATATGAACACTTTTCACATTCTCCCGTTCAACTCTGCTGCTAGTCCTCCATTCATGCGGAATCTTAAGGTCCTAGCTCATGTCCAAGGCACCAAAGCCAGCTAAAAAGTCAATAATCGATACCTAAAACTTGAATTGTACTACCTCTTACTGGCTATTACTTTAACTTAGAAACTTCATCTGTGTTCAACTATGGTGCTTTTAGTGTCTCCGAATACCGCAGCACGCGACATAGCTTTGCAGACGATAAGTACAACCGATTCAGAGAGAAGAGCGGCCAATGTGACGATCTGGCTTTAGGTCGATTCGATAACAAATGACGAAAACGGACGTATTTCTCAGGGTTTTACTACATATGAACACTTTTCACATTCTCCCGTGCATCTTGGCTGCTAGTCCTCCTTTCATGCAGAATCTTAAGGTCCTAGCCATGTCCAAGGCACCAAAGCCAGCTAAAAGTCAATAATCGATGCCTAAAACTTGAATTGTACTACTTCTTACTGGATATTACATCAACTTAGAAGCTTCATCCGTGTTCTACTATGGTATTTTTAATGTCTCCGCATACCGCAGCACGCGACATAGCTTTGCAGACGATAAGTACAACCGTTTCAGAGAGAAGGGCGGACAGTGTGACGATCTGGCTTTAAGTCGATTCGATAACAAATGACGAAAACGGACGGATTTCTCGGGTTTTTAGTACATATGAACACTTTTCACATTCTCCCGTGCAACTCGGCTGCTAGTCCTCCTTTCATGCAGAATCTTAAGGTCCTAGCTCATGTCCAAGGCACCAAAGTCAGCTAAAAAGTCAATAATCGATACCTAAAACTTGAATTGTACTACTTCTTACTGGCTATTACATCATCTTAGAAGCTTCATCTGTATTCTACTATGGTGCTTTTAGTGTCTCCGCATACCGCAGCACGCGACTTAGCTTTGCAGACGATAAGTACAACCGTTTCAGAGAGAAGAGCGGCCAATGTGACGATCTGGCTTTAAGTCGATTCGATAACAAATGACGAAAACAGACGGATTTCTCAGGTTTTTACTACATATGAACACTTTTCACATTCTCCCGTGCAATTCGGCTGCTAGTCCTCCTTTCATGCAAAATCTTAAAGTCCTAGCTCATGTCCAAGGCACCAAAGCCAGCTAAAATGTCAATAATCGATATCTAAAATTTCAATTGTACTACTTCTTACTAGCTATTACATCAACTTAGAAGCTTCATCTGTGTTCTACTATGCTGCTTTTAGTGTCTCCGCATACTGCAGCACGCGACATAGCTTTGCAGACGATAAGTACAACCGTTTCAGAGAGATGGGCGGACAATGTGACGATCTGGCTTTAAGTCGATTCGATAACAAATGACGAAAACGGACGTATATTTCGGGTTTTTACTACATATGAACACTTTTCACATTCTCCCGTGCAACTCGGCAGCTAGTCCTCCTTTCACGCAGAATCTTAAGGTCCTAGCTCTTGTCCAAGGCACCAAAGCCACCTAAAAAGTCAATAATCGATACCTAAAACTTGAAATTTGCTACTTCTTACTGGCTATTACATCAACTTAGAAGCTTCATCTGTGTTCTACTATGGTGCTTTTAGTGTCACCGCATACCGCAGCACGCGACATAGCTTTGCAGACTATAAGTACAACCGTTTCAGAAAGAAGAGCGGCCAATGTGACGAACTGGCTTTAAGTCGATTCCATAACAAATGACGAAAACGGACGGATTTCTCAGGTTTTTACTACATATGAACACTTTTGACATTCTCCCGTTCAACTCGGCTGCTAGTCCTCCATTCATGCACAATCTTAAGGTCCTAGCTCATGTCCAAGGTACCAAAGCCAGCTAAAAAGTCAATAATCGATACCTAAAACTTGAATTGTACTACTTCTTACTGGCTATTACATCATCTTAGAAGCTTCATCTGTGTTCTACTATGGTGCTTTTAGTGTCTCCGAATACCGCAGCACGCGACATAGCTTTGCAGACGATAAGTACAACCGATTCAGAGAGAAGAGCGGCCAATGTGACGATCTGGCTTTAAGTCAATTCCATAACAAATGACGAAAGCGTACGGATTTCTCAGTTTAATACTACACATTAACACTTTTCACATTCTCCCCTGCAATTCGGTTGCTAGTCCTCCTTTCATGCAGAATCTTAAGGTCCTAGCTCATGTCCAAGGCACCAAAGCCAGCTAAAAAGTCAATAATCGATACCTAAAACTTGAATTGTACTACTTCTTACTGGCTATTACATCAACTAAGAAGCTTCATCTATGTCCTACTATGGTGATTTTAGTGTCTCCACATACCGCAGCACGCTACATAGCTTTCCAGACGATCAGTACAACCGTTTCAGAGAGAAGAGCGGCCAATGTGACGATATGGCTTGAAGTCGATTCGATAACAGATGACGATAACGAACGGATATCTCAGGTTTTTACTACATATGAATACTTTTCACATTCAACCGTGCATCTCGGCTGCTAGTCCTCCTTACATGCAGAATCTTAAGGTCCTAGCTCACGTCCAAGGCACCAAAGCCAGCCAAAAAGTCAATAATCGATACCTAAAACTTGAATTGTACTACTTCTTACTGGCTATTACATCATCTTAGAAGCTTCATCTGTGTTCTACTATGGTGCTTTTAGTGTCTCCGAACACCGCAGCACGCGACATAGCTTTGCAGACGATAAGTACAACCGATTCAGAGGGAAGAGCGGCCAATGTGACGATCTGGCTTTAAGTCAATTCCATAACAAATGACGAAAACGGACGGATTTCTCAGGTTTTTACTACATATGAACACTTTCCACATTCTCCCCTGCAAGTCGGCTGGTAGTCCTCCTTTCATGCAGAATCTTAAGGTCCTAGCTCATGTCCAAGGCACCAAAGCCAGCTAAAAGTCAATAATCGATGCCCAAATCTTGAATTGCACTACTTCTTACTGGCTATTACATCAACTTAGAAGCTTCATCTGTGTTCTACTGTGGTTAGTTTAGTGTCTCCGCATACCGCAGCACGCGACATAGCTTTG
This sequence comes from Schistocerca gregaria, assembly GCF_023897955.1. Taxonomy (NCBI): domain Eukaryota; kingdom Metazoa; phylum Arthropoda; class Insecta; order Orthoptera; family Acrididae; genus Schistocerca; species Schistocerca gregaria. Next base: position 2,280,071 of record NW_026061860.1, on the reverse strand, counting down.
CAGACGATAAGTACAACCGTTTCAGAGAAAAGAGCGGCCAATGTGACGTTCCAGCTTTAGGTCGATTCGATAACAAATGACGAAAATGGACGGAATTCTCAGGTTTTTACCACATATGAAAACTTTTCACATCCTCCCGTGCAGCTCGGCTGCTAGTCCTCCTTTCATGCAGAATCTTAAGGTCCTAGCTCATGTCCAAGGCACCAAAGCGAGCTAAAAAGTCAATAATCGATACCTAAAACTTGAGTTGTACTACCTCTTACTGGCTATTACTTTAACTTAGAAGCTTCATCTGTGTTCTACTATGGTGCTTTTAGTGTCTCCGAATACCGCAGCACGCGACATAGCTTTGCAGACGATAAGTACAACCGATTCAGAGAGAAGAGCGGACAATGTGACGATCCTGCTTTAAGTCAATTCCATAACAAATGACGAAAACGGACGGATTTCTCATGTTTTTACTACATATGAAAACTTTTCACATCCTCCCGTGCAGCTCGGCTGCTAGTCCTCCTTTCATGCAGAATCTTAAGGTCCTAGCTCATGTCCAAGGCACCAAAGCCAGCTAAAAGTCAATAATCGATGCCCAAATCTTGAATTGTACTACTTCTTACTGGCTATTACATCAACTTAGAAGCTTCATCTGTGGTCTACTATGGTTATTTTAGTGTCTCCGCATACCGCAGCACGCGACATAGCTTTGCAGACGATAAGTACAACCGTTTCAGAGAGAAGAGCGGCCAATGTAACGATCGATTCGATAACAAATGACGAAAATGGACGGAATTCTTAGGTTTTTACTACATATGAAAACTTTTCACATCCTCCCGTGCAGCTCGGCTGCTAGTCCTCCTTTCATGCAGAATCTTAAGGTCCTAGCTCATGTCCGAGGAACCGAAGCCAGCTAAAAGGTCAATAATCGATACCTAAAACTTGAGTTGTACTACTTCTTACTGGCTATTACATCAACTTAGAAGCTTCATCTGTGGTCTACTATGGTGCTTTTAGTGTCTCCACATACCGCAGCACTCGACATAGCTTTGCAGACGATAAGTACAACCGTTTCAGAGAGAAGAGCGGCCAATGTGACGATCTGGCTTTAAGACGATTCGATAACCAATGACGAAAACGTACGGATTTCTCGGGTTTTTACTACATATGAACACTTTTCACATTCTCCCGTGCAATTCGGCTGCTAGTCCTCCTTTCATGCAGAATCTTAAAGTCCTAGCTCATGTCCAAGGCACCAAAGCCAGCTAAAATGTCAATAATCGATATCTAAAATTTCAATTGTACTACTTCTTACTAGCTATTACATCAACTTAGAAGCTTCATCTGTGTTCTACTATGGTGCTTTTAGTGTATCCACATACCGCAGCACGCGACATAGCTTAGCAGACGATAAGTACAACCGATTCAGAGAGAAGAGTGGCCAATGTGACGATCAGGCTTTAAGTCGATTCGATAACAAATGACGATAACGAACGGATTTCTCAGGTTTTTACTACATATGAACACTTTTCACATTCTGCCGTGCAACTCGGCTGCTAGTCCTCTTTTCATGCAGAATCTTAAGGTCCTAGCTCATGTGCAAGGCACCAAAGCCAGCTAAAAAGTCAATAATCGATACCTAAAACTTGAATTTTACTACTTCTTACTGGCTATTACATCAACTTAGAAGCTTCATCTGTGTTCTACTGTGGTGCTTTTAGTGTCTCCGCATACCGCAACACGCGACATAGCTTTGCAGACTATAAGTACAACCGTTTCAGAGAGAAGAGCGGCCCATGTGACGATCTGGCTTTAAGTCGAATCGATAACAAATGACGAAAACGGACGTATTTCTCAGGGTTTTACTACATATGAACTCTTTTCACATGCTCCCGTGCCACTAGGCTGCTACTCCTCCTTACATGCAGAATCTTAAGGTCCTAGCTCATGTCCAAGGCACCAAAGCCAGCTAAAAAGTCAATAATCGATACCTAAAACTTGAATTGTACTACCTCTTACTAGCTATTACATCAACTTAGAAGCTTCATCTGTGTTCTACTATGGTGCTTTTAGTGTCTCCACATACCGCAACACTCGACATAGCTTTGCAGACGATAAGTACAACCGTTTCAGAGAGAAGAGCAGCCAATGTGACGATCTGGTTTTAAGACGAATCGATAACCAATGACGAAAACGTACGGATTTCTCACGTTCTTACTACAATCGAACACTTTTCACATTCTCCCGTACAACTCGGCTGCTAGTCCTTCTTTCATGCAGAATCTTAAGGTCCTAGCTCATGTCCAAGGCACCAAAGCCAGCTACAAAGTCAATAATCGATACCTAAAACTTGAATTGTACTACATCTTACTGGCTATTACATCAACTTAGAAGCTTCATCTGTGTTCTACTATGGTGCTTTTACTGGGTCTGCATACCGCAGCACGCGACATAGCTTTGCAGACTATAAGTTCAACCGTTTCAGAGAGAAGAGCGGCAAATGTGACGATCTGTCTTTAAGTCGATTCGATAACAACTGACGAAAACAGACGTATTTCTCAGGTTTTTACTACATATGAACACTTTTCACATTCTCCCGTGCAACTCGGCTGCTAGTCCTCCTTTCATGCAGAATCGTAAGGTCGTAGCTCATGTCCAAGGCACCAAAGCCAGCTAAAAAGTCAATAGTCGATACCTAAAACTGGAATTGTACTACTTCTTACTGGCTATTACATCAAATTAGAAGCTTCATCTGTGTTCTACTATGGTGCTTTTCGTGTCTCCGCATACAGCAGCACGCGACATAGCTTTGCAGACGATAAGTACAACCGTTTCAGAGAGAAGAGCGGCCAATGTGAAGATCTGGCTTTAAGACGATTCGATAACCAATGACGAAAACGTACGGATTTCTCAGGTTTTTACTACATAAGAACACTTTTCACATTCTCCCGTACAACTCGGCTGCTAGTCCTTCTTTCATGCAGAATCTTAAGGTCCTAGCCCATGTCCAAGGCACCAAAGCCAGCTAAAAGTCAATAATCGATGCCTAAAACTTGAATTGTACTACTTCTTACTGGCTATTACATCAACTTAGAAGCTTCATCCGTGTTCTACTATGGTATTTTTAGTGTCTCCGCATACCGCAGCACACGATATAGCTTTGCAGACGATAAGTACAACCGTTTCAGAGAGAAGGGCGGACAATGTGACGATCTGGCTTTAAGTCGATTCGATAACAAATGACGAAAACGGACGGATTTCTCAGGTTAATACTACATATTAACACATTTCACATTCTCCCGTGCAACGTTTCTGCTAGTCCTCCTCTCATGCAGATTCGTAAGGTCCTAGCTCATGTCCAAGGCTCCAAAGCCGGCTAAAAAGTCAATAATCGATACCTAAAACTTGAATTGTACCACATCTTACTGGCTATTACATCAACTTAGAAGCTTCATCTGTGTTCTACTATGGTGCTTTTAGTGTCTCTGCATACCGCAGCTCGCGACATAGCTTTGCAGACTATAAGTACAACCGTTTCAGAGAGACGAGCGGCAAATGTGACGATCTGGCTTTAAGTCGATTCGATAACAACTGACGAAAACAGACGTATTTCTCAGGTTTTTACTACATAAGAACACTTTTCACATTCTCCCGTACAACTCGGCTGCTAGTCCTTCTTTCATGCAGAATCTTAAGGTCCTAGCCCATGTCCAAGGCACCAAAGCCAGCTAAAAGTCAATAATCGATGCCTAAAACTTGAATTGTACTACTTCTTACTGGCTATTACATCAACTTAGAAGCTTCATCCGTGTTCTACTATGGTATTTTTAGTGTCTCCGCATACCGCAGCACACGATATAGCTTTGCAGACGATAAGTACAACCGTTTCAGAGAGAAAGGCGGACAGTGTGACGATCTGGCTTTAAGTCGATTCGATAACAAATGACGAAAACGGACGGATTTCTCGGGTTTTTAGTACATATGAACACTTTTCACATTCTCCCGTGCAACTCGGCTGCTAGTCCTCCTTTCATGCAGAATCTTAAGGTCCTAGCTCATGTCCAAGGCACCAAAGCCAGCTAAAAAGTCAATAATCGATACCTAAAACTTAAATTGTACTACTTCTTACTGGCTATTACATCATCTTAGAAGCTTCATCTGTGTTCTACTATGGTGCTTTTAGTGTCTCCGCATACCGCAGCACGCGACATAGCTTTGCAGACGATAAGTACAACCGTTTCAGAGAGAAGAGCGGCCAATGTGACGATCTGGCTTTAACTCGATTCGATAACAAATGACGAAAACGGACGGATTTCTCAGGTTTTTACTACATATGAACACTTTTCACATTCTCCCGTGCAACTCAGCTGCTAGTCCTCCTTTCATGCAGAATCTTAAGGTCCTAGCTCATGTCCAAGGCACCAAAGCCAGCTAAAAGGCAATAATCGATGATTAAAACTTGAATTGTACTACTTCTTACTGGCTATTACATCAACTTCGAAGCTTCATCCGTGTTCTACTATGGTATTTTTAGTGTCTCGGCATACCGCAGCTCGCGACATAGCTTTGCAGACGATAAGTACAACCGTTTCAGAGAGATGGGCGGACAATGTGACGATCTGGCTTTAAGTCGATTGGTTAACAAATGACGAAAACTGACGGATATTTCGGGTTTTTACTACATATGAACACTTTTCACATTCTCCCGTGCAACTCGGCAGCTAGTCCTCCTTTCACGCAGAATCTTAAGGTCCTAGCTCTCTTCCAAGGCACCAAAGCCAGCTAAAAAGTCAATAGTCGATACCTAAAACTTGAATTGTACTACTTCTTACTGGCTATTACATCAACTTAGAAGCTTCATCTGTGTCCAACTATGCTGATTTTAGTGTCTCCGCATACCGCAGCACACGACATAGCTTTGCAGACGATAAGTACAACCGTTTCAGAGAGAAGAGCGACAATGTGACGATCGGGCTTTAAGTCGATTCGATAACAAATGACGAAAACGGACGGGTTTCTCAGGTTTTTTCTACATATGAACACTTTTCACATTCTCCCGTTCAACTCGGCTGCTAGTCCTCCATTCATGCGGAATCTTAAGGTCCTAGCTCATGTCCAAGGCACCAAAGCCAGCTAAAAAGTCAATAATCGATACCTAAAACTTGAATTGTACTACCTCTTACTGGCTATTACTTTAACTTAGAAGCTTCATCTGTGTTCAACTATGGTGCTTTTAGTGTCACCGAATACCGCAGCACGCGACATAGCTTTGCAGACGATAAGTACAACCGATTCAGAGAGAAGAGCGGCCAATGTGACGATCTGGCTTTAAGTCGATTCGATAACAAATGACGAAAACGGACGTATTTCTCAGGGTTTTACTACATATGAACACTTTTCACATTCTCCCGTGCATCTTGGCTGCTAGTCCTCCTTTCATGCTGAATCTTAAGGTCCTAGCTCATGTCCAAGGCACCAAAGCCAGCCAAAAATTCAATAATCGATACCTAAAACTTGAATTGCACTACATCTTACTGGCTATTACATCATCTTATAAGCTTCATCTGTGTTCTACTATGGTGCTTTTAGTGTCTCCGAACACCGCAGCACGCGACATAGCTTTGCAGACGATAAGTACAACCGATTCAGAGAGTAGAGCGGCCAATGTGACGATGTGGCTTTAAGTCAATTCCATAACAAATGACGAAAACGGACGGATTTCTCAGGTTTTTACTACATATGAAAACTTTTCACATCCTCCCGTGCAGCTCGGCTGGTAGTCCTCCTTTCATGCAGAATCTTAAGGTCCTAGCTCATGTCCAAGGCACCAAAGCCAGCTAAAAAGTCAATAATCGATAACTAAAACTTGAGTTGTACTACCTCTTACTGGCTATTACTTTAACTTAGAAGCTTCATCTGTGTTCTACTATGGTGCTTTTAGTGTCTCCGCATACCGCAGCATTTGACATAGCTTTGCAGACTATAAGTACAACCGTTTCAGAGAGAAGAGCGGGCAATGTGACGATCTGGCTTTAAGTCAATTCGATAAGAAATGACGAAAACGGACGTATTTCTCAGGGTTTAATACATATGAACACTTTTCACATTCTCCCGTGCAACTCGGCTGCTACTCCTCCTTTAATGCAGAATGTTAAGGTCCTAGCTCATGTCCAAGGCACCAAAGCCAGCCAAAAAGTCAATAATCGATACCTAAAACTGGTATTGTACTAATTCTTACTAGCTATTACATCATCTTAGAAGCTTCATCTGTGTTCTACTATGGTGCTTTTAGTGTCTCCGCATACCGCAGCACGCGACATAGCTTTCAGACGATAAGTACAACCGTTTCAGAGAGAAGAGCGGCCAATGTGACGATCTGGCTTTAAGACGATTCGATAACCAATGACGAAAACGTACGGATTTCTCGGGTTTTTACTACATATGAACACTTTTCACATTCTCCCGTGCAATTCGGCTGCTAGTCCTCCTTTCATGCAGAATCTTAAAGTCCTAGCTCATGTCCAAGGCACCAAAGCCAGCTAAAATGTCAATAATCGATATCTAAAATTTCAATTGTACTACTTCTTACTAGCTATTACATCAACTTAGAAGCTTCATCTGTGTTCTACTATGGTGCTTTTAGTGTCTCCACATACCGCAGCACGCGACATAGCTTAGCAGACGATAAGTACAACCGTTTCAGAGAGAAGAGTGGCCAATGTCACGATCTGGCTTTAAGTCGATTCGATAACAAATGACGAAAACGGAAGTATTTCTCAGGGTTTTACTACATATGAACACTTTTCACATTCTCCCGTGCAACTCGGCTGCTACTCCTCCATTAATGCAGAATATTAAGGTCCTAGCTCATGTCCAAGGCACCAAAGCCAGCTAAAAAGTCAATAGTCGATACCTAAAACTTGAATTGTACTACCTGTTACTGGCTATTACTTTAACTTAGAAGCTTCATCTGTGTTCTACTATGGTGCTTTTAGTGTTTCCGAATACCGCAACACGCGACATAGCTTTGCAGACGATAAGTACAACCGATTCAGAGAGAAGAGCGGCCAATGTGACGATCTGGCTTTAAGTCAATTCCATAACAAATGACGAAAACGTACGGATTTCTCAGTTTAATACTACACATTAACACTTTTCACATTCTCCCCTGCAATTCGGCTGCTAGTCCTCCTTTCATGCAGAATCTTAAGGTCCTAGCTCATGTCCAAGGCACCAAAGCCAGCTAAAAAGTCAATAATCGATACCCAAAACTTGAATTGCACTACTTCTTACTGGCTATTACATCAACTAAGAAGCTTCATCTGTGTCCTACTATGGTGATTTTAGTGTCTCCACATACCGCAGCATGCGACATAGCTTTCCAGACGGTCAGTACAACCGTTTCAGAGAGAAGAGCGGCCAATGTGACGATATGGCTTGAAGTCGATTCAATAACAAATGACGATAACGAACGGATTTCTCAGGTTTTTACTACATATGAATACTTTTCACATTCAACCGTGCATCTCGGCTGCTAGTCCTCCTTACATGCAGAATCTTAAGGTCCTAGCTCACGTCCAAGGCACCAAAGCCAGCCAAAAAGTCAATAATCGATACCTAAAACTTGAATTGTACTACTTCTTACTGGCTATTACATCATCTTAGAAGCTTCATCTGTGTTCTACTAAGGTGCTTTTAGTGTCTCCGAACACCGCAGCACGCGACATAGCTTTGCAGACGATAAGTACAACCGATTCAGAGAGAAGAGCGGCCAATGTGACGATCTGGCTTTAAGTCAATTCGATAACAAATGACGAAAACGTACGGATTTCTCAGTTTAATACTACACATTAACACTTTTCACATTCTCCCCTGCAATTCGGCTGCTAGTCCTCCTTTCATGCAGAATCTTAAGGTCCTAGCTCATGTCCAAGGCACCAAAGCCAGCTAAAAAGTCAATAATCGATACCTAAAACTTGAATTGTACTACTTCTTACTGGCTATTACATCAACTAAGAAGCTTCATCTGTGTCCTACTATGGTGATTTTAGTGTCTCCACATACCGCAGCATGCGACATAGCTTTCCAGACGATCAGTACAACCGTTTCAGAGAGAAGAGCGGCCAATGTGACGATATGGCTTGAAGTCGATTCGATAACAAATGACGATAACGAACGGATATCTCAGGTTTTTACTACATATGAATACTTTTCACATTCAACCGTGCATCTCGGCTGCTAGTCCTCCTTACATGCAGAATCTTAAGGTCCTAGCTCACGTCCAAGGCACCAAAGCCAGCCAAAAAGTCAATAATCGATACCTAAAACTTGAATTGTACTACTTCTTACTGGCTATTACATCATCTTAGAAGCTTCATCTGTGTTCTACTAAGGTGCTTTTAGTGTCTCCGAACACCGCAGCACGTGACATAGCTTTGCAGACGATAAGTACAACCGATTCAGAGAGAAGAGCGGCCAATGTGACGATCTGGCTTTAAGTCAATTCCATAACAAATGACGAAAACGTACGGATTTCTCAGGTTTTTACTACATATGAACACTTTCCACATTCTCCACTGCAAGTCGGCTGGTAGTCCTCCTTTCATGCAGAATCTTAAGGTCCTAGCTCATGTCCAAGGCGCCAAAGCCAGCTAAAGGTCAATAATCCATGCCCAAATCTTGAATTGTACTACTTCTTACTGGCTATTACATCAACTTAGAAGCTTCATCTGTGTTCTACTATGGTTATTTTAGTGTCTCCGCATACCGCAGCACGCGACATAGCTTTGCAGACAATAAGTACAACCGTTTCAGAGAAAAGAGCGGCCATTGTGACGTTCCAGCTTTATGTCGATTCGATAACAAATGACGAAAATGGACGGAATTCTCAGGTTTTTACTACATATGAAAACTTTTCACATCCTCCCGTGCAGCTCGGCTGCTAGTCCTCCTTTCATGCAGAATCTTAAGGTCCTAGCTCATGTCCAAGGCACCAAAGCCAGCTAAAAGTCAATAATCGATGCCCAAATCTTGAATTGTACTACTTCTTACTGGCTATTACATCATCTTAGAAGCTTCATCTATGTTCTACTATGGTGCTTTTAGTGTCTCCGAATACCGCAGCACGCGACATAGCTTTGCAGACGATAAGTACAACCGATTCAGAGAGAAGAGCGGACAATGTGACGATCTGGCTTTAAGTCAGTTCCATAACAAATGACGAAAACGGACGGATTTCTCAGGTTTTTACTACATATGAAAACTTTTCACATCCTCCCGTGCAGCTCGGCTGCTAGTCCTCCTTTCATGCAGAATCTTAAAGTCCTAACTCATGTCCATGGCACCAAAGCCAGCTAAAATGTCAATAATCGATATCTAAAATTTCAATTGTACTACTTCTTACTAGCTATTACATCAACTTAGAAGCTTCATCTGTGTTCTACTATGCTGCTTTTAGTGTCTCCGCATACTGCAGCACGCGAAATAGCTTTGCAGACGATAAGTGCAACCGTTTCAGAGAGAAAAGAGCCCAATGTGACGATCAGGCTTTAAGTCGATTCGATAACAAACGACGAAAACGGACGGATTTCTCAGGTTTTTACTACTTATGAACACTTTTCACATTCTCCCGTGCAACTCGGCTGCTAGTACTGCTTTCATGCAGAATCTTAAGGTCCTATCTCATGTCCAAGGCACCAAAGCCAGCTAAAAAGTCAATAGTCGATACCTAAAACTGGAATTGTACTACTTCTTACTGGCTATTACATCAACTTAGAAGTTTCATCTGTGTTCTACTATGGTGCTTTTAGTGTCTCCACATACCGCAGCACGCGACATAGCTTAGCAGACGATAAGTACAACCGTTTCAGAGGGAAGAGTGGCCAATGTGACGATCTGGCTTTAAGTCGATTCGATAACAAATGACGATAACGAACGGATTTCTCAGGTTTTTACTACATATGAACACTTTTCACATTCTCCCGTGCAACTCGGCTGGTAGTCCTCTTTTCATGCAGAATCTTAAGGTCCTAGCTCATGTGCAAGGCACCAAAGCCAGCTAAAAAGTCAATAATCAATACCTAAAACTTGAATTTTACTACTTCTTACTGGCTATTACATCAACTTAGAAGCTTCATCTGTGTTCTACTGTGGTGCTTTTAGTGTCTCCGCATACCGCAACACGCGACATAGCTTTGCAGACTATAAGTACAACCGTTTCAGAGAGAAGAGCGGCCCATGTGACGATCTGGCTTTAAGTCGAATCGATAACAAATGACGAAAACGGACGTATTTCTCAGGGTTTTACTACATATGAACTCTTTTCACATTCTCCCGTGCAACTAGCTGCTACTCCTCCTTACATGCAGAATCTTAAGGTCCTAGCTCATGTCCAAGGCACCAAAGCCAGCTAAAAAGTCAATAATCGATACCTAAAACTTGAATTGTACTACCTCTTACTAGCTATTACATCAACTTAGAAGCTTCATCTGTGTTCTACTATGGTGCTTTTAGTGTCTCCACATACCGCAACACTCGACATAGCTTTGCAGACGATAAGTACAACCGTTTCAGAGAGAAGAGCAGCCAATGTGACGATCTGGTTTTAAGACGAATCGATAACCAATGACGAAAACGTACGGATTTCTCACGTTTTTACTACAATCGAACACTTTTCACATTCTCCCGTACAACTCGGCTGCTAGTCCTTCTTTCATGCAGAATCTTAAGGTCCTAGCTCATGTCCAAGGCACCAAAGCCAGCTACAAAGTCAATAATCGATACCTAAAACTTGAATTGTACTACATCTTACTGGCTATTACATCAACTTAGAAGCTTCATCTGTGTTCTACTATGGTGCTTTTACTGGCTCTGCATACCGCAGCATGCGACATAGCTTTGCACACTATAAGTTCAACCGTTTCAGAGAGAAGAGCGGCAAATGTGACGATCTGTCTTTAAGTTGATTCGATAACAACTGACGAAAACAGACGTATTTCTCAGGATTTTACTACATATGAATACTTTTCACATTCACCCGTGCAACTCGGCTGCTAGTCCTCCTTTCATGCAGAATCGTAAGGTCGTAGCTCATGTCCAAGGCACCAAAGCCAGCTAAAAAGTCAATAGTCGATACCTAAAACTGGAATTGTACTACTTCTTGCTAGCTATTACATCAAATTAGAAGCTTCATCTGTGTTCTACTATGGTGCTTTTAGTGTCTCCGCATACAGCAGCACGCGACATAGCTTTGCAGACGATAAGTACAACCGTTTCAGAGAGAAGAGCGGCCAATGTGACGATCTGGCTTTAAGACGATTCGATAACCAATGACGAAAACGTACGGATTTCTCAGGTTTTTACTACATACGAACACTTTTCACATTCTCCCGTACAACTTGGCTGCAAGTCCTCCTTTCATGCAGATTCTTAAGGTCCTAGCTCATGTCCAAGGCACCAAAGCCAGCTAAAAAGTCAATAATCGATATATAAAATTTAAATTGTACTACTTCTTACTAGCTATTACATCAACTTAGAATCTTCATCTGTGTTCTACTATGGTGCTTTTAGTGTCTCCACATACCGCTGCACGCGACATAGCTTTGCAGACGATAAGTACAACCGTTTCAGAGAGAAGAGCGGCCAATGTGACGATCTGGCTTTAAGTCGATTCGATAACAAATGACGAAAACGGAAGGATTTCTCAGGTTTTTACTACATATGAACACCTTTCATATTCTCCCGTGCAACTTGGCTGCTAGTCCTCCTTTCATACAGAATCTTAAGGTCCTAGCCCATGTCCAAGGCACCAAAGCCAGCTAAAAGTCAATAATCGATGCCTAAAACTTGAATTGTACTACTTCTTACTGGCTATTACATCAACTTAGAAGCTTCATCCGTGTTCTACTATGGTATTTTTAGTGTCTCCGCATACCGCAGCACACGACATAGCTTTGCAGACGATAAGTACAACCGTTTCAGAGAGAAGGGCGGACAATTTGACGATCTGGCTTTAAGTCGATTCGATAACAAAAGACGAAAACGGGCGGATTTCTCAGGTTAATACTACATATTAACACATTTCACATTCTCCCGTGCAACGTTTCTGCTAGTCCTCCTCTCATGCAGATTCGTAAGGTCCTACCTCATGTCCAAGGCTCCAAAGCCGGCTAAAAAGTCAATAATCGATACCTAAAACTTGAATTGTACCACTTCTTACTGGCTATTACATCAACTTAGAAGCTTCATCTGTGTTCTACTATGGTGCTTTTAGTGTCTCTGCATACCGCAGCACGCGACATATCTTTGCAGACTATAAGTACAACCGTTTCAGAGAGACGAGAGGCAAATGTGACGATCTGGCTTTAAGTCGATTCGATAACAACTGACGAAAACAGACGTATTTCTCAGGTTTTTACTACATATGAACACTTTTCACATTCTCTTGTGCAACTCGGCTGCTAGTCCTCCTTTCATGCAGAATCTTAAGGTCGTAGCTCATGTCCAAGGCACCACAGCCAGTTAAAAGTCAATTATCGATAAGTAAAACTTGAATTGTACTACTTCTTACTGGCTATTACATCAAATTAGAAGCTTCATCTGTGTTCTACTATGGTGCTTTTAGTGTCTCCGCATACCGCAGCACGCGACATAGCTTTGCAGACGATAAGTACAACCGTTTCAGAGAGAATAGCGGCCAATATGACGATCTGGCCTTAAGACGATTCGATAACCAATGACGAAAACGTACGGATTTCTCGGGTTTTTAATACATATGAACACTTTTCACATTCTCCCGTGCAATTCGGCTGCTAGTCCTCCTTTCATGCAGAATCTTAAAGTCCTAGCTCATGTCCAAGGCACCAAAGCCAGCTAAAATGTCAATAATCGATATCTAAAATTTCAATTGTACTACTTCTTACTAGCTATTACATCAACTTAGAAGCTTCATCTGTGTTCTACTATGCTGCTTTTAGTGTCTCCGCATACTGCAGCACGCGACATAGCTTTGCAGACGATAAGTGCAAACGTTTCAGAGAGAAAAGCGCCCAATGTGACGATCAGGCTTTAAGTCGATTCGATAACAAACGACGAAAACAGACGGATTTCTCAGGTTTTTACTACATATGAATACTTTTCACATTCAACCGTGCATCTCGGCTGCTATTCCTCCTTACATGCAGAATCTTAAGGTCCTAGCTCACGTGCAAGGCACCAAAGCCAGCCAAAAAGTCAATAATCGATACCTAAAACTTGAATTGTAATACTTCTTACTGGCTATTACATCATCTTAGAAGCTTCATCTGTGTTCTACTAAGGTGCTTTTAGTGTCTCCGAACACCGCAGCACGCGACATAGCTTTGCAGACGATAAGTACAACCGATTCAGAGAGAAGAGCGGCCAATGTGACGATCTGGCTTTAAGTCAATTCCATAACAAATGACGAAAACGGACGGATTTCTCAGGTTTTTACTACATATGAACACTTTCCACATTCTCCCCTGCAAGTCGGCTGGTAGTCCTCCTTTCATGCACAATCTTAAGGTCCTAGCTCATGTCCAAGGCACCAAAGCCAGCTAAAAGTCAATAATCGATGCCCAAATCTTGAATTGTACTACTTCTTACTGGCTATTACATCAACTTAGAAGCTTCATCTGTGTTCTACTATGGTTATTTTAGTGTCTCCGCATACCGCAGCACGCGACATAGCTTTGCAGACGATAAGTACAACCGTTTCAGAGAGAAGAGCGGCCAATGTAACGATCCGGCTTTAAGTCGATACGATAACAAATGACGAAAATGGACGGAATTCTCAGGTTTTTACTACATATGAAAACTTTTCACATCCTCCCGTGGAGCTCGGCTGCTAGTCCTCCTTTCATGCAGAATCTTAAGGTCCTAGCTCATGTCCAAGGCACCGAAGCCAGCTAAAAAGTCAATAATCGATACCTAAAACTAGAGTTGTACTACTTCTTACTGGCTATTACATCAACTTAGAAGCTTCATCTGTGGTCTACTATGGTGCTTTTAGTGTCTCCACATACCGCAGCACTCGACATAGCTTTGCAGACGATAAGTACAACCGTTTCAGAGAGAAGAGCGGCCAATGTGACGATCTGGCTTTAAGACGATTCGATAACCAATGACGAAAACGTACGGATTTCTCGGGTTTTTACTACATATGAACACTTTTCACATTCTCCCGTGCAATTCGGCTGCTAGTCCTCCTTTCATGCAGAATCTTATAGTCCTAGCTCATGTCCAAGGCACCAAAGCCAGCTAAAATATCAATAATAGATATCTAAAATTTCAATTGTACTACTTCTTACTAGCTATTACATCAACTTAGAAGCTTCATCTGTGTTCTACTATGCTGCTTTTAGTGTCTCCGCATACTGCAGCACGCGAAATAGCTTTGCAGACGATAAGTGCAACCGTTTCAGAGAGAAATGCGCCCAATGTGACGATCAGGCTTTAAGTCGATTCGATAACAAACGACGAAAACGGACGGATTTCTCAGGTTTTTACTACATATGAACACTTTTCACATTCTCCCGTGCAACTCGGCTGCTACTCCTCCTTTAATGCAGAATCTTAAGGTCCTATCTCATGTCCAAGGCACCAAAGCCAGCTAAAAAGTCAATAGTCGATACCTAAAACTGGAATTGTACTACTTCTTACTGGCTATTACATCAACTTAGAAGTTTCATCTGTGTTCTACTATGGTGCTTTTAGTGTCTCCACATACCGCAGCACGCGACATAGCTTAGCAGACGATAAGTACAACCGTTTCAGAGAGAAGAGTGGCCAATGTCACGATCTGGCTTTAAGTCGATTCGATAACAAATGACGATAACGAACGGATTTCTCAGGTTTTTACTACATATGAACACTTTTCACATTCTCCCGTGCAACTCGGCTGCTAGTCCTCTTTTCATGCAGAATCTTAAGGTCCTAGCTCATGTGCAAGGCACCAAAGCCAGCTAGAAAGTCAATAATCGGTACCTAAAACTTGAATTTTACTACTTCTTACTGGCTATTACATCAACTTAGAAGCTTCATCTGTGTTCTACTGTGGTGCTTTTAGTGTCTCCGCATACCGCAACACGCGATATAGCTTTGCAGACTATAAGTACAACCGTTTCAGAGAGAAGAGCGGCCCATGTGACGATCTGGCTTTAAGTCGAATCGATAACAAATGACGAAAACGGACGTATTTCTCAGGGTTTTACTACATATGAACTCTTTTCACATTCTCCCGTGCAACTAGGCTGCTACTCCTCCTTACATGCAGAATCTTAAGGTCCTAGCTCATGTCCAAGGCACCAAAGCCAGCTAAAAAGTCAATAATCGATACCTAAAACTTGAATTGTACTACCTCTTACTAGCTATTACATCAACTTAGAAGCTTCATCTGTGTTCTACTATGGTGCTTTTAGTGTCTCCACATACCGCAACACAAGACATAGCTTTGCAGACGATAAGTACAACCGTTTCAGAGAGAAGAGCAGCCAATGTGACGATCTGGTTTTAAGACGAATCGATAACCAATGACGAAAACGTACGGATTTCTCACGTTTTTACTACAATCGAACACTTTTCACATTCTCCCGTACAACTCGGCTGCTAGTCCTTCTTTCATGCAGAATCTTAAGGTCCTAGCTCATGTCCAAGGCACCAAAGCCAGCTACAAAGTCAATAATCGATACCTAAAACTTGAATTGTACTACATCTTACTGGCTATTACATCAACTTAGAAGCTTCATCTGTGTTCTACTATGGTGCTTTTACTGGCTCTGCATACCGCAGCACGCGACATAGCTTTGCAGACTATAAGTTCAACCGTTTCAGAGAGAAGAGCGGCAAATGTGACGATCTGTCTTTAAGTCGATTCGATAACAACTGACGAAAACAGACGTATTTCTCAGGTTTTTACTACATATGAACACTTTTCACATTCTCCCGTGCAACTCGGCTGCTAGTCCTCCTTTAATGCAGAATCGTAAGGTCGTAGCTCATGTCCAAGGCACCAAAGCCAGCTAAAAAGTCAATAGTCGATACCTAAAACTGGAATTGTACTACTTCTTACTGGCTATTACATCAAATTAGAAGCTTCATCTGTGTTCTACTATGGTGCTTTTAGTGTCTCCGCATACAGCAGCACGCGACATAGCTTTGCAGACGATAAGTACAACCGTTTCAGAGAGAAGAGCGGCCAATGTGACGATCTGGTTTTAAGACGATTCGATAACCAATGACGAACACGTACGGATTTCTCAGGTTTTTACTACATACGAACACTTTTCACATTCTCCCGTACAACTCGGCTGCTAGTCCTTCTTTCATGCAGAATCTTAAGGTCCTAGCTAATGTCCAAGGCAGCACAGCCAGCTAAAAAGTCAATAATCGATAAGTAAAACTTGAATTGTACTACTTCTTACTGGCTATTACATCAAATTAGAAGCTTCATCTGTGTTCTACAATGGTGCTTTTATTGTCTCCGCAAACCGCAGCACGCGACGTAGCTTTCAGACGATAAGTACAACCGTTTCAGGGAGAAGAGCTGCCAATGTGACGATCTGGCTTTAAGTCGATTCGATAACAAATGACGAAAACGGACGGGTT
The DNA here is from genome assembly GCF_023897955.1 of Schistocerca gregaria. NCBI lineage: Eukaryota > Metazoa > Arthropoda > Insecta > Orthoptera > Acrididae > Schistocerca > Schistocerca gregaria. The sequence goes on along the minus strand of NW_026061860.1, from coordinate 2,263,457 downwards.
TCTCAGGTTTTTACTACATATGAACACTTTTCACATTCTCCCGTGCAACTTGGCTGCAAGTCCTCCTTTCATGCAGATTCTTAAGGTCCTAGCTCATGTCCAAGGCACCAAAGCCAGCTAAAAAGTCAATAATCAATATATAAAATTTAAATTGTACTACTTCTTACTAGCTATTACATCAACTTAGAAGCTTCATCTGTGTTCTACTATGGTGCTTTTAGTGTCTCCACATACCGCAGCACGCGACATAGCTTTGCAGACGATAAGTACAACCGTTTCAGAGAGAAGAGCGGCCAATGTGACGATCTGGCTTTAAGTCGATTCGATAACAAATGACGAAAACGGACGAATTTCTCAGGTTTTTACTACATATGAACACCTTTCACATTCTCCCGTGCAACTCGGCTGCTAGTCCTCCTTTCATACAGAATCTTAAGGTTCTAGCCCATGTCCAAGGCACCAAAGCCAGCTAAAAGTCAATAATCGATGCCTAAAACTTGAATTGTACTACTTCTTACTGGCTATTACATCAACTTAGAAGCTTCATCCGTGTTCTACTATGGTATTTTTAGTGTCTCCGCATACCGCAGCACACGACATAGCTTTGCAGACGATAAGTACAACAGTTTCAGAGAGAAGGGCGGACAATGTGACGATCTGGCTTTTAGTCGATTCGATAACAAAAGACGAAAACGGACGGATTTCTCAGGTTAATACTACATATTAACACATTTCACATTCTCCCGTGCAACGTTTCTGCTAGTCCTCCTCTCATGCAGATTCGTAAGGTCCTAGCTCATGTCCAAGGCTCCAAAGCCGGCTAAAAAGTCAATAATCGATACCTAAAACTTGAATTGTACCACTTCTTACTGGCTATTACATCAACTTAGAAGCTTCATCTGTGTTCTACTATGGTGCTTTTAGTGTCTCTGCATACCGCAGCACGCGACATATCTTTGCAGACTATAAGTACAACCTTTTCAGAGAGACGAGTGGCAAATGTGACGATCTGGCTTTAAGTCGATTCGATAACAACTGACGAAAACAGAGGTATTTCTCAGGTTTTTACTACATATGAACACTTTTCACATTCTCTTGTGCAACTCGGCTGCTAGTCCTCCTTTCATGCAGAATCTTAAGGTCGTAGCTCATGTCCAAGGCACCACAGCCAGCTAAAAAGTCAATAATCGATAAGTAAAACTTGAATTGTACTACTTCTTACTGGCTATTACATCAAATTAGAAGCTTCATCTGTGTTCTACTATGGTGCTTTTAGTGTCTCCGCATACCGCAGCACGCGACATAGCTTTGCAGACGATAAGTACAACCGTTTCAGAGAGAAGAACGGCCAATGTGACGATCTGGCCTTAAGACGATTCGATAACCAATGACAAAAACGTACGGATTTCTCGGGTTTTTACTACATATGAACACTTTTCACATTCTCCCGTGCAATTCGGCTGCTAGTCCTCCTTTCATGCAGAATCTTAAAGTCCTAGCTCATGTCCAAGGCACCAAAGCCAGATAAAATGTCAATAATCGATATCTAAATTTTCAATTGTACTACTTCTTACTAGCTATTACATCAACTTAGAAGCTTTATCTGTGTTCTACTATGCTGCTTTTAGTGTCTCCGCATACTGCAGCACGCGACATAGCTTTGCAGACGATAAGTGCAACCGTTTCAGAGAGAAAAGCGCCCAATGTGACGATCAGGCTTTAAGTCGATTCGATAACAAACGACGAAAACGGACGGATTTCTCAGGTTTTTACTACATATGAACACTTTTCACATTCTCCGGTGCAACTCGGCTGCTAGTCCTCCTTTCATGCAGAATCGTAAGGTCGTAGCTCATGTCCAAGGCACCACAGCCAGCTACAAAGTCAATAATCGATACCTAAAACTTGAATTGTACTACATCTTACTGGCTATTACATCAACTTAGAAGCTTCATCTGTGTTCTACTATGGTGCTTTTACTGGCTCTGCATAAAGCAGCACGCGACATAGCTTTGCAGACTATAAGTTCAACCGTTTCAGAGAGAAGAGCGGCAAATGTGACGATCTGTCTTTAAGTCGATTCGATAACAACTGACGAAAAGAGACGTATTTCTCACGTTTTTACTACATATGAACACTTTTCACATTCTCTGGTGCAACTCGGCGGCTAGTCCTCCTTTCATGCAGAATCGTAAGGTCGTAGCTCATGTCCAAGGCACCACAGCCAGCTAAAAAGTCAATAATCGATACCTAAAACTAGAATTGTACTACTTCTTACTGGCTATTACATCAAATTAGAAGCTTCATCTGTGTTCTACTATGGTGCTTTTAGTGTCTCCGCATACCGCAGCACGCGACATAGCTTTGCAGACGATAAGTACAACCGTTGCAGAGAGAAGAGCAGCCAATGTGACGATCTGGCATTAAGACGAAACGATAACCAATGACGAAAACGTACGGATTTCTCAGGTTTTTACAACATACGAACACTTTTCACATTCTCCCGTACAACTCGGCTGCTAGTCCTTCTTTCATGCAGAATCTTAAGGTCCTAGCTCATGTCCAAGGCACCAAAGCCAGCTACAAAGTCAATAATCGATACCTAAAACTTGAATTTTACTACATCTTACTGGCTATTACATCAACTTAGAAGCTTCATCTGTGTTCTACTATGGTGCTTTTAGTGTCTCTGCATACCGCAGCACGCGACATAGCTTGGCAGACTATAAGTACAACCGTTTCAGAGAGAAGAGCGGCAAATGTGACGATCTGGCTTTAAGTCGATTCGATAACAACTGACGAAAACAGACGTATTTCTCAGGTTTCTACTACATATGAACACTTTTCACATTCTCCTGTGCAACTCGGCTGCTAGTCCTCCTTTCATGCAGATTCTTAAGGTCCTAGCTCATGTCCAAGACACCAAAGCCAGCTAAAAAGTCAATAATCGATATATAAAATTTAAATTGTACTACTTCTTACTAGCTATTACATTAACTTAGAAGCTTCATCTGTGTTCTACTATGGTGCTTTTAGTGTCTCCACATACAACAGCACGCGACATAGCTTTGCAGACGATAAGTACAACCGTTTCAGAGAGAAGAGCGGCCAATGTGACGATCTGGCTTTAAGTCGATTCGATAACAAATGAAGAAAACGGACGGATTTCTCAGGTTTTTACTACATATGAACACCTTTCACATTCTCCCGTGCAACTCGGCTGCTAGTCCTCCTTTCATACAGAATCTTAAGGTCCTAGCTCATGTCCAAGATACCAAAGCCAGCTAAAAGTCAATAATCGATGCCAAAAACTTGAATTGTACTACTTCTTACTGGCTATTACATCAACTTAGAAGCTTCATCCGTGTTCTACTATGGTATTTTTAGTGTCTCCGCATACCGCAGCACACGACATAGCTTTGCAGACGATAAGTACAACCGTTACAGAGAGAAGGGCGGACAATGTGACGATCTAGCTTTAAGTCGATTCGATAACAAAAGAAGAAAACGGACGGATTTCTCAGGTTAATACTACATATTAACACATTTCACATTCTCCTGTGCAACGTTTCTGCTAGTCCTCCTCTCATGCAGATTCGTAAGGTCCTAGCTCATGTCCAAGGCTCCAAAGCCAGCTAAAAAGTCAATAATCGATACCTAAAACTTGAATTGTACCACTTCTTACTGGCTATTACATCAACTTAGAAGCTTCATCTGTGTCCTACTATGGTGATTTTAGTGTCTCCGCATACCACAGCATGCGACATAGCTTTGCAGACGATAAGTACAACCGTTTCATAGAGAAGAGCGGCCAATGTGACGATCTGGCTTTAAGTCGATTCGATAACAAATGACGAAAACGTACGGATTTCTCAGGTTTTTACTACATATGAACACTTTTCACATTCTCCCGTGCAACTCGGCTGCTAGTCCTCCTTTCATGCCGAATCTTAAGGTCCTAGCTCATGTCCAAGGCACCAAATCCAGCTAAAAAGTCAATAATCGATGCCCAAATCTTGAATTGTACTACTTCTTACTGGCCATTACATCAACTTAGAAGCTTCATCTGTGTTCTACTATGGTTATTTTAGTGTCTCCGCATACAGCAGCACGCGACATAGCTTTGCAGACGATAAGTACAACCGTTTCAGAGAGAAGAGCGGCCAATGTGACGATCCGGCTTTAAGTCGATTCGATAACAAATGACGAAAAAGGACGGATTTCTCAGGTTTTTACTACATATGAAAACTTTTCACATCCTCCCGTGCAGTTCGGCTGCTAGTCCTCCTTTCATGCAGAATCTTAAGGTCCTAGCTCATGTCCAAGGCACCAAAGCCTCCTAAAAAGTCAATAATCGATACCTAAAACCTGAGTTGTACTACTTCTTACTGGCTATTACATCAACTTAGAAGCTTCATCTGTGTTCCACCATGGTGCTTTTAGTGTCTCCACATACCGCAGCACGAGACATAGCTTTGCAGACGATAAGTACAACCGTTTCAGAGAGAAGAGCGGCCAATGTGACGATCTGGCTTTAGGTCGATTCGATAACAAATGACGAAAACGGAAGGATTTCTCAGGTTTTTAACACATATGAACACTTTTCATATTCTCGCAGGCAAGTCAGCTGCTAGTCCTCCTTTCATGCAGAATCTTAAGGTCCTAGCTCATGTCCAAGGCACCAAAGCCAGCTAAAAAGTCAATAATCGATACCTAAAACCTGAGTTGTACTACTTCTCACTGGCTATTACATCAACTTAGAAGCTTCATCTGTGTTCCACCATGGTGCTTTTAGTGTCTCCACATACCGCAGCACGAGACATAGCTTTGCAGACGATAAGTACAACCGTTTCAGAGAGAAGAGCGGCCAATGTCACGATCTGGCTTTAGGTCGATTCGATAACAAATGACGAAAACGGAAGGATTTCTCAGGTTTTTAATACATATGAACACTTTTCATATTCTCGCAGGAAAGTCAGCTGCTAGTCCTCCTTTCATGCAGAATCTTAAGGTCCTAGCTCATGTCCAAGGCACCAAAGCCAGCTAAAAAGTCAATAATCGATACCTGAAACTTGAATTGTACCACCTCTTACTGGCTATTACATCAACTTAGAAGCTTCATCTGTGTTCTACTATGGTGCTTTTAGTGTCTCCACATACCGCAGCACTCGACATAGCTTTGCAGACGATAAGTACAACCGTTTCAGAGAGAAGAGCGGCCAATGTGACGACCTGGCTTTAAGATGATTCGATAACCAATGACGAAAACGTACGGATTTCTTGGGTTTTTACTACATATGAACACTTTTCACATTCTCCCATGCAACTCGGCTGCTAGTCCTCCTTTCATGCAGAATCTTAAGGTCCTAGCTCATGTCCAAGGCACCAAAGCCAGCTAAAAAGTCAATAATCGATATCTACAATTTCAATTGTACTACTTCTTACTAGCTATTACATCATCTTAGAAGCTTCATCTGTGTTCTACTATGGTGCTTTTAGTGTCTCCGCAAACCGCAGCACGCGACATAGTTTTCAGACGATAAGTACAACCGTTTCAGAGAGAAGAGCGGCCAATGTGACGATCTGGCTTTAAGTCGATTCGATAACAAATGACGAAAACGGACGGGTTTCTCAGGCTTTTACTACATGTGAACACTTTTCACATTCTCCCGTGCAACTCGGCTGCTAGTCCTCCTTTCATGCAGATTCTTAAGGTCCTACCTCATGTCCAAGGCACCAAAGCTAGCTAAAAAGTCAATAATCGATATATAAAATTTAAATTGTACTACTTCTTACTAGCTATTACATCAACTTAGAAGCTTCATCTGTGTTCTACTATGGTGCTTTTAGTGTCTCCACATACCGCAGCACGCGACATAGCTTTGCAGACGATAAGTACAACCGTTTCAGAGAGAAGGGTGGACAATGTGACGATCTGGCTTTAAGTCGATTCGATAACAAAAGACGAAAACGGACCGATTTCTCAGGTTAATACTACATATTAACACATTTCACATTCTCCCGTGCAACTTTTCTGCTAGTCCTCCTCTCATGCAGATTCGTAAGGTCCAAGCTCATGTCCAAGGCACCAAAGCCAGCTAAAAAGTCAATAATCGATACCTAAAACTTGAATTGTACCACTTCTTACTGGCTATTACATCAACTTAGAAGCTTCATCTGTGTCCTACTATGGTGATATTAGTGTCTCCGCATACCACAGCATGCGACATAGCTTTGCAGACGATAAGTACAACCGTTTCAGAGAGAAGAGCGGCCAATGTGACGATCTGGCTGTATGTCGATTCGATAACAAATGACGATAACGGACGGATTTCTCAGGTTTTTACTACATATGAACACTTTTCTCATTCTCCCGTGCAACTCGGCTGCTAGTCCTCCTTTCATACAGAATCTTAAGGTCCTAGCTCATGTCCAAGGCACCAAAGCCAGCTAAAAAGTCAATAATCAATGCCCAAGTCTTGAATTGTAGTACTTCTTACTGGCTATTACATCAACTTAGAAGCTTCATCTGTGTTCTACTATGGTTTTTTAGTGTCTCCGCATACCGCAGCACGCGACATAGCTTTGCAGACGATAAGTACAACCGTTTCAGAGAGAAGAGCGGCCAATGTCACGATCTGGCTTTAGGTCGATTCGATAACAAATGACGAAAACGGAAGGATTTCTCAGGTTTTTACTACATATGAACACTTTTCATATTCTCCCAGGCAAGTCAGCTGCTAGTCCTCCTTTCATGCAGAATCTTAAGGTCCTAGCTCATGTCCAAGGCACCAAAGCCAGATAAAAAGTCAATAATCGATACATAAAACTTGAATTGTACTACCTCTTACTGGCTATTACATCAACTTAGAAGCTTCATCTGTGTTCTACTATGGTGCTTTTAGTGTCTCCACATCCCGCAGCACTCGACATAGCTTTGCAGACGATAAGTACAACCGTTTCAGAGAGAAGAGCGGCCAATGAGACGATCTGGCCATAAGACGATTCGATAACCAATGACGAAAACGGACGGATTTGTCAGGTTAATACTACATATTAACACATTTCACATTCTCCCGTGCAACTTTTCTGCTAGTCCTCCTCTCATGCAGATTCGTAAGGTCCTAGCTCATGTCCAAGGCACCAAACCCAGCTAAAAAGTCAATAATCGATACCTAAAACTTGAATTGTACCACTTCTTACTGGCTATTACATCAACTTAGAAGCTTCATCTGTGTCCTACTATGGTGATTTTAGTGTCTCCGCATACCTCAGCATGCGACATAGCTTTGCAGACGATAAGTACAACCGTTTCAGAGAGAAGAGCGGCCAATGTGACGATCTGGCTTTAAGTCGATTCGATAACAAATGACGAAAACGGACGGATTTCTCATTTTTTTACTACATATGAACACTTTTCACATTCTCCCGTGCAGCTCGGCTGCTAGTCCTCCTTTCATGCCGAATCTTAAGGTCCTAGCTCATGTCCAAGGCACCAAAGCCAGCTACAAAGTCAATAATCGATACCTAAAACTTGAGTTGTACTACTTCTTACTGGCTATTACATCAACTTAGAAGCTTCATCTGTGTTCCACAATGGTGCTTTTAGTGTCTCCACATACCGCAGCACGAGACATAGCTTTGCAGACGATAAGTACAACCGTTTCAGAGAGAAGAGCGGCCAATGCCACGATCTGGCTTTAGGTCGATTCGATAACAAATGACGAAAACAGAAGGATTTCTCAGGTTTTTACTACATATAAACACTTTTCATATTCTCCCAGGCAAGTCAGCTGCTAGTCCTCCTTTCGTGCAGAATCTTAAGGTCGTAGCTCATATCCAAGGCACGAAAGCCAGCTAAAAAGTCAATAATCGATACCTAAAACTTGAATTGTACTACCTCTTACTGGCTATTACATCAACTTAGAAGCTTCATCTGTGTTCTACTATGGTGCTTTTAGTGTCTCCACATACCGCAGCACTCGACCTAGCTTTGCAGACGATAAGTACAACCGTTTCAGAGAGAAGAGCGGCCAATGTGACGACCTGGCTTTAAGACGATTCGATAGCCAATGACGAAAACGTACGGATTTCTTGGGTTTTTACTACATATGGACACTCTTCACATTCTCCCGTGCAACTCGGCTGCTAGTCCTCCTTTCATGCAGAATCTTAAGGTCCTAGCTCATGTCCAAGGCACCAAAGCCAGCTAAAAAGTAAATAATCGATATCTAAAATTTCAATTGTACTACTTCTTACTAGCTATTACATCAACTTAGAAGCTTCATCTGTGTTCTACTATGCTGCTTTTAGTGTCTCCGCATACTGCAGCACGCGACATAGCTTTGCAGACGATAAGTGCAACCGTTTCAGAGAGAAGGGCGCCCAATGTGACGATCAGGCTTTAGGTCGATTCGATAACAAACGACGAAAACGGACGGATTTCTCAGGTTTTTACTAGATATGAACACTTTTCACATTCTCCCGTGCAACTCAGCTGCTAGCCCTCCTTACATGCAGAATCTTAAGGTCCTAGCTCATGTGCAAGGCTCCAAAGCCAGCTAAAAAGTCAATAATCGATACCTAAAACTGGTATTGTACTAATTCTTACTGGCTATTACATCATCTTAGAAGCTTCATCTGTGTTCTACTATGGTGCTTTTAGTGTCTCCGCAAACCGCAGCACGCGACATAGCTTTCAGACGATTTGTACAACCGTTTCAGAGAGAAGAGCGGCCAATGTGACGATCTGGCTTTAAGTCGATTCGATAACAAATGACGAAAACGGACGGATTTCTCATGTTTTTACTACATATGAACACTTTTCACATTCTCCCGTGCAACTCGGCTGCTAGTCCTCCTTTCATACAGAATCTTAAGGTCCTAGCTCATGTCCAAGGCACCAAAGCCAGCTAAAAGTCAATAATCGATGCCTAAAACGTGAATTGTACTACTTCTTACTGGCTATTACATCAACTTAGAAGCTTCATCCGTGTTCTACTATGCTATTTTTAGTGTCTCCGCATACCGCAGCACACGACATAGCTTTGCAGACGATAAGTACAACCGTTTCAGAGAGAAGGGCGGACAATGTGACGATCTGGCTTTAAGTCGATTCGATAACAAAAGACGAAAACGGACGGATTTCTCAGGTTAATACTACATATTAACACATTTCACATTCTCCCGTGCAACTTTTCTGCTAGTCCTCCTCTCATGCAGATTTGTAAGGTCCTAGCTCATGTCCAAGGCACCAAAGCCAGCTAAAAAGTCAATAATCGATACCTAAAACTTGAATTGTACCACTTCTTACTGGCTATTACATCAACTTAGAAGCTTCATCTGTGTCCTACTATGGTGATTTTAGTGTCTCTGCATACCACAGCATGCGACATAGCTTTGCAGACGATAAGTACAACCGTTTCAGAGAGAAGAGCGGCCAATGTGACGATCTGGCTTTAAGTCGGTCCGATAACAAATGACGAAAACGGACGGATTTCTCAGGTTTTTACTACATATGAACACTTTTCACATCCTCCCGTGAAAGCTCGGCTGCTAGTCCTCCTTTCATGCAGAATCTTAAGGTCCTAGCTCATGTCCAAGGCACCAAAGCCAGCTAAAAAGTCAATAATCGATACCTAAAACTTGAGTTGTTCTACTTCTTACTGGCTATTACATCAACCTAGAAGCTTCATCTGTGTTCCACTAAGGTGCTTTTAGTGTCTCCACAATCCGCAGCACGCGACATCGCTTTGCAGACGATAAGTACAACCGTTTCAGAGAGAAGAGCTTCCAATGTGACGATCTGGCTTTAAGTCGATTCGATAACAAATGACGAAAACGGACGGATTTCTCATGTTTTTACTACATATGAACACCTTTCACATTCTCCCGTGCAACTCGGCTGCTAGTCCTCCTTTCATACAGAATCTTAAGGTCCTAGCTCATGTCCAAGGCACCAAAGCCAGCTAAAAGTCAATAATCGATGCCTAAAACTTGAATTGTTCTACTTCTTACTGGCTATTACATCAACTTAGAAGCTTCATCCGTGTTCTACTATGGTATTTTTAGTGTCTCCGCATACCGCAGCACACGACATAGCTTTGCAGACGATAAGTACAACCGTTTCAGAGAGAAGGGCGGACAATGTGACGATCTGGCTTTAAGTCGATTCGATAACAAAAAACGAAAACGGACGGATTTCTCGGGTTAATACTACATATTAACACATTTCACATTCTCCCGTGAAACTTTTCTGCTAGTCCTCCTCTCATGCAGATTCGTAAGGTCCTAGCTCATGTCCAAGGCACCAAAGCCAGCTAAAATTCAATGATCGATACCTAAAACTTGAATTGTACCACTTCTTACTTGCTATTACATCAACTTAGAAGCTTCATCTGTGTCCTACTATGGTGATTTTAGTGTCTCTGCATACCACAGCATGCGATATAGCTTTGCAGACGATAAGTACAGCCGGTTCAGAGAGAAGAGCGGCCAATGTGACGATCTGGCTTTAAGTCGGTCCGATAACAAATGACGAAAACGGACGGATTTCTCAGGTTTTTACTACATATGAACACATTTCACATCCTCCCGTGAAAGCTCGGCTTCTAGTCCTCCTTTCATGCAGAATCTTAAGGTCCTAGCTCATGTCCAAGGCACCAAAGCCAGCTACAAAGTCAATAATCGATACCTAAAACTTGAGTTGTACTACTTCTTACTGGCTATTACATCAACTTAGAAGCTTCATCTGTGTTCCACTATGGTGCTTTTAGTGTCTCCACATACCGCAGCACGAGACATAGCTTTGCAGACGATAAGTACAACCGTTTCAGAGAGAAGAGCGGCCAATGCCACGATCTGGCTTTAGGTCGATTCGATAACAAATGACGAAAACAGAAGGATTTCTCAGGTTTTTACTACATATAAACACTTTTCATATTCTCCCAGGCAAGTCAGCTGCTAGTCCTCCTTTCGTGCAGAATCTTAAGGTCGTAGCTCATGTCCAAGGCACGAAAGCCAGCTAAAAAGTCAATAATCGATACCTAAAACTTGAATTGTACTACCTCTTACTGGCTATTACATCAACTTAGAAGCTTCATCTGTGTTCTACTATGGTGCTTTTAGTGTCTCCACATACCGCAGCACTCGACCTAGCTTTGCAGACGATAAGTACAACCGTTTCAGAGAGAAGAGCGGCCAATGTGACGACCTGGCTTTAAGACGATTCGATAGCCAATGACGAAAACGTACGGATTTCTTGGGTTTTTACTACTTATGGACACTTTTCACATTCTCCCGTGCAACTCGGCTGCTAGTCCTCCTTTCATGCAGAATCTTAAGGTCCTAGCTCATGTCCAAGGCACCAAAGCCAGCTAAAAAGTAAATAATCGATATCTAAAATTTCAATTGTACTACTTCTTACTAGCTATTACATCAACTTAGAAGCTTCATCTGTGTTCTACTATGCTGCTTTTAGTGTCTCCGCATACTGCAGCACGCGACATAGCTTTGCAGACGATAAGTGCAACCGTTTCAGAGAGAAGGGCGCCCAATGTGACGATCAGGCTTTAGGTCGATTCGATAACAAACGACGAAAACGGACGGATTTCTCAGGTTTTTACTAGATATGAACACTTTTCACATTCTCCCGTGCAACTCAGCTGCTAGCCCTCCTTACATGCAGAATCTTAAGGTCCTAGCTCATGTGCAAGGCTCCAAAGCCAGCTAAAAAGTCAATAATCGATACCTAAAACTGGTATTGTACTAATTCTTACTGGCTATTACATCATCTTAGAAGCTTCATCTGTGTTCTACTATGGTGCTTTTAGTGTCTCCGCAAACCGCAGCACGCGACATAGCTTTCAGACGATTTGTACAACCGTTTCAGAGAGAAGAGCTTCCAATGTGACGATCTGGCTTTAAGTCGATTCGATAACAAATGACGAAAACGGACGGATTTCTCATGTTTTTACTACATATGAACACTTTTCACATTCTCCCGTGCAACTCGGCTGCTAGTCCTCCTTTCATACAGAATCTTAAGGTCCTAGCTCATGTCCAAGGCACCAAAGCCAGCTAAAAAGTCAATAATCGATATCTAAAATTTAAATTGTACTACTTCTTACTAGCTATTACATCAACTTAGAAGCTTCATCTGTGTTCTACTATGGTGCTTTTAGTGTCTCCACATACCGCAGCACGCGACATCGCTTTGCAGACGATAAGTACAACCGTTTCAGAGAGAAGAGCTTCCAATGTGACGATCTGGCTTTAAGTCGATTCGATAACAAATGACGAAAACGGACGGATTTCTCATGTTTTTACTACATATGAACACTTTTCACATTCTCCCGTGCAACTCGGCTGCTAGTCCTCCTTTCATACAGAATCTTAAGGTCCTAGCTCATGTCCAAGGCACCAAAGCCAGCTAAAAGTCAAAAATCGACGCCTAAAACGTGAATTGTACTACTTCTTACTGGCTATTACATCAACTTAGAAGCTTCATCCGTGTTCTACTATGCTATTTTTAGTGTCTCCGCATACCGCAGCACACGACATAGCTTTGCAGACGATAAGTACAACCGTTTCAGAGAGAAGGGCGGACAATGTGACGATCTGGCTTTAAGTCGATTCGATAACAAAAGACGAAAACGGACTGATTTCTCAGGTTAATACTACATATTAACACATTTCACATTCTCCCGTGCAACTTTTCTGCTAGTCCTCCTCTCATGCAGATTTGTAAGGTCCTAGCTCATGTCCAAGGCACCAAAGCCAGCTAAAAAGTCAATAATCGATACCTAAAACTTGAATTGTACCACTTCTTACTGGCTATTACATCAACTTAGAAGCTTCATCTGTGTCCTACTATGGTGATTTTAGTGTCTCTGCATACCACAGCATGCGACATAGCTTTGCAGACGATAAGTACAACCGTTTCAGAGAGAAGAGCGGCCAATGTGACGATCTGGCTTTAAGTCGGTCCGATAACAAATGACGAAAACGGACGGATTTCTCAGGTTTTTACTACATATGAACACTTTTCACATCCTCCCGTGAAAGCTCGGCTGCTAGTCCTCCTTTCATGCAGAATCTTAAGGTCCTAGCTCATGTCCAAGGCACCAAAGCCAGCTAAAAAGTCAATAATCGATACCTAAAACTTGAGTTGTTCTACTTCTTACTGGCTATTACATCAACCTAGAAGCTTCATCTGTGTTCCACTAAGGTGCTTTTAGTGTCTCCACATACCGCAGCACGCGACATCGCTTTGCAGACGATAAGTACAACCGTTTCAGAGAGAAGAGCTTCCAATGTGACGATCTGGCTTTAAGTCGATTCGATAACAAATGACGAAAACGGACGGATTTCTCATGTTTTTACTACATATGAACACTTTTCACATTCTCCCGTGCAACTCGGCTGCTAGTCCTCCTTTCATACAGAATCTTAAGGTCCTAGCTCATGTCCAAGGCACCAAAGCCAGCTAAAAGTCAATAATCGATGCCTAAAACTTGAATTGTTCTACTTCTTACTGGCTATTACATCAACTTAGAAGCTTCATCCGTGTTCTACTATGGTATTTTTAGTGTCTCCGCATACCGCAGCACACGACATAGCTTTGCAGACGATAAGTACAACCGTTTCAGAGAGAAGGGCGGACAATGTGACGATCTGGCTTTAAGTCGATTCGATAACAAAAGACGAAAACGGACGGATTTCTCGGGTTAATACTACATATTAACACATTTCACATTCTCCCGTGAAACTTTTCTGCTAGTCCTCCTCTCATGCAGATTCGTAAGGTCCTAGCTCATGTCCAAGGCACCAAAGCCAGCTAAAAAGTCAATGATCGATACCTAAAACTTGAATTGTACCACTTCTTACTTGCTATTACATCAACTTAGAAGCTTCATCTGTGTCCTACTATGGTGATTTTAGTGTCTCTGCATACCACAGCATGCGATATAGCTTTGCAGACGATAAGTACAGCCGGTTCAGAGAGAAGAGCGGCCAATGTGACGATCTGGCTTTAAGTCGGTCCGATAACAAATGACGAAAACGGACGGATTTCTCAGGTTTTTACTACATATGAACACATTTCACATCCTCCCGTGAAAGCTCGGCTTCTAGTCCTCCTTTCATGCAGAATCTTAAGGTCCTAGCTCATGTCCAAGGCACCAAAGCCAGCTAAAAAGTCAATAATCGATACCTAAATCTTGAGTTGTACTACTTCTTACTGGCTATTACATCAACCTAGAAGCTTCATCTGTGTTCCACTATGGTGCTTTTAGTGTCTCCACGTACCGCAGCACGAGACATAGCTTAGCAGACGATAAGTACAACCGTTTCAGAGAAAAGAGCGGCCAATGTCACGATCTGGCTTTAGGTCGATTCGATAACAAATCTACATCTACATGACTACTCTGCAATTCACATTTAAGTGCTTGGCAGAGGGTTCATCGAACCACAATCATACTATCTCTCTACTATTCCACTCCCGAACAGCGAGCGGGAAAAACGAACACCTAAACCTTTCTGTTCGAGCTCTGATTTCTCTTATTTTATTTTGATGATCATTCCTACCTATGTAGGTTGGGCTCAACAAAATATTTTCGCATTCGGAAGAGAAAGTTGGTGACTGAAATTTCGTAAAAAGGTCTCGCCGCGACGAAAAACGTCTATGCTGTAATGACTTCCATCCCAACTCGTGTATCATATCTGCCACACTCTCTCCCCTATAACGCGATAATACAAAACGAGCTGCCCTTCTTTGCACCCTCTCGATGTCCTCCGTCAATCCCACCTGGTAAGGATCCCACACCGCGCAGCAATATTCTAACAGAGGACGAACGAGTGTAGTGTAAGCTGTCTCTTTAGTGGACTTGTTGCATCTTCTAAGTGTCCTGCCAATGAAACGCAACCTTTGGCTCGCCTTCCCGACAATATTATCTATGTGGTCCTTCCAACTGAAGTTGTTTGTAATTTTAACACCCAGGTACTTAGTTGAATTGACAGCCTTGAGAATTGTACTATTTATCGAGTAATCGAATTCCAACGGATTTCTTTTGGAACTCATGTGGATCATCTCACACTTTTCGTTATTTAGCGTCAACTGCCACCTGACACACCATACAGCAATCTTTTCTAAATCGCTTTGCAGCTGATACTGGTCTTCGGATGACCTTACTAGACGGTAAATTACAGCATCATCTGCGAACAACCTAAGAGAACTGCTCAGATTGTCACCCAGGTCATTTATATAGATCAGGAACAGTAGAGGTCCCAGGACGCTTCCCTGGGGAACACCTGATATCACTTCAGTTTTACTCGATGATTTGCCGTCTATTACTACGAACTGCGACCTTCCTGACAGGAAATCACGAATCCAGTCGCACAACTGAGACGATACCCCATAGCTCCGCAGCTTGATTAGAAGTCGCTTGTGAGGAACGGTGTCAAAAGCTTTCCGGAAATCTAGAAATACGGAATCAACTTGAGATCCCCTGTCGATAGCGGCCATTACTTCGTGCGAATAAAGAGCTAGCTGCGTTGCACAAGAGCGATGTTTTCTGAAGCCATGCTGATTACGTGTCAATAGATCGTTCCCTTCGAGGTGATTCATAATGTTTGAATACAGTATATGCTCCAAAACCCTACTGCAAACCGACGTCAATGATATAGGTCTGTAGTTAAATGGATTACTCCTACTACCCTTCTTGAACACTGGTGCGACCTGCGCAATTTTCCAATCTGTAGGTACAGATCTATCGGTGAGCGAGCGGTTGTATATGAGTGCTAAGTAGGGAGCTATAGTATCAGCGCAATCTGAAAGGAACCTAATCGGTATACAATCTGGACCTGAAGACTTGCCCGTATCAAGCGATTTGAGTTGCTTCGCAACCCCTAAGGTATCTACTTCTAAGAAACTCATGCTAGCAGATGTTCGTGTTTCAAATTCTGGAATATTCCATTCGTCTTCCCTGGTGAAGGAATTTCGGAAAACTGCGTTCAATAACTCCGCTTTAGCGGCGCAGTCGTCGATAACAGTACCATCGGCACTGCGCAGCGAAGGTATTGACTGCGTCTTGCCGCTTGTGTACTTTACATACGACCAGAATTTCTTCGGATTTTCTACCAAATTTCGAGACAATGTTTCGTTGTGGAACCTATTAAAGGCATCTCGCATCGAAGTACGTGCCAAATTTCGCGCGTCTGTAAATTTTAGCCCATCTTCAGGATTTCGCGTTCTTCTGAACTTCGCATGCTTTTTCCGTTGCCTCTGCAACAGCGTTCGGACCTTTTTTGTGTACCACGGGGGATCCGTTCCATCTCTTACCAATTTATGAGGTATGAATCTCTCAATTGCTGTTGCTACTATATCTTTGAATTTGAGCCACATCTCGTCTACATTCGCATAGTCAGTTCGGAAGGAATGGAAATTGTCTTTTAGGAAGGCTTCTAGTGGTACTTTATCCGCTTTTTTAAATAAAATTATTTTGCGTTTGTTTCTGATGGATTTGGAAGATATGGTATTGAGCCTAGCTACAATGACCTTGTGATCACTAATCCCTGTATCAGTCATGATGCTCTCTATCAGCTCTGGATTGTTTGTGGCCAAGAGGTCAAGTGTGTTATCGCAACCATTTACAATTCGCGTGGGTTCGTGGACTAACTGCTCTAAATAATTTTCGGAGAATGCATTTAGGACAATCTCGGAAGACGTTTTGTGCCTACCACCGGTTTTGAACAAGTATTTTTGCCAACATACCGAGGGTAGGTTGAAGTCCCCACCAACTATAACCGTATGGGTGGGGTATTTATTTGTTACGAGACTCAAACTTTCTCTGAACTGTTCCGCAACTGTATCATCGGAGTCTGGGGGTCGGTAGAAGGAGCCAATTATTAACTTAATTCGGCTGTTAAGTATAACCTCCACCCACACCAATTCGCACAGAGTATCTACTTCGACTTCACTACAAGATAAACCACTACTGACAGACACCAACACTCCACCACCAATTCTGCCTAATCTATCTTTCCTGAACACCGTCTGAGACTTCGTAAAAATTTCTGCAGAACTTATTTCAGGCTTTAGCCAGCTTTCTGTACCTATAACGATATCCGCTTCTGTGCTTTCTATTAGCGCTTGAAGCTCAGGGACTTTTCCAGCGCAACTACAACAGTTTACAACTATAATTCCGACTGTTCCTTGATCCAAGCACGTCCTGTAATTGCCAAGCACCCTTTGACATTGCAGTCCATCCCGCACTTTCCCGAGGCCTTCTAACCTAAAAAACCGCCCAGTCCACGCCACACAGCCTCCGCTACCCGTGTAGCCGCCAGCTGAGTGTAGTGAACTCCTGACCTATTCAGCGGAACCCGAAACCCCACCACCCTATGGCGCAAGTCAAGGAATCTGCAGCCAATACGGTCGCAAAACCGTCTGAGCCTCTGATTCAGACCCTCCACCCGGCTCTGCACCAAAGGTCCGCAGTCGGTTCTGTCAACGATGCTGCAGATGGTGAGCTCTGCCTTCATCTCATGACGGAAACGGAAGTATTTCTCAGGTTTTTACTACATATGAACACTTTTCATATTCTCCCAGGCAAGTCAGCTGCTAGTCCTCCTTTCGTGCAGAATCTTATGGTCCTAGCTCATGTCCAAGGCACGAAAGCCAGATAAAAAGTCAATAATCGATACCTAAAACTTGAATTGTACTACCTCTCACTGGCTATTACATCAACTTAGAAGCTTCATCTGTGTTCTACTATGATACTTTTAGTGTCTCTACATACCGCAGCACTCGACATAGCTTTGCAGACGATAAGTACAACCGTTTCAGAGAGAAGAGCGGCCAATGGGACGATCTGGCTTTAAGACGATTCGATAACCAATGACGAAAACGTACATATTTCTCGGGTTTTTACTACATATGAACACTTTTCACATTCTCCCGTGCAACACGGCTGCTAGTCCTCGTTTCATGCAGAATCTTAAGGTCCTAGCTCATGTCCAAGGCACCAAAGCCAGCTAAAAAGTCAATAATCGATTTCTAAAATTTCAATTGTACTACTTCTTACTAGCTATTACATCAACTTAGAAGCTTCATCTGTGTTCTACTATGCTGCTTTTAGTGTCTCCGCATACTGCAGAAGGCGACATAGCTTTGCAGACGATAAGTGCAACCGTTTCAGAGAGAAGAGCGCCCAATGTGACGATCAGGCTTTAAGTCGATTTGATAACAAACGACGAAAACGGACGGATTTCTCAGGTTTTTACTTCATATGAACACTTTTCACATTCTCCCGTGCAACTCGGCTGCTAGTCCTGCTTTCATGCAGAATCTTAAGGTCCTAGCTCATGTCCAAGGCACCAAAGCCAGCTAAAAATTCAATAATCGATACCTAAAACTGGAATTGTACTACTTCTTACTGGCTATTACATCAACTTAGAAGCTTCATCTGTGTTCTACTATGGTGCTTTTAGTGTCTCCGCATACCGCAGCACGCGACATAGCTTTGCAGACGATAAGTACAACCGTTTCAGAGAGAAGAGCGGCCAATGTGACGATCTGGCTTGAAGTCGATTCGATAATATATGACGATAACGAACGGATTTCTCAGGTTTTTACTACATATGAACACTTTTCACATTCTCCCGTGCATCTCGGCTGCTAGTCCTCCTTTCATGCAGAATCCTAAGGTCCTAGCTCATGTCCAAGGCACCAAAGCCAGCTAAAAAGTCAATAATCGATACCTAAAACTTGAAATGTACTACCTCTTACTGGCTATTACATCAACTTAGAAGCTTCATCTGTGTTCTACTATGGTGCTTTTAGTGTCTCCACATACCGCAGCACTCGACCTAGCTTTGCAGACGATAAGTACAACCGTTTCAGAGAGAAGAGCGGCCAATGTGACGACCTGGCTTTAAGACGATTCGATAACCAATGACGAAAACGTACGGATTTCTTGGGTTTTTACTACATATGAACACTTTTCACATTCTCCCGTGCAACTCGGCTGCTAGTCCTCCTTTCATGCAGAATCTTAAGGTCCTAGCTCATGTCCAAGGCACCAAAGCCAGCTAAAAAGTAAATAATCGATATCTAAAATTTCAATTGTACTACTTCTTACTAGCTATTACATCAACTTAGAAGCTTCATCTGTGTTCTACCATGCTGCTTTTAGTGTCTCCGCATACTGCAGCACGCGACATAGCTTTGCAGACGATAAGTGCAACCGTTTCAGAGAGAAGGGCGCCCAATGTGACGATGAGGCTTGAAGTCGATTCGATAACAAACGACGAAAACGGACGGATTTCTCAGGTTTTTACTACATATGAACACTTTTCACATTCTCCCGTGCAACTCAGCTGCTAGCCCTCCTTTCATGCAGAATCTTAAGGTCCTAGCTCATGTGCAAGGCTCCAAAGCCAGCTAAAAAGTCAATAATCGATGCCTAAAACTTGAATTGTACTACTTCTTACTGGCTATTACATCAACTTAGAAGCTTCATCCGTGTTCTACTATGGTATTTTTAGTGTCTCCGCATACCGCAGCACACGACATAGCTTTGCAGACGATAAGTACAACCGTTTCAGAGAGAAGGGCGGACAATGTGACGATCTGGCTTTAAGTCGATTCGATAACAAAAGACGAAAACGGACGGATTTCTCAGGTTAATACTACATATTAACACATTTCACATTCTCCCGTGCAACTTCTCTGCTAGTCCTCCTCTCATGCAGATTCGTAAGGTCCTAGCTCATGTCCAAGGCACGAAAGCCAGAAAAAAAGTCAATAATCGATACCTAAAACTTGAATTGTACTACCTCTTACTGGCTATTACATCAACTTAGAAGTTTCATCTGTGTTCTACTATGGTGCTTTTAGTGTCTCTACATACCGCAGCACTCGACATAGCTTTGCAGACGATAAGTACAACCGTTTCAGAGAGAAGAGCGGCCAATGTGACGATCTGGCTTTAAGACGATTCGATAACCAATGACGAAAACGTACATATTTCTCGGGTTTTTACTACATATGAACACTTTTCACATTCTCCCGTGCAACTCGGCTGCTAGTCCTCCTTTCATGCAGAATCTTAAGGTCCTAGCTCATGTCCAAGGCACCAAAGCCAGCTAAAAAGTCAATAATCGATACCTAAAACTTGAATTGTACTACTTCTTACTGGCTATTACATCAACTTAGAAGCTTCATCTGTGTCCTACTATGGTGCTTTTAGTGTCTCCACATACCGCAGCACGCGACATAGCTTTGCAGACGATAAGTACAACCGTTTCAGAGAGAAAAGCGGCCAATGTGACGATCTGGGTTGAAGTCGATTCGATAATATATGACGATAACGAACGGATTTCTCAGGTTTTTACTACATATGAACACTTTTCACATTCTCCCGTGCAACTCGGCTGCTAGTCCTCCTTTCATGCAGAATCTTAAGGTCCTAGCTCATGTCCAAGGCACCAAAGCCAGCTAAAAAGTAAATAATCGATATCTAAAATTTCAATTGTACTACTTCTTACTAGCTATTACATCAACTTAGAAGCTTCATCTGTGTTCTACTATGCTGCTTTTAGTGTCTCCGCATACTGCAGCACGCGACATAGCTTTGCAGACGATAAGTGCAACCGTTTCAGAGAGAAGGGCGCCCAATGTGACGATCAGGCTTTAGGTCGATTCGATAACAAACGACGAAAACGGACGGATTTCTCAGGTTTTTACTAGATATGAACACTTTTCACATTCTCCCGTGCAACTCAGCTGCTAGCCCTCCTTACATGCAGAATCTTAAGGTCCTAACTCATGTCCAAGGCACCAAAGCCAGCTAAAAAGTCAATAATCGATACCTAAAACTGGTATTGTACTAATTCTTACTGGCTATTACTTCATCTTATAAGGTTCATCTGTGTTCTACTATGGTGCTTTTAGTGTCTCCGCATACCGCAGCACGCGACATAGCTATCAGACGATAAGTACAACCGTTTCAGAGAGAAGAGCGGCCAATGTGACGATCTGGCTTTAAGTCGATTCGATAACAAATGACAAAAACGGACGGATTTCTCAGGTTTTTATTATATATGAACACTTTTTACATTCTCACATGCAACTCGGCTGCTAGTCCTCCTTTCATGCAGAATCATTAGGTCCTAGCTCATGTCCAAGGCAAAAAAGCAAGCTGAAAAGTAATAATCGATACCTAAAACTTGAATTGTACTACTTCTTACTGGTTATTACATCACATTAGAAGCTTGATCTGTTTCTACTATGGTGCTTTTAGTGTCTCCGCATACCGCAGCACGCGACATAGCTTTGCAGACGATAAGTACAACCGTTTCAGAGAGTAGAGCGGCCAATGTGACGATCTGGCTTTAAGTCGATTCGTTAACAAATGACGATGGCGAACGGATCTCTCAGGTTTTTACTACATATGAACACTTTTCACAATCTCCCGTGCAACTTGGCTGCTAGTCCTCCTTTCATGCAGAATCTTAAGGTCCTAGCTCATGTTCAAGGCACCAAAGCCAGCTAAAAAGTCAATAATCGATCTGGCTTTAAGACGAATCGATAACCAATGACGAAAACGTATGGATTTCTCTGGTTTTTACTACATATGAACACTTTTCACATCCTCCCGTTCAACTCGGCTGCTAGTCCTTCTTTCATGCAGAATCTTAAGGTCCTAGCTCATGTCCAAGGCACCAAAGCCAGCTACAAAGTCAATAATCGATACGTAAAACTTGAATTTTACTACTTCTTACTGGCTATTACATCAACTTAGAAGCTTCATCTGTGTTCTACTATGGTGCATTTAGTGTCTCTACATACCGCAGCACGCGACATAGCTTTGCAGACGATAAGTACAACCGTTTCAGATAGGAGAGCGGCCAATGTGACGATCTGGCTTTAAGTCGATTCGATAACAAATGACGAAAACGGATGGATTTCTCAGGTTTTTACTACATATGAACACTTTTCACATTCTCCCGTGCAATTCGGCTGCTAGTCCTCCTTTCATGCAGAATCTTAAGGTCCTAGCTCATGTCCAAGGCACCAAAGCCAGCTAAAAAGTCAATAATCGATACCTAAAACTGGTCATGTACTAACCTTACTGGCTATTACATCATCTTTGAAGCTTCATCTGTGTTCTACTATGGTGCTTTTAGTGTCTCCGCATACCGCAGCACGCGACATAGCTTTCAGACGATAAGTACAACTGTTTTAGAGAGAAGAGCGGCCAATGTGACGATCTGGCTTTAAGTCGATTCGATAACAAATGACGAAAACGGACGGATTTCTCAGGTTTTTACTACATATGAACACTTTTCACATTCTCCCATGCACCTCGGCTGCTAGTCCTCCTTTCATGCAGAATCTTAAGGTCCTAGCTCATGTCCAAGGCACCAAAGCCAGCTAAAAAGTCAATGATCGATACCTAAAACTTGAATTGTACTACTTCTTACTGGTTATTACATCAACTTAGAAGCCTCATCTGTGTTCTACGATGGTGATTTTAGTGTCTCCGCAACCGCAGCACGCGACATAGCTTTGCAGACGATAAGTACAACCGTTTCAGAGAGCAGAGCGGCCAATGTGACGATCTGGCTTAAAGACGATTCGATAATAAATGACGATAACGAACGGATTTCTCAGGTTTTTACTACGTATGAACACTTTTCACATTTTCCCGTGCAACTCGGCTGCTAGTCCTCCTTTCATGCAGAATCTTAAGGTCCTAACTCATGTCCAAGGCACCAAAGCCAGCTAAAAAGTCAATAATCGATACCTAAAACTGGTATTGTACTAATCCTTACTGGCTATTACATCATTTTTGAAGCTTCATCTGTGTTCTACTATGGTGCTTTTAGTGTCTCCGCATACCGCAGCACGCGACGTAGCTTTCAGACGATAAGTACAACCGTTTCAGAGAGAAGAACGGCCAATGTGACGATCTGGCTTTAAGTCGATTCAATAACAAATGACGAAAACGGACGGATTTCTCAGGTTTTTACTACATATGAACACTTTTCACATTCTCCCGTTCGACGCGGCTGCTAGTCCTCTTTTAATGCAGAATCTTAAGGTCCTAGCTCACGACCAAGGCACCAAAGCCAGCTAAAAAGTCAATAATCGATACCTAAAATTTGAATTGTACTACCTTTTACTGGCTATTACATCAGCTTAGAAGCTTCATCAGTGTTCTACTATGGTGATTTTAGTGTCTCCACATACCGCAGCACGCGACATAGCTTTCAGACGATATGTAGAACCGTTTCAGAGAGAAGAGCGGTCAATGTGTCGATCTGGCTTAAAGTCGACTCGATAACAAATGACGATAACGGACGGATTTCTCAGGTTTTTACTACATATGAACACTTTTCACATCCTCCTGTGCAACTCAGCTGCTAGTCCTCCTTTCATGCAGAATCTTAAGGTCCTAGCTCATGTCCAAGGCACCAAAGCCAGCTAAAAAGTCAATAATCGATACCTAAAACTTGAATTGTACTACATCTTACTGGCTATTACATCATCTTAGAAGCTTCATCTGTGTTCTACTATGGTGCTTTTAGTGTCTCCGCATACCGCAGCACGCGACATAGCTTTCAGACGATAAGTACAACTGTTTCAGAGAGAAGAGCGGCCAATGTGACGATCTGGCTTTAAGTCGATTCGATAACAAATGACGAAAACGGACGGATTTCTCAGGTTTTTACTACATATGAACACTTTTCACATTCTCCCATGCACCTCGGCGGCTAGTCCTCCTTTCATGCAGAATCTTAAGGTCCTAGCTCATGTCCAAGGCACCAAAGCCAGCTAAAAAGTCAATAATCGATACCTAAAACTTGAATTGTACTACTTCTTACTGGCTATTACATCAACTTAGAAGCTACATCTGTGTTCTACGATGGTGATTTTAGTGTCTCCGCATACCGCAGCACGCGACATAGCTTTGAAGACGATAAGTACAACCGATTCAGAGAGCAGAGCGGCCAATCTGACGATCTGGCTTGAAGACGATTCGATAATAAATGACGATAACGAACGGATTTCTCAGGTTTTTACTACGTATGAACACTTTTCACATTTTCCCGTGCAACTCGGCTGCTAGTCCTCCTTTCATGCAGAATCTTAAGGTCCTAACTCATGTCCAAGGCACCAAAGCCAGCTAAAAAGTCAATAATCGATACCTAAAACTGGTATTGTACTAATTCTTACTGGCTATTACTTCATCTTATAAGGTTCATCTGTGTTCTACTATGGTGCTTTTAGTGTCTCCGCATACCGCAGCACGCGACATAGCTTTCAGACGATAAGTACAACCGTTTCAGAGAGAAGAGCGGCCAATGTGACGATCTGGCTTTAAGTCGATTCGATAACAAATGACAAAAACGGACGGATTTCTCAGGTTTTTATTATATATGAACACTTTTCACATTCTCACATGCAACTCGGCTGCTAGTCCTCCTTTCATGCAGAATCATTAGGTCCTAGCTCATGTCCAAGGCAAAAAAGCAAGCTGAAAAGTAATAATCGATACCTAAAACTTGAATTGTACTACTTCTTACTGGCTATTACATCAACTTAGAAGCTTCATCTGTGTTCTACTATGGTGATTTTAGTGTCTCCGCATACCGCAGCACGCGACATATCTTTGCAGACGATAAGTACAACCGTTTCAGAGAGAAGAGTGGCTAATGTGTCGATCTGGCTTTAAGTCGATTCGATAACAAATGACGAAAACGGACGGATTTCTCAGGTTTTTACTCCATATGAACACTTTTCACATTTTCCCGTCCAATTCGGCTGCTGGTCCTCCTTTCATGCAGAATCTTAAGGTCCTAGCTCATGTCCAAGGCACCAAAGCCAGCTAAAAAGTCAATAATCGATACCTAAAACTGGTCATGTACTAACCTTACTGGCTATTACATCATCTTTGAAGCTTCATCTGTGTTCTACTATGGTGCTTTTAGTGTCTCCGCATACCGCAGCACGCGACATAGCTTTCAGACGATAAGTACAACTGTTTCAGAGAGAAGAGCGGCCAATGTGACGATCTGGCTTTAAGTCGATTCGATAACAAATGCCGAAAACGGACGGATTTCTCAGGTTTTTACTACATATGAACACTTTTCACATTCTCCCATGCACCTCGGCTGCTAGTCCTCCTTTCATACAGAATCTTAAGGTCCCAGCTCATGTCCAAGGCACCAAAGCCAGCTAAAAAGTCAACAATCGATACCTAAAACTTGAATTGTACTACTTCTTACTGGCTATTACATCAACTTAGAAGCCTCATCTGTGTTCTACGATGGTGATTTTAGTGTCTCCGCATACCGCAGCACGCGACATAGCTTTGCAGACGATAAGTACACCCGTTTCAGAGAGCAGAGCGGCCAATGTGACGATCTGGCTTGAAGACGATTCGATAATAAATGACGATAACGAACGGATTTCTCAGGTTTTTACTACGTATGAACACTTTTCACATTTTCCCGTGCAACTCGGCTGCTAGTCCTCCTTTCATGCAGAATCTTAAGGTCCTAACTCATGTCCAAGGCACCAATGCCAGCTAAAAAGTCAATAATCGATACCTAAAACTGGTATTGTACTAATCCTTACTGGCTATTACATCATCTTTGAAGCTTCATCTGTGTTCTACTATGGTGCTTTTAGTGTCTCCGCTTACCGCAGCACGCGACGTAGCTTTCAGACGATAAGTACAACCGTTTCAGAGAGAAGAGCGGCCAATGTGACGATCTGGCTTTAAGTCGATTCAATAACAAATTACGAAAACGGACGGATTTCTCAGGTTTTTACTACATATGAACACTTTTCACATTCTCCCGTGCGACGCAGCTGCTAGTCCTCTTATAATGCAGAATCTTAAGGTCCTAGCTCATGTCCAAGGCACCAAAGCCAGCTAAAAAGTCAATAATCGATACCTAAAACTGGTATTGTACTAATCCTTACTGACTATTACATCAACTTAGAAGCATCATCTGTGTTCTACTATGGTGTTTTTAGTGTCTCCGCATACCGCAGCACGCGACATATCATTGCAGACGATAAGTACAACCGTTTCAGAGAGAAGAGTGGCTAATGTGTCGATCTGGCTGTAAGTCGATTCGATAACAAATGACGAAAACGGAAGGATTTCTCAGGTTTTTACTCCATATGAACACTTTTCACATTTTCCCGTGCAATTCGGCTGCTGGTCCTCCTTTCATGCAGAATCTTAAGGTCCTACCTCATGTCCAAGGCACCAAAGCCAGCTAAAAAGTCAATAATCGATATCTAAAATTTCAATTGTACTACTTCTTACTGGCTATTACATCAACTTAGAAGCTTCATCTGTGTTCTGCTATGGTGCTTTTAGAGTCTCCACATACCGCAGCACGCGACATAGCTTTGCAGACGATAAATACAACCGTTTCAGAGAGAAGAGCGGCCAATGTGACGATCTGGCTTTAAGTCGATTCGATAACAAATGACGAAAACGGACGGATTATACAGGTTTTTACTACATATGAACACTTTTCACATTCTCCCATGCAACTCGGCTGCTAGTCCTCCTTTCATGCAGAATCTTAAGGTCCTAGCTCATGTCCAAGACACCAAAACCAGCAAAAAAGTCAATAAACGATACCTAAAACTTGAATTGTACTACTTCTTACTGGCTATTACATCATCTTAGAAACTTCATCTGTGTTGTACTATGGTGCTTTTAGTGTGTCCACAAACCGCAGCACTCGACATAGCTTTGCAGACGATAAGTACAACCGTTTCTGAGAGATGAGCGGCCAATGTGACGATCTGGCTTTAAGTCGATTCGATAACAAATGACGGAAACGGACGGATTTCTCAGGTTTTTACTACATATGAACACTTTTCACAATCTCCCGTGCAATTCGGCTGCTAGTCCTCCTTTCATGCAGAATCTTAAGGTCCTAGCTCATGTCCAAGGCACCAAAGCCAGCTAAAAAGTCAATGATCGATACCTAAAACTTGAATTGTACTACTTCTTACTGGTTATTACATCAACTTAGAAGCCTCATCTGTGTTCTACGATGGTGATTTTAGTGTCTCCGCAACCGCAGCACGCGACATAGCTTTGCAGACGATAAGTACAACCGTTTCAGAGAGCAGAGCGGCCAATGTGACGATCTGGCTTAAAGACGATTCGATAATAAATGACGATAACGAACGGATTTCTCAGGTTTTTACTACGTATGAACACTTTTCACATTTTCCCGTGCAACTCGGCTGCTAGTCCTCCTTTCATGCAGAATCTTAAGGTCCTAACTCATGTCCAAGGCACCAAAGCCAGCTAAAAAGTCAATAATCGATACCTAAAACTGGTATTGTACTAATCCTTACTGGCTATTACATCATTTTTGAAGCTTCATCTGTGTTCTACTATGGTGCTTTTAGTGTCTCCGCATACCGCAGCACGCGACGTAGCTTTCAGACGATAAGTACAACCGTTTCAGAGAGAAGAGCGGCCAATGTGACGATCTGGCTTTAAGTCGATTCAATAACAAATGACGAAAACGGACGGATTTCTCAGGTTTTTACTACATATGAACACTTTTCACATTCTCCCGTGCGACGCGGCTGCTAGTCCTCTTTTAATGCAGAATCTTAAGGTCCTAGCTCATGACCAAGGCACCAAAGCCAGCTAAAAAGTCAATAATCGATACCTAAAATTTGAATTGTACTACCTTTTACTGGCTATTACATCAGCTTAGAAGCTTCATCAGTGTTCTACTATGGTGATTTTAGTGTCTCCACATACCGCAGCACGCGACATAGCTTTCAGACGATATGTAGAACCGTTTCAGAGAGAAGAGCGGTCAATGTGTCGATCTGGCTTTAAGTCGACTCGATAACAAATGACGATAACGGACGGATTTCTCAGGTTTTTACTACATATGAACACTTTTCACATCCTCCTGTGCAACTCAGCTGCTAGTCCTCCTTTCATGCAGAATCTTAAGGTCCTAGCTCATGTCCAAGGCACCAAAGCCAGCTAAAAAGTCAATAATCGATACCTAAAACTTGAATTGTACTACATCTTACTGGCTATTACATCATCTTAGAAGCTTCATCTGTGTTCTACTATGGTGCTTTTAGTGTCTCCGCATACCGCAGCACGCGACATAGCTTTCAGACGATAAGTACAACTGTTTCAGAGAGAAGAGCGGCCAATGTGACGATCTGGCTTTAAGTCGATTCGATAACAAATGACGAAAACGGACGGATTTCTCAGGTTTTTACTACATATGAACACTTTTCACATTCTCCCATGCACCTCGGCGGCCTAGTCCTCCTTTCATGCAGAATCTTAAGGTCCTAGCTCATGTCCAAGGCACCAAAGCCAGCCTAAAAAGTCAATAATCGATACCTAAAACTTGAATTGTACTACTTCTTACTGGCTATTACATCAACTTAGAAGCTACATCTGTGTTCTACGATGGTGATTTTAGTGTCTCCGCATACCGCAGCACGCGACATAGCTTTGCAGACGATAAGTACAACCGATTCAGAGAGCAGAGTGGCCAATCTGACGATCTGGCTTGAAGACGATTCGATAATAAATGACGATAACGAACGGATTTCTCAGGTTTTTACTACGTATGAACACTTTTCACATTTTCCCGTGCAACTCGGCTGCTAGTCCTCCTTTCATGCAGAATCTTAAGGTCCTAACTCATGTCCAAGGCACCAAAGCCAGCTAAAAAGTCAATAATCGATACCTAAAACTGGTATTGTACTAATTCTTACTGGCTATTACTTCATCTTATAAGGTTCATCTGTGTTCTACTATGGTGCTTTTAGTGTCTCCGCATACCGCAGCACGCGACATAGCTTTCAGACGATAAGTACAACCGTTTCAGAGAGAAGAGCGGCCAATGTGACGATCTGGCTTTAAGTCGATTCGATAACAAATGACAAAAACGGACGGATTTCTCAGGTTTTTATTATATATGAACACTTTTCACATTCTCACATGCAACTCGGCTGCTAGTCCTCTCCTTTCATGCAGAATCATTAGGTCCTAGCTCATGTCCAAGGCAAAAAAGCAAGCTGAAAAGTAATAATCGATACCTAAAACTTGAATTGTACTACTTCTTACTGGCTATTACATCAACTTAGAAGCTTCATCTGTGTTCTACTATGGTGATTTTAGTGTCTCCGCATACCGCAGCACGCGACATATCTTTGCAGACGATAAGTACAACCGTTTCAGAGAGAAGAGTGGCTAATGTGTCGATCTGGCTTTAAGTCGATTCGATAACAAATGACGAAAACGGACGGATTTCTCAGGTTTTTACTCCATATGAACACTTTTCACATTTTCCCGTGCAATTCGGCTGCTGGTCCTCCTTTCATGCAGAATCTTAAGGTCCTAGCTCATGTCCAAGGCACCAAAGCCAGCTAAAAAGTCAATAATCGATACCTAAAACTGGTCATGTACTAACCTTACTGGCTATTACATCATCTTTGAAGCTTCATCTGTGTTCTACTATGTGCTTTTAGTGTCTCCGCATACCGCAGCACGCGACATAGCTTTCAGACGATAAGTACAACTGTTTCAGAGAGAAGAGCGGCCAATGTGACGATCTGGCTTTAAGTCGATTCGATAACAAATGCCGAAAACGGACGGATTTCTCAGGTTTTTACTACATATGAACACTTTTCACATTCTCCCATGCACCTCGGCTGCTAGTCCTCCTTTCATGCAGAATCTTAAGGTCCCAGCTCATGTCCAAGGCACCAAAGCCAGCTAAAAAGTCAACAATCGATACCTAAAACTTGAATTGTACTACTTCTTACTGGCTATTACATCAACTTAGAAGCCTCATCTGTGTTCTACGATGGTGATTTTAGTGTCTCCGCATACCGCAGCACGCGACATAGCTTTGCAGACGATAAGTACACCCGTTTCAGAGAGCAGAGCGGCCATGTGACGATCTGGCTTGAAGACGATTCGATAATAAATGACGATAACGAACGGATTTCTCAGGTTTTTACTACATATGAACACTTTTCACATTTTCCCGGTGCAACTCGGCTGCTAGTCCTCCTTTCATGCAGAATCTTAAGGTCCTAACTCATGTCCAAGGCACCAATGCCAGCTAAAAAGTCAATAATCGATACCTAAAACTGGTATTGTACTAATCCTTACTGGCTATTACATCACTCTTTGAAGCTTCATCTGTGTTCTACTATGGTGCTTTTAGTGTCTCCGCATACCGCAGCACGCGACGTAGCTTTCAGACGATAAGTACAACCGTTTCAGAGAGAAGAGCGGCCAATGTGACGATCTGGCTTTAAGTCGATTCAATAACAAATTACGAAAACGGACGGATTTCTCAGGTTTTTACTACATATGAACACTTTTTCACATTCTCCCGTGCGACGCGGCTGCTAGTCCTCTTATAATGCAGAATCTTAAGGTCCTAGCTCATGTCCAAGTCACCAAAGCCAGCTAAAAAGTCAATAATCGATACCTAAAACTGGTATTGTACTAATCCTTACTGACTATTACATCAACTTAGAAGCATCATCTGTGTTCTACTATGGTGTTTTTAGTGTCTCCGCATACCGCAGCACGCGACATATCATTGCAGACGATAAGTACAACCGTTTCAGAGAGAAGAGTGGCTAATGTGTCGATCTGGCTGTAAGTCGATTCGATAACAAATGACGAAAACGGAAGGATTTCTCAGGTTTTTACTCCATATGAACACTTTTCACATTTTCCCGTGCAATTCGGCTGCTGGTCCTCCTTTCATGCAGAATCTTAAGGTCGTACCTCATGTCCAAGGCCACCAAAGCCAGCTAAAAAGTCAATAATCGATATCTAAAATTTCAATTGTACTACTCTTACTGGCTATTACATCAACTTAGAAGCTTCATCTGTGTTCTGCTATGGTGCTTTTAGAGTCTCCACATACCGCAGCACGCGACATAGCTTTGCAGACGATAAATACAACCGTTTCAGAGAGAAGAGCGGCCAATGTGACGATCTGGCTTTAAGTCGATTCGATAACAAATGACGAAAACGGACGGATTATACAGGTTTTTACTACATATGAACACTTTTCACATTCTCCCATGCAACTCGGCTGCTAGTCCTCCTTTCATGCAGAATCTAAGGTCCTAGCTCATGTCCAAGACACCAAAACCAGCAAAAAAGTCAATAAACGATACCTAAAACTTGAATTGTACTACTTCTCTTACTGGTTATTACATCAACTTAGAAGCTTCATCTGTGTTCTACTATCGTTCTTTTAGTGTCTCCACATACCGCAGCACGCGACATAGCTTTGCAGACGATAAGTACAACCGTTTCTGAGAGATGAGCGGCCAATGTGACGATCTGGCTTTAAGTCGATTCGATAACAAATGACGGAAACGGACGGATTTCTCAGGTTTTTACTACATATGAACACTTTTCACAATCTCCCGTGCAATTCGGCTGCTAGTCCTCCTTCATGCAGAATCTTAAGGTCCTAGCTCATGTCCAAGGCACCAAAGCCAGCTAAAAAGTCAATGATCGATACCTAAAACTTGAATTGTACTACTTCTTACTGGTTATTACATCAACTTAGAAGCCTCATCTGTGTTCTACGATGGTGATTTTAGTGTCTCCGCAACCGCAGCACGCGACATAGCTTTGCAGACGATAAGTACAACCGTTTCAGAGAGCAGAGCGGCCAATGTGACGATCTGGCTTAAAGACGATTCGATAATAAATGACGATAACGAACGGATTTCTCAGGTTTTTACTACGTATGAACACTTTTCACATTTTCCCGTGCAACTCGGCTGCTAGTCCTCCTTTCATGCAGAATCTTAAGGTCCTAACTCATGTCCAAGGCACCAAAGCCAGCTAAAAAGTCAATAATCGATACCTAAAACTGGTATTGTACTAATCCTTACTGGCTATTACATCATTTTTGAAGCTTCATCTGTGTTCTACTATGGTGCTTTTAGTGTCTCCGCATACCGCAGCACGCGACGTAGCTTTCAGACGATAAGTACAACCGTTTCAGAGAGAAGAGCGGCAATGTGACGATCTGGCTTTAAGTCGATTCAATAACAAATGACGAAAACGGACGGATTTCTCAGGTTTTTACTACATATGAACACTTTTCACATTCTCCCGTGCGACGCGGCTGCTAGTCCTCTTTTAATGCAGAATCTTAAGGTCCTAGCTCATGACCAAGGCACCAAAGCCAGCTAAAAAGTCAATAATCGATACCTAAAATTTGAATTGTACTACCTTTTACTGGCTATTACATCAGCTTAGAAGCTTCATCAGTGTTCTACTATGGTGATTTTAGTGTCTCCACATACCGCAGCACGCGACATAGCTTTCAGACGATATGTAGAACCGTTTCAGAGAGAAGAGCGGTCAATGTGTCGATCTGGCTTTAAGTCGACTCGATAACAAATGACGATAACGGACGGATTTCTCAGGTTTTTACTACATATGAACACTTTTCACATCCTCCTGTGCAACTCAGCTGCTAGTCTCCTTTCATGCAGAATCTTAAGGTCCTAGCTCATGTCCAAGGCACCAAAGCCAGCTAAAAAGTCAATAATCGATACCTAAAACTTGAATTGTACTACATCTTACTGGCTATTACATCATCTTAGAAGCTTCATCTGTGTTCTACTATGGTGCTTTTAGTGTCTCCGCATACCGCAGCACGCGACATAGCTTTCAGACGATAAGTACAACTGTTTCAGAGAGAAGAGCGGCCAATGTGACGATCTGGCTTTAAGTCGATTCGATAACAAATGACGAAAACGGACGGATTTCTCAGGTTTTTACTACATATGAACACTTTTCACATTCTCCCATGCACCTCGGCGGCTAGTCCTCCTTTCATGCAGAATCTTAAGGTCCTAGCTCATGTCCAAGGCACCAAAGCCAGCTAAAAAAGTCAATAATCGATACCTAAAACTTGAATTGTACTACTTCTTACTGGCTATTACATCAACTTAGAAGCTACATCTGTGTTCTACGATGGTAACACGCGATCTAGTGTATACCGCAGCACGCGACATAGCTTTGCAGACGATAAGTACAACCGATTCAGAGAGCAGAGTGGCCAATCTGACGATCTGGCTTGAAGACGATTCGATAATAAATGACGATAACGAACGGATTTCTCAGGTTTTTACTACGTATGAACACTTTTCACATTTTCCCGTGCAACTCGGCTGCTAGTCCTCCTTTCATGCAGAATCTTAAGGTCCTAACTCATGTCCAAGGCACCAAAGCCAGCTAAAAAGTCAATAATCGATACCTAAAACTGGTATTGTACTAATTCTTACTGGCTATTACTTCATCTTATAAGGTTCATCTGTGTTCTACTATGGTGCTTTTAGTGTCTCCGCATACCGCAGCACGCGACATAGCTTTCAGACGATAAGTACAACCGTTTCAGAGAGAAGAGCGGCCAATGTGACGATCTGGCTTTAAGTCGATTCGATAACAAATGACAAAAACGGACGGATTTCTCAGGTTTTTATTATATATGAACACTTTTCACATTCTCACATGCAACTCGGCTGCTAGTCCTCCTTTCATGCAGAATCATTAGGTCCTAGCTCATGTCCAAGGCAAAAAAGCAAGCTGAAAAGTAATAATCGATACCTAAAACTTGAATTGTACTACTTCTTACTGGCTATTACATCAACTTAGAAGCTTCATCTGTGTTCTACTATGGTGATTTTAGTGTCTCCGCATACCGCAGCACGCGACATATCTTTGCAGACGATAAGTACAACCGTTTCAGAGAGAAGAGTGGCTAATGTGTCGATCTGGCTTTAAGTCGATTCGATAACAAATGACGAAAACGGACGGATTTCTCAGGTTTTTACTCCATATGAACACTTTTCACATTTTCCCGTGCAATTCGGCTGCTGGTCCTCCTTTCATGCAGAATCTTAAGGTCCTAGCTCATGTCCAAGGCACCAAAGCCAGCTAAAAAGTCAATAATCGATACCTAAAACTGGTCATGTACTAACCTTACTGGCTATTACATCATCTTTGAAGCTTCATCTGTGTTCTACTATGGTGCTTTTAGTGTCTCCGCATACCGCAGCACGCGACATAGCTTTCAGACGATAAGTACAACTGTTTCAGAGAGAAGAGCGGCCAATGTGACGATCTGGCTTTAAGTCGATTCGATAACAAATGCCGAAAACGGACGGATTTCTCAGGTTTTTACTACATATGAACACTTTTCACATTCTCCCATGCACCTCGGCTGCTAGTCCTCCTTTCATGCAGAATCTTAAGGTCCCAGCTCATGTCCAAGGCACCAAAGCCAGCTAAAAAGTCAACAATCGATACCTAAAACTTGAATTGTACTACTTCTTACTGGCTATTACATCAACTTAGAAGCCTCATCTGTGTTCTACGATGGTGATTTTAGTGTCTCCGCATACCGCAGCACGCGACATAGCTTTGCAGACGATAAGTACACCCGTTTCAGAGAGCAGAGCGGCCAATGTGACGATCTGGCTTGAAGACGATTCGATAATAAATGACGATAACGAACGGATTTCTCAGGTTTTTACTACATATGAACACTTTTCACATTTTCCCGTGCAACTCGGCTGCTAGTCCTCCTTTCATGCAGAATCTTAAGGTCCTAACTCATGTCCAAGGCACCAATGCCAGCTAAAAAGTCAATAATCGATACCTAAAACTGGTATTGTACTAATCCTTACTGGCTATTACATCATCTTTGAAGCTTCATCTGTGTTCTACTATGGTGCTTTTAGTGTCTCCGCATACCGCAGCACGCGACGTAGCTTTCAGACGATAAGTACAACCGTTTCAGAGAGAAGAGCGGCCAATGTGACGATCTGGCTTTAAGTCGATTCAATAACAAATTACGAAAACGGACGGATTTCTCAGGTTTTTACTACATATGAACACTTTTCACATTCTCCCGTGCGACGCGGCTGCTAGTCCTCTTATAATGCAGAATCTTAAGGTCCTAGCTCATGTCCAAGTCACCAAAGCCAGCTAAAAAGTCAATAATCGATACCTAAAACTGGTATTGTACTAATCCTTACTGACTATTACATCAACTTAGAAACATCATCTGTGTTCTACTATGGTGTTTAGTGTCTCCGCATACCGCAGCACGCGACATATCATTGCAGACGATAAGTACAACCGTTTCAGAGAGAAGAGTGGCTAATGTGTCGATCTGGCTGTAAGTCGATTCGATAACAAATGACGAAAACGGAAGGATTTCTCAGGTTTTTACTCCATATGAACACTTTTCACATTTTCCCGTGCAATTCGGCTGCTGGTCCTCCTTTCATGCAGAATCTTAAGGTCGTACCTCATGTCCAAGGCACCAAAGCCAGCTAAAAAGTCAATAATCGATATCTAAAATTTCAATTGTACTACTTCTTACTGGCTATTACATCAACTTAGAAGCTTCATCTGTGTTCTGCTATGGTGCTTTTAGAGTCTCCACATACCGCAGCACGCGACATAGCTTTGCAGACGATAAATACAACCGTTTCAGAGAGAAGAGCGGCCAATGTGACGATCTGGCTTTAAGTCGATTCGATAACAAATGACGAAAACGGACGGATTATACAGGTTTTTACTACATATGAACACTTTTCACATTCTCCCATGCAACTCGGCTGCTAGTCCTCCTTTCATGCAGAATCTTAAGGTCCTAGCTCATGTCCAAGACACCAAAACCAGCAAAAAAGTCAATAAACGATACCTAAAACTTGAATTGTACTACTTCTTACTGGTTATTACATCAACTTAGAAGCTTCATCTGTGTTCTACTATCGTTCTTTTAGTGTCTCCACATACCGCAGCACGCGACATAGCTTTGCAGACGATAAGTACAATTGTTTCAGAGAGAAGAGCGGCCAATGTGTCGATCTGGCTTTAAGTCGATTCGATAACAAATGACGAAAACGGACGGATTTCTAGGTTTTTACTACATGTGAACACTTTTCACATCCTCCCGATCAACTCGGCTGCTAGTCCTCCTTTCATGCAGAATCTTAAGGTCCTAGCTCATGTCCAAGGCACCAAAGCCAGCTAAAAAGTCAATAATCGATACCTAAAACTTGATTTGTACTACTTCTTACTGGCTATTACATCATCTTAGAAACTTCATCTGTGTTGTACTATGGTGCTTTTAGTGTGTCCACAAACCGCAGCACTCGACATAGCTTTGCAGACGATAAGTACAACCGTTTCTGAGAGATGAGCGGCCAATGTGACGATCTGGCTTTAAGTCGATTCGATAACAAATGACGGAAACGGACGGATTTCTCAGGTTTTTACTACATATGAACACTTTTCACAATCTCCCGTGCAATTCGGCTGCTAGTCCTCCTTTCATGCAGAATCTTAAGGTCCTGGCTCATGTCCAAGGCACCACAGCCAGCTAAAAAGTCAATAACCAATACCTAAAAATTGAATTGTACTACTTCTTACTGGCTATTACATCATCATAAAAGCTTCATCTGTGTTCTACTATGGTGTTTTTAGTGTCTCCGAATATCGCAGTACGCGCCATACCTTTGCAGACGATAAGTACAACCGTTTCAGAGAGAAGAGCGGCCAATGTGACGATCTGGCTTTAAGTCGATTCGATAACAAATGACGAAAACGGACGGATTTCTCAGGTTTTTACTACATATGAACACTTTTCACATTCTCCCATGCACCTCGGCTGCTAGTCCTCCTTTCATGCAGAATATTAAGGTCCTAGCTCATGTCCAAGGCACCAAAGCCAGCTAAAAAGTCAATAATCGATACCTAAAAGTTGAATTGTACTAATCCTTACTGGCTATTACATCATTTTTGAAGCTTCATCTGTGTTCTACTATGGTGCTTTTAGTGTCTCCGCATACCGCAGCACGCCACGTAGCTTTCAGACGATAAGTACAACCGTTTCAGAGATAAGAGCGGCCAATGTGACGATCTGGCTTTAAGTCGATTCAATAACAATGACGAAAACGGACGGATTTCTCAGGTTTTTACTACATATGAACACTTTTCACATTCTACCGTGCGACGCGGCTGCTAGTCCTCTTTTAATGCAGAATCTTAAGGTCCTAGCTCATGTCCAAGGCACCAAAGCCAGCTAAAAAGTCAATAATCTATACCTAAAACTTGAATTGTACTACCTTTTACTGGCTATTACATCAGCTTAGAAGCTTCATCAGTGTTCTACTATGGTGATTTTAGTGTCTCCACATACCGCAGCACGCGACATAGCTTTCAGACGATATGTAGAACCGTTTCAGAGAGAAGAGCGGTCAAAGTGTCGATCTGGCTTTAAGTCGATTCGATAACAAATGACGAAAACGGACGGATTTCTCAGGTTTTTACTACATATGAACACTTTTCACATCCTCCTGTGCAACTCAGCTGCTAGTCCTCGTTTCATGCAGAATCTTAAGGTCCTAGCTCATGTCCAAGGCACCAAAGCCAGCTAAAAAGTCAATAATCGATGTCTAAAATTTCAATTGTACTACTTCTTACTGGTTATTACATCAACTTAGAAGCTTCATCTGTGTTCTACTATGGTGCTATTAGTTTCTCCGCATACCGCAGCACGCGACATAGCTTTCAGACAATAAGTACAACCGTTTCAGAGAGAAAAGCGGCCAATGTGACGATCTGGCTTTAATGTCGATTCGATAACAAATGACGAAACGGACGGATTTCTCAGGTTTTTACTACATATGAAGACTTTTCACATCCTCCCGTTCAACTCGGCTGCTAATACTCCTTTCATGCAGAATCGTAAGGTCCTAGCTCATGTCCAAGGCACCAAAGCCAGCTAAAAGTCAATAATCGATGCCTAAAACTTGAATTGTACTACTTCTTACTGGCTATTACATCTACTTAGAAGCTTCATCTGTGATCTACTACGGTGATTTTTCGTGTCTCCGCATACCGCAGCACGCGACATAGCTTTGCAGACGATAAGTACAACCGTTTCAGAGAGAAGAGCGGCCAATGTGACGATCTGGCTTTAAGTCGATTCGATAACAAATGACGGAAACGGACGGATTTCTCAGGTTTTTACTACATATGAACACTTTTCACATTCTCCCATGCAACTCGGCTGCTAGTCCTCCTTTCATGCAGAATCTTAAGGTCCTAGCTCATGTCCAAGGCACCAAAGCCAGCTAAAAAGTCAATAATCGATACCTAAAACTTGAATTGTACTACATCTTACTGGCTATTACATCATCTTAGAAGCTTCATCTGTGTTCTACTATGGTGCTTTTAGTGTCTCCGCATACCGCAGCACGCGACATAGCTTTCAGACGATAAGTACAACTGTTTCAGAGAGAAGAGCGGCCAATGTGACGATCTGGCTTTAAGTCGATTCGATAACAAGTGACGAAAACGGACGGATTTCTCAGGTTTTTACTACATATGAACACTTTTCACATTCTCCCATGCACCTCGGCTGCTAGTCCTCCTTTCATGCAGAATCTTAAGGTCCTAGCTCATGTCCAAGGCACCAAAGCCAGCTAAAAAGTCAATAATCGATACCTAAAACTTGAATTGTACTACTTCTTACTGGCTATTACATCAACTTAGAAGCCTCATCTGTGTTCTACGATGGTGATTTTAGTGTCTCCGCATACCGCAGCACGCGACATAGCTTTGCAGACGATAAGTACAACCGTTTCAGAGAGCAGAGCGGCCAATCTGACGATCTGGCTTGAAGACGATTCGATAATAAATGACGATAACGAACGGATTTCTCAGGTTTTTACTACGTATGAACACTTTTCACATTTTCCCGTGCAACTCGGCTGCTAGTCCTCCTTTCATGCAGAATCTTAAGGTCCTAACTCATGTCCAAGGCACCAAAGCCAGCTAAAAAGTCAATAATCGATACCTAAAACTGGTATTGTACTAATCCTTACTGGCTGTTACATCATCTTTGAAGCTTCATCTGTGTTCTACTATGGTGCTTTTAGTGTCTCCGCATACCGCAGCACGCGACGTAGCTTTCAGACGATAAGTACAACCGTTTCAGAGAGAAGAGCGGCCAATGTGACGTTCTGGCTTTAAGTCGATTCAATAACAAATGACGAAAACGGACGGATTTCTCAGGTTTTTACTACATATGAACACTTTTCACATTCTCCCGTGCGACGCGGCTGCTAGTCCTCTTTTAATTCAGAATCTTAAGGTCCTAGCTCATGTCCAAGGCACCAAAGCCAGCTAAAAAGTCAATAATCGATACCTAAAACTTGAATTGTACTACCTTTTACTGGCTATTACATCAACTTAGAAGCTTCATCAGTGTTCTACTATGGTGATTTTAGTGTCTCCACATACCGCAGCACGCGACATAGCTTTCAGACGATATGTAGAACCGTTTCAGAGAGAAGAGCGGTCAAGGTGTCGATCTGGCTTTAAGTCGATTCGATAACAAATGACGAAAACGGACGGATTTCTCAGGTTTTTACTACATATGAACACTTTTCACGTCCTCCTGTGCAACTCAGCTGCTAGTCCTCCTTTCATGCAGAATCTTAAGGTCCTAGCTCATGTCCAAGGCACCAAAGCCAGCTAAAAAGTCAATAATCGATGTCTAAAATTTCAATTGTACTATTTCTTACTGGTTATTACATCAACTTAGAAGCTTCATCTGTGTTCCACTGTGCTGATTTTAGTGTCTCCGCATAACGCAGCACGCGATATAGCTTTGCAGACGATAAGTACAACCGTTTCAGAGAGAAGAGCGGCCAATGTGACGATCTGGCTTTAAGTCGATTCGATAACAAATGACGAAAACGGACGTATTTCTCAGGTTTATACTACATATGAACACTTTCCACATTCTCCCGTGCAACTCGGCTGCTAGTCCTCCTTTCATGCAGAATCTTAAGGTCCTAGCTCATGTCCAAGGCACCAAAGCCAGCTAAAAAGTCAATAATCGATACCTAAAACGTTAATTGTATTACTTCTTACTGGCTATTACATCAACTTAGAAGCTTCATCTGTGTTCTACTATGGTGCTTTTAGTGTCTCCGCATACCGCAGCACGCGACATAGCTTTGCAGACGTTAAGTACAACCGTTTCAGGGAAAAGAGCGGAAAATGTGACGATCTGGCTTTAAGTCGATTCGATAACACATGACGAAAACGGACGTATTTCTCAGGTTTTTACTACATATGAACACTTCTCACATTCTCCCGTTCAACTCGCCCGCTAGTCCTCCTTTCATGCAGAATCTTAAGGTCCTAGCTCATGTCCAAGGCACCAAAGCCAGCTAAAAAGTAAATAATCAGTACCCAAAACTTGAATTGTACTACTTCTTACTGGCTATTACATTAACTTAGAAGTTTGATCTGTGTTCTACTATGGTGCTTTTAGTGTCTCCGCATACCGCAGCACGCGACATAGCTTTGCAGACGATAAGTACAACCGTTTCAGAGAGAAGAGCAGCCAATGTGACGATCTGGCTTTAAGTCGATTCGATAACAAATGACGAAAACGTACGTATTTCTCAGTTTCTTACTACATATGAACACTTTTCACATTCTCCCGTGCAACTCGGCTGCTAGTCCTCCTTTCATGCAGAATCTTAAGGTCCCAGCTCATGTCCAAGCCACCAACGCCGGCAAAAAAGTCAATAATCGATACCTAAAACTTGAATTGTACTACATCTTGCTTGCTATTACATCAACTTAGAAGCTTCATCTGTGTTCAATCATGGTGCTTTTAGTGTCTCCGCATACCGCAGCACGCGACATAGCTTTGCAGACGATAAGTACAACCGTTTCAGAGAGAAGAGCGGCCAATGTGACGATCTGGCTTTAAATCGATTCGATAACAAATGACGAAAACGGACGTATTTCTCAGGTTTTTACTACATATGAACACTTCTCACATTCTCCCGTTCAACTCGCCCGCTATTCCTCCTTTCATGCAGAATCTTAAGGTCCTAGCTCATGTCCAAGGCACCAAAGCCAGATAAAAGGTTAATAATCAGTACCTAAAACTTGAATTGTACTACTTCTTACTGGCTATTACATCAACATAGAAGCTTGATCTGTGTTCTACTATGGTGCTTTTAGTGTCTCCGCATACCGCAGCACGCGACATAGCTTTGCAGAAGATAAGTACAACAGTTTCAGAGAGAAGAGCGGCCAATGTGACGATCTGGCTTTACGTTGATTCCATAACAAATGA
Source organism: Schistocerca gregaria (assembly GCF_023897955.1). Classification (NCBI taxonomy): domain Eukaryota; kingdom Metazoa; phylum Arthropoda; class Insecta; order Orthoptera; family Acrididae; genus Schistocerca; species Schistocerca gregaria. The sequence continues at coordinate 2,222,180 of NW_026061860.1, read as the reverse complement.
CGAAAACGGACGGATTTCTCAGTTTTTTACTACATATGAACACTTTTCATATTCTCCCGTGCAACTCGGCTGCTAGTCCTCCTTCCATGCAGAATCTTAAGGTCCTAGCTCATGTCCAAGGCACCAAAGCCAGCTAAAAAGTCAATAATCGATACCTAAAACTTGTATTGTACTACTTCTTGCTTGCTATTACATCAACTTAGTAGCTTCATCTGTGTTCAATCATGGTGCTTTTAGAGTCTCCGCATACCGCAGCACGCGACATAGATTTGCAGACGATAAGTACAACCGTTTCAGAGAGGAGAGCGGCCAATGTGACGATCTGGCTTTAAATCGATTCGACAACAAATGACGAAAACGGACGGATTTCTCAGGTTTTTACTACATATGAACACTTGTCACATTCTCCCGGGCAACTCGGCTGCTAGTCCTCCTTTCATGCAGAATCTTAAGGTCCTAGCTCATGTCCAATGCATCAAAGCCAGCTAAAAAGTCAATAATCGATACCAAAAACTTGAATTGTACTGCTTCTTACTGGCTATTACATCAACTTAGAAGCTTCATCTGTGTTCCACTGTGGTGATTTTTGTGTCTCCGCATAACGCAGCACGCGACATAGCTTTGCAGACGATAAGTACAACCGTGTCAGAGAGAAGAGCGGCCAATGTGACGATCTGGCTTTAAGTTGATTCCATAACAAATGACGAAAACGGACGGATTTCTCAGGTTTTTACTACATATGAACGCTTTTCACATTCTCCCATGCAACTCGGCTGCTAGTCCTCCTTTCATACTGAATCTTAAGGTCCTACCTCATGTTCAAGGCATCAAAGCCAGCTAAAAAGTCAATAATCGATTCCTACAACTTGAATTGTACTACTTATACTGGCTATTACATTAACTTAAAAGCTTCATCTGTGTTCCACTGTGGTGATTTTAGTGTCTCCGCATAACGCAGCACGCGACATAGTTTTGCAGACGGTAAGTACAACCGTTTCAGAGAGAAGAGCGGCAATGTGACGATCTGGCTTTAAGTCGATTCCATAACAAATGACGAAAACGGACGGATTTTTCAGTTTTTTACTACATATGAACACTTTCCACATTCTCCCGTGCAACTCGGCTGCTAGTCCTCCTTTCATGCAGAATCTTAAGGTCCTAGCTCATGTCCAAGGCACGAAAGCCGGCTAAAAAGTCAATAATCGATACCTAAAACTTGAATTGTACTACTTCTTGCTTGCTATTACATCAACTTAGAAGCTTCATCTGTGTTCTACTATGGTGCATTTAGTGTATCCGCATACCGCAGCACGCGACATAGCTATGAAGACGTTAAGTACAACCGTTTCAGGGAGAAGAACGGCCAATGTGACGATCTATCTTTAAGTCGATTCGATAACAAATGACGAAAACGGACGGATTTCTCAGGTTTTTACTACATTTGAACACTTTTCACATTCTCCCATGCAACTCGGCTGCTAGTCCTCCTTTCATATTGAATCTTAAGGTCCTAGCTCATGTCCAAGGCATCAAAGCCAGCTAAAAAGTCAACAATCGATACCTAAAATTTGAATTGTACTACTTCTTACTGGCTATTACATCAACTTAGAAGCTTCATCTGTGTTCCACTGTGCTGATTTTAGTGTCTACGCATAACGCAGCACGCGATATAGCTTTGCAGACGATAAGTACAACCGTTTCAGAGAGAAGAGCGGCCAATGTGGCGATCTGGCTTTAAGTCGATTCGATAACAAATGACGAAAACGGACGTATTTCTCAGGTTTATACTACATATGAACACTTTTCACATTCTCCCGTGCAACTCGGCTGCTAGTCCTCCTTTCATGCAGAATCTTAAGTTCCTAGCTCATGTCCAAGGCACCAAAGCCAGCTAAAAAGTCAATAATCGATACCTAAAACGTGAATTGTATTACTTCTTACTGGCTATTACATCAACTTAGAAGCTTCATCTGTGTTCTACTATGGTGCTTTTAGTGTCTCCGCATACCGCAGCACGCGACATAGCTTTGCAGACGTTAAGTACAACCGTTTCAGAGAGAAGAGCGGCCAATGTGACGATCTGGCTTTACGTTGATTCCATAACAAATGACGAAAACGGACGGATTTCTCAGTTTTTTACTACATATGAACACTTTTCATATTCTCCCGTGCAACTCGGCTGCTAGTCCTCCTTCCATGCAGAATCTTAAGGTCCTAGCTCATGTCCAAGGCACCAAAGCCAGCTAAAAAGTCAATAATCGATACCTAAAACTTGTATTGTACTACTTCTTGCTTGCTATTACATCAACTTAGTAGCTTCATCTGTGTTCAATCATGGTGCTTTTAGAGTCTCCGCATACCGCAGCACGCGACATAGCTTTGCAGACGATAAGTGCAACCGTTTCAGAGAGGAGAGCGGCCAATGTGACGATCTGGCTTTAAATCGATTCGATAACAAATGACGAAAACGGACGGATTTCTCATGTTTTTACTACATATGAACACTTGTCACATTCTCCCGGGCAACTCGGCTGCTAGTCCTCCTTTCATGCAGAATCTTAAGGTCCTAGCTCATGTCCAATGCATCAAAGCCAGCTAAAAAGTCAATAATCGATACCAAAAACTTGAATTGTACTGCTTCTTACTGGCTATTACATCAACTTAGAAGCTTCATCTGTGTTCCACTGTGGTGATTTCTGTGTCTCCGCATAACGCAGCACGCGACATAGCTTTGCAGACGAAAAGTACAACCGTGTCAGAGAGAAGAGCGGCCAATGTGACGATCTGGCTTTAAGTTGATTCCATAACAAATGACGAAAACGGACGGATTTCTCAGGTTTTTACTACATATGAACGCTTTTCACATTCTCCCATGCAACTCGGCTGCTAGTCCTCCTTTCATACTGAATCTTAAGGTCCTACCTCATGTTCAAGGCATCAAAGCCAGCTAAAAAGTCAATAATCGATTCCTACAACTTGAATTGTACTACTTATACTGGCTATTACATTAACTTAAAAGCTTCATCTGTGTTCCACTGTGGTGATTTTAGTGTCTCCGCATAACGCAGCACGCGACATAGTTTTGCAGACGGTAAGTACAACCGTTTCAGAGAGAAGAGCGGCAATGTGACGATCTGGCTTTAAGTCGATTCCATAACAAATGACGAAAACGGACGGATTTCTCAGTTTTTTACTACATATGAACACTTTTCACATTCTCCCGTGCAACTCGGCTGCTAGTCCTCCTTTCATGCAAAATCTTAAGGTCCTAGCTCATGTCCAAGGCACGAAAGCCGGCTAAAAAGTCAATAATCGATACCTAAAACTTGAATTGTACTACTTCTTGCTTGCTATTACATCAACTTAGAAGCTTCATCTGTGTTCAATCATGGTGCTTTTAGTGTCTCCGCATACCGCAGCACGCGACATAGCTTTGCAGACGATAAGTACAACCGTTTCAGAGATAAGAGCGGCCAATGTGACGATTTGGCTTTAAATCGATTCGATAACAAATGACGAAAACGGACGGATTTCTCAGGTTTTTACTACATATGAACACTTTTCGCATTCTCCCATGCAACTCGGCTGCTAGTCCTCCTTTAATGCAGAATCTTAAGGTCCTAGCTCATGTCTAAGGCACAAAAGCCAGCTAACAAGTCAATAATCGATACCTAAAACGTGAATTATATTACTTCTTACTGGCTATTACATCAACTTAGAAGCTTCATCTGTGTTCTACTATGGTGCATTTAGTGTATCCGCATACCGCAGCACGCGACATAGCTTTGCAGACGTTAAGTACAACCGTTTCAGGGAGAAGAACGGCCAATGTGACGATCTATCTTTAAGTCGATTCGATAACAAATGACGAAAACGGACGGATTTCTCAGGTTTTTACTACATTTGAACACTTTTCACATTCTCCCATGCAACTCGGCTGCTAGTCCTCCTTTCATATTGAATCTTAAGGTCCTAGCTCATGTCCAAGGCATCAAAGCCAGCTAAAAAGTCAACAATCGATACCTAAAATTTGAATTGTACTACTTCTTACTGGCTATTACATCAACTTAGAAGCTTCATCTGTGTTCCACTGTGCTGATTTTAGTGTCTCCGCATACCGCCGCACGCGATATAGCTTTGCAGACGATAAGTACAACCGTTTCAGAGAGAAGAGCGGCCAATGTGACGATCTGGCTTTAAGTCGATTCGATAACAAATGACGAAAACGGACGTATTTCTCAGGTTTATACTACATATGAACACTTTTCACATTCTCCCGTGCAACTCGGCTGCTAGTCCTCCTTTCATGCAGAATCTTAAGTTCCTAGCTCATGTCCAAGGCACCAAAGCCAGCTAAAAAGTCAATAATCGATACCTAAAACGTGAATTGTATTACTTCTTACTGGCTATTACATCAACTTAGAAGCTTCATCTGTGTTCTACTATGGTGCTTTTAGTGTCTCCGCATACCGCAGCACGCGACATAGCTTTGCAGACGTTAAGTACAACCGTTTCAGGGAAAAGAGCGGAAAATGTGACGATCTGGCTTTAAGTCGATTCGATAACAAATGACGAAAACGGACGTATTTCTCAGGTTTTTACTACATATGAACACTTCTCACATTCTCCCGTTCAACTCGCCCGCTAGTCCTCCTTTCATGCAGAATCTTAAGGTCCTAGCTCATGTCCAAGGCACCAAAGCCAGCTAAAAAGTAAATAATCAGTACCCAAAACTTGAATTGTACTACTTCTTACTGGCTATTACATTAACTTAGAAGTTTGATCTGTGTTCTACTATGGTGCTTTTAGTGTCTCCGCATACCGCAGCACGCGACATAGCTTTGCAGACGATAAGTACAACCGTTTCAGAGAGAAGAGCAGCCAATGTGACGATCTGGCTTTAAGTCGATTCGATAACAAATGACGAAAACGGACGTATTTCTCAGTTTTTTACTACATATGAACACTTTTCACATTCTCCCGTTGCAACTCGGCTGCTAGTCCTCCTTTCATGCAGAATCTTAAGGTCCCAGCTCATGTCCAAGGCACCAACGCCGGCTAAAAAGTCAATAATCTATACCTAAAACTTGAATTGTACTACATCTTGCTTGCTATTACATCAACTTAGAAGCTTCATCTGTGTTCAATCATGGTGCTTTTAGTGTCTCCGCATACCGCAGCACGCGACATAGCTTTGCAGACGATAAGTACAACCGTTTCAGAGAGAAGAGCGGCCAATGTGACGATCTGGCTTTACGTTGATTCCATAACAAATGACGAAAACGGACGGATTTCTCAGTTTTTTACTACATATGAACACTTTTCATATTCTCCCGTGCAACTCGGCTGCTAGTCCTCCTTCCATGCAGAATCTTAAGGTCCTAGCTCATGTCCAAGGCACCAAAGCCAGCTAAAAAGTCAATAATCGATACCTAAAACTTGTATTGTACTACTTCTTGCTTGCTATTACATCAACTTAGTAGCTTCATCTGTGTTCAATCATGGTGCTTTTAGAGTCTCCGCATACCGCAGCACGCGACATAGCTTTGCAGACGATAAGTGCAACCGTTTCAGAGAGGAGAGCGGCCAATGTGACGATCTGGCTTTAAATCGATTCGATAACAAATGACGAAAACGGACGGATTTCTCATGTTTTTACTACATATGAACACTTGTCACATTCTCCCGGGCAACTCGGCTGCTAGTCCTCCTTTCATGCAGAATCTTAAGGTCCTAGCTCATGTCCAATGCATCAAAGCCAGCTAAAAAGTCAATAATCGATACCAAAAACTTGAATTGTACTGCTTCTTACTGGCTATTACATCAACTTAGAAGCTTCATCTGTGTTCCACTGTGGTGATTTCTGTGTCTCCGCATAACGCAGCACGCGACATAGCTTTGCAGACGAAAAGTACAACCGTGTCAGAGAGAAGAGCGGCCAATGTGACGATCTGGCTTTAAGTTGATTCCATAACAAATGACGAAAACGGACGGATTTCTCAGGTTTTTACTACATATGAACGCTTTTCACATTCTCCCATGCAACTCGGCTGCTAGTCCTCCTTTCATACTGAATCTTAAGGTCCTACCTCATGTTCAAGGCATCAAAGCCAGCTAAAAAGTCAATAATCGATTCCTACAACTTGAATTGTACTACTTATACTGGCTATTACATTAACTTAAAAGCTTCATCTGTGTTCCACTGTGGTGATTTTAGTGTCTCCGCATAACGCAGCACGCGACATAGTTTTGCAGACGGTAAGTACAACCGTTTCAGAGAGAAGAGCGGCAATGTGACGATCTGGCTTTAAGTCGATTCCATAACAAATGACGAAAACGGACGGATTTCTCAGTTTTTTACTACATATGAACACTTTTCACATTCTCCCGTGCAACTCGGCTGCTAGTCCTCCTTTCATGCAGAATCTTAAGGTCCTAGCTCATGTCCAAGGCACGAAAGCCGGCTAAAAAGTCAATAATCGATACCTAAAACTTGAATTGTACTACTTCTTGCTTGCTATTACATCAACTTAGAAGCTTCATCTGTGTTCAATCATGGTGCTTTTAGTGTCTCCGCATACCGCAGCACGCGACATAGCTTTGCAGACGATAAGTACAACCGTTTCAGAGATAAGAGCGGCCAATGTGACGATTTGGCTTTAAATCGATTCGATAACAAATGACGAAAACGGACGGATTTCTCAGGTTTTTACTACATATGAACACTTTTCGCATTCTCCCATGCAACTCGGCTGCTAGTCCTCCTTTAATGCAGAATCTTAAGGTCCTAGCTCATGTCTAAGGCACAAAAGCCAGCTAACAAGTCAATAATCGATACCTAAAACGTGAATTATATTACTTCTTACTGGCTATTACATCAACTTAGAAGCTTCATCTGTGTTCTACTATGGTGCATTTAGTGTATCCGCATACCGCAGCACGCGACATAGCTTTGCAGACGTTAAGTACAACCGTTTCAGGGAGAAGAACGGCCAATGTGACGATCTATCTTTAAGTCGATTCGATAACAAATGACGAAAACGGACGGATTTCTCAGGTTTTTACTACATTTGAACACTTTTCACATTCTCCCATGCAACTCGGCTGCTAGTCCTCCTTTCATATTGAATCTTAAGGTCCTAGCTCATGTCCAAGGCATCAAAGCCAGCTAAAAAGTCAACAATCGATACCTAAAATTTGAATTGTACTACTTCTTACTGGCTATTACATCAACTTAGAAGCTTCATCTGTGTTCCACTGTGCTGATTTTAGTGTCTCCGCATACCGCCGCACGCGATATAGCTTTGCAGACGATAAGTACAACCGTTTCAGAGAGAAGAGCGGCCAATGTGACGATCTGGCTTTAAGTCGATTCGATAACAAATGACGAAAACGGACGTATTTCTCAGGTTTATACTACATATGAACACTTTCCACATTCTCCCGTGCAACTCGGCTGCTAGTCCTCCTTTCATGCAGAATCTTAAGGTCCTAGCTCATGTCCAAGGCACCAAAGCCAGCTAAAAAGTCAATAATCGATACCTAAAACGTTAATTGTATTACTTCTTACTGGCTATTACATCAACTTAGAAGCTTCATCTGTGTTCTACTATGGTGCTTTTAGTGTCTCCGCATACCGCAGCACGCGACATAGCTTTGCAGACGTTAAGTACAACCGTTTCAGGGAAAAGAGCGGAAAATGTGACGATCTGGCTTTAAGTCGATTCGATAACAAATGACGAAAACGGACGTATTTCTCAGGTTTTTACTACATATGAACACTTCTCACATTCTCCCGTTCAACTCGCCCGCTAGTCCTCCTTTCATGCAGAATCTTAAGGTCCTAGCTCATGTCCAAGGCACCAAAGCCAGCTAAAAAGTAAATAATCAGTACCCAAAACTTGAATTGTACTACTTCTTACTGGCTATTACATTAACTTAGAAGTTTGATCTGTGTTCTACTATGGTGCTTTTAGTGTCTCCGCATACCGCAGCACGCGACATAGCTTTGCAGACGATAAGTACAACCGTTTCAGAGAGAAGAGCAGCCAATGTGACGATCTGGCTTTAAGTCGATTCGATAACAAATGACGAAAACGGACGTATTTCTCAGTTTTTTACTACATATGAACACTTTTCACATTCTCCCGTTGCAACTCGGCTGCTAGTCCTCCTTTCATGCAGAATCTTAAGGTCCCAGCTCATGTCCAAGGCACCAACGCCGGCTAAAAAGTCAATAATCTATACCTAAAACTTGAATTGTACTACATCTTGCTTGCTATTACATCAACTTAGAAGCTTCATCTGTGTTCAATCATGGTGCTTTTAGTGTCTCCGCATACCGCAGCACGCGACATAGCTTTGCAGACGATAAGTACAACCGTTTCAGAGAGAAGAGCGGCCAATGTGACGATCTGGCTTTAAATCGATTCGATAACAAATGACGAAAACGGACGTATTTCTCAGGTTTTTACTACATATGAACACTTCTCACATTCTCCCGTTCAACTCGCCCGCTAGTCCTCCTTTCATGCAGAATCTTAAGGTCCTAGCTCATGTCCAAGGCACCAAAGCCAGCTAAAAGGTTAATAATCAGTACCTAAAACTTGAATTGTACTACTTCTTACTGGCTATTACATCAACATAGAAGCTTGATCTGTGTTCTACTATGGTGCTTTTAGTGTCTCCGCATACCGCAGCACGCGACATAGCTTTGCAGAAGATAAGTACAACAGTTTCAGAGAGAAGAGCGGCCAATGTGACGATCTGGCTTTACGTTGATTCCATAACAAATGACGAAAACGGACGGATTTCTCAGTTTTTTACTACATATGAACACTTTTCATATTCTCCCGTGCAACTCGGCTGCTAGTCCTCCTTCCATGCAGAATCTTAAGGTCCTAGCTCATGTCCAAGGCACCAAAGCCAGCTAAAAAGTCAATAATCGATACCTAAAACTTGAATTGTACTACTTCTTGCTTGCTATTACATCAACTTAGTAGCTTCATCTGTGTTCAATCATGGTGCTTTTAGAGTCTCCGCATACCGCAGCACGCGACATAGCTTTGCAGACGATAAGTACAACCGTTTCAGAGAGGAGAGCGGCCAATGTGACGATCTGGCTTTAAATCGATTCGATAACAAATGACGAAAACGGACGGATTTCTCAGGTTTTTACTACATATGAACACTTGTCACATTCTCCCGGGCAACTCGGCTGCTAGTCCTCCTTTCATGCAGAATCTTAAGGTCCTAGCTCATGTCCAATGCATCAAAGCCAGCTAAAAAGTCAATAATCGATACCAAAAACTTGAATTGTACTACTTCTTACTGGCTATTACATCAACTTAGAAGCTTCATCTGTGTTCCACTGTGGTGATTTTTGTGTCTCCGCATAACGCAGCACGCGACATAGCTTTGCAGACGATAAGTACAACCGTGTCAGAGAGAAGAGCGGCCAATGAGACGATCTGGCTTTAAGTTGATTCCATAACAAATGACGAAAACGGACGGATTTCTCAGTTTTTTACTACATATGAACACTTTTCACATTCTCCCGTGCAACTCGGCTGCTAGTCCTCCTTTCATGCAAAATCTTAAGGTCCTAGCTCATGTCCAAGGCACGAAAGCCGGCTAAAAAGTCAATAATCGATACCTAAAACTTGAATTGTACTACTTCTTGCTTGCTATTACATCAACTTAGAAGCTTCATCTGTGTTCAATCATGGTGCTTTTAGTGTCTCCGCATACCGCAGCACGCGACATAGCTTTGCAGACGATAAGTACAACCGTTTCAGAGATAAGAGCGGCCAATGTGACGATTTGGCTTTAAATCGATTCGATAACAAATGACGAAAACGGACGGATTTCTCAGGTTTTTACTACATATGAACACTTTTCGCATTCTCCCATGCAACTCGGCTGCTAGTCCTCCTTTAATGCAGAATCTTAAGGTCCTAGCTCATGTCTAAGGCACCATAGCCAGCTAACAAGTCAATAATCGATACCTAAAACGTGAATTATATTACTTCTTACTGGCTATTACATCAACTTAGAAGCTTCATCTGTGTTCTACTATGGTGCATTTAGTGTATCCCCATACCGCAGCACGCGACATAGCCTTGCAGACGTTAAGTACAACCGTTTCAGGGAGAACAACGGCCAATGTGACGATCTATCTTTAAGTCGATTCGATAACAAATGACGAAAACGGACGGATTTCTCAGGTTTTTACCACATATGAACACTTTTCACATTCTCCCATGCAACTCGGCTGCTAGTCCTCCTTTCATACTGAATCTTAAGGTCCTACGTCATGGCCAAGGCATCAAACCCACCTAAAAAGTCAATAATCGATATTTAAAACTTGAATTGTACTACTTATACTGGCTATTACATCAACATAGAAGCTTCATCTGTGTTCCACTGTGGTGATTTTAGTGTCTCCGCATAACGCAGCACGCGCCATAGCTTTGCAGACGATAAGTACAACCGTTTCAGAGAGAAGAGCGGCAATGTGACGATCTGGCTTTAAGTCGATTCCATAACAAATGACGTAAACGGACGGATTTCTCAGGTTTTTACTACATATGAACACTTTTCTCATTCTCCCGTGCAACTCGGTTGCTAGTCCTTCTGTCTTGCAGAATCTTAAGGTCCTAGCTCATGTCCAAGGCACCAAAGCCAGCTAAAATGTCAATAATCGATAGGTAAAACTTGAATTGTACTACTTCTTACTGGCTATTACATCAACTTAGAAGCTTCATCTGTGTTCTACTATGGTGCTTTTAGTGTCTCCGCATACCGCAGCACGCGACATAGCTTTGCAGACGATAAAAACAACCGTTTCAGAGAGAAGAGCGGCCAATGTGACGATCTGGCTTTAAGTCGATTTGATAACAAATGACGAAAACGGACGGATTTCTCAGGTTTTTACTACATATGAACACTTTTCGCATTCTCCCATGCAACTTGGCTGCTAGTCCTCCTTTAATGCAGAATCTTAAGGTCCTAGCTCATGGCCAAGGCACCAAAGCCAGCTAAAAAGTAAATAATCAGTACCCAAAACTTGAATTGTACTACTTCTTACTGGCTATTACATCAACTTAGAAGCTTCATCTGTGTTCTACTATGGTGCTTTTAGTGTCTCCGCATACCGCAGCACGCGACATAGCTGTGCAGACGATAAGTACAACCGTTTCAGAGAGAAGAGCGGCCAATGTGACGATCTGGCTTTAAGTCGATTCCATAACAAATGACGAAAACGGACGGATTTCTCAGTTTTTTACTACATATGAACACTTTTCACATTCTCCCGTGCAACTCGGCTGCTAGTCCTCCTTTCATGCAGAATCGTAAGGTCCTAGCTCATGTCCAAGGCACCAAAGCCGGCTAAAAAGTCAATAATCGATACCTAAAACTTGAATTGTACTACCTCTTGCTTGCTATTACATCAACTTAGAAGCTTCATCTGTGTTCAATCATGGTGCTTTTAGTGTCTCCGCGTAACGCAGCACGCGACATAGCTATGCAGACGATAAGTACAACCGTTTCAGAGAGGAGAGCGGCCAATGTGACGATCTGGCTTTAAATCGATTCGATAACAAATGACGAAAACGGACGGATTTCTCAGGTTTTTACTACATATGAACACTTGTCACATTCTCCCGTGCAACTCGGCTGCTAGTCCTTCTTTCATGCAGAATCTTAAGGTCCTAGCTCATGTCCAAGGCACCAAAGCCAGTTAAAAAATCAATAATCTATACCTAAAACTTGAATTGTACTACTTCTTACTGGTTATTACATCAACTTAGAAGCTTCATCTGTGTTCTACTATGGTGCTTTTAGTGTCTCGACATAACGCAGCACGCGACATAGCTTTGCAGGCGATAAGTACAACCGTTTCAGAGAAGAGGGGATAATGTGACGATCTGGCTTTAAGTCGATTCGATAACAAATGACGAAAACGGACGGATTTCTCATATTTTTACTACATATGAACACTTTTCACATTCTCCCATGCAACTCGGCTGCTAGTCTTCCTTTCATGCAGAATCTTAAGGTCCTAGCTCATGTCCAAGGCACCAAAGCCGGCTAAAAAGTCAATAATCGATACATAAAACTTGAATTGTACTACTTCTTACTGGCTATTACATCAACTTAGAAGCTTCATCTGTGTTCTACTATGGTGCTTTTAGTGTCTCCGCATACCGCAGCACGCGACATAGCTTTGCAGACGATAAGTACAACCGTTTCAGAGAGAAGAGCGGCCAATGTGACGATCTGGCTTTAAGTCGATTCGATAACAAATGACGAAAACGGACGGATTTCTCAGGTTGTTACTACATATGAATACATTTCACATACTCCCGTGCAACGCGGCTGCTAGTCCTCTTTTCATGCAGATTCTTAAGCTCCTAGCTCATGTACAAAGGCACAAAAGCCAGCAAAATTGTCAATAATCGATACCTAAAACTTGAAGTGTACTACTTCTTACTGGCTATTACATCAACTTAGAAGCTTCGTCTGTGTTCTACTATGGTGCTTTTAGTGTCTCCGTATACCGCAGCACGCGATATAGCTTTGCAGACGATAAGTACAACCGTTTCAGAGAAGAGGGGCCAATGTGACAATCTGGGTTTAAGTCGATTCGATAACAAATGACGAAAACGGACGGATTTCTCAGGTTTTTACTACATATGAACACTTTTCACTTTCTCCCATGCAACTCGGCTGCTAGTCCTCCTTTCATGCAGAATTTTAAGGTCCTAGCTCATGTCCAAGGCACCAAAGAATGGTAAAAAGTCAATAATCGAACCTAAGTCTTGAATTGTACTACATTTAACTGGATATTACTTCAACTTAGAAGCTTCTTCTGTGTTCTACAATGGTGAATTAAGTGTCTCCGCATACCGCAGCACGCGACATAGCTTTGCAGACGATAAGTACAACCGTTTCAGAGAGAATAGCGGCCAATGTGACGATCTGGCTTTAAGTCGATTCGATAACAAATGACGAAAACGGACGTATTTCTCAGGTTTTTACTACATTTGAACATTTGTAACATTCTCCCGTGCAACTCGGCTGCTAGTCCTTCTTTCATGCAGAATCTTAAGGTCCTAGCTCATGTCCAAGGCACCAAAGCCAGCTAAAAAGGCAATAATCTATACCTATAACTTGAATTGTACTACTTCTTACTGGTTATTACATCAACTGAGAAGCTTCATCTGTGTTCTACTATGGTGCTTTTAGTGTCTCCGCATACCGCAGCACGCGACATAGCTGTGCAGACGATAAGTACAACCGTTTCAGAGAGAAGAGCGGCCAATGTGACGATCTGGCTTTAAGTCGATTCCATAACAAATGACGAAAACGGACGGATTTCTCAGTTTTTTACTACATATGAACACTTTTCACATTCTCCCGTGCAACTCGGCTGCTAGTCCTCCTTTCATGCAGAATCGTAAGGTCCTAGCTCATGTCCAAGGCACCAAAGCCGGCTAAAAAGTCAATAATCGATACCTAAAACTTGAATTGTACTACCTCTTGCTTGCTATTACATCAACTTAGAAGCTTCATCTGTGTTCAATCATGGTGCTTTTAGTGTCTCCGCGTAACGCAGCACGCGACATAGCTATGCAGACGATAAGTACAACCGTTTCAGAGAGGAGAGCGGCCAATGTGACGATCTGGCTTTAAATCGATTCGATAACAAATGACGAAAACGGACGGATTTCTCAGGTTTTTACTACATATGAACACTTGTCACATTCTCCCGTGCAACTCGGCTGCTAGTCCTTCTTTCATGCAGAATCTTAAGGTCCTAGCTCATGTCCAAGGCACCAAAGCCAGTTAAAAAATCAATAATCTATACCTAAAACTTGAATTGTACTACTTCTTACTGGTTATTACATCAACTTAGAAGCTTCATCTGTGTTCTACTATGGTGCTTTTAGTGTCTCGACATAACGCAGCACGCGACATAGCTTTGCAGGCGATAAGTACAACCGTTTCAGAGAAGAGGGGATAATGTGACGATCTGGCTTTAAGTCGATTCGATAACAAATGACGAAAACGGACGGATTTCTCATATTTTTACTACATATGAACACTTTTCACATTCTCCCATGCAACTCGGCTGCTAGTCTTCCTTTCATGCAGAATCTTAAGGTCGTAGCTCATGTCCAAGGCACCAAAGCCGGCTAAAAAGTCAATAATCGATACATAAAACTTGAATTGTACTACTTCTTACTGGCTATTACATCAACTTAGAAGCTTCATCTGTGTTCTACTATGGTGCTTTTAGTGTCTCCGCATACCGCAGCACGCGACATAGCTTTGCAGACGATAAGTACAACCGTTTCAGAGAGAAGAGCGGCCAATGTGACGATCTGGCTTTAAGTCGATTCGATAACAAATGACGAAAACGGACGGATTTCTCAGGTTGTTACTACATATGAATACATTTCACATACTCCCGTGCAACGCGGCTGCTAGTCCTCTTTTCATGCAGATTCTTAAGCTCCTAGCTCATGTACAAAGGCACAAAAGCCAGCAAAATTGTCAATAATCGATACCTAAAACTTGAACTGTACTACTTCTTACTGGCTATTACATCAACTTAGAAGCTTCGTCTGTGTTCTACTATGGTGCTTTTAGTGTCTCCGTATACCGCAGCACGCGATATAGCTTTGCAGACGATAAGTACAACCGTTTCAGAGAAGAGGGGCCAATGTGACAATCTGGGTTTAAGTCGATTCGATAACAAATGACGAAAACGGACGGATTTCTCAGGTTTTTACTACATATGAACACTTTTCACTTTCTCCCATGCAACTCGGCTGCTAGTCCTCCTTTCATGCAGAATTTTAAGGTCCTAGCTCATGTCCAAGGCACCAAAGAATGGTAAAAAGTCAATAATCGAACCTAAGTCTTGAATTGTACTACATTTAACTGGATATTACTTCAACTTAGAAGCTTCTTCTGTGTTCTACAATGGTGAATTAAGTGTCTCCGCATACCGCAGCACGCGACATAGCTTTGCAGACGATAAGTACAACCGTTTCAGAGAGAATAGCGGCCAATGTGACGATCTGGCTTTCAGTCGATTCGATAACAAATGACGAAAACGGACGGATTTCTCTGGTTTTTACTACATATGAACACTTTTCACATACTCCCGTGCAACGCGGCTGCTAGTCCTCCTTTCATGCAGAATCTTAAGCTCCTAGCTCATGTCCAAGGCACCAAAGCCAGCTAAATAGTCAATAATCGATACCTAAATCTTGAACTGTACTACTTCTTACTAGCTATTACATCAACTTAGAAGCTTCATCTGTGTTCTACTATGGTGCTTTTAGTGTCTCCGTATACCGCAGCACGCGACATAGCTTTGCAGACGATAAGTACTACCGTTTCAGAGAGAAGAGCGGCCAATGTGAAAATCTGGCTTTAAGTCGATTCCATAACTAATGACGAGAACGGACGGATTTCTTTAGGTTTTTACTACATATGAACACTTTTCACATTGTCCCATGCAACTCGGCTGCTAGTCCTCCTTTCAAGCAGAATCTTAAGCTCCTAGCTCATGTCCAAGGCACCAAAGCCAGTTAAATAGTCAATAATCGATACCTAAAACTTGAACTGTACTACTTCTTACTAGCTATTACATCAACTTAGAAGCTTCATCTGTGTTCTACTATGGTGCTTTTAGTGTCTCCGCATACCGCAGCACGCGACATAGCTTTGCAGACGATAAGTACAACCTTTACAGTGAGAAGAGCGGCCAATGTGACGATCTGGCTTTAAGTCGATTCCATAACAAATGACGAAAACGGACGGATTTCTTTAGGTTTTTACTACATATGAACACTTTTCACATTCTCCCATGCAACTCGGCTGCTAGTCCTCCTTTCAAGCTGAATCGTAAGGTCCTAGCTCATGTCCAAGGCTCCAAAGCCAGCTAAAAAGTCAAAAATCGATACCTAAAACGTAAATTGTACTACTTCTTACTGGCTATTACATCAACTTAGAAGCTTCATCTATGTTCTACTATGGTGGTTTAGTGTCTCCGCATACCGCAGCGCGCGACATAGCTTTGCAGACGATAAGTACAACCGTTTCAGAGAGAAGAGCGGACAATGTGACGATCTGGCTTTAAGTCGATTCGATAACAGATGACGAAAACGGACGGATTTCTCAGGTTGTTACTACATATGAACACTTTTCACATACTCCCGTGCAACGCGGCTGCTAGTCCTCTTTTCATGCAGATTCTTATGCTCCTACCTCATGTACAAAGGCACAAAAGCCAGCAAAATAGTCAATAATCGATACCTAAAACTTGAACTGTACTACTTCTTACTGGCTATTACATCAACTTCGAAGCTTCATCTGTGTTCTACTATGGTGCTTTTAGTGTCTCCGTATACCGCAGCACGCGACATAGCTTTGCAGATGATAAGTACAACCGTTTCAGAGAAGAGGGGCCAATGTGACAATCTGGGTTTAAGTCGATTCGATAACAAATGACGAAAACGGACGGATTTCTCAGGTTTTTACTACATATGAACACTTTTCACATTCTCCCATGCAACTCGGCTGCTAGTCCTCCTTTCATGCAGAATCTTAAGGTCCTAGCTCATGTCCAAGGCACCAAAGAATGGTAAAAAGTCAATAATCGAACCTAAGTCTTGAATTGTACTACATTTAACTGGATATTACTTCAACTTAAAAGCTTCATCTGTGTTCTACAATGGTGATTTAAGTGTCTCCGCATACCGCAGCACGCGACATAGCTTTGCAGACGATAAGTACAACCGTTTCAGAGAGAAGAGCGGCAATGTGACGATCTGGCTTTAAGTCGATTCCATAACAAATGACGAAAACGGACGGATTTCTCAGGTTTTTACTACATATGAACACTTTTCACATTCTCCCGTGCAACTCGGTTGCTAGTCCTTCTGTCTTGCAGAATCTTAAGGTCCTAGCTCATGTCCAAGGCACCAAAGCCAGCTAAAATGACAATAATCGATATGTAAAACTTGAATTGTACTACATCTTACTGGCTATTACATCAACTTAGAAGCTTCATCTGTGTTCTACTATGGTGCTTATAGTTTCTCCGCATACCGCAGCACGCGACATAGCTTTGCAGACGATAAGTACAACCGTTTCAGAGAGAAGAGCGGCCAATGTGACGATCTGGCTTTAAGTCGATTTGATAACAAATGACGAAAACGGACGGATTTCTCAGGTTTTTACTACATATGAACACTTTTCGCATTCTCCCATGCAACTTGGCTGCTAGTCCTCCTTTAATGCAGAATCTTAAGGTCCTAGCTCATGGCCAAGGCACTAAAGCCAGCTAAAAAGTAAATAATCAGTACCCAAAACTTGAATTGTACTACTTCTTACTGGCTATTACATCAACTTAGAAGCTTCATCTGTGTTCTACTATGGAGCATTTAGTGTCTCCGAATACCGCAGCACGCGGCATAGCTGTGCAGACGATAAGTACAACCGTTTCAGAGAGAAGAGCGGCCAATGTGACGATCTGGCTTTAAGTCGATTCCATAACAAATGACGAAAACGGACGGATTTCTCTGTTTTTTACTACATATGAACACTTTTCACATTCTCCCGTGCAACTCGGCTGCTAGTCCTCCTTTCATGCAGAATCGTAAGGTCCTAGCTCATGTCCAAGGCACCAAAGCCGGCTAAAAAGTCAATAATCGATACCTAAAACTTGAATTGTACTACTTCTTGCTTGCTATTACATCAACTTAGAAGCTTCATCTGTGTTCAATCATGGTGCTTTTAGTGTCTCCGCATAACGCAGCACGCGACATACCTTTGCAGACGATAAGTACAACCGTTTCAGAGAAAAGGGGATAATGTGACGATATGGCTTTAAGTCGATTCGATAACAAATGACGAAAACGGACGGATTTCTCATATTTTTACTACATACGAACACTTTTCACCTTCTCCCATGCAACTCGGCTGCTAGTCTTCCTTTCATGCAGAATCTTAAGGTCCTAGCTCATGTCCAAGGCACCAAAGCCAGCTAAAAAGTCAATAATGGATACATAAAACTTGAATTGGACTACTTCTTACTGTCTATTACATCAACTTAGAAGCTTCATCTGTGTTCTACTATGGTGCTTTTAGTGGCTCCGCATACCGCAGCACGCGACATAGCTTTGCAGACGATTAGTACAACCGTCTCAGAGAGAAGAGCGGCCAATGTGACGATCTTGCTTTAAGTCGATTCGATAACAAATGACGAAAACGGACGGATTTCTCAGGTTTTTACTACATACGAACACTTTTCACATACAGCCGTGCAACGCGGCTGCTAGTTCTCCTTTCATGCAGAATCTTAAGGTCCTAGCTCATGTCCAAGGCACCAAAGCCAGCTAAAAAGTCAATAATCGATACCTAAGACTTGAATTGTTCTACTTCTCACTCGCTATTACATCAACTTAGAAGCTTCACCTGTGTTCTACTATGGTGCTTTTACTGTCTCCGTATACCGCAGCACGCGACATAGCTTTGCAGACGATAAGTACAACCGTTTCAGAGAGAAGAGCGGCCAATGTGACGATCTTGCTTTAAGTCGATTCGATAACAAATGACGAAAACGGACGGATTTCTCAGGTTTATACTACATATGAACACTTTTCGCATTCTCCCATGAAACTCGGCTGCTAGTCCTCCTTTCATGCAGAATCTTAAGGTCCTAGCTCATGTCCAAGGCACCAAAGCCAGCTTAAAAGTCAAAAATCGATACCTAAAACGTAAATTGTACTACTTCTTACTGGCTATTACATCAACTTAGAAGCTTCATCTATGTTCTACTATGGTGCTTTTAGTGTCTCCGCATACCGCAGCACGCGACATAGCTTTGCAGACGATAAGTACAATCGTTTCAGACAGAACTGCAGCCAATGTGATGATCCTGATTTAAGTAGATTCTATAACAAATTATGAAAACGGACGGATTTCTCAGGTTTTTACTACATATGAACACTTTTGACATTCTCCCGTGCAACTCGGCTGCTAGTCCTCCTTTCATGCAGAATCTTAAGGTCCTAGCTCATGTACAAGGCACCAAAGCCGGCTAAAAAGTCAATAATCGATACCTAAAACTTGAATTGTACTACTTCTTACTTGCTATTACATCAACTTAGAAGCTTCATCTGTGTTCTACTATGGTGCTTTTAGTGTCTCCGCATACCGCAGCACGCGACATAGCTTTGCAGACGATAAGTACAACCGTTTCAGAGAGAAGAGCGGTCAATGTGACGATCTGGCTTTTAGTCGATTCGATAACAAATGACGAAAACGGACGGATTTCTCATATTTTTACTACATATGAACACTTTTCACATTCTCCCATGCAACTCAGCTGCTAGTCCTCCTTTCATGCAGAATCTTAAGGTCCTAGCTCATGTCCAAGGCACCAAAGAATGGTAAAAAGTCAATAATCGAACCTAAGTCTTGAATTGTACTACATTTAACTGGATATTACTTCAACTTACAAGCTTCATCTGTGTTATACAATGGTGATTTTAGTGTCTCCGCATACCGCAGCACGCGACATAGCTTTGCAGACGATAAGTACAACCGATTCAGAGAGAAGAGCGGCCAATGTGACGATCTGGCTTTCAGTCGATTCGATAACAAATGACGAAAACGGACGGATTTCTCTGGTTTTTACTACATATGAACACTTTTCACATACTCCGTGCAACGCGGCTGCTAGTCCTCCTTTCATGCAGAATCTTAAGCTCCTAGCTCATGTCCAAGTCACCAAAGCCAGCTAAATAGTCAATAATCGATACCTAAAACTTGAATTGTACTACTTCTTATTGGCTATTACATTAACTTAGAAGCTTCATCTGTGTTATACTATGGTGCTTTTAGTGTCTCCGCATACCGCAGCACGCGACATAGGTTTGCAGACGATAAGTACAACCGTTTCAGAGGGAAGAGCGGCCAATGTGACGATCTTGCTTTAAGTCGATTCGATAACAAATGACGAAAAAGGACGGATTTCTCAGGTTTTTACTACATATGAACACTTTTCGCATTCTCCCATGAAACTCGGCTGTTAGTCCTCCTTTCATGCAGAATCTTAAGGTCCTAGCTCATGTCCAAGGCACCAAAGCCAGTTAAAAAGTCAAAAATCGATACCTAAAACGTAAATTGTACTACTTCTTACTGGCTATTGCATCAACTTAGAAGCTTCATCTATGTTCTACTATGGTTTTTTTAGTGTCTCCGCATACCGCAGCACGCGACATAGCTTTGCGGACGATAAGTACTACCGTTTCAGAGAGAAGATCGGCCAATGTGACGATCTGGCTTTAAGTCGATTCGATAACAAATGACGAAAACGGACGTATTTCTCAGGTTTTTACTACATTTGAACATTTGTAACATTCTCCCGTGCAACTCGGCTGCTAGTCCTTCTTTCATGCAGAATCTTAAGGTCCTAGCTCATGTCCAAGGCACCAAAGCCAGCTAAAAAGGCAATAATCTATACCTATAACTTGAATTGTACTACTTCTTACTGGTTATTACATCAACTGAGAAGCTTCATCTGTGTTCTACTATGGTGCTTTTAGTGTCTCCGCATAACGCAGCACGCGACATAGCTTTGCAGACGATAAGTACAACCGTTTCAGAGAAGAGGGGCCAATGTGACGATCTGGCTTTAAGTCGATTCGATAACAAATGACGAAAACGGACGGATTTCTTTAGGTTTTTACTACATATGAACACTTTTCACATTCTCCCGTGCAACTCGACTGCTAGTCCTCCTTTCATGCAGAATCTTAAGGTCCTAGCTCATGTCCAAGGCACCAAAGCCAGCTAAAAAGTCAATAATCGATACATAAAACTTGAATTGTACTACTTCTTACTGGCTATTACATCAACTTAGAAGCTTCATCTGTGTTCTACTATGGTGCTTTTAGTGTCTCCGCATACCGCAGCACGCGACATAGCTTTGCAGACGATAAGTACAACCGTTTCAGAGAGAAGAGCGGCCAATGTGACGATCTGGCTTTAAGTCGATTCCATAACAAATGACGAAAGCGGACGGATTTTTTTAGGTTTTTACTACTAATTAACATTTTTCAAATTCTCCCGTGCAACTCGACTGCTAGTCCTCCTTTCATGCAGAATCTTAAGGTCCTAGCTCATGTCCAAGGCACCAAAGCCGGCTAAAAAGTCAATAATCGATACCTAAAACTTGAATTGTACTACTTCTTGCTTGCTATTACATCAACTTAGAAGCTTCATCTGTGTTCAATCATGGTGCTTTTAGTGTCTCCGCATAACGCAGCACGCGACATACCTTTGCAGACGATAAGTACAACCGTTTCAGAGAAAAGGGGATAATGTGACGATATGGCTTTAAGTCGATTCGATAAGAAATGACGAAAACGGACGGATTTCTCATATTTTTACTACATACGAACACTTTTCACCTTCTCCCATGCAACTCGGCTGCTAGTCTTCCTTTCATGCAGAATCTTAAGGTCCTAGCTCATGTCCAAGGCACCAAAGCCAGCTAAAAAGTCAATAATGGATACATAAAACTTGAATTGGACTACTTCTTACTGTCTATTACATCAACTTAGAAGCTTCATCTGTGTTCTACTATGGTGCTTTTAGTGTCTCCGCATACAGCAGCACGCGACATAGCTTTGCAGACGATAAGTACAACCTTTACAGTGAGAAGAGCGGCCAATGTGACGATCTGGCTTTAAGTCGATTCCATAACAAATGACGAAAACGGACGGATTTCTTTAGGTTTTTACTACATATGAACACTTTTCACATTCTCCCATGCAACTCGGCTGCTAGTCCTCCTTTCAAGCAGAATCTTAAGGTCCTAGCTCATGTCAAAGGCTCCAAAGCCAGCTAAAAAGTCAAAAATCAATACCTAAAACGTAAATTGTACTACTTCTTACTGGCTATTACATCAACTTAGAAACTTCATCTATGTTCTACTATGGTGGTTTAGTGTCTCCGCATACCGCAGCACGCGACATAGCTTTGCAGACGATAAGTACAACCGTTTCAGGGAGAAGAGCGGACAATGTGACGATCTGGCTTTAAGTCGATTCGATAACAAATGACGAAAACGGACTGATTTCTCAGATTGTTACTACATCTGAACACTTTTCACATACTCCCTTGCAACGCGGCTGCTAGTCCTCTTTTCATGCAGATTCTTAAGCACCTAGCTCATGTACAAAGGCACTAAAGCCAGCAAAATAGTCAATAATCGATACCTAAAACTTGAACTGTACTACTTCTTACTGGCTATTACATCAACTTAGAAGCTTCATCTGTGTTCTACTATGGTGCTTTTAGTGTCTCCGTATACCGCAGCACGCGACATAGCTTTGCAGACGATAAGTACAACCGTCTCAGAGAAGAGGGGCCAATGTGACAATCTGGGTTTAAGTCGATTCGATAACAAATGACGAAAACGGACGGATTTCTCAGGTTTTTACTACATATGAACACTTTTCACATTCTCCCATGCAACTCGGCTGCTAGTCCTCCTTTCATGCAGAATCTTAAGGTCCTAGCTCATGTCCAAGGCACCAAAGAATGGTAAAAAGTCAATAATCGAACCTAAGTCTTGAATTGTACTACATTTAACTGGATATTACTTCAACTTAGAAGCTTCATCTGTGTTCTACAATGGTGATTTATGTGTCTCCGCATACCGCAGCACGCGACATAGCTTTGCAGACGATAAGTACAACCGATTCAGAGAGAAGAGCGGCCAATGTGACGATCTGGCTTTCAGTCGATTCGATAACAAATGACGAAAACGGACGGATTTCTCTGGTTTTTACTACATATGAACACTTTTCACATACTACCGTGAAACGCGGCTGCTAGTCCTCCTTTCATGCAGAATCTTAAGCTCCTAGCTCATGTCCAAGGCACCAAAGCCAGCTAAATAATAAATAATCGATACCTAAATCTTGAACTGTACTACTTCTTACTAGCTATTACATCAACTTACAAGCTTCATCTGTGTTCTACTATGGTGCTTTTAGTGTCTCCGTATACGGCAGCACGCGACATAGCTTTGCAGACGATAAGTACTACCGTTTCAGAGAGAAGAGCGGCCAATGTGACGATCTTGCTTTAAGTCGATTCGATAACAAATGACGAAAACGGACGGATTTCTCTGGTTTTTACTACATATGAACATTTTTCACATACTCCCGTGCAACGCGGCTGCTAGTCCTCCTTTCATGCAGAATCGTAAGCTCCTAGCTCATGTACAAAGGCACAAAAGCCAGCAAAATAGTCAATAATCGATAACTAAAACTTGAACTGTACTACTTCTTACTAGCTATTACATCAACTTAGAACCTTCATCTGTGTTCTACTATGGTGCTTTTAGTGTCTCCGCATACCGCAGCACGCGACATAGCTTTGCAGACGATAAGTACAACCGTTTCAGAGAGAAGAACGGCCAATGTGACGATCTGGCTTTAAGTCGATTCGATAACAAATGACGAAAACGGACGGATTTCTCAGGTTTTTACTACATATGAACACTTTTAACATTCTCCCTTGCAACTCGGCTGCTAGTCCTCCTTTCATGCAGAATCTTAAGGTCCTACATCATGTCCATGGCTCCAAAGCCAGGTAAAAAGTCAAAAATCGATTCCTAAAACGTAAATTGTACTACTTCTTACTGGCTATTACATCAACTTAGAAGCTTCATCTACGTTCTACTATGGTGCTTTTAGTCTCTCCGCATACCGCAGCACGCGACATAGCTTTGCAGATGATAAGTACAGCCGTCTCAGACTGAACTGCGGCCAATGTGACGATCTGGATTTAAATCGATTCTGTAACAAATGATGAAAACGGACGGATTTCTCAGGTTTTTGCTACATTTGAACACTTTTCACGTTTTCCCGTGCTACTCGGCTGCTAGTCCTCCTTTCATGCAGAATCTTAAGGTCCTAGCTCATGTCCAATGTACCAAGGCCAGCTAAAAAGTCTATAATCGATACCTAAAACTTGAATTGTACTACTTCTTACTTGCTATTACATCAACTTAGAAGCTTCATGTGTGTTCTACTATGGTGCTTTTAGTGTCTCCGCATACTGCAGCACGCGACATAGCTTTGCAGACGATAAGTACAACCGTTTCAGAGAGAAGAGCGGCCAATGTGACGATCTGGCTTTAAGTCGATTCGATAACAAATGACGAAAACGGACGGATTTCTCAGGTTTTTACTACATATAAACACTTTTCACATACTCCCGTGCAACGCGGCTGCTACTTCTCCTTTCACGCAGAATCTTAAGGTCCTAGCTCATGTCCAAGGCACCAAAGCCAGCAAAATAGTCAGTAATCGATACCTAAAACGTAAATTGTACTACCTCTTACTGGCTATTACATCAACTTAGAAGCTTCATTTATGTTATACTATGGTGGTTTAGTGTCTCCGCATACCGCAGCACGCGACATAGCTTTGCAGACGATAAGTACAACCGTTTCAGAGAGAAGAGCGGACAATGTGACGATCTGGCTTTAAGTCGATTCGATAACAAATGACGAAAACGGACGGATTTCTCAGGTTGTTACTACATATGAATACATTTCACATACTCCCGTGCAACGCGGCTGCTAGTCCTCTTTTCATGCAGATTCTTAAGCTCCTAGCTCATGTACAAAGGCACAAAAGCCAGCAAAATAGTCAATAATCGATACCTAAAACTTGAACTGTACTACTTCTTACTGGGTATTACATCAACTTAGAAGCTTCATCTGTGTTCTACTATGGTGCTTTTAGTGTCTCCGTATACCGCAGCACGCGACATAGCTTTGCAGACGATAAGTACAACCGTTTCAGAGAAGAGGGGCCAATGTGATAATCTGGGTTTAAGTCGATTCGATAACAAATGACGAAAACGGACGGATTTCTCAGGTTTTTACTACATATGAACACTTTTCACATTGTCCCATGCAACTCGGCTGCTAGTC
This sequence comes from Schistocerca gregaria, assembly GCF_023897955.1. Classification (NCBI taxonomy): domain Eukaryota; kingdom Metazoa; phylum Arthropoda; class Insecta; order Orthoptera; family Acrididae; genus Schistocerca; species Schistocerca gregaria. The sequence continues at coordinate 2,197,135 of NW_026061860.1, read as the reverse complement.
CTCCTTTCAAGCAGAATTTTAAGCTCCTAGCACATGTCCAAGGCACCAAAGCCAGCTAAAAAGTCAATAATCGATACCTAAAACTTGAATTGTACTACTTCTTACTAGCTATTACATCAACTTAGAAGCTTCATCTGTGTTCTACTATGGTGCTTTTAGTGTCTCCACACACCGAAGCCCGCGACATAGCTTTGGAGACGATAATCACAACCATTTCAGAGGGAAGAGCGGCAATGTGACGATCTGGCTTTAAGTCGATTCGATAACAAATGACGAAAACGGACGGATTTCTCAGGTTTTTACTACATATGAATACGTTTCACATTGTCCCTAGCAACGCGGCAGATTGTCCTCCATTTATGCAAAATCGTAAGGTCCTAGCTCATGTCCAAGGCACCAAAGCCGGCTATAAAGGCAATAATCGATAACCGAAACTTGATTGGTACTGCTTCTTACTGGCTATTACATCAACTTGGAAGATTCGTCTGTGTTCTACTATGGTGCTTTTAGTGTCTCCGCATACCGCAGAACGCGACATAGCTTTGCAGACTATATACGTCACCGTTTAAGAGTGATGAGCGGCCAATGAGACGATCTGACATTAAGTCGAATGGATAACAAATGACGAAAACGGACTGATTTCTCATGTTTTTGCTACATATGAACACTTTTCACATTCTCTCGTGCAACGCGGCTTATAGTCTTCCTTTCAAGCAAAATCTTAAGGTCATAGCTCATGTCCAAGGCACCAAAGAAGGTAAAAGGTCAAAAATCGATAACTAAAACTTGAATTGTACTGTTTCTTACTAGCTATTACATCAACTTAGAAGTTTCTTCTGTGTCCTACTATGTTGCTTTTAGTGTCTCCGCATACCGTAGCACGCGACATAGCTTTGCAGACGATAAATGTAACCGGTTCAGAGAGAAGCGCGACCAAAGTGATGATCTGGCTTAAAGTCGATTTGATAACAACTGACGAAAACTAGCGAATTTCTCATGTTTTATTTACATATGAACACTTATCACATTTTCTCGAGCAATGCAGCTGCTAGTTCTCCTTTCATGCAAAATCTTAAGGTTCTAGCTCATGTCCCAGGTACCAAAGCCGGCTAAATAGTCAATAATCGATCCCTAAAACTTGATTTGTACTGCTTCTTACTGGCTATTACATCAACTTGGAAGCTTCGTCTGTGTTCAACTATGGTGCTTTTAGTGTCTCCGCATACCGCAGAACGCGACATAGCTTTGCAGACGATATATGTCACCGTTTAAGAATGATGAGCGGCCAGTGAGACGATCTGACATTAAGTCGATTCAATAACAAATGACGAAAACGGACGGATTTCTCAGGTTTTTGCTACATATGAACACTTTTCACATTCTCCCGTGCAACGCGGCTGCTAGTCTTCTTTTCATGCTGAATCTTAAAGTCCTAGCTCATGTCCAAGACACCAAAGCCAGCTAAAAAGTCAATAATCAATACCTAAAACTTGACTTGTACTACTTCTTACTGGCTATTACATCAACTTAGAAGCTCCATCTGTCTTCAACTATGGTGATTTCAGTGTCTCCGCATACCGCAGCACGCGACATAGCTTTGCAGACGATAAGTACAACCGTTTCAGAGAGAAAAGCAAAAAATCTTACGATCTGGCTTTAAGTCGATTCGATAACAGATGACGAAAACGGACGGATTTCTCAGGTTTTTACTACATATGAACACTTTCCACATACTAACGTGCAACTCGGCTGCTAGTCCTCCCTTCAAACAGAATCTTAAGGTCCTAGATCATGTCCAAGGCACCAAAGCCAGCTAAAATATCAATAATCGATACCTAAAACTCGAATTGTACTACTTCTTCCTTGCTATTACATTAACTTAGAAGCCTTATCTGTGTTCCACTATGGTGCTTTTAGTGTCTCTGTGTACCGCAGCACGCGACATAGCTTTGCAGACGATAAGTACAACCGGTTCAGAGAGAAGAGCGGCCGATGTGACGATCTGGCTTTAAGTCGATTCGATAACAAATGACGAAAACGGACGGATTTCTCAGATTTTTACGACATATGAACACTTTTCAGATTATCCCACGCAACTTGGCTTAGTCCTCCTTTCATGCCAAATCATAAGTTCCTAGCTCATTTCCAAGGCACCAAAGCCAGCTAAAAAGTCAATGATCGATACCTAAAACTTGAATTGTACTACTTCTTACTGGCTATTACATCAACTTAGAAGCTTAATATGTGTTCTACTATGGTGCTTTTAGTGTCTCCACATACCGAAGCCCGCGACATAGCTTTGGAGACGATAAGTACAACCATTTCAGAGGGAAGAGCGGCAATGTGACGATCTGGCTTTAAGTCGATTCGATAACAAATGACGAAAACGGACGGATTTCTCAGGTTTTTACTACGTATGAATACGTTTCACATTGTCCCGAACAACGCGGCTGCTGGTCCTCCTTTTATGCAAAATTTTAAGGTACTAGCTCATGTCCAAGGCACCAAAGCCGGCTATAAAGGCAATAATTGATAACAGAAACTTGATTGGTACTGCTTCTTACTGGCTATTACATCAACTTGGAAGCTTCGTCTGTGTTCTACTATGGTGCTTTTAGTGTCTCCGCATATGGCAGAACGCGACATAGCTTTGCAGAAGATAAATGTAACCGTTTCAGAGAGAAGAGCGGCCAATGTAACAACCTTGCTTTAAGTCGAATCGATAACAAATAAAGAAAACGGACGGATTTCTCAGGTTTTTGCTACATATGAACACTTTACACATTCTCCCGTGCAACGCGGCTGCTAGTCATCCTTTCATGCAAAATCTTAAGTTCTTAGCTCATGTCCAAGGTACCAAAGAAGGGTAAAAAGTCAATAATCGATAACTAAAACGTGAATTTTACTAATTCTTACTGGCTATTACATCAACTTAGAAGTTCCTTCTGTGTCCTACTATGTTGCTTTTAGTCTCTCCGCATACCGCAGCACGCGACATAGCTTTGCAGACGATAAATGTAACCGTTTCAGAGAGAAGCGCGACCAAAGTGATGATTTGTCTTAAGGTCGATTTGATAACAAATGACGAAAACTAGCGAATTTCTCGTGTTTTATTTACATATGAACACTTTTCACATTTTCTAATGCAACGCAGCTGCTAGTTCTCCTTTCATGCAAAATCTTAAAGTTCTAGCTCATGTCCCAGGTACCAAAGCCGGCTAAAAAGTCAATAATCGATCACTAAAACTTGAATTGTACTGTTTCTTACTGGTTATTACATCAATTTAGAAGTATCTTGTGTGTCCTACTATGGTGCTTTTAGTGTCTCCGCATACCGCAGCACGCTACATAGCTTTGCAGACGATAAATGTAACCGTTTCAGAGAGAATAGCGGCCAATGTAACCTCCTTGCTTTAATTCGATTCGATAACACATGACGAAAACGGACGGATTTCTCAGGTGTTTACTACATATGAATACGTTTCACATTCTGCCGAACAACGCGGCTTCTAGTTCTCCATTTATGCAAAATTTTAAGGTCCTAGCTCATGTCCAAGGCACCAAAGCCTGCTCAAAAGGCAATAATCGATAGTTGAAACGTGAATTGTACTACTTGTTACTGGGTATTACATACACTTAGAAGCTTCTTCTGTGTTCTACTATGGTGCTTTTAGTGTCTCCGCATACCGCAGCACGCGCCATAGCTTTGCAAACGATAAATGTAACCGTTTCAGAGAGAAGAGCGGCCAACGTGACGATCTGGGTTTAGGTCCATTCGATAACAAATGACGAAAACGGGTGGATTTCTCAGGTTTTTACTACATATGAACACTTTTCACATTTTTCCGTGCAACGCGGCTGCTAGTTCTCCTTTCATGCAAAATCATAAGGTCCTAGCTCATGTGCGAGGCACCAAAGAAGGCTAAAAATTCAATAATCGATAACTGAAACTTGATTTGTACTGCTTCTTACTGGTTATTACATCAGCTTGGAAGCTTCGTCTGTGTTCTACTATGGTGCTTTTAGTGTTTCCGCATACCGCAGCACGCGACATAGCTTTGCAGACGATAAGTACAACCGTTTCAGAGAGAAGAGCGGCCAATGTGACGATCAGGCTTCAAGTCGATTCGATAAAAAATAACGAAAACGGACGGGCTTCTCAGGTTTTTACAACATATGAACACTTTTCAAATTCTTCCGTGCAACGCGGCTGCTACACCTTCCATAATGCAAAATCGTAAAGTCCTAGCAAATGTCCAAGGCACCAAAGCCGGCTAAAAAGTCAATAATCGATAACTAAAACTTGAATTGTACTACTTCTTACTGGCTATTAAATCAACTTAGAAGCTTCTTTTGTGTTCTACAATGGTGCTTTTAGTGTCTCCGCATACCGCACCCAGCGACAGTGCTTTGCAGACGCTGAATGTAACCGTTTCAGAGAGAAGAGCGGCCTATATGACGATCTGGCTTAAAGTGGATTTGATAACAAATAACGAAAAGGGACGGATTTCTCAGGTTGTTACTACATATGATCATTTTTCCCATTCTGCCGAGCCACGCGGCTGCTAGTCCTCCTTTAATAAAAAATCTTAAGGTCCTAGATCATGTATAAGGCAGGAAAGCCGGCTAAAATGTGAATAATCAATACCTAAAACTTGAATTGTACTTTATCTTACTGGCTATTACATCAACTTAGAAGCTTCTTCTGTGTTCTACTATGGTGCTTTCAGTGTCTCCGCATACTGCAGCATGCGACATCTCTTTGCAGACTATAAATGTAACCGTTTCAGAGAGAAGAGCGGCCAATGTGACGATCTGGCTTTAAGTCGATTCCATAAAAAATAACGAAAACGGACGGGCTTCTCAGGTTTTACTATATATGAACACTTTTCAAATTCTTCCGTGCAACGCGGCTGCTACACCTTCCATAATGCAAAATCGTAAGGTCCTAGCAAATGTCCAAGGCACCAAAGCCGGCTAAAAAGTCAATAATCGATAACTTAAACTTGACTTGTACTACTTCTTACTGGCTATTAAATCAACTTAGAAGCTTCTTTTGTGTTCTACAATGGTTCTTTTAGTGTCTCCGCATACCGCACCCAGCGACAGTGCTTTGCAGAGGCTGAATGTAACCGTTTCAGAGAGAAGAGCGGCCAATATGACGATCTGGCTTAAAGTGGATTTGATGACAAATGACGAAAACGGGCGAATTTCTCACTTTATAACTACATATGGACACTTTTCACATTTTCCCGTTCAACGCAGCTGCTAGTCCTCCTTTCATGCAAAATCGTAAGGTCCCAGCTCATGTCCAAGGCACCAAAGCCAGCTAAAAAGTCAATAATCGATAACTGAAACGTGAATTGTACTACTTCTTACTGGCTATTACATCAATTTAGTAGTTTCTTCTGTGTTCTACTACGGAGCTTTTAGTGTCTCCGAATACCGCAGCACGCGACATACCTTTGCAGAAGATGAATGTAACCGTTTCAGAGAGAAGAGCGGCCAATGTAACAACCTTGCTTTAAGTCGATTCGATTACAAATGACGAAAACGGACGGATTTCTCAGGTTTTTGATACATATGAACACTTTTCACTTTCTCCCGTGCAACGCGGCTGCTAGTCTTCCTTTCATGCAAAATCTTAAGGTCCTAGCTCATGTCCAAAGCACCAAAGAAGTGTAAAAGGTCAATAATCGATAACTAAAACTTGATTGTTCTGTTTCTTACTGGCTATTACATCAACTTAGAAGTTTCTTCTGTGTCAATGGTGCTTTTAGTGTCTTAGCATACCGCACCCAGCGACATAGCTTTGCAGACGATAAATGTAACCGTTACAGAGGGTAGAGCGGCCAATGTGATGATCTGGCTTTAAGTCGATTCGATAACAAATGACGAAAAGAAAGGGATTTCTCAGGTTTTTACTATATATGAACATTTTTCACATTCTCCCGTGCAATGCGGCTCTTACACTTCCCTACATGCAAAATCATAAAGTCCTAGCTCATTTCCATGGCACCAAAGAAAAGTAAATGGTCAATAATCGATAAATAAAACTTGAATTTTACTGTTTCTTACTGGCTCTTACATCGACTTAGAAGCTTCTTCTGTATTCTACTATGGCGCTTTTAGTATTTTCGCATACCACAGCACGCGACATAGCTTTGCAGACGGTAAATATAACCGTTTCAGAGAGAAGAGCGGCAATGTGCAAATTAACAAATTACGAAAACGGACGGATTTCTCAGGTTTTTACTACATATGAACACTTTTCACATTCTCCCGTGCAACGCGGCTAATAGTCCTCCTTTCATGCAAAATCTTAATGTCCTAGCTGCTGTACAAGGCACCAAATCCGGGTGAAAAGTGAATAATCGATAACGAATACTTGAATTGCACAATTTCTTACTGGGTATGACATCAACTTAGAAGCTTCATCTGTGTTCTAGTATATTGCTTTTAGTGTCTCCGCATTACGTAGCTCGCGACCTATCTTTGGAGACGATAAATATAACGGTTTCAGAGGGAAGAGAGGCCAATGTAACGATCTGGCTTTAAGTCGATTCGATAACAAATGACGAACACGGACGGATTTCAGAGGTTTTTACTACATATGAACACTTTTCACATTGCCCCGTGCAATGCGGCTGCTAGTCGTCCTTTCATGCAAAATCTTAAGGTCCTAGCTCATGCCCAAGGCACCAAAACAGGCTGAAAAGTCAATAATCGATAACTAAAACGTTAATTGTACTACTTCTTATTGGGTATTACGTCAACTTAGAAGCTACTTCTGTGTTCTGCTATGGTGATTGTAGTGTCTCCGCATACGTTAGCTCGCGACATATCATTGGAGACGATAAATTTAACTGTTTCATAGGGAAGAGCGGCCAATGTAACGATGTGGCTTTATTTCGATTCGATAACAATTGACGAAAAAGGACGGATTTCTCAGGTTTTTACTACATATGAACCCTTTTCACATTCTCCCGTGCAACGCGGCTCCTAGTTCTCCTTTCATGCAAAATCTTAAGGTTCCACCTCATGTCCAAGGCACCAAAGCCGGCTAAAAAGTCAATAATCGATACCTAAAATTTGAAATGTACTACTTCTTACTGGGTATTACATCAACTTAGAAGCTTTATCTGTGTTCTACTATGGTGCTTTCAGTATCTCCGCATACCGCAGCACGCGACAGAGCTTTGCCGACGATAAATGTAACCGTTTCAGAGAGAAGACCGGCCAATGTGACGATCTGGCTTTAAGTCGATTGGATAACAAATGACTAAAACGGACGGATTTATCAGGTTTTTACTACATATGAACACTTTTCACATTCTCCCGTGCAACGCGGCTGCTAGTCCTCCTTCAAGCAAAATCTTAAGGACCTAGCTCATATCCAAGGCACCAAAGAAGAGTAAAAAGTCAACAATCGATACCTAAAACTTGAATTGTACTACTTCTTGCTGGCTATTACATCAACTTAGAAGCTTCTTCTGTGTTCTACTATGGTGCTTTTAGTGTCTCCGCATACCGCACCCAGCGACAAAGCTTTGCAGACGGTAAATGCAACCGTTTCAGAAGGAAGAACGGCCAATGTGACTATCTGGCTTTAAGTCGATTCGATAACAAATGACGAACACGGACGGATTTGTCAGGTTTTTACTACATATGACCACTTTTCACATTCTCCCGTGCAACGCGGCTGCTAGTCGTCCTTTCATGCAAAATCTTAAGGTCCTAGCTCATGCCCAAGGCACCAAAAAAGGCTGAAAAGTCAATAATCGATAACTAAAACGTTAATTGTACTACTTCTTATTGGGTATTACGTCAACTTAGAAGCTACTTCTATGTTCTACTATGGTGATTGTAGTGTCTCCGCATACCGTAGCTCGCGACATATCATTGGAGACGATAAATTTAACCGTTTGATAGGGAAGAGCGGCCAATGTAACGATGTGGCTTTAATTCGATTCGATAACAATTGACGAAAAAGGACGGATTTCTCAGGTTTTTACTACATATGAACCCTTTTCACATTCTCCCGTGCAACGCGGCTCCTAGTTCTCCTTTCATGCAAAATCTTAAGGTTCCACCTCATGTCCAAGGCACCAAAGCCGGCTAAAAAGTCAATAATCGATACCTAAAATTTGAAATGTACTACTTCTTACTGGGTATTACATCAACTTAGAAGCTACTTCTCTGTTCTACTACGGTGATTTTAGTGACTCCGCATACCGCATCCAGCGACATAGCTTAGCAGCCGATAAATGTAACCGTTTCAGAGGGAAGAGCGGCCAATGTGACGATCTGGCTTTAAGTCGATTGGATAACAAATGACTAAAACGGACGGATTTATCAGGTTTTTACTACATATGAACACTTTTCACATTCTCCCGTGCAACGTGGCTGCTAGTCCTCCTTTCATGCAAAATGGTATAGACGTAGCCCATATCCAAGGCAACAAAGCCGGCAAAAAAGTCGTAATTAAAACTAAAACTTGCATTGTATAACTTCTTACTGGCTATTACATCAACTTAGAAGCTTCATCTATGTTCTACTATGGTGCTTTTAGTGTCGCCGCATACCCCAGGACGCAACATAGCTTTCCAGAAGACAAATGTAACCGTTTCATAGAGAAGAGCGGCCAATGTGTCGATCTGGATTTAAGTCGATTCGTTAACAAATGACGAAAACGGACGGATTTCTCAGGTTTTTACTACATATAAACTCTTTTCACATCCTCCCGTGCAACACAGTTTCTAGTCCTAATTTCATGCAAAATCGTAAGGTCCTACCTCATGTCCAAGGCACCAAAGCCGGCTAAAAAGTCAATAATTAATAACTAAAACTTGAATTGTACTACTTCTTACTGGCTATTACATTAACTTAGAAGCTTCGTCTGTGTTCTACTATGGTGCTTTTAGTGTCTCCACATACCGCAGCACGCAACATAGCTTTGCAGACGATAAATGTAATCGTACCAGGGAGAAGAGCGGCAAATGTGTCGATCTTAATTTAAGTCGATTCGATAACAAATGACGAAAACGGACGAATTTCTCAGGTTTTTACTACATATGAACACTTTTCACATTCTCCCGTGCAACTCGGCTGCTAGTCCTCCTTTCATGCAAAATCGTATAGTCCTACCTCATGTGAAAAGCACCAAAGCCGGCTAAAAAGTCAATAATCGATAACTAAATCTTGAATTGTACTACTTCTTACTGGCTATTATATCAACTTAGAAGCTTTATCTGTGTTCTACTATGGTGCTTTCAGTATCTCCGCATACCGCAGCACGCGACAGAGCTTTGCCGACGATAAATGTAACCGTTTCAGAGAGAAGACCGGCCAATGTGACGATCTGGATTTAAGTCGATTCGATAACAAATGACGAAATCGGACGGATTTCTCAGGTTTTTACTACATATGAACACTTTTCACATTGTCCCTTGCAACGTGGCTGCTAGTCTTCCTTTCATGCAAAATCTTAAGGTCCTAACTCATGTCCAAGGCACCAAAGCCGGCTAAAAAGTCAATAATCAATAACTAAGACTTGAATTGTACTACTTCTTACTGGCTATTACATCAACTTAGAAGCTTCTTCTGTGTTCTACTATGGTGCTTTCAGTATCTCCGCATACCGCAGCACGCGACATAGCTTTGCAGACGATAAATGTAAGCGTTTCCGACAGAAAAGCGGCCAATGTGACGATCTGGATTTAAGTCGATTCGATAACAAATGACGAAAACGAACGGATTTATCAGGTTTTTACTATATATGAACACTTTTCACTTTCTCCCGTGCTACGGGGCTGATAGACTTCCGTTCATGTAAAATCTTAAGGTCCTACCTCAAGTGCAATGCTCCAAAGAAGGGTAAAAAGGCAGTAATCGATAACTTAAACTTGAATTGTACTACTTCTTACTGGCATTACATCAACTTAAAAGATTCATCTGTGTTCTACTATGGTGCTATTAGTATCTCCGGATACCGAAACACGAGACATTGCTTTGCAGACGATAAATGGAACCGTTTCAGAGAGAAGAGCGCCCAATGTATCGATCTGGCTTTAAGTCGATTCGATAACAAATAACGAAACGATTTCTCAGGTTTGTACTACATATGAACACTTTTCACATTCGCTCGTGCAACGCGGCTTCTAGACCTCCTTTCATGGAAAATCGTATAGACGTAGGCCATACCCAGGCCCCAAATACGGCTAAAAAGTCAAAAATCGATAACTAAAACTTGCATTGTATGACTTCTTACTGTCTATTACATCAACTTAGAAGCTTCATCTGTGTTCTACTATGGTGCTTGTAGTGTCGCCGCATACCCCAGGACGCAACATAGCTTTGCAGAAGACAAATGTAACCGTTTCAGAGAGAAGAGCGGCCAATGTGTCGATCTGGATTTAAGTCGATTCGATAACAAATGACGAAAACGGACGGATTTCTCAGGTTTTTACTACATATGAACACTTTTCACATTGTCCCTTGCAACGTGGTTGCTAGTCTTCCTTTCATGAAAAATCTTAAGGTCCTAGCTAATATCCAAGGCACCAAAGCTGGCTAAAAAGTCAATAATCAATAACTAAAACTTGAATTGTACTACTTCTTACTGGCTATTGCATCAACTTAGAAGCTTCTTCTGTGTTCTACTATGGTGCTCTCAGTATCTCCACATACCGCAGCACGCCACATATCTTTGCAGACGATAAATGTAAGCGTTTCCGAGAGAAAAGCGGCCAATGTGACGATCTGGATTTAAGTCGATTCGATAACAAATGACGAAAACGGACGGATTTCTCAGGTTTTATTCTACATATGAACACTTTTCACATTCGCTCGTGCAACGCGGCTGCTAGTCCTCCTTTCATGCAAAATCGTATAGTGCTACCTCATGTGAAAGGCACCAAAGCCGGCTAAAAAGTCAATAATCGATAACTAAATCTTGAATTGTACTATTTCTTACTTTCTATGACATCAACTTAGAAGCTTCATCTGTGTTCTAGTATATTGCTTTTAGTGTCTCCGCATTACGTAGCTCGCGACTTATCTTTGGAGACGATAAATATAACGGTTTCTGAGGGAAGAGCGGCCAAAGTAACGATCTGGCATTAAGTCGATTCGATAACAATTGAAGAAAACATACGGATTTCTCAGGTTTTCACTACATATGAACCCTTTTCACATTTTCCCGTGCAACGCGGCTGCTAGTCCTCCTTTCATGCAAAATCTTATGGTTCCACCTCATGTCTAAGGAACCAAAGCCGGCTAAAAATCAATAATTGATAACCAATACTTGAATTGTACTGCTTCTTACTGGCTATTACTTCAACTTAGAAGCTTCTTCTGTGTTCTATTATGTTTGCTTTTAGCCTCACCGCATACCGCAATACGTGACATAGCTTTGCAGACGATAAATGTAACCGTTTCAGAGAGAAGAGCGTTAAATGTGACGATGTGTCTTTAAGTCGATTCGATAACAAATGAGGAGCACGGACGGATTTCTCAGGTGTTTACTACATATGAACACTTTTCACATTCTCCCGTGCAACGCGGCTGCTAGTCCTCCTTCAAGCAAAATCTTAAGGACCTAGCTCATGTCCAAGGCACCAAAGAAGAGTAAAAAGTCAACAATCGATACCTAAAACTTGAATTGTACTACTTCTTGCTGGCTATTACATCAACTTAGAAGCTTCTTCTGTGTTCTACTATGGTGCTTTTAGTGTCTCCGCATACCGCACCCAGCGACAAAGCTTTGCAGACGGTAAATGCAACCGTTTCAGAAGGAAGAACGGCCAATGTGACTATCTGGCTTTAAGTCGATTCGATAACAAATGACGAACACGGACGGATTTGTCAGGTTTTTACTACATATGACCACTTTTCACATTCTCCCGTGCAACGCGGCTGCTAGTCGTCCTTTCATGCAAAATCTTAAGGTCCTAGCTCATGCCCAAGGCACCAAAAAAGGCTGAAAAGTCAATAATCGATAACTAAAACGTTAATTGTACTACTTCTTATTGGGTATTACGTCAACTTAGAAGCTACTTCTATGTTCTACTATGGTGATTGTAGGGTCTCCGCATACCGTAGCTCGCGACATATCATTGGAGACGATAAATTTAACCGTTTCATAGGGAAGAGCGGCCAATGTAACGATGTGGCTTTAATTCGATTCGATAACAATTGACGAAAAAGTACGGATTTCCCAGGTTTTTACTACATATGAACCCTTTTCACATTCTCCCGTGCAACGCGGCTCCTAGTCCTCCTTTCATGCAAAATCTTAAGGTTCCACCTCATGTCGAAGGCACCATAGCCGGCTAAAAATCAATAATCAATAACCATACTTGAATTGTACTGCTTTCTACTGGCTATTACTTTAACTTAGAGTCTTCTTCTTTGTTCTACTATGGTGCTTTTAGTGTCTCCGCATACCGCAGCACGCGACATAGCTTTCAAGACGATAAATGTAACCGTTTCAGAGAGAAGAGCGGCCAATGTACGTCCTGGCTTTAAGTCGATTCGATCACAAGTGATGAACACGGACGGATTTCTCAGGTTTTTACTACATATGAACACTTTTCACATTCTCCGGTCCAACGCGGCTGCTAGTCCGCCTTTCATGCAAAATCTTAACGTCAAAGCTCATGCCCAAGGCACAAAAAATGCTAAAAAGTCAATAATCGATAACTAAAACGTGAATTGTACAACTTCTTACTGGCTATTACATAAACTTAGAAGCTTTTTCAGTGCTCTACTATGGTGCTTTTTGTGTCTTCGCATACCGCCGCACACGGCATAGGTTTGCAGACGATAAATGTAACCGTTTCAGAGAGAAGAGTGGACAATGTAACGTCCTTGCTTTAAGTCATTTCGATAACAATTGACGAAAACGGACGGATTTCTCAGGTTGTTACTAGATATGAACCCATTTCACATTCTCCTGTGTAACGCGCCTGCTAGTCCTCCTTTCATGCATAATCGTAGAGTCGTAGCTCATGTCCAAGGCACCAAAGCCGGCTAAAAAGAAAACACTCGATAACTAAAACTTGAGTTGTAGTACTTCTTATTGTTTATTACATCAACTTAGAAGGTTCATCTGTGTTCTAATATGGTGCTTCTAGTGTCGCCGCATACCCCAGGACGCAACATAGCTTTCCAGAAGACAAATGTAACCGTTTCAGAGAGAAGAGCGGCCAATGTGAAGATCTGGCTTTAAGTCGATTCGATAACAAATGACGAAAACGGACGTATTTCTCAGATTTTTACTACATATAAACACTTTTCACATTCTCCCCTGCAACGCGGCCACTAGACTTCCCTTCATGCAAAATCTTCATTTCCTAGGTCATGTCGAAGCACCATTGAATGGTAAAAAGTCAATAATCGATAACAAAAACTTGAATAGTACTACTTCTTACTGGCTATTACATCAACTTAGAAGGTTCATCAGTTTTTTACTCTGATGCTTTTAGTGTCTCCGGATAACGTAGCACGCGACATAGCTTTGCAGACGATAAATGTAATCCTTTCAGAGAGAAGAGCGGCCAATGTGTCGATCTGGATTTAAGTCGAATCAATAACAAATGACGAAAACGGACGGGTTTCTCAGATTCTTACTACATATGAACGCTTATCGTATTCTCCCGTGCAACGCAGTTGCTAGTCCTCCTTTCATGCAAAATCCTAAGTTCCTAGCAAATGTCCAAGGCTCCAAAGCGTGCTAAAAAGTCAATAACCGATAACTAAAACCTGAATTGTACTACTGCTTACTGGCTATTACATTACTTACTAGCTTCATCTGTGTACTACTATGATGGTTTTAGTGTCTCCATATACCGCAGCACGCAACATAGCTTTGCAGACGATAAATGTAATCGTTCCAGAGAGAAGAGCGGCAAATGTGTCGATCTTAATTTAAGTCGATTCGATAACAAATGACGAAAACGGACGAATTTCGCAGATTTTTACTACATATGAACACTTTTCACATTCTCCCGTGCATCGTGGCCACTAGCCTTCCCTTCATGAAATATCTTAAGGCACTAACTCATGTCCAAGCGCCAAAGAAGGGTAAAAAGTCAATAATCGATAGCTAAAACTTTAATTCTACAGCTTCTTACTGGCTATTACATAAACTTAGAAGTTTCATCTGTATTCTTCCATGGTGCCTTTAGTGTCGCCGCATACCACAGCACGCGACATAGCTTTGCAGACTCTAAATGTAGCCGTATCAGAGAGAAGAGCGGCCAATAAGACGATCTGGTGTTAAGTCGATTCGATAACAAATGACGAAAACGGACGGATTTCTCAGTTTCTTACTACATATGATCACTTTTCACATTCGCCCGAGGACCGCGGCTGCTAGTCCTCCTTTCATGAAAAATCCTAAGGTACTAGCAAATGTCCAATTCACCAAAGCCTGCTAAAGAGTCAATAATCGATAACTAATACCTGAATTCTGCTACTTCTTACTGGCTATTACATCAACTTATAAGTTTCATCTGTGTTCTACTATGGTGCTATTAGTATCTCTGGATACCGAAACACAAGACATTGCTTTGCAGACGATAAATGTAACCGTTTCAGAGAGAAGAGCGTCCAATGTATCGATCTGGCTTTAAGTCGATTCGATAACAAATGACGAAAACGGACGGATTTCTCAGGTTTTTACTACATATGAACACTTTTCACATTCGCCCGTGCAACGCGGTTGCTAGTTTTCCTTTCATGCAAAATCGTATAGTCCTACCTCATGTCAAATGCACCAATGCCAGCTACAAAGTCAATAATCGATAACTAAATCTTGAATTGTACTACTTCTTACTGGCTATTATATTAACTTAGAAGCTTTATCTGTGTTCTACTATGGTGCTTTTAGTGTCTCCGCATACCGCAGCACCGGACATAGCTTTGCAGACGATAAATGTAATCGTTTCAGAGAGAAGAGCGGCCAATGTGTCGATCTGGATTTAAGTCGATTCGATAACAAATAACGAAAACGGACGAATGTCTCAGATTTTTACTACATATGAACACTTTTCACTTTCTCCCCTGCAACGCGGCCACTAGACTTCCCTTCATGCAAAATGTTAAGGTCCTAGCTCATGTCCAAGCACCAAAGAATGGTGAAACGTCAATAATCGATAACAAAAACTTGAATAGTACTACTTTTTACTGGCTATTACATCAACTTAGAAGGTTCATCTGTGTTTTACTATGACGCTTTAGTGTCTCCGGACAACGTAGCACGCGACATAGCTTTGCAGACGATAAATGTAATCGTTTCAGAGAGAAGAGCGGATAATGTGACGATCTGGCTTTAAGTCGATTCGATAACAAATGACGAAAACGGACGGATTTCTCAGGTTTTTACTACATATGAACACTTTTCACATTCTCCCGTGCTACGCGGTTGCTAGTTCTCCTTTCATGCAAAATCGTAAAGTCATAGCTCATGTCCAAGCCACCAAAGCCGGCTAAAAAGTCAATAATCGATAACTAAAATTTTAATAGTACTACTTCTTACTGGCTATTACATCAACTTAGAAGCTTCATCTATGTTCTACTATGGTGCTTTCGGTATCTCCCCATACAGCAGCACTCGACAGAGCTTTGCCGACGATAAATGTAACCGTTTCAGAGAGAAGAGCGGTGAATATGACGATCTGGATTTAAATCGAATCGATAACAAATGACGAAACCGGACGGATTTCTCAGGTTTTTACTACATATGAACACTTTTCACATTCGCTCGTGCAACGCGGCTGCTAGTCCTCCTTTCATACAAAATCTTAAGGTCCTAGCTCATGTCAATTGCACCAAAGCCGGCCAAAAATTAATAATCGATAACGAAAACTTGAATTGTACTACTTCTTACTGGCTATTACATCAACTTAGAGGTTTCATCTGTGTACTACTATTATGGTTTTAGTGTCTCCGCTTACCGAAGCACGCGACATAGCTTTGCACACGATAAATGTAATCGTTCCAGAGAGAAGAGCGGCAAATGTGTCGATCTGGATTTAAGTCGATTCGATAACAAATGACGAAAACGGACGAATTTCTCAGATTTTTACTACATATGAACTCTTTTCACATTCTCCGTGCATCGTGGCCACTAGCCTTCCCTTCATGAAATATCTTAAGGCCCTAACTCATGCCCAAGCGCCAAAGAAGGGTAATATGTCAACAATCGATAGCTAAAACTTGAATTCTACTACTTATTACTGGCTATTACATAAACTTAGAAGTTTCATCTGTATTCTTCTATGGTGCTTTTAGTTTCGCCGCATACCACAGCACGCGACATATCTTTGCAGACGATAAATGTAGCCGTTTCAGAGAGAAGAGCGGCCAATAAGACGATCTGGTGTTAAGTCGATTCGATAACAAATGACGAAAACTGACGGATTTCTTAGTTTCTTACAACATATGAACACTTTTCACATTCGCCCGAGGACCGCGGCTGCTAGTCCTCCTTTCATGCAAAATCCTAAGGTCCTAGCAAATGTCCAAGTGACCAAAGCCTGCTAAAAAGTCAATAATCGATAACTAAAACCTGAATTGTACTACATCTTACTGGCTATTACATCAACTTATAAGTTTCATCTGTGTTCTACTATGGTGCTATTAGTGTCTCCGTATACCGCAGCACGCGACAGAGCTTTGCAGACGATAAATGCAACCGTTTCAGAGAGAAGACCGGGCAATGTGACGATCTGGCTTTAAGTCGATTCGATAACAAATGACGAAAACAGACAGATTTCTCAGGTTTTTACAACATATGAACACTTTTCACATTCGCCCGTGCAACGCGGCTGCTAGTCCTCCTTTCATGCAAAATCGTATAGACGTATCCCATATCCAAGGCACCAAAGCCGGCTAAAAAGTCAATAATCGATAACTAAAACTTGCATTGTATGACTTCTTACTGTCTATTACATCAACTTAGAAGCTTCATCTGTGTTCTACTATGGTGCTTGTAGTGTCGCCGCATACCCCAGGACGCAACATAGCTTTGCAGAAGACAAATGTAACCGTTTCAGAGAGAAGAGCGGCCAATGTGTCGATCTGGATTTAAGTCGATTCGATAACAAATGACGAAAACGAACGGATTTCTCAGGTTTTTACTACATATGAACACTTTTCACATTGTCCCTTGCAACTTGGCTGCTAGTCTTTGTTTCATGCAAAATCTTAAGGACCTAGCTCATGTCCAAGGCACCAAAGCCGGCTAAAAAGTCAATAATCGATAACTAAATCTTCAATTGTACTACTTCTTACTGGCTATTACATCAACTTAGAAGCTTTATCTGTGTTCTACTATGGTGCTTTTAGTGTCTCCGTATACCGCAGCACGCGACATAGCTTTGCAGACGATAAATGTAATCCTTTCAGAGAGAAGAGCAGCCAATGTGTCGATCTGGATTTAAGTCGAATCAATAACAAATGACGAAAACGGACGGATTTCTCAGATTCTTACTACATATGAACGCTTATCGTATTCTCACGTGCAACACAGTTGCTAGTCATCCTTTCATGCAAAATCCTAAGTTCCTAGCAAATGTCCAAGTCTCCAAAGCGTGCTAAAAAGTCAATAACCAGTAACTAAAACCTGAATTGTACTACTGCTTACTGGCTATTACATTACTTAGAAGTTTCATCTGTGTACTACTATAATGGTTTTAGTGTCTCCGCATACCGCAGGACGCGCCATAGCTTTGCAGACGATAATTGTAACCGTTTCAGAGATATGAGCGGCCAATGAGACGATCTGACATTAAGTCGATTCGATAACAAATGACGAAAACGGACGGATTTCTCAGGTTTTTACTACATATGAACACTATTTACATTCTCCCGTGATACGCGGCTGCTAGTCCTCCTTTCGTGAAAAATCGTAAGGTCCTAGCTCATGTCCAAAGCACCAAAGAGGCTAAAAATTCAATATTCGATAACTAAAACTGGAATTGTACTACATCTTACTGGCTATAACATAACCGGACAAAAAGTCAAAAATCGATAACTACAATTAAAATTGTACTACTTCTTACTGGCTATTACATCAACATATAGCCTTCATCTGTGTTCTGCTATGGTGCTTTTAGTGTCTCCGCATACCGCAGCACGCGACATACCTTTGCAGACGATAAATGTAACCGTTTCAGAGAGAAGAGCGACCAATGTGACGATATGGCTTTAAATCGATTTGGTAAGAAATGACGAAAACGGACGGATTTCACAGGTTTTTACTACATATGAACACTTTTCACTTTCTCCCGTGCAACGCAGCTGCTAGTTCACCTATGACGCAAAATTTTAAGGTCCTAGCTCATGTCCAAGGCCCCAAAGCCAGCTAAAAAGTCAATAATCGATATCTAAAACGTTATTGTACTACTTCTTACTGGCTATTACATCTACTTAGAAGTTTCATCTGTGTTCTACTATGGTGCTGTTAGTGTCTCCGCATACCGCAGAACGCGACATAGCTTTGCAGACGATAAATGTAACCGTTTCAGAGAGAAGAGCGACCAATGTGACGATCTGGCTTTAAGTCGATTTGATAAGAAAAATGACGAAAACGGACGGATGTCTCAGGTTTTTACTACATATGAACACTTTTCACATTCTCCCGTGCAACGCAGCTGCTAGTCCTCCTTTGATGCAAAGTCTTAAGGTCCTAGCTCATGTCCGAGAGCCAAAAGCCAGTTAAAAGTCAATAATCGATATCCAAAACGTTATTGCACTACTTCTTACTGGCTATTACATCAACTTAGAAGTTTCATCAGTGTTCTACTATGGTGCTATTAGTGTCTCTGCATACCGCAGCACGCGACATAGCTATGCAGACGATAAATGTAACAGTTTCAGAGAGAAGAGCGACCAATGTGACGATCTGGCTTTAAGTCGATTTGATAAGAAATGACGAAAATGGACGGATTTCTCAGGTTTTTACTACATATGAACACTTTTCACATTCTCCCGTGCAACGCAGCTGCTAGTTCCCCTTTGATGCAAAATCTTAAGGTCCTAGCTCATGTCCAATACCCCAAAGCCAGCTAAAAAGTCAATAATCGATATCTATAACGTTATTGTACTACTTCTTACTGGCTGTTACATCAACTTAGAAGTTTCATCTGTTTTCTACTATGGTGCTGTTAGTGTCTCCGCATACCGCAGCACGCGACATAGCTTTGCAGACGATAAATGTAACCGTTTCAGAGAGAAGAGCGACCTATGTGACGATCTGGCTTTAAGTCGATTTGATAAGAAATGACGAAAGGGGACGGATTTCTCAGGTTTTTACTACATATGAACACTTTTCACATTCTCCCGTGCAACTCAGCTGCTAGTCCTCCTTTGATGCAAAGTCTTATGGTCCTAGCTCATGTCCAAGACCCCAAAGCCAGCTAAAAACTCAATAATCGATATCTAAAACGTTATTGCACTACTTCTTACTGGCTGTTACATTAACTTAGAAGTTTCATCAGTATTCTACTATGGTGCTGTTAGTGTCTCCGCATACCGCAGCACGCGACATAGCTTTGCAGACGATAAATGTAACCGTTTCAGAGAGAAGAGCGACCAATGTGACGATCTCACTTTAAGTCGATTTGGTAAGTAATGACGAAAACGGAGGGATTTCTCAGTTTTTTAATACATATGAAAACTTTTTATTTTCTCCCGTGCAACGCAGCTGCTAGTTCTCCTTTGATGCAAAATCTTAAGGTCCTAGCTCATGTCAAAGGCCCCAAAGCCAGCTAAAAAGTCAATAGTCGATATCTAAAACGTTATTGTACTACTTCTTACTGGCTATTACATCAAGTTAGAACTTTCATCAGTGTTCTACTATGGTGCTGTTAGTGTCTCCGCATACCGCAGCACGCGACATAGTTTTGCAGACGATAAATGTAACCGTTTCAGAGAGAAGAGCGACCAATGTGACGATCTGGCTTTAAGTCGATTTGATAAGAAGTTACGAAAACGGACGGATTTCTCAGGTTTTTACTGCATATGAACACTTTGCACATTCTCCCGTGCAACGGAGCATCTAGTCCTCCTTTCATGCAAAATCTTAAGGTCCTATCGCATGTCCAAGGCCCCAAAACCAGCTAAAAAGTCAATAATCGATATCTAAAACGTTATTTTACTACTTCTTACTGGCTATTACATCAACTTAGTAGTTTCATCTGTGTTCTACTATGGTGCTGTTAGTGTCTATTCATACCGTAGCACGCGACACAGCTTTGCAGACGATAAATGTAACCGTTTCAGAGAGAAGAGCGACCAATATGATGACCTGGCTTTAAGTCGATTTGATAAGAAATGACGAAAACTGACGGATTTCTCAGGATTTTACTACATATGAACATTTTTCACATTCTCCCGGGCAACGCAGCTGCTAGTCCTCCTTTGATGCAAAATCTTAAGGTCCTAGCTCATGTCCAAGTCCCCAAAGCCAGCTAAAAAGTCAATAATCGATATCTAAAACGTTATTGTACCACTTCTTACTGACAATTACATCAACTTGGAAGTTTCATCTGTGTTCTACTATGGTGCTGTTAGTGTCTCCGCATACCGCAGCACGCGACATAGCTTTGCAGACGATAAATGTAACCTTTTCAGAGAGGAGAGCGTCCAATGTGACGTCCTGGCTTTAAGTCGATTTGATAAGAAATTACGAAAACGGACGGATTTCTCAGGTTTTTACTGCATATGAACACTTTGCACATTCTCCCGTGCAACGGAGCATCTAGTCCTCCTTTGATGCAAAATCTTAAGGTTCTATCGCATGTCCAAGGCCCCAAAACCAGCTAAAAAGTCAATAATCGATATCTAAAACGTTATTTTACTACTTCTTACTGGCTATTACATCAACTTAGTAGTTTCATCTGTGTTCTACTATGGTGCTGTTAGTGTCTATTCATACCGTAGCACGCGACACAGCTTTGCAGACGATAAATGTAACCGTTTCAGAGAGAAGAGCGACCAATGTGACGATCTGGCTTTAAGTCGATTTGATAAGAAATGACGAAAACGGACGGATTTCTGATGTTTTTACTACATATGAACAATCTTCACATTCTCCCGTGCAACGCAGCTGCTACTCCTATTTTGATGCAATATCTGAAGGTCCTAGGTCATGTCCTAGTCCCCAAAGCCAAATAAAAAGTCAATAATCGATACATAAAACGTTATTGTACTACATTTTACTGGCTATCACATGAACATAGAAGTTTCATCTGTGTTCTACTATGGCGCTGTTAGTGATTCCGCAAACCGCAGCACAAGACATAGCTTTGCAGACGATAAATGTAACCGTTTCAGAGAGAAGAGCGACCAATGTGACGATCTGGCTTTAAGTCGATTTGATAAGAAATGATGAAAACGGACGGATTTCTCAGGATTTTACTACATATGAACACTTTTCACATTCTCCCGGGCAACGCAGCTGCTAGTCCTCCTTTGATGCAAAATCTTAAGGTCCTAGCTCATGTCCAATTCCCCAAAGCCAGCTAAAAAGTCAATAATCGATATCTAAAACGTTATTGCACTACTTCTTACTGTCAATTACATCAACTTGGAAGTTTTATCTGTGTGCTACTATGGTGCTGTTAGTGTCTCCGCATACCGCAGCACGCGACATAGCTTTGCAGGCGATGAATGTAACCTTTTCAGAGAGAAGAGCGTCCAATGTGACGTCCTGGCTTTAAGTCGATGTGATAAGTAATTACGAAAACGGACGGATTTCTCAGGTTTTTACTACATATGAACACTTTTCACATTCTCCCGTGCAACGCAGCTGCTAGTCCTCCTTTGATGCAAAATCTTAAGGCCCTAGCTCATGTCCAAGGCCACAAAGCCAGCTAAAAAGTCAATAATCGATATCTAAAACGTTATTGCACTACTTCTTACTGGCAATTACTACTACTTAGAAGCTTCTTCTGTGTTCTACTATGGTGCTGTTAGTGTCTCGGCATACCGCAGCAAGCGACATAGCTTTGTAGGCGATAAATGTTACCGTTTCAGAGAGAAGAGCGCCCAATGTGACGTTGTGGCTTTAAGTCGATTTGATAAGGAATGACGAAAACGGACGGATTTCTCAGGATTTTACTACATATGAACACTTTTCACATTCTCCCGGGCAACGCAGCTGCTAGTCCTCCTTTGATGCAAAATCTTAAGGTCCTAGCTCATGTCCAATTCCCCAAAGCCAGCTAAAAAGTCAATAATCGATATCTAAAACGTTATTGCACTACTTCTTACTGTCAATTACATCAACTTGGAAGTTTTATCTGTGTGCTACTATGGTGCTGTTAGTGTCTCCGCATACCGCAGCACGCGACATAGCTTTGCAGGCGATGAATGTAACCTTTTCAGAGAGAAGAGCGTCCAATGTGACGTCCTGGCTTTAAGTCGATGTGATAAGTAATTACGAAAACGGACGGATTTCTCAGGTTTTTACTACATATGAACACTTTTCACATTCTCCCGTGCAACGCAGCTGCTAGTCCTCCTTTGATGCAAAATCTTAAGGCCCTAGCTCATGTCCAAGGCCCCAAAGCCAGCTAAAAAGTCAATAATCGATATCTAAAACGTTATTGCACTACTTCTTACTGGCAATTACTACTACTTAGAAGCTTCTTCTGTGTTCTACTATGGTGCTGTTAGTGTCTCGGCATACCGCAGCAAGCGACATAGCTTTGTAGGCGATAAATGTTACCGTTTCAGAGAGAAGAGCGCCCAATGTGACGTTGTGGCTTTAAGTCGAATTTATAAGGAATGACGAAAACGGACGGATTTCTCAGGATTTTACTACATATGAACACTTTTCACATTCTCCCGGGCAACGCAGCTGCTAGTACTCCTTTGATGCAAAATCTTAAGGTCCTAGCTCATGTCCAATTCCCCAAAGCCAGCTAAAAAGTCAATAATCGATATATAAAACGTTATTGTACTACTTCTTACTGGCAATTACATCAACTTGGAAGTTTCATCTGTGTTCTACTATGGTGCTGTTAGTGTCTCCGCATACCGCAGCACACGACATAGCTTTGCAGATGATAAATGTAACAGTTTCAGAGAGAAGAGCGACCAATGTGACGATCTGGCTTTAAGTCTATTTGATAAGAAATGACGAAAACTGACGGATTTTTCAGGTTTTTACTACATATGAATACTTTTCACATTCTCCCGTGCAACGCAGCTGCTAGTCCTCCTTTGATGCAAAATCTTAAGGCTCTAGCTCATATCCAAGGCTCCAAAGCCAGCTAAAAAGTCAATAATCGATATCTAAAACGTTATTGCACTACTTCTTACTGGCAATTACTACAACTTAGAAGCTTCTTCTGTGTTCTACTATGGTGCTGTTAGTGTCTCGGCATACCGCAGCACGCGACATAGCTTTGTAGGCGATAAATGTTACCGTTTCAGAGAGAAGAGCGGCCAATGTGACGATCTGGCTTTAAGTCGATTTGATAAGAAATGACAAAAACGGACGGATTTCTCAGGTTTTTACTACATATGAACACTTTTCACATTCTCCCGTGCAACGCAGCTGCTAGTCCTCCTTTGATGCAAAGTCTTAAGGTCCTAGCTCATGTCCAAGACCCCAAAGCCAGCTAAAAAGTCAATAATCGATATCTAAAACTTTATTGTACTACTTCTTACTGGCTATTACATCAACTTAGAAGTTTCATCTGTGTTTTACTATGGTGCTGTTAGTGTCTCCGCATACCGTAGCACGCGACATAGCTTTCCAGACGATAAATGTAACCGTTTCAGAGTGAAGAGCGACCAATGTGACGATCTGGCTTTAAGTCGATTTGATAAGAAATGACGAAAACGAACGGATTTCTCAGGTTTTTACTACATATGAACTTTTTTCACATTCTCCCGTGCAACGCAGCTGCTAGTCCTCCTTTGATGCAAAATCTTAAGGCCCTAGCTCATGTCCAAGGCCCTTAAAGCCAGCTAAAAAATCAATAATCGATATCTAAAACGTTATTGTACTACTTTTTACTGGCTATTACATCAACTTAGAAGTTTCATCAGTGTTCTACTATGGTGCTGTTAGTGTCTCCGCATACCGCAGCACTGGACATAGCGTTGCAGACGATAAATGTAACCGTTTCAGAGAGAAGAGCGGCCAATGTGACGATCTGGCTTCAAGTCGATTCGATAACAAATGACGAAAACGGACTGATATCTCAGGTTTTTACTATATAAGAAGACTTTTCACATTATCCCGTGCAACGCTTCTGCTAGTCCTCCTTTCATGCAAAATCTTAAGGTCCTAGCTCATGTCAAAGGCATCTAAGAAGGGTAAAAAGTCAATAATCGATAACTAAAACTTGAATTGTACTGCTTCTTACTGGGTATTAGATCAACTTAGAAGCATCTTATGTGTTCTGCCATGCTGCTTTTAGTCTCTCCGCATACCGGAGCACGCGACATAGCTTTGCAGACGATAAATGTAACCGTTTCAGAGAGAAGAGCGGCCAATTTGACGATCTTACTTTAAGTCGATTCGATAACAAATGATGAAAACGAACGGATTTCTCAGGTTTATACTACATATGAACACTTTTCACACTCTCCTTTGCAACGCGGCTGCTAGTCCTCCTTTCATGCAAAATCGTAAGGTCCTAGCTAATGTCCAAGTCACCAAAGAATCAAAAATCGATAACTAAGTCTTGAATTGTACTGCGTCTTACTGGCTATTAGATCAACTTAGAAGCATCTTATGTGTTCTGCCATGCTGCTTTTAGTCTCTCCGCATACCGGAGCACGCGACATAGCTTTGCAGACGATAAATGTAACCGTTTCAGAGAGAAGAGCGGCCAATTTGACGATCTTACTTTAAGTCGATTCGATAACAAATGACGAAAATAAACGGATTTCTCAGGTTTTTACTACATATGAAACCTTTTCACATTCTCCCGTGCAACGCGGCTGCTAGTCCTCATTTCTTCAAAAATCTTAAGGTTCTAGCACATGTCCAAGGCACCAAAGAAGGGAAAAAAGTCAATAATCGGTAACTAAAATTTGAATTGTACTGCTTCTTACTGGCTATTACTTCAACTTAGAAGCTTCTTCTGTGTTTTACTATGGTGCTTTTAGTGTCTCCGCATGCCGCATCACGCGACATAGCTTTGCAGACGATAAATGTAGCCGTTTCAGAGAGAACAGCGGCCCATGTGACGATCTGGCTTTAAGTCGATTCGATAACAAATGGCGAAAACGTACGGATGTCTCAGGTTTTTACAACATATGGACACTTTTCACATTCTCCCGTGCAACGCGCCTGCTAGTCCTCCTATCATGCAAAATGTTAAGGTCCTAGCTCATGTCAAAGGCATCTAAGAAGGGTAAAAAGTCAATAATCGATAACTAAAACTTGAATTGTACTGCTTCTCACTGGGTATTAGATCAACTTAGAAGCATCTTATGTGTTCTGCCATGCTGCGTTTAGTCTCTCCGCATACCGGAGCACGCGACATAGCTTTGCAGACGATAAATGTACCCGTTTCAGAGAGAAGAGCGGCCAATTTGACGATCTTACTTTAAGTCGATTCGATAACAAATGATGAAAACGAACGGATTTCTCAGGTTTATACTGCATATGAACACTTTTCACATTCTCCTTTGCAACGCGGCTGCTCGTCCTCCTTTCATGCAAAATCGTAAGGTCCTAGCTAATGTCCAAGTCACCAAAGAATCAAAAATCGATAACTAAATCTTGAATTGTACTGCGTCTTACTGGCTATTAGATAAACTTAGAAGCCTACTATGTGTTCTGCTATGCTACTTTTAGTCTCTCCGCATACCGGAGCACGCGACATAGCTTTGCAGACGGTAAATGTAACAGTTTCAGAGAGAAGAGCGGCCAATGTGACGATCTAGCTTTAAGCCGATGAGATAAGAAATGCCGAAAACGGACTGATTTCTCAGGATTTTACAACATATAAACACTTTTCACACTCTTTCGTGCAACGCGGTTGCTAGACCTCCATTCATGCAAAACCTTAAGGTCCTAGCTCATGTCCAAGGAATCAAAGAAGAGAAAAACTCAATAATTGATAGCTAAAACGTTAATTGTACTACTTCTTATTGGCCAATACATCAACTTAGAATCTTCATTTGTGTTCTACTATGGTGCTTTTAGTGTCTCCGTATACCGCAGCACGCGACATAGCTTTGCAGACGATAAATGTAAGCGTTTCAGAGAGAAGAGCGGCCTATGTGGCGATCTGGCTATTAGTCTATTCGATAACAAATGACGAAAACGGACGGATTTCTCAGGTTTTTACTACATATGAAACCTTTTCACATTCTCCCGTGCAACGCGGCTGCTAGTCCTCCTTTCATGCAAAATCTTAAGGTCCTGACTCATGTCCAAGTCACCAAAGAAGGGTAAAAAGTCATTAATCGATATCTAAAAATTGTATTGTATTACTTCTTACTGCCTATTACATCAACGCAGAAGCTTCATCTGTGTTCTACTAAGGTGTTTTCTGTGAACCCGCATACCGCGGCACGCGACATAGCTTTGCAGACTATAAATGTAACCGTTTCAGAGAGAAGAGCGGCCAATGTGACGATCTGCTTTAAGTCGATTCGATAGCAAATGACGAAAACGGACGGATTTCTCAGGTTTTTACTACATATGAATCCTTTTCACATTCTCCCGTGCAACGCGGCTGCTAGTCCTCCTTTCTTCAAAAATCTTAAGGCTCTAGCACATGTGCAATGCACCAAAGAAGGGTAAAAAGTCAATATTCGGTAACTAAAACTTGAATTGTACTGCTCCTTACTGGCTATTACTTCAACTTAGAAGATTCTTCTGTGTTCTACTATGGTGCTTTTAGTGTCTCCGCATACCGCAGCACGCGACATAGCTTTGCAGGCGATAAATGTAACCGTTTCAGAGAGAAGAGCGGCCAAGTGACGATCTGGCTTTAAGTCGATTCGATAACAAATGACGAAAATAAACGGATTTCTCAGGTTTTTACTACATATGAAACCTTTTCACATTCTCCCGTGCAACGCGGCTGCTAGTCCTGTGTTCATGCTAAATCTTAAGGTACTAGCTCATGTCCAAGGCACCAAAGAAGGGTAAAAATATAATAATCGATAACTACAACTTGAATTTTACTGCTTCTTATTGGCTATTACATCAACATAGAAGCTTATTCTGTGTTCTACTATAGTGCTTTTAGTGTCCCCGCATACCGCAGCACGCGACATAGCTTTGCAGACGATAAATGTAACCGTTTCAGAGAGAAGGGCGGCCAATGTGACGATCTGGCTTTAAGTCGATTCGATAACAAATGACGAAAACGGACGGATTTCTGAGGTATTTATACATACGAACACTTTTCACATTCTCCCGTCCAACGCGGCTGCTAGTCCTACTGTCATACAAGATCTTAAGGTCCTAGCTCATGTCCAAGGCACCAAAGAAGGGTAAAAAGTCATTAATCGATAACTAAAACTTGAATTGTACTGCTTCTTATGGCCGTTACATCAACTTAGAAGCTTCTTCTCTGTTCTACTATAGTGCTTTTAGTGACTCCTTATACCGCAGCACGCGACATAGCTTTGCAGTTGATAAATGTAACCGTTTCAGCGAGAAGAGTAGCCAATGTGATGATCTGGCTTTAAGTCGATTCGATAACAAATGTCGAAAATAAACGGATTTCTCAGGTTTTTACTACATACGAACACTTTTCACATTCTCCCGTCAAACGCGGCTGCTAGTCCTACTGTCATGCAAAATCTTAAGGCTCTAGCACATGTCCAGGGCACCAACGAAGGGTAAAAAGTCAATAATCGGTAACTAAAATTTGAATTGTACTGCTTCTTACTGGCTATTACTTCAACTTAGAAGCTTCTTCCGTGTTTTATTATGGTGCTTTTATTGTCTCCGCATACCGAGTCACGCGACACAGCTTTGCAGACGATAAATGTAGCCGTTTCAGAGAGAAGAGCGGCCAATGTGACGATCTGGCTTTAAGTCGATTCTATAACAAATGGCGAAAACGGACGGATTTCTCAGGTTTTTACTACATATGAACACTTATCACATTCTCCCGTGCAATGCAACTGATAGTCCTCGTTTCATGCAAAATCTTAAGGTCCTATCTTATGTCAAAGGCACCAAAGAAGGGTAAAAAGTCATTAATCGATAACTAAAACTTAAATTGTACTGCTTCTTACTGGCTATTACATCAACTTAGGAGCTTCTTCTGTGTTCTACTATGGTGCTTTTAGTGTCTCCGCATACCGCATCACGCGACATAGCTTTGCAGACGATAAATGTAGCCGTTTCAGAGAGAAGAGCGGCCAATGTGACGATCTGCTTTAAGTCGATTCGATAACAAATGACGAAAACGGACGGATTTCTCAGGTTTTTACTACATATGAAACCTTTTCACATTCTCCCGTGCAACGCGGCTGCTAGTCCTCCTTTCATTCAAAATCTTAAGGTCTTAGCTCATGTCCAAGGCACCAAAGAAGCGTAAAAATTCAATAATCGATAACTAAAAGTTGAATTGTACTGCTCCTTACTGGCTATTACATCAACTTATAAGCTTCTTCTGTTTTCTACTATGGTGCTTTTAGTATCTCCGCATACCACAGCACGCGACATAGCTTTGCAGACGATAAATGTAACCGTTTCAGAGAGAAGAGCGGCCAAGTGACGATCTGGCTTTAAGTCGATTCGATAACAAATGACGAAAATAAACGGATTTCTCAGGTTTTTACTACATATGAAACCTTTTCACATTCTCCCGTGCAACGCGGCTGCTAGTCCTGTGTTCATGCAAAATCTTAAGGTACTAGCTCATGTCCAAGGCACCAAAGAAGGGTAGAAAGATAATAATCGATAACTACAACTTGAATTTTACTGCTTCTTATTGGCTATTACATCTACTTAGAAGCTTATTCTGTGTTCTACTATAGTGCGTTTAGTGTCCCCGCATACCGCAGCACGCGACATAGCTTTGCAGACGATAAATGTAACCGTTTCAGAGAGAAGGGCGGCCAATGTGACGATCTGGCTTTAAGTCGATTCGATAACAAATGACGAAAACGGACGGATTTCTGAGGTATTTATACATACGAACACTTTTCACATTCTCCCGTCCAACGCGGCTGCTAGTCCTACTGTCATGCAAGATCTTAAGGTCCTAGCTCATGTCCGAGGCCCCAAAGCCAGCTAAAAAGTCAATAATCGATATCTAAAACGTTATTGCACTACTTCTTACTGGCAATTACATCAACTTGGAAGTTTCATCTGTGTGCTACTATGGTGCTGTTAGTGTCTCCGCATACCGCAGCACGCGACATAGCTTTGCAGACGATAAATGTAACCTTTTCAGAGAGAAGAGCGTCCAATGTGACGTCCTGGCTTTAAGTCGATGTGATAAGTAATTACGAAAACGGACGGATTTCTCAGGTTTTTACTACATATGAACACTTTTCACATTCTCCCGTGCAACGCAGCTGCTAGTCCTCCTTTGATGCAAAATCTTAAGGCCCTAGCTCATGTCCAAGGCCCCAAAGCCAGCTAAAAAGTCAATAATCGATATCTAAAACGTTATTGCACTACTTCTTACTGGCAATTACTACTACTTAGAAGCTTCTTCTGTGTTCTACTATGGTGCTGTTAGTGTCTCGGCATACCGCAGCAAGCGACATAGCTTTGTAGGCGATAAATGTTACCGTTTCAGAGAGAAGAGCGCCCAATGTGACGTTGTGGCTTTAAGTCGATTTGATAAGAAATGACAAAAACGGACGGATTTCTCAGGTTTTTACTACATATGAACACTTTTCACATTCTCCCGTGCAACGCAGCTGCTAGTCCTCCTTAGATGCAAAGTCTTAAGGTCCTAGCTCATGTCCAAGACCCCAAAGCCAGCTAAAAAGTCAATAATCGATATCTAAAACTTTATTGTATTACTTCTTACTGGCTATTACATCAACTTAGAAGTTTCATCTGTGTTTTACTATGGTGCTGTTAGTGTCTCCGCATACCGTAGCACGCGACATAGCTTTCCAGACGATAAATGTAACCGTTTCAGAGTGAAGAGCGACCAATGTGACGATCTGGCTTTAAGTCGATTTGATAAGAAATGACGAAAACGAACGGATTTCTCAGGTTTTTACTACATATGAACTTTTTTCACATTCTCCCGTGCAACGCAGCTGCTAGTCCTCCTTTGATGCAAAATCTTAAGGCCCTAGCTCATGTCCAAGGCCCTTAAAGCCAGCTAAAAAATCAATAATCGATATCTAAAACGTTATTGTACTACTTTTTACTGGCTATTACATCAACTTAGAAGTTTCATCAGTGTTCTACTATGGTGCTGTTAGTGTCTCCGCATACCGCAGCACTGGACATAGCGTTGCAGACGATAAATGTAACCGTTTCAGAGAGAAGAGCGGCCAATGTGACGATCTGGCTTCAAGTCGATTCGATAACAAATGACGAAAACGGACTGATATCTCAGGTTTTTACTACATAAGAATACTTTTCACATTATCCCGTGCAACGCTTCTGCTAGTCCTCCTTTCATGCAAAATCTTAAGGTCCTAGCTCATGTCAAAGGCATCTAAGAAGGGTAAAAAGTCAATAATCGATAACTAAAACTTGAATTGTACTGCTTCTCACTGGGTATTAGATCAACTTAGAAGCATCTTATGTGTTCTGCCATGCTGCGTTTAGTCTCTCCGCATACCGGAGCACGCGACATAGCTTTGCAGACGATAAATGTACCCGTTTCAGAGAGAAGAGCGGCCAATTTGACGATCTTACTTTAAGTCGATTCGATAACAAATGATGAAAACGAACGGATTTCTCAGGTTTATACTGCATATGAACACTTTTCACATTCTCCTTTGCAACGCGGCTGCTCGTCCTCCTTTCATGCAAAATCGTAAGGTCCTAGCTAATGTCCAAGTCACCAAAGAATCAAAAATCGATAACTAAGTCTTGAATTGTACTGCGTCTTACTGGCTATTAGATCAACTTAGAAGCATCTTATGTGTTCTGCCATGCTGCTTTTAGTCTCTCCGCATACCGGAGCACGCGACATAGCTTTGCAGACGATAAATGTAACCGTTTCAGAGAGAAGAGCGGCCAATTTGACGATCTTACTTTAAGTCGATTCGATAACAAATGACGAAAATAAACGGATTTCTCAGGTTTTTACTACATATGAAACCTTTTCACATTCTCCCGTGCAACTCGTTTGCTAGTCCTCCTGCATGTAAAATCTTAAGTTCCTAATTCACGTCCAAGGCACCAAACAAGGGTAAAAAGTCAATAACCGATAACTAAAACTTGAATTGTACTACTTCTTACTACATATTACATCAACTTAGAAGCTTCTACTGTGTTCTACTATGGTGCTTTTAGTATCTCAGCATACCGCACCCAGCGACATAGGTTTGCAGTGTGTAAATGTAACCGTTTCAGAGGGAAGAGCGGCCACTGTGACGATCTCGCTTTAAGTCGATTCGATAACAATTGACGAACACGGACGGATTTGTCAGGTTTTTACTACATATGAAAACTTTTCACATTCTCCCGTGCAACGCGGATGCTAGTCGTCCTTTCATGCAAAATCGTAAGGTCCTAGCTCATGCCCAAGGCACAAAAAAGGCTGAAAAGTCAATAATCGATAACTAAAACGTTAATTGTACTACTTCTTATTGGGTATTACGTCAACTTAGAAGCTACTTCTGTGTTCTACTATGGTGAGTGCAGTGTCTCCGGATACCGCAGCACGCGACATAGCTTTGCAGACGATAAGTACAAGCGTTTCGGAGAGAAGAGCGGCCAATGTGACGATCTGGTTTAAGTCGATTCGATAACAAATGACGGAAATGGACGGATTTCTAAGGTTTTTACTACATATGAACACTTTTCACATTCTCCCGTGCAACTCGGCTGCTAGTCCTCCTTTCATGCAGAATGTTAAGGTCCTAGCTCATGTCCAAGGCAACAAAGCCAGCTAAAAAGTCAATAATCGATACCTAAAACTTGAATTGTACTACTTCTTACTGGCTATTACATCAACTTAGAAGCTTCATCTGTGTTCTACTATGCTGCTCTTAGTGTCTCCACATACCGCAGCACGCGACATAGCTTTGCAGACGATAAGTACAAGCGTATCAGAGAGAAGAGCGGCCAATGTGACGATCTGGCTTTAAGTCGATTCGATAACAAATGACGAAAACGGACGGATTTCTCAGGTTTTTACTACATATGAACACTTGTCACATTCTCCCGTGCAACTCGGCTGCTAGTCCTCCTTTCATGCTGAATCTTAAGGTACTAGCTCATGTCCAAGGCACCAAAGCCAGCTAAAAAGTCAATAATCGATACCTAAAACTTGAATTGGATTACTTCTTACTGGCTATTACATCAACTTAGATGCTTCATTTGTGTTCTACTATGGTAATTTTAGTGTCTCCACATACCGCAGCACGCGACATAGCTTTGCAGACGATAAGTACACCCGTTTCAGAGAGAAGAGCGGCCAATGTGACGATCTGGCTTTAAATCGATTCGATAACAAATGACGAAAACGGACGGATTTCTCAGGTTTTTACTACATATGAACACTTTTCACGTTCTCCCGTGCAACTCGGCTGCTAGTCCTCCTTTCATGCACAATCTTAAGGTCCTAGCTCATGTCCAAGGCACCAAAGCCAGCTAAAAAGTCAATAATCGATACCTAAAACTTGAATTGTACTACTTCTTACTGGCTATTACATCAGCTTAGAAGGTTCATCTGTGTTCTACTAATGTGCTTTTAGTGTCTATACATACCGCAGTAAGCGACATAGCTTTGCAGACGATAAGTACAACCGTTTCAGAGAGAAGAGCGGCCAATGTGACGATCTGGCTTTAAGTCGATTCGATAACAAATTACGAAAACGGACGGATTTCTCAGGTTTTTACTACATATGAACACTTTTCACATTCTCCCCTGCAACTCGGCTGCTAGTCCTCCTTTCATGCAGAATCTTAAGGTCCTAGCTCATGTCCAAGGCACCAAAGCCAGCTAAAAAGTCAATAATCGATACCTAAAACTTGAATTCTACTACTTCTTACTGGCTATTACATCAACTTAGAAGCTTCATCTGTGTTCTACTATGGTGATTTTAGTGTCTCCGCATACCGCAGCACGCGACATAGTTTTGCAGACGATAAGTACAACCGTTTCAGAGACAAGAGCGGCCAATGTGACGATCTGGCTTTAAGTCGATTCGATAACAAATTACGAAAACGGACGGATTTCTCAGGTTTTTAATACATATGAACACTTTTCACATTCTGCCGTGCAACTCGGCTGCTAGTCCTCCTTTCATGCTGAATCTTAAGGTACTAGCTCATGTCCAAGGCACCAAAGCCAGCTAAAAAGTCAATAATCGATACCTAAAACTTGAATTGTACTACTTCTTACTGGCTATTACATCAACTTAGATGCTTCATCTGTGTTCTACTATGGTAATTTTAGTGTCTCCACATACCGCAGCACGCGACATAGCTTTGCAGACGATAAGTCCACCCGTTTCAGAGAGAAGAGCGGCCAATGTGACGATCTGGCTTTAAATCGATTCGATAACAAATGACGAAAACGGACGGATTTCTCAGGTTTTTACTACATATGAACACTTTTCACGTTCTCCCGTGCAACTCGGCTGCTAGTCCTCCTTTCATGCACAATCTTAAGGTCCTAGCTCATGTCCAAGGCACCAAAGCCAGCTAAAAAGTCAATAATCGATACCTAAAACTTGAATTGTACTAATTCTTACTGGCTATTACATCAGCTTAGAAGGTTCATCTGTGTTCTACTATTGTGCTTTTAGTGTCTATACATACCGCAGTAAGCGACATAGCTTTGCAGACGATAAGTACAACCGTTTCAGAGAGAAGAGCGGCCAATGTGACGATCTGGCTTTAAGTCGATTCGATAACAAATTACGAAAACGGACGGATTTCTCAGGTTTTTAATACATATGAACCCTTTTCACATTCTCCCCTGCAACTCGGCTGCTAGTCCTCCTTTCATGCAGAATCTTAAGGTTCTAGCTCATGTCCAAGGCACCAAATCCAGCTATAAAGTCAATAATCGATACCTAAAACTTGAATTCTACTACTTCTTACTGGCTATTACATCAACTTAGAAGCTTCATCTGTGTTCTACTATGGTGATTTTAGTGTCTCCGCATACCGCAGCACGCGACATAGTTTTGCAGACGATAAGTACAACCGTTTCAGAGAGAAGAGCGGCCAATGTGACGATCTGGCTTTAAGTCGATTCGATAACAAATGACGAAAACGGACGGATTTCTCAGGTTTTTAATACATATGAACACTTTTCACATTCTCCCGTGCAACTCGGCTGCTAGTCCTCCTTCATGCAAAATCTTAATTTCCTAGCTCGTGTCCAAGGCACCAAAGAAGGGTAAAAAGTCATTAACCGATACCTAAAACTTTGATTGTACTACTTCTTACTGGCTATTACATCAACTTAGAAGCTTCATCTGTGTTCTACTATGGTGCTTTTAGTGTCTCCGCATACCGCACCCAGCGACATAGGTTTGCAGTGGGTAAATGTAACCGTTTCAGAGGGAAGAGCGGCCACTGTGACGATCTGGCTTTAAGTCGATGCGATAACAATTGACGAACACGGACGGATTTGTCAGGTTTTACTACATATGAACACTTTTCACATTCTCCCATGCAACGCGGCTGGTAGTCAACCTTTCATGCAAAATCGTAGAGTCGTAGGTCATGTCCAAGGCACCAAAGCCGGCTAAAAAGTCAGTAATCGACAACTAAAGCTTGCATTGTGTGACTTCTTACTGGCTATTACATCAACGTAGAAGCTTCATCTGTGTTCTACTATGGTGCCTTTAGTGTCTCCGCATTCCGCAACACGAGACATATCTTGGCAGACGATAAATGTAACCGTTTCAGAGAGAAGACCGGCCAATGTGACGATCTGGATTTAAGTCGATTCGATAACAAATGACGAAAACATTCTCCCGTGCAACGCAGCTGCTAGTCCTCCTTTGATGCAAAATCTTAAGGCCCTAGCTCATGTCCAAGGCCCCAAAGCTAGCTAAAAAGTCAATAATCGATATCTAAAACGTTATTGCACTACTTCTTACTGGCAATTACTACAACTTAGAAGCTTCTTCTGTGTTCTACTATGGTGCTGTTAGTGTCTCGGCATGCCGCAGCACGCGACATAGCTTTGTAGGCGATAAATGTTACCGTTTCAGAGAGAAGAGCGGCCAATGTGACGTTCTGGCTTTAAGTCGATTTGATAAGAAATGACGAAAACGGACGGATTTCTCAGGTTTTTACTACACATGAACACTTTTCACATTCTCCCGTGCAACGCAGCTGCTAAACCTCCTTTGATGCAATGTCTTAAGGTCCTAGCTCATATCCAAGACCCCAAAGCCAGCTAAAAAGTCAATAATCGATATCTAAAACGTTATTGTACTACTTCTTACTGGCTATTACATCAACTTAGAAGTTTCATCAGTGTTCTACTATGGTGCTGTTACTGTCTCCGCATACCGCAGCACGCGACATAGCTTTGCAGACGATAAATGTAACCGTTTCAGAGAGAAGAGCGACCAATGTGACGATCTGGCTTTAAGTCGATTTGATAAGAAATGACGAAAACGGACGGATTTCTCAGGTTTTTACTACATATGAACACTTTTCACATTCTCCCGTGCAACGCAGCTGCCAGTCCTCCTTTGATGAAAGGTCTTAAGGTCCTAGCTCATGTTCAAGACCCCAATGCCAGCTAAAAAGTCAATAATCGATATCTAAAACGTTATTGTACTACTTCTTACTGGCTATTACATCAACTTAGAAGTTTGATCAGTGTTCTACTATGGTGCTGTTAGTGTCTCCGCATGCCGCAGCACGCGACATAGCTTTGCAGACGATAAATGTAACCGTTTCAGAGAGAAGAGCGACCAATGTGACGATCTGGCTTTAAGTCGATTTGATAAGAAATGACGAAAACGGACGGATTTCTCATGTTTTTACTACATATGAACACTTTTCACATTCTCCCGTGCAACGCAGCTGCTAGTTCTCCATTGATGCAAAATCTTAAGGTACTAGCTCAAGTCCAAGGCCCCAAAGCCAGCTAAAAAGTCAATAATCGAAATCTAAAACGTTATTGTACTACTTCTTACTGGCTATTACATCAACTTAGAAGTTTCATCAGTGTTCTACTATGGTGCTGTTTGTTCTCCGCATACCGCAGCACGCAACATAGCTTTGCAGACGATAAATGTAACAAATGTAACCGTTTCAGAGAGAAGAGCGACCAATGTGACGATCTGGCTTTAAGTCGATTTGATAAGAAATGACGAAAACGGACGGATTTCTCAGGTTTTTACTACACATTAACACTTTCACATTCTCCCGTGCAACGCAGCTGGTAGTCTTCCTTTGATGCAATGTCTTTAGGTCCTATCTCATGTCCAAGGCACCAAAGCCAGCTAAAAAGTCAATAATCGATACCTAAAACTTGAATTGTACTAATTCTTACTGGCTATTACATCAGCTTAGAAGGTTCATCTGTGTTCTACTATTGTGCTTTTAGTGTCTATACATACCGCAGTAAGCGACATAGCTTTGCAGACGATAAGTACAACCGTTTCAGAGAGAAGAGCGGCCAATGTGACGATCTGGCTTTAAGTCGATTCGATAACAAATTACGAAAACGGACGGATTTCTCAGGTTTTTAATACATATGAACCCTTTTCACATTCTCCCCTGCAACTCGGCTGCTAGTCCTCCTTTCATGCAGAATCTTAAGGTTCTAGCTCATGTCCAAGGCACCAAATCCAGCTATAAAGTCAATAATCGATACCTAAAACTTGAATTCTACTACTTCTTACTGGCTATTACATCAACTTAGAAGCTTCATCTGTGTTCTACTATGGTGATTTTAGTGTCTCCGCATACCGCAGCACGCGACATAGTTTTGCAGACGATAAGTACAACCGTTTCAGAGAGAAGAGCGGCCAATGTGACGATCTGGCTTTAAGTCGATTCGATAACAAATGACGAAAACGGACGGATTTCTCAGGTTTTTAATACATATGAACACTTTTCACATTCTCCCGTGCAACTCGGCTGCTAGTCCTCCTTCATGCAAAATCTTAATTTCCTAGCTCGTGTCCAAGGCACCAAAGAAGGGTAAAAAGTCATTAACCGATACCTAAAACTTTGATTGTACTACTTCTTACTGGCTATTACATCAACTTAGAAGCTTCATCTGTGTTCTACTATGGTGCTTTTAGTGTCTCCGCATACCGCACCCAGCGACATAGGTTTGCAGTGGGTAAATGTAACCGTTTCAGAGGGAAGAGCGGCCACTGTGACGATCTGGCTTTAAGTCGATGCGATAACAATTGACGAACACGGACGGATTTGTCAGGTTTTACTACATATGAACACTTTTCACATTCTCCCATGCAACGCGGCTGGTAGTCAACCTTTCATGCAAAATCGTAGAGTCGTAGGTCATGTCCAAGGCACCAAAGCCGGCTAAAAAGTCAGTAATCGACAACTAAAGCTTGCATTGTGTGACTTCTTACTGGCTATTACATCAACGTAGAAGCTTCATCTGTGTTCTACTATGGTGCCTTTAGTGTCTCCGCATTCCGCAACACGAGACATATCTTGGCAGACGATAAATGTAACCGTTTCAGAGAGAAGACCGGCCAATGTGACGATCTGGATTTAAGTCGATTCGATAACAAATGACGAAAACATTCTCCCGTGCAACGCAGCTGCTAGTCCTCCTTTGATGCAAAATCTTAAGGCCCTAGCTCATGTCCAAGGCCCCAAAGCTAGCTAAAAAGTCAATAATCGATATCTAAAACGTTATTGCACTACTTCTTACTGGCAATTACTACAACTTAGAAGCTTCTTCTGTGTTCTACTATGGTGCTGTTAGTGTCTCGGCATGCCGCAGCACGCGACATAGCTTTGTAGGCGATAAATGTTACCGTTTCAGAGAGAAGAGCGGCCAATGTGACGTTCTGGCTTTAAGTCGATTTGATAAGAAATGACGAAAACGGACGGATTTCTCAGGTTTTTACTACACATGAACACTTTTCACATTCTCCCGTGCAACGCAGCTGCTAAACCTCCTTTGATGCAATGTCTTAAGGTCCTAGCTCATATCCAAGACCCCAAAGCCAGCTAAAAAGTCAATAATCGATATCTAAAACGTTATTGTACTACTTCTTACTGGCTATTACATCAACTTAGAAGTTTCATCAGTGTTCTACTATGGTGCTGTTACTGTCTCCGCATACCGCAGCACGCGACATAGCTTTGCAGACGATAAATGTAACCGTTTCAGAGAGAAGAGCGACCAATGTGACGATCTGGCTTTAAGTCGATTTGATAAGAAATGACGAAAACGGACGGATTTCTCAGGTTTTTACTACATATGAACACTTTTCACATTCTCCCGTGCAACGCAGCTGCCAGTCCTCCTTTGATGAAAGGTCTTAAGGTCCTAGCTCATGTTCAAGACCCCAATGCCAGCTAAAAAGTCAATAATCGATATCTAAAACGTTATTGTACTACTTCTTACTGGCTATTACATCAACTTAGAAGTTTGATCAGTGTTCTACTATGGTGCTGTTAGTGTCTCCGCATGCCGCAGCACGCGACATAGCTTTGCAGACGATAAATGTAACCGTTTCAGAGAGAAGAGCGACCAATGTGACGATCTGGCTTTAAGTCGATTTGATAAGAAATGACGAAAACGGACGGATTTCTCATGTTTTTACTACATATGAACACTTTTCACATTCTCCCGTGCAACGCAGCTGCTAGTTCTCCATTGATGCAAAATCTTAAGGTACTAGCTCAAGTCCAAGGCCCCAAAGCCAGCTAAAAAGTCAATAATCGAAATCTAAAACGTTATTGTACTACTTCTTACTGGCTATTACATCAACTTAGAAGTTTCATCAGTGTTCTACTATGGTGCTGTTTGTTCTCCGCATACCGCAGCACGCAACATAGCTTTGCAGACGATAAATGTAACAAATGTAACCGTTTCAGAGAGAAGAGCGACCAATGTGACGATCTGGCTTTAAGTCGATTTGATAAGAAATGACGAAAACGGACGGATTTCTCAGGTTTTTACTACACATTAACACTTTCACATTCTCCCGTGCAACGCAGCTGGTAGTCTTCCTTTGATGCAATGTCTTTAGGTCCTATCTCATGTCCAAGACCCCAAAGCCAGCTAAAAAGTCAATAATCGATACCTAAAACGTTATTGTACTACTTCTTACTGGCTATTACATCAACTTAGAAGTTTCATCAGTGTTCTACTATGGTGCTGTTAGTGTCTCCGCATACCGCAGCACGCGACATAGCTTTGCAGACGATAAATGTAACCGTTTCAGAGAGAAGAGCGACCAATGTGACGATCTGGCTTTAAGTCGATTTGATAAGAAATGACGAAAACGGACGGATTTCTCAGGTTTTTACTACATATGAACACTTTTCACATTCTCCCGTGCAACGCAGCTGCTAGTTCCCTTTTGATGCAAATTCTTAAGGTCCGAGCTCATGTCCAATACCCCAAAGCCAGCTAAAAAGTCAATAATCGGTATCTATAACTTTATTGTACTACTTCTTACTGGCAATTACATCAACTTAGAAGTTTCATCTGTTTTCTACTATGGTGCTGTTAGTGTCTCCGCATACCGCAGCACGCGACATAGCTTTGCAGACGATAAATGTACCCGTTTCAGAGAGAAGAGCGACCAATGTGACGATCTGGCTTTAAGTCGATTTGATAAGAAATGACGAAAACGGACGGATTTCTCAGGTTTTTACTACATATGAACACTTTTCACATTCTCCCGTGCAACGCAGCTGCTAGTCCTCCTTTGATGCAAAGTCTTAAGGTCCTAGATCATGTCCTAGACACCAAAGCCAGCTAAAAAGTCAATAATCGAAATCTAAAACGTTATTGTATTACTTCTTACTGGCTATTACATCAACTTAGTAGTTTCATCTGTGTTCTTCTATGGTGCTGTTAGTGTCTCCGCATACCGCAGCACGTGACATAGCTTTACATACGATAAATGTAACCGTTTCAGAGAGAAGAGTGACCAATGTGACGATCTGGCTTTAAGTTGATTTCATGAGAAATGACGAAAACGGACGGATTTCTCAGGTTTTTACTACATATGAACACTTATCACATTCTCCCGTTCAACGCAGCTGCTAGTCCTCAATTGATGCAAAGTCTTAAGTTCCTAGCTCATGTGCTAAACCCCAAAGCCAGGTAAAAAGTCAATAATCGAAGTCTAAAACGTTATTGTATTACTTCTTACTGGCTATTACATCAACTTAGAAGTTTCATCTGTGTTCTACTATGGTGCTGTTAGTGACTCCGCATACCGCAGCACGTGACATAGCTTTAAAGACGATAAATGTAACATTTTCAGAGAGAAGAGCGTCCAATGTGACGTCCTAGCTTTAAGGCGATTTGATAAGAAATTACGAAAACGGACGGATTTTTCAGGTTTTTACTGCATATGAACACTTTGCACATTCTCCCGTGCAACGAAGCATGTAGTCCTCCTTTGATGCAAAATCTTAAGGTCCTAGCCCATGTCCAAGGCCCCAAAGCCAGCTAAAAAGTCAATAATCGATATCTAAAACGTTATTGCACTACTTCTTACTGGCTATTACATCAACTTAGAAGGTTCATCTGTTTTCTACTATGGTGCTGTTAGTGTCTCCTCATACCGCAGCACGCGACATAGCTTTGCAGACGATAAATGTAACCGTTTCAGAGAGAAGAGCGACCAATGTAACGATCTGGTTTTAAGTCGATATTATAAGAAAAGACGAAAACGGACGGATTTCTCATGTTTTTACTACATATGAACACTTTTCACATTCTCCCGTGCAACACAGCTGCTAGTCCTCCTTTGATGCAAAGTCTTAAGGTCCTAGCTCATGTCCAATGCCCCAAAGACAGCTATAAAGTCAATAATCGATATCTAAAACGTTATTGCACTACTTCTTACTGGCAATTACTACAACTTAGGAGCTTCCTCTGTGTTCTACTATGGTGCTGTTAGTGTCTCGGCATACCGCAGCACGCGACATAGCTTTGTAGACGATAAATGTTACCGTTTCAGAGAGAAGAGCGTCCAATGTGACGTCCTGGCTTTAAGTCGATTTGATAAGAAATTACGAAAACTGACGGATTTCTCAGGTTTGTACTGCATATGAATACTTTTCACATTCTCCCGTGCAACGGAGCATCTAGTCCTCCTTTGATGCAAAATTTTAAGGTCCTAGCTCATGTCCAAGGCCACAATGCCAGCTAAAAAGTCAGTAATCGATATCTAAAACGTTATTGTACTACTTCTTACTGGCTATTACATCAACTTAGAAGCTTCTTCTGCGTTACTATGGTGCTGTTAGTGTCTCGGCATACCGCAGCACGAGACATAGCTTTGCAGGCGATAAATGGTACCGTTTCAGAGAGAAGAGCGGCCAATGTAACGTTCTGGCTTTAAGTCGATTTGATAAGAAATGACGAAAACGGACGGATTTCTCAGGTTTGTACTACATGTGAACTCTTTTCACATTCTCCCGTGCAACGCAGCTGCTAGTCCTCCTTTGATGCAAAATCTTAAGGCCCTAGCTCATGTCCAAGGCCCCAAAGCCAGCTAAAAAGTCAATAATCGATATCTAAAACGTTATTGTACTACTTCTTGTGGCAATTACATCAACTTAGAAGCTTCTTCTGTTTTACTATGGTGCTGTTAGTGTCTCGGCATACCGCGGCACGCGACATAGCTTTGCAGGCGATAAATGGTACCGTTTCACAGAGAAGGGCGGCCAATGTAACGTTCTGGCTTTAATTTGATTTGATAAGAAATGACGAAAACGGACGGATTTCTCAGGTTTTTACTACATATGAACACTTTTCACATTCTCCCGTGCAACGCAGCTGCTAGTCCTCCTTCGATGCAAAGTCTTAAGGTCCTAGCTCATTTCCAAGACCCCAAAGCCAGCTGAAAAGTCAATAATCGATATCTGAAACGTTATTGCACTACTTCTTACTGCCTATTACATCAACTTAGAAGTTTCATCAGTGTTCTACTATGGTACTGTTAGTGTCTCTGCATACCGCAGCACGCGATATAGCTTTGCAGACGATAAATGTAACCGTTTCAGAG
Organism: Schistocerca gregaria; assembly: GCF_023897955.1. Taxonomy (NCBI): domain Eukaryota; kingdom Metazoa; phylum Arthropoda; class Insecta; order Orthoptera; family Acrididae; genus Schistocerca; species Schistocerca gregaria. The sequence goes on along the minus strand of NW_026061860.1, from coordinate 2,154,820 downwards.
AGAAGAGCGACCAATGTGACTTCCTGGCTTTAAGTCGATTTGATAAGAAATGACGAAAATGGACGGATTTCTCAGGTTTTTACAACATATGAACACTTTTCACATTCTCCCGTGCAACGCAGCTGCTAGTCCTCCTTTGATGCAAAGTCTTAAGGTCCTAGCTCATGTCCAAGACCCCAAAGCCAGCTAAAAAGTCAATAATCGATAATTAAAACGTTATTGTACTACTTCTTACTGGCTATTACATCAGCTTAGAAGTTTCATCTGTGTTCTACGATGGTGCTGTTAGAGTATCCGCAAACCGCAGCACGCGACATAGCTTTGCACATGATAAATGTAACAGTTTCAGAGAGAAGAGCGACCAATGTGACGATCTTGCTTTAAGTCGATTTGATAAGATATGACGAAAACGAACGGATTTCTCAGGTTTTTACTACATATGAACACTTTTCACATTCTCCCGTGCTACGCAGCTGCTAGTCCTCCTTTGATGCAAAATCTTAAGGCCCTAGCTCATGTCCAAGGCCCCAAAGCCAGCTAAAAAGTCAATAATCGATATCTAAAACGTTATTGTACTACTTCTTACTGGCAATTACATCAACTTAGAAGCTTCCTCTGTTTTACTATGGTGCTGTTAGTGTCTCGGCATACCGCGGCACGCGACATAGCTTTGCAGGCGATAAATGGTACCGTTTCACAGAGAAGGGCGGCGAATGTAACGTTCTAGATTTAGTTTGATTTGATAAGAAATGACGAAAACGGACGGATTTCTCAGGTTTTTACTATATATGAACACTTTTCACATTCTCCCGTGCAACGCAGCTGCTAGTCCTCCTTTGATGCAAAGTCTTAAGGTCCTAGGTCATTTCCAAGACCCCAAAGACAGCTGAAAAGTCAATAATCGATATCTGAAACGTTATTGCACTACTTCTTACTGCCTATTACATCAACTTAGAAGTTTCATCAGTATTCTACTATGGTACTGTTAGTGTCTCTGCATACCGCAGCACGCGATATAGCTTTGCAGACGATAAATGTAACCGTTTCATAGAGAAGAGCAACCAATGTGACGTCCTGGCTTTAAGTCGATTTGATAAGAAATGACGAAAATGGACGGATTTCTCAGGTTTTTACAACATATGAACACTTTTCACATTCTCCCGTGCAACGCAGCTGCTAGTCCTCCTTTGATGCAAAATCTTAAGGTCCTAGCTAATGTCCAAGGCCCCAAAGCCAGCTAAAAATTCAATAATCGGTATCTAAAACGTTATTGCACTACTTCTTACTGGCTATTACATCAACTTAGGAGTTTCATCTGTTTTCTACTATGGTGCTGTTAGTGTCTCCGCATACCGCAGCACGCGACATAGCTTTGCAGACGATAAATGTAACAGTTTCAGAGAGAAGAGCGGCCAGTGTGACGATCTGGCTTTAAGTCGATTCGATAAAAAATGACGAAAACGGACGGATATCTCAGGTTTTTACTATATATGAACACTTTTCACATTCTCCCGTGCAACGCAGCTGCTAGTCCTCCTTAGATGCAAAATCTGAATGTCCTAGCTCATGTCCAAGGCCCCAAACCCAGCTAAAAAGTGAATAATCGATATCTAAAACGTTATCGTACTATTTCTTACTGGCTATTACATCAACTTAGAAGCTTAATCTGTGTTCCACTATGGTGCATTTATTGTCTAAGCATACCACAGCACCCGACATAGCTGTGCAGACGATAAATGTAACCGTTACAAAGAGAATCGCGGCCTATGTAACGTTCTGGCTTTAAGACGATTTGATAACAGATGAGGAAAACGGACGGATTTCTCAGGTTTTTACTACTTATCAACACTTATCACATTCTCCCGAGCAACGCGGCTGCTGGTCCTCCTTTCATGCAAAATCTTAATGTCCTAGCTCATGTACAAGACACCAAAGACGGCTAAAGGGACAATAATCGATAACTAATACGTGAATTGTAATACTTCTTACTAGCTATTACATCAGCTTAGAAGCTTCTTCTGTGTTCTGCTATGGTGTTATTTGTTTCTTTGCATATCGCATCACGCGTCATAGCTTTGTAGACGATAAATGTAACCGTTTCAGAGAGAAGAGCGGCCAACGTGACGTTCTGGGTTTAAGTCCATTCGATAACAAATGACGAAAACGGACGAATATCTCAGGTTTTTACTATATATGACCACGTTTTCATTCTCTCGTGCAAAGCGACAGCTACACTTCGTTTCATGCAAAATCTTTAGGTCCTTGCTCATGTACAAGGCACCAAAGAAGGGTAAAAGGTCAATAATCTATAACTAAAACTTGAATTGTACTATTTCTTACTGGCTATTACGTCAATTTGGAAGCTTCTTCTGTGTTCCACTATGGTGCTTTTAGTGCCTCCGCATATCGCATCACGCGTCATAGCTTTGTAGACGATAAATGTAACCGTTTCAGAGAGAAGAGCGGCCAACGTGACGTTCTGGGTTTAAGTCGATTCGATAACAAATGACAAAAACGGACGGATATCTCAGGTTGTTACTACATATGAACACTTTTCACATTCTCCCGTGCAACGCGTCTGCTAGACTTCCCTTCAAGCAAAATCTTAAGGTCCTAGCTCATGTCCAAGGCACCAAAGAAGGGTAAAAGGTCAATATTCGATAACTAAAACTTGAATTGTAGTGTTTCTTACTGGCTATTACATCAACTTAGAAGCTTCTTCTGTGATCTGCTATGGTGCTTTTAGTGTCTAGCCCATACCGCAGCACACGACACAGCTTTGCAGACGATAAATGAAACCGTTTCAGAGAGAGGAGTGGCCAATTTAACGATCTGGCTTTAAATCGATTTGATAACAAATGACGAAAATGGCAGATGTCTCAGGTTTTTAGCACATATGAAAACCTTTCAAATTACCCGTGCAAAGCGGCTGCTAGTCCTTCATCATGCAAAAACTTAAGGTCCTAGCACAAGTCCAAGGCGCCAAACCCGTCTAAAAAGTCAATAATCGATTACTAACACGTGAATTGTACTACTTCTTACTGGCTATTACTTCAACTTAGAAACTTCTTCTGTGTTCTACTATGGTGCTTTTAGTGTCTCCGCAAGCCGCAGCACGCGACATAGCTCTGCAGACGATAAATGTAACCGTTTCAGAGAGAAGAGCGGGCAGTGTGACGATCTGGCTTTAATTCGATTCGATAAGAAAAAACGAAAACGGCCCGATTTCTCAGGTTTTTACTACATATAAACACTTTTCACATTCTCCCGTGCAACGTGGCTGCCAGACTTCCCATCAAGCAAGCACCAAAGAAAGGTAAAAGGTAAATAATCAATAACTAAAACTTGAATTGTACTGTTTCTTACTAGCTATTACGTCAACTTAGAAGCTTCTTCTGTGTTCTACTATGGTGCTTTACGTGTCGAGCCCATACCGCAGCACACGACATAGCTTTGCAGACGATAAATGAAACCGTTTCAGAGAGAAGAGCGGCCAATGTGATGAACTGGCTTTAAGTCGAATGGTTAACAAATGACGAAAACGGACGGATTTCTCATGTTTTTAGTACATATGAACACTTTTCACAATCTCAATAGCAACGCGGCACGGAGCACGCGACATGGCTTTGCAAGCGATAAATGAAACTGTTTCAGAGAGAAGAGCGGCCAATGTAACGATCTGGCTTTAAGTCGATATGATAACAAATGACGAAAACGGACGGATATCTCAGGTTTTTACTACGTATGAACACTTTTCACATACTCGCGTGCAACGCAGCTGCTAGTCCTCCATTTATGCAAAATCGTAAGGTCCTTGCTCGTGTCCAAGGTACCAAAGAAGGCTAAAATGACAGTAATCGACAACTGAAACTTGAATTGTACTGCTTCTTACTGGCTATTACATAAACTTAGAAACTTCTTCTGTGCTCTATTTTGGTGCTTTTAGTGTCTCCGTATACCGCAGCACGCGACATAGCTTTGCACACGATAAATGTAACCGTTTCAGAGAGAAGAGCTGCCAATATTCGATCTGGCATTAAGTCGATTCGATTGCAAATGACGAAAACGGTCGAATTTCTCAGGTTTTTGCTAGATGTGAACACTTTCCACATTTTCCTGTGCGATGTGGCTGATAGACCTTCCTTCATGCAAAATCATAAGATTCTAGCGCATGTACAAGGCACCAATGCCGGCTAAAAAGTCATTAATCAATAACTAAAACTTATATTTGAGTGCTTCTTACTGGTTATTACGTCAACTTAGAAACTTCTTCTGTGTTCTACTATCGTGGCTTTAGCGTCTCCGCATTTCGCAGCACGCGACATAGCTTTGCACACGATGAATGTAACCGTTTTAGAGAGAAGACCGGCCAATGTGACGATCTGGCTTTAAGTCGATACGATAAAAAATGACGAAAACGGGCGGATTTCTTAGGTTTTTAGTACATATGAACACTTTTCACATTCTCTCGTGTAACGTGGCTCATCAGACCTTGATTAATGCCAAATTTTACGGTAGTCGGTCATTTCACTGGCACCAAAGCCGGCTAATAAATCAATAATCGATAACTAAAACCTGAATTGTACTGTTTCCTAAGGGAAATCAACCTAGAAGCGTCTTCTGTGTTCAACTGTGTTGTTTTTAGTGTCTCCGCATTCCTTAGCACGCAACATAAGTTTGCAGATGATAAATGTAACCGTTCCAGAGAGAAGAGCGGCCAAAGTAACAATCTGGCTTTAAGTCGATTTGATAACAAATGACGAAAACGGACGGATATCTCAGGTTTTAACTACATAAGAACACTTTTCACATTCTCCCGTGCAACGCGGCTGCTAGTCCTCCTTTCATGCAAAATCTTAAGGTCCTAGCTCGTGTCCAAGGCACCAAAGCCGGCTAAAAAGTGAATAATCGATAACAAAAACTTGAATTGTACTACGTGTTACTGGCTACTACATCAACTTGGAAGTTTCCTATGTGTTCTAGTATAGTGCTTTTAGTGTCTCCGCATACCGCAGCACGTGACACTGCTTTGGAGACGATAAATGTAACCGTTTCAGAAAAAAGAGCGGAAAATGTGACGATCTGGCATTAAGTCGATTTGATAGCAAATGACTATAACGGTCGGATTTCTCAAGTTTTTACTAGATATGAACACTTTTCACGTTCTCCCGTGCAACGTGGCCGCTACACCTCCTTTCATACTAAATCTTAAGGTCCTAGCTCATGTACAATGCGCTGAAGCCATCTAAAAAGTCTATAACTGACAACTAAAACTTGAATTGTACTGCTTCTTACTTGCTATTACATCAACTTAGAAGCTTCTTCTCTGTTCTACTATGGTGCTTTTAGTGTCTCCGCATACTGCAGCACGCGACATAGCTTTGCACACGATAAATGTAATCGTTTCAGAGAGAAGAGCGGCCAAAGTGACGATCTGTAATTAAGTCGATTGGATAGCAAATGACGAAAACGAGCGGATTTCTCAGGTTTTTACTAGATGTGAACACTTTTCACGTTCTCCCGTGCAACGTGGCTGCTAGATCTCCGTTCTTACTAAAACGTAAGGTCCTAGCTCATGTCCAATGCATTAAAGCCATCTAAAAGTCATTACTCGGTAACTAATACTTGAATTGTACAGCTGCTTACTGGCTATTAGATCAACTTAGAAGCTTCTTCTCTGTTCTACTATGGTGCTTTTAGTGTCTCCGACTACCGCAGCAAGCGACATAGCATGGCACACGATAAATGTAACCATTTCAGAAAGAAGAGCGGAAAATGTGACGATCTGGCATTAATTCGATTCGATAGCAAATGACGATAACGGGCGGATTTCTCAGGTTTTTACTAGATGTGAACACTTTTCACATTCTCCCGTGCGATATGGCTCATAGACCTCCCTTCATACTAAATCGTAAGGTCCTAGCTCATGTCGAATGCACTAAAGCCTTCTAAAAATTCACTAATCGATAACTAATACTTCAATTGTACAGTTGCTTACTGGCTATTACATCAAATTAGAAGCTTCTTCTGTGTTCTACTATGGTGCTTTTAGTGTCTCCGCATACCGCAGCACGCGACATAAGTTTGCACACGATAAATGTAACCGTTTCAGAGGGAATGTGACGATCTGACATTACGTCGATTCGAAAGCAGATGACGAAAACGGGCGGATTTATTAGGTTTTTACTGCACATAAAAACTTCTCACTTTCTCCCGTGCAACGTGGCTGCCAGACCTCCCTTCATGCCAAATCTTAAGGTCCTAGCTCATGTCCAAGGCACCAAAGCCGGCTAAAAATTCAATAATCGATAACAAAAACTTGAATTGTACTGCTTCTTACTGGCTATTACACCAAATTAAAAGCTTCTTCTGTGTTTTACTATGGTGCTTTTAGTGTCTCCGCAAACCGCAGCACGCTACATAGCTATGCAAACAATAAATGTAACCGTTTCAGAGAGGAAACGGCCAATGTGACGATCTGGCATTACGTGGATTCGAAAGCAGATGTGAAAACGGGCGGATTTCCTTGGTTTTTAGTACATATGAACACTTTTCACATTCTCTCGTGTAACGTGGCTGCCAGACCTTGTTTAATGCCAAATCTTAAGGTAGTCGGTTATTTCACTGGCACCAAAGCCGGCTAATAAATCATCTACATTTACATCTACATGACTACTCTGCAATTCACATTTAAGTGCTTTTCAGAGGGTTCATCGAACCACAATCATACTATCTGCTACTGTTCCACTCCCGAACAGCGAGCGGGAAAAACGAACAGCTAAACCTTTCTGTTCGAGCTCTGATTTCTCTTATTTTATTTTGATGATCATTCCTACCTATGTAGGATGGGCTCAACAAAATATTTTCGCATTCGGAAGAGAAAGTTGGTGACTGAAATTTCGTAAAAAGGTCTCGCCATGACGAAAAACGTCTATGCTGTAATGACTTCCATCCCAACTCGTGTATCATATCTGCCACACTCTCTCCCCGATAACGCGATAATACAAAACGAGCTGCCCGTTTTTGCACCCTTTCGATGTCCTCCGTCAATCCCACCTGGTAAGGATCCCACACCGCGCAGCAATATTCTAACAGAGGACGAACGAGTGTAGTGTAAACTGTCTCTTTAGTGGACTTCTTGCATCTTCTAAGTGTCCTGCCAATGAAACGCAACCTTTGGCTGGCCCTCCCGACAATATTATCTATGTGGTCCTTCCAACTGAAGTTGTTCGTAATTTTAACACCCAGGTACTTAGTTGAATTGACAGCCTTGAGAATTGTACTATTTATCGAGTAATCGAATTCCAACGGATTTCTTTTGGAACTCATGTGGATCATCTCACACTTTCCGTTATTTAGCGTCAGCTGCCACCTGACAAACCATACAGCAATCTTTTCTAAATCGCTTTGCAGCTGATACTGGTCTTCGGATGACCTTACTAGACGTTAAATTACAGCATCATCTGCGAACAGTCCAAGAGAACTGCTCAGATTGTCACCCAGGTCATTTATATAGATCAGGAACAGTAGAGGTCCCAGGACGCTTCCCTGGGGAACACCTGATATCACTTTAGTTTTACTCGATGATTTGCCATCTATTACTACGAACTGCGACCTTCCTGACAGGAAATCACGAATCCAGTCGCACAACTGACACGATACCCCATAGCTCCGCAGCTTGATTAGAAGTCGCTTGTGGGGAACGGTGTCAAAAGCTTTCTGGAAATCTAGAAATACGGAATTAACTTGAGATCCCCTGTCGATAGCGGCCATTACTTCGTGCGAATAAAGAGCTAGCTGCGTTGCACAAGAGCGATGTTTTCTGAAGCCATGCTGATTACGTGTCAATAGATCGTTCCCTTCGAGGTGATTCATAATGTTTGAATACAGTATATGCTCCAAAACCCTACTGCAAACCGACGTCAATGATATAGGTCTGTAGTTAAATGGATTACTCCTACTACCCTTCTTGAACACTGGTGCGACCTGCGCAATTTTCCAATCTGTAGGTATAGATCTATCGGTGAGCGAGCGGTTGTATATGAGTGCTAAGTAGGGAGCTATAGTATCAGCGTAATCTGAAAGGAACCTAATCGGTATACAATCTGGACCTGAAGACTTGCCCGTATCAAGCGATTTGAGTTGCTTCGCAACCCCTAAGGTATCTACTTCTAAGAAACTCATGCTAGCAGATGTTCGTGTTTCAAATTCTGGAATATTCCATTCGTCTTCCCTGGTGAAGGAATTTCGGAAAACTGCGTTCAATAACTCCGCTTTAGCAGCACAGTCGTCGATAACAGTACCATCGGCACTGCGCAGCGAAGGTATTGACTGCGTCTTGCCGCTTGTCTACTTTACATACGACCAGAATTTCTTCGGATTTTCTACCAAATTTCGAGACGATGTTTCGTTGTGGAACCTATTAAAGGCATCTCGCATCGAAGTACGTGCCAAATTTCGCGCGTCTGTAAATTTTAGCCCATCTTCGGGATTTCGCGTTCTTCTGAACTTCGCATGTTTTTTCCGTTGCCTCTGCAACAGCGTTCGGACTTTTTTTGTGTACCACGGGGGATCCGTTCCATCTCTTACCAATTTATGAGGTATGAATATCTCAATTGCTGTTGCTACTATGTCTTTGAATTTGAGCCACATCTCGTCTACATTCGCATAGTCAGTTCGGAAGGAATGGAAATTGTCTTTTAGGAAGGCTTCTAGTGGCACTTTATCCGCTTTTTTAAATAAAATTATTTTGCGTTTGTTTCTGATGGATTTGGAAGAAATGGTATTGAGCCTAGCTACAATGACCTTGTGATCACTAATCCCTGTATCAGTCATGATGCTCTCTATCAGCTCTGGATTGTTTGTGGTCAAGAGGTCAAGTGTGTTTTCGCAACCATTTACAATGCGCGTGGGTTCGTGGACTAACTGCTCGAAATAATTTTCGGAGAATGCATTTAGGACAATCTCGGAAGACGTTTTCTGCCTACCACCGGTTTTGAACAAGTATTTTTGCCAACATACCGAGGGTAGGTTGAAATCCCCACCAACTATAACCGTATGAGTTGGGTATTTATTTGTTACGAGACTCAAACTTTCTCTGAACTGTTCCGCAACTGTATCATCGGAGTCTGGGGGTCGGTAGAAGGAGCTAATTATTAACTTAATTCGGCTTTTAAGTATAACCTCCACCCACACCAATTCACACGGAGTATCTACTTCGACTTCACTACAAGATAAACCACTACTGACAGACACAAACACTCCACCACCAATTCTGCCTAATCTATCTTTCCTGAACACCGTCTGAGACTTCGTAAAAATTTCTGCAGAACTTATTTCAGGCTTTAGCCAGCTTTCTGTACCTATAACGATATCAGCTTCTGTGCTTTCTATTAGCGCTTGAAGCTCAGGGACTTTTCCAGCGCAACTACAACAATTTACAACTATAATTCCGACTGTTCCTTGATCCAAGCACTCCTGTAATTGCCAAGCACCCTTTGACATTGCAGCCCATCCCGCACTTTCCCGAGGCCTTCTAACCTAAAAAACCGCCCAGTCCACGCCACACAGCCTCCGCTACCCGTGTAGCCGCCAGCTGAGTGTAGTGAACTCCTGACCTATTCAGCGGAACCCGAAACCCCACCAGCCTATGGCGCAAGTCAATGAATCTGCAGCCAATAAGGTTGCAAAACCGTCTGAGCCTCTGATTCAGACCCTCCATCCGGCTCTGCACCAAAGGTCCGCAGTCGGTTTTCTCAACGATGCTGCAGATGGTCAGCTCTGCCTTCATCTCGTAAGAAAGACCGGCAGCCTTCACCAAATCAGATAGCCGCTGGAATCCAGAGAGAATTTCCTCAGATCCAAAGCGACACACGTCATTAGTGCCGACATGTGCCACCACCTGCAGCTGGCTGCACCCTGTGCTCTTCATGGCATCCGGAAGGACCCTTTCCACATCAGGAATGACTCCTCCCGGAATGCACACGAAGTGCACACTGGATTTCTTCCCCTCCTTAGCCGCCGTATCCCTAAGGGACCCCATTACGCGCCTAACATTGGAGCTCCCAACTAATCGATAACTAAAACCTGAATTGTACTGTTTCCTACGGGCTAATTACATCAACCTAGAAGCTTCCTCTATGTTCTACTGTGTTGTTTTTAGTGTCTCTGCATTCCTTAGCACGCGACATAAGTTTGCAGACGATAAATGTAACCGTTTCAGAGAGAAAAGCTGCCAATGTAACGCTCTGGCAATACATCGATTTGATAGCAAATGACGAAAACGGGCTTATTTCTTAGGTTTTTACTACATATGAACACTTTTCACATTCTCTCGTGTAACGTGGCTTTTAGGCCTCTCTTCATGCAAAATCTTAAGGTCGTCGGTAATGTCAAGGCACCAAAGCCGGATAATAAGTCAATAATCGATTACTAAAACTTAAAGTTTACTGCTTCTTACTGGCTGATTACATCAACTTATAAGCTTCTTCTGTGTTTTACTGTGTTGCTATTAGTACCTCCACATAGTTCAGCACACAACATAAGTTTTCAGACGATGAAGGTAACCACTTCACAGAGAAATTCCAAATTCTGTGTCTGTGTCTACTGCCTGCTCATATTGTTTAAAGCAGGTTGCTCTAAATGCCCAGTGGATCTGATTCCCTTGATACCCATTCTAAACAATCTCGGATTGGGAAAGACCAAGCTCTGCTTATACTTATAGTCTGGGAAGTTGACATATCTTAGACAGTAAAATATGATGGTTAAAGATGTCCACTGAGTATTCCCATATACACTGAAGTTAGCTTTGAACAACAAATTATTAATTGGCCACCTACTCTTGACTCAATAGCTACTAAGATCTTTCACTGGTGAAGGAGGTGACAACGTTGTTACGTCCATTAGAGGCTTCTGTAGTTTGCTGAGAATGATGTGATATAATTGTGCCTTGTGATTTTCTGTGGCGTTCCAGAGTAAGTTCTACACTGGTGCAGGACATCCATTATTGCTGTTCTCATTCGAGGCAATCCTGGATTCTAAATCTCAAGCACCAGAGGATTAGAAACAGCAATGCAACCTCTGTCTTCCTGGCTGTCCACTGTTTCAAAGTGCTGTGGTTGACAGTCTCTTCTCATTGTGCAGTTCTTGTAGATTATTGTAAATGGATAAACTGCAATATTTAGAACATCTCATTCTAAACTTTCTAAAGAACGAGACTTTTCTGTCACGACCACTTTTTGTGTGAGGTGATAAATACCAGGAATTAGGTTGTATTTTGAGAACCTAATGGTGACATACATTAGTGTCTGTGTAAATTAATGGAACTGGATTTTTCCTGAGGTCGGCAGTTTTCCGAAGGTCGGCGTTTTCCCACGAGGTCGGCGTTTTACCCCGAGGTCGACGTTTTTCCCTCGAGGTCTGCGTTTTTCCCCGAGGTCGGCGTTTTTTCCCTAGGTCTGCGTTTTTGCACTGAGGTCGGATCGGCGATTTTTTCCCCGAGGTCTAGAAATCTATCGGTATATTGAAAATCCAAAGTATTTTGATGTATATCGAACTATACTGATATGTCAAGTCAACTTGAAACATATATCCGACCACTAGATATCGGTATTTATCGAGATAGCGATATATTTCGATATACCTATTTATTTCGAGAATCGTTTTCTTAGGGGTACAGATTTTTTTCAAGACGTCCATTCTTTCCCATTATCGATTCATTTCGATATATCGACTTATGTCGAAGCACTCATTATATCGAGATGTCGATTTATTTCGAGATATCTATCTATATTGAGGCATCCATTTATTTCGAGGTATCAATTGATTTCGAAGTATCCGTTTATGTCGAGATATCGATTTAGTTTGATATACCGAAACAAATCGGGTTGTCTGTTTATTTCGAGCTATCGATATATTTCCATGTATCGGTGTACTTCAGATATCGATTCCTTTCGAGATATCGATAAATTTCAAGAAACCTCTATATCTCAAGTAATCCATAAATTTCTAGATATTGTATTTTTAGAGATATCTTTATATTACTAGGTACCAATATATTTCAAGATATCGATATATTTCTATACCTCGATTTATCTCGAGAGGTCCGTGAGATTCGAGATATCGATCTATATGGAAAGCTGAAATGCGTATAGATGTCGATATATTTCGGGATATCGAATCATTTCGATGTAGCTGTCTTTTGGAGGTGTCGATTTATTTCGAAGTTTCGATTTTTTTCATGGTGTCGATTTATTTCGAGGTTGCGATTTATTTCGGGTTGGCGATTTATTTCTGGGTGTGGATTTATTTCGAGGTGTCGATATATTTCGAGGTGACGATATATTTCGACGTTACTTGTCGACTGCATCAGCTTAGAACCTATTTCGTACAGAGTGGTGCGACTGCATACCTCAGAAGGCGACATTGATATCCAGACGATGAATGTAAACGTTTCCGAGAGAAAAGCGTCCAATGTGACGAATTGGCACTACGTCATTATGAAAACAAATGACGGAAACGTGAGGTTTCTGCCACTCAAAGTGCTGCCAACTTTCACCCCACCCCCTCCTCACTCTCCCCAGTCGTGGCGATCAGCTGGTGTGATAGAAATGGACACAGGAAAGTAATAACGTTCCATGAAATCCCATTCTAGGGAGGTTCAAGGGTAAATGTTCCAGACGGTTTATTTGCATTAAGACACGCATACTGGACATCTACAATGTCACATCTGCCAGATCGTTTCTATTGTCAGCAGTGGAAAACAAAACAGCGTACTGAAAAAGCCATAGTGAGACGCGGTTTTTGGTAGACGAAATAATAGGAATACTCTAGCCACTGATAATGATGATCTAATGAGAATTCTGTTATTGTTTTGAAAGATGCATTTAAATATCCATTCAACGTAGCTCCAAATTATTTTGAGAATTATAATTGCGGTATGATGGATCTACATTGGAGATTTGGTAATGCAAAACATTTCGATCTGAGAATACTTTACGTGATAGAACGGCATTGACCTTGTGTGTCATTAGGGTAAAGTTAATTTGCCGCCATTAACATAAAATTTATCCGCCATTAACATAAAATGTATTTTTCAGCTTACTTCAATAAGGACTCACTTCAGATGATTGGACAACTAAAGAGAACTCAAACCGTTATTTTAATAGTATTCGTAGGTCCAATGCAGCATTTACCGTGGACAGTCCCTGAGTCAAAACTGTCAGTTTTATGTAGGGAGCACTCCTTTAAGAAAGCACTCCGTGTTCAGGCCACAAGTGGCCAATCAGGACCATCCGACCGCCACTTCATTCTCACTGAGGGTGGAGGAGGAGCTGGCTCTCCCACTCGTTGTGGTAGTTTCCTTTGACTGGAGCCGCTACTATTCGGTCGAGTAGTTCCTCAATTGGCATCGCAAGGCTGAGTGCAACCCGAAAAATGGAAACAGCGCATAGCGGCCCGGATGGTCACCCATCCAAGTGCCGACCACGCCCGAAAGTGCTAAACTTCAGTGATCTGACGGGAACCGGTGTATCCACTGCGGCAAGGCCGTTGCCCCTACCACTTTTACATGATATTTTTGATCGTAGATCAGGTCTGATGGCTGGAAAGAATGGACGTTTACCATGTTATGCACATTTATATTTTCACTACGTCGACACAGCTGGTCCAATTTCGACCAGCGGTGATGGTAGCCATAATGATAGAGCCAAGCAACCTGTGTACATTGGTTGCACCCAAGTGTGTGGGGATCACAGCATTCGTGACATTTAAATTTGTTACTTCTTTGCTACTATATTCGCAATAAATTTTGCAGACAGTATCCGCATATGACGCTGAATGCACCTACAAAATTATATCATTGTACGACACATGTTTCAGGAGATACGTCATAAAAACTCAGGACAAGGCCAGACGCTGCATAGTACGGACGTGGACGCACAGCTGTAAATAAATGCCTGGTCAACACCAAGCTTTTCCGCTAGTCATCTATAAAGATAAAAAATCCCCAATATTGTCCACCAGCATATTTTTGAAAAACCTTTATTTTGTCATCCATTTCTTTTTCCTGTAAAAATCGTAAAAGCCGCATCATTGTGTTTTTAAAAATCGTTTCCTATTGTCATCTCTTTTTATGTATTTTAAACCATTTATCGCTTGTGTAACCTGTGGCTACAAGTCCATTCCCTTTATGGGGTAATCGAAATAATGAACAACGGAAAAAAGTGTGGGTCAATTTCTTCCTCATTTTTCGGAACTTTTGATAATAGTAAATCGTTGGCTCTTTGAGGGCGTGGTAGGTACATACAAGAGATTAGTGTAAGATTAGAATTTGGGTTAGATACAGTGCCAGGAGGTTCTGTTTCTATCTGGCTAGCTTCAAAGTACTTCACCATCTACTAAGTGATGCGTTTCATTGTGAATGGTGTGGTCTGTGCTAGGTCTACCCTTTACTCCACAATGCTGTTCCTTCGATGCTATTAAAACCAGGATGTTATCAAAATATATGCACAGTGGCAGACTGGAGTCTGCAGAAATATTTCCAGTGGTGGGGAGGGGGGAAGGCGCGTCGGGGCTGGAGTGCATGATTCTGAAACTGGCACTCTGTGTACAAATCAGCTGGTCAGTTACGAGGTGCATCAAGCTACAAGACCCTAACTCTATAAGCGCTACAACTGGTCAAAGCTAAGGTTTAGCAGTATTGTGGAGAATTCTTATCTGGAAGAGTATGAGTATACTGTAACGAATAAAAACTCTTTACTCCAGATTCCAAGGATGGTTAGGGGCGACGGGTGAAAGTGCCCTTTTGCCTATCCTCCCCTCCCCACCTCCTCCCCTTCCCCTCCCCTTCCCCCTCGCGGACGCCAATGGCTGGCCCGTTCATTTTGAGAACATCAGAGTTGCAGTAACCTTTCTGAGAAACTGTTCTAGATGTGCTTGCGCGTCAATCTTACCACTCACAACAGCAGTGGGAATGTCGGTTATCGCTCAAACAACTGGTTTTCGGCTCTTATCAGTTTCCCAGCCTCACTTTAACCTAATTGTTAAAGCCCGTCACAATACCAGTTCTTGTAATAACCGATTTTCAGTATTTTATTTACATTATTTCCTCTTGTAAACGTAGAAATCAAACAAAGATAAAAATTTTTACTTTCTCAGTTTCTTGATAAATGGAATCAAAACGTCAAATACATTTATGATGACCTGCAGCCGTCCAGAACGAAATTAGAATTATATTAATACCGTCAGCTGCTCACAGGTGTCGATATATATCAACGGGGACAGGTGACAATGTGTGCAAGTCTGGGACTCGAACCCGGGATCTCCTGCTTACATGGCAGGCTCTCTGCCCATCTGAGCCACCGAGGGCACAGACGATAGTGTGACTGCAGGTACTATCTCGCGCACGCTTCCCGCGAGACTCACATTCTCACCTTCCATGTCCACGCACTACATTCGTAGTGTCCCACACCAACACATTCATTACTCGTGGAACACATTCTTACCAACTCCCGTAACAGTTCGGGGAATACTTGTGCATCTTCACAGAAGAAGGTCATGGCTGGTATTGCCAGAACCATATACTTATATGGATATGGACATGTCTTCCACGAGGAATGAGTGTGTTAGAGTGGGACTCTACGACTGTAGTGTATGGACATTCAAGGTAAGAATGTGAGTCTCGCAGGAGGCGTGCGCGAGATAGTCCCTGCAGTCGAACCATACACTGTGCCCTCGGTGGCCTAGATGCATAGAGCGTCTGTCATTTTAGCAAGAGATCCCGGGTTCGAGTCCCGGTCGTGGCACACATTTTCACTTGTCCACGTTGATATTTATCAACGCCCGTGAGCAACTGACGGTATTAATATAATTCTAATTTCTTTAAATTAAATAGTCCAATAAAACTTTGTCCGCTGTTCGCTGTTTCTCTCAAAATATAGCGAGTACTTCTATACCACAGAAAACTGCCAGTATTATCCTACTGATTTTAGTTTTTAGAACTCTGCTCAAAAATTATATTTAAATCGGTTATCACAGCACTATGCGGGCATTACGTATAATCCAGCGATAAAGAGTGAAAACTGCGGCAGGAGAACTCTCTTTTTCGTTTTAATTTCTCTGCTAACGG
Organism: Schistocerca gregaria; assembly: GCF_023897955.1. Taxonomy (NCBI): domain Eukaryota; kingdom Metazoa; phylum Arthropoda; class Insecta; order Orthoptera; family Acrididae; genus Schistocerca; species Schistocerca gregaria. The sequence goes on along the minus strand of NW_026061860.1, from coordinate 2,138,694 downwards.
CTAAAAGCAGATATCGTAGACACAGGCAGCAGATCAGGCACTTTCTATTTTTATCCCGAACTATGAATGATTTGTAAAATTTTAACTTTTTTCCTTGTATGATGTCGCAAGTCGACCAAATCGACCATTGTGCTTCACTCGTACTGCATATCGTAAAATACTTCCAGGCTTCCAGATGGTGCCATTCTGTGTTACAACTGACGTTCGACAACAGCGAGAAACTGCGTCCATTCTCGCGCACTGCTTGTATAACAGGCACAGTATTGTCTCGGCAATGTTGGACCAATTCACTTGTTGCTCGTTTCTATCAGCAGTGTTATTAAAGTGGCATACATCACTTTTCCCATTTTTTCTGTAATAACGCAGTATTTAAGAGCTATGGAAATCTTACGAATAAAAATTACTCGTCTTTTTTAAAAAAGGTTTATTTGAAAACTAAAAATTTTACTACGACAACTGTGGCTAATTGGTATATCTGTTTTTACGTGGTTATCAGGAAAATATAAAAAGATACTTGTTATAACCGAGAGCAAACAAATACCGAAAGACATCGGTTATTCAGAACTAAAATACCCATGTCGTTTTAACTGATCGGTTTTTCTATCTCTAAACTGCAGTGTCGCCACAGAAAAGTGTGTCGTTCCATCAATGTACATAGCAACGTTGAGATAACGTTACTATAACATTCGCTACTACTCATTACGCTAATTGACCTTCAGCCATTAAGCGCAAGCGCAGATCTCAGTTATGATACGTGCGCCATCCAAAAATTTATCAAGGTGGTAACTCAACACAACTACAAACGATCATTGTGTGCAAAATAAATAGAACACCTCATAAGAAGAACATGACGGGTTTGAATCATTCCCACCGCAAAGGATGAAAAAATCAGGCTTGCACATAAGACCACTTGATAACTAACCAGAAATTCAGATTAGTTGTAGCTTCGGTGACAATCGCCTTTTTTACATTTTCCCCGTAAACTAGATAATTATGAAACGTAACAACTACTCTAAAATATCTGCAGCAACGGACTTGCCGCGGAGGTTGCATCGGTTCACGTGAGATCACCGAAGTTAAGTGCGTTGTCGGGCGTTGAAGGCACTTGGATGGGTGATCATCCAGGCCGCCATGCGCTCTTGCCATTTCTCGGGGTGCACTCAGCCTCATGATGCCAATCGAGGAGCTACTCGGCCCAATAGTAGCGGCTCCGGTCAAAAAATACCAACATAACGACCGGGAGAGCAGTGTGCTGACCCCCGCCCCTCCTGTTCGCATCCTCCACGGATGATTACACGGCGGTCGGATGGTGCTGTCCCAGTAGGTCACTCGTGGCCTGAAGACGGAGTGCTTACAAAGCAAACTACTCTCCAGTGGATGGTCGTACTACTGAGACCTTGATGCCTGGCATCAATAACAGATGGCAGCACAAGAGGTTGGCTTACGCCTACTGCCGAATTTTGCGATCTGTCGTAAGCCTGCGTAAGCACGTGGGGCCTTCCGTCTTAAGTGCAAGCATATCGATTGCGTTTTCTGCCGCGCGACTTGAGTGGAATGTTTCATTATTTCTGAAATATTATAGAAATGTTTTTCGTTGTATATCCTCACCATCGGTACTGAATTTACTGTAAAATTACTTGCTCACTTTTCGGAACTTCCGTTCATAGTAAATCGATACTATTTGAAGCCGTGGTAGACACGAGTCTAGTGTGCTTCACCTTCAGCACCTTCTGTGTCAGTCTCGGTTCCTATGTCCCTGATTTCACAACGAACAGTTCGTTGTCTACTGAGTATACTGTCTGTTGCACGACACTATCCCTCCCACGCTGCTAAATGTAGGTCGTCGGTAAAATATGACTGCAGTGGAACAAGGGCGTCTGCAGAAATTTCCCCAGGAGGTGGTGGTGGCATTGTTAGTGGTGTGTGTGTGTGTGTGTGTGTGTGTGTGTGCGTGTGTGTGTGTGTGTGTGGAGGCCATTACTATGAAATTCACACAGTCCAGACCGCCAAGGAAAATAAACCTTGAGATTTGGAAAGGTTGTTGATCTTATACCGCTTATACTGCATATTTCGAAATTCCACCTCTAAGGGGGATACACAGGAAATGAAAGGATTTTTGAAACATGTAGCTATTAAGGTAATTTTGAAGCTAGGCAGACGAAAATTTGTATCTGGTTTCTAGGTCAGAAATAAAGAAATATGTGTTCCAGTATTATTGGGAATTTAACCTCTATGAGGTGAAATAGTAGGTGAACATTTTATCTTGAGATAAAAAATTATGGAAGGACTATGGAAGTATTTTTAAGGCTATATCTACGAAAATTGGTATTTGACTTCAAGGTTACAAATAAGAAAATACGTATTTTCGTGTTTTTGGAAGTTCAACCCCTAAGGGGATGAAATAGAGTGAGCTGGTGCGTTTCTGGCGCCAGTTTCCGTCGATCGATGTTTCGATCTTTGAGTCGCGGTCCAGAGGACACTGCTCGCTAACCGACTGTAGTAGTTCTCTGTGCGGCCCAACATCGGGCTTACCGCGCTTACACTGGACACAGTTGCCAACAAATCGCATGCCATCGCCATATAGGTTGGGCCAAAACATGTGTTCCCGAACTCTGTTCAAGGTCTTGTAGAACCCCAAATGATCCCCTACCGCCGAATCGTGGAAATATCTGAGTGCCATGCTAACTCGTTCCTTTGGAATACAGACCTTCCCTTCACCACGGTTGTCTTCCCCTTTACACAAGACACCCCCCGCCCACCCCACCCCCCGAAGACCTCGCCATCCGCCAACTGCTGCCGAATCGGTCCCCACCCGGGGTCCTCGGCCTGTTTGCCGGCTAAGTCGCAGAAGAAGCCGGGTGTCTCGGAGAGAAGGAAATTGACCCCCAGATCCGGCTCCACGTGGCCCTTGCCTTCCCCAGACTCTGCCGCGAACATACGGATAAGAGCGTCGCCAATTCATTGTCTCTGCCACTAATATGGCGAACCTGGAGATAAGTCTCGTCATCTTAACTTCGGTATGATTTTTAGCGATCTTATTAATCAAAGTTTAAGGGCTGGCACTGGCCAAGTAACTCACGGAGGCTCATTGGTTTCAGTCCAGTTGTATTGCTCACCTGTTCTCCAGATAGGGTTGTGTAGTTTATGTCTCAGAAAATTGTCTGCTCTTGATGTGTGTTGTGTTAGAGATAACTGGCAGCGGTCGACGCTAGCATACAGGGAGCAGAGCACCACGGCGGCAGAGAGATATTTGAGGCCATGTCCTCTCCTTTACATCTTGGGTTATGTTGTCACTTTTGCGTGATTCCCTCTTTCCGGTGCTGAACTATAGCATCCAAAGTTCAATTGCATTGCCATGTTGAGTATATTTCTATGTCATTCTCTGCCTCGTGGATCTCTTGTATTGATTTGAATCCTTGGTCTGCTCGCGTCTATCGCCAATTCACACGAAATATTGAAGCAACCTTATTTTAAGGGTATTGTCATATAGTCATGTTCTAGTTGTAATCATTCTAAGAATATTGTTGATTAATCAACTGAGTAAGTAAATTTGAAGGTCCGTTTAGTCAAAATTAAAGACCCCCTTAATTGTTTTAGTCATTTTTATACAGTTTTGTTTAGGAAAGTTGGCAAGCCGAACGTTAAATATCTGTATTCTTACGCTTAATCTGTTTCTCCCCTGATTGCAAGTAGTGAGAGTTCTGCTATGAATTTTATGGACATTTGTGCTATTTAAGTAAAGCTTTACCTAAGTATATATACCTAGTCATATTCAAATTTCAAGTTTTACGGGTCTCGTTCCACTTAACGAAATTTATTTATTATTTGTCCAACTGATCTGGCCTTGTGATTTTATAATGCTTTTGATTGTAATAAAATATGTAGCAACTACAACGGATTACTATTGTGATTTTGGTGTGTCACTACCATACCCCATTTCATAGAGGATGAAATGTTTCATGAAATATATGAAAACCTGTTTTTGATACATTCAACGATTAAGAGGGTGGAATATAGGATGTAATGTTTTATGAAAGTATTTCAGTGCGAAAGAGTTTTTAAAGCGAAATCTATGAATATTGTGTTATTGAAAAGTACGTGTTTCACTGTTTTTGGAACTACAACCTCCAAGAAGGTGCAATAGGGGCACAGGTTTCACTGACCCATAGCCTTCCAGCCCAACCTGCAAAGTATACGGACTTGAAATTTGATGAAGGTGTAAATCTTACGCTGAAAGCATCATTTAAGAAGAGATTGTTCGAAATTTCACTCCTATGGGGGTGAAACATGGGTTGAAAGTCTGTTTTTTTAAAATATGTCCCTATGTCCCTATTGAAGCTATAACTACAAAACTACGAAAATTGACATTTGGTGTCTCAGTCAGATACAAAAAAGTAACAGGTTTTTAGCATTATCCGAAATTCTTCCATTGGGGGATAAAATAATTAGTGAAGGTTTTTTGAAAATAAATCATTATTAAAGAACTACTGAAGCATTTTTATAGCTACATCTATGAAAATAGGTATTTGACATCTCGGTTGGATGTAAAAAAAATGTGTTTCGTTGCTTTTGGAAATTTAACTCACTAGTAGAGTGAAATAGGGGATGTAATGTTTTATGAAATATTTCACTATGAAAGCATTTTTAGAATTAAATGGATGAAGATTTGAATTTATCTCCTCGGCTCTAAATAGAAGAATACGTGTTTAATTGTTTTTGAAACCCAACCCCCTAAAGGGTGTGAGATGTTTCAGAAAATGGTTCATTATGAAAGGATTGCTAAATATATCTGACAATTCGTATTCGGCTAATATGTTACAATTTTTAAAAACTACGTGTTTTTCTGGTTTTGGAACTTCGAGCATAAGGGGATGAAAATTTTAATGAAATATTTATTGCGCTATATTAAAATATTATAAAATCTGCATCTATGAAAACCGGTATTTCACTTCTCAATTAGATATAAAGAAATATGCGTTAGGGAATGAAAGACTGTACGGAGATATCACCACAAGAATACAAACGGCTTGATTAACAAAAACCTTGGACTCCAGCTGTCAGCATTGCTTTTTGATCATTCAGTAAAAGACCATGCTTCAACGGCGCTAAGTTTAGAAAGTTTAGAAAGTGTTGCAGTTTATAAAAGACATAAAAAAACGATTAAAGAAAAAAATTCTTTGCAGACCATGAACGGTCTACGCAAGTAAAGAAGCGGATGATAAGCTAGCTCTTTATGCAAATGAGTTGGTCAGTTTAAGTTCCGAGACATGTCATGCAGCAGGAACGGAATCCTATAGTTGCTACGATTGGCTAAAGGAAAAGTTTTGCAGAATCACTCGAAATCACTTCTGCAAGTGGCTAAGAATCTCGTAATGAATAAAAATTCTGTACTGAGAATACCAAGGTGGGAGATGCAAGATTCCTCCCCCCCCCCTTCCCCCTCCTCACAATGCTATCCTTCTTTACCTACAGGAAAAAATAAATAAATATATTAATAAATAAAACTAGAGAAATTTCTACTGTGAAACTATTTGCATACAAGAGAACGGCCCTTGAAATTTAACTCTTCAAAGTTTTAAGCCCTGCTCATTCCGGATATTGATTAGTAAGTGTTAATCCACATGTGAAACCTGAGTATATAATCCCTGTGACATTTGATCAACGGTGTTCCATAAGGACAGGTTCTCATTCAAAACGTTCGAAAATTCAATTTCTTTGTAGTTGCATTTTTTAAAGGTGTACTTGTCTAGACTCTTGGAACAGAAAGTTTTTTTTTTTTAATCCGTGCTTTACAAAAGTTTCTACAGTCCATTGTTTGAAGCAGTGTCACGGCTGCCATGAGCCGCGCGGGGTACCCGCCATGTGTCCAACGCCTTGTCACGGTTCGCGCGGCTCCCCCTGTTGGAGGTTCGAGTCCTCCCTCGGGCATGGTTGTGTGTGTGTTGTCCTTAGCATAAGTTACTGTAAGTAGTGTGTAAACATAGGGACTGATGGTTCAAATGGCTCTGAGCACTTTGGGACTTAACATCTGAGGTCATCAGTTTCCTAGAACTTAGAACGACTTAAACCTAACTAAATTAAGGACATCACACACACCCATGCTCGAGGCAGGATTTGAACCTGCGACCGTAGCGGTCGCGTGGCTCCCGACTGAAGCGCCTACAACCGCTCGGCCACATCGGCCGGTCTATCATGTATTCTAGAAGAGTTGCAAGGTCGTCAGTGGCGCCTGTTCTTTCGAGAGCAGTTACTATCTTCATATCTATGGTTAAACGTTACCCAGCCATTGACCTTCGTCTGTGCGAATGCGCACAGGTTGCCGGAACTCTTACGGGAATCGTCACCTTAGTGTGAGCCAGTAATGAGTGGATGGACAAATACCTATTAAGTACATTACGTATGCGGATTGTGGACGGTTGGGGATGTGAGTCTCACGGGAAGCGTGCGAGGGATAAATTCCTGCAGTCGTGCTGTTCATGTGTGCCCTCGATGGCTCAGATGGATTGAGCGTCTGCCTTGTAAGCAGGAGATTCTGTGTTCGAGTCCCAGTAGGGGCACACTTTTCAGCTGTCCCCATCGAAGTATATCAACAACACCTGTCGGCAGCTGAGGGTTTCAATTAATTATCAGTTGTGAAGGTGATTCGATGAACCCTTTGCCAGGCACTTAAATGTGTTTTGCAGGGTATCCATATAGATGTAGATGATAACTCGTCCCGTGTCGCACGTGCTCAAAATGATTCATACTGCAGAATGCATGCAAACATACTCACCGAAAATACGGACGAATATCAAGTGCAGGCTGCCGAGTGCTGCATATCCAGCTTTGACAGATCGGCTTTTCCTGCCAAGAAGAACAGGAAGTTGCTGTCTAGGAACAATCAGAGGTAGAGGAAGGGTTGATAAATACTCCTTGACTTGCAGACTAAACGTAAATAACGAAAATACATTTTTGGTAAAAATTGGTCAAAACATAATCGGTTGCCCTCCGTATTGGATTAGCTGTTTTGAATATTGAAAATCTGACTTCAGATTCGTTTTCAGCGACATTAAAAATATATATGTAACACTCAGTTCATGCAAATCGAAGTAATAATATAACTAAATGTTTTCCCTAAACTTTGAACACATTTTTTTCGGGTAACTATTTTCTCAGAACGGCATGCAGCATAAATTAAAAGTGGTTCGATCTCTTAACATCTACCTCTGACCCCTAAAAGTAAACACTTTTCTTAGGAACTTATAGCTATAATATGACATTTGTTAATATTAACTAATTTTTGTGTAGGCATAAGGAGTGAAACAAACCCTCAAAAATCGAACTCAAAGTTCGAATTAGCACTGTATCGTTAAATTTAAGGTTGTTTCATTGCGGTTAGGTATACGCTCCCATAAATTTTATGTTTTATCGACTGATGTTATCCATTTTCAATTTCAGAGGAATAATGTAGTATCAACTGGTGTTACCCATTTTTGAATTCAGGTAACATATGAGGTGCCACACTGCACGCGCTCTGCGTACTCCAGTCTCGCAGGCCCTTGATCAAATCATAATTACGGGCGCCATTTTTTATTGAAAATCTAAAATTAAGCTCATAGTATTATCACTCGTAATTCCCAAACAGATCTTTCGAATGTATTTTCATTGTCTCAAAAAGAATTTCAAATGTACCCTTTTTTGCTCATTTGTATGAGAACCTGGCCGTAACGCCGGAATATAGTCACGAGATTTTTTTTCAGAGACGCTGTACGTTCGCGAGAAGACTTTCGTTCTGCGCGTGTCGAAGGACATTCCTCAGATATTACTGTGTGTGTGCTACTCAGTCGCGCCATTTAAGTGTACATCTTTGCATAGTTTTCCTTTCACGATGTAAACAGTGTTCCGCTCAGTTGCTAACTGGCCAGTGAGTGGTTCCGAAGGTATCGGATGTGCGGTGCGTTCGGTCTGCTAGGACAACAGCAGACTAGCGTGGTGCGATGGCAGAAGCAGACACTGAGGGAGCTAGCTGCTGGGACGCCAGCGAACAATTTATGCCAAGTAAGACGAAGAGGACTATTCTAAAATTACGAGCCGTCTCAAAAGTGTTTACCATTGGTAAATCTTGCTGTTGAGTCTGACAAAACTGGCAGTTTTGCCTAGAGATACATTAGAGAGAGCTACAGGAAATCCCCCCACCCCCCTCAATGAATTTTTGGTTGTGATGACAGGCCGATTGGTAGTGTAGCCCGAGATCTAAGTTAGGTTGGAAGGTGGTAATTTGATTGAGAGTTGTTTACGCCAACGATTATGAATGCCGACTAAACGTTGTGCGAGCAGATTGCCCTGTAGCGTAGCCTAGCGTTTCCGTCCGCGCCACATTTAACACACTTTCTCTAACGGTGTACAAAAGTCTCACAACAGCCACGATAACTACGTTTCTGGTGGTGGGGGGGGGGGGGGGGTAGAGTCCACTATGTAACTCTCACTGCAAATTTTAGTAACCGCATAAACTAACCGAAATAGAAGCGTAATTTTAACTATATTTCCTTTTGTGGGAAAATAATGGTTCTCCTCTTTCGGCAGCAACTGTAATATGTAGGCGACTTATTAGTTTTTTTAACTCTGAATCATGATCTCAATAGACGCAGTGCTTTTTTTACGTTACTTGATTTGTGGTCTATAGTAAACAATGCAACGAATTGGTAAATTCTTTGAAGTTTGACGTGTGTTACATAGACGACGTCTGCAATGTTCGTAAGGCCAAGTTTGCATATATTCGGTGTCTGTTTTTTTCGCCATGTACTGTATAATTAAAGGGAGGAGGATTATGTTCAAGGAGCAGTGCATTAGCAGTCTATGGAGAAATTGAGAATTTGGATCTAAAGAACGGCATGCTCGGGCAGTTCGTGCTATTCTGTTGACCACTGTGTAATTCGGACACAGTGATCATTGCCTCTCCCTCGTAACCAGGGGACTCGGGTGCTAATCCTGGTCTGGCACAAATTTTCAACAGTGCTCATTGACTAAAGTCTGTGCCCATTGTCAGCTAATGTCATTGTTTCGGTGTTAAATTGTATTTTGTTCACGATACGTAGTTTGGCTTTTTTCATGGATAACAGCTTTGAAAAGCGTACAGGTTATATTGATATTTGCTCGTCGTTAGTCCAAGGCAACTATAGCGATTTATAAACACAGTTGTAGTTCGTATTAAGCCTACATACGTAATTGTGTCCTGTGTTTCTTTACCAAGAACTACTTCGTAAGTAATTCCCCTGTAGTGGTATTTTGTTTTAGTATTTTGTTTAAATATTTATAGACTGCAGGCTTGGATGAAATATGAAACACATGTCCGAAGTTCCTGTTGATACTGCAGATACTGTTTCATCCGTACTAGGGGCCAAAACATTTCATCTAATACAGAAGGACACAATTTGTCTCGAGATTTAGCAATTTTTCGTAATAGAGGCCTTGCTTCGATATATTTTTCTCTAATTCTTGTTTGGATTTAATCTTAAAACACACTAACTCTTCCACCACTTATTCGATATGTGGTTTTATCCATTTCGTAGCCTAGAGTTCCTAAACGGTCGATAATATTAATGATTTCCTTTCTCAATTATATTTTCTGTAAATCTCCTGTTTATGGTTATTGCTAACATGTTTCACGTTCTCACTTTTATTATTTTTATTTTTCTAGTTTTGTGCCTTGTAGCCAAATTTTCTTTGAATCTGGTTTCTAATTCTGAAATAGTAACAGTTGAAGGTCAAGAGAAGATTGCGGTCTATTTGAGGAGAGTGGCTTGGAGATTTTTTATAACAGACGTATACAGGTCATGGGGATCCTTACCTATATACATTTACTTCGAGTGTGATGTAGCCCATTCTCTTGTCATGATCTCGGCTGTATCGTAGCACATTGTCTCGGTTAGGTTGGAGATTTCTGTTGAGAGTTGCCGAAGTCAACGAAAGTGATTACAAAGTAAAGACTGTGCTAACAGAACGATCTGTAGCGTAGTCCAACACGTTCTTTCTGTCCTTTTAAAGCCTCTTTTAATTAAAAATAACTAAAGCTGCAAGATACAATCACAAAAACTGTATTACGTAATAGAGTAATCCCAGACTATTGTTGTGTAAGTTGTGTGCGTACACTATTTTTTTTGTCAGTGAATATACATTTTTTTACTCATTTGCTGGGTTTCAATTTTCCCCGTTTTCTGGCAAAAAACCTTTTCCTGTGAAGGGCCCATTAGCTTGTCGGTTATATTTGTGACTTTCTCGACGGTCAGTAATTTCCTGATAGTCCATCCACCGGCGTCATTGTTAACATCGGATATAGATTTTAGTATTAGGAAGGCTAATATGAAGCTAATGCATAAGTAGGTCTAATAATTAATAAAAATAGGAATGCGGGTAAGCTACTACAAACAGCATAGTGAACGCATTGTTGTGGCCAAGATAGCCACGAATCCCACGCCTACCAAAGTCGTAAAAGTAGTCCGCAGATGATGAAGAAATTGATGAAATGTGTGATGAGATAAAAGAAATCATTCGGATAGTGATGGGAGATGAAAATTTAATATTAATGGGTGACTGGAATTCGACAGTAGGAAATGGAAGAAAAGGAAACGTAGTAGGTGAATATGGAATGGGGGTAAAAAATGAAAGAGGAAGCCGCCTGGTAGGTTTTTGCCCAGAGCATAACTTAATCATAGCTAACACTTGGTTCAAAAATCATGAAAGAAGATTGTATACGTGGAAGAGACCTGGAGATACTGCAATATTTCATATATATTATATAATGGTAAGACAGAGATTTAGGAACCAGATTTTAAATTGTAAGACATTTCCAGGGGCAAATGTGGACTCTGATCACAATATATTGATTATGAACTGTAGATTAAACTGAAGAAACTGGAAAAAGGTGGGAATTTAAGGAGATGGGACCTGAAAGAACTGACAGAATCAGAAGTTGTAGAGTGTTTCAGGAAGATCATTAGGGAACGATCTACGGGAATGGGGGAAAGTAATACAGTGTGATGAGGGATCTGAGTGGTGTACTGTCAAGGGGGAGGGGGTTCCTCAGGGATCAGTGTTGGGGCCGCTCCAGTTCCTTATTTATATAAATGATATGCCCTCAAGTATTACGTTTAACTCTAAAATATTTCTGTTTGCTGATGACACTAGCTTGGTAGTAAAGGATGTTGGGTGCAACATTGACTCCGTTTCGAGTAGTGCAGTACATGACCTCAGTCCATGGCTTGTAGAAAATAAACTAACGTTAAATCACAGTAAGCTTCAGTTTTTACATTTTCTAACACACAATTCAACAAAACCTGACGTTTTAATTTCACAGCATGGGCATATGATTGGTGAAACTGAACGGTTCACATTCCTAGGTGTTCAAATAAATAGTAAGATGTCGTGGAAAGCCCACGTTCAGGATCTTGTTCAAAGACTTAATACTGCCATTTTCACTATTGGAACGGTGCCGAAAGTGAGTGATACTTCGACAAGTAAATTAGTCTACTTTGCTTATTTCCATTCACTTATGTCGTATGGTATTATGTTTTTGGGTAACTCTTCCCATTCTAGAAGGATATTTTTGGCTCAGAAACTGGAGGTTCGGGCAAAAAGTGGTGTGAGTTCACGAACCTCTTGTCGACTTCTGTTCAGGGAGTCTGGGTATTTTGACATTGGCCTCTCAATATGTATATTCCTTATTGTCGTTTCTTGTTACCAATATTAGTTTATTTCCAACAATAAGCAGCTTTCACTCGGTTAATACTCGGCAGAAATCAAACCTCCATTTGGATCGGACTTCCTTAACTCATGTGCAAAAATGTGTGCAGTATACTGCTGCATCAATTTTCAATAAGCTGCCACTCGAATTCAAAACTCTTAGCAGTAATCCACGCGCTTTCAAATCGAAACTGGAGTGTTTCCTCATGGGTCACTCCTTTTATTCTGTCGAGGAGTTAATTGAAAAATTAAGCTGATTCTCATTGTACTGCTGATAGCGTTTGCTTAAACTTATGGACTGATTTTCTCTCAGGTTCATGAACATGTATTTCTATCTGTTATTACTTTTTTGTTGTAAGTTCATGTGTCGCCCTAACCGCCGGCTGCTTCACGTCTGCTGTGCAGCGAGCTACCTTAATTTAAGTATTAACTCTATTTTTCTTACTTGTCACTTCTTCTTCCGTGTGTTTTTGCTTTTAGGAAGCTTTAATTGTCGAGTGCTAGTAATAGTGTTACATAGATTTCGTGTTTGTTTTGAATACAGTCAGAGAGAGTCCTTGTAGTCAGCCATAGTGCCAGTAGTGCTAGTGTTTGTTTTGAATACAGTCCAGAGACAGGTAGTGCTATTTTCATTGTTTTCCACAAGAAGTGGTTAGCAATCACAGTTTAGTCAGTAATCAATCGCCTTTAGTGAATTAGCAGTCTACTTAAAAGTTGATTAAGTCTCTTCGGTAAATTGATTCCTTAGGATGGATATGATGTGTGACTGCTGTGTACGGACGCTGGCCACTCTTCGCGAACAGCTGAGCGTGTTGATGGCCGCGGTCAGCCGTCTTCAGGCTGCTGCCTCGGAGTGTAGCGGCAGTGGGGACTCTGGTGCGTCGCATGGTGCACCCCAGGTATTAGATGCTTCACCCACTGTCCCTGCTGTCGAGAGATCTTCGCGGGTACCGGGCGCGGTTGGGCCACCCTCTCCCCAAGGGGAGTGGCGGGTTCAGTGGCGTTCGCGGCGCACGAGGCGGAGGGTCAATGTGGAGGCTGGCCGTGTGGCATCGCCCGCTCTACCTGTGAATGGACATGTGGCTGCTCCTTCAGCAAGGTCCGAGCAGGCACACGGGGGGAGGGGTTTATTAGTTATTGGGAGCTCCAACGTTAGGCTAGTGATGGAGCCCCTTAGGGAAATGTTATAGTTCTGGGAGGAGATTTTAATTTTGCTGGATATAGACTGGGAGACTCAAACGTTCATAACGGGTGGCAGGGACAAAGAATCCATTGAAATATTTTTAAGTGCTTTATCTGAAAACTACCTTGAGCAGTTCAACAGAGAGCCGACTCGTGGCGATAATATATTAGACCTTCTGGTGACAAACAGACCCGAACTATTTGAATCAGTTAATGCAGAACAGGGAATCAGCGATCATAAAGCGGTTACTGCATCGACGATTTCAGCCGTAAATAGAAATATTAAAAAGGTAATAAGATTTTTCTGTTTAGCAAAAGTGACAAAAAGCAGATTACAGAGTACCTGACGGCTCAACACAAAAGTTTTGTCTCAAGTACAGATAGTGTTGAGGGTCAGTGGACAAAGTTCAAAACCATCGAACAATATGCGTTAGATGAGTATGTGCCAAGGAAGATCGTAAGAAATGGAAAAGAGCCACCGTGGTACAACAACCGAGTTAGAAAACTGCTGCGGAAGCAAAGGGAACTTCATAGCAAACATAAACATAGCCAAAGCCTTGCAGACAAACAAAAATTACGCGAAGCGAAATGTAGTGTAAGGAGGGCTATGCGAGAGGCTTTCAATGAATTCGAAAGTAAAGTTCTATGTACTGACTTGGCAGAAAATCCTAAGAAATTTTGGTCCTATGTCAAAGCGGTAGGTGGATCAAAACAAAATGTCCAGACACTCTGTGGCCAAAATGGTACTGAAACAGAGGATGACAGACTAAAGGCCGAAATACTAAATGTCTTCTTCCAAAGCTGTTTCACAGAGGAAGACTGCACTGTGCTTCCTTCTCTTGAAGTCGCATAGTTGACAAAATGGTAGATATCGAAGTACACGACAGAGGAATAGAGAAACAATTAAAACCGCTCAAAAGAGGAAAGGCCGCTGGTCCTGATGGGATACCAGTTCGGTTTTACACAGTGTACGCGAAGGAACTTGCCCCCCTTCTTGCAGCGGTGTACCGTAGGTCTCTAGAATAGCGAAGCGTTCCAAAGGATTGGAAAAGGGCACAGGTCATCCCCGTTTTCAAGAAGGGACGTCGAATGGATGTGCAGAACTATAGACCTATATCTCTAACGTCGATCAGTTGTAGAATTTTGGAACACGTATTATGTTCGAGTATAATGCCTTTTCTGGAGACTAGAAATCTACTCTGTAGGAATCAGCATGGGTTTCGAAAAAGACGGCCGTGTGAAACCCAGCTCGCGCTATTCGTCCACGAGACTCAGAGGGCCTTAGACACGGGTTCACAAGTAGATGCCGTGTTTCTTGACTTCCGCAAGGCGTTTGACACAGTTCCCCACAGTCGTTTAATGAACAAAGTAAGAGCATACGGACTATCAGATCAGTTGTGTGCTTGGATCGAGGAGTTCCTAGATAACAGAACGCAGCATGTCATTCTCAATGGAGAGAAGTCTTCCGAAGTAAGAGTGATTTCAGGTGTGCCGCAGGGGAGTGTCATAGGACCGTTGCTATTCACAATATTCATAAATGACCTGGTGGATGACATCGGAAAGTCTCTGAGGCTTTTTGCAGATGATGCTGTGGTGTATCGAGAGGTTGCAACAATGGAAAATTGTACTGATATGCAGGAGGATCTGCAGCGAACAGACGCATGGTGCACGGAATGGCAATTGAATCTCAATGTAGACAAGTGTAATGTGATGCGAATGTATAGAAAGATAGGTCCCTTATCATTTAGCTACAAAATAGCAGGTCAGCAACTGGAAGCAGTTAATTCCATAAATTATCTGGGAGTACGCATTAGGAGTGATTTAAAATGGAATGTTCATATAAAGTTGATCGTCGGTAAAGCAGATGCCAGACTGAGATTCATTGGAAGAATCCTAAGGAAATGCAATCCGACAACGAAGGAAGTAGGTTACAGTAAGCTTGTTCGCCCACTGCTTGAATACTGCTCAGCAGTGTGGGATCCACACCAGATAGGTTTGATAGAAGAGATAGAGAAGATCCAACGGAGAGCAGCGCGCTTCGTTGCAGGATCATTTAGTAATTGCGAAAGCGTTACGGAGATGATAGATAACCTACAGTGGAAGACTCTGCAGGAGAGACGCTCCGTAGCTTTGCATGGGCTTTTGTTGAAGTTTCGAGAACATACCTTCACCGAAGAGTCAAACAGTGTATTGCTCCCTCCTACTTATATTTCGCGAAGAGACCACGAGGATAAAATCAGAGAGATTAGAGCCCACACAGAAGCATACCGAGAATCCTTCTTTCCACGTACAATGCGAGACTGGAATAGAAGGGAGAACGGATAGAGGTACTCAGGGTACCCTCCGCCACACACCGTTAGGCGGCTTGCGGAGTACGGATGTAGATGTAGATACTGACACGTTCCATGACCTTGAAGATTTGCTCCTCAATTTGGGCCTACGGAACTTGACATGCGCAGAGAAAGAGGGTAACAGAAGATATATTGAATTTAATTTATGAAAGGAGAAAATACAAAAATGCAGTAAATTAAGCCGGCAAAAAGAAATACTAATGTCTCAAAATGAGATCGACAGGAAGTGCAAAATGGCTAAGCAGGGATATCTAGAGGACAAACGTAAGGATGTAGAGGCGCATATCACTAGGGGTAAGATAGATACTGCCTACAGGAAAATTAAAGAGACCTTTAGAGAAACGAGATTCACTTGTATGCATATCTAGAGCTCAGATGGAAACCCTGTTATCAGCAAAGAAGGGAATGCAGAAAGGTGGAAGGTGTATATAGAGGATCTATACAAGGGCAGTGTACTTCAGGACAATATAATGGAAATGGAAGAGGATGTAGATGAAGATGAAATGGGAGATGACATACTGCGTGAAGAGTTTGACAGAGCACTGAAAGACCTTAATCGAAACAAGATCCCGGGAGTAGGCAACATTCCATTAGAACTACTGACAGCCTAGGGAGACCCAACTCTGACAGAACGTTACCGTCTGATGAGCAAGATGCATGAGACAGCCGAAATACCGTCAGACTTCAAGAAGAATGAAATAATTCCAATTTGAAAGAAAGCAGGTGTTGACAGATGTGAAAATTAGCGAACTATCAGTTTAATAAGTCACAGCTGCAAAATACTAACGCAAATTCTTTACAGACGAATGGAAAAAATGGTAGAAGCCGACCTCAGGGAAGACCAGTTAGGATTCCGTAGAAATACTGGATCTTGTGAGGCAATACTGACCCTACGACTTACCTTATTAAGTAGATTAAGGAAAGGCAAACCTACGTTTCTAACATTTGTAGACTTAGAGAAATCTTTTGACAATGTTGACTGGAATACTCTCTTTCAAATTCTGAAGGTGGCAGGGGTAAAATACAGGGAGCGAATTCAATTTACAATTTGTACAGAAAGCAGGTGGCAGTTATAAGAGTCAAGGGATATGAAATTGAAGCATTGGTTGGGAAGGGAATGAGACAGGGTTGTAGACTATCCCCAATGTTATTCAATCTGTTTATTGAGCAAGCAGTAAAGGAAACAAAAGAAAAATTCTGAGTAGAAATTAAAATCCATGGATAAGAAACTAAAACCTTGAGGTTTGCCGATGACTTTGTAATTCAGAGACAGCAAAGAACCTAGAAGAGTAGCTGAACAGAATGAAGTGTCCTGAAGGGATGATATAAGATCAGCATCAATAAAAGCAAAACGAGGATAATGGAATGTAGTCGAATTAAGGTGGGTGATGCTGAGGGAATTAGATTAGGAAATGAGACATTTAAAGTAGTAAAGGAGTTTTGCTATTTAGGGAGCAAAATAACTGATGACGGTGGAAGTAGAGAGGATATAAAATGTAGACTGTCAATGGTAAGAAAAGTGTTTCTAAAGAAGAAAAATTTGCTAACATCGAGTATAGCTTTAGGTATCAGGAAGTCTTTTCTCCGAGTATTTGTATGCAGTGTAGCCACGTATGGAGGTGAATAATGGACAATAAATAGTTTGAACATGAAGAGAATAGAAGCTTTCGAAATGTGGTGCTACAGAAGAATGCTGAAGATTAGATGGGTAGATCACATAACTAATTTGGAGGTATTGAATAGGATACGGGAGAAGAGAACTTTGTGGCACAACTTGACTAGAAGATGGGGTCGGATGGTAGGACACGTTCTGAGGCATTAAGGGATCACGAATTTAATATTGGAGGGCAGCGTGGATGGTAAAAATCGAGGAGGGAGTCCAGGAGATGAATACACTAAGCAGATTCACAAGGATGTAGGTTGTAGTGGGTACTGGGAGATGAAGCTTCCAGACGATACAGTAGCATGGAGAGCTGCATCAAACCAGTCTGTGGACTGAAGACAACAACAACAACAAGGTATTTGTGTGATGTGTAACCTTCAACAGAAGTGGGGCAGACAAGAGGGTAAGATTATATGTACTTTCCATTGAAATTGATCCATAATGGGGAGATACTCAATGGGAAAATAATATGCTAATTTACTATCCACAGACCGCAAATGGACTGATCATGAACGAGGAATGAAAATTTAGTCACACTTCTGATTGTACACGTATTATTTGACCCCCCCCCCCCCCACTCTCTCTCTCTCTCTCTCTCTCTCTCTCTCTCTCTCTCTCTCTCTCTCTCTCTCTCTCTCTCTCTCACACACACACACACACACACACACACACACACACACACACTCTCAATCGCGCGCGCGCGCTAGTTCTAATAAATAATTCAATTCATTAATGGTGTCGGAAGAGATGGTTAGCAAGAAATCCTTTAGGCTCCTCGTAAACTGAAATCTGTCAGTAGTAAAGCTTTTTGTGGCTGCCGGCAAGTTATTGAAAACATCGTTCTCCTTAATGATGGAGACTTTCTTGCACCAAAGTAATTAACTTACCAATTTTTGTGGAGATTATTCACTTCTAGTTATGACTTCATGAAATGAGCTGTTGATTTGAAAATATTCATTTGTTTTTAAACACAATATTCACGGGGAGAACGTACCTTCCATCTCCACCATGTTAACTGATCTATTTATATGATCCTTATTCTAAGTTGTGTTATATTAACGGTAAAACACAAAACATTACTTACATGCATTTCCACTGTTTTCCAACAAGCTGACAATTTTTCATGAATAATATATTAATACTGAAATTTTTAGAAAAATTTTGAAAGAGAGGTTTTGCAGGCAAATTTCAAAAATAAAAAGACCATAGTGTTCATTATAATACAACTTCTCCATGGTTTTTAATTCCTACTCCGAAGTTTTCTTTTGTTTTCTTTACTGCTTGCTCAGCAAACAGATTGAATAACATCGGAGATAGGCTACAACCCTGTCTCACTCCCTTCCCAACCACTGCTTCCCTTTCATATCCCTCGACTCTTCATGCCCTCGAGTAAGAAAACTGACCGTTAGAATTCCATGGTTCTGGGATAAATGGTTTGAGAGGAAAGGTACATTTAGTTAGAAAAGTTACGGAAAATTTAAAGTTGCATTGCACTTAACGTCGTACATGCACTCATTTAAATTCATAGTTTCTTTCACTTTCCAATAGCATGCATGCTGTACAAAAACATAACATTTGTTTCATGATATTTACTTTTTTATTTCTTGCAAGTCTTCTAGAACTTCTCTCGAAAACTTTGTGGGTAGATCTTGGCATTTGTTTTGTTCAGAAACGTTATTACTGTAGCAAACAACTGACTACGAGACAAGAAAAAATGTATTCAATAGGTGAAAGCTCAAAAACTACGGGTAAAATGTCCCTAGGCTTATCATCTCAAAGAAGAGATGGCACAGAGAAACAAGTGGGCATGTCTTACATAGCAAGCTGCCATTTAAACCGACATTTTAGTACCTTCAAATAAGGATTTGGAATAAAATACTTTCATATTCGCACTAAGTGTAAATCAAACTGGTACAGTCACCAATAAACAAAATTATTTTCATTGTTTTCGGGGTTCCTTTTGCCTTTCGGAATAAATATATTGCGAATCAGCAGTTAACACGCCTGGTTCCCCAAACAGGAGACGACTAGAAACTTCCGAAATGTGGTGGTGTAGAAGAATGCTAAAAAAGTTTTGATCGAATAGCTGATGGGGAGATACGAAATCAGATTAGGGACCAGAGAAATTAATGGCACAAATTGACAAAAAGAAGCGATCGTGGGTAAATATCATATTTCGATTCCACCCATCCGCTGTGACCCACGACGTTCTGCATTACTTTGATTAGTTGCATTTCGAAGGATACCAGTGGCCTTATTAAATGTTAACTGGGATTGCCTTCGTTTCTAGAGCAATTTATAACGTTCGTTAACTATGATTTTTTTCGGAATATATCGTGATGAACTCTGGGAGGAACCACAGAACACAGCTTAAATTGTCGTTGAAGAAACGAGTAGTGATTGTATTTTTATCTTTCTTATCCGACACGTTGGGGAATCCAAGGTATAATGGGGTACACAGTTGAAAACTTTGATTAAATGTACAAAATTGATAAATAAGAGAGTTACAAATTTTTATATGAACACATTATGATGTATTAATCACAAAAATATAAGAACATTGCCATAAAATAAAACAACAATAGTTTCTCACTCAAAAACAGAAATTTATATCATTTGCACGCGGCAGAATGGGGTGGTAAATACAAGTGATTACAAAAACGTATAAAATTATCGGAAATGCAGAAAATAATGGCTTGCTCGGTATTTTTTTTAGTTTAAAGTGAGTATTAATGTCAAACTACAGTTTTCATGTATCGTATCCTTTTCTTGAGGCTGTTTACAAAATTCACACACGGGGAGACACTCACCATCTTCGCTATCTATTCCTGCACAAGAATCGTGTGTCCATTTTTTGCACGTGGAACAAGCGACCCAACCTCCAACTGATTTTGAATATAACCCACCACAATATACACACTGACAGTCAGAACTTACCTCATAATCACTCTCGTTAGTATAGTATTCTTACTCCTTTCTTCCATTTATCTTCAGGCTCTTTCTCTCGTTTTTGAGTTCTTAATTTTATTCTCTTTCGCAAAAAGTTTTCTGTTTGCTCTTTCTTCTTTGTCAAAGTTCTTTTTTCTATTTCTCCCATTAATGACTTTTAACTCTTTTTTGTACGGCGAATCAGTTAAAACAACGTTGTTCCCCCTTTTCAGTCTCGCTCTTTTCTTGCTTTCGTTAACTTTTGACAAGAAAATCAGAATCTCAGGTGAAATATGAAATGAGGAGGTTGTGTTGTCAGTTGTCATCCAAGAGCACCCAAGATTAGAACAATTAGCCCCAATAACTTTGTTATTCTTAGGCGGCAGTTCATTGTAACAATTCGCTGAAACCTCGTCCCCTTGATTATCCAGCCCGTTTGAGTCGTCTTTTTCAGCTGGTGTGCTAGTTGGAGGCAATTCCAATTGTTCAGATATAATAACCCCTTCATCTGACGGCCTATCACGTCCGCTGTCAGTTGTGTGTGCCGATAGGAAGTGTGCGTCTTGAATATGGATGGGTCCGTGGGCCATATTGCAGTAGCTTCGAAACCTTTAATAGCGGTTTTCATTGTTGCGCTTTAGACGAAAGCTGAACCAAAAAGCGTTGAAATTTGAAAGATAGTTACGACTTTCCCTGCGTGGCTTCGCAGCCATTTTCGAAGCTGATCACTATAACGAGGATTTATAAAACAAACATCAAGCGGCTGAAGTCTGTGAGAGCAATGTGGTGGTGAAGAAACGCCACTCTCCCTCGCGTAGTCCATAACGTCATTGTTCGTGGTATGAGCTGAGTGGCCATCTGATATAAGGAGAACTGGGACGTGCTTTGATGTCTTAGAAAATACCACTAATTGTGGAAACCATACAAAGAATGACTCTGTGGCCATCCATGCGGTGCTGTGGACCTCAGCGCAACCTCCTGCTGTCAGTCCTAACTCAAATTCTTTCTGCTTCTTCTTTAGTGGAAAAATAATCGTAGGAGGAATGTCAGCTCCGCTTGCTGACGTACTAATGAGGATGGTTGCAGTTTCGCCCCTTTCTGCAGAGGTTAACGATCGCACTGGACGGTTCCCTTTGCAAGCTGCGATGTTCGATTGGTTTTTAGCATTAACCGAGACGCCTGTTTCATCACAATTAGTTATTTGAGAAGTCATTAGTTTGTGATTGTCAGTTACATTTGTTAGCAACGAAAAAAACCTATCGACAGCTACTTTATTAAAATCAATGATTCTTGTACCAGATAATGCTTCGGGCTTGCGAACAAACCCGCATTTGCTTCTTCATTGTTTCGTGATGTAATAAAGATTTCGATTTGTTTTGCTCGAAATTTTCGAAAAGGTATCTGTAAAAACGTGCAAAAATTGAAATGGCAAATCTGTGCACCTGCCGAAATACGAGTGCGTATACTCATTTGAAAACATTTTCCTACACCGCTTCTGATACGCTAGAGGTTACCGCACAGTAAACAACAATTGTAGTTGACCGTTTGCCTGCATCGTATAAAGTACGGCCAATAAAATATTTTTGTAGGGGGGACACATCATCTCATCCTAAATGGAGAGTTCATCTATACGTGTAAAAGTAACCACTTGTGCCAGAGGGAAGTGTGTTGGGAGCCTTATTGTTCCTGTTGTATATTAACATTACAGATAATATAAGTAAGCTCACATATTTCGAAAATGATGCCGATATCGACATTGAGGTAACAAAGGTCGTGTGAAGCGATATGCACATACAGGGGATAGTAAAAATGTGACCACCTATACTTGCATCTACATGGATACTCTGCAAGTCACATTTAAGTGCATGGCAGATTGTTCATCGAACCACCTTCACAAGTCTCTATTATTCCAATCTCGCATAGCACCCGGAAAGAATGATCACCTGTGTCTTTCCATACGAGCTCTGACTTCCCTTATTTTATCGTTGTGGTCGTTTCTACCTACGTAGGTCGGTGTCAACAAAATATTTTCGCATTCGGAGGAAAAAGTTGGTGATTGGAATTTCGTGAGAAGATACTGTCGCAACGAAAAACGCTTTTCTTTTAATGATGTCCAGCCCAAATCCAGTATCATTTGTGTGACACACTCTCTCATATTTCGCGATAATAGAAAACGTGCTGCCTTTCTTTGGACTTTTTCGATCTACTCCGTCAGTCCTATCTTGTAAGGATCCCACATCTTCCAGCAGTATTATAAAAGAGGACGGACAAGCGTAGTGTAGGCAGTCTCCTTTGTAGGTCTGTTACGTTTTATAAGTGTCGTGCCAATAAAACGCAGTCTTTGGTTAGCCTTAACCGCAACATTTTCTATGTGTTCTTTCCAATTTAAGTTGTTCGTTATTGTATAATAATAATGGCGTGTGACGAGGGCCTCCCATCGGGTAGCCCGTTCGCCTGGTGCAAGTCTTTCGATTTGACGCCACTTCGGCGACTTGCGCGTCGATGGGGATGAAATGATGATTAGTACAACACAACACCCAGTCCCTGAGCGGAGAAAATCTCCGACCCAGCCGGGAATCTAACCCGGTCTTTTAGGATTGACAGTCTGTCGTGCTGACCACTCAGCTACCGCGGGCGGACGTTAGTTATTGTAACACCTAGTTATTTAGTTGACTTTACGGCTTTTAGATTAGACTGCAACTTCTCTGATAGTGATTCGTCCATTCTGCTTCACCAGCAATATTGCGGGATCAGTAACGACCTGATTTGCGGATATTGCGGGCGTACCTTAACTGGCTTCTGTCTTCATTGATTAGCGGCTACCTTTGAAATGGTTGTACCACTCCTTTAGCCCTGCAGTACCCATTACTTTGTCCACAAGCACACGATGGTTTCAACTTGAGAATTGCCAAGCTTGGAGCCAAATGTGATGTAAAGACGTCATTTTGCTCAGAGTACTAAATCCAACGTGTACCACTTGCAAGCGTTCCAAAGTAGTGGAGAAAATCAGGTATGTGTGCTAAATATGCCTGAAAACATGAACGCATGCGCGCCCTGATACCATTGTTGATTTCAACAATTAAAAAAGGTCGGATATTTTTTGAACAGCTCATGTATATAAGCCATCGCCAGTGATGTCGAAAGAGCAAGATACCCCTAACTACGCCAGTTGTATAGGTAGTTCGAATGGAGCGGTCTATTGTCTGACGTATCTCCATAACAGCTCCGAACCGAATACCCCAAAGTTCGACAAATGGTTCAAATGGCTCTGAGCACTATGGGTCTTAACATCTATGGTCATCAGTCCCCTAGAACTTAGAACTACTTAAACCTAACTAACCTAAGGACATCACACAACACCCAGCCATCACGAGGCAGACAAAATCCCTGACCCCGCCGTGAATCGAACCCCGGAACCCAGACGCGGAAAGCGAGAACGCTACCTTCACGTCAGGAATCAAGCTGAGCTCAGAAGGGCGCAAGTCCGGGGTTGTCTCTGGCTGATACTGATCTTCGGCCTGACGTGGCTGCTTGTCCTGTTCCAGGGGTTGCCCCTCAGTCTGCAAGATCTGAGCAGTCGCAGAGGGTGGTCTTACTGGTAGTTGGTAGCTCCAACGTCAGGCGCGTAATGGGGCCCCTTAAGGATATGGCAGCAAGAGAGGCGAAGAAAACCAATGTGCAATCCGTGTGCATACCGGGGTGGGTCATTCCAGATGTGGAAAGGGTCCTTCCGGATGCCATGAAGGGTACAGGTTGCACCCATTTGCAGGTGGTCGCTCATGTCGGCACCAATGATGTGTGTCGCTATGGATCGGAGGAAACCCTCCCTGGCTATCTGATTTGGTGAAGACTGCCAGTCTCGCTAGCCGGATGAAAGCAGAGCTCACCATCTGCAGCATCGTCGATAGGACTGACAGCTGACCTTTGGTAAAGAGCTGAGTAAAGGGTCTGAATCAGAGGCTGAGATTGTTCTTCGACCGTGTGGGCTGCAGATTCCTCGACTTGAGCCATAGGGTGGTGGGGTTTCGGGTTCCGCTGCATAGGTCAGGAGTCAACTACACGCAACAAGCGGCTACACGGGTAGCAGGGGTTGTGTGGCGTGGGCTGGGCGGTTTTTTAGGTTAGATGGCATTGGGCAAGTACAAAAAGGGCGGCAGCCTCAACGAGTTCGGGGCAAAGCAGGACATGAGGGGACCAAGCAGCAATCGGTATTGTAATGGTAAACTGTCGAAGCTGCGTTGGTAAAGTTCCGGAACTTCAAGCGCTGATAGAAAGTACCGAAGCTGAAATCGTTATAGGTACAGAAAGCTGGCTGAAACCAGAGAGAAATTCTGCCGAAATTTTTACAAAGGTACAGACAGGTAGAAAGGATAGATTGCATGCAACCGGTGGTGGAGAGTTAGTCGCTGTTAGTAGAAGTTTATCCTGTAGTGAATTAGAAGTGGATAGTTCCTGTGAATTATTATGGGTGGAGGTTACACGCAACAGCCGAGCTAGGTTAATAATTGGCTCCTTTTACCGACCTCCCGATCCAGCAGCATTAGTGGCAGAACAACTGAGAGAAAATTTGGAATACATTTCACATCAATTTTCTCAGCAAGTTATAGTCTTAGGTAGAGATTTCAATTTACCAGATATAGACTGGGACACTCAGATGTTTATGATGGGTCGTAGGGACAGAGCATCGAGTGACATTATACTGAGTGCGCTATCCGAAAATTACCTCGAGCAATTAAACAGAGAACCGACTCGTGGAGATAACATCTTGGACCTACTGATAACAAACAGACCCGAACTTTTCGACTCTGTATGTGCAGAACAGGGAATCAGTGATCATAAGGCTGTTGCAACATCCCTGAATATGGAAGTTAATAGGAATATAAAAAGAGGGAGGAAGGTTTACGTGTTTAGCAAGAGTAATAGAAGGCAGATTTCAGTCTACCTAACAGATCAAAACGAAAATTTCTGTTCTGACACTGACAATGTTGCGTATTTATGGAAAAAGTTCAAGGCAATCGTAAAATGCGTTTTAGACAGGTACGTGTAGAGTAAAACTGTGAGGGACGGGATAAACCCACCGTGGTTCAACAACAAAGTTAGGAAACTACTGCGAAAGCAAAGACAGCTTCACTCCAAGTATAAACGCAGCCAAAACCTCTCAGACAAACAGAAGCTAAACGATGTCAACGTTAGCGTAAGGAGGGCTATGCGTGAAGCGTTCAGTGAATTCGAAAGTAAAATTCTATGTACCGACTTGACAGAATATCCTAGAAAGTTCTGGTCTCACGTTAAATCAGTAAGTGGTTGGAAACAGCATGTCCAGACACTCCGGGGTGATGATGGCATTGAAACAGAGGATGACAGGCGTAAAGCTGAAATACTAAACACCTTTTTCCAAAGATGTTTCATAGAGGAAGACCGCACTGCAGTTCCTTCTCTAAATCCTAGCACAAACGAGAAAATGGCTGACATCGAAATAAGTGTCCAAGGAGTAGAAAAGCAACTGGAATCACTCAACAGAGGAAAGTCCACTGGACCTGACGGGGTACCAATTCGATTCTACACAGTACGAGAAAGAACTTGCCCTCCCTTCTAACAGCCGTGTACCGCCAGTCTCTAGGGGAACGGAAGGCTCCAAATGATTGGAAAAGAGCACAGGTAGTCCGAGTCTTCAAGAAGGGTCGTAGAGCAGATGCGCAAAACTATAGACCTATATCTCTGACGTCGATCTGTTGTAGAATTTTAGAACATGTTTTTTGCTCGAGTATCATGTAGTTTTTGGAAACCCAGAATCTACCCTGTAGGAATCAACACGGATTCCGGAAACATCCATCGTGTGAGACCCAACTCACTTTATTTGTTCATGAGACCCAGAAAATATTAGATACAGGCTCCCAGGTAGATGCTATTTTTCTCGACTTCCGGAAGGCGTTAGATTCAGTTCCGCACTGTCGCCTGATAAGTAAAGTAAGAGCCCACGGAATATCAGACCAGCTCTGTGGCTGGATTGAAGAGTTTTAACAAACAGAACACAGCATGTTGTTATCACTGGAGAGACGTCTACAGACGTTAAAATAATCTCTGGCGTGCCACAGGGGAGTGTTATGGGACCATTACTTTTCACAATATATATAAATGAGGTAGTAGATAGTGTCGGAAGTTCCATGCGGTTTTTCGCGGATGATTCTGTAGCATACACAGAAGTTGCAGCATTAGAAAATTGTAGCGAAATGCCGGAAGATCTGCAGCGGATAGGCCCTTGGTGCAGGGAGTGGCAACTGACCCTTAACATATACAAATGTAATGTATTGCGAATACATAGAAAGAAGGATCCTTTATTGTATGATTATATGATAGCGGATCAAACACTGGTATCAGTTACTTCTGTAAAATATCTCGGAGTATGCGTGCGGAACTTTTTGAAGTGGAATGATCATATAAAATTAACTGTTGGTAAGGCGCGTACCAGGTTGAGATCCATTGCGAGAGTCCTTAGAAACTGTAGTTCATCAACAAAGGAGGTGGCTTACAAAACACTCGTTGGACCTATACTTGAGTATTGCTCATCGGTGTGGGATCCGTACCAGATCGGGTTTGCGGAGGAGATAGAGAAGATTCAAAGAAGAGCGGCGCGTTTCGTCACAGGGTTATTTGGTAACCGTGATAGCGTTACGGAGATGTTTGACAAACTCAAGTGCCAGACTGTGCAAGAGAGCCGCTCTTCATCGCGGTGTAGCTTGCTCGCCAGATTTCGAGAGGCTGCGTTTCTGGATGAGGTATCGAATATATTGCTTCCCCCTACTTATACCTCCCGAGGAGATTACGAATGTAAAATTAGAGAGATTAGAGAGAGCACAGGGGCTTTCAGACAGTCTTTCCTCCCGCGAACCATACGCGACTGGAGCAGGAAAGGGAGGTAATGACAGTGGCACGTAAAGTGCCCTCCGCCACACACCGTTGGGTGGCTTGCGGAGTATAAATGTAGATGTAGATGAGTGTGGTGCGTGATGCGGCGCTCCCCATCCCCATATACCGATCAAATCAGTCACGACTTGAACCGAGCGTGCCCGAACATTGTCCTACAAAATGATGTCCGCCTCCTGCAGAAACCGACGCCGCTTCTTTCTCTCAGTTGCTTTTCTGCTTTGAAACACAGTCTGTTTCGTTTTCGAGTCCAAACCGCTTAACAGATATTGTTCAAATTTGGCATGGAGACAGTTTGAACTCTGAGAAAGAACATAGCCCACTTTAAAAAGCAAGGAATTTTTTTTTTTGCATCAGTGAACGTAAACTACATTAAAACTTACTTATTTTGCTTGTATAACTTAAGAATTCTATAATGTATAAGTACTTCAGTAGTCGCCGTGCGGGATAGTCTCTCAAACGAAATTGCTCCCACGTCCGAGGCCTTTCAATATCACGTCTACCATTCCGTTTGTAGTTCAGAATATTTTGGGGAAGTCTGGGACGTAGCATTCTCACCAGTCTTCACGATATTTTTGAATTTTTTAGTTTCTGTTGAAAATACTTAATTTTTCTCTAGTATCTTCATTCCTAATCATTTCTTGTTGTGCAGCTCTTCGAATTTCTTAGGAACCTCATCTCTGCCGTGTGATTTTTTTTGCTTTTTTTTTAACCATGTTTTCGCTTTCATAGCATAATACAGGAACCGGGACCACGTTATAGAATTTCGGAACAATCTTTTTGTACTTTATTGCCCAATATTCAGATAATAGTGTCACAGACAGCTTAGAATTTGTGTAATTTATTTTAAGTATCAGAGTAAAAATCAGATCTTACAGCGTAGCCTAAGTGAAAGATTAAGAGACCAGTTCTAAAGCAGGATTATCCAAAACTAGTTTTAAAATGACTGAGTATTTTCCTCGGAGTGCACTTATTTTCGTTTTATTACTAGAAATTTTAAAGTTGTAGTCATTGCATATTTCGTTCAGGTGGTATATAGATCTTTGGAGGTCATTTCGTGAACGTGAATCATGTCATCTACAAACAGAAGCACAATCAGGTATTTCTCATTCGTTATCCCAATTCTTTTGTCTTGTCGTAGTTCCTGCTTTCATTTATGAAGAACGAAGTCAATGTAAATACTAAAAATGCTGACTTAATCTGCTCATTTAAATGTATACCGAACGAGCTGCCGCAGTGGTTAGTACATGGTATGATGATGATGATGATGATGATGATGATGATGATGATGTTTGGTTTTTGGGGCGCTTAACTGCACGGTTATCAGCGCCTGTACAAAGCCCCAACATTTACACAGTCCAGTTTCGCCACCTTCACGAATGATGATGAAATGATGGCATCACAGACACCTACTTCCCGGGCGGAGAACGCAACCCAGCCGTGAATCGAACCCGGAATCCCATCACCAGCAACGCTAGCTTCTACACGACGAGCTGTCAACTAGTACACTAGACTCGCATTCGGGAGGATGACGTTTAAATCCGCATCCGGCCATCCTGATACGTTTTCCGTAACTTTCCTGAATCGCTCCAAGCAAATGCTGGGATGATTCCTTTGAAAGGGAACGGCGGACTTCTTTTACCCTTCCCTGACGCATTGCCAACTCCTGCTCCGTCTGTAATGACCTCGACATCGATAGCACATTAAATGCAATCCTCCTTCCGTCCTTCATTTAAAGGCATAGGTTTACGCAATAAGTCGGGCGTTAAAAGTTACAAACTGCGTACTCGTCTAAGGCAGCATAATTTCATGGAGCGCAAATTATCGAGACTATATTCACCGAGCATTTGTGAAAGGCAGCACGTGGCGACTTCCAACAAACTTCACACATAATTTTGAAACTTGGCGAAACTTTTTTTCCCCTCTGACATCCCTGACAGAATGATGAAAGGAAAAAGACTTTTATCACTTCTATATTTTCGCTGTTCGTGCAGTAAAGTGTCAGCATCAGGCTTGATGTTTCACTTCATTACTTCTTTACTACTCACTTTATTCGCAACACATTTGTCAGACAGTATCCACATACGTCGCCAAATGTACCTGAAAATTATAGAATTGTACAACACCTAGTTCAGTACATAAATATTGAGACGTTTTCGAAAAACTAGCTTCTCTTACAATAGAGCGTCTTCAACTGCAAAGGGTTATGTTTCTTCAGGTCAAGTTTTTAACACATTAACTGATACGGAAAGTGAACGAACTTCTGAAGGTGGTTTACATATGGGACTTACCGTTTTGAGACAGCAATTTGGAGAGGAGAAGGGGCGGTGGTTACGCGGTCTATTTGGATCTTCAGTGTTTCCGCAAATGATGCTGTTGCCTGTAATAAAGTTCTGTTTGAAAGAAGCCACGCCCTCATAAGATTTCAGTGTAGTGCAAAGCATGACAACTTAGTTTAAATGTTCCCGAAATGTAAAATTGTTCGGTTCACAAAACGATATAACCTTATCCTACGAGTATAGTGCAGCGAGTCAAATTCGCAATCGCTCAACCCACATGAATACCTGGGTGTAAAAATTTCTAGAGATTTGAAATGGAACCGTCACATAGTCGCAGTCTTAGGGAAATACGGTGGCTGGCTGCAATTCGTTGGTAGAATTCTAGGAAAATACAATCGGTGTACAAAAGAAATTGCTTACAAATCACGCTTGCGACCCATCCCCCAATATTGCTCGAGATTCTTGGATCCTAATCAGATACAACTGCCCGGCGATACTGAATGTATACAGAGAAGGGCGGCACGAATGGTCACAGGTTTTTTGACCCGTTGGAGAATGTCACACAGTTTCTGATCAAATTGAACAGACAGGCGCTTGGAAACAAACGTAAAATATCCAGAGAAAGTCTACTTGGAATATTTCCGGAGGAATCCTTAACTGTTGAATATAGGCGAATGGTGGTCAATGGAGGGAATGACTGCGAATGCTCGTTCGATTTGCGTTCTCTTCCGTAGGCTGCGATGCAAACTAATCCTGGTAATATTCCCGGTGTGAGATGTAGTTGGCAGCTCTGTAAATGCTGACCGGTGAGTCGCTTAAAGCCCAGGTGAAATTAATCTCGGAGGGACACATCACGCTCCCAACCGACTAAGCATATCCCCTAAGGATCGCCTAGAGCCTGTGACTAGTGCATTGAATGTAAATACGGAAAACTGCAAAAACTCACTTTTTGAACTATTTGTAATTCCATTAACTAGTTTTGTAACCTTTACAGACTCATCTTCAAATGTGGCACACAGAATTTCCGTCTCTCTGACGTGGAGACAGGGCGACAGTAACATGGTGACATGTGTCGGAAAACCAATTATTCCACTTACTGACTAACGGGCAGTTCATGGTAGACACAGACTATCCCGTGGAAGAGCAAAGTATCGCGAGGAGACCTAATTAGAAAGTTTCTAGAACTGACGTTACATGATGAAAGTAGGAATGGAATATACTTAAACCGCCTACGTATTGTAACTGTAGGAAGCGTGAAGACCAGAAGAGACTAAGCACAGCACGCACAGAGGCTTTTAAGCAGCCACAGTTCGCACGCTCCATACGTCAGTGGAGTGGGAATAAGTCCTAATAACTGGTATACTGGCAAGTTCCATCTGTCACGCAATTCACGGTCATTTATAGACTACAAATTATAAGCTGCCTATGTTTTGTTTAAATTTGGATTACAAGAAAATGGGCGTTTTGCAAAATGTCCTACATAAGTCTCCTCTTCATCAACACCACCACCATGAGTGTTCTGCCCTAGGGCAGGTCTTCACATGTAGCTCTCCATGCAGTCCCATCATTTGTTACCCTCTTGTTTTCTCACAACTATTTTCTGTTCTTACGCTGTCCATCACCTGGTATGTTCATCGTCTTCTTCTTCTTCTTCTTCTTCTTCTTCTTCTTCTTGCATTCACCGTTTCCTCCATACCATCAATAAACAATCTCTTCTCTTTCAGTGTCCTTGCCAATTGTGTTTGCTCATCCTGCTACCTTTAAAATTTCTCTCTGTTCTCCCACTCAACACCACCTCATTTCTCACTGTGCCTGCCTATTTTATCCCCTATCAACGCACCCACATAAAAGCCTCCTGTTATGAAACGTCTCGTTGGCAATTGCTATACGTATTTTCACCTCCATATTACTTCCAATGTCGTCCATAATAGCACGTCGCAGTT
The DNA here is from genome assembly GCF_023897955.1 of Schistocerca gregaria. Lineage (NCBI taxonomy): Eukaryota > Metazoa > Arthropoda > Insecta > Orthoptera > Acrididae > Schistocerca > Schistocerca gregaria. The sequence goes on along the minus strand of NW_026061860.1, from coordinate 2,107,706 downwards.
ATCTAAAAACACTAAATTGTTGTGTATCTTCCTGCCTAACATTATAGTTGTTCTTGCTTTTCTTGCACCTATCACCGGACATTTTGCGATTTTCTTATTATTTCTCATTCCAATTTACTCACGCCTCTTGTTCAATTCTTTTAACATTTCAGTCATACTTCTTTCGCTCTCTGCCAATAACACCACATGATCCGCGAGTCTAATACATTCTGCTCTCCTAACAACAACCCGCTCCCGTCTATGTCGTTTCAAACGTTTTTGAATGACATGCTCCAAATATATTTACACACTAAGGAGAATAAACGTATCCCGGAGGACTTACCCCAGCGCGATGGAAATCGATACACGTGATGTTCATTCATGCCCAATAGTATCCGAACGACCCGAATTGAAATTCGCCTGATTCACATGCAACCCACATAGCGCAACTGTCTAGCAGGTCTCCTTATCGCTCCTTGGTACAGTCGTTTGACTATTGAAAGTGGTTCCAACAAGTCACCACGAGAAAAAACTGTTCTGTATCGCAATAACTCAAGATGTAAAGTAATACCACGATACTAAAAATATCACGGAACACCTTATCACAGATAAGACTGCCCTTAAGGCTTGTAGCTCACATTTATTACAATAAATGACATACCTGACATTTTACCACTCTCATTATTACGTCAGATAGGTAATGCACGTAGTAAATTCGTCGTATTCATGATTTACTCTTCAAAGTAACATACCGTACTTATTATTTAACACAAAATAAGATTAAAAATTAAAGGTATTCACGAGCAGCTAATTGAGAATATTTATGAACTTCAAATGACACGACGAACCGTCTCGTTCTGCATATGGATGCAAACTCAGGTCATGCAGACTAAGCAATGATTTCGTGCCTGACGGATACTAACTGCCACTCCTGATTAGGCATACAGAGAGTGATATACCTCGATTTTAGACAAAGCCAGTTTGCAAATTCCATCTTTAAATTACATATCGCAAGTATTTTTGCCGGACGCGAATTTATTGTCCCTGTAACGAACGACGAGAGATGTTGAATCTTGGTTCTTAACAAGTAACTTACGTGAATTGCCGTGAGGTAAGGCTTTGTATTGGGCAGGGATTCGAACTCGGAACTTAATCGGATAGATATCGACGCACAATCAAGTGTGACATTTCGGATTTTCTCGGCAGTAGCTAGATGTTTTAACTGAAATGACGAGACGAAACATTAATTTTTTTCCTTCCCAAGACCCCAACCCGGCATCTATCGCTGTTATATTCTAGAGAAAACGAACGTTAAATATGGGTTTGTTGCACCAGCAGCGACATGTGAGCGTGTTGGAACTAGAAATAATATGACGAAGAGTTCGGTGCTCACTGGGAATACAGCTCCACACATCATATCGCTTTTGACTACACACAAAGATACGTCAGCTTCCGAATTTTTGTCCAGCTCGGCCTAACATCTTGAACTTACAGTGATCTCGCAAATAGTCCTGTGTCTCACTGGGTGTCAAAACGTCACATATCGTTAGTGTTGACAACGAATGAAAATACATTAAACATTAAAATAATTATCCACCAGCAGATAGGTGTTCTCATGCTAGAGCTTGATAATACATAATGAAATCTATAGTGCCGGGCCAGGATTCGAACCCATTCACGCGCAGTATGTGGAGACGTTGAGGAATCTGCAGTTCTGAACAAACAACAAATAGTAGCCGTGCTGTATTCTCACGAAGGGATCAAATTCAGCGTTAAGTACGGTCTAAGTTGCATTCCCAGTTCAGAACCGATTTTATCGACATACAGAAGCTCAGATAAAATATGGACTAAATGTCCTGTGAGCCTACATAGCGTTTGTTTCGTCACTAGAAATAAATAACAAGTATAAGAAAGGTTTCTACGTGTCGCCGCTCCAGTCTTTATTGTGATTCATCCTAACGTCTACTTTGTAGAAAAGGAATATCATTTTTCATGTTAATTTCAGACCACAATGTCATTATATCTTCTTCACTTGGTGTAGCCAGAAGAGAATGGAATCTGTCTCTTCTTATCTAAAATCATTGACAGAAGTTGGAATCGAACCCAGTCCATAGATATTCAAGCATATTATAAGTATGTGGCTCATTTTTCTATCGTAACGCCGTTGCACCACACTGGATGAGAATTGACACACAGGCTTCCTGTAGTAATTTGCAGCAGGTTCAGTAAATTCATTTACTTGGTTGACCGAATCACAATGAACTAGCTGCCTCGACTACCCAGTGCATAAATTCGACCGAAATAAAATCACGTACCTGCCACCTACACAGAACAGCCAACAGTGTAGGATGCACAAATTTGAAAAGGAAGTGTTTCTTTCCACTTGAGCTACTGTATTGCGCCATCTCTTTGTTGAAAACGTCGTGCAGTACAAATGTCGCATTTCATAAGTAAAGTTTTGTATTCCTAGAAACCCAAAATTTGCTTGTCAGCGGCGGGAAGAGGAGTTACCCGTTGTGCAGCATTGTAAGTTTTCACCATTGAACTATGAGCCGAAAGTATTTTTTTGCGATTTCCTTATCGATGTTTTATCTGACTGTTAGTAGCTCTTTCACAGAAGGGATAAAAACGTTACAGTCAGTGAGACTGGAAGTGCGAACCATAACAGACGCTATTTCTCAGGTCAGCGCATTACCATAGAGCTGGAGTAGAAGTACGTGTCTTAGCTTACTCTTACGAGATCGATAATGTCTAGCACTCGTAAACCGCTATTTAAAGGACGAGATTAGTTGCGATTTCCACGTGCAACGACTTTCCTGGGCTGAAAACCGTAAATTTACAATCTTTTGTTACACGTAAAGCGATAATAAATCAGATTATTCAATGGAAATGACAGGTAAAGTCAAGTGAACTTTGAGGATAAATTCCGTGCACACCAGGAAGCAACTGGTCGATCACAGAGTTGCCAAACATACGTTGCCTTGTTGTCAAATCTCAGTTACAGTACCAGCAGAAGGAAGACGAACCGATGTGATCGTACAGCGGTCTGGGAAGTGACCATAGCTGGTGTCTCCAAGTCGCGGTTGCTACGGCCTGGAATACGTAATGCGTCTGATTCGCATTTCTGTAACTAGGTTTAGGAACTGGAGCGTGGTTACTAATAATACTCGGAACTGACTGAAAACTAAGCATCATATATCAGTAACTCTCACAGTTATTTTTATATTTATTTCGTAAGTGTACTAAAAACTAAGAAGCTCATTCAGAGACGTTTTCATGCCTCGCCGATAGTCGAGCAAAACAAACAAATAAAGAAAAAAAGAATGTGTGTGTGTATGAGAGAGAGAGAGAGAGAGAGAGAGAGAGAGAGAGAGAGAGAGAAATCAAAAAGAATGAGAGAGAGTAAGAAATTGTTGTAAAGAAATTGAATCATGGTATGTAAAGAAATCTTTCATTAAAATTACACGTTACACGTCATTACGAAATATCGTATTCATGATCTATGAAACAAGAATTGATCTAATGTAATCTAATCATATCATATTGATGGCTATCCATGAAGAGTCGTGAATTACCGAAATTTTTGCCAATACCAGTAATGAAATCTAAACTTGAAAATAAAAGACGACAATTTTTTTAATAAACCGGGACTCCTAACAAGACAATTTCGTCCCTGTTAACTAACCACGAAAGATGTCTGATATACCTCCATGCTCAAGTAACAAAGAGCGCATGCATTTAAAGATTAAGTGCATGATGTGAAGTTATATGACGGAGATACGAACCCAACACGTAATCGTATTGTTAATTAAGTAAAATCAAATTTACGTATCGGTTTTTCTTACCAGCTGCTAGGTGTTTTAATCTAAACTAAGGATACAAACTTTTGTACCTAAGCGACAATCTAACTACACGCCTACCGTGCATCCACAAATATAGCTTAAATATCAGTTGCTTACTCACCAACGGTAAGGTGTGTGCGTGTTTGACAAGAAATAATGACACCTATTGCGATTGTTGGCAACACATGAATAGACATTAAAAGCGCACGTTGGTTTTCACTAACGGGACGGTGTGCACGTTATTGGGCTTGAACTGAAACTATGAATATTTTTGTATTGGATCAGGATTCGGACCCACATACTTACCTTTCGAGGAGACCTAGAGAAGGTTGCAGTCTTGCGAAAAGGGACGAAATGGTTGAACTATAATGTCCCGAGAGATTCAGATCCTCGAAAGAGGAGAAACGAATTCGAATCACAGTCCAGCACCAAATTTTTCAACGTCTCTAGTTCAATCAATTACAAGTAAAATAAGAGCCCCATCCTTTAAATGGCTATCGGTTCATAAAATAAAATAAAATTTTCTAATGTAAGTAAGTTTACTGGCGACTGTATTTCTGTTTACGATGACTTCCGCTATGTCATTTCCCAACGTAACCTGGCTCTGCCCAGTTGGTAATGATGGAACGTGATTTGTATTGCGAATTCTGGATTATAACGTCTTTCTTTTGAGGTTACCAGACGCAAAGTAAATCTGTTTGTGCTTCTTAAAAGTAAATGTCTGAACCCACGCATTGCTCCTGTGATAGTTCCACCAGGCCACTGTGCCCACATTTCCCAGCCCCAGGAGTGAGCTGCAACGGATGAAGTGCTGAGCTTACAAAAGTAGTCACGGTGGATAAAACGCGAGTCTATTAAATGTTTAAGTAGAAACAAGCTTCTGACGCGGAGATTATGCTATTCTCATGTCAGCAGGATGTAAAGACCCTTGTAGGCATCATAGGCTCGATGTGAAGCCATTTTGAAATGTTCACAAATTCAGATATTTTCTTAGTTCGTGAAGATCCACTGGGAAGTGTGAAGTTACCGGATAATTGGATTATTACCGTCATTATTACTATCATTTTCTTCATGCCGCTGCTGGAACACTGTACTTGAATATCAGTTCGTGCCTTTTGGTCACTATACAAGTAGTTTCCCAAGAAGAGGTTCTTTCTCTGTCTACAGAATTCTTTTCATGTTAATATCTATGAGTAATTACTCATAGATTACATTAAAACTAAAGTAATCGATGAAGACGTTACTTGATAACAAAAACGCTCTGCCTTTCTTCTATTACTTGCGCCTAGAAATGGCTGTCGAGTACTGCCAAACCAAAAGCCAAGAGATCTTACTGCCTGCCGATATACGTCGCTGTCAATTTTTCCATATGATTTGGTCGACGTGACCTGTTTCAAGTTGTGTATGACAGAGAATGTTTTAGAAAATCAATTGTTTTCCTTTGCAATAAAGAAAAAGATTTTCATTCTAAGCTATCCAAGTTCAAAATTTTTGGAATATTAGTTCCAGTTTAATATTCGCTTCTATAAAGCAGGAAAGTATTTCGCACTTGCAAAACTCGGATCCGGCCCACTGACCTTACACTCAGCCGCCGGCCATAAATTCTGGCTCAGAGTGACACCAGATTAAGTAACCTAATATAGCGAAGATTATTTGCCAGTGCTCTCTCTCACCGGAAAATACGCAGTTCACTCACTAATTGGGCTCCATTACTACACTGTAACAGTAATTTCTGTGTGTCTGCAATGCATTCGGATTGTAGAATTTAGTGGTGCTCTCTCTCCCACTTCTGTATACAATATGACTGACCTAAACGGGCCCTTTATCGTTACAGGCCCTGAGCAGTGCTACATCATACTGACAACAGTAATGTTCTTATACTGACAATCTGACTGGTCGTTTTACCTGATTTTGTAATCATTTAAATAAGACAACATGACCTTCCAGTGGGAGACATTTCGTTCTCCCTTTTCCTTCTGTGACATTTTTCCGTAATCTATTTTCCTTCCAATCAGCGAAATTCGGTAGAGTACGGCCGGTAAACGATTTACAAATCACGATTTAGTCCCGTTAAGACGATTTCTTCAAACATTGTCGTTGCTAAAGGAATTTACTTTCGTCTTAAATCGTCTCAAGCAGCAACGTTCACAGACATCCCAAATACGTAAAAGCTCATTATCCTGGTACGAAGTTTGTAAAACAAACTGCCCACAGTTTGTGTCAGGTTGATCTTTTCGTCTGATAGCACTGCCTAAGTATCACAGGTAGTGTCCCTGTAGCTGTGGGAATCATTGGTTAATAACGAGTTTAACACCAATGGGTATAGTATTGCTAAATATTCAAATTAATTATCAACCTAAGTCTGAGTTCATCCGCAGACTGTAGCGAAGTTATAATACTGAAGCTAGACTTTGCATCCTTGTCCTCCTTGAGTGGGCATTGCAAGGCGTTTGCACACACGTACACAACACTATGAATACTTCGAACGCCATAGTTAACGTTGCTCTCATAAACTACTTTTGTTTTTTTTTAATTCTTCTAGGTGTTCAGGATGCAATATGTGTTGTAGATACAGCCTTAGAGCAAAACATTGACCGCCGAGCCGTCCACATAAGGTGGACAACACAGTCGTGCTGCTCTCAGGATCCTGTGTCCGGCAGTAAGCTCGATCTGCAACATTGCAGACTGCGGCACCTCCCAGAGGAAGTCTTGAGTTCAGTCTTAGTACATTATTCTTGACTAAGGCCGTAGTCTTGAGGTAAAACGCGAGACTAGCTAATACTCGTATGACATCTGGCGACCGGAAGCAGACAACGACAAAATTTTTATCGCCCCTTTCCTCTCGGTGCTGAAGCTATGCGTGTATTTCAAGCGAATCTACAATATATTTCGCTTTGTGTCACACTGGTAATAATAGTTTGGTTCAACAATGTTTTAGCGAAAGATTTCTTTACCGAGCATCTGCCTCTGAACACCGCATGCGTCTGAGTTCTCTGGGACCCGTTTGCTGCCTACCGGCGGGGGCTGAGGCACTGCGCTTCCTTCTGCCGACAACATCTGCTCCACTCCACACTCTCAACCATGTAAAATGCTTTAATGTTGTTGAGTAGTGACCCATAAAATCTGCCTACGATTTGTGTTTCACTCTTCATAGCAAAGGAGGCACAAAACCGTTTTTATTTGATGATTACTTTATTACATTAGAATGCAGTACATCAATGTGACGCAGAATTTATTTCATTGTTTCTGATCCAGGGCGCTATAATTAAAGCGTCACATTCTGTTCCTTTCCTTGCACAGGAGATTCTTCAAATAATTTATTATTGTCATGGATTCATATGCGTTACTCAAGGCACAGGGAGTAAATGCAATGTAATGTGTTTGGTTTCTTTCTTTGATTTTCTATGGTAAATGGATGAAAAAGATTGCGTCAATACCTATCAGAACCTGCTCTATAGCTACTAAGGCAAATTGCTTGTTTTGAGGTCCATAAATTAATTAATGGAGAAGTGAACGCTGTTCACAAATGATATTTAGAATATTCAATTGGATTTAAGGCGAAAAAATTGCCCATATTTGAAGCTACCCAGAGAAAAAGTAAGTTGCTAGAGACACTGTCAGCACATGTCTGCAGGGAAGTTTAGCATAGAGTAATCAAGAGGCTCATTTCCTTCATACTTATCAGCCTGGAATGTGAGTCTTAAGTGAAGAACAATATTGAAATTCGTATCGTTGATGGTCGATTCGAATTTCTTCAGAGACGCTGGTATTGCGAAGCAGCTTGGAAGTCAGAACGCCATGATCTATGACGATTAACACAACTTACTGAGTCGAGCTACCAAGAAGATTTGATGTGTAAAGGTTTTCTTCCGATTTCGATACAGAATTTTTTCTGGAAATTCGCAGCTCCTTAAAAAAAAGCTCGCACACGATGGTCCCTACCTCAGTTGGAACTGACGACTGATTGAGCCGTTCTGACACGAGACATGGGCGCTACCACCGGGTTACAGACACACTGCTACCTTTGCACCACTCTCATCATGGTATTGGTCGCTCAGCCTCATAACGCATCGTGAAAGATAATAAAAGTTGCCACTTATGTGAAGAATAGCATTTCTTTAGCCAAAAAATTGAATTTTCTGCCTCAGTATCTTAGTTTACGTAAGGATTATACAGCATGAGCCATTCAAATGGAAAGGTAACATCAAGTAAATTTAGTGAGCCAATTCAGTACCATAGGCGGAAGTGATTGCACTGTCACAGTGTTGCCTAATGTTTGTGACGATGTTGCCAAATCTCAGGTGTGCTAGGAACAGCTGTGTAGCGGTATGCGTGGAGAATCCCCTGCTCGTGTCTTACGGGGATATGGAGAGGAACCGCAGGGTTTGGTTAGGATGCAGCGTTTTCTCCTAGCAGTTGTGTCAAACATTAAGGTGTATAATCTTCCATCACGATTACAGTTTCCTACAAAATATATACAAATAAAACACTTACCTTGTTTCTTTCCGACAAAAGATTATTTCAGTACGATAAAAAGTTTTTGGAAATCTCTGATGCCCACCTGTCACCAAAGTAAGATAAACACTTTGCACCTCGAAATCGATTGCATGTATGTGCAGTCTTGTGATGCTTAAATAACGCTCAAAGGACATTAAGTCCATATTTTATCTGAGCTTCTGTATGTCGATAAAATCGGTTCTAAACTGGGAATGCAACTTAGACCGTACTTAACGCTGAATTTGATCCCTTCGTGAGAATACAGCACGGCTACTATTTGTTGTTTGTTCAGAACTGCAGATTCCTCAACATCTCCACATACTGCGCGTGAATGGGTTCGAATCCTGGCCCGGCACTATAGATTTCATTATGTATTATCAAGCTCTAGCATGAGAACACCTATCTGCTGGTGGATAATTATTTTAATGTTTAATGTATTTTCATTCGTTGTCAACACTAACGATATGTGACGTTTTGACACCCAGTGAGACACAGGACTATTTGCGAGATCACTGTAAGTTCAAGATGTTAGTCCGAGATGGACAAAAATTCGGAAGCTGACGTATCTTTGTGTGTAGTCAAAAGCGATATGATGTGTGGAGCTGTATTCCCAGTGAGCACTGAACTCTTCGTCATATTATTTCTAGTTCCAACACGCTCACATGTCGCTGCTGGTGCAACAAACCCATATTTAACGTTCGTTTTCTCTAGAATATAACAGCGATAGATGCCGGGTTGGAGTCTTGGGAAGGAAAAAAATGTATGTTTCGTCTCGTCATTTCAGTTAAAACATCTAGCTACTGCCGAGAAAATCCGAAATGTCACAGTTGATTGTGCGTCGATATCTATCCGATTAAGTTCTGAGTTCGAACCCCTGTCCAACACAAAGCCTTACCTCACGGCAATTCAAGTAAGTTACTTGTCAAGAACCAAGATTCAACATCTCTCGTCGTTCGTTAACAGGGACAATAGGTGCTTGGTAGGAATTCGCGTCCGGCAAAAATGCTTGCGCTATGTAATTTAAAGTTGGTATTTGCAAACTGGCTCTCTCTAAAATCGAGGTATATCACTCTCTGTATGCCTAATCAGGAGTGACTGTTAGTTTCCGTCAGGCAAGAAATCTTTGCTTAGTCTGCATGACCTGGGTTTGAATCCATATGCAAAACGAGACGGTTCGTCGTGTCATTTGAAGTTCATACATATTCTCAACTGGTTGCCCGTGAATAACTTCAATTTTTAATCTCATTTTGTGTTAAATATTAAGTACGGTATGTTACTTTGAAGAGGAAATCATGAATACGACGAATTTACTACGTGTATTACCTATGTGATGTAATAACGAGAGTGGTAAAATGTCAGGTATGTCATTTATTGTAATAAATGTGAGCTACAAGCCTTAAGGGCAGTCTTATCTGTGATAAGGTGTTCCGTTATATTTGTAGTATCGTGGTATTACTTTACATCTTGAGTTATTGCGATACAGAACAGTGTTTTCTTGTGGTGATTTGTTGGAACCATTTTCAATAGTCAAACGACTGTACCAAGGAGCGATAAGGGGACCGGCTAGACAGTTGCGTTATGTGGGTTGCATGTGAATCAGGCGAAATTCAATTCGGGCGTTAGGATTGTTTTGAGCATGACTGTACGTGTAGGGGCAAATGAATGATTAGAGTTGAAGAAAAACTGGATGATTAATTCAAGACAAAGAGCTTCACAAATTGATAAGTCGATAACGTGTTGGGCCACCTCTGGCCTTTCCGCGGGCAGTTACTAGGCTTGACATTCACTGATAAAGTTAGTGGATACCCTTCTGACGGATATCGTACCAAATTCAGTTCAGTTGGTTCGTTACATCCTCAAAATCGCGACCTGCTTTAAAGAACCTGCCCATTGTGCTCCAGATGTTGAAAATTGGTGAGAGATATGGCGATCTTGCTGAGCAATGTATTGCCTTGCGTGTACAAACACGTAGATACGATATCCGTGTGTGGTGCGTAAATTGTCGGTAGGCACCTCACTTAGTGTCCCGAGCAGAGTTCAAGCCGCCATAAAGACAAAGGGTGGACGCACTGCATATTAATGTCCACTAACAGGTGTCTGTACACTCACTGATAGGATAGTGTATTTCGAAATGTTAGCAGAGGCCAGAAGTTGGAGCATTTGGTCTTCCTCTTAAAGCTTACGTGGGGCGAGTCGTAGAATCTCTATAAAGAGACACCTCTGGCAACACTAGTTGAAAGTGGCCTTCAAACTAGCCGTCAGAGCTGCCGTAGCCGAGACGCCCCCTGGGTAAACGCTACGGACTTCTGCAGTCGCGCCTCGCGATCTGTCACGAATTATGGAATGTATTCGCAGATACCAATTGTAATACGACAACGGCTATACAGTTTGCTGGAAACGTACAGGATGTTCTGAAATTCCCATCACTACCTGCTACAACTTGTAGAGGGGACTGAGTACATAATACTCTTATTTTAAATTGTAACCTGTCTCCCGAGACGTACCGTATACTAGAACCACTTGAAAACATGTTGGTAACGCTGTCACTTTGATAAGTAATTTGTTACATTGAGGAGCGAAAGAAATATCGTTTAAGGTCCCCGCGAGCACGCAGAAGTGCCTCAACACGCCGTGGCATGGACTCTACTGATGGCTGAAGTCGCGCTGCAGGGAACTGACACCATGAAACCTGCAGAGCTGCCCATAAATCCGTAACAGTAAGAGGGAGCAGAGATCTCTTCTGATCAACACGTTGCAAGGCATTCCAGATATGCTAGTTAATGCTATAAAATTTACTAGAAACGTACAGTATGTTTGGGGAGTTTGGTGGCCAGCGAAAGTGTTTAGGCTCGGAAGAGTGTTCCTGCAGCCACTCTGTAGCAACTGTGGTTGTGTGGGCCGCTCCATTGTCCTGCTGGAATTACCCACTTCCGTCGGAATCCACAATGGACACGAATGGATGCAGGGGATCAGACAGGATGTATCTAGACGTATCAGGGATCCCACATCACTCCGAATGCGCACGCTCTACAACGTCACAGAGCCTCCACCAGATTGAACAGTCCGCAGTTGACATGCGGGGTCCATGGAGTCATGATGTTGTCTTCATACCCATACACGTCCATACTGTATATACATTTTGAAATGAGACACGTCCAACCAGGGATTATGTTTCGAGTCATCAACAGTCCAATGTTCGTACCGATGGGCCCAAATGAGGCGTAAAGCTTTGTGCTGTGCAGTCAGCAAGGGTACACGAGTGGGCCTTCGGCTCTGAAAGGCCATGTAGATGATGTTTCCATGAATGGTTCGCATGCTGATACTTGTTGATGGTCAAGCATTGAAATTTTCAGTTATTTTCGGAAGGGTTGCACTTTCGCCACTCTGAACGATTCTCTTCAGATTCCATTCTTGCAGGATTTTTTTTCTGGCCGCAGAGATGTTGGAGATTTATTGTTTTACTGGATTGCTGATATTCAGGGTGCCCTCGTGAAATGGTCGTACAGGAAAATCCCCACTTCATCGCTACCTCGTAGATGCTGTGTCCCATCGGCCTTGCGCCAAGTATAAACCACGTTCAAAGTCATTTAAATCTTGATAACCTGCCATTGTAGCAGCAGTAACCGATCTAACAACTACGGTAGACACATGTCTTACATAGGCGTTGCCGGCGGCAGCACCATATTAAGCCTGTTTACATATCTCTGTGTTTGAATACGCATTATTATAATAGTTTCTTTGGCATTTCAGTGTAGATGTGACCGAGTACATCTATTGTCCTACAGTTTCACTCTTTAATAACCAAAGAATCAAAAAAATCGGTCTTCAGAGACACTGGTTTTACAGGAGGGCGTTTTCCAATTTGAAATTAGAATGATATTATTTCCTTCAGCTGCTGACGGGCGTTGATAGATATCAACGAAGACAGGTGAAAATGTGTGCCCCGACCGGAACTTGAACCAGGGATCTCCTGCTTACATGGCAGTCGCTCTATCCATCTGAGCCACCGACGGCACAGAGGATAGTGAGACTACAGGGACTGTCTCGCGCACGCCTCCCGAGAGACCCACATTCTCACCTTTGTATGTCCACACACTACATTCGTAGCGTCCTTTCGCAGATGTCCGGAAGAACAGACACAATATCCATATAAATATATTTTCCAATTCGCGTGCGCTGCGTCTCCACGGGTCACCACAGACGCACCTGCTGACGGTGAAGGCACCCTTACTCGAAGACGTTGTGCAATGGTAACGAAAAGCGTGTGGGGAGGAGTCAGACGTTGTGGACAACGATCTTGATAAAGGCGACCAGCAGCTCTTCCAGTACTGTGCGCTTTGGCCACACAGAATACTCGTGTCGGTGTATTCGGCAAAAGTGTGCTCAGAAAAGTTGCTCTAACACTCACAGACACATCAACGAGACTCGATCCAGGTCAGAGAGGAGACAGCCGTCAAATGACATCATATGATCAGACGTAAGTAACCCCCCCCCCCCTCCAGTGATTATAACCCTGTTGCATACCACATTAGCGAAGGTGTATTTATACGGCTGTAGCACGGATATACCTTTCCATACATGGGCTCCTCTTCAAAATATCGTCACTCAGTTCCCTAGAAGTTTTTAACGGGAATTTTGCAACATACTGTATCTCTCCACTAACTATACAGTTCTTTCCAGAATTAGATCCCTCTGCAGTGGAGTGTGCGCCGATATGAAACTTCCCGGCAGATTAAAACTGTGTGCGGGACCGAGACTCGATCTCGGGACCTTTGCCTTTCGTGGGCGAGTGCTCTACCATCTGAGCCACCCAAACACGACTCACGCCCCGTCTAAACAGCTTTACTTCTGCAGTACCCCGTCTCCTACCTACATCTGTTGTACGACATTCGAAATATACGGATGTATTTCAGAATTTCGGCGTAATGCAACTTCGCAGAAACATGGCTGAATTTTCCTGTATATTGTTATCATTAAAACCAAGCACCGTCTCAGTACCTAATACTTTCTGATATGGAGACAATTTTCATCATTTCAAGCACTATTAAAGTTGGTAGGTGTAGGAAAAAAAAATACCAGTACCATACTGAAAATATCGGTGAGAAGCGATAGAATTCCTACAAACAACTTGGAGAAAATCATTTTGGGTTCTAGGCCATGTCATTATAAAACAGTGAAACAACTAAAATAACTACATTCCGACCATCGTTTGAACGATCCTCTTCAGAGCGAATAAATGCCACGAAATTTCAAATCAGCAGCAGCGAAATGAAAGGTCGATTTGGAAACAGTTTCTATTTCTTCTTTCTTATCTTCGATTAATTTCCCAAATATCTCGTTCGTTTCGTATGTTGCTTTCTTTATACAAGGTGTTTCACATTTCTAGAGCTTGCAATTTTACCTAGTAACTCATGCATGCAAACGTCATCTAACGAGGCTACAGAGCATCAAAATACAGGCGCCAGCTCCGGCAAATGTATGTAAGTAGAGTGTGATGCCGTGATCATGTATGAATTTGATCATGTATCATGATCCGGAAACGAATGAGTCGAAAGTTACATACCTCTGACGGCGGAATACAAGTACTGGTACTGTTGTTGCTAACTTTCAAAGGTAGTAGTATGTCCGGTAAACATGGGCTACAAAATGCATACCTGAGGAGCTATGAGCACTTGTTCAGCAGTGGAGATATGTTTTATGCTAGCAAAGATGAACAAGTCCTCACAGCTCTTAAGGTATGCATTTTACAGCCCATGTGTACTGGACATTCGGTCCATACTACCACCTCTGAAAGTTTCCTGCCCTACATCTCAGCTACAACACTACCGGTAGATCCTGTCACACGTAACAGGAATGTCTTCTCTTCCAATTTTCCGTTATAGGGACATAACCTCAAATTTATAGATTTATCCATCTCCATCATCATAGAAAACTGGTAACATCTTCATTGAATCTTTCTGTGTACACATATTTTACAGACTCCAGCGCCTGTAACTTCGATACCCTGTAGCGTCGCTGGATGACGTTTCCAGACATCGATTCCTATGTAAAACTTCATCTGGTAGGTCCCCTCTACAGACGCGATAAGTGTGTAGCACGACGTGTGAAACATTCTGTATGCAAAGTGAATAACATGGGTGAATAGGCTAGAACCGAAGCCCCCCCCCTCCCATTCTCTCTCTCTCTCTCTCTCTCTCTCTCTCTCTCTCTCTCTCTCTCTCTCTCTCTCTCACATTCTCTCACTCTCTCTTCTCAACTATCAACTGCCAGCTTTCCTTTATGTCTTTTATGTCTTAAAACTGCTGTCTGATTTCTGGCAGAGCTCTAGATAACATGCCGCTCACTGTATTTTATCGCTGGTTGCATCATCTTAAATTCAAACTGTATATTTTGCTCAAAATTGTCAGAAGTTATTTTGTAACATCTATAGATGTTATAAATATGGGTTGAATTTCTTCAACCGATCTCTAGCGGCTAGTGTGTTCTCTCAAAATCGATTTTCCTCTAGCTCGTCTCCTCTAATTCCTGTGTAAATATTTTGGATCAGTATTTTCAGCCAGGACGTATGAAAGTGATGGTTCGATAGTATCCGCACTTATCACTATTTGCCTTATTTGGTGTTGGTGTTATTTTTTTCGTTTAGTCTGAAAATTTAGCAGTCACGTCAGTTAGCATAGATGTTGAGGAGTGAAGCAGCAAACGTCGACAGAGTGAGTCCTCGCCGGTGCTGATAGAGCCTTCTGGTGGCGAAGCCCTGCACTACAGACAACTGAGTGTGTGAGGAACTAGTAGCGACATCTAGCAGCGAAGTGATGAACAGCAAAATGGCCGCGAAATTTGAGTGACTTAAATGTCTAGTTGCTGTTTATTTCTTCCTTTACACTACTATTACAAAACAGACTACGGCATCACTGCTCGGTTTGTCTGTTACCGTATTTTTGTGTATTTCACACATTACAAAATAGTTCTGTTCTGGTAACATATAATGCAAACTACATCTCGAGCGACATTAATGTATGCAGCATGTTACATTCACCATTCCCTCTTCGTAATTTAGTATTACTAATAGTTTTGTCCACACTTTTAAGCATTAAAAATGGATATGTGGCTCGGAACAGGACTACTGTTACATTAAATGTTAACAACATAATCGCACGGTATAGTGAGTTAAAGAATATTGAACAGCAACGAGAACTGTAAGTAAGTTTATGCAGTGCAACGTTAGTGATATAATAGTACTACAGTAATAGGCGTTTTTCAGCCCTTTTTTCTATTTTACAGTTTCACTCATTACTGATGGCAAATGCCTTGCAGAGAACGTAATATTCTGCATCTTCGGTACGGCCTTTACAATCTCTTTCATTGAACTGCACTTAACCTGGAGAGGTAGTAATACAATTTTTTTCTCTGATCTATAAGATACTTTTACAAAAAGTAGAGGCAGAGAGGTAGTCATGTAACTATTAATCGAAATATTATATGAACTATATGGGCGTGTTAGTAAAATCACCAAGAAATTCCACTTATTAATTTTAAGTGTTATCTGTTTGATTCAGCATTCAGCTCACATAAAACCACGAGAAATATCGTTTTTATAAAAAAAAACAGTTTATGTCATTAGTGACCTGTGTAAAATCAAACATCTCATTTTGACACTAGAATAATTTGAGAAAAAAAGGCCTGTTTTAGTTTTTGAAAATGCAATAAGTGAAAACAATGTATTTTTAAAAGGTATTGTCAATTGTTATGAAACGATTTGTTATACAGAATTTATTAATCGCATAGTAAATCATGATACTAAAAAGAACACCTTGTTGGCTTGTGATACAATATTTTGCATTTTCTTATGACTTTGAAATAATTACTGCTTTTTCAGCACTGAGAATGAGTAAAATACATTATGTAATATATGAATCAGTATGATAAACTTTTTTCGAATATTCATTGTTAACTACAAGAAAATGGCAGATGTTTGGGTATTTACCTCAGAAGTATTCAGCACACGAAGGATAACAAAAATCATTTTTTTGGTAAGGTTTTTGTTTCATAGTTTCCTACAAATATTACTGATACCATAGTGAGATATATTAAGTACCTTAAAATATATGTAGATGTGGTCTGGTGAAGAAAGTGTGTGAATTAAAATTTAAAATGCTTGCACCAGCATAATCAGGTTTAGTTTGTAGTGTGGGAGTGAGCTCCACGTGGGACCCGAAGCACGGACCCCACGGGGGTGCCCGGCATGCGCCACATGCCAAGGCAGAGGTGGAGGCTAGTGTTCGGAAATCTGAAAATTCCAGCGCCGGCCGGGGATTGAACCCCGGCCCGGCTGGGGCGAATAGCCCCAGCCGAGGCGCTGGAACGTTCCAGACCCCCTTACCACTAGACCACCGGGGACCCCGGCTGTTTCTTGCTCCATAGTCCAGCTAGTGGTCGTAGAGCACTTCCTGTTGTCCTCCGTGTTTACACCGAGGCAGCAGTGGCGTGGTGTAACAGGAAGTGTTTACTTGCGTCCGCTGGATGTCCACTTAGTGTACGACTTATTTACCCGGCTGACGTTCGTGTCGCTATAATCTCCTTAGTTGCGTTACAATTATATGCAGGGAATGAAAATCTGCCTATGCAGTTGCACGCAGTCGCAACTCACTATTTGAACCTCTGTAATTCGATCGTGTTGTCAAGACCCATGTCAGAACTGTTTATTGAAGAAAGCTCATGTGTTCGGTACATTTCATAAACGGAAGCGACTGGGATAACAGACAGCCCGTAAACATTTTGTAATGAAGCGTCAGCCGGTACGTAATACTCGATATCTGGAGTTGTTTTATCGGTTATTAAGATAATCGTTTCACCCCTACACACTTAAAAAAATTCCCGTGTTTTCTCAATAAAGCATAAGCACAGTACATAAATCCCTCACGAAAATGACATCGGAGAAGTACAAGTGTTCGAGTTCCACAGAAAACAAGTGGGTCCATGAAGGTGTGGAACGGAGAGCAGAACTAAAATAAGATGTAACGTTTCGGGATTCCCTTATAGTCGCGTAGACACTCCAGAAGCAGGAAGATCCGTTTGATGACGTCTCTTGAGGAGCGAGGAAAAAATTCACTCTCAAATAACTACTGTACAAGATGCCTCACCGCCTCTTGAAGGGTGTCATGGGATTCTGCAGCCGTGGACTCGGCGACCCGTGAGCCAACGCGGTGTTTCTGACCACATACATTTTAGCTGCGGGT
Organism: Schistocerca gregaria; assembly: GCF_023897955.1. Taxonomy (NCBI): domain Eukaryota; kingdom Metazoa; phylum Arthropoda; class Insecta; order Orthoptera; family Acrididae; genus Schistocerca; species Schistocerca gregaria. The sequence goes on along the minus strand of NW_026061860.1, from coordinate 2,090,152 downwards.
TCTCCGACGTGCAAAGGAAGCCGCGACAATGGGGAGGCTCTGCGTGCCGTTTTGTAATAAGAACGCCTCTCCACATTTTATCGTAGGAATGATATAAATTTTAAACTTCTTAGATCCACCGAGTCATTATGTATTCTTAAAATATCTTTTAACTCTTTTTCAACACATATGTATCTTTTACCTCTTTCACTGAAGAAGCTGACCAACAGATTTTTTTTCAATTTCAGGTATTGGTTTTATTGCATTCTCCTTTAGCGTATTGATCAGAAATTGTAGGTTAAGATACCTTTGCCTTATTGAGTATCGTTTGCTATGCCAAACTTCGACAGCATTCATGGTCCTTTGCATCGAATTGATGACGGTAGATAGCTGACCGAAATCACTTTGAAATAAATTCTCTGAACGCAGATAACTTTGATACAGTAGTGTTAGGTATCGAGGTATTATCTAACGCAACTGAAGCCAACCTAAGAGTGAATTTATTTCGAAATAATTTCGGTCGACTGTCTGTCTTCACCAATTCCACATTTCAGGTTGTGTACTAGCATTTTCCATCTATTGACTGATTAAATAGTCTACGCCACTGAGCACTTGCTACGCTGTTACTCTCCATGCTTCATCAAGGCAGTCCGGTGGAAGATGGACTCTACAGCACACGTGCGGCAAGACAAACGAACTACTTCTTCATCCCTGCATTGCTCCACTAATCGCAGTTCTTGTATGTCTTCCACAGGCATTGCTTGAAATGAGAATTACAACTGGAAAATAAATGTCTCGGATAACACTGTTTTCATAGCTTAATTTGCAGTCATTTCGAAGTAAAGCAATGCAGTTTTAAATGACAACCAAGTTATGACATTTCTCGGTTGAGAAAAAATATTTCACAATTATTTTGACTTTCCTCTGGTAAAAAAGCTAGTCTTCCGTGCTTCAGGTATCAACAAGTTGTTTCGAACACCTCTGAAACGTCCGTCCATAAGAAGAGCTTTATTTTCAAACATTTTCTCCCCTTCTTCGTAACTGATCACCAGGATTCATTTGTCAGGAACAGGGTTATTATGTCTCCTTAAAAACTTCAGTCACTTTGAAAATATCTTCGTGCTGCCGAATCCCTGAACTACTGCCGTCTTTCTCACAATTCGTTATACTTGCGACGTAATCTAAACCTTTATCTCGCAAATCTTGAAATTGCTCTTTAAACCCTCCGAAAAAAGGCACTGTCTACTCACCGCAGACTGTTTCCCAGCAGTTATGCATTCGTTTCTCCATCTCCACATCTGTTTCGTCAGGTTGGGCGAGAAACTTACTGTTGAGCCGTGATTCTACCATTTACAATTTTTAAACTGCCGCTGCTCCTATTCCGTTCGGAGTTCCTGTACAGGCAATTCGTATAATTACCACATTTCCGGTGTTCCTGGCACCGCTTACCATCCTTTCCCCTTTCTGTTTCCTTTTCCTTTCCTTTCCTTTTTCTAACCACACGCTCCAGTCACATTAACGTGATAACCGCCTGTGTCCGACGCTAATGTGTAGGGTATGCGTAACGCGGAAACTCAGCCACTTATGTGACATCCAAAAGGACGTGATCATTGCCTTTCGGGCCACAGGTGGATGCATTTTCGAAACGGCAGAGTTCGTAAAATGTTGGCGTGTTGCCATATTTAAAGCACTCCGCGCATGGCGCTGTCGAGAGCCGACGCTGAGGCCGTTGTGGTGCCCCACGGTCCACAGAGGACAGGAGTTAAAGGAGACCGCAGGTGAATAACGTGCAACTGCTGAGCAACTGACCATGCACGTGAACCGAAGAGCCTACCGACAGTGTCTCCTCTAAGACCACTCAGCGAAAAATGCTATGTGTGGGTCTCCACAGCAGACTCCTGGTCCACACACCTATGCTGACTGCTGTTCGCCCGCGACGAAGGCTGGAATTTTCACGCCAGTTCTGCGACTGGGTGTCCACTGAACGGTGACCTGCGGGCTTTCCAAGTGACAGACAGACGTTGGCGTGTAGGGCGCGATTCACCTGAAAGTGAACACCCTGCAACAGTCGGCGGCAGGGTTAGGACAGGAGGAAGGATCGTTACGATCTCACAAACGTTATCGTGACACTCCCGTCGTTCTGGAAGGCACAGTGGATGAGCAGAAATATCGGTCGGAACCGTTGCCACACCTACATCGAGTCTTTTTTCCCTCGGAATCTACCAGCAGAACAACTAAATCTGTGACACAGCTTGCAGTGTGAAAAGCACCAGGATGAGTTTGCTGTACTCCACCGACCACCAGGCTTCCCGGGCTTAACGGAATCGAGAATATGTGGGACCACCTCGATGAAGCTCTTCGTATCCTGGGTCCTCAACCGAAAAACGTAGCGCAGCTAACTAAGGCACCGGCGTCGGCATGGCTCAGTACCTCACTGACTCCTGCGCGTTTCTCAGTTGTCCGCACTTCCCGTTAATCGTATCCCCCTACAGTGACTCAATGACGACACTCTCCCGTACACGACAGCATCATCAACAGCCGCAGACTGCTGTTCACTCTGCCTGTCACCTCATTTATGTCTATACAGTATAACAGCTGTCTGTTACACTTCCTGGGACACTCCTGACGATGCCCTTGTGTCTGATCAACGCTCGCTGTCGAGAACGTACTGGTATCTGTTGTAGACTTTAAGCCGCTCTCATATCTGGGAACCGACTCCGTATGCTTATACGAGGCCTTTGGTTAACAGTGTGCCGTGGAGCACCGTGCCAAAGGCTTTTCTCAGATATAGGAGAGTGCAATGTGCTTAGGACCCTTCATCCGTGGTTCGCAGTATATAATGTGCGAAAAGGGCAAGCTGCGTTTCACACGAGCTTTCTAAAACCGTGCTGATTTCTGGACGTAAGCTTTTCGGTGTCTAGGAAATTTATTATAATCATATTCAGAATACGTTCTAGGATTCTGCAGAAAATCGATGTCTGTAATTTTGCACATCCTTTCTTTTACTCTTCTTGTACACGAGTGTCACCTGCGATTTTTTAAACTGCCTTAGGTTGGACCCATTACAGGTGTAATATTCAGAAGGCAAATGTATATTGATCTCGTTATATACGGCTGCAACTTGCGCTTTTGCCAGTCCTTTGCGAAATACTGCTGGGCAAGAGAAAGGCGATAAATGCGAATGAAGTAAGTAAAACTGAAATTGTTTTAACTTCTTCGCTGTCGCCGAATCCTTTCCAAGCGATGCGTCCTTGAGCGGGTCAAACAGGTAGCAATAAATGCTCTACAAGTGAGGTTGACTTTTGAAGTTTTTCTTACCAGTCAAGTACAATGCAGACAGCTTCCATTCTCCTTAATATCAGCAATATGAAAATGAAAATTCACGAAAGTCAAATCTGGACTGTAGCGATAATGACGCAGAGTCTCCCAACCCATTACTGTTTCTTTTCCCTTCCAGTGGTTTCTTGGATCAGCTGCGCTATGTTTGGGCGAGCGTTGTTGTGTAATAGTATCACGTCTTTTCTTTGACATTGGCGACCCTTTCCTCTCGTTTTCGGCTTTACTTTGCTCATCACTATGTGTGAGTGGTCAGCGCTGCATCCTGTACGCTGATCTTCCAAATAATCACCAAAATACAACTACTTTGGCATCCAAATGATGGCCAGCATCACTTTCCTCGCTGATGCTCGAGTTTGAATTCCTTTCGGACAGGTGAACTAGTGTGCTTCCATTTCACTCCTTGTCTTTTCGAGTCGGGTTCCCCATTTTGAACGAAAGTTTAATCACACGTTAAAATCTCGTTCGAAAAAGGTTCACCTTCACGTTCATAGCACTCTTTGTTTCCTTGTGTTGTGTGAATTCTCTCGGGACCCACGTTGGACTTGTTTCGCTGTACTTGAGCATGTCAATGACGACGTTATGGACTGTGCCACTACCTGTTGCAGCTGTTTTGCTATTCAGTTCTACTGCAACACGTCGGCCATCAGGAGTAATGTCTTCAGAGCCGGCTTTAAGCGAAGGAGGAGACAGTTCAATTGGCCGGCCACGGTGTTTTTTTATTAGTCACTGAAGTTGGATTGTTTTTGAACTGTCCTACGTATTTATCAAAAATTTCCGTCTTTCGCACAGCTTCGACCATACTGAAAAAACGTTAGAGAAAATATTTCGGCCGTTTTCTGCCTTCTGAAAGGGAAAACGCATCGTTGAACGTTGCTCAGTTAATGTGGAAACTTCAACCAGACACGCCATTCTCAATTGCAACATTAAGGTTATAAATAAAACAATTATTTTTTGTCAGCCGCTCTTAGCTCATCACAGTCATGCCATCCTAAAGTCATGAAACTACAAAAATTCTTCCTACGGACTATTCGAGTTCATTAATTTGCTTTGCAGGGGAAACTCACGAAGGAGTATGCGCTTAGTATTTAGTCGGTCATTTCTAGTTGATGAGAAAGTTAAAACAAACAAGTAGCAAACCATTGCTCATTTATTTAGGAACAACATTTATCAGATACAGCTGAGTAACGTTTAACCCAAACCTTAAATGTCATATATATGACACTGCTCGTAGCTGCATCATCTGGCAAGAGTACGCACTAACACCAATGACAAGAAAATGCACCATGACCTTCGTAAACTGTGCATTCTTCATGCCACTGTTGGGAGCAGACATCACACTCAATACAGTCTTCCGTGACAGACTCGTTTTAGTCTTCACCACACCTTGGGCAGTTCAAAACATGAAGTTGGAATAATAGACAATTGTGAAGGTGATTCGATAAACCCTATGCCTGGCACTTAGATATGATTTGCACAATATCCATGTGGGTGTAGATCCCTGCTTGGATTGTGCCCTGGTTGTTGCTGAAGATTATGGAGCAGTTTAATCCAGATTAGCCACAGAGATTCTACGTTGTTCGTTACTGATATTTTGTCCCTCCTTGGTTTAGCTTGTTTTCCTAACAATGCATTTTTGTACGTAGACTCAAACAGAATTCCGGATGTTTTTGCAGCTTTCTTTAGATGTTCGAAAACCTAAAATTGTGCAGTTCACAAAACGAAAAATCATAGTATCCTATGACTACAGCATCAATAACTCTCATTTTCAATCGGTCAGCTCACACAAATACCTCGGTGTAACACATTGTAAGGATACGGAATGGAAGCAGGACTGAATAAAACTCATACGATTTCTACACCTGGATAAGCGTTCGACAATGTAAAATGGTGCAAGATCGAAGTTGTGAAGAAAATAGCTCTAGGCAGAGACAGGTATATATTAGTACAAGACCCAAGAGGAAATAAGAGTGGAAGACCAAGAACGAAGTGCAAGGATTAAAAAGAGAGTAAGACTTTGATATAGTTATTCGCCTATACTGTTCAATGTTTGTATCAAAGAAGCAATGAAGAAAATAAGAGAGAGGTTCAAGATTCGCACTGAAATACGGGTTGAAAGGATATCAGTGACAATGTTTGCTGATAATATTATCGTTGTCAGTGAAAGTGAATTACTACAGGATCTGATGAATGAAATATACAATATAATGAGTGTAGAATTAGGGGTCAGAGTAAATCAAAGACAATAGTGATGAGATGAAGCATAAACGGGAAAAGCGAGAGTCTTAACATTGGTGATAACGAAGTAAGAAATGGAACCATCACATCGTGTCAGTCAAAGATAAAGGTGCTGGCGAACTGTAATTTATTGTTAGAATTAAAGAGAAATATAATCAGTGCACAAAGATGATCTTTTTTGAACTATTGGTGCGACCCATACTCTAATATTGCTCCATGGTGTGGGACCTGTCCCATATACGAGTTTTTCTTCTTATCATCCCTTCTCCACTGGAAATATTTGTTTGTGAACTTTTAATTATCTTCATGTATCAATTCCGATTTAATGTCTCCTGTTTTTATTACCCTCTATTTTCGTCTACGTTACTGCGTACATTATATCGATTTCTCACTTTGCTTGAATTTTATTTTACTTAGAAAACATTCTCTCATTTATGTCCTCATCTACACTATAATTTCCATAGTGCACAAAGATTTTATGTTATGTTTTAAATATTTGTATGTCGATTACCATGCAAAAAAAGGCACGTCTCCCAAAGAAAAACGTTTTTCACATTAATGCACAGTCAATATAAATAGATTATTTCGTCTTTTGTTTTTTAATTAATTTATCGGAGTTTTGAAGTAATTCAATAGTCAAACAGATAGGTATAATAAATTACACATTCACAAAAATTCCGATTGGAAGAAAAATTAAACAAATGGAAAAGTTCATACGGTGACTAAAACGATGTGACAAAAGAATAGAACGAAAGAAATTACATTTAAACCAATAAATAGAGTACAAATAAACATCAAAGTCATTTCGATAAAGATATTAAAAAAAATTACAGCACCTGACGATGCATGGTTAAGCTTCTATCGTAACCATTATGACACGTAACCAGACTGTGGAATACGACTTCCTTCACGCTATGTAGCATCAGGCAAAATTTTGAAATCTTTTCCGTCAGTTACTTTCAATCCGAGGGCCACCTGGATGCAGGGATCTTAAGTTGCACTACGGCTTATTTGGATTCAAAAAGTCGATCCCACCGCTGGGGGCTCTCCTTGTTAGTTTTAAAAGTAACAAACGGCACATTTTGAAATAACAGTAATATCGCAGTCCTTTAGCGCCGGACCCTGCAAACTTGAAAGACAACTCCAGCAAAGGCAAAGAAAATTTTACTGTAGCAAGTAAATTACTGTAGGCAACTGAACAACAACGAAATAATAACAATAATAGGTTCGCAGGAGAGCTTCTGTAAAGTTTGCAAGGTAGGAGACAAGGCACTGGTAAAGCTGTGAGGACAGGGCGTGAGTCGTGCTGGGGTGGCTCAGTTGGTAGAGCACTTGCCCGCGAAAGGTAAGGGTCCCGAGTTCGAGTCTCGGTGCGGCACCCATTTTCAATCTGCCAGGAAGTTTCAATAATAATAATAATAATAATAGATCCAGTCATATTAATATGACCAACTCCTATTTTCGAGGTCAACGTGTAATAACCCATAGACTCCAGGAGATAGCATTAGTAGGTGATGAATGGGGGTGGGGGGAGGAGGCTGGAAACAGTGAAGTCGTTGTCATAATGCGTAAAAGGGGCGATTTATGTGACGTCCAACAGGGCATAATCGTTGGCTTTCTTCCCAAGGGTGGAAGCATTAGCGAAACGGCAAAATCTGTAATCTTTTCACATGCCACTGTATGTAAAGTAAACCGTGAGGGGCAAAATCTCGGTATTCTAATCCGGCTCCAAGGCAAGTGTGTTGGACTATGGGCAGTAGGCGACACAGGTGAACGATAGCTGCAGATGTGTGTGCTGGCGAGAAGACGTGCAACTTTTGTGCAGCTGACAGCTCAGGCCAACCGAGGGCTGCCACCAATGTTTCCTCAATAACTTATGGGCTTCTGCAGTGGGCACCTGGTCCCTGCACCCACGCTGACTGCTCTTCATTGGCGTTGAAAGCTTGCATTTGCACGCCGGTACCACAACTGAAAGTCCACTGAGTGCTACAGGTGGCCTCTCCATATTCATCACATTTTGTGCTCCATCGGACAGATTGAAAGCAAACGCCCTACAACCCTGAGGGAGTGTTATGGTGTGGGCAATGTTTTCGTGGCACTCCCTGGGTGATCTCGTTGTTCTGAAAGGCACAATGGATCAACCCTAGTACGCACCTATCCTTGGGAACCATATACACACCTAGATGCACGTGTAACATAGCTCGCAGTGTATGTGCGTGGTTCTGAAAGCTCTAGGATGAATTTACCGTACTGCCCTCACCACCAAATTTTCCGCCTTTAAACCCAATCGAGAATCTGAAAGGTCACCTCGATCGAGTAGTTTGTGCCACGGATCCTCAATCGATAGAATTCTATCGCAGCATGACAAGTACTGGGGTAGGAATGGCTTCTTATGACTGTCGTTACATCATTGACTCTATTCCTGTGCGTCTCGTGCTGCAGAAGGTGTTTATTGCGTATTTTAACACGTGGTCAGATTACTGCGACTGGACAGTGTAATAATAATAAATTTCGCGTATTTCAGTGCCCTCGTTTAAGTCTTTCAATTGGACGGCACTTTGAAGACATGCTTATCATTAACGTACTCCAGTTGTCCAACCGGGGAAAGGGAATCGGCAGTTTAACGTGGAATCCGCACCACATGTTGTTTCTACCGACTCCTCATATCATTGAGAGGTGAAGGCTGTATTAAAAGCAGACAGAAAAATTTATTTGTTCATCTGGGATTCGATCCCGAGATTCTCGATTTGCAGGCACGCGCTGTGCCGGTAGATCACCAGGTCCAACAGTTACGAGACGGTAATCGAACTGTATTGGCAGAGTATTTCGTCATATTTTGCATCAAGTAAATGTGCTGTGGTGCAAGCCAAAGTACATTCACGCTAAGGGCATCAGTTCCGATCCCAGAAAAATGTGCAGCCAGAGCAGTATTGTAAGTAAAAATCAAACCTTCCATTTTTCTTACCGAATTGCTATACATCTAGAAAACAAACCAAAATTGTGAAAACATTTCATACAAGATTACTGACAAATTTTTATGAGTAAAAATAAACGGGTATGGTAATTACATGGAGGTGAATGAAAAGTAGTGGCAGTTTGGCTATAATTCATGTCAGTCTTCATTGACTAAAATTCACTTTATCACATTTCCGTCTCGCGTCTCGATCACTTTCCACACCCACATGAAAGATGTCATACACTGTCAGTGCATCCATCTGTGATGATGTCTCGCTAGGACCGCCATATGGTGTCTTATCATTTGCTGTAAGACGTGCCACGAAATACTTCGTTCATTTGGGTGATCAGGCCATAATTGGGGGGACTCTACCGGATGAATACGGTGGATGTCCCAGTATGTCCCGCTGCCACGTATGCGGTGCTCCTGCACAGGGCTCGTCGTTTGGCGTCGTGTAAGTTGGTAGAATGCAGCGCTGGAAGGAAAGATTGTTGCGCGCTCCGACCACGTGCCCTTCCAGTCTGGACCCAAGCACGTTTTTCGTGTTTCCCGAACATACTATTAAGGCACTCGAGCTAGCCTCTCCAACTCTGAGAGAGTACACACTGCAACTGACCCAAACAGGACTTGTGCTGCTGACTTTACTACTTCAGCCCACCATCTGTCAGCAACAGAAAGTGTGCGTACCGAATGACTCACATCCGTCATGTTATGGCATTGTGCTACCACTTTTTATCCAACACATGCAAAGACGCATGTGTGACTACTTGTTGTCTCCCATCTTGGTAGTGGCCTAATTATTGGGAGGTTTTGAAGTGCATTATCTATACCTGGTGTATCAAAAACAATCATCCGACCTGGGCCGTCTATATTTCTGGAACTAAGAAACATATACAATGAATACAATGAATTTTGTCCTTTGATGTACGAAAACTAAAAAAGTTATTTTCATCCTTTTCATTGGTGTTCAATATGCATCGTTGAGATGCACTGAACATGTCAATGCGGTGTTCAAATTGTACCAACACTGCAGCAAGCATGTCTGGAGTTACAATTTCCACAGGTGCTGTTACGCGATGTCTCAGTTCATTTATTGCTGTTGGTAATGTAGGTACATAAAGAGTCTCTTACAAAACCATACATATATAATCACATATAGTCGGGTGCGGTGACCTTGGAGTCTAGTAGTCTAAGGGTGAGTGATTTAGTCCAGTGTGAACGATCCATCGTTCAGCAATCGTTTGATTTAGAAATTCCCACACTTCCAGATGCCACTGTCGCGGTGCCCCATCGCATTGGAAAATGAAGTCGTTCGAATCAAACTGTGGGAAGAGAAAGTTTTCAGGCATATCGAGATATATGCTTACTGTAACAGTGTTTCCGGCAAAGAAATATGAATCATACACATTTTCCCTCTAAACTGTACAAAATACATTAAATTTAGGAGAGTCTATTTTATGTTGTACACCTTCATGTGGTTGTCCCGTACCTCATATTGTCACATTATGACAGTTCACCTCTCTGTGTAAATGGAGTGTTGCCTCGTCACTAAACACTAACTGTGGGAGAAAACGGCCATCCTCCACCTTGACAAGAGTGAAATTATGGAACTTCACACGATGTTATCGCCCTCACGAACAGCTCGCATTAGCTGAATTTAACATTATTTGATGCATAAACGTCGACACAGAGACGCCAGACGGACATCGGGGACGTGCTGAGCTGTCGAGCTGCACGGCGAACGGTTTTCTGCGGACCCCTCGTGAAACTGTGGCGGATGCGTTTGACGTCTGTGTCAGGCATTCGGGGACGGCCCGGCGATTCGCCTTTCCGCAAACTTTCTCTTTTTCTTAATCGTTGATGCCATCATCTAATGCTCTGTGCTGTAGGAGGATCATCATCGTACCTTGTACGAAAGTCACGTCGAACACTTATTACTGCCCACACTGCGCAAAACGCAGAACACAAAACGCTTCCTGTCGCCGCGACACCATTTTTACTAGGACTGAAATGGTCGGACAGTGCTGCTGCCAAGCGGTAACCATGTAAAGCCGTAGGGTTTGCTCTTTCCAGCAGTACGCTATTCACGCACATATGTCGAATAACATAAGTTACTTTTTTTAAAAAAATCGGTTGATCCTTTTTGATACACCCTGCATATTTACACTCTAAACAGTACCACCAATAAATTATCCCAGTATGAAGGAAATCGTTAGATGTGATGTACGTGTAAAGGCAAACAAATGATAACAATTGCTATTAAATTGGGTGACTCATTCAGGAGAAAGTCATAACGCGTTGGTCCACCTCTGGCCCTTAAGGAAGCAGCTATTCGACTTGATCTTCATTGATAAAGTTGGTGGATGTCCTCCTGACGGATGTCGTACCATATTCAGTTCAATTGATTTGTTACATCGTCAAAATCTCGACCTGGTGGCAAGGAGAATCTCATATAGCTCCAAAATTGGGGAGAGAGGTGGAGATCTTGTTGGCCAGTGTATTGTCACGTACGTACATACAGATGAAACTCTCAACATGTGTGATGCATAAAATATCGTCTACATTGAAAGCGTTCCCAGCAGAGGTTAACCCCTCGTAATGGCAAAAGGTGGTCATACCGCATATTGAAGTCCACTACCAGGTGTCTGGATACTTTTGATCGGATAGTGTATTTCAGAATGTTAGCAGTGGCCAGAATTTGGGACATTCGGCTTTGAGCTTAAAGCTGGTGCGAGGCGGTTCAAGATACCTCTAAAAATAGTCACATCTGGCAGCATTAGAGTGAAAAGTCCATCAAAGAAGCCGTGTTGCGCTCTCTACCTACAGTTGTTCTCGTGGGCGTCAGAGCCCCCGTACGCAAGACGCCCCCTGGGTTTTATACTGCGGACACGGTAGTCGCGCCTGATGAGCTCTCAGAAATTATGAAATGTATTCGAAATTTCTATTATGGTGGAACAACAACTGTACAATATACCGGAAACATGCACGATGTTCCGAAATTCCCGTTACAAACTCCTAGTGTAGATGGGGAATGAGTACACAATACTCGTATTCTGAATTGGAACCCATCTCCTGTAACGCACCGTTTCCTCGCTACAGCCGTCGGAAAACATGTTAGTAACGCGACCACTTGTACAAGTAAGTCATTAGCTGTGACCCAGTACATCGATAGTTCCACAATTCCACTCATTGAAAGGAAACTTGATAAGTTTTTAGAAACACTCTTCTTTACAATACGGCCTTTTGAAACTTAGGTGCGCTGCGTCTCTTTGTAGCACTGCAGTCACCCGTGCTGACGGTGAACGCACCATTATCTCAAAGTCGTTGCGCAGTTGTGGCGAAAAGCGTATGCCGTGAAGTTGGACGCTGCTGAGAACGAGCTTGATAAAGGCGACGAACTTCGCCATACAGTAGGATCATATCGGTGTATTCGGCAAAAGTGCACTCCGCAATATTGCTCTAATACTGACAGACACTTGAGAGACGCACGATCCTTGTCAGAGTGGCAGGGCTGACGGTGAATGACATCCGACGTAAGCATCTTCCCCTACCCCTTCCGCCATCCCACGATGGCTACCCTGTTGCATACCCACCTAGCAAACATGTATTCAAACGGCTGTAGCACGGAAAGTATACGTTTCCGTACGGGGTTCAAATTAAAAATATTGTCGCTTAGTTCCCTCTAAAAGTGCTAGAATTTCGGAAAACTCTGTATCTGTCCAGTAAACTGTACAGCTGGTGTCGTACCACATTCGAAATATCCGATTATGTTTCAGGATTTGTGTGTTATGGCATTTTGCAGAAACATTACTGAATTTTGCTGTATATTGTTATCATTAAAGTGAACTACCGTTTCTGTCTCCATACCATAAATCATAAGTACCATTTATATCGTTTCAAGCACTATTCAGCTGCTAGGTTTTAGGAAAAAATAATTGTATCATTCTCAAAATATCGGACAGAAGCGATATAGTTCCTACAAAGAACGCTAGCGAAGATGAACAAGTGCTCATGGTTCCTGATGTATGCATGTAACAGCCTATGTGTACTGCACATTGTTTTCTTCTCTCGTTCCGTACCACCACACCTGAAAGTTTCCTGTCCTACATCTTAGCAACAACGATAACGGTACATACTGAGGTAACAGAAAGGTTCTCTCTTATAATTTTCCGGTACAAGGACATAATCTCAAATTTATGCATTTCTCCATCTTCATCATCTTAGAAAGGTTGTAACATCTTCGTGGGATCCCTCTATTTTTGTAGGCACCGGTATCTGTAACTTTGACGCTCTGTAGCGTCGCTGGCTGACGTTTTCAGAAGTAGATTCCTATGTAAAACTTCATCAGTTACGTCCCCTGAACAGCCCTGAGTAGTGTGAAGCATGATTTGTGAAACACCCTGTATAAAGAATGAATAACATCAGGGAATGGACTAGAATCCTGTCTCACACACTTGTCACGTATTTCCTTTCTTTCATGTCCTTCAACTCGTACAGCTGCTGTCTCGTTTCTGGTGGAGTTCTAAGTAATGCTTCGCTCGCTATATTTTATTCCTGGTTGCATCTTAAATTCAAACTGTATATTCTGGTCAACATCGTCAAAAGTTTTTTCTGTATCAAAAGATGTTATAAATATGGGTGCTGTTCCCTCCAAATTAATGTTCCTCTAAATCAGCTTCTGTAAGGTGCTCCATTCCTCTGCAAATAGTTTGTATCAGTATTTTCAACTAGGAGTTATCATAGTGGTGGTTTGAAAATATTCGCACTGACCACGAGTTGCCTTATTTGGTATTGGTGCTGTTACGCTTCTCGTTTAGTGTGAGGATTTAGCGGGTAGTTCAGCCGGCGTACTCGTTCAGGAATGAAGCAGCAAATCCCAGCAGAGTGAGTCGTCGCCAGCTCCGCTAGAGTCCACTGGTAGCGAAGCCCTGCGCTACAGACAACTGACTGTGTGAGGGACCAGTAGCGACACCTAGCAGCGATGTGGTGAAAAGGAAATAGTATTGCTAAAAGTTTTATCCACGATTTTTAGCATTTAGAATGGAGATATGGCACGGAATTTAATAGAAAAAGAAAACAGCTATAGTAGCAGTCTCTCTCTCGCAATGCAACAATAGTACAACAACAATAGACCAACTGAATCTGTAGAGGTAATAATAAAATTTATTTTCTGACCTGCAAGATACTTTCATATAAAGCTGAGCCTGAGAGGATGTCAGCTAACTACCGTCAGAAATATAATATGAAACATGTAGACCTGTCAGTAAAATCGTCAAGAAATTCGTTTTTTAAATGTTAAATGTTATCTGTTTAATTTAACATTCAGCTCACATAAAACCAGGATAATTATCCTCTTTCATACAAAGAAAGAGAGTACCTCATTAGTGACCTGTGTCATATCATAATCTCATTTTGACTCTTGAATAATTAAAAAAAAAATTTGATATAATATTTTGCATTTCTTTTGACATTGAAACAATTTATCCTGTTCCTGCACTGAGAATGTACTAAGTAAATATGTAATATATGTATCAGTATTATAGCCAAATTTATTTTTCTAATTACTGATTATTAAATACCAAAACAGCTTACAATTTCTTGTAGTTATCTTAGCAGCATTTAGAACAAAAACGAAAATAAAACGTATTAGTTTTTTTAGTAAGGATATTATTTCATTGTTGTAATCCTTAAAATTTAAAATAAGTGATTGCAGCAGCATAATGAGGTATATTTTGTAGTGAGGGAGTGAGCTCCACGTGGGATCCGAAGCACGGACCCCACGGGGGTGCCCGGCATGCGCCACATGCCAGGGCAGAGGTGGAGGCTAGTGTTCGGAAATCTGAAAATTCCAGCGCCGGCCGGGGATTGAACCCCGGCCCGGCTGGGGCGAATAGCACAAGCCGAGGCGCTGGAACGTTCCAGACCCCCTTACCACTAGACCACCGGGGACCCCGGCCGTTTCCTGCTCTGAACTCGGTCTGGTAGTCCTGTCACACTTCCTGTTGTCGGCTGTGTTTACATCGGACGCTGAGTGGCATAGTGTAGCCGGCAACATTAGAACGCTGTGAGGGGGAAGTGTTTACCTCCGACTAGTAGCTGTCCCCCCTACCCAGGTGAAGTAGCTTTACAGTTACCAAAGACATTTGAAATCAGCCTTTGCGACTGTATGCAGTCGACGGTTGTTAATCGTTTGTTTCAACCTGTTCCCAAATGCCTCGAGAAAACCGAAGCACCTTCTTCACTAATCGAGGCGACTGTCATATGAAAACGACCCGCAGACATTCTATAATTACAAGTCAACGCCTAGCTTACACCAGATAATTCTGTCTGTTTCATCAGTTGTTTTAACAGTGCACGAAATACCACAGCATATTATTAATCCGTTGCAAATAAATTTCTGTGTGTGCAGTTCAGGTCTGCGCCGTAGATTTTTCGTGAAAACGTCGGGATAAAATCGTAACATGTGTTTCATATTAATATGAAATTTAGTTAACAATATCTTTATTACAGTGGTCACACTCACAATTTTGGACTTTTCAGTGGCTGGGGTACGATATAGCCTTTGAGTACGTTATCGCGTTGCGCAATTTCTTCCTTTTTTTCCGACTCTGAGGGAGCTGTCGCCTTCTCTCAGCGCTGCCCTTTTTAGGCTTTTCTCGCGTTTTCTGTAATTTAGAGCATATTTACAAGTCCTGAGACGAACTCTTCCTGTGTGTCGTAGGTTTAAACTCAATATATAGATTTTCGTTTATATTCCAGCGAATATTTTTATTTTCCATTCCTCCTAGCGGCGCTCCCTAAGCTGTTCATCGCAATGACACACGAATGAGAATCCTAGCTTACAGCTACACCAGTTTACAACTTTTCACAAAGATGATTCCTAACAATGACCCGCATATGCCAACACAGGCAATAAGCGACAACCACGTGGACTTAACCTTTGTTTGCGCACTGTCGGTCTCGTAATTAATAGTGATTCAAATCTGACGCCATTTTGTCATATAAGAAACTCCGACCAAGGAGAAACTAGACGTTTTCACGTCAGAATACCTTCCAGGAAGTTTTCGACTTTCGTAAAACAGAAACGAGTTTCGACGCTGTGGAATGCTTCGAGAAGTAGTAGGTGACGAATTGTTTCGGGATTTTACTATCCATGCTGCAAACGATCATCGAGCAGAAAGATAATGTTGCTGATAATTGTTAAAAGGCGGGAGCAAGCAGACCGGCGAGGCGAGTTCCCGCCTCTTGCTGAAAGCTTATGGAATTGGCTTACTCAGTGCAGGGTAGCAAGGGTATTTGTCGGAGGTTATAGCTTAACGGAACGCTACATCATTAACGGTTAGTCTGGGAACCGAAGTCTCAGATACAAATAAGAAGTGACACGCTAAATCCAAAGGCATAAGGTGGTTTATAAGAAATTTAGTTCACAAAATGCATCCATTCGTAACAGTTTGTTCAGTATTGAAAAATGAATGAAGCTGAATTTATGTATTTTTGAAGATTTGTGCGTGCCTTCCGTTTCAAATACAAAAGGAAATAACATGTAAGAAAACTGGGAATACAATAGAAAAAAAGTCGAAATTTTATTTCGATTTTTCCTGATTCCATCTGGTCTAAAGGCGAGTTAAATAGAATTCATTATTCTAACTTTTTCTTACATCCTTCGAATTGTGCAGACTCGATTGTACCTGGCCCTTGGGCTTCGAATTTTCTAGAGTCTGCATTAATGTCTGGAAAGTAAAAATAAATCTCCTCGTGCTACTATCCACTTTTCAGCGGATGCTGATTTGGTTGCCCTTCTTAGTAGATCAATATGATTCTAGAGTCCTAATCCACGTACGCAACGCTGTTACGGTATAAACGTACGTTTGTTTTTACCAAAGTTGCGTAAGAATGCGCTTTTGCTATGCATCCCCACTCCTTAAATCCGCCATCAGGCAAAAGAAAGTGAATACCCTTTCCTTTGTTTTTCACCCTTCATCGATGACAAGTGATAATGACTTGGCAGCAGAGACCTGTTTAGCTTGAGTGAGTGCTTAAACGAAAGGCATGGACGAATAAAAATACAAAACAGATATATAGGTAACGTCACGTAACCATGAAGAAAAGCAGACTTGGTTTATTTTACCATATCAGTTAATTCTTTTAAAACATCGTAAGTAGAATTAACAATTTCGGTCGCTTTCTACATCTAGGAACGTTCTTTATAATAGATAAGTCTCTGATATTCGCTTACAGCATTGTTGTGTCTTTTCCCCTTGCATTTGTGAATTGTCTTCTCAGACTGCAGATTTCTGAGCAGCACTGGTGCCATTAGCCTAAATTTATGTTGGTCTACAGCGCTGAGGTTGATCCCTCACCTGTGGTCGACTGAGAGATCATTCTAAAGCCTGGCAGGCAGCCAACGACTTTGCGAGGGGCCGATCGTAGGGCCTCCAGAGGAAGCTTCTTGGAACGCAAATTCTGGGCGTTCACAGAAGGTGAGTTTGCTGGTAGTTCGGAACTCCAATAATAGGCGAGTAATTGGGCCCCCTTAATAACATGGCTGCCAACGAGGGGAAGGACGGCAGTGTGCACAAGGTGGGGGAGTCATTCCTGATTTGTAAAGAGTGTTCCGGATGCCATGAAGAGTACAGGGCGCAGCCAACAGCAGGTGGTGGCTCCAGTCGGTGCCAATGGCGTGTGTCGCTTTGGATTGGAGGAGATTCTCTCTGGTTTTGTTTAGCGGATATGGTTAAGCGAGTTTAAGGCGGAGCTCATAATCTGCACCATCATCGACAGAACCGACTGTGGTCCTTCGGTGCAGAGCCGAGTGAAAGGTATGAATCATAGGCTTGGGTGGTTATCTTACTGTGTAGGCCTCAGAGTCCTTGACTTGTGCCGTAGGGTAGTGGGTTTCTGGATTCCGCTTAATAGGTCAGGAGTCCACTACACGGGTAGTGGGGGCGGCTGGGGTGCATTTTTAGGTTAGAGGGTCTCAGGAAAACATAGAAATGGCGTCTGTCTAAAAGGGGGCAGGTAACACACAATAAGGTGGTTGTAGAAACGATCGGTGTTGTAAATTATCGTAGCTGTGTTGGGAAAGAACCAGAGCTCCAGGCCCTAATAGAAAGCACTGAAGCTCAAACAGTTATAGGTACGGAAACCTGGCTAAAGCCGGAAATATGTTAAGCCGAAATTTTTTCAAACGACCTAACAACGTTCAGAAGGGATAGATTAAACATAGTTGGTGCTGGAGTATTTATTGCTGTCAGAAGTAGTTTACCTTGTAGTGAAATTGAAGTAGATAGTTCCTGCGAAATAGTTTGGGTAGAGGCTGTACTTGTCAATCGGACTAAACTGGATCGTTTTACCGACCCCCGAGTGAGAGGATATAGTTGCTGAACAGTTCAAAGAAAACGTGAGTCTCATTTCAAAAGGTACCCCACTCACACAATTATAGTCGGTGTTGATTTCGATCTATCCTCGATATGCTGGAAAATTTATACCTTTAAAGGCGGCGGTACGCATAAAACGTCAGCCGAAATTGTAATGAATGCTTCCTAAAAAAAATTATTTTGAACAATTATTTCGTGAGCCCACTCGAAGCATAAATGATTGCGAAGGCGTACTTGACCTCTTAGCAGCAAATATTCCTGGATGAATAGGTAGTATCATGACGAATACAGGGATTGGCGACCACAAGGCAGTTGCTGCTACACTGAATACTGTAACACCTACAACCATCAAAAAGAAACTCAAAGCACATCTATTTTAAAAAAGCTAATAATGCTCTTAACGATTTTTAAGGAAACAGCCCCCACTCCTTCCGATCTGATCATGTAAACGTAGAAAAGATGTGGAATGATTTCAGAGAAATAGTATCGATTGCAATTGAGAGATATATATACCACATAGATTAATAAGTGATGGTACTGATCCCCCATGGACAAAACGGGTGAAATCGCTGTTGCAGAAGTAACGAAAATGCATGCCAAATCTAAAAGAATCCAAAATCCGCAAGACTGGCAATGTTTTGCAGAAGTTCTAAATATAGCGGTTACTACAGTGCGAGATGCTCTTGATAATTTCCGCAAAAAAACTCTGTTTCGAAATCTGGCGAAAAACCCAAAGAGATTCTGGTCATGCATAGAGTACACCAGTGTCAAGACGCAATCAGTACCTTCACTGGGCGAAAGTAACAGTGGAGTCACTGATGACAGTGCCACCAAAGTAGAGTTAAGAAACGTGGTTTTCCGAAACTCCTTCAGCAAAGAATACGAAGTAAGCATTCCCGAAGCCCAGTCAACAGAAAGTGCCAAAATGAGAAGCAGATATCCTCGGTGTAGCAAAGCAGCTTAAATCACTTATTAAAGGCAAGGTTTCCGTTCCAGATTGTATACCAGTCAAGTTCCTCTGAGTGTGCTGATACAATAGCTCCATGTTTAGTAATTATATACAACCGCTCACAGAAAGATCCGTACCTAAAGACTGGAAAATTGCTCAGGTCACACCAATTTCTTAAAGTACTGCCTTTTGTGATGTTTAACAAAACTGTTGGCAAGCGTACTTGTTATACAAATGGGCACGGCAAAGGCTTAAGGTCGTAAAAAAAATTTCAGCGTTAAACTGGAAATAGTTGTAGGAGAGTATCAGAAGTAATAACCTAATGACATCTTTAATTTCTTGTACATTAGGTTTTTGTGTTGGAGAAGATTCTCATCAGTAATTTTAATAGTCTCATAAATGTGAATGTTAGCAAGTAAATTAACTACGTTAAAGGATACGGAATTACCATCATCAGAAATGGAAAAGTTTTTAATTTTAGCTGTTAGTTAAAGGGAATTTTTGACAGTGTAGTTTTCTTCAAAAACGTAATATTCTTTAAATGGTGTATCTAATTTTTTGCCGATTTCGTAGAAGCGCCGTCTGTATAGTTAACACTGTGGACAGGAAGCGAAGGCGGCGTGCAGTAGGAGTCGATGCTGGGCACCAATTGTCGGCTACGACGGGACTGCCCGGGAGGCACACTTACACTCCAGTGGCCGCACGAGTCACGGTGGATGCAGCGAAAGGTCCGCAGCAGCAGTGATACTGTCGCGGTTGTGTGCACCACCTGTTCTAGTGTCTCGTGTGCACGAAGGACCTCTGCAGACCGAGTTGCAACTTTCTTAGCTCGCTGGACTGTGCAGTTGCTGATTTACAGGGGCTGTGCTCGATGCAGCCCGCCTGGCAGTCGTGTGTTGCAGCGTGGCGTCAGCGCCTGACAGCTTCCGCAACTGGACAAAAGAACTGGCGGTAAAAAAAAGTCACAACAACTTTCGTTTTCTGACAAAGGCTGTAGCCAAAAATTTAGTTATAGAGTTTGATGGTCTTTTCTATGTACCTGGGCGATCATCCTTACGGTGAGTTGCTGACTACTCTCAGAGTATTTGCTCGAGTTACCCGTTGCGTGTGTTATCGCCGCGGTCTCATTTCATCGATGTGGTGACTGTGACATGTGAATGGCTGGCCACATGAATGGACTTTCGTGGCGGGCAAAAATTGCAGGCCATTTCTGTGGGTCTCTCTAATGGATCGGGCCTGCCGATCCAAAGCCCATAGTTTGCCACTAATGTGCGGGTACTACCATGGACCTAGGACTGTGGTGCCCCTCCTCGGCCCCAGGCGATGTATTTCGTGAATCGTGAATGTCTCACAGCAAGTACATTGTACAGTGCGGCGTTTGATACAAAATTTATTTATTATAGTATATTTTGGCACTTCGAAAGTAGTTTATATATTTGGACGATAAGAAAAAAAAATTTGTGGCAATCGCAGGCAGTTTGTACACTATGAAGTCATGTATTTATTGAAAGAAAAAGAATCACACAATACCTGTAGATAATAGACATAACCGACAATTACGAACATAGAAGCATAATTTTATTAGCAGTCACCTACAGTGTTGGTTGACACACCTCTTCCCCACCTTGTACATTTATTTCGAGAGGCCTACTTTTTTCTGAGATTATTTTAAATACCATCACTGCTTTCAGGAATGTGTCTCGCAACTCCAAGAAAATGCATATTTTCGTCACCAAATGGGTTTCGCTTTATGAAAATAAAATCAGTGATCTTAATTAAACATATCTACCATTGGGCTTCCTTTCTCCATCTACAAGCAGTTCATTACACAACGTTTTGATGTTAGTACTTAAGATTTTTGTTCACACGTTCAGAAACACAGAGGTCATTACTTTTCTTTTTACAATTTAGGTCTTTCACTTGGGGGAAAGTTGTGGCAACCCTGTAATAGGTTTCAATTTTCAGTCTCATTGCAGCATTGTTATTTAAGACAAGGCATAAGAATGTAATGGGTTTGAATCATTGCATGTCAGTCATCCATGAACTGCCAAATCTTACACGTCATTAAGACACATTTTCAAAAGAGAAAAAAGGTACATTGCATAATATACGAAAAAATGGACTCGCTCGGTGAGGATGTTATACAAACTTAATTATGTATGTAGACAGTTCATACGTTCCGGGAATAGAGAATTTCGACTATTTTCACCCGTTATCGACATTGATCCTGGCAAGATACCGATCCCACGGATTAAAAGATTTTCGAGAATGTTTTCATTTTAATAGTATAAATGTGACAAAGTCATGCAGGAAGCAGGCGACCAGTATTATTATTTTAATAATGAACAGCCTCTGTTGCACCGCTTACCTAGACTTTACCCAGGTTTCAGTAGGGATAACTCAACCTTCTTCAGAATAACAGTGTTTACTGTGTGTTCATAGTGGAGATCCAGTACAGCACTCGTGGCTGCCGTATCGCGGTCGCGAAGTGGGGCCGAGGCAGTGCCAGATAAGTTTTACAGTCTGGCGATAGTTTATGAATTAGTAGTATTAACTTGGCGATGTCCACTATGGACAGACAGTAGATACTGTTACTGTGAAGAAGGTTGGGTTATCCCGACTGAAACACAGGTAAATTCTAGATAAACGGTGCAACTGAGACTGTTCATTATTAAAATTAATGTTTATACAGTTGGTGACAGGACCGCGAAATGTTGAAGATATTTAAGTATTACTGTTATTAGAGTAATTAGAAGTTCTGCATTGAGGCTAACTGCGTCTATTCTGCGAAATTTTGCTTCACATGCAACTTTGAACGACATATGCACATGCAGTAATCGCATATGGATATCTGATGACGGCTACATTCCGAAACACAATACTGCCATTCCTTGCGCGATATTTGACGTTTAGTATTGGGACCCAGTCAACATGAACGCAGAACTACTGATGTTGTAATTTGAAGTTCGATGTTGGATAACAATTTCCGTGTGATATAATAACAAATTGCCAGTTTTCGGATCTTTCCTTTACGTGTACTGTAAAACCTTGCTCCTTGCTAATTTTCATTAGTGTAGGTCAACAGAAAGTGCCCTCTAGGTCTGTATATTTTACACCGTGAAGGGAACACGAACTCAGTATGTGAAAAAAATTTCAACTTGATACATCTCCCCGTTCCTGAAGCAAAGGATCTGCAACAGACAGGCGAAAACAAGGGTAAAAGATTAAGTGGTATATTTAGCCAAAAACATGGCACACTGCACTTAAAAATACAAAAAAGAAAGGCACCGAGATTCGAACTCGCGACTTCTACTGTTCCTGCACGCTCATTATCGCTAGACTACCAAGCCCGACATTTGCTTTTTTATGCTTATGGGGGGGGGGGGGGGAGGAGGAGGATTTACTTTAATTGGTTGTGATGCCCAGATAACATACACGTAAACGCGATCCTGTTGCCAGTTACAGAGCAGTAAAACGCCCAACTCACATCAGTATATTGCTTTATTTGTATCAGATATTCGAGCACAATTTCCATCTGTACTTGTGTAAACTTTTAAGAAGCGAATCGCCATAACTACGCTTACGTCTTTGGTCACGAGATATTTTTTGTACGCCTACTGTCAAACTCTGTATTACCTTTTGCGTCGGTAATCACGTGCTGATTACCAAGTAGCAGCCGACAGTTAATAAATGTTTTACTTTTTATCAGCGCACCTTGTATTCACGCATACGACTGTGTACAGTTGTCAGAGATTATCAGCATTAACTTCCAAGCCATCCACAAGGAATCAAGAGTGGCATTAGAGCCACCCTGAAGTCTAGGCTGGTCTTCACGGTGGCACGAAATCTTGGTCAAGCAGAAAATTTATAATTCTGAACTCAGGCGTAACGAGGTACCTCAGACTGAATGAGCTCCCCCTGCTAAGCAGCATGAATTCCGAAAACATCGACTACGTGCAACCCGACTCGAACGACAGTCTGAAAACCAGAGATCAAGGCAGACGGGGGAAAACGGTGTTTACTGGTTTCCGAAACGCATTTCACTCACCAGGACAACTGTGCTTTTTAAGTGAATTGGGTTTTGCATGATCTATATTCTCGAAATTCATGCTGGCTCGCGTTGAGGTCGTTCTGTTTGACCTCAGAATATGTTCTAAGGTACTACAGCAAATCGATAGCGAAAAATAAAACTGTGCAGTTAAACAGGCGAAAAAATGCCGTACCCTATTACCGTGATGCCAAAGAGTCGCAGTTGTAACAGCTGAAATCATACAAATACATTGTTGCAACACTTAATAGGTACAAGAAATGTCACGACCACAATAGTCTGAGTTGTAGGTAAAGCAGCAAAACAGTGCAGCTGACAATCCCCGCGAATTTCCGCTAGCCCCTTGTAACTCAGGGCAGGCTGCTGCTTCTTGTGGTCGAACAGCCAACCCCTTACTGCATTCCACGGTTACGCCGATGGCGAAGGCTGTGGTACTGAGATGAGAAGAATTTAGTGCACGAAGGCTGAGGGCTTACACATCCACACTATGTTCGTTTAGGACTTAAGCTCACGTTCTCTAAACACTTCCATAGTGGAAAATGATGAAAGGTTTCTGTTCCAGTAGTGTGCTGCAGCGTTGGCTCTTGCTATACCGTGCCCAGTTGGCTGTGTTTTGCCTTGCAATGCATAACACACTCATCCACTCGCCACTTTTATTTATCATCATCCCAATGAACCATGAACCATGGACCTTGCCGTTGGTGGGGAGGCTTGCTTGCCTCAGTGATACAGATAGACGTACCATAGGGCAACCAAAACGGAGGAGTATCTGTTGAGAGGCCAGACAAAGGTGTGATTCCTAAAGAGGGGCAGCAGCCTTTTTAGTAGTTGCAGGGCAACATTATGGATGATTGACTGATCTGCCCTTGTAACACGAACCGAAACGGCCCTGCTGTGCTGGTACTGCGAATGGCTGAAAGCGAGGGGAAACTATGGCAGAAATTTTTCCCGAGGGCATGCACATTTACTGTATGGTTAAATGATGATGGCGTCCTCTTCGGTAAAACATTTCGGGGGTAAAATAATCCCCCATTCGGATCTCTGGGCGAGCTCTACTCAGTAGGATGTCGTTATCAGGAGAAAGAAAACTGACGTTCTACGGAACGGAGCGTGGAATTTCGGATCCCTTAATCGGGCAGGTAGGTTAGAAAATTTAAAAAGGGAAATGGATAAGTTAAAGTAAGATATAGCGGGAATTGGTGAAGTTCGGTGGCAGGAGGAACAAGACTTTTGGTCAGGTGACTACAGGGTTATAAACACAAAATCAATGAGGGGTAACCAGGAGTAGGTTAAATAATGAATAAAAAAAATAGGAGTGTGGGTAAGCTACTACAAACAGCATAGTAAACGCATTATTGTGGCCAAGATAGACACGAAGGCCACGCCTACCACAGTAGTAGAACTTTATATGCCAACTAGCTCTGCAGATGACGAAGAAATGTATGATGAAGTAAAAGAAATTATTCAGATAGTGAAAGGAGACGAAAATTTAATAGTCATTGGTGACTGCAATTCGGTAGCAGGAAAAGGGAAATAAGGAAACGTGGTAGGTGAATATGGATTGGGGGGGGGGGGGGGGGGGGGGGGGAAGAAATGAAAGAGGAAGCCATGTGGTAGAATTTTGCACGGATCATAACTTAGCTATGATTAACACTGGGTTCAAGAATCATGAAAGAAGGTTGTATATGTGGAAGAGACCTGGAGATACTGCAATATTTCACATTATATAATGGTAAGACAGAGATTTAGGAAACAGGTTTTAAATTGTAAGACATTTCCAGGGGCAAATGTGGACTCTGGCCACAATCTATTGGTTATGACCTGTAGAAACTGCAAAAAGGTGGGAATTTAAGGAGATGGGACCTGGATAAACTGAAAGAACCAGTGGTTGTACAGAGCTTCAAGGAGACCATAAGGGAACAAATGACAGGAATGGGGGAAAGTAATACAGTAGAAGAAGAATGGGTAGCTTTCAGGAACGAAGTAGTGAAGGCAGCAGAGGATAAAGTAGGAAAAAAGATGAGGGCTGCTAGAAATCCTTGGGTAACAGAAGAGTTATTGAACCTAACTGATGAAAGGAGAAAATATAAAAATGCAGTAAATGAAGAAGGCAAAAAGGTATACAAATGTCTCAAAAATGAGATCGACAGGATGTGCAAAATGGCTAAGCAGAGATGGGTAGAGGACAAATGTAAGGATGTAGAAGCTTATCTCACTAGGGGTAAGATAGATACTGCCTACAGGAAAATTAAAGAGAACCACTTGTATGAATATCAAGAGCTCAGATGGAAACTCAGTTCTAAGCAAGGAAGGGAAAGCTGAAAGTTGGAAGGAGTATATAGAGGGTCTATACAAGGGTGATGTACTTGAGGACAATATTGTGGAAATGGAAGAGGATGTAGATGAAGATGAAATGGGAGATATGATACTGCATGAAGAGTTTGACAGAGCAGTGAAAGACCTGAGTCGAAAACCTTCCATTAGAACTACTGACAGCCTTGGGAGAGCCAGTCCTGACAAAACTCTACCATCTGTTGAGCAAGGTGTATGAGACAGGCGAAATACCCTCAGACCTCAAGAAGAGTATAATAATTCCAATCCCAAAGAGAGCAAGCGTTGACAGATGAGAAAATTACCAAACTATCAGTTTAATAAGTCACTGCTGCAAAGTACTTAAGCAAATTCTTTACAGATGAATGGAAAAACTAGAAGCCAACCTATGGGAAGATCAGTTTGGATTCCGTAGAAATACTGGAACACATGAGGCAATACTGACCCTACGACTTACCTTATAAAGTAGATTAAGGAAAGGCAAACCTACGTTTCTAACATTTGTAGACTTAGAGAAATCCTTTGACAATGTTGACTGGAATACTCTCTTTCAAATTCTAAAGGTGGCAGGGGTAAAATACAGTGAGCGAAAGGCTATTTACAGTTTGTACAGAAACAAGATGGCAGTTATAAGAGTCAAGGGACATGAAAGGGAAGCAGTGGTTGGGAAGGGAATGAGACAGGGTTGTAGCCTCTCCCCGATGTTATTCAGTCTGTATATTGTGCAAGCAGTAAAACAAAAGTTTGGAGTAGGTATTAAAATCCACGGAGAAGAAATAAAAACTTTGAGGTTCACCAGTGACGTGGTAATTCTGTCAGAGACAGCAAAGGACCTGGAAGAGCAGTTGAACGGAATGAATAGTGTCTTGAAAGGGGGATATAAGGTGAACATCAACAAAAGCAAAACAAGGATAATGGAATGGACTCGAATTAAGTCAGGTGATACTGAGGGAATTATATTAGGAAATGAGACACTTAAAGTAGTAAATGAGTTTTGCTATTTGGGGAGCAAAATAACTGATGAGAAGTAGAGAGGATATAAAATGTAGACTGGCAAGGAAAGCGTTTCTGAAGAAGAGAAATTTGTTCACATCGAGTATAGATTTATGTGTCAGGAAGTCGTTTCTGAAAGTATTTGTATGGAGTGTAGCCTGGTATGGAAGTGAAACATGGACAATAAGAGAATAGAAGCTTTCGAAATGTGGTGCTACAGAAGAATGCTGAAGATTAGATGGGTAGATCATATAACTAATGAGGAGGTATTGGATACGATTCGGGAGAAGGCGAGTTTGTGGCACAGCTTGAGTAGAAGAAGGGATCGGTTGGTAGGACATGTTCTCAGACATCACCAATTTAGTATTGGAGGGCAGCAGGGAAGGTAAAAACGTAGAGGAAGACCAAGAGATGAATACAGTAAACAGATTCAGAAGGATGTAGGTTGCAGTAGGTACTGGGAGATGAAGCAGCTTGCACAGGATAGAGTAGCATGGAGAGCTGCATCAAACCAGTATCAGGACTTAAGACCACAACATCCCAATGATCAAATTTGTGCTGTATTCATATTAATTTATCTCATTTTTAATACAATATACAACAAATAACTGTTTTTATGACACAAGAAATTATGTGCTGGACAGACCTATTCCTTGAAGTTGTGATTTCATTTGCCACATCATATATTTTTCTACAGTTGAGCAGAGCTATTCACTTATACTTTAGTGAAATTTGTTAAGCATGTGGTTATTGATCTTCTTATGGGCTTGCCAGACACATTCACTGATGAAATTTTGTTCATCACATGAAATTAAATCCTTATACATTTGTGCACAGCTATTCACTTATGCTGTAATAACATTTGTCAAGCATGTTGTTCTTTATAACAGTTTTAAATTTATCCTAATTTTCCAGCTCTTTGATATGTTTTGGTAGTGCATTAAAAAGTTTGATGCCTTTAATTACATACATGTTTCTGACTTTGGGTCCTTATTACAGCCTGTAAGTGGAGATTTTTACATTGCCGTGTATGGTAACCTGTATTGGTTTTTCATTTTGTCGCGATTTTGTTTGATCACCGACAGACATTTCAGAATGTATAATGATGGAATTGCCAAAATTTCCAATGCTTTAAAAAGGGGCCTACAACGTGTTTGATGTGGGCTCTGGGTCATTATCTGAATAGGGTGTTTTTGTAATTTGAAAATCTCATTTAAACAACAATTTGCTTTTCCTCAAGGATACTATCCCATAGGCCTCAATTGACTGGAAATAGCTAAAATATACTAATCTGGTACAGTCATTACTACAAACTCTTGAAATTATTCCAAGTACAAAACATGCTGAATTGGGTTTTAGTGCTAAGCTCACCACATGGTCCTTCCAGTTTATCTTCTCATCAATGTGCATACCCAAGAATTTTGCTCACTGAACTCTTTCAATTTGTTTCCTTCCATAGTGAGATGTAGGTCGTCATGTTCACTTATTCTTCCATATTGCACATAATTAGTTTTTTTTTTGCATTCAGTGTTAGCTTGTTTGCACTGAGCCATTTTTGTGTATCTTGTAGGACATGGTCCACAATAGTGTGCAATGACTGCTTCATAAAACAAACAATTAAACTAGTGTCTTCAGCAAAACAACTTGATTCTAGCTTTTCTCTCTGGCACATGAATATAATTAATGTAAATTGGGAACAGCAAGGGGCCTAATAGACTTCTTTTGGTGCTGTAATTCCAACCACCGTCATCCTCTTTTCCAGATACTACTCAAGCCACTTTTTGTTCCGGTCCTCTGATACCTATAGCTTCAAGCTTTTCCAAAAGTATGCTGTGGTCAACAGTGTCAAAGGCTTTTGAGAGCTCTAGATTTATCCTGACAACACTTTTTCCCTCTCCCAATTTACTAATTATTTCTTTTGGGTTTTTTCCAGTACAGCTGTTTCGGTACTACTCCCAGCTAGAAATCCATGCTGATTACTGTTTATCAGATTCCATAATTAAGATAATGTGTGACTCTATATTTGATTAGTATCACCAAAACCTTAGAGAAAGTTTGGAGAAGTGAGACAGGTCTGCAGTTTTCTGTTTCAAGATTATCACTCTTTTTCAACAGGGGAACGAATTTAGAAATTTTCCGTTTCTGTGGAAAAAACTTGCATATTTTTTGACAAAATACAGTTGATATGCTACACTGGGTTTTTCCTTTATTGTGTAGATACACGGTCTGGTCCATAATATTAATGTGACCACTGCCTGCAATCAAAATCGACATGCAGTAATCACTCACAGACAACACCACTAGCAGTGAAGGGTATACAAAGCATGTTGGGAGCCAGAGAAAATAGTGCAGTTGTCACTGTAAGGAGGAGACAAAATGTGCACTGTCATTGGCTTTTGGGGAAAGGGTGGAAGCATTTGGGAATGAGTAAGTCTGTAAACTGTTCGCATGTCAGTGTGGTTAAAGTATACTGTGCTCAGCAAAATGGTGCTATTCAGAATTGGTGCCGTGGATACTGTTGTGTAGTCATGGGCCACAGATGACAGGGGTGAGTGTCAGCTGCAGAGACGTGCATCTGTCAAACAACTGACCACCCAGATGAACCGAGAGGCTTTTCAAATGACAGATGGCCATTGGCATGCACATTGTTAAATGTCTGAAAGCAAAACACACTGCAACAACTGTCAGAATGGGGCACAACAGGGGAGGGAGTCTGTGGCATTCCCTGGGTGGTGGTGATATTCTGGGAGGCACAAAGGATCAACAGATGTTTCCGTCTGTCCTCGAGGGCCGTGTCCACCCGTACACACAGTTTGTTTTTATTCAGCATAGTGACATTTACCAGCAGTACAATGCAACACAGCTCGCAGTGTACATGTGTGGTTCAAACAGCAACAGGACGAGTTTATTACATGCCTCTAACCACCAAAGTCCTCGGATTTAAACCAACTGAGAATCTGTGGGAACCCCCCTGCCAGGGTATATTGTCCGTGGATCCTCACATGAGAAACCTAGAACACCTGGACTTGGCAATGAAATCGTAATGGCTCCACACCCCTGTTAATACAGAACCTCACAGCCACGTGGGGGAGCCCAGTTTGATACGGGATTTTTGTGTCCTTGGAAAGTGGGCATTGTGTTGTTCTTGTCATCAACAAGCATGTCTCAAAAGCAGCATAAAATGAAAAGAATTGCAGTAGGCAACTGATCGAGCCTGGATGGGGTCTGCCAGTCATTAATGCCATATGATCATTTCCATGAATCTCTTCCTGCATGTCTCGCAACGGTGTGCACTGCAAAAAGAGGTTATGACGGGTAGTCACATTAACGTGTCTGGACAGTGTATTTTCAGAAGAAATGAAGGTTATAAACTAAATAAATCATAATTACATTATTACTTTGCAGTGAGCCACAGGAGACCAATGTCCATTGCACCAAAATAGTCATAAAACATCTTTGAACAACCACCTGAATTTTATCAGTGGAGTTCATCTCACCCTTTACGTAGGAGAAAGTAAAAAACCTCCATAGACAATTTCAGAGGAGCCTCATATCTGATAGTACACTGATAAGATATCTTTTTTCGGTTGCTACTTTGGACTTCTGATCACTGTATGTTTCTGAGGAAAGGCCATAATGTTCAGACTTTGGTGACCAAGGTAGACAAAAGCTTTTAAATTTTGAAATAGTATCCTTGTTTGTTTATAGCCCAACACATTTAGCATATTTGGTCACTGTTCCTCTTTGGTACGTTTCCCTTTCTAATGCTCTAGGTGGAATGAAGTGGTCATATGGACATTGATACCTGGGAGTCGCTTGCTGGGGAAGTTTGGCTGACAAGTTGCAGGTCTTTTCTGTTGACACCACGGTGGGTGACTTTCATGCTGGCGATAATGAATCAATAATAAGGACAACATATCACGCACTCCCTGAGCAGAGAGAAGGTGCGACATGACTGGAAATGAACTGCATGGCAGTCAGATATGCTGACCACTCAGTGAAGTGGGTCAATAGATGGTACTCCACGTTATTTGCCTCCCCTCATCACATATTTTATAATGTGCCTTTTACATGCTCTTTCCTCAACCCTCCTCGTATGGGATTATTCTCTCCCAAATGCTTGTCTACAAGGAATCTTGTACCACACAATGTGGCCACATTAAGATCCTAACTCGTAGTTAGTCATCGAGATGAACATTGTAAGTTGCCATTGACAGTCAGTCTCAAACACAACAGGAATCACTGCAGACACATGTCTACTAGTTTTCAACCAAATATTGTGATGGCAAGTTGCATGCAGTGGGACCCTTGCAGAAGTTTATTGAGGCATAAAAATGTATATGTTGTCAGTGGAGCAAACACCACATAAACTGGACAGCAGGTGACTTGAAATGTGTGGTGGTTTAGCCTCTTTCTGAGAACATATCAAGGGCTCTGACAGCACAATAAGGTTTTTAACCTGCAATGGGCAGAGGATAAACAGAGTGTCTCAAAAGTTACAGAACACTTATGTTGTGTAACAGCATGCAAACTAATTAGACCTAAGGTATTGTCACAAAGTTTTATGCAGTTTAATCAATTTCAACATGTGTGCACCAGTGGTGGTGGGCACAATTTTCAGTCTGTTATCAGGATCGATCCACATTCAGCACATTATATCTGCATCACCTGTGGCAAGGACAGAAATGATTTTGTTCATTTAACTTTTGATGTGGTTGACAGCTGCTTGTTAGACTCTGTCCTTGGTATGTGCTCACAGAAACAAGCCCAAGTTTCTAATGCCTGTTGGCCTAGTACACCAGGGAATAGGACCACCCCTGCCATTTCAGCATACCTCGTGACACCTGTTCCGCAACATCTGCCGCAGTGCACCATATTGCTGGAAAAAGACTGTGTCTCGGGAGTCAGCCAGTCATAGTAACAGCCTGAGCATATCAAGGTAAGAGGTTTTTTTTCTGAGGATAAAATGGTCCCAGAATACCATCAACCATCAAACAACACAACACATTCCCTGCCATGTACCTCTTCCATCACAGTATGTGGATTGGTAACATATCATTATCTTGTCACAGGATATGTATATACTCTGAATTGCCAACAAAACTGGCTTTGGCATGCGTATTCAAATACAGGGATTTGTAAACATACAGATTATGGCACTGCAGTCGGCAATGCCTATATAAGACAACATTTTTCTGGCACAGATGCTAGATTGCTTAGTGCTGCTACAATGGCAGCTTATCAAGATTTACGTGAATTTGAATGTGGTGTTATAGTTGGCATATGAGCAATGGGACAAAGCATCTCCAACGTAAGAATGAAGTGGTTATTTTCATGAGCATTCAGTGAATATCCGGAATCTAGTAAAACATAAGATCTCCGACATCGTTGCAGCCGAAGAAAGATCCTGCAAAAACAGGACCAACAACTGAAGAGAATCATTCAAAGTGACACCCTTCTGCAAATTGCTGCATATTTCAATGTTGGGCCATGGATAAGTGTCAGAGTGTGAACCATCACCGATATGATCTTTTGTAGCGGAAGGTCCACTTGTGTACCCTTGATGACTGAACGACACAAAGCTTTATGCCTCACCTGGGTCTATCAACACCGATATTTGACTGTTGATGGGTGGAAACGCATTGCCTGGTCGGACAAGTCTCATTTCAAACTGTGTCTTGCAGGCATGGAGACAACCTCTTGAATCTATGGACACTGCATGTCAGTAGGGGACAGTTGTAGCTGGTGGAGGCTCTGTAATGATGTAGGAGGCATGCAGTTTGAATATATGGCTAGGTATGACCCTGAAAGGTGACACATACATAAGCATCCTGTCCATTGGGAATTCCGATGGACTCGGTCAATTCCAGCACGACAATGATACACTTTGCAGGTTCAGAATTGCTACAAAGTGGCTCCTGGAACACTCTCCTGAATTTAAACACTTCCACTGGCCACTAAACTCCCCAGACTTGAACACTGAACTTATCTGGTATGATTTGCAATGTGCTGCTCAGAAAAGATACTCACATAGCCCTCTATGCAGCATTCACAGTGTCAATTCCTTCCATCACTACTTCAGACAATAGTCATGCCCATGAGGCACAATCGATTACTAAACTTAGCCAGCACTGTACAACTGATGCATGTTATGAAGATATAACATACTTTGCTCAGAGACAATAAAAGTGTGTGGGTAAATACTTTAATCAAAACTGAACATGAATGCCCAAAAATAGAGTTAAGTTCCAATATTTGCAGCTCTTTCTATGTACATGAAGTTTACTTTTAAAAACAAGAGTAGAAGGCTTAGATATATCATGCAAGATTATTTATAGTGATATTAATGTAGGTAAGATGAAAAGAGAGATAGGGGGCAGGGTTTTTTTTATTTAATTATTTTTGAAATAGAAAGTCTTCATAGTTGTGAAGGCAAGGTTTGTCATTGAGCAAGTAGACTGGTGCTGTATCTGTGTTGAAAGATATTTCAGTTCCTTCAAGAAAGTCAGATTTCTTGCCTGGTTCTTTTCTACACTGATTGCCACAATTCTTGCCCAGTAACTCATTCTGCAAAGTCGGATTTGTTCTGGATGTTAAGACAGAGTGCATCCCTGTGCTTCTACCAGTTTGTTTATTGCAGAAGTTTGGACATACCTGACTTGTGATATTCTTGCTTAGTGCTTTCAGTATTGTGTTGCTTGTGAAGAAGCTTATTTTTATGTCATACAACTTGAAGAGGTTGGCATGAAATCTTCCTTGAGGAAGGTCAGCTTATTACAAAGATGGTCTTCCTGTTTGTGGGTGGTTGGTTTAATTTATGTATTACAGCGGGAATGTATTCATAACTGGAGGCAGCTGATTTTACAAATTGTGTTTCTTTTTATCTTTCACTTGTATCCATTGGATCTTTAGGCATGTGATTAAACATTCTTCTGAAGAACACATTTTTATATTGATATGGATGGTAACCCTGGTAATTGTTGGCTTCCTGGAAATTTTAGAATTTTATATAAAAAGTTTTGTTAATGTTTCATTCCTACAGTGACATGAAGTGAATTGAATTTTGTGGTGTAATTTATTAATTTCTTCAGCTAGATTTTCCATTTCCTTCGGTTGTTCTGTTGAAAATAACGAAATGAGAGTGTCGCAATTTTCTGTATTCTCAATGAATAAACTTATTCTAGGTCCCTGCAGCTGTTGTGTGATAATCTAGTGTAAATTCCTGCAGATAAGAAAGGGATTTTGAACTCACGTCCATATAGTTTCCATAAGCTGCACTCATATGCGATACTTATAGAAATGATTCTGGTTGTTATTGAGTACAGTGGTTCTACCTGACAGCAGTTTCTAGTGATTTAATGCATTTGCTGTCCCAATAGTAATTTTTGCCAGGACCTGCCAAGAATAACACTGCTGCCTTCCAACAGTTCTCTCAAAACCCGGTGATGTAAGCACGGGCATTAGAATGCTTTTGAGTCTCGCAGCGAGACCACTAACAAGGTTTTGCCCCCTGCTGAACACCAAACCCACAGACAGTCTGGTTTTCTTTTTGTGAAAGTGAAAATTGAACCATTGTGGGTGCTATGATTGTCAGTTTCCATTAACATGACACAAGCAGAGTGGCAGGTATTATAAAAAACGGTGCCATATCTTGGCGAACTTCTTTGATTTGTTAAGCACTGCCCTAAAAACAGCAGAATGCCAAAGTTATGAGGTGATGTGAGATATCCAGCATAATATCATTACAGCCCACTATAAACCAGAGATTGCTTCTGCCAAGTGATCAAAATGTGGTCCATAAAGAAACTTTGTTATTCCAGTAGGCAGCGGGTCATTGATGTTTAGTATGCTTGAGAGCTGTTCTTTGTTCACACAGTGTTACTCATGAAAAATGACATCTTAGGCATGTATTGACCTAACCAATGACAACTGGCTTTGGCGAAACTTATTACTAGTCAATACCTGTTATGTGTTCAGTTAATGAATTTACACATTTGTCTATCTGGCATAGCAGTTCACAATATTTTTCCCTTTCTTCTGTGGTGGTTTGTTCTCTCACACCCCTAGTCAAGAGGACCAACTGTCATGGTCTTAAATAGTCCTTGATTGGCATACATAATCCTTCCTAGTGTCTCTAGATCTTTCAAAGGAACATAAACATCTCACTTCATTTTTCTGTCTCTTCTCAGCCTTGAGAACCCAGTTCCGTGCACCACCAAGATTATATAGCCACTGGCCTAATTGGAGTGATTCTCACACATTCTAATTTCTCATTTCATCGCCTTTTAGTTTTTTCTTTGCTTTCTACTAAATCACAAGTTCTAGAAAACTTGCCTATTAAGTAAAACATATGCTCCCAACATAAAGGAACTTGCAGACCACACAGAAGACCTGAAAATTTAGTTTGATTTTGGAGCAGAACAACTGGTGCTGGCAGTAAAAAATTTTATAATTTTGGTGTGGAGCAACCTTACTTACCTTCTATTGTTGTGACAGAAATACTAATAAACATTTAACATGTATTTGGTCCAAAGAAGTTTATTTCTACAGTGTCTGCTAGGATGCCATTGTTTATCAGTGAACAATGTAAACCACAAAAAAGTAAATGAGAATAATAGGGTTTAGGAGCATACTTGTCACAACCATTGTAGTGGAAGTGCTTCTGCTATGACTAACATTGTGTGAATGTTTCTAACTGGATGACAGTAAGACCATGGTCAGTACAGGAACCTGAAAGTACCTTATCTTGCTCCTGCCCTTCTGCAGTAATATAAAAATGAAACAGAGTGTCTTCCAGTGTAGAATTTTAACATTTTAAAGTAGTTCCTAGAACATGTTTCAGTATTCAGGTTGCAAAAGAAATTTTTGGAGCATCTGTCAACGTTTTCAATTGTATAACTGTGTCAAAATGTACGTACGTCTTGTTCAGCAGTATTCAGTTTGTAAATATTTCAAGAGAGATGCTCTTTTTAATTTATTAAATGCCACATCAGTAAAGTGGCAATCTATGGGATCAAATTGAGGCAGTTTTAATATTGGACCTGGTATGGCCTACAGATGCACCATTGGTTATTTATACTAAACACAAGCCTTAGAACAAAATGAATAGCACTGAATGTAAACAAAATTTGAAAGAGGTAAGTGCTGGCACAGATTGCATTGACTTGTTTATCAAGTTTTGTATTGTCATCAGAGCTAGTAAAGTTATTGCCAATAACAATGAACATGAAGGAGTTATAAGTCTGTCTTGTATCAATTGGCCAAAATTGAAAACTAATCGGTTAATGTGAGAACAAGGGGACATAAGTGACAACATAATCTGGATCTTGGTGAAACAAACTCAAATGAATACAGATATTATTTAGTTACATTTACTAGCTATTCTAGGTCCCCACAACAATGTACAACTGCCTTTGGTTAGGAGATTTAGCTTTATTGCAGTGTGTACTACAAGTATTTTGATGAATTTTCATTTTCAACAAGTAGTACATTCTGGCTGTAGGCATACAATTTTAAATGTATTGGGCCTAATTATTGTTTCTATTCTAAACATGACTAGCATTAGTGGTCATGTAAAAACAGTAGCACATATTATGTAGCTCTATTTGCTGAAGAGCTACTCAGGTCAGAATATTACAATCTATTTGTAGCCCACCTTATTGGTGAAATTACTATAGCTGTGAAGTTGTCATTTGGAACAGAAGCGCACAATAAAGTATTTTGAGACCAGCAGAAGTGCTTTTTACCAATGTATGTAGGTAGTTCTAACAATTTTTCGTCCAGTGAGTCTTCCACCTAGCTTATGGTTTAACACTATGTAGCAGTGACAGACTGCAGGGAGATAACAGGTGACCATCGGCATGATTAACTGTTTCTTAACCTAATAAAATTAACCCTTAAGTAATAAAAATGGTCATGTATATAGTTGCACACTGAAGTCCCAAATTATATTTATAATGCAGTGTTTGTTAATGTTGTAATGTGCCTACGAAACATTTATGGCTGAAATTTACTGTAAAAGATAGATGAATTTAAAAAAAATGCTAATGGTCTTCTTAATTTTGTTGGTTTCATTGTTCCCATCACCTACTACGTATGTGAGAAATATTAGCAGTGAGGCTGTTTTGTTTTTTCGTATGGCATCGAGTAATTACTTCATAGCAAATCCCAGAGGTTAAAAATGTTGTACTGCATGAAAGGCATGGTAATTCTACAGAGCTGCAGTTGCACTACCTTTGAGCTGTGTACATTTTTTAAAATACAAGCAGGTATCAGTTTTATGCTATAAATGTCTTGGTAAGCTGTCCAGTGGAACAACCAGAAATCTGTGTGCAAATTAACACCATGCAAGCAGTGTAGGTAATGGTGACAGCTCTTTTAATACACCCTGTATATGAAAACAAACTACATACACACAATTTTCGAGTGTTTAGGAGAGGAAAAGAAGCTTTTTTTTTATGTGACTGCCTCTAAATTTCTTTTTTTATAGGGGGAGACGATGTTGGTATATGAAGCACTGGTTACCAGTTCAGCTGAATGCATTGTCACTATTTGAGCAAGCACATTCCAGTTGTGCCATAATGTAGACAGGTGATATTTTCTGAATTGCCCCTATACCAATCGTCACACCATATCTTGAGCATTACTAACATGTCTGGCCCCACAAATTCTTTGTAAATGTAGATTTTTGTACACAATGTATGCAACTTTTTAGGAGCACCTGCTGGCCAGAGAGTAACAACCTCAGGATAAAAGCAAGTAGCTGTACAGGACAGAAGGGTTGGAGCTTGACTAAGGTAACTCAGAAAGTACCTTTGTCCTTGATTCACATTACCTGTCATGACTAGAGAGAGATAAACAAAACAAAGATAGTTCAACTGTTAATTACCCCCCTTGCCACACACACACTGCTTAAACATAGTTTCCATCATAAGCAAAAATTTACATTAAAAGGTGACAGGCACTTCCATTGAAGTCCTAAGTATGAGGTGCATCCTGAAAGTAATTGCCAAATCATTCTACTGCCACTGCAGCACTTGTGTTGTAGGTTCACACATTTCTCTGGTTCATTGTCTTGACACTGCAGCTCAATTTTGTGGTATTTATATTTGTTAGTGATCAGTCAAAATCTTTAGGACAGCCTCTGAGCCCAGTGACTGTGAAGTGTGCTCTGTTATGTTTAGTTCCAACACACAGAACATTAAGCCAGCTGAAATTCATCAACTTGTAGACATTTATGGTCAGA
This sequence comes from Schistocerca gregaria, assembly GCF_023897955.1. Classification (NCBI taxonomy): domain Eukaryota; kingdom Metazoa; phylum Arthropoda; class Insecta; order Orthoptera; family Acrididae; genus Schistocerca; species Schistocerca gregaria. The sequence continues at coordinate 2,052,700 of NW_026061860.1, read as the reverse complement.
AAGTGGATGAAGCATGTGTTGGACAGCCTTCTGTTGTCACTGATGGTATGGGGGAGAAAACACATGGTTCACAATAAGAATGTATTTCAAAAACTGTTTTGCATGACTCGGTCATAAATTGCTTAAATTTTTGTGAATTGCGTTTGAAAAATGCTTACAAAATTATGTACCTTGGCAGAGTTTTGACATTTCAGCACTGAATACAGTGATAAGGAAGATGAGTTCTTAAATAGAATCGTGACTGGTGATGAAACTTGGGGTCTTCATGACACTCCAAAATAAAATCAACAATCTATGGAGTGAAGGAACTGACAGTCCGACAATCCTCCACCACCCCCAAAAAAGAAATCATAATGAGGTTGCAAGTGCAAAAAGTCAGGTGAAATGGATTCTGCGACCAACAAGGCATTCTGCTTGTTGAGTTCCTTCTCAGAGCTGAAACCATGAAAGCGGTATGATACTGCAAAACACCGAGAGAACTCCATCACACTATTCAAAACAAAAGATGCAAAACTCTCAATCGAATCATTATGATGCTTCATTTCTGCTGGTGGCACTGAAATCCTTACTAAACAATTCACTTGGGAACAGTGAGACCACCTGCCAATCAGTGCTGATCTCACATCTTCGGACTACCACTTTTACTTCATCATCAGTCAGGATGAAGGTGCTTGAACACCTATGATGATGTAAGCAAGTGTGATCAGTATTGGAGGTCTTAACTGGTATTATCTTTCTATGAAAAGGGCATAGAAAAGTTGGATTACTGCTATGACAAATGTCTGAACAGTGGTGGCTGTTACGGTCTGAAGAAATGTTTTCATGAGTCCTTTCCCACAATGGTACTTACTTTTCTGGCATACCAGTGTGGGTATAAAAGCTGACGGAGAACACCCCACATCCTCTTCTTTACAGCAGTCACATAATGGGGATACTCAAGCCAATATGAACCACCTATTTTCTATCAGCAGCCATGTTTGACCATGAGGTTTGATCAGCATGTTGTTGAATCTTGTGGATCATACACAGGGTTATTCAGCTGCCCCTGCCATAAAGTTTTATGGAACCTGCAACATCTTCAAGAACCACACCCATGATTTTAATCTTCTCTCCTCCCTACATGCTCACTGTTAGTCCTGCAAAAACAATGAACAGAACCTTTTTGTATCAAAATTAACTACATTACATTTTGTACTTTGTTGGACACCACACTTTCTGTGGCATTCAAGAAAAAAGGCATTTGAATGCCTGTCTTGTACTTTTTGTTAAATAATTCAAAAACTATGGCTTCTAGTAAAAATGTATCCCCTCCCCTCCCAAAAAGAAATGACTACATTAAATTTCCCACAAAAAGATCCTGTTCATTTTTTTATGTAGGACTAGTAATTTGCATGTAGTGGGTGAGAGAAATGAAAATCTTGCCCATGACATTTGTAGGCATTGCAAGTTGCATAAAACCCATGGGTAGGTGTAGTTTAATCATCGTGTACAGGTTTATCATGCCAAAAGAACTAATATAAGATTTCTCTGGCTTCATAAACAGCTCAAGAAACATTTTACACTACATTAATGTATAGTGTTTGCACTTTTCTTAATCAGAAAATCATTTCTCATTGCTTTCCTGACCACAGAAAATTCCTACACACAGCCAACTGTTTTTGTTGTTGTGGTCTTCAGTCCAAAGACTGGTTTGATGCAGCTCTCTATGCAAGCCTACATCTATTTGAACCTGCTTACTGTATTTCCCCTTCAACAGTTTTTCCTCCTCTCACTCAAATCCCACCAACACCAAATTGATGATTCCTCGATGCATCAGGGTATGTCTTATCAACCAGTTCCTTCTTTTACTCATGTTGTGCTGAAAATTTCTTTCAGTACTAGGTCCCTGGTAATTCGATTTGCAACTGCATAATTATTCCATTAGCCACCTCTAGGTGCAGTGCAGAGGGTGTTGAGTGCCAGTAGTAGTCATCTATCCACTTATTGACTACCTCTGTAACTTAGTGTTCACTGCTGCTGCCTATCATGGCGAGGACGCAGGTTTAGATTCCCTGTACTGCCAGGGATTTTTCTGGGTGAGAGGATTGGGAAAGTGTACATTCACCCTTGTGATGCCAACTGAGGAACTCGAGGACAAGAAAACTGACACAGGCAGGATAGTGGTGTGCTGGACGTCATTGGTAAACGATGACACGGTGGTCGGCCAGTACCGATGGACAGAGTTTACCTTATGTTTTATCCACGAAATCATCAAAATTTCTTCCTAGAAACACATTTCAAAAGATACCATCCTTTTCTAGCTTCAACTGCTTGTTGTTCATATCTCGTTTCGGAGCAAGGCTACACTTCACGCAGATACCTCCAGAAAAGACTCCGTAACATTTACATCCACTCCTAACATATTCCTCTTTCTCAGATATACAGTCCAGCCTGCATTTTATATCCTCTCTGTGTCTGCCATCATCAATTATTTTGTTACCCAAATAACAAAACACTTCTATTATCTTCAGTGTCTCATTTCCTAATCTGCGAGGTTTGTCCGAAAAATACATATAAAAGTTGCATAATAACTTTATTTTACAATTATTCAGGTATTACCATATGGTCTCCTTCAAAGTGCTCACCCTGAGACGTGATACACTTCTGCCAACGCCATTTCCACTGTTGATAACATTGCTGAAAGTCTTCAGTTGTGTTGTTGTTTAGTTGCCATGTCGTTTCCACATCTCCCAATGCCACACCATTACGCATTTTTGGGAACATGAAGAACTCACACGGGACTAAATCCGGTGGTCTGTCATGGTGATTGAGCTTCGGGCCAAAAAACTGGTGCACAACGAGCGACATGTTTGCGGGCGCATTCTTGTGATGAAGGATCCAACTCTGGTCGAACTCTTGCCACAAGAGCTCCGAGACGTGTCAGAACTTCAACGTAAAAATTTCTGTTCAATCTCTGGCTGGGAGGGACAAATTCCTTGTGAACAATGCTCCAAGAATCAACACTGTCATCACATTGGACCTTGATTTTCGCGACTCTTTTGTTCTCGGTTCTCCTGCTAGTTTCCATTCCTTGCTTTGAGCTCCACATCGAATTTCTAATACCAGGACACGTCTTCAGTGATGACTTGGTTGAGAAAGTCACCTCATTCCTCTGCTTCCAACCAATCCCTACAGCACTCAACCCTCTTTGCTTTCTGTTCTGGTGTCAAGAGCTTCGGTACAATTTCTTCATTTCAAATTTTTGTGAACAATTGTTTTGAGGGTTGACAGCTCGTCAGCAATCATTCTGTCAATCCACGGTCTTTAAGAACACAAGCTGCTGCACACTCCCACCTTCACGCAGAGTGCTCTGACTCGAACTGAGCATTGATTTGATTGATTACAGCAGTAGTCTCACCTGATGGTGACTGCAACCTGTAACATAAAGACATTATTCAACCTTTATACGTATTTTCCGGACAAACCTCGTATAATGGACAATGAAAAACTTCCCATTCTAGTTAGTTAGTTTTATTAGTTGTTCCATGGATCATGAACACGATTCTTTCGTAATGATGTGGAACGTGTCACCTGCCATATTCTCCAGATCTGACTGTGTCAGACTTTTTCCTTTTCCCAAACCGAAAAAAAATACCTCAAAGGATGATGATGATGCAGTGACTGATGCTTTGTTGCAATTGAAATCAAAGATCTTTTCTTTGAATGGTTTGCAGAAGTTATCTGAGCATGCCTCCAAGTGTATTGGTGTACACAGGTATTATATATACAAATAAATTTATATTATGAAATTTCTTTCACTCTTTATTTGTTAGGGTAGAAGCTTTTTCACCCCTCCTCGTACAGCTTTCAAATGCAAACTCGCTGATCATCCCTCGTTATTCATTCCGCATCTCCTGATTCAACTTGACTACATTCCATTATTCTTGTCTTATGTTCATCTTAGAACTGCTCTTTAACACACTATCCATTCCACTGTCTGCCTCCTTAGCTGTGCCATTCGACTAACTGCCAGCGATTTTTCCTCCGGGGGGGGGGGGGGGGGGGGGGACTGTGACTGGTACAAAATGCAGTCAGTCTTTTGAGGAGCTGCTTGACTGAGTAGTAGTGGTTCCACAGTAAAAAAAAATCCTAGGACAGAGGTGTGCTGACCAGCTGCCCCTCCATGTTGCATCACATCACACCACACCACTGGCAGGGGGCAATATGTCGGTTGGTGGAATTTTAGCATTTTTAAAACAACCAACGCAAATTCCAGGTAGGAATGTCAAAAATTTCTGATTTTTATCCCTTCCATTCCATTCAACTTATCTTCCAAGACCCTTATTTCTTCTCTCATCCTGTGTCTTATAAGAGTCCCGTTACTCACTCCAAACAACAAGAAAATATTGAAACAATGTAACATTTGTTTGTCAGAACTGTCTGAAGTGTAATGTTGGGATATGACACTGTAGGATAGAGTTCCAATGACATTTGTTGCATAACCTAGAAAACAGTATCAACAATCATCGACATGATTTGAAGTATTTTGTGGCTCAGCTCACCATCCAAATATATTTAGAAGTACAATTCATGTGGGCTCTAGGTCATATAGTTTCAGTTAATATCTTGACTTGCTGATGAAACAACATTGTAGCTTTTGATAAGCCCAATTCTTTAAATGTAATCAACAGCTAACACCACATTTCTAAGGCTTTGGCAACTGGCTAAAAAGAGTCACTGATTTCAAAGTTGCAGAAGTATAAAAGCAAATTACAGTTCATGATATACACTGAGTTCACATTACTCAGTCCAACAGATAAAACTGCACTTGGTTCCATGTGACATCAAGTCCAAGACAACTACTCTCATTCAGTAACCTCACTAAAACTATTGAGAAAGTTAACAACGATAGCACAACTCAACTCACGGGTGCAAAGCATCAAAGGTACATTTTTACAATATTAACTTCAGGAACTGTTCTAGTGGTTATGAAAAATTATAACAGTTTCTATTTGACACAGAAGTGCTATGAGGCATTTTCATAACCAAATAATTTGAAAATGTGAAACACATGAAATTTATAATCTCAAACATCAAAGAAACAGAAAGAAATTTCAAACAAAATATCAATCCAAAAGGCTTCCATTTTTGAACAGCAGATTTGCAATTATTGAAAAAACATAGCTGAAAATTTAATGGAATCAGATACTTTGTTGGCCAGAATGTTTATCATAATCTACTATTGAACAGAAGTCTCTGTGAGACAGATTCATTAAAATCTTCAACTGTGTTGTCTGTAAACATGCTCTGAAGGATCATTTCAGGCTTATCTACATTGTGAGTGTATAGCAGCATGATAAGTTGCCTGTCAATTTGTCATACACCACAGTGACATCATTCAAACAGAGAACCACTACTGTGAGACAAACCATCTTCCAGTGGTAGCCTGGAGTCGACAACCTGTTTAGAGCATAAGAGTTGTGGCTCATAGGCACCCACAAGAAAATGCAAAAGAGCTGTGCACTGCCCATTTAGAAGACAGCTGTATTAGTACAGACCAGTCACCAAGTTTTTTCTGTACTAAATCGGGATATTTTTTAAAAACCAAGACTAAACACACACAGGCTACAATTCAATGTTTTTTTGTTTTTTTTTTTACCTTATTGAGATTTTTGCTCGCTTTTCAATCTCCTTCATAGAATCTTCTCTTCTTCCTCAATAAAACTGGAGACATGTAAATCACTAAACCATCTTCATTATTATTATTATTTCAGCTTCTAATGTTGCTGCTGGGAAAAGGTTCCTCTCAGCTCACCAAGTGTTCACCATCATCTGAAACAAAACGAAAAAGTTTTAAGAAGTTGTCATAGTTTTCATAACAATGAAAAAAAATTCCTTCCACTAATCAGATTTCAGCTTGAAAAGTTCTTCTCTTCATCCTTGAGAAAGTTCTTTAACTGCACACATTCTTCAAACATCAAATCCCCATCTACAAGAAATAACTTCTAGATATTCTGAAACTGAGCTCTGTTTCACTGTCAGTGAAAATGGTTTGAAAGTCCTGTAGACACTTTCTTCAAAGTCAAATCATTTTTCAACATTAGTTTAGACTGTGCTGCAAGTAAACTGCCATTTTGTTGTGGTTTGCCTACTTTGTTCCTTTGTTGTCCTCGGTGTCTACATACTGGCTGAAAACATAGGGGTTGGATGTGCAGTACTGTCTACTGTAAATGATGTAGCCGACAGATGCACAGTCTTCTACTTTCACATCCTCCCAATAATACACAGTTATGTATGGCCAGTGCACAACTTCCCATTTATAAGTCAACATCGAAATTAAAGTTACATAAAAATGACTGATTTTGCCCTATAATAAAAGATACTAACTAGGAATACTCAATATAAATTAGAAAATCAATTACACAGACAAAATTCAACCTGAGGGGGGCTGCCTTTCTCTTTTATGAAAATGCAGATTACAATTCACATATGTTAATGGTAATTAGTTGAAAGTGAAGAAACAAATTTGAAGGAGGCATATTGCAAAACAAGGGGGAAGTAAAAATTAAAAAATTATCCCAGCTTCCTTCGTCACAATTTCTCTTTCGAATGTTTTGATAAGATCATCATGACGACTAAGGCTGCCACAGGGGAAGGAAACTGCACAACCCTATTCAATTTTTTCAGCAGAGAATTACAAAGCACTGTCACGATTGACCTCTGATGCACTACTCGAAAACAATGGCTATTTAGTCAAGTATGGCCACTTAGCGCTGTTAATAAAAGGAGGAGTTTAACTCATACAAGACTGCCCCTCATTAGAAATTGGTAATGAGCAATTTGAAGTGAAGACCACATCATTTTATATAATGTTGTCCATTTTTATGTAACCAGGAATTTTATCTATCCCAACAAAGTACAGTTGGGAGTTGGGTTTCCAACCAGATATCAGGCAACTATGGTCAAGACAGAATCCAAGTCTCCACATTATCAATGTGGCCTCAGATAGCACTAGCATCCCTCCCCCAAAGCGTTGGTCTGTGGAGTTGGGTACGGGAAAACACAGAATGGGTACTCAGTCAGCAGAGTAGGATTCCATTCACTGATGCATCCAGGAGTAACCTGACATCTGATGATTGTCAAAGAAAGGTGTGAAAGCAGCAGGAAACTATGAGACTTCAGAAAGAAAGTTACCTGTTACTATGGCAGACTGAGTAACTTTTACTGTATGCTGCAATACAATTCAAAGTGATGCAGATACTACTTTTCACTACAGTCACTAAAACCTGTAAACAACAATTGTAACATCCCACAAACTGTTCAGTTTCTTGAAAATATAAACGTGTGCCTCAGTCATGGAACAATTTGAGGATTGCTGTGTGAATTTCCTCTTTGATGGAAAATCTCTTTCCTGTCAAATATCCACTGAGCTTGCTGGAAAGACTGAATGGTCTTCATCAAATTGTTGGCACTGTTTCACTACGACTGGATGCTACATTGCAAGAATTTCATGGCGAATTTGTGTGCAATTTATATGTTTGGCTAACAAGAAACTTACTGTTCCTTGTACCTCAACTTTGGAGAGCCATTTCACTCGCACAATGTGATGACCCTGTTGTCCCTACTGCAGCAGAATTGTCTCTCAGGAAATTGGTAACATGCCCACTCTTCTGAAAGGGTGCCGTGCCTGTTGCGTAACTTAATTTCAGAAGTCCCTACACCTCAAGTATGTCTCTTGAATGAATCAATAACCATCCAAGACCATTTCTTCAGCAATTCCTTTGGATCAGTGCTCATTGTATAGAAGCAGAAGAAGATACACACATGAATGTGAGTCACGAGGCAACGGTTCAAATCTGTGTTCTGTAACTACTGCAACATTCTTTAATAATTCTCCTGATACTGTGTTACTATCACATTTTTACCGTTAAATGTTTGTTTGCTGATGGGGTGGTAGGGTCAACCAATAACCCTCTGGAAATTTATACAGTGAGATAATCACAAGCCTATTTGGGGCCCACCCAAACAGAACCCTGCTTGCCCCAGTACAGCATATTCCATAGCAGTTACTCAGTAATGATTGTTTCACTCCCCTCAACCCTTATTGACAAATGGTGCATTTTCAAAATTATTTTTCTCCTACAATGTTCACAGTTCAGCCAATAAGATCAAAATCCCATGCACTATGACGTACAATGTTCCATTACTGTGTCATTGGATGGTAGGCAAAAGCATGTCCAGAGCTTAGAGTAGCAATCGACTGTTCGTGTTAACAGATCCCCAGCTCATGAAATCCATGTTTGACAAATGTGCACCCAGTCAATGAGACTGATCTCATCAAGATGGTCAACATTTGTCATGACCCAAAAATCAAAAGTAGCGTGTTTTCTGGAAGATGAGGAAGGCAATTGTAACCTGAGAGCTTTTATCATCTGCTTTTCTGGGGTTCCCATTGCACAGAATTAGTTCATGCTGACTATTTACTGAACTTTGTTGCTGCCTTAATCCTCACCAAAATTTTATATGAGGAGCTTACACACAAAAACAAACATGTCAGGAATTTAAAATAAATGAGACACAGAATGGAACAAAACAAACAGGATAAGCAGAACCTAGATAATCATACAATTTAAGTGAAATAACTAATTAATGGAAAATCTCATATAAAGATGTGAAACAATTACTAACAAAGAGATAGAGGGGCTGGCCAGTACTTACCTCAGCTCAGTACAGCCGATAGAGACACAAAAAACAACCGAAAATTTAAGCTCCTAGCTTTCGGAATAAATGTTCCTTCATCAGGGAGGAGAGAGGGGAAAGAAAGGGAAGAAGGGAAAGTGGATTTAGTTACTCACAACCCAGGTTATGAAGCAACAGGGAAGGTAGCAAGGATGGAGGCATGGTTGTCAGAGGGAAGCCAAAGATATTCTACTGCAGGTACTGTGCCAGCTTCAATCCAAAGAGGATGCATACAGAAGTAAAGAGGTGTATAGTATAAAGATGTAGGATGGAAAGATGCATGAATGGCTAAAGAGGAAAGGGAAAGAGGAGAAGACTGAAAAGTAAATGGGAGTGAGGTTGTTTAACGTAGGTTTAGTCCAGGGGGATGGCGGGATGAAAGGATGTGCTGGAGTGCAAGTTCCCATCTCCGCAGTTCAGAGGGACTGGTGTTGGGTGGGAGAAGCCAAATGGCACGTACAGTGTAGCAGGTTCCTAGGTCCCTAGAATTATGCTGGAGGGCATGCTCCGCTACTGGGTATTGGACATCTCCTAGGCGGACAGTTCGTCTGTGTCCGTTCATGCGCTCAGCCAGTTTAGTTGTTGTCATACCGATGTAAAAGGCTGTGCAGTGCAGGCATGTCAGCTGATAAATGACATGTGTAGTCTCACACGTGGCCCTTCCTTGAATTGTGTATGTTTTCCTAGTAGCGGGGCTGGAGTAGGTGGTTGTGGGGGGATGCATGGGGCAGGTTTTGCAGCGGGGTCGGTTACAGGGGTAGGAACCGCTGGGTAGAGAAGGTAGTCTGGGAATATTGCAGGGTTTAACAAGGATGTTACGGAGGTTAGGGGGACGACGAAAGGCAACTCTGTGTGGTGTGGGGAGAATTTTGTCAAGGGATGATCTCATTTCAGGGGTTGACTTGAGAAAGTCATATCCCTGGCGGAGTAATTTATTGATGTATTCGAGGCCAGGATAATATTGGGTGACAAGGGGGATGCTTCTGTGTGGTCTGAGGCTAGGAATATTGTTGTTGGACGGGGAGGAATGTATTGCTCGGGAGATCTGTTTGTGGACAAGGTCTGCAGGATAGTTGCGGGAGAGGAAAACACTGGTCAGGTTATTGGTGTAATTGTTGAGGGATTCGTCACTGGAGCAGATACGTTTGCCACGAATACCTAGGCTGTAGGGAAGGGAGCGTTTGATGTGGAATGGATGGCAGCTATCAAAGTGAAGGTACTGTTGTTTGTTGGTGGGTTTGATATGGACAGAGGTGTGGATGTGAGCTTCAACAAGATGAAGGTCAACATCCAGGAAGGTGGCTTTGGTTTTGGAGAAGGACCAGGTGAAATTCAGATTCGAAAAGGAGTTGAGGTTGGGTAAGGGCTAAGGATTGAAGGTTCTGGAAGTCTAGGAGAGATTGGTGGAAGGAGGAATTGCACCCAGAGATGGGAACTTTTAAGGTAAGTAAGTAAGATCTTTTTTGCGCACGCACGATCTTTTTTTCGCTACTCGCTATCTCTGTTTTTGAGCAGCGTGTGTTCTCTTTCCCCTGATCTGGACATACTTGCTTGGTCTGGTCAACTTTTTCCGTATTTTTCTTATTCGGTGGTCTTTCTTTGGTATTTAACGTTACCAACACAATTTCTTTCTTTCTCGCCCTTCCTTCCGTGTTTTATTCCTTCTTATGATTACTATTCTAACTTCAGTTATTTATTTTCCCTACCCACCAGTTACCCTAATCCTATACCACATTATTTACATTCATTCCGGAAACATGCATTTACCGTAGCCAAACTGCAATCCCACATACTTTTCCTCCGTTCCTGCTTAACCTTTGGAATTACCCCTAAAGGACTTACCTTAAAAGTTCCCATCTCTGGGTGCAATTCCTCCTTCCACCAATCTCTCCTGGACTTCCAGAACCTTCAATCCTTAGCCCTTACCCAACTTGTCCTGAACCTCTACACTACTTCATGTAACCACCACTCCCAACAGCTCCTATCTCTCTTCAAAGTCCTGCACCTCTCAAACCCTTGCTTGGAGAACACACTCAGGAACATCATCCTAGAAGCCAGCCGCAAACTTGAGTCCCATGCCACACACCACCTGAAAAAACTATCCACAGTGCTAGTGCAACACCTAAGAAATGGGGTCCCTCTCCCTATCCCTCACAAACACCAACCACAACAGAACCGTCAACAAACCCCCCTCATAGCCAACAAACCTAGCCTAGCCACCCTACTCAATCTCCCCATCCCAGCACATACCCCACACAGACAAAATCTCAACTATAACCACAGTCAAATGCCACATATCACCAACTCCAATTCAGTTCTAAACCTCTCATCCAGATCCCTCTCTCCTCAAGAGACATCTGTTCTATCAAAAGGCTTAACCTTTAGCCCCACACCTAAATTCAACCACACTGCCCTGGTTAAAGATCTCCTCTCTTTCACCCGGAACCTCAACTGGAAATATCACTTCACCACCCAAACACAGCCCCCAAATACTAGACCCAGTGTTGAACCTTGTTTAGAACAGTTCCGACCGCCTTCTCAAAGGGATCCTCCTCCCCTCCCCCAAAACCATCCCTTGCAGACGTTTCAGGAATTCCTCACATCCAGTGTTGCCTCCCAGTCCTTCTTGAAGAACATTCCGACAACCCCCAACATCACAACATCTGAATCCCGTGCCATTAAACAACTGAAAACAGACCGCTCTATTGTAATCCTTCCGGCGGATAAAGGCTCCACAACTGTGGTACTTGACCGTGTGGAGTATGTGGCAGAAGGACTGCGTCAACTCTCCGACACCTCAACCTACAAAGCTGTTACCCTGGATCCCATTCCCTCCATTCAGACTGAGCTGCAGAAAATCCTAAAAATCCGAGGTCCCTCACAATGGCTTCCATAGACTTACTCACTCCACCTGAGCCACGTACCCCTACCTTCTACCTATTACCCAAAATCCACAAAGAGAACCATCCTGGCCGTCCCATTGTAGCAGGCTTCAAAGCCCCAACAGAACGTATCTCAGCTCTGGTAGACCAACACCTCCAACCTATCACCTGCAGGCTCCCATCCTACATCAAGGACACAAACCACTTCCTAGAACGCCTCAAATCCATTCCCACTCCTCTCCCACCTGAAACCTTTCCTGTCACCATAGATGCTACATCCCTTTACACAAACATCCCACACACCCATGGTCTCTCTGCTCTTGAGCACTACCTCTCCCAACGCCCAACCGAAGATCTTCCAAAAACCTCGTTCCTTATCACACTTACCAACTTCATCCTCACCCATAATTACTTCACTTTTGAAGGCCAGACCTACAAACAAATCAGGGGAACTGCCATGGGAACCAGGATGGCTCCATCCCATGCCAACCTCTTCATGGGCCGCATGGAGGAGGCTTTCCTGAAGACCCAACAGCTGCTTCCCCTGGCCTGGTATAGGTTTATAGATGACATGTTTGTGGTCTGGACTCATGGTGAAGAAACACTCCTTAATTTTCTCCATAACCTCAACTCCTTTTCGAATCTGAATTTCACCTGGTCCTTCTCCAAAACCAAAGCCACCTTCCTGGATGTTGACCTTCATCTTGTTGAAGCTCACATCCACACCTCTGTCCATATCAAACCCACCAACAAACAACAGTACCTTCACTTTGATAGCTGCCATCCATTCCACATCAAACGCTCCCTTCCCTACAGCCTAGGTATTCGTGGCAAACGTATCTGCTCCAGTGACGAATCCCTCAACAATTACACCAATAACCTGACCAGTGTTTTCCTCTCCCGCAACTATCCTGCAGACCTTGTCCACAAACAGATCTCCCGAGCAATACATTCCTCCCCGTCCAACAACAATATTCCTAGCCTCAGACCACACAGAAGCATCCCCCTTGTCACCCAATATTATCCTGGCCTCGAATACATCAATAAATTACTCCGCCAGGGATATGACTTTCTCAAGTCAACCCCTGAAATGAGATCATCCCTTGACAAAATTCTCCCCACACCACACAGAGTTGCCTTTCGTCGTCCCCCTAACCTCCGTAACATCCTTGTTAAACCCTGCAATATTCCCAGACTACCTTCTCTACCCAGCGGTTCCTACCCCTGTAACCGACCCCGCTGCAAAACCTGCCCCATGCATCCCCCCACAACCACCTACTCCAGCCCCGCTACTAGGAAAACATACACAATTCAAGGAAGGGCCACGTGTGAGACTACACATGTCATTTATCAGCTGACATGCCTGCACTGCACAGCCTTTTACATCGGTATGACAACAACTAAACTGGCTGAGCGCATGAACGGACACAGACGAACTGTCCGCCTAGGAGATGTCCAATACCCAGTAGCGGAGCATGCCCTCCAGCATAATTCTAGGGACCTAGGAACCTGCTACACTGTACGTGCCATTTGGCTTCTCCCACCCAACACCAGTCCCTCTGAACTGCGGAGATGGAAACTTGCACTCCAGCACATCCTTTCATCCCGCCATCCCCCTGGACTAAACCTACATTAAACAACCTCACTCCCATTTACTTTTCAGTCTTCTCCTCTTTCCCTTTCCTCTTTAGCCATTCATGCATCTTTCCATCCTACATCTTTATACTATACACCTCTTTACTTCTGTATGCATCCTCTTTGGATTGAAGCTGGCACAGTACCTGCAGTAGAATATCTTTGGCTTCCCTCTGACAACCATGCCTCCATCCTTGCTACCTTCCCTGTTGCTTCATAACCTGGGTTGTGAGTAACTAAATCCACTTTCCCTTCTTCCCTTTCTTTCCCCTCTCTCCTCCCTGATGAAGGAACATTTATTCCGAAAGCTAGGAGCTTAAATTTTCGGTTGTTTTTTGTGTCTCTATTGGCTGTACTGAGCTGAGGTAAGTACTGGCCAGCCCCTCTATCTGTTTGTTAGTAATAATTTAAGTGAAATCAAACATTTGCCAAGATACAAGCCTAGGAAAATACATCTGTGTCCACATACACATTTTGTGTGAAGGATAACTAATCCATTACATCCAGTCGAGTGATTTCCATTCCAGTCACACTGTTTCTCTAATGCAGAGCAACTGTTTGTGCTTCCGTGCTCCCTCACAATATGTTGCATAGCACTACTTTTTATTATTATTAAAAGGACACAGTTACTTATGCACTGACTCCACTTTTGATAGAATAGGAAAACTTCTAAGAAAAGGCCAACAATTGTAACAAAAAAGGAATACAATGAGATCTACAATCAGTGACTCAGCTAAGAAACCTTGCTCGCCGATGTACATCTTGTATGTCCTTAGATAGGGATTTCACATTAAATATGTGAAATAAAATGCATTTCCATACACAAGTACAAAGCTATGGGAAACACTCATACTGATGTTGAGACAAATGCATTCTAGAAGTCCCAACTAGATGTAAAAGAGCAGATGAACCACTACAAAACCCTTTCCTTGGACAAAAGCCCAAGTACTTTTCAGCCATCCAGTCTAAGATAATAGGAAAAAAGATGTTGATGGTTTACAGTAAACTATTTTTTAAGAAGCCTGCCAAAATCACTAGTACTTAAGTTGGAACACAACCATCACGGATGATATTTCCATGTTGCTTGCGACTGTTAAGAAAATTATTCTTTTTTGCATGTAACATTTACGTCAAAGAATACTTCTAAAGATAGTTAATGCCACAGTTACGTCATTTTATTCTGGCATGGTGATCTGAAACATTTTAAATAATAAACCTGAAATTTGAATAAAATATTGAAAACGAATATTAGTACTATAGTGGCCACTTTACAGTTTTTTCTATGGTATCACATACTACACTATAAAAATATGGTATAACAAGCATTATACAATAAGAGGTAAGTTATTTTGAAAGAAGGAAGAAGATTTTTGGTTTTGAAAATCGCTCATGGTTCATGTAATGAGAACATGTCCATATTTAAATGTGCTTTTTAAAGGAATATTTTCATTGTAGATTTGATTTACAGATATGAACTGCCTTTTGGCCTAAAAGTGAAAGGCATTCACACTGCAGTATGCTATTTTCATTCTTATGTATGCCCAAAATAAGTTTCATGTTGACTGTGATAAATTGCATTTAGTAAATATGTCACCTTCTCACCTTTTGCTTGGGCCTTTGCCCCACTTCAATACGGGGTTGACCCTGTTACTATAGAGTTGGCAATGTTAGTGTCACAGAGTGTTGTTGCCAGATGCCCTTCGTGTCACCATCATGTACTCCCCAGGACAGAAGTAATGTATCCTAGCTGTCTGCGTCTAGTGTAAGCCATGAAATAGCGCGAATGTTTTTCAGATGTCTGCAAGTTGTGTAACTGAGGTGGTACATGGGGACCAGAGCAGTATTTACTATGTGGGATGTGGAAAACTGCCTAAAAACCACATTCAGGCTTGCCGGCACACCGTCCCTCTTTGTTAACCTGCTGGGCTGATTCAGTCCGGTGCCGGCCCGCCTACCGAAGTCCAGGAAGCAGCACATCAGTGCTCGTGGCTAACCTGTTGTTTCCTTCTCAGAAATTCATCTATGGAATAGCACTTGTCAACTTTCATTATCAGCCAGCACCTTGTTAATTAAAGGGAGGTGGTCAAATATTTTTATGGCTGCATGATATGCTTCTTTCTGTGCTACAACAAGATTGAGTCCCACTGTTTTCCTCCTAGTATTGTATTTATGAATGCTAGTATTATTTTCAAATTGTGCTGATCCTTCAAAACAAACTTCATAAGAGTGTATGTGTTGCAAGGCTACCTAATTTCTTTATCTATGTGAAGTTTGAGGATAGGCACTGTGCGTGTGTTTAGGGGGATGGGGAGGGGGAGGGGTCAGGGGCCCCCATTCTAAATATGACATCAATGAAAGAAGGAAGTTAAATTTTCTAGTGATGTCATTGCCACTTATGGCAATCAAATTTAGAGCAAATGTTGCTGCACTCAGTTTTATAATTCTTGTTCTCATCACTATGTACCCCCAAGTATTTTTAACAATCAGTCTTCACATATTTCTTTTCCGTAATGCTTCATTATTAGTGAGGATTTGTCTTTCCTTGTACAAAACTGAATAAGATGCCTTTTCTTTGTAAATGATGTGCTAGACCATTTATTGAGAACCAATGAATGACACTTTCGAATATTTCATTTATTGCTCCATCTGATATCGAGGTCGGTTATCGTGCTTTTGAGGTGAATTAAGAGAACTATTTTGCCTTTATCAGTAAAGTTTCAGGCAATTACCCTTCATCAAATTCATGTTGAGACCTAGAGAAGACAATTCTGGTCTATAAAGTGTGTCACAATTCAGAAATGTTAACTGTGTTCTTTAATGCTTCAACAGATTGTTATCCATAATATAGGCCTGCAAGTAAGTGCATTTGCCTTGCAACCATTCCAGAAAATGGGAATGATGTGTCCTTTTTAGTCACAATGCCTTGTTGCTCCAGTGATATACAATTAACTGCCACAAGAGGAGGGGCTCTCAGACTAGATTACATTAATTATTTATTCCACAGACCCACAAAAGAGGGTATCCTCCTGGGTGTGGAACATGTCCAACAGTATTGGAATAGTACCTCAGAATCAAACGAAACAGGAGGTCCTGCCTGAGACCCAGGTACAGCTGCTTTCATTAAATGAAACTATATGGTTCCAGAGAGGAATCCCCATTTCATTCAAAACTGTGGTGCTATTCCATGACAGTTTGACATCCTCTGTGGTGCTCTTTGTGTTTTGGGGAAATAAGTGGACTGAGTTGTGAACAGGATTTTGGACTGAGGAGGGAGGCATGCTGGGGCAAACAGTGCAGAGCCACTGTGCCAGGGTGGTGTAGTGGTTCGTGCATCTGCCCAGTGAGCAGAGGATCTGGGTTCAAATTTTCATCATCTCTTCAGTCTACATGTATACTGCATAGTTGGTTGAGACTTGTAAAGGTCCATGGAACCATAGTTTCTTTTCTTTTTGATGATCATTCATATCAATGTTATTTTCAGTTTCAAGTGACAACTGAAAGAACAAACTAATAGTCTTATCTCCCTTAATAATACACTTTTTGGCGACAGAGAGAATACAGGCAAATGATTTAATAGTGATGCATCATCATCTAATCCAATTTAGTTAGTAGGATACATGTTCTATGGATCATAATGATGAGGAATGAGTCATTTTACATTCATTTGCAAATTAATTTATGCATATGGTTACATTATGAACATTTCTAATGTTGAGAATATCATGATTTTTCCATGTATCAAAAAATATAAGGCGTACATGAAGTCCAGGAACACTTTCAATTATTCATTGCACAAGAATCAAACAGTGTGCAGCTATCATACATATGTCATTTCAAAGAGACACTGAAAGTTTTTTTTTTTTTTTTTTTTTTTTAATGTATACCACCACAGTGTAGTTTCGTAACTTGTGGATAGTCAGCAAAAGTCAAAAACATGGTGAGTTGAGGTGTGGAGTGAGCTTTCTGTGTGTTGGCGTCCAACAAAAGCTAGTGTGGTAAGGAGCCACCAACAAGGAAGGCCATTTACCACTGGCACAACAAATTTGTTATGATGGGTTGCTTGTGCCCGGGAAAGAGAAGCAGACGTCCCAGTGTGAGTGAAGTGAATGAGGAGTGCATACGAGAGTCATCTATAAGGAGTCCGAGAAAATCTGTGCGTCATGCATCCCATGATCTCAAAATAGCTCCAATGACATAGTGAAAAGTCCTGCTACAGAAGGTGTCAATGAAATCATTCAAACTGGAGCTAGTGCAGGAACTCAATGATGATGACAAAACGCTTCTCTTTGAGTTTTGTTCAGAGTTGCAAAAACTGAATGGGGATGGTAATGGCTTTGATTACATAATATTTAGCAGGGAAGCCACTTTTCACACTAATGGGAAAGTGAACAGGCATAATTGTCATATCTGGGGGTACAAAGCATCCACACGAATGCATTGAGTTTGAGCATGAGTCCCCAGAAGTAAATGTTTTTTGTGCCTTGTCGTACCAAAAACAGTACAGGCAATTCTTCTTCACTGAGAGCACTGTTACTGGATATTCCTACTTGGATGTGTTGCAGCAATGGCTGATACCTCAAATGCAACTGGACCCTTCATTCATCTTTCAGCAGGATGGAGCTCCAACCCATTTTCATCGTGAAGTTTGTGGGTGACTGAACACAGAGCTGCTGCATCGATGGATCGGTCTTGCTACAGAAGAGGACAGGTGTTTCACTAAATGGTTCCCCAATCATCACATCTCACTCCATGTGACTTTTTTCTGTGGGGACACATTAAAGATCTGGTGTATGTACTGCCTCTACCACATGATGAAGCAGTGCCCCGTTTGTTTGGAAGTTTTTTTACAGTTTCGCTTCAAATTGCAATATGTATGATATCTGTACAATGTTTAGTTCTTGTGCAGTAATTACTTGAAAGTGTTCCTGGACTTTATATAGGGTGTACATAAAGTATGATAGGAGTGGCAGGCTTGTTAACATGGTGCTGGAACATACAATGGTAGCTAACGAAAAGCTCTGTTTGATGTGTTGCAGACACTACTGGCTACAACAACTCCCAAATTTAGGTATTTAAATATTATTCTAATGTTATCGTAAGATAAGGCATAGTATTCATTATACTATTGTTAAAAATAGCATTGTTTATTAAACATGTTATCTTCACATATGAACCGTAAAAATTGTATACATTTCATTTAAATTTGTTGCCAATTTGTTTCAGCTATTGCCACATGATGTACAGTCACTTCAACTTAAAAAATATACGAAAAAGGAGACATAAACATTTCTTTCAAGGCACTTTCTTGATCCTAAATTACCACAGCATTACATGTAAATGTTTAGCAGCCAATACCATTTTTCACAGCACCTGATAATTCTTGTAACTGTACCCAAGATGTAGTCTGGAATGTCTGAAACACCATTATCATTAGTTACCTTTATAATTCAGTCAATATATGTATTATTTTTTACTTTTAAACACATTTGGCAAAATAAAATGGATTTTTTCTTTAGCAACAGTCCTTCTCACACAGGCAAGCAAAGCGACAAACATTTCATCCTGGTTACTGTAAATGCACTCCAAGAACTAGCACCTCTACTTTGAGCAGTACTGTACTCTGTTTCACCCATAGCAGTTCAATATACCAGACTGCAGTCAAAATGTTCACCACATCTTGTACTTTTTCTGTAAAATGTTTGTGTTTCTGACCCTGCAAAATTTGTCAGATACTCCAAGCAGTACACACTTTTAGTATTAATCAATTCCCAGGGTAGCTTGCTTGGAGTCATTTCAGTTCAGACACTAATCCCATGTTCCCTGTGATCTTAACTGTCTTGGGGTGATTTCCATGCTTCGATGTAGCAAGTTGTACAATGATAACTGTAACTGAATGCAGAAAATTAAGAATTGGAAATATAACAATAACAGACACAGTGTAATCCAATGAGCAATTGTACGTTCACTCACTCATTTATATTTCAGCTTTGTATTCAATTGGAGGCTTTTTCCCCCACCATTTGTACTGAATAACCATGTCTCTGAGCTGGCAATTATAATACCAACACTTCTAGGGATACGCGTTGTGACATTTCACACCTTCCAAAAGCACATGAAAATATTCTGAATTCAAATTTTGAAGATGGAACATTTTTGTGCTACATAGGCACTGTAATACACAGATGGAACACGATTCAGCAGCAGAAACGTATTACAAAATTAGATACTGTTATAAAGAGAAGATCCCTGATTTTGTTGTAGCAACTCAATATCATTTCTGTGTTTAGTCACATCTCTGCCAATTCAGTTACAGTTACCTTGACAGAGAGAACACTTAAAATAGCAGAATGTCTGTGATAGTAGTAAGTGGCATACATTCTGATCTCTTACAAAGGTTGAATTGCAATCACAGAATTCCATTTCTGAGGTTTGGAAGCAGTTTATGTTGGGATCACTATAAAACCACGTACATGCTACTTGGGCCCTTGAGATGTGCCAATGACTCGGATGGCTTGCTGTCAGATGCATTTTGAACTTTTTGGGTGTCCAAGGGCTGTGGTCCAGATGATCACACACATTGTCTACGAATTTTAGATGCAAAAGTGAAGAAAAGTTTTCAATCACAGCTATTGATTTGTGTTAAAAACAGGGATTTAACTTTGAGTATTGTGTCATAAACCTGTTTTTATAGTAAAACATGCAAAAACTAAGCTCATCTGTTATGTATCAAAATCATTGTTCACCCAGAGAGGTGCTGGTGAGTCTCCACAAAACTGGTGGCCTTTACCTAAGAGGGTTCCATTTAAATAGGTCTCATTTCTTTTGCTGCCTTTGTACACTGTGTGCATCTAGAAGTGAGTTTCTATACTTGTTCAAGTTCATGCTGTATTGCATCCTAATAAGATGGAAGAAGGAGGAGGTCGAAATTGAAAAAAGTGCTGTAATTGTAGCTCTGCATCACAAAGGCTATTCTAGCAAGGCAATAGGAACAAAATTTGGCCTAACCAAGCCTACAGTAGTGTATACATTGCTCTGGTGCCAGCTCAAGTGTTTGACAATCTGGAAGACCCTGAGTAACACCGTAAAGCAAAGATTAGTTCCTATGTGTACAGAGTAAATGTGAAGAATCCTCCTGCACCTATAATTAATAATAAAGTAAACAATATGTGAGAAGCTCCAACCTTTGTCTCAGCAGAGCAATGCCATTTGTGTGACCATGACTTACATGGATGGATAGAGAGAAGTTGAATTGATTGCAATGGTCCAAGGATTAATCGAGTTTTAAATTTGTAAGCCTTCACTGAATGTTTACTCATTGACATCGTGGAGAACGTATGAAGTCAGTACTGATCAACAATTCAGTTCAATCTGCCAAGAGGCATATTAGTTGTGGGTTGATCTGCAGCAAGACAATGATCTCAGACAGACTTCTAAATTGTGCCAATAGTAAGTCAATAGAGGAAAGAAATTTGGGAAACTGAAGAATATGGTCTGGTGAAGTCAGCCGCCTCACTTAAATCCCATCGAATACTTACGGGATGAACTTGAGGAAGGGAGATTAAACACTAATGTCCCATTGAAAACAAGGTTATTAGAGATGGAGCACAAGCTTGGATTAGGGAAGGATGGGGAGGGAAGTCTACTCTGCCCTTTCACAAGAACCATCACGGCATTGGCCTGAAGTTATTTAGGGATATCACAGAAAACCTAAATCAAGATGGCTGGACATGGGTTTGAACCGTTGTCCTCCCGAATGCAAGTCCAGTGTGCTAACCACTGCTCCACCTCACCCACTGGGATGAACATGGCAGAGAGATCAGAGAACTGGCGTCATCTAATGTTGAAAATCTATGGATTACAGATGCATGGGACTGTAATCTCTGCAAAAATATTATCTCCATAATGCCAACAGTCTGCGCAGCTGTTCTTAGCACGAAGGGTACTTAATGACAGAGAGAGAGAAAATATTTGTATTGTTAGCCTATTTAGTTTGAAGAGTGTAGTTGTCTATTAAAATAAAGTGCACAGCTTTTTTCATAGGTGCTCGAATAATTTTGACCTGTAGTATATACTTAGTAACAACAATAAACAGATATTGAGATCCTTGTCAAGGAAGGTGATTTATTTACTAAACTAGAAAGGTTACAATGAAATGCATACCATTTACTCTGCTGAAAGAAGAAACTGCAACACCCTCAAGGAAATGGTCATTTTTGTCATACGATGTGACATCGCTGTAATTCAGGTCAAATGGAACACGTGTCACAGTGAAGGGTGTCCTGTCACATCACTACAATGCATACCACTCTCTGATGGCAATGCAGGTGTATATTCTGACACATAAAGGTGCCAAATGCCATCCTGTGATACATTGCCCCATAGCATCTTGGGCTGTTTGTTGGCACAATCTTTCATTAACTCACGATATATAGTGAAGTTTTGCTAAAGTTAAAAAGTGATTTTTACTGCTGAGTGTATATTTTTTGTTTTTTTCCAAAGTACGACAATAATTACTTCAAAATGGCCGATACACAGCTCAGTGGAGACAACATGGCGTGTAGAGGCATTGTCAATAATAGATCAACTCTACGCATTGTTTGAATAACATTACATACAAGCTAAACATTGTAGAGACGAGTTTAAAAAAAAAATCTTATTACTATTGATACGGTCATGCCTCATAGAATGGATAACATAAACAGTTTGCCTACTGCAAGTTCCGTATCCCATGAAGCAGCATAGAATTAAATTACACTTGCTCAAACAAGTGAAACAGTAAATGAAATACAGAACCTAAATAATCCAGCTGTAGCAACCGACAGTAACATAGAGTTGCAAGATATGGAAAGTGAATCACAAGCAGTAAATTCTCACAATTTACCGGGGACAGATAATGTTCAAACAGTAAATTTCTCACAATTTATCAGTGCAGTCATGCAACAATTTCAGCAGATGAATACAAGTTTACAGAACAATGAGAAACTGTTTACGGAAAAATTTCAGGAAATAAAGAAAAATCTTGACAGTAATGATGCTAAATTTACCAAAATTGGTACTGACTTGAACAAAAGGATCACTCAAATGGCCACCTAGTTTTCAAAACTAACAGTTTTAGCAAAACATAATGAAATCAATGTCAAACCTTTAAGTAGCACATGATGACATCACGAGGCGTGTCACACAAGTAGAGGCAGATTTAGAAACCATGGCCAAGACAATCAAATTAGAGACAGACAGATGTTTTTCTAAAATGAATGAAAATAAACAAACTAATTAATTTCACACCACTTTGGCGAATTGTGCTTGGATGGGGATGAATAGGTGATTATCTGGACAACACAACACCCAGTCCCTGAGTGGAGAAAATCTCTTATCCAGCTGGGGATCAAATGCGGGCCCTTAAGATCGACAGTATGTCACACTCACCACTCAGCTAACGTGGGTGGACAATGATTTAATAGAAACAAGCAGACTGCAAACTGACTTATTCAACAACCTTGGACACTGGAGCCAATAATCAGTCTGTATTTATATGTCCAAAAGTAATAAATAAAGTATTGTATGTGATCCGTTTGTTTTGTTTACACAATCAATGAGAAACATCAGCTTAAAAAAGTAAAATTGCATCATAGTGTTCTCAGAATTTATTCTCAGTAACTATTTCTTTTCTTTGCTCCCCTTTCATTTTGCAGTCCGTCTATCGCCCCCCCCTCCCCACACACACACATATCTCCACCATCTTCCCCCTCCCCATATATGCCTATCATGTACAATGCAGTTAGCTTTCAGCTCATATTGACTCCAAATGACTTTTTTTTTTCCAGTAAATTGTGTCTTGCTGATTACCGCATCTTCCATCGTTAAGCTCTCAGGTTTTCAAATCTCATCCAGCGCAGGCACCAAGGATCAGTCTTTCCTTCTCATCCTGTCTGGTAAGTCTCCTCTGACCTATGGTTTTGGGCAACTTTTCCATAACTCTCTCCCTTTCTTAAGTCTTGCCAGTCTTCTTTCTTTCCCTTCAAATCTTCTGCTAGAAGGAAGAGCCATTGGCTCTGAAAGCTTCCACATTTCTATATCCTTTACATATAGTTTCTGCTGCCACCAGTGTGGTGAGTAGATCATCTTATTTATCCAATTATACTGCAGCCATCTTCATGATAGTGCTGGCAACATGGCTGTGGATGAGGTCGTGTTTGGTATGAGAGTCAGCTACCATCTGACATCGGTTTACGAGTACTGAACAAAAAGCTTGTGAGAATTCAATTCCATACAGCTGGAACCAAAAGAAAATTGGTAGTTCATACCAGCACAAGACCATAAATGAAAAAGTTGTTATTAATAATCTGTGTCCCTGACACTCTGTCTACAAGTATGTTAAGTAAGTTTCAATATACCATTTCACACTTAGTGTTAATAGCAGACTATTTTACTCAACTCCAGTTGCTTGTGACAAATGGACTGATGCATCAAACAGGCTACAGTACATTTTATTACATGATACATTATTCTCTTTTTCGCAGTTTTGGGAAAATGGTGTACACTGACACTTAAGTAAAATGCTAATCCGTGTGCATGCATAGAACTTTATTGCAGGTTTCCTAATACAAACTACTCTATCAATAATGTATCGGACTGAGTGTAATGGAGCAGCTTGTCTTTTATTGTTAGCCAAAATTAGCAGCAATGGCTTTGTGTACATGGTAGCTCCAAACTGTACAAGCTTTGAGAGCACTTGCCTGCTAAAGGCAAAGGATCTGAGTTTGAGTCTCAGTTTTAATCTGCCAGGAAGTTTCACATCAGCACACATTCCACTGCAGAGTGAAAATTTCATTCTGTAAACATCCCCCACGCTGTGACAAGCCATGTCTTTGCTATATCCTTTCTTCCAGCATTGCAGGACAGCTTCTCTGAAGTTTGGATGGTAGGAGATGAGGCACTGGAGGAAGTAAAGCTGTGAGGATGGGTCATGAGTCATGCTTAGGTGGCTCAGTTGGTAGAGCACTTTCCCACAGAAGGCAAAGGTACTGAGCTAGAGTCTCAGTACAGCACACAGTTTTAAATCAGTGTACACTTTGCTGCAGAGAGAAAATTTCATTCTGGAAGCTTTGAGAGGTTGTGTGTTTGGGTGCGAAGGAGTGTTTTACGACTGTGGAACATGTATTGTGATTAGTTGGTTTATGAGCACAGAATAGAACTACTGAAACTAATAAGTTATTGGAGGTAATTTGTCACACTTTTTGTGGATTTTAGAAGCAGAGTGTTAACGACTTTGCAATACAAATATTCCGAATGAATCTCTGAGATTGTATTTACAAGATGACTTGAAGTTCCCTTGATACCATTCAGTAGCAGCAGACCACTTCTGTGGCTGGCCAAATATTTGACAAGTCTCCTTACACATCAGTGTAGCAACTGTGAGGAGAGAAACCTCAAATTGCCAAATTTTACTGGCTGTGCTCTGGATCTTCCAAGCTCTGACTGGGAAAAATGCTCCTCAGAGAGCACAACTCCCCTTCCCTGGGCTATGTTTTACTCGGGCAACCATTGCTTCCATTTCTGCTATACCCCTTGGAAAAAGTCATGCCTCACTATTCGTATCTCTCTCCCGTGTCAGTGAGGCAGCTTCCTTTTAGCTCTCTGTCACTCTGAAAAACATCAAGATGAACCACTGTCCAAAGGTCTTAAATCCCTAAACAAAATTTTTGTAAGAGTTATGTGTTTGGTGGCATTTAAAAGGCCTAGCTGGGAGTTCACCTGTAAGACAGCAATCTCTGGCACACATCCCAAAGCCAGATTTTCTGCATTTGGCAGTCAATTGCATCTTTCACAAACATTACTTCTCACTCGAACACGTAAAATATTTGTGTGAGTGAACAATGCAGAATGTCTTGACTCTTGTCCATACACACGGTGGTGCCATTAGGGATCACAAAGACACTTACTGGGCCAGGCTGCCACAGTGAAAGTTTCCCCTCACCGCCGCTTTCCAGACGAGCTCAGCCAGATCCCCTTATTCCCAGCTATTGTACAAATCTGTTTTAAATTACTCTCTAAACTGACTATCACTCAGACATTTAATATCAATACCGTGCTTCATTCATAATTAATTGCACGGCTCAAGGTATACCTCTACTATGAACTCACAAGAACTTGTGTATGTTGTATGACAGTGTTGAAAAGTTGTCCTGTTACGATTATAATAGCTTCATAGTTATGTCTACATCATTTTATGGCCACAGAAAGAAAGTTCGTGTTTCAATTGAAATTTTAGCTTGGAATGTGAAATATTTTAAAATGTTGTGTAAATGCCCCATTCCATCACACGAGTCAGTTTAGGTGGTTGTTGGTCACAGTTTGGAAGAGTCCATTCAGGATAGCAGACAGCTGGTCATATGTCGTACCATGCACGAATAGAGTGTAAGGAGATTTGCTAGCTGATTCTCAAGAGAATGAAATATATGGTGGGAACCTGGTATCAGGATGACATACAAATGTACTAGCATATGGTTTAAGTTAAGTGATTAATAGCATACTGTTATTGGAAGCAAACACAAAATTTTGACCACGATATTCTTACTCCTCACATCAAGCTATGAGGAAGAGAAGGAAACGTAGTAGGTGAATATGGTTTGGGGTTAAGAAATGAAAGAGGAAGCTGCCTGGTAGAATTTTGCACACAGCACAACTTAATCGTAGCTAACACTTGGTTTCAGAATCATGAAAGGAGGTTGTATACATGGAAGAACCCTGGAGATACTAAAAGGTATCAGATAGATTATATAATGGTAAGGCAGAGATTAAGGAACCAGGTTTTAAATTGAAAGACATTTCCAGGGGCAAATGTGGACTCTGACCACAATCTATTGGTTATGACCAGTAGATTAAAATTGCAAACAGGTGGGAATTTAAGGAGATGGGACCTGGATAAAGAGAAAGAACAAGAGGTTGTACAGAGTTTCAGTGAGAGCATAAAGGAACAATTGACAGTAATGGGGGAAAGAAATACAGTAGAAGAAGAATGGGTAGCTTTCAGAGATGAAATAGTGAAGGCAGCAGAGGATCAAGTAGGTAAAAAGACGAGGGCTAGTAGAAATCCTTGGGTAACAGAAGAGATATTGAATCTAACTGATGAAAGGAGAAAATATGAAAATACAGTAAGTGAAGCAGGCAAAAAGGAATACAAACGTCTCAAAAATGAAATCGACAGGAAGTGCAAAATGGCTAAGCAGGGATGGATAGAGGACAAATGTAAGGATGTAGAGGCTTGTCTCACCAGGGGCACCCAAAATCAGTTGCCTGTTACCTGTCTAGCGGCGTAGATCGGCGTGCAGTGGTGTACAATACGTCGTTTCTGTTCGTGAGATCCTTGTTGCCAGCATCAGTCACTGACATACTTCGGTATCTGGAAGTGCTGGATAACAGCGTTGCATTGCAAGAAAATTGCAGAAGACGAAGAGGAGCTATTTGCGGAGTACATTTCCCCATCATGTTCTAGTTCTGGGTGGAGATTTTAATTTGCCAGATACACCAGGTGACCAAGAAGTCAGTATAAATTTGAAAACTGAATAAATCACGGAATAATGTAGATAGGGAGGTACAAATTGACACACATGCTTGGAATGACATGGGATTTGATTAGAACAAAAAAAAAAAAAAAAATACAAAAGCTCAAAAAATGTCCGACAGGTGGCGCTTCATCAGATCAGAATAGCATGACAAAGCAAAAATGATGTTCTTTACAGGAAATGCTCAATATGTCCACCATCATTCCTCAACAGTAATTGTAATCGAGGAATAATGTTGTGAAAAGCACTGTAAAGCATGTCCGGAGTATGTGGTGAGGCATTGGCGTTGGATGTTGTCTTTCAGCATCCCTAGAGATGTCGCTCGATCACGATACACTTGCGACTTCAGGTAACCCCAAAGCCAACAATAGCACGGACTGAGGTCTGGGGACCTAGGAGGCCAAGTGTGACGAAAGTGGCGGCTCAGCACACGATCATCACCAAACGACGCGCATAAGAGATCTGTCAGACATTTTGTGAATTTGTTTTTTCTAATAAATCCCCATGTCATTCCAAGCATGTGTCTCAATTTTTAACTCTCTATCTACATTATTCCATGGTTTATCACTTTTTCCAATTTATACTGACTTTTTGATCACCCGTTAGACTGGGAGACTCAAACGTTTATAACGGGTGGCAGGGACAAAGAATCCAGTGAAATTTTTTTAAAGTGCTTTATCTGAAAAACTACCTTGAGCAGTTAAACAGAGAACCGACTCGTGGCGATAACATATTGGACATTCTGGAGACAAACAGACCCGAAACAGTTAACGCAGAACACGGAATCAGCGATCATAAAGCGGTTACTGCATCACTGATTTCAGCCATAAGTAGAAATATTAAAGAAGGTAGGAAGATTTTTCTGTTTAGCAAAAGTGACAAAAAGCAGATTACAGAGTACCTGACGGCTCAACACAAAAGTTTTGTCTCAAGTACAGATAGTGTTGAGGATCAGTGGACAAAGTTCAAAACCATCGTACAATATGCGTTAGATGAGTACGTGCCAAGCAAGATCGTAAGAAATGGAAAAGAGCCACCTTGGTACAACAACCAAATTAGAAAACTGCTGCGGAAGCAAAGGGAACTTACCAGCAAACATAAACATAGCCAAAGCCTTGCAGACAAACAAAAATTACGCGAAGCGAAATGTAGTGTGAGGAGGGCTATGCGAGAGGCTTTCAGTGAATTCGAAAGTAAAGTTCTGTGTACTGAATTGGCAGAAAATCGTAAGAAATTTTGGTCCTATGTCAAAGCGGTAGGTGGATCAAAACAAAATGTCCAGACACTCTGTGGCCAAAATGGTACTGAAACAGAGGATGACAGACTAAAGGCCGACATACTAAATGTCTTCTTCCAAAGCTGTTTCACAGAGGAAGACTGCACTGTAGTTCCTTCTCTACACTGTCGCACATATGACAAAATAGTAGATGTCGAAAGAGATGGCAGAGGGATAGAGAAACAATTAAAACCGCTCAAAAGAGGAAAGGCCGCTGGACCTTATGGGATACCAGTTCGATTTTACACAGAGTACGCGAAGGAACTTGCCCCCCTTCTTGCAGCGGTGTAGCGTTCCGAAAGATTGGAAAAGGGCACAGGTCATCCACGTTTTCAAGAAGGGACTTCAAACAAATGTGCAGAACTATAGACCTATATCTCTAACGTCAATCAGTTGTAGAATTTTGGAACACGTATTATGTTCGAGTATAATGACTTTTCTGGAGACTAGAAATCTACTCTGTAGGAATCAGCACGGGTTTCGGAAAAGACGGTCGTGTGATACCCAGCTCTCGCTATTCGTCCATGACACTCAGAAGGGCATAGACACGGTTTCACAGGTAGATGCCGTGTTTCTTGACTTCCGCAAGGCTTTCGATACAGTTCCCCACAATCGTTTAATGAACAAAGTAAGAGCATACGGACTATCAGACCAATTGTGTGATTGGATTGAAGAGTTCCTACATGACAGAACGCAGCATGTCATTCTCAATGGAGAGAAGTCTTCCGAAGTAAGAGTGATTTCAGGTGTGCCACAGGGGAGTGTCATAGGACCGTTGCTATTCACAATATACATAAATGACCTTGAGGATATCATCGGAAGATCACTGAGGCTTTTTGCGGATGACGCTGTAGTATATCCAGAGGTTGTAACAATGGAAAATTGTACCGAAATGAAGAAGGATCTGCAACGAATTGACGCATGTTGCAGGGAATGGCAATTGAATCTCAATGTGGACAAGTGTAATGTGCTGCGAATACATAGAAAGATAAATCCCTTATCATTTAGCTACAATATAGCAGGTCAGCAACTGGGAGAACGCATTAGGAGTGATTTAAAATGGAATGATCATATGAAGTTGATCGTCGGTAAAGCAGATGCCAGACTGAAATTCATTGGAAGAATCCTAAGGAAATGCAATCCGACAACAAAGGAAGTAGGTTACAGTACCCTTGTTCGCCCACTGCTTCAATACTGCTCAGCAGTGTGGGATCCGCACCAGATAGGGTTGATAGAAGAGATAGAGAAGATCCAACGGAGAGCCGCGCGCTTCGTTACAGGACGATTTAGTAATCGCGAAAGCGTTACAGAGATGACAGATAAACTCGAAGACTCTGCACGGAGACGCTCAGTAGCTCTGTATGGGCTTCTGTTGAAGTTTCTAGAACATACCTTCACCGAGGAGTCAAGCAGTATATTGCTCCCTCCTACGTAGGTCTCGCGAAGAGACATGAGGATAAAATCAGAGAGATTAGAGGTCACACAGAGGCATACCGACAATCCTTCTTTCCACGAAGAATACGAGACTGGAATAGAAGGGACAACTGATAGAGATACTCAAGGTACCCTCCGCCACACACCGTCAGGTAGCTTGCAGAGAATGGATGTAGATGTAACGAGCGTTCGATCGTCTGTTATGTTACAGCGTGTGTTAAGGAGGTGACACGAAAATAACTGTTACCCGTTCCAAGCAAAGGGCTCCAATTTATGCAAACGTCTGTCACGCCTAAGGAAGGAACGCAAAAATAAACCGCGTGGTTTACAGGGATCGCCACGAAGGAAAACTAGTAATTTTGGGAGGAAACCCGTCGTCGTAGAGAATTTCATAAAATCGATCCTTCCACAAACGATGGAGGGCTTTTACATCAATCTAAAAATAGTGCCGACATTACGGAAACTACAAATTGCCGTGAAACAAAAAAATCCAGTTTTACTCGTAACAGGCTCGCCAAAAGGAATATTTAACTTTTCTAAAATTCCATACTCTTTATGTAAGAAAGATTCTCTAATCTGTTTTTACACAAAACAAATAATCGTTGATGCTACCAAAACACATGTATCCTTTTTGACAGCTGACAATAGAGCAAATAGCCAATGGATATAACATTGTCCACATACTTTTCACGTACGTTTACGAAGGCAGTGACAAAAAATGTAGTGCAAATCGGACTAGTACAACACAAGAAATTGTAAATTTCTTGTTACTTTTTAAACACTCATCGTGTTGCAAGACCTGTTAAGTTTCAACGCAATCCTTCAAAGAAAGCTTCTATCCTTTAGTAGAAACACAAAGTGAGAATAATTCTTAAATTCTACAGTTTCATTGCGCTTTATGGGGTAGAAGTAGAGGAACGTACATTCACATGAACAGGCATTCGGTTCCATGTTTGTAGTAAAATCCCGACTTACGTTCATATGTTAATATTATTTACTCTATAGCGTTATGTTTCGGAAGAAGCTATCGTCTTTTGTATTCTTTACGGTACTAAAACACTCGTCTAAAAATTAACGCTGCCGGGCCGTGTATGCAGACGGCGTCGCCGCCGACTTAAAGCGCGCGCCGCGGCAGGGCGGTACTGCGTCGTGAGACAGCCTGTGGAGGCGCCCGGTGACGTGGCTGGGTAGCCAGAGTGGGGACAGACTGTAAACGGGCACAGTGAGGATCCATAAGAAACGCATTGTCGTTGATACAATCTGTCATATTTCAGTGTCAGTTAATAACGTATCTACCATTAAAACTTTCAGTCGGTCAGATTCAATGTATGGCCATTCGAAAGTCACAGTCGGTAGAGCGAAATGATGAGGTAGCTGGTAATGTGATTCTTGTTTGCGCCTCAGTGGATCCGAATATTTTTATTACTAGTCTTCGCTTTTTCTGTTAGGATCTGATACTTTCTTTTCAGTGCAATAAAAGTATATTCTCTAATATTCGATGTTACATATGTACGTTCCATCTGAGGATGGAGTTTGTTCGAATGGTTTAATTTGCAAGACAGATTGCACTACATGCAGTAAGATATAACAAGAAAGTGTAAAACAATTCTTTTTTATTTCACATGTTGTGAAGATTCTGCTGCTGAATAGGAACAAATATAAAGTAAGACTTTGAATCGCGCTATTTGTTACGGAGCTTCTCTTTCTGCCTTATAACATGTCCGTGGACACTACACGCAGAACAACGTGACTCTCACGTGGACAAGAGAGGAAAGGCGCGTTTTAATAGCGCTAGCTTAAGAATTTTACGCCCATGCATTTTGTAAAGTGGGTGATAGAGAGAAACGTGTGACGAGGGCCTCCCGTCCGCTCGCCTGGTGCAGGTCTTTCGACTTGACGCCACTTGCGCGTCCTTGGAGATGAAATGATGACGATTAGGACAACACGACACCCAGTCCCTGAGCAGAGAAAATCTCCAACCCAGCCAGGAATCGAACCCGTCTGTCACGCTGACCACTCAGCTACCGGGGCGGACAACCGGGTGATGTGTGACCCAGATGCTGCCGCTGGGGTCGCGTGTACCACGTTGACACGCACATGCTTTATGCACAAGTCAGAGCGTTCGGCAGCACTTTCAACTTGGCACGCTCAAGACTGATGTTCACAACACCGTCCGTGTAGTGACGGCATTACACTTTCCTAAAACAGTGCACGGAGATCGGCGCAAATACTGTTGAGTGGTACTTAAGATAGGGAAATAAATTAGTGAAATCAAGGTGAAGTGAAGTAGAAATTTAAAATTAATGAGAAACTTCGTTTAGCTTAGAAGAGTTACACTCTGGCAAACAACGGGCAGAGCAGAAGAGGCAATGACCGCGAAGTCAGCACATTCAGGAGAAGCTATCGTCCTCCCCCACGTAAGCAGAAGCTGTCGATTCAGCCGTCAGGGCATCGCCCGTCCGGCTCACGTGTTTCTCAATTGTCACACGTGATCAAAGGCTCTCGCCTACATTCCGAGAGCCAATGACCGACGTTAAGAAGATTCTTCGCGAAGCTTTTCGACGTGACAAAAGAGGCAACGACAGCGATGTTGTTCACCTCCAGTGAAGTGAAGTGAATAAGTACGCGAGACGCAGTGGGCCCGACAGGAGTAGCTTTCAGTTCAGTTCCGGTACAGTCGGTGCTCAAGACCGTCATGCAGGAAGATACTACATCGTACACAGAAGCACCGAGTCCGCCGCTGTAATGGAATAGCAAGCAGCAGCCTCGGCGCCAGAAGACAGAAGGTATTTGAGGCCAGATTTTATGTACCCGAGTGACTCGTGAGGACGGGAAGGAGACAGCGCACATCCGAGTCGTCACCGTCCGATTCACGACTTCTTCCTCAATAATTAAACGGACCACCTCGCGATGCGCGTCTCCAGTCAACTGGGCGAAACGGCGACACGAGATACACACCGCCGTGCGTAATCAGACGCCGCCGCTCACGCAAGCAGAAGGCTTCGCAAACGACACAGTTGCCAGTATCCCAGCCAGAAACCCTTGTACAAAACTTTCAATAAAAGTTATCTTATGTAAAACTGCTGTTTCATTCTACCTCATACCTGAGCCAAGGATGAACCCACCCTGCAAAAATGTTGTTAAGAGAGAAAAAGTAATTTATTTATTGTTTTTCACCCTGACATAATGCTTTAGAATCAAATGCCCTTTGCAGTAGTGCTCATCCTGACAGATGACCATCACAAACAGAGAAAACCCAGTTACAGTACGGAGTAGAGAGGAGCGGAGAGTATTCGTTGTGAAGGGGTGCCGTCGAGAATAGATACGATGTGTCAGGGGACGAAAAGCAGTTCGCTATAAAATTAACGAAGAATGCCAACAAGTTAGGAATTACTACAATAATAGTGATTGCGATATTTCTCTCGGCAGTTTAAACCGAGTAGGTGAGCGAGTAAGGTAACCAGGAAAATAACAATAGCTACAGTTGTATGCTATAGCATACAATGTAAAGAATTTCAGGCAAATAGTTTCAGATCAAGTAATACTACAGTTAACGGTAACAGTCGAAGACACTAGCAGGAAGATAATTACGGAATTACAGTTACAAGAACAATAGGTAAAGGCACAGAAACAGAGATAGTTGGAGAGTAGATGCAATTTCAAGATAGCATTCAGAGAAGGAGAGATGTTGCAAAAGATTAGTATTAAATTAAGGTGAGAGGTGCTAGGTTTTCGCTTTGGCTCGCATAGTTTCTCTTGATGCTGTTCAGTTCTGACACGTTTCTAAACGCATTCTTTTCAGGGGGGGGGTCTTAATTATGCTGCCGCCCAGAGTACATACATTCTGAAGGCCGAAATGGGGTGTGGCGTTGTTTTAAATCCTTAGATGGTCCTTTGTACACTCCTGGAAATGGAAAAAAAACACATTGACACCGGTGTGTCAGACCCACCATACTTGCTCCGGACACAGCGAGAGGGCTGTACAAGCAATGATGACACGCACGGCACAGTGGACACACCAGCAACCGCGGTGTTGGCCGTCGAATGGCGCTAGCTGCGCAGCATTTGTGCACCGCCGCCTTCAGTGTCAGTCAGTTTGCCGTGGGATAAGGAGCTCCATCGCAGTCTTTAACACTGGTAGCATGCCGCGACAGCGTGGACGTGAACCGTATGTGCAGTTGACGGACTTTGAGCGAGGGCGTATAGTGGGCATGCGGGAGGCCGGGTGGACGTACCGCCGAATTGCTCAACACGTGGGGCGTGAGGTCTCCACAGTACATCGATGTTGTCGCCAGTGGTCGGCGGAAGGTGCACGTGCCCGTCGACCTGGGACCGGACCGCAGCGACGCACAGATGCACGCCAAGACCGTAGGATCCTACGCAGTGCCGTAGGGGACCGCACCGCCACTTCCCAGCAAATTAGGGACACTGTTGCTCCTGGGGTATCGGCGAGGACCATTTGCAACCGTCTCCATGAAGCTGGGCTACGGTCCCGCACACCGTTAGGCCGTCTTCCGCTCACGCCCCAACATCGTGCAGCCCGCCTCCAGTGGTGTCGCGACAGGCGTGAATGGAGGGACGAATGGAGACGTGTCGTCTTCAGCGATGAGAGTCGCTTCTGCCTTGGTGCCAATGATGGTCGTATGCGTGTTTGGCGCCGTGCAGGTGAGCGCCACAATCAGGTCTGCATACGACCGAGGCACACAGGGCCAACACCCAGCATCATGGTGTGGGGAGCGATCTCCTACACTCGTCGTACACCTCTGGTGATCGTCGAGGGGACACTGAATAGTGCATGGTACATCCAAACCGTCATCGAACCCATCGTTCTACCATTCCTAGACCGGCAAGGGAACTTGCTGTTCCAACAGAACAATGCACGTCCGCATGTATCACGTGCTCTAGAAGGTGTAAATCAACTACCCTGGCCAGCAAGATCTCTGGATCTGTCCCCCATTGAGCATGTTTGGGACTGGATGAAGCGTCGTCTCACGCAGTCTGCACGTCCAGCACGAACGCTGGTCCAACTGAGGCGCCAGGTGGAAATGGCATGGCAAGCCGTTCCACAGGACTACATCCAGCATCTCTACGATCGTCTCCATGGGAGAATAGCAGCCTGCATTGCTGCGAAAGGTGGATATACACTGTACTAGTGCCGACATTGTGCATGCTCTGTTGCCTGTGGTTCTGTCAGTGTGATCATGTGATGTATCTGACCCCAGGAATGTGTCAATAAAGTTTCCCCTTCCTGGGACAATGAATTCACGGTGTTCTTATTTCAATTTCCAGGAGTGTAAGATCTTGTCTTATTGTAAGCCCTGCCCTTGCTAACTATTTTTTCTCGTGGCTGAAGATCTGCGTCCTTTTTCGGTGTGAGACAAATTTGACAATTATTGGATGAGATTTCGAAGCACCTTATAATCCACGTACCGTCCAGTGTCTACCTTACCTATGTCAATGCCTAATATTTCTCCTGCAACCTGTATAATGAGGTCATCTGTGTCTTCCGGCTCATCTTCGCCGCCGGCTATTTTTCCTTTTTATGTAGACTGAAGCGAGGAGAAAGGAAACGGAAGGAACTATTAAGGTAAGCTGCACTGAGACCTTGCGCGGAATCAGCGGCAATGAGAAAAAATGTATGCAACCCTGGAACTCGAACCCGGGGTCCGCTGCTACATGATTCATTGCTCGTAGAGGCGAATCACTTATATGAAAGCGTGCTGTCCGTTTATTCAAACATGTCACAAGGAACAGACATTGCGTATCCCTAATATTTCGCCTTTACTGCCCTCTCTGAAATTCGTCACACACAAATTATTCTCGGGACCGAGAGCTGTATAAAGCTCTGAAATGTTTAGCGATTCGTGAAACGTGTAACGAAAAGACATGTTAAACGCCACTGATGGGGAAGCGTTTACCGAGGGCGACAAAAATGTTGTTTCTACTAAAGTCGGATTTCAGTGTGGCTGTGAAGTTATCTGGTAACGCACAACAGGTCTAGGTGAAAAGAAGGTAATTGTTGGATGTTATTAACGGCCTCCCGATTCCGTCAGAGACAGAGTTATTCAAAGAAAGTCTACGCTCAGTAGTGCGGAAGTACCCAAATCGTGCAGTATTAGTTCCGAGCATAGACAAGGACACCGATGGATTCATTACAAGGTTTCCACATAAGTAGCCTTGCAGAGTACTGTTGAACATGTTTTTTCGAAAACTGTCTTGAGCACCTAGTTCGAGAGAGCACATACAATGGAAATACACACATAAAAAAAAAATTGCGTGACCCCGGTTACCAGAACTCGGGAAGATAAACGTTGGCTGTGGATATCGTATCAGATACACAGTCCCTTTGACTTTTTAAAGATGTCACTAAGCCCGACCACAGATGTGAGCAACCGTGTATGAGCAGCGCCTATTAGACAGACGGGGTCCGACAGCCGATCCGTTCCAGTCATTCCACCACGAAGGAGGTACACGGCTCGTGTTGTCTGTAGTTCAACCGTGCCTACACCGTCAATACAGCGGTCCGCATTGTTCGCTTGTGCCAGGAAGGGCTCTCAACAAGTGAATTGTCAAGGCGAGTCGGAGTAAACGAAAGCGATGTCGATGACATGTCTCGCTCAGGATGCCCGGGGGCGACTACGGCAATCGATGACCGCTGCTTGCGGATTATGGCTCGGAGGTACCCCGACAGCAAAGCCAACATGTTGAATAATGCCTTTCGTGCAGCCACAGGACGTCGTGTTAAGACTCAAACAGTGCACAGTAACCTGCACGATGCACGTCTTCACTCCCGACGTCCGTGGCGAGGTCCATCTTCGCAACTACGACACAGTGCAGCGCGGTACCGATGGGCCCAACAACATGCCGGATGGACCTCTCAGCATTGGCATCACGTTCTCTGCACCGATGAGTCTCATATATACCTTCAACCAGACAATCGTCGGAGACGTGCTTGGAGGCAACCCGGTCAGGCTGAAAGCTTTAAATACACTGTCCAGCGAGTGCAGCAACATAGAGGTTCCCTGCTGTTTTGGGGTGGCATTATGTGGGGCCGATGTACTCTCTCGTGGTCATGGAAGGCGCCGCAACGGCTGTACAATACGTGAATGCCATCCTCCGACCGATTTTTTAATTTCGTTTTTAGTGCAACGAGATCGGCAGTATACAGTATATGGCCGAGGCATTCGTCTTCATGGACGACAATTCGCGGCCCCATCGTGCACATCTTGTGGCTGACTTCCTTCAGGATAACGACATCGCCCGACTAGTGTGGCCAGCATATTCTCCAGACATGTGCCGGCCGGAGTGGCAGAGCGGTTCTAGGCGCTACAGTCTGGAGCCGGGCGACAGCTACGGTCTCAGGTTCGAATGCTGCCATGGGCATGGAGGTGTGTGATGTCCTTAGGCTAGTTAGGTTTAATTAGTTCTAAGTTCTAGGCGACTCATGACCTCGTAAGTCAATTTGCATAGTGCTCAAAGCCATTTGAACCATTTTTCTCCAGACATGTACCCTATCGAACATACCTGGGACAGACTGAAGAGGGCTGTTTATGGCCGACGTGACCCTCCAACCACACTGAGTGATCTACGCCGAATCACCGTTAGGAATGGGACAATCTGCCTTGATGAACTTGTGGATCGTATTCCACGACGAATACAGGCGTGCATTAATTCAAGAGGACGTGGTAGTGGGTATTACAGGTTCCGGTGTGTACACCAATCTGGGCAACCGACTCTGAAGGTCTCGCTATACGGTGGTACAACATGCCATGTGCCATTTTTATGAGCAATAATAAGGGCGGAAACGATGTTTATATCGATCTCTGTACAAAAAATTGGAATAGTTTCCGGAACCAACCGAAGTGATGCTAAACTTTTTTTGATGTAAGTATTTTAGAGCATGTAGCTACAAAGATGCCTGGACTCACCGAGGGTGTCACTACAGAGACAGGCGTTAGTGATAATGACGTTGCCGTAGCGACGATGGTTATTTAAGTTATTAAATCAATCAAGAAAGCTAGGAGAGTAGTTGAGCAGAAAAGCGGTTGTTAGAATTTCAAACAGTGAATGGACATTATTTAGTTCCAGTATGATGGGTGTAGAGTAATTATAAGCCAAGTTTGAACAGATCCTAAATCGTGCTGTGGAAAAGTATGTGCCTAGTAAGCGAATGAAGGATGGAGAAGATACATTGCGGAAAATGATGATGAAGCAGAGACTGTTGCACACTCAGTTCAACAGAGAGCACGCTAACAACAATTCAAGGTTAGTAGAGATTCGTGCGTCTGTGGAAAGATCGAAGCTCGAGCATAAAGCTGCCGCCGTCATACCTCAACAAATTATCTTGAAGAGATCGCGAGACTATTCTGGTCCTGCGTAAAACCGCTGAGTGGGGGGCGAAGCTTCAGCCTGGTGTGCTAGTAGAAAACAACAAAAGGAATGCTCAAGTTTTAAATTTCATGTTTAAGGAATATTTCACGCAGCAGAATCGTAGAAACATGCAGTCGTTACACTCTCGTGTCGACACCACGGTAATGGACATTCCTAGCCTAGAGAAGCAGCTGGAACATTTGGTAGCAAATAAGTCGCCAGGTCCTGACCGAATACCGATTCGGTTTCACAAACAGTACTCTACGGCATTGGCCCCTTACTTAGATTGCATTTATCGTGAATCTCTCGCATAACGCAAAGTCCCAAGTGACTGGAAAAAAGTGACTCCTATGTACACTAATGGCCATTAAGATTGCTATACTACGAAGATGACCTGCTACACGCGCGAAATATAACCGACAGGAAGAAGATGCTGTGATATGCAAATAATTAGCTTTCCAGAGCATTCACACAACATTGGCGACACCTACAACGTGCTGGCATGAGGAAAGTTTTCAACCGATTTCTCATACACAAACAGCAGTTGACCGGCGTTGTCTGGTGAAACGTTGTTGTCATGCCTCGTGTAAGGAGGAGAAATGCGTGCCATCACGTTTCCGACTTTGATAAATGTCGGATTCTAGCCTATCGCGTTTGCGGTTTATCGGAGCGCGACACTGCTGCTTGGTCGAGATCCAATGACTGTTAGCAGAATATGGAATCGGTGGGTTCAGGAGCGTAATACGGAATGCCGTGCAGGATCCCAGCGACCTCGTATCACTAGCAGTCTAGGTGACAGACATCTTATCCGCATGGCTGTAACGGACCGTGCAGCCACGTCTCGATCCCTGAGTCAACAGGTGGGGACGTTTCCAAGACAACAACCATCTGCACGAACAGTTTGACGACGTTTGCAGCAGCATGGACTATGAGCTCTGTTACTCTTGACGCTGCATCACAGACAAGAGCGCCTGCGATGGTGTACTCAACGATGAACCTGGCTGCACGAATGGCAAAACGTCATTTTTTCGGATGAATGCAGGTTCTGTTTACAGCATCACGAAAGCGTGTATTCGTCATCGCCATACTGCTGCATCACCCCGCGTGATGGTATGGGGAGCAATTGGTTACAGGTCTCGGTCACCTCTTGTCCGCATTAGCGGCACTTTGAACAGTGGACGTTACATTGCAGATGTGCTACGACGGAAAAAATCGCAACACCACAAGCAGTTGTGAGAGATAAACGAAAGTTGGTAGGCGTGTTTCTACAATTGAAAAATAGTGTCGATTTAAATTTCGCGCCAGTCGCATAAGAATGGTGTTAGTAGGGGGGGGGGGGCACTGTGAGGGTGCAGATCAGGTCTGCTGTAAATACACGCCGTGGCGGTTGTGAGCGTTAGTTACCTTCTAGATTGGACGTGGTGGTTTGATCTTAGCCAAGAATGCCTTTGAGGAGACAGAGACGCCATTACGATCATCTTAACGAGTTTGAACGAGGTCGTGTAATAGGGACACGAGAAGCTGGATGTTCCTCCAGCGATTTCGCAGGAGACTTGGCAAAAATGTAGCACTGTATACTGGCAGCGGTGACCGCGAGAATGTACGGTTGCAAAAAGCTCGGGCTCCGACCGGTCACGTATCGCTACCAAGAGGGAAGGCAGTCGTGTCTGGCGTACGTCTCTGGCACATCACATTTCTTCTGCAGTAGCAATTCGAACAGCAGTCGACGACATAACGAAATAATAATCGATTACTTCAGGGACAGCCCCGAGCCAAGGCGCCCAGTAGCATGCATTTCACTGACCCCCAAACCACCGGCATTTGCGACACAAAACTGACATCGCACACCATTACAACACAATGCATGCCCGTTTCAATGTTTGCATTCAACATTCTGATCGTTACATCTGTTATTAACTTACCAGCATGTCACTTTTGCAACGGCTTATTTCGCGCTTACGTTGCCCTGTGATGCTGCAATGTTAATTACTTAAATATCCTACATAGACAGACGTATTCCCGAAATTTCATTACTCTACATGATTTTTTGTTCGTTTGTTGCTGTGATTTTTTTTTTATCGCCAGTTCATTTGTCCAGTCGCGGAAGCCGTCAGGCTCTGATGCCACCCTGCAACATACCTCTGCCAGGCAGGCTGCATAGAGCATAGCCCCTGTAAATCAGTAACTGCACAGTCCAGCGAGCTAAGAAAGTTGCAGCTCGGTCCGCAGAGGTCCTTCGTGTACACGAGACACTAGAACAGGTGGTGCACGCATCCGCGACAGGGTCACTGCTGCATTCACCGTGACACGTGCGGCCACTGGAGTGTGAGTGTGCCTCCCGGGCAGTCCCGTCGTAGCCGACAATTGGTGCCCACCGCTACGAACCCAGCATCGCCTCCGACTGCACGCCGCCTTCGCTTCCTGTCCACAGTGTTAACTATACAGACGGCGCTTCTACGAAATCGGCAAAAAATCTCGTACACCATTTAAAGAGTATTATGTCTTTGCAGAAAACTACACTGTCAAAAATTCCCTTTAACTAACAGCTAAAATTAAAAACTTTTCCATTTCTGATGATGGTAATTCCGTATCCTTTAACGTAGTTAATTTACTTGCTAACATTCACATTTATGAGACTATTAAAATTACTGATGAGAATCTTCTCCAACACAAAAACCTAATGTACAAGAAATTAAAGATGTCATTAGCTTATTACTTCTGATACTCTCCTACAACTATTTCCAGTTTAACGCTGAAATTTTTTTTACGACCTTAAGCCTTTGCCGTGCCCATTTGTATAACAAGTACGCTTGCCAACAGTTTTGTTAAACATCACAAAAGGCAGTACTTTAAGAAATTGGTGTGACCTGAGCAATTTTCCAGTCTTTAGGTACGGATCTTTCTGTGAGCGGTTGTATATAATTACTAAACATGGACCTATTGTATCAGCACACTCAGAGGAACTTGACTGGTATACAATCTGGAACGGAAACCTTGCCTTTAATAAGTGATTTAAGCTGCTTTGCTACACCGAGGATATATGCTTCTCATTTTGGCACTTTCTGTTGACTGGGCTTCGGGAATGCTTACTTCGTATTCTTTGCTGAAGGAGTTTCGGAAAACCACGTTTCTTAACTCTACTTTAGTGGCACTGTCATCAGTGACTCCACCGTTACTTTCGCGCAGTGAAGGTACTGATTGCGTCTTGACACTGGTGTACTCTATGCATGAAGAGAATCTCTGGGTTTCTCGCCAGATTTCGAAACAGAGTTTTGTTGCGGAAATTATCAAGAGCATCTCGCACTGTAGTAACCGCTATATTTAGAACTTCTGCAAAACATTGCCAGTCTTGCGGATTTTGGATTCTTTTAGATTTGGCATGCTTTTTCGTTACTTCTGCAACAGCGATTTCACCCGTTTTGTCCATGGGGGATCAGTACCATCACTTATTAATCTATGTGGTATATATATCTCTCAATTGCAATCGATACTATTTCTCTGAAATCATTCCACACCTTTTCTACGCTTACATGATCAGATCGGAAGGAGTGGAGGCTGTTTCCTTAAAAATCGTTAAGAGCATTGTCAGCTTTTTTTAAACAGATGTACTTTAAGTTTCTTTTTGATGGTTGTAGGTGTTACACTATTCAGTGTACAGGCAACTGACTTGTGGTCGCTAATCCCTGTATTCGTCATGATACTACCTATTCATCCAGGAATATTTGCTGCTATGAGGTCAAGTACGCTTTCGTAACCATTTATGCTTCGAGTGGGCTCACGAACTAATTGTTCAAAATAATTTTTTTAGAAAGCATTCAGTACAATTTCAGCTGACGTTTTATGCGTACCGCCGCCTTTAAAGGTATAAATTTTCCAGCATATCGAGGATAGATCGAAATCAACACCGACTATAGTTGTGGGAGTGGGGTACCGATTTGAAATGAGACTCACGTTTTCTTTGAACTGTTCAGCAACTATATCCTCTCAGTCGGGGTCGGTAAAACGATCCAGTTTAGTCCGATTGACAAGTACAGCCTCTACCCAAACTATTTCGCAGGAACTATCTACTTCAGTTTCACTACAAGGTAAACTACTTCTGACAGCAATAAATACTCCAGCAGCAACTATGTTTAATCTATCCCTTCTGAACGTTGTTAGGTCGTTTGAAAAAATTTCGGCTTAACATATTTCCGGCTTTAGCCAGGTTTCCGTACCTATAACTGTTTGAGCTTC
Organism: Schistocerca gregaria; assembly: GCF_023897955.1. Lineage (NCBI taxonomy): Eukaryota > Metazoa > Arthropoda > Insecta > Orthoptera > Acrididae > Schistocerca > Schistocerca gregaria. Next base: position 2,010,587 of record NW_026061860.1, on the reverse strand, counting down.
AGTGCTTTCTATTAGGGCCTGGAGCTCTGGTTCTTTCCAAACACAGCTACGATAATTTACAACACCGATCGTTTCTACAACCTCCTTACTGTGTGTTACCTGCCCCCTTTTAGACAGACGCCATTTCTATGTTTTCCTGAGACCCTCTAACCTAAAAATGCACCCCAGCCGCCCCCACTACCCGTGTAGTGGATTCCTGACCTATTAAGCGGAATCCAGAAACCCACTACCCTATGGCACAAGTCAAGGACTCTGAGGCCTACACAGTCACATAACCGCCTGAGCCTATGATTCATACCTTCCACTCGGCTCTGCACCGAAGGACCACAGTCGGTTCTGTCGATGATGCTGCAGATGGTGAGCTCCGCTTTAATCTCGCAAGCAAGACTGGCAGTCTTTACCATTTCCGCTAAACAAAAGGAGAGAGAATCTCCTCCAATCCAAAGCGACACAAGCCATTGGCACCGACTGGGGCCACCACCTGCAGTTGGGTGCACCCTGTACTCTTCATGGCATCCGGAAGCACTCTTTAGAAATCAGGACTGACTCCCCCACCTTGTGCACACTGCCATCCTTCCACACCTTGGCAGCCATGTTACTAAGGGGGCCCAATTACGCGCCTATTATTGGAGTTCCGAACCACCAGCAAACTCACCTTCTGTGAACACCACGAATTTGCGTTCCAAGAAGGTTCCTCTGGAGGCCCTACGATCGGCCCCTCGCAAAGTCTTTCGCTGCCTGCCATACTTTGGAATGATCTCTCACTCGACCACAGGTGAGGGATCAACCTCAGCGCTGCAGACCAACATAAATGTAGGATAATGACATCACTGCTGCTCAAAAATCTGCAGTCAGAGAAGACAACTCCAAATGCAAGGGGAAAAGACACAAGAATGCTATAAGTAAATATCAGAAACTTATCTATTATAAAGAACATTCCTAGATGTTGAAAGCGACCGAAATTGTTAATTCTACTTACGATGTTTTAAAAGAATTAACTTATATGGTAAAATAAACCAAGTCTGCTTTTCTTCATGGTTACGTGACGTTACGTATATATCTGTTTTGTATTTTTATTCGTCCATGCCTTTCGTTTAAGCACTCACTCAAGCTAAACAGGTCTCTGCTGCCAAGACATTATCAATTGTCGTCGATGAAGGGTGAAAACAAAGGAAAGAGTATTCACTTTCTTTTGCCTGATGGCGGATTTAGGGAGTTGGGATGCATGGCAAAAGCGCATTCTTACGCGACTTTTATTTTTACCAAAGTACTTTTATACCGTAACAGCGTTGTGTACGTTGATTATGACTCTATGATCATACTGATATACTAAAAAGGACAACCAAACCAGCATCCACTGCAACGTGGATAGTAGTACGAAAAGATTTGTTTTTACTTTTTAGACATTACTCCTGACTAGAAAATTCGAAGCGCAAGGGACCGTTACAATCGAGTCTGCACAATTCGAAGTTCGAATAATTAATTCTATTTAACTCGACTTTAGATGAAATCAGAAAAAATCGAAATAAAATTTTGATTTTCTTTTTACTAACGTATTTCCAGTTTTCTTACATGTTATTAGTGTCCGCAGCTCGTGGTCTCGCGGTAGCGTTCTCGCTTCCCGAGCACGGGGTCCCGGGTTCGATTCCCGGCGGGGTCAGGGATTTTTCACCTGCCTCGTGATGACTGGGTGTTTGTGTCGTCTTCATCATCATCATCAATCATCCCCATTACGGTCGGAGGAAGGCAATGGCAAACCACCTCCACTAGGACCTTGCCTAGTATGGCGGCGCGGGTCTCCCGCGTCGCTCCCCTACGCTCGGTAAACGGAGTATGGGACTCATCATCATCATCATCATCATCATTTGCTTTAGTATTTGAAATGGAAGGTACACACAAATGTTCGAAAATACATACATTCAGCTTCATTCACTTTTCAATACTGAACAAACTGTTACGAATGGATGCATTTTGTGAACTAAATTTCTTATAAACCACCTTATGCCTTTGGATTTAGCGTGTCACTTCTTATTTGTATCTGAGACTTCGGTTCCCAGACTAACCGTTAATGATTTAGCGTTCCGTTAAGCTATAACCTCCGACAAATACCTTTTGTACCCTGCATTGAGTAAGGCAATACTATAAACTTTCGTCTCGCCCGGTCTGCTTGCTCCCGCTTTTTAATACTTACGAGCAACATTATCTTTCCGCTCGATGATCGTTTGCAGCTTGGATGGTGGAATCCCGAAACAATTCGTTACCTGCTACTTCTCGTTGCATTCCACAGCGTCGAAACTCGTTTCTGTTTTACGAATGTCGGAAACTTCCTGGAAAATATCCTAAAGTGAAAAACGTCTACTTTCTCCGTGGTCGAAGTTCCTTGTGTGACAAAATGGCGTCAGATTTGAATCACTATTAATTACGAGACTGACAGTGCGCAAACAAAGGTTAAGTCCACGTGGTTGTCACTTATTGCCTGTATTGGCATATGCGGGTCATTGTTAGGAATCATCTTTATGTAAAATTATAAACTGGTGAAGCTGTTAGCTAGGATTCTCATTTGTGTGTCATTGCGATGAACAGCTTAGGGAGCGCCGCTAGGAGTAACAGAAAATAAAAATATTCGCTGGAATATAAACGAAAATCTATATTGAGTTTAAACCTACGACACATAGGAAGAGTTCGTCTCAGGACTTGTAAATATGCTCTAAATTACAGAAAACGTGAGAAAAGCCCTCCCAGAAGCCTAAATAGGGCAGCGCTGAGAGAAGGTGACAGCTCCCTCAGAGTCGGAAAAAAAGGAAGAAATTGCGCAACGCGATAACGTACTCAAAGGCTATATCGTACCCCAGCCACTGAAAAGTCCAAAATTGTGAGTGTGACCACTGTAATAAAGATATTGTTAACTAAATTTCATATTAATATGAAACACATGTTACGATTTTATCCCGACGTTTTAACGAAAACTCTACGGCGCAGACCTGAACTGCACACACATAAATTTATTTGCAACGGATTAATAATATGCTGTGGTATTTCGTGCACTGTTAAAACAACTGATGAAACAGACAGAATTATCTGGTGTAAGCTAGGCGTTGACTTGTAATTATAGAATGTCTGCGGGTCGTTTTCATATGACAGTCGCCTCGATTAGTGAAGAAGTTGCTTCGGTTTTCTCGAGGCATTTGGGAACAGGTTGAAACAAACGATTAACAACCGTCGACTGCATACAGTCGCAAAGGCTGATTTCAAATGTCTTTGGTAACTGTAAAGCTACTTCACCTGGGTAGGGGGGACAGCTACTAGTCGGAGGTAAACACTTCCCCCTCACAGCGTTCTAATGTTGCCGGCTACACTATGCCACTCAGCGTCCGATGTAAACACAGCCGACAACAGGAAGTGTGACAGGACTACCAGACCGAGTTCAGAGCAGGAAACGGCCGGGGTCCCCGGTGGTCTAGTGGTAAGGGGGTCTGGAACGTTCCAGCGCCTCGGCTGGGGCTATTCGCCCCAGCTGGGCCGGGGTTCAATCCCCGGCCGGCGCTGGAATTTTCAGATTTCCGAACACTAGCCTCCACCTCTGCCCTGGCATGTGGCGCATACCGGGCACCCCCGTGGGGTCCGTGCTTCGGATCCCACGTGGAGCTCACTCCCACACTACAAAATATACCTCATTATGCTGCTGCAATCACTTATTTTAAATTTTAATACGCACACTTTCTTCACCAGACCACATCTGCATATATTTTCCAGGTACTTTCTATATATTATATTTCACTGTCAAAAGAAACAGCATAGTATCATGAACATTTGTAGGATTACAACAATGAAATAATATCCTTACTAAAAAAAACTAATACGTTTTATTTTCGTTTTTGTTCTAAATGCTGCTAAGATAACTACAAGAAATTGGAAGCTGTTTTGGTATTTAATAATCAGTAATTAGAAAAATAAATTTGGCTATAATACTGATACATATATTACATATTTACTTAGTACATTCTCAGTGCAGGAACAGGATAAATTGTTTCAATGTCAAAAGAAATGCAAAATATTATATCAAATTTTTTTTTAATTATTCAAGAGTCAAAATGAGATTATGATATGACACAGGTCACTAATGAGGTACTCTCTTTCTTTGTATGAAAGAGGATAATTATCCTGGTTTTATGTGAGCTAAATGTTAAATTAAACAGATAACATTTAACATTTAAAAAACGAATTTCTTGACGATTTTACTGACAGGTCTACATGTTTCATATTATATTTCTGACGGTAGTTAGCTGACATCCTCTCAGGCTCAGCTTTATATGAAAGTATCTTGCAGGTCAGAAAATAAATTTTATTACTACCTCTACAGATTCAGTTGGTCTATTGTTGTTGTACTATTGTTGCATTGCGAGAGAGAGACTGCTACTATAGCTGTTTTCTTTTTCTATTAAATTCCGTGCCATATCTCCATTCTAAATGCTAAAAATCGTGGATAAAACTTTTAGCTATACTATTTCCTTTTCACCACATCGCTGCTAGGTGTCGCTACTGGTCCCTCACACAGTCAGTTGTCTGTAGCGCAGGGCTTCGCTACCAGTGGACTCACTCTGCCGGGATTTGCTGCTTCATTCCTGAACGAGTACGCCGGCTGAAATACCCGCTAAATCCTCACACTAAACGAGAAGCGTAATAGCACCAATACCAAATAAGGCAACTCGTGGTCAGTGCGAATATTTTCAAACCACCACTATGATAACTCCTAGCTGAAAATACTGATACAAACTATTTGCAGAGGAATGGAGCACCTTACAGAAGCTGATTTAGAGGAAAATCAATTTGGAGGGTACAGCACCCATATTTATAACATCTTTCGATACAGAAAAAACTTTTGACGATGTTGACCAGAATATACAGTTTGAATTTAAGATGCAACCAGGAATAAAATATAGCGAGCGAAGCATTACTTAGAACTCCACCAGAAACGAGACAGCAGCTGTACGAGTTGAAGGACATGAAAGAAAGGAAATACGTGACAAGTGAGTGAGACAGGATTCTAGTCCATTCCCTGATGTTATTCATTCTTTATACAGGGTGTTTCACAAATCATGCTTCACACTACTCAGGGCTGTTCAGGGGACGTAACTGATGAAGTTTTACATAGGAATCTACTTCTGAAAACGTCATCCAGCGACGCTACAGAGCGTCAAAGTTATAGATACCGGTGCCTACAAAAATAGAGGGATCCCACGAAGATGTTACAACCTTTCTAAGATGATGCAGATGGAAAAATGCATAAATTTGAGATTATGTCCTTGTATCGGAAAATTATAACAGAGAACCTTTCTGTTACCTCAGTATGTACCGTTATCGTTGTTGCTAAGATGTAGGACAGGAAACTTTCAGGTGTGGTGGTACGGAACGAGAGAAGAAAACAATGTGCAGTACACATAGGCTGTTACATGCATACATCAGGAACCATGAGCACTTGTTCATCTTCGCTAGCGTTCTTTGTAGGAACTATATCGCTTCTGTCCGATATTTTGAGAATGATACAATTATTTTTTCCTAAAACCTAGCAGCTGAATAGTGCTTGAAACGATATAAATGGTACTTATGATTTATGGTATGGAGACAGAAACGGTAGTTCACTTTAATGATAACAATATACAGCAAAATTCTGTAATGTTTCTGCAAAATGCCATAACACCCAAATCCTGAAATATAATCGGATATTTCGAATGTGGTACGACACCAGTTGTACAGTTTACTGGACAGATACAGAGTTTTCCGAAATTCTAGCACTTTTAGAGGGAACTAAGCGACAATATTTTTAATTTGAACCCCGGTACGGAAACGTATACTTTCCGTGCTACAGCCGTTTGAATACATGTTTGCTACGTGGGTAGGCAACAGGGTAGCCATCGTGGGATGGCGGAAGGGGTGGGAGAAGATGCTTACGTCGGATGTCATTCACCGTCAGCCCTGCCACTCTGACAAGGTTCGTGCGTCACTCAAGTGTCTCTCAGTATTAGAGAAATATTGCGGAGTGCACTTTTGCCGAATACACCGATATGATCCTACTGTATGGCGAAGTTCGTCGCCTTTATCAAGCTCGTTCTCAGCAGCGTCCAACTTCACGGCATACGCTTTTCGCCACAACTGCACAACGACTTTGAGATAATGGTGCGTTCACCGTCAGCACGGGTGACTGCAGTTCTACAAAGAGACGCAGCGCACCTAAGTTTCAAAAGGCCGTATTGTAAAGAAGAGTGTTTCTGAAAACTTATCAAGTTTCCTTTCAATGAGTGGAATTGTGGAACTATCGATGTACTGGGTCACAGCTAATGACTTACTTGTACAAGTGGTCGCGTTACTAACATGTTTTCCGACGGCTGTAGCGAGGAAACGGTGCGTTACAGGAGATGGGTTCCAATTCAGAATACGAGTATTGTGTACTCATTCCCCATCTACACTAGGAGTTTGTAACGGAAATTTCGGAACATCGTGCATGTTTCCGGTATATTTTACAGTTGTTGTTCCACCATAATAGAAATTTCGAATACATTTCATAATTTCTGAGAGCTCATCAGGCGCGACTACCGTGTCCGCAGTATAAAACCCAGGGGGCCTCTTGCGTACGGGGGCTCTGACGCCCACGAGAACAACTGTAGGTAGAGAGCGCAACACAGCTTCTTTGATGGACATTTCACTCTAATGCTGCCAGATGTGTCTATTTTTAGAGGTATCTTGAACCGCCTCGCACCAGCTTTAAGCTCAAAGCCGAATGTCCCAAATTCTGGCCACTGCTAACATTCTGAAATACACTATCGGATCAAAAGTATCCAGACACCTGGTAGTGGACTTCAATATGCGGTATGACCACCTTTTGCCATTACGAGGGGTTAACCTCTGCTGGGAACGCTTTCAGTGTAGACGATATTTTATGCATCACACATGTTGAGAGTTTCATCTGTGTGTACGTACGTGACAATACACTGGCCAACAAGATCTCCACCTCTCTCCCCAATTTTGGAGCTATATGTGATTCTCCTTGCAACCAGGTCGAGATTTTGACGATGTAACAAATCAATTGAACTGAATATGGTACGACATCCGTCAGGAGGACATCCACCAACTTTATCAATGAAGATCAAGTCGAATAGCTGCTTCCTTAAGGGCCAGAGGTGGCCCAACGCGTTATGACTTTCTCCTGAATGAGTCACCCAATTTAACAGCAATTGTTATCATTTGTTTGCCTTTACACGTACATCACATCTAACGATTTCCTTCACACTGGGATAATTTATTGGTGGTACTGTTTAGAGTGTAAATATGCAGGGTGTATCAAAAAGGATCAACCGATTTTTTTTAAAAAAAGTAACTATTATGTTATTCGACATATGTGCGTGAATAGCGTACTGCTGGAAAGAGCAAACCATACGGCTTTACATGGTTACCGCTTGGCAGCAGCACTGTCCGACCATTTCAGTCCTAGTAAAAATGGTGTCGCGGCGTCAGGAAGCGTTTTGTGTTCTGCATTTTGCGCAGTGTGGGCAGTAATAAGTGTTCGACGTGACTTTCGTACAAGGTACGATGATGATCCTCCTACAGCACAGAGCATTAGATGATGGCATCAACGATTAAGAGAAAGAGAAGGTTTGCGGAAAGGCGAATCGCCGGGCCGTCCCCGAATGCCTGACACAGACGTCAAACGCATCCGCCACAGTTTCACGAGGGGTCCGCAGAAATCCGTTCGCCGTGCAGCTCGAGAGCTCAGCACGTCCCCGATGTCCGTCTGGCGTCTCTGCGTCGACGTTTATGCATCAAACAATATTAAATTTAGCTAATGCGAGCTGTTCGTGAGGGCGATACATCGTGTGAAGTTCCATAATTTCACTCTTGTCAAGGTGGAGGATGGCCGTTTTCTCCCACAGTTAGTGTTTAGTGACGAGGCAACACTCCATTTACACAGAGAGGTGAACTGTCATAATGTGACAATATGAGGTACGGGACAACCACATGAAGGTGTACAACATAAAATAGACTCTCCTAAATTTAATGTATTTTGTACAGTTTAGAGGGAAAATGTGTATGATTCATATTTCTTTGCCGGAAACACTGTTACAGTAAGCATATATCTCGATATGCCTGAAAACTTTCTCTTCCCACAGTTTGATTCGAACGACTTCATTTTCCAATGCGATGGGGCACCGCGACAGTGGCATCTGGAAGTGTGGGAATTTCTAAATCAAACGATTGCTGAACGATGGATCGTTCACACTGGACTAAATCACTCACCCTTAGACTACTAGACTCCAAGGTCACCGCACCCGACTATATGTGATTATATATGTATGGTTTTGTAAGAGACTCCTTATGTACCTACATTACCAACAGCAATAAATGAACTGAGACATCGCATAACAGCACCTGTGGAAACTGTAACTCCAGACATGCTTGCTGCAGTGTTGGTACAATTTGAACACCGCATTGACATGTTCCGTGCATCTCAACGATGCATATTGAACACCAATGAAAAGGATGAAAATAACTTTTTTAGTTTTCGTACATCAAAGGACAAAATTCATTGTATTCATTGTATATGTTTCTTAGTTCCAGAAATATAGACGGCCCAGGTCGGATGATTGTTTTTGATACACCACGTATAGATAATGCACTTCAAAACCTCCCAATAATTAGGCCACTACCAAGATGGGAGACAACAAGTAGTCACACATGCGTCTTTGCATGTGTTGGATAAAAAGTGGTAGCACAATGCCATAACATGACGGATGTGAGTCATTCGGTACGCACACTTTCTGTTGCTGACAGATGGTGGGCTGAAGTAGTAAAGTCAGCAGCACAAGTCCTGTTTGGGTCAGTTGCAGTGTGTACTCTCTCAGAGTTGGAGAGGCTAGCTCGAGTGCCTTAATAGTATGTTTGGGAACCACGAAAAACGTGCTTGGGTGCAGACTGGAAGGGCACGTGGTCGGAGCGCGCAACAATCTTTCCCTCCAGTGCTGCATTCTACCAACTTACACGACGCCAAACGACGAGCCCTGTGCAGGAGCACCGCATACGTGGCAGCGGGACATACTGGGTCATCCACCGTATTCATCCGGTAGAGTCCCCCCAATTATGGCCTGATCACCCAAATGAACGAAGTATTTCGTGGCACGTCTTACAGCAAATGATAAGACACCATATGGCGGTCCTAGCGAGACATCATCACAGATGGATGCACAGACAGTGTATGACATCTTTCATGTGGGTGTGGAAAGTGATCGAGACGCGAGACGGAAATGTGATAAAGTGAATTTTAGTCAATGAAGACTGACATGAATTACTGCCACTACTTTTCATTCACCTCCATGTATATTACCATACCCGTTTATTTTTACTCATAAAAATTTGTCAGTAATCTTGTATGAAATGTTTTCACAATTTTGGTTTGTTTTCTAGATGTATAGCAATTCGGTAAGAAAAATGGAAGAGTTTGATTTTTACTTACAATACTGCTCTGGCTGCACATTTTTCTGGGATCGGAACTGATGCCCTTAGCGTGAATGTACTTTGGCTTGCACCACAGCACATTTACTTGACGCAAAATACGACGAAATACTCTGCCAATACAGTTCGATTACCGTCTCGTAACTGTTGGACCTGGTGGTCTACCGGCACAGCGCGTGCCTGCAAATCGAGAATCTCGGGATCGAATCCCAGATGAACAAATAAATTTTTCTGTCTGCTTTTAATACAGCCTTCACCTCTCAACGATATGAGGAGTCGGTAGAAACAACATGTGGTGCGGATTCCACGTTAAACTGCCGATTCCCTTTCCCCGGTTGGACAACTGGAGTACGTTAATGATAAGCATGTCTTCAAAGTGCCGTCCAATTGAAAAACTTAAACGAGGGCACTGAAATACGCGAAATTTATTATTATTATTACACTGTCCAGTCGCAGTAATCTGACCACGTGTTAAAATACCGAATAAACACCTTCTGCAGCACGAGACGTACAGGAATAGAGTCAATGATGTAACGACAGTCATAAGAAGCCATTCCTACCCCAGTACTTGTCATGCTGCGATAGAATTCTATCGATTGAGGATCCGTGGCACAAACTACTCGATCGAGGTGACCTTTCAGATTCTCGATTGGGTTTAAAGGCGGAAAATTTGGTGGTGAGGGCAGTACGGTAAATTCATCCTAGAGCTTTCAGAACCACGCACATACACTGCGAGCTATGTTACACGTGCATCTAGAGGTGGATTTGGTCCCCAAGGATAGGTGCGTACTAGGGTTGATCCATTGTGCCTTTCAGAACAACGAGATCACCCAGGGAGTGCCACGAAAACATTGCCCACACCATAACACTCCCTCAGGGTTGCAGGGCGTTTGCTTTCAATCTGTCCGATGGAGCACAAAATGTGATGAATATGGAGAGGCCACCTGTAGCACTCAGTGGACTTTCAGTTGTGGTACCGGCGTGCAAATGCAAGCTTTCAACGCCAATGAAGAGCAGTCAGCGTGGGTGCAGGGACCAGGTGCCCACTGCGGAAGCCCATAAGTTGTTGAGGAAACATTGGTGGCAGCCCTCGGTTCGCCTGGGCTGTCAGCTGCACAAAAGTTGCACGTCTTCTCGCCAGCACACACATCTGCAGTTATCGTTCACCTGTGTCGCCTACTGCCCGTAGTCCAACACACTTGCCTTGGAGCCGGATTAGAATACCGAGATTCTGCCACTCACGGTTTACTTTACATACAGTGGCATGTGAAAAGATTACAGATGTTGCCGTTTCGGAAATGCTTCCACCCTTGGGAAGAAAGCCAACGATTATGCCCTGTTGGACGTAACATAAATCGCCCCTTTTACGCATTATGACAACGACTTCACTGTTTCCAGCCTCCTCCCCCCACCCCCATTCATCACCTACTAATGCTATCTCCTGGAGTCTATGGGTTATTACACGTTGACCTCGAAAATAGGAGTTGGTCATATTAATATGACTGGATCTATTATTATTATTACTGAAACTTCCTGGCAGATTGAAAATGGGTGCCGCACCGAGACTCGAACTCGGGACCCTTGCCTTTCGCTGGCAAGTGCTCTACCAACTGAGCCACCCCAGCACGACTCACGCCCTGTCCTCACAGCTTTACCAGTGCCTCGTCTCCTACCTTGCAAACTTTACAGAAGCTCTCCTGCGAACCAATTATTGTTATTATTTCGTTGTTGTTCAGTTGCCTACAGTAATTTACTTGCTACAGTAACATTTTCTTTGCCTTTGCTGGAGTTGTCTTTCAAGTTTGCAGGGTCCGGCGCTACTGGACTGCGATATTACTGTTATTTCAAAATGTGCCGTTTGTTACTCTTAAAACTAACAAGGAGAGCCCCCAGCGGTGGGATCGACTTTTTGAATCCAAATAAGCCGTAGTGCAACTTAAGATCCCTGCATCCAGGTGGCCCTCGGATTGAAAGTAACTGACGGAAAAGATTTCAAAATTTTGCCTGATGCTACATAGCGTGAAGAAAGTCGTATTTCACAGTCTGGTTACGTGTCATAATGGTTACGATAGAAGCTTAACCATGCCTCGTCAGGTGCAGTAAATTTTTTTAAAAATCTTTATCGAAATGACTTTGATGTTTATTTGTACTCTATTTATTGGTTTAAATGTAATTTCTTTCGTTCTATTCTTTTGTCACATCGTTTTAGTCACCGTATGAACTTTTCCATTTGTTTAATTTTTCTTCCAATCGGAATTTTTGTGAATGTGTAATTTATTATACCTATCTGTTTGACTATTGAATTACTTCAAAACTCCGATAAATGAATTAAAAAACAAAAGACGAAATAATCTATTTATATTGACTGTGCATTAATGTGAAAAACGTTTTTCTTTGGGAGACGTGCCTTTTTTTGCATGGTAATCGACATACAAATATTTAAAACATAACATAAAATCTTTGTGCACTATGGAAATTATAGTGTAGATGAGGACATAAATGAGAGAATGTTTTCTAAGTAAAATAAAATTCAAGCAAAGTGAGAAATCGATATAATGTACACAATAACGTAGACGAAAATACAGGGTAATAAAAACAGGAGGCATTAAATCGGAATTGATACATGAAGATAATTAAAAGTTCACAAACAAATATTTCCAGTGGAGAAGGGATGATAAGAAGAAAAACTAGACCAAATGAAGAAGTTCATATCACTATTGAATCACGTGACCCAGGAGTGGAACTAAAAATATATATATATATTTACATCAGTTGAAGGAATATGATTATCAATGTCACTTCGATAAAGACCTAAAATAGATTTATTTCTCTGGTGAGATTCGAACCCACAACCTCATGCATGTGAAGCTAGTATCCTTTCAATTATCCTCATAACCAACTTATGTCATTCGGCTTTCTTCATACTATCGAGTCTCACACAAAATTCCGAATTTCTTTTCTCGTCACTTCCTCGCTAACGTCGACTCACCAGGATGAATGGCTGCAGTGTGCGATACTTGGGTGCTTAACCTACATAACCGTATAGATGGTTCCAAAAAGTCGATCCTACCGCTGGAGATATCTCCTTGTAAGGCATGACGAAAGAGGGCCGCCGTTTCATTATATACCCTGATATGGTGGTGGATACACATTTAGTAGTGTAGCAATACTAACACAATCGGTCTGAAACCTGCACGATCTAAGCAACAAGGAACGACTTCATACTTAGTCCAAAGGAAAATCTCCAGAATTACTAGAAAACTTATGGCCAATGCATCGAGTCCCCTGCAGTCATTTAGTCTGCGGCGACTGCTGAGAACCTTCAGAGCAGTCATTAGGATTCGCACTCGACTACTTCGATGTTACACGTTCGGTGTCCTACTCTATGGAGCTGAGTCATGGACTGTATTAGGCATTTGAAATGCGATCGTATCGAAAAATATTAAGGATACCATCGACAGAGGGGTAAAATAAAGGGAGCGAAAGGATATTTACAATTTGTACAGAAACCAGATGGCAATTATTAGAGTCGAGGGGCATGAAAGGGAAGCAGTGGTTGGAAAAGGAGTGAGACAGGGTTGTAGCTTCTCCCGATGTTATTCAATCTGTATATTGAGCAAGCAGTGAAGGAAACAAAAGAAAAATTTGGAGTAGGTATTAAAATTCATGGAGAAGAAGTAAAAACTTTGAGGTTCGCCGATGAAATAGTAATTCTGTCAGAGACGGCAAAGGACTTGGAAGAGCAGTTGAACGGAATGGACAGTGTCTTGAAAAGAGGATATAAGATGAACATCAACAAAAGCAAAACGAGGATAATGGAATGTAGTCAAATTAAATCGGGTGATGCTGAGGGGATTAGATTAGGAAATGAGACACTTAAAGTAGTAAAGGAGTTTTGCTATTTAGGAAGTAAAATAACTGATGATGGTCGAAGTAGAGAGGATATAAAATGTAGACTGGCAATGGCAAGGAAAGCGTTTCTGAAGAAGAGAAATTTGTTAATATCGAATATAGATTTATGTATCAGGAAGTCGTTTCTCCGAGTATTTGTTTGGAGTGTAACCATGTATGAAAGTGAAACATGGACGATAACTAGTTTGGACAAGAAGAGAATAGAAGCTTTCGAAATGTGATGCTACAGAAGAATGCTGAAGATTAGATGGGTAGATCACGTAACTAATGAGGAGGTATTGAATAGGATTGGAGAGAAGTTTGTGGCACAACTTGACTAGAAGAAGGGATCGGTTGGTAGGACATGTTTTGAGGCATCAAGGGATCACAAATTTAGCATTGGAGGGCAGCGTGCAGGGTAAAAATCGTAGAGGGAGACGAAGAGATGAATACACTAAGCAGATTCAGAAGGATGTAGGTTGCAGTAGGTACTGGGAGATGAAGCAGCTTGCACAGGATAGAGTAGCATGGAGAGCTGCATCACACCAGTCTCAGGACTGAAGACAACAACAACACCATCGACAGATATAGACAAAAATATAGCGGTACGAAAATTCAGAAATTCTCAACAGCATCCACATAACAAAACTCGATTGTTTTGGTAGCGCAATTTCGCAACAATAAATAAAACTTGTTGAAATTAATAATTCAATGAAACATTAATGGCCGGCCATTGTGGACGAGCTGTTCTAGGCGCTTCAGTCTCGAACCGCGCGACCGCTACGGTCGCAGGTTCGAATACAGACTCGGGCGTGTGTGTGTGTGTGTGTGTGTGTGTGTGTGTGTGTGTGTGTGTGTGTGTGTGTGTGTGTGTGTGTGTGTGTGTGTGTGCGTGTGCGTGTGTGTGTGATGTCCTTAGGTTAGTTAGAACTACTTAAACCTAAGTTCTAAGGGACTGATGACCTCAGATGTTAAGTCCCATAGTGCTCAGAGCCATTTGAACCATTTCTTTGAAAGATTAATGGCATACGTGACCCACGACGCACAGGATTATCCAGGCTAAATAACTCAGACCAGCAGTTTGGGTTCAGCACTGAATCAATGGTCTGAAAAACCATGGACGGACAACAGATCATGCTATCGATCGACAGTGTTACTGGAAGACGAGGCACTTAAGAGAGGAAGAATGACAAGGCAGAGAATGTTTAAAAATTACATAAATGCTCACCATTAAATCTAATAGTCCACTCATATAATCGCGCTAGCTGCCATTAAAATTAATCTGCAATTGGCATACAGTTAAAATTTTTTGAACCTAGTGCTGTTAAAAGCATTCATGTTAACACTTATTTTGATCAATGTACGTATTTTTTGAGACATCCATTGTACGAGGACGTACAGAAAAGTAATGTTGAGAAGTTTTGAGTGAAAAGTCACAAAGATTTTTAAATAAAACAAACTTCATGAACATTCTGCATCGGTATTCTTCACGTCAATAAATTTAGTTTTCAACACACTCACCCTCGGAACCAGCACAATTTCCCCAACTAGATACTATTTTGTTGACACCGTCACAGTATATTGTTTAACTATGTTAACAGAGCCACAACCTTACCTCTGCTTGCACCGCTTGAAATAATTGAAGTGCTCGAAGGTTTTCTTAGTTTTGCACATAGACGAAAATCGAGACTGTGTGTAGGATGATCGACGGCAGTGAACCAAGGACGTCGGCTTGCTGCAGATGCCGCAGCGATCGTGTGTAGTTTGGCACTGCCGTGCTCAAGGAGAGTGTGCTCCACATGCGGACGAAGTCTTCGAATTCGTGCTTTTAGTGTTGTGAGCTCTTTCTCACCCCCAACATAGTCACGTCACACACCGCTATGTAACGCGGTACGAAGCAGAGGGCTGCAGATATCCATAGTAAAGATGTAGAATGTTACTGACTTCAAATAAAACAGACCGAGTCATTATCTTCTCAGCACGCCGTCGTGTTATAAGCACAAAAATAAAAAAAAATTGTTTCCGAGCAAAGTATGCTGTATTTTTAAGTAAAGATCTTTGTAACGTACATCTGTGGTAAACGTTATGCTTGTGATATATGGTGACAATTCGTATTTATATTTACAATGGAAAGAGATTGACCAGTGGCCAACAGACAACTAAAACGCAAGTTGCTAGATGGATATTAACTGCAATAGCGCCCACGCTGCCACGGTAAGTAGGTGTTTTGGTTTCGCGATACATGTCGCCGTTTAACTGCCGCTCGTGGCGATACATTAAAGAGTGCTCTGTCTTATTGTCAAAGAGCCAGTACCCAGATTCACTCTAAAGACATAAAGACGCGAATTCTGTGCGCCACATTTTCAGATGACCCTCAAACTGTTCCAAAACTAGTTAACCCGAATTTAAAAAAATATTCAAAAAGTGAGTTGTGTCAGTTTTCCACATTTATGTTCAGTATACATTCACAGGCAGTTGAACAGTGGTTCCCAGCCTTTCTTAGACCGTTGCTCCTGAGTGTCATCAGACATTTGCCAGTACCCCCTGTCCTACCCCCCCCCCCCCCCCCCCTCCCTGAGGTCTGTGGCCTTCCCTCCCCCACATTATCACTAACTTTGGCACATAAATAAACTGTACAGTGAACAACTTTTCTAGGAACACTTTTATTTTCAAAATCATGAGAGGTGGAGGGTATTGTGTGGGGGGGGGGGGGGGGGGGGGAAGGCGATATTAGACTGAACGACGAAGGAATTCGTGATGCATTTCAAGGGCTAGCCACAATTACTTCTCAGATAAGAAAGCTAACTATCCAAAATAAGGATAAACACATGTTCCAAACGCTTCTCTTGCTCAACCTCTCTACAGTACGGTACTTGCTTGATCTGCACGTTGCAACCTCAATTAAAATCAACCGAGCAAAAATGTGTGCACGTACTGTTCATAAATCACTTGATTGTTACGCTCCTTGCTTCTGAAATATAAGACTTCAGGCTTTTAAATCTTGGTATCCGAACACAACATGTGAAGCTATTATCCTTTCCATTACACCTCACAACCAACTAACGTCACTCAGCTTTCTTAATGCTACGGAGTGTCACACAAAATTCAGAATTTCTTTTCTCGTCAGTTACTCGCAAACGTGGAGCCACCATTTTGAGTGGCTGCAGTGTCTTAACCTACATAACCGTACAGATGGTTTCAGACCAAGTGTTACTTGCAGAGCAGTAGGATAACGAGCTATCGGCCTGGCAATTGAGTTTGAGTTTGGCCGAAGCAACTTTAGGCACGAAGGGGATAATGATGTGTCCCTCCGAAAATAATTTCGCGTGGGCTGTAAGCGCCGCACAGCTCAGCGTTTACATAGTTTTCCAATTACATCTCACACATGGAATATTATTATTAAGCCCAGTTTCAACAGCAGCGAATGGAAGCGAACTCAAGCGTACGAACATTTGCAGACCACTTGCCTGTATTCATTACCTTTCGTCTAAGAGGTCTGTTTAAAAAATTCCGGAACTTTGTCCACAAAAATTTTCTACGCTTACCTTCACATATTTGTATATGATCACCCCCACGACTGATAAACCGTTTCCACTTCTGGGAGCAGACTTGGTTCGCCTTTCGCTGGACCGTGCGTCTATCGTTACAAATCTTCGTCCTCTCAACTTGGTTTTCAACTTTGAAAATAAATGTCTGCAAGGGCCAAGCTGACCTGACAAGCTATTTTATATGTTGATCGTTCAGAACATTTCCCTACACATTGTGAAGATTGAACCTTCATGTCAACGTCATAACTGCAGACCCATCACCAGTTATAATTTTCTTAAGGAACATCTCGTTCTCATTTGGGTGATCCTAAGGCTCTTCTCAGATTGGGAGGTGGAGGTCTTTCTGCTCTTGACTCGTGAGCCGTGGCACGAACTTGGCGGCAACACGATACATTGCAAGATGCTGTATTAGGATTTCACGATCCAACTGCAATGTTACATTCTTCTGCAATCTCTCGGACAGTCAGTCTTCGTTCAGCACGCACAGGATCGTTGACGTTCCTGACACAAGCGTTGCTGGCAGAAGTCGGAGGACGAGCGTCGTCTTTAGCTTCCGACCGGCCGTTCTTAAACCGTGTGAACCATCCGTAACACCGAGTGCGGCTTAAGCACTCATCACCGTAGGCTTCCTGCATCATTTGGCGTGTCTCTGTAGAGGTGTTCTTGAGTTTAGCTCTTATGTTCGTATGGGACCAACTGCTGATGTCATCAGTCCCTAGGCTTGCACCACTTACACACACCCACGCCCGAGGGAGGACTCTAACCTCCGACAGAGGGGAGCCACACGAACCGTGGCAAGGCCCCTAGACTGCGCAGCTACCCCGAGCGGCGGTTTTCTTGAGTTTCACGCAAAATTTATTGCAGGCGCATTGCTCCTCTAACTGTACACTCTCGAAGTTCGCCAACTGTGCGACACAACGTTCTAGTCAATACAGCACTGAACAATAAGCTAACAGACATACAACAGTGAAACTTCCCGCAGTTACACATTAAGCACACGCGCGTGCAGGGATGTCAACTGCATTTCGCCCCAACACGCCATTGGCGCGAAATTACGAACGTTCCCAATTTTTTTTTAACACACCTCGTATATTCAAAATTTACGGTATGTTCTAGAAATTTGGCAAGTAAGCTTTCTCGGGATAGCTTATGTGTATTTTCAGGCATCTCCCAATTTCTTCAGCATCTCTGTTACATTCTTCTGTGAGCCAAACAAACCTGTGCTGACTTTATTATGAACAGTTCAATATCCCCTGCTACTCGTATATGGGACAGGTCGTACACCATGGAGCAATATTAGAGTATTGGTCGCACCAATAGTTCAAAAAAGATCATCTTTGTGCACTGATTATATTTCTCTTTAATTCTAACAATAAATTACAGTTCGCCACCACCTTTATCTTTGACTGACACGATGTGATGGTTCCATTTCTTACTTCGTTATCACCAATGTTAAGACTCTCGCTTTTCCCGTTTATGCTTCATCTCATCACTATTGTCTTAGATTTACTCTGACCCCTACTTCTACACTCATTATATTGTATATTTCATTCATCAGATCCTGTAGTAATTCACTTTCACTGACAACGATAATATTATCAGCAAACATTGTCACTGGTATCCTTTCAACCCGTATTTCAGTGCGAATCTTGAACCTCTCTCCTATTTTCTTCATTGCTTCTTTGATGCAAACATTGAACAGTATAGGCGAATAACTATATCAAAGTCTTACTCTCTTTTTAATCCTTGCACTTCGTTCTTGGTCTTCCACTCTTATTTCCTCTTGTACTAATATATACCCGTCTCTGCCTAGAGCTATTTTCTTCACAACTTCGATCTTGCACCATTTTACATTGTCGAACGCTTATCCAGGTGTAGAAATCGTATGAACGCGTCTTGAGTTTTATTCAGTCCTGCTTCCATTCCGTATCCTTACAATGTGTTACACCGAGGTATTTGTGTGAGCTGACCGATTGAAAATGAGAGTTATTGATGCTGTAGTCATAGGATACTATGATTTTTCGTTTTGTGAACTGCACAATTTTAGGTTTTCGAACATCTAAAGCAAGCTGCAAAAACATCCGGAATTCTGTTTGATTCTACGTACAAAAATGCATTGTTAGGAAAACAAACTAAACCAAGGAGGGACAAAATATCAGTAACGAACAACGTAGAATCTCTGTGGTTAATCTGGATTAAACTGCTCCGTCATCTTCAGCAACAACCAGGGCACAATCCAAGGAGGGATCTACACCCACATGGATATTGTGCAAATCATATCTAAGTGCCAGGCATAGGGTTTATCGAATCACCTTCACAATTGTCTATTATTCCAACTTCATGTTTTGAACTGCCCAAGGTGTGGTGAAGACTAAAACGAGTCTGTCACGGAAGACTGTATTGAGTGTGATGTCTGCTCCCAACAGTGGCATGAAGAATGCACAGTTTACGAAGGTCATGGTGCATTTTCTTGTTATTGGTGTTAGTGCGTACTCTTGCCAGATGATGCAGCTACGAGCAGTGTCATATATATGGTATTTAAGGTTTGGGTTAAACGTTACTAAGCTGTATCTGATAAATGTTGTTCCTAAATAAATGAGCAATGGTTTGCTACTTGTTTGTTTTAACTTTCTCATCAACTAGAAATGACCGACTAAATACTAAGCACATACTCCTTCGTGAGTTTCCCCTGCAAAGCAAATTAATGAAGTCGAATAGTCCGTAGGAAGAATTTTTGTAGTTTCATGACTTTAGGATGGCATGACTGTGATGAGCTAAGAGCGGCTGACAAAAAATAATTGTTTTATTTATAACCTTAATGTTGCAATTGAGAATGGCGTGTCCGGTTGAAGTTTCCACATTAACTGAACAACGTTCAACGATGCGTTTTCCCTTTCAGAAGACGGAAAACGGCCGAAATATTTTCTCTAACGTTTTTCAGTATGGTCGAAGCTGTGCGAACGACGGAAATTTTTGATAAATACGTAGGACAGTTCAAAAACAATCTAACTTCAGTGACTAATAAAAAACACCGTGGCCGGCCAATTGAACTGTCTCCTCCTTCGCTTAAAGCCGGCTCTGACATTACTCCTGATGGCCGACGTGTTGCAGTAGAACTGAATAGCAAAATAGCTGCAACAGGTAGTGGCACAGTCCATAACGTCGTCATTGACATGCTCAAGTACAGCGAAACAAGTCCAACATGGGTCCCGAGAGAATTCACACAACACAAGGAAACAAAGAGTGCTATGAACGTGAAGGTGAACCTTTTTCGAACGAGATTTTAACGTGTGATTAAACTTTCGTTCAAAATGGGGAACCCGACTCGAAAAGACAAGGAGTGAAATGGAAGCACACTAGTTCACCTGTCCGAAAGGAATTCAAACTCGAGCATCAGCGAGGAAAGTGATGCTGACCATCATTTGGATGCCAAAGTAGTTGTATTTTGGTGATTATTTGGAAGATCAGCGTACAGGATGCAGCGCTGACCACTCACACATAGTGATGAGCAAAGTAAAGCCGAAAACGAGAGGAAAGGGTCGCCAATGTCAAAGAAAAGACGTGATACTATTACACAACAACGCTCGCCCAAACATAGCGCAGCTGATCCAAGAAACCACTGGAAGGGAAAAGAAACAGTAATGGGTTGGGAGACTCTGCGTCATTATCGCTACAGTCCAGATTTGACTTTCGTGAATTTTCATTTTCGTATTGCTGATATTATTCAGAATGGAAGCTGTCTGCATTGTACTTGACTGGTAAGAAAAACTTCAAAAGTCAACCTCACTTGTAGAGCATTTATTGCTACCTGTTTGACCCGCTCAAGGACGCATCGCTTGGAAAGGATTCGGCGACAGCGAAGAAGTTAAAACAATTTCAGTTTTACTTACTTCATTCGCATTTATCGCCTTTCTCTTGCCCAGCAGTATTTCGCAAAGGACTGGCAAAAGCGCAAGTTGCAGCCGTATATAACGAGATCAATATACATTTGCCTTCTGAATATTACACCTGTAATGGGTCCAACCTAAGGCAGTTTAAAAAATCGCTGGTGACACTCGTGTACAAGAAGAGTAAAAGAAAGGATGTGCAAAATTACAGACATCGATTTTCTGCAGAATCCTAGAACGTATTCTGAATATGATTATAATAAATTTCCTAGACACCGAAAAGCTTACGTCCAGAAATCAGCACGGTTTTAGAAAGCTCGTGTGAAACGCAGATTGCCCTTTTCGCACATTATATACTGCGAACCACGGATGAAGGGTCCCAAGCACATTGCACTCTCCTATATTTGAGAAAAGCCTTTGGCACGGTGGTCCACTGCACACTGTTAACCAAGGGCCTCGTATGAGCATACGGAGTCGGTTCCCAGATATGAGAGCGGCTTAAAGTCTACAACAGATACCAGTACGTTCTCGACAGCGAGCGTTGATCAGACACAAGGGCATCGTCAGGAGTGTCCCAGGAAGTGTAACAGACAGCTGTTATACTGTATAGACATAAATGAGGTGACAGGCAGAGTGAACAGCAGTCTGCGGCTGTTGATGATGCTGTCGTGTACGGGAGAGTGTCGTTATTGAGTCACTGTAGGGGGATAAGATTAACGGGAAGCGCGGACAACTGAGAAACGCGTAGGAGTCAGTGAGGTACTGAGCCATGCCGACGCCGGTGCCTTAGTTAGCTGCGCTACGTTTTTCGGTTGAGGACCCAGGATACGAAGAGCTTCATCGAGGTGGTCCCACATATTCTCGATTCCGTTAAGCCCGGGAAGCCTGGTGGTCGGCGGAGTACAGCAAACTCATCCTGGTGCTTTTCACACTGCAAGCTGTGTCACAGATTTAGTTGTTCTGCTGGTAGATTCCGAGGGAAAAAAGACTCGATGTAGGTGTGGCAACGGTTCCGACCGAATTTTTCTGCTCATCCACTGTGCCTTCCAGAACGACGGGAGTGTCACGATAACGTTTGTGAGATCGTAACGATCCTTCCTCCTGTCCTAACCCTGCCGCCGACTGTTGCAGGGTGTTCACTTTCAGGTGAATCGCGCCCTACACGCCAACGTCTGTCTGTCACTTGGAAAGCCCGCAGGTCACCGTTCAGTGGACGCCCAGTCGCAGAACTGGCGTGAAAATTCCAGCCTTCGTCGCGGACGAACAGCAGTCAGCATAGGTGTGTGGACCAGGAGTCTGCTGTGGAGACCCACACATAGCATTTTTCGCTGAGTGGTCTTAGAGGAGACACTGTCGGTAGGCTCTTCGGTTCACGTGCATGGTCAGTTGCTCAGCAGTTGCACGTTATTCACCTGCGGTCTCCTTTAACTCCTGTCCTCTGTGGACCGTGGGGCACCACAACGGCCTCAGCGTCTGCTCTCGACAGCACCATGCGCGGAGTGCTTTAAATATGGCAACACGCCAACATTTTACAAACTCTGCCGTTTCGAAAATGCATCCACCTGTGGCCCGAAAGGCAATGATCACGTCCTTTTGGATGTCACATAAGTGGCTGAGTTTCCGCGTTACGCATACCCTACTCATTAGCGTCGGACACAGGCGGTGATCACGTTAATGTGACTGGAGCCTGTGGTTAGAAAAAGGAAAGGAAAAGGAAACAGAAAGGGGAAAGGATGGTAAGCGGTGCCAGGAGCACCGGAAATGTGGTAATTATACGAATTGCTTGTACAGGAACTCCGAACGGAATAGGAGCAGCGGCAGTTTAAAAATTGTAAATGGTAGAATCACGGCTCAACAGTCAGTTTCTCGCCCAACCTGACGAAACAGATGTGGATATTGAGAAACGAATGCATAACTGCTGGGAAACAGTCTGCGGTGAGTAGACAGTGCCTTTTTTCGGAGGGTTTAAAGAGCAATTTCAAGATTTGCGAGATAAAGGTTTAGATTACGTCGCAAGTATAACGAATTGTGAGAAAGACGGCAGTAGTTCAGGGATTCGGCAGCACGAAGATATTTTGAAAGTGACTGAAGTTTTTAAGGAGACTGATAATAACCCTGTTCCTGACAAATGAATCCTGGTGATCAGTTACGAAGAATGGGAGAAAATGTTTGAAAATAAAGCTCTTCTTATGGACGGACATTTCAGAGGTGTTGGAAACAACTTGTTGATACCTGAAGCACGGAAGACTAGCTTTTTTACCAGAGGAAAGTCAAAATAATTGTGAAATATTTTTTCTCAACCGAGAAATGTCATAACTTGGTTGTCATTTAAAACTGCATTGCTTTACTTCGAAATGGCTGCAAATTAAGCTATGAAAACAGTGTTATCCGAGACATTTATTTTCCAGTTGTAATTTTCATTTCAAGCAATGCCTGTGGAAGACATACAAGAACTGCGATTAGTGGAGCAATACAGGGATGGAGAAGTAGTTCGTTTGTCTTGCCGCACGTGTGCTGTAGAGTCCATCTTCCACCGGACTGCCTTGATGAAGCATGGAGAGTAACAGCGTAGCAAGTGCCCAGTGGCGTAGACTATTTAATCAGTCAATAGATGGAAAATGCTAGTACACAACCTGAAATGTGGAATTGGTGAAGACAGACAGTCGACCGAAATTATTTCGAAATAAATTCACTCTTAGGTTGGCTTCAGTTGCGTTAGATAATACCTCGATACCTAACACTACTGTATCAAAGTTATCTGCGTTCAGAGAATTTATTTCAAAGTGATTTCGGTCAGCTATCTACCGTCATCAATTCGATGCACAGGACAATGAATGCTGTCGAAGTTTGGCATAGCAAACGATACTCAATAAGGCAAAGGTATCTTAACCTACAATTTCTGATCAATACGCTAAAGGAGAATGCAATAAAACCAATACCTGAAATTGAAAAAAAATCTGTTGGTCAGCTTCTTCAGTGAAAGAGGTAAAAGATACATATGTGTTGAAAAAGAGTTAAAAGATATTTTAAGAATACATAATGACTCGGTGGATCTAAGAAGTTTAAAATTTATATCATTCCTACGATAAAATGTGGAGAGGCGTTCTTATTACAAAACGGCACGCAGAGCCTCCCCATTGTCGCGGCTTCCTTTGCACGTCGGAGAACCCGCAGCTAAAATGTATGTGGTCAGAAACACCGCGTTGGCTCACGGGTCGCCGAGTCCACGGCTGCAGAATCCCATGACACCCTTCAAGAGGCGGCGAGGCATCTTGTACAGTAGTTATTTGAGAGTGAATTTTTTCCTCGCTCCTCAAGAGACGTACTCAAACGGATCTTCCTGCTTCTGGAGTGTCTACGCGACTATAAGGGAATCCCGAAACGTTACATCTTATTTTAGTTCTGCTCTCCGTTCCACACCTTCATGGACCCACTTGTTTTCTGTGGAACTCGAACACTTGTACTTCTCCGATGTCATTTTCGTGAGGGATTTATGTACCGTGCTTATGCTTTATTGAGAAAACACGGGAATTTTTTTAAGTGTGTAGGGGTGAAACGATTATCTTAATAACCGATAAAACAACTCCAGATATCGAGTATTACGTACCGGCTGACGCTTCATTACAAAATGTTTACGGGCTGTCTGTTATCCCAGTCGCTTCCGTTTATGAAATGTACCGAACACATGAGCTTTCTTCGATAAACAGTTCTGACATGGGTCTTGACAACACGATCGAATTACAGAGGTTCAAATAGTGAGTTGCGACTGCGTGCAACTGCATAGGCAGATTTTCATTCCCTGCATATAATTGTAACGCAACTAAGGACTTTATAGCGACACGAACGTCAGCCGGGTAAATAAGTCCCACACTAAGTGGACATCCAGTGGACACAGGTAAACACTTCCTGTTACACCACGCCACTGCTGCCTCGGTGTAAACACGGAGGACAGCAGGAAGTGCACTACGACCACTAGCTGGACTCCAGAGCAGGAAACAGCCGGGGTCCCCGGTGGTCTAGTGGTAAGGGGGTCTGGAGCGTTCCAGCGCCTCGGCTGGGGCTATTCGCCCCAGCCGGGCCGGGGTTTAATCCCCGGCTGGCGCTGGAATTTTCAGACTTCCGAACACTAGCCTCCACCTCTGCCTTGGCATGTGGCGCATGCCGGGCACCCCCGTGGGGTCCGTGCTTCGGGTCCCACGTGGAGCTCACTCCCACACTACAAACTAAACCTGATTATGCTGGTGCAAGCATTTTAAATTTTAATTCACACACTTTCTTCACCAGACCACATCTACATATATTTTAAGGTACTTAATATATCTCACTGTGGTATCAGTAATATTTGTAGGAAACTATGAAACAAAAACCTTACCAAAAAAATGATTTTTGTTATCCTTCGTGTGCTGAATACTTCTGAGGTACCCAAACATCTGCCATTTTCTTGTAGTTAACAATGAATATTCGAAAAAAAGTTTATCATACTGATTCATATATTACATAATGTATTTTACTCATTCTCAGTGTTGAAAAAGCAGTAATTATTTCGAAGTCATAAGAAAATGCAAAAAATTGTATCACAAGCCAACAAGGTGTTCTTTTTAGTATCATGATTTACTATGCGATTAATAAATTCTGTATAATAAATCGTTTCGTAACAATTGACAATACCTTTTAAAAATACATTGTTTTCACTTATTGCATTTTCAAAAACTAAAACAGGCCTTTTTTCTCAAATTATTCTAGTGTCAAAATGAGATGTTTGACATTACACAGGTCACTAATGACATAAACTGTTTTTTTTATAAAAACGATATTTCTCGTGGTTTTTGTGAGCTGAATGCTGAATCAAACAGATAACACTTAAAATTAATAAGAGGAATTTCTTGGTGATTTTACTAACACGCCCATATAGTTCATATAATATTTCGATTAATAGTTACATGACTACCTCTCTGCCTCTACTTTTTGTAAAAGTATCTTGTAGATCAGAGAAAAAATTGTATTACTACCTCTCCAGGTTAAGTGCAGTTCAATGAAAGAGATTGTAAAGGCCGTACCGAAGATGCAGAATATTACGTTCTCTGCAAGGCATTTGCCATCAGTAATGAGTGAAACTGTAAAATAGAAAAAAGGGCTGACAAACGCCTATTACTGTTGTACTATTATATCACTAACGTTGCATTGCATAAACTTACTTACAGTTCTCGTTGCTGTTCAATATTCTTTAACTCACTATACCGTGCGATTATGTTGTTAACATTTAATGTAACAGTAGTCCTGTTTCGAGCCACATATCCATTTTTAATGCTTAAAAGTGTGGACAAAACTATTAGTAATACTAAATTACGAAGAGGGAATGATCAATGTAACATGCTGCGTACGTTAATGTCGCTCGAGATGTAGTTTGCATTATATGTTACCAGAACAGAATTATTTTGTAATGTGTGAAATACACAAAAATACGGTAACAGACTAACCGAGCAGTGATGCCGTAATCTGTTTTGTAATAATAGTGTAAAGGAAGCAATAAACAGCAACTAGACATTTAAGTCACTCAATTTTCGCGGCCATTTTGCTGTTCATCACTTCGCTGCTAGATGTCGCTACTAGTTCCTCACACACTCAGTTGTCTGTAGTGCAGGGCTTCGCCACCAGGAGGCTCTATCAGCACCGGCGAGGACTCATTCTATCGACGTTTGCTGCTTCACTCCTCAACATCTATGCTAACTGACGTGACTGCTAAATTTTCAGACTAAACGAAAAAAATAACACCAACACCAAATAAGGCAAATAGTGATAATTGCGGATACTATCGAACCATCACTTTCATACGTCCTGGCTGAAAATACTGATCCAAAATATTTACACAGGAATTAGAGGAGACGAGCTAGAGGAAAATCGATTTTGAGAGAACACACTAGCCGCTAGAGATCGGTTGAAGAAATTCAACCCATATTTATAACATCTATAGATGTTACAAAATAACTTCTGACAATTTTGAGCAAAATATACAGTTTGAATTTAAGATGATGCAACCAGCGATAAAATACAGTGAGCGGCATGTTATCTAGAGCTCTGCCAGAAATCAGACAGCAGTTTTAAGACTTAAAAGACATAAAGGAAAGCTGGCAGTTGATAGTTGAGAAGAGAGAGTGAGAGAATGAAAGTGAGAGAATGAGAGAGAGAGAGAGAGAGAGAGAGAGAGAGAGAGAGAGAGAGAGAGAGAGAGAGAGAGAGAGAGACAGAGACAGAGAGAGAGAGAGAGAGAGACAGAGACAGAGACAGAGACAGAGAGAGAGAGAGAGAGAGAGAGAGAGAGAGAGAGAGAGAGAGATAATGGGAGGGGGGGGGCTTCGGTTCTAGCCCATTCACCCATGTTATTCACTTTGCATACAGAATGTTTCACACGTCGTGCTACACACTTATCGCGTCTGTAGAGGGGACCTACCAGATGAAGTTTTACATAGGAATCGATGTCTGGAAACGTCATCCAGCGACGCTACAGGGTATCGAAGTTACAGGCGCTGGAGTCTGTAAAATATGTGTACACAGAAAGATTCAATGAAGATGTTACCAATTTTCTATGATGATGGAGATGGATAAATCTATAAATTTGAGGTTATGTCCCTATAACGGAAAATTGGAAGAGAAGACATTCCTGTTACGTGTGACAGGATCTACCGGTAGTGTTGTAGCTGAGATGTAGGGCAGGAAACTTTCAGAGGTGGTAGTATGGACCGAATGTCCAGTACACATGGGCTGTAAAATGCATACCTTAAGAGCTGTGAGGACTTGTTCACTAGCATAAAACATATCCCCACTGCTGAACAAGTGCTCATAGCTCCTCAGGTATGCATTTTGTAGCCCATGTTTACCGGACATTTTTTCTTACTTTGATCCATACTACCACCTTTGAAAGTTAGCAACAACAGTACCAGTACTTGTATTCCGCCGTCAGAGGTATGTAACCTTCGACTCATTCGTTTCCGGATCATGATACATGATCAAATTGATACATGATCACGGCATCACACTCTACTTACATACATTTGCCGGAGCTGGCGCCTGTATTTTGATGCTCTGTAGCCTCGTTAGATGACGTTTGCATGCATGAGTTACTAGGTAAAATTGCAAGCTCTAGAAATGTGAAACACCTTGTATAAAGAAAGCAACATACGAAACCAACGAGATATTTGGGAAATTAATCGAAGATAAGAAAGAAGAAATAGAAACTGTTTCCAAATCGACCTTTCATTTCGCTGCTGCTGATTTGAAATTTCGTGGCATTTATTCGCTCTGAAGAGGATCGTTTAAACGATGGTCGGAATGTAGTTATTTTAGTTGTTTCACTGTTTTATAATGACATGGCCTAGAACCCAAAATGATTTTCTCCAAGTTGTTTGTAGGAATTCTATCGCTTCTCACCGATATTTTCAGTATGGTACTGGTATTTTTTTCCCTACACCTACCAACTTTAATAGTGCTTGAAATGATGAAAATTGTCTCCATATCAAAAAGTATTAGGTACTGAGACGGTGCTTGGTTTTAATGATAACAATATACAGGAAAATTCAGCCATGTTTCTGCGAAGTTGCATTACGCCGAAATTCTGAAATACATCCGTATATTTCGAATGTCGTACAACAGATGTAGGTAGGAGACGGGGTACTGCAGAAGTAAAGCTGTTTAGACGGGGCGTGAGTCGTGTTTGGGTGGCTCAGATGGTAGAGCACTCGCCCACGAAAGGCAAAGGTCCCGAGATCGAGTCTCGGTCCCGCACACAGTTTTAATCTGCCGGGAAGTTTCATATCGGCGCGCACTCCACTGCAGAGGGATCTAATTCTGGAAAGAACTGTATAGTTAGTGGAGAGATACAGGATGTTGCAAAATTCCCGTTAAAAACTTCTAGGGAACTGAGTGACGATATTTTGAAGAGGAGCCCATGTATGGAAAGGTATATCCGTGCTACAGCCGTATAAATACACCTTCGCTAATGTGGTATGCAACAGGGTTATAATCACTGGAGGGGGGGGGGGGGTTACTTACGTCTGATCCTATGCTGTCATTTGACGGCTGTCTCCTCTCTGACCTGGATCGAGTCTCGTTCATGTGTCTGTGAGTGTTAGAGCAACATTTCTGAGCACACTTTTGCCGAATACACCGACACGAGTATTCTGTGTGGCCAAAGCGCACAGTACTGGAAGAGCTGCTGGTCGCCTTTATCAAGATCGTTGTCCACAACGTCTGACTCCTCCCCACACGCTTTTCGTTAGCATTGCGCAACGTCTTCGAGTAAGGGTGCCTTCACCATCAGCAGGTGCGTCTGTGGTGCCCCGTGGAGACGCAGCGCACGCGAATTGGAAAATATATTTATATGGATATTGTGTCTGTTCTTCCGGACATGTGCGAAAGGACGCTACGAATGTAGTGTGTGGACATACAAAGGTGAGAATGTGGGTCTCGCGGGAGGCGTGCGCGAGACAGTCCCTGTAGTCTCACTATCCTCTGTGCCGTCGGTGGCTCAGATGGATAGAGCGAATGCCATGTAAGCAGGAGATACCTGGTTCAAGTTCCGGTCGGGGCACACATTTTCACCTGTCTTCGTTGATATCTATCAACGCCCATCAGCAGCTGAAGGAAATAATATCATTCTAATTTCAAATTGGAAAACGCCCTCCTGTAAAACCAGTGTCTCTGAAGACCGATTTTTTTGATTCTTTGGTTATTAAAGAGTGAAACTGTAGACCAATAGATGTACTCGTCCACATCTACACTGAAATGCCAAAGAAACTATTATAATAATGCGTATTCAAATACAGAGATATGTAAACAGGCTTAATATGGTGCTGCCGCCGGCAACGCCTATGTAAGACATGTGTCTACCGTAGTTGTTAGATCGGTTACTGCTGCTACAATGGCAGGTTATCAAGATTTAAGTGACTTTGAACGTGGTTTTATACTTGGCGCAAGACCGATGGGACACAGCATCTACGAGGTAGCGATGAAGTGGGGATTTTCCTGTACGACCATTTCACGAGGGCACCCTGAATATCAGCAATCCAGTAAAACAATAAATCTCCAACATCTCTGTGGCCAGAAAAAAATCTGAAGAGAATCGTTCAGAGTGGTGATAGTGCAACCCTTCCGAAAATAACTGAAAATTTCAATGCTTGACCATCAACAAGTATCAGCATGCGAACCATTCATGGAAACATCATCTACATGGCCTTTCAGAGCCGAAGGCCCACTCGTGTACCCTTGCTGGCTGCACAGCACAAAGCTTTACGCCTCATTTGGGCCCATCGGTACGAACATTGGACTGTTGATGACTCGAAACATAATCCCTGGTTGGACGTGTCTCATTTCAAAATGTATATACAGTATGGACGTGTATGGGTATGAAGACAACATCATGACTCCATGGACCCCGCATGTCAACTGCGGACTGTTCAATCTGGTGGAGGCTCTGTGACGTTGTAGAGCGTGCGCATTCGGAGTGATGTGGGATCCCTGATACGTCTAGATACATCCTGTCTGATCACCTGCATCCATTCGTGTCCATTGTGGATTCCGACGGAAGTGGGTAATTCCAGCAGGACAATGGAGAGGCCCACACAACCACAGTTGCTACAGAGTGGCTGCAGGAACACTCTTCCGAGCCTAAACACTTTCGCTGGCCACCAAAACTCCCCAAACATACTGTACGTTTCTAGTAAATTTTATAGCATTAACTAGCATATCTGGAATGCCTTGCAACGTGTTGATCAGAAGAGATCTCTGCTCCCTCTTACCGTTACGGATTTATGGGCAGCTCTGCAGGTTTCATGGTGTCAGTTCCCTGCAGCGCGACTTCAGCCATCAGTAGAGTCCATGCCACGGCGTGTTGAGGCACTTCTGCGTGCTCGCGGGGACCTTAAACGATATTTCTTTGGCTCCTCAATGTAACAAATTACTTATCAAAGTGACAGCGTTACCAACATGTTTTCAAGTGGTTCTAGTATACGGTACGTCTCGGGAGACAGGTTACAATTTAAAATATGAGTATTATGTATTCAGTCCCCTCTACAAGTTGTAGCAGGTAGTGATGGGAATTTCAGAACATCCTGTACGTTTCCAGCAAACTGTATAGCCGTTGTCGTATTACAATTGGTATCTGCGAATACATTCCATAATTCGTGACAGATCGCGAGGCGCGACTGCAGAAGTCCGTAGCGTTTACCCAGGGGGCGTCTCGGCTACGGCAGTTCTGACGGCTAGTTTGAAGGCCACTTTGAACTAGTGTTGCCAGAGGTGTCTCTTTTTAGAGATTCTACGACTCGCCCCACGTAAGCTTTAACAGGAAGACCAAATGCTCCAACTTCTGGCCTCTGCTAACATTTCGAAATACACTATCCTATCAGTGAGTGTACAGACACCTATTAGTGGACATTAATATGCAGTGCGTCCACCGTTTGTCTTTATGGCGGCTTGAACTCTGCTCGGGACACTAAGTGAGGTGCCTACCGACAATTTACGCACCACACACGGATATCGTACCTACGTGTTTGTACACGCAAGGCAATACATTGCTCAGCAGGATCGCCATATCTCTCACCAATTTTCAACATCTGGAGCACAATGGGCAGGTTCTTTAAAGCAGGTCGCGATTTTGAGGATGTAACGAACCAACTGAACTGAATTTGGTACGATATCCGTCAGAAGGGTATCCACTAACTTTATCAGTGAATGTCAAGCTAGTAACTGCCCGCGGAAAGGCCAGAGGTGGCCCAACACGTTATCGACTTATCAATTTGTGAAGCTCTTTGTCTTGAATTAATCATCCAGTTTTTCTTCAACTCTAATCATTCATTTACCCCTACACGTACAGTCATGCTCAAAACTATCCTAACGCCCGAATTGAATTTCGCCTGATTCACATGCAACCCACATAACGCAACTGTCTAGCAGGTCCCCTTATCGCTCCTTGGTACAGTCGTTTGACTATTGAAAATGGTTCCAACAAATCACCACCAGAAAACACTGTTCTGTATCGCAATAACTCAAGATGTAAAGTAATACCACGATACTACAAATATAACGGAACACCTTATCACAGATAAGACTGCCCTTAAGGCTTGTAGCTCACATTTATTACAATAAATGACATACCTGACATTTTACCACTCTCATTATTACGTCAGATAGGTAATACACGTAGTAAATTCGTCGTATTCATGATTTACTCTTCAAAGTACCATACCGTACTTATCATTGAACACAAAATGAGATTAAAAATTGAAGTTATTCACGGGCAACCAGTTGAGAATATGTATGAACTTCAAATGACACGACGAACCGTCTCGTTTTGCATATGGATTCAAACCCAGGTCATGCAGACTAAGCAAAGATTTCGTGCCTGACGGAAAATAACAATCACTCCTGATTAGGCATACAGAGAGTGAAAATACCTCGATTTTAGAGAGAGCCAGTTTGCAAATACCAACTTTAAATTACAAAGCGCAAGCATTTTTGCCGGACGCGAATTCCTACCAAGCACCTATTGTCCCTCTTAACTAACGACGAGAGATGTTGAATCTTGGTTCTTGACAAGTAACTTACTTGAATTGCCGTGAGGTAAGGCTTTGTGTTGGACAGGGGTTCGAACTCAGAACTTAATCGGATAGATATCGACGCACAATCAACTGTGACATTTCGGATTTTCTCGGCAGTAGCTAGATGTTTTAACTGAAATGACGAGACGAAACATACATTTTTTTCCTTCCCAAGACTCCAACCCGGCATCTATCGCTGTTATATTCTAGAGAAAACGAACGTTAAATATGGGTTTGTTGCACCAGCAGCGACATGTGAGCGTGTTTGAACTAGAAATAATATGACGAAGAGTTCAGTGCTCACTGGGAATACAGCTCCACACATCATATCGCTTTTGACTACACACAAAGATACGTCAGCTTCCGAATTTTTGTCCAGCTCGGACTAACATCTTGAACTTACAGTGATCTCGCAAATAGTCCTGTGTCTCACTGGGTGTCAAAACGTCACATATCGTTAGTGTTGACAACGAATGAAATTACATTAAACATTAAAATAATTATCCACCAGCAGATAGGTGTTCTCATGCTAGAGCTTGATAATACATAATGAAATCCATAGTGCCGGGCCAGGATTCGAACCCATTCACGCGCAGTATGTGGAGATGTTGAGGAATCTGCAGTTCTGAACAAACAACAAATAGTAGCCGTGCTGTATTCTCACGAAGGGATCAAATTCAGCGTTAAGTACGGTCTAAGTTGCTTTCCCAGTTTAGAACCGATTTTATCGACATACAGAAGCTCAGATAAAATATGGACTTAATGTCCTTTGAGCGTTATTTAAGCATCACAAGACTGCACATACATGCAATCGATTTCGAGTTGCAAAGTGTTTATCTTACTTTGGTGACAGGTGGGCATAAGAGATTTCCAAAAACTTTTTATCGTACTGAAATAATCTTTTGTCGGAAAGAAATAAGGTAAGTGTTGTATTTGTATATATTTTGTAGGAAACTGTAATCGTGATGGAAGATTATACACCTTAATGTTTGACACAACTGCTAGGAGAAAACGCTGCATCCTAACCAAACCCTGCGGTTCCTCTCCATATCCCCGTAAGACACGAGCAGGGGATTCTCCACGCATACCGCTACACAGCTGTTCCTAGCACACCTGAGATTTGGCAACATCGTCACAAACATTAGGCAACACTGTGACAGTGCAATCACTTCCGCCTATGGTACTGAATTGGCTCACTAAATTTACTTGATATTACCTTTCCATTTGAATGGCTCATGCTGTATAATCCTTACGTAAACTAAGATACTGAGGCAGAAAATTCAATTTTTTGGCTAAAGAAATGCTATTCTTCACATAAGTGGCAACTTTTATTATCTTTCACGATGCGTTATGAGGCTGAGCGACCAATACCATGATGAGAGTGGTGCAAAGGTAGCAGTGTGTCTGTAACCCGGTGGTACCGCCCATGTCTCGTGTCAGAACGGCTCAATCAGTCGTCAGTTCCAACTGAGGTAGGGACCATCGTGTGCGAGCTTTTTTTTTTTTTAAGGAGCTACGAATTTCCAGAAAAAATTCTGTATCGAAATCGGAAGAAAACCTTTACACATCAAATCTTCTTGGTAGCTCGACTCAGTAAGTTGTGTTAATCGTCATAGATCATGGCGTTCTGACTTCCAAGCTGCTTCGCAATACCAGCGTCTCTGAAGAAATTCGAATCGACCATCAACGATACGAATTTCAATATTGTTCTTCACTTAAGACTCACATGCCAGGGTGATAAGTATGAAGGAAATGAGCCTCTTGATTACTCTATGCTAAACTTCCCTGCAGACATGTGCTGACAGTGTCTCTAGCAACTTACTTTTTCTCTGGGTAGCTTCAAATATGGGCAATTTTTTCGCCTTAAATCCAATTGAATATTCTTAATATCATTTGTGAACAGCGTTCACTTCTCCATTAATTAATTTATGGACCTCAAAACAATCAATTTGCCTTAGAAGCTATAGAGCAGGTTCTGATAGGTATTGACGCAATCTTTTTCATCCATTTACCATAGAAAATCAAAGAAAGAAACCAAACACATTACATTGCATTTACTCCCTGTGCCTTGAGTAACACACATGAATCCATGACAATAATAGATTATTTGAAGAATCTCCTGTGCAAGGAAAAGAACAGAATGTGACGCTTTAATTGTAGCGCACTGGATCAGAAACAATGAAATTAATTCTGTGTCAGATTGATGTACTGCATTCTAATGTAATAAAGTAATCATCAAATAAAAACGGTTTTGTGCCTCCTTTGCTATGAAGAGTGAAACACAAATCGTAGGCAGATTTTATGGGTCACTACTCAACAACATTAAAGCATTTTACATGGTTGAGAGTGTGGAGTGGAGCAGATGTTGTCGGCAGAAGGCAGCGCAGTGCCTCAGCCCCCGCCGGTAGGCAGCAAACGGGTCCCAGAGAACTCAGACGCATGCGGTGTTCAGAGACAGATGCTCGGTAAAGAAATCTTTCGCTAAAACATTGTTGAACCAAACTATTATTACCAGTGTGACACAAAGCGAAATACATTGCAGATTCGCTTGAATTACACGCATAGCTTCAACACCGAGAGGAAAGGGGCGATAAAAATTTTGTCGTTGTCTGCTTCCGGTCGCCAGACGTCATATTAGCTAGTCTCGCGTTTTACCTCAAGACTACGGCCTTAGTCAAGAATAATGTACTAAGACTGAACTCAAGACTTCCTCTGGGAAGTGGCGCAGTCTACAATGTTGCAGATCGAGCTTACTGCCGGACACAGGATCCTGAGAGGAGCACGACTGTGTTGTCCACCTTATGTGGACGGCTCGGCGGTCAATGTTTTGCTCTAAGGCTGTATCTACAACACATATTGCATCCTGAACACCTAGAAGAATTAAAAAAACAAAAGTAGTTTATGAGAGCAACGTTAACTATGGCGTTCGAAGTATTCATAGTGTTGTGTACGTGTGTGCAAAAGCCTTCCAATGCCCACTCAAGGAGGACAAGGATGCAAAGTCTAGCTTCAGTATTATAAATTCGCTACAGTCTGCGGATGAACTCAGACTTAGGTTGATAATTAATTTGAATATTTAGCAATACTATACCCATTGGTGTTAAACTCGTTATTAACCAATGATTCCCAAAGCTACAGGGACACTACTTGTGATACTTAGGCAGTGCTATCAGACGAAAAGATCAAACTGACACAAACTGTGGGAAGTTTGTTTTACAAACTTTGTACCAGGATAATGAGCTTTTACGTATTTGGGATGTCTGTGAACGTTGCTGCTTGAGACGATTTAAGACGAAAGTAAATTCCTTTAGCAACGACAATGTTTGAAGAAACCGTCTTAACGGGACTAAATCGTGATTTGTAAATCGTTTACCGGCCGTTCTCTACCGCATTTCGCTGATTGGAAGGCAAATAGATTACGGAAAAATGTCACAGAAGGAAAAGGGAGAACGAAATGTCTCCCACTGGAAGGTCATGTTGTCTTATTTAAATGATTACAAAATCAGGTAAAACGACCAGTCAGATTGTCAGTATAAGAACATTACTGTTGTCAGTATGATGTAGCACTGTCCAGGGCCTGTAACGATAAAGGGCCCGTTTAGGTCAGTCATATTGTATACAGAAGTGGGAGAGAGAGCACCGCTAAATTCTACAATCCGTATGCATTGCAGACACACAGAAATTACTGTTACAGTGTACTAATGGAGCCCAATTAGTGAGTGAACTGCGTATTTTCCGGTGAGAGAGAGCACTGGCAAATAGTCTTCGCTATATTAGGTTACTTAATCTGGTGTCACTCTGAGCCAGAATTTATGGCCGGCGGCTGAGTGTAAGGTCAGTGGGCCGGATCCGAGTTTTGCATGTGCGAAATACTTTCCTACATTATAGAACCGAATATTTAACTGGAACTAATATTCCAAAAATTTTGAACTTGGATAGCTTAGAATGAAAATCTTTTTCTTTATTGCAAAGGAAAACAATTGATTTTCTAAAACATTCTCTGTCATACACAACTTGAAATAGGTCACGTCGACCAAATCTAATGGAAAAATTGACAGCGTCGTATATCGGCAAACAGTAAGATCTCTTGGCTTTTGGTTTGGCAGTACTCGACAGCCATTTCTAGGCGCAAGTAATAGAAGAAAGGCAGAGCGTTTTTGTTATCAAGTAACGTCTTCATCGATTGCTTTAGTTTTAATGTAATCTATGAGTAATTACTGATGTTTGATATTAACATGAAAAGAATTCTGTAGACAGAGAAAGAACCTCTTCTTGGGAAACTACTTGTATAGTGACCAAAAGGCACGAACTGATATTCAAGTACAGTGTTCCAGCAGCGGCAAGAAGAAAATGATAGTAATAATGACGGTAACAATCCAATTATCCGGTAACTTCACACTTCCCAGTGGATCTTCACGAACTAAGAAAATATCTGAATTTGTGAACATTTCAAAATGGCTTCACATCGAGCCTATGATGCCTACAAGGGTCTTTACATCCTGCTGACATGAGAATAGCATAATCTCCGCGTCAGAAGCTTGTTTCTACTTAACCATTTAATAGACTCGCGTTGTTTCCACCGTGACTACTTTTGTAAGCTCAGCACATCATCTGTTGCAGAATACTCCTGGGTCTGGGAAATGTGGGCACAATGGTCTGGTGGAACTATCACAGGAGCAATGCGTGGGTTCAGACATTTACTTTTAAGAAGCACAAACAGATTTACTTTGCGTCTGGTAACCTCAAGAGAAAGACGTTATAATCCAGAATTCGCAATACAAATCACGTTCCATCATTACCAACTGGGCAGAGCCAGGTTACGTTGGGAAATGACATAGCGGAAGTCATCGTAAACAGAAATACAGTCGCCAGTAAACTTACTTACATTAGAAAATTTTATTTTATTTTATGAACCGATAGCCATTTAAAGGATGGGGCTCTTATTTTACTTGTAATTTATTGAACTAGAGACGTTGAAAAATTTGGTGCTGGACTGTGATTCGAATTCGTTTCTCCTCTTTCGAGGATGTGAATCTCTCGGAACATTATAGTTCAACCATTTCGTTCCTTTTCGCAAGACTGCAACCTTCTCTAGGTCTCCTCGAAAGGTAAGTATGTGGGTCCGAATCCTGATCCAATACCAAAATATTCATAGTTTCAGTTCAAGCCCTATAACGTGCACACCGTCCCGCTAGTGAAAACCAACGTACGCTTTTAATGTCTATTCATGTGTTGCCAGCAATCGCAATAGTTGTCATTATTTCTGGTCAAACACGCACACACCTTACCGTTGGTGAGTAAGCAACTGATATTTAAGTTATATTTGTGGATGCACGGTAGGCGTGCAGTTAGATTGTCGCTTAGGTACAAAAGTTTGTATCCTTAGTTTAGATTAAAACACCTAGCAGCTGGTAAGAAAAACCGACACGTAACATTTGATTTTACTTAATTAACAATACGATTACGTGTTGGGTTCGTATCTCCGTCATATAACTTCACATCATGCACTTAATCTTTAAATGCATGCGCTCTTTGTTACTTGAGCATGGAGGTATATCAGACATCTTTCGTGGTTAGTTAACAGGGACGAAAGGGTCTTGTTAGGAGTCCCGGTTTATTAAAAAAATTGTCGTCTTTTATTTTCAAGTTTAGATTTCATTACTGGTATTGGCAAAAATTTTGGTAATTCATGACTCTTCATGGATAGCCATCAATATGATATGATTAGATTACATTAGATCAATTCTTGTTTCATAGATCATGAATACGATATTTCGTAATGATGTGTAACGTGTCATTTTAATGAAAGATTTCTTTACATACCATGATTCAATTTCTTTACAACAATTTCTTACTCTCTCTCATTCTTTTTGATTTCTCTCTCTCTCTCTCTCTCTCTCTCTCTCTCTCTCTCTCTCTCTCTCTCTATCATACACACACACATTCTTTTTTTCTTTATTTGTTTGTTTTGTTCGACTATCGGCGAGGCATGAAAACGTCTCTGAATGAGGTTCTTAGTTTTTAGTACAAATACGAAATAAATATAAAAACAACTGTGAGAGTTACTGATATATGATGCTTAGTTTTCAGTCAGTTCGGAGTATTATTAGTAACCTCGCTTCAGTCCCTAAACCTAGTTACAGAAATGCGAATCAGACGCATTACGTATTCCAGGCCGTAGCAGCCGCGACTTGGAGACACCAGCTATGGTCACTTCCCAGCCCGCTGTACGATCACATCGGTTCGTCTTCTTTCTGCTGGTACTGTAACTGAGATTTGACAACAAGGCAACGTATGTTTGGCAACTCTGTGATCGACGAGTTCCTTCCTGGTGCGCACGGAATTTATCCTCAAAGTTCACTTGATTTTACCTGTCATTTCCATTGAATAATCTGATTTATTATCACGTTGTTGTTGTTGTTGTCTTCAGTCCTGAGACTGGTTTGATGCAGCTCTCCATGCTACTCTATCCTGTGCAAGCTGCTTCATCTCCCAGTACCTACTGCAACCTACATCCTTCTGAATCTGCTTAGTGTACTCATCTCTCGGTCTCCCTCTACGATTTTTACCCTCCACGCTGCCCTCCAATGCTAAATTTGTGATCCCTTGATGCCTCAAAACATGTCCTACCAACCGATCCCTTCTTCTAGTCAAGTTGTGCCACAAACTTCTCTTCTCCCCAATCCTATTTAATACCTCCTCATTAGTTACGTGATCTATCCACCTTATCTTCAGTATTCTTCTGTAGCACCACATTTCGAAAGCTTCTATTTTCTTCTTGTCCAAACTAGTTATCGTCCATGTTCCACTTCCATACATGGCTACACTCCAAACAAATACTTTCAGAAACGACTTCCTGATACATAAATCTATATTCGATGTTAACAAATTTCTCTTCTTCAGAAACGCTTTCCTTGCCATTGCCAGTCTACATTTTATATCCTCTCTACTTCGACCATCATCAGTTATTTTACTTCCTAAATAGCAAAACTCCTTTACTACTTTAAGTGTCTCATTTCCTAATCTAATTCCCTCAGCATCACCCGATTTAATTTGACTACATTCCATTATCCTCGTTTTGCTTTTGTTAATGTTTATCTTATATCCTCCTTTCAAGACACTGTCCAGTCCGTTCAACTGCTCTTCCAAGTCCTTTGCCGTCTCTGACAGAATTACAATGTCATCGGCGAACCTCAAAGTTTTTACTTCGTCTCCATGAATTTTAATACCTACTCCAAATTTTTCTTTTGTTTCCTTTACTGCTTGCTCAATATACAGATTGAATAACATCGGGGAGAGGCTACAGCCCTGTCTCACTCCTTTCCCAACCACTGCTTCTGTTTCATGCCCCTCGACTCTTATTACTGCCATCTGGTTTCTGTACAAATTATAAATAGCCTTTCGCTCCCTGTATTTTACCCCTGCCACCTTTAGAATTTGAAAAAGAGTATTCCAGTCAATATTGTCAAAAGCTTTCTCTAAGTCTACAAATGCTAGAAACGTAGGTTTGCCTTTTCTTAATCTTTCTTCTAAGATAAGTCGTAAGGTCAGTATTGCCTCACGTGTTCCAACATTTCGACGGAATCGAAACTAATCCTCCCCGAGGTCTGCATCTACCAGTTTTTCCATTCGTCTGTAAAGAATTCGCGTTAGTATTTTGCAGCCGTGGCTTATTAAACTGATAGTTCGGTAATTTTCACATCTGTCAGCACCTGCTTTCTTTGGGATTGGAATTATTATATTCTTCTTGAAGTCTGAGGGTATTTCGCCTGTCTCATACATCTTGCTCACCAGCTGGTAGAGTTTTGTCATGACTGGCTCTCCCAAGGCCGTCAGTAGTTCTAATGGAATGTTGTCTACTCCGGGGGCCTTGTTTCGACTCAGGTCTTTCAGTGCTCTGTCAAACTCTTCACGCAGTATCGTATCTCCCATTTCGTCTTCATCTACATCCTCTTCTATTTCCTTAATATTGTCCTCAAGTACATCGCCCTTGTATAAACCTTCTATATACTCCTTCCACCTTTCTGCCTTCCCTTCTTTGCTTAGAACTGGGCTGCCATCTGAGCTCTTGATATTCATACACGTGGTTCTCTTCTCTCCAAAGGTCTCTTTAATTTTCCTGTAGGCAGTATGTATCTTACCCCTAGTGAGATAAGCTTCTACATCCTTACATTTGTCCTCTAGCCATCCCTGTTTAGCCACGTTAGGTGTAACAAAAGATTGTAAATTTACGGTTTTCAGCCCAGGAAAGTCGTTGCACGTGGAAATCGCAACTAATCTCGTCCTTCAAAAAGCGGTTTACGAGTGCTAGACATTATCGAACTCGTAAGAGTAAGCTAAGACACGTACTTCTACGCCAGCTCTATGGTAATGCGCTGACCTGAGAAATAGCATCTGTTATGGTTCGCACTTCCAGTCTCACTGACTGTAACGTTTTTATCCCTTCTGTGAAAGAGCTACAAGCAGTTAGATAAAATATCGATAACGAAATCGCAAAAAAATACTTTCGGCTCATAGTGCAATGGTGAAAACTTACAATGCTGCACAACAGGTAACTCCTCTTCCCGCCGCTGACAAGAAAATTTTGGGTTTCTAGGAATACAAAACTTTACTTATGAAATGCGACATTTGCACTGCACGACGTTTTCAACAAAGAGATGGCGCAATACAGTAGTTCAAGTGGAAAGAAACACTTCCTATTTAAATTTGCGCATCCTAGACTGTTGGCTGTTCTGTGTAGGTGGCAGGTACGTGATTTTATTTCGGTGATTACAAAATAAAGTCGAATGTATGCACTGGGTAGTCGAGGCAGCTAGTTCATTGTGATTCGATCAACCAAGTAAATGAGTTTACTGAACCTGCTGCAAATTACTACAGGAAGCCTGTGTGTCAGAATTCTCATCCAGTGTGGTGCAACGGCGTTACGATAGAAAAATGAGCCACATACTTATGATATGCTTGTATATCTATGGACTGGGTTCGATTCCAACTTCTGTCAATGATTTTAGATAAGGAGATTCCATTCTCTTCTGGCTACACCAAGTGAAGAAGATATAATGACATTGTGGTCTGAAATTAATATGAAAAATGATATTCCTTTTCTACAAAGTAGACGTTAGGATGAATCACAATTAGACTGGAGCGGCGACACGTAGAAACCTTTCTTATACTTGTTGTTTATTTCTAGTGACGAAACAAATGCTATGTAGGCTCACAGGACATTTAGTCCATATTTTATCTGAGCTTCTGTATGTAAAATCGGTTCTGATCTTGGAATGCAACTTAGTCCGTACTTAACGCTCAATTTGATCCCTTCGTGAGAATACAGCACGGCTACTATTTGTTGTTTGTTCAGAACTGCAGATTCCTCAACATCTCCAGATACTGCGCGTGAATGGATTCGAATCCTGGCCCGGCACTATAGATTTCATTATGTATTATCAAGCTCTAGCATGAGAACACCTATCTGCTGGTGGATAATTATTTTAATGTTTAATGTATGTGACGTTTTAGACACCCAGTGAGACACAGAACTATTCGCGAGATCACTGTAAGTTCAAGATGTTAGTCCGAGCTGTACAAAAATTCGGAAGCTGACGTATCTTTGTATGTAGTCAAAAGCGATATGATGTGTGGAGCTGTATTCCCAGTGAGCACTGAACTCTTCGTCATATTATTTCTAGATCAAACACGCTCACATGTCGCTGCTGGTGCAACAAACCCATATTTAACGTTCTTTTTCTCTAGAATATAACAGCGACAGATGCCGGGTTGGAGTCTTGGGAAGGAAAAAAATTTATGTTTCGTCTCGTCATTTCAGTTAAAACATCTAGCTACTGCCGAGAAAATCCGAAATGTCACAGTGATTGTGCGTCGATATCTATCCGATTAAGTTCTGAGTTCGAATCCCTGCCCAATACAATGCCTTACCTCACGGCAATTCAAGTAAGTTACTTGTTAAGAACCAAGATTCTACATCTCTCGTCGTTCGTTAACAGGGACAATAGGTGCTGGGTAGGAATTCGCGTCCGGCAAAAATACTTGCGATATGTAATTTAAAGTTGAAATTTGCAAACTGGCTCTGTCTAAAATCGAGGTATATCACTCTCTGTATGCCTAATCAGGAGTGACAGTTAGTATCCGTCAGGCACGAAATCATTGCTTAGTCTGCATGACCTGAGTTTGCATCCATATGCAGAACGAGACGGTTCGTCGTGTCATTTGAAGTTCATAAATATTCTCAATTAGCTGCTCGTGAATACCTTTAATTTTTAATCTTATTTTGTGTTAAATAATAAGTACGGTATGTTACTTTGAAGAGTAAATCATGAATACGACGAATTTACTACGTGCATTACCTATCTGACGTAATAATGAGAGTGGTAAAATGTCTATTGTAATAAATGTGAGCTACAAGCCTTAAGGGCAGTCTT
Organism: Schistocerca gregaria; assembly: GCF_023897955.1. Lineage (NCBI taxonomy): Eukaryota > Metazoa > Arthropoda > Insecta > Orthoptera > Acrididae > Schistocerca > Schistocerca gregaria. Next base: position 1,967,736 of record NW_026061860.1, on the reverse strand, counting down.
ATCTGTGATAAGGTGTTCCGTGATATTTGTAGTATCGTGGTATTACTTTGCATCTTGAGTTATTGCGATACAGAACAGTTTTTTCTCGTGGTGCCTTGTTGGAACCACTTTCAATAGTCAAACGACTGTACCAAGGAGCGATAAGGAGACCTGCTAGACAGTTGCGTTATGTGCGTTGCATGTGAATCAGGCGAAATTCAATTCAGGTCGTTCGGTACTATTGGGCATGAATGATCATCACGTGTATCGATTTCCATCGCGCTGGTGTAAGTCCTCCGGGATACGTTTATTCTCCTTAGTGTGTAAATATATTTGGAGCATGTCATTCAAAAACGTTTGAAACGACATAGACTGGAGCGGGTTGTTGTTAGGAGAGCAGAATGTATTAGACTCGCGGATCATGTGGTGTTGTTGGCAGAGAGCGAAAGAAGTAGGAATGACATGTTAAAAGAATTCAACAAGAGACGTGAGTAAATTGGAATGAGTAATAATAAGAAAAACGCAAAATGTCCGGTGATAGGTGCAAGAAAAGCAAGAACAACTATAATGTTAGGCAGGACGATACACAACAATTTAGTGTTTTTAGATAACTGCGACGTGCTATTATGGACGACATTGGAAGTAATAAGGAGGTGAAAATACGTATAGCAATTGCCAACGAGACGCTTCATAACAGGAGGCTTTTATGTGGGTCCGTTGATAGGGGATAAAATAGGCAGGCACAGTGAGAAATGAGGTGGTGTTGAGTGGGAGAACAGAGAGAAATTTTAAACGTAGCAGGATGAGCAAATACAATTGGCGCGGACACTGAATGAGAAGAGATTGTTTATTGATGGTATGGAGGAAATGGTGAATACAAGAAGAAGAAGAAGAAGAAGAAGAAGACGCAGAACATACCAGGTGGCGGACAGCGTAAGAACAGAAAATAATTGTGAGAAAACAAGAGGGTAACAAATGATGGGACTGCATGGAGAGCTACATGTGAAGACCTGCCTTAGGGCAGAACACTCATGGTGGTGGTGGTGGTGAAGAGGAGACTTATGTAGGACATTTTGCAAAACGCCCATTTTCTTGTAATCCAAATTTAAACAAAACATAGGCAGCTTATAATTTGTAGTCTATAAACGACCGTGAATTGCGTGACAGATGGAACTTGCCAGTATACCAGTTATTAGGACTTATTCCCACTCCACTGACGTATGGAGCGTGCGATCTGTGGCTGCTTAAAAGCCTCTGTGCGTGCTGTGCTTAGTCTCTTCTGGTCTTCACGCTTCCTACAGTTACAATACGTAGGCGGTTTCAGTATATTCCATTCCTACTTTCATCATGTAACGTCAGTTCTAGAAACTTTCTAATTAGGTCTCCTCGAGATACTTTACTCTTCCACGGGATAGTCTGTGTCTACCATGAACTGTCCGTTAGTCAGTAAGTGGAATAACTGGTTTTCCGGCACATGTCGCCATGTAACTGTCGCTCTGTCTCCACGTCAGAGAGACGGAAATTCTGTGTGCCACATTTGAAGATGAGTCTGTAAAGGTTACAAAACTAGTTAATGGAATTACAAATACTTCAAAAAGTGAGTTTTTGCAGTTTTCCGTATTTACATTCAATGCACTAGTCACAGGCACTGGGCGATCCTTAGGGGATATGCTTCATCGGTTGAGAGCGTGATGTGTCCCTCCGAGATTAATTTCACCTGGGCTTTAAGCGACTCACCGGTCAGCATTTACAGAGCTGCCAACTACATCTCACACCGGGAATATTACCATTATTAGTTTGCATCGCAGCCTACGGAAGAGAACGCAAATCGAACGAGCATTCGCAGTCATTCCCTCCATTGACTACCATTCGCCTATATTCAACAGTTAAGGATTCCTCCGGAAATATTCCAAGTAGACTTTCTCTGGATATCTTACGTTTGTTTCCAAGCGCCTGCCTGTTCAATTTGATCAGAAACTGTGTGACATTTTCCAACGGGCCAAAAAACCTGTGACCATTCGTGCCGCCCTTCTCTGTATACATTCAGTATCGCCTGGCAGTTGTATCTGATTAGGATCCAAGAATCTCGAGCAATATTGGGGGATGGGTCGCAAGCGTGATTTGTAAGCAATTTCTTTTGTACACTGATTGTATTTTCCTAGAATTCTACCAACGAATTGCAGCCAGCCACCGTATTTCCCTAAGACTGCGACTATGTGACGGTTCCATTTCAAATCTCTAGAAATTTTTACACCCAGGTATTCATGTGGGTTGAGCGATAGCGAATTTGACTCGCTGCACTATACTCGTAGGATAAGGTTATATCGTTTTGTGAACCGAACAATTTTACATTTCGGGAACATTTAAACTAAGTTGTCATGCTTTGCATTACACTGAAATCTTATGAGGGCGTGGCTTCTTTCAAACAAAACTTTATTACAGGCAACAGCATCATTTGCGGAAACACTGAAGTTCCAAATAGACCGCGTAACCACCGCCCCCTTCTCCTCTCCAAATTGCTGTCTGAAAACGGAAAGTCCCATATGTAAACCACCTTCAGAAGTTCGTTCACTTTCCGTATCAGTTAATGTGTTAAAAACTTGACCTGAAGAAACATAACCCTTTGCAGTTGAAGACGCTCTGTTGTTAGAGAAGCTAGTTTTTCGAAAACGTCTCAATATTTATGTACTGAACTAGGTGTTGTACAATTCTATAATTTTCAGGTACATTCGGCGACGTATGTGGATACTGTCTGACAAATGTGTTGCGAATAAAGTGAGTAGTAAAGAAGTAATAAAGTGAAACATCAAGCCTGATGCTGACACCTTACTGCACGAACAGCGAAAATGTAGAAGTGATAAAAGTCTTTTTCCTTTCATCATTCTGTCAGGGATGTCAGAGGGAAAAAAAGTTTCGCCAAGTTTCGAAATTATGTGTGAAGTTTGTTGGAAGTCGCCACGTGCTGCCTTTCACAAATGCTCGGTGAATATAGTCTCGATAATTTGCGCGCCATGAAATTATGCTGCCTTAGACGAGTACGCAGTTTGTAACTTTTAACGCCCGACTTATTGCGTAAACCTATGCCTTTAAATGAAGGACGGAAGGAGGATTGCATTTAATGTGCTATCAATGTCGAGGTCATTAGAGACGGAGCAGGAGTTGGCACTGCGTCAGGGAAGGGTAAAAGAAGTCCGCCGTTCCCTTTCAAAGGAACCATCCCAGCATTTGCGTGGAGCGATTCAGGAAAGTTACGGAAAACGTATCAAGATGGCCGGATGCGGATTTAAACGTCATTCTCCCGAATGCGAGTCTAGTGTACTAGTTGACAGCTCGTCGTGTAGAAGCTAGCGTTGCTGGTGATGGGATTCCGGGTTCGATTCACGGCTGGGTTGCTTTGTCCGCCCGGGAAGTAGGTCTCTGTGGTGCCATCATTTCATCATCATTCGTGAAGGTGGCGAAACTGGACTGTGTAAAGGTTGGGGCTTTGTACAGGCGCTGATAAACGTGCAGTTGAGCGCCCCACAAACCAATCATCATCACCATCATCATACCATGTACTAACCACTGCGGCAGCTCGTTCGGTATACATTTAAATGAGCAGATTAAGTCAGCATTTTTAGTATTTACATTGACTTCGTTCTTCATAAATGAAAGAAGGAACTACGACAAGACAAAGGAATTGGGATAACGAATGAGAAATACCTGATTCTGCTTCTGCTTGTAGATGACATGATTCACGTTCACGAAATGACCTCCAAAGATCTATATACCACCTGAACGAAACATGCAATGAATACAACTTTAAAATTTCTAGTAATAAAACGAAAATAAGTGCACTCCGAGGAAAATACTCAGTCAGTTTAAAACTAGTTTTGGATAATCCTGCATTAGAACTGGTCTCTTAATCTTTGATTTAGGCTACGCTGTAAGATCTGATTTTTACTCTGATACTTAAAATAAATTACACAAATTCTAAGCTGTCTGTGACACTATTATCTGAATATTGGGCAATAAAGTACAAAAAGATTGTCCCGAAATTCTATAACGTGGTCGCGGTTCCTGTATTATGCTATGAAAGCGAAAACATGGTTAAAAAAAAAGCAAAAAAAATCACACGGCAGAGATGAGGTTCCTAAGAAATTCGAAGAGATGCACAACAAGAAATGATTAGGAATGAAGATACTAGAGAAAAGTTAAGTATTTTCAACAGAAACTAAAAAATACAAAAATATCGTGAAGACTGGTGAGAATGCTACGTCCCAGACTTCCCCAAAATATTCTGAACTACAAGCGGAATGGAAGACGTGATATTGAAAGGCCTCGGACGTGGGAGCAATTTCGTTTGAGAGACTATCCCGCGCGGCGACTACTGAAGTACTTATACATTATAGAATTCTTAAGTTATACAACCAAAATAGTAAGTTTTAATGTAGTTTACGTTCACTGATGCAAAAAAAATATTTCTTGCTTTTTAAAGTGGGCTATGTCCTTTCTCAGGGTTCAAACTGTCTCCATGGAACAATATCTGTTAAGCGGTTTGGACTCTAAAACGAAACAGACTGTGTTACAAAGTAGAAAAGCAACTGAGAGAAAGAAGCGGCGTCGGTTTCTGCAGGAGGCGGCCATCATTTTGTAGGATAATGTTCGGGCACGCTCGGTTCAAGTCGTGACTGATTTGATCGGTATATAGGGATGGGGAGCGCCGCATCACGCACCACACTCATCTACATCTACATTTATACTACGCAAGCCACCCAACGGTGTGTGGCGGAGGACACTTTACGTGCCACTGTCATTACCTCCCTTTCCTGTTCCAGTCGCGTATGGTTCGCGGGAGGAAAGACTGTCTGAAAGCCTCCGTGCGCTCTCTAATCTCTCTAATTTTACATTCGTGATCTCCTCGAGAGGTATAAGTAGGGGGAAGCAATATATTCGATACCTCATCCAGAAACGCACCCTCTCGAAATCTGGCGAGCAAGCTACACCGCGATGTAGAGCGGCTCTCTTGCAGAGTCTGGCACTTGAGTTTGTCAAACATCTCCGTAACGCTATCACGGTTACCAAATAACCCTGTGACAAAACGCGCCGCTCTTCTTTGGATCTTCTCTATCTCCTCCGCAAACCCGATCTGGTACGGATCCCACACTGATGAGCAATACTCAAGTATAGGTCGAACGAGTGTTTTGTAAGCCACCTCCTTTGTTGATGAACTACAGTTTCTAAGGACTCTCCCAATGGATCTCAACCTGGTACGCGCCTTACCAACAGTTAATTTTATATGATCATTCCATTTCAAATCGTTCCGCACGCATACTCCGAGATATTTTACAGAAGTATCTGCTACCAATGTTTGATCCGCTATCATATAATCATACAATAAAGGATCCTTCTTTCTATGTATTCGCAATACATTACATTTGTCTATGTTAAGGGTCAGTTGCCACTCCCTGCACCAAGGGCCTATCCGCTGCAGATCTTCCGGCATTTCGCTACAATTTTCTAATGCTGCAACTTCTGTGTATGCTACAGAATCATCCGCGAAAAACCGCATGGAACTTCCGACACTATCTACTACCTCATTTATATATATTGTGAAAAGTAATGGTCCCATAACACTCCCCTGTGGCACGCGAGAGATTATTTTAACGTCTGTAGACGTCTCTCCAGTGATAACAACATGCTGTGTTCTGTTTGTTAAAACTCTTCAATCCAGCCACAGAGCTGGTCTGATATTCCGTGGGCTCTTACTTTATTTATCAGGCGACAGTGCGGAACTGTATCGAACGCCTTCCGGAAGTCGAGAAAAATAGCATCTACCTGGGAGCCTGTATCTAATATTTTCTGGGTCTCATGAACAAATAAAGTGAGTTTGGTCTCACACGATGGATGTTTCCGGAATCCATGTTGATTCCTACAGAGTAGATTCTGGGTTTCCAAAAACTACATGATACTCGAGCAAAAAACCTGTTCTAAAATTCTACAACAGATCAACGTCAGAGGTATAGGTCTATAGTTTTGCGCATCTGCTCGACTACCCTTCTTGAAGACTGGGACTACCTGTGCTCTTTTCCTATCATTTGGAGCCTTCCGTTCCCCTAGAGACTTGCGGTACACGGCTGTTAGAAGGGAGCGCAAGTTCTTTCGCGTACTGTGTAGAATCGAATTGGTACCCCGTCAGGTCCAGTGGACTTTCCTCTGTTGAGTGATTCCAGTTGCTTTTCTACTCCTTGGACACTTATTTCGATGTCAGCCATTTTCTAGTTTGTGCTAGGATTTAGAGAAGGAACTGCAGTGCGGTCTTCTTCTATGAAACATCTTTCGAAAAAGGTGTTTAGTATTTCAGCTTTACGCGTGTCATCCTCTGTTTCAATGCCATCACCACCCCGGAGTGTTTGGATATGCTGTTTCGAACCACTTACTGATTTAACGTGAGACCAGAACTTTCTAGGATATTCTGTCAAGTCGGTACATAGAATTTTACTTTCGAATTCACTGAACGCTTCACGCATAGCCCTCCTTACTCTAACTTTGACATCGTTTAGCTTCTGTTTGTCTGAGAGGTTTTGGCTGCGTTTATACTTGGAGTGAAGCTGTCTTTGCTTTCGCAGTAGTTTCCTAACTTTGTTGTTGAACCACGGTGGGTTTATCCCGTCCCTCACAGTTTTACCCTACACGTACCTGTCTAAAACGCATTTTACGATTGCCTTGAACTTTTTCCATAAATACTCAACATTGTCAGTGTCAGAACAGAAATTTTCGTTTTGATCTGTTAGGTAGACTGAAATCTGCCTTCTATTACCCTTGCTAAACACGTAAGCCTTCCTCCCTCTTTTTATATTCCTATTAACTTCCATATTCAGGGATGTTGCAACAGCCTTATGATCACTAATCCCTGTTCTGCACATACAGAGTCGAAAAGTTCGGGTCTGTTTGTTATCAGTAGGTCCAAAATGTTATCTCCACGAGTCGGTTCTCTGTTTAATTGCCTGAGGTAATTTTCGGATAGCGCACTCAGTATAATGTCACTCGACGCTCTGTCCCTACGACACATCCTAAACATCTGAGTGTCCCAGTCTGTATCTGGTAAATTGTAATCTCTACCTAAGACTATAACATGCTGAGAAAATTGATGTGAAATGTATTCCAAATTTTCTCTCAGTTGTTCTGCCACTAATGCTGCTGGGTCGGGAGGTCGGTAAAGGGAGCCAATTATTAACCTAGCTCGGCTGTTGCGTGTAACCTCCACCCATAATAATTCACAGGAACTATCCACTTCTACTTCACTACAGGATAAACTTCTACTAACAGCGACTAACTCTCCACCACCGGTTGCATGCAATCTATCCTTTCTACCTGTCTGTACCTTTGTAAAAATTTCGGCAGAATTCCTCTCTGGTTTCAGCCAGCTTTCTGTACCTATAACGATTTCAGCTTCGGTACTTTCTATCAGCGCTTGAAGTTCCGGTACTTTACCTACGCAGCTTCGACAGTTTACCATTACAATACCGTTTGCTGCTTGGTCCCCGCATGTCCTGCTTTGCCCCGAACTCAATGAAGCTGCCGCCCTTTCTGTACTTGCCCAATGCCATCTAACCTAAAAAACCGCCCAGCCCACGCCACACAATCCCTTCTACCCTTGTAGCCGCTTGTTGCGTGTAGTGGACTCCTGACCTATCCAGCGGAACCCGAAACCCCACCACCCTATGGCTCAAGTCGAGGAATCTGCAGCCCACACGGTCGCAGAACAATCTCAGCCTCTGATTCAGACCCTTTACTCAGCTCTTTACCAAAGGTCCGCAGTCAGTCCTGTCGACGATGCTGCAGATGGTGAGCGGTGAGCTAAGCTTTCATCCGGCTAGCGAGACTGGCAGTCTTCACCAAATCAGATAGCCAGGGAGGGTTTCCTCCGATCCATAGCGACACACATCATTGGTGCCGACATGAGCGACCACCTGCAAATGGGTGCAACCTGTACCCTTCATGGCATCCAGAAGGACCCTTTCCACATCTGGAATGACTCACCCCGGTATGCACACGGATTGCACATTGGTTTTCTTCCCCTCTCTTGCTGCCATATCCCTAAGGGGCCCCATTACGCGCCTGACGTTGGAGCTCCCAACTACCAGTAAGACCACCCTCTGCGACTGCTCGGATCTTGCAGACTGAGGGGCAACCCCTGGAACAGGACAAGCAGCCACGTCAGGCCGAAGATCAGTATCGGCCTGAGACAGCCCCGGACTTGCGCCCTACTGAGCTCAGCTTGATTCCTGACGTGAAGGTAGCGTTCTCGCTTTCCGCGTCTGGGTTCCCGGGTTCGATTCACGGCGGGGTCAGGGATTTTGTCTGCCTCGTGATGGCTGGGTGTTGTGTGATGTCCTTAGGTTAGTTAGGTTTAAGTAGTTCTAAGTTCTAGGGGACTGATGACCATAGATGTTAAGACCCATAGTGCTCAGAGCCATTTGAACCATTCGTCGAACTTTGGGGTATTCGGTTCGGAGCTGTTATGGAGATACGTCAGACAATAGACCGCTCCATTCGAACTACCTAATCAACTGGCGTAGTTAGGGTTATCTTGCTCTTTCGACATCACTGGCGATGGCTTATATACATGAGCTGTTCAAAAAATATCCGACCTTTTTTAATTGTTGAAATCAACAATGGTGTCAGGGCCCCCATGCGTTCATGTTTTCAGGCATATTTAGCACACATACCTGATTTTCTCCACTACTTCGGAACACTTGCAAGTCGTACACGTTGGATTTAGTATTCTGAGCAAAATGACGTCTTTACATCACATTTGGCTCCAAGCTTGGCGATTCTCAAGTTGAAACCATCGTGTGTTTGTGGACAAAGTAATGGGTACTGCAGGGCTAAAGGAGTGGTAGCCGCTAATCAATGAAGACAGAAGCCAGTTAAGGTACGCCCGCAATATCCGCAAATCAGGTCATTACTGATCCCGCAATATTGCTGGTGAAGCAGAATGGACGAATCACTATCAGAGAAGTTGCAGTCTAATCTAAAAGCCGTAAAGTCAACTAACTAACTAGGTGTTACAATAACTAACGTCCGCCCGCGGTAGCTGAGTGGTCAGCACGACAGACTGTCAATCCTAAAAGACCGGGTTAGATTCCCGGCTGGGTCGCAGATTTTCTCCGCTCAGGGACTGGGTGTTGTGTTGTACTAATCATCATTTCATCCCCATCGACGCGCAAGTCGCCGAAGTGGCGTCAAATCGAAAGACTTGCACCAGGCGAACGGGCTACCCGATGGGAGGCCCTCGTCACACGCCATTATTATTATACAATAACGAACAACTTAAATTGGAAAGAACACATAGAAAATGTTGCGGTTAAGGCTAACCAAAGACTGTGTTTTATTGGCACGACACTTAGAAAACGTAACAGACCTACAAAGGAGACTGCCTACACTACGCTTGTCCGTCCTCTTTTATAATACTGCTGGAAGATGTGGGATCCTTACAAGATAGGACTGACGGAGTAGATCGAAAAAGTCCAAAGAAAGGCAGCACGTTTTCTATTATCGCGAAATATGAGAAAGTGTGTCACACAAATGATACAGGATTTGGGCTGGACATCATTAAAAGGAAAGCGTTTTTCGTTGCGACGGAATCTTCTCACGAAATCCCAATCACCAACTTGTTCCTAAGAATGCGAAAATATTTTGTTGACAACGACCTACGTAGGGAGAAACGATAACGTTAAAATAAGGGAAGTCAGAGCTCGTATGGAAAGACACAAGTGATCATTCTTTCCGTGTGCTGTGCGAGATTGGAATAATAGAGACTTCTGAAGGTGGTTCGATGAACAATCTGCCAGGCACTTAAATGTGATTTGCAGAGTATCCATGTAGATGCAAGTATAGGTGGTCACATTTTTCATTTCCCCTGTATGTGCATATCGCTTCACACGAACTTTTTTACCTCAATGTCGATATCTGCATCATTTTCGAAATATGTGAGCTTACTTATATTATCTGTAATGTTAATATACAACATGAACAGTAAGGCTCCCAACACACTTCCCTCTGGCACAAGTGGTTACTTTTACACGTATAGATGAACTCTCCATTCAGGATGAGATGATGTGTCCTCCCTACAAAAATATTTAATTGGCCGTACTTTATACGGTGCTGGTAAACGGTCAACTACAATTGCTGTTTACTGTGCGGTAACCTCTAGCGTATCAGAAGCAGTTTAGGAACATTTTTTCAAATGAGTATACGTACTTGTATTTCGGCAGGTGCACAGTTTTGCCATTTCAATTTTTGCATGTTTCGCAGATATCTTTTCGAAAATTTCGAGCAAAACAAATCGAAATCTTTATTACATCATGAAACAATGAAGAAGCAAATGAGGGTTTGTTCTCAAGCCCGAAGCAACATCTGGTACAAGAATCAAGGATTTTAATAAAGTAGCTGTCGATAGGTTTTTTTCGTTGCTAACAAATGTGACAATCACAAACAAATGACTTCTCAAATAACTAATTGTGATGAAACAGGCGTGTCGGTTAATCCTAAAAACCAATCGAACATCTCAGCTTGCAAAGGGAACCGTCCAGTGTGATCGTTAACATCTGCAGAAACGGGCGAAACTGCAACCATTCTCATTAGTACGTCAGCAAGCGGAGCTGGCATTCCTCCTACGATTATTTTTCCACGAAAGAAGAAGCAGAAAGAATTTGAGTTAGGACTGGCAGCAGGAGGTTGCGCTAAGGTCCACAGCACCGCATGGATGGCCACAGAGTCATTCTTTGTATGGTTTTCACAATATGTGGTATTTTCTAAGGCATCAAAGCACGTCCCAGTTCTCCTTATATCAGATGGCCACTCAGCTCATACCACGAACACTGACGTTATGGACTACGCGAAGGAGAGTGGCGTTTCTTCACCACCACATTGCTCTCACAGACTTCAGCCGCTTGATGTTTGTTTTATAAATCCTCGTTATAGTGATTAACTTCGAAAATGGCTGCGGAGCCACGCAGGAAAAGTCGTAACTACCTTTCAAATTTCAACGCTTTTTGGTTCAGCTTTCGTCTAAAGCGCAACAATGAAAACCGCTATTAAAGGTTTCGAAGCTACTGCAATATGGCCCACGGACCCATCCATATTCACGACGCACACTTCCTCCCGGCAGACACAACTGACAGCGGACGTGATAGGCCGTCAGATAAAGAGGTTATTACATCTGAACAATTGGAATTGCCTTCACCTAGCACACCAGCTGAAAAAGACGACTCAAACTGGCTGGATAATCAAGGGGACGAGGTTTCAGCGAATTGTTACAATGAACTGACGCCTAAGAATAACAAAGTTATTGGGGCTAATTGTTCTAATCTTGGGTGCTCTTGGATGACAACTGACAACACAACCTCCTCAATTCATATTTCACCTGAGATTCTGATTTTCTTGTCAAAAGTTAACGAAAGCAAGAAAAGAGCGAGACTGAAAAGGGGGAACAACGTTGTTTTAACTGATTCGCCGTACAAAAAAAAAGAGTTAAAAGACATTAATGGGAGAAACAGAAGAAGAACTTTGACAAAGAAGAAAGAGCAAAAAGAAAACTTTTTGCGAAAGAGAATAAAATTAAGAACTCAAAAACGAGAGAAAGAGCCTGAAGATAAATGGAAAAAAGGAGAAATAATACTATACTAACGAGAGTGATTATGAGGAAAGTTCTGACTGTCAATGTGTATATTGTGGTGGGTTATATTCAAAATCAGTTGAAGGTTGGGTCGCTTGTTCCACGTGCAAAAAATGGACACACGATTCTTGTGCAGGAATAGATAGCGAAGATGATGAGTGTCTCCCCGTGTGTGAATTTTGTAAACATCCTCAAGAAAAGGATACGATACATGAAAACTGTAGTTTGACATTAATACTCACTTTAAACTAAAAAAAATACCGAGCAAGCCAATATTTTCTGCATTTCCGATAATTTTATACGTTTTTGTAATCACTTGTATTTACCACCCCATTCTGCCGCGTGCAAATGATATAAATTTCTGTTTTTGAGTGAGAAAATATTGTTGTTTTATTTTATGGCAATGTTCTTGTATTTTTGTAATTAATACATCATAATGTGTTCATATAAAGATTTGTAACTCTCTTATTTATCAATTTTGTACATTTAATCAAAGTTTTCAACTGTGTACCCCATTATACCTTGGATACCGCAACGTGTCGGATAAGAAAGATAAAAATACAATCACTACTCGTTTCTTCAACGACAATTTAAGCTGTGTTCTGTGGTTCCACCCAGAGTTCATCACGATATATTCCGAAAAAAATCATAGTTAACGAACATTATAAATTGATCTAGAAACGAAGGCAATCACAGTTAACATTTAATAAGGCCGCTGGTATCCTTCGAAATGCAAACTAATCACCGTCATGCAGAACGTCGTGGGTCACAGCGGATGGGTGGAATCGAAATATGTCTTTTACCCACGATCGCTTCTTTTTGTCAATTTGTGCCATTAATTTCTCTGCTCCCTAATCTGATTTCGTATCTCCCCATCAGCTATTCGATCAAAACTTTTTTAGCATTCTTCTACACCACCACATTTCGGAAGTTTCTAGTCGTCTCCTGTTTGGGGAACCAGGCATGTTAACTACTGATTCGCAATATATTTATTCCGAAAGGCAAAAGGATCCCCGAAAACAATGAAAATAATTTTGTTTATTGGTGATTGTACCAGTTTGATTTACACTTAGTGCGAATATGAAAGTATTTTAGTCCAAATCCTTATTTGAAGGTCCTAAATGTCGGTTTAAATGGCAGCTTGCTATGTAAGACATGCCCACTTGTTTCTCTGTGCCAGCTCTTCTTTGAGATGATAAGCCTAGGGACATTTTACCCGTAGCTTTGAGCTTTCACATATTGAATACATTTTTTCTTCTCTCGTAGTCAGTTGTTTGCTACAGTAATAACGTTTCTGAACAAAACAAATGCCAAGATCTACGCACAAAGTTTTCGAGAGAAGTTCTAGAAGACTTGCAAAAAATTAAAAAAGTAAATATCATGAAACAAATGTTATGTTTATGTACAGCATGCGTACTATTGGAAAGTGAAAGAAACTATGAATTTAAATGAGTGCATGTACGACGGTAAGTGCAATACAACTTTAAATTTTCCGTAACTTTTCTAACTAACTGTACCTTTCCTCTCAAACCATTTATCCAAGAACCATGGAAATCTAACGGTCAGTTTTCTTACTCGAGGGCATGAAGAGTCGAGGGATATGAAAGGGAAGCAGTGGTTGGGAAGAGAGTGAGACAGGGTTGTAGCCTATCCCCGATGTTATTCAATCTGTTTGCTGAGCAAGCAGTAAAGGAAACAAAAGAAAACTTCGGAGTAGGAATTAAAAACCATGGAGAAGTTGTATTATAAAGAACACTATCGTCTTTTTATTTTTAAATTTGCCCGCAAAACCTGTCTTTCAAAATTTTTCTAAAAATTTCACTATTAATATATTATTCATGAAAAATTTTCAGCTTGTTGGAAAATAGTGAAAATGCATGTAAAAAATGTTTTGTGTTTTAAAGTTAATATAACACAACTTAGGATAAGGATCATATAAATAGATCAGTTTAACATGGTGGAGATAGAAGATACGTTCTCCCCGTGAAAATTGTGTTAAAAACAAATGAATATTTCCAAATCAACTTCTCATTTCATGAAGTCATTACTAGAAACGTGAATAATCTCCACAAAAATTGGTAAGTTAATTACTTTGGTGGAAGAAGTCTCCATCATTAAAGAGAACGATATTTTCAATAACTTGCCGGCAACCATAAAAAGCTTTACTACTGACAGATTTCAGTTTACGAGGGGCCTAAAGGATTTCTTGCTAACGATCTCTTCAGACACCATTAATGAATTGAATTTTTTAGTAGAACTAGCGCGCGCGATTGAGAGTGGGTAATTGTGTGTGTGTGTGTGTGTGTGTGTGTGTGTGTGTGTGTGTGTGTGTGTGTGTGAGAGAGAGAGAGAGAGAGAGAGAGAGAGAGAGAGAGAGAGAGAGAGAGAGAGAGAGAGAGAGGGGGGGGGGTCAAATAATACGAGTACAATCAGAAGTGTGACTAAATTTTCGTTCCTCGTTCATGATCAGTCCACTGGCGATCTGTGGAAAGTAAATTAGCATATCATTTTCCCATTGAGTATCTCCCCATTATGGATTAATTTCAATGGAAAGTACATGTAATATAATCTTACCCTCTTGTCTGTCCCACTTCTGTTGGAGGTTACACACCAGACAAATACCTTAATGTTGTTGTTGTTGTTGTTGTCTTCAGTCCAGAGACTGGTTTGATGCAGCTCTCCATGCTACTGTATCGTGTGGAAGCTTCATCTCCCAGTACCCACTGCAACCTACATCCTTGTGAATCTGCTTAGTGTATTCATCTCCTGGTCTCCGTCCTCGATTTGTATCCTCCACGCTGCCCTCCAATATTAAACTGGTGATCCCTTGATGCCTAAGAACGTGTCCTACCAACCGACCCATTCTTCTAGTCAAGTTGTGCCACAAAGTTCTCTTCTCCCATATCCTATTCAATACCTCCACATTAGTTACGTGATCTACCCATCTAATCTTCAGCATTCTTCTGTAGCACCACATTTCGAAAGCTTCTATTCTCTTCTTGTCCAAACTATTTATTGTTCATTATTCACTTCAATACGCGGCTACACTCCATACAAATACTCTGAGAAAAGACTTCCTGATACCTAAAGCTATACTCGATGTTAACAAATTTTTCTTCTTTAGAAACACTTTCCTTACCATTGACAGTCTACATTTTATATTCTCTTTACTTCGACCGTCATCAGTTATTTTGCTCCCTAAATAGCAAAACTCCTTTACTACTTTAAATGTCTCATTTCCAAATCTAATTCCCTCAGCATCACCCACCTTAATTCGACTACATTCCATTATCCTCGTTTTGCTTTTATTGATGCTGATCTTATATCATCCTTTCAGGACACTCCATTCTGTTCAGCTACTCTTCTAGAATCTTTGCTGTCTCTGACAGAATTACGTCATCGGCAAACCTCAAGGTTTTAGTTTCTTATCCATGGATTTTAATTTCTACTCAGAATTTTTCATTTATTTCCTTTACTGCTTGCTCAATAAACAGATTGAATAACATTGGGGATAGTCTACAACCCTGTCTCATTCCCGCCGGCCGCGGTGGTCTCGCGGTTCTAGGCGTGCAGTCCGGAACTGTGAGACTGCTACGGTCGCAGGTTCGAATCCTGCCTCGGGCATGGATGCGTGTGATGTCCTTAGGTTAGTTAGGTTTAAGTAGTTCTAAGTTCTAGGGGACTGATGGCCACAGCAGTTGAGTCCCATAGTGCTCAGAGCCATTTTTTTTGTCTCATTCCCTTCCCAACCACTGCTTCCCTTTCATATCCTTCGACTCTTATAACTGCCATCTGCTTTCTGTACAAATTGTAAATTGCCTTTCGCTCCCTGTATTTTACCCCTGCCACCTTCTGAATTTGAAAGAGAGTATTCCAGTCAACATTGTCAAAAGATTTCTCTAAGTCTACAAATGCTAGAAACGTAGGTTTTCCTTTCCTTAATCTACTTTATAAGGTAAGTCGTAGGGTCAGTATTGCCTCACATGTTATAGTATTTCTACGGAATCCAAACTGAAATTCCCTGAGGTCGGCTTCTACCATTTTTTTTCCATTCGTCTCTAAAGAAATGGCATTAGCATTTTGCAGCTGTGACTTATTAAACTGATAGTTCGGTAATTTTCACATCTGTCAACACCTGCTTTCTCTGAAATTGGAATTATTTCATTCTTCTTGAAGTCTGACGGTATTTCCGCTGTCTCATGCATCTTGCTCGTCAGACGGTAACGTTCTGTCAGAGCTGGGTCTCCCAAGGCTGTCAGTAGTTCTAATGGAATGTTGCCTACTCCCGGAACCTTGTTTCGACTAAGGTCTTTCAGTGCTCTGTCAAACTCTTCACGCAGTACGTCATCTCCCATTTCATCTTCATCTACATCCTCTTCCATTTCCATTATATTGTCCTCAAGTACATTGCCCTTGTACAGATCCTCTATATCAACCTTCCACCATTCTGCATTCCCTTCTTTGCTGATAACAGGGTTTCCATTTGAGTTCTTGATATGCATACAAGTGAATCTCTTTTCTCTAAAGGTCTCTTTAATTTTCCTGTAGGCAGTAACTATCTTGCCCCTAGTGGTATGCGCCTCTACATCCTTACGTTTGTCCTCTAGATATCCCTGCTTAGCCATTTTGCACTTCCTGTCGATCTCATTTTTGAGACGTTTGCATTTCTTTTTGCCGGCTTAATTTACTGCATTTTTGTATTTTCTCCTTTCGCAAATTAAAATCAATATATCTTCTGTTACCCTCTTTTTTTTGCGCATGTCAAGTTCCGTAGGCCCAAATTGAGGAGCAAATCTTCAAGGTCATGGAACGTGTCAGTATCTACATCTACATCCGTACTCCGCAAGCCACCTGACGGTGTGTGACGGAGGGTACCCTGAGTACCTCTATCGGTTCTCCCTTCTATTCCAGTCTCGTATTGTACGTGGTAAGAAGGATTGTCGGTATGCTTCTGTGTGGGCTCTAATCTCTCTGATTTTATCCTCATGGTCTCTTCGCGAGATATACGTAGGAGGGAGCAATACACTGCTTGACTCTTCGGTGAAGGAAATTTCTCGAAACTTCAACAAAAGCCCGTACCGAGCTACGAAGCTTCTCTCCTGCAGAGTCTTCCACTGGAGTTTATCATCTCCGTAACGCTTTCGCGATTACTAAATGACCCTGCAACGAAGCGCGCTGCTCTCCGTTGGATCTTCTCTATCTCTTCAATCAACCCTGTCTGGTGCGGATCCCACACTGCTGAGCAGTATTCAAGCAGTGGGCGAACAAGCGTACTGTAACCTACTTCCTTTGTTGTCGGATTGCATTTCCTTAGGATTCTTCCAATGAATCTCAGTCTGGCATCTGCTTTACCGATGATCAACTTTATATGATCATTCCATTTTAAATCACTCCTAATGCGTACTCCCAGATAATTTATGGAATTAACTGCTTCCAGTTGCTGACCTGCTATTTTGTAGCTAAATGATAAGGGACCTATCTCTCTATGTATTCGCATCACTTTACACTTGTCTACATTGAGATTCAATTGCCATTCCGTGCACCATGCGTCAATTCGCTGCAGATCCTCCTGCATATCAGTACAATTTTCCATAGTTGCAACCTCTCGATACACCACAGCATCATCTGCAAAAAGCCTCAGAGACTTTCCGATGTCATCCACCAGGTCATTTATGAATATTGTGAATAGCAACGGTCCTATGACACTCCCCTGCGGCACACCTGAAATCACTCTTACTTCGGAAGACTTTTCTCCATTGAGAATGACATGCTGCGTTCTGTTATCTAGGAACTCCTCAATCCAATCACACAATTGATCTGATAGTCCGTATGCTCTTACTTTGATCATTAAACGACTGTGGGGAACTGTGTCAAACGCCTTGCGGAAGTCAAGAAACACGGCATCTACCTGTGAACCCGTGTCTAAGGCCCTCTGAGTCTCGTGGGCGAATAGCGCGAGCTGGGTTTCACACGACAGTCTTTTTCGAAACCCATGCTGATTCCTACAGAGTAGATTTCTAGTCTCCAAAAAAGACATTATACTCGAACATAGTACGTGTTCCAAAATTCTACAACTGATCGACGTTAGAGATGCACATCTGTTCGACGTCCCTTCTTGAAAACGGGGATGACCTGTGCCCTTTTCCAATCCTTTGGAACGCTTCGCTCTTTTAGAGACCTACGGTACACCGCTGCAAGAAGGGGGGCAAGTTCCTTCGTGTACTCTGTGTAAAATCGAACTGGTATGCCATCAGGACCAGAGGCCTTTCCTCTTTTGAGCGATTTTAATTGTTCTCTATCCCTCTGTTTTCTATTTCGATATCTACCATTTTGTCAACTGTGCGACTTCAAGAGAAGGAAGCACAGTGCAGTCTTCCTCTGTGAAACAGCTTTGGAAGAAGACATTTAGTATTTCGGCCTTTAGTCTGTCATCCTCTATTTCAGTACCATTTTGGTCACAGAGTGTCTGGACATTTTGTTTTGATCCACCTACCGCTTTAACATAGGACCAAAATTTCTTACGATTTTCTGCCAAGTCAGTACATAGAACTTTACTTTCGAATTCATTGAAAGCCTCTCGCATAGCCCTCCTCACACTACATTTCGCTTCGCGTAATTTTTGTTTGTCTGCAAGGCTTTGGCTATGTTTATGTTTGCTGTGAAGTTCCTTTTGCTTCCGCAGCAGTTTTCTAACTCGGTTGTTGAAACACGGTGGCTCTTTTCCATTTCTTACGATCTTGCTTGGCACATACTCATCTAACACATATTGTACGGTGGTTTGAACTTTGTCCACTGATCCTCAACACTATCTGTACTTGAGACAAAATTTTGTGTTGAGCCGTCAGGTACTCTGTAATCTGCTTTTTGTCACTTTTGCTAAACACAAAAATCTTCCTACCTTTTTTAATGTTTCTATTTACGGCTGAAATCATCGACGAAGTAACCGCATTATGATCGCTGATTCCCTGTTTTGCATTAACTGATTCAAATAGTTCGGGTCTGTTTGTCACCAGAAGGTCTAATATGTTATTGCCACGAGTCGGTTTTTTGTTTAACTGCTCAAGATAGTTTTCGAATAAAGCACTTAAAAATATTTCACTCGATTCTTTGTCCCTGCCACCCGTTATGAACGTTTGAGTCTCCCAGCCATTATCGGGCAAATTAAAATCTCCACCCAGAACTATAACATGGTGGGGAAATCTACTCGAAATATTTTCGAAATTATTCTTCAGGTGCTGAGCCACAACAGCTGCTGCGCCCGGGGGCCTATAGAGACATCCAATTACCATGTCTGAGCCTGCTTTAACCGTGACCTTCACCCAAATCATTTCACAATTACAATCTCCGTCAATTTCCTTCGATACTATTGCACTTCTTATCGTTATAAACACGAATCCTCCTTCACTGTCTAGCCTTTCTCTGCGATATACATTCCAATCAGAGTTTAGGATTTCATTACTGTTTACATGTGGTTTCAGCCAACTTTCTGTCCCTAGTACTATATGGGCGTTGTGACCGTTTATTAATGAGAGCAGTTCTGGCACCTTTCTATAGACGCTCCTACAGTTTACTATTAGCACATTAATATTGTTATTCCCTGTTGCATTTTGCCTACTCCTGCCTTGCCGCGCCTCAGGAGTCGTCTTGTCGGGCCTAGGGAGGGAATTCTCTAACCTAAAAAAAAAACCCATGTGCACTCCACACGTACTCCGCTACCCTCGTAGCCGCTTCCGGCGTGCAGTGCACGCCTGACCTATTCAGGGGGACCCTACATTTCTCCACCCGATAGCGGAAGTCGAGAAATTTGCACCCCAGCTCTCCGCAGAATCGTCTGAGCCTCTGGTTTAAGCCTTCCACTCGGCTCCAAACCAGAGGACCGCGATCGGTTCTGGGAACGATACTACAAATAGTTAGCTCTCGTTCCACCCCGCGAGCGAGGCTTTCCGCGTTCACCAACTCGGCCAACCGCCTGTACGAACTGAGGATGACCTCTGAAGCCAGACGGCAGGAGTCATTGGTGCAGACATCAGCAACAATTTGCAGTCGGGTGCACCCAGTGCTCTCTATCGCCGCCGGTAGGGCCTCCTCCACATCTCGGATGAGACCCCCCGGCAAGCAGACAGAGTGAACACTGGCCTTCTTCCCCAACCTTTCCGCTATATCCCTAAGGGGCTCCATCACCCGCCTAACGTTGGAGCTCCCAGTAACTAATAAACCCCTCCCCCCGTGTGCCTGCTCGGACCTTGCTGAAGGAGCAGCCACATGTCCATTCACAGGCAGAGCGGGCGATGCCACACGGCCAGCCTCCACGCCGCTGAACCCGCCACTCCCCTTGGGGAGAGGGTGGCCCAACCGCGTCTGGTACCCGCGAAGGTGTCTCGACAGCAGGGACAGTGGGTGAAGCACCTAACACCTGGGATGCACCATGCGACGCAACAGGCTCCCCACTGCCGCTACACTCCGAGGCAGCAGCCTGAAGACGGCTGACCGCGGCCATCAACACGCTCAGCTGTTCGCGAAGAGTGGCCAGCTCCTCCTGCGTCCGTACACAGCAGTCACACATCCTATCCATCCTAAGGAATCAATTTACTGGAGAGACTTAATCAACATTTAACTAGACTGCTAATTCACTAAAGGCGGCTGATTACTGACTAAACTGTGATTGCTAACCACTTCTTGTAGAAAACAATGAAAATAGCACTACCTGTCTCTGGACTGTATTCAAAACAAACACTAGCACTACTGGCACTATGGCTGACTACAGGGACTCTCTCTGACTGTATCCAAAACAAACACGAAATCTATGTAACTCTATTACTAGCACTCGGCAATTAAAGCTTCCTAAAAGCAAAAACACACGGAAGAAGAAGTGACAAGTAAGAAAAATACAGTTAATACTTAAATTAAGGTAGCTCGCTGCACAGCAGACGTGAAGCAGACGGCGGTTAGGGCGACACATGAACTTACAACATAAAAGTAATAACAGATAAAAATACATATTCATGAACCTGAGAGAAAATCAGTGGATAAGTTTAAGCAAACGCTATCAGCAGTACAATGAGAATCAGCTTAATTTTTCAATTAACTCCTCGACAGAATAGAAGGAGTGACCCATGAGGAAACACTCCAGTTTCGATTTGAAAGCGCGTGGATTACTGCTAAGAGTTTTGAATTCGAGTGGCAGCTTATTGAAAATTGATGCAGCAGTATACTGCACACATTTTTGCACATGAGTTAAGGAAGTCCGATCCAAATGGAGGTTTGATTTCTCCCGAGTATTAACCGAGTGAAAGCTGCTTATTATTGGAAATAAACTAATATTGGTAACAAGAAACGACAATAAGGAATATACATATTGAGAGGCCAATGTCAAAATACCCAGACTCCCTGAACAGAGGTCGACAAGAGGATCGTGAACTCACACCACTTTTTGCCCGAACCTCCCGTTTCTGAGCCAAAAATATCCTTCTAGAATGGGAAGAGTTACCCAAAAACATAATACCATACGACATAAGTGAATGGAAATAAGCAAAGTAGACTAATTTACTTGTCGAAGTATCACTCACTTTCGGTACCATTCGAATAGTGAAAATGGCAGTATTAAGTCTTTGAACAAGATCCTGAACGTGGGCTTTCCACAAAGCCTTACTATTTATTTGAACACCTAGGAATTTGAACCGTTCAGTTTCACTAATCATATGCCCATGCTGTGAGATTAAAACGTCAGGTTTTGTTGAATTGTGTGTTAGAAACTGTAAAAACTGAATCTTACTGTGATTTAACGTTAGTTTATTTTCTACAAGCCATGAACTGAGGTCATGTACTGCACTACTTGAAACAGAGTCAATGTTCCACACAACATCCTTTACGACCAAGCTAGTGTCATCAGCAAACAGAAATATTTTAGAGTTACCCATAATACTTGAGGGCATATCATTTATATAAATAAGGAACTGGAGCGGCCCCAACACTGATCCCTGAGGAACCCCCTCCCCCTTGACAGTACACCACTCAGATCCTCCATCACACTGTATTACTTTCCCTCCATTCCTGTAGATCGTTCCCTAATGCTCTTCCTGAAACACTCTACAACTTCTGATTCTGTCAGTTCTTTCAGGTCCCATCTCCTTAAATTCCCACCTTTTTCCAGTTTTAATCTACAGTTCATAATCAATATATTGGGATCAGAGTCCACATTGGCCATGGAAATGTCTTACAATTTAAAATCTGGTTCCTAAAAATCTGTCTTACCATTATATAATCTATCTGAAATATTGCAGTATCTCCAGGTGTCTTCCACGTATACAACCTTCTTCCATGATTCTTGAACCAAGTGTTAGCTATGATTAAGTTATGCTCTGTGCAAAAACCTACCAGGCGGCTTCCTCTTTCATTTTTTACCCCCATTCCATATTCACCTACTACGTTTCCTTTTCTTCGATTTCCTACTGTCGAATTCCAGTCACCCATTAATATTAAATTTTCATCTCCCATCACTATCTGAATGATTTCTTTTATCTCATCACACATTCCATCAATTTCTTCATCGTCTGCGGACTTCTTTTACGACTTTGGTAGGCGTGGGATTCGTGGCTATCTTGGCCACAACAATGCGTTCACTATGCTGTTTGTAGTAGCTTACCCGCATTATTATTTTTATTAATTATTAGACCCATTCATGCATTAGCTTCATATTAGCCTTCCTAATACTTAAATCTACATTCGATGTTAACAATGACGCCGGTGGATGAACTGTCACGAAATTACTGACCGTCGAGAAAGTCACGAATATAACCGACAAGCTAATGGGCCCTTCACAGGAAAAGGTTTTTCGCCGGAAAACGCGGAAAACTGAAACCCAGCAAATGAGTAAAATAATGTATACTCATTGAAAAAAAAATGGTGTATGCACACAACTTACACCACAATAGTCTGGGATTACTCTATTACGTAACACAGTTTCTGTGATTGTATCTTGCAGCTTTAGTTATTTTTAATTCAAAGAGGCTTTAAAAGGACAGAAAGAACGTGTTGGACTACGCTACAGATCGTTCTGTTAGCACAGTTTTTACTTTGTAATCACTTTCGTTGACTTCGGCAACTCTCAAGAAAAATCTCCAACCTAACCGAGACAATGCGCTACGATACAGCCGAGACAAGAGAAGAGAATGGGCTACATCACACTCGAAGTAAATTTATATAGGTAAGTATCCCCATGACCTGTATACGTCTATTATAAAAAATCTCCAAGCCACTCTCCTCAAATAGATCGCAATCTTCTCTTGACCTTCATCTGTTACTATTTCAGAATTAGAAACCAGATTCAAAGAAAATTTGGCTACCAGTCACAAAACTAGAAAAATAAAAATAATAAAAGTGAGAACATGAAACATGTTAGCAATAACCATAAGCAGGAGATTTTACAGAAAATAAAATTGAGAAAGGAAATTATTAATATTATCGACCGTTTAAGAACTCTAGGCTACGAAAGGAATGAAACCACATATCGAATAACTGGTGGAAGAGTTAGTGTGTTTTAAGATTAAATCCAAACAAGAATTAGAGAAAAATATATCGAAGCAAGGCCTCTATTACGAAAAATTGCTAAATCTCGAGACAAATTGTGTCCTTCTGTATTAGATGAAATTTTTTGGCCCCTAGTACGGATGAAACATTATCCTCAGTATCAACAGGAACTTCGGACATGTGTTTCATACTTCATCCAAGCCTGCAGTCTATAAATATTTAAACAAAATACTAAAACAAAATACCACTACAGGGGAATTACTTACGAAGTAGTTCTTGGTAAAGAAACACAGGACACAATTACGTATGTAGGCTTAATACAAACTACAACTGTATTTATAAATCGCTATAGTTGCCTTGGAGTAACGACGAGCGAATATCAATATAACCTGTACGCTTCAAAGCTGTTATCCATGAAAAAGCTAAACGACGTATCGTGAACAAAATACAATTTAACACCGAAACAATGATATTAGCTGACAATGGGCACAGACTTTAGTCAATGGGCACTGTTGAAAATTTGTGCCAGACCAGGATTAGCACCCGAGTCCCCTGGTTACTAGGGAGAGGCAATGATCACTGTGTCCGAATTACACAGTGGTCAACAGAATAGCACGAACAGCCCGAGCATGCCGTTCGCAAGATCCAAATTCTCAATTTCTCCATAGACTGCTACTGCACTGCTCCTTGAACATAATCCTCCTCCCCTTAATTATACAGTACATGGCCAAAAAAACAGACACCGAATATATGCAAACTTGGCCTTACGAACATTGCAGACGTCGTCTATGTAACACACGTGAAACTTCAAAGAATTTACCAATTCGTTGCATTGTTTACTATAGACCACAAATCAAGTAACGTAAAAAAAGCACTGCGTCTATTGAGATCATGATTCAGAGTTAAAAAAAACTAATAAGTCGCCTACATATTACAGTTGCTGCCGAAAGAGGGGAACCATTCTTTCCCATAAAAGGAAATATAGTTAAAATTACGCTTCTATTTCGGTTAGTTTCGGCGGTTACTAAAATTTGCAGTGAAAGTTACATAGTGGACTCTACCATCCCCCCACCAGAAACGTAGTTATCGTGGCTGTTGTGAGACTTTTGTACACAGCTAGAGAAAGAATGTTGAATGTGGCGCGGACGGAAACACTAGGCTACGCTACAGGGCAATCTGCTCGCACAACGTTTAGTCGGCATTCATAATCGTTGGCGTAAACAACTCTCAATCAAATTACCCACTTCCAACCTAACTTAGATCTCGGGCTACACTACCAATCGGCCTGTCATCACAACCAAAATTTCATTGAGGGGGGTGGTGGGATTTCCTGTATCTCTCTCTCTAGACAAAACTGCCAGTTATTGTAGACTTATTGTCAGTCTTAACTTCAAGATTTACTAATGATAAACACTTTTGAGACGGCTCATAATTTTAGAATAGTCCTCTTCGTCTTACTTGGCATAAATTGTTCGCTGGCGTCCCAGCAGCTAGCTCCCTCAGTGTCAGCTTCTGCCATCGCACCACGCCAGTCTGCTGTTGTCCTAGCAGACCGAACGCACCGCACATCCACCTTCGGAACCACTCTCTGGCCAGTTAGCAACTGAGCCGAGCACTGTTTACATCGTGAAAGGAAAACTATGCAAAGATGTACACTCGAATGGTACGACTGAGTAGCACACACACAGTAATATCTGAGGAATGTCCTTCGACACGCGCAGAACGAAATTCTTCTCGCGAACGTACAGCGTCTCTGAAAAAAAATCTCGTGACTATATTCCGGCGTTACGGCCAGGTTCTCATACAAATGAGCAAAAAAGGGTACATTTGAAATTTTTTTTTGAGACAATGAAAATACATTCGAAGGATCTGTTTATGAATTACGAGTGATCATACTATGAGCTTAATTTTAGATTTTCAATAAAAAAATGGCGCCGGTAATTATGATTTGATCAAGGGCCTGCGAGACTGGAGTACGCAGAGTGCGTGCAGTGTTGCACCTCAGATGTTACCTGAATTCAAAAATGGGTAACATCAGTTGATACTACATTATTTCTCTGAAATTGAAAATGGATTACATCAGTCGATAATACATAAAATTTATGGGAGCGCATACCTAACCGCAATGAAACAACCTTAAATTTAACAATACAGTGCTAATTCGAACTTTGAGTTCAATTTTTGTGGGTTTGTTTCACTCCTTATGCCTACACAAAAATTAGTTAATATTAACAAATGTCATATTATAGCTATAAGCTCCTAAGAAAAGTGTACTTTTAGGGGTCAGAGGTAGAAGTTAAGAGATCGAACCACTTTTAATTTATGCTGCATGCCGTTCACAGAAAATCGTTACTCGAAAAAAAAGTGTTCAAAGTTTAGGGAAAACATTTAGTTACATTATTACTTCGACTTGCATTAACTGAGTGATACATATATATTTTCAATGTCAGTGAAAACGAATCTGAAGTCAGATTTTCAATATTCAAAACACCTAATCCAATGCGGAGGGCAAACGATTATGTTTTGACCAATTTTTACCAAAAATGTATTTTCGTTATTTACTTTTAGTCTGCAATTCAAGGAGTATTTATCAACCCTTCCTCGAGCTCTGATTGTTCCTAGACAGCAACTTCCTGTTCTTCTTGGCAGGAAAAGCCGATCTGTCTAAGCTGGATATGCAGCACTCGGCAGCCTGCACTTGATATTCGTCCGTATTTTCGGTGAGTATGTTTGCATGCATTCTGCAGTATGAATCATTTTGAGCACGTGCGACACGGGACGAGTTTTCATCTACATCTATATGGATACCCTGCAAAACACATTTAAGTGCCTGGCAAAGGGTTCATCGAATCACCTTCACAACTGATAATTAATTGAAACCCTCAACTGCCGACAGGTGTTGTTGATATACTTCGATGGGGACAGCTGAAAATGTGTGCCCCTACTGGGACTCGAACCCAGGATCTCCTGCTTACATTGCAGACGCTCAATCCATCTGAGCCATCGAGGACACAAATGAACAGCACGACAGCAGGAATTTATCCCTCGCACGTTTCCCGTGAGACTCACATCCCCAACCGTCCACAATCCGCATACGTAATGTACTTAATAGGTACTTGTCCATCCACTCATTACTGGCTCACACTAAGGTGACGATTCCCGTAAGAGTTCGAGCAACCTATGCGCATTCGCACAGACGAAGGTCAATGGCTGGGTAACGTTTAACCATAGATATGAAGATAGTAACTGTTCTCGAAAGAACAGGCGCCACTGACGACCGTGCAGCTCTTCTAGAATACATGATAGACCGGCCGATGTGGCCCAGCGGTTCTAGGCGCTTCAGTCGGGAGCCACGCGACCGCTACGGTCGCAGCTTCAAATCCTGCCTCGAGCATGGATGTGTGTGATGTCCTTAGGTTAGTTAGGTTTAAGTCATTCTAAGTTCTAGGAAACTGATGACCTCAGATGTTAAGTCCCAAAGTGCTCAGAGCCATTTGAACCATCAGTCCCTATGTTTACACACTACTTACAGTAACTTATGCTAAGGACAACACATACACAGCCATGCCCGAGGGAGGACTCGAACCTCCAACGGGGGGAGCCGCGCGAACCGTGACAAGGCGTTGGAGACATGGCGGGTAGCCCGCGCGGCTCACGGCAGCCGTGACACTGCTTCAAACAATGGGCTGCAGAAACTTTTGTAAAGCACGGACTAAAAAAAAAAAACTTTCCGTTCCTAGAGTCTAGACAAGTACACCTTTAAAAATGCAACTACAAAGAAATAGAATTTTCGAACGTTTTGAATGAGAACCTGTCCTTATGGAACACCGTTGATCAAATGTCACAGGGATTATGTACTCAGGTTTCACATGTGGATTAACACTTTCTAATCAATATCCGGAATGAGCAGGGCTTAAAACTTTGAAGCGTTAAATTTCAAGGGCCGTTCTCTTGTATGCAAATAGTTTCACAGTAGAAATTTCTCTAGTTTTATTTATTTATTTAATTATTTATTTTGCTGTAGGGAAAGAAGGATAGCATTGTGAGGAGGGGGAAGGGGGGGGGGGAATCTTGCATCTCCCACCTTCGAATTCTCACTACAGAATTTTTATTCATTACGAGATTCTCAGCCACTTGCAGAAGTGATTTGGCGTGATTTTGCAAAACTTTTCCTTTAGCCAATCGTAGCAACTATAGGATTCCGTTCCTGCTGCATGACATGTCTCGGAACTTAAACTGACCAACTCATTTGCATAAAGAGCTAGCTTATCATTCGCTTCTTTACTTGCGTAGACCTTTCATGGTCTGCAAAGAATTTTTTTTCTTTAATCGTTTTTTTATGTCTTTTATAAACTGCAACACTTTCTAAACTTTCTAAACTTAACGCCATTGAAGCATGGTCTTTTACTGAAGGACCAAAAAGCACTACTGACAGCTGGAGTCCAAGGTTTTTGTTAATCAAGCCGTTTGTATTTTTGTGGTGATATCTCCGTAGAGTCTTTCATTCCCTAACGCATATTTCTTTATATCTAATTGAGAAGTGAAATACCGGTTTTCATAGATGCAAATTTAAAATATTTTAATATAACGCAATAAATATTTCATTAAAATTTTCATCCCCTTATGCTCGAAGTTCCAAAACCAGTGAAACACGTAGTTTTTAAAAATTGTAAAAGATTAGCCGAATACGAATTGTCAAATATATTTATTAATGCTTTCATAATGAACCATTTTCTGAAACATCTCACACCCTTTAGGGGTTGGGTTTTCAACAACAATTAAACACGTATCCTTCTATTTAGAACCGAGGAGCCAAATTCAAATCTTCATCCATTTAATTCTAAAAATGCTTTCATAGTGAAATATTTCATAAAACTTTTCATCCCTTATTTCACTCTATTAGTGAGTTAAATTTCCAAAAGTAACGAAACACACTTTTTTTTTTACATCGAACCGAGATGTCAAATACCTATTTTCATAGATATAGCTTTAAATATGCTTCAGTAGTTCTTTAATAATGATTTATTTTCAAAAACCTTCACTAATTATTTTATCCCCCAATGGAAGAATTTCGGAAAATGCTAAAAACCTGTTTCTTTTTTGTTTCTGACTGAGACACCAAATATCAATTTTCGTAGTTTTGTAGTTATAGCTTCAATAGGGACATAGGGAAATATTTAAAAAAAACTTTCAACCCATTTTTCACCCCCTTAGGAGTGAAATTTCGAACAATCTCTTCTTAAACGATGCTTTCAGCAAGTCCGTATACTTTGCAGGTTGGGTGGAAGGCTATGGGTCAGTGAAACATGTGCCACTATTGCACCTTCTTGGAGGTTGTAGTTCCAAAAACAGTGAAACACGTATTTTTCAATAACACAATTTTCATAGATTTCGCTTTAAAAATTCTTTCGCACTGAAATACTTTCATAAAACATTGCATCCTATATTCCACCCCCCTTAATGGTTGAATGTATCAAAAACAGGTTTTCATATATTTCATGAAACATTTCATCCTCTATGAAATGGGGTATGGTAGTGACACACCAAAATCACAATAGTAATCCGTTGTAGTTGCTACATATTTTATTACAATCAAAAACATTATAAAATCACAATCACAATAATAGAGGAGACTGCCTTACAAGGCCAGATCAGTTGGACAAATAATAAATAAATTTCGTTAAGCTGAACGAGACCTGTAAAACGTGAAATTTGAATATGACTAGGTAAATATACTTAGGTAAAGCTTTACTTAAATAGCACAAATGTCCATAAAATTCATAGCAGAACTCTCACTACTTGCAATCATGGGAGAAACAGATTAAGCGTAAGAATACAGATATTTAAAGTTCAGCTAGCCAACTTTCCTAAACAAAACTATATAAAAAATGACTAAAACAATTAAGGGGGTCCTTTAATTTTGACCAAACGGACCTTCAAATTTAGTTACTCAGTTGATTAATCAACAATATTCTTAGAATGATTACAACTAGAACATGACTATGTGACAATACCCTTAAAATAAGGTTGCTTCAAAATTTCGTATGAATGGGCGATAGACGCGAGCAGACCAAGGATTCAAATCAATACAAGAGATCCACGAGGCAGAGAATGACATAGAAATATACTCAACTTGGCAATGCAATTGAACTTTGGATGCTATAGTTCTCCACCGGAAAGATGGAATCACGCAAAAGTGACAACATAACCCAAGATGTAAAGGAGAGGACATGGCCTTAAATATCTCTCTGCCCCCGTGGTGCTGTGCTCCCAGTATGCTAGCGTCGACCGCTGCCAATTATCTCTAACACAACACACATCAAGGGCAGACACTTTCCTGAGACATAAACTACACAACCTTATATGGAGAACAGGTGAGCAATACAACTGGAATGAAACCAATGAGCCTCCGTGAGTTACTTGGCCAGTGCCAGCCATTAAACTTTGATTAATAAGATTGCTAAAAATCATACCGAAGTTAAGATGAGAAGACTTATCTCCAGGTACGGAATATTAGTGGCAGAGACAATGAATTGGTTACGCTCTCAGCCGTATGTTCGCGGCAGAGTCTGGGGAAAGCAAGGGCCACGTGGAGCCGGATCTTGGGGTGAATTTCCTTCTCTCCGAGACACTCGGCTTCTTCTGCGACTTAGCCGGCAAAAGGCCGAGGACCCCGGGTGGGGACCGATACGGCAGCAGTTGGCGGATGGCGAGGTCTTCGGGGGGTGGGGTGGGGGGGGGGGGTCTTGTGTAAAGGGGAAGACAACCGTGGTGAAGGGAAGGTCTGTATTCCACAGGAACGAGTTAGCATGGCACTCAGATATTTCCACGATTCGGCGGTAGGGGACAATTTGTGGTTCTACAAGACCTTGAACCGAGTTCGGGAACATATGTTTTGGCCCAACCTATATGGCGATGGCAGGCGATTTGTTGGCAACTGTGTCCAGTGTAAGCGCGGTAAGTCCGATGTGGGGCCGCAAAGAGAACTACTACAGTCGCTTAGGGAGCAGTGTCCTCTGGGCCGCGACTCAAAGATCGAAACTACGATCGACGGAAACTGACGCCAGAAACGCAGCAGCTCACTCTATTTCATCCCCTTAGGGGTTGAACTTCTAAAAACACCGAAACACGTATTTTCTTATTTGTAACTTCGAAGTCAAATACCAATTTTCGTAGATGTATCCTTAAAAATACTTTCATAGTTCTTCCATAATTATTTATCTCAAAATAAAATGTTCACCCACTATTTCACCTCATAGAGGTTAAATTCCCAATAATACTGGAACACATATTTCTTTATTTCTGACCTAGAAACCAGATACAAATTACCTTAATAGCTACATGTTTCAAAAATCCTTTCATTTCCTGTGTCTCCCCCTTAGAGGTGGAATTTCGAAATATGCAGTATAAGCGGTATAAGATCAACACCCTTTCCAAATCTCAAGGTTTATTTTCCTTGGCGGTCTGGACTGTGTGAATTTCATAGTAATAGCCTCCACACACACACACACACACACACACACACACACACACACACACACACACACACACACACCACTACCAATGCCACCACCACCTCCTGGGGAAATTTCTGCAGACGCCCTTGTTCCACTGCAGTCATATTTTGCCGACGACCTACATTTAGCAGCGTGGGAGGGATAGTGTCGTGCAACAAACAGTATACTCAGTAGACAACGAACTGTTCGTTGTGAAATCAGCGACATATTAACCGAGACTGACACAGAAGGTGCTGAAGGTGAAGCACACTAGACTCGTGTCTACCACGGCTTCAAATAGTATCGATTTGCTATGAACGGAAGTTCCGAAAAGTGAGCAAGTAATTTTACAGTAAATTCAGTACCGATGGTGAGGATATACAACGAAAAATATTTCTATAAAATTTCAGAAATAATGAAACATTCCACTCAAGTCGCGTGACAGAAAACGCAATGGATATGCTTGCAGGCTTACGACAGATCGCAAAATTCGGCAGTAGGCGTAAGCCAACCTCTTGTGCTGCCATCTGTTATTGATGCCAGGCATCAAGGTCTCAGTAGTACGGCCATCCACTGGAGAGTAGTTGCTTTGTAAGCACTCCGTCTTCAGGCCACGAGTGGCCTACTGGACGGGACCATCCGACCGCCGTGTCATCATCCGTGGAGGATGCGAAAAGGAGGGGCGGGGGTCAGCACACTGCTCTCCCGGTCGTTATGTTGGTATTCTTTGACCGGAGCCGTTACTATTCGGTCGAGTAGCTCCTCGATTGACATCATGAGGCTGAGTGCACCCCGAGAAATGGCAAGAGTGCATGGCGGCCTGGATGATCACCCATCCTTCAACGCCCGACAACGCACATAACTTCGGTGATCTCACGTGAACCGATGCAACCTCCGCGGCAACGCCGTTGCCGCAGATATTTTAGAGTAGTTGCTTACGTTTCATAAATATCTAGTTTACGGGGAAAATGTAAAAAAAGGCGATTGTCACCGAAGCTACAACTAATCTGAATTTCTGGTTAGTTATCAAGTGGTCTTGTGTGCGAGCCTGAATTTTTCATCCTTTGCGGTGGGAATGATTCAAACCCGTCATGTTCTTCTTATGAGGTGTTCTATTTATTTTACACACAATGATCGTTTGTAGTTGTGTTGAGTTACCACCTTGATAAATTTTTGGATGGCGCACGTATCATAACTGAGATCTGCGCTTGCGCTTAATGGCTGAAGGTCAATTAGCGTAATGAGTAGTAGCGAATGTTACAGTAACATGTTTGTAAATTATTTCAGGTAAATTACGTTAGTCGTGTAATATTATCCGTATACCAGTACAGTATGTGGGCCAATTACGTTAGTCATGGAATACTATCCGTATAAGACTATGTCACCTTGATGTCCCGGAATTTGCTTCAATTTTGGAATCCACGAAAGAACTGGAAATTTTCCTTTACACAGCTTTCCATATAATTTCTATTACAGTGATTCAGTCTTGTCTGTCACTCGACTTTTCTGACTGTGAAATAAATTCTATCGCTCAGGTGCTTATTACCTCTTCGTGTTTCCATTTGCCGATATTGCGCATAAACACATATCTCAAAGTTGCTATGGACATTGATGAAACGACACACTTTTCTATGGCGACATTGCAGTTTAGAGATAGAGAAACCGATCAGTTAAAACGATATGGGTATTTTAGTTCTGAATAACCGATGTCTTTTGGTATTTGTTTGCTCTCGGTTATAACAAGTATTTTTTTATTTTTTCCTGATAACCACGTAAAAACAGATATATCAATTAGCCACAGCTGTCGTAGTAAAATTTTTAGTTTTCAAATAAACCTTTTTTAAAAAAGACGAGTAATTTTTATTCGTAAGATTTCCATAGCACTGAAATACGGCGTTATTACAGAAAAAAATGGGAAAAGTTATGTATGCCACTTTAATAACACTGCTGATAGAAACGAGCAACAAATGGATTGGTCCAACATTGCCGAGACAATACTGTGCCTGTTATACAAGCAGTGCGCGAGAATGGACGCAGTTTCTCGCTGTTGTCGAACGTCAGTTGTAACACAAAATGGCACCATCTGGAAGCCTGGAAGTATTTTACGATATGCAGTACGAGTGAAGCACAATGGTCGATTTGGTCACTTGCGACATCATACAAGGAAAAAAGTTAAAATTTTACAAATCATTCATAGTTCGGGATAAAAATAGAAAGTGCCTGATTTGCTGCCTGTGTCTACGTAGTATGCCGTTATCTGCTTTTAGCCCTTAAAAACGGAGAAATTAAAACGAAAAAGAGAGTTCTCCTGCCGCAGTTTTCACTCTATATCGCTGGACTATACGTAATGCCCGCATAGTGCTGTGATAACCGATTACAATATAATTTTTGAGCAGAGCTTCTAAAAACTAAAATCAGTAGGATAATACTGGCAGTTTTCTGTAGTATAGGAGCACTCGCCAGAAGCGAAGATCGGACATATTTGACTATTTAATTTAAAGAAATTAGAATTATATTAATACAGTCAGTGCTCGCGGGCGTTAATAAATATCAACGTGGACAAGTGAAAATGTGTGCCGCGACCGGGACTCGAACCCGGGATCTCTTGCTAAAATGACAGACGCTCTATCCATCTGAGGCACCGAGGACACAGTGTATGGTTCGACTGCAGGGACTATCTCGCGCACGCATCTTGAGAGACTCACATTCTCACCTTGAATGTCCATACACTACAGTCGTAGAGTCCCCCTCCAACACACTCATTCCTCGTGGAAGACATGTCCATATCCATATAAGTATATGGTTCTGGCAATACCAGCCATGACCTTCTTCTGTGAAGATGTACACGTATTCCCGGAACTGTTACGGGACTTGGTACGAATGTGTTCCACGAGTAATGAGTGTGTTGGTGTGGGACACTACGAATGTAGTGTGTGGACGTGCAAGGTGAGAATGTGAGTCTCGCGGGAGGCGTGCGCGAGATAGTACCTGCAGTCACACTATCGTCTGTGCCCTCGGTGGCTCAGATGGGCAGAGCGCCTACCATGTAAGCAGGAGATCCCGGGTTCGAGTCCCAGACTTGCACACATTGTCACCTGTCCCCGTTGATATATATCGACACCCGTGAGCAGCTGACGGTATTAATATAATTCTAATTTCGTTCTGAACGGCTGCAGGTCATCATATAAGTATTTAATTTGACATTTTGATTCCATTTATCAAGAAACTGAGAAAGTAAAATTTTTTTAATCTTTGTTTGATTTCTACGTTTACTAGAGGAAATAATGTAAATAAAAGACTGAAAATCGGTTATTACAAGAACTGGTATTGTGACGGGTTTTAACAATTAGATTAAAGTGAGTCTGGGAAACTGATAACAGCCGAAAACCAGTTGTTTCAGCGGTAACCAACATTCCCACTGGTGTTCTGAGTGGTAAGATTGACAGACAAGGACATGAAGAACAGTTTCTCAGTAAGGTTACTGCAGCTCTGATGTTCTCAAAATGAACGGGCCAGCCATTGGCGTCCGCGAGGAGGAGGGGAGGGGGAGGGGAGACGGAGGGGAGGGGGAGGGGAGGGGGAGGGGAGGGGGAGGGGTGGAGGTGGGGAGGGGAGGATAGGCAAAAGGGCACTTTCACCCATCGCCCCCAACCCTCCCTGGAATCTGGAGTAAAGAGTTTTTATTCGTTACAGTATACTCATACGCTTCCAGATAAGAATTCTCCACAATACTGCTAAACCTTAGCTTTGACCAGTTGTAGCGCTTATAGAGTTAGGGTCTTGTAGCTTGATGCACCTCGTAACTGACCAGCTGATTTGTAGATAGAGTGCCAGTTTCAGAATCATGCACTCCAGCCCCGACGCGCCTTTCCCCCTCCCCACCACTGGAAATATTTATGCAGACTCCAGTCTGCCACTGTGCATATATTTTGATAACATCCTGGTTTTAATAGCATCGAAGGAACAGCATTGTGCAGTAAAGGGTAGACCTAGCACAGAACACACCATTCACAATGAAACGCATCACTTAGTAGATGGTGAAGTACTCTGAAGCTAGCCAGATAGAAACAGAACCTCCTGGCACTGTATCTAACACAAATTCTAATCTTACACTAATCTCTTGTATGTACCTATCACACCCTCAAAGAGCCAACGATTTACTATTATCAGAAGTTCCGAAAAATGAGGAAGAAATTGACCCACACATTTTCCGTTGTTTATTATTTCGATTACCCCATAAACGGAATGGACTTGTAGCCACAGGTTACACAAGCGATAGATGGTTTAAAATACATAAAAAGAGATGACAATAAGAAACGATTTTTGAAAACACAATGATGCACGGCTTTTACGATTTTTACAGGAAAAAATGGATGACAAAATAAAGGTTTTTCAAAAATACGCTGGTAGGCAATATTGGGGATTTTTTATCTTTATAGATGACTAGCGGAAAAGCTTGGTGTTGACCAGGCATTTATTTACAGCTGTGCGTCCACGTCCGTACTATGCAGCGTCTGGCCTTGTCCTGAGTTTTTATGACGTATCTCCTGAAACATGTGTCGTACAATGATATAATTTTGTAGGTACATTGAGCGTCATATGCGGATACTGTCTGCAAAATTTATTGCGAATATAGTAGCAAAGAAGTAACAAACTTAAATGTCACGAATGCTGTGATGCCCACACACTAGGGTGTAACTAATGTACACAGGATGCTTGGCACGATCATTATGGCTACCATCACCTGTGGTCGTAATTGGACCAGCTGTGTCGACGTAGTGAAAATATAAATGTGCATAACATGGTAAACGTCCATTCTTTCCAGCCATCTGACCTGAACTACGACCAAAAATATCATGTAAAAGTGGTAGGGGCAATGGCCTTGCCGCAGTGGATACACCGGTTCCCGTCAGATCACTGAAGTTTAGCACTTCCGAGGCTTGGTCGGCACTTGGATGGGTGACCATCGGGGCCGCTATGCGCTGTTGGCATTTTTCGGGTTGCACTCAGCCTTCCGATGCCAATTGAGGAACTACTCGTCCGAATAGTAGCGGCTCCAGTCAAAGGAAACTACCACAACGAGTGGGAGAGCCAGCTCCTCCTCCACCCTCAGTGAGAATGACGTGGCGGTCGGATGGTCCTGATTGGCCACTTGTGACCTGAACACGGAGTGCTTTTTTAAAGTAGTACTCCCTACATAAAACTGACAGTCTAGGCTCAGGGACTGTCTACGGTAAATGCTGCATTGGACCTACGAATACTATTAAAATAACGGTTTGAGTTCTCTTTAATTGTCCAATCATCTGAAGTGAGTCCTTATTGCAGTACGCTGAAAAATAGATTTTACGTTAATGGCGGATAAATTTTGTGTTAATGGCGGCAAATTAACTTTACCCTAATGACACACAAGGTCAATACCGCACTATCACGTAAAGTATTCTCAGATCGAAATGTTTTGCATTACAAAATCTCCAATGTAGATTCATAATACCGCAATTATAATTCTCAAAATAATTTGGATCTACGTTGAATGGATATTTAAATGCATCTTTCAAAACAATAACAGAATTCTCATTAGATCATCATTATCAGTGGCTAGAGTATTCCTATTATTTTGTCTACCAAAAACCGTGTCTCACTATGGCTTCTTCAGTACGCTGTTTTGTTTTCCACTGTTGACAATAGAAACGATCTGGCAGATGTGACATTGTAGATGTCCAGTATGCGTGTCTTAATGCAAATAAACCGTCTGGAACATTTACCCTTGAACGTCCCTAGAATGGGATTTCATGGAACGTTATTACTTTCCTGTGTCCATTTCCATCACACCAGCTGATCGCCACGACTGGGGAAGTGGAGGAGGGGGTGGGCTGAAAGTTGGCAGCAGTGGCAGAAAAACCGAAGAAAACCTCACGTTTTCGTCATTTGTTTTCATAATGAAGTAGTGCCAATTCGTCACATCGCACGCTTTTCTCTCGGAAACGGTAAAATTCATCGTCTGGATATCAATGTCGCCTGCTGAGGTATGCAGTCGCACCACTCTGTATGAAAAAGGTTCTAAGCTGATGCAGTCGACAAGTAACATCGAAATATATCGTCACCAAGAAATACATCGACACCTCGAAATAAATCCACACCTCGAAATAAATCGCCACCTCGAAATAAATCGCTACCTCGAAATAAATCGACACCGCGAAATAAATCGAAACCTCGAAATAAATCGACACCTCCGAGAAACCGCTACATCGAAATGAGTCGATATCCCGAAATATATCGACATCTGGACACATTTCTACTTACAATTAGATCGAAATCTCGAAGCTAGTCGACATATCGAGATAAATCGAGGTATAGGAATATATCGATTTCCTGAAATATATTGGTACCTAGTAATATAAAGATATCTCTAAAAATAGCGATATCTAGAAATTTATGGATTACTTGAGATATAGAGGTATCTTGAAATATATCGATATCTCGAAAAGAATCGATATCTGAAGTACACCAATACTTGGAAATATATCTATACCTCGAAATATATATAGAACCTGAATTGTGTCGGTGTATCAAAATAAATCGATATCTCATATAAACAGATACTCGAAATCAATCGATACCTCGAAATAAATAGACTCCTCAATATAGATAGATATCTCGAAATAAATCGACATCATGATATAATGTGCGCATCTACGTAAGTCGATATATCGAATTGAATCGATAATGGGAAATGTATGGACGTCTGGAAATAAATCTGTACCCCTAAGAAAACGATTCTCGAAATAAATAGATATAACGAAATATATCGCTATCTTGATAAATACCGTTATCTAGTGGTCGGATATATGTTTCAAGATGACATGACATATCAGTATAGTGTACATACATGAAAATACTTTGGATTTTCAATATATCGATAGATTTCTAGACCTTGGGAAAAAATTCTCTAATCCGACCTCGGGGCAAAAACGCAGACCTCGGGAAAAAACGCCGACCTCGGGGAAAAACGCCGACTTCGGGGCAGAAACGCAGACCTCGGGAAAAAACGCCGACCTCGGGGCAAAAACGCCGACCTCGGGGAAAAACGACGACATCGTGGAAAAACGCCGACATCGGAGAAAAACGCCGCTGTTGGGAAAATACGCCGACCTCAGGGAAAAACGCCGACCTCGGGGCAAAAACGCCGACCTCGGGGAAAAACGACGACATCGTGGAAAAACGCCGACATCGGAGAAAAACGCCGCTGTTGGGAAAATACGCCGACCTCAGGGAAAAACGCCGACCTCGGGGTAAAACACCGACCTTGGCGAAAAACACCGTCATCGTGGAAAAACGCCGACGTCGGGGAAAAACACCGCCGTTGGGAAAAAACTCCGACCTCGGGGAAAAACGCCGACCTCGGGGAAAAACGCCGACCTTGGGAAAAACGACGACCTCAGGAAAAACGCCGACCTTCGGAAAACTGCCGACCTGAGGAAAAATCCAGTTCCATTAATTTACACAGACACTAATGTCAGTCACCATTAGGTTCTCAAAATGCAACAAAATTCGTGGTATTTATCACCTCACACAAAAAGTGGTCATGACAGAAAAGTC
This sequence comes from Schistocerca gregaria, assembly GCF_023897955.1. Taxonomy (NCBI): domain Eukaryota; kingdom Metazoa; phylum Arthropoda; class Insecta; order Orthoptera; family Acrididae; genus Schistocerca; species Schistocerca gregaria. Next base: position 1,929,477 of record NW_026061860.1, on the reverse strand, counting down.
TCGTTCTTTAGAAAGTTTAGAATGAGATGTTCTAAATATTACAGATAATCCATTTACAATAATCTACAAGCACTGCACAATGAGAAGAGACTGACAACCAGAGCACTTTGAAATAGTGCACAGCCAGGAAGACAGAGGTTGCATTGCTGTTTATAATCCTCTGGTGCTTGAGATTCAGAATCCAGGATTGCCTCGAATGAGAACAGCAGGAATGAATGTCCTGCACCAGTATAGAACTTACTCTGGAACTCCACAGAAAATCACAAGGCACAATTATATCACATCATTTTCAGCAAACTACAGAAGCCTCTAATAGACATAACAACGTCGTCACCTCCTTCACCAGTGAAAGATCTTAGTAGCTATTGAGTCAAGAGTTGGTGGCCAATTAATAATTTGTTGTTCAAAGCTAACTTCAGTGTATATGGGAATACTCAGTGGACATCTTTAACTATCATATTTTACTGTCTAAGATATGTCAACTTCCCAGGCTATAAGTATAAGCAGAGCTTGGTCTTTCCCATTCCGAGTTTGTTTTGAATGGGTATCAAGGGAATCAGATCTACTGGGCATTTAGAGCAACCTGCTTTTAACAATATGATCAGGCAATAGACACAGACACAGAATTTGAAATTTCTCTGTGAAGCGGTTACCTTCATCGTCTGCAAACTTATGTTGTGTGCTGGGGTATGCGGAGGCACTAATAGCAACACAGTAAAACACAGAAGAAGCTTATAGGTTGATGTAATCAGCCAGTAAGAAGCAGTAAAATTCAAGTTTTAGTAATCGATTATTGACTTATTATCCGGCTTTGGTGCCTCAGACATGTCCGACGACCTTAAGATTTGGCATGAAACGAAGTCTGGAAGACACGTTACACGAGAGAATTGGAAAAGTGTTCATGTGTTGTAAAAACCTAAGAAATCGTCCCGTTTTCGTCAATTGCCGTCGAATCGACGTAACGACAGATCGTCACATTGGACGCTTTTCTCTATAAAACAGTTACATTTATCGTCTGGAAACTTATGTCGCGGGCTGCGGCATGCGGAGGCACTAATAGCAACACCATAGAACACAGAAGAAGCTTCTAAGTTATTGGTTCAAATGGCTCTGAGCACTATGAGACTTAACATCTGTTGTCATCAGTCCCCTAGAGCGTAGAACTTCTTAAACCTAACTAACATAAGGACATCAAACACAACCATGCCCGAGGCAGGATTCGAACCTGCGAGCGTAGCAGTCCAGCGGTTCCGGACTGAACCCCTGATCTTCTAGACCACCGCGGCCGGCTCTAAGTTGATGTAATCGGCCAGTAAGAAGCAGTACAATTCAAGTTTTTGCTATCGATTATTGACTTATTAGCCGCCTTTAGCGCCAGGGACATGACTGACGACGTTACGATTTCGCATGAAACGAGGTCTGGGAGAAACGTTACACGAGAATATGTGAAAACTGATCATATGTAGTAAAAACTTAAGAAATCCGCCCGTTTTCGGCATCTGCTATCGAATCGACGAAATGTCAGATCGCCACAATGGCCGCTTTTCTCTCTGAAACGATAGAATTTATCGTCTGCAAACTTACGTTGCGTGCTGCGGTATGCAGAAGCACTAATTGCAGCATAGCAGAACACAGAAGAAGCTTCTAAGTTGATGTAATTAACCAGTAAGAAACAGTACAATTAATGTTTAGTTATCGATTATTGACTTCTTAGACGGCTTTGGTGCCTTGAACATCAGCTACGACCTTAAGATTTGGCATGAAGGGAGGACTAGCAGCCACGTTGCACGGGAATATGTGAAATGTGTTCAAATGTAGTAAAAACCTAAGAAATCTGCCTGTTTTCGTCATTTGCTATCGAATCGACAATGTCAGATGGACACATTGGCCGCTCTTCTCTCTGAAACGGTTACATTTATCGTGTGCAAAGCTATATCGCGTGCTGCGGAATGCGGAGACGCCAAAATCACCATAGTAGAACACAGAAGAAGATTCTAAGTTGATGTGATAGTCAGTAAGAAGCAGTACAACTCAAGTTTAGTTATCGATTTTTGACTTTTTAGGCGGCTTTGGTGCCTTGGACATGTGCTAGGCCATTAATATTTTTCATGAATCGAGGACTAGCAGCCACGTTGCACGTGAGAATGTGAAAAGTGTTCGTACGTAATAAAAACCTAAGAAATCCGCCCGTTTTCGTCATTTGCTATCGAATCCACTTAATGTCAGATAGTCACATTGGCCGCTCTTCTCTATGAAACGGTTACATTTAACGTGTGTAAAGCTATGTCGCGTGCTGCGGAACGCGGAGACACTAAAAGTACCATAGTAGACCACAGAAGAAGCTTCTAAGTTGACGTAATAGCCAATAAGAAGCAGTACAATTCATGTTTTAGTTCACGATTTTTCACTTTTTAGCCAGCTTTGCTGCCTTGGACATGAGCTAGGACCTTAAGATGTTGCATGAAGGGAGGACTATCAGCCACGTTGTACGGGAGAATGTGCAAACAGTTCATATGTAGTAAAAACCTAAGAAATCCTTCCGTTTTCGTCATTTGCTATCGAATCGACTTAATGTCAGATGGTCACATTGGCCGCTCTTCTCTCTGAAACGGTTCCATTTATCGTGTGAAAAAATTCGTCGCGTGCTGCGGCATGCGGAGACTACTAAAAGCACCATAGTAGAACACAGAAGAAGCTTCTAAGTTGATGTAATAACAAGTAAGAAGCAGTACAATTCAAGTTTTCGTTATCGATTTTTGACTTTTTAGCAGGCTTTGGTACCTTGGACATTAGATAAGACCTTGAGATTTTGCATGAAGGGCGGACTATCAGCCACGTTGTACGGGAGAATGTGAAGAGTGTACATATGTAGTAAAAACCTGAGAAATCTGCCCGTTTCCGTCATTTGCTATTGAATCGACTTAATGTCAGATCGTCACATTGGCAGCTCTTCTCACTGAAACGGTTACATTTATCGTGTGCAAAGCTATCTCGTGTGCTGCGATATGCTCAGACACTTAATGCGCCATAGTAGAACACAGAAGAAGCTTCTAAGTTGATGTAATAGCAAGTAAGAAGCAGTACAATTCTAGTTTTAGTTACCGATTTTTGACTTTTTGCCGGCTTTGGTGCCTTAGACATGAGCTAGGAATATAAGATGTTGAATGAAGGGAGGACTATTAGCCACGTTGCACGGGAGAGTGTGAAAAGTGTTCGAATGTTGTAAAAACCTAAGAAATCCGCTCGTTTTCGTCATTTGCTATCGAATCGACTTAATGTCAGATCGTCACATTCGCCGCTCTTCTCTCTGAAACGGTAACATTTATGGTGTGCAAAACTATGTTGCGTGTTGTGATATGCGGAGACACTAAAAGATCCATAGTAGAAAACAGAAAAAAGCTTCTAAGTTGAAGTAATAGCCAGTAAGAAGCAGTAGAACTCAAGTTTAGTTATCGGTTTTTGAATCTTTAGCATGCTTTGGTGCCTTGGACAAAAGCTAGGACCTTAAGAATTTCTATGAAGGGAGGACTAGGAGCCACGTGGCTCGGGAGAATGTGAAAAGTGTTCATATGTAGTAAAAACCCAAGAATTCCGCCCGTTTTCGTCATTTGCTATGGAATCGACTTAATTTCATATTGTCACATTGGCCGCGCTTCTCTCTGAAACGGTTACATTGATCGTGTGCAAAGCTATGTCGCGTGCTGCGGAATGCGGAGACACTAAAAGCACCATAGTAGAACAGAGAAGAAGCTTCTAAGTTGATGTAATAGCCAGTAAGAACCAGTACAATTCAAGTTTAGTTATCGGTTTTTGACTTTTTAGCCGGCTTTGATGCCTTGTACATGAGCTAGGACCTTCAGATTTTGCATGAAGGGAAGACTAGCAGCCACGTTGCACGGGAGAATGTGGAAAGTGTTCATATGTAAAACTGCTTATTTGCTTCTGTCTCGGGTTCTTCGGCCGACGTTCGTGTGATGATTTTGCTGACGTTTCGCCAGCACGAGTGGCTGGCATTGTCAAAGCTTCACCCTCCATTGCCGGAGGTGAACTGGAGCCGGGCTCGCGGCCGCAGACTATATGTACCTTGCGCGCCAACGTCCGAGGGCTTCTCCGCGGTCATTTCCGCGGTCATTTCCGCGGTCATTTCCGGTGCGTTTCTCCTCTTGCTACCTGCTACGGTCGTTCTCTGCAGTACGGGAAGCCAGGAGCCGTTTACCTTAAGGCTTTCTTCTTTCTTGTTGAAGCTGTTCCCGTGTTTGTGTATTTCTACAGCTTCTCTGTACAAGCGGGTGTGATAGTGCTTCTCTACAGCCAGAACTTCCGTGTCGGTGAATTTTATTACATGTACCTGGTCGGTCTCACTCAGTGCGTGTTCTGCCACGGCCGATTTTTCCACCCGTCCCAACCTGCAATGTCGCTTATGTTCTTTGATCCTGGTGTTGATTGATCTTCCAGTCATTCCGACATAAACTTTCCCGCATGTGCATGGTAAGCGGTATATTCCTGACATTGCAAGTGGGTCCCTTTTATCATTTGCCGATCTAAGACATTCTTTGATCTTCCTTGTCGGTTTGAAAATTGTCTTTACGCCGTGCTTGTGTAATATACGGCCGATTCTGTCCGTCACTCTGGGAATGTATGGCAGAAAGGCCGTACCCGACATTTCTTTTTCTGGTTTCTTACTTCGCCGGTGGTTTGGCTCTGATACACTTCTAATATCCCAGAGTGACGGACAGAATCGGCCGTATATTACACAAGCACGGCGTAAAGACAATTTTCAAACCGACAAGGAAGATCAAAGAATGTCTTAGATCGGCAAAGGATAAAAGGGACCCACTTGCAATGTCAGGAATATACCGCTTACCATGCACATGCGGGAAAGTTTATGTCGGAATGACTGGAAGATCAATCAACACCAGGATCAAAGAACATAAGCGACATTGCAGGTTGGGACAGGTGGAAAAATCGGCCGTGGCAGAACACGCACTGAGTGAGACCGACCAGGTACATGTAATAAAATTCACCGACACGGAAGTTCTGGCTGTAGAGAAGCACTATCACACCCGCTTGTACAGAGAAGCTGTAGAAATACACAAACACGGGAACAGCTTCAACAAGAAAGAAGAAAGCCTTAAGGTAAACGGCTCCTGGCTTCCCGTACTGCAGAGAACGACCGTAGCAGGTAGCAAGAGGAGAAACGCACCGGAAATGACCGCGGAAATGACCGCGGAAATGACCGCGGAGAAGCCCTCGGACGTTGGCGCGCAAGGTACATATAGTCTGCGGCCGCGAGCCCGGCTCCAGTTCACCTCCGGCAATGGAGGGTGAAGCTTTGACAATGCCAGCCACTCGTGCTGGCGAAACGTCAGCAAAATCATCACACGAACGTCGGCCGAAGAACCCGAGACAGAAGCAAATAAGCAGTTTGTCAACAAGTGGCCACGAAAGTCTTAACAATTTTGTATTGCGCCTCTACGGGGAGGAAATTTGCAGATTGTACCGACGCCTTGACCAACAACGGAAGAAGAAAGCGCGATTGATGTCCTCTCTCGCCTTCCTTTCGCGGTGCAGAGATGAAGATGCTACACCGAAGTTCTTGAAATGTAAGCGCCTATTCACCACCGCCCAAGCTCATCGTATCTACAACAGAATGGAACGAGCTTTTCTTCGTGAGCGAATTCACACAATACGGAGAAACTTGGCAAAAACGGATCAGGAACTTTTGGACATGTTCTACCAACTAAGTAGCAGAATGCATCGAGACGACTGGGACAAGATCGACAGCATCACTTACAGGAGCATGCAGAATGAACTCGAGCGCTGCACAGAGCGACAGAAGAAAAAGTTTGAAGGATTCCGGAAGAAGACTGACAAGGCGATTCCCGACATGTCACGCACTGTGGTCAACCTCACTGAACGACAATTGACCGAAGAGGAAGTATCCGTTCTTCAAAAAGGAGGGAATTTCGCTGTCATCCCAAGAACTATACCTGTGGAGGACATCATTGCTAACACCGAAGCGGCCATTCGGACCCTTCCTTGTGAAAGGGCAGAGGAAATACGCACTGAAACAGCCAGGATACTGCGACGAGCTAAACCACCAGCATGCAATCTGAAGAAAGAAGAAGTACAAGCTATTAAGAATCTTAACGCTGACAAGAGTATATTGGTACTGCCTGCCGATAAGGGGAATGCGACCGTCGTAATGAAGACCGAAGATTATGAACAAAAGATCCGAGACCTATTAGATCCGACGACGTACCGAAAACTAAGCGCAGATCCGACGCAGCGTATCACACGGAATACGAATCGGTTAATCAAGGCATCTTCTGTTCCGGAGGACATACAGAGATACCTGCGCAACACAGAAGCCCTACCACCTCGCCTGTATGGATTACCTAAGATCCATAAGAACAACGTTCCATTAAGACCGATTGTTAGCGCTCCTGGCTCACCGACATATAAACTGGCAAAACACTTGGCCTCTCTGCTCCAGCCGCACGTGGGGAAGACCGACACGTACGTAAAGGACTCAGGACATTTCATCGAGAAGCTGAAGAAACTAAAACTTGCACCAAACGACATCCTGGTCAGCTTTGATATTGTTTCTTTGTTTACGAAAGTGCCACTCAGTGACGCTCTGGAGCACATCGGTTCCATTTTCCCGCAAGACATCATGAAGCTCTTCCATGCCTGTCTCACCACGAGCTATTTCACGTGGAATGGCAATTTCTACGAACAGCTGGAAGGCGTTGCCATGGGTAGTCCTCTTAGTCCAGTGGTGGCCAACTTCTTCATGGAACATTTCGAAGCACAGGCACTGGACTCGGCGACTTGTAAACCTAAGGTGTGGTACAGGTACGTCGATGATACTTTCGTCGTGTGGAGCCATGGTGAAGAACAGCTCGGTGACTTCCTAAGACACTTGAACAACCTTCACGCCAACATAAAATTTACCATGGAAGTGGAAAAGGACAAAAAACTACCATTTCTAGATGTGCTGGTCACAAGGGATGGCCAAAACCTGGGACATAGCGTGTACCGAAAACCGACGCACACGGACCGATATCTGCACAAACTGTCAAACCACCACCCGAGCCAGAAAAGAGGCATGATTCAGACGCTCGTAACGCGAGCAGCACGAATATGTGAGCCGCAGCACCTTAAACGCGAAGTGCAACACCTGGAAAGCGTTCTGAGGAGCAATGGGTACTCCACAAATGATATTAGAAGTGTAACAGAGCCAAACCACCGGCGAAGTAAGAAACCAGAAAAAGAAATGTCGGGTACGGCCTTTCTGCCATACATTCCCAGAGTGACGGACAGAATCGGCCGTATATTACACAAGCACGGCGTAAAGACAATTTTCAAACCGACAAGGAAGATCAAAGAATGTCTTAGATCGGCAAATGATAAAAGGGACCCGCTTGCAATGTCAGGAATATACCGCTTACCATGCACATGCGGGAAAGTTTATGTCGGAATGACTGGAAGATCAATCAACACCAGGATCAAAGAACATAAGCGACATTGCAGGTTGGGACGGGTGGAAAAATCGGCCGTGGCAGAACACGCACTGAGTGAGACCGACCAGGTACATGTAATAAAATTCACCGACACGGAAGTTCTGGCTGTAGAGAAGCACTATCACACCCGCTTGTACAGAGAAGCTGTAGAAATACACAAACACGGGAACAGCTTCAACAAGAAAGAAGAAAGCCTTAAGGTAAACGGCTCCTGGCTTCCCGTACTGCAGAGAACGACCGTAGCAGGTAGCAAGAGGAGAAACGCACCGGAAATGACCGCGGAAATGACCGCGGAGAAGCCCTCGGACGTTGGCGCGCAAGGTACATATAGTCTGCGGCCGCGAGCCCGGCTCCAGTTCACCTCCGGCAATGGAGGGTGAAGCTTTGACAATGCCAGCCACTCGTGCTGGCGAAACGTCAGCAAAATCATCACACGAACGTCGGCCGAAGAACCCGAGACAGAAGCAAATAAGCAGTTTGTCAACAAGTGGCCACGAAAGTCTTAACAATTTTGTTCATATGTAGTTAAAACCTAAGAAATCCTCCCGTTTACGTCATTTGCTATCGATTCGACTTAAAGTCAGATCGTCACATTGGCGTCTTTTCTCTCTGAAACGGTTACATTTATCGTGTGCAAAGCTATGTTGCGTACTTCGATATGCTCAGACACTAAAAGCAACATAGTTGAATACAGAAGAAGCTTCTAAATTGATGTAATAGCAAGTAAGAAGCAGTACAATTCTAGTTTAGTTATCGATATTTGACTTTTTAGCCGGCTTTGGTGCCTTGGACATGAGCTAGGACCTTAAGACGTTGCATGAAGGGAGGACTATTAGCCACGTTGTACGGGAGAATGTTAAAAGTGTTCATGTGTAATAAAAACCTAAGAGATCCGCCCATTTTCGTCATTTGCTATCGAATCGACTTAATGTCAGATCGTCACACTGGCCGCTCTTCTCTCTGAAACGGTTACATTTATCGTGTGCAAGACTATGTTGCGTGCTGCGAAATGCGGAGACAGTAAAAGCACCATAGTGGAACACAGAAGAAGATTATAAGTTGATGTAATAGTCAGTAAGAAGCAGTACAAATCAAGTTTAGTTATCGATTTTTGACTTTTTAGCCGGCTTTGGTGCCTTGGACATGAGATAGGACACTAATATTTTTCATGAATCGAAAACTAGCAGCCACGTTGCACGTGAGAATATGAAAAGTGTGCGTACGTAATAAAAACCTAAGAAATCCGTCCGTTTTCGTCATTTGCCATCGTATCCACTTAATGTCAGATAGTCACATTGGCCGCTCTTCTCTATGAAACGGTAACATTTAACGTGTGCAAAGCTATTTCGCGTGCTGCGGAATGCGGAGACAGTAAAAGCACCATAGTGGAACACAGAAGAAGATTACAAGTTTATGTAATAGCCAGTAAGAAACAGTAAACTCAAGTTTAGTTATAGATTTTTGACTTTTTAGCCGGTTTTGGTGCCTCGGACATGAGCTAGGACCTTAAGATTTTGCATGAAGGGATGACTAGCAGCCACATGGCATGGAAGAATGTGAAAAGTGTTCATATGTGGCAACAACTTAATAAATCTGCCCGTTTTCGGCATTTGCAATCGAATCGACTTAATGTCAGATCGTCACATTGGCCGCTCTTCTCTATGAAACGGTTACATTTAACGTGTGCAAAGCAATGTTGCGTGCTGCGGAATGCGGGGACACTAAAAGTACCATAGTAGACCACAGAAGAAGTTTCTAAGTTGATGTAATAGCCAGTAAGAAGCACTACAATTCAAGTTTAGTTATAGATTTTTGACTTTTTAGCAGGCTTTGGTGCCTTGGACATGAGCTAGGAAATTAAGATTTTTTATGAATGGAGGACTAGCAGCCACGTTGCACGGGAGAATGTGAAAAGTGTTCCTATGTAGTAAAAACCAAGGAATCCGCCCGATTTTGTCATCTGCTATCGAATCGACTTAATGTCAGATGGTCACATTGGCCGTTCTTCTCTCTGAAACGGTTACATTTATCGTGTGCCAAGCTATGTCGCGTGCTGGGGAATGCGGAGAAACCAAAGGCACCATAGTAGAACACAGAACAAGCTTCTACGTTCATGTAATAGGCAGTAAGAAGCAGAAAAATAATAGTTTTAGTTATCGATTATTGACTTTTTAGCCGGCTTTGGTGCCTTGGACACGAGCTTTGACCTTAAAATTCTTCATTGAGGGAGGACTAGCCGCCACTTTGCACGGGAGAATCTGATATGCGTTCATATGTAGTAAAAACCTAAAAAATCCGCCTGTTTTCGTCGTTTGCTATCGAATCGACTTAATGTCAGATCGTCACTTTGGCCGCACTTCTCTCTGAAACGGTTACGTTTATCGTGTGCAAAGCTATGTCGCCTGCTGCGGATGCGCAGACACTAAAATCCCCATAAAAGAAAACAGAAAAAGTTTCTAATTTGATGTAATAGCCAGTAAGAAGCAGTACAATTCAAATTTAGTTATCGATTTTTTCCTTTTGAGCCGGCTTTGGTGCCTTGGACATGAGCTAGGACCTTAAGTTTAGCATGAAGGGACGCGTAGCTGCCACGTTGCACGGGAGAATGTGAAAAGTGTTCATATGTAGTAAAAACCTAAGAAATCGGTCTGTTTTCGTCATTTGCTATCGATTCGACTTAATGTCAGATCGTCACATTGGCCGCTCTTCTCTCTGAAACGGTTACATTTATCGTGTACAAAGCTATGTTGCGTGCTGCGATATGCGGGGACACTAAAAGCACCATAGTAGAACACAGAAGAAGATTATAAGTTGATGTAATAGCCATTAAGAAGCATTACAACTCAAGTTTAGTTATCGATTTTTGACTTTTTAGCCGGCTTTGGTGCCTTCGAAATGAGCTAGGACCTTAAGATGTTGCATGCAGGGAGGACTAGCAGCCACGTTGCACGGGAGAATGTGAAAAGTGCTCATATGTAGTAAAAACCTAAGAAATCGGCCTGTTTTCCTCATTTGCTATCGAATCGACTCAATGTCAGATGGTCACGTCGATGGCTCTTCTCTCTGAAACGGTTACATTTATCGTGTGTAAAGCTATGACGCGTGCTGCGGAATGCGGAGAAACTAAAAGCACCATAGTTGAACCCAGAAGAAGCTTCTAAGTTGATGTAACAGCCAGTAAGGAGCAGTAAAATAATAGTTTTAGCTATCGATTATTTACTTTTTAGCCGGCTTTGGTGCCTTGGACATGATCTAGGACCTCAAGAATTTCTATTAATGGAGGACTAGCACCCACGTTGCACGGGAGAATGTGAAAAGTGTTCATATGTAGTAAAAACCTAAGAAATCGGCCCGTTTTCGTCATTTGCTATCAATTCGACTTAATGTCAGATCGTCACATAGGCCGCTCTTCTCTCTGAAACAGTTACATTTATCGTGTGCAAAGCTTTGTTGCATGCTGCCACATTCGGAGACACTAAAGGCAACATGGTAGAACACAGAAGAAGCTTCTAAGTTGATGTAATATCCAGTAAGAAACAGTAGAATTCAAGTTTAGTTATTGATTTTTGACTTTTTAGAAGGCTTTGGTGCCTTGGACAAGAGCTAGGACATTAAGATTTTTCATGAATAGAGGACTAGCAGCCAACGTTGCACGGGAGAATGTGAAAAGTGTTCATATGTAGTTAAAACCTAGGACATCCGCCCATTTTCGTCAATCGCTATCGAATCGACTTAATGTCAGATCGTCACATTGGCCGCTCTTCTTTCTGTAACGGTTACATTTATCGTGTGCAAAGCCATGTTGCGTGCTGCGATATGCGATATGCACCATAGTAAAACACAGAATAAGATTATAAGTTGATGTAATAGCCAGTAAGAAGCAGTACAACTCAAGTTTAGTTATCGATTTTGGCTTTTTAGCCGGCTTTGGTGCCTTGGATATGAGCTAGGACCTTAAGATGTTGCATGCAGGGAGGACTAGCAGCCACGATGCACGGGAGAATGTGAAAAGTGTTCATGTGTACTAAAAACCTAAGAAATCGGCCTGTTCTTGTCATTTGCTATCGAATCGACTCAATGTTAGATGGTCACGGCAACGGCTCTTCTCTCTGAAACGGTCACATTTAACGTGTGCTAAGCTATGTCGCGTGCTGGGGAATGCGGAGAAACTAATATCACCAAAGTAGAACACAGAAGAAGCTTCCAAGTTTATGTAATAGCCAGTAAGAAGCAGTAGAATTCAAGTTTAGTTATTGATTTTTTACTTTTTAGCCTGCTTTGGTGCCTTGGACATGAGCTAGGACATTTAGATTTTTCATGAATAGAGGACTAGCAGCCAACGTTGCACGGGAGAATGTGAAAATTGTTCGTATGTAGTAAAAACGTGAGTAATCCGCAAGTTATCGTCAGTAGCTATTGAATCGACTTCATTTCAGATCGTCACATTGGCCGCTGTTCTCTCTAAAACGGTTACATTTATGGTGTGCAAAGCTATGTCGCCTTCTGCGGAATGCGGAGTCACTAAAATCCACATAAAAGAAGACAGAAGATGTTTCCAAGTTGATGTAATAGCCAGTAAGATGCACTACAATTCAAGTTTAGTTATCGATTTTTGACTTTTTAGCCGGCTTTGGTGCGTTGGACATGAGCTAGGACCTTACGATTTTGCAAGAAGGAAGGACTAGCAACTACGTTGCACGGGAGAATGTGAAAAGGGTTCATATTGAGTAACAACCTAATAAATCTGCCCGTTTTCGTCATTTGCTAGCGAATCGACTTAATGTCGGATCGTCACATTGGCCACTCTTCTCTCTTAAACGCTTACATTTATCGTGTGCAAAGCTATGTCGCGTGCTGCGATTTGCGGAAACACTAAAAGCCCCATAGTAGAACACAGAAGAAGCTTCTAAGTTGTTGGAATAGCCAGTATGAAGCAGTACAATTCAAGTTTAGTTATCGATTTTTGACTTTTGAGCTGGCTTTGGTGCCTTGGACATGAGCTAGGACCTTAAGATTTTGCATGAAGGGAGGACTAGCAGCCACGCTGCACGGGAGAATGTGAAAAGTGTTCATATGTAGTAAAAACCTAAGAAATCGGGCTTACATTCATCGTGTGCAAAGCTACGTCGCGTCCTGCGGAATGCAGAGAAACTAAAAGCACGATAGTAGAACACAGAAGAAGCTTCTAAGTTGATGTAATAGCCAGTAAGGAGCAGTAAAATAATAGTTTAACTATCGATTATTGACTTTTTAGCCGGCTTTGGTGCCTTGGACATGATCTAGGACCTTACGAAATTCTATGTAGGGAGGACTAGCAGCCACGATGCACGGGAGAATGTGTAAAGTGTCCATATGTAGTAAAAACCTAAGAAATCCGCCCGTTTTCGTCATTTGCTATCGATTCGACTTAATGTCAGATCGTCACTTTAACCGCTCTTCTCTCTGAAACGATTACATTTACCGTGTGCAAAGCTATGTTACGTGTTGCGATATGCGAAGACACTAAAGGCACCATAGCATTTATCGTGTGCAAAGCTATGTTGCATGCTGCGATATGCGGAGACACTAAAGGTACCATAGTAGTACACAGAAGAAGCTTCTAAGTTGATGTAATAGCCAGTAAGAAGCAGTACAATTCAAGATTAGTTATTGATTTTTGTCTTTTTAGCCGACTTTGGTACCTTGGACATGAGCTAGGACATTAAGATTTTTCATGAATTGAGGACTAGCAGCCACGTTGCAGGGGAGAATGTGCAAATTGTTCGTATGTAGTAAAAACCTGTGAAATCCGCCAGTTTTCGTCATTTGCTATTGAATCGACTTCATTTCAGATCGTCACATTTGCCGCTCTTCTGTCTGAAACGGTTACATTTATCGTGTGCAAAGCTATGTCGCGTGCTGCGAATGCGGAGACACTAAAATCCCCATAAAAGAACAGCGAAGAAGTTTCTAAGTTGATGTAATAGCCAGTAAGAAGCAGTACAACTCAAGTTTAGTTATCGATTTTTGACTTTTTAGCCGGCTTTGTGCCTTGGACATGCGAAGGACCTTAAGATTTTGTATGAATGTAGGACTAGTAGCCACGTTGCACGGGCGAATGTGAAAATTGTTGGTATGTAGTAAAAACCTAAGAAATCCGCCTGTTTCGTCATTTGCTATCGAATAGACTTAATGTCAGATCGTCACATTGGCCGCTCTTCTCTCTGAAACGATTACATTTATCGTGTGCAAAGCTATGTTTCGTGCTGCGGAATGCGGAGACGGAAAATGCACCGTAGTAGAACACAGAAGAAGCTTCTAAGTTGATGTAATAGCAAGTAAGAAACAGTACAATTTAAGTTTTAGTTATCGATTTTTGACTTTTTAGCCAGATTTGGTGCCTTGGATATGAGCTAGAACCTTAAGAATTTGTATGAAGGGAGGACTAGCAGCCACGTTGCACTGGAGAACGTGAAAAGTGTTCTTATGTACTTAAAAACCTAAGATATCCGCCGGTTTTGGTCATTTGCTATCGATTCGACTTAATGTCAGATCGTCACATTAGCCGCTCTTCTCTCTCAAAGGGTTACATTTGTCGTGTGCAAAGCTATGTCGCGTGCCGCGGAATGCGGAGACGCTAAAAGCACCATAGTAGAACACAGAAGAAGCTTCTAAGTTGATGTAATTGCAAGCAAGTAGCGTACAATTAAAGTTTTAATTATCGATTTTTGACTTTTTGCCGGCTATGGTGCCTTGGACATGAGCTAGGACCTTAAGATATTGCATGAAGGGAGGACTATCAGCCACCTTGTGCGGGAGAATGTGAAAAGTGTTCATATGTAGTAGAAACCTAGGAGATCCGCCCGATTTCGTCATTTGCTATTGAATCGACTTAATGTCAGATGGTCACATTGGGCCCTCTTCTCTCTGAACGGTTACATTTATCGTGTGCAAAGCTATGTCGTGTGCTGCGGAATGCGGAGACGCTGAAAGCACCATAGTAGAACACAGATGAAGCTTCTAAGTTGATGTAATAGCAAGTAAGAAGCAGTACAATTCGAGTTTTAGTTACCGATTTTTGACATTTTAGCCGGCTTTGGTGCGTTGGACATGATCTAAAACCTTAAGATGTTGCATGAGGGGAAGACTATCAGCCACGTTGTACGGGAGAATTTGAAAAGTGTTCATATGTAATAAAAACCTAAGAGATACGCCCGGTTTCGTCATTTGCTATCTAATCGACTTAATGTCAGATCGTCACATTGGCCGATCTCTTCTCTGAAACGTTCATTTATCGTGAGCTAAGCTATGTCGCGTGCTGCGATATGCGGAGACACTAATCGCACCTTAGTAGAACACAGAAGAAGCATCTAAGTTGGTGGAATAGCCAGTAAGAAGAATTACAATTCAAGCTTTAGTTATCGATTTTTGACTTTTTACCCGGCTTTGGTGCCTTGGACATTAGCTAGGACCTTAAGATTTAGCATGAAGGGAGGTCTAGCCGCCACGTTGCACGGGGGAATGTGAAAGATGTTCATATGTAGTAAAAACCTGAGAAACTCGCCAGTTTTCGTCATTTGCTATCGAATCGTCACATTGGACGCTCTTCTCTCTGATACGGTTACATTTATCGTGTGCAAAGCTATGTCACGTGCTGCGGAATGCGGAGACACTAAAAGCCCCATAGTAGAACACAGAAGAAGCTTCTAAGTTGATGTAATAGCCAGTAAGAAGCAGTACAATTCAAGTTTAGTTATCGATTTTTGACTTTTTAGACGGCCTTGGTGCCTTGGCCATGAGCTACGAAGTTAAGATTTTACATGAATGGCGGACTAGCAGCCACGTTGCACGGGAGAATGTGAAGAGTGCTCATATGTAGTAAAAACCTGAGAAATCCGCCCGTTTGCGTCATTTGATTTTGAATCGACTTAATGTCATATCGTCACATTGGCTGCTCTTCTCACTAAAACGGTTACATTTATCGTGTGCAAGGCTATGTTGCGTGCTGCGGAATGCTGAGACACTAAAAGCCCTATAGTAGAACACAGAAGAAGCTTCTAAATTGATGTACTAGCCAGTAAGAAGCAGTAGAATTCAAGTTTAGTTATCGGTTTTTGTCCTTTGAGCCGGCTTTGGTGCCTTGGACATGAGTTAGGACATTAAGATCTTTTATGAATGGAGGACTAGCAGCCACGTTGCACGGGAGAATGTAAAAAGTGTTCATATATAGCAAAAACGTGAGAAATCCGCCCGTTTTCGTCATTTGCTACCGAATCGACTTAGATCGTCATATTGGCCCCTCTTCTCTATGAAACGGTTACATTTATCGTGTGCAAAGCTATGTCGCGTGCTGCGGTATGCTGGGACACTAAAAGCACCGTAGTAGAACACAGAAGAAGCTTCTAAGTTGATGTAATAGGAAGTAAGAAGCAGTACAATTCATGTTTTAGTTATCGATTTTTGACTTTTTAGCCGGCTTTGGTGCCTTGGACATGAGCTAGGACCTTAAGATGTTGCATGAAGGGAGGACTATCAGCCACGTTATATGGGAGAATGTGAAAAGTGCTCATTTATTGTAAAAACCAGAGAAATAAGCCCGTTTTCGTCATTTGCAACCGAATCGAATTAATGCCAGATCGTCAGTTTGGCCGCTCTTCTCTCTGAAACGGTTACATTTATCGTGTGCAAAGCTATGTCGCGTGCTGCGGTATGCGGAGACACTAAAAGCACCATAGTAGAACACAGATGAAGCTTGTAAGTTGATGTAATAGCAAGTAAGAATCAGTACAATTCAAGTTTCACTTATCGATTATTGACTTTTTAGCAGGCTTTGGTGCCTTGGAAATGAGCTATGGCCTTACGACTTTGCATGAAGGGAGGACTAGCAGCCACGTTGCACGGGAGAATGTGAAAAGTGTTCATATGTATTAAAAACCTAAGAAATCCGCCCGTTTTCGTCATTTGCTATCGAATCGACTTAGATCGTCATATTGGCCCCTCTTCTCTATGAAACGGTTACATTTATCGTGTGCAAAGCTTTGCCGCGTGCTGAGGTATGCGGAGACACTAAACGTACCACAGTAGAACACTGAAGAAGCTTCTAAGAAGATGTAATAGAAAGTACGAAGCAGTACACTTTAAGTTAAGTCAACGATTATTGACTTTTTAGCCGGCTTTTGTGCCTTCGACATGAGCTAGAACCTTAAGATTTTGCATGAAAGTACATGTGTACGCCCAGCTGCGCGGGAGAATGTGGTAAGTGTTCATATGTAGTAAGCACATGAGAAATCCGTCCGATTTCGTCATTTGCCATCGAGTCGACGTCATGCCAGATCATCACATTGGCCGCTTTTCTCTCTGAAACGGTTACATTCATCGTCTGCAAAGATAAGACGCTTGCCGCGGTATGTGGAAACACTAAAAGCACCATAGTAAATCACAGAAGAAACTTCTAAGAAGATGTAATCGCCAGTAAGAAGCAGTACTATTCAAGTTTTAGTTATCGGTTATTTACTTATTTGCCGACTTTAGTGCTTTGGACATGAAATAGCACTTTAAGATTTTGCTTCAAAAACGTCTGTACGCCACGTTGCAGGTGAGAATGTGAAAAGTGTTCATATGTAGTAACCACATGAGAAATCCGAGCGTTTTCGTCATTTGCCATCGAATCGACTTAATGCCAGATCGTCATATTGGCCGCTTTTTTCTCTCAAACGGTCACATATATCGTCTGCAAAATTATTTCGCGTGTTTGGGTATGCGGAAAAAACTGAAAACATCATATTAGAACACAGAAGAATCCGCTAAGAAGATGTAATCGCCAATTAGGAGCAGTAGTATTCAAGATTTAGTTACCGGTAATTCACTTATTTGCCGGCTTTGGTACATTGGACATGACCGCCGCCCTAAAGATTTTGCACGAAACGACGTCTGTAAACCACGTTTTACTGGGGAATGTGAAAACTGTTCATATGTAGTAAAAACTTGAGAGATCAGCTCGCATTCGTCATTTGCCATCAAATCGACATGATGCCAGATCTTCACATTGGCCGCTTTTCTCTCTGAAACGGTTACATTCATCTTCTGCAAAAAAATGTCGCTTTCCGCGGTATGCGGAGATACTAAAGGCACCATTGTATAACACAGAAGCAGATTCTAAGAAGAAATAATAGCCAGTAAGAAGCAATTCAAGTTTTAGTTATCGGTTATTCACTTATTTGCCAGCTTTGGTGCATTGGACATGAGCTATAACCTTAAGATTTTGCATGAAAGTACGTCTGTACGCCACGTTGCACGGGAGAATGTGAAAGGTTTACATAATAGTAAGAACATGAGAAATACGCCCGTTTTCGTCATTTGCGTTCGCATCGACTTAATGCCATATCGTCACATTGGCCGCTTTTCGCTCTGAAACGGTTACATTTATCTTCTGCAAAATTATGACGTGTTTTCCGGTATGCGGAAAAAACTGAAAACATCATATTAGAACACAGATAAAGCTTCTAAGAAGATGTAATCGCAAGTAAGAAGCAGTACTATTCAAGTTTTAGTTATTGGTTATTCACTTGTTTGCCGCCTTTGGTACAATGGACAACAGTTCAAATGGCTCTGAGCACAATGGGACTCAACTGCTGAGGTCATTAGTCCCCTACAACTTAGAACTACTTAAACCTAACTCACCTAAGGAGATCACACACATCCATGCCCCAGGCAAGATTCGAACCTGCGACTTTAGCAGTCGCACGGTTGGACATGAGCTAGGACCTTAAGATTTTACAGGAAAGTACGTCTGTACGCCACGTTGCACAAGAGAATGTGGAAAGTGTTCATAAGTAGTAAAAACCTCAGAAATTCGATCGCTTTCGTCGTTTGCTATCGAATCGAAAGTATTACCAGATCTTCACATTGGCCGCTTTTCTCTCTGAAACAGTTACATTTATCGTCTGGAAATTTATGTCGCGTATTGCAATATGTCGAAGAAACTGAAAACATCATATCAGAACACAAAAAAAGCTTCTAAGAAGATGTAATCGAATGTAGCAAGCAGTACTATTCAAGTTTTAGTTATCGGTTATTCACTTATTTGCCGGCTTTGGTGAATTGGACATGAACTAGAGCCTTAAGATTTTGCATGAAAGTACGTCTGTACGCCACGTTGCACGGGAGAATGTGAAAAGTGTTCATATGTACTAACAACATGAGAAATCCGCCCGTTTTCGACATTTGCCATTGAATCGACTTATTGCCAGATCGTAATACTGGCTACTTTTCTCTCTGAAACAGTTACATTTATCGTCTGTAAAGTTATGTCGCGTGTTAGGGTATGCGGAAAAAAATGAAAACATTATATTAGAACACAGAAAAAGCTTCTAAGAAGATGTAATCGAAAGTAGGAAGCAGAAATATACAAGCTTTAGTTATCGGTTATTCACTTATTTGCCGCCTTGGTGCATTGGACATGAGCAAGGACCTTAAGATTTTGCATGAGAGTACGTCTGTACGCCACGTTGCACGGGAGAATGTAAAAAATGTTCATATGTAGTAACAACATGAGAAATCCGCCATTTTTCGTCATTTTCCATCGAATCGACTTAATGCCAGATCGTCACATTGGCCGCTTTTCTCTTTGAAACTGTTACATTCATCGTGTGCAAAGTTATGTCGCTTGCCGCGGTTTGCGCAGATACTAAAAGCACTACAGTAGAACACAGAAGAAGCTTCTAAGAAGATGTAATTGGCCAGTAACAAGCAGTACTAGTCAAGTTCTAGTTATCGGTTATTCACTTATTTTCCGGCTTTGGTGCATTGGACATCAGCTATGACCTTAGGATTTTGCAAGAAAGTACGTCTGTACGACACGTAGCACGGGAGAATGTGGAAAGTGTTCATATGTAGTGAAAACCTGAGAAATACGATCGCTTTCGTCATTTGCTATCGAATCGAATGTATTGCCAGATCTTCACATTGGCCGCTTTTCTCTCTGAAACAGTTACATTTATCGTCTGGAAATGTATGTCGCGTATTGCAATATGCGGAAAAAACTGAAAACATCATATTAGAACACAAAAATGCTTCTAAGAAGATGTAATCGAAAGTAGGAAGCAGTACTATTCAAGTTTTAGATATCGTTTATTCACGTATTTGCCGGCATTGGTGCATTGGACATGAGCTAGAACCTTAAGATTATGCATGAAAGTACGTCTCTACGCCACGTTGCTCGGGAGAATGTGATAAGTGTTCATATGTAGTAACAACATGAGAAATCCGCACGTTTCCTACATTTGCCATTGAATCGACTTATTGTCAGATCGTCATATTGGCCACTATTCTCTTTGAAGCGGTTACATATATCGTCTGCAAAATAATGTTGCGTGTTGCGGTATCCGAAAAAAACTGCAAACATATTAGAACACAATAAAAGCTTGTAAGAAGATGTAATCGGCAGTAACAAGCAGTATTATTCAAGTTTTAGTTATCGGTTTTTCACTTATTTGCCGGCTTTGGTGCATTGGACATGAGCGTAGGACCTTAAGATTTTGCATGAAAGTACGTCTGTACGCCTCGTTGCACGGGACAATGTGAAAAGTTTTCCTATATAGTAACCACATAAGAAATCCGCCGTTTTCGCCATTTGCCATCGAATCGACTTAATGCCAGGTCGTCACATTGGCCGCTTTTCTCTTTGAAACTGTTACATTCATCGTGTGCAAAGTTATGTCGATTGCCGCGGTATGCGCAGACACTAAAAGCACTACAGTAGAACACAGAAGAAGCTTCTAAGAGGATGTAATTGGCCAGTAACAAGCAGTACTAGTCAAGTTCTAGTTATCGGTTATTCACTTATTTTCCGGCTTTGGTGCATTGGACATGAGCTAGAACCTTAATATTTTGCATGAAAGTACGTCTCTACGCCACGTTGCACGGGAGAATGTAAAAAGTGTTCATATGTAGTAACAACATGAGAAATTTGCCCGTTTTCGACATTATCCGTCGAATCGACTTTATGCGAGATCATCCCATTGGCCGCTTTTTTCTCTGAAAATGTTACATTCATCGTCTGCAAAATTATGTCGTGTGTTGCGGTATGTGAAAAAAACTGAAAACTTTATATTAGAACACAGAAAAAGCTTCTAAGAAGATTTAATCGTTAATAAGAAGCAGTACTATTCAAGTTTTAGTTATCGGTTATTCACTTATTTGCCAGCTTTGGTGCATTGGACGTGAGCCAGAACCTTAAAATTTTGCATGAAAGTACGTCTGTACGCCACGTTGCACAGGAGAATGTGAAAAGTGTCCATATGTAGTAACAACATGAGAAATCCGACCGTTTTCGACATTTGCCATCGAATCGACTTATTGCCAGATCGTCAAATTGGCCACTTTTCTCTCTGAAACCTTTACATTTATCGTCTGTAAACTTATGTCGCGTGTTGCGGTATGCGGAGAAAACTGAAAACATTATATTAGAACACAGAAAAAGCATCTAAGAAGATGTAATCGCCAGTAAGAAGCAGTACTATTCAAGTTTTAGTTATCGGTGATTCACTTATTTACCGGCTTTGGTGCATTAGACATGAGCTAGGACCTTAAGATTTTGCATGAAAGTACGTCTGTAGGCCACGTTGTACGGGAGGATGTAAAAAGTGTACATAATAGTAACAACATGAGGAATCCGCCCGCTTTCGTCGTTTGCTATCAAATCGAATGTATTGACATATCTCCACATTGGCCGATTTTCTCTTTGAAACAGTTACATTTATCGTCTGGAAATTTATGTCGCGTTCTGCATTATGCGGAAAAAAATGAAAACATCATACTAGAACACAGAAAAAGCTTCTAAGAAGATGTAATCGCCAGTAAGAAGCAGTACTATTCAAGTTTTAGTTATCGGTGGTTCACTTATTTACCGGCTTTGGTGCATTGGACATGAGCTAGGACCTTAAGACTTTGCATGACAGTACGTCTGAAGGCCACGTTGTACGGGACAATGTGAAAGGTGTACATAATAGTAACAACATGAGAAATCCGCCCCTTTTCGTCATTTGCATTCGAATCGACTTAACGCCAGATCGTCACATTGGCCGCTTTTCTCTCTGAAACCGTTACATTCATCATCTGCAAAGATATGTCGCTTGCCGCGGTATGTGGAGACACTAAAAGCAACATAGGATAACACACAAGCACATTCTAAGAAGATGTAATCGCTAATAAGAAGCAGTACTATTCAAGTTTTAGTTATCGGTTATTCACTTATTTGTCGCCTTCGGTACATTGGACATGACCGACGACCTAAAGATTTTGCATGAAACGACGTCTGGAAACCACATTGCACGGGGGAATGTGGAAGCTGTTCATATGTAGTAAAAACTAGAGAAAACCGCCCGCTTTCGTCATTTGCTACCGAATCTATTTTATTGCAACACCTTCACATTGGCTGCTTTTCTCTCTGAAACAGTTAGATTTATCGTCTGGAAATGTATGTCGCGTATTGCAATATGCGGCAGAAACTGAAAACATGATATTAGAACACAAATAAAGCTTCTAAGAAGATATAATCGAAAGTAGCAAACAGAAATATACTCTTTGACTTATTTGTCGGCTTTGGTGCATTGGGCTTGAGCTAGGACCTTAAGATTTTGCATAATATTACGTCCGTACGCCACGTTGCACGCGAGAATCTGGAAAGTGTTCATATGTAGTAGAAACTTCAGAAATCCGCCCGCTTTCGTCATTTGCTATCGAATCGAATTAATTGCCAGATCGTCACATTGGCCGCTTTTCTCTTTGAAAATGTTACATTCATCGTCTGCAAAGTTATGTCGATTGCCGCGGTATGCGGGGACACTAAAAGCACAATAGTAGAACACAGAGGATGCTTCTAAGAAAATGTAATCGGCCAGTAACAAGCAGTCTTATTTAAGTTTTAGTTATCGGTTATTCACATAGTTGCCGGCTTTGGTACATTGGACATGACCGACGACCTAAAGATTTTGCATGAAACGACGTCTGGAAACCACGTTGCACGGGAGAATGTAAAAAGTGTTCATATGTAGTAACCACATGAAAAATCCGCCCGTTTTCTACATTTGCCATCGAATCGAATTAATGCCAGAGCGTCATATTGGCTACTTTTCTCTCTGAAAAGGTTACATTTACTGTCTGCAAAAGTAAGTCGCGTGTTACGGTATGCAGAAAAAAATGAAAACATCATATTAGAACACAGAAAAAGCTTCTAAGAAGATGTAATCGCCAATAAGAAGCAGTACTATTCAAGATTTAGCTATCGGTAATTCACTTATTTGCCGGATTTGGTTCATTAGACGTGACCGACGACCTAAAGATTTTGCATGAAACGACATCTGGAAACCACATTGCACGGGGGAATGTGGAAACTGTTCATATGTAGTAAAACCTTCAGAGATCCGCTCGCTTTCGTCATTTGCCATCGTATCGACTTGATGCCAGAACGTCACATTGGTCGCTTCTCTATCTGAAACGGTTACATTTATCGTCTGCAAAATAATGTTGCGTGTTGCGGTATCCGAAAAAAACTGCAAACATATTAGAACACAATAAAAGCTTCTAAGAAGATGTAATCGGCAGTAACAAGCTGTATTATTCAAGTTTTTGTTATCGGCTATTCACTCATTTGCCCGCTTTGGCGCATTGGACATGAGCTGGTACCTTAAGATTTTGCACGAAAGTACGTCTGTACACCACGTTGCACGGAAGAATGAGAAAGGTTTCATATGTAGTTACCACATGCGATATCCGCCCGTTTTCGACACTTGCTATCGAATCGACTTAATGCCAGATCGTCATATTGCTCGCTTTTCTCTCTGAAAACGTTATATTTATCGTCTGCAAAATTATGTCGCGTGTTGCGGTATGCGGAAAAACTGAAAACATCATATTAGAACACAGAAATAGCTTCTAAGAAGATGTAATAGCCAGTAAGAAGCAGTACTATTCAAGTTTTAGTTATCGGTTATTCCCTTATTTGCCGGCTTTGGTGCATTGGACAAGAGCTAGGACCTTACGATTTTGCATGAAAGTACGTCTGTACGCCAGAATACAGCATTTTCAGTTGTCAAAAGGCTTCTAAAACCGAACTGTTCATTTGACAGCAAATTGTGTGATATAAAATGATCAATTAACCTCACATGCACAGCCTTTTCGGTAACTTTTGGAAACACTGATGGCATAGAAGTAGGTCTAAAATTATCTACATTATCCCTTTCTCCCTTTTCATAAAGCGGCTTTACTGCTGAGTACTTTAATCGCTCAGGAAACTGACCAATTCTAAAGGAAAAATTGCAAATATGGCTAAATACAGGGCTAACATGTGTAGCACAGTGCTTTAATATTCTGCTAGGCACTCCATCATATGCATGAGAGTCCTTAGTCTTCAGTGATATAGTTATTGACTCAATCTCTCTCTTGCTTGTATCACAGAGGAGTATTTCAGACGTCAATCTCAGAAAGGTATTTGCTAAGAAATTTGTATGATTTCCTGTTGAAACTAAATTTTTATTTAGCTTGATTGTGACTACTTCTAACGTTTTGATATAATTCGCGCTATGTTATACATGAAATCATTATCCCACTAGTCAGCCAACTGTGCTGTCTATTACTGCTAGTACCCCATTCAGAATGTTCTAATGGAAAACAACTCTGAAAGAGCATGAGAAATGTGCCATGGAAAGCATTGTATTTATCATCTGTATTATTGGCACTATAAACATCTTGCCACTCTTGTTCCTTGACAAGTTTTAAAAAACACTCTATTGCTGTTGGATTGACTTTCCTACGTTCTTTGTAATTAAATATGACATTGGGTTGAGTACAAAAACCTTTTAGTGTTAAAATTTGTGCATTATGGTCTGAAAGGCCATTCACTCTTTTAATAACAGGATGCCCATCTAGTATTGAAGAACGAATAAAAATATTGTCTATGACTGTGATATTATTCGCCTGCACCCTAGTTTGAAAAAAAAAACACAGTTGGCATCAGATCATATGAATTTAGGAGATCTACCAACATCATTTTTCTTGGGACCGAGCGAGGTGGCGCAGTGGTTAAGGCACTGGACTAACATTCGGGAAGACGACGGTTCAGTCCCGCGTTCAGCCACCTTGATTCAGGTTTTCCGTGATTTCCCTAAATCACTCCCGGCAAATTCTGGGTTAGTTCCTCTCAAAGGGCATGGCCGACTTCCTTCCCCATCCTTCCATAATCCGATGAGACCAATGACATCGCTGTCTGGTCTCCTTCCCCAAACAACCCAACCCCCCTTTTTCTTGCACAATCATATACAAAATTAATATTGAAGTCCCCACATATAACTACTTTCTGGTACTTCCTACAAAGTGAGTCAAGAACCCTCTCTAGCTTAAGCAAAAGTGCTCTGAAGTTGGAGTTAGAGGCCCTATAAACACCAGCAATTAGAAGCTGAGTTTCACTAAATTCAACAAATGCTGCACAACATTCAAATATCTGTTCAGTGCAGTGTTGTGATAAGTCTATGGACTCGAATAACATACTGTTTTTTATGTACGGAGACACCTCCCCATCCCGCAAGGAACTCCTTGAGAAACAGCCAGCTAATATGTAGCCTGGTAAAGGAAGCCTATAAATTATCAATTTATTGAAGTGGTGCTCTGATATACAAATAATTTCAGCGTAAACATCTGTTAGCAGTTCACTAACTCTATCTCTAATAACTCTTATATTCTGATGAAATATGCCAATTCCTTCTCTACTTGGAAACATTACATCCTCTGGAGGAGAGCCCTTAGAGGCACGCCGGCCGCGGTGGTCTTGCGGTTCTAGGCGCTCAGTTCGGAACCGCGCGACTGCTATGGTCGCAGGTTCGAATCCTGCCTCGGGCATGGATGTGTGTGATGTCCTTAGGTTAGTTAGGTTTAATTAGTTCTACGTTCTAGGCGACTGATGACCCCAGATGTTAATTTGCATAGTGCTCAGAGCCATTAGAACCATTTTTGAACCTTAGAGGCACTTCCTTTAAGCAGGTATACCAATCAGCTGACTTCAGTATTAAAAAGGTGCAGCTCTAACACCAAATACTACAGGAATTTTTCCATGAGTGACACCACTACCGCCACCACCACCCACTACACTGTCACCTATAAGCTTAGGTAGCCTCTCCTTCGCATACCTATTGAGGTGCAGGCCATGCCTAGTGAAACCCCATCTACTGATAGACCCAACTGGCACCACTGGGATGTGATCCATGCCTTCTCCCATTAGTGCACTCCCAGTCCCCCAATTACGCGCCTAACAGCCGCATTAAGGTGTGGCCGATCATGATGCTGAAACAGTTGCACGAAAAACACATTAGTGCCACCAGTTTGAGTAGCTATCTTAACCAAGTCACCACTGACATCATACCCCCTGTCCCTATTGCGACTGCTCCCAGCACCACCCACTATCACTACCTGATCCTCCTTTGTAAAATTCTTACGTAACTCCCCTATGCTTTCAGCCACCTGAGCCAACCCTGCACTAGGCTTCACAATTCTTGTGACCTGGTACTCACTCCACAAAACTTCCTGCAAATGCTGGCCCAAACCTCTACCCGGTAACTACCTAGCAGCAGAATCTAGGCCTCCTAATTGCTGAGGACGGCTGCAAGTTTCCTCCATATACAGCTACACGAGGATCCTCTCCGCTCAACTTTGACAGTTTGTCGTATCTATTGCATGTATGCAAAGTAAAACTGTCTGACTACCTCCTTTTCCTATCTATCTTCTTGTAAACTGCCAGTTCCCATTCCCCAGCACCCTTCACCTTCCTCAACTTATCTAGTTCCTCCTTCGCGCATTGTAATTGTACCTGAAGGGCACAGATCTTACGCTCCTGCTCCTCTATTAACTTGTTTCTACTACAGATTCTACATTCCCAGGACAGGATCACCCTCAAATGACCACTGGCTTCCTCACTGCATTCCCCCCAATGAAAATACTTTGAACAAATCCCACAGCGTAATTCACTATTCACAAACCTACGACATAGCCATCACTTCTCACTCATGATAAAATTTTACAGTTACTAAAAAAAAACTATACGTCTACGTTACCAAAGTTCAGTTACAAAAGCAGCACTATTTAAGAACTAACAACTATGGTCTCGAAATTCTCTGCCTACTAAGAAAGCAGCTACTTGTATTAATACTACTACAACACAGCCGATACCAATACCAGCAAAACTTCACAAAATTGTTGGCTACAACCAAAAAATTAAAACTAAACGAAGTTGAAAACTAAAGCACGAAATTTATTGAACGACTTCAACACACTGAAAACTCTATAAAACACAGCGAGCGAACGATTACAAGAGTTTATTAAGTCATTATTTCGCCAAAAATGGCAAGCAACACCACTGCAATCTATTCACTTTAATAACTGTATTACAGAGCACAAACAAGTTCGTCAGTACTTAGCTTATAACCGCTACAGATGCAGTGCACGCCGCAAAACGTAAACACACTGATGAGGCGCGAGGCTTAGACGAACCATGAAAGCACACTCGCAAATAATAGACCACTCGAGTCAATACCACAGGAAGAAAGACTGAGATAAATGAATATCCACTAATAAGTCGCTTTTACAGCAAAAATAATAACACAAAGAAACTTTAAAGTACGTAAATGAAGTCTAAAATTTATAAAACATTAACAAGCTATTTCAGCAGCAGTGCAGCTCACGTGACGTCACACCCATGATGATCTGCCCGCCCCCCCCCCCCCCTCACCTGGGAAGGTGCCTATCTACCCCACCTACGAAATATGCCTATCTATCCCTCTCAGAAGATATCTACCGAGCTACCCCTCCATGGAAGATCTCTGTCAACCTCCACCTACCCCCCCCCCCCTCAGATGATGTCTGTGTACCTACCCACACCCTTGGAAGATGTCTGTCTACCTAAACCCCCCCCCCCTCAGAATATGTGTGACTACCAACCCCTCCCCTCGGAATATGAATGTCTACCTACCCCACCCCTCGGGAGATGTCTGTGTACCTACCCCTCTCAGAAGATATCTACCTACACCTCCCACATTGGAAGATTTCATTCTACCTCTCCCCCATCGAAAGCTGTCTGTCTCTCATCGCCCCACCACCTAATATGTAATTCTACCTACTTGCCTCCTTAGAAAATGTCAGTCTACGTAACTCCCCACAGGAGATGTCTGTCTACCTGCCCCCTCGGCAGATGTCTGCCTACCTCACCCCCTAAGGAAGATGTTTGTCCACCTACCTCACCCTGTGAAGATGTCTATCTACACCCCCAGAAAAAC
Source organism: Schistocerca gregaria (assembly GCF_023897955.1). Taxonomy (NCBI): domain Eukaryota; kingdom Metazoa; phylum Arthropoda; class Insecta; order Orthoptera; family Acrididae; genus Schistocerca; species Schistocerca gregaria. Next base: position 1,901,654 of record NW_026061860.1, on the reverse strand, counting down.
TCTCTCCCCATCTCGTAAGATGTCTATCACCCTGAAAGATGTCTCTCAACCCCCCCGCCCCCCTCGCTAAGCAGATGTCTATCTACCTGCCTACCCTCTCGGAATTTGTCTGTCTACCAATCCCATCCCAACCCCTACTCAGCCCCTCACTCGGAAGTTGTTTACCCCTGTCTCGGAAGATGTCTAGAGACCCCCGAACTTCGGAAGGTGTCTTCCAGCCCATCAGGCGATGTCTGTCTACCTACCCCCCCCCCCCCCCCTCAGAAGATGTCTGTCAGCATACCAACCGCCCTGGAATTAGTCTGTCTACCTACCAACTGCCTCGGAATATATCTACTCCCCACCTCGGAAAATGTCTTCCAAACACAGTCTCAGAAAAGCCCAGTCTACCAACTGCCAAATCTCAACCCCCGGAAGATTTCTATCCAACCCCCCCACTCGGAATATGTCTATCTACCTCCACTCTCGGTAGCTGTCTACACCCCCCCTCTTAGAGAATCTCTAACCCCGCTCTCATAGGATGTCTGTCTACCTACCCTGACCACCATTCGAAGATGTCTACTCCTTGGAGGATGTCTACTCCACCTGGAATATGTCTGTTTACCCACGTTGGATGATGCCTGTCTATCTACTCAGCCCCCTGGGAAGATGTCTGTTAAACTACCATCCCTTGGAATTTGTTTATCTATCATTACCTGCACAAAATATGTCCATCAACCTACAATCTCCCTCTGAAGATGTCTACCTACAGCTCCTGCTTGGAAGATGTCTGTCTACCTACAACCCCCTTAGAAGACGTCTGTCTACCTATCTCCACATCAGAAAATGTCTGTCTCTCATCTCCCCACCATTGGAATATGTCTGTCTACCTACACTCCCCATCGGAAATGTCTGTGTACCTAAGCTCCCTCAAACCATGTCCGATTAGCTATCCACCCCGGAAGATGTCTCTCTACCTACCCAACCATCAGAAGATGTCTGTCTACCTACCCCTCCCCCTCGGAAAATGTCTGTCTCTTATCCCCCTACCCTATATCTGTCTACTTACCTGCCCTCCCTTGGAAAGATCTCTGTATACCTAAACCCAGCCCTCAGAAGATGTATGACTACCTATCCCTCCCATTGGAAGATGTATGGTTTTCAACCATCTCTTCAGAATATTTCTGCCTACCTACCCTCTATCACAAAGGATGTCTGTCAGCCTACAATTCCTTACAGGTGTCTGTCTACATACCTACCCACACTCGGAAGAAGTTTGTCTACCTGCCACTCCTTAGGAAATGTCGGTCTACAAACCCCCTTAGATGATGTCTGTCTACCTATACACCTCTGATGACGACTGTCTACCTAACCCCCCCTGTAGTTGCCTGTCTACCAACCCCTTGGAAGATGTACGTCCTCCTACAACTCTTCAGAATATGTCTACCTACCTACCCCCCTCTCGTAAGAAATCTGTCTACATATCTCCCCCCCCCCCCCACATGATCTGTCTACCTACCCCCTTCCCCTGTCATAAGATGAATGTCTACCTAAACCCCTCAGAAGATGTATGCCTATCTACCCCCCTTCAAATGATTCGATTTTATCCCTCCTGTGGGAGATATCTGTCTCCCTACCCCTACCTCTATCTTTCTGCCTACCCCCCCTCTCGGAAGTTGTTAAACTACCACTCCACTGGGAAGATATCTACTCCCACATCAGAGAATGTCCACACCCCTCTTGGAGGATGTCTGTATACCAAAACGCATACTTTGGAAGATGTCTCCCCCCTTTGAAAGATGCCTGTCTACCATGAACACCTCTCGGAAGATGTCTGTGTACTGAACTCAGCCTCAGAATATATTTCCTCCTTACCTACCCCCCTTGGAATATGTCTGTCTACCTACCCATTTCCCATAAGAAGATGACTGTCTACCTTATTCCCCTCAGAAGGTGTATGTCTACATGCCACCCCTCGGAACATGTCTGCCTACCTAAAACCCTCGGAAGAGGTCCATCTACATCCCATCTTGGAAGATATTTATTTACACCCCTCTTGGAAGATATCTACCCCTGTCTTGGAGGATGACTACCTCCCTCTTGGATGATGTCTACCCTCTCTCTGAAGATGTCTGTCTACATACCCTCCTCTCGAAAGATATTTCTCCTCCCTCAGATGATGTAAGTCTATCAACCCTCAAATGGAAAATGTCTGTCCTCCTAATCCCCTTTGGAAGATGTCTGTATACCTACCCACCTGTCTGTCTACGTACCCCCACTCCCATGATGTCTGTCTACCTCCCCCTTAGGTATATGTCTGTATACCTACTCCCGTTCAGAAGATGTCTGTATACCAAACACCCCTCCAAAGATGACTATCTACCTACCCTGCCTCAGAAGGTGACAGTCTACCTAACCCCTCGTCGGAAGATGTCTGTCTACAAAACTTCACTGGGGAGATGTCTGCCTACCTAACCCTGTCCATGATAATTGTCTGTTTACCAACACCTCTGCTTCAGAAGATGTCTGCCTACCTACAAATGCCACAACAGAAGAGGTCTGTCTACCTACTTACACCCCTTGGAAGATGTCTCTATGTTCCACCAGTCATAAAGTTTGTCTACCAACCCATACTTCTGAATATGTCTGTCTACCTACCCCAGAAGATGATTGTCTAATTACCCCCTCATCTGAAGATGTCTGTCTACCTAGACACCACTTGGAAAATGTATGTCTATGTACACCCCTCGGAAAATGTCTGTCTCCCTACACCCCCTCAGAAGATGTGTGTCTACCTACGTGAACTTTTGTATGTTGTCTATTTATGACGCCCCATTGGAATATGTCTGTCTATGTACCCACCAACCATCGGAAGATGTATGTCCACCTACACATCCCCCTCGGAAGATGTCTGTCTACCTACACTCATCAGAAGATGTTGTCTACTTACCACCATCAGAAAATCTCTCTCTACCTATCCCCTCTTGGCAAATGTCATTCTACACCACCCCTCTGAAGAGGTCAGTTTACCTACAAACCCCCAGAAGAAGTCTGTCTAACTACCCCCTCTCGAAAAATGTCTATAGTCACCCTACCTCGGACAATGTCTCTCTGCCTATGCACCATCATGGAAAATGTCAGTCTACCCACCCACCCATCAGAAGAAGGCTGTCTACTACCATCCCCTCACAGAATATGTCTGCCTACCAACCCCCTATTGGAAGATGTCTGGCTACCTACCCCACCCCACCTCTGAAGATGTCTGTCTACCAACCCTCCACTTGGAAGATGTCTGTCCTCCTACAACCCCTCAGAAGATGTCAGTCTACGTAACCCCTCTCAGACGTTATCTGCCTAAATACCCCACCTCGGATGGTTTCTGTCTACCTACACCCACAACCCGTCATAATATGAATGTTTACCTAAACCCCTCAGAATCTGTATATTTATGTACCACACCTTGAATGATTTGTCTCTATCTTATCCCTATCTCGGAAGATGTCTGTCTCCCAACCCACCACCTCTGAGGATGTCTGTATACCTACCCCCTTCTCGAAAGTTGTCAGTCTACATTCACCACACATTAGAACATGTCTATCTATGTACCTCCTCTCGGAAGATATCTATCTATTGCTGCCATGGAAGAAAAGTATCTCCCCCCTCTCAGAAGATGTCAATCTACCACTCCTCTCAGAAGATATACACTCCCCATCTGAGAATGTCTACATCCTCTATCATAGGATGTCTGTCTACCAAACTGCATCCTTTAGACAGTGCTTCCCACCCCTTGGAAGATGTCTGTCTTCCAACACCCCCCCCCACCCCCCCCCCCCACCTTGGAAGATGTCTTTCTACTGCACCCAGGCTCAGAAGATGTCTCCATACCTAACACTCCTCGGAAGATGTCTTTCTACCTACCCACCCCCATCAGAAGATGACTGTCGACTTTATCACTCTCACAGAATGTCTATGCCCCTCTCGGAGGATACTGTCTACCAAACTGCATCCTTTAGAAGATGTTTCCCACCCCTTGAAAGATATCTGACTTCCAACACCCCCCCCCCCCCCCCCTTGGAAGATGCCTGTCTACCGAATCCAGCCTCAGAAGATATCTCCATACCTACCACCACTCGGAAGATGTCTGTCTACCCACCCACCCCCGAAGAGAAGATGACTGTCGACGTTATCCCCCCTCAGAAGATGTCTGTCTACATACTCTCCCTCAGAATATGTCTGCCTAGCTAAGACCAGTGGAAGATGTACAACTGCCTCCCATCTCGGAAGACATCTACTCCCCCTCTCGGAGGATGACTATCTCCCTCTCGGAGGATGACTACCTCCTCTCTGAAGATGTCCGTCTATGTACCCTCCCCTCAAAAGATGTCCCTCCCCCCTCAGATGCATTATGTCTACCAACCCCCACATGGAAAATGTCTGTCCTTCTAACCCCCTTGGATGATGTCTGTGTACCTACCCAACTGGAAGATGGCTGTCTACCTACCACCACTCAGGACATGTCTGTCTACCTTCCCCTAGGTATATGTCTGTATACCTACACCCCTTCGGAAAATGTCTGTCTACCTACCCCATCACCTCAGAAGATGTAATTCTACTTACCACACATCGGAAAGTGTCAGTCTACCTATGCCCCACCCTCAGAAACTATCTGTCTACGTTGCCCCTTTGGAAGATGTCAGTTTACCAACCCCACTCAAAAGATGTCTGCTTACTTACTCTCCCATCCAAAGATGTCTGTCTGCCTACCCCCTCTCGGAAGATTTTGTCTACCCCCTCTCTGAGATGTCTCTCTACACCCCCTTGGAAGATGCCTATCTAAACCCCTGGGAAGATATCCCTCCCTATAAAAATGCCTACCTAAACCCTTCCACATCGGAAGATGCCAATCTAGCCCCCTTCAGCTGATGCCTACCCACACCCACCTCATAAGATTATCTATCCATTCCTTCCCCGGAAGAGGTGTATCTACCCCCTCAGAAGATGTGTATCTGCCCCCATCCTTGGAAAATGTCTATCTACCCCCCTCAGAAGCTGTCTCTCTACCCCCCTTGGAAGATATCTACCACCCCTTCAGAAGATTATCTACCCAGCCCAGGCGGAAAATATCTGTATCTCTCCACTCGGAAGGTGACTATCAACCAACACCTCGGAAGATGTCTATCTACCCCACCCTCAGATGACATCTACACCCACTGGAAGATACCTATCCCCACCTCAGAAGATGTCTATCCCCCAGGCGGATGTCTATAACTCACCTCATGAAAGATGCCTGTCTACCAACCCCCTCCTCTCAGAATATGTCTGTCTACCTACCCCACCCCTGTTAAGATTTCCATCTAGCCCCTCCTCTCAGAGAACATTTATCCTAGACTCAGATGATTTCTACAGCCTCCCTTTATTGGGAATGTGTCTACCACCCATTCTGAATGTGTTTGTCTACCTCCAAATTCTATTAAGATGTCTGTAAGTCTGTCTACCTACAAACTCGGGACAAGTCTATCTATCCCCGCTATGGAAGAAATCTATCTAACCCCCTCTCGGAATATGTCTATCTACCCTCCTGGCCAAAGATATCTACACCCCATCTTCAAGGAGCTCTATCCCCCCCTTCATGAAAGATGCCTGTTTTTCTACCCGAACTCATCAGAAGATGTAAGTGTACATACCATCACTCCCCACAGAAGATGTCTGTCTACTTACTGACATTTCTTGGAAGATGTCTGTCTACCAACCTCCCCCCCCCCCAACCTTTGAAGATATCTGACTACTCACCTCCCCCCATGGAAGAATACTATCTCCCCCCCTCCCAGAACAGGTCAATCTACTCTCACTCTCGAAAATATCTCTCCCCCCCCCGGAAAATGTCTACCTCCCTCTCAAAGGATATCTGTTTACCTATCTGGCCCCAATCGAAAAATGTCTCCCTCCTGGGAAAATGTCAGTCTACCAAGCCTCCTCCTGGAAGACGTCTGACTAATAAACAACCCCTCAGAAGATGTCTGTCTAACTACCCCTCCTTGGAATTGCTTGTCTACCATTATCACCACAGAAGATGTCTCCCCCCCCCCTTGGAAGATGTCTGTCTACCTACCACCCTTCAGAAGATGTCTGACCATGTACCCTGCTTCGGAATATGTCTGTCTACCTACCCCTCGCGGAAGATGTGTGTCTTCCTACCTCCCCACAGAAGATGTAGGTAAACAGATATCTTTCAAGAGGGAGTAGGTAGACAGACATCTTGCAAGGAAGTGGTATGTAGACAGAAATTACCAAGGGGTGGGGAATAATTAGACAGACTTCTTCCGAGGGGGGGTAGGTATACATACATTTTCTGAGTGTTCGTAGGTAGACAATCTTCTGAGGGGGTCGGCAGAAAGGCACCTTTCGAGGGGGTTGGTAGACAGACATCTCCCATTGGTGGGTTGGTAGACAGCCATCTTCTGAGGGGCGTACTTAGACAGACATCATCTAGAGGGGTAAGTAGACCAACATCTTCCAAGGGGGGGTAGGTAGACAGACATCTTCTGAGGGGGTAGGTAGACAGACATCCTCGGAGGATGGGGGCAGGGGGTAGGTAGATAGACATCATCTGTGGATGTGTGGATAAACAGACATCTTGTGAGGGGTAGGTAGACAGACATTTACCGAGTTGTGTTGTAGGTAGACAGATATCTCCCAAAAGGGGGGGGGGGTGGTAGGTAGACAGAGACTTTCCTGGTGGGTGGTTTGAGAATCTCCTGATGGGGGTTGGTAAACAGACTTCTTCTTAAGGGGGTAGGTACACAGACATCTACTGTTGGTGCGGGACAAATAGAAATAATTCTTCTGAGGCTGGGGATGATAGACATCTTCCGAAGGAGGGCACGTAGACAGACATTTTCCAAGTTGGGCAGACTGACAGACATCTTCCGGGGAGTAGAAAGACATAGATGTTCCAAGGGTGGTAGGTAGACAGACATCTTCTGTGAAGGTGTAGGTTGGCAGACATCATCTTAGTTTGGCTATGTAGACACACATCTTCCAAGGGGAGGGAGTATATAGGAAGATACCTTCTGAGGGGAATGATAGACATCTTATGGGAGTAGGTAAACAGACATGGTTGATAGATATATATATTCGGAGGGGGTAGTTAGACAGACATCTTATGAGTGGTGGAAAATAGACCACTTCCAAGGGGGAGGTAGGCATCTTCCTAAGTGAGTGGGCAGGTTGCCTGACATCTTCCGTGGGGTAGGTAGCCAATCATCTTCCAAAGATGGGTTGTGTAGGCAGATATATTCAATGGGGGGTAGGTAGACAGACATCTTCTGAGATGGTGGTAGATAGACATTTCTGAGTTGGGGTAGAAAGGCATTGTCCAAGGTGGGTAGATAGGAATCTTCCGTGCGTGGATGGGGTAGGTAGACAGACATTTTCTGAAAGGGGTGGGTACACAGACCTCTTCCGGGGGGTGGGTAGACAGACATCATCTGAGGGGGGTTGATAGACATCTTCTGCCAGTATTAGAAAGGCATCTTTGTGGGTGGAGCGGGCAGTTAGACAGACATCTTCCAAAGGGAGGCAGGTAGAGGGACATCTAGCACACGGGAGTAGGTAGACAATCATCTTCTGAGGGGGGGATGGGTACACCGACGTTTTTGAGGGGGCGAGGTAGACAGTCATCTTTGGAGGTTGGGTACGTAGACAGACACCTTAGATAGGGGGTATAGGTAGACAGACTTCTAGTTAGGGGTTAGATAGAAATTCCTCTGAGGGGGGGGGGGGTAGATAGACAGACTTCTCCTTAGGGGGGATGGTTGGTAGTAAGACATCTTCTGAGGGGATTTAGGTAGACATATTCTGAGGCCTGATAGGTAATCTTCCTATAGCAGAAGGGCAGGTAGACATCTTCTGATTGTGGTTGGGAAAACTGCCATCTGTGGGGGTATGTTGACAGACATCTTCTGGTGGGGTGGTAGATGGACATCTTATGAGGGAGGTTAATAGACTTCATCTGGGGGGGCGGGGTTAGACTGACATCTTCTGAGGGTGGGATTGGTAGACAGACATCCTCTGATGGGTGTGTTGGTAACAGACTTCTTCTAAGGGAGGCAGTAGATAGACAGAAATCTTCTGGGGGGTGGTTATGTAGACAGACATCTTCTGAGGATGGTAGGTAGACATACGTCTTCTGTGGATGGGGGGGGGGGGGGGGTGTACGTAGATAGACATCATTTGAGGAGGTGTAGGTAGACAGAAATCTTCTGAGGGGGTAGGTAGACAGACATTTTCTGAGGGGTTTTGTAGGTAGAGAGGTATCTTCCAAGAGGGGGTAGGTAGACAGAGACCTTCCTAGGGGTTAGTTGGACAGACTTCTCCTGATGTAAAGTTGGTAAACATACTTCTTCTGAGGGGGCTGGTAATACAGACATCTTCCGAGGGGGTAGGAAGACAAAGGCCTCCAAGGGGGGGGGGGGGGGGAGATGAACAGACATCCACCAAAGGGGTTAGATGGATGGTCATCTTCTGTTTTAGTGGGAGAGGGCAGATAGGCTTCCATCTTCTGGGTGGTCAGTAGACAATCATCTTCTGAGTTGTGGTTCAGTAGACAATCATGTTCCGAGGGGGCTAGGTAGACAAACATCTTCCGAGGTGGGATGATAGACATCTTCCAAAGGGGTGGAAAGTAGACAGGCATTTTACAAAGTGGGGTGCAGGTGGACTGACATCTCTCATGCAGTAGGTGGAAAATCATATTCCGAGGTCGGGTTCGATATACAGACATATTCCGAGGGAGGTGGTAGGTAGACAGCCATCTTCCGAGTGGGGATAGGTAGACATACTTTTCCCGAGAGGGGGTTGGGTAGACAGGCATTTACCGAGGGGGGGGGGGGTAGGTAGACAGACATCTTCTGAATGGGGGTAGGTAGACAGACATCTCCCGAGGAGAGGTGGTAGACATACAACATTCGAGGGGCAGTAGGTAGACAGACATTTTCTGTTGGAGGGGTAGATTGACAGGCATCTTCTGAAGTGAGGGGTGCAGGTAGACTGAAATCTTCCGGGGGTAGGTAGACAATGATCTTCTGAGAGGGGGGGGGGGTGTTGGGTAGACAGACATCCCCCAGGTTTTGGTAGACATAAATATTCCAAGGTGGGCAGGTAGACAGACATTTTCTGAGGGAGGGCCAGGTTGACAGACATCTTCAAATGGGGGGTTGGTAGACACACAACTTATGAGTGGGGGTGTAGGTTGAGAGACATGTCCGGAGGTGGGGTAGGTAGACATACATGTTCTGAGGGGAGTGGTGGCTAGTCATACATATTCCGAGTGTGTGTTTATGTGGGCAGACATCTTCCATGAGGGGCTAGGTAGACAAACATCTTCCGAGGGGGGGGGGGGTAAGTAGACAGACATATTCCATGTGGGGTATGTAGACAGACATATTCTGACGGGGTGAGGCAGGCATATACCGCGGTTCGGTAGATAGACAGACATCTTCGAGGGGGTGCTAGGTAGACATACACCTTCCGAGGGTAGTGACAGGAAGTCATACATCTTCCAAAGCGGTTTTTTCGGTTGTCAAATGTCTTCCAAGAGGGGGGTCTGCACACATACATCCTCCAGGGATGGGAGGAGGGTTTGACAGAGATCTTCGGAGGTGGGGTAGTCAGTTACACATCTTTTGAAGTGGGTGTAGGTAGGCAGACACCTTCTAAATGGCGGTACCTGGGCAGATAGGCAGACATCTTCCGGGGGGGGGGGAGGTAGGTAGACAAACAGTTTCTGATTGTGAGAATGGTGGTGGTGGTGGTGGTGGTGGTTAGTGTTTAACGTCCCGTCGACAACGAGGTCATTAGAGACGGAGCGCAAGCTCGGGTTAGGGAAGGATTGGGAAGGAAATCGGTCATGCCCTTTCAAAGGAACCATCCCGGCATTTGCCTGAAACGATTTAGGGTAATCACGGAAAACCTAAATCAGGATGGCCGGAGATGGGATTGAACCGTCGTCCTCCCGAATGCGAGTCCAGTGTGCTAACCACTGTGCCACCTCTCTCGATGTGTGAGAATGGTAGACAGACAGAATCCTAGGGTGGGAGATCAGAGACAGTAATATTCTGAGGGTGGGGTATGTAGACAGCCATCTTCTGAGGGGGTAGATAAGAGTCTTCTGAAGATGATGGAGAGATAGTCATCTTCCAAGTGCAGGTAGATAGGAATCTTCTGAGTTGGGGTAGCTTCCGATTTAGGTGGTAGATAGGCATCTTCACAGGGGGGGATGTTAAATTGGCATCTTATGGGGTGGGGGGGGGGTCGAGTAGACAAACATCACCCGATAGGTGGTATGTATAGAGACATCTTCCATGGAGTAGTAGGTAGGCAGACATCTTCTGAAGGGTGGGGTAGGGAGACAGACATCATCAGAGCAGTAGTAGGTAGACAGACATTTTCCGAAGGGGGTGTATGTAGACAAATATTTTCTTAGATGGAGGATAGCTGGGCAGACATCTTCCAAGGGGTGGGGAGGGGGTAGGTAGACAGGCCTCTTCCAAAGGTGTGTAGGTAGACAGACATCTTCCAAGAAGGGGTATGTAGGCAAACATCTTCTGAAGGGTGGGTTAGGGAGACAGACATCATCCACATGCGGAGTAGGTAGAGAGTGATCTTCTGAGGGGGGTGGGGGATGTAGATAGAAAGACATATTTTGAGAGGGTGGTAGGTAGGCAGACATGTTCAAAACGAGGGGGGGGGGGGGTTTAGGTAGACAGGTATCTTCCGAGGGTGTGTAGGTAGACAGTCATCTTCTGAGGGGGGGAGGGGGTGGGAAAACTGACGTTTTCCGGTTGGGGGGATAAGTAGAGAGTCATCTTCTGAGAGGGAAGTGGGTAGACACACATTTTCGGAAGGCGTGAGTAGGTAGACAGACATATTACGAGGGGGGGCGGGTGTACGTAGACAGTCATCTTACGAGGGGATGGGGGGGGGTAAAAAGACAGACATGTTCCAAGGTCCTCTATCAACTGCAAGACACCAGAACCGGCCTACAGTTGAATTTTCGATACCTAAAACTTGAGTAGTACTACTTCTTACCTGCCGCTTGCATCAAATTAGAAGCCCCTATTTTGTTGTTTGTGGTGCGACCGCATACCGCAGCACATGACGTAAGTTTCCAGATGTATATGTAAACAGTTCCGTGAGCAAAGCTGCCACTGCGACGATCTGGCATTACGATTAGGCGCGTGAGTGCGTGTGAAATCGCTCTCTAAGTTTTCATACATTTATAGGTTTCAGATACATATTTTAACGGTTTTTGTGATAATATTTACTATACAAGATACTTATTAGTGGTTTCTTTATTCACCTCCGCGTTTCTTGTGTTGTGACCTGATATTTGTGAGTGTTTCGTATCGAGGAACTTAACCTCTTACCTGTGTTTACATTCCGCGCTGACCAGTTGCAGCTGTAGCGGCGCATCCAAAGCTAAGTACTAATTAGTTGTTTGTGTATAGTGGTTTATTTTGGAACTTTAGTAGTCTTCAATCGGTGTTCTTGTTGTTTACTGGTGCAATAATTTCAGAAGAAATTGTCGCGAACTGTTTTCAGTTTCGTTACTGTGCCATTAGACGTCTGATAATCTTTCTGTTTTAGCTTTTATTATATTTGCTGTTGATAAATACTGTTAATAATAGTAGTTACTTAACTTGTACAGCAAGATTATGATTATTGTAGTCAGTTTTTTAACAGATTCTTATTGTACAAACGGAACTTAAAGAAATGGGAAAGGTTTTCTTAGGTTTTTACTACATATTAACATGTTTCACATTTCCCCGTGCAACGTGGCGTTCAGACCTCGTTTGATGCAAAAGCTTAAGGTCCTCGATCATGTCCAAGGCACCAAAGCCGGCTAATAAGTCAGTAATCGATAACTAAAACTTGAATTGTACTGCTTCTTACTGGCCGGTCACATCTTCTTAACACCTTCTTCTGTCTTCTACTGTGGTGCTTTTAGTGTCTCCGCAAACCGCAGAAGGCGACATAAGTTTGCAGACGATAAATGTAACCGTCTCAGAGAGTAAAACGGCCGATGTGACGATCTGGCAATAAGTCGATTCGACAGCAAATGAAGAAAACGGTCGGATTTCTCAGGTTTTTACAACAAATGAACACTTTTAACATCCTCCCGTGCAACGTGGCAGACAGACCTCGTTTCATGAACAATCTCAAGGTCATAGAGCATGTCCAAAGAACCGAAGCAGGCTACTAAGTCAATAATCTATAAGTAAAATGTGAATTGTACTGCTTCGTACTGGCCGATTACATCTTCTGAGTCTTCTTCTGTGTTCTTCTATGGTTCTTTTAGTGTCTAAGCATAGCGAAGGACACGATATAGTTTTGCAGATGATAAATGTAACCATTGCAGAGAGAAAAGCGGCCAACGTGACTATCTGGCGTTAAGTCGATTCGATAGCAAATGACGAAAACGGGCTGATTTCTCAGTTTATTGCTAAATATAAACACGTTTCTTATTCTCCTGTGCAACGTGGCTGACAGACCTCGGTTCATGTCCTAGCTCATGTTTGAGGAACCAGAACCGGCTAATAAGTCAAAATTCGATAGCTAAAACTAGAATTGTAGTGCTTCTTACTGGCCGATTACACCAACTTAGAAGCTTCCCCTGTATTTACTATGGTGCTTTTAGTTCTTTCGCATTGCCGCAACACATGACATAGCTTTGCAGACGATAAATGTAACCGTTGCAGTGAGAAAAGCGGCCAATGTGACGATCTGGCATTAAGTCGATTCCACTTTTCACATTCTCCCATGCAACGTGGCTGACAGACCTCCCTTCATGCAAAATCTTAAGGTCCTAGCTCATGTCCAAGGCACCAAAGCCGTCTAAACAGTCAATAAACGATAACTAAAACTTGAATTGCACTGCTTCGTACTGGCTATAACATCAACTTAGATGCTTCTTCTGTGTTCTACTATGGTGCTTTTAGTGTCTCCGCATACCGCAGCACGCGACATAGCTTTACACACGATAAACGTACCCGTTTCGGAGAGAAGAGCGGCCAACATGGCGATCTGGCATTCAGTCGATTCGATAGCAAATGACGAAAACGGGCGGATTTCTCAGGTATTCACTAAATAAGAACACTTTTCACATTCCTCCGCGCAACGCGGCTGCTAGACCTCAGTTTATGGAAAATCTTAAGGTCCTAGCTCATGTCCAAGCCACCAAAGCCGTCTAAAATTCAATAATCGATAACCAAAACATGAATTAATCTGCTTCGTACTGGCTATCACATCAACTTAAAAGCTTCATCAGTGTTCTATTATGGTGCTATTGGTGTCTCCGCATACTGCAGCACGCGACGTAGCTTTGCACACTATAAATGTAACCGTTTCAGAGAGAAGAGCGTCCAATCTGACGATGTGGCATTAAGTCGATTCGATAGCAAATGACGAAAACGGGCGGGTTTCGCAGGTTTTCACTACATATGAACACTTTTCACATTCCCCCGAGCAACGCGGCTGCTAGTGCTCCCTTCATGCAAGATCTTAAGGTCCCAGCTCATGCCCAACGCACGAAAGCCGTCTATAAAGTCAATAATCGATAACTGAACCGTGAATTGTACTGATTCGTACTGGCTATCACATCAACTTAGAAGCTTCTTCTGTGTTCTATTATGGTGCTTTTAGTGTCTCGGCATTCCGCAGCGCGCGACATAGTTTAGCACACGATAAATGTAATCGTTTCACAGCGAAGAGCGGCCAATATGACGATCTGGCTTTAAGTCGATTCGATAGCAAATGACGAAAACGGGCAAATTTCTCATGTTTTCACTGCATATGAACACATTTCGCTTTCCCCCCTGCAACGCGGCTGCTAGACCTCCCTTCGTGCCAAATCTTAAGGTCCTAGCTCATGTCCAACGCACAAAAGCCGTCTAAAAAGTCAATAATCGATAACTAAAACTTGGATTGTACCTTCTAACTGGCTATCACATCAACTTAGAAGCTTCTTCCCTAATTCCAGATCATCAAAGTGTTCATATGTAGTGAAGACCAGAGAAATCCTCCCGTTTTCGTCATTTGCTATCGAATCGACTGAATCCCAGATCGTCATCTTGGGCGCTCTTCTTTCTGAAACGGTTACATTTATCGTGTGCAATGCTATGTCGCGTGCTGCGGTATGCGGAGACACTAAAGGCACCATAACAGAATACAGAAGTAGCTTCTAAGTTGATGTGATAGCCAGTTAGAATGTTTTCACTGCATATGAACACATTTCACATTCCCCCCTGCAACGCGGCTGCTAGACCTCCCTTCATGCCAAATCTTAAGGTCCTAGCTCATGTCCAACGCACAAAAGCCGTCTAAAAAGTCAATAATCGATGACTAAAACTTGAATTGTACTTTCTAACTGGCTATCACATCAACTTAGCAGCTTCTTCTGTATTCTGTTATGGTGCCTTTAGTGTCTCCGCATACCGCAGCACGCGACATAGCATTGCACACGATAAAGGTAACCGTTTCAGAAAGAAGAGCGCCCAATATGACGATCTGGGATTCAGTCGATTCGATAGCAAATGACGAAAACGGGAGGATTTCTCTGGTCTTCACTACATATGAACACTTTTCACATTCCTCCGTGCAACGCGGCTGCTAGACCTCCCTTCATGGAAAATCTTAAGGTCCTAGCTCATGTCCAAGGCAATAAAGCCGTCTAAAAATCAGTAATCGACAACTAAAACTTGATTTGTACTGCTTCGTACTGGCTATCACACGAACTTAAAAGCTTCTTCTGAGTTCTATTATGGTGCTTTTAGTGTGTCCGCATACCGCACCACGCGACACAGATTGCACACGATAAATGTAACCGTTTCAGAGAGAAGAGCGCCCAATATGACGATCTGGCATTCAGTCGATTCGATAGCAAATGACGAAAACGGGCGGATTTCTCAGGTCTTCACTAAATATGAACACTTTTCACATTCCTCCGCCCAACGCGGCTGATAGACCTCCCTTCATGAAAAATCGTAAAGTCCTAGCTCACGTCCAAGCCACCAAAGCCGTCTAAAAAGTCAGTAATCGATAACAAGAACTTGAATTTTACTGCTTCGTACTGGCTATCACATCAACTTAGAAGCTTCTTCTGTGTTCTGTTATGGTGCTTTTTGTGCCTCCGCATACCGCAGCACGCGACATAGCTTAGCACGCGATAAATGTAACCGTTGCAGAGAGAAAAGCGGCCAAAATGACGATCTGGCATTATGTCGATTCGATAGCAAATGACGAAAACGGGCAGATTTCTCAGGTTTTCACTACGTATGAACACTTTTCACATTCCCCCAAGCAACGCGGCTGCTAGAGCTCCCTTCATGCAAGATCTTAAGGTCCTAGCTCATGCCCAACACACAAAAGCCGTCTATAAGGTCAATAATCGATAACTGAAAGGTGAATTGTACTGATTCGTACTTGCTATCACATCAACTTAGAAACTTGTTCTGTGTTCTATTATGGTGCTTTTAGTGTGTCGGCATTCCGCAGCACGCGACATAGCTTTGCACACGCTAAATGTAATCGTTTCAGAGAGAATAGCGGCCGATATGACGATCTGCATTAAGTCGATTCGATAGGAAATGACGAAAACGGGCGGATTTTTCGGCTTTTTGCTACATATGAACACTTTTCAAATTGCCCCATGCAACGCGGCTGCTCGACCTCCCTTCATGCCAAATCTTAAGGTCCTAGCTCATGTCCAAGGCACAAAAGCCGTCTAAAAAGTCAATAATCGAGTACTAAAACTCGAATTGTACGTTCTAACTGGCTATCACATCAACTTGGAAGCTTCTTGTCTATTCTATTATGGTGCTTTTAGTGTCTCCGCAAATCGCACCACGCGATATATCATTGCACACGATAAATGTAAACGTTTCAGAGAGAAGAGCGCCCAATATGTCGATTTGGCATTCAGTCTATTCGATAGCAAATGACGAAAACGGGTGCATTTCCCAGTTATTCACTAAATATGAACACTTTTCACATTCCTCCGCGCAACGCGGCTGCTAGACCTCCCGTCATGGAAAACCTTAAGGTCCTAGCTCATGTCCAAGCCACCAAAGCCGTCTAAAAAGTCAATTATAGATAACCAAAACATGAATTCTACTGCTTCGTACTGGGTATCACATCAACTTAAAGGCTTGATCTGTGTTCTATTATGGTGCTTTTAGGGTCTCCGCATACCGCAGCGCGCGACGTAGCTTTGCACACGATAAATGTAGTCGTTTCAGAGAGAAGAGCGTCTAATCTGACGATCTGGCATATAGGCCATTCGATAGCAAATGACGAAAACGGGAGGGTTTCTCAGGTTTTCACTACATATGAACACTTTTCACATTCCCCCGAGCAACGCGGCTGCTAGACCTCCCTTCATGCAAATTCTTAAAGTCCTAGCTCATGTCCGACGCACCAATGCCGTCTAAAAAGTCAATAATCGATAACTAAAACTTGAATTTTACTGCTTCGTACTGGCTATCACATCAACTTAGAAGCTTATTCTGTGTTCCATTATGATGCTTTTAGTGTCTCCGCATACTGCAGCACGCGACATAGCTTTGCACACGGTAAATGTAAACGTTTCAGAGAGAAGAGCGGCCAATATGACGATGTGGCGCTAAGTCGATTCGATAGCAAATGACGGAAACGGGCGGCTTTCTCAGGTTTTCTTTACATATGAACATATTTCACATTCTCCCGTGCAACGTGGCTGCTTGACCTCCCATCATGCAAAATCTTAAAGTCTTAGCTCATATCCAACCCACCAAAGCCGTCTAAAATGTCAATAAACGATAACTAATATTTGAGTTACACTGCTTCGTACTGGCTCTTACAACAACTTAGAAGCTTCTTCTGTGGTCTATAATGGTGCTTTTGGTGTCAATATGACGATCTGGCATTAAGTCGATTCGATAGGAAGTAACGAAAACGGGCGGATTTCTCAGGTTTTCACTACATATGAACGCTTTTCACATTCTCCCGTGCAACGCGGCTGCAAGACCTCCCTTCATGCAAAATCTTAAGTTCGTAGCTCATGTCCAAGGCACCAAAGAAGGGTAAAAAGTCAATAATCGATAACTTAAACTTGAATTGTACTGCCTCTTACAGGCTATTACATCAACTTAGAAGTTTCTTCTGTATTCTACTGTGGCCCATTTAGTGTCTCCGCGTAACGCAGCACGCGATATAGCTTTGCAGACGATAAATGTAACCGTTTCAGAGAGAAGAGTGGCCAATATGACGAACTGGCATTAAGTCGATTCGATTACAAATGAGGAAAACTGCGGGATTACTCAGGTTTTCACTACATATGAACAATATTCACATTCTCCCGTGCAACATGGCTGCTAGGCCTCCCTTCATGCTAAATCTTTAGGTCCTAGCTTATGTCCAAGTCAGCAAAGCCATCTAAAAGTCAGTAATCGATAACTAAAACTTGAATTGTACTATTTCTTATTGGCTATTACATCAACTTAGAAGCTTCACTTTTGTTCTACTATGGTGCTTTTAGTGTCTCTGCATACCGCAACACGCGACATAGCTTTGCAGACGATTAATGTATGCGTTTCAGAGAGATCTGGATTTAAGCAGATTCGATAGAAAATGTCGAAAACTGGCGGATTTCTCAGGTTTTTACTACTTATGAACAATTTTCAGATTCTCCCGTATAACGCGGCTGCTGGACCTTCTTCCATGCACAATCATAAGGTCCTAGCTCATGTCCAAGACACCAAAGCTAGCTATAAAGTCAATAATCGATAACTAAAACTTTCATTGTACTGCTTCAAACTGGCTATTACTCCAACTTCGAAGCTTCTTCTGTGTTCTGTTATGGTGCTTTTAGTGTGTAGGCATTCCAAAGCACGCGACATAGCATTGCCCGCGATAAATGTAACCGTGTCAGAGAGAAGAGTGGCAAATATGACGATCTGGCATTAAGTCGATTAGTTAGCAAATGGCGAAAAGGGGCAGATTTTTCAGGTTTCAATACATATGAACAATTTTCACATTCTTCCGTATAACGCGGCTGCTAGACCTCCTTCCATGCAAAATCTTAAGGTCCTAGCTCATGTCCAAGGCACCAAAGATAGGTAAAAAGTCAATAATCGATAACTAAAACTTTCATTGTACTGCTTCTAACTGGCTATTAAATCAACTTCGAAGCTTCTTCTGTGTTCTATTATGATGCTTTTAGTGTATCCGCATACTGCAGCACGCGACATTGCTTTGCACACGATAAATGTAACCGTTTCACAGAGAAGAGCGGCCATTATGACGATCTGGCATTACGTCGATTCGACAGCAAATGACGAAAACGAGCGGATTTCTCAGGTTTTCCCTACATATGAAGACTTTTCACATTCCCCCGTGCAACGCGGGTGCAAGACCTCCCTTCATGCAAAATCTTAAGGTATTAGCTGATGTCCCATGCACCAAAGCCGTCTAAAAATTCAATAATCGATAACTAAAACTTGAATTGCACTGCTTCGTACTGGCTACTACATCAACTTAGAAGTATCATCTTTGTTCTACTATGGTGCTTTTAGTGTTTCCGCATACCACAGCACTTGACATAGCTTTGCAGCTGTTAAACATAACCGTTTCAGAGAGAAGAGCGGCCAGTGTGTCGATATGGCTTTAAGTCGATTCGATAACAAATGACGAAAACGGACGGATTTCTCAGGTTTTACTACACATGAACACTTTGCACATTCTCCTGTACAACGCGGCTGCTAGTACTCCTTTCATGCAAAATCTTGAGGTCCTAGTTCAAGTACAAGGCACTAAATGGGGGTAAAAAGTCAATAATCGGTAACTAAAACTTGAATTGTACTACTTTTCACTGGCCATTACAGCAACGTAGAAGCTTCATTTGCGTTCTACTATGGTGCTTTAATTGTTTCCGCATACCGCAGCACTTGACATAGCTTTGCAAATGATAAATGTAACCGTTTCAGAGAGACGAGCGGCCAATGTGTCGATATGGCTTTAAGTCGATTCAATAACAAATGACGAAATCGGACGGATTTCTCAGGTTTTTACTACATATGAAAAATTTCACATTCTCCCGTGCAACGCGGCTGCTGGCCCTCCTTTCACGTAAAATTTTAAGGTCCTAGCTTATGTCCAAGGCACCAAAGAATGGTAAAAAGTGAAAAATCGATAATTAAAACTTGAATTGTACTACTCATTACTGCCTATTACATCAACGTAGAAGCTTCATGTGTTTTCTACTATGTTGCTTTTAGTGTCTCCGCATACAGCAGCACGCGACATAGCTTTTCAGGCGATAAATGTAAAAGTTTCAGAGAGAAGAGCGGCCAGTGTGACGATATGGCTTTAAGTCGATTCGATAACAAATGACGAAAACGGACGGATTTCACAGGTTTTTACTACATCTGAACACTTTTCACATTCTCCCGTGCAACGCAGCTGCTATTCTTCTTTTCATGCAAAATCTTTTGGACCTAGCTCACGTCCTAGGCACCAAAGAAGGGTAAAAAGTCAATAATCGGTAACTAAAACTTGAATTGTACGACTTCTTACTGGCTATTACATCAACTTAGAAGCTTCATCTGTGTTCTACTATGGTGCTTTGAGAGTCTCCGCATACCGCAGCACTTGGCATAGCTTTGCAGATGATAAATTTAACCGTATCAGAGAGAAGAGCGGCCAATGTGACGATATGGCTTTAAGTCGATTCGATAACAAATGACGAAAACGGACGGATTTCTCAGGTTTTTACTACATATGAACACTTTTCACATTCTCCCGTGCAACTCGGCTGCTAGTCCTCCTTTCATGTAAAAGCTTAAGGTCCTACCTCATGTCCAAGGCACCAAAGAATGGTAATAAGTCAATAATCGATAACTAAAACTTGAATTTTACTTCTTCTAACTGGCTATTACATCAACTTAGAAGCTTCATCTGTGTTCTACTATGGTGCTTTTAGTGTATCCGCATACCGCAGCACTCGACATAGCTTTGCAGACGATAAATGTAATCGTTTCAGAGAGATGAGCGGCCAATGTGACGATCTGGCTTTAAGTCGATTCGATAACAAATGACGAAAGCGGACGGATTTCTCAGGTTTTTAGTACATATTAACACTTTTCACATTCTCCTGTGCAACGCGGCTGCTAGTGCTCCTCTCAAGCAAAATCTTAATGTCCTAGCTCATGTACAGGGCACCAAATGTGGGTAAAAAGTCAATAATCGGTAACTAAACTTGAATTGTACTACTTCTTACTGGCTATTACATCATCTTAGAAGCTTCATCTGTGTTCTACTATGGTGCTTTAAGTGTTTCCGCATATCGCAGCACGCGACATAGCTTTGCAGACGATATATGTAACCGTTTCAGAGAGATGAGCTTCAAATGTGACGATCTGGCTTTAAGTCGATTCGATAACAAACACGAAAACTGACGGATTTCTCTGGTTTTTTACTACATATGAACACTTTTCACATTCTCCCGTATAACGCAGCTACTGGTCCTCCTTTCATGCAATAACTGAAAGCCCTAGCTCATGTCCACGGCACCAAAGAAGGGTAAAAAGTCAATAATCGATAACTAAAATTTGAATTGTACTGCTACTTACTGGCTATTACATCATCTTAGAAGCTTCATCTGTTTTCTACTATGGTGCTTTTAGTGTATCTGCATACCGCAGCACGCGACATAGCTTTGCAGACGATAAATGTACCCGTTTCAGAGAGAAGAGCGGCCAATTTGACGATCTGGCTTTAAGTCGATTCGATAACAAATGACGATAACGGACTGATTTCTCAGGTTTTTACTACATATGAATACTTCTCACATTCTGCCGTGCAATGCGGCTGCCAGTTCTCCTTTCATGCTAATTCTTAAGGTCCTAGATCATGTCGAAGGCACCAAAGAAGGGTAAAAAGTCAATAATCGATAACTAAAACTTGAATTGTACTACTTCCTACTGGCTATTACATCAACTTAGAAGGTTCATGTGTGTTCTACTATGGTGCTTTTAGTGTCTCTGCATACCGCAGCAAGCGACGTAGATTTGCAGGCGATAAATGTAACCGTTTCAGAGAGAAGAGCGACCAATGTGACGATCTGGCTTTAAGTTGATTCGATAACAAATGACGAAAACGGACGGATTTCTCTGGTTTTTGTTACATGTTAACACTTTTCACATTCACCCATGCAACGAGGCTGCAAGTCCTACTTTCAAGCAAAATCTTAAGGTCCTAGATCATGTCGAAGGCACCAAAGAAGGGTAAATAGTCAATAATCGATAACTAAAACTTGAATTGTACTACTTCCTACTGGCTATTACATCAACTTAGAAGGTTCATGTGTGTTCTGCTATGGTGCTTTTAGTGTCTCTGCATACCGCAGCAAGCGACGTAGATTTGCAGGCGATAAATGTAACCGTGTCAGAGAGAAGAGCGACTAATGTGACGATCTGGCTTTAAGTTGATTCGATAACAAATGACGAAAACGGACGGATTTCTCTGGTTTTTGTTACATGTTAACACTTTCCAAATTCACCCATGCAACGAGACAGCAAGTCCTACTTTCAAGCAAAATCTTAAGGTCCTAGCCCACGTCCAATGAACCAAAACCTGCTAAAAAGACAATTATCGATAACTAAAACTTGAATTTTACTATTTCTTACTGGCTATTACATCAAATTTGAAGCTTCAGCTGTGTTCTACTATGGTGATTTTAGTGTCTCCGCATACCTCAGCACGCGACATAGCTTTCAGACGATAAGAACAACCGTTTCAGAGAGAAGAGCGGCCAATGTGACGATCTGGCTTTAAGTCGATTCGATAACAAATGTCGGAAATGGACGGATTTCTCTGGTTTTTACTACATATGAACACTTTTCACACTCTCCCTTCTCCCTTGCAACGCGGCTGGTAGTCCTCCTTTCATGCAAAATCTTAAGTTCCTAGCTCAAGTGCAAGGCACCAAAGTAGGATAAAAGGTAAATAATCGATAACTAAAACTTGAATTGTACTAAAACTTACTGGCTATTACATCATCATAGAAGCTTCATCTGTGTTCTACTATGGCGATTTAGTGCCTCCGCATACCGCAGCAAGCGGCGTAGCTTTGCAGGCGATAAATGTAACAGTTTCAGAGAGAAGAGCGACCAATGTGACGATCTGGCTTTAAGTCGATTCGATAACAAATGACGAAAACGGACGGATTTCTCTGGTTTTTACTACATATGAACACTTTTCACACTCACCCATGCAACGCGGCTGCTAGTCCTACTTTCATGCAAAATCTTAAGGTCCTAGCCCATGTCCAAGGCACCAAAACCTGCTAAAAAGACAATAATCAATAACTAAAACTTGAATTTTACTACTTCTTACTGGCTATTACATCAATTTTGAAGATTCAGCTGTGTTCTACTATAATGCTTTTAGTGTCTCTGCATACCGCAGCGCGCGGTATAGCTATGCAGACGATAAATGTAACAGTATCAGAGAGAAGGGCGGCGGATGTGACGATCTTACTTTAAGTCGATTCGATAACAAATGACGAAACGAACGGATTTCTCTGGTTTTTACTAGATATGAACACTTTTCACATTCACCCATGCAACGCGGCTGCTAGTCCTACTTTCATGCAAAATCTTAAGGTCCTAGCCCATGTCCAAGGCACAAAAACCTGCTAAAAAGACAATAATTGATAACTAAAATTTGCATTTTACTACTTCTTACTGGCTATTACATGAAATTTGAAGATTCAGCTGTGTTCTACTATGGTGCTTTTAGTGTCTCTGCATACCACAGCGCGCGATATAGCTATGCAGACGATAAATGTAACCGTGTCAGAGAGAAGAGTGGCCAATATGACGACCTGACATTAAGTCGAATCGATAGCAAATGACGAAAACGGACGGATTTTTCAGGTTTTTACTGCATCTGAACACTTTTACACATTCTCCCGTGCAACGCGGCTGCGACTCCTAATTTCATGCAAAATCTTAGGGTCCTAGGTCTTGTCCAAGGCACCAAAGAAGGGTAAAAAGTCAGTAATCGGTAACTAAAACTAGAATTGTACTACTTCTTACTGGCTATTACATCAACTTAGAAGCTTAATCTTTGTTCTACTATGGTGCTTTTAGTGTCTCTGCATACCACAGCACGCGACATAGCTTTGCAGACGATAAATATAACCGTTTCAGAGAGGAGAGCGGCGAATGTGACGATCTTGCTTTAAGTCGATTCTATAACAAATGACGAAAACGGACGGATTTCTCTGGTTTATACTACATATGACCACTTCTCACATTCTCCCGTGCAACGCGGCAGCTGGTCCTCCTTTCATGTAAAATCTTAAGGTCCTAGCTCATGTCCAAGGCACCAAAGAATGGTAAAAAGGCAATAATCGATAACTAAAACTTGAATTGTACAACATCTTACGGGCTATTATATCAACTTAGAAGCTTCTTCTGTGTTCTACTATGGTGCTTTTAGTGTCTCCGCATACCGCAGCACGCGACATAGCTTTTCAGACGATAAATGTAACGGTTTCAGAGAGAAGAGTGGCCAATGTGACGATCTGGCTTTAAATCGATTCGATAGCAAATGACGAAAACGGATGGATTTCACAGTTTTTTACTACATATGAACACTTTTCACATTCGCCCGTGGAACGCGGCTGCTAGTCCTCCTTTCACGCAAAATCTTAAGGTCGTAGCTCATGCCAAAGGCATGAAAGCCGGCTAAAAAGTCAATAATCGATAACTAAAACTTGAATTGTTCTACTTCTTACTGGCTATTACATAAACTTAGAAGCTTCGTTCTACTATGGAGCTTTTAGTGTCTCCGCATACCGCAGCAAGCAATATAGCTTTATAGACGATAAATGTAACCGTTTCAGAGAGAAGTGCGGCCAATGTGACGATTTGGCTTTAAGTCGATTCGATAACAAATGAAGAAAATTGACGGATTTCTAAGGTTTTTACTACATTTGAACACATTTCACATTCTCCCATGCAATGCGGCTGCTAGTCCTCCTTTCATGGAAAGTCTTAAGGTCCTACCTCATGTCCAAGGCACCAAAGGAGTGTAAAAAGTCAATAATCGATAACTAAAACTTGAATTGTATTACTTCTTACGGGCTGTTACATCAACTTGGAAGTTTCATCTGTGTTCTACTATGGTGCTTTTGGTGTCTCTGCGTACCGCAGCACGCGACATAGCTTTGCAGACGATAAATGTAACCGTTTCATAGAGAAGAACGGGTAATTGACGATCTGGCTTTACGTCGATTCGATAACAAATGACGAAAACGTACGGATTTCTCAGGTTTTTACTACATATGATCACTTTTCACATTCTCACGTGCAACGCGGTTGTTAGTAATCCTTTCATGCAAAATCTTAAGGTCCTAGCTCATGTGCAAGGCACCAAAAGAGGGTGAAAAGTCAATAACCGATAACTATAACTCTAATTGTACTACATCTTACGGGCTATTACATCAACTTGGAAGCTTCATCTGTGTTCTACTATGGTGCTTTTAGTGTCTCTGCATACCGCAGCACGCGACATAGCTTTGCAGACGATAAATGTATGCGTTTCAGAGAGAAGAGCGGCCAATGTGACGATCTGGATTTAAGCAGATTCGATAGAAAATGTCGAAAACTGGCGGATTTCTCAGGTTTTTACTACTTATGAACAATTTTCAGATTCTCCCGTATAACGCGGCTGCTGGACCTTCTTCCATGCACAATCATAAAGTCCTAGCTCATGTCCAAGACACCAAAGCTAGCTATAAAGTCAATAATCGATAACTAAAACTTTCATTGTACTGCTTCAAACTGGCTATTACTCCAACTTCGAAGCTTCTTCTGTGTTCTGTTATGGTGCTTTTAGTGTGTAGGCATTCCAAAGCACGCGACATAGCATTGCCCGCGATAAATGTAACCGTGTCAGAGAGAAGAGTGGCAAATATGACGATCTGGCATTAGGTCGATTCGTTAGCAAATGGCGAAAAGGGGCAGATTTTTCAGGTTTCAATACATATGAACACTTTTCACATTCTCCCGTATAACGCGGCTGCTAGACCTCCTTCCATGCAAAATCTTAAGGTCCTAGCTCATGTCCAAGGCACTAAATGGGGGTAAAAAGTCAATAATCGGTAACTAAAACTTGAATTGTACTACTTTTTACTGGCCATTACAGCAACGTAGAAGCTTCATTTGCGTTCTACTATGGTGCTTTAATTGTTTCCGCATACCGCAGCACTTGACATAGCTTTGCAAATGATAAATGTAACCGTTTCAGAGAGACGAGCGGCCAATGTGTCGATATGGCTTTAAGTCGATTCAATAACAAATGACGAAATCGGACGGATTTCTCAGGTTTTTACTACATATGAAAAATTTCACATTCTCCCGTGCAACGCGGCTGCTGGCCCTCCTTTCATGTAAAATCTTAAGGTCCTAGCTTATGTCCAAGGCACCAAAGAATGGTAAAAAGTGAAAAATCGATAATTAAAACTTGAATTGTACTACTTATTACTGCCTATTACATCAACGTAGAAGCTTCATGTGTTTTCTACTATGTTGCTTTTAGTGTCTCCGCATACAGCAGCACGCGACATAGCTTTTCAGGCGATAAATGTAAAAGTTTCAGAGAGAAGAGCGGCCAGTGTGACGATATGGCTTTAAGTCGATTCGATAACAAATGACGAAAACGGACGGATTTCACAGGTTTTTACTACATCTGAACACTTTTCACATTCTCCCGTGCAACGCAGCTGCTATTCTTCTTTTCATGCAAAATCTTTTGGACCTAGCTCACGTCCTAGGCACCAAAGAAGGGTAAAAAGTCAATAATCGGTAACTAAAACTTGAATTGTACGACTTCTTACTGGCTATTACATCAACTTAGAAGCTTCATCTGTGTTCTACTATGGTGCTTTGAGAGTCTCCGCATACCGCAGCACTTGGCATAGCTTTGCAGATGATAAATTTCACCGTATCAGAGAGAAGAGCGGCCAATGTGACGATATGGCTTTAAGTCGATTCGATAACAAATGACGAAAACGGACGGATTTCTCAGGTTTTTACTACATATGAACACTTTTCACATTCTCCCGTGCAACTCGGCTGCTAGTCCTCCTTTCATGTAAAACTTAAGGTCCTACCTCATGTCCAAGGCACCAAAGAATGGTAATAAGTCAATAATCGATAACTAAAACTTGAATTTTACTTCTTCTAACTGGCTATTACATCAACTTAGAAGCTTCATCTGTGTTCTACTATGGTGCTTTTAGTGTATCCGCATACCGCAGCACTCGACATAGCTTTGCAGACGATAAATGTAATCGTTTCAGAGAGATGAGCGGCCAATGTGACGATCTGGCTTTAAGTCGATTCGATAACAAATGACGAAAGCGGACGGATTTCTCAGGTCTTTAGTACATATTAACACTTTTCACATTCTCCTGTGCAACGCGGCTGCTAGTGCTCCTCTCAAGCAAAATCTTAATGTCCTAGCTCATGTACAAGGCACCAAATGTGGGTAAAAAGTCAATAATCGGTAACTAAACTTGAATTGTACTACTTCTTACTGGCTATTACATCATCTTAGAAGCTTCATCTGTGTTCTACTATGGTGCTTTAAGTGTTTCCGCATATCGCAGCACGCGACATAGCTTTGCAGACGATATATGTAACCGTTTCAGAGAGATGAGTTTCAAATGTGAATATCTGGCTTTAAGTCGATTCGATAACAAAGACGAAAACTGACGGATTTCTCTGGTTTTTTACTACATATGAACACTTTTCACATTCTCCCGTATAACGCAGCTACTGGTCCTCCTTTCATGCAATAACTGAAAGCCCTAGCTCATGTCCACGGCACCAAAGAAGGGTAAAAAGTCAATAATCGATAACTAAAATTTGAATTGTACTGCTACTTACTGGCTATTACATCATCTTAGAAGCTTCATCTGTTTTCTACTATGGTGCTTTTAGTGTCTCTGCATACCGCAGCAAGCGACGTAGATTTGCAGGCGATAAATGTAACCGTTTCAGAGAGAAGAGCGACCAATGTGACGATCTGGCTTTAAGTTGATTCGATAACAAATGACGAAAACGGACGGATTTCTCTGGTTTTTGTTACATGTTAACACTTTTCACATTCACCCATGCAACGAGGCTGCAAGTCCTACTTTCAAGCAAAATCTTAAGGTCCTAGATCATGTCGAAGGCACCAAAGAAGGGTAAATAGTCAATAATCGATAACTAAAACTTGAATTGTACTACTTCCTACTGGCTATTACATCAACTTAGAAGGTTCATGTGTGTTCTGCTATGGTGCTTTTAGTGTCTCTGCATACCGCAGCAAGCGACGTAGATTTGCAGGCGATAAATGTAACCGTTTCAGAGAGAAGAGCGACCAATGTGACGATCTGGCTTTAAGTCGATTCGATAACAAATGACGAAAACGGACGGATTTCTCTGGTTTTTACTACATATGAACACTTTTCACACTCACCCATGCAACGCAGCTGCTAGTCCTACTTTCATGCAAAATCTTAAGGTCCTAGCCCATGTCCAAGGCACCAAAACCTGCTAAAAAGACAATAATCAATAACTAAAACTTGAATTTTACTACTTCTTACTGGCTATTACATCAATTTTGAAGATTCAGCTGTGTTCTACTATAATGCTTTTAGTGTCTCTGCATACCGCAGCGCGCGGTATAGCTATGCAGACGATAAATGTAACAGTATCAGAGAGAAGGGCGGCGGATGTGACGATCTTACTTTAAGTCGATTCGATAACAAATGACGAAACGGACGGATTTCTCTGGTTTTTACTAGATATGAACACTTTTCACATTCACCCATGCAACGCGGCTGCTAGTCCTACTTTCATGCAAAATCTTAAGGTCCTAGCCCATGTCCAAGGCACAAAAACCTGCTAAAAAGACAATAATCGATAACTAAAATTTGCATTTTACTACTTCTTACTGGCTATTACATGAAATTTGAAGATTCAGCTGTGTTCTACTATGGTGCTTTTAGTGTCTCTGCATACCACAGCGCGCGACATAGCTATGCAGACGATAAATGTAACCGTGTCAGAGAGAAGAGTGGCCAATATGACGACCTGACATTAAGTCGAATCGATAGCAAATGACGAAAACGGACGGATTTCTCAGGTTTTTACTGCATCTGAACACTTTTACACATTCTCCCGTGCAACGCGGCTGCGACTCCTAATTTCATGCAAAATCTTAGGGTCCTAGGTCTTGTCCAAGGCACCAAAGAAGGGTAAAAAGTCAGTAATCGGTAACTAAAACTAGAATTGTACTACTTCTTACTGGCTATTACATCAACTTAGAAGCTTAATCTTTGTTCTACTATGGTGCTTTTAGTGTCTCTGCATACCACAGCACGCGACATAGCTTTGCAGACGATAAATGTAACCGTTTCAGAGAGGAGAGCGGCGAATGTGACGATCTTGCTTTAAGTCGATTCTATAACAAATGACGAAAACGGACGGATTTCTCTGGTTTATATTACATATGACCACTTTTCACATTCTCCCGTGCAACGCGGCAGCTGGTCCTCCTTTCATGTAAAATCTTAAGGTCCTAGCTCATGTCCAAGGCACCAAAGAATGGTAAAAAGTCAATAATCGATAACTAAAACTTGAATTGTTCTACTTCTTACTGGCTATTACATAAACTTAGCAGCTTCGTTCTACTATGGAGCTTTTAGTGTCTCCGCATACCGCAGCAAGCAATATAGCTTTATAGACGATAAATGTAACCGTTTCAGAGAGAAGTGCGGCCAATGTGACGATTTGGCTTTAAGTCGATTCGATAACAAATGAAGAAAATTGACGGATTTCTAAGGTTTTTACTACATTTGAACACTTTTCACATTCTCCCATGCAACGCGGCTGCTAGTCCTCCTTTCATGGAAAGTCTTAAGGTCCTACCTCATGTCCAAGGCACCAAAGGAGTGTAAAAAGTCAATAATCGATAACTAAAACTTGAATTGTATTACTTCTTACGGGCTGTTACATCAACTTGGAAGTTTCATCTGTGTTCTACTATGGTGCTTTTAGTGTCTCTGCGTACCGCAGCACGCGACATAGCTTTGCAGACGATAAATGTAACCGTTTCATAGAGAAGAACGGGTAATTGACGATCTGGCTTTACGTCGATTCGATAACAAATGACGAAAATGTACGGATTTCTCAGGTTTTTACTACATATGATCACTTTTCACATTCTCACGTGCAACGCGGTTGTTAGTAATCCTTTCATGCAAAATCTTAAGGTCCTAGCTCATGTGCAAGGCACCAAAAAAGGGTGAAAAGTCAATAACCGATAACTATAACTCTAATTGTACTACATCTTACGGGCTATTACATCAACTTGGAAGCTTCATCTGTGTTCTACTATGGTGCTTTTAGTGTCTCTGCATACCGCAGCACGCGACATAGCTTTGCAGACGATAAATGTAATCGTTTCATAGAGATGAGCGGCCAATGTGACGATCTGGCTTTAAGTCGATTCGATAACAAATGACGAAAACAGACGTATTTCTAAGGTTTTTTCTACATATGAACACTTTTCACATTCTCCCATGCAACGCGGCTGCTAGTCCCGCATTCATGCAAAATCTTAAAGTCCTAGCTCGTGTTCAAGGCACAAAAGCCGGCTAAATAGTCAATAATCCATAACTAAAACTTGAATTGTACTACTTCTTACTGCCTATTACATCAACTTAGAAGCTTCATCTGCGTTCTACTATGGCGCTTTTAGTTTCACTGCATACTGCAGCACGCGACATAGCTTTGCAGACGATAAATGTGATCGTTTCAGAGTGAATAGCGGCCAATATGACTATCTGGCTTTAAGTCGATTCGATAACAAACGACGAAAACGGACGGATTTCTCAGGTTTATACTACATATGAACACTTTTCACATTCTCCCGTGCAACGCGGCTGCTAGTCCTACTTTCATGCAAAATGTTAAGGTACTAGCTCATGTGCAAGACACCAAAGAAGGGTGAAAAGTCAATAATGGATAACTAAAACTTGAATTGTAAAACTTAATACTGACTATTACATCAACTTAGAAGCTTCATCTGTGTTCTACTATGGAGCTTTTAGTGTCTCCGCATTCCGCAGCACGCGACATAGCTTTGCAGATGATAAATGTAACCGTTTCACAGAGAAGAGCGGCCAATGTGACGATCTGGCTTTAAGTCGATTCGATAACAAATGACGAAAACGGGCGGATTTCTCAGGTTTTTACTACATATGAACACTTTTCACATTCTCCAGTACAACGCGGCTGCTAGTCCTCAATTCATACAAAATCTTAAGGTAATAGCTCTTGTCCAAGGCACCAAAGCCGGCTACAAAGTCAATAATCGATAACTAAAACTTAAATTGTACTACTTCTTACTCGCTATTACATCAACTTAGAAGCTTCATCTGTGTTCTACTATGGTGCTTTTAGTGTCTCCGCATACCGCAGAACGCGACATAGCTTTGCAGATGATAAATGCAACCGTTTCACAGAGAAGAGCGGCCAATGTGACGATCTGGCTTTAAGTCGATTCGATAACAAATGACGAAAACGGACGGATTTCTCAGGTTTTTACTACATATGAACACTTTCACATTCTCCCATGCAACGCGGCTTCTAGTCCTTCTTTCATGCAAAATCTTAAGGTCCTATCTCATGTCCAAGGCACCGAAGAAGGGTTAAAAGTCAATAATCGATAACTAAAACTTGAATTGTACTACTTCTTACTCGCTATTACATCAACTTAGAAGCTTCATCTGTGTTCTACTATGGAGCTTTTAGTGTCTCCGCGTACCGCAGCACGTGACATAGCTTTGCCGATGACAAATGTAACCGTTTCAGAGAGAAGAGCGACCAATGTGACGATCTGGCACTAAGTCGATTCGACAACTAATGACGAAAACAGACGGATTTCTAAGGTTTTTTCTACATATGAACATTTTTCACATTCTCCCATGCAACGCGGCTGATTGTCCTTCTTTCATGCAAAATCTTAAGGTCCTAGCTCATAACCAAGGCACCAAGGAAAGGTAAAAAGTTAATAATCGATAACTAAAACTTGAATTGTACTTCATCTTACTGGCTACTACATCAACTTAGAAGCTTCATCTGTGTTCTACTATGGTGCTTTTAGTGTCTCCGCATACCGTAGCACGCGACATAGCTTTATAGACGATACATGTAACCGTTTCAGAGAGTAGGGCGGCCAACGTGACGATCTGGCTTTAAGTCGATTCGATAAAAAATTACGAAATCGAACGGATTTCTAAGGTTTTTACTACATATGAACACTTTACACATTCTTCCATGCAACTCTGCTGCTAGTCCTCCTATCATTCTAAATCTTAAGGTCCTAGCTCATGTGCAAGGCACCAAAGCCGGCTAAAAAGTCAATAATCCATAACTAAAACTTGAATTTTATTACTTCTTACTGGCAATTACGTCAACTTAGAAGCTTCATCTATGTTCTACAATAGTGCTTTTAGTGTCTCCGCATACCGCAGCAGGCGACATAGCTTTGCAGACGATAATGTGACCCTATCAGAGAGAATAGCGGCCAATGTGACGATGTGGCTTTAATCGATTCGATAACAAATGACGAAAACGGACGGATTTCTCAGGTTTTTACTCTATATGAACACATTCCACATTCTCCCGTGCACCACGGCTGCTAGTCCTCCTTTCATGCAAAGTCTTAAGGTCCTAGCTCATGACCAAGGCACCAAGCAAAGGAAAAAAGTCAATAATCGATAACTAAAACTTGAATTGTACTCCTTCTTACTGGCTATTACATCAACTTAGAAGTTTCATCTGTGTTCTAGTATGGTGCTTTTAAGTGTCTCTGCGTACCGCAGCACGCGACACAGCTTTGCAGACGATAAATGTATCCGTTTCATAGAGACGAACGGGTAATTGACGATCTGGCTTTAAGTCGATTTGATAACAAATGACGAAAACGTACGGACTTCTCAGGTTTTTACTACATATGATCACTTTTCACATTCTCACGTGCAACGCGGCTGCTAGTCCTCCTTTCATACAAAATCTACATGTCCTAGCTCATGTGCAAGGCACCAAAAATGGGTGAAAAGTCAATAATCGATAACTAAAACTTGAATTGTACTACATCTTATGGGTTATTACATCAAATTGGAAGCTTCATCTCTGTTCTACTATGGTGCTTTTAGTGTCTCTGCATACCGCAGCACGCGACATAGCTTTGCAGACGATAAATGTAACCGTTTCATATAGAAGAGCGGCCAATGTGACGATCTGGCTTTAAGTCGATTCGATAACAAATGACGAAAACGTACGGATTTCTCAGGTTTATAGTACATATGAACACTTTTCACATTTTCCGTGCTACGCGGCTGCTAGTCCACCTTTCATGCAAAATGTTAAGGTCCTAGCTCATGTGCAAGGCACTAAAGCGGCTAAAAAGTCAATAATCGATAACTAAAACTTGAATTGTACTACTTATTACTGGCTACTACATCAACTTAGAAGCTTCACCTGTGTTCTACTATGGAGCTTTTAGTGTCTCCGCATACCGCATCACGCGACATAGCTTTGCAGACGATAAATGTAATCGTTTCAGAGAGAAGAGCGGCCAATATGACGATCTGGCTTTAAAAGGATTCGATAACAAATGACGAAAACTGACGGATTTTTCTGGTTTTTACTACATATGAACACTTTGCACATTCTCCCGTGCAATGCGGCTCTAGTCCTCCTTTCATGCAAAATCTTAAGGTAATACCTCATGTCCAAGGCACCAAAGAAGGGTAAAAATTCAATAATCGATAAGTAAAACTTGAATTGTACTACTTCTTACTGCCTATTACATCAACTTAGAAGCTTCATCTGTGTTCTACTATGGCGCTTTAACTGTCACTGCATACCGTAGCACGCGACATAGCTTTGCCGATGATAAATGTGACCGTTTCAGAGAGAAGAGCGGCCAATGTGACGATCTGGCACCAAGTCGATTCGATAACAAATGATGAAAACGAGACGGATTTCTCAGGTTTTTACTACATATGAACACTTTTCATATTCTCCCGTGCAACGCGGCTGCTAGTCCTACTTTCATGCAAAATGTTAAAGTCCTAGCTCATGTGGAAGACAGCAAAGAAGGGTGAAAGGTCAATAATCGATAACTAAAACTTGAATTGTACAACATAATACTGACTATTACATCAACTTAGAAGCTTCATCTGTGTCCTACTATGGAGCTTTTAGTGTCTCCGCATACCGCATCACGCGAAATAGCTTTGCAGACGATAAATGTAACCGCTTGAGAGAGAAGAGCGGCCAATGTGAAGATCGGGCTATAAGTCGATTCGATAACAAATCACGAAAACGGACGGATTTCTCTGGTTTTTACTACATATGAACACTCTTCACATTCTCCCGTGCAATGCGGCTGCTATTCCTCCTTTCATGGAAAATCTTAAGGTCCTAGCTCATGTCCAAAGCACAAAAGCCGGCTAAATAGTCAACAATCCATAACTAAAACTTGAATTGTAGTACTTCTTACTGGCTATTACATCAACTTAGAAGCTTCATCTGTGTTCTACAATGGTGCTTTTAAGTGTCTCTGCATACCGCAGCACGCGACATAGCTTTGCAGACGATAAATGTAACCGTTTCATAGAGAAGAGCGGCCAATGTGACGATCTGGCTTTACGTCGATTCGATAACAAATGACGAAAACGTACGGATTCCTCAGGTTTATAGTACATATGAACACTTTTCACATTTTCCGTGCTACGCGGCTGCTAGTCCACCTTTCATGCAAAATGTTAAGGTCCTAGCTCATGTGCAAGACACTAAAGCGGCTAAAAAGTCAATAATCGATAACTAAAACTTGAATTGTACTACTTCTTACTGGCTACTACATCAACTTAGAAGCTTCACCTGTGTTCTACTATGGAGCTTTTAGTGTCTCCGCATACCGCATCATGCGAAATAGCTTTGCAGACGATAAATGTAACCGCTTGAGAGAGAAGAGCGGCCAATGTGACGATCAGGCTTTAAATCGATTCGATACCAAATCACGAAAACGGACGGATTTCTCTGGTTTTTACTACATATGAACACTTTTCACATTCTCCCGTGCAACGCGGCTGCTAGTCCTCCTTTCATGGAAAATCTTAAGGTCCTAGCTCATGTCCAAGGCACAAAAGCCGGCTAAATAGTCAACAATCCATAACTAAAACTTGAATTGTAGTACTTCTTACTGGCTATTACATCAACTTAGAAGCTTCATCTGTGTTCTACAATGGTGCTTTTAGTGTCACCGCATAGCGCAGCACGCGACATAGCTTTGCCGATGATAAATGTAACCGTTTCAGAGAAAAGAGCGGCCAATGTGACGATCTGGCACTAAGTCGATTCGATAACAAATGACGAAAACGGACGGATTTCTCAGGTTTTTACTACATAAGAACACTTTTCACATTTCCCCATGCAACGCGGCTGCTGGTCCTCCTTTCATGCAAAATCTTAAGGTCCTACCTCATGTCCAAGGCACCAAAGAAGGGTAAAAAGTCAAAAATCGATAACTAAAACTTGAATTGTACTACTTCTTACTGGCTATTACATCAACTTAGAAGCCTCATCTGTGATCTACTATGGTGCTTTTAGTGTCACCGCATACCGTAGCACGCGACATAGCTTTGCCGATGATAAATGTGACCGTTTCAGAGAGAAGAGCGGGCAATGTGACGATGTGGCTTTAAAACGATTCGATAACAAATCAAGAAAACTGACGGATTTCTCAGGTTTTTACTACATATGAACACTTTCCACATTCTCCCGTGCAACGCGGCTGCTAATCCTCCTTTCACGCAAAATCTTAAGGTCGTAGCTCATGCCCAAGGCATGAAAGCCGGCTAAAAAGTCAATAATCGATAACTAAAACTTGAATTGTACAGCTTCTTACTCGCTATTACATCAACGTAGAAGCTTCATCTGTGTTCTACTATGGTGCTTTTAGTGTCTCCGCATACCGCAGCACGCGACATAGCTTTGCAGACGATAAATGTAACCGATTCAGAGAGAAGAGCGATCAATATGATGATCTGGCATTAGGTGGATTCGATGACAAATAACGAAAACGGACGGATTTCTCTGGTTTTTACTACATATGAAGACTTTTCACATTCTCCCGTGCAACGCGGCTGCTAATCCTCCTTTCATTCAAAATCTTAATGTCCTACCTAATGTCCAGGGTACCAAAGAAGTTTAAAAAGTCAATAATCGATAACTAAAACTTGAATTGTACTACTTCTTACTGGCTATTACATCAACTTAGAAGCTTCATCTGTGTTCTACTATGGTGCTTTTAGTGTCTCCGCATACCGCAGCACGCGACACAGCTTTGCAGACGATAAGTATAACCGTTTCCGAGAGAAGAGCGGCCAATGTGACGATTTGGCTTCAAGTCGATTCGATAACAAATGACGAAAACGGGCGGATTTATCAGGTTTTTACTACTTATGAACACTTTTCACATTCTCCCGTGCAACTCGGCTGCTAGTCCTCCTTTCAAACAGAATCTTAAGGTCCTAGCTCATGTCCAAGGCACCAAAGCCAGCTAAAAAGTCAATAATCGAAACCTAAAACTTGAATTGTACTACTTCTTACTGGCTATTACATCAACTTAGAAGCTTCATCTGTGTTCTACTATGGTGCTTCTATTGTCTCCGCATACCGCAGCACGCGACATAGCTTTGCAGAAGATAAATGTAACCGTTTCAGACAGAAGAGCGGCCAATGTGACAATCTGGCTTTAAGTCGATTCGATAACAAATGGCTAAAACGGGCGGATTTCTCAGGTTTTTACTACATATGAACACTTTTCACATTCTCCCGTGCAAGAGAGTGCTAGTCCTCCTTTCATGCAAAAATTAAGTTCCTAGCTCATTTCCAAGGCACCAAAGAAGGGTAAAAAGTCAATAATCCATAACTAAAACATGAATTGTACTACTTCTTACTGGCTATTACATCAACTTAGAAGCTTCATCTGTGTTCTACTAAGGTGATTTCAGTGTTTCCGCATACCGCAGCACGCGACATAGCTTTGCAGACGATAAGTACAACCGTTTCAGTGAGAAGAGCGGCCAATGTGACAATCTGGCTTTAAGTCGATTCGATAACAAATGGCTAAAACGGGCGGATTTCTCAGGTTTTTACTACATATGAACTCTTTTCACATTCTCCCGTGCAAGAGGCTGCTAGTCCTCCTTTCATGCAAAAATTAAGTTCCTAGCTCATTTCCAAGGCACCAAAGAAGGGTAAAAAGTCAATAATCGATACCTAAAACTTGTATTGTACTACTTCTTACTGGCTATTACATCAACTTAGAAGCTTCATCTGTGTTCTACTATTGTACTTTTAGTGTCTCCGCATACCGCAGCAGGCGAAATAGCTTTGGAGACGATAAGTACAACCGTTTCAGAGAGAAGAGCGGCCAATGTGACGATTCGGCTTGAAGTCGATTCGATAACAAATGGCTAAAACGGGCGGATTTCTCAGGTTTTTACTACATATGAACTCTCTTCACATTCTCCCGTGCAAGAGGCTGCTAGTCCTCCTTTCATGCAAAAATTAAGTTCCTAGCTCATTTCCAAGGCACCAAAGAAGGGTAAAAAGTCAATAATCGATACCTAAAACTTGTATTGTACTACTTCTTACTGGCTATTACATCAACTTAGAAGCTTCATCTGTGTTCTACTATTGTACTTTTAGTGTCTCCGCATACCGCAGCAGGCGAAATAGCTTTGGAGACGATAAGTACAACCGTTTCAGAGAGAAGAGCGGCCAATGTGACGATTCGGCTTGAAGTCGATTCGATAACAAATGACGAAAACGGACGGATTTCTCAGGCTTTTACTACATATAAACACTTTTCACATTCTCCAGTGAAACTCGGCTGCTAGTCCTCCTTTCATGCAGAATCTTAAGGTCCTAGCTCATGTCGAAGGCACCAAAGCCAGCTAAAAAGTCAATAATCGATACCTAAAACTTGAATTGTATTACTTCTTACTGGCTATTACATCAACTTAGAAGCTTCATCAGTGTTCTACTATGGTGCTTTTAGTGTCTCCGCATCCCGACGCACGTGACATAGCTTTGCAGACGATAAGTACAACCGTTTCAGAGAGAAGAGCGGCCAATGTGACGATCTGGCTTTAAGTCGATTCGATAACAAATGACGAACACGGATGGATTTCTCAGGTTTTTACTACATATGAACACTTTTCACATTCTCCCGTGCAACGCGGCTGCTAGTCTTCCTTTCATCCAAAAATTAAGTTCCTAGCTCATGTCCAAGGCACCAAACAAGGGTAAAAAGTCAATAATCGATACTTAAATCGTGAATTGTACTACTTCTCACTTGCTATTTCATCAACTTAGAAGCTTCATCTGTGTTCTACTATGGTGCTTTTAGTGTCTCCGCATACCGCAGCACGCGACATAGCTTTGCAGACGATAAATGTAACCGATTCAGAGAGAAGAGCGATCAATATGATGATCTGGCATTAGGTGGATTCGATGACAAATAACGAAAACGGACGGATTTCTCTGGTTTTTACTACATATGAAGACTTTTCACATTCTCCCGTGCAACGCGGCTGCTAATCCTCCTTTCATTCAAAATCTTAATGTCCTACCTAATGTCCAGGGTACCAAAGAAGTTTAAAAAGTCAATAATCGATAACTAAAACTTGGATTGTACTACTTCTTACTGGCTATTACATCAATTTAGAAGCTTCATCTGTGATCTACGATGGTGCTTTAGTGCCTCGCATACCGCAGCACGCGACATAGCTTTGCAGACGATAAATGTAACCGTTTCAGACTGAAGTGCGGCGAATGTAACAATCTGGCTTTAAGTCGATTCGATAACAAATGACGAAAACGGGCGGATTTATTAGGTTTATACTACATTTGAACACTTTTCACAGTCTCCCGTGCAACGCGGCTGCGAGTCCTCCTTTCATGCAAAATCTTAAGTTCCTAGCTCATGTTCAAGGAACCAAAGAAGGGTAAAAAGTCAATAATCCATAACTAAAACACGAATTTTACTACTTCTCACTGGTTATTACATCAACTTAGAAGCTTCATCTGTGTTCTACTATGGTGCTTTTAGTGTCTCCGCATACCGCAGCACGCGACATAGCTTTGCAGGCGATAAGTACAACCGTTTCAGTGAGATGAGCGGCCAATGTGTCGATCTGGCTTTAAGTCGATTCGATAACAAATGACGAACACGGACGGATTTCTCAGGTGTTTACTACATATGAACACTTTTCACATTCTCCCGAGCAACTCGGCTGCTAGTCCTCCTTTCATGCAAAACATTAAGGTCCTAGCTCATGTCCAAGGCATCAAAGACAGCTAAAAAGTCAATAATCGATAACTAAAACTTGAATTGTACTACTTCTCACTGGCTATTACATCAAATTAGAAGTTTCATCTGTGTTCTACTATGGTGCTTTTAGTGTCTCCGCATACCGCAGCACGCGACATAGCTTTGCAGACGGTAAGTACAACCGTTTCAGAGAGAAGAGCGGACAATGTGACGATCTGGCTTTAAGTCGATTCGATAACAAATGACGAAAACTGACGGATTTCTAAGGTTTTTACTACATATGAACACTTTTCACAATCTCCCGTGCAACGCTGAGGCTAGTCCTCATTAAACGCAGAATCTTAAGAACCAAGCTCATGTCCAAGACACCAAAGCCAGCTAAAAGATCAATAACAGATATCTAAAAATTGAATTGTACTACTTCTTACTGGCTATTACATCAATTTAGAAGCTTCTTCTGTGTTCTACTATGGTACTTCTA
Organism: Schistocerca gregaria; assembly: GCF_023897955.1. Classification (NCBI taxonomy): domain Eukaryota; kingdom Metazoa; phylum Arthropoda; class Insecta; order Orthoptera; family Acrididae; genus Schistocerca; species Schistocerca gregaria. The sequence goes on along the minus strand of NW_026061860.1, from coordinate 1,862,683 downwards.
GTGTCTCCGCATACCGCAGCACGCGACATAGCTTTGCAGACGATAAGTACAACCGTTTCAGTGAGAAGAGCGGCCAATGTGACGATCTGGCTTTAAGTCGATTCGATAACAAATGACGAAAAAGGACGGATTTCTCAGGTTTTTACTGCATATGAACACTTTTCATATTCTCCCGTGCAACGCGGCTGCTAATCCTCCTTTCATGCAAAATCTTAATGTCCTACCTCATGTCCTGGGCACCAAAGAAGGTTAAAAAGTCAATAATCCATAACTAAAACTTGAATTGTACTACTTCTTACAGGCTATTACATCAATTTAGAAGCTTCATCTGTGTTCTACTATGGTGCTTTTAGTGCCTCGCATACCGCAGCACGCGACATAGCTTTGCAGACGATAAGTAAAACCGTTTCAGAGAGAAGAGCGGCCAATGTGACGATCTGGCTTTAAGTCGATTCGATAACAAATGACGATAACGGGCGGATTTCTCAGGTTTTTACTACATATGAACACTTTTCACAATCTCCCGTGCAACTCGGCTGCTAGTCCTCATTAAACGCAGAATCTTAAGAACCAAGCTCATGTCCAAGGCACCAAAGCCAGCTAAAAGATCAATAACAGATATCTAAAAATTGAATTGTACTACTTCTTACTGGCTATTACATCAATTTAGAAGCTTCATCTGTGTTCTACTATGGTGCTTCTAGTGTCTCCGCATACCGCAGCACGCGACATAGCTTTGCAGACGATAAGTACAACCGTTCAGAGATATGAGCGGCCAATGTGACGATCTGGCTTTAAGTCGATTCGATAACAAATGACGAAAAAGGTCGGATTTCTCAGGTTTTTACTACTTATGAACACTTTTCATATTCTCCTGTGCAACTCGGCTGCTAGTCCTCCTTTCATGCACAATCTTAAGGTCCTAGCTCATGTCCAAGGCACCAAAGCCAGCTTAAATGTCAATAATCGATACCTAAAACTTGAATTGTACTACTTCTTACTGGCTATTACATCAACTTAGAAGCTTCATCTGTGTTGTACTATGGTGCTTTTAGTGTCTGCGCATACCGCAGCACGCGACATAGCTTTGCAGACGATATGTAAAACCGTTTCAGAGAGAAGAGCGGCCAATGTGACGACCTGGCTTTAAGTCGATTCGATAACAAATGAAGAAAACGGCCGGATTTCTCATTTTTTTACTACATATGAACACTTTCCACATTCTCCCGTGCAACTCGGCTGCTGGTCCTCGTTTCATGCAAAATGTTAACGTCCTAGCTCATGTCCAAGGCACCAAAGCCAGCTAAAAAGTCAATAATCGATACCTAAAACGTGAATGTAGTACTTCTCACTTGCTATTACATCAACTTAGAAGCTTCATCTGTGTACTACTATGGTGCATTTTGTGTCTCCTAATGCCACAGTACGCGACATAGCTTTGCAGACGATAAATGTAACAGTTTAAGAGCAAAGAGCGGCCAATGTGACGATCTGGCTTTAAGTCGGTTCAATAACAAATGCCGAAAACGGACGCATTTTACAGGTTTTTACTACATATGAACACTTTTCACATTCTCCCGTGCAACTCGGCTGCTAGTCCTCCTTTCATGCAGAATCTTAAGGTCCTAGCTCATGTCCAAGGCACCAAAGCCAACTAAAAAGTCAATAATCGGTACCTAAAACTTGAATTATACTACTTCTTACTGGCTATTACATCAACTTAGAAGCTTCATCTGTGTTCTACTATGGTGCTTTTAGTGTCTCCGAATACCGCAGCATGCGACATAGCCTTGCAGACGATAAGATCAACCGTTTTAGAGAGAAGAGCGGCATATGTGACGATCTGGCTTTAAGTCGATTCAATAACAAATGACGAACACGGACGAATTTCTCAGGTTTTTACTACTTATGAACACTTTTCACACACTCCCGTGCAACGCGGCAGCTAGTCCTTCTTTCATGCAGAATCGTAAGTTCCTAGATCATGTCCAAGGCACCAAAGCCAACTAAAAAGTCAATAATCGATACCTAAAACTTGAATTGTACTACTTCTTACTGGCTATTACATCAACGTAGAAGCTTCATCTGTGTTTTACTATGGTGCTTTTAGTGTCTCCGAATACCGCAGCATGCGACATAGCTTTGCAGACGATAAGATCAACCGTTTTAGAGAGAAGAGCGCCCAATGTGACGATCTGGCTTTAAGTCGATTCGATAACAAATGACGAAAACGGACGGATTTCTCAGGTTTTTACTACATATGAACACTTTTCACATTCTCCCGTGCAACTCGGCTGCTAGTCATCCTTTCATGCAGAATCTTAAGGTCCTAGCTCATGTCCAAGTTACCAAAGCCAGTTAAAAATCAATAATCAGTACGTAAAACTTGAATCGTACTACTTCTTACAGGCTATTACATCAACATAGAAGCTTCCTCTGTGTTCTACTATTGTGCCTTTAGTTTCTCCGCATACCGCAGCACGCGACATAGTTTTGCAGACGATAAGTACAACCGTTTCAGAGAGAAGAGCGGCCAATGTGACGATCTGGCTTTAAGTCGATTCGATAACAAATGACGAAAACGGACGGATTTCTCAGGTTTTTACTACATATGAACACTTTTCACATTCTCCCGTGCAACTAGGCTGAGAGTCCCCCTTTCATGCAGAATCTCATGGTACTAGCTCATGTCCAAGGCACCAAAGCCAGCTAAGGAGTCAATAATCGATACCTAAAACTTGAATTGTACTACTTTTTACTGGCTTTTACATCAACTTAGAAGCTTCATCTGTGTTCTACTATGGTGCTTTTAGTGTCTCCGAATACCGCAGCATGCGACATAGCTTTGCAGACGATAAGTACAACCGTTGCAGAGTGAAGAGCGGGGAAATGAGACGATCTGGCTTTCAGTCGATTCGACAACATATGACGAAAACGGACGGATTTCTCAGGTTTTTACTACATATGTACACTTTTCACATTCTCCCGTGCAACTCGGCTGCTAGTTCTCCTTTCATGCAGAATCTTAAGGTCCTAGCTCATGTCCAAGGCACCAAAGCCAGCTAAAAAGTCAATAATCGGTACCTAAAACTTGAATTATACTACTTCTTACTGGCTATTACATCAACTTAGAAGCTTCATCTGTGTTTTACTATGGTGCTTTTAGTGTCTCCGAATACCGCAGCATGCGACATAGCTTTGCAGACGATAAGATCAACCGTTTTAGAGAGAAGAGCGCCCAATGTGACGATCTGGCTCTAAGTCGATTCGATAACAAATGACGAAAACGGACGGATTTCTCAGGTTTTTACTACATATGAACACTTTTCACATTCTCCCGTGCAACTCGGCTGCTAGTCCTCCTTTCATGCAGAATCTTAAGGTCCTATATCATGTCCAAGGCACCAAAGCCAGCTAAAAAGTCAATAATCGATACCTAAAACTTGAATTGTACTACTTCTTACTGGCTATTACATCAACTTAGAAGTATCATCGGAGATCTACTATGGTGCTTTTAGTGTCTCTGCATACCGCAGCACGCGACATAGCTTTGCAGACGATAAGTACAACCGTTGCAGAGAGAAGAGCGGCCAATGTGACGATCTGGCTTTAAGTCGATTCGATAACAAATGACGAAAACGGACGGATTTCTCAGGTTTTTACTACATATGAACACTTTTCACATTCTCCCGTGCAACTCGGCTGCTAGTCCCCCTTTCATGCAGAATCTTAAGGTCCTAGCTCATGTCCAAGGCACCAAAGCCAGCTAAGAAATCAATAATCAGTACCTAAAACTTGAATTGTACTACTTCGTACTGGCTATTACATCAACTTAGAAGCTTCATCTGTGTTCTACTATGGTGCTTTTAGTGTCTCCGCATATCGCAGCACGCGACATAGCTTTGAAGACGATAAGTACAACCGTTTCAGACAGAAATGCGGCCAATGTGACGATCTGGCTTTAAGTCGATTCGATAACAAATGACGAAAACGGACGGATTTCTAGGTTTTTACTACATATGAACACTTTTCACATTCTCCCGTGCAACTCGGCTGCTAGTCCTCCTTTCATACAGAATCTTAAGGTCCTAGCTCATGTCCAAGGCACCAAAGCCAGCTAAAAAATCAATAATCGATACCTAAAACTTGAATTCTACTACTTCTTACTGGCAAATACTTCAACTTAGAAGCTTCATCTGTGTACTACTATATTGATTTTAGTGTCTCCGCATACCGCAGCACGCGACATAGCTTTGCAGACGATAAGTACAACCGTTTTGGAGAGAAAAGCGGCCAATGTGACGATCGGGCTTTAAGTCTATTCGATGACAAATGACGAAGACGGACGGATTTCTCAGGTTTTTACTACATATGAAGACTTTTCACATTCTCCCGTGCAACTCGGCTGCTAGTCATCCTTTCATGCAGAATCTTAAGGTCCTAGCTCATGTCCAAGGCACCAAAGCCAGCTAAAAAGTCAATAATCGATACCTAAAACTTGAATTGTACTACCTCTTACTATCAATTACATCAACTTAGAAGTTTCATCTGTGTTCCACTATGGTGCTTTTAGTGTCTCCGCATACCGCAGCACGCGACATAGCTTTGCAGACGATAAGTACAACCCTTTCAGGGAGAAGAGCGGCCAATGTGACGATCTGGCTTTAAGTCGACTCGATAACAAAAGACGAAAACGGACGGATTTCTCAGGTTTTTACTACATATGAACACTTTTCACATTCTCCCGTACAACTCGGCTGCTAGTCCTCCTTTCATGCAGAATCTTAAGGTCCTAGCTCTTGTCCAAGGCACCAAAGCCAGCTAATAAGTCAATAATCGATACCTAAAACTTGAATTGTACTACTTCTTACTTGCTATTACATCAACTTAGAAGCTTTATCTGTGTTCTACTATGGTGCTTTTAGTGTCTCCGAATACCGCAGCACGCGACATAGCTTTGCAGACGATAAGTACAACCGTTTCAGAGAGAAGAGCGGCCAATGTAACGATCTGGCTTTAAGTCGATTAGATAACAAATGACAAAAACTTACGGATTTCAAAGATTTTTACTACATATGAACACTTTTCCCATTCTCCCGTGCAAGTCGGCTGCTAGTCCTCCTTTCATGCAGAATCTTAAGGTCCTAGCTCATGTCGAAGGCAAAAAAGCCAGCCAAAAAGTCAATAATCGATAACTAAAACTTGTATTGTACTACTTCTTACTGGCTAATACATCAACTTAGAAGCTTCATCTGTATATTACTATGGTGCTTTTAGTGTCTCCGGATACCGCATCACGCGACATAGCTTAGCAGACGATAAGTACAACCGTTTCAGACAGAAGAGCGGCCAATGCGGCGATCTGGCTTTAAATCGATTCGATAACAAATGACGAAAACGGACGGATTTCCTAGGTTTTTACTACATATGAACACTTTTCACATTCTCCCGTGCAACTCGGCTGCTAGTCCTCCTTTCATGCAGAATCTTAAGGTCCTAGCTCATGTTTAAGGCACCAAAGCCAGCTAAAAAGTCAATAATCGATAACTTAAACTTGTATTGTACTACTTCTTACTGGCTATTACATCAACTTAGAAGGTTCATCTGTGTATTACTATGGTGCTTTTAGTGTCTCCGGATACCGCAACACGCGACATAGCATAGCAGACGATAAGTACAACCGTTTCAGACAGATGAGCGGCCAATGCGGCGATCTGACTTTCAGTCGATTCAATAACAAATGACGAAAACGGACGGATTTCTCAGGTTTTTACTACATATGAACACTTTTCACATTCTCCCGTGCAACTCGGCTGCTAATCCTCCTTTCATGCAGAATCTTAAGGTCCTAGCTCATGTCCAAGGCACCAAAGCTAGCTAAAAAGTCAATAATCGATACCTAAAACTTTAATTGTACTACTTCTTACTGGCTATTACATCAACTTAGAAGTTTCATCTGTGTTCTACTATGGTGCTTTTAGTGTCTCCTCATACCGCTGCACGCGACATAGCTTTGCAGACGATAAGTACAACCGTTTCAGACAGAAGAGCGTCCAATGTGACGATCTGGCTTTAAGTCGATTCGATAACAAATGACGAAAACGGACGGATTTCTCAGGTTTTTACTACATATGAACACTTTTCACATTCTCCCGTGCAACTCGGCTGTTAGTGCTCCTTTCATGCAGAATCTTAAGGTCCTAGCTCATGTTTAAGGCACCAAAGCCAGCTAAAAAGTCAATAATCTATACCTAAAACTTGAATTTTACTACTTCTTACTGGCTATTACATCAACTTAAAAGCTTCATCTATGTTCTACTATGGTGCTTTTAGTGTCTCCGCATACCGCAACACGCGACATATCTTTGCAGACGATAAGGACAACCGTTTCAGAGAGAAGAGCGGCCAATGCGACGATCTGGCTTTGTGTCGATTCGATAACAAATGACGAAAACGGACGGATTTCTCAGGTTTTTACTACATATGAACACTTTTCACATTCTCCCGTGCAACTCGGCTGTTAGTGCTCCTTTCATGCAGAATCTTAAGGTCCTAGCTCATGTTTAAGGCACCAAAGCCAGCTAAAAAGTCAATAATCTATCCCTAAAACTTGAATTGTACTACTTCTTATTGGCTATTACATCAACTTAAAAGCTTCATCTATGTTCTACTATGGTGCTTTTAGTGTCTCCGCATACCGCAACACGCGACATATCTTTGCAGACGATAAGGACAACCGTTTCAGAGAGAAGAGCGGCCAATGTGACGATCTGGCTTTGTGTCGATTCGTTAACAAATGACGAAAACGGACGGATTTCTCAGGTTTTTACTACATATGAACTCTTTTCACATTCTCCCATCTAACTCGGCTGCTAGTCCTCCTTTCATGCAGAATCTTAAGGTCCTAGCTCATGTCCAAGGCACCAAAGCCAGCTAAAAAGTCAATAATCGATACCTAAAACTTGAATTGTACTACTTCTTACTTGCTATTACATCAACTTAGAAGTTTCATCTGTGTTCTATTATGGTGCTTTTAGTGTCTCCTCATACCGCAGCACGCGACATAGCTTTGCAGACGATAAGTACAACCGTTTCAGGGAGAAGAGCGGCCAATGTGACGATCTGGCTTTAAGTCGATTCGATAACAAATGACGAAAACGGACGGATTTCTCAGGTTTTTACTACATATGAACACTTTTCACATTCTCCCGTGGAACTCGGCTGCTAGTCCTCCTTTCATTCAGAATTTTAAGGTCAAAGCTCATGTCCAAGGCACCAAAGCCAGCTAAAAAGTCAATAATCGATACCTAAAACTTGAATTGTACTACATCTTACTTACTATTACATCAACTTAGAAGCTTCATCTGTGTTCTACTATGGTGCTTTTAGTGTCTCCGAATACCGCAGCACGCGACATTGCTTTGCAGACGATAAGTACAACCGTTTCAGACAGAAGAGCGGCCAATGTGACGTTCTGGCTTTGAGTCGATTCGATAACAAATGACGAAAACGGACGGATTTCCTAGGTTTTTACTACATATGAACACTTTTCACATTCTCCCATGCAACTCGGCTGCTAGTCCTCCTTTCATGCAGAATCTTAAGGTCCTAGCTCATGTCCAAGGCACCAATGCCAGCTAAAAAATCAATAATCGATACCTAAAACTTGAATTGTACTACTTCTTACTGGCTATTACATCAACTTAGAGGCTTCATCTGTGTTGTACTATGGTGCTTTTAGTGTCTCCACATACCGCAGCACGCGACATAGCTTTGCAGACGATAAGTACGACCGTTTCAGAGAGAAGAGCAGCCAATGTGACGATCTGGCTTTAAGTCGATTCGATAACAAATGACGAAAACGGACGGATTTCTCAGGTTTTTACTACATATGAACACTTTTCACATTCTCCCGTGCAACTCGGCTGCTAGTCCTCCTTTCATGCAGAATCTTAAGGTCCTAGCTCATGTCCAAGGCACCAAAGCCAGCTAAAAAGTCAATAATCGATACCTAAAACTTGAATTGTACTACTTCTTACGTGCTATTACATCAACTTAGAAGCTTCATCTGTGTCCTACTATGGTGCTTTTAGTGTCTCCGAATACCGCAGCACGCGACATAGCTTTGCAGACGATAAGTACAACCGTTTCAGACAGAAGAGCGGCCAATGTGACGATCTGGCTTTGAGTCGATTCGATAACAAATGACGAAAACGGACGGATTTCTCAGGTTTTTACTACATATGAACACTTTTCACATTCTCCCGTGCAACTCGGCTGTTAGTGCTCCTTTCATGCAGAATCTTAAGGTCCTAGCTCATGTTTAAGGCACCAAAGCCAGCTAAAAAGTCAATAATCTATACCTAAAACTTGAATTGTACTACTTCTTACTGGCTATTACATCAACTTAAAAGCTTCATCTATGTTCTACTATGGTGCTTTTAGTGTCTCCGCATACCGCAACACGCGACATATCTTTGCAGAAGATAAGGACAACCGTTTCAGAGAGAAGAGCGGCCAATGCGACGATCTGGCTTTGAGTCGATTCGATAACAAATGACGAAAACGGACGGATTTCTCAGGTTTTTACTACATATGAACACTTTTCACATTCTCCCGTGAAACTCGGCTGCTAGTCCTCCTTTCATGCAGAATCTTAAGGTCCTAGCTCATGTTTAAGGCACCAAAGCCAGCTAAAAAGTCAATAATCTATCCCTAAAACTTGAATTGTACTACTTCTTATTCGCTATTACATCAACTTAAAAGCTTCATCTATGTTCTACTATGGTGCTTTTAGTGTCTCCGCATACCGCAACACGCGACATATCTTTGCAGACGATAAGGACAACCGTTTCAGAGAGAAGAGCGGCCAATGTGACGATCTGGCTTTGTGTCGATTCGTTAACAAATGACGAAAACGGACGGATTTCTCAGGTTTTTACTACATATGAACTCTTTTCACATTCTCCCATCTAACTCGGCTGCTAGTCCTCCTTTCATGCAGAATCTTAAGGTCCTAGCTCATGTCCAAGGCACCAAAGCCAGCTAAAAAGTCAATAATCGATACCTAAAACTTGAATTGTACTACTTCTTACTTGCTATTACATCAACTTAGAAGTTTCATCTGTGTTCTATTATGGTGCTTTTAGTGTCTCCTCATACCGCAGCACGCGACATAGCTTTGCAGACGATAAGTACAACCGTTTCAGGGAGAAGAGCGGCCAATGTGACGATCTGGCTATAAGTCGATTCGATAACAAATGACGAAAACGGACGGATTTCTCAGGTTTTTACTACATATGAACACTTTTCACATTCTCCCGTGGAACTCGGCTGCTAGTCCTCCTTTCATTCAGAATTTTAAGGTCAAAGCTCATGTCCAAGGCACCAAAGCCAGCTAAAAAGTCAATAATCGATACCTAAAACTTGAATTGTACTACTTCTTACTTACTATTACATCAACTTAGAAGCTTCATCTGTGCTCTACTATGGTGCTTTTAGTGTCTCCGAATACCGCAGCACGCGACATTGCTTTGCAGACGATAAGTACAACCGTTTCAGACAGAAGAGCGGCCAATGTGACGATCTGGCTTTGAGTCGATTCGATAACAAATGACGAAAGCGGACGGATTTCCTAGGTTTTTACTACATATGAACACTTTTCACATACTCCCATGCAACGCGGCTGCTAGTCCTCCTTTCATGCAGAATCTTAAGGTCCTAGCTCATGTTTAAGGCACCAAAGCCAGCTAAAAAGTCAATAATCGATAACTAAAACTTGTATTGTACTACTTCTTACTGGCTATTACATCAACTTAGAAGGTTCATCTGTGTATTACTATGGTGCTTTTAGTGTCTCCGGATACCGCAACACGCGACATAGCTTAGCAGACGATAAGTACAACCGTTTCAGACAGAAGAGCGGCCAATGCAACGATCTGACTTTAAGTCGATTCGATAACAAATGACGAAAACGGACGGATTTCTCAGGTTTTTACTACATATGAACACTTTTCACAATCTCCCGTGCAGCTCGGCTGCTAATCCTCCTTTCATGCAGAATCTTAAGGTCCTAGCTCATGTCCAAGGCACCAAAGCAAGCTAAAAAGTCAATAATCGATACCTAAAACTTTAATTGTACTACTTCTTACTGGCTATTACATCAACTTAGAAGTTTCATCTGTGTTCTACTATGGTGCTTTTAGTGTCTCCTCATACCGCAGCACGCGACATAGCTTTGCAGACAATAAGTACAACCGTTTCAGGGAGAAGAGCGTCCAATGTGACGATCTGGCTTTAAGTCGATTCGATAACAAATGACGGTATCGGACGGATTTCTCAGGTTTTTACTACATATGAACACTTTTCACATTCTCCCGTGCAACTCGGCTGCTAGTCCTCCTTTCATGCAGAATCTTAAGGTCCTAGCTCATGTCCAAGGCACCAAAGCCAGCTAAAAAGTCAATAATCGATACCTAAAACTTGAATTGTACTACTTCTTACTGGCTATTACATCAACTTAGAAGCTTCATCTGTGTTTTACTATGGTGCTTTTAGTTTCTCCGCATACCGCAGCTCGCGACATAGTTTCGTAGACGATAAGTACAACCGTTTCAGAGAGAAGAGCGGACAATGTGACGATCTGGCTTTAAGTCGATTCGATAACAAATGACGAAAACGGACGGATTTCTCTGGTTTTTACTACATATGAACACTTTTCACATTCTCCCGTGCAACTCGGCTGCTAGTCCTCCTTTCATGCAGAATCTTAAGGTCCTAGCTCATGTCCAAGGCACCAAAGCCAGCTAAATAGTCAATAATCGATACCTAAAACTTGAATTGTACTACTTCTTACTGGCTATTACATCAACTTAGAAGTATCATCGGTGTTGTACTATGGTGCTTTTAGTGTCTCTGCATACCGCAGCACGCGACATAGCTTTGCAGACGATAAGTACAACCGTTGCAGAGAGAAGAGCGGCCAATGTGACGATCTGGCTTTAAGTCGATTCATAACAAATGACGAAAACGGACGGATTTCTCAGGTTTTTACTACATATGAACACTTTTCACACTCTCCCGTGCAACTCGGCTGCTAGTCCTCCTTTCATGCAGAATCTTAAGGTCCTAGCTCATGTCCAAGGCACCAAACCCAGCTAAAAAGTCAATAATCAATGCCTAAAACTTGAATTGTACTACTTCTTACTGGCTATTACATCAACGTAGAAGCTTCATCTGTGTTCTACTATTGTGCTTGTAGTGTCTCCGCATACCGCAGCACGCGACATAGCTTTGCAGACGATAAGTACAACCGTTTCAGAGAGAAGAGCGGCCAATGTGACTATCTGGCTTTAAGTCGATTCGATAACAAATGACGAAAACGCACTGATTTCACAGGTTTTTACTACATATATACACTTTTCACATTCTCCTGTACAACTCGGCTGCTAGTCCCCCTTTCATGCAGAATCTTAAGGTCCTAGCTCATGTCCAAGGTACCAAAGTCAGCAAAAAATCAATAATCAGTACCTAAAACTTGAATTGTACTACTTCTTACAGGCTATTACATCAACATAGAAGCTTCATCTGTGTTCTACTATGGTGCCTTTAGTTTCTCCGCATACCGCAGCAGGCGACATAGTTTTGTAGACGATAAGTACAACCGTTTTAGAGAGAAGAGCGGCTAATGTGACGATCTGGCTTTAAGTCGATTCGATAACAAATGACGAAAACGGACGGATTTCTCAGGTTTTTACTACATATGAACACTTCTCACATTCTCCCGTGCAACTCGGCAGCTAGTCCTTCTTTCATGCAGAATCTTAAGGTCCTAGCTCATGTCCAAGGCACCAAAGCCAGCTAAAAAGTCAATAATCAATGCCTAAAACATGAATTGTACTACTTCTTACTGTCTATTACATCAACTTAAAAGCTTCATCTGTGTTTTACTATGGTGCTTTTAGTTTCTCCGCGTACCGCAGCACGCGACATAGTTTTGTAGACGATAAATACAACCGTTTCAGAGAGAAGAGCGGCCAATGTGACGATCTGGCTTTAAGTCGATTCGATAACAAATGACGAAAACGGACGGATTTCTCAGGTTTTTACTACATATGAACACTTTTCACATAATCCCGTGCAACTCGGCTGCTAGTCCTCCTTTCATGCAGAATCTTAAGGTCCTAGCTCATGTCCAAGGCACGAAAGGCAGCTAAGAAGTCAATAATCGATACCTAAATCTTGAATTGTACTACTCCTTACTGGCTATTACATCAACTTAAAAGCTTCATCTGTGTTCTACTATGGTGCTTTTAGTGTCTCCGAATACCGCAGCATGCGACATAGCTTTGCAGACGATAAGATCAACCGTTTTAGAGAGAAGAGCGGCATATGTGACGATCTGGCTTTAAGTCGATTCAATAACAAATGACGAACACGGACGAATTTCTCAGGTTTTTACTACATATGAACACTTTTCACACACTCCCGTGCAACGCGGCAGCTAGTCCTTCTTTCATGCAGAATCGTAAGTTCCTAGATCATGTCCAAGGCACCAAAGCCAGCTAAAAAGTCAATAATCGATAACTAAAACTTGAATTGTACTACTTCTTACGTGCTATTACATCAACTTAGAAGCTTTATCTGTGTCCTACTATGGTGCTTTTAGTGTCTCCGAATACCGCAGCACGCGACATAGCTTTGCAGACGATAAGTACAACCGTTTCAGACAGAAGAGCGGCCAATGTGACGATCTGGCTTTGAGTCGATTCGATAACAAATGACGAAAACGGACGGATTTCTCAGGTTTTTACTACATATGAACTCTTTTCACATTCTCCCATCTAACTCGGCTGCTAGTCCTCCTTTCATGCAGAATCTTAAGGTCCTAGCTCATGTCCAAGGCACCAAAGCCAGCTAAAAAGTCAATAATCTATCCCTAAAACTTGAATTATACTACTTCTTATTCGCTATTACATCAACTTAAAAGCTTCATCTATGTTCTACTATGGTGCTTTTAGTGTCTCCGCATACCGCAACACGCGACATATCTTTGCAGACGATAAGGACAACCGTTTCAGAGAGAAGAGCGGCCAATGTGACGATCTGGCTTTGTGTCGATTCGTTAACAAATGACGAAAACGGACGGATTTCTCAGGTTTTTACTACATATGAACTCTTTTCACATTCTCCCATCTAACTCGGCTGCTAGTCCTCCTTTCATGCAGAATCTTAAGGTCCTAGCTCATGTCCAAGGCACCAAAGCCAGCTAAAAAGTCAATAATCTATCCCTAAAACTTGAATTGTACTACTTCTTATTCGCTATTACATCAACTTAAAAGCTTCATCTATGTTCTACTATGGTGCTTTTAGTGTCTCCGCATACCGCAACACGCGACATATCTTTGCAGACGATAAGGACAACCGTTTCAGAGAGAAGAGCGGCCAATGTGACGATCTGGCTTTGTGTCGATTCGTTAACAAATGACGAAAACGGACGGATTTCTCAGGTTTTTACTACATATGAACTCTTTTCACATTCTCCCATCTAACTCGGCTGCTAGTCCTCCTTTCATGCAGAATCTTAAGGTCCTAGCTCATGTCCAAGGCACCAAAGCCAGCTAAAAAGTCAATAATCGATACCTAAAACTTGAATTGTACTACTTCTTACTTGCTATTACATCAACTTAGAAGTTTCATCTGTGTTCTATTATGGTGCTTTTAGTGTCTCCTCATACCGCAGCACGCGACATAGCTTTGCAGACGATAAGTACAACCGTTTCAGGGAGAAGAGCGGCCAATGTGACGATCTGGCTATAAGTCTATTCGATAACAAATGACGAAAACGGACGGATTTCTCAGGTTTTTACTACATATGAACACTTTTCACATTCTCCCATGCAACGCGGCTGCTAGTCCTCCTTTCATGCAGAATCTTAAGGTCCTAGCTCATGTTTAAGGCACCAAAGCCAGCTAAAAAGTCAATAATCGATAACTAAAACTTGTATTGTACTACTTCTTACTGGCTATTACATCAACTTAGAAGGTTCATCTGTGTATTACTATGGTGCTTTTAGTGTCTCCGGATACCGCAACACGCGACATAGCTTAGCAGACGATAAGTACAACCGTTTCAGACAGAAGAGCGGCCAATGCGCCGATCTGACTTTAAGTCGATTCGATAACAAATGACGAAAACGGACGGATTTCTCAGGTTTTTACTACATATGAACACTTTTCACAATCTCCCGTGCAGCTCGGCTGCTAATCCTCCTTTCATGCAGAATCTTAAGGTCCTAGCTCATGTCCAAGGCACCAAAGCAAGCTAAAAAGTCAATAATCGATACCTAAAACTTTAATTGTATTACTTCTTACTGGCTATTACATCAACTTAGAAGTTTCATCTGTGTTCTACTATGGTGCTTTTAGTGTCTCCTCATACCGCAGCACGCGACATAGCTTTGCAGACAATAAGTACAACCGTTTCAGGGAGAAGAGCGTCCAATGTGACGATCTGGCTTTAAGTCGATTCGATAACAAATGACGGAAACGGACGGATTTCTCAGGTTTTTACTACATATGAACACTTTTCACATTCTCCCGTGCAACTCGGCTGCTAGTCCTCCTTTCATGCAGAATCTTAAGGTCCTAGCTCATGTCCAAGGCACCAAAGCCAGCTAAAAAGTCAATAATCGATACCTAAAACTTGAATTGTACTACTTCTTACTGGCTATTACATCAACTTAGAAGCTTCACCTGTGTTTTACTATGGTGCTTTTAGTTTCTCCGCATACCGCAGCTCGCGACATAGTTATGTAGACGATAAGTACAACCGTTTCAGAGAGAAGAGCGGACAATGTGACGATCTGGCTTTAAGTCGATTCGATAACAAATGACGAAAACGGACGGATTTCTCTGGTTTTTACTACATATGAACACTTTTCACATTCTCCCGTGCAACTCGGCTGCTAGTCCTCCTTTCATGCAGAATCTTAAGGTCCTAGCTCATGTCCAAGGCACCAAAGCCAGCTAAATAGTCAATAATCGATACCTAAAACTTGAATTGTACTACTTCTTACTGGCTATTACATCAACTTAGAAGTATGATCGGTGTTGTACTATGGTGCTTTTAGTGTCTCTGCATACCGCAGCACGCGACATAGCTTTGCAGACGATAAGTACAACCGTTGCAGAGAGAAGAGCGGCCAATGTGACGATCTGGCTTTAAGTCGATTCATAACAAATGACGAAAACGGACGGATTTCTCAGGTTTTTACTACATATGAACACTTTTCACACTCTCCCGTGCAACTCGGCTGCTAGTCCTCCTTTCATGCAGAATCTTAAGGTCCTAGCTCATGTCCAAGGCACCAAACCCAGCTAAAAAGTCAATAATCAATGCCTAAAACTTGAATTGTACTACTTCTTACTGGCTATTACATCAACGTAGAAGCTTCATCTGTGTTCTACTATTGTGCTTGTAGTGTCTCCGCATACCGCAGCACGCGACATAGCTTTGCAGACGATAAGTACAACCGTTTCAGAGAGAAGAGCGGCCAATGTGACTATCTGGCTTTAAGTCGATTCGATAACAAATGACGAAAACGCACTGATTTCACAGGTTTTTACTACATATATACACTTTTCACATTCTCCTGTACAACTCGGCTGCTAGTCCCCCTTTCATGCAGAATCTTAAGGTCCTAGCTCATGTCCAAGGTACCAAAGTCAGCAAAAAATCAATAATCAGTACCTAAAACTTGAATTGTACTACTTCTTACAGGCTATTACATCAACATAGAAGCTTCATCTGTGTTCTACTATGGTGCCTTTAGTTTCTCCGCATACCGCAGCAGGCGACATAGTTTTGTAGACGATAAGTACAACCGTTTTAGAGAGAAGAGCGGCTAATGTGACGATCTGGCTTTAAGTCGATTCGATAACAAATGACGAAAACGGACGGATTTCTCAGGTTTTTACTACATATGAACACTTCTCACATTCTCCCGTGCAACTCGGCAGCTAGTCCTTCTTTCATGCAGAATCTTAAGGTCCTAGCTCATGTCCAAGGCACCAAAGCCAGCTAAAAAGTCAATAATCAATGCCTAAAACATGAATTGTACTACTTCTTACTGTCTATTACATCAACTTAAAAGCTTCATCTGTGTTTTACTATGGTACTTTTAGCTTCTCCGCGTACCGCAGCACGCGACATAGTTTTGTAGACGATAAGTACAACCGTTTCAGAGAGAAGAGCGGCCAATGTGACGATCTGGCTTTAAGTCGATTCGATAACAAATGACGAAAACGGACGGATTTCTCAGGTTTTTACTACATATGAACACTTTTCACATAATCCCGTGCAACTCGGCTGCTAGTCCTCCTTTCATGCAGAATCTTAAGGTCCTAGCTCATGTCCAAGGCACGAAAGGCAGCTAAGAAGTCAATAATCGATACCTAAATCTTGAATTGTACTACTCCTTACTGGCTATTACATCAACTTAAAAGCTTCATCTGTGTTCTACTATGGTGCTTTTAGCTTCTCCGCATACCGCAGCACATGACATAGCTTTGCAGACGATAAGTACAACCGTTTCAGAGAGAAGAGCGGCTAATGTGACGATCTGGCTTTCAGTCGCGTCGACAACATATGACGAAAACGGACGGATTTCTCAGGTTTTTACTACATATGAACACTTTTCACATTCTCCCGTGCAACTCGGCTGCTAGTCCTCCTTTCATGCAGAATCTTAAGGTCCTAGCTCATGTCCAAGGCACCAAAGCCAGCTAAAAAGTCAATAATCGATACCTAAAACTTGAATTATACTACTTCTTACTGGCTATTACATCAACTTAGAAGCTTCATCTGTGTTCTACTATGGTGCTTTTAGTGTCTCCGAATACCGCAGCATGCGACATAGCTTTGCAGACGATAAGATCAACCGTTTTAGAGAGAAGAGCGGCATATGTGACGATCTGGCTTTAAGTCGATTCAATAACAAATGACGAACACGGACGAATTTCTCAGGTTTTTACTACATATGAACACTTTTCACACACTCCCGTGCAACGCGGCAGCTAGTCCTCCTTTCATGCAGAATCGTAAGTTCCTAGATCATGTCCAAGGCACCAAAGCCAGCTAAAAAGTCAATAATCGATACCTAAAACTTGAATTGTACTACTTCATACTGGCTATTACATCAACTTAAAAGCTTCATCTATGTTCTACTATGGTGCTTTTAGTGTCTCCGCATACCGCAACACGCGACATATCTTTGCAGACGATAAGGACAACCGTTTCAGAGAGAAGAGCGGCCAATGTGACGATCTGGCTTTGTGTCGATTCGTTAACAAATGACGAAAACGGACGGATTTCTCAGGTTTTTACTACATATGAACTCTTTTCACATTCTCCCATCTAACTCGGCTGCTAGTCCTCCTTTCATGCAGAATCTTAAGGTCCTAGCTCATGTCCAAGGCACCAAAGCCAGCTAAAAAGTCAATAATCGATACCTAAAACTTGAATTGTACTACTTCTTACTTGCTATTACATCAACTTAGAAGTTTCATCTGTGTTCTATTATGGTGCTTTTAGTGTCTCCTCATAAGGCAGCACGCGACATAGCTTTGCAGACGATAAGTACAACCGTTTCAGGGAGAAGAGCGGCCAATGTGACGATCTGGCTTTAAGTCGACTCGATAACAAAAGACGAAAACGGACGGATTTCTCAGGTTTTTACTACATATGAACACTTTTCACATTCTCTCGTGGAACTCGGCTGCTAGTCCTCCTTTCATTCAGAATTTTAAGGTCCTAGCTCATGTCCAAGGCACCAAAGCCAGCTAAAAAGTCAATAATCGATACCTAAAACTTGAATTGTACTACTTCTTACTTACTATTACATCAACTTAGAAGCTTCATCTGTGTTCTACTATGGTGCTTTTAGTGTCTCCGAATACCGCAGCACGCGACATTGCTTTGCAGACGATAAGTACAACCGTTTCAGACAGAAGAGCGGCCAATGTGACGATCTGGCTTTGAGTCGATTCGATAACAAATGACGAAAACGGACGGATTTCCTAGGTTTTTACTACATGTGAACACTTTTCACGTACTCCCATGCAACGCGGCTGCTAGTCCTCCTTTCATGCAGAATCTTAAGGTCCTAGCTCATGTTTAAGGCACCAAAGCCAGCTAAAAAGTCAATAATCGATAACTAAAACTTGTATTGTACTACTTCTTACTGGCTATTACATCAACTTAGAAGGTTCATCTGTGTATTACTATGGTGCTTTTAGTGTCTCCGGATACCGCAACACGCGACATAGCTTAGCAGACGATAAGTACAACCGTTTCAGACAGAAGAGCGGCCAATGCTCCGATCTGACTTTAAGTCGATTCGATAACAAATGACGAAAACGGACGGATTTCTCAGGTTTTTACTACATATGAACACTTTTCACAATCTCCCGTGCAGCTCGGCTGCTAATCCTCCTTTCATGCAGAATCTTAAGGTCCTAGCTCATGTCCAAGGCACCAAAGCTAGCTAAAAAGTCAATAATCGATACCTAAAACTTTAATTGTACTACTTCTTACTGGCTATTACATCAACTTAGAAGTTTCATCTGTGTTCTACTATGGTGCTTTTAGTGTCTCCTCATACCGCAGCACGCGACATAGCATTGCAGACAATAAGTACAACCGTTTCAGGGAGAAGAGCGTCCAATGTGACGATCTGGCTTTAAGTCGATTCGATAACAAATGACGGAAACGGACGGATTTCTCAGGTTTTTACTACATATGAACACTTTTCACATTCTCCCGTGCAACTCGGCTGCTAGTCCTCCTTTGATGCAGAATCTTAAGGTCCTAGCTCATGTCCAAGGTACCAAAGTCAGCAAAAAAATCAATAATCAGTACCTAAAACTTGAATTGTACTACTTCTTACAGGCTATTACATCAACATAGAAGCTTCATCTGTGTTCTACTATGGTGCCTTTAGTTTCTCCGCATACCGCAGCAGGCGACATAGTTTTGTAGACGATAAGTACAACCGTTTTAGAGAGAAGAGCGGCTAATGTGACGATCTGGCTTTAAGTCGATTCGATAACAAATGACGAAAACGGACGGATTTCTCAGGTTTTTACTACATATGAACACTTCTCACATTCTCCCGTGCAACTCGGCAGCTAGTCCTTCTTTCATGCAGAATCTTAAGGTCCTAGCTCGTGTCCAAGGCACCAAAGCCAGCTAAAAAGTCAACAATCGATACCTAAAACTTGAATTGTACTACTTCTTACTGGCTATTACATCAACTTAAAAGCTTCATCTGTGTTCTACTATGGTGCTTTTAGTGTCCCCGCATACCGCAGCACGCGACATAGCTTTGCAGACGATAAGAACAACCGTTTCAGAGAGAAGAGAGGCCAATGTGACGATCTGGCTTTAAGTCGATTCGTCAACAAATGAGGAAAACGGACGGATTTCTCGGGTTTTTACTACATATGAACACTTTTCACATTCTCCCGTGCAACTCGGCTGCTAGTCCTCCTTTCATGCAGAATCCTAAGGTCCTAGCTAATGTATAAGGCACCAAAGCCATCTAAAAAGTCAATAATCAATGCCTAAAACATGAATTGTACTACTTCTTACTGTCTATTACATCAACTTAAAAGCTTCATCTGTGTTTTACTATGGTGCTTTTAGTTTCTCCGCGTACCGCAGCACGCGACATAGTTTTGTAGACGATAAGTACAACCGTTTCAGAGAGAAGAGCGGCCAATGTGACGATCTGGCTTTAAGTCGATTCGATAACAAATGACGAAAACGGACGGATTTCTCAGGTTTTTACTACATATGAACACTTTTCACATTCTCGCGTGAAACTCGGCTGCTAGTCCTCCTTTCATGCAGAATCTTAAGGTCCTAGCTCATGTCCAAGGCACCAAAGCCAGCTAAAAAGTCAATAATCGATACCTAAAACTTGAATTGTACTACTTCTTACTGGCTATTACATCAACTTAGAAGTATCATCGGTGTTCTACTATGGTGCTTTTAGTGTCTCTGCATACCGCAGCACGCGACACAGCTTTGCAGACGATAAGTACAACCGTTTCGGAGAGAAGAGCGGACAATGTGACGATCTGGCTTTAAGTCGATTCGATAACAAATGTCGAAAACGGACGGATTTCTCAGGTTTTTACTACATATGAACACTTTACACATTCTCCCGTGCAACTCGGCTGCTAGTCCTCCTTTCATGCAGAATGTTAAGGTCCTAGCTCATGTCCAAGTTACCAAAGCCAGTTAAAAATCAATAATCAGTACGTAAAACTTGAATCGTACTACTTCTTACAGGCTATTACATCAACATAGAAGCTTCCTCTGTGTTCTACTATTGTGCCTTTAGTTTCTCCGCATACCGCAGCACGCGACATAGTTTTGCAGACGATAAGTACAACCGTTTCAGAGAGAAGAGCGGCCAATGTGACGATCTGGCTTTAAGTCGATTCGATAACAAATGACGAACACGGACGAATTTCTCAGGTTTTTACTACATATGAACACTTTTCACATAATCCCGTGCAACTCGGCTGCTAGTCCTCCTTTCATGCAGAATCTTAAGGTCCTAGCTCATGTCCAAGGCACGAAAGGCAGCTAAGAAGTCAATAATCGATACCTAAATCTTGAATTGTACTACTCCTTACTGGCTATTACATCAACTTAAAAGCTTCATCTGTGTTCTACTATGGTGCTTTTAGCTTCTCCGCATACCGCAGCACATGACATAGCTTTGCAGACGATAAGTACAACCGTTTCAGAGAGAAGAGCGGCTAATGTGACGATCTGGCTTTCAGTCGATTCGACAACATATGACGAAAACGGACGGATTTCTCAGGTTTTTACTACATATGAACACTTTTCACATTCTCCCGTGCAACTCGGCTGCTAGTCCTCCTTTCATGCAGAATCTTAAGGTCCTAGCTCATGTCCAAGGCACCAAAGCCAGCTAAAAAGTCAATAATCGATACCTAAAACTTGAATTATACTACTTCTTACTGGCTATTACATCAACTTAGAAGCTTCATCTGTGTTCTACTATGGTGCTTTTAGTGTCTCCGAATACCGCAGCATGCGACATAGCTTTGCAGACGATAAGATCAACCGTTTTAGAGAGAAGAGGCGGCATATGTGACGATCTGGCTTTAAGTCGATTCAATAACAAATGACGAACACGGACGAATTTCTCAGGTTTTTACTACATATGAACACTTTTCACACACTCCCGAGCAACGCGGCAGCTAGTCCTTCTTTCATGCAGAATCGTAAGTTCCTAGATCATGTCCAAGGCACCAAAGCCAGCTAAAAAGTCAATAATCGATACCTAAAACTTGAATTGTATTACTTCTTACTGGCTATTACATCAACGTAGAAGCTTCATCTGTGTTTTACTATGGTGCTTTTAGTGTCTCCGAATACCGCAGCATGCGACATAGCTTTGCAGACGATAAGATCAACCGTTTTAGAGAGAAGAGCGGCCAATGTGACGATCTGGCTTTAAGTCGATTCGATAACAAATGACGAAAACGGACGGATTTCTCAGGTTTTTACTACATATGAACACTTTTCACATTCTCCCGTGCAACTCGGCTGCTAGTCCTCCTTTCATGCAGAATCTTAAGGTCCTAGCTCATGTCCAAGGCACCAAAGCCAGCTAAGAAATCAATAATCAGTACCTAAAACTTGAATTGTACTACTTCGTACTGGCTATTACATCAACTTAGAAGCTTCATCTGTGTTCTACTATGGTGCTTTTAGTGTCTCCACATACCGCAGCACGCGACATAGCTTTGCAGACGTTAAGTACGACCGTTTCAGAGAGAAGAGCGGCCAATGTGACGATCTGGCTTTAAGTCGATTCGATAACAAAATACGAATTGTATTGTACTACCTCTTACTATCAATTACATCAACTTAGAAGTTTCATCTGTGTTCCACTATGGTGCTTTTAGTGTCTCCGCATACCGCAGCACGCGACATAGCTTTGCAGACGATAAGTACAACCCTTTCAGGGAGAAGAGCGGCCAATGTGACGATCTGGCTTTAAGTCGACTCGATAACAAAAGACGAAAACGGACGGATTTCTCAGGTTTTTACTACATATGAACACTTTTCACATTCTCCCGTACAACTCGGCTGCTAGTCCTCCTTTCATGCAGAATCTTAAGGTATTAGCTCATGTCCAAGGCACCCAAGGCAGCTAAAAAGTCAATAATCGATACCTAAAACTTGAATTGTACTACTTCTTACTTGCTATTACATCAACTTAGAAGCTTTATCTGTGTTCTATTATGGTGCTTTTAGTGTCTCCGAATACCGCAGCACGCGACATAGCTTTGCAGACGATAAGTACAACCGTTTCAGAGAGAAGAGCGGCCAATGTAACGATCTGGCTTTAAGTAATTAGATAACAAATGACAAAAACTTTCGGATTTCAAAGGTTTTTACTACATATGAACACTTTTCATATTCTCCCGTGCAAGTCGGCTGCTAGTCCTCCTTTCATGCAGAATCTTAAGGTCCTAGCTCAAGTCCAATGCAAAAAAGCCAGCTAAAAAGTCAATAATCGATAACTAAAACTTGTATTGTACTACTTCTTACTGGCTATTACATCAACTTAGAAGCTTCATCTGTATATTACTATGGTGCTTTTAGTGTCTCCGGATACCGCATCACGCGACATAGCTTAGCAGAAGATAAGTACAACCGTTTCAGACAGAAGAGCGGCCAATGCGGCGATCTGGCTTTAAATCGATTCGATAACAAATGACGAAAACGGACGGATTTCTCAGGTTTTTACTACATATGAACACTTTTCACATTCTCCCGTGCAACTCGGCTGCTAGTCCTCCTTTCATGCAGAATCTTAAGGTCCTAGCTCATGTCCAAGGCACCAAAGCCAGCTAAAAAGTAAATAATCGATACCTAAAACTTTAATTGTACTACTTCTTACTGGCTATTACATCAACTTAGAAGTTTCATCTGTGTTCTATTATGGTGCTTTTAGTGTCTCCTCATACCGCAGCACGCGACATAGCTTTGCAGACGATAAGTACAACCGTTTCAGGGAGAAGAGCGGCCAATGTGACGATCTGGCTTTGAGTCGATTCGATAACAAATGACGAAAATGGACGGATTTCCTAGGTTTTTACTACATATGAACACTTTTCACATTCTCCCGTGCAACTCGGCTGCTAGTCCTCCTCTCATGCAGAATCTTAAGGTCCTAGCTCATGTTTAAGGCACCAAAGCCAGCTAAAAAGTCAATAATCGATAACTAAAACTTGTATTGTACTACTTCTTACTGGCTATTACATCAACTTAGAAGGTTCATCGGTGTATTACTATGGTGCTTTTAGTGTCTCCGGATACCGCAACACGCGACATAGCATAGCAGACGATAAGTACAACCGCTTCAGACAGATGAGCGGCCAATGCGGCGATCTGACTTTAAGTCGATTCGATAACAAATGACGAAAACGGACGGATTTCTCAGGTTTTTACTACATATGAACACTTTTCACATTCTCCCGTGAAACTCGGCTGCTAGTCCTCCTTTCATGCAGAATCTTAAGGTCCTAGCTCATGTCCAAGGCACCAAAGCCAGCTAAAAAGTCAATAATCGATACCTAAAACTTGAATTGTACTACTTCTTACGTGCTATTACATCAACTTAGAAGCTTCATCTGTGTCCTACTATGGTGCTTTTAGTGTCTCCGAATACCGCAGCACGCGACATAGCTTTGCAGACGATAAGTACAACCGTTTCAGACAGAAGAGCGGCGAATGTGGCGATCTGGCTTTGAGTCGATTCGATAACAAATGACGAAAACGGACGGATTTCTCAGGTTTTTACTACATATGAACACTTTTCACATTCTCCCGTGCAACTCGGCTGCTAGTCCTCCTTTCATGCAGAATCTTAAGGTCCTAGCTCATGTTTAAGGCACCAAAGCCAGCGAAAAAGTCAATAATCTATACCTAAAACTTGAATTGTACTACTTCTTACTGGCTATTACATCAACTTAAAAGCTTCATCTATGTTCTACTATGGTGCTTTTAGTGTCTCCGCATACCGCAACACGCGACATATCTTTGCAGACGATAAGGACAACCGTTTCAGACAGAAGAGCGGCCAATGTGACGATCTGGCTTTGTGTCGATTCGATAACAAATGACGAAAACGGACGGATTTCTCAGGTTTTAACTACATATGAACACTTTTCACATTCTCCCGTGAAACTCGGTTGCTAGTCCTCCTTTCATGCAGAATCTTAAGGTCCTAGCTCATGTTTAAGGCACCAAAGCCAGCTAAAAAGTCAATAATCGATAACTAAAACTTGAATTGTACTACTTCTTACTGGCTATTACATCAACTTAAAAGCTTCATCTATGTTCTACTATGGTGCTTTTAGTGTCTCCGCATACCGCAACACGCGACATATCTTTGCAGACGATAAGGACAACCGTTTCAGAGAGAAGAGCGGCCATTGTGACGATCTGGCTTTGTGTCGATTCGTTAACAAATGACGAAAACGGACGGATTTCTCAGGTTTTTACTACATATGAACTATTTTCACATTCTCCCATCTAACTCGGCTGCTAGTCCTCCTTTCATGCAGAATCTTAAGGTCCTAGCTCATGTCCAAGGCACCAAAGCCAGCTAAAAAGTCAATAATCGATACCTAAAACTTGAATTGTACTACTTCTTACTTGCTATTACATCAACTTAGAAGTTTCATCTGTGTTCTATTATGGTGCTTTTAGTGTCTCCTCATACCGCAGCACGCGACATAGCTTTGCAGACGATAAGTACAACCGTTTCAGGGAGAAGAGCGGCCAATGTGACGATCTGGCTTTAAGTCGATTCGATAACAAATGACGAAAACGGACGGATTTCTCAGGTTTTTACTACATATGAACACTTTTCACATTCTCCCGTGGAACTCGGCTGCTAGTCCTCCTTTCATTCAGAATTTTAAGGTCCTAGCTCATGTCCAAGGCACCAAAGCTAGCTAAAAAGTCAATAATCGATACCTAAAACTTGAATTGTACTACTTCTTACTTACTATTACATCAACTTAGAAGCTTCATCTGTGTTCTACTATGGTGCTTTTAGTGTCTCCGAATACCGCAGCACGCGACATTGCTTTGCAGACGATAAGTACAACCGTTTCAAACAGAAGAGCGGCCAATGTGGCGATCTGGCTTTGAGTCGATTCGATAACAAATGACGAAAACGGACGGATTTCCTAGGTTTTTACTACATATGAACACTTTTCACATACTCCCATGCAACGCGGCTGCTATTCCTCCTTTCATGCAGAATCTTAAGGTCCTAGCTCATGTTTAAGGCACCAAAGCCAGCTAAAAAGTCAATAATCGATAACTAAAACTTGTATTGTACTACTTCTTACTGGCTATTACATCAATTTAGAAGGTTCATCTGTGTATTACTATGGTGCTTTTAGTGTCTCCGGATACCGCAACACGCGACATAGCTTAGCAGACGATAAGTACAACCGTTTCAGACAGAAGAGCGGCCAATGCGGCGATCTGACTTTAAGTCGATTCGATAACAAATGACGAAAACGGACGGATTTCTCAGGTTTTTACTACATATGAACACTTTTCACAATCTCCCGTGCAGCTCGGCTGCTAATCCTCCTTTCATGCAGAATCTTAAGGTCCTAGCTCATGTCCAAGGCACCAAAGCTAGCTAAAAAGTCAATAATCGATACCTAAAACTTTAATTGTACTACTTCTTACTGGCTATTACATCAACTTAGAAGTTTCATCTGTGTTCTACTATGGTGCTTTTAGTGTCTCCTCATACCGCAGCACGCGACATAGCTTTGCAGACGATAAGTACAACCGTTTCAGGGAGAAGAGCGTCCAAGTTGACGATCTGGCTTTAAGTCGATTCGATAACAAATGACGAAAACGGACGGATTTCTCAGGTTTTTACTACATATGAACACTTTTCACATTCTCCCGTGCAACTCGGCTGCTAGTCCTCCTTTCACGCAGAATCTTAAGGTCCTAGCTCATGTCCAAGGCACCAAAACCACCTAAAAAATCAATAATCGATACCTAAAACTTGAATTGTACTACATCTTACTGGCTATTACATCAACTTAGAGGCTTCATCTGTGTTCTACTATGGTGCTTTTAATGTCTCCACATACCGCAGCACGCGACATAGCTTTGCAGACGATAAGTACGACCGTTTCAGAGAGAAGAGCGGCCAATGTGACGATCTGGCTTTAAGTCGATTCGATAACAAATGACGAAAACGGACGGATTTCTCAGGTTTTTACTACAAATGAACACTTTTCACATTCTCCCGTGAAACTCGCCTGCTAGTCCTCCTTTCATGCAGAATCATAAGGTCCTAGCTCATGTCCAAGGCACCAAAGCCAGCTAAAAAGTCAATAATCGATACCTAAAACTTGAATTGTACTACTTCTTACTTGCTATTACATCAACTTAGAAGCTTCATCTGTGTCCTACTATGGTGCTTTTAGTGTCTCCGAATACCGCAGCACGCGACATAGCTTTGCAGACGATAAGTACAACCGTTTCAGACAGAAGAGCGGCCAATGTGACGATCTGGCTTTGAGTCGATTCGATAACAAATGACGAAGACGGACGGATTTCTCAGTTTTTACTACATATGAACATTTTTCACATTCTCCCGTGCAACCTTGCTGCTAGTCCTCCTTTCATGCAGAATCTTAAGGTTCTAGCTCATGTTTAAGGCACCAAAGCCAGCTAAAAAGTCAATAATCTATACCTAAAACTTGAATTGTACTACTTCTTACTGGCTATTACATCAACTTAAAAGCTTCATCTATGTTCTACTATGGTGCTTTTAGTGTCTCCGCATACCGCAACACGCGACATATCTTTGCAGACGATAAGGACAACCGTTACAGAGAGAAGAGCGGCCAATGTGACGAACTGGCTTTGTGTCGATTTGTTAACAAATGACGAGAACGGAGGGATTTCTCAGGTTTTTACTACATATGAACTCTTTTCACATTCTCCCATCTAACTCGGCTGCTAGTCCTCCTTTCATGCAGAATCTTAAGGTCCTAGCTCATGTCCAAGGCACCAAAGCCAGCTAAAAAGTCAATAATCGATACCTAAAACTTGAATTGTACTACTTCTTACTTGCTATTATATCAACTTAGAAGTTTCATCTGTGTTCTATTATGGTGCTTTTAGTGTCTCCTCATACCGCAGCACGCGACATAGCTTTGCAGACGATAAGTACAACCGTTTCAGGGAGAAGAGCGGCCAATGTGACGATCTGGCTTTAAGTCGATTCGATAACAAATGACGAAAACGGACGGATTTCTCAGGTTTTTACTACATATGAACACTTTTCACATTCTCCCGTGGAACTCGGCTGCTAGTCCTCATTTCATTCAGAATTTTAAGGTCCTAGCTCATGTCCAAGGCACCAAAGCCAGCTAAAAAGTCAATAATCGATACCTAAAACTTGAATTGTACTACTTCTTACTTACTATTACATCAACTTAGAAGCTTCATCTGTGTTCTACTATGGTGCTTTTAGTGTCTCCGAATACCGCAGCACGCGACATTGCTTTGCAGACGATAAGTACAACCGTTTCAGACAGAAGAGCGGCCAATGTGACGATCTGGCTTTGAGTCGATTCGATAACAAATGACGAAAACGGACGGATTTCCTAGGTTTTTACTACATATGAACACTTTTCACATACTCCCATGCAACGCGGCTGCTAGTCCTCCTTTCATGCAGAATCTTAAGGTCCTAGCTCATGTTTAAGGCACCAAAGCCAGCTAAAAAGTCAATAATCGATAACTAAAACTTGTATTGTACTACTTCTTACTGGCTATTACATCAACTTAGAAGGTTCATCTGTGTATTACTAGGGTGCTTTTAGTGTCTCCGGATACCGCAACACGCGACATAGCTTAGCAGACGATAAGTACAACCGTTTCAGACAGAAGAGCGGCCAATGCGGCGATCTGACTTTAAGTCGATTCGATAACAAATGACGAAAACGGACGGATTTCTCAGGATTTTACTACATATGAACACTTTTCACATTCTCCCGTGCAGCTCGGCTGCTAATCCTCCTTTCATGCGAGAATCTTAAGGTCCTAGCTCATGTCCAAGGCACCAGAGCTAGCTAAAAAGTCAATAATCGATACCTAAAACTTTAATTGTACTACTTCTTACTGGCTATTACATCAACTTAGAAGTTTCATCTGTGTTCTACTATGGTGCTTTTAGTGTCTATTCATACCGCAGCACGCGACATAGCTTTGCAGACGATAAGTACAACCGTTTCAGGGAGAAGAGCGTCCAATGTGACGATCTGGCTTTAAGTCGATTCGATAACAAATGACGAAAACGGACGGATTTCTCAGGTTTTTACTACTTATGAACACTTTTCACATTCTCCTGTGCAACGCGGCTGCTAGTCCTCCTGTCACGCAGAGTCTTGCGGTCCTAGCTCATGTCCAAGGCACCAAAGCCAGCTAAAAAGTCAATAATCGATAACTAAAACTTGTATTGTACTACTTCTTACTGGCTATTACTTCAACTTAGAGACTTCATCTGTGTTCTACTATGGTGCTTTTAGTGTCTCCACATACCGCAGCACGCGACAAGCTTTGCAGATGATAAGTACGACCGTTTCAGAGAGAAGAGCGGTCAATGTGACGATCTGGCTTTAAGTCGATTCGATAACAAATGACGAAAACGGACGGATTTCTCAGGTTTTTACTACATATGAACACTTTTCACATTCTCCCGTGAAACTCGGCTGCTAGTCCTCCTTTCATTCAGAATTTTAAGGTCCTAGCTCATGTCCAAGGCACCAAAGCCAGCTAAAAAGTCAATAATCGATACCTAAAACTTGAATTGTACTACTTCTTACTTGCTATTACATCAACTTAGAGGCTTCATCTGTGTTCTACTAAGGTGCTTTTAGTGTCTCCGAATACCGCAGCACGCGACATAGCTTTGCAGACGATAAGGACAACCGTTTCAGACAGAAGAGCGGCCAATGTGACGATCTGGCTTTGAGTCGATTCGATAACAAATGACGAAAACGGACGGATTTCTCAGGTTTTTACTACATATGAACACTTTTTACATTCTCCCGTGCAACTCCTAGTCCTCCTTTCACGCAGAATCTTAAGGTCCTACCTCATGTCCAAGGCACCAAAGCGAGCTAAAAAATCAATAATCGATACCTAAAACTTGAATTGTACTACTTCTTACTGGCTATTATATCAACTTAGAGGCTTCATCTGTGTTCTACTATGGTGCTTTTAGTGTCTCCACATACCGCAGCACGCGACATAGCTTTGCAGACGATAAGTACGACCGTGTCAGAGAGAAGAGCGGCCAATGTGACGATCTGGCTTTAAGTCGATTCGATAACAAATGACGAATACGGACGGATTTCTCAGGTTTTTACTACATATGAACACTTTTCACATTCTCCCGTGCAACTCGGCTGCTAGTCCTCCTTTCATGCAGAATCTTAAGGTCCTAGCTCATGTCCAAGGCACCAAAGCCAGCTAAAAAGTCAATAATCTATTCCTAAAACTTGAATTGTACTACTTCTTACTGGCTATTACATCAACTAAAAAGCTTCATCTGTGTTCTACTATGGTGCTTTTAGTGTCTCCGCATACCGCAACACGCGACATATCTTTGCAGACGATAAGGACAACCGTTTCAGAGAGAAGAGCGGCCAATGTGACGATCTGGCTTTGAGTCGATTCGTTAACAAATGACGAAAACGGACGGATTTCTCAGGTTTTTACTACATATGAACTCTTTTCACATTCTCCCATGCAACTCGGCTGCTAGTCCTCCTTTCATGCAGAATCTTAAGGTCCTAGCTCATGTCAAAGGCACCAAAGCCAGCTAAAAAGTCAATAATCGATACCTAAAACGTGAATTGTACTACTTCTTACTGGCTATTACATCAACATAGAAGCTTCATGTGTGTTCTACTATGGTGCTTTTAGTGTCTCCGAATACCTCAGCACGCGACATAGCTTTGCAGACGATAAGGACAACCGTTTCAGTGACAAGAGCGGCCAATATGACGATCTGTCTTTAAGTCGATTCGAAAACAAATGACGAAAACGGACGGATTTCTCAGGTTTTTACTACATATGAACACTTTTCACATTCTCCCATGCAACTCGGCTGCTAGACCTCCTTTCATGCAGAGTCTTACGGTCCTAGCTCATGTCCAAAGCACCAAACCCAGCTAAAAAGTCAATAATCGATAACTAAAACTTGTATTGTACTACTTCTTACTGGCTATTACATCATTTTAGATGGTTCATCTGTGTATTACTATGGTGCTTTTAGTGTCTCCGGATACCGCAACACGCGACATAGCTTAGCAGACGATAAGTACAACCGTTTCAGACAGAAGAGCGGCCAATGCGGCGATCTGACTTTAAGTCGATTCGATAACAAATGACGAAAACGGACGGATTTCTCAGGTTTTTACTACATATGAACACTTTTAACATTCTCCCGTGCAACTCGGCTGCTAGTCCTCCTTTCATGCAGAATCTTAAGGTCCTAGCTCATGTCCAAGGCACCAAAGCCAGCTAAAAAGTCAATAATCGATACCTAAAACTTAAATTGTACTACTTCTTACTGGCTATTACTTCAACTTAGAGACTTCATCTGTGTTCTACTATGGTGCTTTTAGTGTCTCCACATACCGCAGCACGCGACAAGCTTTGCAGATGATAAGTACGACCGTTTCAGAGAGAAGAGCGGTCAATGTGACGATCTGGCTTTAAGTCGATTCGATAACAAATGACGAAAACGGACGGATTTCTCAGGTTTTTACTACATATGAACACTTTTCACATTCTCCCGTGCAACTCGGCTGCTAGTCCTCCTTTCATGCAGAATCTTAAGGTCCTAGCTCATGTCCAAGGCACCAAAGCCAGCTAAAAAGTCAATAATCGATACCTAAAACTTGAATTGTACTACTTCTTACTGGCTATTACTTCAACTTAGAGACTTCATCTGTGTTCTACTAAGGTGCTTTTAGTGTCTCCACGTACCGCAGCACGCGACAAGCTTTGCAGATGATAAGTACGACCGTTTCAGAGAGAAGAGCGGCCAATGTGACGATCTGGCTTTAAGTCGATTCGATAACAAATGACGAAAACGGACGGAATTCTCAGGTTTTTACTACATATGAACACTTTTCACATTCTCCCGTGAAACTCGGCTGCTAGTCCTCCTTTCATTCAGAATTTTAAGGTCCTAGCTCATGTCCAAGGCACCAAAGCCAGCTAAAAAGTCAATAATCGATAGCTAAAACTTGAATTGTACTACTTCTTACTTGCTATTACATCAACTTAGAGGCTTCATCTGTGTTCTACTATGGTGCTTTTAGTGTCTCCGAATACCGCAGCACGCGACATAGCTTTGCAGACGATAAGTACAACCGTTTCAGACAGAAGAGCGGCCAATGCGGCGATCTGACTTTAAGTCGATTCGATAACAAATGACGAAAACGGACGGATTTCTCAGGTTTTTACTACATATGAACATTTTTCACATTCTCCCGTGCAGCTCGGCTGCTAATCCTCCTTTCATGCAGAATCTTAAGGTCCTAGCTCATGTCCAAGGCACCAAAGCTAGCTAAAAAGTCAATAATCGATACCTAAAACTTTAATTGTACTACTTCTTACTGGCTATTACATCAACTTAGAAGTTTCATCTGTGTTCTACTATGGTGCTTTTAGTGTCTATTCATACCGCAGCACGCGACATAGCTTTGCAGACGATAAGTACAACCGTTTCAGGGAGAAGGGCGTCCAATGTGACGATCTGGCTTTAAGTCGATTCGATAACAAATGACGAAAACGGACGGATTTCTCAGGTTTTTACTACTTATGAACACTTTACACATTCTCCTGTGCAACGCGGCTGCTAGTCCTCCTTTCACGCAGAGTCTTACGGTCCTAGCTCATGTCCAAGGCACCAAAGCCAGCTAAAAAGTCAATAATCGATAACTAAAACTTGTATTGTACTACTTCTTACTGGCTATTACATCATTTTAGAAGGTTCATCTGTGTATTACTATGGTGCTTTTAGTGTCTCCGGATACCGCAACACGCGACATAGCTTAGCAGACGATAAGTACAACCGTTTCAGACAGAAGAGCGGCCAATGCGGCGAACTGACTTTAAGTCGATTCGATAACAAATGACGAAAACGGACGGATTTCTCAGGTTTTTACTACATATGAACACTTTTCACATTCTCCCGTGCAACTCGGCTGCTAGTCCTCCTTTCATGCAGAATCTTAAGGTCCTAGCTCATGTTTAAGGCACCAAAGCCAGCTAAAAAGTCAATAATCTATACCTAAAACCTGAATTGTACTACTTCTTACTGGCTATTACATCAACTTAAAAGCTTCATCTATGTTCTACTATGGTGCTTTTAGTGTCTCCGCATACCGCAACACGCGACATATCTTTGCAGACGATAAGGACAACCGTTTCAGGGAGAAGAGCGGCCAATGCGGCGATCTGACTTTAAGTCGATTCGATAACAAATGACGAAAACGGACGGATTTCTCAGGTTTTTACTACATATGAACACTTTTCACATTCTCCCGTGCAACTCCTAGTCCTCCTTTCACGCAGAATCTTAAGGTCCTAGCTCATGTCCAAGGCACCAAAGCCAGCTAAGAAGTCAATAACCAGTACCTAAAACTTGAATTGTACTACTTCTTACTTCCTATTACATCAACTTAGAAGCTTCATCTGTGTTCTACTATGGTGCTTTTAGTGTCTCCACATACCGCAGCACGCGACATAGCTTTGCAGACGATAAGTACGACCGTGTCAGAGAGAAGAGCGGCCAATGTGACGATCTGGCTTTAAGTCGATTCGATAACAAATGACGAAAACGGACGGATTTCTCAGGTTTTTACTACATATGAACACTTTTCACATTCTCTCGTGCAACTCGGCTGCTAGTCCTCCTTTCATGCAGAATCTTAAGGTCCTAGCTCATGTCCAAGGCACCAAAGCCAGCTAAAAAGTCAATAATCTATACCTAAAACTTGAATTGTACTACTTCTTACTGGCTATTACATCAACTAAAAAGCTTCATCTGTGTTCTACTATGGTGCTTTTAGTGTCTCCGCATACCGCAACACGCGACATATCTTTGCAGACGATAAGGACAACCGTTTCAGAGAGAAGAGCGGCCAATGTGACGATCTGGCTTTGAGTCGATTCGTTAACAAATGACGAAAACGGACGGATTTCTCAGGTTTTTACTACATATGAACTCTTTTCACATTCTCCCATGCAACTCGGCTGCTAGTCCTCCTTTCATGCAGAATCTTAAGGTCCTAGCTCATGTCCAAGGCACCAAAGCCAGCTAAAAAGTCAATAATCGATACCGAAAACGTGAATTGTACTACTTCTTACTGGCTATTACATCAACTTAGAAGCTTCATGTGTGTTCTACTATGGTGCTTTTAGTGTCTCCGAATACCGCAGCACGCGACATAGCTTTACAGACGATAAGTACAACCGTTTCAGTGAGAAGAGCGGCCAATATGACGATCTGTCTTTAAGTCGATTCGAAAACAAATGACGAAAACGGACGGATTTCTCAGGTTTTTACTACATATGAACACTTTTCACATTCTCCCATGCAACTCGGCTGCTAGACCTCCTTTCATGCAGAGTCTTACGGTCCTAGCTCATGTCCAAAGCACCAAAGCCAGCTAAAAAGTCAATAATCGATAACTATAACTTGTATTGTACTACTTCTTACTGGCTATTACATCATTTTAGAAGGTTCATCTGTGTATTACTATGGTGCTTTTAGTGTGTCCGGATACCGCAACACGCGACATAGCATAGCAGACGATAGGTACAACCGTTTCAGACAGAAGAGCGGCCAATGCGGCGATCTGACATTAAGTGGATTCGATAACAAATGACGAAAACGGACGGATTTCTCAGGTTTTTACTACATATGAACACTTTTCACATTCTCCCATGCAACTCGGCTGCTAGACCTCCTTTCATGCAGAGTCTTACGGTCCTAGCTCATGTCCAAAGCACCAAAGCCAGCTAAAAAGTCAATAATCGATAATTAAAACTTGTATTGTACTACTTCTTACTGGGTATTACATCATTTTAGAAGGTTCATCTGTGTATTACTATGGTGCTTTTAGTGTCTCCGGATACCGCAACACGCGACATAGCTTAGCAGACGATAAGTACAACCGTTTCAGACAGAAGAGCGGCCAATACGGCGATCTGACTTTAAGTCGATTCGATAACAAATGACGAAAACGGACGGATTTCTCAGGTTTTTACTACATATGAACACTTTTAACATTCTCCCGTGCAACTCGGCTGCTAGTCCTCATTTCATGCAGAATCTTAAGGTCCTAGCTCATGTCCAAGGCACCAAAGCCAGCTAAAAAGTCAATAATCGATACCTAAAACTTAAATTGTACTACTTCTTACTGGCTATTACTTCAACTTAGAGACTTCATCTGTGTTCTACTATGGTGCTTTTAGTGTCTCCACATACCGCAGCACGCGACATAGCTTTGCAGACGATAAGTACAACCGTTTCAGACAGAAGAGCGGCCAATGTGACGATCTGGCTTTGAGTCGATTCGATAACAAATGACGAAAACGGACGGATTTCCTAGGTTTTTAATACATATGAACACTTTTCACATACTCCCATGCAACGCGGCTGCTAGCTCTCCTTTCATGCAGAATCTTAAGGTCCTAGCTCATGTTTAAGGCACCATAGCCAGCTAAAAAGTCAATAATCGATACCTAAAACTTGTATTGTACTACTTCTTACTGGCTATTACATCAACTTAGAAGGTTCATCTGTGTATTACTATGGTGCTTTTAGTGTCTCCGGATACCGCAACACGCGACATAGCTTAGCAGACGATAAGTACAACCATTTCAGACAGAAGAGCGACCAATGCGGCGATCTGACTTTAAGTCGATTCGATAACAAATGACGAAAACGGACGGATTTCTCAGGTTTTTACTACATATGAACACTTTTCACATTCTCCCGTGCAGCTCGGCTGCTAATCCTCCTTTCATGCAGAATCTTAAGGTCCTAGCTCATGTCCAAGGCACCAAAGCTAGCTAAAAAGTCAATAATCGATACCTAAAACTTTAATTGTACTACTTCTTACTGGCTATTACATCAACTTAGAAGTTTCATCTGTGTTCTACTATGGTGCTTTTAGTGTCTATTCATACCGCAGCACGCGACATAGCTTTGCAGACGATAAGTACAACCGTTTCAGGGAGAAGAGCGTCCAATGTGACGATCTGGCTTTAAGTCGATTCGATAACAAATGACGAAAACGGACTGATTTCTCAGGTTTTTACTACTTATGAACACTTTTCACATTCTCCTGTGCAACGCGGCTGCTAGTCCTCCTTTCACGCAGAGTCTTACGGTCCTAGCTCATGTCCAAGGCACCAAAGCCAGCTAAAAAGTCAATAATCGATAACTAAAACTTGTATTGTACTACTTCTTACTGGCTATTACATCATTTTAGAAGGTTCATCTGTGTATTACTATGGTGCTTTTAGTGTCTCCGGATACCGCAACACGCGACATAGCTTAGCAGACGATAAGTACAACCGTTTCAGACAGAAGAGCGGCCAATGCGGCGAACTGACTTTAAGTCGATTCGATAACAAATGACGAAAACGGACGGATTTCTCAGGTTTTTACTACATATGAACACTTTTCACATTCTCCCGTGCAACTCGGCTGCTAGTCCTCCTTTCATGCAGAATCTTAAGGTCCTAGCTCATGTTTAAGGCACCAAAGCCAGGTAAAAAGTCAATAATCTATACCTAAAACTTGAATTGTACTACTTCTTACTGGCTATTACATCAACTTAAAAGCTTCATCTATGTTCTACTATGGTGCTTTTAGTGTCTCCGCATACCGCAACACGCGACATATCTTTGCAGACGATAAGGACAACCGTTTCAGGGAGAAGAGCGGCCAATGCGGCGATCTGACTTTAAGTCGATTCGATAACAAATGACGAAAACGGACGGATTTCTCAGGTTTTTACTACATATGAACACTTTTCACATTCTCCCGTGCAACTCCTAGTCCTCCTTTCACGCAGAATCTTAAGGTCCTACCTCATGTCCAAGGCACCAAAGCGAGCTAAAAAATCAATAATCGATACCTAAAACTTGAATTGTACTACTTCTTACTGGCTATTACATCAACTTAGAGGCTTCATCTGTGTTCTACTATGGTGCTTTTAGTGTCTCCACATACCGCAGCACGCGACATAGCTTTGCAGACGATAAGTACGACCGTGTCAGAGAGAAGAGCGGCCAATGTGACGATCTGGCTTTAAGTCGATTCGATAACAAATGACGAAAACGGACGGATTTCTCAGGTTTTTACTACATATGAACACTTTTCACATTCTCCCGTGCAACTCGGCTGCTAGTCCTCCTTTCATGCAGAATCTTAAGGTCCTAGCTCATGTCCAAGGCACCAAAGCCAGCTAAAAAGTCAATAATCTATACCTAAAACTTGAATTGTACTACTTCTTACTGGCTATTACATCAACTAAAAAGCTTCATCTGTGTTCTACTATGGTGCTTTTAGTGTCTCCGCATACCGCAACACGCGACATATCTTTGCAGACGATAAGGACAACCGTTTCAGAGAGAAGAGCGGCCAATGTGACGATCTGGCTTTGAGTCGATTCGTTAACAAATGACGAAAACGGACGGATTTCTCAGGTTTTTACTACATATGAACTCTTTTCACATTCTCCCATGCAACTCGGCTGCTAGTCCTCCTTTCATGCAGAATCTTAAGGTTCTAGCTCATGTCAAAGGCACCAAAGCCAGCTAAAAAGTCAATAATCGATACCTAAAACGTGAATTGTACTACTTCTTACTGGCTATTACATCAACTTAGAAGCTTCATGTGTGTTCTACTATGGTGCTTTTAGTGTCTCCGAATACCGCAGCACGCGACATAGCTTTGCAGACGATAAGTACAACCGTTTCAGTGAGAAGAGCGGCCAATATGACGATCTGTCTTTAAGTCGATTCGAAAACAAATGACGAAAACGGACGGATTTCTCAGATTTTTACTACATATGAACACTTTTCACATTCTCCCATGCAACTCGGCTGCTAGACCTCCTTTCATGCAGAGTCTTACGGTCCTAGCTCATGTCCAAAGCACCAAAGCCAGCTAAAAAGTCAATAATCGATAACTAAAACTTGTATTGTACTACTTCTTACTGGCTATTACATCATTTTAGAACGTTCATCTGTGTATTACTATGGTGCTTTTGGTGTCTCCGGATACCGCAACACGCGACATAGCATAGCAGACGATAAGTACAACCGTTTCAGACAGAAGAGCGGCCAATGCGGCGATCTGACTTTAAGTGGATTCGATAACAAATGACGAAAACGGACGGATTTCTCAGGTTTTTACTACATATGAACACTTTTAACATTCTCCCGTGCAACTCGGCAGCTAGTCCTCCTTTCATGCAGAATCTTAAGGTCCTAGCTCATGTCAAAGGCACCAAAGCCAGCTAAAAAGTCAATAATCGATACCTAAAACGTGAATTGTACTACTTCTTACTGGCTATTACATCAACTTAGAAGCTTCATGTGTGTTCTACTATGGTGCTTTTAGTGTCTCCGAATACCGCAGCACGCGACATAGCTTTGCAGGCGATAAGTACAACCGTTTCATAGAGAAGAGCGGCCAATGTGACGATCTGGCTTTAAGTCGACTCGATAACAAATGACGAAAACGGACGGATTTCTCAGGTTTTTACTACATATGAACACTTTTCACATTCTCCCATGAACTCGGCTGCTAGTCCTCCTTTCATGCAGTATCTTAAGGTCCTAGCTCATGTCCAAGGCACCAAAGCCAGCTAAAAAGTCAATAATCGATACCTAAAACTTGAATTGTACTACTTCTTACTGGCTATTACATCAACGTAAAAGCTTCATCTGTGTTCTACTACGGTGCTTTTAGTGTCTCATCATACCGGAACACGAGACATAGCTTTGCAGACGATAATACAACCGTTTCAGAGAGAAGAGCGGCCAATGTGGCGATCTGGCTTAGAGTCGATTCGTTAACAAATGACGAAAACGGACGGATTTCTCAGGTTTTTACTACATATGAACACTTTTCACATTCTCCCATGCAACTCGGCTGCTAGTCCTCCTTTCATGCAGAATCTTAAGGTCCTAGCCCATGTCCAAGGCACCAAAGCCAGCTAAAAAGTCAATAATCGATACCTAAAACTTGAATTGTACTACTTCTTACTGGCTATTACATCAACTTAGAAGCTGCATGTGTGTTCTACTATGGTGCTTTTAGTGTCTCCGCGTACCGCAGCACGCGACTTAGCTTTGCCGACGATAAGTACAACCGTTTCATAGAGAAGAGCGGCCAATGTGACGATCTGGCTTTAAGTCGACTCGATAACAAATGACGAAAACGGACGGATTTCTCAGGTTTTTACTACATATGAACACTTTTCACATTCTCCCATCTAACTCGGTTGCTAGTCCTACTTTCATGCAGAATCTTAAGGTCCTAGCTCATGTCCAAGGCACCAAAGCCAGCTAAAAAGTCAATAATCGATACCTAAAACGTGAATTGTCCTACTTCTTACTTGCTATTACATCAACTTAGAAGCTTCATCTGTGTTCTACTATGGTGCTTTTAGTGTCTCCGCATACCGCAGCACGCGAAATAGCTTTGCAGACAATAAGTACAACCGTTTCAGAGAGAAGGGCGGCCAATGTGACGATCTGGCTTTGTGTCGATTCGATAACAAATGACGAAAACGGACGGATTTCTTAGGTTTGTGCTACATATGAACACTTTTCACATTCTCCCGTGCAACTCGGCTGCTAGTCCTCCTTTCATGCAGATTCATAAGGTCCTAGCTCATGTCCAAGGCACCAAAGCCAGCTAAAGAGTCAATAATCGATACCTAAAACTTAAATTGTACTACATCTTACTGGCTATTACATCAACTTAGAAGTTTCATCTGTGTTCTACTATGGTGCTTTTAGTGTCTCCGCATACCGCAGCACGCGAAATAGCTTTGCAGACGATAAGTACAACCGTTTCAGAGAGAAGAGCGGCCAATGTGACGATCTGGCTTTAAGTCGATTCGACAACAAATGACGAAAACGGACGGATTTCTCAGGTTTTTACTACATATGAACACTTTTCACATTCTCCCATGAACTCGGCTGCTAGTCCTCCTTTCATGCAGAATCTTAAGGTCCTAGCTCATGTCCAAGGCACCAAAGCCAGCTAAAAAGTCAATAATCGATACCTAAAACTTAAATTGTACTACTTCTTACTGGCTATTACTTCTACTTAGAAACTTCATCTGTGTACTACTATATTGATTTTAGTGTCTCCGGATACCGCAGCACGCGACATAGCTTTGCAGACGATAAGTACAACCGTTTCAGGGAGAAGAGCGGATAATGTGACGATCTGGCTTTAAGTCGATTCGATAACAAATGACGAAAACGGACGGGTTTCTCCGGTTTTTACGACATTTGAACACTTTTCACATTCTCCCATGAACTCGGCTGCTAGTCCTCCTTTCATGCAGAATCTTAAGGCCCTAGCTTATGTCCATGGCACCAAAGCCAACTAAAAAGTCAATAATCGATACCTAAAACTTGAATTGTACTACCTCTTACTTGCTATTACATCAACTCAGAAGTTTCATCTGTGTTCTACTATGGTGCTTTTAGTGTCTCCGCATACCGCAGCACGCGACATAGCTTTGCAGACGATAAGTACAACCGTTTCAGGGAGAAGAGCGGCCAATGTGACGTTCTGGCTTTAAGTCGATTCGATAACAAATGACGAAAACGGACGGAATTCTCAGTTTTTTACTACATATGAACACTTTTCACAATCTCCCGTGCAACTCGGCTGCTAGTCCTCCTTTCATTCTGAATCTTAAGGTCCTAGCTCATATCCAAGGCAACAAAGCCAGCTAAAAAGTCAATAATCGATACCCAAAACTTGAATTGTACTACTTCTTACTGGCTATTACATCAACGTAAAAGCTTCATCTGTGTTCTACTACGGTGCTTTTAGTGTCTCCGCATACCGGAACACGAGACATAGCTTTGCAGACGATACGTACAACCGTTTCAGAGAGAAAAGCGGCCAATGTGGCGATCTGGCTTTGAGTCGATTCGTTAACAAATGACGAAAACGGACGGATTTCTCAGGTTTTTACTACATATGAACACTTTCCACATTCTCCCATGCAACTCGTCTGCTAGTCCTCCTTTCATGCAGAATCATAAGGTCCTAGCTCATGTCCAAGGCACCAAAGCCAGCTAAAAAGTCAATAATCGATACCTAAAACTTGAATTGTACTACTTCTTACTGGCTATTACATCAACTTAGAAGGTTCATCTGTATTCTTCTATGGTGCTTTTAGTGTCTCCGCATACCGCAGCCCGCGAAATAGCTTTGCAGACGATAAGTACAACCGTTTCAGAGAGAGAGCCGCCAATGTGACGATCTGGCTTTGTGTCGATTCGATAACAAATGACGAAAACGGACGGGTTTCTCAGGTTTTTACTACATATGAACACTTTTCACATTCTCCCGTGCAACTCGGCTGCTAGTCCTCCTTTCATGCAGATTCTTAAGGTCCTAGCTCATGTCCAAGGCGCCAAAGCCAGCTAAAGAGTCAATAATCGATACCTAAAACTTAAATTGTACTACATCTTACTAGCTATTACATCAACTTAGAAGTTTCATGTGTGTTCTACTATGGTGCTTTTAGTGTCTCCGGATACCGCAGCACGCGACATAGCTTTGCAGACGATAAGTACAACCGTTTCAGAGAGAAGAGCGGCCAATGTGACGATCTGGCTTTAAGTCGATTCGACAACAAATGATGAAAACGGACGGATTTCTCAGGTTTTTACTACATATGAACACTTTTCACATTCTCCCATGAACTCGGCTGCTAGTCCTCCTTTCATGCAGAATCTTAAGGTCCTAGCTCATGTCCAAGGCACCAAAGCCAGCTAAAAAGTCAATAATCGATACCTAAAACTTGAATTGTACTACTTCTTACTATCTATTACATCAACGTAAAAGCTTCATCTGTGTTCTACTACGGTGCTTTTAGTGTCTCCGCATACCGGAACACGAGACATAGCTTTGCAGACGATAAGTACAACCGTTTCAGAGAGAAGAGCGGCCAATGTATCGATCTGGCTCAGAGTCGATTCGTTAACAAATGAAGAAAACGGACGGATTTCTCAGGTTTTTACTACATATGAACACTTTTCACATTCTCCCATGCAACTCGGCTGCTAGTCCTCCTTTCATGCAGAATCTTAAGGTCCTAGCCCATGTCCAAGGCACCAAAGCCAGCTAAAAAGTCAATAATCGATACCTAAAACTTGAATTGTACTACTTCTTACTGGCTATTACATCAACTAAGAAGCTGCATGTGTGTTCTACTATGGTGCTTTTAGTGTCTCCGCGTACCGCAGCACGCGACATAGCTTTGCCGACGATAAGTACAACCGTTTCATAGAGAAGAGCGGCCAATGTGACGATCTGGCCTTAAGTCGATTCGATAACAAATGACGAAAACGGACGGGTTTCTCAGGTTTTTACTACATATGAACACTTTTCACATTCTCCCATGAACTCGCCTGCGCCAACTAAAAAGTCAATAATCGATACCTAAAACTTGAATTGTACTACCTCTTACTGGCTATTACATCAACTTAGAAGTTTCATCTGTGTTCTACTATGGTGCTTTTAGTGTCTCCGCATACCGCAGCACGCGACATAGCTTTGCAGACGATAAGTACAACCGTTTCAGGGAGAAGAGCGGCCAAATGGACGATCTGGCTTTAAGTCGATTCGATAACAAATGACGAAAACGGACGGAATTCTCAGGTTTTTACTACATATGAACACTTTTCACAATCTCCCGTGCAACCCGGCTGCTAGTCCTCCTTTCATTCAGAATCTTAAGGTCCTAGCTCATGTCCAAGGCA
This sequence comes from Schistocerca gregaria, assembly GCF_023897955.1. Taxonomy (NCBI): domain Eukaryota; kingdom Metazoa; phylum Arthropoda; class Insecta; order Orthoptera; family Acrididae; genus Schistocerca; species Schistocerca gregaria. The sequence goes on along the minus strand of NW_026061860.1, from coordinate 1,820,451 downwards.
CCAAAGCCAGGTAAAAAGTCAATAATCGATACCTAAAACTTAAATTGTACTACTTCTTACTGGCTATTACTTCAACTTAGAAACTTCATCTGTGTACTACTATATTGATTTTAGTGTCTCCGGATACCGCAGCACGCGACATAGGTTTGCAGACGATAAGTACAACCGTTTCAGGGAGAAGAGCGGCCAATGTAACGATCTGGCTTTAAGGCGATTCGATAACAAATGACGAAAACGGACGGGTTTCTCAGGTTTTTACTACACATGAACACTTTTCACATTCTCCCATGCAACTCGGCTGCTAGTCCTCCTTTCGTGCAGAATCATAAGGTCCTAGATCATGTCCAAGGCACCAAAGCCAGCTAAAAAGTCAATAATCGATACCTAAAACTTGAATTGTACTACCTCTTACTGGCTATTACATCAACTTAGAAGTTTCATCTGTGTTCTACTATGGTGCTTTTAGTGTCTCCGCATACCGCAGCACGCGACATAGCTTTGCAGACGATAAGTACAACCGTTTCAGGGAGAAGAGCGGCCAATGTGACGATCTGGCTTTAAGTCGATTTGATAACAAATGACGAAAACGGACGGATTTCTCAGGTTTTTACTACATATGAACACTTTTCACATTCTCCCGTGCAACTCGGCTGCTAGTCCTCCTTTCATGCAGAATCTTAAGGTCCTAGCTCATGTCCAAATCACCAAAGCCAGCTAAAAAGTCAATAATCGATACCTAAAACTTGAATTGTACTACTTCTTACTGGCTATTACATCAACTTAGAAGCTTCATCTGTGTTCTACTATGGTGCTTTTAGTGTCTCCGCATACCGCAACACGCGACATAGCTTTGCAGACGATAAGGACAACCGTTTCAGAGAGAAGAGCGGCCAATGTGACGATCTGGCTTTGAGTCGATTCGTTAACAAATGACGAAAACGGACGGATTTCTCAGGTTTTTACTACATATGAACTCTTTTCACATTCTCCCATGCAACTCGGCTGCTAGTCCTCCTTTCATGCAGAATCTTAAGGTCCTAGCTCATGTCAAAGGCACCAAAGCTAGCTAAAAAGTCAATAATCGATACCTAAAACGTGAATTGTACTACTTCTTACTGGCTATTACATCAACTTAGAAGCTTCATGTGTGTTCTACTATGGTGCTTTTAGTGTCTCCGCATACCGCAGCATGCGACATAGCTTTGCAGACGATAAGTACAACCGTTTCAGGGAGAAGAGCGGCCAATATGACGATCTGGCTCTAAGTCGATTCGAAAACAAATGACGAAAACGGACGGATTTCAAAGGTTTTTACTACATATGAACACTTTTCACATTCTCCCGTGCAACTCGGCTGCTAGTCCTCCTTTCATGCAGAATCATAAGGTCCTAGCTCATGTCCAAGGCACCAAAGCCAGCTAAAAAGTCAATAATCGATACATAAAACTTGAATTGTACTACTTCTTACTGGCTATTACATCAACTTAGAAGGTTCATCTGTATTCTTCTGTGGTGCTTTTAGTGTCTCCGCATACCGCAGCACGCGAAATAGCTTTGCAGACGATAAGTACAACCGTTTCAGAGAGAAGAGCGGCCAATGTGACGATCTGGCTTTGTGTCGATTCGATAACAAATGACGAACACGGAACGATTTCATAGGTTTGTGCTACATATGAACACTTTTCACATTCTCCCGTGCAACTCGGCTGCTAGTCCTCCTTTCATGCAGATTCTTATGGTCCTAGCTCATGTCCAAGGCACCAAAGCCAGCTAAAAAGTCAATAATCGATACCTAAAACTTAAATTGTACTACATCTTACTGGCTATTACATCAAGTTAGAAGTTTCATCTGTGTTCTACTATGGTGCTTTTAGTGTCTCCGCATACCGCAGCACGCGACATAGCTTTGCAGACGATAAGTACAACCGTTTCAGAGAGAAGAGCGGCCAATGTGACGATCTGGCTTTAAGTCGATTCTATAACAAGTGACGAAAACGGACGGATTTCTCAGGTTTTTACTACATATGAACAATTTTCACATTCTCCCACGAACTCGGCTGCTAGTCCTCCTTTCATGCAGAATCTTATGGTCCTAGCTCATGTCGAAGGCACCAAAGCCAGCTAAAAAGTCAATAATCGATACCTAAAACTTAAATTGTACTACTTCTTACTGGATATTACTTCAACTTAGAAACTTCATCTGTGTACTACTATATTGACTTTAGTGTCTCTGGATACCGCAGCACGCGACATAGCTTGCAGACGATAAGTACAACCGTTTCAGGGAGAAGAGCGGCCAATGTGACGATCTGGCTTTAAGGCGATTCGATAACAAATGACGAAAACGGACGGGTTTCTCAGGTTTTTACTACATATGAACACTTTTCACATTCTCCCGTGCAACTCGGCTGCTAGTCCTCCTTTCATGCAGAATCTTAAGGTCCTAGCTCATGTCCAAGGCACCAAAGCCAGCTAAAAAGTCAATAATCGATACCTAAAACTTGAATTGTACTACCTCTTACTGGCTATTACATCAACTTAGAAGTTTCATCTGTGTTCTACTATGGTGCTTTTAGTGTCTCCGCATACCGCAGCACGCGACATAGCTTTGCAGACGATAAGGACAAATGTTTCAGAGAGAAGAGCGGCCAATGTGACGATCTGGCTTTGAGTCGATTCGTTAACAAATGACTAAAACGGACGGATTTCTCAGGTTTTTACTACATATGAACTCTTTTCACATTCTCCCATGCAACTCGGCTTCTAGTCCTCCTTTCATGCAGAATCATAAGGTCGTAGCTCATGTCCAAGGCACCAAAGCCAGCTAAAAAGTCAATAATCGATACCTAAAACTTGAATTGTGCTACTTCTTACTGGCTATTACATCAACTTAGAAGGTTCATCTGTATTCTTCTGTGGTGCTTTTAGTGTCTCCGCATACCGCAGCACGCGAAATATCTTTGCAGACGATAAGTACAACCGTTTCAGAGAGAAGAGCGGCCAATGTGACGATCTGGCTTTGTGTCGATTCGATAACAAATGACGAACACGGACGGGTTTCTTAGGTTTTTACTACATATGAACACTTTTCACATTCTCCCGTGCAACTCGGCTGCTAGTCCTCCTTTCATGCAGAATCTTAAGGTCCTAGCTCATGTCCAAGGCACCAAAGCCAGCTAAAAAGTCAATAATCGATACCTAAAACTTGAATTGTACTACTTCTTACTGGCTATTACATAAACTTAGAACCTTCATCTGTGTTCTACTATGGTGCTTTTAGTGTCTCCGCATACCGCAACACGCGACATAGCTTTGCAGACGATAAGTACAACCGTTTCAGAGAGAAGAGCGGCCAATGTGATTATCTGGCTTTATGTCGATTCTATAACCAGTGACGAAAACGGACGGATTTCTCAGGTTTATACTACATATGAACACCTTTCACATTCTCCCATGAACTCAGCTGCTAGTCCTCCTTTCATGCAGAATCTTAAGGTCCTAGCTCATGTCCAAGGCACCAAAGCCAGCTAAAAAGTCAATAATCGATACCTAAAACTTAAATTGTACTACTTCTTACTGGCTATTACTTCAACTTAGAAACTTCATCTGTGTACTACTATATTGATTTTAGTGTCTCCGGATACCGCAGCACGCGACATAGGTTTGCAGACGATAAGTACAACCGTTTCAGGGAGAAGAGCGGCCAATGTAACGATCTGGCTTTAAGGCGATTCGATAACAAATGACGAAAACGGACGGGTTTCTAAGGTTTTTACTACATATGAACACTTTTCACATTCTCCCGTGCAACTCGGCTGCTAGTCCTCCTTTCGTGCAGAATCTTAAGGTCCTAGCTCATGTCAAAGGCACCAAAGCTAGCTAAAAAGTCAATAATCGATACCTAAAACGTGAATTGTACTACTTCTTACTGGCTATTACATCAACTTAGAAGCTTCATGTGTGTTCTACTATGGTGCTTTTAGTGTCTCCGCATACCGCAGCATGCGACATAGCTTTGCAGACGATAAGTACAACCGTTTCAGGGAGAAGAGCGGCCAATATGACGATCTGGCTCTAAGTCGATTCGAAAACAAATGACGAAAACGGACGGATTTCAAAGGTTTTTACTACATATGAACACTTTTCACATTCTCCCGTGCAACTCGGCTGCTAGTCCTCCTTTCATGCAGAATCATAAGGTCCTAGCTCATGTCCAAGGCACCAAAGCCAGCTAAAAAGTCAATAATCGATACCTAAAACTTGAATTGTACTACTTCTTACTGGCTATTACATCAACTTAGAAGGTTCATCTGTATTCTTCTGTGGTGCTTTTAGTGTCTCCGCATACCGCAGCACGCGAAATAGCTTTGCAGACGATAAGTACAACCGTTTCAGAGAGAAGAGCGGCCAATGTGACGATCTGGCTTTGTGTCGATTCGATAACAAATGACGAACACGGACCGATTTCATAGGTTTGTGCTACATATGAACACTTTTCACATTCTCCCGTGCAACTCGGCTGCTAGTCCTCCTTTCATGCAGATTCTTATGGTCCTAGCTCATGTCCAAGGCACCAAAGCCAGCTAAAAAGTCAATAATCGATACCTAAAACTTAAATTGTACTACATCTTACTGGCTATTACATCAAGTTAGAAGTTTCATCTGTGTTCTACTATGGTGCTTTTAGTGTCTCCGCATACCGCAGCACGCGACATAGCTTTGCAGACGATAAGTACAACCGTTTCAGAGAGAAGAGCGGCCAATGTGACGATCTGGCTTTAAGTCGATTCTATAACAAGTGACGAAAACGGACGGATTTCTCAGGTTTTTACTACATATGAACAATTTTCACATTCTCCCACGAACTCGGCTGCTAGTCCTCCTTTCATGCAGAATCTTATGGTCCTAGCTCATGTCGAAGGCACCAAAGCCAGCTAAAAAGTCAATAATCGATACCTAAAACTTAAATTGTACTACTTCTTACTGGATATTACTTCAACTTAGAAACTTCATCTGTGTACTACTATATTGACTTTAGTGTCTCTGGATACCGCAGCACGCGACATAGCTTGCAGACGATAAGTACAACCGTTTCAGGGAGAAGAGCGGCCAATGTGACGATCTGGCTTTAAGGCGATTCGATAACAAATGACGAAAACGGACGGGTTTCTCAGGTTTTTACTACATATGAACACTTTTCACATTCTCCCGTGCAACTCGGCTGCTAGTCCTCCTTTCATGCAGAATCTTAAGGTCCTAGCTCATGTCCAAGGCACCAAAGCCAGCTAAAAAGTCAATAATCGATACCTAAAACTTGAATTGTACTACCTCTTACTGGCTATTACATCAACTTAGAAGTTTCATCTGTGTTCTACTATGGTGCTTTTAGTGTCTCCGCATACCGCAGCACGCGACATAGCTTTGCAGACGATAAGGACAAATGTTTCAGAGAGAAGAGCGGCCAATGTGACGATCTGGCTTTGAGTCGATTCGTTAACAAATGACTAAAACGGACGGATTTCTCAGGTTTTTACTACATATGAACTCTTTTCACATTCTCCCATGCAACTCGGCTTCTAGTCCTCCTTTCATGCAGAATCATAAGGTCGTAGCTCATGTCCAAGGCACCAAAGCCAGCTAAAAAGTCAATAATCGATACCTAAAACTTGAATTGTACTACTTCTTACTGGCTATTACATCAACTTAGAAGGTTCATCTGTATTCTTCTGTGGTGCTTTTAGTGTCTCCGCATACCGCAGCACGCGAAATATCTTTGCAGACGATAAGTACAACCGTTTCAGAGAGAAGAGCGGCCAATGTGACGATCTGGCTTTGTGTCGATTCGATAACAAATGACGAACACGGACGGATTTCTTAGGTTTTTACTACATATGAACACTTTTCACATTCTCCCGTGCAACTCGGCTGCTAGTCCTCCTTTCATGCAGAATCTTAAGGTCCTAGCTCATGTCCAAGGCACCAAAGCCAGCTAAAAAGTCAATAATCGATACCTAAAACTTGAATTGTACTACTTCTTACTGGCTATTACATAAACTTAGAACCTTCATCTGTGTTCTACTATGGTGCTTTTAGTGTCTCCGCATACCGCAACACGCGACATAGCTTTGCAGACGATAAGTACAACCGTTTCAGAGAGAAGAGCGGCCAATGTGATTATCTGGCTTTATGTCGATTCTATAACCAGTGACGAAAACGGACGGATTTCTCAGGTTTATACTACATATGAACACCTTTCACATTCTCCCATGAACTCAGCTGCTAGTCCTCCTTTCATGCAGAATCTTAAGGTCCTAGCTCATGTCCAAGGCACCAAAGCCAGCTAAAAAGTCAATAATCGATACCTAAAACTTAAATTGTACTACTTCTTACTGGCTATTACTTCAACTTAGAAACTTCATCTGTGTACTACTATATTGATTTTAGTGTCTCCGGATACCGCAGCACGCGACATAGGTTTGCAGACGATAAGTACAACCGTTTCAGGGAGAAGAGCGGCCAATGTAACGATCTGGCTTTAAGGCGATTCGATAACAAATGACGAAAACGGACGGGTTTCTAAGGTTTTTACTACATATGAACACTTTTCACATTCTCCCGTGCAACTCGGCTGCTAGTCCTCCTTTCGTGCAGAATCTTAAGGTCCTAGCTCATGTCCAAGGCACCAAAGCCAGCTAAAAAGTCAATAATCGATACCTAAAACTTGAATTGTACTACCTCTTCCTGGCTATTACAACAACTTAGAAGTTTCATCTGTGTTCTACTATGGTGCTTTTAGTGTCTCCGCATACCGCAGCACGCGACATAGCTTTGCAGACGATAAGAACAACCGTTTCAGGGAGAAGAGCGGCCAATGTGACGATCTGGCTTTAAGTCGATTCGATAACAAATGACGAAAACGGACGGATTTCTCAGGTTTTTACTACATATGAACACTTTTCACATTCTCCCGTGCAACTCGGCTGCTAGTCCTCCTTTCATGCAGAATCTTAAGGTCCTAGCTCATGTCAAAGGCACCAAAGCCAGCTAAAAAGTCAATAATCAATACCTAAAACGTGAATTGTACTACTTCTTACTGGCTATTACATCAACTTAGAAGCTTCATGTGTGTTCTACTATGGTGCTTTTAGTGTCTCCGCATACCGCAGCACGCGACATAGCTTTGCAGACGATAAGTACAACCGTTTCAGAGAGAAGAGCGGCCAATATGACGATCTGGCTCTAAGTCGATTCGAAAACAAATGATGAAAACGGACGGATTTCAAAGGTTTTTACTACATATGAACACTTTTCACATTCTCCCGTGCAACTCGGCTGCTAGTCCTCCTTTCATGCAGAATCATAAGGTCCTAGCTCATGTCCAAGGCACCAAAGCCAGCTAAAAAGTCAATAATCGATACCTAAAACTTGAATTGTACTACTTCTTATTGGCTATTACATCAACTTAGAAGGTTCATCTGTATTCTTCTGTGGTGCTTTTAGTGTCTCCGCCTACCGCAGCACGCGAAATAGCTTTGCAGACGATAAGTACAACCGTTTCAGAGAGAAGAGCGGCCAATGTGACGATCTGGCTTTGTGTCGAATCGATAACAAATGACGAACACGGACGGATTTCTTAGGTTTTTACTACATATGAACACTTTTCACATTCTCCCGTGCAACTCGGCTGCTAGTCCTCCTTTCATGCAGAATCTTAAGGTCCTAACTCATGTCCAAGGCACCAAAGCCAGCTAAAGAGTCAATAATCGATACCTAAAACTTGAATTGTACTACTTCTTACTGGCTATTACATAAACTTAGAAGCTTCATCTGTGTTCTACTATGGTGCTTTTAGTGTCTCCGCATACCGCAACACGCGACATAGCTTTGCAGACGATAAGGACAACCGTTTCAGAGAGAAGAGCGGCCAATGTAACGATCTGGCTTTGAGTCGATTCGTTAACAAATGACGAAAACGGACGGATTTCTCAGGTTTTTACTACATATGAACTCTTTTCACATTCTCCCATGCAACTCGGCTGCTAGTCCTCCTTTCATGCAGAATCTTAAGGTCCTAGCTCATGTCCAAGGCACCAAAGCCAGCTAAAAAGTCAATAATCGATACCTAAAACTTGAATTGTACTACTTCTTACTGGCTATTACATCAACTTAGAAAGTTCATCTGTATTCTTCTATGGTGCTTTTAGTGTCTCCGCATACCGCAGCACGCGACATAGCTTTGCAGACGATAAGTACAACCGTTTCAGAGCGAAGAGCGGCCAATGTACGATCTGGCTTTGTGTCGATCGATAACAAATGACGAACACGGACGGATTTCTTAGGTTTGTGCTACATATGAACACTTTTCACATTCTCCCGTGCAACTCGGCTGCTAGTCCTCCTTTCATGCAGATTCTTATGGTCCTAGCTCATGTCCAAGGCACCAAAGCCAGCTAAAAAGTCAATAATCGATACCTAAAACTTAAATTGTACTACATCTTACTGGCTATTACATCAACTTAGAAGTTTCATCTGTGTTCTACTATGGTGCTTTTAGTGTCTCCGCATACCGCAGCACGCGACATAGCTTTGCAGACGATAAGTACAACCGTTTCAGAGAGAAGAGCGGCCAATGTGATTATCTGGCTTTATGTCGATTCTATAACCAGTGACGAAAACGGACGGATTTCTCAGGTTTATACTACATATGAACACCTTTCACATTCTCCCATGAACTCAGCTGCTAGTCCTCCTTTCATGCAGAATCTTAAGGTCCTAGCTCATGTCCAAGGCACCAAAGCCAGCTAAAAAGTCAATAATCGATACCTAAAACTTAAATTGTACTACTTCTTACTGGCTATTACTTCAACTTAGAAACTTCATCTGTGTACTACTATATTGATTTTAGTGTCTCCGGATACCGCAGCACGCGACATAGGTTTGCAGACGATAAGTACAACCGTTTCAGGGAGAAGAGCGGCCAATGTAACGATCTGGCTTTAAGGCGATTCGATAACAAATGACGAAAACGGACGGATTTCTCAGGTTTTTACTACATATGAACACTTTTCACATTCTCCCGTGCAACTCGGCTGCTAGTCCTCCTTTCATGCAAAATCTTAAGGTCCTAGCTCATGTCAAAGGCACCAAAGCCAGCTAAAAAGTCAATAATCGATACCTAAAACTTGAATTGTACTACTTCTTACTGGCTATTACATCAACTTAGAAGCTTCATGTGTGTTCTACTATGGTGCTTTTAGTGTCTCCGCATACCGCAGCACGCGACATAGCTTTGCAGACGATAAGTACAACCGTTTCAGAGAGAAGAGCGGCCAATATGACGATCTGGCTCTAAGTCGATTCGAAAACAAATTACGAAAACGGACGGATTTCAAAGGTTTTTACTACATATGAACACTTTTCACATTCTCCCGTGCAACTCGGCTGCTAGTCCTCCTTTCATGCAGAATCATAAGGTCCTAGCTCATGTCCAAGGCACCAAAGCCAGCTAAAAAGTCAATAATCGATACCTAAAACTTGAATTGTACTACTTCTTACTGGCTATTACATCAACTTAGAAGGTTCATCTGTATTCTTCTGTGGTGCTTTTAGTGTCTCCGCATACCGCAGCACTGCGAAATAGCTTTGCAGACGATAAGTACAACCGTTTCAGAGAGAAGAGCGGCCAATGTGACGATCTGGCTTTGTGTCGATTCGATAACAAATGACGAACACGGACGGATTTCTTAGGTTTTTACTACATATGAACACTTTTCACATTCTCCCGTGCAACTCGGCTGCTAGTCCTCCTTTCATGCAGAATCTTAAGGTCCTAGCTCATGTCCAAGGCACGAAAGGCAGCTAAGAAGTCAATAATCGATACCTAAAACTTGAATTGTACTACTTCTTACTGGCTATTACATAAACTTAGAAGCTTCATCTGTGTTCTACTATGGTGCTTTTAGTGTCTCCGCATACCGCAACACGCGACATAGCTTTGCAGACGATAAGGACAACCGTTTCAGAGAGAAGAGCGGCCAATGTAACGATCTGGCTTTGAGTCGATTCGTTAACAAATGACGAAAACGGACGGATTTCTCAGGTTTTTACTACATATGAACTCTTTTCACATTCTCCCATGCAACTCGGCTGCTAGTCCTCCTTTCATGCAGAATCTTAAGGTCCTAGCTCATGTCCAAGGCACCAAAGCCAGCTAAAAAGTCAATAATCGATACCTAAAACTTGAATTGTACTACTTCTTACTGGCTATTACATCAACTTAGAAGGTTCATCTGTATTCTTCTATGGTGCTTTTAGTGTCTCCGCATACCGCAGCACGCGAAATAGCTTTGCAGACGATAAGTACAACCGTTTCAGAGAGAAGAGCGGCCAATGTACGATCTGGCTTTGTGTCGATTCGATAACAAATGACGAACACGGACGGATTTCTTAGGATTGTGCTACATATGAACACTTTTCACATTCTCCCGTGCAACTCGGCTGCTAGTCCTCCTTTCATGCAGATTCTTATGGTCCTAGCTCATGTCCAAGGCACCAAAGCCAGCTAAAAAGTCAATAATCGATACCTAAAACTTAAATTGTACTACATCTTACTGGCTATTACATCAACTTAGAAGTTTCATCTGTGTTCTACTATGGTGCTTTTAGTGTCTCCGCATACCGCAGCACGCGACATAGCTTTGCAGACGATAAGTACAACCGTTTCAGAGAGAAGAGCGGCCAATGTGATTATCTGGCTTTATGTCGATTCTATAACCAGTGACGAAAACGGACGGATTTCTCAGGTTTATACTACATATGAACACCTTTCACATTCTCCCATGAACTCAGCTGCTAGTCCACCTTTCATGCAGAATCTTAAGGTCCTAGCTCATGTCCAAGGCACCAAAGCCAGCTAAAAAGTCAATAATCGATACCTAAAACTTAAATTGTACTACTTCTTACTGGCTATTACTTCAACTTAGAAACTTCATCTGTGTACTACTATATTGATTTTAGTGTCTCCGGATACCGCAGCACGCGACATAGGTTTGCAGACGATAAGTACAACCGTTTCAGGGAGAAGAGCGGCCAATGTAACGATCTGGCTTTAAGGCGATTCGATAACAAATGACGAAAACGGACGGGTTTCTAAGGTTTTTACTACATATGAACACTTTTCACATTCTCCCGTGCAACTCGGCTGCTAGTCCTCCTTTCGTGCAGAATCTTAAGGTCCTAGCTCATGTCCAAGGCACCAAAGCCAGCTAAAAAGTCAATAATCGATACCTAAAACTTGAATTGTACTACCTCTTCCTGGCTATTACATCAACTTAGAAGTTTCATCTGTGTTCTACTATGGTGCTTTTAGTGTCTCCGCATACCGCAGCACGCGACATAGCTTTGCAGACGATAAGAACAACCGTTTCAGGGAGAAGAGCGGCCAATGTGACGATCTGGCTTTAAGTCGATTCGATAACAAATGACGAGAACGGACGGATTTCTCAGGTTTTTACTACATATGAACACTTTTCACATTCTCCCGTGCAACTCGGCTGCTAGTCCTCCTTTCATGCAGAATCTTAAGGTCCTAGCTCATGTCCAAGGCACCAAAGCCAGCTAAAAAGTCAATAATCGATACCTAAAACTTGAATTGTAGTACTTCTTGCTGGCTATTACATCAACTTAGAAGCTTCATCTGTGTTCTACTATGGTGCTTTTAGTGTCTCCGCATACCGCAACACGCGACATAGCTTTGCAGACGATAAGGACAACCGTTTCAGAGAGAAGAGCGGCCAAAGTAACGATCTGGCTTTGAGTCGATTCGTTAACAAATGACGAAAACGGACGGATTTCTCAGGTTTTTACTACATATGAACACTTTTCACATTCTCCCGTGCAACTCGGCTGCTAGTCCTCCTTTCATGCAGAATCTTAAGGTCCTAGCTCATGTCCAAGGCACCAAAGCCAGCTAAAATGTCAATAATCGATACCTAAAACTTGAATTGTACTACTTCTTGCTGGCTATTACATCAACTTAGAAGCTTCATCTGTGTTCTACTATGGTGCTTTTAGTGTCTCCGCATACCGCAGCACGCGAAATAGCTTTGCAGACGATAAGTACAACCGTTTCAGAGAGAAGAGCGGCCAATGTGACGATCTGGCTTTGTGTCGATTCGATAACAAATGACGAACACGGACGGATATCTTAGGTTTTTACTACATATGAACACTTTTCACATTCTCCCGTGCAACTCGGCTGCTAGTCCTCCTTTCATGCAGAATCTTAAGGTCCTAGCTCATGTCCAAGGCTCCAAAGCCAGCTAAAAAGTCAATAATCGATACCTAAAACGTGAATTGTACTACTTCTTACTGGCTATTACATCAACTTAGAAGTTTCATGTGTGTTCTACTATGGTGCTTTTAGTGTCTCCGCATACCGCAGCACGCGACATAGCTTTGCAGACGATAAGTACAACCGTTTCAGACAGAAGAGCGGCCAATATGACGATCTGGCTCTAAGTCGATTCGAAAACAAATGACGAAAACGGACGGATTTCAAAGGTTTTTACTACATATGAACACTTTTCACATTCTCCCGTGCAACTCGGCTGCTAGTCCTCCTTTCATGCAGAATCATAAGGTCCTAGCTCATGTCCAAGGCACCAAAGCCAGCTAAAAAGTCAATAATCGATACCTAAAACTTGAATTGTACTACTTCTTACTGGCTATTACATCAACTTAGAAGGTTCACCTGTATTCTTCTATGGTGCTTTTAGTGTCTCCGCATACCGCAGCACGCGAAAGAGCTTTGCAGACGATAAGTACAACCGTTTCAGAGAGAAGAGCGGCCAATGTACGATCTGGCTTTGTGTCGATTCGATAACAAATGACGAACACGGACGGATTTCTTAGGTTTGTGCTACATATGAACACTTTTCACATTCTCCCATGCAACTCGGCTGCTAGTCCTCCTTTCATGCAGATTCTTATGGTCCTAGCTCATGTCCAAGGCACCAAAGCCAGCTAAAAAGTCAATAATCGATACCTAAAACTTAAATTGTACTACATCTTACTGGCTATTACATCAACTTAGAGTTTCATCTGTGTTCTACTATGGTGCTTTTAGTGTCTCCGCATACCGCAGCACGCGACATAGCTTTGCAGACGATCAGTACAACCGTTTCAGAGAGAAGAGCGGCCAATGTGGTTATCTGGCTTTATGTCGATTCTATAACAAGTGACGAAAACGGACGGATTTCTCAGGTTTATACTACATATAAACACCTTTCACATTCTCCCATGAACTCAGCTGCTAGTCCTCCTTTCATGCAGAATCTTAAGGTCCTAGCTCATGTCCAAGGCACCAAAGCCAGCTAAAAAGGCAATAATCGATACCTAAAACTTAAATTGTACTACTTCTTACTGGCTATTACGTCAACTTAGAAACTTCATCTGTGTACTACTATATTGATTTTAGTGTCTCCGGATACCGCAGCACGCGACATAGGTTTGCAGACGATAAGTACAACCGTTTCAGGGAGAAGAGCGGCCAATGTAACGATCTGGCTTTATTGCGATTCGATAACAAATGACGAAAACGGACGGGTTTCTCAGGTTTTTACTACATATGAACACTTTTCACATTCTCCCGTGCAACTCGGCTGCTAGTCCTCCTTTCGTGCAGAATCTTAAGGTCCTAGCTCATGACCAAGGCACCAAAGCCAGCTAAAAAGTCAATAATCGATACCTAAAACTTGAATTGTACTACCTCTTACTGGCTATTACATCAACTTAGAAGTTTCATCTGTGTTCTACTATGGTGCTTTTAGTGTCTCCGCATACCGCAGCACGCGACATAGCTTTGCAGACGATAAGTACAACCGTTTCAGGGAGAAGAGCGGCCAATGTGACGATCTGGCTTTAAGTCGATTCGATAACAAATGACGAAAACGGACGGATTTCTCAGGTTTTTACTACATATGAACACTTTTCACATTCTCCCGTGCAACTCGGCTGCTAGTCCTCCTTTCATGCAGAATCTTAAGGTCCTAGCTCATGTCCAAGGCACCAAAGCCAGCTAAAAAGTCAATAATCGATACCTAAAACTTGAATTGTACTACTTCTTACTGGCTATTACATCAACTTAGAAGCTTCATCTGTGTTCTACTATGGTGCTTTTAGTGTCTCCGCATACCGCAACACGCGACATAGCTTTGCAGACGATAAGGACAACCGTTTCAGAGAGAAGAGCGGCCAATGTGACGATCTGGCTTTGAGTCGATTCGTTAACAAATGACGAAAACGGACGGATTTCTCAGATTTTTACTACATATGAACTCTTTTCACATTCTCCCATGCAACTCGGCTGCTAGTCCTTCTTTCATGCAGAATCTTAAGTCCTAGCTCATGTCAAAGGCACCAAAGCCAGCTAAAAAGTCAATAATCGATACCTAAAACGTGAATTGTACTACTTCTTACTGGCTATTACATCAACTTAGAAGGTTCATCTGTATTCTTGTATGGTGCTTTTAGTGTCTCCGCATACCGCAGCACGCGAAATAGCTTTGCAGACGATAAGTACAACCGTTTCAGAGAGAAGAGCGGCCAATGTGACGATCTGGCTTTGTGTCGATTCGATAACAAATGACGAACACGGACGGATTTCTTAGGATTGTGCTACATATGAACACTTTTCACATTCTCCCGTGCAACTCGGCTGCTAGTCCTCCTTTCATGCAGATTCTTATGGTCCTAGCTCATGTCCAAGGCACCAAAGCCAGCTAAAAAGTCAATAATCGATACCTAAAACTTAAATTGTACTACATCTTACTGGCTATTACATCAACTTAGAAGTTTCATCTGTGTTCTACTATGGTGCTTTTAGTGTCTCCGCATACCGCAGCACGCGACATAGCTTTGCAGACGATAAGTACAACCGTTTCAGAGAGAAGAGCGGCCAATGTGATTATCTGGCTTTATGTCGATTCTATAACCAGTGACGAAAACGGACGGATTTCTCAGGTTTATACTACATATGAACACCTTTCACATTCTCCCATGAACTCAGCTTCTAGTCCACCTTTCATGCAGAATCTTAAGGTCCTAGCTCATGTCCAAGGCACCAAAGCCAGCTAAAAAGTCAATAATCGATACCTAAAACTTAAATTGTACTACTTCTTACTGGCTATTACTTCAACTTAGAAACTTCATCTGTGTACTACTATATTGATTTTAGTGTCTCCGGATACCGCAGCACGCGACATAGGTTTGCAGACGATAAGTACAACCGTTTCAGGGAGAAGAGCGGCCAATGTAACGATCTGGCTTTAAGGCGATTCGATAACAAATGACGAAAACGGACGGGTTTCTAAGGTTTTTACTACATATGAACACTTTTCACATTCTCCCGTGCAACTCGGCTGCTAGTCCTCCTTTCGTGCAGAATCTTAAGGTCCTAGCTCATGTCCAAGGCACCAAAGCCAGCTAAAAAGTCAATAATCGATACCTAAAACTTGAATTGTACTACCTCTTCCTGGCTATTACATCAACTTAGAAGTTTCATCTGTGTTCTACTATGGTGCTTTTAGTGTCTCCGCATACCGCAGCACGCGACATAGCTTTGCAGACGATAAGAACAACCGTTTCAGGGAGAAGAGCGGCCAATGTGACGATCTGGCTTTAAGTCGATTCGATAACAAATGACGAGAACGGACGGATTTCTCAGGTTTTTACTACATATGAACACTTTTCACATTCTCCCGTGCAACTCGGCTGCTAGTCCTCCTTTCATGCAGAATCTTAAGGTCCTAGCTCATGTCCAAGGCACCAAAGCCAGCTAAAAAGTCAATAATCGATACCTAAAACTTGAATTGTAGTACTTCTTGCTGGCTATTACATCAACTTAGAAGCTTCATCTGTGTTGTACTATGGTGCTTTTAGTGTCTCCGCATACCGCAACACGCGACATAGCTTTGCAGACGATAAGGACAACCGTTTCAGAGAGAAGAGCGGCCAAAGTAACGATCTGGCTTTGAGTCGATTCGTTAACAAATGACGAAAACGGACGGATTTCTCAGGTTTTTACTACATATGAACACTTTTCACATTCTCCCGTGCAACTCGGCTGCTAGTCCTCCTTTCATGCAGAATCTTAAGGTCCTAGCTCATGTCCAAGGCACCAAAGCCAGCTAAAAAGTCAATAATCGATACCTAAAACTTGAATTGTACTACTTCTTGCTGGCTATTACATCAACTTAGAAGCTTCATCTGTGTTCTACTATGGTGCTTTTAGTGTCTCCGCATACCGCAGCACGCGAAATAGCTTTGCAGACGATAAGTACAACCGTTTCAGAGAGAAGAGCGGCCAATGTGACGATCTGGCTTTGTGTCGATTCGATAACAAATGACGAACACGGACGGATATCTTAGGTTTTTACTACATATGAACACTTTTCACATTCTCCCGTGCAACTCGGCTGCTAGTCCTCCTTTCATGCAGAATCTTAAGGTCCTAGCTCATGTCCAAGGCTCCAAAGCCAGCTAAAAAGTCAATAATCGATACCTAAAACGTGAATTGTACTACTTCTTACTGGCTATTACATCAACTTAGAAGTTTCATGTGTGTTCTACTATGGTGCTTTTAGTGTCTCCGCATACCGCAGCACGCGACATAGCTTTGCAGACGATAAGTACAACCGTTTCAGACAGAAGAGCGGCCAATATGACGATCTGGCTCTAAGTCGATTCGAAAACAAATGACGAAAACGGACGGATTTCAAAGGTTTTTACTACATATGAACACTTTTCACATTCTCCCGTGCAACTCGGCTGCTAGTCCTCCTTTCATGCAGAATCATAAGGTCCTAGCTCATGTCCAAGGCACCAAAGCCAGCTAAAAAGTCAATAATCGATACCTAAAACTTGAATTGTACTACTTCTTACTGGCTATTACATCAACTTAGAAGGTTCACCTGTATTCTTCTATGGTGCTTTTAGTGTCTCCGCATACCGCAGCACGCGAAAGAGCTTTGCAGACGATAAGTACAACCGTTTCAGAGAGAAGAGCGGCCAATGTACGATCTGGCTTTGTGTCGATTCGATAACAAATGACGAACACGGACGGATTTCTTAGGTTTGTGCTACATATGAACACTTTTCACATTCTCCCATGCAACTCGGCTGCTAGTCCTCCTTTCATGCAGATTCTTATGGTCCTAGCTCATGTCCAAGGCACCAAAGCCAGCTAAAAAGTCAATAATCGATACCTAAAACTTAAATTGTACTACATCTTACTGGCTATTACATCAACTTAGAAGTTTCATCTGTGTTCTACTATGGTGCTTTTAGTGTCTCCGCATACCGCAGCACGCGACATAGCTTTGCAGACGATAAGTACAACCGTTTCAGAGAGAAGAGCGGCCAATGTGGTTATCTGGCTTTATGTCGATTCTATAACAAGTGACGAAAACGGACGGATTTCTCAGGTTTATACTACATATAAACACCTTTCACATTCTCCCATGAACTCAGCTGCTAGTCCTCCTTTCATGCAGAATCTTAAGGTCCTAGCTCATGTCCAAGGCACCAAAGCCAGCTAAAAAGGCAATAATCGATACCTAAAACTTAAATTGTACTACTTCTTACTGGCTATTACGTCAACTTAGAAACTTCATCTGTGTACTACTATATTGATTTTAGTGTCTCCGGATACCGCAGCACGCGACATAGGTTTGCAGACGATAAGTACAACCGTTTCAGGGAGAAGAGCGGCCAATGTAACGATCTGGCTTTATTGCGATTCGATAACAAATGACGAAAACGGACGGGTTTCTCAGGTTTTTACTACATATGAACACTTTTCACATTCTCCCGTGCAACTCGGCTGCTAGTCCTCCTTTCGTGCAGAATCTTAAGGTCCTAGCTCATGACCAAGGCACCAAAGCCAGCTAAAAAGTCAATAATCGATACCTAAAACTTGAATTGTACTACCTCTTACTGGCTATTACATCAACTTAGAAGTTTCATCTGTGTTCTACTATGGTGCTTTTAGTGTCTCCGCATACCGCAGCACGCGACATAGCTTTGCAGACGATAAGTACAACCGTTTCAGGGAGAAGAGCGGCCAATGTGACGATCTGGCTTTAAGTCGATTCGATAACAAATGACGAAAACGGACGGATTTCTCAGGTTTTTACTACATATGAACACTTTTCACATTCTCCCGTGCAACTCGGCTGCTAGTCCTCCTTTCATGCAGAATCTTAAGGTCCTAGCTCATGTCCAAGGCACCAAAGCCAGCTAAAAAGTCAATAATCGATACCTAAAACTTGAATTGTACTACTTCTTACTGGCTATTACATCAACTTAGAAGCTTCATCTGTGTTCTACTATGGTGCTTTTAGTGTCTCCGCATACCGCAGCACGCGACATAGCTTTGCAGACGATAAGGACAACCGTTTCAGAGAGAAGAGCGGCCAATGTGACGATCTGGCTTTGAGTCGATTCGTTAACAAATGACGAAAACGGACGGATTTCTCAGATTTTTACTACATATGAACTCTTTTCACATTCTCCCATGCAACTCGGCTGCTAGTCCTTCTTTCATGCAGAATCTTAAGGTCCTAGCTCATGTCAAAGGCACCAAAGCCAGCTAAAAAGTCAATAATCGATACCTAAAACGTGAATTGTACTACTTCTTACTGGCTATTACATCAACTTAGAAGGTTCATCTGTATTCTTGTATGGTGCTTTTAGTGTCTCCGCATACCGCAGCACGCGAAATAGCTTTGCAGACGATAAGTACAACCGTTTCAGAGAGAAGAGCGGCCAATGTGACGATCTGGCTTTGTGTCGATTCGATAACAAATGACGAACACGGACCGATTTCTTAGGTTTGTGCTACATATGAACACTTTTCACATTCTCCCGTGCAACTCGGCTGCTAGTCCTCCTTTCATGCAGATTCTTATGGTCGTAGCTCATGTCCAAGGCACCAAAGCCAGCTAAAAAGTCAATAATCGATACCTAAAACTTAAATTCTACTACATCATACTGGCTATTACATCAAGTTAGAAGTTTCATCTGTGTTCTACTATGGTGCTTTTAGTGTCTCCGCATACCGCAGCACGCGACATAGCTTTGCAGACGATAAGTACAACCGTTTCAGAGAGAAGAGCGGCCAATGTGACGATCTGGCTTTAAGTCGATTCTATAACAAGTGACGAAAACGGACGGATTTCTCAGGTTTTTACTACAAATGAACAATTTTCACATTCTCCCATGAACTCGGCTGCTAGTCCTCCTTTCATGCAGAATCTTAAGGTTCTAGCTCATGTCCAAGGCACCAAAGCCAGCTAAAAAGTCAATAATCGATACCTAAAACTTAAATTGTACTACTTCTTACTGGATATTACTTCAACTTAGAAACTTCATCTGTGTACTACTATATTGACTTTAGTGTCTCTGGATACCGCAGCACGCGACATAGCTTTGCAGACGATAAGTACAACCGTTTCAGGGAGAAGAACGGCCAATGTGACGATCTGGCTTTAAGGCGATTCGATAACAAATGACGAAAACGGACGGGTTTCTCAGGTTTTTACTACATATGAACACTTTTCACATTCTCCCGTGCAACTCGGCTGCTAGTCCTCGTTTCATGCAGAATCTTAAGGTCCTAGCTCATGTCCAAGGCACCAAAGCCAGCTAAAAAGTCAATAATCGATACCTAAAACTTGAATTGTACTACCTCTTACTGGCTATTACATCAACTTAGAAGTTTCATCTGTGTTCTACTATGGTGCTTTTAGTGTCTCCGCATACCGCAGCACGCGACATAGCTTTGCAGACGATAAGGACAAATGTTTCAGCGAGAAGAGCGGCCAATGTGACGATCTGGCTTTGAGTCGATTCGTTAACAAATGACGAAAACGGACGGATTTCTCAGGTTTTTACTACATATGAACTCTTTTCACATTCTCCCATGCAACTCGGCTTCTAGTCCTCCTTTCATGCAGAATCTTAAGGTCCTAGCTCATGTCAAAGGCACCAAAGCCAGCTAAAAAGTCAATAATCGATACCTAAAACGTGAATTGTACTACTTCTTACTGGCTATTACATCAACTTAGAAGCTTCATGTGTGTTCTACTATGGTGCTTTTGTGTCTCCGCATACCGCAGCACGCAACATAGCTTTGCAGACGATAAGTACAACCGTTTCAGGGAGAAGAGCGGCCACTATGACGATCTGGCTCTAAGTCGATTCGAAAACAAATGACGAAAACGGACGGATTTCAAAGGTTTTTACTACATATGAACACTTTTCACATTCTCCCGTGCAACTCGGCTGCTAGTCCTCCTTTCATGCAGAATCATAAGGTCCTAGCTCATGTCCAAGGCACCAAAGCCAGCTAAAAAGTCAATAATCAATACCTAAAACTTGAATTGTACTACTTCTTACTGGCTATTACATCAACTTAGAAGGTTCATCTGTATTCTTCTGTGGTGCTTTTAGTGTCTCCGCATACCGCAGCACGCGAAATAGCTTTGCAGACGATAAGTACAACCGTTTCAGAGAGAAGAGCGGCCAATGTGACGATCTGGCTTTGTGTCGATTCGATAACAAATGACGAACACGGACGGATTTCTTAGGTTTTTACTACATATGAACACTTTTCACATTCTCCCGTGCAACTCGGCTGCTAGTCCTCCTTTCATGCAGAATCTTAAGGTCCTAGCTCATGTCCAAGGCACCAAAGCCAGCTAAAAAGTCAATAATCGATACCTAAAACTTGAATTGTACTACTTCTTACTGGCTATTACATCAACTTAGAAGCTTCATCTGTGTTCTACTATGGTGCTTTTAGTGTCTCCGCATACCGCAACACGCGACATAGCTTTGCAGACGATAAGGACAACCGTTTCAGAGAGAAGAGCGGCCAATGTGACGATCTGGCTTTGAGTCGATTCGTTAACAAATGACGAAAACGGACGGATTTCTCAGGTTTTTACTACATATGAACTCTTTTCACATTCTCCCATGCAACTCGGCTGCTAGTCCTCCTTTCATGCAGATTCTTATGGTCCTAGCTCATGTCCAAGGCACCAAAGCCAGCTAAAAAGTCAATAATCGATACCGAAAACGTAAATTGTACTACTTCTTACTGGCTATTACATCAACTTAGAAGTTTCATGTGTGTTCTACTATGGTGCTTTTAGTGTCTCCGCATACCGCAGCACGCGACATAGCTTTGCAGACGATAAGTACAACCGTTTCAGACAGAAGAGCGGCCAATATGACGATCTGGCTCTAAGTCGATTCGAAAACAAATGACGAAAACGGACGGATTTCAAAGGTTTTTACTACATATGAACACTTTTCACATTCTCCCGTGCAACTCGGCTGCTAGTCCTCCTTTCATGCAGAATCATAAGGTCCTAGCTCATGTCCAAGGCACCAAAGCCAGCTAAAAAGTCAATAATCGATACCTAAAACTTGAATTGTACTACTTCTTACTGGCTATTACATCAACTTATAAGGTTCATCTGTATTCTTCTATGGTGCTTTTAGTGTCTCCGCATACCGCAGCACGCGAAATAGCTTTGCAGACGATAAGTACAACCGTTTCAGAGAGAAGAGCGGCCAATGTACGATCTGGCTTTGTGTCGATTCGATAACATATGACGAACACGGACGGATTTCTTAGGTTTGTGCTACATATGAACACTTTTCACATTCTCCCGTGCAACTCGGCTGCTAGTCCTCCTTTCATGCAGATTCTTATGGTCCTAGCTCATGTCCAAGGCACCAAAGCCAGCTAAAAAGTCAATAATCGATACCTAAAACTTAAATTGTACTACATCTTACTGGCTATTACATCAACTTAGAAGTTTCATCTGTGTTCTACTATGGTGCTTTTATTGTCTCCGCATACCGCAGCACGCGACATAGCTTTGCAGACGATAAGTACAACCGTTTCAGAGAGAAGAGCGGCCAATGTGATTATATGGCTTTATGTCGATTCTATAACAAGTGACGAAAACGGACGGATTTCTCAGGTTTATACTACATATGAACACCTTTCACATTCTTCCATGAACTCAGCTGCTAGTCCTCCTTTCATGCAGAATCTTAAGGTCCTAGCTCATGTCCAAGGCACCAAAGCCAGCTAAAAAGTCAATAATCGATACCTAAAACTTAAATTGTACTACTTCTTACTGGCTATTACTTCAACTTAGAAACTTCATCTGTGTACAACTATATTGATTTTAGTGTCTCCGGATACCGCAGCACGCGACATAGCTTTGCAGACGATAAGTACAACCGTTTCAGGGAGAAGAGCGGCCAATGTGACGATCTGGCTTTAAGGCGATTCGATAACAAATGACGAAAACGGACATGTTTCTCAGGTTTTTACTACATATGAACACTTTACACATTCTCCCGTGCAACTCGGCTACTAGTCCTCCTTTCATGCAGAATCTTAAAGTCCTAGCTCATGTCCAAGGCACCAAAGCCAGCTAAAAAGTCAATAATCGATACCTAAAACTTAAATTGTACTACTTCTTACTGGCTATTACATCAACTTAGAAGTTTCATCTGTGTTCTACTATGGTGCTTTTATTTTCTCCGCATACCGCAGCACGCGACATAGCTTTGCAGACGATAAGTACAACCGTTTCAGAGAGAAGAGCGGCCAATGTGATTATCTGGCTTTATGTCGATTCTATAACAAGTGACGAAAACGGACGGATTTCTCAGGTTTATACTACATATGAACACCTTTCACATTCTTCCATGAACTCAGCTGCTAGTCCTCCTTTCATGCAGAATCTTAAGGTCCTAGCTCATGTCCAAGGCACCAAAGCCAGCTAAAAAGTCAATAATCGATACCTAAAACTTAAATTGTACTACTTCTTACTGGCTATTACTTCAGCTTAGAAACTTCATCTGTGTACAACTATATTGATTTTAGTGTCTCCGGATACCGCAGCACGCGACATAGCTTTGCAGGCGATAAGTACAACCGTTTCAGGGAGAAGAGCGGCCAATGTGACGATCTGGCTTTAAGGCGATTCGATAACAAATGACGAAAACGGAAATGTTTCTCAGGTTTTTACTACATATGAACACTTTACACATTCTCCCGTGCAACTCGGCTACTAGTCCCCCTTTCATGCAGAATCTTAAAGTCCTAGCTCATGTCCAAGGCACCAAAGCCAGCTAAAAAGTCAATAATCGATACCTAAAACTTGAATTGTACTACCTCTTACTGGCTATTACATCAACTTAGAAGTTTCATCTGTGTTCTACTATGGTGCTTTTAGTGTCTCCGCATACCGCAGCACGCGACATAGCTTTGCAGACGATAAGTACAACCGTTTCAGGAAGAAGAGTGGCCAATGTGACGATCTGGCTTTAAGTCGATTCGATAACAAATGACGAAAACGGACGGATTTCAAAGGTTTTTACTACATATGAACACTTTTCACATTCTCCCGTGCAACTCGGCTGCTAGTCCTCCTTTCATGCAGATTCTTATGGTCCTAGCTCATGTCCAAGGCACCAAAGCCAGCTAAAAAGTCAATAATCGATACCTAAAACTTAAATTGTACTACATCTTACTGGCTATTACATCAACTTAGAAGTTTCATCTGTGTTCTACTATGGTGCTTTTATTGTCTCCGCATACCGCAGCACGCGACATAGCTTTGCAGACGATAAGTACAACCGTTTCAGAGAGAAGAGCGGCCAATGTGATTATCTGGCTTTATGTCGATTCTATAACAAGTGACGAAAACGGACGGATTTCTCAGGTTTATACTACATATGAACACCTTTCACATTCTTCCATGAACTCAGCTGCTAGTCCTCCTTTCATGCAGAATCTTAAGGTCCTAGCTCATGTCCAAGGCACCAAAGCCAGCTAAAAAGTCAATAATCGATACCTAAAACTTAAATTGTACTACTTCTTACTGGCTATTACTTCAACTTAGAAACTTCATCTGTGTACAACTATATTGATTTTAGTGTCTCCGGATACCGCAGCACGCGACATAGCTTTGCAGACGATAAGTACAACCGTTTCAGGGAGAAGAGCGGCCAATGTGACGATCTGGCTTTAAGGCGATTCGATAACAAATGACGAAAACGGACATGTTTCTCAGGTTTTTACTACATATGAACACTTTACACATTCTCCCGTGCAACTCGGCTACTAGTCCCCCTTTCATGCAGAATCTTAAAGTCCTAGCTCATGTCCAAGGCACCAAAGCCAGCTAAAAAGTCAATAATCGATACCTAAAACTTGAATTGTACTACCTCTTACTGGCTATTACATCAACTTAGAAGTTTCATCTGTGTTCTACTATGGTGCTTTTAGTGTCTCCGCATACCGCAGCACGCGACATAGCTTTGCAGACGATAAGTACAACCGTTTCAGGAAGAAGAGTGGCCAATGTGACGATCTGGCTTTAAGTCGATTCGATAACAAATGACGAAAACGGACGGATTTCTCAGGTTTTTACTACATATGAACACATTTCACATTCTCCCGTGCAACTCGGCTGCTAGTCCTCCTTTCATGCAGAATCTTAAGGTCCTAGCTCATGTCCAAGGCACCAAAGCCAGCTAAAAAGTCAATAATCGATACCTAAAACTTGAATTGTACTACTTCTTACTGGCTATTACATCAACTTAAAAGCTTCATCTGTGTTCTACTATGGTACTTTTAGTGTCTCCGCATACCGGAACACGAGACATAGCTTTGCAGACGATAAGTACAACCGTTTCAGAGAGAAGAGCGGCCAATGTGGCGATCTGGCTTTGAGTCGATTCGATAACAAATGACGAAAACGGACGGATTTCTCAGGTTTTTACTACATATTAACACTTTTCACATACTCCCATGCAACGCGGCTGCTAGTCCTCCTTTCATGCAGAATCTTAAGGTCCTAGCTCATGTCCAAGGCACCAAAGCCAGCTAAAAAGTCAGTAATCGATACCTGAAACTTAAAGTGTACTACTTCTTACTGGCTATTACATCAACTTAGAAGCTTCATCTGTGTTCTACTATGGTGCTTTTAGTGTCTCCGCATACCGCATCACGCGACATAGCTTTGCAGACGATAAGTACAACCGTTTCAGAGAGAAGAGCGGCCAATGTGACGTTCTGGCTTTAAGTCGATTCGATAACAAAAGACGAAAACGGACGGATTTCTCAGGTTTTTACTACATATGAACACTTTTCACATTCTCCCGTGCATCTCGGCTGCTAGTCCTCCTTTCATGCAGAATCTTAAGGTCCTAGCTCATGTCCAAGTCACCAAAGCCAGCTAAAAAGTCAATAATCGATACCTAAAACTTGAATTGTACTACTTCTTACTGGCTATTACATCAACTTAAAAGCTTCATCTGTGTTCTACTATGGTGCTTTTAGTGTCTCCGCATACTGCAACACGCGACATATCTTTGCAGACGATAAGGACAACCGTTTCAGAGAGAATAGCGGCCAATGTGACGATCTGGCTTTGAGTCGATTCGTTAACAAATGACGAAAACGGACGGATTTCTCAGGATTTTACTACATATGAACACTTTTCACATTCTCCCATGCAACTCGGCTGCTAGTCCTCCTTTCATGCAGAATCTTAAGGTCCTAGCCCATGTCCAAGGCACCAAAGCCAGCTAAAAAGTCAATAATCGATACCTAAAACTTGAATTGTACTACTTCTTACTGGCTATTACATCAACTTAGAAGCTTCATGTGTGTTCTAGTATGGTGCTTTTAGTGTCTCCGCATACCGCAGCACGCGACATAGCTTTGCCGACGATAAGTACAACCGTTTCATAGAGAAGAGCGGCCAATGTGACGATCTGGCTTTAAGTCGATTCGAGAACAAAAGACGAAAACGGACGGATTTCTCAGGTTTTTACTACATATGAACACTTTTCACATTCTCCCATGCAACTCGGCTGCTAGACCTCCTTTCATTCAGAATCTTAAGGTCCTAGCTCATGTCCAAGGCACCAAAGCCAGCTAAAAAGTCAATAATCGATACCTAAAACTTTAATTGTACTACTTCCTACTGGCTATTACATCAACTTAGAAGTTTCATCTGTGTTCTACTATGGTGCTTTTAGTGTCTCCTCATACCGCAGCACGCGACATAGCTTTGCAGACGATAAGTACAACCGTTTCAGGGAGAAGAGCGGCCAATGTGACGATCTGGCTTTGAGTCGATTCGATAACAAATGACGAACACGGACGGATTTCCAATGTTTTTACTACATATGAACACTTTTGCACATTGTCCCGTGCAACTCGGCTGCTAGTCCTTCTTTCATGCAGAATCTTAAGGTCCTAGCTCATGGTTAAGGCACCAAAGCCAGCTAAAAAGTCAATAATCTATACCTAAAACTTGAATTGTACTACTTCTTACTGGCTATTACATCAACTTAAAAGCTTCATCTGTGTTCTACTATGGTGCTTTTAGTGTCTCCGCATACGGTAATACGCGACATATCTTTGCAGACGATAAGGACAACCGTTTCAGAGAGAAGAGCGGCCAATGTGACGATCTGGCTTTCAGTCGATTCGTTAACAAATGACGAAAACGGACGGATTTCTAAGGTTTTTACTACATATGAACACTTTTCACATTCTCCCGTGCAACTCGGCTGCTAGTCCTCCTTTCATGCAGAATCTTAAGGTCCTAGCTCATGTCCAAGGCACCAAAGCCAGGTAAAAAGTCAATAATCGATACCGAAAACGTGAATTGTACTACTTCTTACTGGCTATTACATCAACTTAGAAGCTTCATGTGTGTTCTACTATGGTGCTTTTAGTGTCTCCGCATACCGCAGCACGCGACATAGCTTTGCAGACGATAAGTACAACCGTTTCAGAGAGAGAAGAGCGGCCAATATGACGATCTGGCTTTAAGTCGATTCGAAAACAAATGACGAAAACGGACGGATTTCAAAGGTTTTTACTACATATGAACACTTTTCACATTCTCCCGTGCAACTCGGCTGCTAGTCCTCCTTTCATGCAGAATCATAAGGTCCGAGCTCATGTCCAAGGCACCAAAGCCAGCTAAAGAGTCAATAATCGATACCTAAAACTTAAATTGTACTACATCTTACTGGCTATTACATCATCTTAGAAGGTTCATCTGTATTCTTCTATGGTGCTTTTGATGTCTCCGCATACCGCAGCACGCGACATAGCTTTGCAGACGATATGTAAAACCGTTTCAGAGAGAAGAGCGGCCAATGTGACGATCTGGCTTTGTGTCGATTCGATAACAAATGACGAACACGGACGGATTTCTTAGGTTTGTGCTACATATGAACACTTTTCACATTCTACCGTGGAACTCGGCTGCTAGTCCTCCTTTCATAAAGATTCTTAAGGTCGTAGCTCGTGTCCAAGGCACCAAAGCAAGCTAAAAAGTCAATAATCGATACCTAAAACTTAAATTGTACTACTTCTTACTGGCTATTACTTCAACTTAGAAGCTTCATCTGTGTACTACTATATTGATTTTAGTGTCTCCGGATACCGCAGCACGCGACATAGCTTTGCAGACGATAAGTACAACCGTTTCAGGGAGAAGAGCGGCCAATGTGACGATCTGGCGTGAAGTCAGTTCGATAACAAATGACGAAAACGGACGGGTTTCTCAGGTTTTTACTACATATGAACACTTTTCATATTCTCCCGTGCAACTCGGCTGCTAGTCCTCCTTTCATGCAGAATCTTAAGGTCCTAGCTCATGTCCAAGTCACCAAAGCCAGCTAAAAAGTCAATAATCGATACCGAAAACTTGAATGGTACTACCTCTTACTGGCTATTACATCAACTTAGAAGTTTCATCTGTGTTCTACTATGGTGCTTTTAGTGTCTCCGCATACCGCAGCACGCGACATAGCTTTGCAGACGATAAGTACAACCGTTTCAGGGAGAAGAGCGGCCAATGTGACGATCTGGCTTTAAGTCGATTCGATAACAAATGATGAGAACGGACGGATTTCTCAGGTTTTTACTACATATGAACACTTATCACATTCTCCCGTGCAACTCGGCTGCTAGTCCTCCTTTCATGCAGAATCTTAAGGTCCTAGCTCATGTCCAAGGCACTAAAGCCAGCTAAAAAGTCAATTATCGATACCTAAAACTTGAATTGTACTACTTCTCACTGGCTATTACATCAACTTAAAAGCTTCATCTGTGTTCTACTATGGTGCTCTTAGTGTCTCCGCATACCGGAACACGAGACATAGCTTTGCAGGCGATAAGTACAACCGTTTCAGAGAGAAGAGCGGCCAATGTGACGATCTGGCTTTAAGTCGATTCGATAACAAAAGACGAAAACGGACGGATTTCTCAGGTTTTTACTACATATGAACACTTTTCACATTCTCCCGTGCAACTCGGCTGCTAGTCCTTATTTCATGCAGAATCTTAAGGCCCTAGCTCATGTCCATGGCACCAAAGCCAACTAAAAAGTCAATAATCGATACCTAAAACTAGAATTGTACTACTTCTTACTGGCTATTACATCAACTTAGAAGGTTCATCTGTATTCTTCTATGGTGCTTTTAGTGTCTCCGCATACCGCAGCACGTGAAATAGCTTTGCAGACGATAAGTACAACCGTTTCAGAGAGAAGAGCGGCCAATGTGACGATCTGGCTTTGTGTCGATTCGATAACAAATGACGAACACGGACGGACTTCTTAGGTTTGTGCTACATATGAACACTTTTCACATTCTCCCGTGCTACTCGGCTGCTAGTCCTCCTTTCATGCAGATTCTTAAGGTCGTAGCTCGTGTCCAAGGCACCAAAGCAAGCTAAAAAGTCAATAATCGATACCTAAAACTTAAATTGTACTACATCTTACTGGCTATTACTTCTACTTAGAAACTTCATCTGTGTACTACTATATTGATTTTAGTGTCTCCGGATACCGCAGCACGCGGCATAGCTTTGCAGACGATAAGTACAACCGTTTCAGGGAGAAGAGCGGCCAATGTGACGATCTGGCTTTAAGTCAGTTCGATAACAAATGACGAAAACGGACGGGTTTCTCAGGTTTTTACTACATATGAACACTTTACACATTCTCCCGTGCAACTCGGCTGCTAGTCCTCCTTTCATGCAAAATCTTAAGGTCCTAGCTCATGTCCAAGGCACCAAAGCCAGCTAAAATGTCAATAATCGATACCTAAAACTTGAATTGTTCTACCTCTTACTGGCTATTACATCAACTTAGAAGTTTCACTGTGTTCTGCTATGGTGCTTTTAGTGTCTCCGCATACCGCAGCACGCGACATAGCTTTGCAGACGATAAGTACAACCGTTTCAGGGAGAAGAGCGGCCAATGTGACGATCTGTCTTTAAGTCGATTCGATAACAAATGACGAGAACGGACGGATTTCTCAGGTTTTTACTACATAATGACACTTTTCACATTCTCCCGTGCAACTCGGCTGCTAGTTCTCCTTTCATGCAGAATCTTAAGGTCCTAGCTCATTTCCAAGGCACCAAAGCCAGCTAAATAGTCAATAATCGATACCTAAAACTTGAATTGTACTACTTCTTACTGGCTATTACATCAACTTAAAAGCTTCATCTGTGTTCTACTATGGTGCTTTTAGTGTCTCCGCATACCGGAACACGAGACATAGCTTAGCAGACGATAAGTACAACCGTTTCAGAGAGAAGAGCGGCCAATGTGACGATCTGGCTTTAAGTCGATTCGATAACAAAAGACGAAAACGGACGGATTTCTCAGGTTTTTACTACATATGAACACTTTTCACATTCTCCCGTGCAACTCGGCTGCTAGTCCTCCTTTCATGCAGAATCTTAAGGCCCTAGCTCATGTCCATGGCACCAAAGCCAACTAAAAAGTCAATAATCGATACCTAAAACTTGAATTGTACTACTTCTTACTGGCTATTACATCAACTTAAAAGCTTCATCTGTGTTCTACTATAGTGCTTTTAGTGTCTCCACATACCGCAACACGAGACATAGCTTTGCAGACGATAAGTACAACCGTTTCAGAGAGAAGAGCGGCAATGTGACGATCTGGCTTTGAGTCGATTCGATAACAAATGACGAAAACGGACGGATTTCTCAGGTTTTTACTACATATGAACACTTTTCACATTCTCCCGTGCAACCCGGCTGCTAGTTCTCCTTTCATGCAGAATCGTAAGGTCCTAGCTCATGTCCAAGGCACCAAAGCCAGCTAAAAAGTCAATAATCGATAACTAAAACTTGAATTGTACTACTTCTTACTGGCTATTACATTAACTTAATAGCTTCATCTGTGTTCTACTATGGTGCTTTTAGTGTCTCCGCATGCCGCAACACGCGACATGTCTTTGCAGACGATAAGGACAACCGTTTCAGAGAGAATAGCGGCCAATGTGACGATCTGGCTTTGTGTCGATTCATTAACAAATGACGAAAACGGACGGATTTCTCAGGTTTTTACTACATATGAACACTTTTCACATTCTCCTGTACAACTCGGCTGCTAGTCCTCCTTTCATGCAGAATCTTAAGGTCCTAGCTCATGTCCAAATCACGAATTAAAGCTAAGAAGTCAATAATCGATACCTAAAACTTGAATTGTACTACCTCTTACTGACTATTACATCAACTTAGAAGCTTCATGTGTGTTCTACTATGGTGCTTTTAGTGTCTCCGCATACCGCAGCACGCGACATAGCTTTGCAGACGATAAGTACAACCGTTTCATAGAGAAGAGCGGCCAGTGTGACGATCTGGCTTTAAGTCGATTCGAGAACAAAAGACGAAAACAGACGGATTTCTCAGGTTTTTACTACATATGAACACTTTTCACACTCTCCCATGCAACTCGGCTGCTAGACCTCCTTTCATGCAGAATCTTACGGTCGTAGCTCATGTCCAAGGCACCAAAGCCAGCTAAAGAGTCAATAATCGATACCTAAAACTTGAATTGTACTACTTCTTACTTTCTATTACATCAACTTAAAAGCTTCATCTGTGTTCTACTATGGTGCTTTTAGTGTCTCCGCATACCGGAACACGAGACACAGCTTTGCAGACGATAAGTACAACCGTTTCAGAGAGAAGAGCGGCCAATGTGACGATCTGGCTTTCTGTCGATTCGATAACAAATGACGAACACGGACGGATTTCTTAGGTTTGTGCTACATACGAACACTTTTCACATTCTCCCGTGGAACTCGGCTGCTAGTCCTCCTTTCATGCAGATTCTTAAGGTCGTAGCTCGTGTCCAAGGCACCAAAGCAAGCTAAAAAGTCAATAATCGATACCTAAAACTTAAATTGTACTACTTCTTACTGGCTATTACTTCAACTTAGGAGCTTCATCTGTGTACTACTATATTGATTTTAGTGTCCCGGATACCGCAGCACGCGACATAGCTTTGCAGACGATAATTACAACCGTTTCAGGGAGAAGAGCGGCCAATGTGACGATCTGGCTTGAAGTCGATTCGATAACAAATGATGAGAACGGACGGATTTCTCAGGTTTTTACTACATATGAACACTTTTCACATACTCCCGTGCAACTCGGCTGCTAGTCCTCCTTTCATGCAGAATCTTAAGGTCCTAGCTCATGTCCAAGGCACTAAAGCCAGCTAAAAAGTCAATAATCGATACCTAAAACTTGAATTGTACTACTTCTTACTGGCTATTACATCAACTTAAAAGCTTCATCTGTGTTCTACTATGGTGCTCTTAGTGTCTCCGCATACCGGAACACGAGACATAGCTTTGCAGGCGATAAGTACAACCGTTTCAGAGAGAAGAGTGGTCAATGTGACGATCTGGCTTTAAGTCGATTCGATAACAAAAGACGAAAACGGACGGATTTCTCAGGTTTTTACTACATATGAAAACTTTTCACATTCTCCCGTGCAACTCGGCTGCTAGTCCTCCTTTCATGCAGAATCTTAAGGCCCTAGCTCATGTCCATGGCACCAAAGCCAACTAAAAAGTCAATAATCGATACCTAAAACTTGAATTGTACTACTTCTTACTGGCTATTACATCAACTTAGAAGGTTCATCTATATTCTTCTATGGTGCTTTTAGTGTCTCCGCATACCGCAGCACGTGAAATAGCTTTGCAGACGATAAGTACAACCGTTTCAGAGAGAAGAGCGGCCAATGTCACGATCTGGCTTTGTGTCGATTCGATAACAAATGACGAACACGGACGGATTTCTTAGGTTTGTGCTACATATGAACACTTTTAACATTCTCCCGTGCTACTCGGCTGCTAGTCCTCCTTTCATGCAGATTCTTAAGGTCGTAGCTCGTGTCCAAGGCACCAAAGCAAGCTAAAAAGTCAATAATCGATAAACTTAAATTGTACTACATCTTACTGGCTATTACTTCTACTTAGAAACTTCATCTGTGTACTACTATATTGATTTTAGTGTCTCCGGATACCGCAGCACGCGGCATAGCTTTGCAGACGATAAGTACAACCGTTTCAGGGAGAAGAGCGGCCAATGTGACGATCTGGCGTGAAGTCAGTTCGATAACAAATGACGAAAACGGACGGGTTTCTCAGGTTTTTACTACATATGAACACTTTTCACATTCTCCCGTGCAACTCGGCTGCTAGTCCTCCTTTCATGCAAAATCTTAAGGTCCTAGCTCATGTCCAAGGCACCAAAGCCAGCTAAAATGTCAATAATCGATACCTAAAACTTGAATATTTCTACCTCTTACTGGCTATTACATCAACTTAGAAGTTTCACTGTGTTCTACTATGGTGCTTTTAGTGTCTCCGCATACCGCAGCACGCGACATAGCTTTGCAGACGATAAGTACAACCGTTTCAGGGAGAAGAGCGGCCAATGTGACGATCTGGCTTTAAGTCGATTCGATAACAAATGACGAGAACGGACGGATTTCTCAGGTTTTTACTACATATTGACACTTTTCACATTCTCCCGTGCAACTCGGCTGCTAGTTCTCCTTTCATGCAGAATCTTAAGGTCCTAGCTCATTTCCAAGGCACCAAAGCCAGCTAAAAAGTCAATAATCGATACCTAAAACTTGAATTGTACTACTTCTTACTGGCTATTACATCAACTTAAAAGCTTCATCTGTGTTCTACTATGGTGCTTTTAGTGTCTCCGCATACCGGAACACGAGACATAGCTTTGCAGACGATAAGTACAACCGTTTCAGAGAGAAGAGCGGCCAATGTGACGATCTGGCTTTAAGTCGATTCGATAACAAAAGACGAAAACGGACGGATTTCTCAGGTTTTTACTACATATGAACACTTTTCACATTCTCCCGTGCAACTCGGCTGCTAGTCCTCCTTTCATGCAGAATCTTAAGGCCCTAGCTCATGTCCATGGCACCAAAGCCAACTAAAAAGTCAATAATCGATACCTAAAACTTGAATTGTACTACTTCTTACTGGCTATTACATCAACTTAAAAGCTTCATCTGTGTTCCACTATAGTGCTTTTAGTGTCTCCACATACCGCAACACGAGACATAGCTTTGCAGACGATAAGTACAACCGTTTCAGAGAGAAGAGCGGCAATGTGACGATCTGGCTTTGAGTCGATTCGATAACAAATGACGAAAACGGACGGATTTCTCAGGTTTTTACTACATATGAACACTTTTCACATTCTCCCGTGCAACTCGGCTGCTAGTTCTCCTTTCATGCAGAATCGTAAGGTCCTAGCTCATGTCCAAGGCACCAAAGCCAGCTAAAAAGTCAATAATCGATAACTAAAACTTGAATTGTACTACTTCTTACTGGCTATTACATCAACTTAATAGCTTCATCTGTGTTCTACTATGGTGCTTTTAGTGTCTCCGCATGCCGCAACACGCGACATGTCTTTGCAGACGATAAGGACAACCGTTTCAGAGAGAATAGCGGCCAATGTGACGATCTGGCTTTGAGTCGATTCGTTAACAAATGACGAAAACGGACGGATTTCTCAGGTTTTTACTACATATGAACACTTTTCACATTCTCCTGTACAACTCGGCTGCTAGTCCTCCTTTCATGCAGAATCTTAAGGTCCTAGCTCATGTCCAAATCACGAATTAAAGCTAAGAAGTCAATAATCGATACCTAAAACTTGAATTGTACTACCTCTTACTGGCTATTACATCAACTTAGAAGCTTCATGTGTGTTCTACTATGGTGCTTTTAGTGTCTCCGCATACCGCAGCACGCGACATAGCTTTGCAGACGATAAGTACAACCGTTTCATAGAGAAGAGCGGTCAGTGTGACGATCTGGCTTTAAGTCGATTCGAGAACAAAAGACGAAAACAGACGGATTTCTCAGGTTTTTACTACATATGAACACTTTTCACATTCTCCCATGCAACTCGGCTGCTAGACCTCCTTTCATGCAGAATCTTACGGTCGTAGCTCATGTCCAAGGCACCAAAGCCAGCTAAAGAGTCAATAATCGATACCTAAAACTTGAATTGTACTACTTCTTACTTACTATTACATCAACTTAGAAGCTTCATCTGTGTTCTACTATGGTGCTTTTAGTGTCTCCGCATACCGCAGCACGCGACATTGCTTTGCAGACGATAAGTACAACCGTTTCAGACAGAAGAGCGGCCAATGTGACGATCTTGCTTTGAGTCGATTCGATAACAAATGACGAAAACGGACGGATTTCTTAGGTTTGTGCTACATGTGAACACTTTTCACATTCTCCCGTGCAACTCGGCTGCTAGTCTCCCTTTCATGCAGATTCTTAAGGTCGTAGCTCGTGTCCAAGGCACCAAAGCAAGCTAAAAAGTCAATAATCGATACCTAAAACTTAAATTGTACTACTTCTTACTGGCTATTACTTCTACTTAGAAACTTCATCTGTGTACTACTATATTGATTTTAGTGTCTCCGGATACCGCAGCACGCGACATAGCTTTGCAGGCGATAAGTACAACCGTTTCAGGGAGAAGAGCGGCCAATGTGACGATCTGGCTTTAAGTCAGTTCGATAACAAATGACGAAAACGGACGGGTTTCTCAGGTTTTTACTACATATGAACACTTTTGACATTCTCCCGTGCAACTCGGCTGCTAGTCCTCCTTTCATGCAGAATCTTAAGGTCCTAGCTCATGTCCAAGGCACCAAAGCCAGCTAAAAAGTCAATAATCGATACCTAAAACTTGAATTGTACTACTTCTTACTGGCTATTACATCAACTTAAAAGCTTCATCTGTGTTCTACTATGGTGCTCTTAGTGTCTCCGCATACCGGTACACGAGACATAGCTTTGCAGGCGATAAGTACAACCGTTTCAGAGAGAAGAGCGGCCAATGTGACGATCTGGCTTTAAGTCGATTCGATAACAAAAGACGAAAACGGACGGATTTCTCAGGTTTTTACTACATATGAACACTTTTCACATTCTCCCGTGCAACTCGGCTGCTAGTCCTCCTTTCATGCAGAATCTTAAGGCCCTAGCTCATGTCCATGGCACCAAAGCCAACTAAAAAGTCAATAATCGATACCTAAAACTTGAATTGTACTACTTCTTACTGGCTATTACATCAACTTAGAAGGTTCATCTGTATTCTTCTATGGTGCTTTTAGTGTCTCCGCATACCGCAGCACGCGAAATAGCTTTGCAGACGATGAGTACAACCGTTTCAGAGAGAAGAGCGGCCAATGTGACGATCTGGCTTTGTGTCGATTCGATAACAAATGACGAACACGGACGGATTTCTCAGGTTTGTGCTACATATGAACAATTTTCACATTCTCCCGTGCTACTCGGCTGCTAGTCCTCCTTTCATGCAGATTCTTAAGGTCGTAGCTCGTGTCCAAGGCACCAAAGCAAGCTAAAAAGTCAATAATCGATACCTAAAACTTAAATTGTACTACATCTTACTGGCTATTACTTCTACTTAGAAACTTCATCTGTGTACTACTATATTGATTTTAGTGTCTCCGGATACCGCAGCACGCGGCATAGCTTTGCAGACGATAAGTACAACCGTTTCAGGGAGAAGAGCGGCCAGTGTGACGATCTGGCTTTAAGTCAGTTCGATAACAAATGACGAAAACGGACGGGTTTCTCAGGTTTTTACTACATATGAACACTTTTCACATTCTCCCGTGCAACTCGGCTGCTAGTCCTCCTTTCATGCAAAATCTTAAGGTCCTAGCTCATGTCCAAGGCACCAAAGCCAGCTAAAAAGTCAATAATCGATACCTAAAACTTGAATTGTTCTACCTCTTACTGGCTATTACATCAACTTAGAAGTTTCACTGTGTTCTACTATGGTGCTTTTAGTGTCTCCGCATACCGCAGCACGCGACATAGCTTTGCAGACGATAAGTACAACCGTTTCAGGGAGAAGAGCGGCCAATGTGACGATCTGGCTTTAAGTCGATTCGATAACAAATGACGAGAACGGACGGAATTCTCAGGTTTTTACTACATATTGACACTTTTCACATTCTCCCGTGCAACTCGGCTGCTAGTTCTCCTTTCATGCAGAATCTTAAGGTCCTAGCTCATGTCCAAGGCACCAAAGCCAGCTAAAAAGTCAATAATCGATACCTAAAACTTGAATTGTACTACTTCTTACTGGCTATTACATCAACTTAAAAGCTTCATCTGTGTTCTACTATGGTGCTTTTAGTGTCTCCGCATACCGGAACACGAGACATAGCTTTGCAGACGATAAGTACAACCGTTTCAGAGAGAAGAGCGGCCAATGTGACGATCTGGCTTTAAGTCGATTCGATAACAAAAGACGAAAACGGACGGATTTCTCAGGTTTTTACTACATATGAACACTTTTCACATTCTCCCGTGCAACTCGGCTGCTAGTCCTCCTTTCATGCAGAATCTTTAGGCCCTAGCCCATGTCCATGGCACCAAAGCCAACTAAAAAGTCAATAATCGATACCTACAACTTGAATTGTACTACTTCTTACTGGCTATTACATCAACTTAAAAGCTTCATCTGTGTTCTACTATAGTGCTTTTAGTGTCTCCACATACCGCAACACGAGACATAGCTTTGCAGACGATAAGTACAACCGTTTCAGAGAGAAGAGCGGCAATGTAACGATCTGGTTTTGAGTCGATTCGATAACAAATGACGAAAACGGACGGATTTCTCAGGTTTTTACTACATATGAACACTTTTCACATTCTCCCGTGCAACTCGCCTGCTAGTTCTCCTTTCATGCAGAATCGTAAGGTCCTAGCTCATGTCCAAGGCACCAAAGCCAGCTAAAAAGTCAATAATCGATATCTAAAACTTGAATTGTACTACTTCTTACTGGCTATTACATCAACTTAATAGCTTCATCTGTGTTCTACTATGGTGCTTTTAGTGTCTCCGCATGCCGCAACACGCGACATGTCTTTGCAGACGATAAGGACAACCGTTTCAGAGAGAATAGCGGCCAATGTGACGATCTGGCTTTGAGTCGATTCGTTAACAAATGACGAAAACGGACGGATTTCTCAGGTTTTTACTACATATGAACACTTTTCACATTCTCCTGTACAACTCGGCTGCTAGTCCTCCTTTCATGCAGAATCTTAAGGTCCTAGCTCATGTCCAAATCACGAATTAAAGCTAAGAAGTCAATAATCGATACCTAAAACTTGAATTGTACTACCTCTTACTGGCTATTACATCAACTTAGAAGCTTCATGTGTGTTCTACTATGGTGCTTTTAGTGTCTCCGCATACCGCAGCACGCGACATAGCTTTGCAGACGATGAGTACAACTGTTTCAGAGAGAAGAGCGGCCAATGTGACGATCTTGCTTTGAGTCGATTCGATAACAAATGACGAAAACGGACGGATTTCTTAGGTTTGTGCTACATATGAACACTTTTCACATTCTCCCGTGCAACTCGGCTGCTAGTCCTCCTTTCATGCAGATTCTTAAGGCCGTAGCTCGTGTCCAACGAACCAAAGCATGCTAAAAAGTCAATAATCGATACCTAAAACTTAAATTGTACTACTTCTTACTGGCTATTACTTCTACTTAGAAACTTCATCTGAGTACTACTATATTGATTTTAGTGTCTCCGGATACCGCAGCACGCGACATAGCTTTGCAGACGATAAGTACAACCGTTTCAGGGAGAAGAGCGGCCAATGTGACGATCTGGCTTTGAGTCGATTCGTTAACAAATGACGAGAACGGACGGATTTCTCAGGTTTTTACTACATATTGACACTTTTCACATTCTCCCGTGCAACTCGGCTGCTAGTTCTCCTTTCATGCAGAATCTTAAGGTCCTAGCTCATGTCCAAGGCACCAAAGCCAGCTAAAAAGTCAATAATCGATACCTAAAACTTGAATTGTACTACTTCTTACTGGCTATTACATCAACTTAGAAGCTTCATGTGTGTTCTAGTATGGTGCTTTTAGTGTCTCCGCATACCGCAGCACGCGACATAGCTTTGCCGACGATATGTACAACCGTTTCATAGAGAAGAGCGGCCAATGTGACGATCTGGCTTTAAGTCGATTCGAGAACAATAGACGAAAACGGACGGATTTCTCAGGTTTTTACTACATATGAACACTTTTCACATTCTCCCATGCAACTCGGCTGCTAGACCTCCTTTCATTCAGAATCTTAAGGTCCTAGCTCATGTCCAAGGCACCAAAGCCAGTTAAAAAGTCAATGATCGATAACTAAAACTTGTATTGTACTACTTCTTACTGGCTATTACATCAACTTAGAAGGTTCATCTGTGTATTACTATGGTGCTTTTAGTGTCTCCGGATACCGCAACACGCGACATAGCTTAGCAGACGATAAGTACAACCGTGTCAGACAGAAGAGCAGAGAATGCGGCGATCTGGCTTTAAGTCGATTCGATAACAAATGGCGAAAACGGACGGATTTCTCATGTTTTTACTACATATGAACACTTTTCACATTCTCCCGTGCAACTCGGCTGCTAGTCGTCCTTTCATGCAGAATCTTAAGGTCCTAGCCCATGTCCATGGCACCAAAGCCAACTAAAAAGTCAATAATCGATACCTACAACTTGAATTGTACTACTTCTTACTGGCTATTACATCAACTTAAAAGCTTCATCTGTGTTCTACTATAGTGCTTTTAGTGTCTCCACATACCGCAACACGAGACATAGCTTTGCAGACGATAAGTACAACCGTTTCAGAGAGAAGAGCGGCAATGTAACGATCTGGTTTTGAGTCGATTCGATAACAAATGACGAAAACGGACGGATTTCTCAGGTTTTTACTACATATGAACACTTTTCACATTCTCCCGTGCAACTCGCCTGCTAGTTCTCCTTTCATGCAGAATCGTAAGGTCCTAGCTCATGTCCAAGGCACCAAAGCCAGCTAAAAAGTCAATAATCGATATCTAAAACTTGAATTGTACTACTTCTTACTGGCTATTACATCAACTTAATAGCTTCATCTGTGTTCTACTATGGTGCTTTTAGTGTCTCCGCATGCCGCAACACGCGACATGTCTTTGCAGACGATAAGGACAACCGTTTCAGAGAGAATAGCGGCCAATGTGACGATCTGGCTTTGAGTCGATTCGTTAACAAATGACGAAAACGGACGGATTTCTCAGGTTTTTACTACATATGAACACTTTTCACATTCTCCTGTACAACTCGGCTGCTAGTCCTCCTTTCATTCAGAATCTTAAGGTCCTAGCTCATGTCCAAATCACGAATTAAAGCTAAGAAGTCAATAATCGATACCTAAAACTTGAATTGTACTACCTCTTACTGGCTATTACATCAACTTAGAAGCTTCATGTGTGTTCTACTATGGTGCTTTTAGTGTCTCCGCATACCGCAGCACGCGACATAGCTTTGCAGACGATGAGTACAACTGTTTCAGAGAGAAGAGCGGCCAATGTGACGATCTTGCTTTGAGTCGATTCGATAACAAATGACGAAAACGGACGGATTTCTTAGGTTTGTGCTACATATGAACACTTTTCACATTCTCCCGTGCAACTCGGCTGCTAGTCCTCCTTTCATGCAGATTCTTAAGGTCGTAGCTCGTGTCCAACGAACCAAAGCATGCTAAAAAGTCAATAATCGATACCTAAAACTTAAATTGTACTACTTCTTACTGGCTATTACTTCTACTTAGAAACTTCATCTGAGTACTACTATATTGATTTTAGTGTCTCCGGATACCGCAGCACGCGACATAGCTTTGCAGACGATAAGTACAACCGTTTCAGGGAGAAGAGCGGCCAATGTGACGATCTGGCTTTGAGTCGATTCGTTAACAAATGACGAGAACGGACGGATTTCTCAGGTTTTTACTACATATTGACACTTTTCACATTCTCCCGTGCAACTCGGCTGCTAGTTCTCCTTTCATGCAGAATCTTAAGGTCCTAGCTCATGTCCAAGGCACCAAAGCCAGCTAAAAAGTCAATAATCGATACCTAAAACTTGAATTGTACTACTTCTTACTGGCTATTACATCAACTTAGAAGCTTCATGTGTGTTCTAGTATGGTGCTTTTAGTGTCTCCGCATACCGCAGCACGCGACATAGCTTTGCCGACGATATGTACAACCGTTTCATAGAGAAGAGCGGCCAATGTGACGATCTGGCTTTAAGTCGATTCGAGAACAATAGACGAAAACGGACGGATTTCTCAGGTTTTTACTACATATGAACACTTTTCACATTCTCCCATGCAACTCGGCTGCTAGACCTCCTTTCATTCAGAATCTTAAGGTCCTAGCTCATGTCCAAGGCACCAAAGCCAGTTAAAAAGTCAATGATCGATAACTAAAACTTGTATTGTACTACTTCTTACTGGCTATTACATCAACTTAGAAGGTTCATCTGTGTATTACTATGGTGCTTTTAGTGTCTCCGGATACCGCAACACGCGACATAGCTTAGCAGACGATAAGTACAACCGTGTCAGACAGAAGAGCAGAGAATGCGGCGATCTGGCTTTAAGTCGATTCGATAACAAATGGCGAAAACGGACGGATTTCTCATGTTTTTACTACATATGAACACTTTTCACATTCTCCCGTGCAACTCGGCTGCTAGTCGTCCTTTCATGCAGAATCTTAAGGTCCTAGCTCATGTCCAAGGCACCAAAGCCAGCTAAAAAGTCAATAATCGATACCTAAAACTTTAATTGTACTACTTCTTACTGGCTATTACATCAACTTAGAAGTTTCATCTATGTTCTACTATGGTGCTTTTAGTGTCTCCTCATACCGCAGCACGCGACATAGCTTTGCAGACGATAAGTACAACCGTTTCAGGGAGAAGAGCGGCCAATGTGACGATCTGGCTTTGAGTCGATTCGTTAACAAATGACGAGAACGGACGGATTTCTCAGGTTTTTACTACATATTGACACTTTTCACATTCTCCCGTGCAACTCGGCTGCTAGTTCTCCTTTCATGCAGAATCTTAAGGTCCTAGCTCATGTCCAAGGCACCAAAGCCAGCTAAAAAGTCAATAATCGATACCTAAAACTTGAATTGTACTACTTCTTACTGGCTATTACATCAACTTAGAAGCTTCATGTGTGTTCTAGTATGGTGCTTTTAGTGTCTCCGCATACCGCAGCACGCGACATAGCTTTGCCGACGATATGTACAACCGTTTCATAGAGAAGAGCGGCCAATGTGACGATCTGGCTTTAAGTCGATTCGAGAACAATAGACGAAAACGGACGGATTTCTCAGGTTTTTACTACATATGAACACTTTTCACATTCTCCCATGCAACTCGGCTGCTAGACCTCCTTTCATTCAGAATCTTAAGGTCCTAGCTCATGTCCAAGGCACCAAAGCCAGTTAAAAAGTCAATGATCGATAACTAAAACTTGTATTGTACTACTTCTTACTGGCTATTACATCAACTTAGAAGGTTCATCTGTGTATTACTATGGTGCTTTTAGTGTCTCCGGATACCGCAACACGCGACATAGCTTAGCAGACGATAAGTACAACCGTGTCAGACAGAAGAGCAGAGAATGCGGCGATCTGGCTTTAAGTCGATTCGATAACAAATGGCGAAAACGGACGGATTTCTCATGTTTTTACTACATATGAACACTTTTCACATTCTCCCGTGCAACTCGGCTGCTAGTCGTCCTTTCATGCAGAATCTTAAGGTCCTAGCCCATGTCCATGGCACCAAAGCCAACTAAAAAGTCAATAATCGATACCTACAACTTGAATTGTACTACTTCTTACTGGCTATTACATCAACTTAAAAGCTTCATCTGTGTTCTACTATAGTGCTTTTAGTGTCTCCACATACCGCAACACGAGACATAGCTTTGCAGACGATAAGTACAACCGTTTCAGAGAGAAGAGCGGCAATGTAACGATCTGGTTTTGAGTCGATTCGATAACAAATGACGAAAACGGACGGATTTCTCAGGTTTTTACTACATATGAACACTTTTCACATTCTCCCGTGCAACTCGCCTGCTAGTTCTCCTTTCATGCAGAATCGTAAGGTCCTAGCTCATGTCCAAGGCACCAAAGCCAGCTAAAAAGTCAATAATCGATATCTAAAACTTGAATTGTACTACTTCTTACTGGCTATTACATCAACTTAATAGCTTCATCTGTGTTCTACTATGGTGCTTTTAGTGTCTCCGCATGCCGCAACACGCGACATGTCTTTGCAGACGATAAGGACAACCGTTTCAGAGAGAATAGCGGCCAATGTGACGATCTGGCTTTGAGTCGATTCGTTAACAAATGACGAAAACGGACGGATTTCTCAGGTTTTTACTACATATGAACACTTTTCACATTCTCCTGTACAACTCGGCTGCTAGTCCTCCTTTCATGCAGAATCTTAAGGTCCTAGCTCATGTCCAAATCACGAATTAAAGCTAAGAAGTCAATAATCGATACCTAAAACTTGAATTGTACTACCTCTTACTGGCTATTACATCAACTTAGAAGCTTCA
The DNA here is from genome assembly GCF_023897955.1 of Schistocerca gregaria. Taxonomy (NCBI): domain Eukaryota; kingdom Metazoa; phylum Arthropoda; class Insecta; order Orthoptera; family Acrididae; genus Schistocerca; species Schistocerca gregaria. The sequence continues at coordinate 1,777,453 of NW_026061860.1, read as the reverse complement.
TGTGTGTTCTACTATGGTGCTTTTAGTGTCTCCGCATACCGCAGCACGCGACATAGCTTTGCAGACGATGAGTACAACTGTTTCAGAGAGAAGAGCGGCCAATGTGACGATCTTGCTTTGAGTCGATTCGATAACAAATGACGAAAACGGACGGATTTCTTAGGTTTGTGCTACATATGAACACTTTTCACATTCTCCCGTGCAACTCGGCTGCTAGTCCTCCTTTCATGCAGATTCTTAAGGTCGTAGCTCGTGTCCAACGAACCAAAGCATGCTAAAAAGTCAATAATCGATACCTAAAACTTAAATTGTACTACTTCTTACTGGCTATTACTTCTACTTAGAAACTTCATCTGAGTACTACTATATTGATTTTAGTGTCTCCGGATACCGCAGCACGCGACATAGCTTTGCAGACGATAAGTACAACCGTTTCAGGGAGAAGAGCGGCCAATGTGACGATCTGGCTTTGAGTCGATTCGTTAACAAATGACGAGAACGGACGGATTTCTCAGGTTTTTACTACATATTGACACTTTTCACATTCTCCCGTGCAACTCGGCTGCTAGTTCTCCTTTCATGCAGAATCTTAAGGTCCTAGCTCATGTCCAAGGCACCAAAGCCAGCTAAAAAGTCAATAATCGATACCTAAAACTTGAATTGTACTACTTCTTACTGGCTATTACATCAACTTAGAAGCTTCATGTGTGTTCTAGTATGGTGCTTTTAGTGTCTCCGCATACCGCAGCACGCGACATAGCTTTGCCGACGATATGTACAACCGTTTCATAGAGAAGAGCGGCCAATGTGACGATCTGGCTTTAAGTCGATTCGAGAACAATAGACGAAAACGGACGGATTTCTCAGGTTTTTACTACATATGAACACTTTTCACATTCTCCCATGCAACTCGGCTGCTAGACCTCCTTTCATTCAGAATCTTAAGGTCCTAGCTCATGTCCAAGGCACCAAAGCCAGTTAAAAAGTCAATGATCGATAACTAAAACTTGTATTGTACTACTTCTTACTGGCTATTACATCAACTTAGAAGGTTCATCTGTGTATTACTATGGTGCTTTTAGTGTCTCCGGATACCGCAACACGCGACATAGCTTAGCAGACGATAAGTACAACCGTGTCAGACAGAAGAGCAGAGAATGCGGCGATCTGGCTTTAAGTCGATTCGATAACAAATGGCGAAAACGGACGGATTTCTCATGTTTTTACTACATATGAACACTTTTCACATTCTCCCGTGCAACTCGGCTGCTAGTCGTCCTTTCATGCAGAATCTTAAGGTCCTAGCTCATGTCCAAGGCACCAAAGCCAGCTAAAAAGTCAATAATCGATACCTAAAACTTTAATTGTACTACTTCTTACTGGCTATTACATCAACTTAGAAGTTTCATCTATGTTCTACTATGGTGCTTTTAGTGTCTCCTCATACCGCAGCACGCGACATAGCTTTGCAGACGATAAGTACAACCGTTTCAGGGAGAAGAGCGGCCAATGTGACGATCTGGCTTTAAGTCGATTCGATAACAAATCACGAAAACGGACGGATTTCTCAGGTTTTTACTACATGTGAACACTTTTCACATTCTCCCGTGCAACTCGGCTGCTAGTCCTCCTTTCACGCAGAATCTAAAGGTCCTAGCTCATATCCAAGGCACCAAAGCCAGCTAAAAAATCAATAATCGATACCTAAAACTTGAATTGTACTACTTCTTACTGGCTATTACATCAACTTAGAGGCTTCATCTGTGTTCTACTATGGCGCTTTTAGTGTCTCCACATACCGCAGCACGTGACATAGCTTTGCAGACGATAAGTACGACCGTTTCAGAGAGAAGAGCGACCAATGTGACGATCTGGCTCTAAGTCGATTCGATAACAAATGACGAAAACGGACGGGTTTCTCAGGTTTTTACTACATATAACCACTTTTGCACATTCTCCCGTGCAACTCGGCTGCTAGTCCTTCTTTCATGCAGAATCTTAAGGTCCTAGCTCATGTTTAAGGCACCAAAGCCAGCTAAAAAGTCAATAATCTATACCTAAAACTTGAATTGTACTACTTCTTACTGGCTATTACATCAACATAAAAGCTTCATCTGTGTTCTACTATGGTGCTTTTAGTGTCTCCGCATACGGTAATACGCGACATATCTTTGCAGACGATAAGGACAACCGTTTCAGAGAGAAGAGCGGCCAATGTGACGATCTGGCTTTAAGTCGATTCTATAACAATTGACGAAAACGGACGGATTTCTCAGGTTTTTACTACATATGAACACTTTTCACATTCTCCCATGAACTCGGCTGCTAGTTCTCCTTTCATGCAGAATCTTAAGGTCCTAGCTCGTGTCCAAGGCACCAAAGCCAGCTAAAAAGTCAATAATCGATACCTAAAACTTAAATTGTACTACTTCTTACTGGCTATTACTTCTACTTAGAAACTTCATCTGTGTACTACTATATTGATTTTAGTGTCTCCGGATACCGCAGCACGCGACATAGCTTTGCAGACGATAAGTACAACCCTTTCAGGGAGAAGAGCGGCCAATGTGACGGTCTGGCTTTGTGTCGATTCGATAACAAATGACGAACACGGACGGATTTCTTAGGTTTGTGCTACATATGAACACTTTTCACATTCTCCCGTGCAACTCGGCTGCTAGTCCTCCTTTCAGGCAGATTCTTAAGGTCCTAGCTCATGTCCAAGGCACCAAAGCCAGCTAAAGAGTCAATAATCGATACCTAAAACTTGTATTGTACTACTTCTTACTGGCTACTACATCAACTTAGAAGGTTCATCTGAGTATTACTATGGTGCTTTTAGTGTCTCCGGATACCGCAACACGCAACATAGCTTAGCAGACGATAAGTACAACCGTTTCAGACAGAATAGCGGCCAATGCGGCGATCTGGCTTTAAGTCGATTCGATAACAAATGACGAAAACGGACGGATTTCTAAGGTTTTTACTACATATGAACACTTTTCACATTCTCCCGTGCAACTCGGCTGCTAGTCCTCCTTTCATGCAGAATCTTAAGGTCCTAGCTCATGTCCAAGGCACCAAAGCCAGCTAAAAAGTCAATAATCGATACTTAAAACTTTAATTGTACTACTTCTTACAGGCTATTACATCAACTTAGAAGTTTCATCTATGTTCTACTATGGTGCTTTTAGTGTCTCCTCATACCGCAGCACGCGACATAGCTTTGCAGACGATAAGTACAACCGTTTCAGGGAGAAGAGCGGCCAATGTGACGATCTGGCTTTAAGTCGATTCGATAACAAATCACGAAAACGGACGGATTTCTCAGGTTTTTACTACATGTGAACACTTTTCACATTCTCCCGTGCAACTCGGCTGCTAGTCCTCCTTTCACGCAGAATCTAAAGGTCCTAGCTCATATCCAAGGCACCAAAGCCAGCTAAAAAATCAATAATCGATACCTAAAACTTGAATTGTACTACTTCTTACTGGCTATTACATCAACTTAGAGGCTTCATCTGTGTTCTACTATGGCGCTTTTAGTGTCTCCACATACCGCAGCACGTGACATAGCTTTGCAGACGATAAGTACGACCGTTTCAGAGAGAAGAGCGACCAATGTGACGATCTGGCTCTAAGTCGATTCGATAACAAATGACGAAAACGGACGGGTTTCTCAGGTTTTTACTACATATAACCACTTTTGCACATTCTCCCGTGCAACTCGGCTGCTAGTCCTTCTTTCATGCAGAATCTTAAGGTCCTAGCTCATGTTTAAGGCACCAAAGCCAGCTAAAAAGTCAATAATCTATACCTAAAACTTGAATTGTACTACTTCTTACTGGCTATTACATCAACATAAAAGCTTCATCTGTGTTCTACTATGGTGCTTTTAGTGTCTCCGCATACGGTAATACGCGACATATCTTTGCAGACGATAAGGACAACCGTTTCAGAGAGAAGAGCGGCCAATGTGACGATCTGGCTTTAAGTCGATTCTATAACAATTGACGAAAACGGACGGATTTCTCAGGTTTTTACTACATATGAACACTTTTCACATTCTCCCATGAACTCGGCTGCTAGTTCTCCTTTCATGCAGAATCTTAAGGTCCTAGCTCGTGTCCAAGGCACCAAAGCCAGCTAAAAAGTCAATAATCGATACCTAAAACTTAAATTGTACTACTTCTTACTGGCTATTACTTCTACTTAGAAACTTCATCTGTGTACTACTATATTGATTTTAGTGTCTCCGGATACCGCAGCACGCGACATAGCTTTGCAGACGATAAGTACAACCCTTTCAGGGAGAAGAGCGGCCAATGTGACGGTCTGGCTTTGTGTCGATTCGATAACAAATGACGAACACGGACGGATTTCTTAGGTTTGTGCTACATATGAACACTTTTCACATTCTCCCGTGCAACTCGGCTGCTAGTCCTCCTTTCAGGCAGATTCTTAAGGTCCTAGCTCATGTCCAAGGCACCAAAGCCAGCTAAAGAGTCAATAATCGATACCTAAAACTTGTATTGTACTACTTCTTACTGGCTATTACATCAACTTAGAAGGTTCATCTGAGTATTACTATGGTGCTTTTAGTGTCTCCGGATACCGCAACACGCGACATAGCTTAGCAGACGATAAGTACAACCGTTTCAGACAGAATAGCGGCCAATGCGGCGATCTGGCTTTAAGTCGATTCGATAACAAATGACGAAAACGGACGGATTTCTAAGGTTTTTACTACATATGAACACTTTTCACATTCTCCCGTGCAACTCGGCTGCTAGTCCTCCTTTCATGCAGAATCTTAAGGTCGTAGCTCATGTCCAAGGCACCAAAGCCAGCTAAAAAGTCAATAATCGATACTTAAAACTTTAATTGTACTACTTCTTACAGGCTATTACATCAACTTAGAAGTTTCATCTGTGTTCTACTATGGTGCTTTTAGTGTCTCCACATACCGCAGCACGCGACATAGCTTTGCAGACGATAAGTACAACCGCTTCAGTGAGAAGAGCGGCCAATGTGACGATCTGGCTTTAAGTCGATTCGATAACAAATGACGAAAACGGACGGATTTCTCAGGTTTTTACTACATATGAACACTTTCCACATTCTCCCGTGCAACTCGGCTGCTAGTCCTCCTTTCACGCAGAATCTTAAGGTCCTAGCTCGTGTCCAAGGCACCAAAGCCAGCTAAAAAGTCAATAATCGATACCTAAAACTTAAATTGTACTACTTCTTACTGGCTATTACTTCTACTTAGAAACTTCATCTGTGTACTACTATATTGATTTTAGTGTCTCCGGATACCGCAGCACGCGACATAGCTTTGCAGACGATAAGTACAACCCTTTCAGGGAGAAGAGCGGCCAATGTGACGGTCTGGCTTTGTGTCGATTCGATAACAAATGACGAACACGGACGGATTTCTTAGGTTTGTGCTACATATGAACACTTTTCACATTCTCCCGTGCAACTCGGCTGCTAGTCCTCCTTTCAGGCAGATTCTTAAGGTCCTAGCTCATGTCCAAGGCACCAAAGCCAGCTAAAGAGTCAATAATCGATACCTAAAACTTGTATTGTACTACTTCTTACTGGCTATTACATCAACTTAGAAGGTTCATCTGAGTATTACTATGGTGCTTTTAGTGTCTCCGGATACCGCAACACGCGACATAGCTTAGCAGACGATAAGTACAACCGTTTCAGACAGAATAGCGGCCAATGCGGCGATCTGGCTTTAAGTCGATTCGATAACAAATGTCGAAAACGGACGGATTTCTAAGGTTTTTACTACATATGAACACTTTTCACATTCTCCCGTGCAACTCGGCTGCTAGTCCTCCTTTCATGCAGAATCTTAAGGTCCTAGCTCATGTCCAAGGCACCAAAGCCAGCTAAAAAGTCAATAATCGATACTTAAAACTTTAATTGTACTACTTCTTACAGGCTATTACATCAACTTAGAAGTTTCATCTGTGTTCTACTATGGTGCTTTTAGTGTCTCCACATACCGCAGCACGCGACATAGCTTTGCAGACGATAAGTACAACCGCTTCAGTGAGAAGAGCGGCCAATGTGACGATCTGGCTTTAAGTCGATTCGATAACAAATGACGAAAACGGACGGATTTCTCAGGTTTTTACTACATATGAACACTTTCCACATTCTCCCGTGCAACTCGGCTGCTAGTCCTCCTTTCACGCAGAATCTTAAGGTCCTAGCTCATGTCCAAGTCACCAAAGCCTGCTAAAAAATCAATAATCGATACCTAAAACTTGAATTGTACTAATTCTTACTGGCTATTACATCAACTTAGAAGCTTCATCTGTGTTCTACTATGGTGCTTTTAGTGTCTCCGCATACCGCAGCACGCGACATAGCTTTGCAGACGATAAGTACAACCGCTTCAGTGAGAAGAGCGGCCAATGTGACGATCTGGCTTTAAGTCGATTCGAAATCAAATGACGAAAACGGACGGATTTCAAAGGTTTTTACTACATATGAACACTTTTCACATTCTCCCGTGCAACTCGGCTGCTGGTCCTCCCTTCATGCAGAATCTTAAGGTCCTAGCTCATGTCCAAATCACGAAAGAAAGCTAAGAAGTCAATAATCGATACCTAAAACTTAAATTGTACTACATCTTACTGGCTATTACATCAACTTAGAAGGTTCATCTGTATTCTTCTATGGTGGTTTTGATTTCTCCGCATACCGCAGCACGCGACATAGCTTTGCAGACGATAAGTACAACCGTTTCAGAGAGAAGAGCGGCCAATGTGACGATCTGGCTTTAAGTCGATTCTATAACAAGTGACGAAAACGGACGGATTTCTCAGGTTTTTACTACATATGAACACTTTTCACATTCTCCCATGAACTCGGCTGCTAGTCCTCCTTTCATGCAGAATCTTAAGGTCCTAGCTCGTGTCCAAGGCACCAAAGCCAGCTAAAAAGTCAATAATCGATACCTAAAACTTAAATTGTACTACTTCTTACTGGCTATTACTTCAACTTAGAAACTTCATCTGTGTACTACTATATTGATTTTAGTGTCTCCGGATACCGCAGCACGCGACATAGCTTTGCAGACGATAAGTACAACCGTTTCAGGGAGAAGAGCGGCCAATGTGACGATCTGGCTTTGTGTCGATTCGATAACAAATGACGAACACGGACGGATTTTTTAGGTTTGTGCTACATATGAACACTTTTCACATTCTCCCATGCAACTCGGCTGCTAGTCCTCCTTTCATGTACATTCTTAAGGTCCTAGCTCATGTCCAAGGCACCAAAGCCAGCTAAAAAGTCAATAATCGATACCTAAAACTTGAATTGTACTACCTCTTACTGGCTATTACATCAACTAAGAAGTTTCATTTGTGTTCTACTATGGTGCTTTTAGTGTCTCCGCATACCGCAGCACGCGACATAGCTTTGCAGACGATAAGTACAACTGTTTCAGGGAGAAGAGCGGCCAATGTGACGATCTGGCTTTAAGTCGATTCGATAACAAATGACGAAAACGGACGGATTTCTCAGGTTTTTACTACATATGAACACTTTTCACATTCTCTCGTGCAACTCGGCTGCTAGTCCTCCTTTCATGCTGAATCTTAAGGTCCCAGCTCATGACCAAGACACCGAAGCAAGGTTAAAAGTCAATAATCGATACCTAAAACTTGAATTGTACTACTCCTTACTTGCTATTACATCAACTTAGAAGCTTCATCTGTGTCCTACTATGGTGCTTTTAGTGTTTCCGAATACCGCAGCACGCGACATAGGTTTGCAGACGATAAGTACAACCGTTTCAGACAGAAGAGCGGCCAATGTGACGATCTGGCTTTGAGACGATTCGATAACAAATGACGAAAACGGACGGATTTCTAAGGTTTTTACTACATATGAACACTTTTCAAATTCTCCCGTGCAACTCGGCTGCTAGTCCTCCTTTCATGCAGAATCTTAAGGTTCTAGCTCATGTTTAAGGCACCAAAGCCAGCTAAAAAGTCAATAATCGATACCTAAAACGTGAATTGTACTACTTCTTACTGGCTATTACATCAACTTAAGAGCTTCATCTGTGTTCTACTATGGTGCTTTTAGTGTCTCCGCATACCGCAACACGCGACATATCTTTGCAGACGATAAGCACAACAGTTTCAGAGAGAATAGCGGCCAATGTGACGATCTGGCTTTGAGTCGATTCGTTAACAAATGACGAAAACGGACGGATTTCTCAGGTTTTTACTACATATGAACACTTTTCACATTCTCCTGTACAACTCGGCTGCTAGTCCTCCTTTCCTGCAGAATCTTAAGGTCCTAGCTCATGTCCAAATCACGAAAGAAAGCTAAGAAGTCAATAATCGATACCTAAAACTTGAATTGTACTACTTCTTACTGGCTATTACATCAACTTAGAAGCTTCATGTGTGTTCTACTATGGTGCTTTTAGTGTCTCCGCATACCGCAGCACGCGACATAGCTTTGCAGACGATAAGTACAACCGCTTCAGTGAGAAGAGCGGCCAATGTGACGATCTGGCTTTAAGTCGATTCGAAATCAAATGACGAAAACATACGGATTTCAAAGGTTTTTACTCCATATGAACACTTTGCATTTTCTCCCGTGCAACTCGGCTGCTAGTCCTCCTTTCATGCAGAATCATAAGGTCCTAGCTCATGTCCAAGGCACCAAAGCCAGGTAAAGAGTCAATAATCGATCCCTAAAACTTAAATTGTACTACATCTTACTGGCTATTACATCAACTTAGAAGGATCATCTGTATTCTTCTATGGTGCTTTTGATTTCTCCGCATACCGCAGCACGCGACATAGCTTTGCAGACGATAAGTACAACCGTTTCAGAGAGAAGAGCGGCCAATTTGACGATCTGGCTTTAAGTCGATTCTATAACAAGTGACGAAAACGGACGGATTTCTCAGGTTTTTACTACATATGAACACTTTCACATTCTCCCATGAACTCGACTGCTAGTCCTCCTTTCATGCAGAATCTTAAGGTCCTAGCTCGTGTCCAAGGCACCAAAGCCAGCTAAAAAGTCAATAATCGATACCTAAAACTTAAATTGTACTACTTCTTACTGGCTATTACTTCAACTTAGAAACTTCATCTGTGTACTACTATATTGATTTTAGTGTCTCCGCATACCGCAGCACGCGACATAGCTTTGCAGACGATAAGTACAACCGTTTCAGAGAGAAGAGCGGCCAATGATACGATCTGGCTTCGTGTCGATTCGATAACGAATGACGAACACGGACGGATTTCTTAGGTTTGTGCTACATATGAACACTTTTCACATTCGCCCGTGCAATTCGGCTGCTAGTCCTCCTTTCATGCAGATTCTTAAGGTCCTAGCTCATGTCCAAGGCACCAAAGCCAGCTAAAGAGTCAATAATCGATACCTAAAACTTAAATTTTACTACATCTTACTGGCTATTACATCAACTTAGAAGTTTCATCTGTGTTCTACTATGGTGCTTTTAGTGTCTCCGCATACCGCAGCACGCGACATAGCTTTGCAGACGATAAGTACAACCGTTTCAGAGAGAAGAGCGGCCAATGTGACGATCTGGCTTTAAGTCGATTCTATAACAAGTGACGAAAACGGACGGATTTCTCAGGTTTTTACTACATATGAACACTTTCACATTCTCCCATGAACTCGACTGCTAGTCCTCCTTTCATGCAGAATCTTAAGGTCCTAGCTCGTGTCCAAGGCACCAAAGCCAGCTAAAAAGTCAATAATCGATACCTAAAACTTAAATTGTACTACTTCTTACTGGCTATTACTTCTACTTAGAAACTTCATCTGTGTACTACTATATTGATTTTAGTGTCTCCGGATACCGCAGCACGCGACATAGCTTTGCAGACGATAAGTACAACCGTTTCAGGGAGAAGAGCGGCCAATGTGACGATCTGGCTTTGTGTCGATTCGATAACAAATGACGAACACGGACGGATTTCTTAGGTTTGTGCTACATATGAACACTTTTCACATTCTCCCGTGCAACTCGGCTGCTAGTCCTCCTTTCATGCAGATTCTTAAGGTCCTAGCTCATGTCCAAGGCACCAAAGCCAGCTAAAGAGTCAATAATCGATACCTAAAACTTAAATTGTACTACCTCTTACTGGCTATTACATCAACTTAGAAGTTTCATCTGTGTTCTACTATGGTGCTTTTAGTGTCTCCGCATACCGCAGCACGCGACATAGCTTTGCAGACGATAAGTACAACCGTTTCAGGGAGAAGAGCGGCCAATGTGACGATCTGTCTTTAAGTCGATTCGATAACAAATGACGAAAACGGACGGATTTCTCAGGTTTTTACTACATATGAACACTTTTCACATTCTCCCGTGCAACTCGGCTGCTAGTCCTCCTTTCATGCAGAATCTTAAGGTCCTAGCTCGTGTCCAAGGCACCAAAGCCAGCTAAAAAGTCAATAATCGATACCTAAAACATAAATTGTACTACCTCTTACTGGCTATTACTTCAACTTAGAAACTTCATCTGTGTACTACTATATTGATTTTAGTGTCTCCGGATACCGCAGCACGCGACATAGCTTTGCAGACGATAAGTACAACCGTTTCAGGGAGAAGAGCGGCCAATGTGACGATCGGGCTTTGTTTCGATTCGATAACAAATGACGAACACGGACGGATTTCTTAGGTTTGTGCTACATATGAACACTTTTCACATTCTCCCATGCAACTCGGCTGCTAGTCCTCCTTTCATGCAGATTCTTAAGGTCCTAGCTCATGTCCAAGGCACCAAAGCCAGCTAAAAAGTCAATAATCGATACCTAAAACTTGAATTGTACTACCTCTTACTGGCTATTACATCAACTTAGAAGTTTCATCTGTGTTCTACTATGGTGCTTTTAGTGTCTCCGCATACCGCAGCACGCGACATAGCTTTGCAGACGATAAGTACAACCGTTTCAGACAGAAGAGCGGCCAATGTGACGATCTGGCTTTGAGACGATTCGATAACAAATGACGAAAACGGACGGATTTCTCAGGTTTTTACTACATGTGAACACTTTTCACATTCTCCCGTGCAACTCGGCTGCTAGTCCTCCTTTCATGCAGAATCTTAAAGTCCTAGCTCATGTTTAAGGCACCAAAGCCAGCTAAAAACCCAATAATCGATACCTAAAACTTGAATTGTACTACTTCTTACTGGCTATTACATTATCTTAGAAGGTTCATCTGTATTCTTCTATGGTGCTTTTGGTGTCCCCGCATACCGCAGCACGCGAAATAGCTTTGCAGACGATAAGTACAACCGTTTCAGAGAGAAGAGCGGCCAATGTGACGATCTGGCTTTGTGTCGATTCGATAACAAATGACGAACACGGACGGATTTCTTAGGTTTGTGCTACATATGAACACTTTTCACATTCTCCCGTGCAACTCGGCTGCTAGTCCTCCTTTCATGCAGATTCTTAAGGTCCTAGCTCATGTCCAAGGCACCAAAGCCAGCTAAAGAGTCAATAATCGATACCTAAAACTTAAATTGTACTACATCATACTGGCTATTACATCAACTTAGAAGTTTCATCTGTGTTCTACTATGGTGCTTTTAGTGTCTCCGCATACCGCAGCACGCGACATAGCTTTGCAGACGATAAGTACAACCGTTTCAGAGAGAAGAGCGGCCAATGTGACGATCTGGCTTTAAGTCGATTCTATAACAAGTGACGAAAACTTACGGATTTCTCAGGTTTTTACTACATATGAACACTTTTCACATTCTCCCATGAACTCGGCTGCTAGTCCTCCTTTCATGCAGAATCTTAAGGTCCTAGCTCATGTCCAAGGCACCAAAGCCAGCTAAAAAGTCAATAATCGATACCTAAAACTTGAATTGTACTATTTCTTACTGGCTATTACATCAACATAGAAGCTTCATCTATGTTCTACTATGGTGCTTTTAGTGTTTCCGCATACTGCAGCACGCGACATAGCTTTGTAGACGATAAGTACAACCGTTTCAGGGAGAAGAGCGGCCAATGTGACGATCTGGCTTTAAGTCGATTCGATAACAACTGACGAAAACGGACGGATTTCTCAGGTTTTTACTACATATGAACACTTTTCACATTCTCCCGTGCAACTCGGCTGCTAGTCCTCCTTTCATGCAGATTCTTAAGGTCCTAGCTCATGTCCAAGGCACCAAAGCCAGCTAAAGAGTCAATAATCGATACCTAAAACTTAAATTGTACTACATCATACTGGCTATTACATCAACTTAGAAGTTTCATCTGTGTTCTACTATGGTGCTTTTAGTGTCTCCGCATACCGCAGCACGCGACATAGCTTTGCAGACGATAAGTACAACCGTTTCAGAGAGAAGAGCGGCCAATGTGACGATCTGGCTTTAAGTCGATTCGATAACAAATGACGAAAACGGACGGATTTCTCAGGTTTTTACTACATATGAACACTTTTCACATTCTCCCGTGCAACTCGGCTGCTAGTTCTCCTTTCATGCAGAATCGTAAGGTCCTAGCTCATGTCCAAGGCACCAAAGCCAGCTAAAAAGTCAATAATCGATACCTAAAACTTGAATTGTACTACTTGTTACTGGCTATTGCATCAACTTAATAGCTTCATCTGTGTTCTACTATGGTGCTTTTAGTGTCTCCGCATACCGCAACACGCGACATATCTATGCAGACGATAAGGACAACCGTTTCAGAGAGAATAGCGGCCAATGTGACGATCTGGCTTTGAGTCGATTCGTTAACAAATGACGAAAACGGACGGATTTCTCAGATTTTTACTACATATGAACACTTTTCACATTCTCCTGTACAACTCGGCTGCTAGTCCTCCTTTCATGCAGAATCTTAAGGTCCTAGTTCATGTCCAAATCATGAATTAAAGCTAAGAAGTCAATAATCGATACCTAAAACTTAAATTGTACTACTTCTTACTGGCTATTACATCAACTTAAAAGCTTCATCTGTGTTCTACTATGGTGCTTCTAGTGTCTCCGCATACCGCAACACGAGACATAGCTTTGCAGACGATAAGTACAACCGTTTCAGAGAGAAGAGCGGCCAATGTGGCGATCTGCCTTTGAGTCGATTGGATAACAAGTGATGAAAACGGACGGATTTCTCAGGTTTTTAATACATATGAACACTTTTCACATACTCCCATGCAACGCGGCTGTTAGTCCTCCTTTCATGCAGAATCTTAAGGTCCTAGCTCATGTCCAAGGCACCAAAGCCAGCTAAAAAGTCAATAATCGATACCTAAAACTTAAATTGTACTACTTCTTACTGGCTATTACATCAACTTTGAAGTTTCATCTGTGTTCTACTATGGTGCTTTTAGTGTCTCCGCATACCGCATCACGCGACATAGCTTTGCAGACAATAAGTACAACCGTTTCAGAGAGAAGAGCGGCCAATGTGACGATCTGGCTTTAAGTCGATTCGATAACAAAAGACGAAAACGGACGGATTTCTCAGGTTTTTACTACATATGAACACTTTTCACATTCTCCCATGCAACTCGGCTGCTAGTCCTCCTTTCATGCAGAATCTTAAGGTCCTAGCTCATGTCCAAGGCAACAAAGCCAGGTAAAAAGTCAATAATCGATACCTAAAACTTGAATTGTACTACACCTTACTTGCTATTACATCAACTTAGAAGCTTCATCTGTGTCCTACTATGGTGCTTTTAGTGTCTCCGAATACCGCAGCACGCGACATAGGTTTGCAGACGATAAGTACAACCGTTTCAGACAGAAGAGCGGCCAATGTGACGATCTGGCTTTGAGACGATTCGATAACAAATGACGAAAACGGACGGATTTCTCAGGTTTTTACTACATGTGAACACTTTTCACATTCTCCCGTGCAACTCGGCTGCTAGTCCTCCTTTCATGCAGAATCTTAAGGTCCTAGCTCATGTTTAAGGCACCAAAGCCAGCTAAAAAGTCAATAATCTATACCTAAAACTTGAATTGTACTACTTCTTACTGGCTATTACATCAACTTAAAAGCTTCATCTGTGTTCTACTATGGTGCTTTTAATGGGTCCGCATACCGCAACACGCGACATATCTTTGCAGACGATAAGGACAACCGTTTCAGAGAGAAGAGCGGCCAATGTGACGATCAGGCTTTGAGTCGATTCGTTAACAAATGACGAAAACGGACTAATTTCTCAGGTTTTTACTACATATGAACTCTTTTCACATTCTCCCATGCAACTCGGCTGCTAGTCCTCCTTTCATGCAGAATCTAAAGGTCCTAGCTCATGTCAAAGGCACCAAAGCCAGCTAAAAAGTCAATAATCGATACCTAAAACGTGAATTTTACTACTTCTTACTGGCTATTACATCAACTTAGAAGCTTCATGTGTGTTCTACTATGGTGCTTTTAGTGTCTCCGCATACCGCAGCACGCGACATAGCTTTGCAGACGATAAGTACAACCGTTTCAGAGAGAAGAGCGGCCAATGTGACGATCAGGCTTTGAGTCGATTCGTTAACAAATGACGAAAACGGACTAATTTCTCAGGTTTTTACTACATATGAACTCTTTTCACATTCTCCCATGCAACTCGGCTGCTAGTCCTCCTTTCATGCAGAATCTAAAGGTCCTAGCTCATGTCAAAGGCACCAAAGCCAGCTAAAAAGTCAATAATCGATACCTAAAACGTGAATTTTACTACTTCTTACTGGCTATTACATCATCTTAGAAGGTTTATCTGTATTCTTCTATGGTGCTTTTGGTGTCCCCGCATACCGCAGCACGCGAAATAGCTTTGCAGACGATAAGTACAACCGTTTCAGAGAGAAGAGCGGCCAATGTGACGATCTGGCTTTGTGTCGATTCGATAACAAATGACGAACACGGACGGATTTCTTAGGTTTGTGCTACATATGAACACTTTTCACATTCTCCCGTGCAACTCGGATGCTAGTCCTCCTTTCATGCAGATTCTTAAGGTCCTAGCTCATGTCCAAGGCACCAAAGCCAGCTAAAGAGTCAATAATCGATACCTAAAACTTAAATTGTACTACATCATACTGGCTATTACATCAACTTAGAAGTTTCATCTGTGTTCTACTATGGTGCTTTTAGTGTCTCCACATACCGCAGCACGCGACATAGCTTTGCAGACGATAAGTACAACCGTTTCAGAGAGAAGAGCGGCAAATGTGACGATCTGGCTTTAAGTCGATTCTATAACAAGTGACGAAAACTTACGGATTTCTCAGGTTTTTACTACATATGAACACTTTTCACATTCTCCCATGAACTCGGCTGCTAGTCCTCCTTTCATGCAGAATCTTAAGGTCCTAGCTCATGTCCAAGGCAACAAAGCCAGCTAAAAAGTCAATAATCGATACCTAAAACTTGAATTGTACTATTTCTTACTGGCTATTACATCAACATGGAAGCTTCATCTGTGTTCTACTATGGTGCCTTTAGTGTCTCCGCATAACGCAGCACGCGACATAGCTTTGCAGACGATAAGTACAATAGTTTTAAAGAGAACAACGGCCATTGTGACGATCTGGCTTTAAGTCGATTCGATAACAAATGACGAAAACGGACGGATTTCTCAGGTTTTTACTACATATGAACACTTTTCACATTCTCCCATGCAACTCGGCTGCTATTCCTCCTTTCATGCAGAATCTTAAGGTCCTAGCTCATGTCCAAGGCACCAAAGCCAGCTGAAAAGTCAATAATCGATACCTAAAACTTGAATTGTACTACCTCTTACTGGCTATTACATCAACTTAGAAATTTCATCTGTGTTCTACTATGGTGCTTTTAGTGTTTCCGCATACCGCAGCTCGCGACATAGCTTTGTAGACGATAAGTACAACCGTTTCAGGGAGAAGAGCGGCCAATGTGACGATCTGGCTTTAAGCCGATTCGATAACAACTGACGAAAACGGACGGATTTCTCAGGTTTTTACTACATATGAACACTTTTCACATTCTCCCGTGCAACTCGGCTGCTAGTCCTCCTTTCATGCAGATTCTTAAGGTCCTAGCTCATGTCCAAGGCACCAAAGCCAGGTAAAAAGTCAATAATCGATACCTAAAACTTGAATTGTACTACACCTTACTTGCTATTACATCAACTTAGAAGCTTCATCTGTGTCCTACTATGGTGCTTTTAGTGTCTCCGAATACCGCAGCACGCGACATAGGTTTGCAGACGATAAGTACAACCGTTTCAGACAGAAGAGCGGCCAATGTGACGATCTGGCTTTGAGACGATTCGATAACAAATGACGAAAACGGACGGATTTCTCAGGTTTTTACTACATGTGAACACTTTTCACATTCTCCCGTGCAACTCGGCTGCTAGTCCTCCTTTCATGCAGAATCTTAAGGTCCTAGCTCATGTTTAAGGCACCAAAGCCAGCTAAAAAGTCAATAATCTATACCTAAAACTTGAATTGTACTACTTCTTACTGGCTATTACATCAACTTAAAAGCTTCATCTGTGTTCTACTATGGTGCTTTTAATGGGTCCGCATACCGCAACACGCGACATATCTTTGCAGACGATAAGGACAACCGTTTCAGAGAGAAGAGCGGCCAATGTTACGATCAGGCTTTGAGTCGATTCGTTAACAAATGACGAAAACGGACTAATTTCTCAGGTTTTTACTACATATGAACTCTTTTCACATTCTCCCATGCAACTCGGCTGCTAGTCCTCCTTTCATGCAGAATCTAAAGGTCCTAGCTCATGTCAAAGGCACCAAAGCCAGCTAAAAAGTCAATAATCGATACCTAAAACGTGAATTTTACTACTTCTTACTGGCTATTACATCAACTTAGAAGCTTCATGTGTGTTCTACTATGGTGCTTTTAGTGTCTCCGCATACCGCAGCACGCGACATAGCTTTGCAGACGATAAGTACAACCGTTTCAGAGAGAAGAGCGGCCAATGTGACGATCAGGCTTTGAGTCGATTCGTTAACAAATGACGAAAACGGACTAATTTCTCTGGTTTTTACTACATATGAACTCTTTTCACATTCTCCCATGCAACTCGGCTGCTAGTCCTCCTTTCATGCAGAATCTAAAGGTCCTAGCTCATGTCAAAGGCACCAAAGCCAGCTAAAAAGTCAATAATCGATACCTAAAACATGAATTTTACTACTTCTTACTGGCTATTACATCATCTTAGAAGGTTCATCTGTATTCTTCTATGGTGCTTTTGGTGTCCCCGCATACCGCAGCACGCGAAATAGCTTTGCAGACGATAAGTACAACCGTTTCAGAGAGAAGAGCGGCCAATGTGACGATCTGGCTTTGTGTCGATTCGATAACAAATGACGAACACGGACGGATTTCTTAGGTTTGTGCTACATATGAACACTTTTCACATTCTCCCGTGCAACTCGGCTGCTAGTCCTCCTTTCATGCAGATTCTTAAGGTCCTAGCTCATGTCCAAGGCACCAAAGCCAGCTAAAGAGTCAATAATCGATACCTAAAACTTAAATTGTACTACATCATACTGGCTATTACATCAACTTAGAAGTTCCATCTGTGTTCTACTATGGTGCTTTTAGTGTCTCCACATACCGCAGCACGCGACATAGCTTTGCAGACGATAAGTACAACCGTTTCAGAGAGAAGAGCGGCAAATGTGACGATCTGGCTTTAAGTCGATTCTATAACAAGTGACGAAAACTTACGGATTTCTCAGGTTTTTACTACATATGAACACTTTTCACATTCTCCCATGAACTCGGCTGCTAGTCCTCCTTTCATGCAGAATCTTAAGGTCCTAGCTCATGTCCAAGGCCCCAAAGCCAGCTGAAAAGTCAATAATCGATACCTAAAACTTGAATTGTACTACCTCTTACTGGCTATTACATCAACTTAGAAATTTCATCTGTGTTCTACTATGGTGCTTTTAGTGTTTCCGCATACCGCAGCTCGCGACATAGCTATGTAGACGATAAGTACAACCGTTTCAGGGAGAAGAGCGGCCAATGTGACGATCTGGCTTTAAGCCGATTCGATAACAACTGACGAAAACGGACGGATTTCTCAGGTTTTTACTACATATGAACACTTTTCACATTCTCCCGTGCAACTCGGCTGCTAGTCCTCCTTTCATGCAGATTCTTAAGGTCCTAGCTCATGTCCAAGGCACCAAAGCCAGCTAATGAGTCAATAATCGATACCTAAAACTTAAATTGTACTACATCATACTGGCTATTACATCAACTTAGAAGTTTCATCTGTGTTCTACTATGGTGCTTTTAGTGTCTCCGCATACCGCAGCACGCGACATAGCTTTGCAGACGATAAGTACAACCGTTTCAGAGAGAAGAGCGGCCAATGTGACGATCTGGCTTTAAGTCGATTCGATAACAAATGACGAAAACGGACGGATTTCTCAGGTTTTTACTACATATGAACACTTTTCACATTCTCCCGTGCAACTCGGCTGCTAGTTCTCCTTTCATGCAGAATCTGAAGGTCCTAGCTCATGTCCAAGGCACCAAAGCCAGCTAAAAAGTCAATGATCGATACCTAAAACTTAAATTGTACTACTTCTTACTGGCTATTACATCAACTTAGAAGTTCCATCTGTGTTCTACTATGGTGCTTTTAGTGTCTCCGCATACCGCATTACGCGACATAGCATTGCTGACAATAAGTACAACCGTTTCAGAGAGAAGAGCGGCCAATGCGACGATCTGGCTTTAAGTCGATTCGATAACAAAAGACGAAAACGGACGGATTTCTCAGGTTTTTACTACATATGAACACTTTTCACATTCTCCCATGCAACTCGGCTGCTAGTCCTCCTTTCATGCAGAATCGTAAGGCCCTAGCTCATGTCCATGGCACCAAAGCCAACTAAAAAGTCAATAATCGATACCTAAAACTTGAATTGTACTACTTCTTACTTGCTATTACATCAACTTAAAAGCTTTATCTGTGTTCAACCATGGTGCTTTTAGTGTCTCCGAATACCGCAGCACGCGACATAGCTTTGCAGACGATAAGTACAACCGTTTCAGAGAGAAGAGCGGCCAATCTAACGATCTGGCTTTAAGTCGATTCGATAACAAATGACGAAAACTTACGGATTTCAAAGGTTTTTACTACATATGAACACTTTTCACATTCTCCCATGCAAGTCGGCTGCTAGTCCTCCTTTCATGCAGAATCTTAAGGTCCTAGCTCATGTCCAAGGCACCAAAGCCAGCTACAAGGTCAATAATAGATACCTAAAACTTGAATTGTACTACTTCTTACTGGCTATAACATCAACTTAAAAGCTTCATCTGTGTTCCACTATAGTGCTTTTAGTGTCTCCGCGTACTGCAGCACGCGACATAGCTTTGCAGACGATAAGTACAACCGCTTCAGTGAGAAGAGCGGCCAATGTGACGATCTGGCTTTAAGTCGATTCGATAACAAATGACGAAAACGGACGGATTTCTCAGGTTTTTACTACATATGAACACTTATCACATTCTCCCGTGCAACTCGGCTGCTAGTCCTCCTTTCACGCAGAATCTTAAGGTCCTAGCTCATGTCCAAGTCACCAAAGCCAGCTATAAAGTCAATAATCGATAGCTAAAACTTGAATTGTACTACTTCTTACTTGCTATTACATCAACTTAGAAGCTTCATCTGTGTCCTTCTATGGTGCTTTTAGTGTCTCCGAATACCGCAGCACGCGATATAGCTTTGCAGACGATAAGTACAACCGTTTCAGAGAGAAGAGCGACCAATGTAACGATCTGGCTTTAAGTCGATTCGATAACAAATGACGAAAACTTACGGATTTCTCAGGTTTTTACTACATATGAACACTTTTCACAGTCTCCCGTGCAAGTCGGCTGCAAGTCCTCCTTTCATGCACAATCTTAAGGTCCTAGCCCATGTCCAAAGCACCAAAGCCTGCTAAAAAGTCAATAATCGATACCTAAAACTTTGATTGTACTACTTCTTACTGGCTATTACATCAACTTAGAAGCTTCATCTGTGTTCTACTATGGTGCTTTTAGTGTCTCCGGATACCGCAACACGCGACATAGCTTAGCAGACGATAAGTACAACCGTTTCAGACAGAAGAGCCGCCAATGCGGCGATCTGGCTTTAAGTCGATTCGATAACAAATGACGAAAACGGACGGATTTCTCAGGTTTTTACTACATATGAACACTTTTCACATTCTTCTGTGCAACTCGGCTGCTAGTCCTCCTTTTATGCAGAATCTTAAAGTCCTAGCTCATGTCCAAGGCACCAAAGCCAGCTAAAAAGTCAATAATCGATACCTAAAACTTGAATTGTACTACTTCTTACTGGCTATTACATCAACTTAGAAGTTTCATCTGTGTTCTGCTATGGTGCTTTTAGTGTCTCCGCATACCGCAGCACGCAACATAGCTTTGCAGACGATAAGTACAACCGTTTCAGAGAGAAGAGCGGCCAATGTGGCGATCTGGCTTTAAGTCGATTCGATAACAAAAGACGAAAACGGAAGGATTTTTCAGGTTTTTACTACATATGAACACATTTCACATTCTCCCGTGCAACTTGGCTGCTAGTCCTCCTCTCATGCAGAATCTTAACGTCCTAGCTCATGTCCAAGGCACCAAAGCCAGCTAAAAAATCAATAATCGATACCTAAAACATGAATTGTACTACTTCTTACTTGCTATTACATCAACGTAGAAGCTTCATCTATGTCCTACTATGGTGCTTTTAGTGTCTCCGAATACCGCAGCACGCGACATAGCTTTGCAGACGATAAGTACAAACATTTCAGAGAGAAGAGCGGCCAATGTAACGATCTGGCTTTAAGTCGATTCGATAACAAATGACGAAAACTTACGGATTTCACAGGTTTTTACTACATATGAACACTTTTCACATACTCCCGTGAAACTCGGCTGCTAGTCCTCCTTTCATGCAGAATCTTAAGGTCCTAGCTCATGTCCAAGGCACCAAAGCCAGCTAAAAAGACAATAATCGATACATAAAACTTGAATTGTACTATTTCTTACTGGCTATTACATCAACATAGAAGCTTCATCTGTGTTCTACTATGGTGCCTTTAGTGTCTCCGCATAACGCAGCACGCGACATACCTTTGCAGACGATAAGTACAATAGTTTTAAAGAGAACAACGGCCATTGTGACGATCTGGCTTTAAGTCGGTTCGATAACAAATGACGAAAACTTACGGATTTCTCAGGTTTTTACTACATATGAACACTTTTCACATTCTCCCATGCAACTCGGCTGCTAATCCTCCTTTCATGCTGAATCTTAATGTCCTAGCTCATGTCCAAGGCACCAAAGCCAGCTAAAAAGTCAATAATCGATACCTAAAACTTGAATTGCACTACTTCTTACTGGCTATTACATCAGCTTAGAAGCTTAATCTGTGTTCTACTATGGTGCTTTTAATGTCTCTGCATACCGCAGCACGCGACATAGCTTTGCAGACGATAAGTACAACCGTTTCAGACAGAAGAGCGGCCAATGTGACGATGTGGCTTCAAGTCGATTCGATAGCTAATGACGAAATCGAACGGATTTCTCAGGTTTTTACTACATATGAACACTTTTCACATTCTCCCGTGCAACTCGGCTGCTAGTTCTCCTTTCATGCAGAATCGTAAGGTCCTAACTCATGTCCAAGGCACCAAAGCCAGCTAAAAAGTCAATAATCGATACCTAAAACTTGAATTGTACTACTTCTTACTGGCTATTACATCAACTTAAAACCTTCATCTGTGTTCTACTATGGTGCTTTTAGTGTCTCCGCATACCGCAACACGCGACATATCCTTGCAGACGATAAGGACAACCGTTTCAGAGAGAATAGCGGGCAATGTGACGATCTGGCTTTGAGTCGATTCGTTAACAAATGACGAAAACGGACGGATTTCTCAGGTTTTTACTACATATGAACACTTTTCACATTCTCCCATGCAACTCGGCTGCTAGTCCTCCTTTCATGCAGAATCTTAAGGTCCTAGCTCATGTCCAAGGCACCAAAGCGAGCTAAAATGTCAATAATCGATACCTAAAACTTGAATTGTACTACTTCTTACTGGCTATTACATCAAATTAGAAGCTTCATCTGTGTTCTACTGTGGTGCTTTTAGTGTCTCCGGATACCGCAACACGCGACATAGCTTAGCAGACGATAAGTACAACCGTTTCAGACAGAAGAGCGGCCAATGCGGCGATCTGGCTTTAAGTCGATTCGATAACAAATGACGAAAACGGACGGATTTCTCAGGTTTTTACTACATATGAACACTTTTCACATTCTTCTGTGCAACTCGGCTGCTAGTCCTCCTTTTATGCAGAATCTTAAGGTCCTAGCTCATGTCCAAGGCACCAAAGCCAGCTAAAAAGTCAATAATCGACACCTAAAACTTGAATTGTACTACTTCTTACTGGCTATTACATCAACTTAGAAGTTTCATCTGTGTTCTACTATGGTGCTTTTAGTGTCTCCGCATACCGCAGCACGCAACATAGCTTTGCAGACGATAAGTACAACCGCTTCAGTGAGAAGAGCGGCCAATGTGACGATCTGGCTTTAAGTCGATTCGATAACAAATGACGAAAACGGACGGATTTCTCAGGTTTTTACTACTTATGAACACTTTTCACATTCTCCCGTGCAACTCGGCTGCTAGTCCTCCTTTAACGCAGAATCTTAATGTCCTAGCTCATGTCCAAGTCACCAAAGCCAGCTAAAAAATCAATAATCGATACCTAAAACTTGAATTGTACTACATCTTACTGGCTATTACATCAACTTAAAAGCTTCATCTGTGTTCTACTATGGTGCTTTTAGTGTCTCCGCGTAGCGCAGCACGCGACATAGCTTTGCAGACGATAAATGTAACCATTTCAGAGAGAAGAGCGGCCAATGCGGCGATCTGGCTTTAAGTCGATTCGATAACAAATGACGAAAACGGACGGATTTCTCAGGTTTTTACTACATATGAACACTTTTCACATTCTTCTGTGCAACTCGGCTGCTAGTCCTCCTTTTATGCAGAATCTTAAGGTCCTAGCTCATGTCCAAGGCACCAAAGCCAGCTAAAAAGTCAATAATCGATACCTAAAACTTGAATTGTACTACTTCTTACTGGCTATTACATCAACTTAGAAGTTTCATCTGTGTTCTACTATGGTGCTTTTAGTGTCTCCGCATACCGCAGCACGCGACAAAGCTTTGCAGACGATAAGTACAACCGTTTCAGGGAGAAGAGCGGCCAATGTGACGATCTGGCTTCAAGTCGATTCGATAGCTAATGACGAAATCGAACGGATTTCTCAGGTTTTTACTACATATGAACACTTTTCACATTCTCCCGTGCAACTCGGCTGCTAGTTCTCCTTTCATGCAGAATCGTAAGGTCCTAACTCATGTCCAAGGCTCCAAAGCCAGCTAAAAAGTCAATAATCGATACCTAAAACTTGAATTGTACTACTTCTTACTGGCTATTACATCAACTTATAAGGTTCATCTGTGTATTACTATGGTGCTTTTAGTGTCTCCGGATACCGAAACATTCGACATAGCTTAGCAGACGATAAGTACAACCGTTTCAGACAGAAGAGCGGCCAATGCGGCGACCTGGCTTTATGTCGATTCGATAACAAATGACGAAAACGGACGCATTTCTCAGGTTTTTACTACATATGAACACTTTTCACATTCTCCCGTGCAACGCGGCTGCTAGTCCTCCTTTCATGCACAATCTTAAGGTCCTAGCCCATGTCCAAAGAACCAAAGCCTGCTAAAAAGTCAATAATCGATACCTAGAACTTGAATTGTACTACTTCTTACTGGCTATTACATCAACTTAGAAGCTTCATCTGTGTTCTACTACGGTGCCTTTAGTGTCTCCGAATACCGCAACACGCGACATAGCTTAGCAGACGATAAGTACAACCGTTTCAGACAGAAGAGCGGCCAATGCGGCGATTTGGCTTTAAGACGATTAGATAACAAATGACGAAAACGGACGGATTTCTCAGGTTTTTACTACATATGAACACTTTTCACATTCTCCCGTGCAACTCGGCTGCTAGTCCTCCTTTTATGCAGAATCTTAAGGTCCTAGCTCATGTCCAAGGCACCAAAGCCAGCTAAAAAGTCAATAATCGACACCTAAAACTTGAATTGTACCACTTCTTACTGGCTATTACATCAACTTAGAAGTTTCATCTGTGTTCTACTATGGTGCTTTTAGTGTCTCCGCATACCGCAGCACGCAACATAGCTTTGCAGACGATAAGTACAACCGCTTCAGTGAGAAGAGCGGCCAATGTGACGATCTGGCTTTAAGTCGATTCGATAACAAATGACGAAAACGGACGGATTTCTCAGGTTTTTACTACTTATGAACACTTTTCACATTCTCCCGTGCAACTCGGCTGCTAGTCCTCCTTTAACGCAGAATCTTAATGTCCTAGCTCATGTCCAAGTCACCAAAGCCAGCTAAAAAATCAATAATCGATACCTAAAACTTGAATTGTACTACATCTTACTGGCTATTACATCAACTTAAAAGCTACATCTGTGTTCTACTATGGTGCTTTTAGTGTCTCCGCGTAGCGCAGCACGCGACATAGCTTTGCAGACGATAAATGTAACCATTTCAGAGAGAAGAGCGGCCAATGCGGCGATCTGGCTTTAAGTCGATTCGATAACAAATGACGAAAACGGACGGATTTCTCAGGTTTTTACTACATATGAACACTTTTCACATTCTTCTGTGCAACTCGGCTGCTAGTCCTCCTTTTATGCAGAATCTTAAGGTCCTAGCTCATGTCCAAGGCACCAAAGCCAGCTAAAAAGTCAATAATCGATACCTAAAACTTGAATTGTACTACTTCTTACTGGCTATTACATCAACTTAGAAGTTTCATCTGTGTTCTACTATGGTGCTTTTAGTGTCTCCGCATACCGCAGCACGCGACAAAGCTTTGCAGACGATAAGTACAACCGTTTCAGGGAGAAGAGCGGCCAATGTGACGATCTGGCTTCAAGTCGATTCGATAGCTAATGACGAAATCGAACGGATTTCTCAGGTTTTTACTACATATGAACACTTTTCACATTCTCCCGTGCAACTCGGCTGCTAGTTCTCCTTTCATGCAGAATCGTAAGGTCCTAACTCATGTCCAAGGCTCCAAAGCCAGCTAAAAAGTCAATAATCGATACCTAAAACTTGAATTGTACTACTTCTTACTGGCTATTACATCAACTTAAAAGCTTCATCTGTGTTCTACTATGGTGCCTTTAGTGTCTCCGCATACCGCAACACGCGACATATCTTTGCAGACGATAAGTACAACCGTTTCAGTGAGAAGAGCGGCCAATGTGACGATCTGGTTTTGAGTTGATTCGATAACAAATGACGTAAACGGACGGATTTCTCAGGTTTTTACTATATATGAACACTTTTCACATTCTCCCGTGCAACTCGGCTGCTAGTCCTCCTTTCACGCAGAATCTTAAGGTCCTAGCTCATGTCCAAGTCACCAAAGCCAGCTAAAAAATCAATAATCGATACCTAAAACTTGAATTGTACTACTTCTTACTGGCTATTACATCAACTTAGAAGCTTCATCTGTGTTCTACTATGGTGCTTTTAGTGTTTCCGCATACCGCACCACGCGACATAGGTTTGCAGACGATAAGTACAACCGTTTCAGAGAGACGAGCGGCCAATGTGACGACCTGGCTTTAAGTCGATTCGATAACAAATGACGAAAACGGACATATTTCTCAGGTTTTTACTACATATAAACACTTTTCACATTCTCCCGTGCAAGTCGGCTGCAAGTCCTCCTTTCATGCACAATCTTAAGGTCCTAGCCCATGTCCAAAGCACCAAAGCCTGCTAAAAAGTCAATTATCGATACCTAAAACTTTAATTGTACTACTTCTTACTGGCTATTACATCAAATTAGAAGCTTCATCTGTGTTCTACTGTGGTGCTTTTAGTGTCTCCGGATACCGCAACACGCGACATAGCTTAGCAGACGATAAGTACAACCGTTTCAGACAGAAGAGCGGCCAATGTGACGATCTAGCTTTAAGTCGATTCGATAACAAATGACGAAAACGGACGGATTTCTCAGGTTTTTACTACTTATGAACACTTTTCACATTCTCCCGTGCAACTCGGCTGCTAGTCCTCCTTTAACGCAGAATCTTAATGTCCTAGCTCATGTCCAAGTCACCAAAGCCAGCTAAAAAATCAATAATCGATACCTAAAACTTGAATTGTACTACATCTTACTGGCTATTACATCAACTTAAAAGCTTCATCTGTGTTCTACTATGGTGCTTTTAGTGTCTCCGCGTAGCGCAGCACGCGACATAGCTTTGCAGACGATAAATGTAACCATTTCAGAGAGAAGAGCGGCCAATGCGGCGATCTGGCTTTAAGTCGATTCGATAACAAATGACGAAAACGGACGGATTTCTCAGGTTTTTACTACATATGAACACTTTTCACATTCTTCTGTGCAACTCGGCTGCTAGTCCTCCTTTTATGCAGAATCTTAAGGTCCTACCTCATGTCCAAGGCACCAAAGCCAGCTAAAAAGTCAATAATCGATACCTAAAACTTGAATTGTACTACTTCTTACTGGCTATTACATCAACTTAGAAGTTTCATCTGTGTTCTACTATGGTGCTTTTAGTGTCTCCGCATACCGCAGCACGCGACAAAGCTTTGCAGACGATAAGTACAACCGTTTCAGGGAGAAGAGCGGCCAATGTGACGATCTGGCTTCAAGTCGATTCGATAGCTAATGACGAAATCGAACGGATTTCTCAGGTTTTTACTACATATGAACACTTTTCACATTCTCCCGTGCAACTCGGCTGCTAGTTCTCCTTTCATGCAGAATCGTAAGGTCCTAACTCATGTCCAAGGCTCCAAAGCCAGCTAAAAAGTCAATAATCGATACCTAAAACTTGAATTGTACTACTTCTTACTGGCTATTACATCAACTTATAAGGTTCACCTGTGTATTACTATGGTGCTTTTAGTGTCTCCGGATACCGAAACATTCGACATAGCTTAGCAGACGATAAGTACAACCGTTTCAGACAGAAGAGCGGCCAATGCGGCGACCTGGCTTTATGTCGATTCGATAACAAATGACGAAAACGGACGCATTTCTCAGGTTTTTACTACATATGAACACTTTTCACATTCTCCCGTGCAACGCGGCTGCTAGTCCTCCTTTCATGCACAATCTTAAGGTCCTAGCCCATATCCAAAGAACCAAAGCCTGCTAAAAAGTCAATAATCGATACCTAGAACTTGAATTGTACTACTTCTTACTGGCTATTACATCAACTTAGAAGCTTCATCTGTGTTCTACTACGGTGCCTTTAGTGTCTCCGAATACCGCAACACGCGACATAGCTTAGCAGACGATAAGTACAACCGTTTCAGACAGAAGAGCGGCCAATGCGGCGATTTGGCTTTAAGACGATTAGATAACAAATGACGAAAACGGACGGATTTCTCAGGTTTTTACTACATATGAACACTTTTCACATTCTCCCGTGCAACTCGGCTGCTAGTCCTCCTTTCATGCAGAATCTTAAGGTCCTAGCTCATGTCCAAGGCACCAAAGCCAGCTAAAAAGTCAATAATCGATACCTAAAACTTGAATTGTACTACTTCTTACTGGCTATTACATCAACTTAGAAGTTTCATCTGTGTTCTACTATGGTGCTTTTAGTGTCTCCGCATACCGCAGCACGCGACATAGCTTTGCAGACGATGAGTACAACCGTTTCAGGGAGAAGAGCGGCCAATGTGACAATCTGTCTTTAAGTCGATTCGATAACAAATGACGAAAACGGACGGATTTCTCAGGTTTTTACTACATATGAACACTTTTCACATTCTCCCATGCAACTCGGCTGCTAGACCTCCTTACGTGCGGAATCTTACGGTCGTAGCCCATGTCCAACTCACCAAAGCCAGCTAAAAAGTCAATAATCGATACCTAAAACTTTAATTGTACTACTTCTTACTGGCTATTACATCAACTTAGAAGTTTCATCTGTGTTCTACTATGGTGCTTTTGGTGTCTCCGCATACCGCAGCTCGCGACATAGCTTTGCAGACGACAAGTACAACCGCTTCAGTGAGAAGAGCGGCCAATGTGACGATCTGGCTTTAAGTCGATTCGATAACAAATGACGAAAACGGACGGATTTCTCAGGTTTTTACTACTTATGAACACTTTTCACATTCTCCCGTGCAACTCGGCTGGTAGTCCTCCTTTAACGCAGAATCTTAAGGTCATAGCTCATGTCCAAGTCACCAAAGCCAGCTAAAAAATCAATAATCGATACCTAAAATTTGAATTGTGCTACTTCTTACTGGCTATTACATCAACTTAAAAGCTTCATCTGTGTTCTACTATGGTGCTTTTAGTGTCTCCGCGTAGCGCAGCACGCGACATAGCTTTGCAGACGATAAATGTAACCATTTCAGAGAGAAGAGCGGCCAATGCGGCGATCTGGCTTTAAGTCGATTCGATAACAAATGACGAAAACGGACGGATTTCTCAGGTTTTTACTACATATGAACACTTTTCACATTCTTCTGTGCAACTCGGCTGCTAGTCCTCCTTTTATGCAGAATCTTAAGGTCCTAGCTCATGTCCAAGGCACCAAAGCCAGCTAAAAAGTCAATAATCGATACCTAAAACTTGAATTGTACTACTTCTTACTGGCTATTACATCAACTTAGAAGTTTCATCTGTGTTCTACTATGGTGCTTTTAGTGTCTCCGCATACCGCAGCACGCGACATAGCTTTGCAGACGATAAGTACAACCGTTTCAGGGAGAAGAGCGGCCGATGTGACGATCTGGCTTTAAGTCGATTCGATAACAAATGACGAAAACGGACGGATTTCTCAGGTTTTTACTACATATGAACACATTTCACATTCTCCCGTGCAACTCGGCTGCTAGTTCTCCTTTCATGCAGAATCGTAAGGTCCTAGCTCATGTCCAAGGCACCAAAGCCAGCTAAAAAGTCAATAATCGATACCTAAAACTTGAATTGTACTACTTCTTACTGGCTATTACATCAACTTAGAAGTTTCATCTGTGTTCTACTATGGTGCTTTTAGTGTCTCCGCGTAGCGCAGCACGCGACATAGCTTTGCAGACGATAAATGTAACCATTTCAGAGAGAAGAGCGGCCAATGCGGCGATCTGGCTTTAAGTCGATTCGATAACAAATGACGAAAACGGACGGATTTCTCAGGTTTTTACTACATATGAACACTTTTCACATTCTCCCGTGCATCTCGGCTGCTATTCCGCCTTTCATGCAGAATCTTAAGGTCCTAGCTCATGTCCAAGGCACCAAAGCCTGCTAAAAAGTCAATAATCGATACCTAAAACTTGAAATGCACTACTTCTTACTGGCTATTACATCAGCTTAGAAGCTTCATCTGTGTTCTACTATGGTGCTTTTAATGTCTCTGCATACCGCAGCACGCGACATAGCTTTGCAGACGATATGTACAACCGTTACTGAGAGAAGAGCGGCCAATGTGACGATCTGGCTTCAAGTCTATTCGATAGCTAATGACGAACGGATTTCTCAGGTTTTTACTACATATGAACACTTTTCACATTCTCCCGTGCAACTCGGCTGCTAGTTCTCCTTTCATGCAGAATCGTAAGGTCCTAGCTCATGTCCAAGGCACCAAAGCCAGCTAAAAAGTCAATAATCGATACCTAAAACTTGAATTGTAGTACTTCTTACTGGCTATTACATCAACTTAGGAGTTTCATGTGTGTTCTACTATGGTGCTTTTAGTGTCTCCGCATACCGCAGCACGCGACATAGCTTTGAAGACGATAAGGACAACCGTTTCAGAGAGAAGAGAGGCCAATGTGACGATCTGGCTTCAAGTCGATTCGAGAGCCAATGACGAAATCGAACGGATTTCTCAGGTTTTTACTACATATGAACACTTTTCACATTCTCCCATGCAACTCGGCTGCTAGTCCTCCTTTCATGCTGAATCTTAAGGCCCTAGCTCATGTCCAAAGCACCAAAGACAGCTAAAAAGTCAATAATCGATACCTAAAACTTGAATTGTACTACTTCTTACTGGCAGTTACATCAACTTAGAAGCTTCATCTGTGTTCTACTATGGTGCTTTTAGTGTCTCCGCATACCGCAGCACGCGACATAGGTTTGCAGACGATAAGTACAACCGTTTCAGAGAGACGAGCGGCCAATGTGACGACGTGGCTTTAAGTCGATTCGATAACAAATGACGAAAACGGACGGATTTCTCAGGTTTTTACTACATATGAACACTTGTCACATTCTCCCGTGCAACTCGGCTGCTAGTCCTCCTTTCATGCAGAATCTTAAGGTCCTAGCTCATGTCCAAGGCACCAAAGCCAGCTAAAAAATCAATAATCGATACCTAAAACTTGAATTGTACTACTTCTTACTGGCTATTACATCAAATTAGAAGGTTCATCTGTGTTCCACTATGGTGCTTTTAGTGTCTCCTGATACCACTGCACGCGACATAGCTTTGCAGACATTAAGTACAACCGTTTCAGAGAGAAGAGCGGCCAATGTGACGATCTGGCTTTGAGTTGATTCGATAACAAAAGACGAAAACGGACGGATTTCTCAGGTTTTTACTACATATGAACACTTTTCACATTCTCCCGTGCAACTCGGCTGCTATTCCTCCTTTCAAGCAGAATCTTAAGGTCCTAGCTCCTGTCCAAGGCACCAAAGCCAGCTAAAAAGTCAATAATCTATACCTAAAACTTGAATTGTACTACTTATTACTGGCTATTACATCAACTTAGAAGTTTCATCTGTGTTCTACTATGGTGCTTTTAGTGTCTCCGCATACCGCAGCACGCGACATAGCTTTGCAGACGATGAGTACATCCGTTTCAGGGAGAAGAGCGGCCAATGTGACAATCTGTCTTTAAGTCGATTCGATAACAAATGACGAAAACGGACGGATTTCTCAGGTTTTTACTACATATGAACACTTTTCACATTCTCCCATGCAACTCGGCTGCTAGACCTCCTTACGTGCGGAATCTTACGGTCGTAGCCCATGTCCAACTCACCAAAGCCAGCTAAAAAGTCAATAATCGATACCTAAAACTTTAATTGTACTACTTCTTACTGGCTATTACATCAACTTAGAAGTTTCATCTGTGTTCTACTATGGTGCTTTTGGTGTCTCCGCATACCGCAGCTCGCGACATAGCTTTGCAGACGACAAGTACAACCGCTTCAGTGAGAAGAGCGGCCAATGTGACGATCTGGCTTTAAGTCGATTCGATAACAAATGACGAAAACGGACGGATTTCTCAGGTTTTTACTACTTATGAACACTTTTCACATTCTCCCGTGCAACTCGGCTGGTAGTCCTCCTTTAACGCAGAATCTTAAGGTCATAGCTCATGTCCAAGTCACCAAAGCCAGCTAAAAAATCAATAATCGATACCTAAAATTTGAATTGTACTACTTCTTACTGGCTATTACATCAACTTAAAAGCTTCATCTGTGTTCTACTATGGTGCTTTTAGTGTCTCCGCGTAGCGCAGCACGCGACATAGCTTTGCAGACGATAAATGTAACCATTTCAGAGAGAAGAGCGGCCAATGCGGCGATCTGGCTTTAAGTCGATTCGATAACAAATGACGAAAACGGACGGATTTCTCAGGTTTTTACTACATATGAACACTTTTCACATTCTTCTGTGCAACTCGGCTGCTAGTCCTCCTTTTATGCAGAATCTTAAGGTCCTAGCTCATGTCCAAGGCACCAAAGCCAGCTAAAAAGTCAATAATCGATACCTAAAACTTGAATTGTACTACTTCTTACTGGCTATTACATCAACTTAGAAGTTTCATCTGTGTTCTACTATGGTGCTTTTAGTGTCTCCGCATACCGCAGCACGCGACATAGCTTTGCAGACGATAAGTACAACCGTTTCAGGGAGAAGAGCGGCCGATGTGACGATCTGGCTTTAAGTCGATTCGATAACAAATGACGAAAACGGACGGATTTCTCAGGTTTTTACTACATATGAACACTTTTCACATTCTCCCATGCAACTCGGCTGCTAGACCTCCTTACGTGCGGAATCTTACGGTCGTAGCCCATGTCCAACTCACCAAAGCCAGCTAAAAAGTCAATAATCGATACCTAAAACTTTAATTGTACTACTTCTTACTGGCTATTACATCAACTTAGAAGTTTCATCTGTGTTCTACTATGGTGCTTTTGGTGTCTCCGCATACCGCAGCTCGCGACATAGCTTTGCAGACGACAAGTACAACCGCTTCAGTGAGAAGAGCGGCCAATGTGACGATCTGGCTTTAAGTCGATTCGATAACAAATGACGAAAACGGACGGATTTCTCAGGTTTTTACTACTTATGAACACTTTTCACATTCTCCCGTGCAACTCGGCTGGTAGTCCTCCTTTAACGCAGAATCTTAAGGTCATAGCTCATGTCCAAGTCACCAAAGCCAGCTAAAAAATCAATAATCGATACCTAAAATTTGAATTGTACTACTTCTTACTGGCTATTACATCAACTTAAAAGCTTCATCTGTGTTCTACTATGGTGCTTTTAGTGTCTCCGCGTAGCGCAGCACGCGACATAGCTTTGCAGACGATAAATGTAACCATTTCAGAGAGAAGAGCGGCCAATGCGGCGATCTGGCTTTAAGTCGATTCGATAACAAATGACGAAAACGGACGGATTTCTCAGGTTTTTACTACATATGAACACTTTTCACATTCTTCTGTGCAACTCGGCTGCTAGTCCTCCTTTTATGCAGAATCTTAAGGTCCTAGCTCATGTCCAAGGCTCCAAAGCCAGCTAAAAAGTCAATAATCGATACCTAAAACTTGAATTGTACTACTTCTTACTGGCTATTACATCAACTTATAAGGTTCACCTGTGTATTACTATGGTGCTTTTAGTGTCTCCGGATACCGAAACATTCGACATAGCTTAGCAGACGATAAGTACAACCGTTTCAGACAGAAGAGCGGCCAATGCGGCGACCTGGCTTTATGTCGATTCGATAACAAATGACGAAAACGGACGCATTTCTCAGGTTTTTACTACATATGAACACTTTTCACATTCTCCCGTGCAACGCGGCTGCTAGTCCTCCTTTCATGCACAATCTTAAGGTCCTAGCCCATATCCAAAGAACCAAAGCCTGCTAAAAAGTCAATAATCGATACCTAGAACTTGAATTGTACTACTTCTTACTGGCTATTACATCAACTTAGAAGCTTCATCTGTGTTCTACTACGGTGCCTTTAGTGTCTCCGAATACCGCAACACGCGACATAGCTTAGCAGACGATAAGTACAACCGTTTCAGACAGAAGAGCGGCCAATGCGGCGATTTGGCTTTAAGACGATTAGATAACAAATGACGAAAACGGACGGATTTCTCAGGTTTTTACTACATATGAACACTTTTCACATTCTCCCGTGCAACTCGGCTGCTAGTCCTCCTTTCATGCAGAATCTTAAGGTCCTAGCTCATGTCCAAGGCACCAAAGCCAGCTAAAAAGTCAATAATCGATACCTAAAACTTGAATTGTACTACTTCTTACTGGCTATTACATCAACTTAGAAGTTTCATCTGTGTTCTACTATGGTGCTTTTAGTGTCTCCGCATACCGCAGCACGCGACATAGCTTTGCAGACGATGAGTACAACCGTTTCAGGGAGAAGAGCGGCCAATGTGACAATCTGTCTTTAAGTCGATTCGATAACAAATGACGAAAACGGACGGATTTCTCAGGTTTTTACTACATATGAACACTTTTCACATTCTCCCATGCAACTCGGCTGCTAGACCTCCTTACGTGCGGAATCTTACGGTCGTAGCCCATGTCCAACTCACCAAAGCCAGCTAAAAAGTCAATAATCGATACCTAAAACTTTAATTGTACTACTTCTTACTGGCTATTACATCAACTTAGAAGTTTCATCTGTGTTCTACTATGGTGCTTTTGGTGTCTCCGCATACCGCAGCTCGCGACATAGCTTTGCAGACGACAAGTACAACCGCTTCAGTGAGAAGAGCGGCCAATGTGACGATCTGGCTTTAAGTCGATTCGATAACAAATGACGAAAACGGACGGATTTCTCAGGTTTTTACTACTTATGAACACTTTTCACATTCTCCCGTGCAACTCGGCTGGTAGTCCTCCTTTAACGCAGAATCTTAAGGTCATAGCTCATGTCCAAGTCACCAAAGCCAGCTAAAAAATCAATAATCGATACCTAAAATTTGAATTGTGCTACTTCTTACTGGCTATTACATCAACTTAAAAGCTTCATCTGTGTTCTACTATGGTGCTTTTAGTGTCTCCGCGTAGCGCAGCACGCGACATAGCTTTGCAGACGATAAATGTAACCATTTCAGAGAGAAGAGCGGCCAATGCGGCGATCTGGCTTTAAGTCGATTCGATAACAAATGACGAAAACGGACGGATTTCTCAGGTTTTTACTACATATGAACACTTTTCACATTCTTCTGTGCAACTCGGCTGCTAGTCCTCCTTTTATGCAGAATCTTAAGGTCCTAGCTCATGTCCAAGGCACCAAAGCCAGCTAAAAAGTCAATAATCGATACCTAAAACTTGAATTGTACTACTTCTTACTGGCTATTACATCAACTTAGAAGTTTCATCTGTGTTCTACTATGGTGCTTTTAGTGTCTCCGCATACCGCAGCACGCGACATAGCTTTGCAGACGATAAGTACAACCGTTTCAGGGAGAAGAGCGGCCGATGTGACGATCTGGCTTTAAGTCGATTCGATAACAAATGACGAAAACGGACGGATTTCTCAGGTTTTTACTACATATGAACACATTTCACATTCTCCCGTGCAACTCGGCTGCTAGTTCTCCTTTCATGCAGAATCGTAAGGTCCTAGCTCATGTCCAAGGCACCAAAGCCAGCTAAAAAGTCAATAATCGATACCTAAAACTTGAATTGTACTACTTCTTACTGGCTATTACATCAACTTAGAAGTTTCATCTGTGTTCTACTATGGTGCTTTTAGTGTCTCCGCGTAGCGCAGCACGCGACATAGCTTTGCAGACGATAAATGTAACCATTTCAGAGAGAAGAGCGGCCAATGCGGCGATCTGGCTTTAAGTCGATTCGATAACAAATGACGAAAACGGACGGATTTCTCAGGTTTTTACTACATATGAACACTTTTCACATTCTCCCGTGCATCTCGGCTGCTATTCCGCCTTTCATGCAGAATCTTAAGGTCCTAGCTCATGTCCAAGGCACCAAAGCCTGCTAAAAAGTCAATAATCGATACCTAAAACTTGAAATGCACTACTTCTTACTGGCTATTACATCAGCTTAGAAGCTTCATCTGTGTTCTACTATGGTGCTTTTAATGTCTCTGCATACCGCAGCACGCGACATAGCTTTGCAGACGATATGTACAACCGTTACTGAGAGAAGAGCGGCCAATGTGACGATCTGGCTTCAAGTCTATTCGATAGCTAATGACGAACGGATTTCTCAGGTTTTTACTACATATGAACACTTTTCACATTCTCCCGTGCAACTCGGCTGCTAGTTCTCCTTTCATGCAGAATCGTAAGGTCCTAGCTCATGTCCAAGGCACCAAAGCCAGCTAAAAAGTCAATAATCGATACCTAAAACTTGAATTGTAGTACTTCTTACTGGCTATTACATCAACTTAGGAGTTTCATGTGTGTTCTACTATGGTGCTTTTAGTGTCTCCGCATACCGCAGCACGCGACATAGCTTTGAAGACGATAAGGACAACCGTTTCAGAGAGAAGAGAGGCCAATGTGACGATCTGGCTTCAAGTCGATTCGAGAGCCAATGACGAAATCGAACGGATTTCTCAGGTTTTTACTACATATGAACACTTTTCACATTCTCCCATGCAACTCGGCTGCTAGTCCTCCTTTCATGCTGAATCTTAAGGCCCTAGCTCATGTCCAAAGCACCAAAGACAGCTAAAAAGTCAATAATCGATACCTAAAACTTGAATTGTACTACTTCTTACTGGCAGTTACATCAACTTAGAAGCTTCATCTGTGTTCTACTATGGTGCTTTTAGTGTCTCCGCATACCGCAGCACGCGACATAGGTTTGCAGACGATAAGTACAACCGTTTCAGAGAGACGAGCGGCCAATGTGACGACGTGGCTTTAAGTCGATTCGATAACAAATGACGAAAACGGACGGATTTCTCAGGTTTTTACTACATATGAACACTTGTCACATTCTCCCGTGCAACTCGGCTGCTAGTCCTCCTTTCATGCAGAATCTTAAGGTCCTAGCTCATGTCCAAGGCACCAAAGCCAGCTAAAAAATCAATAATCGATACCTAAAACTTGAATTGTACTACTTCTTACTGGCTATTACATCAAATTAGAAGGTTCATCTGTGTTCCACTATGGTGCTTTTAGTGTCTCCTGATACCACTGCACGCGACATAGCTTTGCAGACATTAAGTACAACCGTTTCAGAGAGAAGAGCGGCCAATGTGACGATCTGGCTTTGAGTTGATTCGATAACAAAAGACGAAAACGGACGGATTTCTCAGGTTTTTACTACATATGAACACTTTTCACATTCTCCCGTGCAACTCGGCTGCTATTCCTCCTTTCAAGCAGAATCTTAAGGTCCTAGCTCCTGTCCAAGGCACCAAAGCCAGCTAAAAAGTCAATAATCTATACCTAAAACTTGAATTGTACTACTTATTACTGGCTATTACATCAACTTAGAAGTTTCATCTGTGTTCTACTATGGTGCTTTTAGTGTCTCCGCATACCGCAGCACGCGACATAGCTTTGCAGACGATGAGTACATCCGTTTCAGGGAGAAGAGCGGCCAATGTGACAATCTGTCTTTAAGTCGATTCGATAACAAATGACGAAAACGGACGGATTTCTCAGGTTTTTACTACATATGAACACTTTTCACATTCTCCCATGCAACTCGGCTGCTAGACCTCCTTACGTGCGGAATCTTACGGTCGTAGCCCATGTCCAACTCACCAAAGCCAGCTAAAAAGTCAATAATCGATACCTAAAACTTTAATTGTACTACTTCTTACTGGCTATTACATCAACTTAGAAGTTTCATCTGTGTTCTACTATGGTGCTTTTGGTGTCTCCGCATACCGCAGCTCGCGACATAGCTTTGCAGACGACAAGTACAACCGCTTCAGTGAGAAGAGCGGCCAATGTGACGATCTGGCTTTAAGTCGATTCGATAACAAATGACGAAAACGGACGGATTTCTCAGGTTTTTACTACTTATGAACACTTTTCACATTCTCCCGTGCAACTCGGCTGGTAGTCCTCCTTTAACGCAGAATCTTAAGGTCATAGCTCATGTCCAAGTCACCAAAGCCAGCTAAAAAATCAATAATCGATACCTAAAATTTGAATTGTACTACTTCTTACTGGCTATTACATCAACTTAAAAGCTTCATCTGTGTTCTACTATGGTGCTTTTAGTGTCTCCGCGTAGCGCAGCACGCGACATAGCTTTGCAGACGATAAATGTAACCATTTCAGAGAGAAGAGCGGCCAATGCGGCGATCTGGCTTTAAGTCGATTCGATAACAAATGACGAAAACGGACGGATTTCTCAGGTTTTTACTACATATGAACACTTTTCACATTCTTCTGTGCAACTCGGCTGCTAGTCCTCCTTTTATGCAGAATCTTAAGGTCCTAGCTCATGTCCAAGGCACCAAAGCCAGCTAAAAAGTCAATAATCGATACCTAAAACTTGAATTGTACTACTTCTTACTGGCTATTACATCAACTTAGAAGTTTCATCTGTGTTCTACTATGGTGCTTTTAGTGTCTCCGCATACCGCAGCACGCGACATAGCTTTGCAGACGATAAGTACAACCGTTTCAGGGAGAAGAGCGGCCGATGTGACGATCTGGCTTTAAGTCGATTCGATAACAAATGACGAAAACGGACGGATTTCTCAGGTTTTTACTACATATGAACACATTTCACATTCTCCCGTGCAACTCGGCTGCTAGTTCTCCTTTCATGCAGAATCGTAAGGTCCTAGCTCATGTCCAAGGCACCAAAGCCAGCTAAAAAGTCAATAATCGATACCTAAAACTTGAATTGTACTACTTCTTACTGGCTATTACATCAACTTAGAAGTTTCATCTGTGTTCTACTATGGTGCTTTTAGTGTCTCCGCGTAGCGCAGCACGCGACATAGCTTTGCAGACGATAAATGTAACCATTTCAGAGAGAAGAGCGGCCAATGCGGCGATCTGGCTTTAAGTCGATTCGATAACAAATGACGAAAACGGACGGATTTCTCAGGTTTTTACTACATATGAACACTTTTCACATTCTCCCGTGCATCTCGGCTGCTATTCCGCCTTTCATGCAGAATCTTAAGGTCCTAGCTCATGTCCAAGGCACCAAAGCCTGCTAAAAAGTCAATAATCGATACCTAAAACTTGAAATGCACTACTTCTTACTGGCTATTACATCAGCTTAGAAGCTTCATCTGTGTTCTACTATGGTGCTTTTAATGTCTCTGCATACCGCAGCACGCGACATAGCTTTGCAGACGATATGTACAACCGTTACTGAGAGAAGAGCGGCCAATGTGACGATCTGGCTTCAAGTCTATTCGATAGCTAATGACGAACGGATTTCTCAGGTTTTTACTACATATGAACACTTTTCACATTCTCCCGTGCAACTCGGCTGCTAGTTCTCCTTTCATGCAGAATCGTAAGGTCCTAGCTCATGTCCAAGGCACCAAAGCCAGCTAAAAAGTCAATAATCGATACCTAAAACTTGAATTGTAGTACTTCTTACTGGCTATTACATCAACTTATTAGTTTCATGTGTGTTCTACTATGGTGCTTTTAGTGTCTCCGCATACCGCAGCACGCGACATAGCTTTGAAGACGATAAGGACAACCGTTTCAGAGAGAAGAGAGGCCAATGTGACGATCTGGCTTCAAGTCGATTCGAGAGCCAATGACGAAATCGAACGGATTTCTCAGGTTTTTACTACATATGAACACTTTTCACATTCTCCCATGCAACTCGGCTGCTAGTCCTCCTTTCATGCTGAATCTTAAGGCCCTAGCTCATGTCCAAAGCACCAAAGACAGCTAAAAAGTCAATAATCGATACCTAAAACTTGAATTGTACTACTTCTTACTGGCAGTTACATCAACTTAGAAGCTTCATCTGTGTTCTACTATGGTGCTTTTAGTGTCTCCGCATACCGCAGCACGCGACATAGGTTTGCAGACGATAAGTACAACCGTTTCAGAGAGACGAGCGGCCAATGTGACGACCTGGCTTTAAGTCGATTCGATAACAAATGACGAAAACGGACGGATTTCTCAGGTTTTTACTACATATGAACACTTGTCACATTCTCCCGTGCAACTCGGCTGCTAGTCCTCCTTTCATGCAGAATCTTAAGGTCCTAGCTCATGTCCAAGGCACCAAAGCCAGCTAAAAAATCAATAATCGATACCTAAAACTTGAATTGTACTACTTCTTACTGGCTATTACATCAAATTAGAAGGTTCATCTGTGTTCCACTATGGTGCTTTTAGTGTCTCCTGATACCACTGCACGCGACATAGCTTTGCAGACATTAAGTACAACCGTTTCAGAGAGAAGAGCGGCCAATGTGACGATCTGGCTTTGAGTTGATTCGATAACAAAAGACGAAAACGGACGGATTTCTCAGGTTTTTACTACATATGAACACTTTTCACATTCTCCCGTGCAACTCGGCTGCTATTCCTCCTTTCAAGCAGAATCTTAAGGTCCTAGCTCCTGTCCAAGGCACCAAAGCCAGCTAAAAAGTCAATAATCTATACCTAAAACTTGAATTGTACTACTTCTTACTGGCTATTACATCAACTTAGAAGTTTCATCTGTGTTCTACTATGGTGCTTTTAGTGTCTCCGCATACCGCAGCACGCGACATAGCTTTGCAGACGATGAGTACAACCGTTTCAGGGAGAAGAGCGGCCAATGTGACAATCTGTCTTTAAGTCGATTCGATAACAAATGACGAAAAAGGACGGATTTCTCAGGTTTTTACTACATATGAACACTTTTCACATTCTCCCATGCAACTCGGCTGCTAGACCTCCTTACGTGCGGAATCTTACGGTCGTAGCCCATGTCCAACTCACCAAAGCCAGCTAAAAAGTCAATAATCGATACCTAAAACTTTAATTGTACTACTTCTTACTGGCTATTACATCAACTTAGAAGTTTCATCTGTGTTCTACTATGGTGCTTTTGGTGTCTCCGCATACCGCAGCTCGCGACATAGCTTTGCAGACGACAAGTACAACCGCTTCAGTGAGAAGAGCGGCCAATGTGACGATCTGGCTTTAAGTCGATTCGATAACAAATGACGAAAACGGACGGATTTCTCAGGTTTTTACTACTTATGAACACTTTTCACATTCTCCCGTGCAACTCGGCTGGTAGTCCTCCTTTAACGCAGAATCTTAAGGTCATAGCTCATGTCCAAGTCACCAAAGCCAGCTAAAAAATCAATAATCGATACCTAAAATTTGAATTGTACTACTTCTTACTGGCTATTACATCAACTTAAAAGCTTCATCTGTGTTCTACTATGGTGCTTTTAGTGTCTCCGCGTAGCGCAGCACGCGACATAGCTTTGCAGACGATAAATGTAACCATTTCAGAGAGAAGAGCGGCCAATGCGGCGATCTGGCTTTAAGTCGATTCGATAACAAATGACGAAAACGGACGGATTTCTCAGGTTTTTACTACATATGAACACTTTTCACATTCTTCTGTGCAACTCGGCTGCTAGTCCTCCTTTTATGCAGAATCTTAAGGTCCTAGCTCATGTCCAAGGCACCAAAGCCAGCTAAAAAGTCAATAATCGATACCTAAAACTTGAATTGTACTACTTCTTACTGGCTATTACATCAACTTAGAAGTTTCATCTGTGTTCTACTATGGTGCTTTTAGTGTCTCCGCATACCGCAGCACGCGACATAGCTTTGCAGACGATAAGTACAACCGTTTCAGGGAGAAGAGCGGCCGATGTGACGATCTGGCTTTAAGTCGATTCGATAACAAATGACGAAAACGGACGGATTTCTCAGGTTTTTACTACATATGAACACATTTCACATTCTCCCGTGCAACTCGGCTGCTAGTTCTCCTTTCATGCAGAATCGTAAGGTCCTAGCTCATGTCCAAGGCACCAAAGCCAGCTAAAAAGTCAATAATCGATACCTAAAACTTGAATTGTACTACTTCTTACTGGCTATTACATCAACTTAGAAGTTTCATCTGTGTTCTACTATGGTGCTTTTAGTGTCTCCGCGTAGCGCAGCACGCGACATAGCTTTGCAGACGATAAATGTAACCATTTCAGAGAGAAGAGCGGCCAATGCGGCGATCTGGCTTTAAGTCGATTCGATAACAAATGACGAAAACGGACGGATTTCTCAGGTTTTTACTACATATGAACACTTTTCACATTCTCCCGTGCATCTCGGCTGCTATTCCGCCTTTCATGCAGAATCTTAAGGTCCTAGCTCATGTCCAAGGCACCAAAGCCTGCTAAAAAGTCAATAATCGATACCTAAAACTTGAAATGCACTACTTCTTACTGGCTATTACATCAGCTTAGAAGCTTCATCTGTGTTCTACTATGGTGCTTTTAATGTCTCTGCATACCGCAGCACGCGACATAGCTTTGCAGACGATATGTACAACCGTTACTGAGAGAAGAGCGGCCAATGTGACGATCTGGCTT
Source organism: Schistocerca gregaria (assembly GCF_023897955.1). Taxonomy (NCBI): domain Eukaryota; kingdom Metazoa; phylum Arthropoda; class Insecta; order Orthoptera; family Acrididae; genus Schistocerca; species Schistocerca gregaria. The sequence continues at coordinate 1,735,473 of NW_026061860.1, read as the reverse complement.
CAAGTCTATTCGATAGCTAATGACGAACGGATTTCTCAGGTTTTTACTACATATGAACACTTTTCACATTCTCCCGTGCAACTCGGCTGCTAGTTCTCCTTTCATGCAGAATCGTAAGGTCCTAGCTCATGTCCAAGGCACCAAAGCCAGCTAAAAAGTCAATAATCGATACCTAAAACTTGAATTGTAGTACTTCTTACTGGCTATTACATCAACTTAGGAGTTTCATGTGTGTTCTACTATGGTGCTTTTAGTGTCTCCGCATACCGCAGCACGCGACATAGCTTTGAAGACGATAAGGACAACCGTTTCAGAGAGAAGAGAGGCCAATGTGACGATCTGGCTTCAAGTCGATTCGAGAGCCAATGACGAAATCGAACGGATTTCTCAGGTTTTTACTACATATGAACACTTTTCACATTCTCCCATGCAACTCGGCTGCTAGTCCTCCTTTCATGCTGAATCTTAATGCCCTAGCTCATGTCCAAAGCACCAAAGACAGCTAAAAAGACAATAATCGTTACCTAAAACTTGAATTGTACTACTTCTTACTGGCAGTTACATCAACTTAGAAGCTTCATCTGTGTTCTACTATGGTGCTTTTAGTGTCTCCGCATACCGCAGCACGCGACATAGGTTTGCAGACGATAAGTACAACCGTTTCAGAGAGACGAGCGGCCAATGTGACGACCTGGCTTTAAGTCGATTCGATAACAAATGACGAAAACGGACGCATTTCTCAGGTTTTTACTACATATGAACACTTGTCACATTCTCCCGTGCAACTCGGCTGCTAGTCCTCCTTTCATGCAGAATCTTAAGGTCCTAGCTCATGTCCAAGGCACCAAAGCCAGCTAAAAAATCAATAATCGATACCTAAAACTTGAATTGTACTACTTCTTACTGGCTATTACATCAAATTAGAAGGTTCATCTGTGTTCCACTATGGTGCTTTTAGTGTCTCCTGATACCACTGCACGCGACATAGCTTTGCAGACATTAAGTACAACCGTTTCAGAGAGAAGAGCGGCCAATGTGACGATCTGGCTTTGAGTTGATTCGATAACAAAAGACGAAAACGGACGGATTTCTCAGGTTTTTACTACATATGAACACTTTTCACATTCTCCCGTGCAACTCGGCTGCTATTCCTCCTTTCAAGCAGAATCTTAAGGTCCTAGCTCCTGTCCAAGGCACCAAAGCCAGCTAAAAAGTCAATAATCTATACCTAAAACTTGAATTGTACTACTTCCTACTGGCTGTTACATCAACTTAGAAGCTTCATCTGTGTTCTACTATGGTGCTTTTAGTGTCTCCGCATACCGCAGCACGCGACATAGGTTTGCAGACGATAAGTACAACCGTTTCAGAGAGACGAGTGGCCAATGTGACGACCTGGCTTTAAGTCAATTCGATAACAAATGACGAAAACGGACGGATTTCTCAGGTTTTTACTACATATGAACACTTTTCACATTCTCCCATGCAACTCGGCTGCTAGACCTCCTTACGTGCAGAATCTTACGGTCGTAGCTCATGTCCAAGCCACCAAAGCCAGCTAAAAAGTCAATAATCGATACCTCAAACGTTAATTGTACTACTTCTTACTGGCTATTACATCAACTTAGAAGTTTCATCTGTGTTCTACTATGGTGCTTTTAGTGTCTCCGCATACCGCAGCACGCGACATAGCTTTTCAGACGATAAGTACAACCGCTTCAGTGAGAAGAGCGGCCAATGTGACGATCTGGCTTTAAGTAGATTCGATAACAAATGACGAAAACGGACGGATTTCTCAGGTTTTTACTACTTATGAACACTTTTCACATTCTCCCGTGCAACTCGGCTGCTAGTCCTCCTTTCACGCAGAATCTTAAGGTCCTAGCTCATGTCCAAGTCACCAAAGCCAGCTAAAAAATCAATAATCGATACCTAAAACTTGAATTGTACTACTTCTTACTGGCTATTACATCAACTTAGAAGCTTCATCTGTGTTCTACTATGGTGCTTTTAGTGTGTCCACATACCGCAGCACGCGACATAGCTTTGCAGACGATAAGTACGACCGTTTCAGAGAGAAGAGCGGCCAATGTGACGATCTGGCTTTAAGTCGATTCGATAACAAAAGACGAACACGGACGGATTTCTCAGGTTTTTACTACATATGAACACTTTTCACATTCTCCCGTGCAACTCGGCTGCTAGTCCTCCTTTCATGCAGAATCTTAAGGTCCTAGCTCATGTCCAAGGCACCAAAGCCAGCTAAAAAGTCAATAATCGATACCTAAAACTTGAATTGTACTACCTCTTACTTGCTATTACATGAACTTAGAAGCTTCATCTGTGTCCTTCTATGGTGCTTTTAGTGTCTCCGAATACCGCAGCACGCGACATAGCTTTGCAGACGATAAGTACAACCGTTTCAGAGAGAAGAGCGACCAATGTAACGATCTGGCTTTAAGTCGATTCGATAACAAATGACGAAAACTTACGGATTTCTCAGGTTTTTACTACATATGAACACTTTTCACATTCTCCCGTGCAACTCGGCTGCTATTCCATCTTTCATGCAGAATCTTAAGGTCCTAGCTCATGTCCAAGGCACCAAAGCCAGCTAAAAAGTCAATAATCGATACCTAAAACTTGAATTGTACTACTTCTTACTGGCTATTACATCAACTTAAAAGCTTCATCTGTGTTCTACTATGGTGCTTTTAGTGTCTCCGCATAGCGCAGCACGCGACGTAGCTTTGCAGACGATAAATGTAACCATTTCAGAGAGAAGAGCGGCCAATGTGAGGATCTTGCCTTAAGTCAAATCGATAACAAATGACGAAACCGGACGGATTTCTCAGGTTTTTACTACATATGAACACTTTTCACATTCTCCCATGCAACTCGGCTGCTAGTCCTCCTTTCATGCAGAATCTTACGGCCCTAGCTCATGTCCAAAGCACCAAAGCCAGCTAAAAAGTCAATAATCGATACCTAAAACTTGAATTGTACTACTTCCTACTGGCTGTTACATCAACTTAGAAGCTTTATCTGTGTTCTACTATGGTGCTTTTAGTGTCTCCGCATACCGCAGCACGCGACATAGGTTTGCAGACGATAAGTACAACCGTTTCAGAGAGACGAGCGGCCAATGTGACGACCTAGCTTTAAGTCGATTCGATAACAAATGACGAAAACGGACGGATTTCTCAGGTTTTTACTACATATGAACACTTTTCACATTCTCCCGCGCAACGCGGCTGCTAGTCCTCTTTTCATGCAGAATCTTAAGGTCCTAGCTCATGTCCAAGGCACCAAAGACAGTTAAAAAGTCAATAATCGATACCTAAAACTTGAATTGTACTACTTCTTACTGGCTATTACATCAACTTAAAAGCTTCATCTGTGTTCTACTATGGTGCTTTTAGTGTCTCCGCATACCGCAACCCGAGACATAGCTTTGCAGACGATAAGGACAACCGTTTCAGAGAGAAGAGCGGCCAATGTGACGATCTGGCTTCAAGTCGATTCGAGAGCTAATGACGAAATCGAACGGATTTCTCAGGTTTTTACTACATATGAACACTTTTCACATTCTCCCATGCAACTCGGCCGCTAGTCCTCCTTTCATGCAGAATCTTAAGGCCCCAGCTCATGTCCAAAGCACCAAAGCCAGCTAAAAAGTCAATAATCGATACCTAAAACTTGAATTGTACTACTTCTTACTGGCTATTACATCAACTTAGAAGTTTCATCTGTGTTCTGCTATGGTGCTTTTAGTGTCTCCGCATACCGCAGCACGCAACATAGCTTTGCAGACGATAAGTACAACCGCTTCAGTGAGAAGAGCGGCCAATGTGACGATCTGGCTTTAAGTCGATTCGATAACAAATGACGAAAACGGACGGATTTCTCAGGTTTTTACTACTTATGAACACTTTTCACATTCTCCCGTGCAACTCGGCTGCTAGTCGTCCTTTAACGCAGAATCTTAATGTCCTAGCTCATGTCCAAGTCACCAAAGCCAACTAAAAAATCAATAATCGATACCTAAAACTGGAATTGTACTACTTCTTACTGGCTATTACATCAACTTAAAAGCTTCATCTGTGTTCTACTATGGTGCTTTTAGTGTCTCCGCGTAGCGCAGCACGCGACATAGCTTTGCAGACGATAAATGTAACCATTTCAGAGAGAAGAGCGGCCAATGCGGCGATCTGGCTTTAAGTCGATTCGATAACAAATGACGAAACGGATGGATTTCTCAGGTTTTTACTACATATGAACACTTTTCACATTCTTCTGTGCAACTCGGCTGCTAGTCCTCCTTTTATGCAGAATCTTAAGGTCCTAGCTCATGTCCAAGGCACCAAAGCCAGCTAAAAAGTCAATAATCGATACCTAAAACTTGAATTGTACTACTTCTTACTGGCTATTACATCAACTTAGAAGTTTCATCTGTGTTCTACTATGGTGCTTTTAGTGTCTCCGCATACCGCAGCACGCGACAAAGCTTTGCAGACGATAAGTACAACCGTTTCAGGGAGAAGAGCGGCCAATGTGACGATCTGGCTTCAAGTCGATTCGATAGCTAATGACGAAATCGAACGGATTTCTCAGGTTTTTACTACATATGAACACTTTTCACATTCTCCCGTGCGACTCGGCTGCTAGTTCTCCTTTCATGCAGATTCGTAAGGTCCTAACTCATGTCCAAGGCTCCAAAGCCAGCTAAAAAGTCAATAATCGATACCTAAAACTTGAATTGTACTACTTCTTACTGGCTATTACATCAACTTAAAAGCTTCATCTGTGTTCTACTATGGTGCTTTTAGTGTCTCCGCATACCGCAACACGCGACATATCTTTGCAGACGATAAGGACAACCGTTTCAGAGAGAATAGCGGGCAATGTGACGATCTGGCTTTGAGTCGATTCGTTAACAAATGACGAAAACGGACGGATTTCTCAGGTTTTTACTACATATGAACACTTTTCACATTCTCCCATGCAACTCGGCTGCTAGTCCTCCTTTCATGCAGAATCTTAAGGTCCTAGCTCATGTCCAAGGCACCAAAGCCAGCTAAAATGTCAATAATCGATACCTAAAACTTGTATTGTACTACTTCTTACTGGCTATTACATCAACTTATAAGGTTCATCTGTGTATTACTATGGTGCTTTTAGTGTCTCCGGATACCGAAACATTGGACATAGCTTAGCAGACGATAAGTACAACCGTTTCAGACAGAAGAGCGGCCAATGCGGCGACCTGGCTTTATGTCGATTCGATAACAAATGACGAAAACGGACGCATTTCTCAGGTTTTTACTACATATTAACACTTTTCGCATTCTTCTGTGCATCTCCGCTGCTATTCCTCCTTTCATGCAGAATCTTAAGGTCCTAGCTCATGTCCAAGGCACCAAAGCCAGTTAAAAAGTCAATAATCGATACCTAAAACTTGAATTGTACTACTTCTTACTGGCTATTACATCAACTTAAAAGCTTCATCTGTGTTCTACTATGGTGCTTTTAGTGTCTCCGCATACCGCAACACGAGACATATCTTTGCAGACGATAAGTACAACCGTTTCAGTGAGAAGAGCGGCCAATGTGACGATCTGGCTTTGAGCTGATTCGATAACAAATGACGAAAACGGACGGATTTCTCAGGTTTTTACTACATATGAACACTTTTCACATTCTCCCATGCAACTCGGCTGCTATTCCTCCTTTCATGCAGAATCTTAAGGTCCTACCTCATGTCCAAGGCACCAAAGCCAGCTAAAAAGTCAATAATCGATACCTAAAACTTGAATTGTACTACTTCTTACTGGCTATTACATCAACTTAGAAGTTTCATGTGTGTTCTACTATGGTGCTTTTAGTGTCTCCGCATACCGCAGCACGCGACATAGCTTTGAAGACGATAAGGACAACCGTTTCAGAGAGAAGAGAGGCCAATGTGACGATCTGGCTTCAAGTCGATTTGAGAGCTAATGACGGAATCGAACGGATTTCTCAGGTTTTTACTACATATGAACACTTTTCACATTCTCCCATGCAACTCGGCTGCTAGTCCTCCTTTCATGCAGAATCTTAAGGCCCTAGCTCATGTCCAAAGCACCAAAGCCAGCTAAAAAGTCAATAATCGATACCTAAAACTTGAATTGTACTACTTCTTACTGGCTGTTACATCAACTTAGAAGCTTCATCTGTGTTCTACTATGGTGCTTTTAGTGTCTCCGCATACCGCAGCACGCGACATAGGTTTGCAGACGATAAGTACAACCGTTTCAGAGAGACGAGCGGCCAATGTGACGACCTGGCTTTAAGTCGATTCGATAACAAATGACGAAAACGGACGCATTTCTCAGGTTTTTACTACATATGAACACTTTTCACATTCTCCCGTGCAACGCGGCTGCTAGTCCTCCTTTCATGCACAATCTTAAGGTCCTAGCCCATGTCCAAAGAACCAAAGCCTGCTAAAAAGTCAATAATCGATACCTAGAACTTGAATTGTACTACTTCTTACTGGCTATTACATCAACTTAGAAGCTTCATCTGTGTTCTACTACGGTGCCTTTAGTGTCTCTGAATACCGCAACACGCGACATAGCTTAGCAGACGATAAGTACAACCGTTTCAGACAGAAGAGCGGCCAATGCGGCGATTTGGCTTTAAGACGATTAGATAACAAATGACGAAAACGGACGGATTTCTCAGGTTTTTACTACATATGAACACTTTTCACATTCTCCCGTGCAACTCGGCTGCTAGTCCTCCTTTCATGCAGAATCTTAAGGTCCTAGCTCATGTCCAAGGCACCAAAGCCAGCTAAAAAGTCAATAATCGATACCTAAAACTTGAATTGTACTACTTCTTACTGGCTATTACATCATCATAGAAGTTTCATCTGTGTTCTACTATGGTGCTTTTAGTGTCTCCGAATACCGCAGCACGCGACATAGCTTTGCAGACGATGAGTACAACCGTTTCAGGGAGAAGAGCGGCCAATGTGACGATCTGTCTTTAAGTCGATTTGATAACAAATGACGAAAACGGACGGATTTCTCAGGTTTTTACTACATATGAACACTTTTCACATTCTCCCATGCAACTCGGCTGCTAGACCTCCTTACGTGCGGAATCTTACGGTCGTAGCTCATGTCCAAGTCACCAAAGCCAGCTAAAAAGTCAATAATCGATACCTAAAACTTTAATTGTACTACTTCTTACTGGCTATTACATCAACTTAGAAGTTTCATCTGTGTTCTACTATGGTGCTTTTAGTGTCTCCGCATACCGCAGCTCGCGACATAGCTTTGCAGACGATAAGTACAACCGCTTCAGTGAGAAGAGCGGCCAATGTGACGATCTGGCTTTAAGTCGATTCGATAACAAATGACGAAAACGGACGGATTTCTCAGGTTTTTACTACTTATGAACACTTTTCACATTCTCCCGTGCAACTCGGCTGCTAGTCCTCCTTTAACGCAGAATCTTAAGGTCATAGCTCATGTCAAAGTCACCAAAGCCAGCTAAAAAATCAATAATCGATACCTAAAACTTGTATTGTACTACTTCTTACTGGCTATTACATCAACTTAAAAGCTTCATCTGTGTTCTACTACAGTGCTTTTAGTGTCTCCGCGTAGCGCAGCACGCGACATAGCTTTGCAGGCGATAAATGTAACCATTTCAGAGAGAAGAGCGGCCAATGCGGCGATCTGGCTTTAAGTCGATTCGATAACAAATGACGAAAACGGACGGATTTCTCAGGTTTTTACTACATATGAACACTTTTCACATTCTTCTGTGCAACTCGGCTGCTAGACCTTCTTTTATGCAGAATCTTAAGGTCCTAGCTCATGTCCAAGGCACCAAAGCCAGCTAAAAAGTCAATAATCGATACCTAAAACTTGAATTGTACTATTTCTTACTGGCTATTACATCAACATAGAAGCTTCATCTGTGTTCTACTATGGTGCCTTTAGTGTCTCCGCATAACGCAGCACGCGACATAGCTTTGCAGACGATAAGTACTATAGTTTTAAAGATAACAACGGCCATTGTGACGATTTGGCTTTAAGTCGATTCGATAACAAATGACGAAAACGGACGGATTTCTCAGGTTTTTACTACATATGAACACTTTTCACATTCTCCCATGCAACTCGGCTGCTATTCCGCCTTTCATGCAGAAACTTAAGGTCCTAGCTCATGTCCAAGGCACCAAAGCCAGCTAAAAAGTCAATAATCGATACCTAAAACTTGAATTGCACTACTTCTTACTGGCTATAACATCAGCTTAGAAGCTTCATCTGTGTTCTACTATGGTGCTTTTAATGTCTCTGCATACCGCAGCACGCGACATAGCTTTGCAGACGATAAGAACAACCGTTACACAGAGAAGAGCGGCCAATGTGACGATCTGGCTTCAAGTCGATTCGATAGCTAATAACGAAATCGAACGGATTTCTCAGGTTTTTACTACATATGAACACTTTTCACATTCTCCCGTGCAACTCGGCTGCTAGTTCTCCTTTCATGCAGAATCGTAAGGTCCTAGCTCATGTCCAAGGCACCAAAGCCAGCTAAAAAGTCAATAATCGATACCTAAAACTTGAATTGTAGTACTTCTTACTGGCTATTACATCAACTTAGGAGTTTCATGTGTGTTCTACTATGGTGCTTTTAGTGTCTCCGCATACCGCAGCACGCGACATAGCTTTGAAGACGATAAGGACAACCGTTTCAGAGAGAAGAGAGGCCAATGTGACGATCTGGCTTCAAGTCGATTCGAGACCTAATGACGAAATCGAACGGATTTCTCAGGTTTTTACTACATATGAACACTTTTCACATTCTCCCATGCAACACGGCTGCTAGTCCTCCTTTCATGCAGAATCTTAAGGCCCTAGCTCATGTCCAAAGCACTAAAGCCAGCTAAAAAGTCAATAATCGATACCTAAAACTTGAATTGTACTACTTCTTACTGGCTATTACATCAACTTAAAAGCTTCATCTGTGTTCTACTATGGTGCTTTTAGTGTCTCCGTATACCGCAACACGCGACATATCTTTGCAGACGATAAGGACAACCGTTTCAGAGAGAATAGCGGGCAATGTGACGATCTGGCTTTAAGTCGATTCGTTAACAAATGACGAAAACGGACGGATTTCTCAGGTTTTTACTACATATGAACACTTTTCACATTCTCCCATGCAACTCGGCTGCTATTCCTCCTTTCATGCAGAATCTTAAGGTCCTACCTCATGTCCAAGGCACCAAAGCCAGCTAAAAAGTCAATAATCGATACCTAAAACTTAAATTGTACTACATCTTACTGGCTATTACATCAACTTAGAAGTTTCATGTGTGTTCTACTATGGTGCTTTTAGTGTCTCCGCATACCGCAGCACGCGACATAGCTTTGAAGACGATAAGGACAACCGTTTCAGAGAGAAGAGAGGCCAATGTGACGATCTGGCTTCAAGTCGATTCGAGAGCCAATGACGAAATCGAACGGATTTCTCAGGTTTTTACTACATATGAACACTTTTCACATTCTCCCATGCAACTCGGCTGCTAGTCCTCCTTTCATGCAGAATCTTAAGGTCCTAGCTCATGTCCAAGGCACCAAAGCCAGCAAAAAATTCAATAATCGATACCTAAAACTTGAATTGTACTACTTCTTACTGGCTATTACATCAACTTAGAAGCTTCATCTGTGTTCATTTATGGTGCTTTTAGTGTCTCCGCATACCGCAGCACGCGACATAGCTTTTCAGACGATAAGTACAACCGTTTCAGAGAGACGAGCGGCCAATGTGACGACCTGGCTTTAAGTCGATTCGATAACAAATGACGAAAACGGACGCATTTCTCAGGTTTTTACTACATATGAACACTTGTCACATTCTCCCGTGCAACTCGGCTGCTAGTCCTCCTTTCATGCAGAATCTTAAGGTCCTAGCTCATGTCCAAGGCACCAAAGCCAGCTAAAAAATCAATAATCGATACCTAAAACTTGAATTGTACTACTTCTTACTGGCTATTACATCAACTTAGAAGGATCATCTGTGTTCCACTATGGTGCTTTTAGTGTCTCCTGATACCACAGCACGCGACATAGCTTTGCAGACATTAAGTACAACCGTTTCAGAGAGAAGAGCGGCCAATGTGACGATCTGGCTTTGAGTTGATTCGATAACAAATGACGAAAACGGACGGATTTCTCAGGTTTTTACTACTTATGAACACTTTTCACATTCTCCCGTGCAACTCGGCTGCTAGTCCTCCTTTCACGCAGAATCTTAAGGTCCTAGCTCATGTCCAAGTCACCAAAGCCAGCTAAAAAATCAATAATCGATACCTAAAACTTTAATTGTACTACTTCTTACTGACTATTACATCAACTTAGAAGCTTCATCTGTGTTCTACTATGGTGCTTTTAGTGTCTCCACATACCGCAGCACGCGACATAGCTTTGCAGACGATAAGTACGACCGTTTCAGAGAGAAGAGCGGCCAATGTGACGATCTGGCTTTAAGTCGATTCGATAACAAAAGACGAAAACGGACGGATTTCTCAGGTTTTTACTACATATGAACACTTTTCACATTCTCCCGTGCAACTCGGCTGCTAGTCCTCCTTTCATGCAGAATATTAAGGTCCTAACTCATGTCCAAGGCACCAAAGCCAGCTAAAAAGTCAATAATCGATACCTAAAACTTGAATTGTACTACTTCTTACTTGCTATTACATGAACTTAGAAGCTTCATCTGTGTCCTTCTATGGTGCTTTTAGTGTCTCCGAATACCGCAGCACGCGACATAGGTTTGCAGACGATAAGTACAACCGTTTCAGAGAGAAGAGAGGCCAATGTAACGATCTGGCTTTAAGTCGATTCGAGACCTAATGACGAAATCGAACGGATTTCTCAGGTTTTTACTACATATGAACGCTTTTCACATTCTCCCATGCAACACGGCTGCTAGTCCTCCTTTCATGCAGAATCTTAAGCCCTAGCTCATGTCCAAAGCACTAAAGCCAGCTAAAAACTCAATAATCGATACCTAAAACTTGAATTGTACTACTTCTTACTGGCTATTACATCAACTTAAAAGCTTCATCTGTGTTCTACTATGGTGCTTTTAGTGTCTCCGCATACCGCAACACGCGACATATCTTTGCAGACGATAAGGACAACCGTTTCAGAGAGAATAGCGGGCAATGTGACGATCTGGCTTTGAGTCGATTCATTAACAAATGACGAAAACGGACGGATTTCTCAGGTTTTTACTACATATGAACACTTTTCACATTCTCCCATGCAACTCGGCTGCTATTCCTCCTTTCATGCAGAATCTTAAGGTCCTACCTCATGTCCAAGGCACCAAAGCCAGCTAAAAAGTCAATAATCTATACCTAAAACTTGAATTGTACTACATCTTACTGGCTATTACATCAACTTAGAAGTTTCATGTGTGTTCTGCTATGGTGCTTTTAGTGTCTCCGCATACCGCAGCACGCGACATAGCTTTGAAGACGATAAGGACAACCGTTTCAGAGAGAAGAGAGGCCAATGTGACGATCTGGCTTCAAGTCGATTCGAGAGCCAATGACGAAATCGAACGGATTTCTCAGGTTTTTACTACATATGAACACTTTTCACATTCTCCCATGCAACTCGGCTGCTAGTCCTCCTTTCATGCAGAATCTTAAGGTCCTTGCTCATGTCCAAGGCACCAAAGCCAGCAAAAAATTCAATTATCGATACCTAAAACTTGAATTGTACTACTTCTTACTGGCTATTACATCAACTTAGAAGCTTCATCTGTGTTCATTTATGGTGCTTTTAGTGTCTCCGCATACCGCAGCACGCGACATAGCTTTTCAGACGATAAGTACAACCGTTTCAGAGAGACGAGCGGCCAATGTGACGACCTGGCTTTAAGTCGATTCGATAACAAATGACGAAAACGGACGCATTTCTCAGGTTTTTACTACATATGAACACTTGTCACATTCTCCCGTGCAACTCGGCTGCTAGTCCTCCTTTCATGCAGAATCTTAAGGTCCTAGCTCATGTCCAAGGCACCAAAGCCAGCTAAAAAATCAATAATCGATACCTAAAACTTGAATTGTACTACTTCTTACTGGCTATTACATCAACTTAGAAGGATCATCTGTGTTCCACTATGGTGCTTTTAGTGTCTCCTCATACCACAGCACGCGACATAGCTTTGCAGACATTAAGTACAACCGTTTCAGAGAGAAGAGCGGCCAATGTGACGATCTGGCTTTGAGTTGATTCGATAACAAATGACGAAAACGGACGGATTTCTCAGGTTTTTACTACTTATGAACACTTTTCACATTCTCCCGTGCAACCCGGCTGCTAGTCCTCCTTTCACGCAGAATCTTAAGGTCCTAGCTCATGTCCAAGTCACCAAAGCCAGCTAAAAAATCAATAATCGATAATTAAAACTTGAATTGTACTACTTCTTACTGACTATTACATCAACTTAGAAGCTTCATCTGTGTTCTACTATGGTGCTTTTAGTGTCTCCACATACCGCAGCACGCGACATAGCTTTGCAGACGATAAGTACGACCGTTTCAGAGAGAAGAGCGGCCAATGTGACGATCTGGCTTTAAGTCGATTCGATAACAAAAGACGAAAACGGACGGATTTCTCAGGTTTTTACTACGTATGAACACTTTTCACATTCTCCCGTGCAACTCGGCTGCTCGTCCTCCTTTCATGCAGAATATTAAGGTCCTAACTCATGTCCAAGGCACCAAAGCCAGCTAAAAAGTCAATAATCGATACCTAAAACTTGAATTGTACTACTTCTTACTTGCTATTACATCAACTTAGAAGCTTCATCTGTGTCCTTCTATGGTGCTTTTAGTGTCTCCGAATACCGCAGCACGCGACATAGCTTAGCAGACGATAAGTACAACCGTTTCAGAGAGAAGAGCGACCAATGTAACGATCTGGCTTTAAGTCGATTCGATAACAAATGACGAAAACTTACGGATTTCTCAGGTTTTTACTACATATGAACACTTAACACATTCTCCCGTGCAACTCGGCTGCTATTCCATCTTTCATGCAGAATCTTAAGCTCCTAGCTCATGTCCAAGGCACCAAAGCCAGTTAAAAAGTCAATAATCGATACCTAAAACTTGAATTGTACTACTTCTTACTGGCTATTACATCAACTTAAAAGCTTCATCTGTGTTCTACTATGGTGCTTTTAGTGTCTCCGCATAGCGCAGCACGCGACATAGCTTTGCAGACGATAAATGTAACCATTTCAGAGAGAAGAGCGGCCAATGTGAGGAACTGGCCTTAAGTCAATTCGATAACAAATGACGAAAACGGACATATTTCTCAGGTTTTTACTACATATAAACACTTTTCACATTCTCCCGTGCAAGTCGGCTGCAAGTCCTCCTTTCATGCAGAATCGTAAGGTCCTAGCTCATGTCCAAGGCACCAAAGCCAGCTAAAAAGTCAATAATCGATACCTAAAACTTGAATTGTACTACTTCTTACTGGCTATTACATCAACTTAGAAGTTTCATCTGTGTTCTACTATGGTGCTTTTAGTGTCTCCGCATACCGCAGCAAGCAACATAGCTTTGCAGACGATAAGTACAACCGTTTCAGGGAGAAGAGCGGCCAATGTGACGATCTGGCTTTAAGTCGATTCGACAACAAATGACGAAAACGGAAGGATTTCTCAGGTTTTTACTACATATGAACACATTTCACATTCTCCCGTGCAACTTGGCTGCTAGTCCTCCTCTCATGCAGAATCTTAAGGTCCTAGCTCATGTCCAAGGCACCAAAGCCAGCTAAAAAATTAATAATCGATACCTAAAACATGAATTGTACTACTTCTTACTTGCTATTACATCAACTTAGAAGCTTCATCTATGTCCTACTATGGTGCTTTTAGTGTCTCCGAATACCGCAGCACGCGACATAGCTTTGCAGACGATAAGTACAAACGTTTCAGAGAGAAGAGCGGCCAATGTAACGATCTGGCTTTAAGTCGATTCGATAACAAATGACGAAAACTTACGGATTTCTCAGGTTTTTACTACATATGAACACTTTTCACATTCTCCCGTGCAACTCGGCTGCTAGTCCTCCTTTCATGCAGAATCTTAAGGTCCTAGCTCATGTCCAAGGCACCAAAGCCAGCTAAAAAGACAATAATCGATACCTAAAACTTGAATTGTACTATTTCTTACTGGCTATTACATCAACATAGAAGCTTCATCTGTGTTCGACTATGGTGCCTTTAGTGTCTCCGCATAACGCAGCACGCGACATAGCTTTGCAGACGATAAGTACAACCGTTTCAGGGAGAAGAGCGGCCAATGTGACGATCTGGCTTCAAGTCGATTCGATAGCTAATGACGAAATCGAACGGATTTCTCAGGTTTTTACTACATATGAACACTTTTCACATTCTCCCGTGCAACTCGGCTGCTAGTTCTCCTTTCATGCAGAATCGTAAGGTCCTAACTCATGTCCAAGGCACCAAAGCCAGCTAAAAAGTCAATAATCGATACCTAAAACTTGAATTGTACTACTTCTTACTGGCTATTACATCAACTTAAAAGCTTCATCTGTGTTCTACTATGGTGCTTTTAGTGTCTCCGCATACCGCAACACGCGACATATCTTTGCAGACGATAAGGACAACCGTTTCAGAGAGAATAGCGGGCAATGTGACGATCTGGCTTTGAGTCGATTCGTTAACAAATGACGAATACGGACGGATTTCTCAGGTTTTTACTACATATGAACACTTTTCACATTCTCCCATGCAACTCGGCTGCTAGTCCTCCTTTCATGCAGAATCTTAAGGCCCTAGCTCATGTCCAAAGCACCAAAGCCAGCTAAAAAGTCAATAATCGATACCTAAAACTTGAATTGTACTACTTCTTACTGGCTGTTACATCAACTTAGAAGCTTCATCTGTGTTCTACTATGGTGCTTTTAGTGTCTCCGCATACCGCAGCACGCGACATAGGTTTGCAGACGATAAGTACAACCGTTTCAGAGAGACGAGCGGCCAATGTGACGACCTGGCTTTAAGTCGATTCGATAACAAATGACGAAAACGGACGCATTTCTCAGGTTTTTACTACATATGAACACTTTTCACATTCTCTCGTGCAACGCGGCTGCTAGTCCTCCTTTCATGCACAATCTTAAGGTCCTAGCCCATGTCCAAAGAACCAAAGCCTGCTAAAAAGTCAATAATCGATACCTAGAACTTGAATTGTACTACTTCTTACTGGCTATTACATCAACTTAGAAGCTTCATCTGTGTTCTACTACGGTGCCTTTAGTGTCTCCAAATACCGCAGCACGCGACATAGCTTAGCAGACGATAAGTACAACCGTTTCAGACAGAAGAGCGGCCAATGCGGCGATTTGGCTTTAAGACGATTAGATAACAAATGACGAAAACGGACGGATTTCTCAGGTTTTTACTACATATGAACACTTTTCACATTCTCCCGTGCAACTCGGCTGCTAGTCCTCCTTTCATGCAGAATCTTAAGGTCCTAGCTACTGTCCAAGGCACCAAAGCCAGCTAAAAAGTCAATAATGTATACCTAAAACTTGAATTGTACTACTTCTTACTGGCTATTACATCAACTTAAAAGCTTCATCTGTGTTCTACTATGGTGCTTTTAGTGTCTCCGCGTAGCGCAGCACGCGACATAGCTTTGCAGACGATAAATGTAACCATTTCAGACAGAAGAGCGGCCAATGCGGCGACCTGGCTTTATGTCGATTCGATAACAAATGACGAAAACGGACGCATTTCTCAGGTTTTTACTACATATGAACACTTTTCACATTCTTCTGTGCATCTCTGCTGCTATTCCTCCTTTCATGCAGAATCATAAGGTCCTACCTCCTGTCCAAGGCACCAAAGCCAGCTAAAAAGTCAATAATCTATACCTAAAACTTGAATTGTACTACTTCTTACTGGCTATTACATCAACTTAGAAGTTTCATGTGTGTTCTACTATGGTGCTTTTAGTGTCTCCGCATACCGCAGCACGCGACATAGCTTTGAAGACGATAAGGACAACCGTTTCAGAGAGAAGAGAGGCCAATGTGACGATCTGGCTTCAAGTCGATTCGAGAGCTAATGACGAAATCGAACGGATTTCCCAGGTTTTTACTACATATGAACACTTTTCACATTCTCCCATGCAACTCGGCTGCTAGTCCTCCTTTCATGCAGAATCTTAAGGCCCTAGCTCATGTCCAAAGCACCAAAGCCAGCTAAAAAGTCAATAATCGATACCTAAAACTTGAATTGTACTACTTCTTACTGGCTGTTACATCAACTTAGAAGCTTCATCTGTGTTCTACTATGGTGCTTTTAGTGTCTCCGCATACCGCAGCACGCGACATAGGTTTGCAGACGATAAGTACAACCGTTTCAGAGAGACGAGCGGCCAATGTGACGACCTGGCTTCAAGTCGATTCGATAACAAATGACGAAAACGGACGCATTTCTCAGGTTTTTACTACATATGAACACTTTTCACATTCTCCCGTGCAACGCGGCTGCTAGTCCTCCTTTCATGCACAATCTTAAGGTCCTAGCCGATGTCCAAAGAACCAAAGCCTGCAAAAAGTCAATAATCGATACCTAGAACTTGAATTGTACTACTTCTTACTGCCTATTACATCAACTTAGAAGCTTCATCTGTGTTCTACTACGGTGCCTTTAGTGTCTCCGAATACCGCAGCACGCGACATAGCTTAGCAGACGATAAGTACAACCGTTTCAGACAGAAGAGCGGCCGATGCGGCGATTTGGCTTTAAGACGATTAGATAACAAATGACGAAAACGGACGGATTTCTCAGGTTTTTACTACATATGAACACTTTTCACATTCTCCCATGCAACTCGGCTGCTAGTCCTCCTTTCATGCAGAATCTTAAGGTCCTAGCTCATGTCCAAGGCACCAAAGCCAGCTAAAAAGTCAATAATCGATACCTAAAACTTGAATTGTACTACTTCTTACTGGCTATTACATCAACTTAGAAGTTTCATCTGTGTTCTACTATGGTGCTTTTAGTGTCTCCGCATACCGCAGCACGCGACATAGGTTTGCAGACGATAAGTACAACCGTTTCAGAGAGACGAGCGGCCAATGTGACGACCTGGCTCTAAGTCGATTCGATAACAAATGACGAAAACGGACGGTTTTCTCAGGTTTTTACTACATATGAACACTTTTCACATTCTCCCGTGCAAGTCGGCTGCTAGTCCCCGTTTCATGCACAATCTTAAGGTACTAGCTCATGTCCAAGGCACCAAAGCCAGCTTAAAAGTCAATAATCGATACCTAGAACTTGAATTGTACTACTTCTTACTGGCTATTACATCAACTTAGAAGCTTCATCTGTGTTCTACTACGGGGCTATTCGTGTCTCCGGATACCGCAACACGCGACATAGATTAGCAGACGATAAGTACAACCTTATCAGACAGAAGAGCGGCCAATGCCGCGATCTGGCTTTAACTGGATTCGATAACAAATGACGAAAACGGACGGATTTCTCAGGTTTTTACTACATATGAACAGTTTTCACATTCTCCCGTGCAACTCGGCTGGTAGTCCTCCTTTCATGCAGAATCTTAAGGTCCTAGCTCATGTCCAAGGCACCAAAGCCAGCTAAAAAGTCAATAATCGATACCTAAAACTTCAATTGTACTACTTCTTACTGGCTATTACATCAACTTAGAAGTTTCATCTGTGTTCTACTATGGTGCTTTTGGTGTCTCCGCATACCGCAGCACGCAAAATAGCTTTGCAGACGATGAGTACAGCCGTTTCAGGGAGAAGAGCGTCCAATGTGACAATCTGGCTTTAAGTCGATTCGATAACAAATGACGAAAACGGACGGATTTCTCAGGTTTTTACTACATATGAACACTTTTCACATTCTCCCGTGCAACTCGGCTGCTAGTCCTCCTTTCATGCAGAATCTTAAGGCCCTAGCTCACGTCCAAAGCGAGAAAGCCAGTTTAAAAGTCAATAATCGATACCTAAAACTTGAATTGTACTACTTCTTACTGGCTGTTACATCAACTTAGAAGCTTCATGTGTGTTCCACTATGGTGCTTTTAGTGTCTCCGCATACCGCAGCACGTGACATAGGTTTGCAGACGATAAGTACAACCGTTTCAGAGAGACGAGCGGCCAATGTGACGACCTGGCTCTAAGTCGATTCGATAACAAATGACGAAAACTTACGGATTTCTCAGGTTTTTACTACATATGAACACTTTTCACATTCTCCCGTGCAAGTCGGCTGCTAGTCCTCGTTTCATGCACAATCTTAAGGTCCTAGCTCATGTCCAAAGCACCAAAGCCAGCTTAAAAGTCAATAATCGATACCTAGAACTTGAATTGTACTACTTCTTACTGGCTATTACATCATCTTAGAAGCTTCATCTTTGTTCTACTACGGGGCTATTCGTGTCTCCGGATACCGCAACACGCGACATAGATTAGCAGACGATAAGTACAACCTTTTCAGACAGAAGAGCGGCCTTGCGGCGATCTGGCTTTAAGTCGATTCGATAACAAATGACGAAAACGGACGGATTTCTCAGGTTTTTACTACATATGAACAGTTTTCACATTCTCCCGTCCAACTAGGCTGCTAGTCCTCCTTTCATGCAGAATCTTAAGGTCCTAGCTCGGGTCCAAGGCACCAAAGCCAGCTAAAAAATCAATAATCGATCTAAAACGTGTATTGTACTACTTCTTACTTGCTATTACATCAATTTAGAAGCTTCATCTGTGTTCTACGATGGTGCTTTTAGTGCCTCGCATACCGCAGCACGTGACATAGCTTTGCAGACGATAAGTACAACCGTTTCAGAGAGAAGAGCGGCCAATGTAACGATCTGGCTTTAAGTCGATTCGATAACAAATGACGAAAACTTACGGATTTCTCAGGTTTTTACTACATATGAACACTTTTCACATTCTCCCGTGCAACTCAGGTTCTAGTCCTCCTTTCATGCAGACTCTTAAGGTCCTAGCTCATGTCCAAGGCACCAAAGCCAGCTAAAAAGTCAATAATCGATACCTAAAACTTGAATTGTACTACTTCTTACTGGCTATTACATCAACTTAAAAGCTTCATCTGTGTTCTCTTATGGTGTTTTTAGTGTCTCCGCATACCGCAACACGAGACATAGCTTTGCTGACGATAAGTACAACCGTTTCAGAGAGAAGAGCGGCCAATGTGACGATCTGGCTTTGAGTCGATTCGATAACAAATGACGAAAACGGACGGATTTCTTAGGTTTTTACTACATATGAACACTTTTCACATTCTCCCGTGCAACTCGGCTGCTAGTCCTCCTTTCATGCAGAATCTTAAGGTCCTAGCTCACGTCCAAGGCACCAAAGCCAGCTAAAAAGTCAATAATCGATACCTAAAACTTGAATTGTACTACTTCTTACTGGCTATTACATCAACTTAGAAGGTTCATCTATGTTCTACTATGGTGCTTTTAGTGTCTCCTAATACCGCAGCACGCGACATAGCTTTGCACACATTAAGTACAACCGTATCATAATGAAGAGCGGCCAATGTGACGATCTGGCTTTGAGTCGATTCGATAACAAATTACGAAAACGAACGGATTTCTCAGGTTTTTACTACATATGAACACTTTTCACATTCTCCCGTGAAACTCGGCTGCTAGTCCTCCTTTCATGCAGAACCTTACGGTCCTAGCTCATGTCCAAGGCACCAAAGCCAGCTAAAAAGTCAATAATCGATAAATAAAACTTGTATTGTACTACTTCTTACTGGCTATTACATCAACATAGAAGCTTCATCTGTGTCCTACTATGGTGCTTTATGTGTCTCCGAATACCGCAGCACGCAACATAGCTTTGCAGACGATAAGTACAACCCTTTCAGAGAGAAGAGTGGCCAATGTGACGACCTGGCTTTAAGTCGATTCGATAACAAATGACGGAAACGGACGAATTTCTCATGTTTTTACTACATATGAACACTTTTCACATCCTCCCGTGCAACGCGGCTGCTAGTCCTCCTTTCATGCAGAATCTTAAGGTCCTAGCTCATGTCCAAGGCACCAAAGCCAGCTAAAAGTAAATAATCGATACCTTATACTTGAATTGTACTACTTCTTACTGGCTATTACATCATCTTAGAAGCTTCATTTGTGTTCTACTATGGCGCTTTTAGTGTCTCCGCATTCCGCAGCACGCGACATAGCTTTGCAGACGATAAGTACAACCGTTTTAGAGAGAAGAGCGGCCAATGTGACGATCCGCCTTTAAGTCGATTCGATAACAAATGACGGAAACGGACGGATTTCTCAGGTTTTTACTACATATGAACACTTTTCACATACTCCCTTGCAACGCGGCTGCTAGTCCTCCTTTCATGCAAAATCTTAAGGTCCTAGCTCATGTCCAAGGCACCAAACCCAGCTAAAAAGTCAATAATCGATACCTGAAACTTGGACTGTACTACTTCTTACTGGCTATTACATCAACTTAGAAGCTTCATCTGTGTTCTACTAAGGTGCTTTTAGTGTCTCCGCCTGCCGCAGCACGCGACATAGCTTTGCAGACGATAAGTACAACCATTTCAGAGAGAAGACCGGCCAATGTGGCGATCTGGCCCTAAGTCGATTCGATAACAAATGATGATAACTAACGCACTTCTTAGGTTTTAACTACATATGAACACTTAACACATTCTCCCGTGCAACTCGGCTGCTAGTCCTCCTTTCATACTGAATCTAAAGGTCCTAGCTCATGTCCAAGGCACCAAAGCCAGCTAAAAAGTCAATAATCGATACCTAAAACTTGAATTGTACTACTTCTTACTGGCTATTACATCAACTTAGAAGCTTCATCTGTGTTCTACTATGGTGATTTTAGTGTCTCCGCATAACTCAGCATGTGACATAGCTTTGCAGACGATAAGTACAACCGTTTCAGGAGAAGAGCGGCCAATGTGACGATCTGGCTTTAAGTCGATTCGATAACAAATTACGAAAACGGACGGAATTCTGAGGTTTTTACTACATCTGAACACTTTTCACATTCTCCCGTGCAACGCGGCTACTAGTCCTCCTTTCATGCAGAATCTTAAGGTCCTAGCTCATGTCCAAGGCACCAAAGGCACCTAAAAAGTCAATAATCGATACCTAAAACTAGAACTGTACTACTTCTTACTGGCTATTACATCAACTTAGAAGCTGCATCTGTGTTCTACTATGGTGCTTTTAGTGTCTCCACATACCGCAGCACGCGACATAGCTTTGCACACGATAAGTACAACCGTTTCAGAGAGAAGAGCGTCCAATGTGACGAACTGGCTTTAAGTCGATTCGATAACAAATGACGAAAACGGACGGAATTCTCAGGTTTTTACTACATATGAACACTTTTCACATTCTCCCATGCAACTCGGCTGCTAGTCCTCCTTTCATGCAGAATCTTAAGGTCCAAGCTCACATGTCCAAGGCACCAAAGCCAGCTAAAAAGTCAATAATCGATACCTAAAACCTGAACTGTACTACTTCTTACTGGCTATTACATCAACTTAGAAGCTTCATCTGTGTTCTACTATGGTGCTTTTTAGTGTCTCCTCATACCGCAGCACGCGACATAGCTTTGCAGACGATAAGTACAACCGTTTCAGAGAGAAGAGAGGCCAATGTGACGATTTGGCTTCAAGTCGATTCGATAGCAAATGACGAAAACGAACGGATTTCTCAGGATTTTACTACATATGAACACTTTTCACATTCTCCCACGCAACTCGGCTGCTAGTCCTCCTCTCATGCAGAATCTTAAGGTCCTAGCTCATGTCCAAAGCACCAAAGCCAGCTAAAAAGTCAATAATGGATACCTAAAACTTGAATTGTACTAATTCTTACTGGCTGTTACATCAACTTAGAAGCTTCATCTGTGTTATACTATGGTGCTCTTAGTGTCTCCACATACCGCAGAACGCGACATAGCTTTGCAGACGATAAGTACAACCGTTTCAGAGACAAGAGCGGCCAATGTGACGACCTGGCTTTAGGTCGATTCGATAACAAATGACGAAAACGGACGGATTTCTCAGGTTTTTACTACATATGAACACTTTTCACATTCTCCCGTGCAACTCTGCTGCTAGTCCTCCTTTCATGCAGAATGTTAATATCCAGCCCATGTCCAAGGCACCAAAGCCAGCTAAAAAGTCAATAATCGATACTTAAAACTTGAATTGTACTACTTCTTACTGGCTATTACATCAACTTAGAAGGTTCATCTATGTTCTACTATGGTGCTTTTAGTGTCTCCTAATACCGCAGCACGCGACATAGCTTTGCACACATTAAGTACAACCGTATCATAGGGAAGAGCGGCCAATGTGACGATCTGGCTTTGAGTCGATTCGATAACAAATTACGAAAACGGACGGATTTCTCAGGTTTTTACTACATATGAACACTTTTCACATTCTCCCGTGAAACTCGGCTGCTAGTCCTCCTTTCATGCAGAACCTTACGGTCCTAGCTCATGTCCAAGGCACCAAAGCCAGCTAAAAAGTCAATAATCGATAAATAAAACTTGTATTGTACTACTTCTTACTGGCTATTACATCAACATAGAAGCTTCATCTGTGTCCTACTATGGTGCTTTATGTGTCTCCGAATACCGCAGCACGCAACATAGCTTTGCAGACGATAAGTACAACCCTTTCAGAGAGAAGAGTGGCCAATGTGACGACCTGGCTTTAAGTCGATTCGATAACAAATGACGGAAACGGACGAATTTCTCATGTTTTTACTACATATGAACACTTTTCACATCCTCCCGTGCAACGCGGCTGCTAGTCCTCCTTTCATGCAGAATCTTAAGGTCCTAGCTCATGTCCAAGGCACCAAAGCCAGCTAAAAAGTCAATAATCGATACCTAACACATGATTTGTACTACTTCTTACTGGCTATTACATCAACTTAGAAGCTTCATCTGTGTTCTACTATGGTGCTTTTAGTGTCTCCGCATACCACAGCACGTGACATAGCTTTGCAGACGATAAGTACAACCGTTTCAGAGAGAAGAGCGGCCAATGTGACGATCTGGCTTCAAGTCGATTCGATAGCAAATGACGAAAACGAACGGATTTCTCAGGTTTTTACTACATATGAACACTTTTCACATTCTCCCGTGCAACTCGGCTGCGAGTCCTCCTTTCATGCAGAATCTTAAGGTCCTAGCTCATGTCCAAGGCACCAAAGCCAGCTAAAAAGTCAATAATCGATACCTAAAACTTGATTTGTACTACTTCTTACTGGCTATTACATCAACTTAGAAGCTTCATGTGTGTTCTACTATGGTGCTTTTAGTGTCTCCGCATACCGCAGCACGCGACATAGCTTTGCAGACGATAAGTACAACCGTTTCAGAGAGAAGAGCGGCCAATGTGACGATCTGGCTCGAAGTCGATTCGATAACAAATGACGAAAACGGACGGATTTCTCAGGTTTTTACTACATATGAACACTTTTCACATTCTCCCGTGCAACTCGGCAGCTAGTCCTCCTTTCATGCAGAATCTTAAGGTCCTAGCTCATGTCCAAGGCACCAAAGCCAGCTAAAAAGTAAATAATCGATACCTTATACTTGAATTGTACTACTTCTTACTGGCTATTACATCAACTTAGAAGCTTCATCTGTGTTATCCTATGGCGCTTTTAGTGTCACCGCATTCCGCAGCACGCGACATAGCTTTGCAGACGATAAGTACAACCGTTTTAGAGAGAAGAGCGGCCAATGTGACGATCCGCCTTTAAGTCGATTCGATAACAAATGACGGAAACGGACGGATTTCTCAGGTTTTTACTACATATGAACACTTTTCACATACTCCCTTGCAACGCGGCTGCTAGTCCTCCTTTCATGCAAAATCTTAAGGTCATGTCCAAGGCACCAAACCCAGCTAAAAAGTCAATAATCGATACCTGAAACTTGGACTGTACTACTTCTTACTGGCTATTACATCAACTTAGAAGCTTCATATGTGTTCTACTAAGGTGCTTTTAGTGTCTCCGCCTGCCGCAGCACGCGACATAGCTTTGCAGACGATAAGTACAACCATTTCAGAGAGAAGACCGGCCAATGTGACGATCTGGCCCTAAGTCGATTCGATAACAAATGATGATAACTAACGCACTTCTTAGGTTTTAACTACATATGAACACTTAACACATTCTCCCGTGCAACTCGGCTGCTAGTCCTCCTTTCATACTGAATCTAAAGGTCCTAGCTCATGTCCAAGGCACCAAAGCCAGCTAAAAAGTCAATAATCGATACCTAAAACTTGAATTGTACTACTTCTTACTGGCTATTACATCAACTTAGAAGCTTCATCTGTGTTCTACTATG
Organism: Schistocerca gregaria; assembly: GCF_023897955.1. NCBI lineage: Eukaryota > Metazoa > Arthropoda > Insecta > Orthoptera > Acrididae > Schistocerca > Schistocerca gregaria. Next base: position 1,710,955 of record NW_026061860.1, on the reverse strand, counting down.
GTGATTTTAGTGTCTCCGCATAACTCAGCATGTGACATAGCTTTGCAGACGATAAGTACAACCGTTTCAGGAGAAGAGCGGCCAATGTGACGATCTGGCTTTAAGTCGATTCGATAACAAATTACGAAAACGGACGGAATTCTGAGGTTTTTACTACATCTGAACACTTTTCACATTCTCCCGTGCAACGCGGCTACTAGTCCTCCTTTCATGCAGAATCTTAAGGTCCTAGCTCATGTCCAAGGCACCAAAGGCACCTAAAAAGTCAATAATCGATACCTAAAACTAGAACTGTACTACTTCTTACTGGCTATTACATCAACTTAGAAGCTGCATCTGTGTTCTACTATGGTGCTTTTAGTGTCTCCACATACCGCAGCACGCGACATAGCTTTGCACACGATAAGTACAACCGTTTCAGAGAGAAGAGCGTCCAATGTGACGAACTGGCTTTAAGTCGATTCGATAACAAATGAAAACGGACGGAATTCTCAGGTTTTTACTACATATGAACACTTTTCACATTCTCCCATGCAACTCGGCTGCTAGTCCTCCTTTCATGCAGAATCTTAAGGTCCAAGCTCATGTCCAAGGCACCAAAGCCAGCTAAAAAGTCAATAATCGATACCTAAAACCTGAACTGTACTACTTCTTACTGGCTATTACATCAACTTAGAAGCTTCATCTGTGTTCTACTATGGTGCTTTTTAGTGTCTCCTCATACCGCAGCACGCGACATAGCTTTGCAGACGATAAGTACAACCGTTTCAGAGAGAAGAGAAGCCAATGTGACGATCTGGCTTCAAGTCGATTCGATAGCAAATGACGAAAACGAACGGATTTCTCAGGATTTTACTACATATGAACACTTTTCACATTCTCCCACGCAACTCGGCTGCTAGTCCTCCTCTCATGCAGAATCTTAAGGTCCTAGCTCATGTCCAAAGCACCAAAGCCAGCTAAAAAGTCAATAATGGATACCTAAAACTTGAATTGTACTACTTCTTACTGGCTGTTACATCAACTTAGAAGCTTCATCTGTGTTATACTATGGTGCTCTTAGTGTCTCCACATACCGCAGAACGCGACATAGCTTTGCAGACGATAAGTACAACCGTTTCAGAGACAAGAGCGGCCAATGTGACGACCTGGCTTTAGGTCGATTCGATAACAAATGACGAAAACGGACGGATTTCTCAGGTTTTTACTACATATGAACACTTTTCACATTCTCCCGTGCAACTCGGCTGCTAGTCCTCCTTTCATGCAGAATGTTAATATCCAGCCCATGTCCAAGGCACCAAAGCCAGCTAAAAAGTCAATAATCGATACTTAAAACTTGAATTGTACTACTTCTTACTGGCTATTACATCAACTTAGAAGCTTCATCTCTGTTCTACTATGGTGATTTTAGTGTCTCCGCATAACTTTGCACGCGACACAGCTTTGCAGACGATAAGTACAACCGTTTCAGGAGAAGAGTGGCCAATGTAACGATATGGCTTTAAGTCGATTCGACAACAAATTACGAAAACGGACGGAATTCTGAATTTTTTACTACATCTGAACACTTTTCACATTCTCCCACGCAACTCGGCTGCTAGTCCTCCTCTCATGCAGAATCTTAAGGTCCTAGCTAATGTCCAAGGCACCAAAGCCAGCAAAAAAGTCAGTAATCGATACCTAAAACTTGAATTGTATTACTCCTTACTGGCAATTACATCAACTTAGAAGCTTCATCTGTGTTCTACTATGGTGCTTTTAGTGTCTCCGCATACCGCAGCACGCGACATAGCTTTGAAGACGGTAAGTACAACCGTTTCAGAGAGAAGAGCGGCCAATGTGACGATCTGGCTTCAAGTCGATTCTATAGCAAATGACGAAAACGAACGGTTTCCTCATAATTTTACTACATATGAACACTTTTCACATTCTCCCACGCTACTCGGCTGCTAGTCCTCCTTTCATGCAGAATCTTAAGGTCCTAGCTCATGTCCAAAGCACCAAAGCCAGCTAAAAAGTCAGTAATCGATACCTAAAACTTGAATTGTACTACTTCTTACTCGCTGTTACATCAACTTATAAGCTTCATCTGTGTTCTACTATGGTGCTTTTAGTGTCTCCGAATACCGCAGCACGCGACATAGCTTTGCAGACGATAAGTACAACCGTTTCAGAGACAAGAGCGGCCAATGTGACGATCTGGCTTTAAGTCGATTCGATAACAAATGACGAAAACGGACGGATTTTTCAGGTTTTTACTACATATGAACACTTTTCACATACTCCCTTGCAACGCGGCTGCTAGTCCTCCTTCCATGCAGAATCTTAAGGTCCTAGCTCATGTCCAAGGCACCAAAGCCAGCTAAAAAGTCAATAATCGATACCTAAAACTTGAATTGTACTACTTCTTACTGGCTATTACATCAACTTAGAAGTTTCATCTGTGTTCTACTATGGTGCTTTTGGTGTCTCCGCATACCGCAGCACGCGACATAGCTTTGCAGACGATAAGTACAACCGTTTTAGAGAGAAGAGCGGCCAATGTGACAATCTGGCTTTAAGTCGATTCGATAACTAATGACGAAAACGGACGGATATCTCAGGTTTTTACTACATATGAACACTTTTCACATTCTCCCATGCAACTCGGCTACTAGTCCTCCTTTCATGCAGAATCTTAAGGTCCTAGCTCATGTCCAAGGCACCAAATCCAGCTAAAAAGTCAATAATCGATACCTAAAACTTGAATTGTACTCCTTCTTACTGGCTATTACATCAACTTAGAAGTTTCATCTGTGTTCTACTACGGTGCTTTTAGTGTCTCCGAATACCGCAGCACGCGACATAGCTTTGCAGACGATATGTACAACCGTTTCAGGGAGAAGAGCGGCCAATGTGACGATCTGGCCTTAAGTCGATTCGATAACAAATGACGAAAACGGACGGATTTCTCAGGTTTTTACTACATATGAACAGTTTTCACATTCTCCCGTCCAACTAGGCTGCTAGTCCTCCTTTCATGCAGAATCTTAAGGTCCTAGCTCGGGTCCAAGGCACCAAAGCCAGCTAAAAAATCAATAATCGATCTAAAACGTGTATTGTACTACTTCTTACTGGCTATTACATCAATTTAGAAGCTTCATCTGTGTTCCACGATGGTGCTTTTAGTGCCTCGCATACCGCAGCACGCGACATAGCTTTGCAGACGATAAGTACAACCGTTTCAGAGAGAAGAGCGGCCAATGTAACGATCTGGCTTTAAGTCGATTCGATAACAAATGACGAAAACTTACGGATTTCTCAGGTTTTTACTACATATGAACACTTTTCACATTCTCCCGTGCAACTCAGCTTCTAGTCCTCCTTTCATGCAGAATCTTAAGGTCCTAGCTCATGTCCAAGGCACCAAAGCCAGCTAAAAAGTCAATAATCGATACCTAAAACTTGAATTGTACTACTTCTTACTGGCTATTACATCAACTTAAAAGCTTCATCTGTGTTCTCTTATGGTGTTTTTAGTGTCTCCGCATACCGCAACAGGAGACATAGCTTTGCAGACGATAAGTACAACCGTTTCAGAGAGAAGAGCGGCCAATGTGACGATCTGGCTTTGAGTCGATTCGATAACAAATGACGAAAACGGACGGATTTCTTAGGTTTTTACTACATATGAACACTTTTCACATTCTCCCGTGCAACGCGGCTGCTAGTCCTCCTTTCATGCAAAATCTTAAGGTCATGTCCAAGGCACCAAACCCAGCTAAAAAGTCAATAATCGATACCTGAAACTTGGACTGTACTACTTCTTACTGGCTATTACATCAACTTAGAAGCTTCATATGTGTTCTACTAAGGTGCTTTTAGTGTCTCCGCCTGCCGCAGCACGCGACATAGCTTTGCAGACGATAAGTACAACCATTTCAGAGAGAAGACCGGCCAATGTGACGATCTGGCCCTAAGTCGATTCGATAACAAATGATGATAACTAACGCACTTCTTAGGTTTTAACTACATATGAACACTTAACACATTCTCCCGTGCAACTCGGCTGCTAGTCCTCCTTTCATACTGAATCTAAAGGTCCTAGCTCATGTCCAAGGCACCAAAGCCAGCTAAAAAGTCAATAATCGATACCTAAAACTTGAATTGTACTACTTCTTACTGGCTATTACATCAACTTAGAAGCTTCATCTGTGTTCTACTATGGTGATTTTAGTGTCTCCGCATAACTCAGCATGTGACATAGCTTTGCAGACGATAAGTACAACCGTTTCAGGAGAAGAGCGGCCAATGTGACGATCTGGCTTTAAGTCGATTCGATAACAAATTACGAAAACGGACGGAATTCTGAGGTTTTTACTACATCTGAACACTTTTCACATTCTCCCGTGCAACGCGGCTACTAGTCCTCCTTTCATGCAGAATCTTAAGGTCCTAGCTCATGTCCAAGGCACCAAAGGCACCTAAAAAGTCAATAATCGATACCTAAAACTAGAACTGTACTACTTCTTACTGGCTATTACATCAACTTAGAAGCTGCATCTGTGTTCTACTATGGTGCTTTTAGTGTCTCCACATACCGCAGCACGCGACATAGCTTTGCACACGATAAGTACAACCGTTTCAGAGAGAAGAGCGTCCAATGTGACGAACTGGCTTTAAGTCGATTCGATAACAAATGAAAACGGACGGAATTCTCAGGTTTTTACTACATATGAACACTTTTCACATTCTCCCATGCAACTCGGCTGCTAGTCCTCCTTTCATGCAGAATCTTAAGGTCCAAGCTCATGTCCAAGGCACCAAAGCCAGCTAAAAAGTCAATAATCGATACCTAAAACCTGAACTGTACTACTTCTTACTGGCTATTACATCAACTTAGAAGCTTCATCTGTGTTCTACTATGGTGCTTTTTAGTGTCTCCTCATACCGCAGCACGCGACATAGCTTTGCAGACGATAAGTACAACCGTTTCAGAGAGAAGAGAGGCCAATGTGACGATCTGGCTTCAAGTCGATTCGATAGCAAATGACGAAAACGAACGGATTTCTCAGGATTTTACTACATATGAACACTTTTCACATTCTCCCACGCAACTCGGCTGCTAGTCCTCCTCTCATGCAGAATCTTAAGGTCCTAGCTCATGTCCAAAGCACCAAAGCCAGCTAAAAAGTCAATAATGGATACCTAAAACTTGAATTGTACTACTTCTTACTGGCTGTTACATCAACTTAGAAGCTTCATCTGTGTTATACTATGGTGCTCTTAGTGTCTCCACATACCGCAGAACGCGACATAGCTTTGCAGACGATAAGTACAACCGTTTCAGAGACAAGAGCGGCCAATGTGACGACCTGGCTTTAGGTCGATTCGATAACAAATGACGAAAACGGACGGATTTCTCAGGTTTTTACTACATATGAACACTTTTCACATTCTCCCGTGCAACTCGGCTGCTAGTCCTCCTTTCATGCAGAATGTTAATATCCAGCCCATGTCCAAGGCACCAAAGCCAGCTAAAAAGTCAATAATCGATACTTAAAACTTGAATTGTACTACTTCTTACTGGCTATTACATCAACTTAGAAGCTTCATCTGTGTTCTACTATGGTGATTTTAGTGTCTCCGCATAACTTTGCACGCGACACAGCTTTGCAGACGATAAGTACAACCGTTTCAGGAGAAGAGTGGCCAATGTAACGATATGGCTTTAAGTCGATTCGACAACAAATTACGAAAACGGACGGAATTCTGAATTTTTTACTACATCTGAACACTTTTCACATTCTCCCACGCAACTCGGCTGCTAGTCCTCCTCTCATGCAGAATCTTAAGGTCCTAGCTAATGTCCAAGGCACCAAAGCCAGCAAAAAAGTCAGTAATCGATACCTAAAACTTGAATTGTATTACTCCTTACTGGCAATTACATCAACTTAGAAGCTTCATCTGTGTTCTACTATGGTGCTTTTAGTGTCTCCGCATACCGCAGCACGCGACATAGCTTTGAAGACGGTAAGTACAACCGTTTCAGAGAGAAGAGCGGCCAATGTGACGATCTGGCTTCAAGTCGATTCTATAGCAAATGACGAAAACGAACGGTTTCCTCATAATTTTACTACATATGAACACTTTTCACATTCTCCCACGCTACTCGGCTGCTAGTCCTCCTTTCATGCAGAATCTTAAGGTCCTAGCTCATGTCCAAAGCACCAAAGCCAGCTAAAAAGTCAGTAATCGATACCTAAAACTTGAATTGTACTACTTCTTACTCGCTGTTACATCAACTTATAAGCTTCATCTGTGTTCTACTATGGTGCTTTTAGTGTCTCCGAATACCGCAGCACGCGACATAGCTTTGCAGACGATAAGTACAACCGTTTCAGAGACAAGAGCGGCCAATGTGACGATCTGGCTTTAAGTCGATTCGATAACAAATGACGAAAACGGACGGATTTTTCAGGTTTTTACTACATATGAACACTTTTCACATACTCCCTTGCAACGCGGCTGCTAGTCCTCCTTCCATGCAGAATCTTAAGGTCCTAGCTCATGTCCAAGGCACCAAAGCCAGCTAAAAAGTCAATAATCGATACCTAAAACTTGAATTGTACTACTTCTTACTGGCTATTACATCAACTTAGAAGTTTCATCTGTGTTCTACTATGGTGCTTTTGGTGTCTCCGCATACCGCAGCACGCGACATAGCTTTGCAGACGATAAGTACAACCGTTTTAGAGAGAAGAGCGGCCAATGTGACAATCTGGCTTTAAGTCGATTCGATAACTAATGACGAAAACGGACGGATATCTCAGGTTTTTACTACATATGAACACTTTTCACATTCTCCCATGCAACTCGGCTACTAGTCCTCCTTTCATGCAGAATCTTAAGGTCCTAGCTCATGTCCAAGGCACCAAATCCAGCTAAAAAGTCAATAATCGATACCTAAAACTTGAATTGTACTCCTTCTTACTGGCTATTACATCAACTTAGAAGTTTCATCTGTGTTCTACTACGGTGCTTTTAGTGTCTCCGAATACCGCAGCACGCGACATAGCTTTGCAGACGATATGTACAACCGTTTCAGGGAGAAGAGCGGCCAATGTGACGATCTGGCCTTAAGTCGATTCGATAACAAATGACGAAAACGGACGGATTTCTCAGGTTTTTACTACATATGAACAGTTTTCACATTCTCTCGTCCAACTAGGCTGCTAGTCCTCCTTTCATGCAGAATCTTAAGGTCCTAGCTCGGGTCCAAGGCACCAAAGCCAGCTAAAAAATCAATAATCGATCTAAAACGTGTATTGTACTACTTCTTACTGGCTATTACATCAATTTAGAAGCTTCATCTGTGTTCCACGATGGTGCTTTTAGTGCCTCGCATACCGCAGCACGCGACATAGCTTTGCAGACGATAAGTACAACCGTTTCAGAGAGAAGAGCGGCCAATGTAACGATCTGGCTTTAAGTCGATTCGATAACAAATGACGAAAACTTACGGATTTCTCAGGTTTTTACTACATATGAACACTTTTCACATTCTCCCGTGCAACTCAGCTTCTAGTCCTCCTTTCATGCAGAATCTTAAGGTCCTAGCTCATGTCCAAGGCACCAAAGCCAGCTAAAAAGTCAATAATCGATACCTAAAACTTGAATTGTACTACTTCTTACTGGCTATTACATCAACTTAAAAGCTTCATCTGTGTTCTCTTATGGTGTTTTTAGTGTCTCCGCATACCGCAACACGAGACATAGCTTTGCAGACGATAAGTACAACCGTTTCAGAGAGAAGAGCGGCCAATGTGACGATCTGGCTTTGAGTCGATTCGATAACAAATGACGAAAACGGACGGATTTCTTAGGTTTTTACTACATATGAACACTTTTCACATTCTCCCGTGCAACTCGGCTGCTAGTCCTCCTTTCATGCAGAATCTTAAGGTCCTAGCTCATGTCCAAGGCACCAAAGCCAGCTAAAAAGTCAATAATCGATAATTAAAACTTGTATTGTACTACTTCTTACTGGCTATTACATCAACTTAGAAGCTTCATCTGTGTCCTACTATGGTGCTTTATGTGTCTCCGAATACCGCAGCACGCAACATAGCTTTGCAGACGATAAGTACAACCCTTTCAGAGAGAAGAGTGGCCAATGTGACGACCTGGCTTTAAGTCGATTCGATAACAAATGACGGAAACGGACGAATTTCTCAGGTTTTTACTACATATGAACACTTTTCACATCCTCCCGTGCAACGCGGCTGCTAGTCCTCCTTTCATGCAGAATCTTAAGGTCCTAGCTCATGTCCAAGGCACCAAAGCCAGCTAAAAAGTCAATAATCGATACCTAACACATGATTTGTACTACTTCTTACTGGCTATTACATCAACTTAGAAGCTTCATCTGTGTTCTACTATGGTGCTTTTAGTGTCTCCGCATACCACAGCACGTGACATAGCTTTGCAGACGATAAGTACAACCGTTTCAGAGAGAAGAGCGTCCAATGTGACGATCTGGCTTCAAGTCGATTCGATAGCAAATGACGAGAACGAACGGATTTCTCAGGTTTTTACTACATATGAACACTTTTCACATTCTCCCGTGCAACTCGGCTGCGAGTCCTCCTTTCATGCAGAATCTTAAGGTCCTAGCTCATGTCCAAGGCACCAAAGCCAGCTAAAAAGTCAATAATCGATACCTAAAACTTGATTTGTACTACTTCTTACTGGCTATTACATCAACTTAGAAGCTTCATCTGTGTTCTACTATGGTGCTTTTAGTGTCTCCGCATACCGCAGCACGCGACATAGCTTTGCAGACGATAAGTACAACCGTTTCAGAGAGAAGAGCGGCCAATGTGACGATCTGGCTCGAAGTCGATTCGATAACAAATGACGAAAACGGACGGATTTCTCAGGTTTTTACTACATATGAACACTTTTCACATTCTCCCGTGCAACGCGGCTACTAGTCCTCCTTTCATGCAGAATCTTAAGGTCCTAGCTCATGTCCAAGGCACCAAAGGCACCTAAAAAGTCAATAATCGATACCTAAAACTAGAACTGTACTACTTCTTACTGGCTATTACATCAACTTAGAAGCTGCATCTGTGTTCTACTATGGTGCTTTTAGTGTCTCCACATACCGCAGCACGCGACATAGCTTTGCACACGATAAGTACAACCGTTTCAGAGAGAAGAGCGTCCAATGTGACGAACTGGCTTTAAGTCGATTCGATAACAAATGACGAAAACGGACGGAATTCTCAGGTTTTTACTACATATGAACACTTTTCACATTCTCCCATGCAACTCGGCTGCTAGTCCTCCTTTCATGCAGAATCTTAAGGTCCAAGCTCATGTCCAAGGCACCAAAGCCAGCTAAAAAGTCAATAATCGATACCTAAAACCTGAACTGTACTACTTCTTACTGGCTATTACATCAACTTAGAAGCTTCATCTGTGTTCTACTATGGTGCTTTTTAGTGTCTCCTCATACCGCAGCACGCGACATAGCTTTGCAGACGATAAGTACAACCGTTTCAGAGAGAAGAGAGGCCAATGTGACGATCTGGCTTCAAGTCGATTCGATAGCAAATGACGAAAACGAACGGATTTCTCAGGATTTTACTACATATGAACACTTTTCACATTCTCCCACGCAACTCGGCTGCTAGTCCTCCTCTCATGCAGAATCTTAAGGTCCTAGCTCATGTCCAAGGCACCAAAGCCAGCTAAAAAGTAAATAATCGATACCTTATACTTGAATTGTACTACTTCTTACTGGCTATTACATCAACTTAGAAGCTTCATTTGTGTTCTACTATGGCGCTTTTAGTGTCTCCGCATTCCGCAGCACGCAACATAGCTTTGCAGACGATAAGTACAACCGTTTTAGAGAGAAGAGCGGCCAATGTGACGATCCGCCTTTAAGTCATTCGATAACAAATGACGGAAACGGACGGATTTCTCAGGTTTTTACTACATATGAACACTTTTCACATACTCACTTGCAACGCGGCTGCTAGTCCTCCTTTCATGCAAAATCTTAAGGTCCTAGCTCATGTCCAAGGCACCAAACCCAGCTAAAAAGTCAATAATCGATACCTGAAACTTGGACTGTACTACTTCTTACTGGCTATTACATCAACTTAGAAGCTTCATCTGTGTTCTACTAAGGTGCTTTTAGTGTCTCCGCCTGCCGCAGCACGCGACATAGCTTTGCAGACGATAAGTACAACCATTTCAGAGAGAAGACCGGCCAATGTGACGATCTGGCCCTAAGTCGATTCGATAACAAATGATGATAACTAACGCACTTCTTAGGTTTTAACTACATATGAACACTTAACACATTCTCCCGTGCAACTCGGCTGCTAGTCCTCCTTTCATACTGAATCTAAAGGTCCTAGCTCATGTCCAAGGCACCAAAGCCAGCTAAAAAGTCAATAATCGATACCTAAAACTTGAATTGTACTACTTCTTACTGGCTATTACATCAACTTAGAAGTTTCATCTGTGTTCTACTATGGTGATTTTAGTGTCTCCGCATAACTCAGCATGTGACATAGCTTTGCAGACGATAAGTACAACCGTTTCAGGAGAAGAGCGGCCAATGTGACGATCTGGCTTTAAGTCGATTCGATAACAAATTACGAAAACGGACGGAATTCTGAGGTTTTTACTACATCTGAACACTTTTCACATTCTCCCGTGCAACGCGGCTACTAGTCCTCCTTTTATGCAGAATCTTAAGGTCCTAGCTCATGTCCAAGGCACCAAAGGCACCTAAAAAGTCAATAATCGATACCTAAAACTAGAACTGTACTACTTCTTACTGGCTATTACATCAACTTAGAAGCTGCATCTGTGTTCTACTATGGTGCTTTTAGTGTCTCCACATACCGCAGCACGCGACATAGCTTTGCACACGATAAGTACAACCGTTTCAGAGAGAAGAGCGTCCAATGTGACGAACTGGCTTTAAGTCGATTCGATAACAAATGACGAAAACGGACGGAATTCTCAGGTTTTTACTACATATGAACACTTTTCACATTCTCCCATGCAACTCGGCTGCTAGTCCTCCTTTCATGCAGAATCTTAAGGTCCAAGCTCATGTCCAAGGCACCAAAGCCAGCTAAAAAGTCAATAATCGATACCTAAAACCTGAACTGTACTACTTCTTACTGGCTATTACATCAACTTAGAAGCTTCATCTGTGTTCTACTATGGTGCTTTTTAGTGTCTCCTCATACCGCAGCACGCGACATAGCTTTGCAGACGATAAGTACAACCGTTTCAGAGAGAAGAGAGGCCAATGTGACGATCTGGCTTCAAGTCGATTCGATAGCAAATGACGAAAACGAACGGATTTCTCAGGATTTTACTACATATGAACACTTTTCACATTCTCCCACGCAACTCGGCTGCTAGTCCTCCTCTCATGCAGAATCTTAAGGTCCTAGCTCATGTCCAAAGCACCAAAGCCAGCTAAAAAGTCAATAATGGATACCTAAAACTTGAATTGTACTACTTCTTACTGGCTGTTACATCAACTTAGAAGCTTCATCTGTGTTTTACTATGGTGCTTTTAGTGTCTCCACATACCGCAGAACGCGACATAGCTTTGCAGACGATAAGTACAACCGTTTCAGAGACAAGAGCGGCCAATGTGACGACCTGGCTTTAGGTCGATTCGATAACAAATGACGAAAACGGACGGATTTCTCAGGTTTTTACTACATATGAACACTTTTCACATTCTCCCGTGCAACTCGGCTGCTAGTCCTCCTTTCATGCAGAATGTTAATATCCAGCCCATGTCCAAGGCACCAAAGCCAGCTAAAAAGTCAATAATCGATACTTAAAACTTGAATTGTACTACTTCTTACTGGCTATTACATCAACTTAGAAGCTTCATCTGTGTTCTACTATGGTGATTTTAGTGTCTCCGCATAACTTTGCACGCGACACAGCTTTGCAGACAATAAGTACAACCGTTTCAGGAAAAGAGTGGCCAATGTAACGATATGGCTTTAAGTCGATTCGATAACAAATTACGAAAACGGACGGAATTCTGAATTTTTTACTACATCTGAACACTTTTCACATTCTCCCACGCAACTCGGCTGCTAGTCCTCCTCTCATGCAGAATCTTAAGGTCCTAGCTAATGTCCAAGGCACCAAAGCCAGCAAAAAAGTCAGTAATCGATACCTAAAACTTGAATTGTATTACTCCTTACTGGCAATTACATCAACTTAGAAGCTTCATCTGTGTTCTACTACGGTGCTTTTAGTGTCTCCGAATACCGCAGCACGCGACATAGCTTTGCAGACGATAAGTACAACCGTTTCAGGGAGAAGAGCGGCCAATGTGACGATCTGGCATTAAGTCGATTCGATAACAAATGACGAAAACGGACGGATTTCTCAGGTTTTTACTACATATGAACAGTTTTCACATTCTCCCGTCCAACTAGGCTGCTAGTCCTCCTTTCATGCAGAATCTTAAGGTCCTAGCTCGGGTCCAAGGCACCAAAGCCAGCTAAAAAGTCAATAATCGATACCTTAAACTTGAATTGTACTACTTCTTACTGGCTATTACATCAACTTAAAAGCTTCATCTGTGTTCTACTATGGTGCTTTTAGTGTCTGTGCATACCGCAACACGCGACATATCTTTGCAGACGATAAGGACAACCGTTTCAAAGAGAATAATAACCAATGTGACGATCTTGCTTTGAGTCGATTCGTTAACAAATGACGAAAACGGACGGATTTCTCAGGTTTTTACTACATATGAACACTTTTCACATTCTGCTGTGCAACTCGGCTGCTAGTCCTCCTTTCATGCAGAATCATAAGGTCCTAGCTCACGTCCAGGGCACCAAAGCCAGCTAAAAAGTCAATAATCGATACCTAAAACTTGAATTGTACTACTTCTTACTGGCTATTACATCAACTTAGAAGTTTCATCTGTGTTCTACTATGGTGCTTTTGGTGTCTCCGCATACCGCAGCACGCGACATAGCTTTGCAGACGATAAGTACAACCGTTTTAGAGAGAAGAGCGGCCAATGTGACAATCTGGCTTTAAGTCGATTCGATAACAAATGACGAAAACGGACGGATATCTCAGGTTTTTACTACATCTGAACACTTTTCACATTCTCCCATGCAACTCGGCTACTAGTCCTCCTTTCATGCAGAATCTTAAGGTCCTAGCTCATGTCCAAGGCACCAAATCCAGCTAAAAAGTCAATAATCGATACCTAAAACTTGAATTGTACTACTTCTTACTGGCTATTACATCAACTTAGAAGTTTCATCTGTGTTCTACTATGGTGCTTTTGGTGTCTCCGCATACCGCAGCACGCGACATAGCTTTGCAGACGATAAGTACAACCGTTTTAGAGAGAAGAGCGGCCAATGTGACAATCTGGCTTTAAGTCGATTCGATAACAAATGACGAAAACGGACGGATATCTCAGGTTTTTACTACATATGAACACTTTTCACATTCTCCCATGCAACTCGGCTACTAGTCCTCCTTTCATGCAGAATCTTAAGGTCCTAGCTCATGTCCAAGGCACCAAATCCAGCTAAAAAGTCAATAATCGATACCTAAAACTTGAATTGTACTACTTCTTACTGGCTATTACATCAACTTAGAAGTTTCATCTGTGTTCTACTACGGTGCTTTTAGTGTCTCCGAATACCGCAGCACGCGACATAGCTTTGCAGACGATAAGTACAACCGTTTCAGGGAGAAGAGCGGCCAATGTGACGATCTGGCTTTAAGTCGATTCGATAACAAATGACGAAAACGGACGGATTTTTCAGGTTTTTACTACATATGAACAGTTTTCACATTCTCCCGTCCAACTACTCTGCTAGCCCTCCTTTCATGCAGAATCTTAAGGTCCTAGCTCGGGTCCAAGGCACCAAAGCCAGCTAAAAAATCAATAATCGATCTAAAACGTGTATTGTACTACTTCTTACTTGCTATTACATCAATTTAGAAGCTTCATCTGTGTTCTACGATGGTGCTTTTAGTGCCTCGCATACCGCAGCACGCGAAATAGCTTTGCAGACGATAAGTACAACCGTTTCAGAGAGAAGAGCGGCCAATGTAACGATCTGGCTTTAAGTCGATTCGATAACAAATGACGAAAACTTACGGATTTCTCAGGTTTTTACTACATATGAACACTTTTCACATTCTCCCGTGCAACTCAGCTTCTAGTCCTCCTTTCATGCAGAATCTTAAGGTCCTAGCTCATGTCCAAGGCACCAAAGCCAGCTAAAAAGTCAATAATCGATACCTAAAACTTGAATTGTACTACTTCTTACTGGCTATTACATCAACTTAAAAGCTTCATCTGTGTTCTCTTATGGTGTTTTTAGTGTCTCCGCATACCGCAACACGAGACATAGCTTTGCAGACGATAAGTACAACCGTTTCAGAGAGAAGAGCGGCCAATGTGACGATCTGGCTTTGAGTCGATTCGATAACAAATGACGAAAACGGACGGATTTCTTAGGTTTTTACTACATATGAACACTTTTCACATTCTCCCGTGCAACTCGGCTGCTAGTCCTCCTTTCATGCAGAATCTTAAGGTCCTAGCTCATGTCCAAGGCACCAAAGCCAGCTAAAAAGTCAATAATCGATACCTTAAACTTGAATTGTACTACTTCTTACTGGCTATTACATCAACTTAAAAGCTTCATCTGTGTTCTACTATGGTGCTTTTAGTGTCTGTGCATACCGCAACACGCGACATATCTTTGCAGACGATAAGGACAACCGTTTCAAAGAGAATAATGGCCAATGTGACGATCTTGCTTTGAGTCGATTCGTTAACAAATGACGAAAACGGACGGATTTCTCAGGTTTTTACTACATATGAACACTTTTCACATTCTGCTGTGCAACTCGGCTGCTAGTCCTCCTTTCATGCAGAATCATAAGGTCCTATCTCACGTCCAGGGCACCAAAGCCAGCTAAAAAGTCAATAATCGATACCTAAAACTTGAATTGTACTACTTCTTACTGGCTATTACATCAACTTAGAAGCTTCATCTATGTTCTACTATGGTGCTTTTAGTGTCTCCTAATACCGCAGCACGCGACATAGCTTTGCACACATTAAGTACAACCGTATCATAGGGAAGAGCGGCCAATGTGACGATCTGGCTTTGAGTCGATTCGATAACAAATTACGAAAACGGACGGATTTCTCAGGTTTTTACTACATATGAACACTTTTCACATTCTCCCGTGAAACTCGGCTGCTAGTCCTCCTTTCATGCAGAACCTTACGGTCCTAGCTCATGTCCAAGGCACCAAAGCCAGCTAAAAAGTGAATAATCGATAAATAAAACTTGTATTGTACTACTTCTTACAGGCTATTACATCAACTTAGAAGCTTCATCTGTGTCCTACTATGGTGCTTTATGTGTCTCCGAATACCGCAGCACGCAACATAGCTTTGCAGACGATAAGTACAACCCTTTCAGAGAGAAGAGTGGCCAATGTGACGACCTGGCTTTAAGTCGATTCGATAACAAATGACGGAAACGGACGAATTTCTCAGGTTTTTACTACATATGAACACTTTTCACATCCTCCCGTGCAACGCGGCTGCTAGTCCTCCTTTCATGCAGAATCTTAAGGTCCTAGCTCATGTCCAAGGCACCAAAGCCAGCTAAAAAGTCAATAATCGATACCTAACACATGATTTGTACTACTTCTTACTGGCCTTTACATCAACTTAGAAGCTTCATCTATGTTCTACTATGGTGCTTTTAGTGTCTCCGCATACCACAGCACGTGACATAGCTTTGCAGACGATAAGTACAACCGTTTCAGAGAGAAGAGCGGCCAATGTGACGATCTGGCTTCAAGTCGATTCGATAGCAAATGACGAAAACGAACGGATTTCTCAGGTTTTTACTACATATGAACACTTTTCACATTCTCCCGTGCAACTCGTTTGCGTGTCCTCCTTTCATGCAGAATCTTAAGGTCCTAGCTCATGTCCAAGGCACCAAAGCCAGCTAAAAAGTCAATAATCGATACCTAAAACTTGATTTGTACTACTTCTTACTGGCTATTACATCAACTTAGAAGCTTCATCTGTGTTCTACTATGGTGCTTTTAGTGTCTCCGCATACCGCAGCACGCGACATAGCTTTGCAGACGATAAGTACAACCGTTTCAGAGAGAAGAGCGGCCAATGTGACGATCTGGCTCGAAGTCGATTCGATAACAAATGACGAAAACGGACGGATTTCTCAGGTTTTTACTACATATGAACACTTTTCACATTCTCCCGTGCAACTCAGCTTCTAGTCCTCCTTTCATGCAGAATCTTAAGGTCCTAGCTCATGTCCAAGGCACCAAAGCCAGCTAAAAAGTCAATAATCGATACCTAAAACTTGAATTGTACTACTTCTTACTGGCTATTACATCAACTTAAAAGCTTCATCTGTGTTCTCTTATGGTGTTTTTAGTGTCTCCGCATACCGCAACACGAGACATAGCTTTGCAGACGATAAGTACAACCGTTTCAGAGAGAAGAGCGGCCAATGTGACGATCTGGCTTTGAGTCGATTCGATAACAAATGACGAAAACGGACGGATTTCTTAGGTTTTTACTACATATGAACACTTTTCACATTCTCCCGTGCAACTCGGCTGCTAGTCCTCTTTTCATGCAGAATCTTAAGGTCCTAGCTCATGTCCAAGGCACCAAAGCCAGCTAAAAAGTCAATAATCGATACCTTAAACTTGAATTGTACTACTTCTTACTGGCTATTACATCAACTTAAAAGCTTCATCTGTGTTCTACTATGGTGCTTTTAGTGTCTGTGCATACCGCAACACGCGACATATCTTTGCAGACGATAAGGACAACCGTTTCAAAGAGAATAATGGCCAATGTGACGATCTTGCTTTGAGTCGATTCGTTAACAAATGACGAAAACGGACGGATTTCTCAGGTTTTTACTACATATGAACACTTTTCACATTCTGCTGTGCAACCCGGCTGCTAGTCCTCCTTTCATGCAGAATCATAAGGTCCTATCTCACGTCCAGGGCACCAAAGCCAGCTAAAAAGTCAATAATCGATACCTAAAACTTGAATTGTACTACTTCTTACTGGCTACTACATCAACTTAGAAGCTTCATCTATGTTCTACTATGGTGCTTTTAGTGTCTCCTAATACCGCAGCACGCGACATAGCTTTGCACACATTAAGTACAACCGTATCATAGGGAAGAGCGGCCAATGTGACGATCTGGCTTTGAGTCGATTCGATAACAAATTACGAAAACGGACGGATTTCTCAGGTTTTTACTACATATGAACACTTTTCACATTCTCCCGTGAAACTCGGCTGCTAGTCCTCCTTTCATGCAGAACCTTACGGTCCTAGCTCATGTCCAAGGCACCAAAGCCAGCTAAAAAGTGAATAATCGATAAATAAAACTTGTATTGTACTACTTCTTACAGGCTATTACATCAACTTAGAAGCTTCATCTGTGTCCTACTATGGTGCTTTATGTGTCTCCGAATACCGCAGCACGCAACATAGCTTTGCAGACGATAAGTACAACCCTTTCAGAGAGAAGAGTGGCCAATGTGACGACCTGGCTTTAAGTCGATTCGATAACAAATGACGGAAACGGACGAATTTCTCAGGTTTTTACTACATATGAACACTTTTCACATCCTCCCGTGCAACGCGGCTGCTAGTCCTCCTTTCATGCAGAATCTTAAGGTCCTAGCTCATGTCCAAGGCACCAAAGCCAGCTAAAAAGTCAATAATCGATACCTAACACATGATTTGTACTACTTCTTACTGGCTATTACATCAACTTAGAAGCTTCATCTATGTTCTACTATGGTGCTTTTAGTGTCTCCGCATACCACAGCACGTGACATAGCTTTGCAGACGATAAGTACAACCGTTTCAGAGAGAAGAGCGGCCAATGTGACGATCTGGCTTCAAGTCGATTCGATAGCAAATGACGAAAACGAACGGATTTCTCAGGTTTTTACTACATATGAACACTTTTCACATTCTCCCGTGCAACTCGTTTGCGAGTCCTCCTTTCATGCAGAATCTTAAGGTCCTAGATCATGTCCAAGGCACCAAAGCCAGCTAAAAAGTCAATAATCGATACCTAAAACTTGATTTGTACTACTTCTTACTGGCTATTACATCAACTTAGAAGCTTCATCTGTGTTCTACTATGGTGCTTTTAGTGTCTCCGCATACCGCAGCACGCGACATAGCTTTGCAGACGATAAGTACAACCGTTTCAGAGAGAAGAGCGGCCAATGTGACGATCTGGCTCGAAGTCGATTCGATAACAAATGACGAAAACGGACGGATTTCTCAGGTTTTTACTACATATGAACACTTTTCACATTCTCCCGTGCAACTCGGCAGCTAGTCCTCCTTTCATGCAGAATCTTAAGGTCCTAGCTCATGTCCAAGGCACCAAAGCCAGCTAAAAAGTAAATAATCGATACCTTATACTTGAATTGTACTACTTCTTACTGGCTATTACATCAACTTAGAAGCTTCATTTGTGTTCTACTATGGCGCTTTTAGTGTCTCCGCATTCCGCAGCACGCGACATAGCTTTGCAGACGATAAGTACAACCGTTTTAGAGAGAAGAGCGGCCAATGTGACGATCCGCCTTTAAGTCGATTCGATAACAAATGACGGAAACGGACGGATTTCTCAGGTTTGTACTACATATGAACACTTTTCACATACTCCCTTGCAACGCGGCTGCTAGTCCTCCTTTCATGCAGAATCTTAAGGCCCTAGCTCATGTCCAAGGCACCAAACCCAGCTAAAAAGTCAATAATCGATACCTGAAACTTGGACTGTACTACTTCTTACTGGCTATTACATCAACTTAGAAGCTTCATCTGTGTTCTACTAAAGTGCTTTTAGTGTCTCCGCCTGCCGCAGCACGCGACATAGCTTTGCAGACGATAAGTACAACCATTTCAGAGAGAAGACCGGCCAATGTGACGATCTGGCCCTAAGTCGATTCGATAACAAATGATGATAACTAACGCACTTCTTAGGTTTTAACTACATATGAACACTTAACACATTCTCCCGTGCAACTCGGCTGCTAGTCCTCCTTTCATACTGAATCTAATGGTCCTAGCTCATGTCCAAGGCACCAAAGCCAGCTAAAAAGTCAATAATCGATACCTAAAACTTGAATTGTACTACTTCTTACTGGCTATTACATCAACTTAGAAGCTTCATCTGTGTTCTACTATGGTGATTTTAGTGTCTCCGCATAACTCAGCATGTGACATAGCTTTGCAGACGATAAGTACAACCGTTTCAGGAGAAGAGCGGCCAATGTGACGATCTGGCTATAAGTCGATTCGATAACAAATTACGAAAACGGACGGAATTCTGAGGTTTTTACTACATCTGAACACTTTTCACATTCTCCCGTGCAACGCGGCTACTAGTCCTCCTTTCATGCAGAATCTTATGGTCCTAGCTCATGTCCAAGGCACCAAAGGCACCTAAAAAGTCAATAATCGATACCTAAAACTAGAACTGTACTACTTCTTACTGGCTATTACATCAACTTAGAAGCTGCATCTGTGTTCTACTATGGTGCTTTTAGTGTCTCCACATACCGCAGCACGCGACATAGCTTTGCACACGATAAGTACAACCGTTTCAGAGAGAAGAGCGTCCAATGTGACGAACTGGCTTTAAGTCGATTCGATAACAAATGAAAACGGACGGAATTCTCAGGTTTTTACTACATATGAACACTTTTCACATTCTCCCATGCAACTCGGCTGCTAGTCCTCCTTTCATGCAGAATCTTAAGGTCCAAGCTCATGTCCAAGGCACCAAAGCCAGCTAAAAAGTCAATAATCGATACCTAAAACCTGAACTGTACTACTTCTTACTGGCTATTACATCAACTTAGAAGCTTCATCTGTGTTCTACTATGGTGCTTTTTAGTGTCTCCTCATACCGCAGCACGCGACATAGCTTTGCAGACGATAAGTACAACCGTTTCAGAGAGAAGAGAGGCCAATGTGACGATCTGGCTTCAAGTCGATTCGATAGCAAATGACGAAAACGAACGGGTTTCTCAGGATTTTACTACATATGAACACTTTTCACATTCTCCCACGCAACTCGGCTGCTAGTCCTCCTCTCATGCAGAATCTTAAGGTCGTAGCTCATGTCCAAAGCACCAAAGCCAGCTAAAAAGTCAATAATGGATACCTAAAACTTGAATTGTACTACTTCTTACTGGCTGTTACATCAACTTAGAAGCTTCATCTGTGTTATACTATGGTGCTTTTAGTGTCTCCACATACCGCAGAACGCGACATAGCTTTGCAGACGATAAGTACAACCGTTTCAGAGAGAAGAGCGGCCAATGTGACGATCTGGCTTTAAGTCGATTCGATAACAAACGACGAAAACGGACGGATTTCTCAGGTTTTTACTACATATGAACACTTTTCACATACTCCCTTGCAACGCGGCTGCTAGTCCTCCTTTCATGCAGAATGTTAATATCCAGCCCATGTCCAAGGCACCAAAGCCAGCTAAAAAGTCAATAATCGATACTTAAAACTTGAATTGTACTACTTCTTACTGGCTATTACATCAACTTAGAAGCTTCATCTGTGTTCTACTATGGTGATTTTAGTGTCTCCGCATAACTTTGCACGCGACACAGCTTTGCAGACGATAAGTACAACCGTTTCAGGAAAAGAGTGGCCAATGTAACGATATGGCTTTAAGTCGATTCGATAACAAATTACGAAAACGGACGGAATTCTGAATTTTTTACTACATCTGAACACTTTTCACATTCTCCCACGCAACTCGGCTGCTAGTCCTCCTCTCATGCAGAATCTTAAGGTCCTAGCTAATGTCCAAGGCACCAAAGCCAGCACAAAAGTCAGTAATCGATACCTAAAACTTGAATTGTATTACTCCTTACTGGCAATTACATCAACTTAGAAGCTTCATCTGTGTTCTACTATGGTGCTTTTAGTGTCTCCGCATACCGCAGCACGCTACATAGCTTTGAAGACGGTAAGTACAACCGTGTCAGAGAGAAGAGCGGCCAATGTGACGATCTGGCTTCAAGTCGATTCTATAGCAAATGACGAAAACGAACGGTTTCCTCATAATTTTACTACATATGAACACTTTTCACATTCTCCCACGCTACTCGGCTGCTAGTCCTCCTTTCATGCAGAATCTTAAGGTCCTAGGTCATGTCCAAAGCACCAACGCCAGCTAAAAAGTCAGTAATCGATACCTAAAACTTGAATTGTACTACTTCTTACTGGCTGTTACATCAACTTATAAGCTTCATCTGTGTTCTACTATGGCGCTTTTAGTGTCTCCGAATACCGCAGCACGCGACATAGCTTTGCAGACGATAAGTACAACCGTTTCAGAGAGAAGACCGGCCAATGTGACGATCTGGCTTTAAGTCGATTCGATAACAAATGACGAAAACTTACGGATTTCTCAGGTTTTTACTACATATGAACACTTTTCACATACTCCCTTGCAACGCGGCTGCTAGTCCTCCTTCCATGCAGAATCTTAAGGTCCTAGCTCATGTCCAAGGCACCAAACCCAGCTAAAAAGTCAATAATCGATACCTAAAACTTGAACTGTACTGCTTCTTACTGGCTATTACATCAACTTAGAAGCTTCATCTGTGTTCTACTATGGTGCTTTTAGTGTCTCCGCCTACCGCAGCACGCGACATAGCTTTGCACGCGATAAGTACAACCATTTCAGAGAGAAGAGCGGCCAATGTGACGATCTGGCTTCAAGTCGATTCGATAGCAAATGACGAAAACGAACGGATTTCTCAGGATTTTACTACATATGAACACTTTTCACATTCTCCCCGCAACTCGGCAGCTAGCCCTGCTTTCATGCAGAATCTAAAAGTCCAAGCTCATGTCCAAGGCACCAAAGCCAGCTAAAAAGTCAATAATCGATACCTAAAACTTGAATTGTACTACTTCTTACTGGCTGTTACATCAACTTAGAAGCTTCATCTGTGTTATACTATGGTGCTTTTAGTGTCTCCACATACCGCAGAACGCGACATAGCTTTGCAGACGATAAGTACAACCGTTTCAGAGAGAAGAGCGGCCAATGTGACGACCTGGCTTTAGGTCGATTCGATAACAAATGACGAAAACGGACGGATTTCTCAGGTTTTTACTACATATGAACACTTTTCACATTCTCCCGTGCAACTCGGCTGCTAGTCCTCCTTTCATGCAGAATGTTAATATCCAGCCCATGTCCAAGGCACCAAAGCCAGCTAAAAAGTCAATAATCGATACCTAAAACTTGATTTGTACTACTTCTAACTACCTATTACATCAACTTAGAAGCTTCATCTGTGTTCTACTATGGTGCTTTTAGTGTCTCCGAATACCGTTGCACGCGACATAGCTTTGCAGACGATAAGTACAACCGTTTCAGAGAGAAGAGCGGCCAAAGTGACGATATGGCTTTAAGTCGATCCGATAACAAATGACGAAAACGGACGGATTTCTCTGATTTTTACTACATATGAACACTTTTCACATACTCCCTTGCAACGCGGCTGCTAGTCCTCCTTTCATGGAAAATCTTAAGGTCCTAGCTAATGTCCAATTCACCAAACCCAGCTAAAAAGTCAATAATCGATACCTAAAACTTGAACAGTACTATTTCTTACTGGCTATTACATCAACGTAGAAACTTCATCTGTGTTCTACTATGGTGCTTTTAGTGTCTCCGCCTACCGCAGCACGCGACATAGCTTTGCACACGATAA
Source organism: Schistocerca gregaria (assembly GCF_023897955.1). NCBI lineage: Eukaryota > Metazoa > Arthropoda > Insecta > Orthoptera > Acrididae > Schistocerca > Schistocerca gregaria. Next base: position 1,688,055 of record NW_026061860.1, on the reverse strand, counting down.
GTACAACCATTTCAGAGAGAAGAGCGGCCAATGTGACGATCTGGCTTTAAGTCGATTCGATTACAAATGATGAAAACGAACGGATTTCTCAGGTTTTTACTACATGTGAACACTTTTCACATTCTCCCATGCAACGCGGCTACTAGTCCTCCTTTCATGCAGAATCTTAAAGTCGTAGCTAATGTCCAAGGCACCAAAGCCAGCAAAAAAAGTCAATAATCGATACCTAAAACTTGAATTCTATTACTTCTTACTGGCAATTACATCAACTTAGAAGCTTCATCTATGTTCTACTATGGTGCTTTTAGTGTCTCCACATACCGCAGCGCGCGTCATAGCTTTGCAGACGATAAGTGCAACCGTTCGGAGAGAAAAGCGGCCAATGTGACGATCTGGCTTTAAGTCGATTCGATAACAAATGACGGAAACGGACGGATTTCTTAGGTTTTTACTACATATGAACACTTTTCACATTCTCCAACGCAACTCGGCTGCTACTCCTCCTTTCATGCAGAATCTTAAGGTCCTAGCTCATGTCCAAGGCACCAAACCCAGCTAAAAAGTCAATAATTGATACATAAAACTTGAATTGTACTACTTCCTACTGGCTATTATATCAACTTAGAAGCTTCATCTGTGTTCTACTATGGTGCATTTAGTGTCTCCGCATACCGCAGCACCCGACATAGCTTTGCAGACGATAAGTACAACCGTTTCAGAGAGAAGAGCGGCCAATGTGACGATCTGGCTTTAAGTCGATTCGATAACAAATAACGAAAACGGACGGAATTCTCAGATTTTTACTATATATGAACACTTTTCACATTCTCCCGTGCAACTCGGCTGCTAGTCCTCCTTTCATGCAGAATGTTAATATCCAGCCCATGTCCAAGGCACCAAAGCCAGCTAAAAAGTCAATAATCGATACTTAAAACTTGAATTGTACTACTTCTTACTGGCTATTACATCAACTTAGAAGCTTCATCTGTGTTCTACTATGGTGATTTTAGTGTCTCCACATAACTTTGCACGCGACACAGCTTTGCAGACGATAAGTACAACCGTTTCAGGAGAAGAGCGGCCAATGTAACGATATGGCTTTAAGTCGATTCGATAACAAATTACGAAAACGGACGGAATTCTGAGGTTTTTACTACATATGAACACTTTTCACATTCTCCCGTGCAATGCGGCTGCTAGTCCTCCTTTCATGCAGAATCTTAAGGTCCTAGCTCATGTCCAAGGCACCAAAGCCAGCTAAAAAGTCAATAATCGATACACAGAACTTGAATTCTACTACTTCTTACTGGCTATTACATCTACTTAGAAGCTTCATCTGTGTTCTACTATGGTACATTTATTGTCTCCGAATACCGCAGCACGCGACATAGCTTTGCAGACGATAAGTACAACCGTTTCAGAGAGAAGAGCAACCAATGTGACGTTCTGGCTTTAAGTCGATTCGATAACAAATGACGAAAATGGACTTATTTCTCAGGTTTTTACTACATATGAACACTTTTCACATTCTCCTGTGCAACTCGGCTGCTAGTCCTCCTTTCATGCATGATCTTAAGGTCCTAGCTCGTGTCCAAGGCACCAAAGCCAGCTAAAAAGTCAATAATCGATACCTAAAACTTGAATTGTACTACTTCTTACTGGCTATTACATCAATTTAGAAGCTTCATCTGTGTTCTACTATGGTTCTTTTAGTGTCTCCACATACCGCAGCACGCGCCATAGCTTTGCACACGAAAAGTACAACCGTTTCAGAGAGAAGAGCGGCCAATGTGACGACCTGGCTTTAAGTCGATTCGATAAGAAATGACGAAAACGGACGGTTTTCTCAGGTTTTTACTACATATGAACACTTTTCACATTCTCCCCGCAACTCGGCAGCTAGCCCTGCTTTCATGCAGAATCTAAAAGTCCAAGCTCATGTCCAAGGCACCAAAGCCAGCTAAAAAGTCAATAATCGATACCTAAAACTTGAATTGTACTACTTCTTACTGGCTGTTACATCAACTTAGAAGCTTCATCTGTGTTATACTATGGTGCTTTTAGTGTCTCCACATACCGCAGAACGCGACATAGCTTTGCAGACGATAAGTACAACCGTTTCAGAGAGAAGAGCGGCCAATGTGACGACCTGGCTTTAGGTCGATTCGATAACAAATGACGAAAACGGACGGATTTCTCAGGTTTTTACTACATATGAACACTTTTCACATTCTCCCGTGCAACTCGGCTGCTAGTCCTCCTTTCATGCAGAATGTTAATATCCAGCCCATGTCCAAGGCACCAAAGCCAGCTAAAAAGTCAATAATCGATACCTAAAACTTGATTTGTACTACTTCTTACTACCTATTACATCAACTTAGAAGCTTCATCTGTGTTCTACTATGGTGCTTTTAGTGTCTCCGAATACCGTAGCACGCGACATAGCTTTGCAGACGATAAGTACAACCGTTTCAGAGAGAAGAGCGGCCAAAGTGACGATATGGCTTTAAGTCGATCCGATAACAAATGACGAAAACGGACGGATTTCTCTGGTTTTTACTACATATGAACACTTTTCACATACTCCCTTGCAACGCGGCTGCTAGTCCTCCTTTCATGGAAAATCTTAAGGTCCTAGCTAATGTCCAATTCACCAAACCCAGCTAAAAAGTCAATAATCGATACCTAAAACTTGAACAGTACTATTTCTTACTGGCTATTACATCAACGTAGAAACTTCATCTGTGTTCTACTATGGTGCTTTTAGTGTCTCCGCCTACCGCAGCACGCGACATAGCTTTGCACACGATAAGTACAACCATTTCAGAGAGAAGAGCGGCCAATGTGACGATCTGGCTTTAAGTCGATTCGATTACAAATGATGAAAACGAACGGATTTCTCAGGTTTTTACTACATGTGAACACTTTTCACATTCTCCCATGCAACGCGGCTACTAGTCCTCCTTTCATGCAGAATCTTAAAGTCGTAGCTAATGTCCAAGGCACCAAAGCCAGCAAAAAAAGTCAATAATCGATACCTAAAACTTGAATTCTATTACTTCTTACTGGCAATTACATCAACTTAGAAGCTTCATCTATGTTCTACTATGGTGCTTTTAGTGTCTCCACATACCGCAGCACGCGTCATAGCTTTGCAGACGATAAGTGCAACCGTTCGGAGAGAAAAGCGGCCAATGTGACGATCTGGCTTTAAGTCGATTCGATAACAAATGACGGAAACGGACGGATTTCTTAGGTTTTTACTACATATGAACACTTTTCACATTCTCCAACGCAACTCGGCTGCTACTCCTCCTTTCATGCAGAATCTTAAGGTCCTAGCTCATGTCCAAGGCACCAAACCCAGCTAAAAAGTCAATAATTGATACATAAAACTTGAATTGTACTACTTCCTACTGGTTATTATATCAACTTAGAAGCTTCATCTGTGTTCTACTATGGTGCATTTAGTGTCTCCGCATACCGCAACACCCGACATAGCTTTGCAGACGATAAGTACAACCGTTTCAGAGAGAAGAGCGGCCAATGTGACGATCTGGCTTTAAGTCGATTCGATAACAAATAACGAAAACGGACGGAATTCTCAGATTTTTACTATATATGAACACTTTTTCACATTCTCCCGTGCAACTCGGCTGCTAGTCCTCCTTTCATGCAGAATGTTAATATCCAGCCCATGTCCAAGGCACCAAAGCCAGCTAAAAAGTCAATAATCGATACTTAAAACTTGAATTGTACTACTTCTTACTGGCTATTACATCAACTTAGAAGCTTCATCTGTGTTCTACTATGGTGATTTTAGTGTCTCCACATAACTTTGCACGCGACACAGCTTTGCAGACGATAAGTACAACCGTTTCAGGAGAAGAGCGGCCAATGTAACGATATGGCTTTAAGTCGATTCGATAACAAATTACGAAAACGGACGGAATTCTGAGGTTTTTACTACATATGAACACTTTTCACATTCTCCCGTGCAATGCGGCTGCTAGTCCTCCTTTCATGCAGAATCTTAAGGTCCTAGCTCAATTCCAAGGCACCAAAGCCAGCTAAAAAGTCAATAATCGATACACAGAACTTGAATTCTACTACTTCTTACTGGCTATTACATCTACTTAGAAGCTTCATCTGTGTTCTACTATGGTACATTTATTGTCTCCGAATACCGCAGCACGCGACATAGCTTTGCAGACGATAAGTACAACCGTTTCAGAGAGAAGAGCAACCAATGTGACGTTCTGGCTTTAAGTCGATTCGATAACAAATGACGAAAATGGACTTATTTCTCAGGTTTTTACTACATATGAACACTTTTCACATTCTCCTGTGCAACTCGGCTGCTAGTCCTCCTTTCATGCATGATCTTAAGGTCCTAGCTCGTGTCCAAGGCACCAAAGCCAGCTAAAAAGTCAATAATCGATACCTAAAACTTGAATTGTACTACTTCTTACTGGCTATTACATCAATTTAGAAGCTTCATCTGTGTTCTACTATGGTTCTTTTAGTGTCTCCACATACCGCAGCACGCGCCATAGCTTTGCACACGAAAAGTACAACCGTTTTCAGAGAGAAGAGCGGCCAATGTGACGACCTGGCTTTAAGTCGATTCGATAAGAAATGACGAAAACGGACGGTTTTCTCAGGTTTTTACTACATATGAACACTTTTCACATTCTCCCCGCAACTCGGCAGCTAGCCCTGCTTTCATGCAGAATCTAAAAGTCCAAGCTCATGTCCAAGGCACCAAAGCCAGCTAAAAAGTCAATAATCGATACCTAAAACTTGAATTGTACTACTTCTTACTGGCTGTTACATCAACTTAGAAGCTTCATCTGTGTTATACTATGGTGCTTTTAGTGTCTCCACATACCGCAGAACGCGACATAGCTTTGCAGACGATAAGTACAACCGTTTCAGAGAGAAGAGCGGCCAATGTGACGACCTGGCTTTAGGTCGATTCGATAACAAATGACGAAAACGGACGGATTTCTCAGGTTTTTACTACATATGAACACTTTTCACATTCTCCCGTGCAACTCGGCTGCTAGTCCTCCTTTCATGCAGAATGTTAATATCCAGCCCATGTCCAAGGCACCAAAGCCAGCTAAAAAGTCAATAATCGATACCTAAAACTTGATTTGTACTACTTCTTACTACCTATTACATCAACTTAGAAGCTTCATCTGTGTTCTACTATGGTGCTTTTAGTGTCTCCGAATACCGTAGCACGCGACATAGCTTTGCAGACGATAAGTACAACCGTTTCAGAGAGAAGAGCGGCCAAAGTGACGATATGGCTTTAAGTCGATCCGATAACAAATGACGAAAACGGACGGATTTCTCTGGTTTTTACTACATATGAACACTTTTCACATACTCCCTTGCAACGCGGCTGCTAGTCCTCCTTTCATGGAAAATCTTAAGGTCCTAGCTAATGTCCAATTCACCAAACCCAGCTAAAAAGTCAATAATCGATACCTAAAACTTGAACAGTACTATTTCTTACTGGCTATTACATCAACGTAGAAACTTCATCTGTGTTCTACTATGGTGCTTTTAGTGTCTCCGCCTACCGCAGCACGCGACATAGCTTTGCACACGATAAGTACAACCATTTCAGAGAGAAGAGCGGCCAATGTGACGATCTGGCTTTAAGTCGATTCGATTACAAATGATGAAAACGAACGGATTTCTCAGGTTTTTACTACATGTGAACACTTTTCACATTCTCCCATGCAACGCGGCTACTAGTCCTCCTTTCATGCAGAATCTTAAAGTCGTAGCTAATGTCCAAGGCACCAAAGCCAGCAAAAAAGTCAATAATCGATACCTAAAACTTGAATTCTATTACTTCTTACTGGCAATTACATCAACTTAGAAGCTTCATCTATGTTCTACTATGGTGCTTTTAGTGTCTCCACATACCGCAGCACGCGTCATAGCTTTGCAGACGATAAGTGCAACCGTTCGGAGAGAAAAGCGGCCAATGTGACGATCTGGCTTTAAGTCGATTCGATAACAAATGACGGAAACGGACGGATTTCTTAGGTTTTTACTACATATGAACACTTTTCACATTCTCCAACGCAACTCGGCTGCTACTCCTCCTTTCATGCAGAATCTTAAGGTCCTAGCTCATGTCCAAGGCACCAAACCCAGCTAAAAAGTCAATAATTGATACATAAAACTTGAAAACACGCGATCTAGTGTTGGTTATTATATCAACTTAGAAGCTTCATCTGTGTTCTACTATGGTGCATTTAGTGTCTCCGCATACCGCAACACCCGACATAGCTTTGCAGACGATAAGTACAACCGTTTCAGAGAGAAGAGCGGCCAATGTGACGATCTGGCTTTAAGTCGATTCGATAACAAATAACGAAAACGGACGGAATTCTCAGATTTTTACTATATATGAACACTTTTCACATTCTCCCGTGCAACTCGGCTGCTAGTCCTCCTTTCATGCAGAATGTTAATATCCAGCCCATGTCCAAGGCACCAAAGCCAGCTAAAAAGTCAATAATCGATACTTAAAACTTGAATTGTACTACTTCTTACTGGCTATTACATCAACTTAGAAGCTTCATCTGTGTTCTACTATGGTGATTTTAGTGTCTCCACATAACTTTGCACGCGACACAGCTTTGCAGACGATAAGTACAACCGTTTCAGGAGAAGAGCGGCCAATGTAACGATATGGCTTTAAGTCGATTCGATAACAAATTACGAAAACGGACGGAATTCTGAGGTTTTTACTACATATGAACACTTTTCACATTCTCCCGTGCAATGCGGTTGCTAGTCCTCCTTTCATGCAGAATCTTAAGGTCCTAGCTCAATTCCAAGGCACCAAAGCCAGCTAAAAAGTCAATAATCGATACACAGAACTTGAATTCTACTACTTCTTACTGGCTATTACATCTACTTAGAAGCTTCATCTGTGTTCTACTATGGTACATTTATTGTCTCCGAATACCGCAGCACGCGACATAGCTTTGCAGACGATAAGTACAACCGTTTCAGAGAGAAGAGCAACCAATGTGACGTTCTGGCTTTAAGTCGATTCGATAACAAATGACGAAAATGGACTTATTTCTCAGGTTTTTACTACATATGAACACTTTTCACATTCTCCTGTGCAACTCGGCTGCTAGTCCTCCTTTCATGCATGATCTTAAGGTCCTAGCTCGTGTCCAAGGCACCAAAGCCAGCTAAAAAGTCAATAATCGATACCTAAAACTTGAATTGTACTACTTCTTACTGGCTATTACATCAATTTAGAAGCTTCATCTGTGTTCTACTATGGTTCTTTTAGTGTCTCCACATACCGCAGCACGCGCCATAGCTTTGCACACGAAAAGTACAACCGTTTCAGATCTGTCTCGCGTGTGTGTGACGATCTGGATTTAAGTCGATTCGATAACAAATGACAAAAACGGACGTATTTCTCAGGTTTTTACTACATATGAACACTTTTCACATTCTCCCGCGCAATGCGGCTGCTAGTCCTCCTTTCATGCAGAATCTTAAGGTCCTAGCTCATGTCCAAGGCACCAAAGCCAGCTAAAAAGTCAATAATCGATACCTAAAACTTGAATTGTACTACTTCTTACTGGCTATTACATCAACTTAGAAGCTTCATCTGTGTTCTACTGTGGTGCTTTTAGTGTCTCCGCATAACTCAGCACGCGACATAGCTTTGCAGACGATAAGTACAACCGTTTCAGGATAAGAGCGGCCAATGTGACGATCTGGCTTTAAGTCGATTCGATAACAAATGACGAAAACGGACGGATTTCTCAGGTTTTTACTACATATGAACACTTTTCACATACTCCCTTGCAACGCGGCTGCTAGTCCTCCTTTCATGCACAATCTTAAGGTCCTAGCTCATGTCCAAGGCAACAAAGCCAGCTAAAAAGTCAATAATCGATACCTAAAACTTGAACTGTACTACTTCTTACTGGCTATTACATCAACTTAGAAGCTTCATCTGTGTTCTACTAGCGTGCTTTTAGTGTCTCAGCCTACCGCAGCACGCGACATAGCTTTGCACACGATAAGTACAACCATTTCAGAAAGAAGAGCGGAAAATGTGACGATCTGGCTTTAAGTCGATTCGATAACAAATGATGTAAACGGAAGGATTTCTCAGGTTTTTACTACATATGAACACTTTTCACATTCTCCCATGCAACTCGGCTGCTAGTCCTCCTTTCATGCAGAATCTAAAGGTCCTAGCTCATGTCCAAGGCACCAAAGCCAGCTAAAAAGTCAATAATCGATACCTAAAACTTGAATTGTACTACTTCTTACTGGCTATTACATCAACTTAGAAGCTTCATCTGTGTTCTACTATGGTGCTTTTAGTGTCTCCGCATACCGCAGCACGCGACATAGCTTTGCACACGATAAGTACAACCGTTTCAGAGAGAAGAGCGGCCAATGTGACGACCTGGCTTTAAGTCGATTCGATAACAAATGACGAAAACGGACGAAATTCTAAGGTTTTGACTACATATGAACACTTTTCACATTCTCCCGTGCAACGCGGCAACTAGTTTTCCTTTCATGCAGAATCTTAAAGTCCCAGCTAATGTCCAAGGCACCAAAGCCAGCTAAAAAGTAAATAATCGATACCTAAAATTTGAACTGTACTACTTATTACTGGCTATTACATTAACTTAGAAGCTTCATCTGTGTTCTACTATGGTGCTTTTAGTGTCTCCGCCTACCGCAGCACGCGACATAGCTTTGCAGACGGTAAGTACAACCGTTTCAGAGAGAATAGCAACCAATGTGACGATCTGGCTTTAGGTCGATTCGATAACAAATGACGAAAACAGAAGTATTTCTCAGGTTTTTACTACATATGAACACTTTTCACATTCTTCCGTGCAACTCGGCTGCTAGTCCCCCTTTCATGCAGAATCTTAAGGTCCTAGCTCATGTCCAAGGCAACAAAGCAGCTAAAAAGTCAATAATCGATACCTAAAACTTGATTTGTACTACTTCTTACAGGCTATTACATCAACTTAGAAGCTTCATCTGTGTTCTTCTATGGTGCTTTTAGTATCTCCGCCTACCGCAGCACGCGACATAGCTTTGCAGACGATAAGTACAACCATTTCAGAGAGAAGAGCGGAAAATGTGACTATCTGGCTTTAAGTCGATTCGATAACAAATGATGAAAACGAACGGATTTCTCAGGTTTTTACTACATATGAACACTTTTCACATTCTCCCATGCAACTCGGCTGCTAGTCCTCCTTTCATGCAGAATCTTAAGGTCCTAGCTCATGTCCAAGGCACCAAAGTCAGCTAAAAAGTCAATAATCGATACCTAAAACTTGAATTGTACTACTTCTTACTGGCTATTACATCAACTTAGAAGCTTCATCTGTGTTCTACTATGGTGCATTTAGTGTCTCCGCATACCGCAGCACGCGACATAGCTTTGCACACGATAAGTACAACCGTTTCAGAGAGAAGAGCGGCCAATGTGACGACCTGGCTTTAAGTCGATTCGATAACAAATGACGAAAACGGACGAAATTCTCAGGTTTTTACTACATATGAACACATTTCACATTCTCCCGTGCAACGCGGCACCTAGTGCTCCTTTCATGCAGAATCTTAAAGTCCTAGCTAATGTCCAAGGCACCAAAGCCAGCTAAAAACCCAATAATCGATACCTAAAACTTGAATTGTATTACTTCTTACTGGCAATTACATCTACTTAGAAGCTTCATCTGTGTTCTACTATGGTGCTTTTAGTGTCTCCGCATACCGCAGCACGTGTCATAGCTTTGCAGACGATAAGTGCAACCGTTCAGAGAGAAGAGCGGCCAATGTGACGATATGGTTTTAAGTCGATTCGATAACAAATGACGAAAACGGATGAATTCTCAGATTTTTACTACATATGAACAGTTTTCACATTCTCCCGTGCAACACGGCTGCTAGTCCTCCTTTCATGCAGAATCTTGAAGTCCTAGCTCATGTCCAAGGCACCAAAGCCAGCTAAAATGTCAATAATCGATACCTAAAACTTGAAATGTACTACTTCTTACAGGCTATTACATCAACTTAGAAGCTTCATCTGTGTTCAACTATGGTGCTCTTTGTGTGTCCGCACACCGCAGCACGAGACATAGTTTTGCAGACGATAAGTACAACCGTTTCAGAGAGAAGAGCGCCCAATGTAACGATCTGGCTTCAAGTCGATTCGATAACAAATGACGAAAACGGACGGATTTCTCAGGTTTTTACTACATATGAACACTTTTCACATTCTCCTGTGCAACTCGGCTGCTAGACCTCCTTTCATGCAGAATCTAAAGGTACTAGCTCATGTCCAAGGCACCAAAGCCGGCTAAAAAGTCAATAATCGATTCCTAAAACTTGAATTGTACTACATCTTACTGGCTATTACATCAACTTAGAAGCTTCATCTGTGTTCTACTATTGTGCTTTTAGTGTCACCACATACCGCAGCAAGTGACATAGCTTTGCAGACGATAAGTACAACCGTTTCAGAGAGAAGACCGGCCAATGTGACGACCTGGCTTTAAGTCGATTCGATAACAAATGACGAAAACGGACGAAATTCTAAGGTTTTGACTACATATGAACACTTTTCACATTCTCCCGTGCAACGCGGCAACTAGTTTTCCTTTCATGCAGAATCTTAAAGTCCCAGCTAATGTCCAAGGCACCAAAGCCAGCTAAAAAGTAAATAATTGATACCTAAAATTTGAACTGTACTACTTATTACTGGCTATTACATTAACTTAGAAGCTTCATCTGTGTTCTACTATGGTGCTTTTAGTGTCTCCGCCTACCGCAGCACGCGACATAGCTTTGCAGACGGTAAGTACAACCGTTTCAGAGAGAAGAGCAACCAATGTGACGATCTGGCTTTAGGTCGATTCGATATCAAATGACGAAAACAGAAGTATTTCTCAGGTTTTTACTACATATGAACACTTTTCACATTCTTCCGTGCAACTCGGCTGCTAGTCCCCCTTTCATGCAGAATCTTAAGGTCCTAGCTCATGTCCAAGGCAACAAAGCAGCTAAAAAGTCAATAATCGATACCTAAAACTTGATTTGTACTACTTCTTACTGGCTATTACATCAACTTAGAAGCATCATCTGTGTCCTACTATGGTACATTTATTGTCTCCGAATAGCGCAGCACGAGACATGCCTTTGCAGACGATAAGTACAACCGTTTCAGAGAGAAGAGCAACCAATGTGACGATCTGGATTTAAGTCGATTCAATACCAAATGACGAAAACGGACGGATTTCTCAGGTTTTTACTACATATGAACACTTTTCACATACTCCCTTGCAACGCGGCTGCTAGTCCTCCTTTCATGCACAATCTTAAGGTCCTAGCTCATGTCCAAGGCACCAAAGCCAGCTAAAAAGTCAATAATCGATACCTAAAACTTGAACTGTACCACTTCTTACTGGCTATTACATCAACTTAGAAGCTTCATCTGTGTTCTTCTATGGTGCTTTTAGTATCTCCGCCTACCGCAGCACGCGACATAGCTTTGCAGACGATAAGTACAACCATTTCAGAGAGAAGAGCGGAAAATGTGACTATCTGGCTTTAAGTCGATTCGATAACAAATGATGAAAACGAACGGATTTCTCAGGTTTTTACTACATATGAACACTTTTCACATTCTCCCATGCAACTCGGCTGCTAGTCCTCCTTTCATGCAGAATCTTAAGGTCCTAGCTCATGTCCAAGGCACCAAAGCCAGCTAAAAAGTCAATAATCGATACCTAAAACTTGAATTGTACTACTTCTTACTGGCTATTACATCAACTTAGAAGCTTCATCTGTGTTCTACTATGGTGCATTTAGTGTCTCCACATACCGCAGCACGCGACATAGCTTAGCACACGATAAGTACAACCGTTTCAGAGAGAAGAGCGGCCAATGTGACGACCTGGCTTTAAGTCGATTCGATAACAAATGACGAAAACGGACGAAATTCTCAGGTTTTTACTACATATGAACACATTTCACATTCTCCCGTGCAACGCGGCAACTAGTGCTCCTTTCATGCAGAATCTTAAAGTCCTAGCTAATGTCCAAGGCACCAAAGCCAGCTAAAAAGTCAATAATCGATACCTAAAACTTGAATTGTATTACTTCTTACTGGCAATTACATCTACTTAGAAGCTTCATCTGTGTTCTACTATGGTGCTTTTACTGTCTCCGCATACCGCAGCACGTGTCATAGCTTTGCAGACGATAAGTGCAACCGTTCAGAGAGAAGAGCGGCCAATGTGACGATATGGTTTTAAGTCGATTCGATAACAAATGACGAAAACGGATGAATTCTCAGATTTTTACTACATATGAACACTTTTCACATTCTCCCGTGCAACACGGCTGCTAGTCCTCCTTTCATGCAGAATCTTGAAGTCCTAGCTCATGTCCAAGGCACCAAAGCCAGCTAAAATGTCAATAATCGATACCTAAAACTTGAAATGTACTACTTCTTACAGGCTATTACATCAACTTAGAAGCTTCATCTGTGTTCAACTATGGTGCTCTTTGTGTGTCCGCACACCGCAGCACGAGACATAGTTTTGCAGACGATAAGTACAACCGTTTCAGAGAGAAGAGCGCCCAATGTAACGATCTGGCTTCAAGTCGATTCGATAACAAATGACGAAAACGGACGGATTTCTCAGGTTTTTACTACATATGAACACTTTTCACATACTCCCTTGCAACGCGGCTGCTAGTCCTCCTTTCATGCACAATCTTAAGGTCCTAGCTCATGTCCAAGGCAACAAAGCCAGCTAAAAAGTCAATAATCGATACCTAAAACTTGAACTGTACTACTTCTTACTGGCTATTACATCAACTTAGAAGCTTCATCTGTGTTCTACTAGCGTGCTTTTAGTGTCTCAGCCTACCGCAGCACGCGACATAGCTTTGCACACGATAAGTACAACCATTTCAGAAAGAAGAGCGGAAAATGTGACGATCTGGCTTTAAGTCGATTCGATAACAAATGATGTAAACGGAAGGATTTCTCAGGTTTTTACTACATATGAACACTTTTCACATTCTCCCATGCAACTCGGCTGCTAGTCCTCCTTTCATGCAGAATCTAAAGGTCCTAGCTCATGTCCAAGGCACCAAAGCCAGCTAAAAAGTCAATAATCGATACCTAAAACTTGAATTGTACTACTTCTTACTGGCTATTACATCAACTTAGAAGCTTCATCTGTGTTCTACTATGGTGCTTTTAGTGTCTCCGCCTACCGCAGCACGCGACATAGCTTTGCAGACGGTAAGTACAACCGTTTCAGAGGGAAGAGCAACCAATGTGACGATCTGGCTTTAGGTCGATTCGATAACAAATGACGAAAACAGAAGTATTTCTCAGGTTTTTACTACATATGAACACTTTTCACATTCTTCCGTGCAACTCGGCTGCTAGTCCCCCTTACATGCAGAATCTTAAGGTCCTAGCTCATGTCCAAGGCAACAAAGCAGCTAAAAAGTCAATAATCGATACCTAAAACTTGATTTGTACTACTTCTTACTGGCTATTACATCAACTTAGAAGCATCATCTGTGTCCTACTATGGTACATTTATTGTCTCCGAATAGCGCAGCACGAGACATGCCTTTGCAGACGATAAGTACAACCGTTTCAGAGAGAAGAGCAACCAATGTGACGATCTGGATTTAAGTCGATTCAATACCAAATGACGAAAACGGACGAAATTCTAAGGTTTTGACTACATATGAACACTTTTCACATTCTCCCGTGCAACGCGGCAACTAGTTTTCCTTTCATGCAGAATCTTAAAGTCCCAGCTAATGTCCAAGGCACCAAAGCCAGCTAAAAAGTAAATAATCGATACCTAAAATTTGAACTGTACTACTTATTACTGGCTATTACATTAACTTAGAAGCTTCATCTGTGTTCTACTATGGTGCTTTTAGTGTCTCCGCCTACCGCAGCACGCGACATAGCTTTGCAGACGGTAAGTACAACCGTTTCAGAGAGAAGAGCAACCAATGTGACGATCTGGCTTTAGGTCGATTCGATAACAAATGACGAAAACAGAAGTATTTCTCAGGTTTTTACTACATATGAACACTTTTCACATTCTTCCGTGCAACTCGGCTGCTAGTCCCCCTTACATGCAGAATCTTAAGGTCCTAGCTCATGTCCAAGGCAACAAAGCAGCTAAAAAGTCAATAATCGATACCTAAAACTTGATTTGTACTACTTCTTACTGGCTATTACATCAACTTAGAAGCATCATCTGTGTCCTACTATGGTACATTTATTGTCTCCGAATAGCGCAGCACGAGACATGCCTTTGCAGACGATAAGTACAACCGTTTCAGAGAGAAGAGCAACCAATGTGACGATCTGGATTTAAGTCGATTCAATACCAAATGACGAAAACGGACGGATTTCTCAGGTTTTTACTACATATGAACACTTTTCACATACTCCCTTGCAACGCGGCTGCTAGTCCTCCTTTCATGCACAATCTTAAGGTCCTAGCTCATGTCCAAGGCACCAAAGCCAGCTAAAAAGTCAATAATCGATACCTAAAACTTGAACTGTACCACTTCTTACTGGCTATTACATCAACTTAGAAGCTTCATCTGTGTTCTTCTATGGTGCTTTTAGTATCTCCGCCTACCGCAGCACGCGACATAGCTTTGCAGACGATAAGTACAACCATTTCAGAGAGAAGAGCGGAAAATGTGACTATCTGGCTTTAAGTCGATTCGATAACAAATGATGAAAACGAACGGATTTCTCAGGTTTTTACTACATATGAACACTTTTCACATTCTCCCATGCAACTCGGCTGCTAGTCCTCCTTTCATGCAGAATCTTAAGGTCCTAGCTCATGTACAAGGCACCAAAGCCAGCTAAAAAGTCAATAATCGATACCTAAAACTTGAATTGTACTACTTCTTACTGGCTATTACATCAACTTAGAAGCTTCATCTGTGTTCTACTATGGTGCATTTAGTGTCTCCGCATACCGCAGCACGCGACATAGCTTTGCACACGATAAGTACAACCGTTTCAGAGAGAAGAGCGGCCAATGTGACGACCTGGCTTTAAGTCGATTCGATAACAAATGACGAAAACGGACGAATCTCTCAGGTTTTTACTACATATGAACACATTTCACATTCTCCCGTGCAACGCGGCAACTAGTGCTCCTTTCATGCAGAATCTTAAAGTCCTAGCTAATGTCCAAGGCACCAAAGCCAGCTAAAAAGTCAATAATCGATACCTAAAACTTGAATTGTATTACTTCTTACTGGCAATTACATCTACTTAGAAGCTTCATCTGTGTTCTACTATGGTGCTTTTAGTGTCTCCGCATACCGCAGCACGTGTCATAGCTTTGCAGACGATAAGTGCAACCGTTCAGAGAGAAGAGCGGCCAATGTGACGATATGGTTTTAAGTCGATTCGATAACAAATGACGAAAACGGATGAATTCTCAGATTTTTACTACATATGAACACTTTTCACATTCTCCCGTGCAACACGGCTGCTAGTCCTCCTTTCATGCAGAATCTTGAAGTCCTAGCTCATGTCCAAGGCACCAAAGCCAGCTAAAATGTCAATAATCGATACCTAAAACTTGAAATGTACTACTTCTTACAGGCTATTACATCAACTTAGAAGCTTCATCTGTGTTCAACTATGGTGCTCTTTGTGTGTCCGCACACCGCAGCACGAGACATAGTTTTGCAGACGATAAGTACAACCGTTTCAGAGAGAAGAGCGCCCAATGTAACGATCTGGCTTCAAGTCGATTCGATAACAAATGACGAAAACGGACGGATTTCTCAGGTTTTTACTACATATGAACACTTTTCACATACTCCCTTGCAACGCGGCTGCTAGTCCTCCTTTCATGCACAATCTTAAGGTCCTAGCTCATGTCCAAGGCAACAAAGCCAGCTAAAAAGTCAATAATCGATACCTAAAACTTGAACTGTACTACTTCTTACTGGCTATTACATCAACTTAGAAGCTTCATCTGTGTTCTACTAGCGTGCTTTTAGTGTCTCAGCCTACCGCAGCACGTGACATAGCTTTGCACACGATAAGTACAACCATTTCAGAAAGAAGAGCGGAAAATGTGACGATCTGGCTTTAAGTCGATTCGATAACAAATGATGTAAACGGAAGGATTTCTCAGGTTTTTACTACATATGAACACTTTTCACATTCTCCCATGCAACTCGGCTGCTAGTCCTCCTTTCATGCAGAATCTAAAGGTCCTAGCTCATGTCCAAGGCACCAAAGCCAGCTAAAAAGTCAATAATCGATACCTAAAACTTGAATTGTACTACTTCTTACTGGCTATTACATCAACTTAGAAGCTTCATCTGTGTTCTACTATGGTGCTTTTAGTGTCTCCGCATACCGCAGCACGCGACATAGCTTTGCACACGATAAGTACAACCGTTTCAGAGAGAAGAGCGGCCAATGTGACGACCTGGCTTTAAGTCGATTCGATAACAAATGACGAAAACGGACGAAATTCTAAGGTTTTGACTACATATGAACACTTTTCACATTCTCCCGTGCAACGCGGCAACTAGTTTTCTTTTCATGCAGAATCTTAAAGTCCCAGCTAATGTCCAAGGCACCAAAGCCAGCTAAAAAGTAAATAATCGATACCTAAAATTTGAACTGTACTACTTATTACTGGCTATTACATTAACTTAGAAGCTTCATCTGTGTTCTACTATGGTGCTTTTAGTGTCTCCGCCTACCGCAGCACGCGACATAGCTTTGCAGACGGTAAGTACAACCGTTTCAGAGAGAAGAGCAACCAATGTGACGATCTGGCTTTAGGTCGATTCGATAACAAATGACGAAAACAGAAGTATTTCTCAGGTTTTTACTACATATGAACACTTTTCACATTCTTCCGTGCAACTCGGCTGCTAGTCTCCCTTACATGCAGAATCTTAAGGTCCTAGCTCATGTCCAAGGCAACAAAGCAGCTAAAAAGTCAATAATCGATACCTAAAACTTGATTTGTACTACTTCTTACTGGCTATTACATCAACTTAGAAGCATCATCTGTGTCCTACTATGGTACATTTATTGTCTCCGAATAGCGCAGCACGAGACATGCCTTTGCAGACGATAAGTACAACCGTTTCAGAGAGAAGAGCAACCAATGTGACGATCTGGATTAAAGTCGATTCAATACCAAATGACGAAAACGGACGGATTTCTCAGGTTTTTACTACATATGAACACTTTTCACATACTCCCTTGCAACGCGGCTGCTAGTCCTCCTTTCATGCACAATCTTAAGGTCCTAGCTCATGTCCAAGGCACCAAAGCCAGCTAAAAAGTCAATAATCGATACCTAAAACTTGAACTGTACCACTTCTTACTGGCTATTACATCAACTTAGAAGCTTCATCTGTGTTCTTCTATGGTGCTTTTAGTATCTCCGCCTACCGCAGCACGCGACATAGCTTTGCAGACGATAAGTACAACCATTTCAGAGAGAAGAGCGGAAAATGTGACTATCTGGCTTTAAGTCGATTCGATAACAAATGATGAAAACGAACGGATTTCTCAGGTTTTTACTACATATGAACACTTTTCACATTCTCCCATGCAACTCGGCTGCTAGTCCTCCTTTCATGCAGAATCTTAAGGTCCTAGCTCATGTACAAGGCACCAAAGCCAGCTAAAAAGTCAATAATCGATACCTAAAACTTGAATTGTACTACTTCTTACTGGCTATTACATCAACTTAGAAGCTTCATCTGTGTTCTACTATGGTGCATTTAGTGTCTCCGCATACCGCAGCACGCGACATAGCTTTGCACACGATAAGTACAACCGTTTCAGAGAGAAGAGCGGCCAATGTGACGACCTGGCTTTAAGTCGATTCGATAACAAATGACGAAAACGGACGAAATTCTCAGGTTTTTACTACATATGAACACATTTCACATTCTCCCGTGCAACGCGGCAACTAGTGCTCCTTTCATGCAGAATCTTAAAGTCCTAGCTAATGTCCAAGGCACCAAAGCCAGCTAAAAAGTCAATAATCGATACCTAAAACTTGAATTGTATTACTTCTTACTGGCAATTACATCTACTTAGAAGCTTCATCTGTGTTCTACTATGGTGCTTTTAGTGTCTCCGCATACCGCAGCACGTGTCATAGCTTTGCAGACGATAAGTGCAACCGTTCAGAGAGAAGAGCGGCCAATGTGACGATATGGTTTTAAGTCGATTCGATAACAAATGACGAAAACGGATGAATTCTCAGATTTTTACTACATATGAACACTTTTCACATTCTCCCGTGCAACACGGCTGCTAGTCCTCCTTTCATGCAGAATCTTGAAGTCCTAGCTCATGTCCAAGGCACCAAAGCCAGCTAAAATGTCAATAATCGATACCTAAAACTTGAAATGTACTACTTCTTACAGGCTATTACATCAACTTAGAAGCTTCATCTGTGTTCAACTATGGTGCTCTTTGTGTGTCCGCACACCGCAGCACGAGACATAGTTTTGCAGACGATAAGTACAACCGTTTCAGAGAGAAGAGCGCCCAATGTAACGATCTGGCTTCAAGTCGATTCGATAACAAATGACGAAAACGGACGGATTTCTCAGGTTTTTACTACATATGAACACTTTTCACATTCTCCTGTGCAACTCGGCTGCTAGACCTCCTTTCATGCAGAATCTAAAGGTACTAGCTCATGTCCAAGGCACCAAAGCCGGCTAAAAAGTCAATAATCGATTCCTAAAACTTGAATTGTACTACATCTTACTGGCTATTACATCAACTTAGAAGCTTCATCTGTGTTCTACTATTGTGCTTTTAGTGTCACCACATACCGCAGCAAGTGACATAGCTTTGCAGACGATAAGTACAACCGTTTCAGAGAGAAGACCGGCCAATGTGACGACCTGGCTTTAAGTCGATTCGATAACAAATGACGAAAACGGACGGATTTCTCAGGTTTTTACTACATATGAACACTTTTCACATTCTCCCATGCAACGCGGCTGCTAGTCCTCCTTTCATGGAGAATCTTGAGGTCCTAGCTCATGTCCAAGGCACCAAAGCCAGCTAAAAAGTCAATAATCGATACCTAAAACTTGAATTGTACTACTTCTTACTGGCTATTACTTCAGCTTAGAAGCTTCATCTGTGTTCTACTATGGTGCTTTTAGTGTCTCCGCATAACGCAGTACGCTACATATCTTTGCAGACGATAAGTACAACCGTTTCTGAGAGAAGAGCTGCCAATGTGACGATCTGGCTTTAAGTCGATTCGATAACTAATGATGAAAACGAACGGATTTCTCAGGTTTTTACTACATATGAACACTTTTCACATTCCCCCATGCAACTCGGCTGCTAGTCCTCCTTTCATGCAGAATCTAAAGGTCATAGCTCATGTCCAAGGCACCAAAGCCAGCTAAAAAGTCAATAATCGATACCTAAGACTTGAATTGTACTACTTCTTACTCGCTATTACATCAACTTAGAAGCTTCATCTGTGTTCTACTATGGTGCTTTTAGTGTCTCCACATACCGCAGCACGCGACATAGCTTTGCAGACGATAAGTACAACCGTTTCAGAGAGAAGAGCGGCCAATATGACGATCTGGCTTTATGTCGATTCGATAACAAATGACGAAAACGGACGGATTTCTCAGGTTTTTACTATATATGAACTCTTTTCACATTCTACCGTGCAACTCGGCTGCTAGTCCTCCTTTCATGCAGAATCTTAAGGTCCTAGCTCATGTCCAAGGCACCAATGCCAGCTAAAAAGTCAATAATCGATACCTAAAACTTGAATTGTACTACTTCTTACTGGCTATTACATCAACTTAGAAGCTTCATCTGTGTTCTACTATGGTGCTTTTAGTGTCTCCGCATAACTCAACACGCGACAGAGCTTTGCAGACGATAAGTGCAACCGTTTCAGAGAGAAGAGCGGGTAATGTGACGATCTGGCTTTATGTCGATTAGATAACAAATGACGAAAACGGACGGATTTCTCAGGTTTTTACTACATATGAACACTTTTCACATTCTACCATGCAACTATAATGCTAGTCCTCCTTTCATGCAGAATCTTAAGGTCCAGCTCATGTCCAAGGCACCAAAGGCAGCTAAAAAGTCAATAATCGATACCTAAAACTTGAATTGCACTACTTCTTACTGGCTATTACATCAACTTAAAAGCTTCATCTGTGTTCTACTCTGGTGCTTTTAGTGTCTCCGCATACCGCAGCACGCGACATAGCTTTGCAGATGATAAGTACAACCGTTTCAGAGAAAAGGGCGGCCAATGTGGCGACCTGGCTTTAAGTCGATTCGATAACAAATGACGAAAACGGACGAAATTCCCAGGTTTTTACTACATATGAACACTTTTCACATTCTCCCGTGCAACGCGGCAACTAGTCCTCCTTTCATGCAGAATCTTAAAGTCCTAGCTAATATCTAAGTCACCAAAGCCAGCTACAAAGTCAATAATCGATACCTAAAACTTGAATTGTATTACTTCTTACTGGCTATTACATCAACTTAGAAGCATCATCTTTGTTCTATTATGGTGCTTGTAGTGTCTCCACATACCGCAGCACGCGTCAAAGCTTTGCAGACGATAAGTGCAACCGTTCAGAGACAAGAGCGGCCAATGTGACGATCTGGCTTTAAGTCGATTAGATAACAAATGACGAAAACGGACGGAATTCTCAGATTTTTACTACATATGAACACTTTTCACATTCTCCCGTGCAACACGGCTGCTAGTCCTCCTTTCATGCAGAATCTTGAAGTCCTAGCTCATGTCAAAATCACCAAAGCCAGCTAAAATGTCAATAATCGATACCTAAAACTTGAACTGTACTACTTCTTACTGGCTATTACATCAACTTAGAAGCTTCATCTGTGTTCTACTATATTGCTTTTAGTGTCTCCGCCTACCGCAGCACGCGACATAGCTTTGCACACGATAAGTACAACCATTTCCGAGAGAAGAGCGGCCAATGTGACGATCTGGCTTTAAGTCGATTCGATAACAAATGATGAAAACGAACGGATTTCTCAGGTTTTTACTACATATGAACACTTTTCACATTCTCCCATGCCACTCGGCTGCTAGTCCTCCTTTCATGCAGAATCTAAAGCTCCTAGCTCATGTCCAAGGCACCAAAGCCAGCTAAAAAGTCAATAATCGATACCTAAAACTTGAATTGTACTACTTCTTACTGGCTATTACATCAACTTAGAAGCTTCATCTGTGTTCTACTATGGTGCTTTTGGTGTCCCCGCATACCGCAGCACGCGACATAGCTTTGCACACGATAAGTACAACCGTTTCAGAGAGAAGAGCGGCCAATGTGACGACCTGGCTTTAAGTCGATTCGATAACAAATGACGAAAACGGACGAAATTCTCAGGTTTTTACTACATATGAACACTTTTCACATTCTCCCGTGCAACGCGGCAACTAGTGCTCCTTTCATGCAGAATCTTAAAGTCCTAGCTAATGTCCAAGGCACCAAAGCCAGCTAAAAAGTCAATAATCGATACCTAAAACTTGAATTGTATTACTTCTTACTGGCAATTACATCTACTTAGAAGCTTCATCTGTGTTCTACTATGGTGCCTTTAGTGTCTCCGCATACCGCAGCACGCGTCATAGCTTTGCAGGCGATAAGTGCAACCGTTCAGAGAGAAGAGCGGCCAATGTGACGATATGGTTTTAAGTCGATTCGATAACAAACGACGAAAACGGATGAATTCTCAGATTTTTACTACATATGAACACTTTTCACATTCTCCCGTGCAACACGGCTGCTAGTCCTCCTTTCATGCAGAATCTTGAAGTCCTAGCTCATGTCCAAAGCACCAAAGCCAACTAAAATGTCAATAATCGATACTTAAACTTGAATTGTACTACTTTTTACTGGCTATTACTTCAGCTTAGAAGCTTCATCTGTGTTGTACTATGGTGCTTTTAGTGTCTCCGCATAACGCAGCACGCTACATATCTTTGCAGACGATAAGTACAACCGTTTCAGAGAGAAGAGCTGCCAATGTGACGATCTGGCTTTAAGTCGATTCGATAACTAATGATGAAAACGAACGGATTTCTCAGGTTTTTACTACATATGAACACTTTTCACATTCTCCCGTGCAACTCGGCTGCTAGTCCTCCCTTCATGCAGAATCTTATGGTCCTATCTCATGTCCAAGGCACCAAAACCTGCTAAAAATTTAATAATCGATATCTAAAACTTGAATTGTATTACTTCTTACTGGCTATTACATCAACTTAGAAGCTTCATCTGTGTTCTACTATGGTGCTTTTAGTGTCTCCGCATAACGCAGCACGCTACATATCTTTGCAGACGATAAGTACAACCGTTTCAGAGAGAAGAGCTGCCAATGTGACGATCTGGCTTTAAGTCGATTCGATAACTAATGATGAAAACGAACGGATTTCTCAGGTTTTTACTACATATGAACACTTTTCACATTCTCCCGTGCAACTCGGCTGCTAGTCCACCTTGCATGCAGAATCTTAAGGTCCTACCTCATGTCCAAGACACCAATGCCAGCTAAAAAGTCAATAATCGATACCTAAAACTTGAATTGTACTACTTCTTACTGGCTATTACATCAACTTAGAAGCTTCATCTGTGTTCTACTATGGTGCTTTTAGTGTCTCCACATACCGCAGCACGCGTCAAAGCTTTGCAGACGATAAGTGCAACCGTTCAGAGACAAGAGCGGCCAATGTGACGATCTGGCTTTAAGTCGATTCGATAACAAATGACGAAAACGGACGTAATTCTCAGATTTTTACTACATATGAACACTTTTCACATTCTCCCGTGCAACACGGCTGCTAGTCCTCCTTTCATGCATAATCTTGAAGTCCTAGCTCATGTACAAAGGCACCAAAGCCAGCTAAAATGTCAATAATCGATACCTAAAACTTGAACTGTACTACTTCTTACTGCCTATTACATCAACTTAGAAGCTTCATCTGTGTTCTACTATGGTACTCTTTGTGTGTCCGCATACCGCAACACGAGACATAGCTTTGCAGACGATAAGTACAACCGTTTCAGAGAGAAGAGCGGCCAATGTGACGATCTGGCTTTAAGTCGACTCGATAACAAATGACAAAAACGGACGGATTTCTCAGGTTTTTACTACATATGAACACTTTTCACATTCTACCATGCAACTCGGCTGCTAGTCCTCCTTTCATGAAGAATCTTAAGGTCCTAGCTCATGTCCAAGGCACCAAAGCCAGTTAAAATGTCAATAACCGATACCTAAAACTTGAACTGTACTACTTCTTACTGGCTATTACATCAATTTAGAAGCATCATCTGTGTTCTACTATGGTTCTTGTAGTGTCTCCACATACCGCAGCACGCGTCATAGCTTTGCAGACGATAAGTGCAACCGTTCAGAGACAAGAGCGGCCAATGTGACGATCTGGTTTTAAGTCGATTCGATAACAAATGACGAAAACAGACGGAATTCTCAGATTTTTACTACATATGAACACTTTTCACATTCTCCCGTGCAACACGGCTGCTAGTCCTCCTTTCATGCAGAATCGTGAAGTCCTAGCTCATGTCCAAGGCACCAAAGCCAGCTAAAAATTTAATAATCGATACCTAAAACCTGAACTGTACTTCTTTCAGGCTATTACATCAACTTAGAAGCTTCATCTGTGTTCTACTATGGTGCTTTTAGTGGCACCGCGTACCGCAGCAAGGGACATAGCTTTGCAAACGATAAGTACAACCGTTTCAGAGAGAAGAGCGGCCAATGTGACGACCTGGCGTTAAGTCGATTTGATAACAAATGACGAAAACGGACGGAATTCTCAGGTTTTTACTACTTATGAACACTTTTCACGTTCTCCCATGCAACGCGGCTGCTAGTCCTCCTTTCATGCAGAATCTTAAGGTCCTAGCTAATGTCCAAGGCACCAAAGCCAGCTAAAAAGTCAATAATCGATTCCCAAAACTTGAATTGTACCTTTTGTTACTGGCTATTACAACAACGTAGAAGTTTCATCTGTGTTCTACTATGGTGCTTTTAGTGTCTCCGGATACCGCAGCACACGACATAGCTTTGCAGGCGATAAGTACAAACTTTTCTGAGAGAAGAGCGGCCAATGTGACGATCTGGCTTTTAGTCCATTCGATAACAAATGACGAAAACGGACGAAATTCTCAGGGTTTTACTACATATGAACACTTTTCACATTCTCCCGTGCAACGCGGCAACTAGTCCTCCTTTGATGCAGAATCTTAAAGTCCTAGCTAATGTCTAAGGCACCAAAGCCAGCTAAAAAGTCAATAATCGATACCTAAAACTTGAAATGTATTACTTCTTACTGGCTATTACATCAACTTAGAAGCATCATCTTTGTTCCACTATGGTGCTTGTAGTGTCTCCACATAACGCAGCACGCGTCATAGCTTTGCAGACGATAAGTGCAACCGTTCAGAGACAACAGCGGCCAATGTGACGATCTGGTTTTAAGTCGATTCGATAACAAATGACGAAAACGGACGTAATTTTCAGATTTTTACTACATATGAACACTTTTCACATTCTCCCGTGCAACACGGCTGCTAGTCCTCCTTTCATGCATAATCTTGAAGTCCTAGCTCATGTCTAAGGCACCAAAGCCAGCTAAAATGTCATTAATCGATACCTAAAACTTGAACTGTACTACTTCTTACTGCCTATTACATAAACTTAGAAGCTTCATCTGTGTTCTACTATGGTACTCTTTGTGTGTCCGCATACCGCAACACGAGACATAGCTTTGCAGACGATAAGTACAACCGTTTCAGAGAGAAGAGCGGCCAATGTGACGATCTGGCTTCAAGTCGACTCGATAACAAATGACGAAAACGGACGGATTTCTCAGGCTTTTACTACATATGAACACTTTTCACATTCTCCCATGACACTCGGCTGCTAGTCCTCATTTCATGCAGAATCTAAAGGTCATAGCTCATGTCCAAGGCACCAAAGCCAGCTAAAAAGTCAATAATCGATACCTAAAACTTGAATTGTACTACTTCTTACTGGCTATTACATCAACTTAGAAGCTTCATCTGTGTTCTACTATGGTGCTTTTAGTGTCTCCACATACAGCAGCACGCGACATAGCTTTGCACACGATAAGTAAAACCGTTTCAGAGAGAAGAGCGGCCAATGTGACGACCTGGCTTTAAATCGATTCGATAACAAATGACGAAAACGGACGAAATTCTCAGGTTTTTACTACATATGAACACTTTTCACATTTTCCCGTGCAACACGGCTGCTAGTCCTCCTTTCATGCATAAACTTGAAGTCCTAGCTCATGTCCAAGGCACCAAAGCCAGCTAAAATGTCATTAATCGATACCTAAAACTTGAACTGTACTACTTCTTACTGGCTATTACATCAATTCAGAAGCATCATCTGCGTTCTACTATGGTGCTTGTAGTGTCTCCACATACCGCAGCTCGCGTCATAGCTTTGCAGACGATAAGTGCAACCGTTCAGAGACAAGAGCGGCCAATGTGACGATCTGGTTTTAAGTCGATTCGATAACAAATGACGAAAACGGACGGAATTCTCAGATTTTTACTACATATGAACACTTTTCACATTCTCCCGTGCAACACGGCTGCTAGTCCTCCTTTCATGCAGAATCGTGAAGTCCTAGCTAATGTCCAAGGCACCAAAGCCAGCTAAAAAGTCAATAATCGATTCCTAAAACTTGAATTGTACCTCTTCTTACTGGCTATTACAACAACGTAGAAGCTTCATCTGTGTTCTACTATGGTGCTTTTAGTGTCTCCGGATACCGCAGCACACGACATAGCTTTGCAGGCGATAAGTACAAACTTTTCTGAGAGAAGAGCGGCCAATGTGACGATCTGGCTTTTAGTCGATTTGATAACAAATGACGAAAACCGACGGATTTCTCAGGTTTTTACTACATATGAACACTTTTCACATTCTACCATGCAACTCGGCTGCTAGTGCTCCTTTCATGCAGAATCTTAAGGTCCAGCTCATGTCCAAGGCACCAAAGGCAGCTAAAAAGTCAATAATCGATACCTAAAACTCGAATTGTACTACTTCTTACTGGCTATTACATCAACTTAGAAGCTTCATCTGTGTTCTACTATGGTGCTTTTAGTGTCTCCGCATACCGCAGCACGCGACATAGCTTCGCAGACGATAAGTACAACCGTTTCAGAGAGAAGAGCGGCCAATTTGACGATTTGGCTTTGAGTCAATTCGATAACAAATGACGATAATGGACGGATTGCTCAGGTTTTTACTACATATGAACAATTTTCACATTCTACCATGCAACTCGGCTGTTAGTCCTCCTTTCATGCAGAATCTTAAGGTCCAGCTCATGTCCAAGGCACCAAAGGCAGCTAAAAAGTCAATAATCGATACCTAAAACTTGAATTGTACTACTTCTTACTGGCTATTACATCAACTTAAAAGCTTCATCTGTGTTCTACTATGGTGCTTTTGGTGTCTCCGCATACCGCAGCACGCGACATAGCTTTGCAGATGATAAGTACAACCGTTTCAGAGAGAAGGGCAGGTAATGTGACGACCTGGCTTTAAGTCGATTCGATAACAAATGACGAAAACTGACGGATTCCTCAGGTTTTTACTACATATGAACACTCTTCACATACTCATTTGCAACGCGGCTGCTAGTCCTCCTTTCATGCAGAATCTTAAGGTCCTAGCTCATGTCCAAGGCACCAAAGCCAGCTAAAAAGTCAATAATCGATACCTAAAACTTGAATTGTACTACTTCTTACTGGCTATTACATCAACTTAGAAGCTTCATCTGTGTTCTACTATGGTGCTTTTAGTGTCTCCGCATACAGCAGCACGCGACATAGCTTTGCACACGATAAGTACAACCGTTTCAGAGAGAAGAGCGGCCAATGTGACGACCTGGCTTTAAATCGATTCGATAACAAATGACGAAAACGGACGAAATTCTCAGGTTTTTACTACATATGAACACTTTTCACATTCTCCCGTGCAACGCGGAAACTAGTCCTCCTTTCATGCCGAATCTTAAAGTCCCAGCTAATGTACAAGGCACCAAAGCCAGCTAAAATGTCAATAATCGATACCTAAAACTTGAATTGTATTATTTCTTACTGGCTATTACATCAACTTAGAAGCATCATCTGTGTTCTACTATGGTGCTTGTAGTGTCTCCACATACCGCAGCACGCGTCATAGCTTTGCAGATGATAAGTACAACCGTTTCAGAGAGAAGAGCGGCCAATTTGACGATCTGGCTTCAAGTCGATTCGATAACAAGTGACGAAAACGGACGGATTTCTCAGGTTTTTACTACATATGAACACTTTTCACATTCTCCCGTGCAACTCGGCTGCTAGTCCTCCTTTCATGCAGAATCTTAAGGTTTTAGCTCATGTCCAAGGCACCAAAGCCAGCTAAACAGTCAATAATCGATACCTAAAACTTGAACTGTACTACATCTTACTATCTATTACATCAACTTAGAAGCTTCATCTGTGTTCTACTATGGTGCTTTTAGTGTCTCCGCATACCGCAGCACGTGACATAGCTTTGCACACGATAAGTACAACCATTTCAGAGAGAAGAGCGGCCAATGTGACGATCTGGCTTTAAGTCGATTCGATAACAAATTATGAAAACGAACGGATTTCTCAGGTTTTTACTATATATGAACACTTTTCACATTCTCCCATGCAACTCGGCTGCTTGTCCTCCTTTCATGCAGAATCTAAAGGTACTAGCTCATGTGCAAGGCACCAAAGGCAGCTAAAAAGTCAATAATCGATACCTTAAACTTGAATTGTACTACTTCTTACTGGCTATTACATCAACTTAGAA
This sequence comes from Schistocerca gregaria, assembly GCF_023897955.1. Taxonomy (NCBI): domain Eukaryota; kingdom Metazoa; phylum Arthropoda; class Insecta; order Orthoptera; family Acrididae; genus Schistocerca; species Schistocerca gregaria. Next base: position 1,660,007 of record NW_026061860.1, on the reverse strand, counting down.
GCTTCATCTGTGTTCTACTATGGTGCTTTTAGTGTCTCCGCATACTGCAGTACGAAACAAAGCTATGCAGACGATAAGTACAACCGTTTCAGAGAGAAGAGCGGCCAATGTGACTATCTGGCTTTAAGTCGATTCGATAACAAATGACGAAAACGGATGGATTTCTCAGGTTTTTACTACATATGAACACTTTTCACATTCTTCCGTGCAACTCGGCTGCTAGTCCTCCTTCTATGCAGAATCTTAAGGTCCTAGCTCTTGTCCAAGGCACCAAAGCCAGCTAAAATGTGAAAAATCGATACCTAAAACTGGAATTGTACTACATCTTATTGGCTATTACATCAAATTAAAAGCTTCATCTGTGTTCTACTATGGTGCTTTTAGTGTCTCCGCATACCGCAGCACGCGACATAGCTTTGCAGATGATAAGTACAACCGTTTCAGAGTGAAGGGCGGCCAATATAACGACCTGGCTTTAAGTCGATTCGATAACAAATGACGAAAACGGACGGGTTTCTCAGGTTATTACTACATATGAACACTTTTCACATTCTCCCGTGCAACGCGGCTGCTAGTCCTCCTTTCATGCAGAATCTTAAGGTCCTAGCTCATGTACATGGCACTAAAGCCAGCTAAAAAGTTAATAATCGATACCTAAAACTTGAATTGTACTACTTCTTACTCGCTTTTACATCAACTTAAAAGCTTCATCTGTGTTCTACTATGGTGCTTTTGATGTCTGCTCATACCGCAGCACGCGACATAGCTTCGCAGACGGTAAGTACAACCGTTTCAGAGATAAGAGCGGCCAATGTGACGATCAGGCTTTGAGTCCATTCGATAACAAATGACGAAAACGGACGATTTTCTCAGATTTTTTCTACATATGAACACTTTTCACATTCTACCATGCAACGCGGCTGCTAGTCCTCCTTTCATGCTGAATCTGAAGGTCCCAGCTCATATCCAAGGCAACAAAGCAAGCTAAAAAGTCAATAATCGATACCTAAAACTTGAATTGTACTACTTCTTACTTGCTATTACATCAACTTAGAAGCTTCACCTGTGTCCTACTATGGTGCTTTTTGTGTCTCCGAATACCGCAGCACGTGACATAGCTTTGCAGCCGATAAGTACAACCGTTTCAGAGAGAAGAGCGGCCAATGTGACGATCTGGCTTTAAATCGATTCGATACCAAATGACGAAAACGGACGGATTTCTCAGGTTTTTACTACATATGAACACTTTTCACATTCTCCCATGCAACTCGGCTGCTAGTCCTCCTTTCATGCACAATCTTAAGGTCCTAGCTCATGTCCAAGGCTCCAAAGGCAGCTAAAAAGTCAATAATCGATTCCTAAAACTTGAATTGTACTACATCTAACTGGCTATTACATCAACTTAGAAGCTTCATCTGTGTTCTACTATGGTGCTTTTAGTGTCTCCGCATACCGATGCACGCGACATAGCTTCGCAGACAATAAGTACAACCGTTTCAGAGAGAAGAGCGGCCAATGTGACGATTTGGCTTTGAGTCAATTCGATAGCAAATGGCGAAAACGGACGGATTTCTCAGGTTTTTACCACATATGAACACTTTTCACATTCTCCCGTGCAACGCGGCTGCTAGTCCTCCTTTCATGCAGAATCTTAAGGTACTAGCTCATGTCCAAGGCACTAAAGCCAGCTAAAAATTTAATAATCGATTCCTAAAACTTGAACTGTACTACTTCTTACTGGCTATTACAACAACTTAGAAGCTTCGTCTGTGTTCTACTATGGTGCTTTTAATGTCTCCGGATACCGCAGCACACGACATAGCTTTGCAGACGATAAGTACAAACGTTTCTGAGAGAAGAGCGGCCAATGTGACGATTTGGCTTTTAGTCGATTTGATAAGAAATGACGAAAACCGACGGATTTCTCATGTTTTTACTGCATATGAACACTTTTCACATTGTCCCGTTAAACTCGGTTGCTAGTCCTCCTTTCATGCAGATCAGAAGGTCCTAGCTCATGTCCAAGGCACCGAAGCCAGCTAAAAAGTCAATAATCGATACCTAAAACTTAAATTGTACTACTTCTTAGTGGCTATTACTTCAACTTGGAAGCTTCATCTGTGTACTACTATATTGATTTTAGTGTCTCCGCATACCGCAGCACGCGACATAGCTTTGCAGCCGATAAGTACAACCGTTTCAGAGAGAAGAGCGGCCAATGTGACGATCTGGCTTTAAATCGATTCGATACCAAATGACGAAAACGGACGGATTTCTCAGGTTTTTACTACATATGAACACTTTTCACATTCTCCCATGCAACTCGGCTGCTAGTCCTCCTTTCATGCACAATCTTAAGGTCCTAGCTCATGTCCAAGGCTCCAAAGGCAGCTAAAAAGTCAATAATCGATTCCTAAAACCTGAATTGTACTACATCTAACTGGCTATTACATCAACTTAGAAGCTTCATCTGTGTTCTACTATGGTGCTTTTAGTGTCTCCGCATACCGCAGCACGCGACATAGCTTTGCACACGATAAGTACAACCGTTTCAGAGAGAAGGGCGGCCAATGTGACTACCTGGCTTTAAGTCGATTCGATAGCAAATGGCGAAAACGGACGGATTTCTCAGGATTTTACTGCATATTAACACTTTTCACATTCTCCCGTGCAACGCGGCTGCTAGTCCTACTTTCATGCAGAATCTTAAGGTCCTAGCTCATGTCCAAGGCACTAAAGCCAGCTAAAAATTTTATAATCGATTCCTAAAACTTGAATTGTACTACTTCTTACTGGCTATTACAACAACTTAGAAGCTTCGTCTGTGTTCTACTATGGTGCTTTTAATGTCTCCGGATACCGCAGCACACGACAAAGCTTTGCAGACGATAAGTACAAACGTTTCTGAGAGAAGAGCGGCCAATGTGACGATTTGGCTTTTAGTCGATTTGATAAGAAATGACGAAAACCGACGGATTTCTCATGTTTTTACTACATATGAACACTTTTGACATTGTCCCGTTAAACTCGGTTGCTAGTCCTCCTTTCATGCAGATCAGAAGGTCCTAGCTCATGTCCAAGGCACCGAAGCCAGCTAAAAAGTCAATAATCGATACCTAAAACTTAAATTGTACTACTTCTTAGTGGCTATTACTTCAACTTGGAAGCTTCATCTGTGTACTACTATATTGATTTTAGTGTCTCCGCATACCGCAGCACGCGACATAGCTTTGCAAACGATAAGAACAACTGTTTCAGAGAGAAGAGCGGCCAATGTGACGATCTGGCTTTAAGTCGATTCGATAACAAATGGCGAAAACGGACGGATTTCTCAGGTTTTTACTACATATGAACACTTTTCACATTCTCCCGTGCAACGCGCCTGCTAGTCCTCCTTTCATGCAGAATCTTAAGGTCCTAGCTCATGTACACGGCACTAAAGCCAGCTAAAAAGTTAATAATCGATACCTAAAACTTGATTTGTACTACTTCTTACTGGCTATTACATCAACTTAGTTGCTTCATCGGTGTTCTACTATGGTGCTTTTGATGTCTGCTCATACCGCAGCACGCGACATAGCTTCGCAGACGGTAAGTACAACCGTTTCAGAGATAAGACCGGCCACTGTGACGATCTGGTTTTGAGTCCATTCGATAACAAATGACGAAAACAGACTATTTTCTCAGGTTTTTACAACATATGAACACTTTTCACATGCTACCATGCAACTCGGCTGATAGTCCTCCTTTCATGCAGAATCTTCAGTTTCTAGCTCATGTCCCAGGCACCAAAGCCAGCTAAAAAGTCAATAATCGATACCTAAAACTTAAATTGTACTACTTCTTACTCGCTTTTACATCAACTTAGAAGCTTCATCTGTGTTCTACTATGGTGCTTTTAGTGTCTCCGCATACCGCAGCACGCGACATAGCTTTGCAGACGATAAGTACAACCGTTTCAGAGAGAAGAGCGGCCAATGTGACGATCTGGCACTGAGTCCATTCGATAACAAATGACGAAAACGGACGGATTTATCAGGTTTTTACTACATATGAACACTTTTAACATTCTTCCGTGCAACTCGGCTGCTAGTCCTCCTTCCATGCAGAATCTTAAGGTCCTAGCTCATGTCCAAGACACCAAAGGCAGCTAAAATGTCTATAATAGATACCTAAAACTGGAATTGTACTACATCTTACTCGCTATTACATCAACTTAGAAGCTTCATCTGTGGTCTACTATGGTGCTTTTAGTGTCTCCACATACCGCAGTACGCGACATAGCTTTGCAGATGATAAGTACAACCGTTTCAGAGAGAAGGGCGGCCAATATGACGACCTGGCTTTATGTCGATTCGATAACAAATGACGAAAACGGACGAGTTTCTCAGGTTTTTACTACATATGAACACTTTTCACATTCTCCCGTGCAACTCGGCTGCTAGTCCTCCTTTCATGCAGAATCATAAGGTCCTAGCTCATGTCCAAGGCACCAAACCCAACTAAAAAGTGAATAATCGATACCTAAAACTTAAATTGTACTACTTCTTAGTGGCTATTACTTCAACTTGGAAGCTTCATCTGTGTACTATATTGATTTTAGTGTCTCCGCATACCGCAGCACGCGACATAGCTTTGCAGACGATAAGTACAACCGTTTCAGAGAGAAGAGCGGCCAATGTGACGATCTGGCTTTGAGTCCATTCGATTACAAATAACGAAAACGGACGGTTTTCTCAGGATCTTACTACATATGAACACTTTTCACATTCTCCCATGCAACTCGGCTGCTAGTCCTCCTTTCATGCAGAATCTTAAGGTCCTAGCTCATGTCCAAGGCACCAAAGCCAGCTAAAAAGTCAATAATCGATACCTAAAACTTGAATTGTACTACTTCTTACTCGCTTTTACATCAACTTAGAAGCTTCATCTGTGTTCTACTATGGTGCTTTTAGTGTCTCCGAATACCGCAGCACGGGACATAGCTTTGCAGACGATAAGTACAACCGTTTCAGAGAGAAGAGCGGCCAATGTGACGATCTGGCTTTAAATCGATTCGATACCAAATGACGAAAACGGACGGAATTCTCAGGTTTTTACTACATATGAACACTTTTCACATTCTCCCATGCAACTCGGCTGCTAGTCCCCCTTTCATGCAGAATCTTAAGGTCCTAGCTCATGTCCGAGGCTCCAAAGGCAGCTAAAAAGTCAATAATCGATACCTAAAACTTGAATTGTATTACTTCTTACTGGCAATTACATCTACTTAGAAGCTTCATCTGTGTTCTACTATGGTGCTTTTAGTGTCTTCACATACCGCAGCACGCGTCATAGCTTTGCAGACGATAAGTGCAACCGTTCAGATAGAAGAGCGGCCAATGTGACGATATGGTTTTAAGTCGATTCGATAACAAATGACGAAAACGGACGTAATTCTCAGATTTTTACTACATATGAACACTTTTCACATTCTCCCGTGCAACACGGCTGCTAGTCCTCCTTTCATGCATAATCTTGAAGTCCTAGCTCATGTATAAAGGCACCAAAGCCAGCTAAAATGTCAATAATCGATACCTAAAACTTGAACTGTACTACTTCTTACTGCCTATTACATCAACTTAGAAGCTTCATCTGTGTTCTACTATGGTACTCTTTGTGTGTCCGCATACCGCAACACGAGACATAGCTTTGCACACGATAAGTACAACCGTTTCAGAGAGAAGAGCGGCCAATGTGACGATCTGGCTTTAAGTCGACTCGATAACAAATGACAAAAACGGACGGATTTCTTAGGTTTTTACTACATATGAACACTTTTCACATTCTACCATGCAACTCGGCTGCTAGTCCTCCTTTCATGAAGAATCTTAAGGTCCTAGCTCATGTCCAAGGCCCAAAGCCAGTTAAAATGTCAATAACCGATACCTAAAACTTGAACTGTACTACTTCTTACTGGCTATTACATCAATTTAGAAGCATCATCTGTGTTCTACTATGGTTCTTGTAGTGTCTCCACATACCGCAGCACGCGTCATAGCTTTGCAGACGATAAGTGCAACCGTTCAGAGACAAGAGCGGCCAATGTGACGATCTGGTTTTAAGTCGATTCGATAACAAATGACGAAAACAGACGGAATTCTCAGATTTTTACTACATATGAACACTTTTCACATTCTCCCGTGCAACACGGCTGCTAGTCCTCCTTTCATGCAGAATCGTGAAGTCCTAGCTCATGTCCAAGGCACCAAAGCCAGCTAAAAATTTAATAATCGATACCTAAAACCTGAACTGTACTACTTCTTTCAGGCTATTACATCAACTTAGAAGCTTCATCTGTGTTCTACTATGGTGCTTTTAGTGGCACCGCGTACCGCAGCAAGGGACATAGCTTTGCAAACGATAAGTACAACCGTTTCAGAGAGAAGAGCGGCCAATGTGACGACCTGGCGTTAAGTCGATTTGATAACAAATGACGAAAACGGACGGAATTCTCAGGTTTTTACTACTTATGAACACTTTTCACGTTCTCCCATGCAACGCGGCTGCTAGTCCTCCTTTCATGCAGAATCTTAAGGTCCTAGCTAATGTCCAAGGCACCAAAGCCAGCTAAAAAGTCAATAATCGATTCCCAAAACTTGAATTGTACCTTTTGTTACTGGCTATTACAACAACGTAGAAGTTTCATCTGTGTTCTACTATGGTGCTTTTAGTGTCTCCGGATACCGCAGCACACGACATAGCTTTGCAGGCGATAAGTACAAACTTTTCTGAGAGAAGAGCGGCCAATGTGACGATCTGGCTTTTAGTCCATTCGATAACAAATGACGAAAACGGACGAAATTCTCAGGGTTTTACTACATATGAACACTTTTCACATTCTCCCGTGCAACGCGGCAACTAGTCCTCCTTTGATGCAGAATCTTAAAGTCCTAGCTAATGTCTAAGGCACCAAAGCCAGCTAAAAAGTCAATAATCGATACCTAAAACTTGAATTGTATTACTTCTTACTGGCTATTACATCAACTTAGAAGCATCATCTTTGTTCCACTATGGTGCTTGTAGTGTCTCCACATAACGCAGCACGCGTCATAGCTTTGCAGACGATAAGTGCAACCGTTCAGAGACAAGAGCGGCCAATGTGACGATCTGGTTTTAAGTCGATTCGATAACAAATGACGAAAACGGACGTAATTTTCAGATTTTTACTACATATGAACACTTTTCACATTCTCCCGTGCAACACGGCTGCTAGTCCTCCTTTCATGCATAATCTTGAAGTCCTAGCTCATGTCTAAGGCACCAAAGCCAGCTAAAATGTCATTAATCGATACCTAAAACTTGAACTGTACTACTTCTTACTGCCTATTACATAAACTTAGAAGCTTCATCTGTGTTCTACTATGGTACTCTTTGTGTGTCCGCATACCGCAACACGAGACATAGCTTTGCAGACGATAAGTACAACCGTTTCAGAGAGAAGAGCGGCCTATGTGACGATCTGGCTTCAAGTCGACTCGATAACAAATGACGAAAACGGACGGATTTCTCACGCTTTTACTACATATGAACACTTTTCACATTCTCCCAAGACACTCGGCTGCTAGTCCTCATTTCATGCAGAATCTAAAGGTCATAGCTCATGTCCAAGGCACCAAAGCCAGCTAAAAAGTCAATAATCGATACCTAAAACTTGAATTGTACTACTTCTTACAGGCTATTACTTCAACTTAGAAGCTTCATCTGTGTTCTACTATGGTGCTTTTAGTGTCTCCGCATACAGCAGCACGCGACATAGCTTTGCACACGATAAGTAAAACCGTTTCAGAGAGAAGAGCGGCCAATGTGACGACCTGGCTTTAAATCGATTCGATAACAAATGACGAAAACGGACGAAATTCTCAGGTTTTTACTACATATGAACACTTTTCACATTCTCCCGTGCAACACGGCTGCTAGTCCTCCTTTCATGCATAAACTTGAAGTCCTAGCTCATGTCCAAGGCACCAAAGCCAGCTAAAATGTCATTAATCGATACCTAAAACTTGAACTGTACTACTTCTTACTGGCTATTACATCAATTCAGAAGCATCATCTGCGTTCTACTATGGTGCTTGTAGTGTCTCCACATACCGCAGCTCGCGTCATAGCTTTGCAGACGATAAGTGCAACCGTTCAGAGACAAGAGCGGCCAATGTGACGATCTGGTTTTAAGTCGATTCGATAACAAATGACGAAAACGGACGGAATTCTCAGATTTTTACTACATATGAACACTTTTCACATTCTCCCGTGCAACACGGCTGCTAGTCCTCCTTTCATGCAGAATCGTGAAGTCCTAGCTAATGTCCAAGGCACCAAAGCCAGCTAAAAAGTCAATAATCGATTCCTAAAACTTGAATTGTACCTCTTCTTTCTGGCTATTACAACAACGTAGAAGCTTCATCTGTGTTCTACTATGGTGCTTTTAGTGTCTCCGGATACCGCAGCACACGACATAGCTTTGCAGGCGATAAGTACAAACTTTTCTGAGAGAAGAGCGGCCAATGTGACGATCTGGCTTTTAGTCGATTTGATAACAAATGACGAAAACCGACGGATTTCTCAGGTTTTTACTACATATGAACACTTTTCACATTCTACCATGCAACTCGGCTGCTAGTGCTCCTTTCATGCAGAATCTTAAGGTCCAGCTCATGTCCAAGGCACCAAAGGCAGCTAAAAAGTCAATAATCGATACCTAAAACTTGAATTGTACTACTTCTTACTGGCTATTACATCAACTTAAAAGCTTCATCTGTGTTCTACTATGGTGCTTTTGGTGTCTCCGCATACCGCAGCACGCGACATAGCTTTGCAGATGATAAGTACAACCGTTTCAGAGAGAAGGGCGGGTAATGTGACGACCTGGCTTTAAGTCGATTCGATAACAAATGACGAAAACTGATGGATTCCTCAGGTTTTTACTACATATGAACACTCTTCACATACTCATTTGCAACGCGGCTGCTAGTCCTCCTTTCATGCAGAATCTTAAGGTCCTAGCTCATGTCCAAGGCACCAAAGCCAGCTAAAAAGTCAATAATCGATACCTAAAACTTGAATTGTACTACTTCTTACTGGCTATTACATCAACTTAGAAGCTTCATCTGTGTTCTACTATGGTGCTTTTAGTGTCTCCGCACACAGCAGCACGCGACATAGCTTTGCACACGATAAGTACAACCGTTTCAGAGAGAAGAGCGGCCAATGTGACGACCTGGCTTTAAATCGATTCGATAACAAATGACGAAAACGGACGAAATTCTCAGGTTTTTACTACATATGAACACTTTTCACATTCTCCCGTGCAACGCGGAAACTAGTCCTCCTTTCATGCCGAATCTTAAAGTCCCAGCTAATGTACAAGGCACCAAAGCCAGCTAAAAAGTCAATAATCGATACCTAAAACTTGAATTGTATTATTTCTTACTGGCTATTACATCAACTTAGAAGCATCATCTGTGTTCTACTATGGTGCTTGTAGTGTCTCCACATACCGCAGCACGCGTCATAGCTTTGCAGATGATAAGTACAACCGTTTCAGAGAGAAGAGCGGCCAATTTGACGATCTGGCTTCAAGTCGATTCGATAACAAGTGACGAAAACGGACGGATTTCTCAGGTTTTTACTACATATGAACACTTTTCACATTCTCCCGTGCAACTCGGCTGCTAGTCCTCCTTTCATGCAGAATCTTAAGGTTTTAGCTCATGTCCAAGGCACCAAAGCCAGCTAAACAGTCAATAATCGATACCTAAAACTTGAACTGTACTACATCTTACTATCTATTACATCAACTTAGAAGCTTCATCTGTGTTCTACTATGGTGCTTTTAGTGTCTCCGCATACCGCAGCACGTGACATAGCTTTGCACACGATAAGTACAACCATTTCAGAGAGAAGAGCGGCCAATGTGACGATCTGGCTTTAAGTCGATTCGATAACAAATGATGAAAACGAACGGATTTCTCATGTTTTTACTATATATGAACACTTTTCACATTCTCCCATGCAACTCGGCTGCTTGTCCTCCTTTCATGCAGAATCTAAAGGTACTAGCTCATGTGCAAGGCACCAAAGGCAGCTAAAAAGTCAATAATCGATACCTAAAACTTGTATTGTACTACTTCTTACTGGCTATTACATCAACTTAGAAGCTTCATCTGTGTTCTACTATGGTGCTTTTAGTGTCTCCGCATACTGCAGTACGAAACAAAGCTATGCAGACGATAAGTACAACCGTTTCAGAGAGAAGAGCGGCCAATGTGACTATCTGGCTTTAAGTCGATTCGATAACAAATGACGAAAACGGACGGATTTCTCAGCTTTTTACTACATATGAACACTTTTCAAATTCTCCCGTGCAACTCGGCTGCTAGTCCTCCTTTCATGCACAATCTTAAGGTCCTAGCTCATGTCCAAGGCACCAAAGCCAGATAAAAAGTCAATAATCGATACCTAAAACTTGAATTGTACTACTTCTTACTGCCTATTACATCAACTTAGAAGTTTCATCTGTGTTCTACTATGGTGCTTTTAGTGCCTCCGAATACCGCAGCACGCGACATAGCTTTGCAGACGATAAGTACAACCGTTTCAGGAGAAGAGCGGCCAATGTGACGATCTGGCTTTAAGTCGATTCGATAACAAATGACGAAAACGGATGGATTTCTCAGGTTTTTACTACATATGAACACTTTTCACATTCTTCCGTGCAACTCGGCTGCTAGTCCTCCTTCTATGCAGAATCTTAAGGTCCTAGCTCTTGTCCAAGGCACCAAAGCCAGCTAAAATGTGAAAAATCGATACCTAAAACTGGAATTGTACTACATCTTACTGGCTATTACATCAAATTAAAAGCTTCATCTGTGTTCTACTATGGTGCTTTTAGTGTCTCCGCATACCGCAGCACGCGACATAGCTTTGCAGATGATAAGTACAACCGTTTCAGAGTGAAAGGCGGCCATTATAACGACCTGGCTTTAAGTCGATTCGATAACAATTGACGAAAACGGACGGGTTTCTCAGGTTATTACTACATATGAACACTTTTCACATTCTCCCGTGCAACGCGGCTGCTAGTCCTCCTTTCATGCAGAATCTTAAGGTCCTAGCTCATGTACATGGCACTAAAGCCAGCTAAAAAGTTAATAATCGATACCTAAAACTTGAATTGTACTACTTCTTACTCGCTTTTACATCAACTTAAAAGCTTCATCTGTGTTCTACTATGGTGCTTTTGATGTCTGCTCATACCGCAGCACGCGACATAGCTTCGCAGACGGTAAGTACAACCGTTTCAGAGATAAGAGCGGCCAATGTGACGATCAGGCTTTGAGTCCATTCGATAACAAATGACGAAAACGGACGATTTTCTCAGATTTTTTCTACATATGAACACTTTTCACATTCTACCATGCAACGCGGCTGCTAGTCCTCCTTTCATGCTGAATCTGAAGGTCCCAGCTCATATCCAAGGCAACAAAGCAAGCTAAAAAGTCAATAATCGATACCTAAAACTTGAATTGTACTACTTCTTACTTGCTATTACATCAACTTAGAAGCTTCACCTGTGTCCTACTATGGTGCTTTTTGTGTCTCCGAATACCGCAGCACGTGACATAGCTTTGCAGCCGATAAGTACAACCGTTTCAGAGAGAAGAGCGGCCAATGTGACGATCTGGCTTTAAATCGATTCGATACCAAATGACGAAAACGGACGGATTTCTCAGGTTTTTACTACATATGAACACTTTTCACATTCTCCCATGCAACTCGGCTGCTAGTCCTCCTTTCATGCACAATCTTAAGGTCCTAGCTCATGTCCAAGGCTCCAAAGGCAGCTAAAAAGTCAATAATCGATTCCTAAAACTTGAATTGTACTACATCTAACTGGCTATTACATCAACTTAGAAGCTTCATCTGTGTTCTACTATGGTGCTTTTAGTGTCTCCGCATACCGATGCACGCGACATAGCTTCGCAGACAATAAGTACAACCGTTTCAGAGAGAAGAGCGGCCAATGTGACGATTTGGCTTTGAGTCAATTCGATAGCAAATGGCGAAAACGGACGGATTTCTCAGGTTTTTACCACATATGAACACTTTTCACATTCTCCCGTGCAACGCGCCTGCTAGTCCTCCTTTCATGCAGAATCTTAAGGTCCTAGCTCATGTACACGGCACTAAAGCCAGCTAAAAAGTTAATAATCGATACCTAAAACTTGATTTGTACTACTTCTTACTGGCTATTACATCAACTTAGTTGCTTCTTCGGTGTTCTACTATGGTGCTTTTGATGTCTGCTCATACCGCAGCACGCGACATAGCTTCGCAGACGGTAAGTACAACCGTTTCAGAGATAAGACCGGCCAATGTGACGATCTGGTTTTGAGTCCATTCGATAACAAATGACGAAAACAGACTATTTTCTCAGGTTTTTACAACATATGAACACTTTTCACATGCTACCATGCAACTCGGCTGATAGTCCTCCTTTCATGCAGAATCTTCAGTTCCTAGCTCATGTCCCAGGCACCAAAGCCAGCTAAAAAGTCAATAATCGATACCTAAAACTTAAATTGTACTACTTCTTACTCGCTTTTACATCAACTTAGAAGCTTCATCTGTGTTCTACTATGGTGCTTTTAGTGTCTCCGCATACCGCAGCACGCGACATAGCTTTGCAGACGATAAGTACAACCGTTTCAGAGAGAAGAGCGGCCAATGTGACGATCTGGCACTGAGTCCATTCGATAACAAATGACGAAAACGGACGGATTTATCAGGTTTTTACTACATATGAACACTTTTAACATTCTTCCGTGCAACTCGGCTGCTAGTCCTCCTTCCATGCAGAATCTTAAGGTCCTAGCTCATGTCCAAGACACCAAAGGCAGCTAAAATGTCTATAATAGATACCTAAAACTGGAATTGTACTACATCTTACTCGCTATTACATCAACTTAGAAGCTTCATCTGTGGTCTACTATGGTGCTTTTAGTGTCTCCGCATACCGCAGTACGCGACATAGCTTTGCAGATGATAAGTACAACCGTTTCAGAGAGAAGGGCGGCCAATATGACGACCTGGCTTTATGTCGATTCGATAACAAATGACGAAAACGGACGAGTTTCTCAGGTTTTTACTACATATGAACACTTTTCACATTCTCCCGTGCAACTCGGCTGCTAGTCCTCCTTTCATGCAGAATCATAAGGTCCTAGCTCATGTCCAAGGCACCAAACCCAACTAAAAAGTGAATAATCGATACCTAAAACTTAAATTGTACTACTTCTTAGTGGCTATTACTTCAACTTGGAAGCTTCATCTGTGTACTATATTGATTTTAGTGTCTCCGCATACCGCAGCACGCGACATAGCTTTGCAGACGATAAGTACAACCGTTTCAGAGAGAAGAGCGGCCAATGTGACGATCTGGCTTTGAGTCCATTCGATTACAAATAACGAAAACGGACGGTTTTCTCAGGATCTTACTACATATGAACACTTTTCACATTCTCCCATGCAACTCGGCTGCTAGTCCTCCTTTCATGCAGAATCTTAAGGTCCTAGCTCATGTCCAAGGCACCAAAGCCAGCTAAAAAGTCAATAATCGATACCTAAAACTTGAATTGTACTACTTCTTACTCGCTTTTACATCAACTTAGAAGCTTCATCTGTGTTCTACTATGGTGCTTTTAGTGTCTCCGAATACCGCAGCACGGGACATAGCTTTGCAGACGATAAGTACAACCGTTTCAGAGAGAAGAGCGGCCAATGTGACGATCTGGCTTTAAATCGATTCGATACCAAATGACGAAAACGGACGGAATTCTCAGGTTTTTACTACATATGAACACTTTTCACATTCTCCCATGCAACTCGGCTGCTAGTCCTCCTTTCATGCAGAATCTTAAGGTCCTAGCTCATGTCCGAGGCTCCAAAGGCAGCTAAAAAGTCAATAATCGATACCTAAAACTTGAATTGTACTACTTCTTACTGGCTATTACATCAACTTAGAAACTTCATCTGTGTTCGACTATGGTGCTTTTGGTATCTGCGCATACCGCAGCACGCGACATAGCTTCGCAGACGGTAAGTACAACCGTTTCAGAGAGAAGAGCGGCCAATGTGACGATCTGGCTTTGAGTCCATTCGATAACAAATGACGAAAACAGACGGTTTTCTCAGGTTTTTACAACATATGAACACTTTTCACATTCTACCATGCAACTCGGCTGGTAGTCCTCCTTTCATGCAGAATCTTAAGTACCTAGCTCATGTCCAAGGCACCAAAGCCACCTAAATAGTCAATAATCGATACCTAAAACTTAAATTGTACTACTTCTTACTCGCTTTTACATCAACTTAGAAGCTTCATCTGTGTTCTACTATGGTGCTTTTAGTGTCTGCGCATACCGCAGCACGCGACATAGCTTTGCAGACGATAAGTAAAACCGTTTCAGAGAGAAGAGCGGCCAATGTGACGATCTGGCTTTGAGTCCATTCGATAACAAATGACGAAAGCGGACGGATTTCTCAGGTTTTTACTACATATGAACACTTTTCAAATTCTCCCGTGCAACTCGGCTGGTAGTCCTCCTTTCATGCAGAATCTTAAGGTCCTACCTCATGTCCAAGCCACCGAAGCCAGCTAAAAAGTCAATAATCGATACCTAAAACTTGGATTGTTCTACTTCTTACTGGCTATTACATCAACTTAGAAGCTTCATCTGTGTTCTACTATGGTGCTTTTAGTGTCTCCGCATACCGCAGCACGCGACATAGCTTTGCAGACGATAAGTAAAACCGTTTCAGAGAGAAGAGCGGCCAATGTGACGATCAGGCTTTGAGTCCATTCGATAACAAATGACGAAAACGGACGATTTTCTCAGGTTTTTACTACATATGAACACTTTTCACATTCTACCATGCAACTCGGCTGCTAGTCCTCCTTTCATGCTGAATCTTAAGGTCCTAGCTCATATCCAACGCAACAAAGCCAGCTAAAAAGTCAATAATCGATACCTAACACTTGAAATGTACTACTCCTTACTGTCTATTACATCAACTTAGAAGCTTCATCTGTGTCCTACTATGGTGCTTTTAGTGTCTCCGCATACCGCAGCACGCGATATAGCTTTGCAAAGTACAACCCTTTCAGAGAGAACGGCGGCCAATGTGACGACCTGGCTTTAAGTCGATTCGATAACAAATGGCGAAAACGGACGGATTTCTCAAATTTTTACTACATATGAACACTTTTTACATTCTCCCGTGCAACGCGGCTGCTAGTCCTCCTTTCATGCAGATTTTGAAGGTCTAAGCTCATGTCCAAGGCACCAAAGCCAGCTAAAAAGTCAATAATCGATACCTAAAACTTGAATTGTTCTACTTCTTACTGGCTATTACATCAACTTAGAAGCTTCATCTGTGTTCTACTATGGTGCTTTTAGTGTCTCCGCATACCGCAGCACGCGACATAGCTTTGCAGACGATAAGTACAACCGTTTCAGAGAGAAGGGCGGCCAATGTGACGACCTGGCTTTAAGTCGATTTGATAACAAATGGCGAAAACGGACGGATTTCTCAGGTTTTTACTACATATGAACACTTTCCACATTCTCCCGTGCAACGCGGCTGCTAGTCCTCCTTTCATGCAGAATTTTAAGGTTCTAGCTCATGTGCAAGGCACTAAAGCCACCTAAAAAGTTAATAATCGATACCTAAAACTTGATTTTTACTACTTCTTACTGGCTATTACATCAACTTAGAAGCATCATCTGTGTCCTACTATGGTGCATTTGGTGTCTGCGCATACCGCAGCACGCGACATAGCTTCGCAGGCGGTAAGTACAACCGTTTCAGAGAGAAGAGCGGCCAATGTGACGATCTGGCTTTGAGTCCATTCGATAACAAATGACAAAACGGACGGTTTTCTCAGGTTTTTACTACATATAAACACTTTTCACATTCTACTATGCAACTCGGCTGGTAGTCCTCCTTTCAAGCAGAATCTTAAGTTCCTAGCTCATGTCCAAGGCACCAAAGCCACCTAAATAGTCAATAATCGATACCTAAAACTTGAATTGTACTACTTCTTACTCGCTTTTACATCAACTTAGAAGCTACATCTGTGTTCTACTATGGTGCTTTTAGTGTCTCCGAATACCGCAGCACGGGACATAGCTTTGCAGACGATAAGTACAACCGTTTCAGAGAGAAGAGCGGCCAATGTGACGATCTGGCTTTAAGTCGGTTCGATAACAAATGACGAAAACGGACGGTGTTCTCAGGTTTTTACTACATATGAACACTTTTCAAATTCTCTCGTGCAACTCGGCTGGTAGTCCTCCTTTCATGCAGAATCTTAAGGTCCTAACTCATGTCCAAGGCACCGAAGCCAGCTAAAAAGTCAATAATCGATACCTAAAACTTGAATTGTTCTACTTCTTACTGGCTATTACATCAACTTAGAAGCTTCATCTGTGTTCTACTATGGTGCTTTTAGTGTCTCCGCATACCGCAGCACGCGACATAGCATTGCAGACGATAAGTACAACCGTTTCAGAGAGAAGGGCGGCCAATGTGACTACCTGGCTTTAAGTCGATTCGATAGCAAATGGCGAAAACGGACCGATTTCTCAGGATTTTACTGCATATTAACACTTTTCACATTCTCCCGTGCAACGCGGCTGCTAGTCCTCCTTTCATGCAGAATCTTAAGGTCCTAGCTCATGTCCAAGGCACTAAAGCCAGCTAAAAAGTTAATAATCGATACCTAAAACTTGATTTGTACTACTTCTTACTGGCTATTACATCAACTTAGAAGCTTCATCTGTGTTCTACTATGGTGCTTTTGATGTCTGCTCATACCGCAGCACGCGACATAGCTTCGCAAACGGTAAGTACAACCGTTTCAGAGTTAAGAGCGGCCAATGTGACGATCAGGCTTTGAGTCCATTCGATATCAAATGACGAAAACGGACGATTTTCTCAGATTTTTACTACATATGAACACTTTTCACATTCTACCATGCAACTCGGCTGCTAGTCCTCCTTTCATGCTGAATCTTAAGGTCCCAGCACATATCCAAGGCAACAAAGCCAGCTAAAAAGTCAATAATCGTTACCTAAAACTTGAATTGTACTACTTCTTACTTGCTATTACATCAACTTAGAAGCTTCATCTGTGTCCTACTATGGTGCTTTTTGTGTCTCCGAATACCGCAGCACGCGACATAGCTTTGCAGACGTTAAGTACAACCATTTCAGAGAGAAGAGCGGCCAATGTGACGATCAGGCTTTAAATCGATTCGATACCAAATGACGAAAACGGACGGATTTCTCAGGTTTTTACTACATATGAACACTTTTCACATTCTCCCATGCAACTCGGCTTTTAGTCCTCCTTTCATGCAGAATCTTAAGGTCCTAGCTCATGTCCAAGCCTCCAAAGGCAGCTAAAAAGTCAATAATCGATACCTAAAACATGAATTGTACTACTTCTTACTGGCTATTACATCAACTTAGAAGCTTCATCTGTGTTCTACTATGGTGCTTTTAGTGTCTCCGCATACCGCAGCACGCGACATAGCTTTGCAGACGATAAGTACAACCGTTTCAGAGAGAAGGGCGGCCAATGTGACGACCTGGCTTTAAGTCGATTAGATAACAAATGGCGAAAACAGACGGATTTCTCAGGTTTTTACTACGTATGAACACTTTTCACATTCTCCCGTGCAACGCGGCTGCTAGTCCTCCTTTCATGCAGAATTTTAAGGTTCTAGCTCATGTGCAAGGCACTAAAGCCAGCTAAAAAGTTAATATTCGATACCTGTAACTTGATTTGTACTACTTCTTACTGGCTATTACATCAACTTAGAAGCTTCATCTGTGTTCTACTATGGTGCTTTTAGTGTCTTTGCATACCGCAGCACGCGATATAGCTTTGCAAAGTACAACCCTTTCAGAGAGAACGGCGGCCAATGTGACGACCTGGCTTTAAGTCGATTCGATAACAAATGACGAAAACGGACGGATTTCTCAGATTTTTACTACATATGAACATTTTTCAAATTCTCCCGTGAAACTCGGCTGGTAGTCCTCCTTTCAAGCAGAATCTTAAGGTCCTAGCTCATGTCCAAGGCACTAAACCCAGCTAAAAAGTTAATAATCGCTACCTAAAACTTGATTTGTACTACTTCTTACTGGCTATTACATCAACTTAGAAGCTTCATCTGTGTTCTACTATGGTGCTTTTGGTGTCTGCTCATACCGCAGCACGCGACATAGTTTCGCAGACGGTAAGTACAACCGTTTCAGAGGGAAGAGCGGCCAATGTGACGATCTGGCTTTGAGTCCATTCGATAACAAAAGACGAAAACGGACGGTTTTCTCAGGTTTTTACTACATATGATCACTTTTCACATTCTACAATGCAACTCGGCTGCTAGTCCTCCTTTCATGATGAATCTTAAGGTCCTAGCTCATGTCCAAGGCACCAAAGCCAGCTAAAAAGTCAATAATCGATACCTAAAACTTGAATTGTACTACTTCTTACTTGCTATTACATCAACTTAGAAGCTTTATCTGTGCTCTACTATGGTGCTTTTGGTGTCTGCTCATACCGCAGCACGCGACATAGCTTCGCAGACGGTAAGTACAACCGTTTCAGAGGGAAGAGCGGCCAATGTGACGATCTGGCTTTGAGTCCATTCGATAACAACTGACGAAAACGGACGGTTTTCTTAGGTTTTTACTACATATGAACACGTTTTACATTCTACCATGCTGTTCGGCTGCTAGTCCTCCTTTTATGCAGAATCTTATGGTCCTAGCTCATGTCCAAGGCACCAAAGGCAGCTAAAAAGTCAATAGTCGATACCTAAAACTTGAATTGTACTACTTCTTACTGGCTATTACATCAACTTAGAAGCTTCATCTGTGTTCTACTATGGTGCTTTTAGTGTCTCCGCATACCGCAGCACGCGATATAGCTTTGCAAAGTACAACCGTTTCAGAGAGAAGAGCGGCCAATGTGACGATCTGTCTTTGAGTCGATTCGATAACAAATGACGAAAACGGACGGTTTTCTCAGGTTTTTACTACATATGAACACTTTTCACATTCTACCATGCAGTTCGGCTGCTAATCCTCCTTTTATGCAGAATCTTAAGGTCCTAGCTCATGTCCAAGGCACCAAAGGCAGCTAAAAAGTCAATAGTCGATACCTAAAACTTGAATTGTACTAGTTCTTACTGGCTATTACATCAACTTAGAAGCTTCACCTGTGTTCTACTATGGTGCTTTTAGTGTCTCCGCATAACGCAGCACGCGACATAGCTTTGCAGACGATAAGTACAACCGTTTCAGAGAGAAGAGCGGCCAATGTGACGATCTGGCTTTAAGTCGATTCGATAACAAATGACGAAAACGGACGGATTTCTCAGGTTTTTACTACATATGAACACGTTTCACATTCTCGCGTGCAACGCGTCTGCTAGTCATCCTTTCATGCTTAATCTAAAGGTCCTAGCTCATGTCCAAGGCACCAGAGGCAGCTAAAAAGTCAATAATCGATACCTAAAACTTGAATTGTACTACTTCTTACTGGCCAATACATCAACTTAGTAGCTTCATCTGTGTTCTACTATGGTGCTTTTGGTGTCTGCACATACCGCAGCACGCGACATAGCTTTGCAGACGATAAGTACAACCGTTTCAGGAGAAGAGCGGCCAATGTGACGATCTGGCTTTAAGTCGATTCGATAACAAATGACGAAAACGGATGGATTTCTCAGGTTTTTACTACATATGAACACTTTTCACATTCTTCCGTGCAACTCGGCTGCTAGTCCTCCTTTCATGCAGAATCTTAAGGTCCTAGCTCATGTCCAAGGCACCGAAGCCAGCTAAAAAGTCAATAATCGATACCTAAAACTTGAATTTTACTACATCTTACTGGCTATTACATACACTTAGAAGCTTCATCTGCGTTCTACTATGGTGCTTTTAGTGTCTCCGCATACCGCAGGACGCGACATAGCTTCGCAGATGGTAAGTACAACGGTTTCAGAGTGAAGAGCGGCCAATGTGACGATCTGGCTTTGAGTCCATTCGATAACAAATGACGAAAACGGACGGTTTTTTCAGGTTTTTACTACATATGAGTACTTTTCACATTCTACCATGCAGTTCGGCTGCTAGTCCTCCTTTTATGCAGAATCTTAAGGTCCTAGCTCATGTCCAAGGCACCAAAGGCAGATAAAAAGTCAATAATCGATACCTAAAACTTGAATTGTACTACTTCTTACTCGCTTTTACATCAACTTAGAAGCTTCATCTGTGTTCTGTTATGGTGCTTTTAGTGTCTCCGCATACCGCAGCACGCGACATAGCTTTGCAGACGATAAGTACAACCGTTTCAGAGAGAAGAGCGGCCAATGTGACGATCTGGCTTTAAGTCGATTCGATAACAAATGATGAAAACGGACGGATTTCTCAGGTTTTTACTACATATGAACACGTTTCACATTCTCGCGTGGAACGCGGCTGCTAGTCCTCCTTTCATGCTTAATCTGAAGGTCCTAGCTCATGTCCAAGGCACCAGAGGCAGCTAAAAAGTCAATAATCGATACCTAAAACTTGAATTGTACTACTTCTTACTGGCCAATACATCAACTTAGAAGCTTCATCTGTGTTCTACTATGGTGCTTTTAGTGTCTCCGCATACCGCAGCACGCGATATAGCTTTGCAAAGTACAACCGTTTCAGAGAGAAGGGCGGCCAATGTGACTACCTGGCTTTAAGTCGATTCGATAACAAATGGCGAAAACGGACGGATTTCTCAGGCTTTGACTACATATGAACACTTTTCACATTCTCCCTTGCAACGCGGCTGCTAGTCCTCCTTTCATGCAGAATCGTAAGGTCATAGCTCATGTCCAAGGCACTAAAGCCAGCTAAAAAATCAATAATCGATACCTAAAACTTGATTTGTACTACATCTTACTGGCTATTACATACACTTAGAAGCTTCATCTGCGTTCTACTATGGTGCTTTTAGTGTCTCCGCATACCGCAGGACGCGACATAGCTTCGCAGATGGTAAGTACAACGGTTTCAGAGTGAAGAGCGGCCAATGTGACGATCTGGCTTTGAGTCCATTCGATAACAAATGACGAAAACGGACGGTTTTTTCAGGTTTTTACTACATATGAGTACTTTTCACATTCTACCATGCAGTTCGGCTGCTAGTCCTCCTTTTATGCAGAATCTTAAGGTCCTAGCTCATGTCCAAGGCACCAAAGGCAGATAAAAAGTCAATAATCGATACCTAAAACTTGAATTGTACTACTTCTTACTCGCTTTTACATCAACTTAGAAGCTTCATCTGTGTTCTATTATGGTGCTTTTAGTGTCTCCGCATACCGCAGCACGCGACATAGCTTTGCAGACGATAAGTACAACCGTTTCAGAGAGAAGAGCGGCCAATGTGACGATCTGGCTTTAAGTCGATTCGATAACAAATGATGAAAACGGACGGATTTCTCAGGTTTTTACTACATATGAACACGTTTCACATTCTCGCGTGGAACGCGGCTGCTAGTCCTCCTTTCATGCTTAATCTTAAGGTCCTAGCTCATGTCCAAGGCACCAGAGGCAGATAAAAAGTCAATAATCGATACCTAAAACTTGAATTGTACTACTTCTTACTGGCCAATACATCAACTTAGAAGCTTCATCTGTGTTCTACTATGGTGCTTTTAGTGTCTCCGCATACCGCAGCACGCGATATAGCTTTGCAAAGTACAACCGTTTCAGAGAGAAGGGCGGCCAATGTGACTACCTGGCTTTAAGTCGATTCGATAACAAATGGCGAAAACGGACGGATTTCTCAGGCTTTGACTACATATGAACACTTTTCACATTCTCCCTTGCAACGCGGCTGCTAGTCCTCCTTTCATGCAGAATCGTAAGGTCATAGCTCATGTCCAAGGCACTAAAGCCAGCTAAAAATTCAATAATCGATACCTAAAACTTGGTTTGTACTACTTCTTACTGGCTATTACATCAACTTAGAAGCTTCATCTGTGTTTTACTATGGTCCTTTTGGTGTCTGCGCATACCGCAGCATGCGACATAGTTTAGCAGACGGTAAGTACAACCGTTTCAGAGAGAAGAGCGGCCAATGTGACGATCTGGCTTTGAGTCCATTCGATTACAAATGTCGAAAACGGACGGTTTTCTCAGGTTTTTACAACATATGAACACTTTTCACATTCTCCCGTGCAACGCGGCTGCTAGTCCTCCTTTCATGCAGATTTTGAAGGTCCAAGCTCATGTCCTAGGCACCAAAGCCAGCTAAAAAGTCAATAATCGATACCTAAAACTAGAATTGTTCTACTTCTTACTGGCTATTACATCAACTTAGAAGCTTCATCTGTGTTCTACTACGGTGCTTTTAGTGTCTCCGCATACCGCAGCACGCGACATAGCTTTGCAGATGATAAGTATAACCGTTTCAGAGCGAAGGGCGGCCAATATGACGACCTGGCTTCATGTCGATTCGATAACAAATGACGAAAACGGACGGGTTTCTCAGGTTTTTACTACATATGAACGCTTTTCACATTCTCCCGTGCAACTCGGCTGCTAGTCCTATTTTCATGCAAAATCATAAGGTCCTACCTCATGTCCAAGGCACCAAAGCCAGCTAAAAAGTCAATAATCGATACCTAAAACTTAAATTGGACTACTTCTTAGTGGCTATTACTTCAACTTGGAAGCTTCATCTGTGTGCTACTATATTGATTTTAGTGTCTCCGCATACCGCAGCACGCGACATAGCTTTGCAGACGATAAGTACAACCGTTTCAGAGAGAAGAGCGACCAATGTGACGATCTGGCTTTAAGTCGATTCGATAACAAATGGCGAAAACGGAGGGATTTCTTAGGTTTTTACTACATATGAACACTTTTCACATTCTCCCGTGCAACGCGGCTGCTAGTCCTCCCTTCATGCAGAATCTTAAGGTCCTAGCTCATGTACAAGGCACTAAAGCCAGCTAAAAAGGTAATAATCGATACCTAAAACTTGATTTGTACTACTTCTTACTGGCTATTACATCAACTTAGAAGCTTCATCTGTGTTCTACTATGGTGCTTTTGGTGTCTGCGCATACAGCAGCAATGCGACATAGTTTAGCAGACGGTAAGTACAACCGTTTCAGAGAGAAGAGCGGCCAATGTGACGATCTGGCTTTGAGTCCATCGATAACAAATGACGAAAACGGACGGTTTTCTCAGGTTTTTACTACATATGAACACTTTTCACATTCTCCCGTGCAACGCGGCTGCTAGTCCTCCTTTCATGCAGATTTTGAAGGTCCAAGCTCATGTCCTAGGCACCAAAGCCAGCTAAAAAGTCAATAATCGATACCTAAAACTAGAATTGTTCTACTTCTTACTGGCTATTACATCAACTTAGAAGCTTCATCTGTGTTCTACTACGGTGCTTTTAGTGTCTCCGCATACCGCAGCACGCGACATAGCTTTGCAGACGATAAGTACAACCGTTTCAGAGAGAAAAGCGGCCAATGTGACGATCTGGCTTTAAGACGATTCTATAACAAATGACGAAAACGGACGGATTTCTCAGGTTTTTACTACATATGAACACTTTTCACATTCTCTCGTGCAACTCGGCTGCTAGTCCTCCTTTCATGCAGAATCTTAAGGTTCTAGCTCAAGTCCAAGGCACCAAAGCCTGCTAAAAAGTCAATAATCGATACCTAAAACTTGATTTGTACTACTTCTTACTGGCTATTACATAAACTTAGAAGCTTCATCTGTGTTCTACTATGGTGCTTTTAGTGTCTCCGCATACCGCAGCACGCGACATAGCTTTGCAGACGATAAGTACAACCGTTTCAGAGAGAAGAGCGGCCAATGTGACGATCTGGCTTTGAGTCCATTCGATAACAAATGACGAAAACGGACGGATTTCTCAGGTTTTTACTACACATGAACACTTTTCACATTCTTCCGTGCAACTCGGCTGCTAGTCCTCCTTCCATGCAGAATCTTAAGGTCCTAGCTCATGTCCAAGACACCAAAGCCAGCTAAAATGTCAATAATCGATACCTAAAACTTGAATTGTAAAACTTCTTATTCGCTTTTACATCAACTTAGAAGCTTCATCTGTGTTCTACTATGGTGCTTTCAGTGTCTCCGAATACCGCAGCACGCGACATAGCTTTGCAGACGATAAGTACAGCCGTTTCAGAGGGAAGAGCGGCCAATGTGATGATCTGGCTTTGAGTCCATTCGATAACAAAAGACGAAAACGGACGGATTTCTCAGGTTTTTACTACATATGAACACTTTTCACATTCTACAATGCAACTCGGCTGCTAGTCCTCCTTTCATGCAGAATCTTAAGGTCCTAGTTCATGTGCAAGGCACTAAAGCCAGCTAAAAAGTTAATAATCGATACCTAAAACTTGATTTGTACTACTTCTTACTGGCTATTACATCAACTTAGAAGTATCATCTGTGTTCTACTATGGTGCTTTTGGTGTCTGCGCATACCGCAGCACGCGACATAGCTTCGGAGACGGTAAGTACAACCGTTTCAGAGAGAAGAGCGGCCAATGTGATGATCTGGCTTTGAGTCCATTCGATAACAAATGACGAAACCGGACGGTTTTCTCAGGTTTTTACTACATATGAACACTTTTCACATTCTACCATGCAACTCGGCTGCTAGTCCTCCTTTCATGCAGAATCTTAAGGTCCTACCTCATGTCCAAGGCACCAACGCCAGCTAAAAAGTCAATAATCGATACCTAAAACTTGAATTGTAAAACTTCTTATTCGCTTTTACATCAACTTAGAAGCTTCATCTGTGTTCTACTATGGTGCTTTCAGTGTCTCCGAATACCGCAGCACGCGACATAGCTTTGCAGACGATAAGTACAGCCGTTTCAGAGGGAAGAGCGGCCAATGTGATGATCTGGCTTTGAGTCCATTCGACAACAAAAGACGAAAACGGACGGATTTCTCAGGTTTTTACTATATATGAACACTTTTCACATTCTACAATGCAACTCGGCTGCTAGTCCTCCTTTCATGCAGAATTTTAAGGTCCTAGCTCATGTCCAAGGCACCAAAGCCAGCTAAAAAGTCAATAATCGATACCTAAAACTTGAATTGTACTACTTCTTACTTGCTATTACATCAACTTAGAAGCTTCATCTGCGTCCTACTATGGTGCTTTTAGTGTCTCCGAATACCGCAGCACGCGACATAGCTTAGCAGACGATAAGTACAACCGTTTTAGAGAGAAGAGTGGCCAATCTGACGATCTGGCTTTAAGTCGATTCGATACCAAATGACGAAAACGGACGGATTTCTCAGGTTTTTACTACGTATGAACACTTTTCACATTCTCCCATGCAACTCGGCTGCTAGTCCTCCTCTCATGCAGAATCTTAAGGTCCTAGCTCATGTCCAAGGCACCAAAGGCAGCTAAAAAGTCAATTATCGACACCTAAAACTTGAATTGTACTACTTCTTACTGGCTATTACATCAAGTTAGAAGCTTCATCTGTGTTCTACTATGGTGCTTTTAGTGTCTCCTCATACCGCAGCACGCGATATAGCTTTGCAAAGTACAACCGTTTCAGAGAGAAGGGCGGCCAATGTGACGAACTGGCTTTAAGTCGATTCGATAACAAATGGCGAAAACGGACGGATTTCTCAGGTTTTTACTATATATGAACACTTTTCACATTCTCCCGTGCAACGCGGCTGCTAGTCCTCCTTTCATGCAGAATCTTGAGGTCCTAGCTCATGTCCAAGGCACCAAAGCCTGCTAAAAAGTCAATAATCGATACCTAAAACTTCAATTGTACTACTTCTTACTGGCTATTACTTCAACTTAGAAGTTTCATCTGTGTTCTACTATGGTGCTTTTAGTGTCTCCGCATACCGCAGCACGCGACATAGCTTTGCAGACGATAAGTACAACAGTTTCAGAGAGAAGTGCGGCAAATGTGACGATCTGACTTTAAGTCGATTCGATAACAAATGTCGAAAACGGACGCATTTCTCAGGTTTTTACTACATATGAACACTTTTCACATTCTACCATGCAGCTCGGCTGCTAGTCCTCCTTTTATGCAGAATCTTAAGGTCCTAGCTCATGTCCAAGTCACCAAAGCCAGCTGAAAAGTCAATAATCGATACCTAAAACTTGAATTTTACTACTTCTTACTCGCTTTTACATCAACTTAAAAGCTTCATTTGTGTTCTATTATGGTGCTTTTAGAGTCTCCGCATACCGCAGCACGCGACATAGCTTTGCAGACGATAAGTACAACCGTTTCAGAGAGAAGAGCGGCCAATGTGACGATCTGTCTTTAAGTCGATTCTATAACAAATGACGAAAACGGACGGATTTCTCAGGTTTTTACTACATATGAACACTTTTCACATTCTACCATGCAACTCGGCTGCTAGTCCTCCTTTCATGCTGAATCTTAAGGTCCTAGCTCATATCCAACGCAACAAAGCCAGCTAAAAAGTCAATAATCGATACCTAACACTTGAAATGTACTACACCTTACTGTCTATTACATCAACTTAGAAGCTTCATCTGTGTTCTACTATGGTGCTTTTAGTGTCTCCGCATACCGCAGCACCCGACATAGATTTGAAGACGATAAGCACAACCGTTTCAGAGAGAAGAGCGGCCAATGTGACGATCTGGCTTTAAGACGATTCGATAACAAATGACGAAAACGGACAGATTTCTCATTTTTTTACTACACATGAACACTTTTCACATACTCCCGTGCAACGCGGCTGCTAGTCCTCCTTTCATGCAGAATCTTAAGTTCCTAGCACATGTCCAAGGCGCCAAAGAAGGATTAAAAGTCAATAATCGATACCTAAAACTTGAATTTTACTACATCTTACTGGCTATTACATCAACTTAGAAGCTTCATCTGTGTTCTACCATGGTGCTTTTAGTGTCTCCACACACCGCAGCACGCGACATAGCTTTGCAGACGATAAGTACAACCGTTTCAGAGAGAAGAGCGGCCAATGTGACGATCTGGCTTTAAGTCTATTCGATATCAAATGACAAAAAGGGACGGATTTCTTAGGTTTTTACTACATATGAACACTTTTCACATTCTCCCGTGCAACTCGGCTGCTAGTCCTCCTTTCATTCTGAATCTTAAGGTCCTAGCTCATGTCCAAGGCATCAAAGCCAGCAAAAAAGTCAATAATCGATACCTAAAACTTGAATTGTACTACTTCTTACTGGCTATTACATCAACTTAGAAGCTTCATCTGTGTTCTAATATGGTGCTTGTAGTGTCTCCGCAAACCGCAGCAGGCGACATAGCTTTGCAGACGATAAGTACAACCGTTTCAGAGAGAAGCGTGGCCAATGTGACCATCTGGCTTTAAGTCGATTCGATAACAAATGACGAAAACGGACGGATTTCTCAGGTTTTTAATACATATGAACACTTTTCACATTCTCCCGTGCAACGCAGCAGCTAGTCCTCCTTTCATGCAAAATCGTAAGTTCCTAGCCCATGTCCAAGACAACAAGGAAGGGTAAAAAGTCAATAATCGATACCTAAAACTTGAATTGTACTACGTCTTACTGGCTATTACATCAACTTAGAAGGTTCATCTGTGTTCTACTATGGTGCTTTTAGTGTCTAAGCATACCGCAAAAAGCGACATAGCTTTGCAGACGATAAGTACAACCGTTTCAGAGAGAAGAGCGGCCAATGTGACGATCTAACTTTAAGTCGATTCGATAACAAATGACGAAAACGGACGGATATCTCAGGTTTTTACTACATATGAACGCTTTCCACATTCTCCAATGAAACTCGGCTGCTAGTCCTCCTTTCATGCACAATCTTAAGGTCCTATCTCATGTCCTAGGTACCAAAGCCAACTAAAAAGTCAATAATCGATACCTAAAACTTGAATTGTACTACTTCTTACTCGCTATTACATCATCTTAGAAGCTTCATCTGTGTTCTACTGTGGTGCTTTTAGTGCCTCCGCATACCGCAGCACGCAACATACCTTTGCAGACGATAAGTACGACCGTTTCAGGAGAAGAGCGGCCAATGTGACGATCTGGCTTTAAGTCGATTCGATAACAAAAGACGAAAACGGACGGATTTCTCAGCTTTTTACTACATATGAACATTTTTCACATTCTCCCATGCAACTCGGCTGCTAGACCTCCTTTCATGCAGAATCTTAAGGTCTTAGCTCATGTCCAAGGCACCAAACCCAGCACAAAAATCAATAATCGCCAAAGAAGGATTAAAAGTCAATAATCGATACCTAAAACTTGAATTTTACTACATCTTACTGGCTATTACATCAACTTAGAAGCTTCATCTGTGTTCTACTATGGTGCTTTTAGTGTATCCGAATACCGCAGCACGCGACATAACTTTGCAGACGATAAATGTAAACGTTTCAGACAGAAGTGCGGCCAATGTGACGATCTGGCTTTAAGTCGATTCGATAACAAATGACGAAAACGGACGGATTTCTCAGGTTTTATTACATATGAACACTATTCACATTCTCCCATGCAACGCGGCTGCTACACCTCCTTTCATGCAAAACCTTAAGACCCTAGCTCATGTCCAAAGCACCAAAGAAGGGTAAAAAGTCAATAATCGATACCTGAAACTTGAATTTTACTACTACTTACTGGCTATTACATCAACTTATAAGCTTCATCTGTGTTCTATTATGGTGCTTTTAGTATCTCCGCATACCGCAGCACGCGACATAGCTTTGCAGACGATAAGTACAACCGATTCAGGAGAAGAGCGGCCAATGTGACGATCTGGCTTTAAGTCGATTCGATAACAAATGACGGAAACGGATGGATTTCTCAGGTTTTTACTACATATGAACACTTTTCACATTCTCCCATGCAACTCGGCTGCTAGTGCTCCTTTCATGCAGAATCCTAAGGTCCTAGCTCATGTCCAAGGCACCAAAGCCAGTTAAAAAGTCAATAATCGATACCTAAAACTTGATTTGTACTACATCTTACTGGCTAATATATCAACTTAGAAGCTTCATCTGTGTTCTACTATGGTGATTTTAGTGTCTCCGCACCCCGCAGCACGCGACATAGCTTTGCAGACGATAAGTGCAACCGTTTCAGAGAGAAGAGCGGTCAATGTGACGATCTGGCTTTAAGTCGATTCGATAAGAAATGACGAAAACGGACGGATTTCTGAGGATTTTACTACAAATGAACACTTTTCACATTCTCCCGTGCAACTCGGCTGCTAGTCCTCCTTTCATACAGAATCCTAAGGTCCTAGCTCATGTCCAAGGCACCAAAGCCAGCTAAAAAGTCATTAATCGATACCTAAAACTTGAATTGTACTACATCTTACTGGCTATTATATCAACTTAGAAGCTTGATCTGTGTTCTACTATGGTGCTTTTAGTGTCTCCGCACACCGCAGCACGCGACATAGCTTTGCAGACGATAAGTGCAACCGTTTCAGAGAGAAGAGCGGTCAATGTGACGATCTGGCTTTAAGTCGATTCGATAACAAATGATGAAAACGGACGGATTTCTCAAGTTTTTACTACAAATGAACACTTTTCAAATTCTCCCGTTCAACTCGGCTGCTAGTCCTCCTTTCATGCAGAATCTCAAGGTCCTAGCTCATGTCCAAGGCACCAAAGCCAGCCAAAAAGTCATTAATGGATACCTAAAACTTGAATTGTATTACATTTTACTGGCTATTACATCAACTTAGAAGCTTCATCTGTGTTCTACTATGGTGCTTTTAGTGTATCCGCATACCGCAGCACGCGACATAGCTATGCAGACGATAAATGTAACCGTTTCAGACAGAAGTGCGGCCAATGTGACGATCTGGCTTTAAGTCGATTCGATAACGAATGCCGAAAACGGACGGATTTCTCAGGTTTTATTACATATGAACACTATTCACATTCTCCCATGCACCGCGGCTGCTAGTCCTCCTTTCATGCAAAATCTTAAGTTCTTAGCTCATGTCCAAAGCACCAAAGAAGGGTAAAAAGTCAATAATCGATACCTAAAACTTGGTTTTTACTACTTTTTACTGGCTATTACATCAACTTCGAAGCTTCATCTGTGTTCTACTAGGGTGCTTTTAGTTCTCCGCATACCGCAGCACGCGACATAGCTTTGCAGACCATAAGTACAACCGTTTCAGAGAGAAGAGCGGCCAATGTGACGATCTGGCTTTAAGTCGATTCGATATCAAATGACAAAAGGGGACGGATTTCTCAAGTTTTTACTACATATGAACACTTTTCACATTCTCCCGTGCTACTCGGCTGCTAGTCCTCCTTTCATGCAGAATCTTAAGGTGCTAGCTCATGTCCAAGGCACCAAAGCCAGCAAAAAAGTCAATAATCGATACCTAAAACTTGAATTGTACTACTTCTTACTGGCTATTACATCAACGTAGAAGCTTCATCTGTGTTCTACTATGGTGCTTTTAGTGCCTCCGAATACCGCAACACGCGACATAGCTTTGCAGACGATAAGTACAACCGTTTCAGGAGAAGAGCGGCCAATGTGACGATCTGGCTTTAAGTCGATTCGATAACAAATGACGAAAACGGACGGATTTCTGAGGTTTTTACTACAAATGAACACTTTTCACATTCTCCCGTGCAACTCGGCTGCTAGTCCTCCTTTCATGCAGAATCTCAAGGTCCTAGCTCATGTCCAAGGCACCAAAGCCAGCTAAAAAGTCATTAATGGATACCTAAAACTTGAATTGTATTACATTTTACTGGCTATTACATCAACTTAGAAGCTTCATCTGTGTTCTACTAGGGTGCTTTTAGTTCTCCGCATACCGCAGCACGCGACATAGCTTTGCAGACGATAAGTACAACCGTTTCAGGAGAAGAGCGGCCAATGTGACTATCTGGCTTTAAGTCGATTCGATAACAAATGACGAAAACGGATTTATTTCTCAGGTTTTTACTTCATATGAACACTTTTCACATTCTCCCGTGCAACTCGGCTGCTAGCCCTCCTTTCATACAGAATCCTAAGGTCCTAGCTCATGTCCAAGGCACCAAAGCCAGCTAAAAAGTCATTAATCGATACCTAAAACTTGAATTGTACTACATCTTACTGGCTATTACATCAACATAGAAGCTTCGTCTATGTTCTACTATGGTGCTTTTAGTTTCTCCGAATACCGCAGCATGCGACATAGCTTTGCAGACGATAAGTACAACCGTTTCAGGAGAAGAGCGGCCAATGTGACGATCTGGCTTTAAGTCGATTCGATAACAAATGACGAAAACGGATGGATTTCTCAGGTTTTTACTACATATGAACACTTTTTACATTCTCCCATGCAATTCGGCTGCTAGTCCTCCATTCATGCAGAATCCTAAGGTCCTAGCTCATTTCCAAGGCACCAAAGCCAGCTAAAAAGTCAATAATCGATACCTAAAACTTGAATTGTACTACATCTTACTGGCTATTACATCAACTTAGAAGCTTCATCTGTGTTCTACTATGGTGCTTTTAGTGTCTCCGAATACCGCAGCACGCGACATAGCTTTGCAGACGATAAGTACAACCGTTTCAGGAGAAGAGCGGCCAATGTGACGATCTGGCTTTAAGTCGATTCGATAACAAATGACGAAAACGGATGGATTTTTCAGGTTTTTACTGCATATGAACACTTTTCACATTCTCCCGTGCAACTCGGCTGCTAGTCCT
This sequence comes from Schistocerca gregaria, assembly GCF_023897955.1. Classification (NCBI taxonomy): domain Eukaryota; kingdom Metazoa; phylum Arthropoda; class Insecta; order Orthoptera; family Acrididae; genus Schistocerca; species Schistocerca gregaria. The sequence goes on along the minus strand of NW_026061860.1, from coordinate 1,628,134 downwards.
CCTTTCATGCAGAATCCTAAGGTCCTAGCTCATGTCCAAGGCACCAAAGCCAGCAAAAAAGTCAATAATCGATACCTAAAACTTGATTTGTACTACTTCTTACTGGCTATTACATCAACTTAGAAGCTTCATCTGTGTTCTACTATGGTGCTTTTAGTGTCTCCGCATACCGCAGCACGCGACATAGCTCTGCAGACGATAAGTACAACCGTATCAGGAGAAGAGCGGGCAATGTGACGATCTGGCTTTAAGTCGATTCGATAACAAATGACGAAAACGGACGGTTTTCTCAGGTTTTTACTACACATGAACACTTTTCACATACTCCCGTGCTACGCGGCTGCTAGTCCTCGTTTCATGCGGAATCTTAAGGTTTTAGCTCATGTCCAAGGCACCAAACCCAGGTCAAAAATCAATAATCGATACCTAAAACTTGAATTGTACTACATCTTACAGGCTATTACATCAACATAGAAGCTTAATCTGTGTTCTAGTATGGTGCTTTTAGTGTCTCCGAATACCGCAGCACGCGACATAGCTTTGCAGACGATAAGTACAACCGTTTCAGGAGAAGAGCGGCCAATGTGACGATCTGACTTTAAGTCGATTCTATAACAAATGACGAAAACGGATGGATTTATCAGGTTTTTACTACATATGAACACTTTTCACATTCTCCCGTGCAACTCGGCTGCTAGTCCTCCTTTCATGCAGAATCCTAAAGTCCTAGCTCATGTCCAAGGCATCAAAGCCAGCAAAAAAGTCAATAATCGATACCTAAAACTTGAATTGTACTACTTCTTACTGGCTATTACATCAACTTAGAAGCTTCATCTGTGTTCTACTATGGTGCTTTTAGTGTCTAAGCATACCGCAGCAAGCGACATAGCTTTGCAGACGATAAGTACAACCGTTTCAGAGAGAAGAGCGGCCAATGTGACTATCTAGCTTAAAGTCGATTCGATAACAAATTACGAAAACGGACGGATTTCTCAGGTTTTTACTACAAATGAACACTTTTCACATTCTCCCATGAAACTCGGCTGCTAGTCCTCCTTTCATGCACAATCTTAAGGTGATATCTCATATCCTAGGCACCAAAGCCAACTAAAAAGTCAATATTCGATACCTAAAACTTGAATTGTACTACTTCCTACTGGCTATTACATCAACTTAGAAGATTCATCTGTGTTCTAGTATGGTGCTTTTAGTGTCTCCGCATACCACAGCAAGCGACATAGCTTTGCAGACGATAAGTACAACCGTTTCAGGAATAGAGCGGCCAATGTGACGATCTGGCTTTAAGTCGATACGATAACAAATGACGAAAACGGACGGATTTCTCAGGTTTTTACTACACATGAACACATTTCACATACTCCCGTGCAACGCGTCTGCTAGTCCTCCTTTCATGCAGAATCTTAGGGTCTTAGCTCATCTCCAAGGCACCAAACCCAGCTCAAAAATCAATAATCGATACCTAAAACTTGAATTGTACTACTTCTTACTGGCTATTACATCAACTTAGAAGCTTCATCTGTTTTCTACTATGGTGCTTTTAGTTTCTCCGAACACCGCAGCATGCGACATAGCTTTGCAGACGATAAGTACAACCGTGTCAGAGAGAAGAGCGCCAATGTGACGATCCGGCTTTCAGTCGATTCGATAACAAATGACGAAAACGGACGGATTTCTCAGGTTTTTCTTACAGATGAACACTTTTCACATTCTCCCGTGCAACTCGGCTGCTAGTCCTCCTTTCATGCATAATCTTAAGTTACTAGCTCATGTCCAAGGCGCCAAAGAAGGATCAAGAGTCAATAATCGATACCTAAAATTTGAATTGTACTACATCTTACTGGCTATTACATCAACTTAGAAGCTTCATCTGTGTCTACTATGGTGCTTTTAGTGTCTCCGCACACCGCAGCACGCGACATAGCTTTGCAGACGATAAGTACAACCGTTTCAGAGAGAAGAGCGGTCAATGTGACGATCTGGCTTTAAGTCGATTCGATAACAAATTACGAAAACGGACGGATTTCTCAGGTTTTTACTACAAATGAACACTTTTCACATTCTCCCGTGCAACTCGGCTGCTAGTCCTCCTTTCATGCAGAATCTTAAGTTACTAGCTCATGTCCAAGGCGCCAAAGAATGATAAAAAGTCAATAATCGATACCTAAAACTTGAATTGTACTACATCTTACTGGCTATTACATCAACTTAGAAGCTTCATCTGTGTTCTACTATGGTGCTTTTAGTGTATCCGCATACCGCAGTACGCGACATAGCTTTGCAGACGATAAATGTAACCATTGCAGACAGAAGAGCGGCCAATGTGACGATCTGGCTTTGAGTCGATTCGTTATCAAATGACAAAAAGGGACGGATTTCTCAGGTTTTTAATACATATGAACACTTTTTACATTCTCCCGTGCAACTCGGCTGCTAGTCCTCCTTTCATGCAGAATCTTAAGGTCCTAGCTCATGTCCAAGGCACCAAAGCCAGGAAAAAAGTCAATAATCGATACCTAAAACTCGAATTGTACTACTTCTTACTGGCTATTACATCAACATAGAAGCTTCATCTGTGTTCTAGTATGGTGCTTTTAGTGCCTCCGAATACCGCAGCACGCGACATAGCTTTGCAGACGATAAGTACAACCTTTTCAAGAGAAGAGCGGCCAATGTGACGATTTGGCTTTAAGTCGATTCGATAACAAATGACGAAAACGGATGGATTTCTCAGGTTTTTACTACATATGAACACTTTTCACATTCTCCCATGCAATTCGGCTGCTAGTCCTCCATTCATGCAGAATCCTAAGGTCCTAGCTCATGTCCAAGCACCAAAGCCAGCTAAAAAGTCAATAATTGATACCTGAAACTTGAATTGTACTACAACTTACTGGCTATTACATCAACTTAGAAGCTTCATCTGTGTTCTACTATGGTGCTTTTAGTGTCTCCGAATACCGCAGCACGCGACATAGCTTTGCAGACGATAAGTACAACCGTTTCAGGAGAAGAGCGGCCAATGTGACGAACTGGCTTTAAGTCGATTCGATAACAAATGACGAAAACAGATGGATTTCTCAGGTTTTTACTACATATGAACACTTTTCACATTCTCCCGTGCAACTCGGCTGCTAGTCCTCCTTTCATGCTGAATCCTAAGGTCCTAGCTCATGTCCAAGGCACCAAAGCCAGCTAAAAAGTCAATAATCGATACCTAAAACTTGATTTGTACTACTTCTTACTGGCTATTACATCAACTTAGAAGCTTCATCTGTGTTCTAGTATGGTGCTTTTAGTGTCTCCGCATACCGCAGCACGCGACATAGCTTTGCAGACGATAAGTACAACCGTTTCAGGAGAAGAGCGGCCAATGTGACGATCTGGCTTTAAGTCGATTCGATAACAAATGACGAAAACGGACGGATTTCTCGGTTTTTTACTACACATGAACACTTTTCACATACTCCCGTGCTACGCGGCTGCTAGTCCTCGTTTCATGCAGAATCTTAAGGTCTTAGCTCATGTCCAAGGCACCAAACCCAGCTCAAAAATCAATAATCGATACCTAAAACTTGAATTGTACTACATCTTACTGGCTATTACATCAACTTAGAAGCTTCATCTGTGTTCTAGTATGGTGCTTTTAGTGTCTCCGAATACCGCAGCACGCGACATAGCTTTGCAGACGATAAGTACAACCGTTTCAGGAGAAGAGCGGCCAATGTGACGATCTGGCTTTAAGTCGATTCGATAACAAATGACGAAAACGGATGGATTTCTCAGGTTTTTACTACATATGAACACTTTTCACATTCTCCCGTGCAACTCGGCTGCTAGTCCTCCTTTCATGCAGAATCCTAAGGTCCTAGCTCATGTCCAAGGCACCAAAGCCAGCTAAAAAGTCAATAATCGATACCTAAAACTTAAATTGTACTACTTCTTACTGGCTATTACATCAACTTAGAAGCTTCATCTGTGTTGTACTATGGTGCTTTTAGTGTCTCCGCATACCGCAGCACGCGACATAGCTTTGCAGACGATAAGTACAACCGTTTCAGGAGAAGAGCGGCCAATGTGACGATCTGGCTTTAAGTCGATTCGATAACAAATGACGAAAACGGACGGGTTTCTCAGGTTTTTACTACACATGAACACTTTTCACATACTCCCGTGCAACGCGGCTGCTAGTCCTCGTTTCATGCAGAATCTTAAGGTCTTAGCTCATGTCCAAGGCACCAAACCCAGCTCAAAAATCAATAATCGATACCTAAAACATGAATTGTACTACTTCTTACAGGCTATTACAACAACTTAGAAGCTTCAGCTGTTTTCTACTATGGTGCTTTTAGTTTCTCCGAACGCCGCAGCATGCGACATAGCTTTGCAGACGATAAGTACAACCGTTTCAGAGAGAAGAGCGCCAATGTGACGATCTGGCTTTAAGTCGATTCGATAACAAATGACGAAAACGGACGGATTCTCAGGTTTTTATTACATATGAACACTTTTCACATTCTCCCATGCAACTCGGCTGCTAGTCCTCCTTTCATGCAGAATCTTAAGTTACTAGCTCATGTCCAAGGCGCCAAAGAAGGATAAAAGTCAATAATCGATACCTAAAACTTGAATTGTACTACATCTTACTGGCTATTATATCAACTTAGAAGCTTCATCTGTGTTCTACTATGGTGCTTTTAGTGTCTCCGCACACCGCAGCACGCGACATAGCTATGCAGACGATAAATGTAACCGTTTCAGACAGAAGTGCGGCCAATGTGACGATCTGGCTTTAAGTCGATTCGATAACAAATGCCGAAAACGGACGGATTTCTCAGGTTTTATTACATACGAACACTATTCACATTCTCCCATGCACCGCGGCTGCTAGTCCTCCTTTCATGCAAAATCTTAAGTTCCTAGCTCATGTCCAAAGCACCAAAGAAGGGTAAAAAGTCAATAATCGATACCTAAAACTTGGTTTTTACTACTTTTTACTGGCTATTACATCAACTTCGAAGCTTCATCTGTGTTCTACTAGGGTGCTTTTAGTTCTCCGCATACCGCAGCGCGCGACATAGCTTTGCAGACCATAAGTACAACCGTTTCAGAGAGAAGAGCGGCCAATGTGACGATCTGGCTTTAAGTCGATTCGATATCAAATGACAAAAGGGGACGGATTTCACAAGTTTTTACTACATTTGAACACTTTTCACATTCTCCCGTGCTACTCGGCTGCTAGTCCTCCTTTCATGCAGAATCTTAAGGTGCTAGCTCATGTCCAATTCACCAAAGCCAGCAAAAAAGTCAATAATCGATACCTAAAACTTGAATTGTACTACATCTTACTGGCTATTACATCAACTTAGAAGCTTCATCTGTGTTCTACTATGGTGCTTTTAGTGTATCCGCATTCCGCAGCACGCGACATAGCTTTGCAGACGATAAATGTAACCATTGCAGACAGAAGAGCGGCCAATGTGACGATCTGGCTTTGAGTCGATTCGTTATCAAATGACAAAAAGGGACGGATTTCTCAGGTTTTTACTACACATGAACACTTTTCACATACTCCCGTGCTACGCGGCTGCTAGTCCTCGTTTCATGCAGAATCTGCAGGTCTTAGCTCATGTCCAAGGCACCAAACCCAGCTCAAAAATCAATAATCGATACCTAAAACTTGAATTGTACTACATCTTACTGGCTATTACATCAACTTAGAAGCTTCATCTGTGTTCTAGTATGGTGCTTTTAGTGTCTCCGAATACCGCAGCACGCGACATAGCTTTGCAGACGATAAGTACAACCGTTTCAGGAGAAGAGCGGCCAATGGGTCGATCTGGCTTTAAGTCGATTCGATAACAAATGACGAAAACGGATGGATTTCTCAGGTTTTTACTACATATGAACACTTTTCACATTCTCCCGTGCAACTCGGCTGCTAGTCCTCCTCTCATGCAGAATCCTTAGGTCCTAGCTCATGTCCAAGGCACCAAAGCCAGCTAAAAAGTCAATAATCGATACCTAAAACTTGAATTGTACTACTTCTTACTGGCAATTACATCAACTTAGAAGCTTCAACTGTGTTCTACTATGGTGCTTTTAGTGTCTCCGCATACCGCAGCACGCGACATAGCTTTGCAGACGATAAGTACAACCGTTTCAGGAGAATGGCCAATGTGATGATCTGGCTTTAAGTCGATTCGATAACAAATGACGAAAACGGACGGATTCTCAGGTTTTTATTACATATGAACACTTTTCACATTCTCCCATGCAACGCGGCTGCTAGTCCTCCTTTCATGCAGAATCTTAAGGTCCTAGCTCATGTCCAAGGCGCCAAAGAAGGATAAAAAGTCAATAATCGATACCTAAAACTTGAATTGTACTACATCTTACTGGCTATTACATCAACTTAGAAGCTTCATCTGTGTTCTACTATGGTGCTTTTAGTGTCTCGGCGCACCGCAGCACGCGACATAACTTTGCAGACGATAAGTACAACCGTTTCAGAGTGAAGAGCGGTCAATGTGACGACCTGGCTTTACGTCGATTCGATAACAAATGACGAAAACGGACGGATTTCTCAGGTTTTTACTACAGATGAACACTTTTCACATTCTCCCGTGCAACTCGGCTGCTAGTCCTCCTTTCATGCAGAATCCTAAGGTCCTAGCTCATGTCCAAGGCACCAATGCCAGCTAAAAAGTCAATAATCGATACCTAAAACTTGAATTGTATTACATTTTACTGGCTATTACATCAACTTAGAAGCTTCATCTGTGTTCTACTATGGTGCTTTTAGTGTATCCGCATACCGCAGCACGAGACATAGCTTTGAAGACGATAAATGAAACCATTGCAGACAGAAGTGCGGCCAATGTGACGATCTGGCTTTAAGTCGATTCGATAACAAATGACGAAAACGGACGGATTTCTCAGGTTTTATTACATATGAACACTATTCACATTGTCCCATGCAACGCGGCTGCTAGTCCTCCTTTCATGCAGAATATTAAGGTCCTAGCTCATGACCAAGGCGCCAAAGAAGGATAAAAAGTCAATAATCGATACCTAAAACTTGAATTGTACTACATCTTACTGGCTATTACATCAACTTAGAAGCTTCATCTGTGTTCTACTATGGTGCTTTTAGTGTCTCCGTATACCACAGCACGCGACATAGCTTTGCAGACGACAAGTACAACCGTTTCAGGAGAAGAGCGGCCAATGTGACGATCTGGCTTTAAGTCGATTCGATAACAAATGACGAAAACGGACGGGTTTCTCAGGTTTTTACTACACATGAACACTTTTCACATACTCCCGTGCAACGCGGCTGCTAGTCCTCGTTTCATGCAGAATCTTAAGGTCTTAGCTCATGTCCAAGGCACCAAACCCAGCTCAAAAATCAATAATCGATACCTAAAACTTGAATTGTACTACTTCTTACAGGCTATTACAACAACTTAGAAGCTTCAGCTGTTTTCTACTATGGTGCTTTTAGTTTCTCCGAACGCCGCAGCATGCGACATAGCTTTGCAGACGATAAGTACAACCGTTTCAGAGAGAAGAGCGCCAATGTGACGATCTGGCTTTAAGTCGATTCGATAACAAATGACGAAAACGGACGGATTCTCAGGTTTTTATTACATATGAACACTTTTCACATTCTCCCATGCAACTCGGCTGCTAGTCCTCCTTTCATGCAGAATCTTAAGTTACTAGCTCATGTCCAAGGCGCCAAAGAAGGATAAAAAGTCAATAATCGATACCTAAAACTTGAATTGTACTACATCTTACTGGCTATTACATCAACTTAGAAGCTTCATCTGTGTTGTACTATGGTGCTTTTAGTGTCTCCACACACCGCAGCACGCGACATAGCTTTGCAGACGATAAATGTAACCGTTTCAGACAGAAGTGCGGCCAATGTGACGATCTGGCTTTAAGTCGATTCGATAAAAAATGACGAAAACGGACGGATTTCTCAGGTTTTATTACATATGAACACTAATCACATTCTCCCATGCAACGCGGCTGCTACTCCTCCTTTCATGCAAAATCTTAAGTTCCTACCTCATGTCCAAAGCACCAAAGAAGGGTAAAAAGTCAATAATCGATACCTAAAACTTGAATTTTACTACTACTTACTGGCTATTACATCAACTTAGAAGCTTCATCTGTGTTCTACTAGGGTGCATTTAGTGTTTCAGCATACCGCAGCACGCGACATAGCTTTGCAGACGATAAGTACATCCGTTTCACAGGGAAGAGCGGCCAATGTGACGCTCTGGCTGTAAGTCGATTCGATATCAAATGACGAAAAGGGACGGATTTCTCAGGTTTTTACTACATATGAACAAATTTCACATTCTCCCGTGCAACTCGGCTGCTAGTCCTCCTTTCATGCAGAATCTTAAGGTCCTAGCTCATGTCCAAGGCACCAAAGCCAGGAAAAAAGTCAATAATCGATACCTAAAACTTGAATTGTACTACTTCTTACTGGCTATTACATCAACTTAGAAGCTTCATCTGTGTTCTACTATGGTGCATTTAGTGTCTCCGCATACCGCAGCACCCGACATAGCTTTGCAAACGATAAGTACAACCGTTTCAGAGAGAAGAGCGGCCAATGTGACGATCTGGCTTTCAGTCGATTCGATAACAAATGACGAAAACTGACAGATTTCTTAGGTTTTTACTACATATGAACACTTTTCTCATTCTCCCATGCAACGCGGCTGCTAGTCCACCTTTCATGCACAACCTTAAGGTCCTAGCTCATTACCAAGGCACCAAAGCCAGCTAAAAAGTCAATAATCGATACCTAAAACTTGAATTGTACTACATCTTACTGGCTATTACATAAACTTAGAAGCTTCATCTGTGTTTTACTATGGTGCTTTTAGTGTCTAAGCATACCGCAGCAAGAGACATAGCTTTGCAGACGATAAGTACAACCGTTTCAGAGACAAGAGCGGCCAATGTGACTATCTAGCTTAAAGTCGTTTCGATAACAAATGACGAAAACGGAAGGATTTCTCAGGTTTTTAGTACATATGAACGCTTTTCACATTCTCCCATGAAACTCGGCTGCTAGTCCTCCTTTCATGCACAATCTTAAGGTCCTATCTCATGTCCTAGGCACCAAACCCAGCTCAAAAATCAATAATCGATACCTAAAACTTGACTTGTACTACTTCTTACTGGCTATTACATCAACTTAGAAGCTTCATCTGTTTTCTACTATGGTGCTTTTAGTGTCTACGCATACCGCAGCACGCGTCATAGCTTTGCAGACGATAAATGTAACCGTTTCAGACAGAAGTGCGGCCAATGTGACGATCTGGCTTTCAGTCGATTCGATAACAAATGACGAAAACTGACAGATTTCTTAGGTTTTTACTACATATGAACACTTTTCACATTCTCCCATGCAACGCGGCTGCTAGTCCACCTTTCATGCACAACCTTAAGGTCCTAGCTCATGTCCAAGGCACCAAAGCCAGCTAAAAAGTCAATAATCGATACCTAAAACTTGAATTGTACTACATCTTACTGGCTATTACATAAACTTAGAAGCTTCATCTGTGTTTTACTATGGTGCTTTTAGTGTCTAAGCATACCGCAGCAAGAGACATAGCTTTGCAGACGATAAGTACAACCGTTTCAGAGACAAGAGCGGCCAATGTGACTATCTAGCTTAAAGTCGATTCGATAACAAATGACGAAAACGGAAGGATTTCTCGGGTTTTTAGTACATATGAACGCTTTTCACATTCTCCCATGAAACTCGGCTGCTAGTCCTCCTTTCATGCACAATCTTAAGGTCCTATCTCATGTCCTAGGCACCAAAGCCAACTAAAAAGTCAATAATCGATACCTAAAACTTGAATTGTACTACTTCCTACTGGCTATTACATCAACTTAGAAGCTTCATCTGTGTTCTACTATGGTGCTTTTAGTGTCTCCGCATACCACAGCAAGCGACATAGCTTTGCAGACGATAAGTACCACCGTTTCAGGAATAGAGCGGCCAATGTGACGATCTGGCTGTAAGTCGATTCGATATCAAATGACAAAAAGGGACGGATTTCTCAGGTTTTTACTACACATGAACACATTTCACATACTCCCGTGCAACGCGGCTGATAGTCCTCCTTTCATGCAGAATCTTAGGGTCTTAGCTCATCTCCAAGGCACCAAACCCAGCTCAAAAATCAATAATCGATACCTAAAACTTGACTTGTACTACTTCTTACTGGCTATTACATCAACTTAGAAGCTTCATCTGTTTTTACTATGGTGCTTTTAGTTTCTCCGAACACCGCAGCATGCGACATAGCTTTGCAGACGATAAGTACAACCGTTTCAGGAGAAGAGCGGCCAATGTGACGATCTGACTTTAAGTCGATTCTATAACAAATGACGAAAACGGATGGATTTATCAGGTTTTTACTACATATGAACACTTTTCACATTCTCCCGTGCAACTCGGCTGCTAGTCCTCCTTTCATGCAGAATCCTAAAGTCCTAGCTCATGTCCAAGGCATCAAAGCCAGCAAAAAAGTCAATAATCGATACCTAAAACTTGAATTGTACTACTTCTTACTGGCTATTACATCAACTTAGAAGCTTCATCTGTGTTCTACTATGGTGCTTTTAGTGTCTAAGCATACCGCAGCAAGCGACATAGCTTTGCAGACGATAAGTACAACCGTTTCAGAGAGAAGAGCGGCCAATGTGACTATCTAGCTTAAAGTCGATTCGATAACAAATTACGAAAACGGACGGATTTCTCAGGTTTTTACTACAAATGAACACTTTTCACATTCTCCCATGAAACTCGGCTGCTAGTCCTCCTTTCATGCACAATCTTAAGGTGATATCTCATATCCTAGGCACCAAAGCCAACTAAAAAGTCAATATTCGATACCTAAAACTTGAATTGTACTACTTCCTACTGGCTATTACATCAACTTAGAAGATTCATCTGTGTTCTAGTATGGTGCTTTTAGTGTCTCCGCATACCACAGCAAGCGACATAGCTTTGCAGACGATAAGTACAACCGTTTCAGGAATAGAGCGGCCAATGTGACGATCTGGCTTTAAGTCGATACGATAACAAATGACGAAAACGGACGGATTTCTCAGGTTTTTACTACACATGACACATTTCACATACTCCCGTGCAACGCGTCTGCTAGTCCTCCTTTCATGCAGAATCTTAGGGTCTTAGCTCATCTCCAAGGCACCAAACCCAGCTCAAAAATCAATAATCGATACCTAAAACTTGAATTGTACTACTTCTTACTGGCTATTACATCAACTTAGAAGCTTCATCTGTTTTCTACTATGGTGCTTTTAGTTTCTCCGAACACCGCAGCATGCGACATAGCTTTGCAGACGATAAGTACAACCGTGTCAGAGAGAAGAGCGCCAATGTGACGATCCGGCTTTCAGTCGATTCGATAACAAATGACGAAAACGGACGGATTTCTCAGGTTTTTCTTACAGATGAACACTTTTTCACATTCTCCCGTGCAACTCGGCTGCTAGTCCTCCTTTCATGCATAATCTTAAGTTACTAGCTCATGTCCAAGGCGCCAAAGAAGGATCAAGAGTCAATAATCGATACCTAAAATTTGAATTGTACTACATAACACGCGATCTAGTGTCAACTTAGAAGCTTCATCTGTGTCTACTATGGTGCTTTTAGTGTCTCCGCACACCGCAGCACGCGACATAGCTTTGCAGACGATAAGTACAACCGTTTCAGAGAGAAGAGCGGTCAATGTGACGATCTGGCTTTAAGTCGATTCGATAACAAATTACGAAAACGGACGGATTTCTCAGGTTTTTACTACAAATGAACACTTTTCACATTCTCCCGTGCAACTCGGCTGCTAGTCCTCCTTTCATGCAGAATCTTAAGTTACTAGCTCATGTCCAAGGCGCCAAAGAATGATAAAAAGTCAATAATCGATACCTAAAACTTGAATTGTACTACATCTTACTGGCTATTACATCAACTTAGAAGCTTCATCTGTGTTCTACTATGGTGCTTTTAGTGTATCCGCATACCGCAGTACGCGACATAGCTTTGCAGACGATAAATGTAACCATTGCAGACAGAAGAGCGGCCAATGTGACGATCTGGCTTTGAGTCGATTCGTTATCAAATGACAAAAAGGGACGGATTTCTCAGGTTTTTAATACATATGAACACTTTTTACATTCTCCCGTGCAACTCGGCTGCTAGTCCTCCTTTCATGCAGAATCTTAAGGTCCTAGCTCATGTCCAAGGCACCAAAGCCAGGAAAAAAGTCAATAATCGATACCTAAAACTCGAATTGTACTACTTCTTACTGGCTATTACATCAACATAGAAGCTTCATCTGTGTTCTAGTATGGTGCTTTTAGTGCCTCCGAATACCGCAGCACGCGACATAGCTTTGCAGACGATAAGTACAACCTTTTCAAGAGAAGAGCGGCCAATGTGACGATTTGGCTTTAAGTCGATTCGATAACAAATGACGAAAACGGATGGATTTCTCAGGTTTTTACTACATATGAACACTTTTCACATTCTCCCATGCAATTCGGCTGCTAGTCCTCCATTCATGCAGAATCCTAAGGTCCTAGCTCATGTCCAAGCACCAAAGCCAGCTAAAAAGTCAATAATTGATACCTGAAACTTGAATTGTACTACAACTTACTGGCTATTACATCAACTTAGAAGCTTCATCTGTGTTCTACTATGGTGCTTTTAGTGTCTCCGAATACCGCAGCACGCGACATAGCTTTGCAGACGATAAGTACAACCGTTTCAGGAGAAGAGCGGCCAATGTGACGAACTGGCTTTAAGTCGATTCGATAACAAATGACGAAAACAGATGGATTTCTCAGGTTTTTACTACATATGAACACTTTTCACATTCTCCCGTGCAACTCGGCTGCTAGTCCTCCTTTCATGCTGAATCCTAAGGTCCTAGCTCATGTCCAAGGCACCAAAGCCAGCTAAAAAGTCAATAATCGATACCTAAAACTTGATTTGTACTACTTCTTACTGGCTATTACATCAACTTAGAAGCTTCATCTGTGTTCTAGTATGGTGCTTTTAGTGTCTCCGCATACCGCAGCACGCGACATAGCTTTGCAGACGATAAGTACAACCGTTTCAGGAGAAGAGCGGCCAATGTGACGATCTGGCTTTAAGTCGATTCGATAACAAATGACGAAAACGGACGGATTTCTCGGTTTTTTACTACACATGAACACTTTTCACATACTCCCGTGCTACGCGGCTGCTAGTCCTCGTTTCATGCAGAATCTTAAGGTCTTAGCTCATGTCCAAGGCACCAAACCCAGCTCAAAAATCAATAATCGATACCTAAAACTTGAATTGTACTACATCTTACTGGCTATTACATCAACTTAGAAGCTTCATCTGTGTTCTAGTATGGTGCTTTTAGTGTCTCCGAATACCGCAGCACGCGACATAGCTTTGCAGACGATAAGTACAACCGTTTCAGGAGAAGAGCGGCCAATGTGACGATCTGGCTTTAAGTCGATTCGATAACAAATGACGAAAACGGATGGATTTCTCAGGTTTTTACTACATATGAACACTTTTCACATTCTCCCGTGCAACTCGGCTGCTAGTCCTCCTTTCATGCAGAATCCTAAGGTCCTAGCTCATGTCCAAGGCACCAAAGCCAGCTAAAAAGTCAATAATCGATACCTAAAACTTAAATTGTACTACTTCTTACTGGCTATTACATCAACTTAGAAGCTTCATCTGTGTTGTACTATGGTGCTTTTAGTGTCTCCGCATACCGCAGCACGCGACATAGCTTTGCAGACGATAAGTACAACCGTTTCAGGAGAAGAGCGGCCAATGTGACGATCTGGCTTTAAGTCGATTCGATAACAAATGACGAAAACGGACGGGTTTCTCAGGTTTTTACTACACATGAACACTTTTCACATACTCCCGTGCAACGCGGCTGCTAGTCCTCGTTTCATGCAGAATCTTAAGGTCTTAGCTCATGTCCAAGGCACCAAACCCAGCTCAAAAATCAATAATCGATACCTAAAACATGAATTGTACTACTTCTTACAGGCTATTACAACAACTTAGAAGCTTCAGCTGTTTTCTACTATGGTGCTTTTAGTTTCTCCGAACGCCGCAGCATGCGACATAGCTTTGCAGACGATAAGTACAACCGTTTCAGAGAGAAGAGCGCCAATGTGACGATCTGGCTTTAAGTCGATTCGATAACAAATGACGAAAACGGACGGATTCTCAGGTTTTTATTACATATGAACACTTTTCACATTCTCCCATGCAACTCGGCTGCTAGTCCTCCTTTCATGCAGAATCTTAAGTTACTAGCTCATGTCCAAGGCGCCAAAGAAGGATAAAAGTCAATAATCGATACCTAAAACTTGAATTGTACTACATCTTACTGGCTATTATATCAACTTAGAAGCTTCATCTGTGTTCTACTATGGTGCTTTTAGTGTCTCCGCACACCGCAGCACGCGACATAGCTATGCAGACGATAAATGTAACCGTTTCAGACAGAAGTGCGGCCAATGTGACGATCTGGCTTTAAGTCGATTCGATAACAAATGCCGAAAACGGACGGATTTCTCAGGTTTTATTACATACGAACACTATTCACATTCTCCCATGCACCGCGGCTGCTAGTCCTCCTTTCATGCAAAATCTTAAGTTCCTAGCTCATGTCCAAAGCACCAAAGAAGGGTAAAAAGTCAATAATCGATACCTAAAACTTGGTTTTTACTACTTTTTACTGGCTATTACATCAACTTCGAAGCTTCATCTGTGTTCTACTAGGGTGCTTTTAGTTCTCCGCATACCGCAGCGCGCGACATAGCTTTGCAGACCATAAGTACAACCGTTTCAGAGAGAAGAGCGGCCAATGTGACGATCTGGCTTTAAGTCGATTCGATATCAAATGACAAAAGGGGACGGATTTCACAAGTTTTTACTACATTTGAACACTTTTCACATTCTCCCGTGCTACTCGGCTGCTAGTCCTCCTTTCATGCAGAATCTTAAGGTGCTAGCTCATGTCCAATTCACCAAAGCCAGCAAAAAAGTCAATAATCGATACCTAAAACTTGAATTGTACTACATCTTACTGGCTATTACATCAACTTAGAAGCTTCATCTGTGTTCTACTATGGTGCTTTTAGTGTATCCGCATTCCGCAGCACGCGACATAGCTTTGCAGACGATAAATGTAACCATTGCAGACAGAAGAGCGGCCAATGTGACGATCTGGCTTTGAGTCGATTCGTTATCAAATGACAAAAAGGGACGGATTTCTCAGGTTTTTACTACACATGAACACTTTTCACATACTCCCGTGCTACGCGGCTGCTAGTCCTCGTTTCATGCAGAATCTGCAGGTCTTAGCTCATGTCCAAGGCACCAAACCCAGCTCAAAAATCAATAATCGATACCTAAAACTTGAATTGTACTACATCTTACTGGCTATTACATCAACTTAGAAGCTTCATCTGTGTTCTAGTATGGTGCTTTTAGTGTCTCCGAATACCGCAGCACGCGACATAGCTTTGCAGACGATAAGTACAACCGTTTCAGGAGAAGAGCGGCCAATGGGTCGATCTGGCTTTAAGTCGATTCGATAACAAATGACGAAAACGGATGGATTTCTCAGGTTTTTACTACATATGAACACTTTTCACATTCTCCCGTGCAACTCGGCTGCTAGTCCTCCTCTCATGCAGAATCCTTAGGTCCTAGCTCATGTCCAAGGCACCAAAGCCAGCTAAAAAGTCAATAATCGATACCTAAAACTTGAATTGTACTACTTCTTACTGGCAATTACATCAACTTAGAAGCTTCAACTGTGTTCTACTATGGTGCTTTTAGTGTCTCCGCATACCGCAGCACGCGACATAGCTTTGCAGACGATAAGTACAACCGTTTCAGGAGAATGGCCAATGTGATGATCTGGCTTTAAGTCGATTCGATAACAAATGACGAAAACGGACGGATTCTCAGGTTTTTATTACATATGAACACTTTTCACATTCTCCCATGCAACGCGGCTGCTAGTCCTCCTTTCATGCAGAATCTTAAGGTCCTAGCTCATGTCCAAGGCGCCAAAGAAGGATAAAAAGTCAATAATCGATACCTAAAACTTGAATTGTACTACATCTTACTGGCTATTACATCAACTTAGAAGCTTCATCTGTGTTCTACTATGGTGCTTTTAGTGTCTCGGCGCACCGCAGCACGCGACATAACTTTGCAGACGATAAGTACAACCGTTTCAGAGTGAAGAGCGGTCAATGTGACGACCTGGCTTTACGTCGATTCGATAACAAATGACGAAAACGGACGGATTTCTCAGGTTTTTACTACAGATGAACACTTTTCACATTCTCCCGTGCAACTCGGCTGCTAGTCCTCCTTTCATGCAGAATCCTAAGGTCCTAGCTCATGTCCAAGGCACCAATGCCAGCTAAAAAGTCAATAATCGATACCTAAAACTTGAATTGTATTACATTTTACTGGCTATTACATCAACTTAGAAGCTTCATCTGTGTTCTACTATGGTGCTTTTAGTGTATCCGCATACCGCAGCACGAGACATAGCTTTGAAGACGATAAATGAAACCATTGCAGACAGAAGTGCGGCCAATGTGACGATCTGGCTTTAAGTCGATTCGATAACAAATGACGAAAACGGACGGATTTCTCAGGTTTTATTACATATGAACACTATTCACATTGTCCCATGCAACGCGGCTGCTAGTCCTCCTTTCATGCAGAATATTAAGGTCCTAGCTCATGACCAAGGCGCCAAAGAAGGATAAAAAGTCAATAATCGATACCTAAAACTTGAATTGTACTACATCTTACTGGCTATTACATCAACTTAGAAGCTTCATCTGTGTTCTACTATGGTGCTTTTAGTGTCTCCGTATACCACAGCACGCGACATAGCTTTGCAGACGACAAGTACAACCGTTTCAGGAGAAGAGCGGCCAATGTGACGATCTGGCTTTAAGTCGATTCGATAACAAATGACGAAAACGGACGGGTTTCTCAGGTTTTTACTACACATGAACACTTTTCACATACTCCCGTGCAACGCGGCTGCTAGTCCTCGTTTCATGCAGAATCTTAAGGTCTTAGCTCATGTCCAAGGCACCAAACCCAGCTCAAAAATCAATAATCGATACCTAAAACTTGAATTGTACTACTTCTTACAGGCTATTACAACAACTTAGAAGCTTCAGCTGTTTTCTACTATGGTGCTTTTAGTTTCTCCGAACGCCGCAGCATGCGACATAGCTTTGCAGACGATAAGTACAACCGTTTCAGAGAGAAGAGCGCCAATGTGACGATCTGGCTTTAAGTCGATTCGATAACAAATGACGAAAACGGACGGATTCTCAGGTTTTTATTACATATGAACACTTTTCACATTCTCCCATGCAACTCGGCTGCTAGTCCTCCTTTCATGCAGAATCTTAAGTTACTAGCTCATGTCCAAGGCGCCAAAGAAGGATAAAAAGTCAATAATCGATACCTAAAACTTGAATTGTACTACATCTTACTGGCTATTACATCAACTTAGAAGCTTCATCTGTGTTGTACTATGGTGCTTTTAGTGTCTCCACACACCGCAGCACGCGACATAGCTTTGCAGACGATAAATGTAACCGTTTCAGACAGAAGTGCGGCCAATGTGACGATCTGGCTTTAAGTCGATTCGATAAAAAATGACGAAAACGGACGGATTTCTCAGGTTTTATTACATATGAACACTAATCACATTCTCCCATGCAACGCGGCTGCTACTCCTCCTTTCATGCAAAATCTTAAGTTCCTACCTCATGTCCAAAGCACCAAAGAAGGGTAAAAAGTCAATAATCGATACCTAAAACTTGAATTTTACTACTACTTACTGGCTATTACATCAACTTAGAAGCTTCATCTGTGTTCTACTAGGGTGCATTTAGTGTTTCAGCATACCGCAGCACGCGACATAGCTTTGCAGACGATAAGTACATCCGTTTCACAGGGAAGAGCGGCCAATGTGACGCTCTGGCTGTAAGTCGATTCGATATCAAATGACGAAAAGGGACGGATTTCTCAGGTTTTTACTACATATGAACAAATTTCACATTCTCCCGTGCAACTCGGCTGCTAGTCCTCCTTTCATGCAGAATCTTAAGGTCCTAGCTCATGTCCAAGGCACCAAAGCCAGGAAAAAAGTCAATAATCGATACCTAAAACTTGAATTGTACTACTTCTTACTGGCTATTACATCAACTTAGAAGCTTCATCTGTGTTCTACTATGGTGCATTTAGTGTCTCCGCATACCGCAGCACCCGACATAGCTTTGCAAACGATAAGTACAACCGTTTCAGAGAGAAGAGCGGCCAATGTGACGATCTGGCTTTCAGTCGATTCGATAACAAATGACGAAAACTGACAGATTTCTTAGGTTTTTACTACATATGAACACTTTTCTCATTCTCCCATGCAACGCGGCTGCTAGTCCACCTTTCATGCACAACCTTAAGGTCCTAGCTCATTACCAAGGCACCAAAGCCAGCTAAAAAGTCAATAATCGATACCTAAAACTTGAATTGTACTACATCTTACTGGCTATTACATAAACTTAGAAGCTTCATCTGTGTTTTACTATGGTGCTTTTAGTGTCTAAGCATACCGCAGCAAGAGACATAGCTTTGCAGACGATAAGTACAACCGTTTCAGAGACAAGAGCGGCCAATGTGACTATCTAGCTTAAAGTCGTTTCGATAACAAATGACGAAAACGGAAGGATTTCTCAGGTTTTTAGTACATATGAACGCTTTTCACATTCTCCCATGAAACTCGGCTGCTAGTCCTCCTTTCATGCACAATCTTAAGGTCCTATCTCATGTCCTAGGCACCAAACCCAGCTCAAAAATCAATAATCGATACCTAAAACTTGACTTGTACTACTTCTTACTGGCTATTACATCAACTTAGAAGCTTCATCTGTTTTCTACTATGGTGCTTTTAGTGTCTACGCATACCGCAGCACGCGTCATAGCTTTGCAGACGATAAATGTAACCGTTTCAGACAGAAGTGCGGCCAATGTGACGATCTGGCTTTCAGTCGATTCGATAACAAATGACGAAAACTGACAGATTTCTTAGGTTTTTACTACATATGAACACTTTTCACATTCTCCCATGCAACGCGGCTGCTAGTCCACCTTTCATGCACAACCTTAAGGTCCTAGCTCATGTCCAAGGCACCAAAGCCAGCTAAAAAGTCAATAATCGATACCTAAAACTTGAATTGTACTACATCTTACTGGCTATTACATAAACTTAGAAGCTTCATCTGTGTTTTACTATGGTGCTTTTAGTGTCTAAGCATACCGCAGCAAGAGACATAGCTTTGCAGACGATAAGTACAACCGTTTCAGAGACAAGAGCGGCCAATGTGACTATCTAGCTTAAAGTCGATTCGATAACAAATGACGAAAACGGAAGGATTTCTCGGGTTTTTAGTACATATGAACGCTTTTCACATTCTCCCATGAAACTCGGCTGCTAGTCCTCCTTTCATGCACAATCTTAAGGTCCTATCTCATGTCCTAGGCACCAAAGCCAACTAAAAAGTCAATAATCGATACCTAAAACTTGAATTGTACTACTTCCTACTGGCTATTACATCAACTTAGAAGCTTCATCTGTGTTCTACTATGGTGCTTTTAGTGTCTCCGCATACCACAGCAAGCGACATAGCTTTGCAGACGATAAGTACCACCGTTTCAGGAATAGAGCGGCCAATGTGACGATCTGGCTGTAAGTCGATTCGATATCAAATGACAAAAAGGGACGGATTTCTCAGGTTTTTACTACACATGAACACATTTCACATACTCCCGTGCAACGCGGCTGATAGTCCTCCTTTCATGCAGAATCTTAGGGTCTTAGCTCATCTCCAAGGCACCAAACCCAGCTCAAAAATCAATAATCGATACCTAAAACTTGACTTGTACTACTTCTTACTGGCTATTACATCAACTTAGAAGCTTCATCTGTTTTTACTATGGTGCTTTTAGTTTCTCCGAACACCGCAGCATGCGACATAGCTTTGCAGACGATAAGTACAACCGTTTCAGAGAGAAGAGCGCCAATGTGACGATCTGGCTTTAAGTCGATTCGACAACAAATGACGAAAACGGACGGATTTCTCAGGTTTTTATTACATATGAACACTTTTCACATTCTCCCGTGCAACTCGGCTGCTAGTCCTCCTTTCATGCAGAATCTTAAGTTACTAGCTCATGTCCAATGCGCCAAAGAAGGATCAAAAGTCAATAATCGATACCTAAAACTTGAATTGTACTACATCTTACTGGCTATTACATCAACTTAGAAGCTTCATCTGTGTCTACTATGGTGCTTTTAGTGTCTCCGCACACCGCAGCACGCGACATAGCTTTGCAGACGATAAGTACAACCGTTTAAGAGAGAAGAGCGGTCAATGTGACGATCTGGCTTTAAGTCGATTCGATAACCAATGACGAAAACGGACGGATTTCTCATGTTTTTACTACAAATGAACACTTTTCACATTCTCCCGTGCAGCTCGGCTGCTAGTCCTCCTTTCATGCAGAATCTCAAGGTCCTAGCTCATGTCCAAGGCGCTAAAGCCAGCTAAAAAGTCAATAATTGATACCTAAAACTTGAATTGTATTACATTTTACTGGCTATTACATCAACTTAGAAGCTTCATCTGTGTTCTACTATGGTGCTTTTAGTGTATCCGCATACCGCAGCACGCGACATAGCTTTGCAAACGGTAAATGTAAACGTTTCAGACAGAAGTGCGGCCAATGTGACGATCTGGCTTTAAGTCGATTCGATAACAAATGACGAAAACGGACCGATTTCTCAGGTTTTATTACATATGAACACTATTCACATTCTCCCATGCAACGCGGCTGCTACTCCTCCTTTCATGCAAAATCTTATGTTCCTAGCTCATGTCCAAAGCACCATAGAAGGGTAAAAAGTCAATAATCGATACCTAAAACTTGAATTTTACTACTACTTACTGGCTATTACATCAACTTAGAAGCTTCATCTGTGTTCTACTAGGGTGCTTTTAGTGTCTCCGCATACCGCAGCACGCGTCATAGCTTTGCAGACGATAAGTACAACCGTTTCAGGAGAAGAGCGGCCAATGTGACGATCTGGCTGTAAGTCGATTCGAAATCAAATGACAAAAAGGGACGGATTTCTCAGGTTTTTACTACATATGAACACTTTTCACATTCTCCCGTGCAACTCGGCTGCTATTCCTCCTTTCATGCCGAATCTTAAGGTCCTAGCTCATGTCCAAGGCACCAAAGCCAGGAGAAAAGTCAATAATCGATACCTAAAACTTGAATTGTACTACTTCTTACTGGCTATTACATCAACTTAGAAGCTTCATCTGTGTTCTACTATGGTGCTATTAGTGTCTCCGAATACCGCAGCACGCGACATAGCTTTGCAGACGATAAGTACAACCGTTTCAGGAGAAGAGCGGCCAATGTGACGATCTGGCTTTAAGTCGATTCGATAACAAATGACGAAAACGGATGGATTTCTCAGGTTTTTACTACATATGAACACTTTTCACATTCTCCCGTGCAACTCGTCTGCTAATCCTCCATTCATGCAGAATCCCAAGGTCCTAGCTCATGTCCAAGGCACCAAAGCCAGCTAAAAAGTCAATAATCGATACCTAAAACTTGAATTGTACTACATCTTACTGGCTATTACATCAACTTAGAAGCTTCATCTGTGTTCTACTATGGTGCATTTAGTGTATCCGCATACCGCAGCACCCGACATAGCTTTGCAAACGATAAGTACAACCGTTTCAGAGAGAAGAGCGGCCAATGTGACGATCTGGCTTTCAGTCGATTCGATAACAAATGACGAAAACTGACAGATTTCTTAGGTTTTTACTACATATGAACACTTTTCACATTCTCCCATGAAACGCGGCTGCTAGTCCACCTTTCATGCACAACCTTAAGGTCCTAGCTCATGTCCAAGGCACCAACGCCAGCTAAAAAGTCAATAATCGATACCTAAAACTTGAATTGTACTACATCTTACTGGCTATTACATAAACTTAGAAGCTTCATCTGTGTTTTACTATGGTGCTTTTAGTGTCTAAGCATACCGCAGCAAGCGACATAGCTTTGCAGACGATAAGTACAACCGTTTCAGAGAGAAGAGCGGCCAATGTGACTATCTAGCTTAAAGTCGATTCGATAACAAATGACGAAAACGGAAGGATTTCTCAGGTTTCTACTACATATGAACGCTTTTCACATTCTTCCATGAAACTCGGCTGCTAGTCCACCTTTCATGCACAAACTTAAGGTCCTATCTCATGTCCTAGGCACCAAAGCCAACTAAAAAGTCAATAATCGATACCTAAAACTTGAATTGTACTACTTCCTACTGGCTATTACATCAACTTAGAAGCTTCATCTGTGTTCTACTATGGTGCTTTTAGTGTCTCCGCATACCACAGCAAGCGACATAGCTTTGCAGACGATAAGTACAACCGTTTTAGGAATAGAGCGGCCAATGTGACGATCTGGCTTTAAGTCGATTCGATAACAAATGACGAAAACGGACGGATTTCTCAGGTTTTTACTACACATGAACACATTTCACATACTCCCGTGCAACGCGGCTGCTAGTCCTCCTTCCATGCAGAATCTTAGGGTCTTAGCTCATCTCCAAGGCACCAAACCCAGCTCAAAAATCAATAATCGATACCTAAAACTTGAATTGTACTACTTCTTACTGGCTATTACATCAACTTAGAAGCTTCATCTGTTTTCTACTATGGTGCTTTTAGTTTCTCCGAACACCGCAGCATGCGACATAGCTTTGCAGACGATAAGTACAACCGTTTCAGAGAGAAGAGCGCCAATGTGACGATCTGGCTTTAAGTCGATTCGATAACAAATGACGAAAACGGACGGATTTCTCAGGTTTTTATTACATATGAACACTTTTCACATTCTCCCGTGCAACTCGGCTGCTAGTCCTCCTTTCATGCAGAATCTCAAGGTCCTAGCTCATGTCCAAGGCACCAAAGCCAGCTAAAAAGTCAATAATGGATACCTAAAACTTGAATTGTATTACATTTTACTGGCTATTACATCAACTTAGAAGCTTCATCTGTGTTTTACTATGGTGCTTTTAGTGTATCCGCATATCGCAGCACGCGACATAGCTTTGCAGACGATAAATGTAAACGTTTCAGACAGAAGTGCGGCCAAAGTGACGATCTGGCTTTAAGTCGATTCGATAACAAAAGACGAAAACGGACGGATTTCTCAGGTTTTTACTACGTATGAACACTTTTCACATTCTCCCGTGCAACTCGGCTGCTAGTCCTCCTTTCATGCAGAATATTAAGGTCCTAACTCATGTCCAAGGCACCAAAGCCAGCTAAAAAGTCAATAATCGATACCTAAAACTTGAATTGTACTACTTCTTACTTGCTATTACATCAACTTAGAAGCTTCATCTGTGTTCTACTAGGGTGCTTTTAGTGTCTCCGCATTCCGCAGCACGCGACATAGCTTTGCAGACGATAAGTACAACCGTTTCAGAGGGAAGAGCGGCCAATGTGACGATCTGGCTTTAAGTCGACTCGATATCAAATGACAAAAAGGGACGGATTTCTCAGGTTTTTACTACATGTGAACACTTTTCACATTCTCTCGTGCAACTCGGCTGCTAGTGCTCCTTTCATGCAGAATCCTAAGGTCCTATCTCATGTCCAAGGCACCAAAGCCAGTTAAAAAGTCAATAATCGATACCTAAAACTTGAATTGTACTACATCTTACTGGCTAATATATCAACTTAGAAGCTTCATCTGTGTTCTACTATGGTGCTTTTAGTGTCTCCGCACACCGCAGCACGCGACATAGCTTTGCAGACGATAAGTGCAACCGTTTCAGAGAGAAGAGCGGTCATTGTGACGATCTGGCTTTAAGTCGATTCGATAACAATTGACGAAAACGGACGGATTTCTTAGGTTTTATTACATATGAACACTATTCACATTCTCCCATGCACCGCGGCTGCTAGTCCTCCTTTCATGCAAAATCTTAAGTTCCTAGCTCATGTCCATAGCACCAAAGAAGGGTAAAAAGTCAATAATCGATACCTAAAACTTGGTTTTTACTACTTTTTACTGGCTATTACATCAACTTCGAAGCTTCATCTGTGTTCTACTAGGGTGCTTTTAGTTCTCCGCATTCCGCAGCACGCGACATAGCTTTGCAGACCATAAGTACAACCGTTTCAGAGAGAAAAGCGGCCAATGTGACGATCTGGCTTTAAGTCGATTCGATATCAAATGACAAAAGGGGACGGATTTCTCAAGTTTTTACTACAAATGAACACTTTTCACATTCTCCCGTGCTACTCGGCTGCTAGTCCTCCTTTCATGCAGAATCTTAAGGTTCTAGCTCATGTCCAAGGCACCAAAGCCAGCAAAAAAGTCAATAATCGATACCTAAAACTTGAATTGTACTACTTCTTACTGGCTATTACATCAACTTAGAAGCTTCATCTGTGTTCTACTATTGTGCTTTTAGTGTCTCCGCATACCGCAGCACGCGACACAGCTTCGCAGACGATAAGTACAACCGTTTCAGGAGAAGAGCGGCCAATGTGACGATCTGGCTTTAAGTCGATTCGATAACAAATGACGAAAACGGATGGATTTCTCAGGCTTTTACTACATATGAACACTTTTCACATTCTCCCGTGCAACTCGGCTGCTAGTCCTCCTTTCATACAGAATCCTAAGGTCCTAGCTCATGTCCAAGGCACCAAAGCCAGCTAAAAGTCAATAATCGATACCTAAAACTTGAATTGTACTACATCTTACTGGCTATTACATCAACTTAGAAGCTTTATCTGTGTTCTACTATGGTGCTTTTAGTGTCTAAGCATACCGCAGCAAGCGACATAGCTTTGCAGACGATAAGTACAACCGTTTTAGAGAGAAGAGCGACCAATGTGACGATTTAGCTTTAAGTCGATTCGATAACAAATGACGAAAACGGACGGATTTCTCTGGTTTTTACTACATTGAACGCTTTTCACATTCTCCCATGAAATTCGGCTGCTAGTCCTCCTTTCATGCACAATCTTAAGGTCCTATCTAATGTCCAAGGCACCAAAGCCAACTAAAAAGTCAATAATCGATACCTAAAACTCGAATTGTACTACATCTTACTGGCTATTACATCAATTTAGAAGCTTCATCTATGTTCTACTATGGTGCTTTTAGTGTCTCCGCACACCGCAGCACGCGACATAGCTTTGCAGACGATAAGTACAACCGTTACAGAGAGAAGAGCGGCCAATGTGACGATCTGGCTTTAAGTCGATTCGATAACAAATGACGAAAACAGACGGATTTCTCAGGTTTTTATTACATATGAACACTTTTCACATTCTCGCGTGCAACTCGGCTGCTAGTCCTCCTTTCATGCAGAATCTCAAGGTCCTAGCCCATGTCCAAGGCACCAAAGCCAGCTAAAAAGTCAAAAATCGATACCTAAAACTTCAATTGTACTACTTCTTACTGGCTATTACATCAACTTAGAAGCTTCATCTGTGTTCTACTATGGTGCTTTTAGTGTTTCCGCATACCGTAGCACGCGACATAGCTTTGCAGACGATAAGTACAACCGTTTCAGAGATAAGAGCGGCCAATGTGACGATCTGGCTTTAAGTCGAATCGATAACAAATGCCGAAAACGGGCAGATTTCTCAGGTTTTTACTACATATGAACACTTTTCACATTCTCACATGCAACGCGGCTGCTAGTCCTCCATTCATGCCGAATCTTAAGGTCCTAGCTCATGTCCTAGGCACCAAAGCCAACTAAAAAGTCAATAATCGATACCTAAAACTTGAATTGTACTACTTCCTACTGGCTATTACATCAACTTAGAAGCTTCATCTGTGTTCTACTATGGTGCTTTTCGTGTCTAAGCATACCGCAGCAAGCGATATAGCTTTGCAGACGATAAGTACAACCGTTTCAGAGAGAAGAGCGGCCAATGTGACGACCTTGCTTTAAGTCGATTCGACAACAAATGACGAAAACGGACGGATTTCTCAGGTTTTTACTACATATGAACACTTTTCACATTATCCCATGAAACTAGGCTGCTAGTCATCCTTTCATGCACAATCTTAATGTCCTATCTCATGTCCTAGGCACCAAAGCCAACTAAAAAGTCAATAATCGACACCTAAAACATGAATTGTACTACTTCTTACTGGCAAATTACATCAACTTAGAAGCTTCATCTGTGTTCTACTATGGTGCTTTTAGTGTCTCCACATACCGCAGCAAGCGACATAGTTTTGCAGACGATAAGTACAACCGTTTCAGACAGAAGAGCGCCCAATGTGACGAGCTGGCTTTAAGTTGATTCGATAACAAATGACGAAAACGGACTGATTTCTCAGGTTTTTACTACACATGAACACTTTTCACATACTCCCGTGCAACGCGACTGCTAGTCCTCCTTTCATGCAGAATCTTAAGGTCTTAGCTCATGTCCAAGGCACCAAACCCAGCTCAAAAATCAATAATCGATACCTAAAACTTGAATTGTACTACTTCTTACTGGCTATTACATCAACGTAGAAGTTTCCTCTGTTTTCTACTATGGTGCTTTTAGTTTCTCCGAACACCGCAGCATGCGACATAGCTTTGCAGACGATAAGTACAACCGTTTCAGAGAGAAGAGCGGCCAATGTGACGACCTGGCTTTAAGTCGAATCGATAACAAATGACGAAAACGGACGGATTTCTCAGGTTTTACTACATATGAACACTTTTCACATTCTCCCATGCAACGCGGCTGCTAGTCCTCTTTTCATGCATAATCTTAAGTTCCTAGCTCATGTCCAAAGCACCAATGAAAGGTAAAAAGTCAATAATCGGTACCTAAAACTTGAATTTTACTACTTCTTACTGGCTATTACATCACCTTAGAAGCTTCATCTGTGTTCTACTAGGGTGCTTTTAGTGTCTCCGCATACCGCAGCACGCGACATATCTTTGCAGACGATAAGTACAACCGTTTTAGAGAGAAGTGCGATCAATGTGGCGATCTTGCTTTAAGTCGATTCGATTACAAATGACGAAAACGGATGGATTTCTCAGGTTTTTACTACATATGAACACTTTTCATATTCTCCCGTGCAACTCGGCTTCTAGTCCTCCTTTCATGCAGAATCTCGAGGTCCTAGCTCATGTCCAAGTCACCAAAGCCACTTTAAAAGTCAACAATCGATACCTAAAACTTTAATTGTACTACTTCTTACTGGCTATTACATCAACTTAGAAACTTCATCTGTGTTCTACTACGGTGCTTTTAGTGTCTCCGCATACCGCAGCACGCGACATAGCTTTGCAGACGATAAGTACAACCGTTTCAGAGAGAAGAGCGGCCAATGTGACGATCTGTCTTTATCTCGATTCGATAACAAATGACGAAAACGGGCAGATTTCTCAGGTATTTACTACATATGAACACTTTTCACATTCTCACATGCAACGCGGCTGCTAGTCCTCCATTCATGCACAATCTTAAGGTCCTAGCCCATGTCCTAGGCACCAAAGCCAACTAAAAAGTCAATAATCGATACCTAAAACTTGAATTGTACTACTTCCTACTGGCTATTACATCAACTTAGAAGCTTCATCTGTGTTCTACTATGGTGCTTTAAGTGTCTAAGCATACCGCAGCAAGCGATATAGCTTTGCAGACGATAAGTACAACTGTTTCAGAGAGAAGAGCGGCCAATGTGACGACCTGGCTTGAAGTCGATTCGATAACAAATGACGAAAACGGACGGATTTCTCAGGTTTTTACTACATATGAACACTTTTCAAATTCTCCCATGAAACTCGGCTGCTAGTCCTCCTTTCATGCACAATCTTAAGGTCCTATCTCTTGTCCTAGGCACCAAAGCCAACTAAAAAGTCAATAATCGATACCTAAAACTTGAATTTTACTACTTCTTACTGGCTATTACATCACCTTAGAAGCTTCATCTGTGTTCTACCAGGGTGCTTTTAGTGTCTCCACATACCGCAGCAAGCGACATAGCTTTGCAGACAATAAGTACAACCGTTTCAGACAGAAGAGCGGCCAATGTGACGAGCTGGCTTTAAGTTGATTCGATAACAAATGACGAAAACGGACTGATTTCTCAGGATTTTACTACACATGAACACTTTTCACATACTCCCGTGCAACGCGACTGCTAGTCCTCCTTTCATGCAGAATCTTAAGGTCTTAGCTCATGTCCAAGGCACCAAACCCAGCTCAAAAATCAATAATCGATACCTAAAACTTGAATTGTACGACTTCTTACTGGCTATTACATCAACGTAGAAGCTTCATCTGTGTTCTACTATGCTGCTTTTAGTGTCTACGCATACCGCAGCACGCGACATAGCTTTGCAGACGATAAATGTAACCGTTTCAGACAGAAGTGCGGCCAATGTGACGATCTGGCTTTAAGTCGAATCGACAACAAATGACGAAAACGGACGGATTTCTCGGGTTTTACTACATATGAACACTTTTCACATTCTCCCATGCAACGCGGCTTCTAGTCCTCTTTTCATGCAAAATCTTAAGTTCATAGCTCATGTCCAAACCACCAAAGAAAGGTAAAAAGTCAATAATCGATACCTAAAACTTGAATTGTACTACTTCTTACTGGCTATAACAACAACTTAGAAGCTTCATCTGTGTTCCACTATGGTGCTCTTAGTGTCTCCACGTACCGCAGCACGCGACATAGCTTTGCAGACGATAAGTACAACCGTTTCAGAGAGAAGAGCGGCCAATGTGACGACCTGGCTTTAAGTCGATTCGATAACAAATGACGAAAACGGACGGATTTCTCAAGTTTTTTCTACATATGAACCCTTTTCACATACTCCCGTGCAACTTGGCTGCTAGTCCTCCTTTCATGCAGAATCTTAAGGTCCTAGCTCATGTCCAAGGCACCAAAGCCAGCTAAAAAGTCAATAATCGATACCTAAAACTTTAACTCTACTACTTCTTACTGGCTATTACATCAACTTAGAAGCTTCATCTGTGTTCTACTATGGTGGTTTTAGTGTCTCCACATACCGCAGCACGCGACATAGCTTTGCAGACAATAAGTACAACCGTTTCAGAGAGAAGAGCGACCAATGTTACGATCCGGGTTTAAGTCGATTCGATTACAAATGACAAAAAGGGACGGATTTCTCAGGTTTTTACTACATATATACACTTTTTACAATCTCCCTTGCAACGTGACTGCTGGCCTCCTTTCATGCAAAATCTTAAGTTCCTAGCTCATATCCAAGGCACCAAAGAAGGGTAAAAAGTCAATAATCGATACCTAAAACTTGAATAGTACTACTTCTTTCTTGCTATTACATCAACTTAGAAGCTTCATCTGTGTTCTACTATGGTGCTTTTAGTGTCTAAGCATACCGCAGCAAGCGACATAGCTTTGCAAACTATAAGTACAACCGATTCAGAGAGAAGAGCGGCCAATGTGACGATCTGGCTTTAAGTCGATTCGATAACAAATGACGAAAACGGACGGATTTCTCAGGTTTTTACTACATATGAACCCTTTTCACATACTCCTGTGCAACTCGGCTGCTAGTCCTCCTTTCATGCAGAATCTTAAGGTCCTAGCTCATGTCCTAGGCACCAAAGCCAGCTAAAAAGTCAATAATCGATACCTAAAACTTGAACTCTACTACTTCTTACTGGCTATTACATCAACTTAGAAGCTTAATCTGTGTTCTACTATGGTGCGTGTAGTGTCTCCGCATACCGCAGCATGCGACATAGCTTTGCAGACGATAAGTACAACCGTTTCAGAGAGAAGAGCGGCCAATGTGACGATCTGGCTTTAAGTCGATTCGATAACAAATGACAAAAAGGGACGGATTTCTCAGGTTTTTACTACATATGAACACTTTTCACATTCTCCCGTTCAACTCGGCAGCTAGTCCTCTTTCATGCGGAATCTTAAGGTCCTAGCTAATGTCCAGGCCACCAAAGAAGGGTAATAAGTCAATAATCGATAACTAAAACTTGAATTGTACTGCTTCCTACTGGCTATTACATCAACTTAGAAGCTTCATCTGTGTTCTACTATGGTGCTTTTAGTGTATCCGCATACCGCAGCACGCGTCATAGCTTTGCAGACGATAAATGTAACCGTTTCAGATTGAAGAGCGGCCAATGTGACGATCTGGCTTTGAGTCGATTCGATATCAAATGACGAAAACGGACGGATTTCTCAGATTTTACTACACAGGAACACTTTTCATATTTCCCATGCATCTCGGCTGCTAGTCCTCATTTCATGCAAAATCTTAAGTTCCTAGCTCATGTCCAAGGCACCAAAGAAGGGTAATAAGTCAATAATCGATAACTAAAACTTGAATTGTACTACTTCCTACTGGCTATTACATCAACTTAGAAGCTTCATCTGCTTTCTACTATGGTGCTCTTAGTGTCTCCGCATACCGCAGCACGCGACATAACTTTGCGGACAATAAATGTAACCGTTTCTGACGGAAGTGCGGCTAATGTGACGATCTGGCTTTATGTCGATTCGGTGACAAATGACAAAAAGGGACGGATTTCTCAGGTTTTTACTACATATGAACACTTTTCACATTCTCCCTTGCAACGCGGCTGCTAGTTCTCATTTCATGCAAAATCTTAAGTTCCTAGCTCATGTCCAAGGCATCAAAGAAGGGCAAAAAGTCAATATTTGATACCTAAAACTTTAATTCTACTCCTTCTTACTGGCTATTACATCACCTTAGATGGTTCATCTGTGTTCTACTATGGTGCTTTTAGAGTCTCCGCCTACCGCAGCACGCGACATAACTTTGCAGACGATGAATGTAACCGTTTCTGACAGAAGTGCGGCTAATGTGACGATCTGGCTTTAAGTCTATTCGATAACAAATGACGAATACGGACGGATTTCTCAGGTTTTTACAACATATGAACACTTTTCACATTCTCCCTTCCATCGCGGCTGCTAGTTCTCATTTCATGCAAAATCTTAAGTTCCTAGCTCATGTCCAAGGCATCAAAAAAGGGCAAAAAGTCAATAATTGATACCTAAAACTTTAATTCAACTACTTCTTACTGGCTATTACATCACCTTAGATGGTTCATCTGTGTTCTACTACGGTGGTTTTAGTGTCTCCGCATACCGCAGCACGCGACATAACTTTGCAGACGATGAATGTAACCGTTTCTGACAGAAGTGCGGCTAATGTGACGATCTGGCTTTAAGTCGATTCAGTGACAAATGACGAAAACAGACGGATTTCTCAGGATTTTACTACAAATGAACACCTTTCACATTCTCCCTTTCAACGCGGCTGCTAGTTCTCATTTCATGCAAAATCTTAAGTTCCTAGCTCATGTCCAAGGCACCAAAGAAGGGTAAAAAGTCAATAATCGATACCTAAAACTTGAATTCTACTACTTCTTACTAGCTATAACATCAACTTAGAAGCTTCATCTGTGTTCTACTATGGTGCTTTTAGTGTCTCCGAATACCGCAGCACGCGTCATAGCTTTGCAGACGATAAATGTAACCGTTTTAGAGAGAAGAGCGGCCAATGTGACGATCTGAGTTTAATTCGATTCGATAACAAATTACGAAAACGGACGGATTTCTCAGGTTTTTACAACATATGAACACTTTTGACATTCTCCCGTGCAACGAGGTTGCTAGTCCTCCTTTCATGCAAAACCTTAACTTCCTAGCTCATGTCCAAGGCCCCAAAGCCAGCTAAAAAGACAATAATCGATACCTAAAACTTGAATTGTACTACTTCTTACTGGCTATTACATTAACTTAGAAGCTTCATCTGTGTTCTACTATGGTGCTCTTAGTGTCTCCGCATACCGCAGCACGCGACATAAATTTGCAGACGATAAATGTAAAAGATTCAGACAGAAGAGCGGCGAATGTGACGATCTGGCTTTAAGTCGATTCGATAAGAAATGACGAAAGCGGACGGATTTCTCAGGTTTTTACTACATGTGAACACTTTTATCATCCTCCCATGCAACGCGGCTGCTAGTCCCCCTTTCATGCAAAATCTTAAGTTCCTAACTCATATCCAAGGCAGCAAAGAAGGGTAAAAAGTCAATAATCGACACATAAAACTTGAATTGTATTACATTTTACTGGCTATTACATCTTCTTAGAAGCTTCATCTGTGTTCTACTATGGTGCTTTTAGAGCCTCCGCATGCCGCAGCACGCGACATAGCTTTGCAGACTTAAAATGCAACCGTTTCTGAGAGAAGAGCGGCCAATGTGACAATTTGGCTGTAAATCGATTCGATAACAAATGACGAAAACGGACGGATTTCTCAGGTTTTTACTACATATGAACACTTTTATCATGCTCCCATGCAACGCGGCTGCTAGTCCCCCTTTCATGCAAAATCTTAAGTTCCTAACTCATGTCCAAGGCAGCAAAGAATTGTATTACATTTTACTGGCTATTAGATAAACTTAGAAGCTTCATCTGTGTTCTACTATGGTGCTTTTAGTGTATCCGCATACCGCAGCACGCGACATATCTTTGCAGACGATAAATGTAACCGTTTCAGACAGAAGTGCGGCCAATGTGACGATCTGGCTTTAAGTCGGTTCGATAACAAATGACAAAATTGGACGGATTTCTCAGGTTTTTACTACATATGAACACATTTCACATTCTCCCTTGAAACGCGGCTGCTAGTCCTCCTTTCATGCAGAATCGTAAGGTCCTAGCTCATGTCCAAGGCACCAAAGAAGGGCAAAAAGTCAATAATCGATAACTAAAACTTCAATGGTACTACTTCTTACTGGCTATTACATCACCTTAGAAGGTTCATCTGTGTTCTACTATGGTGCTTTTAGTGTCTCCGCATACCGCAGCACGCGACATAACTTTGCATACGATGAATGTAACCGTTTCCGACAGAAGTGCGGCCAATGTGACGATGTGGCTTTAAGTCGATTCGATAACAAATGACGAAAACAGACGGATTTCTCAGGTTTTTACTACATATGAACACTTTTCACATTCTCCCTTGCAACGCGGCTGCTAGTTCTCATTTCATGCAAAACCTTAACTTCCTAGCTCATGTCCAAGGCACCAAAGAAGGGTAAAAAGTTAATAATCGATACCTAATACTTGAAGTATATTACTTCTTACTGGCTATTACATCATCTTAGAAGCTTCATCTGTGTTCTACTATGGTGCTTTTAGTGTTTCCGCATACCACAGCACGCGACATAGCTTTGCAGACGATAAATGTAACCGTTTCAGAGGGAAGAGCGGCCAATGTGAAGACCTCGCGTTAAGTCAATTTGATAACAAATGACGAAAACGGACGGATTTCTCAGGTTTTTACTACATAGTAACACTTTACACATTCTCCCGTGCAACGCGGATGCTAGTCCTCCTTTCATGCTGAATGTTAAGGTCCTAGCTCATGTCCATGGCACCAAAGCCAGCTTAAATGTCAATAATCGATACCTAAAACTTGAATTGTACTACTCCTTACTGGCTGTTACATCAACTTAGAAGCTTCATCTGTGTTCTACTATGGTGCTTTCAGTGTCTCCGCATATCGCAGCACGCGACATAGCTTTGCACACGATAAATGTAACCGTTTCAGAGGGAAGAGCGGCCAATGTGACGATCTCGCTTTAAGTCGATTTGATAACAAATGACGAAAACGGACGGATTTCTCAGGTTTCTACTACATATGAACACTTTACGCATTCTCCCGTGCAACGCGGCTGCTAGTCCTCCTTTCAATGAAAATCTTAAGTTCCTAGCTCATGTCCAAGGTGCCAAAGAAGATTAAAAAGTCAATAATCAGTACCTAAAACTTGAATTCTACTACATCCTACTGGCTATTACATCACCTTAGATGGTTCATCTGTGTTATACTATGGTGCTTTTAGTGTCTCCGCATACCGCAGCACGCGACATAACTTTGCAGACGATGAGTGTAACCGTTTCTGACATAAGTGCGGCTAATGTGACGATCTGGCTTTAAGTCGATTCGGTGACAAATGACGAGAATAGACGGATTTATGAGGTTTTTACTACATATGAACACTTTTCACATTCTCCCTTGCAACGCGGCTGCTAGTCCTCATTTCATTCTGAATCTTAAGGTCCTAGCTCATGTCCAAGGCACCAAAGCCAGCTAAAAAGTCAATAATCGATACCTAAAACTTGAATGGTATTACTTCTTACTGGCTATTACAGCAACTTAGAAGTTTTATCTGTGTTCTACTATGGTGCTTTTAGAGCCTCCGCATACCGCAGCACGCGACATAGCTTTGCAGGCGATAAATGCAACCGTTCCTGAGAGAAGAGCGGCAAATGTGACAATCTGACTCTAAGTCGATTCGATAACAAATGATGAAAACGGATGGATTTCTCAGGTTTTTACTACATATGAACACATTTCACATTCTCCCTTGAAAGGCGGCTGCTAGTTCTCCTTTCATGCAGAATCTTAAGGTACTAGCTCATGTCCAAGGCACCAAAGAAGGGCAAAAAGACAATAATCGATAACTAAAACTTGAATGGTACTACATCTTACTGGCTATTACATCACCTTAGAAGGTTCATCTGTGTTCTACTATGGTGCTTTTAGTGTCTCCGCATACTGCAACACGCGACATAACTTTGCAGACGATGGATGTAACCGTTTCCGACATAAGTGCGTCCAATGTGACGATCTGGCTTTAAGTCGATTCGATAACAAATGACGATAACAGACGGATTTCTCAGGTTTTTACTACATATGAACACTTTTCACATTCTCCCTTGGAACGCGGCTGCTAGTTCTCATTTCATGCAAAATCTTAAGATCCTAGCTCATGTCTAAGGCACCAAAGAAGGGTAAAAAGTCAATAATCGATACCTAAAACTTGAAGTGTACTACATCTTACTGGCTATTACATCAACTTGGAAGCTTCATCTGTGTTCTACTATGTTGCCTTTAGTGTCTCCGCATACCGCAGCACGCGACATAGCTTTGCAGGCGATAAATGCAACCGTTTCAGTCAGAAGAGCGGCCAATGTGACGATCTGGCTTTACGTCTATTCCATAACAAATGACGAAAACGGACGGATTTCTCAGGATTTTACTGCATATGAACACTTTTTACATTCTCCCAAGCAACGCGGCTGCTAGTCCTCCTTTCAATGAAAATCTTAAGTTCCTAGCTCATGTCCAAGGCACCAAAGAAGGGTAAAAAGTCAATAATCGATACCTAATACTTGAAGTATATTACTTCTTACTGGCTATTACATCATCTTAGAAGCTTCATCTGTGTTCTACTATGGTGCTTTTAGTGTTTCCGCATACCACAGCACGCGACATAGCTTTGCAGACGATAAATGTAACCGTTTCAGAGGGAAGAGCGGCCAATGTGAAGACCTCGCGTTAAGTCAATTTGATAACAAATGACGAAAACGGACGGATTTCTCAGGTTTTTACTACATAATAACACTTTACACATTCTCCCGTGCAACGCGGATGCTAGACCTCCTTTCATGCTGAATGTTAAGGTCCTAGCTCATGTCCATGGCACCAAAGCCAGCTTAAATGTCAATAATCGATACCTAAAACTTGAATTGTACTACTCCTTACTGGCTGTTACATCAACTTAGAAGCTTCATCTGTGTTCTACTATGGTGCTTTCAGTGTCTCCGCATATCGCAGCACGCGACATAGCTTTGCACACGATAAATGTAACCGTTTCAGAGGGAAGAGCGGCCAATGTGACGATCTCGCTTTAAGTCGATTTGATAACAAATGACGAAAACGGACGGATTTCTCAGGTTTCTACTACATATGAACACTTTACGCATTCTCCCGTGCAACGCGGCTGCTAGTCCTCCTTTCAATGAAAATCTTAAGTTCCTAGCTCATGTCCAAGGTGCCAAAGAAGATTAAAAAGTCAATAATCAGTACCTAAAACTTGAATTCTACTACATCCTACTGGCTATTACATCACCTTAGATGGTTCATCTGTGTTATACTATGGTGCTTTTAGTGTCTCCGCATACCGCAGCACGCGACATAACTTTGCAGACGATGAGTGTAACCGTTTCTGACATAAGTGCGGCTAATGTGACGATCTGGCTTTAAGTCGATTCGGTGACAAATGACGAGAATAGACGGATTTATGAGGTTTTTACTACATATGAACACTTTTCACATTCTCCCTTGCAACGCGGCTGCTAGTCCTCATTTCATTCTGAATCTTAAGGTCCTAGCTCATGTCCAAGGCACCAAAGCCAGCTAAAAAGTCAATAATCGATACCTAAAACTTGAATGGTATTACTTCTTACTGGCTATTACAGCAACTTAGAAGTTTTATCTGTGTTCTACTATGGTGCTTTTAGAGCCTCCGCATACCGCAGCACGCGACATAGCTTTGCAGGCGATAAATGCAACCGTTCCTGAGAGAAGAGCGGCAAATGTGACAATCTGACTCTAAGTCGATTCGATAACAAATGATGAAAACGGATGGATTTCTCAGGTTTTTACTACATATGAACACATTTCACATTCTCCCTTGAAAGGCGGCTGCTAGTTCTCCTTTCATGCAGAATCTTAAGGTACTAGCTCATGTCCAAGGCACCAAAGAAGGGCAAAAAGACAATAATCGATAACTAAAACTTGAATGGTACTACTTCTTACTGGCTATTACATCACCTTAGAAGGTTCATCTGTGTTCTACTATGGTGCTTTTAGTGTCTCCGCATACTGCAACACGCGACATAACTTTGCAGACGATGGATGTAACCGTTTCCGACATAAGTGCGTCCAATGTGACGATCTGGCTTTAAGTCGATTCGATAACAAATGACGATAACAGACGGATTTCTCAGGTTTTTACTACATATGAACACTTTTCACATTCTCCCTTGGAACGCGGATGCTAGTTCTCATTTCATGCAAAATCTTAAGATCCTAGCTCATGTCTAAGGCACCAAAGAAGGGTAAAAAGTCAATAATAGATACCTAAAACTTGAATTGTTCTACTTCTTACTAGCTATAACATCAACTTAGAAGCTTCATCTGTGTTCTACTATGGTGCTTTTAGTGTCTCCGAGTACCGCAGCACGCGTCATAGCTTTGCAGACGGTAAATGTAACCGTTTCAGAGAGAAGAGCGGCCAATGTGACGATCTGGCTCTAAGTCTGTTCGATAACAAATGACGAATACGGATAGATTTCTCAGGTTTTTACAACATATGAACACTTTTCACATTCTCCCGTGCAACGCGGCTGCTAGTCCTCCTTTCATGCTGAATGTTAAGGTCCTAGCTCATGTCCAAAGCACCAAAGCCAGCTTAAATGTCAATAATCGATACCTAAAACTTGAATTGTACTACTCCTTACTGGGTGTTACATCAACTTAGAAGCTTCATCTGTGTTCTACTATGGTGCTTTTAGTGTCTCCCCACACGGCAGCACGCGACATAACTTTGCAGACGATGAATGAAACCGTTTCCGACAGATGTGCGACCAATGTGACGATCTGGCTTTAAGAAGATTCGATAACAAATGACGAAAACGCAGATTTCTCAGGGTTTTACTGCATATGAACACTTTTCACATTCTCCCATGCAACGCGGCTGCTAGTCCTCCTTTCATGCAAAATCTTAAGTTAATAGCTCATGTCCAAGGTGCCAAAGAAGGGTAAAAAGTCAATAATCGATATCTCAAACTTGAATTGTACTACATCTTACTGGCTATTACATCAACTTAGAAGCTTCATCTGTGTTCTACTATGGTGCTTTTAGTGTCTCCGCATACCGCAACACGTGACATAGCTTTGCAGACGATAAGTACAACCGTTTCAGAGGGAAGAGCGGCCAATGTGACGATCTGGCTTTAAGTCGATTCGATAACAACTGACGAAAACAGACGGATTTCTCAGGTTTTTATTACATATGAACACTTTTTTCATTCTCCCATGCAAAGCGGCTGCTAGTCCTCCTTTCAATGAAAATCTTAAGTTCCTAGCTCATGTCCAAGTCGCCAAAGAAGAGTAAAAAGTCAATAATCGACACCTAAAATTTGAATTCTACTACATCCTACTGGCTATTACATCACCTTAGATGGTTCATCTGTGTTACACTATGGTGCTTTTAGTGTCTCCACATACCGCAGCACGCGACATCACTTTGCAGACGATGAATGTAACCGTTTCTGACAGAAGTGCGGCTAATGTGACGATCTGGCTTTAAGTCGATTCGGTGACAAATGACGAAAACAGACGGATTTCTCAGGTTTTTACTACATATGAACACTTTTCACACTCTTCCTTGCAACGCGGCTGCTAGTTCTCATTTCATGCAAAATCGTAAGTTCCTAGCTCATGTCCAAGGCACCAAAGAAGGGTAAAAAGTCAATAATCGATACCTAAAACTTGAATTGTTCTACTTCTTACTAGGTATAACATCAACTTAGAAGCTTCATCTGTGTTCTACTATGGTGCTTTTAGTGTCTCCGAATACCGCAGCACGCGTCATAGCTTTGCAGACGATAAATGTAACCGTTTCAGAGGGAAGAGCGGCCAATGTGACCACCTCGCGTTAAGTCGATTTGATAACAAATGACGAAAACGGACGGATTTCTCAGGTTTTTGCTACATATGAACACTTTACACATTCTCCCGTGCAACGCGGCTGCTAGTCCTGCTTTCATGGGGAATGTTAAGGTCCTAGCTCATGTCCAAGGCACCAAGGCCAGTTTAAATATCAATAATCGATACCTAAAACTTGAATTGTACTACTTCTTACTGGCTATTACATCAACTTAGAAGCATCACCTGTGTTCTACTATGGTGCTTGTAGTGTCTCCGCATACCGCAGCACGCGACCTAGCTTTGCAGACGATAAGTACAACCGTTTCAGAGAGAAGAGCGGCCAATGTGACGATTTGGCTGTAAGTCGATTGGATAACAAACGACAAAAAGGGACGGATTTCTCAGGTTTTTACTACATATGAACACATTTCACATTCTCCCTTGAAACGCGGCTGCTAGTCCTCGTTTCATGCAGAATCTTAGGGTCATACCTCATGTCCAAGGCACCAAAGGAGGGTAAAAAGTCAATAATCGATACCTAAAACTTGAATTGTACTACCTCTTACTGGCTATTACATCAACTTAGAAGCTTCATCTGTGTTCTACTATGGTGCTTTTAGTGTCTCCCCACACGGCAGCACGCGACATAACTTTGCAGAAGAAGAATGTAACTGTTTCCGACAGAAGTGCGGCCAACGTGACGATCTGGCTTTAAGAAGATTCGATAACAAATGACGAAAACAGACGGATTTCTCAGGGTTTTACTACATATGAACACTTTTCACATTCTCCCATGCAACGCGGCTGCTAGTCCTCCTTTCATGCAAAATCTTAAGTTCCTAGCTCATGTCCAAGGTGCCAAAGAAGGGTGAAAAGTCAATAATCGATATCTAAAACTTGAATTGTACTACATCTTACTGGCTATTACATTAACTTAGAAGCTTCATCTGTGTTCTACTATGGTGCTTTTAGTGTCTCCGCATACCGCAACACGCGACATAGCTTTGCAGACGATAAGTACAACCGTTTCAGAGAGAAGAGCGGCCAATGTGACGATCTGGCTTTGAGTCGATTCGATAACAACTGACGAAGACGGACGGATTTCTCAGGTTTTTATTACATATGAACACATTTTACATTCTCCCATGCAACGCGGCTGCTAGTCCTCCTTTCAATGAAAATCTTAAGTACCTAGCTCATGTCCAAGGCGACAAAGAAGAGTAAAAAGTCAATAATCGATACCTAAAACTTGAATTCTACTACTTCTTACTGGCTATTCCATCACCTTAGATGGTTCATCTGTGTTCTACTATGGTGCTTTTAGTGTCTCCGCATACCGCAGCACGCGACATCACTTTGCAGACGATGAATGTAACCGTTTCTGACAGAAGTGCGGCTAATGTGACGATCTGGCTTTAAGTCGATTCGGTGACAAATGACGAAAACAGACGGATATCTCAGGTTTGTACTACATATGAACACTTTTCACACTCTCCCTTGCAACGCGGCTGCTAGTTCTCATTTCATGCAAAATCGTAAGTTCCTAGCTCATGTCCAAGGCACCAAAGAAGGGTAAAAAGTCAATAATCGATACCTAAAACTTGAATTGTTCTACTTCTTACTAGCTATAACATCAACTTAGAAGCTTCATCTGTGTTCTACTATGGTGCTTTTAGTGTCTCCGAATACCGCAGCACGCGTCATAGCTTTGCAGACGATAAATGTAACCGTTTCAGAGGGAAGAGCGGCCAATGTGACCACCTCGCGTTAAGTCGATTTGATAACAAATGACGAAAACGGACGGATTTCTCTGGTTTTTGCTACATATGAACACTTTACACATTCTCCCGTGCAACGCGGCTGCTAGTCCTGCTTTCATGGGGAATGTTAAGGTCCTAGCTCATGTCCAAGGCACCAAGGCCAGTTTAAATGTCAATAATCGATACCTAAAACTTGAATTGTACTACTTCTAACTGGCTATTACAACACCTTAGAAGCTTCATCTGTGTTCTACTATGGTGCATTTAGTGTCACCGCATACCGCAGCACGCGACATAACTTTGCAGACGATGAATGTAACCGTTTCAGAGAGAAGAGCGGCCAATGTGACGATCTGGCTTTAAGTCGATTCGATAACAAATGACGAAAACAGACGGATTTCTCAGGTTTTTACTACATATCAACACTTTTCACAATCTCCCGTGCAATACGGCTGCTAGTTCTCATTTCATGCAAAATCTTAAGTTCCTAGGTCATGTCCAAGGCACCAAAGAAGGTTAAAAAGTCAATAATCGATACCTAAAACTAGAATTGTACTACTTCTTACTGGCTATTACATCAACTTAGAAGCTTCATCTGTGTTCTACTATGGTGCATTTAGTGTCTCCGAATACCGCAGCACGCGTCATAGTTTTGCAGACGATAAATGTAACCGTTTCAGAGAGAAGTGCGGCCAATGTGACGATCTGGCTTTAAGTCGATTCGATAACAAATGACTAAAACGGACGGATTTCTCAGGTTTTTACAACATATGAACACTTTTCACGTTCTCCCGTGCAACGCGGCTGCTAGTCCTCCTTTCATGCAAAAACTTAAGTTCCTAGCTCATGTCCAAGGTGCCAAAGAAGGGTAAAAAGTCAATAATCCATACCTAAAACTTGAATTGTACTACTGCTTACTGGCTGTTACATAAACTTAGAAGCTGCATCTGTGTTCTACTATGGTGCTTTTAGTGTCTCCGCATATCGCAGCACGCGACATAGCTTTGCACACGATAAATGTAACCGTTTCAGAGGGAAAAGCGGCCAATGTGGCGATCTCGCTTTAAGTCGATTTGATAACAAATGACGAAAACAGACGGATTTCTCAGGTTTTTACTACATATGAACACTTTTCACATTCTCCTGTGCAATTCGGCTGCTAGTCCTCCTTTCATGCAGAATCTTAAGGTCCTAGTTCATGTCCAAGGCACCAAAGCCAGGAGAAAAGTCAATAATCGATACGTAAAACTTGAATTGTACTACTTCTTACTGGCTATTACATCAACTTAGAAGCTTCATCTGTGTTCTACTATGGCGCTTGTAGTGTCTCCCCATACCGCAGCACGCGACATAGCTTTGAAGACGATAAGTACAACCGTATCAGAGAGAGGAGCGGCGATTATGACGATCTGGCTTTAAATCGATTCGATAACAAATGACAAAAAGGGGCGGATTTCTCAGATTTTTACTACATATGAACACATTTCACATTCTCCCTTGAAACGCGGCTGCTAGTCTGCCTTTCATGCAGAATCGTAAGGTCCTAGCTCATGTCCAAGGCACCAAAGAAGGGTAAAAAGTCAATAATCGATACATAAAACTTGAATTGTACTACGTCTAACTGGCTGTTACATCACCTTAGAAGGTTCATCTCTGTTCTACTATGGTGCTTTTAGTGTCTCCGCATACCCCAGCACGCGACATAACTTTGCAGACGATGAATGTAACCGTTTCCGACAGAAGTGCGGCCAATGTGGCGATCTGGCTTTAAGTCGATTCGATAACAAATGACGAATACAGACGGAATTCTCAGGTTTTCACTACATATCAACACTTTTCACATTCTCCCGTGCAACGCGGCTGCTATTTCTCATTTCATGCAAAATCTTAAGTTCCTAGCTCATGTCCAAGGCACCCAAGAAGGGTAAAAAGTCAATAATCGATACCTAAAACTAGAATTGTACTACTTCTTACTAGCTATTACATCCACTTAGAAGCTTCATCTGTGTTCTACTATGGTGCTTTTAGTGTCTCCGCATATCGCAGCACGCGACATAGCTTTGCACACGATAAATGTAACCGTTTCAGAGGGAAAAGCGGCCAATGTGACAATCTCGGTTTAAGTCGATTTGATAACAAATGACGAAAACGGACGGATTTCTCAGGTTTTTACTACGTATGAACACTTTACACATTCTCCGGTCCAACTCGGCTGCTAGTCCTCCTTTCATGCAGAATCTTAAGGTCCTAGCTCATGTCCAAGTCACCAATGCCAGCTTAAAAGTAAATAATCGATACCTAAAACTTGAATTGTACTATTTCTTACTGGCTGTTACATCAACTTGGAAGCATCATCTGTGTTCTACTATGGCGCTTGCAGTGTCTCCGCATACCGCAGCACGCGACATAGCTTTGCAGACGATAAGTACAACCGTCTCAGAGAGAGGAGCGGCCATTGGGACGATGTGGCTTTAAATCGATTCGATAACAAATGACAAAAAGGGGCGGATTTCTCAGGTTTTTACTACATATGAACACTTTTCACATTCTCCCGTTCAACTTGGCTGCTAGTCCTCCTTTCATGCAGAATCTTAAGTTCATAGCTCATGTCCAAGCCACATAAGAAGGGTAATAAGTCAATAATCGATAACTAAAACTTGAATTGTACTACTTCCTACTGGCTATTACATCAACTTAGAAGCTTCATCTGTGTTCTACAATGGTGCTTTTAGTGTCTCCACACACCGCAGCACGCGACATAGCTTTGCAGACGATAAGTACCACCGTTTCAGGGAGAAGAGCGGCCAATGTGGCGATCTGGTTTTAAGTCGATTCGATAACAAATGACAAAAAGGGACGGATTTCTCA
Source organism: Schistocerca gregaria (assembly GCF_023897955.1). NCBI lineage: Eukaryota > Metazoa > Arthropoda > Insecta > Orthoptera > Acrididae > Schistocerca > Schistocerca gregaria. The sequence continues at coordinate 1,584,657 of NW_026061860.1, read as the reverse complement.
GGTTTTATACTACATATGACCACATTTCACATTCTCCCTTGAAACGCGGCTGCTAGTCTGCCTTTCATGCAGAATCTTAATGTCCTAGCTCATGTCCAAGGCACCAAACAAGGGTAAAAAGTCAATAATCGATACCTAAAACTTGAATTGTATTACTTCTAACTGGCTATTACATCACCTTAGAAGGTTCATCTGTGTTCTACTATGGTGCTTTTAGTGTCTCCGCATACCGCAGCACGCGACATAACTTTGCAGACGATGAATGTAACCGTTACCGACAGAAGTGCGGCCAATGTGGCGATCTGGCTTCAAGTCGATTCGATAACAAATGACAAAAAGGGACGGATTTCTCAGGTTTTTACTACATATGAACACATTTCACATTCTCCCTTGAAACGCTGCTGCTAGTCCTCCTTTCATGCAGAATCTTAAGGTCCTAACTCATGTCCAAGGCACCAAAGAAGGGCAAAAAGTCAATAGTCGATACCTAAAACATGAAATGTACTACTTCTTACTGGCTATCACATCAACTTAGAAGTTTCATCTGTGATCTACTATGCTGCTTTTAGTGTCTCCTCATACCGCAGCACGCGACATAGTATTGCAGACGATAAGTACAACCGTTTCAGAGAGAAGAGCGGCCAATGTGACGATCTGGCTTTAAGTCGATTCGATAACAAATGACGAAATCGGACGGATTTCTCAGGGTTTTACAACATATGAACACTTTTTACATTCTCCTGTGCAACGCGGCTGCTAGTACTCCTTTCATGCAAAATCTTAAGTTCCTAGCTCATGTCCAAGGCACCAAAGACTGTTAAAGAGTCAATATTCGATACCTAAAACTTGAATTGTACTACTTCTTATTATCTATTAAATCAACTTAGAACCCTCATCTGTGTTCTACTATGGTGCTTTTAGTGTCTCCGCATATCGCAGCACGCGACATAGCTTTGCACACGATAAATGTAACCGTTTCAGAGTGAAGAGCGGCCAATGTGACGATCTCGCTTTAAGTCGATTCGAAAACAAATGACAAAAAGGGACGGATTTCTCAGGTTTTTATTACATATGAACACTTTTCACATTCTCCCGTTGAACTCGGCTGCTATTCCTCCTTTCATGCAGAATCTTAAGGTCCTAGCTTATGTCCAAGCCACCAAAGAAGGGTAATAAGTCAATAATCGATAACTAAAACTTGAATTGTACTACTTCTTACTGGGTATTACATCAACTTAGAAGCTTCATCTGTGTTCTACTATGGTGCTTCTAGTGTCTCCGCATACCGCAGCACGCGACATAGCTTTGCACACGATAAGTACAACCGTTTCAGATAGAAGAGCGGCCAATGTGACGATGTGGCTTTAAGTCGATTCGATAACAAATGACAAAAAGTGACGGATTACTCAGGTTTTTACTACACATAAACACATTTCACATTCTACCTAGAAACGCGACTGCCAGTCCTTCTTTCGTGCAGAATCTTAAGGTCCTAGATTATGTCCAAGCCACCAAAGAAGGGTAATAAGTCAATAATCGATAACTAAAACTTGAATTGTACTACTTCTTACTAGCTATTACATCAACTTAGAAGCTTCACCTGTGTTCCACTATGGTGCTTTTAGTGTCTCCGCATACCGCAGCACGCGACATAGCTTTGCAGACGATAAGTACAACTGTTTCAGAGAGAAGAGCGGCCAATGTGACGATCTGGCTTTATGTCGATTCGATAACAAATGACAAAAAGGGACGGATTTCTCAGGTTATTACTACATATGAACACTTTTCACATTCTCCCGTTGAACTCGGCTGCTATTCCTCCTTTCATGCAGAATCTTAAGGTCCTAGCTTATGTCCAAGCCACCAAAGAAGGGTAATAAGTCAATAATCGATAACTAAAACTTGAATTGTACTACTTCTTACTGGCTATGACATAAACTTAGAAGCTTCATCTGTGTTCTACTATGGTGCTTTTAGTGTCTCCGCATACCGCAGCTCGCGACATAGCTTTGCAGACGATAAGTACAACCGTTTCAGAGAGAAGAGCGGCCAATGTGACGATCTGGCTATAAGTCGATTCGATAACAAATGACAAAAAGGGACGGATTTCTCAGGTTTTTACTACATATGAACACATTTCACATTCTCCCTTGAAACGCGGCTGCTAGTCCTCCTTTCATGCAGAATCTTAAGGTCCTAGCTTATGTCCAAGCCACCAAAGAAGTGTATAAGTCAATAATCGATAACTAAAACTTGAATTTTACTACTTCTTACTGGCTATTGCATTAACTTAGGAGCTTCATCTGTGTTCCACTATGGTGCTTTTAGTGTCTCCGCATACCGCAGCACGCGACATAGCTTTGCAGACGATAAGTACAACCGTTTCAGAGAGAAGAGCGGCCAATGTGACGATCTGGCTTTAAGTCGATTCGATAACAAATGACAATAAGGGACGGATTTCTCAGGTTTTTACTACATATGAACACTTTTCACATTCTCCCGTTGAACTCGGCTGCTAGTCCTCCTTTCACGCAGAATCTTAAGGTCCTAGCTTATGTCCAAGCCACCAAAGAAGGGTAATAAGTCAATAATCGATAACTAAAACTTGAATTGTACTACTTCTTACTGGCTATTACATTTACTTAGAAGCTTCATCTGTGTTCCACTATGGTGCTTTTAGTGCCTCCGCATACCGCAGCACGCGACAGAGCTTTGCAGACTATAAGTACAACCGTTTCAGAGAGAAGAGCGGCCAATGTGACGATCTGGCTTTAAGTCGATTCGATAACAAATGACGAAATCGGACGGATTTCTCAGGGTTTTACTACATATGAACACTTTTTACATTCTCCTGTGCAACGCGGCTGCTATTACTCCTTTCATGCAAAATCTTAAGTTCCTAGCTCATGTCCAAGGCACCAAAGACTGTTAAAGAGTCAATATTCGATACCTAAAACTTGAATTGTACTACTTCTTATTATCTATTAAATAAAATTAGAACCCTCATCTGTGTTCTACTATGGTGCTTTTAGTGTCTCCGCATATCGCAGCACGCGACATAGCTTTGCACACGATAAAAGTAACCGTTTCAGAGTGAAGAGCGGCCAATGTGACGATCTCGCTTTAAGTCGATTCGAAAACAAATGACAAAAAGGGACGGATTTCTCAGGTTTTTACTACATATGAACACTTTTCACATTCTCCTGTTGAACTCGGCTGCTATTCCTCCTTTCATACAGAATCTTAAGGTCCTAGCTTCTGTCCAAGCCCCCAAAGAAGGGTAATAAGTCAATAATCGATAACTAAAACTTGAATTGTACTACTTCTTACTGGCTATTACATCAACTTAGAAGCTTCATCTGTGTTATACTATGGTGCTTTTAGTGTCTCCGCATATCGCAGCACGTGACATAGCTTTGCAGACGATAAGTACAACCGTTTCAGAGAGAAAAGCGTCCAATGTAACGATCTGGCTTTAAATCGATTCGATAACAAATGACAAAAAGGGACGGATTTCTCAGGTTTTTATTACATATGAACACTTTTCACATTCTCCCGTTGAACTCGGCTGCTATTCCTCCTTTCATGCAGAATCTTAAGGTCCTAGCTTATGTCCAAGCCACCAAAGAAGGGTAATAAGTCAATAATCGATAACTAAAACTTGAATTGTACTACTTCTTACTGGGTATTACATCAACTTAGAAGCTTCACCTGTGTTCTACTATGGTGCTTCTAGTGTCTCCGCATACCGCAGCACGCGACATAGCTTTGCACACGATAAGTACAACCGTTTCAGAGAGAAGAGCGGCCAATGTGACTATCTGGCTTTAAGTCGATTCGATAACAAATGACAAAAAGGGACGGATTTCTCAGGTTTTTACTACACATAAACACATTTCACATTCTACCTAGAAACGCGACTGCCAGTCCTTCTTTCGTGCAGAATCTTAAGGTCCTAGCTTATGTCCAAGCCACCAAAGAAGGGTAATAAGTCAATAATCGATAACTAAAACTTGATTTGTACTACTTCTTACTAGCTATTACATCAACTTAGAAGTTTCACCTGTGTTCCACTATGGTGCTTTTAGTGTCTCCGCATACCGCAGCACGCGACATAGCTTTGCAGACGATAAGTACAACTGTTTCAGAGAGAAGAGCGGCCAATGTGACGATCTGGCTTTATGTCGATTCGATAACAAATGACAAAAAGGGACGGATTTCTCAGGTTATTACTACATATGAACACTTTTCACATTCTCCCGTTGAACTCGGCTGCTATTCCTCCTTTCATGCAGAATCTTAAGGTCCTAGCTTATGTCCAAGCCACCAAAGAAGGGTAATAATTCAATAATCGATAACTAAAACTTGAATTGTACTACTTCTTACTGGCTATGACATAAACTTAGAAGCTTCATCTGTGTTCCACTATGGTGCTTTTAGTGTCTCCGCATACCGCAGCACGCGACATAGCTTTGCAGACGATAAGTACAACCGTTTAAGAGAGAAGAGCGGCCAATGTGACGATCTGGCTATAAGTCGATTCGATAACAAATGACAAAAAGGGACGGATTTCTCAGGTTTTTACTACATATGAACACATTTCACATTCTCCCTTGAAACGCGGCTGCTAGTCCTCCTTTCATGCAGAATCTTAAGGTCCTAGCTTATGTCCAAGCCACCAAAGAAGTGTATAAGTCAATAATCGATAACTAAAACTTGAATTTTACTACTTCTTACTGGCTATTGCATTAACTTAGGAGCTTCATCTGTGTTCCACTATGGTGCTCTTAGTGTCTCCGCATACCGCAGCACGCGACATGGCTTTGCAGACGATAAGTACAACCGTTTCAGAGAGAAGAGCGGCCAATGTGACGATCTGGCTTTAAGTCGATTCGATAACAAATGACAATAAGGGACGGATTTCTCAGGTTTTTACTACATATGAACACTTTTCACATTCTCCCGTTGAACTCGGCTGCTATTCCTCCTTTCACGCAGAATCTTAAGGTCCTACCTTATGTCCAAGCCACCAAAGAAGGGTAATAAGTCAATAATCGATAACTAAAACTTGAATTGTACTACTTCTTACTGGCTATTACATTTACTTAGAAGCTTCATCTGTGTTCCACTATGGTGCTTTTAGTGCCTCCGCATACCGCAGCACGCGACAGAGCTTTGCAGACTATAAGTACAACCGTTTCAGAGAGAAGAGCGGCCAATGTGACGATCTGGCTTTAAGTCGATTCGATAACAAATGACGAAATCGGACGGATTTCTCAGGCTTTTACTACATATGAACACTTTTTACATTCTCCTGTGCAACGCGGCTGCTATTACTCCTTTCATGCAAAATCTTAAATTCCTAGCTCATGTCCAAGGCACCAAAGACTGTTAAAGAGTCAATATTCGATACCTAAAACTTGAATTGTACTACTTCTTATTATCTATTAAATAAAATTAGAACCCTCATCTGTGTTCTACTATGGTGCTTTTAGTGTCTCCGCATATCGCAGCACGCGACATAGCTTTGCACACGATAAAAGTAACCGTTTCAGAGTGAAGAGCGGCCAATGTGACGATCTCGCTTTAAGTCGATTCGATAACAAATGACAAAAAGGGACGGATTTCTCAGGTTTTTACTACATATAAACACTTTTCACATTCTCCCGTTGAACTCGGCTGCTATTCTTCCTTTCATGCAGAATCTTAAGGTCCTAGCTTATGTCCAAGCCACCAAGGAAGAGTAATAAGTCAATAATCGATAACTAAAACTTGAATTGTACTACTTCTTACTGGCTATTACATCAACTTAGAAGCTTCATCTGTGTTATACTATGGTGTTTTTAGTGTCTCCGCATATCGCAGCACGCGACATAGCTTTGCAGACGATAAGTACAACCGTTTCAGAGAGAAGAGCGTCCAATGTAACGATCTGGCTTTAAATCGATTCGATAACAAATGACAAAAAGGGACGGATTTCTCAGGTTTTTATTACATATGAACAATTTTCACATTCTCCCGTGCAACTCGGCTGCTAGTCCTCATTTCATGCAAAATCTTAAGTTCCTAGGTCATGTCCAAGGCACCAAAGAAGGTTAAAAAGTCAATAATCGATACCTAAAACTAGAATTGTACTACTTCTTACTGGCTATTACGTCAACTTAGAAGCTTAATCTGTGTTCTACTATGGTGCATTTAGTGTCTCCGAATACCGCAGCACGCGTCATAGTTTTGCAGACGATAAATGTAACCGTTTCAGAGAGAAGTGCGGCCAATGTGACGATCTGGCTTTAAGTCGATTCGATAACAAATGACTAAAACGGACGAATTTCTCAGGTTTTTACTACATATGAACACTTTTCACATTCTCCCGTGCAACGCGGCTGCTAGTCTGCCTTTCATGCAGAATCTTAATGTCCTAGCTCATGTCCAAGGCACCAAACAAGGGTAAAAAGTCAATAATAGATACCTAAAACTTGAATTGTACTACTTCTAACTGGCTATTACATCACCTTAGAAGGTTCATCTGTGTTCTACTATGGTGCTTTTAGTGTCTCCGCATACCGCAGCACGCGACATAGCTTTGCACACGATAAATGTAACCGTTTCAGAGGGAAAAGCGGCCAATGTGACGATCTCGCTTTAAGTCGATTTGATAACAAATGATGAAAACAGGCGGATTTCTCAGGTTTTTACTACATATGAACACATTTCACATTCTCCCTTGAAACGCTGCTGCTAGTCCTCCTTTCATGCAGAATCTTAAGGTCCTAGCTCATGTCCAAGGCACCAAAGAAGGGCAAAAAGTCAATAGTCGATACCTAAAACATGAAATGTACTACTTCTTACTGGCTATCACATCAACTTAGAAGTTTCATCTGTGATCTACTATGCTGCTTTTAGTGTCTCCGCATACCGCAGCACGCGACATAGTATTGCAGACGATAAGTACAACCGTTTCAGAGAGAAAAGCGGCCAATGTGACGATCTGGCTTTAAGTCGATTCGATAACAAATGACGAAATCGGACGGATTTCTCAGGGTTTTACTACATATGAACACTTTTTACATTCTCCTGTGCAACGCGGCTGCTAGTACTCCTTTCATGCAAAATCTTAAGTTCCTAGCTCATGTCCAAGGCACCAAACACTGTTAAAGAGTCAATATTCGGTACCTAAAACTTGAATTGTACTACTTCTTATTATCTATTAAATCAACTTAGAACCCTCATCTGTGTTCTACTATGGTGCTTTTAGTGTCTCCGCATATCGCAGCACGCGACATAGCTTTGCACACGATAAATGTAACCGTTTCAGAGTGAAGAGCGGCCAATGTGACGATCTGGCTTTAAGTCGATTCGATAACAAATGACAAAAAGGGACGGATTTCTCAGGTTTTTACTACACATAAACACATTTCACATTCTACCTAGAAACGCGACTGCCAGTCTTTCTTTCATGCAGAATCTTAAGGTCCTAGCTTATGTCCAAGCCACCAAAGAAGGGTAATAAGTCAATAATCGATAACTAAAACTTGAATAGTACTACTTCTTACTAGCTATTACATCAACTTAGAAGCTTCATCTGTGTTCCACTATGGTGCTTTTAGTGTCTCCGCATACCGCAGCACGCGACATAGCTTTGCAGACGATAAGTACAACTGTTTCAGAGAGAAGAGCGGCCAATGTGACGATCTCGCTTTATGTCGATTCGATAACAAATGACAAAAAGGGACGGATTTCTCAGGTTATTACTACATATGAACACTTTTCACATTCTCCCGTTGAACTCGGCTGCTATTCCTCCTTTCACGCAGAATCTTAAGGTCCTAGCTTATGTCCAAGCCACCAAAGAAGGGTAATAAGTCAATAATCGATACCTAAAACTTGAATTGTACTACTTCTTACTGGCTATTACATCAACTTAGAAGCTTCATCTGTGTTCTACAATGGTGCTTTTAGTGTCTCCGCATATCGCAGCACGCGACATAGCTTTGCACACGATAAATGTAACCGTTTCAGAGAGAAGAGCGGCCAATGTGCGGATCTCGCTTTAAGTCGATTCGATAACAAATGACAAAAAGGGATGGATTTCTCAGGTTTTTGCTACATATGAACACATTTCACATTCTCCCTTGAGACGCGGCTGCTAATCCTTCTTTCATGCAGAATCTTAAGGTCCTAGCTTATGTCCAAGCCACCAAAGAAGGGTAATAAGTCAATAATCGATAACTAAAACTTGAATTGTACTACCTCTTACTGGCTATTACATTAACTTAGAAGCTTCATCTGTGTTCCACTATGGTGCTTTTAGTGTCTCCGCATACCGCAGCACGCGACATAGCTTTGCAGACGATAAGTACAACCGTTTCAGATAGAAGAGCGGCCAATGTGACGATTTGGTTTTAAGTCGATTCGATAACAAATGACGAAAACGGACGGATATCTCAGGCTTTTACTACATATGAACACTTTTCACATTCTCCCATTGTACTCGGCTGCTGGTCCTCCTTCCATGCAGAATCTTAAGGTCCTAGCTTATGTCCAAGCCACCAAAGAAGGGTAATAAGTCAATAATCGATAACTAAAACTTGAATTGTACTACTTCTTACTGGCTATTACATTTACTTAGAAGCTTCATCTGTGTTCCACTATGGTGCTTTTAGTGTCTCCGCATACCGCAGCACGTGACAGGGCTTTGCAGACTATAAGTACAACCGTTTCAGAGAGAAGAGCGGCCAATGTGACGATCTGGCTTTAAGTCGATTCGGATACAAATGACGAAATCGGACGGATTTCTCAGGGTTTTACTACATATGAACACTTTTTACATTCTCCTGTGCAACGCGGCTGCTAGTACTCCTTTCATGCAAAATCTTAAGTTCCTAGCTCATGTCCAAGGCACCAAAGACTGTTAAAGAGTCAATATTCGATACCTAAAACTTGAATTGTACTACTTCATATTATCTATTAAATAAAATTAGAACCCTCATCTGTGTTCTACTATGGTGCTTTTAGTGTCTTCGCATATCGCAGCACGCGACATAGCTTTGCACACGATAAATGTAACCGTTTCAGAGTGAAGAGCGGCCAATGTGACGATCTCGCTTTAAGTCGATTCGATAACAAATGACAAAAAGGGACGGATTTCTCAGGTTTTTACTACATATAAACACTTTTCACATTCTCCCGTTGAACTCGGCTGCTATTCTTCCTTTCATGCAGAATCATAATGTCCTAGCTTATGTCCAAGCCACCAAAGAAGGGTAATAAGTCAATAATCGATAACTAAAACTTGAATTGTACTACTTCTTACTGGCTATTACATCAACTTAGAAGCTTCATCTGTGTTATACTATGGTGCTTTTAGTGTCTCCGCATATCGCAGCACGCGACATAGCTTTGCAGACGATAAGTACAACCGTTTCAGAGAGAAGAGCGTCCAATGTAACGATCTGGCTTTTAATCGATTCGATAACAAATGACAAAAAGGGACGGATTTCTCAGGTTTTTATTACATATGAACAATTTTCACATTCTCCCGTGCAACGCGGCTGCTAGTCCTCATTTCATGCAAAATCTTAAGTTCGTAGCTCATGTCCAAGGCAACAAAGAAGTTTAAAAAGTCAATAATCGATACCTAAAACTTCAATTGTACTACTTCTTACTGGCTATTACATCATCTTAGAAGCTTCCTCTGTGTTCTACTATGGTGCTTTTAGTGTCTCCTCATATCGCAGCACGCGACATAGCTTTGCACACGATAAATGTAACCGTTTCAGAGTGAAGAGCGGTCAATGTGACGATCTCGCTTTAAGTCGATTCGATAACAAATGACGAAAACGGACGGATATCTCAGGCTTTTAATACATAAGAACACATTGCACATTCTCCCTTTGTACCCGGCTGCTAGTCCTCCTTCCATGCAGAATCTTAAGGTCCTAGCTTATGTCCAAGCCAACAAAGAAGGGTAATAAGTCAATAATCGATAACTAAAACTTGAATTGTACTACTTCTTACTGGCTATTACATTTACTTAGAAGCTTCATCTGTGTTCCACTATGGTGCTTTTAGTGTCTCCGCATACCGCAGCACGCGACATAGCTTTGCAGACTATAAGTACAACCGTTTCAGAGAGAAGAGTGGCCAATGTGACGATCTGGCTTTAAGTCGATTCGATAACAAATGACAAAAAGGGACGGATTTCACTGGTTTTTACTACATATGAACACATTTCACATTCTCCCTTGTAACGCGGCTGCTAGTCCTCCTTTCATGAAGAATCTTAAGGTCCTAGCTCATGTCCAAGGCACCAAAGAAGGGCAAAAAGTCAATAATCGATACCTAAAACTTGAATTGTACTACTTCTTACTGGCTATTACATCACCTTAGCTGGTTCATCTGTGTTCTACTATGGTGCTTTTAGTGTCTCCGCATACCGCAGCACGCGACATAACTTTGCAGATGATGGATGTAACCGGTTCCGACGGAAGTGCGGCCAATGTGACGATCTGGCTTTAAGTCGATTCGATAACAAATGACGAAAACAGACGGATTTCTCAGGTTTTTACTACATATGAACACTTTTCACATTCTCCAATGCAACGCGGCTGCTAGTTCTCATTTCATGCAAAATCTTAAGTACCTAGGTCATGTCCAAGGCACCAAAGAAGGGTAAAAAGTCAATAATCGATACCTAAAACTTGAATTGCACTACTTCTTACTGGCTATTACATCACCTTAGCTGGTTCATCTGTGTTCTACTATGGTGCTTTTAGTGTCTCCGCATACCGCAGCTCGCGACATAGCTTTGCAGACGATAAGTACAACCGTTTCAGAGAGAAGAGCGGCCAATGTAACTTTGTGGCTTTACGTCGAATCGATAACAAATGAGAAAAAGGGACGGATTTCTCAGGTTTTTACTACATATGAACACTTTTCACATTCTCCCGTGCAACTCGGCTGCTGATCCTTCTTTCACACAGAATCTTAAGGTCCTAGCTTATGTCCAAGCCACCAAAGAAGGGTAATAAGTCAATAATCGATACCTAAAACTTGAATTGTACTACTTCTTACTGGCTATTACATCATCTTAGAAGCTTCATCCGTGTTCTACAATGGTGCTTTTAGTGTCTCCGCATATCGCAGCACGCGACATAGCTTTGCACACGATAAATGTAACCGTTTCAGAGAGGAGAGCGGCCAATGTGCGGACCTCGCTTTAAGTCGATTCGATAACAAATGACAAAAAGGGACGGATTTCTCAGGTTTTTACTACATATGAACACATTTCACATTCTCCCTTGAGACGCGGCTGCTAATCCTTCTTTCATGCAGAATCTTAAGGTCCTAGCTTATGTCCAAGCCACCAAAGAAGGGTAATAAGTCAATAATCGATAACTAAAACTTGAATTGTACTACTTCTTACTGGCTATTACATTAACTTAGAAGCTTCATCTGTGTTCCACTATGGTGCTTTTAGTGTTCCGCATACCGCAGCACGCGACATAGCTTTGCAGACGATAAGTACAACCGTTTCAGATAGAAGAGCGGCCAATGTGGCGATTTGGTTTTAAGTCGTTTCGATAACAAATGACGAAAACGGACGGATATCTCAGGCTTTTACTACATATGAACACTTTTCAAATTCTCCCATTGTACTCGGCTCCTGGTCCTCCTTCCATGCAGAATCTTAAGGTCCTAGCTTATGTCCAAGCCACCAAAGAAGGGTAATAAGTCAATAATCGATAACTAAAACTTGAATTGTACTACTTCTTACTGGCTATTACATTTACTTAGAAGCTTCATCTGTGTTCCACTATGGTGCTTTTAGTGTCTCCGCATACCGCAGCACGTGACAGAGCTTTGCAGACTATAAGTACAACCGTTTCAGAGAGAAGAGCGGCCAATGTGACGATCTGGCTTTAAGTCGATTCGATAACAAATGACGAAATCGGACGGACTTCTCAGGGTTTTACTACATATGAACACTTTTTACATTCTCCTGTGCAACGCGGCTGCTAGTACTCCTTTCATGCAAAATCTTAAGTTCCTAGCTCATGTCCAAGGCACCAAAGACTGTTAAAGAGTCAATATTCGATACCTAAAACTTGAATTGTACTACTTCTTATTATCTATTAAATAAAATTAGAACCCTCATCTGTGTTCTACTATGGTGCTTTTAGTGTCTCCGCATATCGCAGCACGCGACATAGCTTTGCACACGATAAATGTAACCGTTTCAGAGTGAAGAGCGGCCAATGTGACGATCTCGCTTTAAGTGGATTCGATAACAAATGACAAAAAGGGACGGATTTCTCAGGTTTTTACTACATATAAACACTTTTCACATTCTCCCGTTGAACTCGGCTGCTATTCTTCCTTTCATGCAGAATCATAAGGTCCTAGCTTATGTCCAAGACTCCAAAGAAGGGTAATAAGTCAATAATCGATAACTAAAACTTGAATTGTACTACTTCTTACTGGCTATTACATCAACTTAGAAGCTTCGTCTGTGTTATACTATGGTGCTTTTAGTGTCTCCGCATATCGCAGCACGCGACATAGCTTTGCAGACGATAAGTACAACCGTTTCAGAGAGAAAAGCGTCCAATGTAACGATCTGGCTTTAAATCGATTCGATAAGAAATGACAAAAAGGGACGGATTTCTCAGGTTTTTATTACATATCAACAATTTTCACATTCTCCCGTGCAACTCGGCTGCTAGTCCTCATTTCATGCAAAATCTTAAGTTCCTATTTCATGTCCAGGGCACCAAAGAAGTTTAAAAAGTCAATAATCGATACCTAAAACTTCAATTGTACTACTTCTTACTGGCAATTACATCATCTTAGAAGCTTCATCTGCGTTCTACTATGGTGCTTTTAGTGTCTCCGCATATCGCAGCACGCGACATAGCTATGCACACGATAAATGTAACCGTTTCAGAGTGAAGAGCGGTCAATGTGACGATCTCGCTTTAAGTCGATTCGATAACAAATGACGAAAACGGACGGATATCTCAGGCTTTTAGTACATAAGAACACATTTCACATTCTCCCTTTGTACTCGGCTGCTAGTTCTCCTTCCATGCAGAATCTTAAGGTCCTAGCTTATGTCCAAGCCACCAAAGAAGGGTAATAAGTCAATAATCGATAACTAAAACTTGAATTGTACTACTTCTTACTGGCTATTACATTTACTTAGTAGCTTCATCTGTGTTCCGCATACCGCAGCACGCGACATAGCTTTGCAGACTATAAGTACAACCGTTTCAGAGAGAAGAATGGCCAATGTGACGATCTGGCTTTAAGTCGATTCGATAACAAATGACAAAAAGGGACGGATTTCACAGGTTTTTACTACATATGAACACATTTCACATTCTCCCTTGTAACGCGGCTGCTAGTCCTCCTTTCATGAAGAATCTTAAGGTCCTAGCTCATGTCCAAGGCACTAAAGAAGGGCAAAAAGTCAATAATCGATACCTAAAACTTGAATTGTACTACTTCTTACTGGCTATTACATCACCTTAGCTGGTTCATCTGTGTTCTACTATGGTGCTTTTAGTGTCTCCGCATACCGCAGCACGCGACATAACTTTGCAGATGATGGATGTAACCGGTTCCGACGGAAGTGCGGCCAATGTGACGATCTGGCTTTAAGTCGATTCGATAACAAGTGACGAAAACAGACGGATTTCTCAGGTTTTTACTACATATGAACACTTTTCACATTCTCCAATGCAACGCGGCTGCTAGTTCTCATTTCATGCAAAATCTTAAGTACCTAGGTCATGTCCAAGGCACCAAAGAAGGGTAAAAAGTCAATAATCGATAATTAATACTTGAATTGTACTACTTCTTACTGGGTATTACATCAACTTAGAAGCTTCATCTGTGTTCTACTATGGTGCTTTTAGTGTCTCCCTATACCGCAGCACGCGACATAGCTTTGCAGACGATAAGTACAACCGTTTCAGAGAGAAGAGCGGCCAATGTGACGATCTGGCTTTAAGTCGATTCGATAACAAATGACAAAAAGGGACGGATTTCTCAGGTTTTTACTACACATGAACACATTTCACATTCTACCTTGAAACGCGACTGCCAGTTCATCTTTCATGCAGAATCTTAAGGTCCTAGTATATGTCCAAGCCACCAAAGAAGGGTAATAAGTCAATAATCGATAACTAAAACTTGAATTGTACTACTTCTTACTAGCTATTACATCAACTTAGAAGCTTCACCTGTCTTCCACTATGGTGCTTTTAGTGTCTCCGCATACCGCAGCACGCGACATAGCTTTGCAGACGATAAGTACAACCGTTTCAGAGAGAAGAGCGGCCAATGTGACGATCTGGCTTTAAGTCGATTCGATAACAAATGACAAAAAGGGACGGATTTCTCAGGTTTTTACTACATATGAACACTTTTCACATTCTCCCGTTGAACTCGGCTGCTAGTCCTCCTTTCAAGCAAAATCCTTAGGTCCTAGCTCGTGTCCAAGGTACCGAAGAAGGGTAAAAGGTCATTATCCGATAACTAAAACTTGAATTTTACTACTTCTTATTGGCTATTACATCAACTTGGAAGATTCATCTGTATTCTACTATGGTACTTTTAGTGTCTCCGCATACCGCAGCACCCGACATAGCTTTGCAGACGATAAGTACAACCGTTTCAGATAGAAGAGCGGCCAATGTGGCGATTTGGCTTTAAGTCGATTCGATAACAAATGACGAAAACGGACGGATATCTCAGGTTTTTACTACATATGAACACTTTCCACATTCTCCCGTGGAACGCGGCTGCTAGTTCTCCTTTCATGCAAAATCTTAAGTTCCTAGCTCATGTCCAAGTCACCAAAGACGGTTAAAGAGTCAATATTCGATACCTAAAACTTGAATTGTACTACTTCTTATTATCTATTAAATCGACTTAGAAGCCTCATCTGTGTTCTACTATGGTGCTTTTAGTGTCTCCGCATATCGCAGCACGCGACATAGCTTTGCACACGATAAATGTAACCGTTTCAGAGTGAAGAGCGGCCAATGTGACGATCTCACTTTAAGTCGATTTGATAACAAATGACGAAAACGGTCGGATTTCTCAGGTTTTAACTACATATAAAAAATTTTCACATTCTCCCGTGCAACTCGGCTGCTAGTCGTCTTTTCATGCAATATCTTAAGTTCCTAGCTAATGTCCAGGGAACCAAAGAAGGGTAAAAAGTCAATAATCGATACCTAAAACTTGAATTGTAATACTTCTTACTGGCTATTACATCATCTTAGAAGCTTCATCTGTGTTCTACTATGGTGCTTTTAGTGTCTCCGCATATCGCAGCACGCGACATAGCTTTGCACACGATAAATGTAACCTTTTCAGAGTGAAGAGCGGCCAATGTGACGATCTCGCTTTAAGTCGATTCGATAACAAATGACGAAAACGGACGGATATCTCAGGCTTTTACTACATATGAACACTTTTCACATTCTCCCTTTGTACTCGGCTGCTAGTCCTCCTTCCATGCAGAATCTTAAGGTCCAAGCTTATGTCCAAGCCACCAAAGAAGGGTAATAAGTCAATAATCGATAACTAAAACTTGAATTGTACTACTTCTTACTGGCTATTACATTTACTTAGAAGCTTCATCTGTGTTCCACTATGGTTCTTTTATTGTCTCCGCATAACGCAGCACGCGACATAGCTTTGCAGACTATAAGTACAACCGTTTCAGAGATAAGAGCGGCCAATGTGACTTTCTGGCTTTAAGTCGAATCGATAACAAATGACAAAAAGGGACGGATTTCTCAGGTTTTTACTACATATGAACACTTTTCACATTCTCCCGTGCAACTCGGCTGCTAGTCCTTCTTTCGTGCAGAATCTTAAGTTCCTAGCTCATGTCCAAGACACCAAAGAAGGGTAAAAAGTCAATAATCGATGCCTAAAACTTGAATTGTACATCTTCTTACTGGACATTACATCATCTTAGAAGCTTCATCTGTGTTCTACTATGGTGCTTTTAGTGTCTCCGCATACCGCAGCACGCGACATAGCTTTGCAGACGATAAATGTAACCGTTTCAGACAGAAGTGCGGCCAGTGTGACGATCTGGCTTTAGTTCGACTCAATAAGAAATGACGAAAACGGACGGATTTCTCAGGCTTTTACTACATATGAACACTTTTCACATTCTCCCGTTGAACTCGGCTGCTAGTCCTCCTTTCAAGCAAAATCCTTAGGTCCTAGCTCGTGTCCAAGGTACCGAAGAAGGGTAAAAGGTCATTATCCGATAACTAAAACTTGAGTTTTACTACTTCTTACTGGCTATTACGTCATCTTAGAAGCTTCATCTGTGTTCTACTATGGTGCTTTTAGTGTCTCCGCATATCGCAGCACGCGACATAGCTTTGCACACGATAAATGTAACCGTTTCAGAGGGAAGAGCGGCCAATGTGCGGATCTCGCTTTAAGTCGATTCGATAACAAATGACAAAAAGGGACGGATTTCTCAGGTTTTTACTACATATGAACACATTTCACATTCTCCCTTGAAACGCGGCTGCTAATCCTCCTTTCATGCAGAATCTTAAGGTCCTAGCTTATGTCCAAGCCACCAAAGAAGGGTAATAAGTCAATAATCGATAACTAAAACTTGAATTGTACTACTTCTTACTGGCTATTACATTAACTTAGAAGCTTCATCTGTGTTCCACTATGGTGCTTTTAGTGTCTCCGCATACCGCAGCACGCGACATAGCTTTGCAGACGATAAGTACAACCGTTTCAGAGAGAAGAGCGGCCAATGTGACGATTTGGCTTTAAGTCGATTCGATAACAAATGTCGAAAACGGACGGATATCTCAGGTTTTTACTACATATGAACACTTTCCACATTCTCCCGTGCAACGCGGCTGCTAGTTCTCCTTTCATGCAAAATCTTAAGTTCCTAGCTCATGTCCAAGGCACCAAAGACGGTTAAAGAGTCAATATTCGATACCTAAAACTTGAATTGTACTACTTCTTATTATCTATTAAATCGACTTAGAAGCCTTATCTGTGTTCTACTATGGTGCTTTTAGTGTCTCCGCATATCGCAGCACGCGACATAGCTTTGCACACGATAAATGTAACCGTTTCAGAGTGAAGAGCGGCCAATGTGACGATCTCGCTTTAAGTCGATTCGATAACAAATGACAAAAACGGACGGATATCTCAGGCTTTTACTACATATGAACACTTTTCCATTCTCCCTTTGTACTCGGCTGCTAGTCCTCTTTTCATGCAGAATCTTAAGGTCCTAGCTTATGTCCAAGCCAACAAAGAAGGGTAATAAGTCAATAATCGATAACTAAAACTTGAATTGTACTACTTCTTACTGGCTATTACATTTACTTAGAAGCTTCATCTGTGTTCCACTATGGTGCTTTTAGTGTCTCCGCATACCGCAGCACGCGACATAGCTTTGCAGACTATAAGTACAAACGTTTCAGAGAGAAGAGCGGCCAATGTGACGATCTGGCTTTAAGTAGATTCGATAACAAATGACAAAAAGGCACGGATTTCTCAGGTTTTTACTACATATGAACACATTTCACATTCTCCCTTGAAACGCGGCTGCTAGTCCTCCTTTCATGAAGAATCTTAAGGTCCTAGCTCATGTCCAAGGCACCAAAGGAGAGCAAAAAGTCAATAATCGTTACCTAAAACTTGAATTGTGCTACTTCTTACTGGCTATTACATCACCTTAGCTGGTTCATCTGTGTTCTACTATGGTGCTTTTAGTGTCTCCGCATATCGCAGCACGTGACATAGCTTTGCAGACGATAAATGTAACCGTTTCAGACAGAAGTGCGGCCAGTGTGACGATCTGGCTTTAGGTCGATTCAATAACAAATGACGAAAACGGACGGATTTCTCAGGCTTTTGCTACATATGAACACTTTTTACATTCTCCCGTGCTACACGGCTGCTAGTCCTCCTTTGAAGCAAAATCCTTAGGTCCTAGCTCGTGTCCAAGGTACCGAAGAAGGGTAAAAGGTCATTATCCGATAACTAAAACTTCAATTTTACTACTTCTTACTGGCTATTACATCAACTTGGAAGATTCATCTGTATTCTACTATGGTACTTTTAGTGTCTCCGCATACCGCAGCACCAGACATAGCTTTGCAGACGATAAGTACAACCGTTTCAGAGAGAAGAGCGGCCAATGTGACGATCTGGTTTTAAGTCGATTAGATAACAAATGACAAAAAGGGACGGATTTCTCAGGTTTTTACTACATATGAACACATTTCACATTCTCCCTTGAAACGCGGCTGCTAGTCCTCCTTTCATGCAGAATCTTAAGGTCCTAGCTTATGTCCAATCCACCAAAGAAGGGTAATAAGTCAATAATCGATAACTAAAACTTGAATTGTACTACTTCTTACTGGCTATTACATTAACATAGAAGCTTCATCTGTGTTCCACTATGGTGCTTTTAGTGTCTCCGCATACCGCAGTACGCGACATAGCTTTGCAGACAATAAGTACAACCGTTTCAGAGAGAAGAGCGGCCAATGTGTCGATTTGGCTTTAAGTCGATTCGATAACAAATGACGAAAACGGACGGATATCTCAGGTTTTTACTACATATGAACACTTTCCACATTCTCCCGTGCAACGCGGCTGCTAGTTCTCCTTTCATGCAAAATCTTAAGTTCCTAGCTCATGTCCAAGCCACCAAAGAAGGGTATTAAGTCAATAACCGATAACTAAAACTTGTATTGTACTACTTCTTGCTGGCTATTACATTAACTTAGAAGCTTCATCTGTGATCTACTATGGTGCTTTGAGTGTCTCCGCACACCGCAGCACGCGACATTGCTTTGCAGGGGATAAGTACAACTGTTTCAGAGAGAAGAGCGGATAATGTGACGACCTGGCATTAAGTCGATTCGATATAAAATGACAAAAAGGGACGGATTTCTCAGGTTTTTTACTACATATGAACACTTTTCACATTCTCCCGTTGAACTCGGCTGCTAGTCCTCCATTCATGCAGAATCTTAAGGTCCTAGCTTATGTGCAAGCCACCAAAGAAGGGTAATAAGTCAATAATCGATAACTAAAACTTGAATTCTACTACTTCTTACTGGCTATTACATCATCTTAGAAGGTTCATCTGTGTTCCACTATGGTGCTTTTAGTGTGTCCGCATGCCGTAGCACGCGACATAGCTTTGCAGACGATACGTACAACCGTTTCAGAGAGAAGAGCAGCCAATGTGACGATCTGGCTTAAGGTCGATTCGATAACAAATGAAAAAAAGGGACGGATTTCTCAGGTTTTTACTACATATAAACACTTTTCACATTCTCCCTTGCAACGTGGCTGCTAGTCCTCCTTTCATGCAAAATCTTAAGATCCTAGCTCATGTCCAAGACACCAAAGAAGGAAAAAAAGTCAATGATCGATACCTAAAACTTGAATTGTACTACTTCTTACTGGCTACTACATAAACTTAGAAGCTTCATCTGTGTTCTACTATGGTGATTTTAGTGTCTCCAGATACCACAGCTAGCGACATAGCTTTGCAGACGATAAATGTAACCGTTTCAGACAGAAGTGCGGCCAATGTCACTTTCTTGCTTTTAGTCGATTCGATAACAAATGACGAAAACGGACGGATTTCTCAGGTTTTTACTACATATGAACACTTTTCACATTCTCCCGGTGAACTCGGCTGCTAGTCCTCAATTCATGCAGAATCTTAAGGTCCTAGCTTATGTCCAAGCCACCAAAGACGGGAAATAAGTCAATAATCGATAACTGTAACTTGAATTGTACTACATCTTACTGGCTATTACATTAACTTAAAAGCTTCATCTGTGTTCCACTATGGTGCTTTTAGTGTCACCGCATAACGTAGCACGCGAAATTGGTTTGCAGAGAATAAGTACAACCGTTTCAGAGAGAAGAGCGGCCAATGTGACGATCTGGCTTTAAGTCGATTCGATATAAAATGACAAAAAGGGACGGATTTCTCAGGTTTTTACTACATATAAACACTTTTCACATTCTCCCGTTTAACTCGGCTGCTAGTCCTTCTTTCATGCAGAATCTTAAGGTCCTAGCCCATGTCCAAGGCACAAAAGCCAGCTTAAAAGTCATTAATCGGTATCTAAAACTGGAATTATACTACTTCTTACTGGCTATTACATCAACTTAGAAGTTTCATCTGTGTTCTACTATGGTGCTTTTAGTGGCTCCGCATACCGCAGCACGCGACATAGCTTTGCAGACGATAAGTACAACCGTTTCAGAGAGAAGAGCGGCCAATGTGACGATTTGGCTTTAAGTCGATTCGATAACAAATGACGAAAACGGACGGATTTCTCAGGTTTTTACTACATATGAACACTTTTCACATTCTCCCGTGCAACGCGGCTGCTAGTCCTCCTTTCATGCAAAATCTTAAGTTCCTAGCTCATGTCCAAGGCACCAAAGAATGGTAAAAAGTCAATAATCGATACTTAAAACTTCAATTGTACTAGTTCTTACTATCTATTAAATCAATTTAGAAGCCTCATCTGTGTTCTACTATGGCCCTTTTACTGCCTCCGCATATCGCAGCACGCGACATAGCTTTGCAGACGATAAGTACAACCGTTTCAGAGAGAAGAGCGGCCAATGTGACGATCTGGCTTTAAGTCGATTCGATATAAAATGACAGAAAGAGACGGATTTCTCAGGTTTGTACGACATATAAACACTTTTCAGATTCTCCCTTCCAACGTGGCTGCTTGTCCTCCTTTCATGCAAAATCTTAAGTTCCTAGCTCATGTCCAAGACACCAAAGAAGGGTAAAAAGTCAATAATCGATACCTAAAACTTGTATTGTACTACTTCTTACTGGCTAATACATCATCTTAGAAGCTTCATCTGTGTTCTACTATGGTGCTTTTAGTGTCTACGCATATCGCTGCACGCGACATAGCTTTGCAGACGATAAATGTAACCGTTTCAGACAGAAGTGCGGCCAGTGTGACGATCTGGCTTTAAGTCGATTCAATAACAAATGACGAAAACGGACGGATTTCTCAAGTTTTTTCTACATATAAACACTTTTCACATTCTCCCTTGCAACGTGGCTGCTAGTCCTCCTTTCATGCAAAATCTTAAGTTCCTTGCTCATGTCAAAGACACCAAAGAAGGGAAAAAAGTCAATAATCGATACCTAAAACTTGAATTGTACTAGTTCTTACTGTCTATTAAATCAATTTAGAAGCCTCATCTGTGTTCTACTATGGCCCTTTTACTGCCTCCGCATATCGCAGCACGCGACATAGCTTTGCAGACGATAAATGTAACTGTTTCAGACAGAAGTACGGCCGATGTGACGATCTGGCTTTAAGCCGATTCGATAACAAATGGTTAAAACGGGCAGATTTCTCAGGTTTTTACTACATATGAACGCTTTTGACATTCTCCCGTGCAACACGGCTGCTAGTCTTTCTTTCAAGCAAAATCCTGAGGTCCTAGCTCGTGTGCAAGGCACCAAAGAAGGGTAAAAGGTCATTATCCGATAACTAAAACTTGAACTTTACTACTTCTTACTGGCTATTACATCAACTTGGAAGATTCATCTGTATTCTACTATGGTACATTTAGTGTCTCCGCATACCGCAGCACCCGACATAGCTTTGCAGACGATGAATGTACCGTTTCCGACAGAAGTGCGGTCAATGTGACGATCTGGCTTTAAGACGATTCGATAACAAATGACGAAAACGGACGGATTTCTCAGGTTTTTACTACATATGAACACTTTTCACATTCTCCCGTGCAACGCGGCTGCTAGTCCTTATTTCATGCAAAACCTTAAGTTCCTAGCTCATGTCCAAGGCACCAAAGAATGGTAAAAAGTCAATAATCGATACCTAAAACTTGAATTGTACTAGTTCTTACTATCTATTAAATCAACTTAGAAGCCTCATCTGTGTTCTACTATGGCCCTTTTACTGCCTCCACATATCGCAGCACGCGACATAGCTTTGCACACGATAAATGTAACCGTTTCAGACGGAAGAGCGTCCAATGTGCGGATCTCGCTTTTAGTCGATTTGATAACAAATGACGAAAACGGACCGATTTCTCAGGTTTTTACTACATATGAACACTATTCACATTCTCCCGTGCAACACGGATGCTAGTCTTCCTTTCAAGCAAAATCCTTAGGTCCTAGCTCGTGTGCAAGGCACCAAAGAAGGGTAAAAGGTCATTATCCGATATCTAAAACTTGAATTTTACTACTTCTAACTGGCTATAACATCAACTTGGAAGATTCATCTGTATTCTACTATGGTACATTTAGTGTCTCCGAATACCGCAGCACCCGACATAGCTTTGCAGGCGATGAATGTACCGTTTCCGACAGAAGTGCGGCCGATGTGACTATCTGGCTTTAAGTCGATTCGATAACAAATGACGAAAACAGACGGATTTCTCAGGTTTTTACTACATATGAACACTTTTCACAGTCTCACGTGCAACTCGGCTGCTAGTCCTCCTTTCATGCAGAATCTTAAGGTCCTACGTCATGTCCAAGGCACCAAAACCAGCTTAAAGTCAATAATCGATACCTAAAACTTGAATTGTACTACTTCTTACTGGCTATTACATCAACTTAGAAGCATCATCTGTTTTCTATTATGGTGCTTTTAGTGTCTCCGCATACCGAAGTACGCGACATAATTTTGCAGACGATAAGTACAACCGTTTCAGAGAGAAGAGCGGCCAATGTGACGATTTGGCTTTAAGTCGATTCGATCACAAATGACGAAAACGGACGGATTTCTCAGGTTTTTACTACATATGAACACATTTCACATTCTCCCTTGCAACGCGGTTGCTAGTCCTAGTTTCATACAGAATCTGAAGGTCCTAGGTCATGTCCAAGGCACCAAAGAAGGGCAAAAAGTCAATAAATGATATCTAAAACTTGAATTGTACTACTTCTTACTGGCTATTACATCAACTTAGAAGCTTCATCTGTGTTCTACTATGGTGCTTTTAGTGTCTCCGCATACCGCAGCACGCGACATAGCTTTGCAGACGATAAATGTAAACGTTTAAGACAGTAGTGAGAACAATGAGACATTCTGGCTTTAAGTCGATTCGATATCAAATGACGAAAACTGACGGAGTTCTCCGGTCTCTACATTTAAACACTTTCCACATTCTCGCGTGCAACGCGGCTGCTAGTCCTCCTTTCATGCAAAATTTTAAGTTCCTAGCTCATGTCCAAAGCACGAAAGAAGGGTAAAAAGTCAATAATAGAGACCTAAAATTTGAATTGTACTACTTCTTACTATCTATTAAATCAACTTAGAAGCCTCATCTGTGCTCTACTATGGTGCTTTTAGAGCTTCCGCATATCGCAGCACGCGACATAGCTTTGCACATGATAAATGTAACCGTTTCAGAGAGAAGAGCGGCTAATGTGACGATCTGGCTTTAAGTCGATTCGATAACAAATGACAAAAAGGGACGGATTTCTCAGGTTTTTACTACATATGAACACATTTCTCATTCTCCCTTGAAACGCGGCTGCTAGTCCTCCTTTCATGCAGAATCTTAAGGTCCTAGCTCATGTCCAGAGCACCAAAGAAGGGCAAAAAGTCAATAATCGATACCTAAATCTTGAATTGTACTACTTCTTACTGGCTATTACATCACCTTAGAAGGATCATCTGTGTTCTACTATGGTGCTTTTAGTGTCTCCAGATACCACAGTACGCGACATAACTTTGCACTAGATGAATGTAACCGTTTCCGACAGAAGTGCGGCCAATGTGACAATCTGGCTTTAAGTCGATTCGATAACAAATGACGAAAACAGACGGATTACTCAGGTTTTTACTACATATGAACACTTTTCACATTCTGTCGTGCAACGCGGCTGCTAGTTCTCATTTCATGCAAAATCTTAAGTACCTAGGTCATGTCCAAGGCACCAAAGATGTGTAAAAAGTCAATAATCGATACCTAAAACTTAATTTGTACTACTACTTACTAGATATTACATCAACTGAGAAACCTCATCTGTATTCTGCTACGGTGCTTTTAGTGTCTCCGAACACCGCAGCACGCGTCATAGCTTTGCAGACGATAAATGTAACCGTTTCAGAGAGAAGAGCGGCCAATGTGACGATCTGGCTTTAAGTCGATTCGATAACAAATTACGAAAACGGACGGATTTATCAGGTTTTTACTAAATATGAACACTTTTCATATTCTCCCGTGCAACGCTGCTGCTAGTCTTCCTTTCATGCAAAATCTTAAGTTCCTAGCTCATATCCAAGGCACCAAAGAAGGGTAAAAAGTCAATAATCGATACCTAAAACTTGAATTGTACTACTTCTTACTGGCTATTAAATCAACTTAGAAGCCTCATCTGTGTTCTACTATGGTACTTTTAGTGTCTCCGCATATCGCAGCACGGGACATAGCTTTGCAGACGATAAGTACAACCGTTTCAGAGATAAGAGCGGCTAATGTGACGATCTGGCTTTATGTCGATCAGATAACAAATGACAAAAAGGGACGGATTTCTCAGGTTTTTAATACATATAAACACTTTAAACATTCTCCCTTGCAACGTGGCTGCTAGTCCTCCTTTCATGCAAACTTTTAAGTTCCTATCTCATGTCCAAGGCATCAAAGAAGGGTAAAAAGTCAATAATCGATACCTAAAACTTGAATTGTACTACTTCTTACGGGCTATTACATCATCTTAGAAGCTTCATCTGTGTTCTACTATGGTGCTTTTAGTGTCTCCGCATATCGCAGCACGCGACATAGCTTTTCACACGATAAATGTAACCGTTTCAGAGGCAAGAGCGGCCAATGTGCGGATCTCGCTTTAAGTCGATTCGATAACAAATGACAAAAAGGGACGGTTTTTTCAGGTTTTTACTACATATGAACACTTTTCACATTCTCCCGTTGAACTCGGATTCTAGTCCTCCTTTCATGCAGAATCTTAAGGTCCTAGCTTATGTCCAAGCCACCAAAGAAGGGTAATAAGTCAATAATCGATAACTAAAACTTGAATTGTACTATTTCTTACTGGCTATTATATTAACTTAGAAGCTTCATCTATGTTGTACTATGGTGCTTTTAGTGTCTCCGCATTCCGCAGAACGCGACATAGCTTTGCAGACGATAAGTACAAACGTTTCAGAGAGAAAGCGGCCAATGTGACGATCTGGCTTTAAGTCGATTCGATAACAAATGACAAAAAGTGACGGATTTCTCAGGTTTTTACTACATATGAACACATTTCACATTCTCCCTTGAAACGCGGCTGCTAGTCCTCCTTTCATGCAGAATCTTAAGGTCCTAGCTCATGTCCAGGGCACCAAAGAAGGGCAAAAAGTCAATAATCGATACCTAAATCTTGAATTGTACTACTTCTTACTGGCTATTACATCACCTTAGAAGGATCATCTGTGTTCTACTATGGTGCTTTTAGTGTCTCCAGATACCACAGTACGCGACATAACTTTGCACAAGATGAATGTAACCGTTTCCGACAGAAGTGCGGCCAATGTGACAATCTGGCTTTAAGTCGATTCGATAACAAATGAGGAAAACAGACGGATTTCTCAGGTTTTTACTACATATGAACACTTTTCACATTCTGTCGTGCAACGCGGCTGCTAGTTCTCATTTCATGTTTAATCTTAAGTACCTAGGACATGTCCAAGGCACCAAAGATGTGTAAAAAGTCAATAATCGATACCTAAAACTTAATTTGTACTACTATTTACTAGATATTACATCAACTGAGAAACCTCATCTGTATTCTACTACGGTGCTTTTAGTGTCTCCGAACACCGCAGCACGCGTCATAGCTTTGCAGACGATAAATGTAACCGTTTCAGAGAGAAGAGCGGCCAATGTGACGATCTGGCTTTAAGTCGATTCGATAACAAATTACGAAAACGGACGGATTTATCAGGTTTTTACTAAATATGAACACTTTTCATATTCTCCCGTGCAACGCGGCTGCTAGTCTTCAATTCATGCAAAATCTTAAGTTCCTAGCTCATATCCAAGGCACCAAAGAAGGGTAAAAAGTCAATAATCGATAGCTAAAACTTGAATTGTACTACTTCTTACTGGCTATTACATCAACTTAGAAGCTTCATCCGTGTTCTACTATGGTGCTTTTAGTGTCTCCGCATACCGCAGCACGCGATATTGCTTTGCAGACGATAAGTACAACTGTTTCAGAGAGAAGAGCGGCCAATGTGACGATCTGGCTTTAAGTCGATTCGATATAAAATGACAAAAAGTTACGGATTTCTCAGGTTTTTACTACATATAAACACTTTAAACATTCTCCCTTGCAACGTGGCTGCTAGTCCTCCTTTCATGCAAAATCTTAAGTTACTAGCTCATGTCCAAGTCACCAAAGAAGGGTAAAAAGTCAATAATCGATACCTAAAACTTGAATTGTACTACTTCTTATTATCTATTAAATCAACATAGAAGCCTCATCTGTGTTCTACTATGGTGCTTTTAGTGCCTCCGCATATCGCAGCACGCGACATAGCTTTGCAGACGATAAGTACAACCGTTTCAGAGAGAAGAGCGGCCAATGTGACGATCTGACTTTAAGTCGATTCGATAAAAATGACGAAAACGGACGGATTTCTCAGGTTTTTACTACTTATGAACACATTTCACATTCTCCCTTGCAACTCGGTTGCTAGAACACCTTTCGTGCAGAATCTTAAGGTCCTAGCTCATGTCCAAGCCACCAAAGCCAGCTAAAAAGTCAATAATCGATACCTAAATCTTGAATTGTACTACTTCTTACTGGCTATTACATCAACTTAGAAGCTTCATCTGTGTTCTACTATGGTGGTTTTAGTGTCTCCGCATACCGCAGCACGCGACATAGCTTTGCAGACGATAAGTACAACCGTTTCAGAGAGAAGAGCGGCCAATTTCACGATCTGGCTTTAAGTCGATCCGATAACAAAAGACGAAAACGAACGGATTTCTCAGGTTTTTACTACATATGAACACTTTTCACATTCTCCCTTGCAACTCGGTTGCTAGTCCTCCGTTCGTGCAGAATCTTAAGGTCCTAGCTCATGTCCAAGGCACCAAAGACAGATAAAAAGTCAATAATCGATACCTAAATCTTGAATTGTACTACTTCTTACTGGCTATTACATCAACTTAGAAGCTTCATCTGTGTTCTACTATGATGCTTTTAGTGTTTCCGCATACCGAAGCACGCGACATAGCTTTGCAGACGATAAATGTAACCGTTTCAGACAGAAGTGCGGCCAATGTGACGATCTGACTTTAAGTCGATCGATAACAAATGACGAAAACCGACGGATTTCTCAGGTATTTACTACATATGAACACTTTCAAAATTCTCCAGTCCAACGCGGCTGCTAGTCCTCCATTCGTCAAAATCTTAAGGTCCTAGATCATGTCCAAGGCACCAAAGAACGGTAAAAAGTCAATAGTCGATAACAAAACTTGAATTGTACTACTTCATACTGGCCATTACATCAACGTAGAAGCTTCATCTGTGTTCTACTATGGTGCTTTTAGTGTCTCCGCACGCCACAGCACCCGCCGTAGCTTTGCAGACGATAAATGTAACCGTTTCAGAGATAAGAGCGGCCAATGTGACGATCTGGCTTTAAGGCGATTCAATAACAAATGACGAAAAGGGACGGATTTCTCAGGTTTTTACTACTTATGAACACTTTTCACACTCTCCCGTGCAACGCGACTGCCAGTCCTCTTTCATGCAAAATCTTAAGGTCCTAGCTCATGTCGAAAGGACCAAAGAAGGATCAAAAGTCAATAATCAGTTACTTAAACTTGAATTGACTACTTATTACTGGCTATTACATAAACATAGAAGTTTCATCTGTGTTCTACTATGGTGCTTTTAGTGTCTGCGAAAGATACAGCATGCGACATAGCTTTGCAGAAGATAAGTACAACCGTTTGACAGAGATGAGCGGCCAATGTGGCGATCTGGCTTTAAGTCGATTCGATAGCAAATGACGAAAACGGAAGGATTTCTCAGGTTTTTACTACATATGAACACTTTTCACATTCTCCCTTGCAACTCGGTTGCTAGTCCTCCTTTCGTGCAGAATCTTAAGGTCTAGCTCATGTCCATGGCACCAAAGCCATCTAAAAAGTCAATAATCGATACCTAAATCTTGAATTGTACTACTTCTTACTGGCTATTACATCAACTTAGAAGCTTCATCTGTGTTCTACTATGGTGGTTTTAGTGTTTCCGCATACCGGAGCACGCGACATAGGTTTGCAGACGATAAGTACAACCGTTTCAGAGAGAAGACCGGCCAATGTGACGATCTGGCTTTAAGTCGATTCGATAACAAAAGACGAAAACGGACGGATTTCTCAGGTTTTTACTACATATGAACACTTTTCACATTCTCCGTTGCAACTCGGTTGCTAGTCCTCCTTTCGTGCAGAATCTTAAGGTCCTAGCTCATGTCCAAGGCACCAAAGCAAGCTAAAAAGTCAATAATCTATACCTTAAACTTGAATTTTACTACTTCTTACTGGCTATTACAATAACTTAGAAGTTTCATCTGTGTTCTACTATGGTGCTTGTTGTCTCTCCGCATACCGCAGCACGCGACATAGCTTTGCAGACGATAAGTACAACCGTTTCAGAGAGAAAAGCGGCCAATGTGACGATCTGGCTTTAGTCGATTCGATAACAAATGACGAAAACGGACGGATTTCTCAGCTTTTTACTACATATGAACACGATTCACATTCTCCCGTGCAACTCGGCTGCTAGTTCTACTTTCATGCAAAATCTTAAGGTCCTAGCTCATTTCCAAGGCACGAAAGAAGGATAAAAAGTCAGTAACCCATAACTAAAACTTGAATTGAACTACTTATTACTGGCTATTACATCAACTTGGGAGTTTCACCTGTCTTCTACTATGGTGCTTTTAGTGTCTCCACATACCGCAGCACGCGACATAGCTTTGCAGACGATAAATGTAACTGTTTCAGAGAGAAGAGTGGCCAATGTGACGATCCGGCTTTAAGTTAATTCAATAACAAATGACGAAAACGAACGGATTTCTCAGGTTTTTACTACTTATGAACACTTTTCACACTCTCCCGTGCAACGCGGCCACTAGATATCGCTTCATGCAAAATCTTAAGGTCCTATCTCATGTACAAGAAACCAAAGCCGGCTAAAAAGTCAATAATCGTAAACTAAAACTTGAATTGTACTATTTCTTACTTGCTATTACATCAACTTAGAAGCTTCATCTGTGTTCTACTATGGTGCTTTTAGTGTCTCTGCATACCGCAGCATGTGACATAAGATTGCATACGATAAATGTAACCGTTTCAGAGAGAAGAGCGGCTAATGTGACGATCTGGGTTTATGTCGATTTGATAACAAATGACGAAAACGGACGGATTTCTCAGGTTTTTACTACATATGAACACTTTTCACATTATCCCGTGCAACGCTACTGCTACCCCTCATTTCACGCCAAATCTTAAGGTCCTAGCTCATGTCAAAGGACCAAAGAAGGTTAATAATTCAATAATCGGTAACTAAAACTTGAATTGTACTGCTTCTTATTGGCTATTACAGCAACTTTGAAGCTTCATCTGTGTTCTACTATGGTTCTTTTAGTATCTCCGCATACCGCATCACGCGACATAGTCTTGCAGACGATAAATGTAGCCGTTTCAGACAGAAGAGCGGCCTATGTAACGATCTGGCTTTAAGTCGATTTGATAACAAATGACAAAAACGGACGGATTTCTCAGGTTTTTACTACATATGAACACGATTCACATTCTCCCGTGCAACTCGGCTGCTAGTTCTTCTTTCATGCAAAATCTTAAGGTCCTAGCTCATTTCCAAGGCACGAAAGAAGGATAAAAAGTCAGTAACCCATAACTAAAACTTAAATTGAACTACTTATTACTGGCTATTACATCAACTTGGAAGTTTCACCTGTCTTATACTATGGTGCTTTTAGTGTCTCCGCATACCGCAGCACGCGACATAGCTTTGCAGACGATAAATGTAACTGTTTGAGAGAGAAGAGTGGCCAATGTGACGATTCGGCTTTAAGTTGATTCAATAACAAATGACGAAAACGAACGGATTTCTCAGGTTTTTACTACTTATGAACACTTTTCACACTCTCCCGTGCAACGCGGCTACTAGATATCGCTTCATGCAAAATCTTAAGGTCCTATCTCATGTACAAGAAACCAAAGCCGGCTAAAAAGTCAATAGTCGTAAACTAAAACTTGAATTGTACTATTTCTTACTTGCTATTACATCAACTTAGAAGCTTCATCTGTGTTCTACTATGGTGCTTTTAGTGTCTCTGCATACCTCAGCATGTGACGTAAGATTGCAGACGATAAATGTAACCGTTTCAGAGAGAAGAGCGGCTAATGTGACGATCTGGGTTTATGTCGATTTGATAACAAATGACGAAAACGGACGGATTTCTCAGGTTTTTACTACATTTGAACACTTTTCACATTATCCCGTACAACGCTACTGCTACCCCTCATTTCACGCCAAATCTTAAGGTCCTAGCTCATGTCAAAGGACCAAAGAAGGTTAAAAATTCAATAATCGGTAACTAAAACTTGAATTGTACTGCTTCTTATTGGCTATTACAGCAACTTAGAAGCTTCATCTGTGTTCTACTATGGTTCTTTTAGTATCTCCGCATACCGCATCACGCGACATAGTCTTGCAGACGATAAATGTAGCCGTTTCAGACAGAAGAGCGGCCTATGTAACGATCTGGCTTTAAGTCGATTTGATAACAAATGACGAAAACGGACGGATTTCTCAGGTTTTTACTACATATGAACACGATTCACAATCTCCCGTGCAACTCGGCTGCTAGTTCTTCTTCCATGCAAAATCTTAAGGTCCTAGCTCATTTCCAAGGCACGAAAGAAGGATAAAAAGTCAATAGTCGAAAAATAAAACTTGAATTTTACTACTTCTTACTTGCTATTACATCAACTTAGAACCTGTCTCTGTGTTCTACTATGGTGCTTTTAGTGTCTCTGCATACCGCAGCATGAGACATAGGTTAGCAGACGATAAATGTAAACGGTTCAGAGAGAAGTGCGGCCACTGTGACGATCTGGCTTTATGTCGATTTGATAAGAAATGACGAAAACGGACGGATTTCTCAGGTTTTTACTACTTGTGAACATTTTTCACATTCTGCCATGCAACGCGGCTGCCAGTCCGCATTTCATGCAAAATCGTAACGTCCTATCCCATGTCCAAGTCATCAATGAAGGCTAAAAATTCAATAATCGATAACTAAAACTTGAATTGTACTACTTCTTACTGGCTATTACATCAACTTAGAAGCTTCATCTGTGTTCTACTATGGTGCTTTTAGTGTCTCCGCATACCGCAGCGCGCGACATAACTTTGCAGACGATAAATGTAACTGTTTCAGAGAGAATCACGGCTAATGTGACGATCTGGCTTTAAGTCGATTCGATAACAAATGACGAAAACGGACGGATTTCTCAGGTTTTTACTACATAGGAACACTTTTCAAATTCTCCCGTGCAACGCGGCTGGTAGTCCTCGTTTCATGCAAAATCTTAAGGTCCTAGCCCATGTCCAAGGCACAAAAGAAGGGTAAAAAGCCAACAATCCATAACTAAAACTTGAATTGTACCACTTCTTACTGGCTATTACATCATCGTGGAAGTTTTACCTGTGTTCTACTATGGTGCTTTTAGTGTCTCCGCGTACCGCAGCAAGCGACATAGCTTTGCAGACGATAAATGCAACCGTTTCAGACAGATGAGCGGCCAATGTGACGATCTGGCTATCAGTCGATTTGATACCAAATGACGAAAACGGAAGGATTTCTCATGTTTTTACTACATACGAACACGTTTCATATGCTCCCGTGGAACGCGGCTGGTAGTTCTTCTTTCATGCAAAATCTTAAGGTCCTAGCTCATGTCCATGTCATCTAACAAGGATAAAAAGTCAATAATCGATTACTAAAACTTGAATTTAACTACTTCTTACTGGCTATTACATCAACTTTTAAGTTTCATCTGTGTTCTACTATGGTGCTTTTAGTGTCTCTGCATACCGCAGCATGTGACATAGGATTGCAGACCATAAATGTAACCGTTTCAGAGAGAAGAGCGGCTAATGTGACGATCTGGCATTGAGTCGAATCGATAACAAATGACGAAAACGGACGGATTTCTCAGGTTTTTACTACATAGGAACACTTTTCAAATTCTCCCGTGCAACGCGGCTGGTAGTCCTTGTTTCATGCAAAATATTAATGTCCTAGCCCATGTCCAAGGCACAAAAGAAGGGTAAAAAGCCAATAATCCATAACTAAAACTTGAATTGTACCACTTCTTACTGGCTATTACATCATCGTGGAAGTTTCACCTGTGTTCTACTATGGTGCTTTTAGTGTCTCCGCGTACCGCGACTACATCTTACTGGCTATTACGTCAAGTTAGATGTTTCATCTGTGTTCTACTATTGTGCTTTTTTGGTCTCCGCATACCGCAGCAAGCGACATAGCTTTGCAGACGGTAAACTAAACCGTTTCAGAGAGAAGAGCGGACAATGTGACGATCTGGCTTTAATTCGATTCGATAGCAAATGACGAAAACGGACGGATTTCTCAGATGTTTACTACATATGAACACTTTTCACATTCTCCCGTGCTACGCGGTTGCTATTCCTCCTTTCATGCAAAATCTTGAGGTCCTACCTCATGTCAAAGGCACCAAAGAAGGGTAAAAAGTCAATAATTGATAACTAAACCTTGAATTCGATTTTATAAGAAATGACGAAAACGTACAAATTTCTCAGGTTTTTACTACATACTAACACGTTTCACATTCTCCCGTGCAACGCGGATGCTAGTTCTTCTTTCATGCAAAATTTTAAGGTCCTAGCTCATGTCCATGGCACCAGAGGATAGTAAAAAGTCAGTAATCGATAATTAAAACTTGAATTGTACTACTTCTTATTGGCTGTTACATCATCCTAAAATCTTCATCTTTGTTGTACTATGGTCCTTCTTGTATCTCCGCATACCGCAGCACGCGACACAGCTTTGCAGACGATAAATGTAACCGTTTCAGAGAGAATAGCGGCCAATGTTACGTTCTGGTTTAAGTCGATTGGATCACAAATGACGAAAACAGACGGATTTCTCAGGTTTTTACTACATATGAACACTTTTCACATTCTCCCCTGCAAAGCGGGTGTTAGTCCTCCTTTCATGCAAAATCTTAAGGTTCTAGCTCATGTCCAAGGCACCCAAGAATGGTAATAAGTCAATAATCGATAACTAGAACTTGAATTGTACTGCTTCTTACTGGCTATTACAAACACATAGAAGCTTCTTCTGGGTTCTACTGTGGAGCTTTTAGTGTCTCCACATACCATAGCTCGCGACATACACTCCTGGAAATGGAAAAAAGAACACATTGACACCGGTGTGTCAGACCCACCATACTTGCTCCGGACACTGCGAGAGGGCTGTACAAGCAATGATCACACGCACGGCACAGCGGACACACCAGGAACCGCGGTGTTGGCCGTCGAATGGCGCTAGTTGCGCAGCATTTGTGTACCGCCGCCGTCAGTGTCAGCCAGTTTGCCGTTGCATACGCAGCTCCATCGCAGTCTTTGAAACTGGTAGCATGCCGCGACAGCGTGGACGTGAACCGTATGTGCAGTTGACGGACTTTGAGCGAGGGCGTATAGTGGGTATGCGGGAGGCCGGGTGGACGTACCGCCGTATTGCTCAACACGTGGGGCGTGAGGTCATCACAGTACATCGATGTTGTCGCCAGTGGTCGGTGGAAGTTGCACGTGCCCGTCGACCTGGGACCGGACCGCAGCGACGCACGGATGCACGCCAAGACCGTAGGATCCTACGCAGTGCCGTAGGGTACCGCACCGCCACTTTCCAGCAAATTAGGGACACTGTTGCTCCTATAGTATCGGCGAGGACCATTCGCAACCGTCTCCATGAAGCTGGGCTACGGTCCCGCACACCGTAAGGCCGTCTTCCGCTCACGCCCCAACATTGTGCAGCCCTCCTCCAGTGGTGTCGCGACAGGCGTGAATGGAGGGACGAATGGAGACGTGTCGTCTTCAGCGATGAGAGTCGCTTCTGCCTTCGTGCCAATGATGGTCGTATGCGTGTTTGGCGCCGTGCAGGTGAGCGCCACAATCAGGACTGCATACGACCGAGGCACACAGGGCCAACACCCGGCATCATGGTGTGGGAGCGATCCCCTACACTGGCCGTACACCTCTGGTGATCGTCAAGGGGACACTGAATAGCGCACGGTACATCCAAACCGTCATCGAACCCATCGTTCTACCATTCCTAGACCGGCAAGGAGACTTGCTCTTCCAACAGGACAATGCACGTGTTCATGTATCCCGTGCCACCCAACGTGCTCTAGAAGGTGTAAGTCAACTACCCTGGCCAGCAAGATCTCCGGATCTGTCCCCCATTGAGCATGTTTGGCACTGGATGAAGTGTTGTCTCACGCGGTCTGCACGTCCAGCACGAACGCTGGTCCAACTGAAGCGCCAGGTGGAAATGGCATGGCAAGCCGTTCCACAGGACTACATCCAGCATCTCTACGATCGTCTCCATGGGAGAATAGCAGCCTGCATTGCTGCGAAAGGTGGATATACACTGTACTAGTGCCGACATTGTGCATGCACTGTTGCCTGTGTCTATGTGCCTGTGGTTCTGTCAGTGTGATCATGTGATGTATCTGACCCCAGGAATGTGTCAATAAAGTTTCCCCTTTGTGGGACAATGAATTCACGGTGTTCTTATTTCAATTTCCAGGAGTGTAGCTTTGCAGACGATAAATGTAACCGTTTCAGAGAGAAGAGCGGCCAATGTGACAATCTGGCTTTAAGTCCAGAATGAGATTTTCACTCTGCAGCGGAGTGTGCGCTGATATGAAACTTCCTGGCAGATTAAAACTGTGTGCCCGACCGAGACTCGAACTCGGGACCTTTGCCTTTCGCGGGCAAGTGCTCTACCAACTGAGCTACCGAAGCACGACTCACGTCCGGTACTCACAGCTTTACTTCTGCCAGTATCCGTCTCCTACCTTCCAAACTTTACAGAAGCTCTTCTGCGAAGCTAGGCAAAGGTCCCGAGTTCGAGTCTCGGTCGGGCACACAGTTTTAATCTGCCAGGAAGTTTCATATGGCTTTAAGTCGATTCGACAACAAATGACGAAAACGGACAGTTTTTTCAGGTTTTTACTACATATGAACAATTTTCACATTCTCCCGTTTTACATTCTCTCTTAAGGTCCAAGCTCATGTCCAGGGCACCAAAGAAGGATAAAAAGTCAATAATCGATAACTAAAACTTGAATATTACTACTTCTTACTTGCTATTACATCAACTTAGTGCCTCTGTGTTCTACTATGTGCTTTTAGTGTCTCTGCATACCGCAGCATGAGACATAGGTTTGCAGACGATAAATGTAAACGGTTTAGAGAGAAGTGCGGCCACTGTGACGATCTGGCTTTATGTCGATTTGATAACAAATGACGAAAACGGACGGATATCTCAGGTTTTTACTACTTGTGAACACTTTTCACATTCTGCCATGCAACGCGGCTGCTAGTCCGCATTTCATGCAAAATCGTAACGTCCTAGCCCATGTCCAAGTCATCAATGAAGGCTAAAAATTCAATAATCGACAACTAAAACTTGAATTGTACTACCTATTATTGGCTATTACATCAACTTAGAAGCTTCATCTGTGTTCTACTATGGTGCTTTTAGTGTGTCCGCATACCGCAGCACGCGACATAACTTTGCAGACAATAAATGTAACTGTTTCAGAGAGAATCACGGCTAATGTGACGATCTGGCTTTAAGTCGATTCGATAACAAATGACGAAAACGGACGGATTTCTCAGGTTTTTACTACATAGGAACACTTTTCAAATTCTCCCGTGCAACGCGGCTGGTAGTCCTCGTTTCATGCAAAATCTTAAGTTCCTAGCCCATGTCCAAGGCACAAAAGAAGGGTAAAAAGCCAATAATCCATAACTAAAACTTGAATTGTACCACTTCTTACTGGCTATTACATCATCGTGGAAGTTTCACCTGTGTTCTACTATGGTGCTTTTAGTGTCTCCGCGTACCGCAGCAAGCGACATAGCTTTGCAGACGATAAATGCAACCGATTCAGGCAGATGAGCGGCCAATGTGACGATCTGGCTATCAGTCGATTTGATACCAAATGACGAAAACGGAAGGATTTCTCATGTTTTTACTACATACGAACACGTTTCATATGCTCCCGTGCAACGCGGATGCTAGTTCGACTTTCATGGAAAATCTTAAGGTCCTAGCTCATGTCCAAGGCACGAAAGAAATATAAATAGTCAATAATCGATAACTAATCATTGAATTGAACTACTTATTACTGGCTATTACATCAACCTAGAAGTTTCATATGTGTTCTACTATGGTGCTTTTACTGTCTCCGCATACCGCAGCACGCGACATAGATTTGCAGACGATAAATGTAAGCGTTTCAGAGAGAAGAGAGGCCAATGTGACGATCTGGCTTTAAGTCGATTCGATAACAAATGACGAAAACGATAGGATTTCTCAGGTTTTTACTACTTATGAACACTTTTCACACTCTCCCGTGCAACGCGGCTGCTAGATATTCCTTCATGCAAAATCTTAAGGTCCTATCTCATGTACAAGAAACCAAGGCCGGCTAAAAAGTCAATAATCATAAACTAAAACTTGAATTGTACTATTTCATACTTGCTCTTACATCAACTTAGAAGCTTCATCTGTGTCTACTACGGTGCTTTTAGTGTCTCTGCATACCGCAGCATGTGACATAGGATTGCAGACGATAAATGTAACCGTTTCAGAGAGAAGAGCGGCTAATGTGACGATCTGGCTTTATGTCGATTTGATAACAAATGTCGAAAACGGACTGATTTCTCAGGTTTTTACTACATATGAACAGTTTTCACATTATCCCGTGCAACGCTACTGCTTCACCTCATTTCACGCCAAATCTTAAGGTCCAAGCCATTGTCAAAGGACCAAAGAAGGTTAAAAATTCAATAATCGGTAACTAAAACTTGAATTTTACTACTTCTTATTGGCTATTACAGCAATTTAGAAGCTTCATCTGTGTTCTACTATGGTTCTTTTAGTATCTCCGCATACCGCAGCACGCGACATAGTCTTGCAGACGATAAATGTAACCGTTTCAGACAGAAGAGCGGCCAATGTGACGATCTGGATTTAAGTCGATTTCATAACAAATGACGAAAGCAGAAGGATTTCTCAGGTTTTTACTACACATGAACAGTTTTCACATCCACCCGTGGAACGCGTCTTCTAGTCCTCCTTTCATGCAAAATCTTAAGGTCCCAGCCCATATCCAAGGCACAAAAGAAGGGTAAAAAGTCAATAATCCATAACTAAAACTTGAATTGTACTACTTCTTACTGGCTATTACATCAACTTGGAAGTTTCACCTGTGTTCTACTATGGTGCTTTTAGTGTCTCCGCATACCGCAGCACGCGACATTGCTTTGCAGACGATAAATGTAACCGTTTCAGTCAGAAGAGCGGCCAATGTGACGATCTGGCTATAAGTCGATTTGATAACAAATGACAAAAACGGACCGATTTCTCAGGTTTTTACTACATATGAACACGTTCCACATTCTCCCGTGCAACGCGGCTGCTAGTTCTTCTTTCATACAAAATCTTAAGGTCCTAGCTCATGTCAACGGCTCCAAAGTAGGGTAAAAAGTCAATAATGGATAACTAAAACTTGAATTGTACTACTCCTTACTGGCGATTACATCAACTTAGAAGTTTCATCTGTGTTCTACTATGGAGGGTTTAGTGTCTCCGCTTACCTCAGCACGCGACATAACTTTGCATACGACAAATGTAACCGTTTCAGAGAGAAGAGCGATATAATGTGACGATCTGGCTTTAAGTCTATTCGATAACAAATGAAGAAAACGGACGGATTTCTCAGGTATTTATTACATATGAACATTTTTCACATTCTACCATGCAACGCGACTGCTAGTTGTCCTTTCATTCAAAATCTTAAGGTCCTAGCTCATGTCCAAGGCACGAAAGAAGTATAAAAAGTCAATAATCGATAACTAAATATTGAATTGAACTACTTATTACTGGCTATTACATCAATTTAGAAGCTTCATCAGTGTTCTACTATGGTGCTTTTAGTGTCTCCGCATACCGCAGCACGCGACATACCTTTGCATACGATAATGTAACCGTTGCAGAGAGAAGAGCGGCTAATGTGACGATCTGGCTTTAAGTCGATTCGATACAAATGACGAAAACGGTCCGGTTTATCACGTTTTTACTACATATGAACACGTATCACATTCTCCCGTGCAACGCAGCTGCTAGTCCTCCTTTCATGCAAAATCTTAAGGTTCTAGCTCATGTCCAAGGCACCCAAGAATGGTAATAAGTCAATAATCGATAACTAGAACTTGAATTGTACTGCTTCTTACTCTCTATTACAAACACATAGAAGCTTCTTCTGGGTTCTACTGTGGAGCTTTTAGTGTCTCCACATACCATAGCTCGCGACATACACTCCTGGAAATGGAAAAAAGAACACATTGACACCGGTGTGTCAGACCCAGCTACAAGCAATGATCACCCGCACGGCACAGCGGACACACCAGGAACCGCGGTGTTGGCCGTCGAATGGCGCTAGTTGCGCAGC
Source organism: Schistocerca gregaria (assembly GCF_023897955.1). Classification (NCBI taxonomy): domain Eukaryota; kingdom Metazoa; phylum Arthropoda; class Insecta; order Orthoptera; family Acrididae; genus Schistocerca; species Schistocerca gregaria. The sequence continues at coordinate 1,545,744 of NW_026061860.1, read as the reverse complement.
ATTTGTGTACCGCCGCCGTCAGTGTCAGCCAGTTTGCCGTTGCATACGCAGCTCCATCGCAGTCTTTGACACTGGTAGCATGCCGCGACAGCGTGGACGTGAACCGTATGTGCAGGTGGCGGGTTTGAGCGAGGGCGTATAGTGGGTATTCGGGAGGCCGGGTGGACGTACCGCCGAATTGCTCAACACGTGGGGCGTGAGGTCATCACAGTACATCGATGTTGTCGCCAGTGGTCGGCGGAAGGTGCACGTGCCCGTCGACCTGGGACCGGACCGCAGCGACGCACGGATGCACGCCAAGACCGTAGGATCCTACGCAGTGCCGTAGGGTACCGCACCGCCACTTTCCAGCAAATTAGGGACACTGTTGCTCCTATAGTATCGGCGAGGACCATTCGCAACCGTCTCCATGAAGCTGGGCTACGGTCCCGCACACCGTAAGGCCGTCTTCCGCTCACGCCCCAACATTGTGCAGCCCTCCTCCAGTGGTGTCGCGACAGGCGTGAATGGAGGGACGAATGGAGACGTGTCGTCTTCAGCGATGAGAGTCGCTTCTGCCTTGGTGCCAATGATGGTCGTATGCGTGTTTGGCGCCGTGCAGGTGAGCGCCACAATCAGGACTGCATACGACCGAGGCACACAGTGCCAACACCCGGCATCATGGTGTGGGAGCGATCCCCTACACTGGCCGTACACCTCTGGTGATCGTCGAGGGGACACTGAATAGCGCACGGTACATCCAAACCGTCATCGAACCCATCGTTCTACCATTCCTAGACCGGCAAGGAGACTTGCTGTTCCAACAGGACAATGCACGTCTTCATGTATCCCGTGCCACCCAACGTGCTCTAGAAGGTGTAAGTCAACTACACTGGCCAGCAAGATCTCCGGATCTGTCCCCCATTGAGCATGTTTGGCACTGGATGAAGTGTTGTCTCACGCGGTCTGCACGTCCAGCACGAACGCTGGTCCAACTGAAGCGCCAGGTGGAAATGGCATGGCTAGCCGTTCCACAGGACTACATCCAGCATCTCTACGATCGTCTCCATGGGAGAATAGCAGCCTGCATTGCTGCGAAAGGTGGATATACACTGTACTAGTGCCGACATTGTGCATGCACTGTTGCCTGTGTCTATGTGCCTGTGGTTCTGTCAGTGTGATCATGTGATGTATCTGACCCCAGGAATGTGTCAATAAAGTTTCCCCTTTGTGGGACAATGAATTCACGGTGTTCTTATTTCAATTTCCAGGAGTGTAGCTTTGCAGACGATAAATGTAACCGTTTCAGAGAGAAGAGCGGCCAATGTGACAATCTGGCTTTAAGTCGATTCGACAACAAATGACGAAAACGGACAGTTTTTTCAGGTTTTTACTACTTATGAACAATTTTCACATTCTCCCGTTTTACATTCTCTCTTAGGGTCCAAGCTCATGTCCAGGGCACCAAAGAAGGATAAAAAGTCAATAATCGATAACTAAACTTGAATTGTACTGCTTCTTACTGCCTATTACAACAACTTAGAATCTTCTTCTGTGTTCTACTATGGTGCTTTTAAAGTCTCCGCACACTGCAGCACACGACATAGCTTTGCAGACGATAAATGTAACCATTTCAGAGAGAAGAGCGGCCAATGTGAGGATCTGGCTTTAAGTCAATTCGATAACAAATGACGAAAACGGACGGATATCTCAGGTTTTTACTACATATGAACACTTTCACATTCTCCCGTGCAACGCGGCTGCTAGTCATCCTTTCATGCAAAATATTAAGGTCTTAGCTCTTGGACAAGGCACCAAAACCGGCTAAAACGTCAATATTTGATAACTAAAACTCGAATTGTACTGATTCTTACTAGCTATTACATGAAGTTAGAAGCTTCATCTGTGTTCTACTATGGTGCTTTCAGTGTCTTCGTATACCGCAGCATGCGACATAGCTTTGCAGACGATTAATGTAACCGTTTCAGAGAGAAAAGCGGCAAATCTGACGTTATATCTTTATGTCTATTCAAAAACAAATGACGGAAACGGACGGATTTCTCAGGTTTTTACTACATATGAACACTTTTCGCATTCTCCCGTGCAACGCGGCAGCCAGTCTTGCTTTCATGCAAATTCTTATTTTCCTAGCTCATGTCCAAGGCACCAAAGAAGGGTAAATAGTCAATAATCCATAACTAAAACTTGAATTGTACTACTTCTTGCTGCCTATTACATCAACTTAGAAGCTTCTTCTGTGTTCTACTATAGTGCTTTTAGTGTGTCCGCATACCGCAGCACACGACATAGCTTTTCAGACGATAAATGTAACCGTTTCAGAGAGAAGAGTGGCTATTGTGGAAGTCTGGCTTGAAGTCGATTCAATAACAAATGACGAAAACTTTCTGATGTCTCAGGTTTTTACTACATATGAACACTTTTCACATTCTATAATGCAACGCGGCTGCTAGTCCTCCTTTAATGCAAAATCCTAAGGTCCTACGTCATGTCCAAGGCACCAAAGAAGGGTAAAAAGTCTATAGTCGATAACTAAAACTTGAATTGTACTGTTTCTTACTAGCTATTACATGAACTTAGAAGCTTCTTCTGTGTTCTACTATGGTGCTTTTTGTGTCTCCGCATACCGCACGCGACATAGCATTGCTGACGATAAATGTAACCGTTTAATAGAGAAGAGCGGCCCCCATGACGATCTGGCTTTAAGTTGATTTGATAACAAATGACGAAAACGGACGGATTATTCAGGTTTTTACTACATGTGAACACTTTTCACATTCTCCCTTGCAATGCCGCTGCTAGTTCTTTTTTCATGCAAACTCGTAAGGTCCTAGCTCATGTCAAGGCACCAAAGAAGGGTTAAAAGTCAATAATCGATAACTAAAACTTGAATTTTACTGCTTCTTACTGCCTATTACCTCAACTTAGTAGCTTCTTCTGTGTTCTATTAAGGCGCTTTTAGTAACTCCGCAAACCGCAGCACGCGACATTGCTTTGCAGACGATAAATGTATCCGTTTAAGAGAGAAGAGCGGCCCCTGTGTCGATCTGGCTTTAAGTCGATTCGATAACAAATGACGAAAACGTAGAGATTTCTCAGGTTTTTACTTCGTGTGAACTCTTTTCACATTCTCCCTTGCAACTCGGCTATTAGTTCTTCTTTCATGCAAAATCGAAAGGTCCTAGCTCATGTCCAAGGCACCAAAGAAGAGTAAAAAGTCAATAAACGATAACTAAAACTTGAATTGTACTGCTTCTTACTGCCTATTACAACAACTTAGAAGCTTCTTCGGTGTTCTACTATGGTGGATTTAGCCTCTCCATATACCGCAGCACGCGACATAGCTTTGCAGACGATAAATGTAACCGTTTCAGAGAGGAATGCGGCAAAGGTGAGGATCTGGCTTTAAGTCGATTCGACAACAAATGACGAAAACGGAAGGAATTTTCAGGTTTTTACTACATATGAACACTTTTGACATTCTCCCATGCAACGCGGCTGCTAGTCCTTGTTTCATGCTAAATCTTAAGGTCCTAGTTCATGACCAAGGCACCAAAGAAGGGTAAAAAGTCAGTAATCGATAACTAAAACTTGAATTGTACTACTACTTACTGGCTATTACATCAACTTAGAAGCTTCATCTGTTTTCTACTATGGTGCTTTTAGCATCTACGCATACCGCAGCACGCGACATAGCTTTGCAGACGATAAATGTAACCGTTTCAGAAAGAATAGCGGCCAATATGACGATCTTACTTTAAATCGATTCGATAACAAATGACGAAAACGGACGGATTTCTCAGGTTTTTACTACTTATGAACACTTTACACGCTCTCCCGTGCAACGCGGCTGCTAGTCCTCCTTTCATGCAAAATCCTAATGTCCTAGCTCGTGTCCAAGGCACCAAAGAAGGGTCAAGGTCAATAATCGATAACTAAAACTTGAATTGTACTACATGTTACTGGCTATTACATTAACTTAGAAGCTTCATCTGTGTTCTAATATGGTGCTTTTAGTATCACCACATACCGCAGCACGCGACATAGCTTTGCTGACGATAAATGTAACCGTTTAAGAGAGAAGAGTGGCCCCCGTGACGATCTGGCTTTATGTCGATTTGATAATAAATGACGAAAACGGACGGATTTCTCAGGGTTTTAGGACATGTGAACGCTTTTCACATTCTCCCTTGCAACGCGGCTGCCAGTCATCCTTTCATGCAAATTCTTAAGGTCCTAGCTCATATCCAAGGCACCAAAGAAGGGTAAAAAGTCAATAAACGATAACTAAAACTTGAATTGTACTGCTTCTTACTGCCTATTACAACAACTTAGAAGCTTCTTCGGTGTTCTACTATGGTGGATTTAGCCTCTCCATATACCGCAGCACGCGACATAGCTTTGCAGACGATAAATGTAACCGTTTCAGAGAGGAATGCGGCAAAGGTGAGGATCTGGCTTTAAGTCGATTCGACAACAAATGACGAAAACGGAAGGAATTTTCAGGTTTTTACTACATATGAACACTTTTGACATTCTCCCATGCAACGCGGCTGCTAGTCCTTGTTTCATGCTAAATCTTAAGGTCCTAGTTCATGACCAAGGCACCAAAGAAGGGTAAAAAGTCAGTAATCGATAACTAAAACTTGAATTGTACTACTACTTACTGGCTATTACATCAACTTAGAAGCTTCATCTGTTTTCTACTATGGTGCTTTTAGCATCTACGCATACCGCAGCACGCGACATAGCTTTGCAGACGATAAATGTAACCGTTTCAGAAAGAATAGCGGCCAATATGACGATCTTACTTTAAATCGATTCGATAACAAATGACGAAAACGGACGGATTTCTCAGGTTTTTACTACTTATGAACACTTTACACGCTCTCCCGTGCAACGCGGCTGCTAGTCCTCCTTTCATGCAAAATCCTAATGTCCTAGCTCGTGTCCAAGGCACCAAAGAAGGGTCAAGGTCAATAATCGATAGCTAAAACTTGAATTGTACTACATGTTACTGGCTATTACATTAACTTAGAAGCTTCATCTGTGTTCTAATATGGTGCTTTTAGTATCACCACATACCGCAGCACGCGACATAGCTTTGCTGACGATAAATGTAACCGTTTAAGAGAGAAGAGTGGCCCCCGTGACGATCTGGCTTTATGTCGATTTGATAATAAATGACGAAAACGGACGGATTTCTCAGGGTTTTAGGACATGTGAACGCTTTTCACATTCTCCCTTGCAACGCGGCTGCCAGTCATCCTTTCATGCAAATTCTTAAGGTCCTAGCTCATATCCAAGGCACCAAAGAAGGGTAAAAAGTCAATAATCGATAACTAAAACTTGAATTTTACTGCTTCTTACTATCTATTACATCAACTTAGAATCTTCTTGTGTGTTCTACTATGGCGCTTTTAGTATCTCCGCATACCGCAGTACGCGACATAGCTTTGCAGACGACAAATGTAACCGTTTAAGAGAGAAGAGCGGCCCCCGTGACGATCTGGCTTAAAGTCGATTTGAAAATAAATGACGAAAACGGACGGATTTCTCAGGTTTTTACTCCATGTGAACACTTTTCACACACTCCCTTGCAACGAGGCTGCTAGTTCTTCTTTCATGCAAAACCGTAAGTTCCTAGCTCATGTCCAAGGCACCAAAGAAGGGTAAAAAGTCAATAACCGATTACTAAAACTTGAATTTTACTGCTTCTTACTGTCTATTACATCAACTTCGAAGCTTCTTCTGTGTTCTACTATGGCGCTTTTAGTATCTCCACATACTGCAGCATGCGACATAGCTTTGCAGACGATAAATGTAACCGCTTCAGAGAGAAGAGTGGCCTAAGTGACGATCTGGCTTTAAGTCGATTTGATGACAAATGACGGAAACGGACGGATATCTCAGGCTTTTACTACATATGAACTCTTTTCACATTCTCCCGTGCAACGCGGCTGCCAGTCATCCTTTCATGAAAATTCTTAAGGTGCTAGCTCATGTCCAAGGCACCAAAGAAGGGCAAAATGTCAATAATCGATAACTAAAACTTGAATTGTACTACTTCTTGCTGCCTATTACATCAACTTAGAAGCTTCTTCTGTGTTCTACTGTAGTGTGTCCGCATACCGCAGCACGCGACGTAGCTTTTCAGACGATAAATGTAACCGTTTCAGAGAGAAGAGAGGCTATTGTGGAAGTCTGTCTTGAAGTCGAGTCGATAACAAATGACGAAAACTTTCTGATTTCTCAGGTTTTTACTACATATGAACACTTTTCACATTCTCCCGTGCAACGCGGCTGCCAGTCATCCTTTCATGCAAATTCTTAAGGTCGTATCTCATGTCCAAAGCACCAAAGAAGTGTAAAAAGTCAATAATCGATAACCAAAACTTAATTTTACTGCTTCTTACTGTCTATTACAACAACTTAGAAGCTTCTACTGTGTTCTACTATGGCGCTTTTAGTATCTTCGCATACCGCAGCACGCGACATTGCATTGCTGACGACAAATGTAACCGTTTAAGAGAGAAGAGCGGCCTCCGTGACGATCTGGCTTTAAGTCGATTTGAAAATAAATGACGAAAACGGACGGATTTCTCAGGTTTTTACTCCATGTGAACACATTTCACACACTCCCTTGCAACGAGGCTGCTAGTTCTTCTTTCATGCAAAACCGTAAGGTCGTAGCTCATGTCCAAGGCACCAAAGAAGGGTAAAAAGTCAATAACCGATTACTAAAACTTGAATTTTACTGCTTCTTACTGTCTATTACATCAACTTCGAAGCTTCTTCTGTGTTCTACTATGGCGCTTTTAGTATCTCCACATACTGCAGCATGCGACATAGCTTTGCAGACGATGATTGTAACCGTTTCAGAGAGAAGAGTGGCCTAAGTGACGATCTGGCTTTAAGTCGATTCGATAACAAATGACGAAAACTTTCTGATTTCTCAGGTTTTTACTACATATGAACACTTTTCACATTCTCCCATGCAACGCGGCTGCTAGTCCTCCTTTCATGCAAAATCCTAAGGTCCTACCTCATATCAAAGGCACCAAAGAAGGGTAAAAAGTCTATACTCGATAACTAAAGCTTGAATTGTACTGTTTCTTACTGGCTATTACATGAACTTAGAAGCCTCATCTGTGTTCTACTATGGTGCTTTTTGTGTCATCGCATACCGCAGCACGCGACATTGCTTTGCAGACGATAAATGTAACCGTTTAAGAGAGAAGAGCGGCCCTCGTGACGATATGGCTTTAAGTCGATTTGATAATAAATGACGAAAACGGACGGATTTCTCAGGTTTTTACTACATGTGAACACTTTTCACACTCTCCCTTGCAACGCGGCTGCTAGTTCTTCTTTCATGGAAAATCGTAAGGTCCTAGTTCATTTCCAAGGCACCAAAGAAAAGTAAAAAGTCAATAATCGATAACTAAAACTTGAACTTTACTGCTTCTTACTGTCTATTACATCATCTTAGAAGCTTCTTATGTGTTCTACTACGGCGCTTTTGTAATCTCCGCATACCGCAGCACGCGACATTGCATTGCAGACGATAAATGTATCCGTTTAAGAGAGAAGAGCGGCCCCTGTATCGATTTGGCTTTAAGTCGATTCGATAACAATTGACGAAAACGTAGAGATTTCTCAGGTTTTTACTACATGTGAACATTTTTCAAATTCTCCCTTGCAACGCGGCTACTAGTTCTTCTTTCATGCAAAATCGTAAGGTCCTAGCTCATGTCCAAGGCACCAAAGAAGGGTAAAAAGTCAATAAACGATAACTAAAATTTGAATTGTACTGCATCTTACTGCCTATTACATCAACTTAGAAGCTTCTCCGGTGTTCTACTATGGTGCATTTAGCGTCTCCGCATACCGCAGCACGCGACATAGCTTTGCAGACGATAAATGTAACCGTTTCAGAGAGGAATGCGGCAAAGGTGAGGATCTGGCTTTAAGTCGATTCGACAACAAATGACGAAAACGGAAGTGATTTTCAGGTTTTTACTACATATGAGCACTTTTGACATTCTCCCATGAAACGCGGCTGCTATTCCATCTGTCATGCAAAATCTTAAGGTCCTAGCTCATGACCAAGGCACCAAAGAAGGGTAAAAAGTCAGTAATCGATAACTAAAACTTGAATTGTACTACTACTTACTGGCTATTACATCAACTTAGAAGCTTCATCTGTTTTCTACTATGGTGCTTTTAGTATGTACGCATACCGCAGCACGCGACATAGCTTTGCAGACGATAAATGTAACCGTTTCAGAAAGAATAGCGGCCAATATGACGATCTTACTTTAAATCGATTCGATAACAAATGACGAAAACGGACGGATTTCTCAGGTTTTTACTACTTATGAACACTTTCCACCCTCTCCCGTGCAACGTGGCTGCTAGTCCTCCTTTCATGCAAAATCTTAAGGCCCTAGCTCATGTCCAAGGCACCAAAGAAGGGTAAAAAGTCAATAATCGATAACTAAAACTTGAATTGTACTACATCTTACTGGCTATTACATTAACTTAGCCGCTTCATCTGTGTTCTACTATGGTGCTTTTAGTATCACCACATACCGCAGCATGCGACATAGCTTTGCAGACGATAAATGTAACCGTTTCAGATAGGAATGCGGCAAAGATGAGGATCTGGCTTTAAGTCGATTCGACAACAAATGACGAAAACGGAAGGGATTTTTAGGTTTTTACCACATATGAACACTTTTGACATTCTCCCATGAAACCTGGCTGCTAGTCCTTCGATAAAAGTAACCTTTTAAGAGAGAAGAGCGGCCCCTGTGACGATCTGGCTTTATGTCGATTTGATAATAAATGACGAAAACGGACTGATTTCTCAGGGTTTTAGGACATGTGAACGCTTTTCACATTCTCCCTTGCATCGCGGCTGCTTGTTCTTCTTTCATGCAAAATCGTAAGGTCATAGCTCATGTCCAAGGCACCAAAGAAAGGTAAAAAGTCAATAATCGATAACTAAAACTTGAATTGTACTGCTTCTAACTGTCTATTACAGCAACTTAGAATCTTATTCTGTGTTCTACTATGGCGCTTTTAGTATCTCCACATACCGCAGCATGCAACGTAGCTTTGCAGACGATAAATGTAACCGTTTCAGAGTGAAGAGTGGCCTATGTGACGATCTGGCTTTAAGTCAATTTGATAACAAATGACGGAAACGGACGGATTTCTCAGGTTTTTACTACATATGAACACTTTTCACATTCTCCCGTGCAACGCGGCTGCCAGTCATCCTTTCTTGCAAATTCTTAAGGCCCTAGCTCATGTCCAAGGCACCAAAGAAGGGTAAAAAGTCAATAATCGATAACTAAAACTTGAATTTTACTGCTTCTTACTGTCTATTACATCAACTTAGAATCTTCTTGTGTGTTCTACTATGGCGCTTTTAGTATCTCCGCATACCGCAGCACGCGACATAGCTTTGCAGACGATAAATGTAACCGTTTCAGATAGGAATGCGGCAAAGATGAGGATCTGGCTTTAAGTCGATTCGACAACAAATGACTAAAACGGAAGGGATTTTTAGGTTTTTACCACATATGAACACTTTTGACATTCTCCCATGAAACCTGGCTGCTAGTCCTTCTCTCATGCAAAATCCTAAGGTCCTAGCTAATGACCAAGGCACCAAAGAAGGGTAAAAAGTCAGTAATCCATAACTAAAACTTGAATTGTACTACTACTTACTGGCTATTACATTAACTTAGAAGCTTCATCTGTTTTCTACTATGGTGCTTTTAGTATCTAGGCATACCGCAGCACGCGACATAGCTTTGCAGACGATAAATGTAACCGTTTCAGAAAGGATAGCGGCCAATATGACGATCTTACTTTTAATCGATTCGATAACAAATGACGAAAACGGACGGATTTCTCACGTTTTTACTTCTTATGAACACTTTTCACACTCTCCCGTGCAACGCGGCAGCTAGTCCTCCTTTCATGCAAAATCTTAATGTCCTCGCTCATGTCCAAGGCACCATGAAGAATCAACGTCAATAATCGATAGCTAAAACTTGAATTGTACTACTTCTTACTGCCTATTACATTATCTTACTTGTAGAAGCTTCATCTGTGTTCTACTATGATGCTTTTAGTATCTCCACATACCGCAGCATGCGAAATAGCTTTGTAGACGATAAATGTAACCGTTTCAGAGAGATGAGTGGCCTAAGTGACGATCTGGCTTTAAGTCGATTTGATAACAAATGTCGGAAACGGACCGATTTCTCAGGTTTTTACTACATATGAACACTTTTCACATTCTCCCGTGCAACGCGGCTGCCAGTCATCCTTTCATGAAAATTCTTAAGGCCCTAGCTCATGTCCAAGGCACCAAAGAAGGGCAAAAAGTCAATAATCGATGACTAAAACTTGAATTGTACTAATTCTTGCTGCCTATTACATCAACTTAGAAGCTTCTTCTGTGTTCTACTATAGTGCTTTTAGTGTGACCGCATACCGCAGCACGCGACATAGCTTTGCAGACGATAAATGTAACCGTTTCAGAGAGAAGAGCGACTATTGTGGAAGTCTGGCTTTAAGTCGATCGATAACAAATGACGAAAACTTTCTGATTTCTCAGGTTTTTACTACATGTGAACACTTTTCACATTCTCCCTTGCAACGCGGCTACTAGTTCTTCTTTCATGCAAAATCGTAAGGTCCTAGCTCAAGTCCAAGGCAACAAAGAAAGGTAAAAAGTGAATAAATGATAACTAAAACTTGAATTGTACTGCTTCTTACTGTCTATTACATCAACTTAGAAGCTTCTACTGTGTTCTACTATGGAGCTTTTAGTATCTCCGCATAACGCAGCACGCGACATAGCTTTGCAGACGATAAATGTACCCGTTTCAGAGAGAAGAGTGACTATTGTGGAAGTCTGGCTTGTAGTCGATCGATAATAAATGACGAAAACTTTCTGATTTCTCAGGTATTTACTACATATGAACACTTTTCACATTCTCCCATATAACGCGGCTGCTAGTCCTCCTTTCATGCAAAATCCTAAGGTCGTACCTCATGTCCAAGGCACCAAAGAATGGTAAAAAGTCAATACTCGATAACTAAAGCTTGAATTGTACTGTATCTTACTGGCTATTACGTGAACTTAGAAGCTTCTTCTTTGTTCTACTATGGTGCTTTTTGTGTCTTCGCATACCGCAGCACGCAACATAGCTTTGCAGACGATAAATGTAACCGTTTCAGAGAGAAGAGCGGCCCCCGTGACGATCTAGCTTTAAGTCGATTTCATAACAAATGACGGAAACGGACGGATTTTTCATGTTTTTACCAAATATGAACACCTTTAACATTCTCCCGTGCAACGCGGCTGCTAGTTCTTTTTTCATGCAAAATCGTAAGGTCATAGTTCATGTCCAAGGCACCAAAGAATGGTAAAAAGTCAATAATCGATAACTAAAACTTGAATTTTACTGCTTGTCACTGTCTATTACATTAACTTAGAAGTTTCTTCTGTGTTCTACTATGGCGCTTTTAGTATCTCCACATACCGCAGCACGCGACATAGCTTTCCAGACGATAAATGTAACCGTTTCAGAGAGAAGAGCGACTACTGTGGAAGTCTGGCTTGAAGTCGATTCGATAATAAATGACGAAAACTTTCTGATTTCTCAGGTATTTACTACATATGAACACTTTTCACATTCTCCCATACAACGCGGCTGCTAGTCCTCCTTTCATGCAAAATCGTAAGGTCCTACCTCATGTCCAAGGCACCAAAGAAGGGTAAAAAGTCTATACACGATAACTAAAGCTTGAATTGTACGGTATCTTACTGGCTATTACATGAACTTAGAAGCTTCTTCTTTGTTCTACTATGATGCTTTTTGTGTCTTCGCATACCGCAGCACGCGACATTGCTTTGTAGACGATAAATGTAACAGTTTCAGAGAGAAGAGTGGCCTATGTGACGATCAGGCTTTAAGTCGATTTGATAACAAATGACGGAAACGGACGGATTTCTCAGGTTTTTACTACATGTGAACACTTTTCACACTCTCCCTTGCAACGCGGCTGCTAGTTCATCTTTCATGCAAAATCGTAAGGTCCTAGCTCATGTCCAAGGCACCAAGGAAGGGTAAAAAGTCAATAAACGGTAAGTAAAACTTGAATTGTACTGCTTCTTACTGCCTATTACATCAACTTAGAAGCTTCTTCGGTGTTCTACTATGGTGCATCTAGCCTCTCCGCATACCGCACCACGCGACATAACTTTGCAGACGATAAATGTAACCGTTTCAGAGAGAAGAGCGACTATTGTGGAAGTCTGGCTCGAAGTCGATTCGATAACAAATGACGAAAACTTTCTGATTTCTGAGGTTCTTACTACATGTGAAAACTTTTCACATTCTCCCGTGCAACGCGGCTGCCAGTCATCCTTCTTAAGGAATTAGCTCATGTCCAAGGCACCAAAGAAGGGCAAAAAGTCAATAATGAATAACTAAAACTTGAATTGTACTACTTATTGCTGGCTACTACATCAACTTAGAAGCTTCGTCTGTGTTCTACTATGGTGATTTTTGTGACTCCGCATACCGCAGCACGCGACATTGCTTTGCAGACGATAAATGTATCCGTTTAAGAGAGACGAGCGGCCCCTGTGTCGATCTGGCTTTCAGTCGATTCGATAACAAATGACGAAAACGTAGAGATTTCTCAGGTTTTTACTACATGCGAACACTTTTCACATTCTCCCTTGCAACGCGGCTGCTAGTTTTTTTTTCATGAAATCGTAAGGTCCTAGCTCATGTCCAAGGCACCAAAGAAGGGTGAAAAGTCAATAATCGATAACTAAAACTTGAATTGTACTACTTCTTACTGGCTATTACATCAACTTAGAAGCTTCATCTGTGTTCTACTATGGTGCTTTTAGTGTCTCCGCATACCGCTGCACGCGACATAGCTTTGCAGACGATAAGTACAAACGATTCAGAGAGAAGATCGGCCAATGTGACGATGTGGCTTTAAGTCGATTCAATAACAAATGACGAACAGGGACGGATATCTCAGGTTTTTAGTACATATGAACACTTTTCACATTCTCCCGTGCAACGCGGCTGCTAGTCCTACTTTCATGAAAAATCTTAAGTTCCTACCTCATGTCAAAGGCACCAAAGAAGGGTAAAAAGTCAATAATCGATACCTAAAACTTGAATTGTACTATTTCTTACTGGCTATTACATCAACTTAGAAGCTTCATCTGTGTTCTACTATGGTGCTTTTAGTGTCTCCGCATACCGCTGCACGCGACATAGCTTTCAGACAATAAACGTAACCGTTGCAGACAGAAGAGCGGCCAATGTGGCGATCAGGCTTTAAGTCGATTCGATAACAAATGACGAAAACGTACGGATTTCTCAGGTTTTTACTACATATAAACACTTTTCAAATTCTCCCATGCAACGCGGCTGCTAGTCCTCCTTCCGTGCAAAATCTTATGTTCCTAGCTGATGTCCAAGGCACCAATGAAGGGTAAAAAATCAATAATCGATACCTAAAACTTTAATTATACTACTTCTTACTGGCAATTACATCAACTTAGAAGCTTCATCTGTGTTCAACTATGGTGCTTTTATTGTCTCCGCATACCGCAGCACGTGACATTGCTTTGCAAGCGATAAGTACAACTGTTTCAGAGAGGAGGGCGGCCAATGTGACGATCTGGCGTTAAGTCGATTCGATAACAAATGACGAAAACGGACGGATTTAACAGTTTTTTCCTACATATGAACACTTTTCACATTCTCCCATGCAACGCGGCTGCTAGTCCTAATTTCATGCAAAATCATAAGACCCTAACTCATGTCCAAGGCACCAAAGCAGGGTAAAAAGTCAATAATCGATACCTAAAACTTGAATTGTACTACTTCTTACTAGCTATTACATCAAGTTAGGAGCTTCATCTGTGTTCTACTATGGTGCTTTTTGTGTCTCCGAATACCGCAGCACGCGACGTAGCTTTGCAGACGATAAATGTAACCGTTTCAGACAGAAGAGCGGCGAATGTGACGATCTGGCATTAAGTCGATTCGATAACATATGACGAAAACGGACGGATTTCTCATGTTTTTACTACATATGAACACTTTTCACATTCTCCCGTGCTACGTGACTGCTAGTCCTCCTTTCATGCAAAATCTTAAGTTCTTAGCTCATGTCCAAGGTACCAAAGAAGGGTAAAAAATCAATAATCGCTACCTAAAACTTGAATTGTACTACTTCTTACTGGCTATTACATCAACTTAGAAGCATCATCTGTGTTCTACTATGGTGCTTTTAGTGTCTCCGCATACCGCAGCACGCGACATAGCTTTGCAGACGATAAGTACAACCGTTTCAGAGAGAAGAGCGGCCTATGTGACGATCTGGCTTTAAGTCGATTCGATAACAAATGACGAACACGGACGGATTTCTCAGGTTTTTACTACATATGAAAACTTTTCACATTCTACCGTGCAACACGGCTGCTAGTCCTCCTTCCATTCAAAATCTTAAGTTCCTAGCTCATGTCCAAGGCACCAAAGAAGGGTAAAAAATCAATAATCGATACCTAAATCATGAAATGTACTACGTCTTACTGGCTGTTAACTTAGAAGCTTCATCTGTGTTCCACTATGGTGCTTTTAGTGTCTCCGCTTATCGCAGCACGCGACGTAGCTTTGCAGTCAATAAACATAAAAGTTTGAGACAGAAGAGCTGCCAATGTACGATCTGGCTTTAAGTCGATTCGATAACAAATGACGAACACGGACGGATTTCTCAGGTTTTTACTACATATGAAAACTTTTCACATTCTCCCGTGCAACGCGGCTGCTAGTCCTCCTTTCATGAAAGATCTTAAGTTCTTAGCTCATGTCCAAGCCACCAAAGAAGGGTAAAAATTCAATAATCGATACCTAAATCTTGAATTCTACTACATCTTACTGGCTATTACATCAACTTAGAAGCTTCATCTGTGTTCTACTATGGTGCTTTTAGTGTCTCCGCATACCGCAGCACGCGACATAGCTTTGCAGACGATAAACGTAACCGTTTCAGACAGATGAGCGGCCAATGGGACGATCTGGCTTTAAGTCGATTCGATAACAAATGACGAAAACGGACGGATTTCTCAGGTTTATACTACATATGAACACTTGTCACATTCTCCCGTGCAACTCGGCTGCTAGTCCTCCTTTCATGCAATAGCTTAAGTTCCTAGCTCATGTCCAAGGCAGCAAAGAAGGGTAAAAAGTCAATAATCGACACCTAAAACTTGAATTGTACTACTTCGTACTGGCTATTACATCAACTTAGAAGCTTCATCTTTGTTCTTCTATGGTACTTTTAGTGTCTCTGCATACCGCCGCACACGACATAGCTTTGCAGACGATAAGTACAACCGTTTCAGAGAGAAGAGCGGCCAATGTCACGATCGGGCTTTAATTCGATTCGATAACAAATGACGATAACGGACGGATTTCTCAGGTTCTTACTACATATGAACACTTTTCACATTCTCCCGTGCAACGCGACTGCTAGTCCTCCTTTCATGAAAAATCTTAAGTTCTTAGCTCATGTTCAAGGCACCAAAGAAGGGTAAAAAGTCAATATTCGATACCTAAAACTTGAATTCTACTATTTCCTACTGGCTATTACATCAACTTAGAAGCTCATCTGTGTTCTACTATGGTGCGTTTAGTGTCTCCGCATACCGCAGCACGCGACATAGCTTTGCAGACAATAAACGTAACCGTTTCAGACAGAATAGCGGCCAATGTGACGATCTGTCTTTAAGTCGATTCGATAACAAATGACGAAAACTGACGGATTTCTCAGGTTTTTACTACATATGAACACTTTTCACATTGTCCCGTGCAACGTGACTGCTAGTCCTCCTTTCATGCAAAATCTCAAGTTCTTAGCTCATGTCCATGGTACCAAAGAAGGGTAAAAAGTCAATAATCGATACCTAAAACTTGAAGTGTACTACTTCTTACTGCCTATTACATCAACTTAGAACCTTCTTCTGTGTTCTACTATGGTGCTTTTAGTGTCTCCGCATACCGCAGCACGCGACATAGCTTTGCAGACGATAAGTACAACCGTTTCAGAGAGAAGAGCGGCCAATGTGACGGTCTGTCTTTAAGTCGATTCGATAACAAATGACAAAAAGGGACGGATTTCTCAGGTTTTTACTACATATAAACACTTTAAACATTCTCCCTTGCAACGTGGCTACTAGCCCTCCTTTCATGCAAAATCTTAAGTTACTAGCTCATGTCCAAGTCACCAAAGAAGGGTAAAAAGTCAATAATCGATACCTAAAACTTGAATTCTACTATTTCCTACTGGCTATTACATCAACTTAGAAGCTCATCTGTGTTCTACTATGGTGCTTTTAGTGTCTCCGCATACCGCAGCACGCGACTTAGCTTTGCAGACGATAAACGTAACCGTTTCAGACAGATGAGCGGCCAATGTGAAAATCTGGGTTTAAGTCGATTCGATAACAAATGACGAATACGGACGGATTTCTCAGGTTTTTACTACATATGAACACTTTTCACATTCTCCCGTGCAACTCGGCTCCTAGTCCTCCTTTCAGGCAGGATCTTAAGGTCCTAGCTCATGTCCAAGGCACCAAAGCCAGCTAAAAAGTCAATAATTGATATCTAGAACTTGAATGTACTACTTCTTACTGGCTATTACATCAACTTAGAACCTTCATCTGTGTTCTACTATGGTGCTTTTAGTGTCTCCGCATACCGCAGCACGTGACATAGCTTTGCAGACGATATCGGAGCGTGGAATGTCAGATCCCTTAATCGGGCAGGTAGGTTAGAAAATTTAAAAAGGGAAATGGATAGGTTAAAGTTAGATATAGGGGGAATTAGTGAAGTTCGGTGGCAGGAGGAACAAGACTTCTGGTCAGGTGACTACAGGGTTATAAACACAAAATCAAATAGGGGTAATGCAGGAGTAGGTTTAATAATGAATAGGAAAATAGGAATGCGGGTAAGCTACTACAAACAGTATAGCGAACGCATTATTGTGGCCAAGATAGATACGAAGCCCACACCTACTACAGTAGTACAAGTTTATATGCCAACTAGCTCTGCAGATGATGAAGAAATTGAAGAAATGTACGATGAAATAAAAGAAATTATTCAGATAGTGAAGGGAGACGAAAATTTAATAGTAATGGGTGACTGGAATTCGAGTGTAGGAAAAGGGAGAGAAGGAAACATAGTAGGTGAATATGGATTGGGTCTAAGAAATGAAAGCGGAAGCCGCCTAGTAGAATTTTGCACAGAGCACAACTTAATCATAGCTAACACTTGGTTTAAGAATCATGAAAGAAGGTTGTATACGTGGAAGAATCCTGGAGATACTAAAAGGTATCAGATATATTATATAATGGTAAGACAGAGATTTAGGAACCAGGTCTTAAGTTGTAAGACATTTCCAGGGGCAGATGTGGACTCTGGCCACAATCTATTGGTTATGACCTGTAGATTAAAACTGAAGAAACTGCAAAAATGTGGGAAATTAAGGAGATGGGACCTTGATAAACTGAAAGAACCAGAGGTTGTACAGAGTTTCAGGGAGAGCATAAGGGAACAATTGACAGGAATAGGGGAAAGAAATACAGTAGAAGAAGAATGGGTAGCTCTGAGTTATGAAGTAGTGAAGGCAGCAGAGTATAAAGTAGGTAAAAAGACGAGGGCTGCTAGTAATCCTTGGGTAACAGAAGAAATATTGAATTTAATTGATGAAAGGAGAAAATATAAAAATGCAGTAAATGAAGCAGGCAAAAAGGAATACAAACGTCTCAAAAATGAGATCGACAGGAAGTGCAAAATGGCTAAACAGGGATGGCTAGAGGACAAATGTAAGGATGTAGAAGCTTATCTCACTAGGGGTAAGATAGATACTGCCTACAGGAAAATTAAAGAGACCTTTGGAGAGAAGAGAACCAAGTGTATGAATATCAAGAGTGCAGATGGCAGCCCAGTTCTAAGCAAAGAAGGGAAGGCAGAAAGGTGGAAGGAGTATATAGAAGGTTTATACAAGGGCGATGTACTTGAGGACAATATTATGGAAATAGAAGAGGATGTAGATGAAGACGAAATGGGAGATACGATACTGCGTGAAGAGTTTGACAGAGCACTGAAAGACCTGAGTCGAAACAAGGCCCCCGGAGTAGACAACATTCCATTAGAACTACTGACGGCCTTGGGAGAGCCAGTCATGACAAAACTCTACCAGCTGGTGAGCAAGATGTATGAGACAGGCGAAATACCCTCAGACTTCAAGAAGAATATAATAATTCCAATCTCAAAGAAAGCAGGTGCTGACAGATGTGAAAATTACCGAACTATCAGTTTAATAAGCCACGGCTGCAAAATACTAACGCGAATTCTTTACAGACGAATGGAAAAACTGGTAGATGCAGACCTCGGGGAGGATCAGTTTGGATTCCGTCGAAATGTTGGAACACGTGAGGCAATACTGACCTTACGACTTATCTTAGAAGAAAGATTAAGAAAAGGCAAACCTACGTTTCTAGCATTTGTAGACTTAGAGAAAGCTTTTGACAATGTTGACTGGAATACTCTTTTTCAAATTCTAAAGGTGGCAGGGGTAAAATACAGGGAGCGAAAGGCTATTTATAATTTGTACAGAAACCGGATGGCAGTAATAAGAGTCGAGAGGCATGAAAGGGAAGCAGTGGTTGGGAAAGGAGTGAGACAGGGTTGTAGCCTCTCCCCGATGTTATTCAATCTGTATATTGAGCAAGCAGTAAAGGAAACAAAAGAAAAATTTGGAGTAGGTATTAAAATTCATGGAGACGAAGTAAAAACTTTGAGGTTCGCCGATGACATTGTAATTCTGTCAGAAACGGCAAAGGACTTGGAAGAGCAGTTGAACGGAATGGACAGTGTCTTGAAAGGAGGATATAAGATGAACATTAACAAAAGCAAAACGAGGATAATGGAATGTAGTCAAATTAAATCGGGTGATGCTGAGGGAATTAGATTAGGAAATGAGACACTTAAAGTAGTAAAGGAGTTTTGCTATTTAGGAAGTAAAATAACTGATGATGGTCAAAGTGGAGAGGATATAAAATGTAGACTGGCAATGGCAAGAAAAGCGTTTCTGAAGAAGAGAAATTTGTTAACATCGAATATAGATTTATGTATCAGGAAGTCGTTTCTGAAAGTATTTGTTTGGAGTGTAGCCATGTATGGAAGTGAAACATGGACGATAACTAGTTTGGACAAGAAGAGAATAGAAGCTTTCGAAATGTGGTGCTACAGAAGAATACTGAAGATAAGGTGGATAGATCACGTAACTAATGAGGAGGTATTGAATAGGATTGGGGAGAAGAGAAGTTTGTGGCACAACTTGACTAGAAGAAGGGATCGGTTGGTAGGACATGTTTTGAGGCATCAAGGGATCACAAATTTAGCATTGGAGGGCAACGTGGAGGGTAAAAATCGTAGAGGGAGACCGAGAGATGAGTACACTAAGCCGATTCAGAAGGATGTAGGTTGCAGTAGGTACTGGGAGATGAAGCAGCTTGCACAGGATAGAGTAGCATGGAGAGCTGCATCAAACCAGTCTCAGGACTGACGACAACAACAACAACAAAGTACAACCGTTTCAGAGAGAAGAGCGGACAATGTGACGATCTGGCTTTAATTCGATTCGATAACAAATGACGAAAACGGACGGATTTATCAGGTTTTTACTACATATGAACACTTTTCACTTTCTCCCGTGAAGCGCGGCTGCTTGTCCTCCTTTCATGAAAAATCTTAAGTTCCTAGATCATGTCCAAGGCACCAAAGAAGGTTAAAAAGTCAATAATCGATACCTAAAACTTGAACTGTACTACTTCTTACTAGCTATTAAATCAACTTAGAAGCTTCATCTGTGTTCTACTATGGTGTTTTTTGTGTCTCCGCATACCGCAGCACGCGACATAGCTTTGCAGATGATAAATGTAAACGTTTCAGACAGAAGAGAGGCCAATGTGACGATCTTGCTTTAAGTCGATTCGATAACAAATGACGAAAACGGACGGATTTCTCAGGTTCTTACTACATATGAACACTTTTCACATTCTCCCATGTAACTCGACTGCTAGTCCTCCTTTCATGCAGAATCTTAAGGTCGTATCTCATGTCCAAGTCACCAAAGCCAGCAATAAAGTCAATAATCGATACCTAAAACTTGAATTGTACTACATCTTACTAGCTATTACATCAACTTATTAGCTTCATCTGTGTTCTACTATGGTGCTTTTTGTGTCTCCACATACCGCAGCACGCGACATAGCTTTGCAGACGATAAACATAACCGTTTCAGACAGAGGAGCGGCCAATGTGACGATCTGGCTTTAAGTCGATTCGATAACAAATGACGAAAACGGACGGATTTGTTGGGTTTTTACTACATATGGTCACTTTTCACATTCTCCCGTGCAACTCGGCTGCTAGTCCTCCTTCATGCAGAATCTTAAGGTCCTAGCTCATGTCCAAGGCACCAAAAACAGCTAAAAAGTCAATAATCGATACCTAAAACTTGCATTGTACTACTTCTTACTGGCTATTACATCAACTTAGACGCTTCATCTGTGATCCACTATGGTGCTTTTAGTGTCTCCGCATTCCGAAGCACGCGACATAGCTTTGCAGACGATAAATGTAACCGTTTCAGTCAGAAGAGCGGCCAATGTGACGATCTGGCTTTAAGTTGATTGTATAACAAATGACGAAAACTAACGGATTTCTCAGGTTTTTTCTATATATGAACACTTTTCACATTCTCCCGTGCAAGTCGACTGCTAGTCCTCCTTTCATGCAAAATGTTAAGGTCCTAGCTCATGTCCAAGGCACCAAAGCCAGCTAAAATGTCAATAATCGATACCTAAAACTTGAATTGTACTACTTCTTACTGGCTATTACATCAACTTCGAAGCTTCATCTGTGTTCTACTATGGTGCTTTTAGTGTCTCCACATACCGCAGCACGCGACATAGCTTTGCAGACGATAAATGTAACCGTTTCAGACAGATGAGTGGCGAATGTGACGATCTAGGTTAAGTCGATTCGATAACAAATGACGAAAACGGACGGATTTCTCAGGTTTTTACTACATATGAACACTTTTCACATTCTCCCGTCCAACTCGGCTGCTAGTCCTCCTTTCATGCAAAATGTTAAGGTTCTAGCTCGTGTCCAAGGCACCAAAGCCAGTTAAAAAGTCAATAATCGATAACTAAAACTTGAATTGTACTACTTCTTACTGGCTATTACATCAACTTAGAAGCTTCATCGGTGTTCTAGTATGGTGCTTTTAGTGTATCCACATACCGCATCCCGCGACATAGCTTTGCAGACGAGAAGTACAACCGTTTCAGAGAGAAGAGCGGCCAATGTGACGATCTGGCTTTAAGTCGATTCGATAAGAAATGACGAATACGGACGGATTTCTCAGGTTTTTTTTACATATGAACACCTTTCACATTCTCCCGTGCAACGCGGCTGCTAGTCCTCCTTTCATGTGAATCTTAAGTTCCTAGCTCATGTCCAAGGCACCAAAGCCAGCTAAAATTCAATAATCGATACCTAAAACGTGAATTGTACTTCTTCTTACTGGATATTACATCAACTTAGATGCTTCATCTGTGTTCTACTATGGTGCTTTTAGTGTCTCCGCATACCGCAGTACGTGACATAGCTTTGCAGACGATAAGTACAACCGTTTCAGAGAGAAGAGCGGCCAATGTGACGATCTGGCTTTAAGTCGATTCGATAACAAGTGACGAATACGGACGGATTTCTCAGGTTTTTACTACGTATGAACACTTTTCACATTCTCCCGTGAAACTCGGCTGCTAGTCCTCCTTTCGTGCAGAATCTTAAGATCTAGCTCATGTCCAAGGCACCGAAGCCAGCTAAAAAGGCAATAATCGATACCTAAAACTTGAATTGTACTACTTCATACTGGCTATTACATCAACTTAGATGCTTCATCTGTGATCCACTATGGTGCTTTTAGTATCTCCGCATACCGCAGCACACGACATAGCTTTGCAGACGATAAATTTAACCGTTTCAGTCAGAAGAGCGGCCAATGTGACGATCTCCCTTTAAGTCGATTCCATAACAAATGACGAAAACGGACGGATTTCTCAGGTTTTTACTACATATGAACACTTTTCACATTCTCCCGTGCAACGCGTCTGCTAGTCCTCCTTTCATGAAAAATCTTAAGGTCCTAGCCCATGTCAAAGGCACCAAAGCCAGCTCAAAAGTCAATAATCGATACCTAAAACTTGAATTGTACTACTACTTACTGGCTATTACATCAACTTAGAAGCTTCATCTGTGTTCTACTATGGTGCTTTTAGTGTCTCCACATACCGCAGCACGCGACATAGCTTTGCAGACGATAAGTACAACCGTTTCAGAGAGAAAAGCGGCCAATGTGACGATCTGGCTCTAAGTCGATTCGATAACAAATGACGAATACGGACGGATTTCTCAGGTTTTTACTACATATGAACACCTTTCACAATCTCCCGTGCAACGCGGCTGCTAGTCCTCCTTTCATGCAAAATCTTGAGTTCCTAGCTCAAGTCCAAGGCACCAAAGAAGGGTAAAAAGACAATAATCGATACCTAAAACGTGAATTGTACTACTTCTTACTGGCTATTAAAACAACTTAGAAGCTTCATCTGTGTTCTACTATGGTGCTTTTAGTGGCTCCGCATACCGCAGCACGCGACATAGCTTTGCGGACGATAAGTACAACCGTTTGAGACAGAAGAGCGGCCAATGTGACGATCTGGCTTTAAGTCGATTCGATAACAAATGAAAAAAAAAAACAGACGGATTTCTCAGGTATTTACTACGTATGAACACTTTTCACTTTCGCCCGTGCAACTCGGCTGCTATTACTCCTTTCATGCAGAATCTTAAGGTCCTAGCTCATGTCCAAGGCAGCAAAGCCAGCTAAAAAGTCAATAATCGATAGATAAAACTTGAATTGTACTACTTCTTACTGGCTATTACATCAACTTAGAAGCTTCATCTGTGTTCTACTATGGTGCTTTTAGTGCCTCCACATACCGCAGCACGCGACATAGCTTTGCAGACGATAAATGTAACTGTTTCAGACAGAAGAGCGGCCAATGTGACGATCTGGCTTTAAGTCGATTCGATAACAAGTGACGAAAACGGACGGATTTCTTAGGTTTTTACTACATACGGTCACTTTTCACATTCTCCCGTGCAACTCGGCTGCTAGTCCTCCTTCATGCAGAATCTTAAGTTCCTAGCTCATGTCCAAGGCACCAAAAACAGCTAAAAAGTCAATAATCGATACCTAAAACTTAAATTGTACTACTTCTTACTGGCTATTACATCAACGTAGATGCTTCATCTGTGATCCACTATGGTGCTTTTAGTGTCTCCGCATACCGAAGCACGCGACATAGCTTTGCAGTCGATAAATGTAACCGTTTCAGACAGAAGAGCGGCCAATGTGGCGATCTGGGTTTAAGTCGATTCGATAACAAATGACGAAAACGGACGGATTTCTCAGGTTTTTACTACATATGAACACCTTTCATATTCTCCCGTGCAACGCGGCTGCTAGTCCTCCTTTCATGCAATATCTTTAGTTCCTAGCTGAAGTCCAAGACACCAAAGAAGGGAAAAAAGTCAATAATCGATACCTAAAACTTGAATTGTACTACTTCTTACTGGCTATTACATCAACTTCGAAGCTCCATCTGTGTTCTACTATGATGCTTCTAGTGTCTCCGCATACCGCAGCACGCGACATAGCTTTGCTGACGATAAATCTAACCGTTTCAGACAGAAGAGCGGCCATTGTGACGATCTGGCTTTAAGTGGATTCGATAACAAATGACGAATACGGACGGATTTCTCAGGTTTTTACTACATATGAACACTTTTCACATTCACCCGTGCGGCGAATTTGACGATAAGGCTTTAAGTCGATTCGATAACAAATGACGAAAAGGGACGGATTTCTCAGGTTTTTACTACATATGAACACTTTTCACATTCTCCCGTGCAACGCGGCTGCTAGTCCTCCTTTCATGCAAAATCTTAACTTCCTAGCTCATGTCCAAGGCACCAAAGAAGGGTAAAAAGTCAATAATCTATACCTAAAACTTGAATTGTACTACTTCTTACTGGCTATTAGATCAACTTAGATGCTTCATCTGTGATCCACTATGGTGCTTTTAGTGTCTCCGCATACCGAAGAACGCGACATAGCTTTGCAGACGATAAATGTAACCGTTTCAGACAGAAGAGCGGCCAATGTGACGATCTGGGTTTAAGTCGATTCAATAACAAATGATGAAAACGGACGGATTTCTCAGGTTTTTACTACATATGAACACCTTTCATATTCTCCCGTGCAACGCGGCTGCTAGTCCTCCTTTCTTGCAATATCTTAAGTTCCTAGCTCATGTCCAAGGCACCAAAGAAGGGTAAAAAGTCAATAATCGATACCTAAAACGTGAATTGTACTACTTCTTACTGGCTATTACAACAACTTAGAAGCTTCATCTGTGTTCTACTATGGTGCGTTTATTGTCTCCACATACCGCAGCACGCGACATAGCTTTGCTGACGATAAATGTAACCGTTTCAGACAGAAGAGCGGCCATTGTGACGATCTGGCTTTAAGTGGATTCGATAAAAAATGACGAAAACTAACGGATTTCTCAGGTTTTTTCTACATATGAACACTTTTCACATTCTCCCGTGCAACTCGACTGCTAGTCCTCCTTTCATGCAAAATGTTAAGGTCCTAGCTCAAGTTCAAGGCACCAAAGCCAGCTATAAAGTCAATAATCGACAACTAAAACTTGAATTGTACTACTTCTTACTGGCTATTACATCAACTTAGAAGCTTCATCTGTGTTCTACTATGATGCTTTTAGTGTCTCCGCATACCGCAGCACGCGACATAGCTTTGCAGACGATAAATACAACCGTTTCTGAGAGCAGAACGGCCAATGTGACGACCTGGCTTTAAGTTGATTCTATAGCAAATGACGAAAACGGACGGATTTCTCAGGTTTTTACTACATATGAACACTTTTCACATTCTCCCGTGCAACTCGGCTGCTAGCCCTCCTTTCATGCAGAATCTTAAGGTCCTAGCCCATGTCCAAGGCACCAAAGCCAGCTAAAAAGTCAATAATCCATACCTAAAACTTGAATTGTACTACTTCTTACTGGCTATTACATCAACTTAGATGCTTCATCTGTGATCCACTATGGTGCCTTTAGTGCCTCCGCATACCGAAGCACGCGACATAGCTTTGCAGACGATAAATGTAACCGTTTCAGACAGAAGAGCGGCCAATGTGACGATCTGGGTTTAAGTCGATTTGATAACAAATGACGAAAACGGACGGATTTCTCCGGTTGTACTTCATATGAACACTTTTCACATTCTCCCGTGCAACTCGGCTGCTAGCCCTCCTTTCATGCAGAATGTTAAGGTCCTAGCCCATGTCAAAGGCACCAAAGCCAGCGCAAAAGTCAATAATCGATACCTAAAACTTGAATTGTACTACTTCTTACTGGCTATTACATCTACTTAGAAGCTTCATCTGTGTTCTACTATGGAGCTTTTAGTGTCTCCACATACCGCAGCACGCGACATAGCTTTGTAGACGATAAGTACAACCGTTTCAGAGAGAAGAGCGGCCAATGTGACGATCTGGCTTTAAGTCTGTTCGATAACAAATGACGAATACGGACGGATCTCTCAGGTTTTTACTACATATGAACACCTTTCATAATCTCCCATGCAACGCGGCTGCTAGTCCTCCTTTCATGCAAAATCTTGAGTTCCTAGCTCATGTCCAAGGCACCAAAGAAGGGTAAAAAGCCAATAATCGATACCTTAAACGTGAATTGTACTACTTCTTACTGGCTATTACATCAACTTAGATGCTTCATCTGTTTTCCACTATGGTGCTTTTAGTGTCTCCGCATACCGAAGCACGCCACATAGCTTGTTGTTGTTGTTGTTGTGGTCTTCAGTCCTGAGACTGGTTTGATGCAGCTCTCCATGCTACTCTATCCTGTGCAAGCTGCTTCATCTCCCAGTACCTACTGCAACCTACATCCTT
Organism: Schistocerca gregaria; assembly: GCF_023897955.1. NCBI lineage: Eukaryota > Metazoa > Arthropoda > Insecta > Orthoptera > Acrididae > Schistocerca > Schistocerca gregaria. Next base: position 1,519,487 of record NW_026061860.1, on the reverse strand, counting down.
CTGAATCGGCTTAGTGTACTCATCTCTCGGTCTCCCTCTACGATTTTTACCCTCCACGCTGCCCTCCAATGCTAAATTTGTGATCCCTTGATGCCTCAAAACATGTCCTACCAACCGATCCCTTCTTCTAGTCAAGTTGTGCCACAAACTTCTCTTCTCCCCAATCCTATTCAATACCTCCTCATTAGTTACGTGATCTATCCACCTTATCTTCAGTATTCTTCTGTAGCACCACATTTCGAAAGCTTCTATTCTCTTCTTGTCCAAACTAGTTATCGTCCATGTTTCACTTCCATACATGGCTACACTCCAAACAAATATTTTCAGAAATGACTTCCTGACACTTAAATCTATATTCGATGTTAACAAATTTCTCTTCTTCAGAAACGCTTTCCTTGCCATTGCCAGTCTACATTTTATATCCTCTCTACTTTGACCATCATCAGTTATTTTACTTCCTAAATAGCAAAACTCCTTTACTACTTTAAGTGTCTCATTTCCTAATCTAATTCCCTCAGCATCACCCGATTTAATTTGACTACATTCCATTATCCTCGTTTTGCTTTTGTTAATGTTCATCTTATATCCTCCTTTCAAGACACTGTCCATTCCGTTCAACTGCTCTTCCACGTCCTTTGCCGTCTCTGACAGAATTACAATGTCATCGGCGAACCTCAAAGTTTTTACTTCGTCTCCATGAATTTTAATACCTACTCCAAATTTTTCTTTTGTTTCCTTTACTGCTTGCTCAATATACAGATTGAATAACATCGGGGAGAGGCTACAACCCTGTCTCACTCCTTTCCCAACCACTGCTTCCCTTTCATGCCCCTCGACTTTTATGACTGCCATCTGGTTTCTGTACAAATTATAAATAGCCTTTCGCTCCCTGTATTTTACCCCTGCCACCTTTAGAATTTGAAGAAGAGTATTCCAGTCAACATTGTCAAAAGCTTTCTCTAAGTCTACAAATGTTAGAAACGTAGGTTTGCCTTTTCTTAATCTTTCTTCTAAGATAAGTCGTAAGGTCAGTATTGCCTCACGTGTTCCAACATTTCGACGGAATCCAAACTGATCCTCCCCGAGGTCCGCATCTACCAGTTTTTCCATTCGTCTGTAAAGAATTCGCGTTAGTATTTTGCAGCTGTGACTTATTAAACTTATTGTTCGGTAATTTTCACATCTGTCAGCACCTGCTTTCTTTGGGATTGGAATTATTATATTCTTCTTGAAGTCTGAGGGTATTTCGCCTGTCTCATACATCTTGCTCACCAGCTCGTAGAGTTTTGTCATGACTGGCTCTCCCAAGGCCGTCAGTAGTTCTAATGGAATGTTGTCTACTCCGGGGGCCTTGTTTCGACTCAGGTCTTTCAGTGCTCTGTCAAACTCTTCACGCAGTATCGTATCACCCATTTCGTCTTCATCTACATCCTCTTCCATTTCCATAATATTGTCCTCAAGTACATCACCCTTGTATAAACCTTCTATATACTCCTTCCACCTTTCTGCCTTCCCTTCTTTGCTTAGAACTGGGTTGCCATCTGAGCTCTTGATATTCATACACGTGGTTCTCTTCTCTCCAAAGGTCTCTTTAATTTTCCTGTAGGCAGTACCTATCTTACCCCTAGTGAGATAAGCCTCTACATCCTTACATTTGTCCTCTAGCCATCCCTGTTTAGCCATTTTGCACTTCCTGTCGATCTCATTTTTGAGACGTTTGTATTCCTTTTTGCCTGCTTCATTTACTGCATTTTTATATTTTCTCCTTTCATCAATTAAATTCAATATTTCTTCTGTTACCCAAGGATTACTAGCAGCCCTCGTCTTTTTACCTACTTTATACTCTGCTGCCTTCACTACTTCATAACTCAGAGCTACCCATTCTTCTTCTACTGTATTTCTTTCCCCTATTCCTGTCAATTGTTCCCTTATGCTCTCCCTGAAACTCTGTACAACCTCTGGTTCTTTCAGTTTATCAAGGTCCCATCTCCTTAATTTCCCACATTTTTGCAGTTTCTTCAGTTTTAATCTACAGGTCATAACCAATAGATTGTGGCCAGAGTCCACATCTGCCCCTGGAAATGTCTTACAACTTAAAACCTGGTTCCTAAATCTCTGTCTTACCATTATATAATCTATCTGATACCTTTTAGTATCTCCAGGGTTCTTCCACGTATACAACCTTCTTTCATGATTCTTAAACCAAGTGTTACCTATGACTAAGTTGTGCTCTGTACAAAATTCTACTAGGCGGCTTCCTCTTTCATTTCTTAGCCCCAATCCATATTCACCTACTATGTTTCCTTCTCTCCCTTTTCCTACACTCGAATTCCAGTCACCCATTACTATTAAATTTTCGTCTCCCTTCACTATCTGAATAATTTCTTTTATTTCATCGTACATTTCTTCAATTTCTTCGTCATCTGCAGAGCTAGTTGGCATATAAACTTGTACTACTGTAGTAGGTGTGGGCTTCGTATCTATCTTGGCCACAATAATGCGTTCACTATGCTGTTTGTAGTAGCTTACCCGCATTCCTATTTTCCTATTCATTATTAAACCTACTCCTGCATTACCCCTATTTGATTTTGAGTTTATAACCCTGTAATCACCTGACCAAAAGTCTTGTTCCTCCTGCCACCGAACTTCACTAATTCCCACTATATCTAACTTTAACCTATCCATTTCCCTTTTTAAATTTTCTAACCTACCTGCCCGATTAAGGGATCTGACATTCCACGCTCCGATCCGTAGAACGCCAGTTTTCTTTCTCCGACATAGCTTTGCAGACGATAAATGTAACCGTTTCAGACAGAAGAGCGGCCAATGTGACGATCTGGCTTTAAATCGATTCGATAACAAATGACGAATACGGACGGATTTCTCGGGTTTTTACTACATATGTACACTTTTCACATTCTCCCGTGCGGCGAATGTGACGATAAGGCTTTAAGTCGATTCGATAACAAATGACGAAAACGGACGGATTTCTCAGGTTTTTACTACATATGAACACTTTTCACATTCTCCCGTGCAACGCGGCTGCTAGTCCATGGCACCAAAGAAGGGTAAAAAGTCAATAATCGATACCTAAAACTTGAATTGTACTACTTCTTACTGGCTATTACATCAACTTAGAAGCTTCATCTGTGTTGTACTATGATGCTTTTAGTGTCCCTGCATACCGCAGCACGCGACATAGCTTTGCAGACGATAAGTACAACCGTTTCAGAGAGCAGAACGCCCAATGTGACGACCTGGCTTTAAGTAGATTCTATAACAAATTACGAAAACGGACGGATTTCTCAGGTTTTTACTACATATGAACACTTTTCACATTCCCCCGTGCAACTCGGCTGCTAGCCCTCCTTTCATGCAGAATCTTAAGGTCCTAGCCCACGTCCAAGGCACCAAAGCCAGCTCAAAAGTCAATAATCGATACCTAAAACTTAAAATGTACTACTTCTTACTGGCTATTATATCAACTTAGAAGCTTCGTCTGTGTTCTACTATGGTGCTTTTAGTGTCTCCACATACCGCAGCACGCGACATAGCTTTGCAGACGATAAGTACAACCATTTCAGAGAGAAGAGCGGCCAATGTGACGATCTGGCTTTAAGTCGATTCGATAACAAATGACGAATACGGACGGATTTCTCAGGTTTTTACTACATATGAACACCTTTCACATTCTCCCGTGCAACGCGGCTGCTAGTCCTCCTTTCATGCAAAATCTTAAGTTACTAGCTCATGTCCAAGGCACCAAAGAATTGTAAAAAGTCAATAATCGATACCTAAAACTTGAATTGTACTACTTCTTACTGGCTATTACAACAACTTAGAAGCTTCATCTGTGTTCTACTATGGTGCTTTTAGTGTCTCCGCATACCGAAGCACGCGACATAGCTTTGCAGACGATAAATGTAACCGTTTCAGATACAAGAGCGGCCAATGTGACGATCTGGGTTTAAGTCGATTCGATAACAAATGACGAAAACGGACGGATTTCTCAGGTTTTTACTACATATGAACACCTTTCATATTCCCCCGTGCAACGCGGCTGCTAGTCCTCCTTTCATGCAATACCTTAAGTTCCTAGCTCATGTCCAAGGCACCAAAGAAGGGTAAAAGTCAATAATCGATACCTAATACGTGAATTGTACTACTTCTTACTGGCTATTACAACAACGTAGAAGCTTCATCTGTGTTCTACTATGGTGCGTTTAGTGTCTCCACATACCGCAGCACGCGACATAGCTTCGCAGACGATAAATGTAACCGTTTCAGACAGAAGAGCGGCCATTGTGACGATCTGGCTTTAAGTGGATTCGATAAAAAATGACGAAAACTAACGGATTTCTCAGGTTTTCTCTACATATGAACACTATTCACATTCTCCCGTGCAACTCGACTGCTAGTCCTCCTTTCATGCAAAATGTTAAGGTCCTAGCTCATGTTCGAGGCACCAAAGCCAGCTAAAAAGTCAATAATCGACAACTAAAACTTGAATTGTACTACTTCTTACTGGCTATTACATCAACTTAGAAGCTTCATCTGTGTTCTACTATGATGCTTTTATTGTCTCCGCATACCGCAGCACGCGACATAGCTTTGCAGACGATAAGTACAACCGTTTCAGAGAGCAGAATGGCCAATGTGACGACCTGGCTTTAAGTAGATTCTATAACAAATGACGAAAACGGACGGATTTCTCAGGTTTTTACTACATATGAACACTTTTCAAATTCTCCCGTGCAACTCGGCTGCTAGCCCTCCTTTCATGCAGAATCTTAAGGTCCTAGCCCATGTCCAAGGCACCAGAGCCAGCTAAAAAGTCAATAATCGATACCAAAAAACTTGAATTGTACTACTTCTTGCTGGCTATTACATCAACTTAGATGCTTCATCTGTGATCCACTATGGTGCTTTTAGTGTCTCCGCATACCGAAGCACGCGACATAGCTTTGCAGACGATAAATGTAACCGTTTCAGACACAAGAGCGGCCAATGTGACGATCTGGGTTTAAGTCGATTCGATAACAAATGACGAAAACGGACGGATTTCTCAGGCTTTTACTACATATGAACACCTTTCATATTCTCCCGTGCAACGCGGCTGCTAGTCCTCCTTTCATGCAATATCTTAAGTTCCTAGCTCATGTCCAAGGCACCAAAGAAGGGAAAAAAGTCAATAATCGGTACCTAAAACTTGAATTGTACTACTTCTTACTGGCTATTACATCAACTTCGAAGCTTCATCTGTGTTCTACTATGGTGCTTTTAGTGTCTCCACATACCGAAGCACGCGACATAGCTTTGCAGTCGATAAATGTAACCGTTTCAGACAGAAGATCGGCCATTGTGACGATCTGGCTTTAAGTGGATTCTATAACAAATCTACATCTACATCTACATCCGTACTCCGCAAGCCACCTGACGGTGTGTGGCGGAGGGTACCCTGAGTACCTCTATCGGTTCTCCCTTCTATTCCAGTCTCGTATTGTACGTGGAAAGAAGGATTGTCGATATGCTTCTGTGTATGCTCTAATCTCTCTGATTTTATCCTCATGGTCTCTTCGCGAGATATACGTAGGAGGGAACAATATACTGCTTGACTCTTCGGTGAAGGTATGTTCTCGAAACTTTAACAAAAGCCCATACCGAGCTACTGAGCGTCTCTCCTGCAGAGTCTTCCACTGGAGTTTATCTACCATCTCCGTAACGCTTTCGCAATTACTAAATGATCCTGTAACGAAGCGCGCTGCTCTCCGTTGGATCTTCTCTATCTCTTCTATCAACCCTACCTGGTGCGGATCCCACACTGCTGAGCAGTATTCAAGCATTGGGCGAACAAGCGTACTGTAACCTACTTCCTTTGTTGTCGGATTGCATTTCCTTAGGATTCTTCCAATGAATCTCAGTCTGGCATCTGCTTTACCGACGATCAACTTCATATGATCATTCCATTTTAAATCACTCCTAATGCGTACTCCCAGATAATTTATGGAATTAACTGCTTCCAGTTGCTGACCTGCTATTTTGTAGCTAAATGATAAGGGACCTATCTTTCTATGTATTCGCATCACATTACACTTCGCTACATTGAGATTCAATTGCCATTCCGTGCACCATGCGTCAATTCGCTGCAGATCCTCCTGCATTTCAGTACAATTTTCCATTGTTGCAACCTTTCGATACACCACAGCATCATCTGCAAAAAGCCTCAGTGAACTTCCGATGTCATCCACCAGGTCATTTATGTATATTGTGAATAGCAACGGTCCTATGACACTCCCCTGCGGCACACCTGAAATCACTCTTACTTCGGAAGACTTCTCTCCATTGAGAATGACGTGCTGCGTTCTGTTATCTAGGAACTCCTCAATCCAATCACACAATTGATCTGATAGTCCGTATGCTCTTACTTTGTTCATTAAACGACTGTGGGGAACTGTGTCAAACGCCTTGCGGAAGTCAAGAAACACGGCATCTACCTGTGAACCCGTGTCTAAGACCCTCTGAGTCTCGTGGACGAATAGCGCGAGCTGGGTTTCACACGATCGTCTTTTTCGAAACCCATGCTGATTCCTACAGAGTAGATTCCTAGTCTCCAGAAAAGACATTATACTCGAACATAATACGTGTTCCAAAATTCTACAACTGATCGACGTTAGAGATATAGGTCTATAGTTCTGCACATCTGTTCGACGTCCCTTCTTGAGAACGGGGATGACCTGTGCCCTTTTCCAATCCTTTGGAACGCTTCGCTCTTCTAGAGACCTACGGTACACCGCTGCAAGAAGGGGGGCAAGTTCCTTCGCGTACTCTGTGTAAAATCGAACTGGTATCCCATCAGGACCAGCGGCCTTTCCTCTTTTGAGCGATTTTAATTGTTTCTCTATCCCTCTGTCGTCTACTTCGATATCTACCATTTTGTCAACTGTGCGACAATCTAGAGAAGGAAGCACAGTGCAGTCTTCCTCTGTGAAACAGCTTTGGAAGAAGACATTTAGTAATTGACAAATGACGAAAACTAACGGATTTCTCAGGTTTTTTCTATATATGAACACTTTTCACATTCTCCCGTGCAACGCAGCTGCTAGTCCTCCTTTCATGCAAAATCTTAAGGTCCTAGCCCATGTCCAAGGCACCAAAGCCAGCTCAAAAGTCAATAATCGATACCTAAAACTTAAATTGTACTACTTCTTACTGGCTATTACATAAACTTAGATGCTTCATCTGTGTTCTACTATGGTGCTTTTAGTGTCTCCACATACCGCAGCACGCGACATAGCTTTGCAGACGATAAGTACAACCGTTTCAGAGAGAAGAGCGGCCAATGTGACAATCTGGCTTTAAGTCGATTCGATAACAAATGACGAAAACGGACGGATTTCTCATGTTTTTACTACATATGAACACCTTTCACATTCTCCCGTGCAACGCGGCTGCGAGTCCTCCTTTCATGCAAAATCTTAAGTTCCTAGCACATGTCCAAGACACCAAAGAAGGGTAAAAAGTCAATAATCGATACCTAAAACGTGAATTGTACTACTTCTTACTGGCTATTACAACAACTTAGAAGCTTCATCTGTGTTCTACTATGGTGCTTTTAGTGTCTCCACATACCGCAGCACGCGACATAGCTTTGCAGACGATAAATGTAACCGTTTCAGACAGAAGAGCGGCCTTTGTGACGATCTCGCTTTAAGTGGATTCGATAAAAAATGACGAAAACTAACGGATTTCTCAGGTTTTTTCTACATATGAACACTTTTCACATTCTCCCGTGCAACTCGACTGCGAGTCCTCCTTTCATGCAAAATGTTAAGGTCCTAGCTCATGTTCAAGGCACCAAAGCCAGCTAAAAAGTCAATTATCGACAACTAAAACTTGAATTGTACTACTTCTTACTGGCTATTACATCAACATAGAAGCTTCATCTGTGTTCTACTATGATGCTTTTAGTGTCTCCGCATACCGCAGCAGGCGACATAGCTTTGCAGACGATAAGTACAACCGATTCAGAGAGAAGAGCCGCCAATGTGACGATCTGGCTTTAAGTCGATTCGATAACAAATGACGAATACGGACGGATTTCTCAGGTTTTTACTACATATGAACACTTTTCACATACTCCCGTGCAACGCGGCGGCTAGTCCTCCTTTCATGCAAAATCTTAAGTTCCTAGCTCATGTCCAAGGCACCAAAGAAGGGTAAGAAGTCAATAATCGATACCTAAAACTTGAATTGTACTACCTCTTACTGGCTATTACATTAACTTAGAAGCTTCATCTGTGTTCTACTATGGTGCTTTTAGTGTCTCCACATACCGCAGCACGCGACATAGCTTTGCAGACGATAAGTACAACCGTTTCAGAGAGCAGAACGGCTAATGTGACGACCTGGCTTTAAGTAGATTCTATAACAAATGACGAAAACGGACGGATTTCTCAGGTTTTTACTACATATGAACACTTTTCACATTCTCCCATGCAACTCGGCTGCTAGTCCTCCTTTCATGCAGAATCTTAAGGTCCTAGCTAGTGTCCAAGGCACCAAAGCCATCTAAAAAGTCAATAATCGGTACCTAAAACTTGAATTGTACTACTTCTTAATGGCTATTACATAAACTTAGATGCTTCATCTGTGTTCTACTATGGTGCTTTTAGTGTCTTCGCATACCGCAGCACGCGACATACCTTTGCAGACGATAAATGTAACCGTTTCAGTCAGAAGAGCGGCCAATGTGACGATCTGGCTTTAAGTCGATTCGATAACAAATGACGAAAACGGACGGATTTCTCAGGTTTTTACTACATATGAACAATTTTCACATTCTCCCGTGCAACTCGGCTGCAAGCCTTCCTTTCATGCAAAATGTTAAGGTCCTAGCTCATGTCCAAGGCACCAAAGTCAATAATCGATAACTAAAACTTGAATTGTACTACTTGTTACTGGCTATTACATCAACTTAGAAGCTTCATCTGTGTTCTACTATGGTGCTTTTAGTGTCTCCACATACCGCAGCACGCGACATAGCTTTGCAGACGGTAAGTACAACCGCCTCAGAGAGAAGAGCGGCCAATGTGACGATCTGGCTTTAAGTCGATTCGATAACAAATGACGAACACGGACGGATTTCTCAGGTTTTTGCTACATATGAACACTTTTCACATTCTCCCGTGAACGGGGCTGCTAGTCCTCCTTTCATGCAAAATCTTAAGTTCCTAGCTCATGTCCAAGGTACCAAAGAAGGGTAAAAAGTCAATAATCGATAACAAAAACTTGAATTGTACTACCTCATACTGGCTATTACATCAACTTAGAAGCTTCATCTGTGTTCTACTATGATGCATTTAGTGCCTCCACATACGCAGCACGCGACACAGCTTTGCAGACGATAAATGTAACCGTTTCTGACAGAAGAGCGGCCAATGTGACGATCTGGCTTTAAGTCGATTCGATAACAAATGACGAAAACGGACGGATTTCTCAGGTTTTTACTACATATGAACACTTTTCACATTCTCCCGTGCAACTCGGCTGCTAGTCCTCCTCTCATGCAAAATGTTAAGGTCCTAGCTCATGTCCAAGGCACCAGATCCAGCTAAAAAGTCAATAATCGATAGATAAAACTTGAATTGTACTACTTCTTACTGGCTATTGCATCAACTTAGAAGCTTCATCTGTGTTCTACTATGGTGCTTTTAGTGTCTCCACATACCGCAGCACGCGACATAGCTTTGCAGACGATAAATGTAACCGTTTCAGACAGAAGAGCGGCCATTGTGACGATCTGGCTTTAAGTGGATTCTATAACAAATGACGAAAACAAACGGATTTCTCTGGTTTTTTCTACATATGAACACTTTTCACATTCTCCCGTGCAACGCGGCTGCTAGTCCTCCTTTCATGCAATGTTATTAAGGTCCTAGGTCATTTCCAATTCACCAAAGCCAGCTAAAAAGTCAATAATCGATAATTGAGACTTGAATTGTACTACTTCTTACTGGCTATTACATCAACTTAGAAGCTTCATCTGTATTCTACTATGATGCTTTTAACGTCTCTGCATACCACAGCACGCGACATAGCTTTGCAGACGATAAGTACAACCGTTTCAGAGAGAAGAGCGGCCAATGTGACGATCTGGCTTTAAGTCGATTCGATAACAAATGACGAATACGGACGGATTTCTCAGGTTTTTACTACATATAAAAACTTTTCACATTCTCCAGTGCAACGCGGCTGCTAGTCTTCCATTTCATGCCAAATCTTAAGTTCCTAGCTCTTGTCCAATGCACCAAAGAAGGGTAAAAAGGTAATAATCGATACCTAAAACTTGAATTGTACTACTTCTTTCTGGCAATTACATCAACTTAGAAGCTTCATCTGTGTTCTACTATGGTGCTTTTAGTGTCTCCACATACCGCAGCACGCGACATAGCTTTGCAGACGATAAATGTAACCGTTTCAGAGAGAAAAGCGGCCAATGTGACGATCTGGCTTTAAGTCGATTCGATAACAAATGACGAAAACGGACGGATTTCTCAGGTTTTTACTACATATGAACACTTTTCACATTCTCCCGTGCAACTCGGCTGCTAGTCCTCCTCTCATGCAAAATGTTAAGGTCCTAGCTCATGTCCAAGGCACCAGATCCAGCTAAAAAGTCAATAATCGATAGATAAAACTTGAATTGTACTACTTCTTACTGGCTATTGCATCAACTTAGAAGCTTCATCTGTGTTCTACTATGGTGCTTTTAGTGTCTCCACATACCGCAGCACGCGACATAGGTGTGCAGACGGTAAATGTAACCGTTTCAGACAGAAGAGCGGCCAATGTGACGATCTGGCTTTAAGTCGATTCGATAACAAATGACGAAAACGGACGGATTTCTCAGGTTTTTACTACATATGAACACTTTTACATTCTCCCGTGCAACGCGGCTGCTAGTCTTCCTTTTCATGCAAAATCTTAAGTTTCTAGCTCATGTCCAATGCACCAAAGAAGGGTAAAAAATTAATAATCGAGACCTAAAACTTGAATTGTACTACTGCTTTCTGGCAATTACATCAACTTAGAAGCTTCATCTGTGTTCTACTATGTTGCTTTTAGTGTCTCCACATACCGCAGCACGCGACATAGCTTTGCAGACTATAAATGTAACCGTTTCAGAGAGAAAAGCGGCCAATGTGACGATCTGGCTTTAAGTCGATTCGATAACAAATGACGAAAAAGGACGTATTTCTCAGGTTTTTACTACACATGAACACTTTTCACATTCTCCCGTGCAACTCGGCTGCTAGTCCTCCTCTCATGCAAAATGTTAAGGTCCTAGCTCATGTCCAAGGCACCAGATCCAGCTAAAAAGTCAACAATCGATAAAACAAAACTTGAATTGTACTACTTCTTACTGGCTATTGCATCAACTTAGAAGCTTCATCTGTGTTCTACTATGGTGCTTTTAGTGTCTCCACATACCGCAGCACGCGACATAGCTTTGCAGACGATAAATGTAACAGTTTCAGACAGAAGAGCGGCCAATGTGACGATCTGGCTTTAAGTCGATTCGATAACAAATGATGAAAACGGACGGATTTCTCAGGTTTTTACTACATATGAACACTTTTCACATTCTCCCGTGCAAATCGGCTGCTAGTCCTCCTTTCATGAAAAATCGTAAGTTCCTAGCTCTTGTCCAAGGCACCAAAGAAGGGTAAAAGTCAATAATCGATACCTAAAACTTGAATTATACTACTTTTTACTGGCTATTACATCAACTTAGAAGCTTCATCTGTGTTCTCCTATGGTGGTTTTAGTGTCTCCGCATACCGCAGCACGCGACATAGCTCTGCAGACGATAAATGTAACCGTTTCAGAGAGGAGAGCGGCCAATGTGACGATCTGGCTTTAAGTCGATTCGATAACAAATGACGATAACGGACGGATTTCTCAAGTTTTTACTACATATGAACACTTTTCACATTCTCCTGTGCAACTCGGCTGCTAGTCCTCCTTTCATGCAGAATCTTAAGGTCCTAGCTCATGTCCAAGGCACTAAAGCCAGCTAAAAAGTCAATAATCGATACCTAAAACTTGAATTGTCCTACTTCTTACTGGATATTACATTAACTTAGAAGCTTCATCTGTGTTCTACTATGGTGCTTTTAGTGTCTTCGCATACCGCAGCACGCGACATAGCTTTGCAGACGATAAATGTAACCGTTTCAGTCAGAAGAGCGGCCAATGTCACGATCTGGCTTTAAGTCGAATCGATAACAAGTGACGAAAACGGGCGGATCTCTCATGTTTTTACTACATATGAACACTTTCCACATTCTCCCATGCAACTCGTTTGCTAGTCCTCCGTTCATGCAGAATCTTAAGGTCCTAGCTCGTGCCCAAGGCAACAAAGCCAGCTAAAAAGTCAATAATCGATACCTAAAACTTGAATTGTACTACTTCTTACTGGCTATTACATCAAATTAGATGCTTCATTTGTGTTCTACTATGGTGCTTTTTGTGTCTCCGCATACCGCAGCACGCGACTTAGCTTTGCAGACGATAAAGGTAACCGTTCAGACAGAAGTGCGGCCAATGTGACGAACTGGCTTTAAGTCGATTCGAAAACAAATGACGAAAACGGACGGATATCTCAGGTTTTTACTACATATGAACACTTTTCACATTCTCCCATGCAACTCGGCTGCTAGTCCTCCTTTCATGCAGACTCTTAAGGTCCTAGCTCATGTCCAAGGCACCAAAGCCATCTAAAAAGTCAGTAATCGGTACCTAAAACTTGAATTGTACTACTTCTTAATGGCTATTACATCAACTTAGAAGCTTCATCTGTGTTCTACTATGTTGCTTTTAGTGTCTCCACATACCGCAGCACGAGACATAACTTTGCAGACGATAAGTACAAACGTTTTAGAGAGAAGAGCGGACAATGTGACGATCTGGCTTTAAGTCGATTCTATAAAAAATGACGAAAACGGACGGATTTCTCAGGTTTTTACTACGTACGAACACTTTTCACATTCTCCCGTGCAACTCGGCTGCTAGTCCTCCTTTCATGCAGAATCTTAAGGTCCTAGCTCATGTCCAAGGCACCAAAGCCAGCTAAAAAGTCAATAATCGATACCTAAAACTTGAATTGTACTACTTCTTACTGGCTATTACATCAACTTGAAAGCTTCATCTGTGTTCTACTATGGTGCTTTTAGTGTCTCCACATACCGCAGCACGCGACATAGCTTTGCAGACGATAAATGTAACCGTTTCAGAGAGAAAAGCGGCCAATGTGACGATCTGGCTTTAAGTCGATTCGACAACAAATGACGAAAACGGACGGATTTCTCAGGTTTTTACTACATATGAACACTTTCCACATTCTCCCATGCAACTCGTTTGCTAGTCCTCCATTCGTGCAGAATCTTAAGGTCCTAGCTAATGCCCAAGGCAACAAAGCCAGCTAAAAAGTCAATAATCGATACCTAAAACTTGAATTGTACTACTTCTTACTGGCTATTACATCAACTTAGATGCTTCATCTGTGTTCTACTATGGTGCTTTTAGTGTCTCCACATACCGCAGCACGCGACATAGCTTTGCAGACGATAAGTACAACCGTTTCAGAGAGCAGAAAGGCTAATGTGACGACCTGGCTTTAAGTAGATTCTATAACAAATGACGAAAACGGACGGATTTCTCAGGTGTTTACTACATATGAACACTTTTCACATTCTCCAATGCAACTCGGCTGCTAGTTCTCCTTTCATGCTGAATCTTAAGGTCCTAACTCATGTCCAAGGCACCAAAGCCCTCCAAAAAGTCAATAATCGGTACCTAAAACTTGAATTGTACTACTTCTTAATGGCTATTACATCAACTTAGAAGTTTCATCTGTGTTCTACTATGGTGCTTTTAGTGTCTTCGCATACCGCAGCACGCGACATATCTTTGCAGACGATAAATGTAACCGTTACAGTCAGAAGAGCGGCCAATGTGTCGATCTGGCTTTAAGTCGATTCGATAACAAATGACGAAAACGGACGGATTTCTCAGGTTTTTACTACACATGAACACTTTTCACATTCTCCCATGCAACTCGGCTGCTAGTCCTACTTTCATGCAGAATCTTACGGTCCTAGCTCATGTCTAAGTCACCAAAGCAAGCTAAAAGGTCAATAATCGATACCTAAAACTTGAATTGTACTACATCTTACTGGCTAATACATCAACTTAGAAGCTTCACCTGTGTTCTACTATGTTGCTTTTAGTGTCTCCACATACCGCAGCACGAGACATAACTTTGCAGACGATAAGTACAAACGTTTTAGAGAGAAGAGCGGCCAATGTGACGATCTGGCTTTAGTCCTCCTTTCATGCAAAATCTTAATTTCCTAGCTCATGTACAAGGCACCAAAGAAGGGTAAAAAGTCAATAATCGATAACTAAAACTTGAATTGTACTACTTCATACTGGCTATTACATCAACTTAGAAACTTCATCCGTGTTCTACTATGGTGCTTTTAGTGTCTCCACATACCGCCAGCAGCACGCGACATAGCTTTGCAGACGATAAGTACAACCGTTTCAGAGAGAAGAGCGGCCAATGTGACGATCTGGCTTTAAGTCGATTCGATAACAAATGACGAAAACGGACGGATTTCTCAGGTTTTTACGACGTACGAACACTTTTCACATTCTCCCGTGCAACTCGGCTGCTAGTCCTCCTTTCATGCAGAATCTTAATGTCCTAGCTCATGTCCAAGGCACCAAAGCCAGCTAAAAAGTCAATAATCGATACCTAAAACTTGAATTGTACTACTTCTTACTGGCTATTACATCAACTTAAAAGCTTCATCTGTGTTCTACTATGGTGCTTTTAGTGTCTCCGCATACCGCAGCACGCGACATAGCTTTGCAGACGATAAGTACAACCGTTTCAGAGAGAAGAGCGGCCAATATGACGATCTGGCTTAAAGTCGATTCGATAACAAACGACGAAAACGGTCGGATTTCTCAGGTTTTTACTACATATGAACACTTTTCACATTCTCCCATGCAACTCGGCTGCTACTCCTACTTTCATGCAGAATCTTACGGTCCTAGCTCATGTCCAAGGCACCAAAGCCAGCTAAAAGATCAATAATCGATACCTAAAACTTGAATTTTACTACTTCTTACTGGCTATTACATCAACTTAGAAGCTTCATCTGTGTTCTACTATGGTGCTTTTAGTGTCTCCACATACCGCAGCACGAGAAATAACTTTGCAGACGATAAGTACAAACGTTTCAGAGAGAAGAGCGGCCAATGTGACGATCTGGCTTTAAGTCCTCCTTTCATGCAAAATCTTAATTTCCTAGCTCATGTCCAAGGCACCAAAGAAGGGTAAAAAGTCAATAATCGATACCTAAAACTTGAATTGTACTACTTCATACTGGCTATTACATCAACTTAGAAACTTCATCCGTGTTCTACTATGGTGCTTTTAATGTCTCCACATACCGCCCGCAGCACGCGACATAGCTTTGCAGACGATAAGTACAACCGTTTCAGAGAGAAGAGCGGCCAATGTGACGATCTGGCTTTAAGTCGATTCGATAACAAATGACGAAAACGGACGGATTTCTCAGTTTTTTACGACGTACGAACACTTTTCACATTCTCCCGTGCAACTCGGCTGCTAGTCCTCCTTTCATGCAGAATCTTAAGGTCCTAGCACATGTCCAAGGCACCAAAGCCAGCTAAAAAGTCAATAATCGATACCTAAAACTTGAATTGTACTACTTCTTACTGGCTATTACATCAACTTAAAAGCTTCATCTGTGTTCTACTATGGTGCTTTTAGTGTCTCCGCATACCGCAGCACGCGACATAGCTTTGCAGACGATAAGTACAACCGTGTCAGAGAGAAGAGCGGCCAATATGACGATCTGGCTTAAAGTCGATTCGATAACAAACGACGAAAACGGACGGATTTCTCAGGTTTTTACTGCATATGAACACTTTTCACATTCTCCCATGCACCTCGGCTGCTACTCCTACTTTCATGCAGAATCTTACGGTCCTAGCTCATGTCCAAGGCACCAAAGCCAGCTAAAAGATCAATAATCGATACCTAAAACTTGAATTTTACTACTTCTTACTGGCTATTACATCAACTTAGAAGCTTCATCTGTGTTCTACTATGGTGCTTTTAGTGTCTCCACATACCGCAGCACGAGAAATAACTTTGCAGACGATAAGTACAAACGTTTCAGAGAGAAGAGCGGCCAATGTGACGATCTGGCTTTAAGTCCTCCTTTCATGCAAAATCTTAATTTCCTAGCTCATGTCCAAGGCACCAAAGAAGGGTAAAAAGTCAATAATCGATACCTAAAACTTGAATTGTACTACTTCATACTGGCTATTACATCAACTTAGAAACTTCATCCGTGTTCTACTATGGTGCTTTTAGTGTCCCCACATACCGCCCGCAGCACGCGACATAGCTTTGCAGACGATAAGTACAACCGTTTCAGAGAGAAGAGCGGCCAATGTGACGATCTGGCTTTAAGTCGATTCGATAACAAATGACGAAAACGGACGGATTTCTCAGGTTTTTACGACGTACGAACACTTTTCACATTCTCCCGTGCAACTCGGCTGCTAGTCCTCCTTTCATGCAGAATCTTAAGGTCCTAGCTCATGTCCAAGGCACCAAAGCCAGCTAAAAAGTCAATAATCGATACCTAAAACTTGAATTGTACTACTTCTTACTGGCTATTACATCAACTTAAAAGCTTCATCTGTGTTCTACTATGGTGCTTTTAGTGTCTCCGCATACCGCAGCACGCGACATAGCTTTGCAGACGATAAGTACAACCGTGTCAGAGAGAAGAGCGGCCAATATGACGATCTGGCTTAAAGTCGATTCGATACCAAACGACGAAAACGGACGGATTTCTCAGGTTTTTACTACATATGAACACTTTTCACATTCTCCCATGCAACTCGGCTGCTACTCCTACTTTCATGCAGAATCTTACGGTCCTAGCTCATGTCCAAGGCACCAAAGCCAGCTAAAAGATCAATAATCGATACCTAAAACTTGAATTTTACTACTTCTTACTGGCTATTACATCAACTTAGAAGCTTCATCTGTGTTCTACTATGGTGCTTTTAGTGTCTCCACATACCGCAGCACGAGAAATAACTTTGCAGACGATAAGTACAAACGTTTCAGAGAGAAGAGCGGCCAATGTGACGATCTGGCTTTAAGTCCTCCTTTCATGCAAAATCTTAATTTCCTAGCTCATGTCCAAGGCACCACAGTAGGGTAAAAAGTCAATAATCGATACCTAAAACTTGAATTGTACTACTTCTTACTGGCTATTACATCAACTTAAAAGCTTCATCTGTGTTCTACTATGGTGCTTTTAGTGTCTCCCCATAAGGCAGCACGCGACATACCTTTGCAGACGATAAGTACAACCGTTTCAGGGAGAAGAGCGGCCAATGTGACGATCTGGCTTTAAGTCGATTCGATAACACATGACGAAAACGGACGGATTTCTCAGGTTTTTACTACATATGAACACTTTTCACATTCTCCCATTTAACGCGGCTGCTAGTCCTCCTTTCATGCAGAATCTTATGTTCCTAGCTCATGTCCAAGGCACCAAAGCTAACAAAAAAGTCAATAATCGATACCTAAAACTTGAATTGTACTACTTCTTACTGGGTATTACATCAACTTAGATGCTTCATCTGTGTTCTACTATGGTGCTTTTAGTGTCTCCACATACCGCAGCACGCGACATAACTTTGCAGACGATAAGTACAAACGTTTTAGGGAGAAGAACGGCAAATGTGAAGATCTGGCTTTAAGTCGATTCGATAACACATGACGAAAACGGACGGATTTCTCAGGTTTTTACTACATATAAACACTTTTCACATTCTCCCATTTAACGCGGCTGCTAGTCCTCCTTTCATGCAAAATCTTAAGTTCCTAGCTCATGTCCAAGGCACCAAAGCCAGCTAAAAGTCAATAATCGATACCTAAGACTTGAATTGTACTACTTCATACTGGCTAATACATCAACTTAGAAGCATCATCTGTGTTCTACTATCTAGCTTTTAGTGTCTCTGCATACCGCTGAACGCGATATAGCTTTGCAGACGATAAATGTAACCGTTTCAGACAGATCTGCGGCCAATGTGACGATCTAGCTTCAAGTCGATTCGATAACAAATGACGAAAACGGACGGATTTCTCAGGTTTTTACCACACATGAACACTTTTCACATTCTCCCATGCAACTCGGCTGCTAGTCCTACTTTCATGCAGAATCTTACGGTCCTAGCTCATGTCCAAGGGACCAAAGCCAGCTAAAAGATCAATAATCGATACCTTTCCCTTAACTTGAATTGTACTATTTCTTACTGGCTATTACATCAACTTAGAAGCTTTACCTGTGTTCTACTATGGTGCTTTTAGTGTCTCCCCATACCGCAGCACGCGACATACCTTTGCAGACGATAAGTACAACCGTTTCAGAGAGTAGAGCGGCCAATGTTACGTTCTGGCTTTAAGTCCTCCTTTCATGGAAAATCTTAATTTCCTAGCTCATGTCCAAGGCCCCAAAGAAGGGTAAAAAGTCAATAATCGATACCTAAAACTTGAATTGAACTACTTCTTACTGGCTATTACATCAACTTAAAAGCTTCATCTGTGTTCTACTATGGTGCTTTTAGTGTCTCCCCATAAGGCAGCACGCGACATACCTTTGCAGACGATAAGTACAACCGTTTCAGGGAGAAGAGCGGCCAATGTGACGATCTGGCTTTGAGTCGATTCGATAACAAATGACGAAAACTGACGGATTTCTCAGGTTTTTACTACGTATGAAGACTTTTCACATTCTCCCGTGCAACTCGGCTGCTAGTCCTCTTTCATGCAGAATCTTAAGGTCCTAGCTCATGCCCAAGGCACCAAAGAAGGGTAAATATGAATAATCGATAACTAAAACTTGAATTGTACTACTTCATACTTGCTATTACATCAACTTAGAAGCATCATCTGTGTTCTACTATGGAGCTTTAAGTGTCTCTGCATACCGCAGAACGCGATATAGCTTTGCAGACGATAAATGTAACCGTTTCAGACAGATCTGCGGCCAATGTGACGATCTGGCTTTAAGTCGATTCGATAACAAATGACGAAAACGGACGAATTTCTCAGGTTTTTACTACGTATGAACACTTATCACATTCACCCGTGCAACTCGGCTGCTAGTCCTCCTATCATGCAGAATCTTAAGGTCCTAGCTCATGTCCAAGGGTCCAAAGCCAGCTAAAAAGTCAGTAATCGATACCTAAAACTTGAATTGTACTACTTCTTACTGGGTATTACATCAACTTAGATGCTTCATCTGTGTTCTACTATGGTGCTTTTAGTGTCTCCCCATACCGCAGCACGCGACATACCTTTGCAGACGATAAGTACAAACGTTTCAGGGAGACGAGCGGCCAATGTGACGATCTGGCTTTAAGTCGATTCGATAACAAACGACGAAAACGGACGGATTTCTCTGGTTTTTACTACATATTAACACTTTTCACATTCTCCCATGCAACTCGGCTGCTAGTCCTCCTTTCATGCAGAATCTTACGGTCCTAGCTCATGTGCAAGGCACCAAAGCCAGCTAAAAGATCAATAATCGATACCTAAAACTTGAATTGTACTACTTCTTACTTTCTATTACATCAACTTAGAAGCTTCACCTGTGTTCTACTATGGTGCTTTTAGTGTCTCCACATACCGCAGCACGCGACATAACTTTGCAGACGATAAGTACAAACGTTTTAGAGAGAAGAGCGGCCAATGTGAAGATCTGGCTTTAAGTCGATTCGATAACACATGACGAAAACGGACGGATTTCTCAGGTTTTTACTACATATGAACACTTTTCACATTCTCCCATTTAACGCGGCTGCTAGTCCTCCTTTCATGCAAAATCTTCAGTTCCTAGCTCATGTCCAAGGCACCAAAGCTAACTAAAAAGTCAATAATCGATACCTGAAACTTGAATTGTACTACTTCTTACTGGGTATTACATCAACTTAGATGCTTCATCTGTGTTCTACTATGGTGCTTTTAGTGTCTCCGCATACCGCAGCACGCGACATAACATTGCAGACGATAAGTACCAACGTTTTAGAGAGAAGAGCGGCCAATGTGACGATCTGGCTTTAAGTCGATTCGATAACAAATGACGAAAACGGACGGATTTCTCAGGTTTTTACTACATATGAACACTTTTCACATTCTCCCATTTAACGCGGCTGCTAGTCCTCCTTTCATGCAAAATCTTAAGTTCCTAGCTCATGTCCAAGGCACCAAAGCCAGCTAAAAAGTCAATAATCGATACCTAAGACTTGAATTGTACTACTTCATACTGGCTAATACATCAACTTAGAAGCATCATCTGTGTTCTACTATGGAGCTTTTAGTGTCTCTGCATACCGCAGAACGCGATATAGCTTTGCAGACGATAAATGTAACCGTTTCAGACAGATCTGCGGCTAATGTGATGATCTAGCTTCAAGTCGACTCGATAACAAATGACGAAAACGGACGGATTTCTCAGGTTTTTACCACACATGAACACTTTTCACATTCTCCCATGCAACTCGGCTGCTAGTCCTACTTTCATGCAGAATCTTACGGTCCTAGCTCATGTCCAAGGCACCAAAGCCAGCTAAAAGATCAATAATCGATACCTTTCCCTTAACTTGAATTGTACTACCTCTTACTGGCTATTACATCAACTTAGAAGCTTCACCTGTGTTCTACTATGGTGCTTTTAGTGTCTCCACATACCGCAGCACGCGACATAACTTTGCAGACGATAAGTACAAACGTTTTAGGGAGAAGAGCGGCCAATGTGAAGATCTGGCTTTAAGTCGATTCGATAACACATGACGAAAACGGACGGATTTCTCAGGTTTTTACTACATATGAACACTTTTCACATTCTCCCATTTAACGCGGCTGCTAGTCCTCCTTTCATGCAAAATCTTAAGTTCCTAGCTCATGTCCAAGGCACCAAAGCTAACTAAAAAGTCAATAATCGATACCTAAAACTTGAATTGTACTACTTCTTACTGGGTATTACATCAACTTAGATGCTTCATCTGTGTTCTACTATGGTGCTTTTAGTGTCTCCACATACCGCAGCACGCGACATAACATTGCAGACGATAAGTACCAACGTTTTAGAGAGAAGAGCGGCCAATGTGACGATCTGGCTTTAAGTCGATTCGATAACAAATGACGAAAACGGACGGATTTCTCAGGTTTTTACTACATATGAACACTTTTCACATTCTCCCATTTAACGCGGCTGCTAGTCCTCCTTTCATGCAAAATCTTAAGTTCCTAGCTCATGTCCAAGGCACCAAAGCCAGCTAAAAAGTCAATAATCGATACCTAAAACTTGAATTGTACTACTTCATACTGGCTAATACATCAACTTAGAAGCATCATATGTGTTCTACTATGGAGCTTTTAGTGTCTCTGCATACCGCAGAACGCGATATAGCTTTGCAGACGATAAATGTAACCGTTTCAGACAGATCTGCGGCCAATGTGACGATCTAGCTTTAATTCGATTCGATAACAAATGACAAAAACGGACGGATTTCTCAGGTTTTTACCACACATGAACACTTTTCACATTCTCCCATGCAACGCGGCTGCTAGTCCTCCTTTCGTGCAAAATCTTAAGTTCTTAGCTCATGTCCAAGGCACCAAAGAAGGGTAAAAAGTCAATAATCGATTCCAAAAACTTGAATTGTACTACATCTTACTGGCTATTACATCAACTTAGACACTTCATCCGTGTTCTACTATGGTGCTTTTAGTAACCCCACATACCGCAGCACGCGACATAGCTTTGCAGACGATAAGTACAACCGTTTCAGAGAGAAGAGCGGCCAATGTGACGATCTGGCTTTAAGTCGATTCGATAACAAACGACGACAACGGACGGATTTCTCAGGTTTTTACTACATATTAACACTTTTCACATTCTCCCATTTAACGCGGCTGCTAGTCCTCCTTTCTTGCAAAATCTTAAGGTCCTAGCTCATGTCCAAGGCACCAAAGCCAGGTAAAAAGTCAATAATCGATACCTAAAACATGAATTGTACTTCTTCTTACTGGCTATTACATCAACTTAGATGCTTCACCTGTGTTCTACTATGGTGCTTTTAGTGTATCCCCATACCGCAGCACGCGACATACCTTTGCAGACGATAAGTACAACCGTTTCAGGGAGAAGAGCGGCCAATGTGACGATCTGGCTTTAAGTCGATTCGAAAACAAATGACGAATACGGACGGATTTCTCAGCTTTTTACTACATATGAACACTTTTCACATTCTCCCATGCAACGCGGCTGCTAGTCCTCCTTTCGTGCAAAATCTTAAGTTCTTAGCTCATGTCCAAGGCACCAAAGAAGGGTAAAAAGTCAGTAATCGATACCTAAAACTTGAATTGTACTTCTTCTTACTGGCTATTACATCAACTTAGATGCTTCATCCGTGTTCTACTATGGTGCTTTTAGTGTCCCCACATACCGCAGCTCGCGACATAGCTTTGCTGACGATAAGTACAACCGTTTCAGAGAGAAGAGCGGCCAATGTGACGATCTGGCTTTAAGTCGATTCGATAACAAACGACGACAACGGACGGATTTCTCAGGTTTTTACTACATATTAACACTTTTCACATTCTCCCATTTAACGCGGCTGCTAGTCCTCCTTTCTTGAAAAATCTTAAGGTCCTAGCTCATGTCCAAGGCACCAAAGCCAGGTAAAAAGTCAATAATCGATACCTAAAACTTGAATTGTACTTCTTCTTACTGGCTATTACATCAACTTAGATGCTTCATCTGTGTTCTACTATGGTGCTTTTAGTGTCTATACATACCGCAGCACGCGACATAACATTGCAGACGATAAGTACTAACGTTTTAGAGAGAAGAACGGCCAATGTGACGATCTGGCTTTAAGTCGATTCGATAACGAATGACGAAAACGGACGGATTTCTCAGGTTTTTACTACATATGAACACTTTTCACATTCTCCCATTTAACGCGGCTGCTAGTCCTCCTTTCATGCAAAATGTTAAGTTCCTAGCTCATGTCCAAGGCACCAAAGCTAACTAAAAAGTCAATAATCGATACCTAAAACTTGAATTGTACTACTTCTTACTGGGTATTACATCAACTTAGATGCTTCATCTGTGTTCTACTATGGTGCTTTTAGTGTCTCCACATACCGCAGCACGCGACATAACATTGCAGACGATAAGTACCAACGTTTTAGAGAGAAGAGCGGCCAATGTGACGATCTGGCTTTAAGTCGATTCGATAACAAATGACGAAAACGGACGGATTTTTCAGGTTTTTACTACATATGAACACTTTTCACATTCTCCCATTTAACGCGGCTGCTAGTCCTCCTTTCATGCAAAATCTTAAGTTCCTAGCTCATGTCCAAGGCACCAAAGCCAGCTAAAAAGTCAATAATCGATACCTAAAACTTGAATTGTACTACTTCATACTGGCTAATACATCAACTTAGAAGCATCATCTGTGTTCTACTATCTAGCTTTTAGTGTCTCTGCATACCGCTGAACGCGATATAGCTTTGCAGACGATAAATGTAACCGTTTCAGACAGATCTGCGGCCAATGTGACGATCTAGCTTCAAGTCGATTCGATAACAAATGACGAAAACGGACGGATTTCTCAGGTTTTTACCACACATGAACACTTTTCACATTCTCCCATGCAACTCGGCTGCTAGTACTACTTTCATGCAGAATCTTACGGTCCTAGCTCATGTCCAAGGCACCAAAGCCAGCTAAAAGATCAATAATCGATACCTTTCCCTTAACTTGAATTGTACTACTTCTTACTGGCTATTACATCAACTTAGAAGCTTCACCTGTGTTCTACTATGGTGCTTTTAGTGTCTCCCCATACCGCAGCACGCGACATACCTTTGCAGACGATAAGTACAACCGTTTCAGGGAGAAGAGCGGCCAATGTGACGATCTGGCTTTAAGTCGATTCAAAAACAAATGACGAAAACGGACGGATTTCTCAGGTTTTTACTACATATCAACACTTTTCACATTCTCCCATGCAACTCGGCTGCTAGTCCTACTTTCATGCAGAATATTACGGTCCTACCTCATGTCCAAGGCACCAAAGCCAGCTAAAAGATCAATAATCGATACCTAAAACTTGAATTGTACTACTTCTTACTGACTATTACATCAACTTAGAAGCTTCACCTGTGTTCTACTATGGTGCTTTTAGTGTCTCCACATACCGCAGCACGCGACATAACTTTGCAGACGATAAGTACAAACGTTTTAGGGAGAAGAGCGGCCAATGTGAAGATCTGGCTTTAAGTCGATTCGATAACACATGACGAAAACGGACGGATTTCTCAGGTTTTTACTACATATGAACACTTTTCACATTCTCCCATTTAACGCGGCTGCTAGTCCTCCTTTCATGCAAAATCTTAAGTTCCTAGCTCATGTCCAAGGCACCAAAGCTAACTAAAAAGTCAATAATCGATACCTAAAACTTGAATTGTACTACTTCTTACTGGGTATTACATCAACTTAGATGCTTCATCTGTGTTCTACTATGGTGCTTTTAGTGTCTCCACATACCGCAGCACGCGACATAACATTGCAGACGATAAGTACCAACGTTTTAGAGAGAAGAGCGGCCAATGTGACGATCTGGCTTTAAGTCGATTCGATAACAAATGACGAAAACGGACGGATTTCTCAGGTTTTTACTACATATGAACACTTTTCACATTCTCCCATTTAACGCGGCTGCTAGTCCTCCTTTCATGCAAAATCTTAAGTTCCTAGCTCATGTCCAAGGCACCAAAGCCAGCTAAAAAGTCAATAATCGATACCTAAAACTTGAATTGTACTACTTCATACTGGCTAATACATCAACTTAGAAGCATCATATGTGTTCTACTATGGAGCTTTTAGTGTCTCTGCATACCGCAGAACGCGATATAGCTTTGCAGACGATAAATGTAACCGTTTCAGACAGATCTGCGGCCAATGTGACGATCTAGCTTTAATTCGATTCGATAACAAATGACAAAAACGGACGGATTTCTCAGGTTTTTACCACACATGAACACTTTTCACATTCTCCCATGCAACGCGGCTGCTAGTCCTCCTTTCGTGCAAAATCTTAAGTTCTTAGCTCATGTCCAAGGCACCAAAGAAGGGTAAAAAGTCAATAATCGATTCCAAAAACTTGAATTGTACTACATCTTACTGGCTATTACATCAACTTAGACACTTCATCCGTGTTCTACTATGGTGCTTTTAGTAACCCCACATACCGCAGCACGCGACATAGCTTTGCAGACGATAAGTACAACCGTTTCAGAGAGAAGAGCGGCCAATGTGACGATCTGGCTTTAAGTCGATTCGATAACAAACGACGACAACGGACGGATTTCTCAGGTTTTTACTACATATTAACACTTTTCACATTCTCCCATTTAACGCGGCTGCTAGTCCTCCTTTCTTGCAAAATCTTAAGGTCCTAGCTCATGTCCAAGGCACCAAAGCCAGGTAAAAAGTCAATAATCGATACCTAAAACTTGAATTGTACTTCTTCTTACTGGCTATTACATCAACTTAGATGCTTCACCTGTGTTCTACTATGGTGCTTTTAGTGTCTCCCCATACCGCAGCACGCGACATAGCTTTGCAGAAGATAAGTACAACCGTTTCAGAGGGAAGAGCGGCCAATGTCACGATCTGGCTTTAAGTCGATTCGAAAACAAATGACGAATACGGACGGATTTCTCAGCTTTTTACTACATATGAACACTTTTCACATTCTCCCATTTAACGCGGCTGCTAGTCCTCCTTTCATGCAAAATCTTAATTTCCTAGCTCATGTCCAAGGCACCAAAGAAGGGTAAAAAGTCAATAATCGATACCTAAAACTTGAATTGTACTACTTCATACTGGCTATTACATCAACTT
This sequence comes from Schistocerca gregaria, assembly GCF_023897955.1. Taxonomy (NCBI): domain Eukaryota; kingdom Metazoa; phylum Arthropoda; class Insecta; order Orthoptera; family Acrididae; genus Schistocerca; species Schistocerca gregaria. Next base: position 1,493,364 of record NW_026061860.1, on the reverse strand, counting down.
AAAAGCTTCATCTGTGTTCTACTATGGTGCTTTTAGTGTATCCCCATACCGCAGCACGCGACATACCTTTGCAGACGATAAGTACAACCGTTTCAGTGAGAAGAGCGGCCAATGTGACGATCTGGCTTTAAGTCGATTCGAAAACAAATGACGAATACGGACGGATTTCTCAGCTTTTTACTACATATGAACACTTTTCCCATTCTCCCATGCAACGCGGCTGCTAGTCCTCCTTTCGTGCAAAATCTTAAGTTCTTAGCTCATGTCCAAGGCACCAAAGAAGGGTAAAAAGTCAGTAATCGATACCTAAAACTTGAATTGTACTTCTTCTTACTGGCTATTACATCAACTTAGATGCTTCATCCGTGTTCTACTATGGTGCTTTTAGTGTCCCCACATACCGCAGCTCGCGACATAGCTTTGCTGACGATAAGTACAACCGTTTCAGAGAGAAGAGCGGCCAATGTGACGATCTGGCTTTAAGTCGATTCGATAACAAACGACGACAACGGACGGATTTCTCAGGTTTTTACTACATATTAACACTTTTCACATTCTCCCATTTAACGCGGCTGCTAGTCCTCCTTTCTTGCAAAATCTTAAGGTCCTAGCTCATGTCCAAGGCACCAAAGCCAGGTAAAAAGTCAATAATCGATACCTAAAACTTGAATTGTACTTCTTCTTACTGGCTATTACATCAACTTAGATGCTTCATCTGTGTTCTACTATGGTGCTTTTAGTGTCTATACATACCGCAGCACGCGACATAACATTGCAGACGATAAGTACTAACGTTTTAGAGAGAAGAACGGCCAATGTGACGATCTGGCTTTAAGTCGATTCGATAACGAATGACGAAAACGGACGGATTTCTCAGGTTTTTACTACATATGAACACTTTTCACATTCTCCCATTTAACGCGGCTGCTAGTCCTCCTTTCATGCAAAATCTTAAATTCCTAGCTCATGTCCAAGGCACCAAAGCCAGCTAAAAAGTCAATAATCGATACCTAAAACTTGAATTGTACTACTTCTTACTGGCTATTACATCAACTTAGAAGCTTCATCTGTGTTCTACTATGGTGCTTTTAGTGTCTCCGCATACCGCAGCACGCGACATAGCTTTGCAGAAGATAAGTACAACCGTTTCAGAGAGAAGAGCGGCCAATGTGACGATCTGGCTTGAAGTCGATTCGATAACAAATGACGAAAACGGACGGATTTTTCAGGTTTTTACTACGTATGAACACTTTTCACATTCTCCCGTGCAAATCGGCAGCTAGTCCTCCTTTCATGCAGAATCTTAAGGTCCTAGCTCATGTCCAAGGCACCAAAGCCAGCTAAAAAGTCAATAATCGATACCTAAAACTTGAATTGTACTTCTTCTTACTGGCTATTACATCAACTTAGATGCTTCATCTGTGTTCTACTATGGTGCTTTTAGTGTCTATACATACCGCAGCACGCGACATAACATTGCAGACGATAAGTACTAACGTTTTAGAGAGAAGAACGGCCAATGTGACGATCTGGCTTTAAGTCGATTCGATAACAAATGACGAAAACGGACGGATTTCTCAGGTTTTTACTACATATGAACACTTTTCACATTCTCCCATTTAACGCGGCTGCTAGTCCTCCTTTCTTGCAAAATCTTAAGGTCCTAGCTCATGTCCAAGGCACCAAAGCCAGGTAAAAAGTCAATAATCGATACCTAAAACTTGAAGTGTACTTCTTCTTACTGGCTATTACATCAACTAAGATGCTTCATCTGTGTTCTACTATGGTGCTTTTAGTGTCTACGCATACCGCAGCACGCGACATAGCTTTGCAGACGATAAGTACAACCGTTTCAGAGGGAAGAGCGGCCAATGTGACGATCTGGCTTTAAGTCGAATAGACAACAAATGACGAAAACGGACTGATTTCTCAGGTTTTTACTACGTATGAACACTTTTCACATTCTCCCGTGCAACTCGGCAGCTAGTCCTCCTTTCATGCAGAATCTTAAGGTCCTAGCTCATGTCCAAGGCACCAAAGCCAGCTAAAAAGTCAATAATCGATACCTAAAACTTGAATTGTACTACTTCTTACTGGCTATTACATCAACTTAGAAGCTTCATCTGTGTTCTACTATGGTGCTTTTAGTGTCTCCGCATACCGCAGCACGCGACATAGCTTTGCAGAAGATAAGTACAACCGTTTCAGAGGGAAGAGCGGCCAATGTGACGATCTGGCTTTAAGTCGATTCGAAAACAAATGACGAATACGGACGGATTTCTCAGCTTTTTAGAACATATGAACACTTTTCACATTCTCCCATTTAACGCGGCTGCTAGTCCTCCTTTCATGCAAAATCTTAATTTCCTAGCTCATGTCCAAGGCACCAAAGAAGGGTAAAAAGTCAATAATCGATACCTAAAACTTGAATTGTACTACTTCATACTGGCTATTACATCAACTTAAAAGCTTCATCTGTGTTCTACTATGGTGCTTTTAGTGTCTCCCCATACCGCAGCACGCGACATACCATTGCAGACGATAAGTACAACCGTTTCAGGGAGAAGAGCGGCCAATGTGACGATCTGGCTTTAAGTCGATTCGAAAACAAATGAAGAATACGGACGGATTTCTCAGGTTTTTACTACATATGAACACTTTTCACATTCTCCCATGCAACGCGGCTGCTAGTCCTCCATTCGTGCAAAATCTTAAGTTCTTAGCTCATGTCCAAGGCACCAAAGAAGGGTAAAAAGTCAATAATCGATACCTAAAACTTGAATTGTTCTTCTTCTTACTGGCTATTACATCAACTTAGATGCTTCATCTGTGTTCTACTATGGTGCTTTTAGTGTCACCACATACCGCAGCTAGCGACATAGCTTTGCTGACGATAAGTACAACCGTTTCAGAGAGAAGAGCGGCCAATGTGACGATCTGGCTTTAAGTCGATTCGATAACAAACGACAACAACGGACGGATTTCTCAGGTTTTTACTACATATTAACACTTTTCACATTCACCCATTTAACGCGGCTGCTAGTCCTCCTTTCTTGCAAAATCTTAAGGTCCTAGCTCATGTCCAAGGCACCAAAGCCAGGTAAAAAGTCAATAATCGATACCTAAAACTTGAATTGTACTTCTTCTTACTGGCTATTACATCAACTTAGATGCTTCATCTGTGTTCTACTATGGTGCTTTTAGTGTCTATACATACCGCAGCACGCGACATAACATTGCAGACGATAAGTACTAACGTTTTAGAGAGAGGAACGGCCAATGTGACGATCTGGCTTTAAGTCGATTCGATAACAAATGACGAAAACGGACGGATTTCTCAGGTTTTTACTACATATGAACACTTTTCACATTCTCCCATTTAACGCGGCTGCTAGTCCTCCTTTCATGCAAAATCTTAAATTCCTAGCTCATGTCCAAGGCACCAAAGCCAGCTAAAAAGTCAATAATCGATACCTAAAACTTGAATTGTACTACTTCTTACTGGCTATTACATCAACTTAGAAGCTTCATCTGTGTTCTACTATGGTGCTTTTAGTGTCTCCGCATACCGCAGCACGCGACATAGCTTTGCAGAAGATAAGTACAACCGTTTCAGAGAGAAGAGCGGCCAATGTGACGATCTGGCTTGAAGTCGATTCGATGACAAATGACGAAAACGGACGGATTTCTCAGGTTTTTACTACATATGAACGCTTTTCACATTCTCCCATTTAACGCGGCAGCTAGTCCTCCTTTCATGCAGAATCTTAAGTTCCTAGCTCATGTCCAAGACACCAAAGAAGGGTAAAAAGTCAATAATCGATACCTAAAACTTGAATTGTACTACTTCTTACTGTCTATTACATTAACTTAGAAGCTTCATCTGTGTTCTACTATGGTGCTTTTAGTGTCTTCGTATACCGCAGCACGCGTCATAGCTTTGCAGACGATAAGTACAACCGTTTCAGAGAGAAGAGCGGCCAATGTGACGATCTGGCTTTAAGTCGATTAGACAACAAATGACGAAAACGGACTGATTTCTCAGGTTTTTACTACGTATGAACACTTTTCACATTCTCCCGTGCAACTCGGCAGCTAGTCCTCCTTTCATGCAGAATCTTACAGTCCTAGCTCATGTCCAAGGCACCAAAGCCAGCTCCAAAGTCAATAATCGATACCTAAAACTTGAATTGTACTACTTCTTACTGGCTATTACATCAACTTAGAAGCTTCATCTGTGTTCTACTATGGTGCTTTTAGTGTCTCCGCATACCGCAGCACGCGACATAGCTCTGCAGACGATAAGTACAACCGTTTCAGAGAGAAGAGCGGCCAATGTGACGATCTGGCTTTAAGTCGATTCGACAAGAAACGACGAAAACGGACGGATTTCTCAGGTTTTTACTACATATTAACACTTTTCACATTCTCCCATTTAACGCGGCTGCTAGTCCTCCTTGCATGCAAAATCTTAAGTTCCTAGCTCATGTCCAAGGCACCAAAGCGAGCTGAAAAGTCAATAATCGATACCTAAAACTTGAATTGTACTACTTCATACTGGCTATTACATCAACTTAGAAGCATCATCTGTGTTCTACTATGGAGCTTTTAGTGTCTCTGCATACCGGAGAACGTGATATAGCTTTGCAGACGATAAATGTAACCGTTTCAGACAGATCTGCGGCCAATGTGACGATCTGGCTTTAAGTCGATTCGATAACAAATGACGAAAACGGACGGAATTCTCAGGTTTTTACTACATATAAACACATATCACATTCACCCGTGCAACTCGGCTGCTAGTCCTCCTTTCATGCAGAATCTTAAGGTCCTAGCTCATGTCCAAGTGTCCAAAGCCAGCAAAAAAAGTCAGTGATCGATACTTAAAACTTGAATTGTACTACTTCTTACTGGCTATTACATCAACTTAGAAGCTTCATCTGTGTTATACTATGGTGCTTTTATTGTCTCCACATACCGCAGCAGGCGACATACCTTTGCAGACGATAAGTACAACCGTTTCAGAGAGAAGAGCGGCCAATGTGACGATCTGGCTTTAAGTCGATTCGAAAACAAATGACGAAAACGGACGGATTTCTCAGGTTTTTACTACATATGAACACTCTTCACATTCTCCCATTTAACGCGGCTGCTAGTCCTCCATTCATGCAAAATCTTAAGTTCCTAGCTCATGTCCAAGGCACCAAAGCCAGCTAAAAGATCAATAATCGATACCTTTCCCTTAACTTGAATTGTACTACTTCTTACTGGCTATTACATCTACTTAGAAGCTTCACCTGTGTTCTACTATGGTGCTTTTAGTGTCTCCCCATACCGCAGCACGCGACATACCTTTGCAGACGATAAGTACAACCGTTTCAGGGAGAAGAGCGGCCAATGTGACGATCTGGCTTTAACTCGATTCAAAAACAAATGACGAAAACGGACGGATTTCTCAGGTTTTTACTACATATCAACACTTTTCACATTCTCCCATGCAACTCGGCTGCTAGTCCTACTTTCATGCAGAATCTTACGGTCCTAGCTCATGTCCAAGGCACCAAAGCCGGGTAAAAGATCAATAATCGATACCTAAAACTTGAATTGTACTACTTCTTACTGGCTATTACATCAACTTAGAAGCTTCACCTTTGTTCTACTATGGTGCTTTTAGTGTCTCCACATACCGCAGCACGCGACATAACTTTGCAGACGATAAGTACAAACGTTTTAGGGAGAAGAGCGGCCAATGTGAAGATCTGGCTTTAAGTCGATTCGATAACACATGACGAAAACGGACGGATTTCTCAGGTTTTTACTACATATGAACACTTTTCACATTCTCCCATTTAACGCGGCTGCTAGTCCTCCTTTCATGCCAAATCTTAAGTTCCTAGCTCATGTCCAAGGCACCAAAGCTAACTAAAAAGTCAATAATCGATACCTAAAACTTGAATTGTACTACTTCTTACTGGCTATTACATCAACTTAGAAGCTTCATCTGTGTTCTACTATGGTGCTTTTAGTGTCTCCCCATACCGCAGCAGGCGACATTCCTTTGCAGACGATAAGTACAACCGTTTCAGAGAGAAGAGCGGCCAATTTGACGATCTGGCTTTAAGTCGATTCGAAAACAAATGACGAAAACGGACGGATTTCTCAGGTTTTTACTACATATGAACGCTTTTCACATTCTCCTATTTAACGCGGCTTCTAGTCCTCCTTTCATGCAAAATCTTAAGTTCCTAGATCATGTCCAAGGCACCAAAGCCGGCTAAAAAGGCAATAATCAAAACCTGAAACTTGAATACTACTACTTCTTACTGGCTATTACATCAACTTTGATGCTTCATCTGTGTTCTACTATGGTGCTTTTAGTGTCTCCACATACCTCAGCACGCGACATAACATTGTAGACGATAAGTACCAACGTTTTAGAGAGAAGAGCGGCCAATGTGGCGATCTGGCTTTAAGTCGATTCGATAACAAATGACGAAAACGGACGGATTTCTCAGGTTTTTACTACATATGAACACTTTTCACATTCTCCCGTGTAACGCGGCTGCTAGTCCTAATTTCATGCAAAATCTTAATTTCCTAACTCATGTCCAAGGCACCAAGGAAAGGTAAAAATTCAATAATCGATACCTAAAACTTGAATTGTACTACTTCTTACTGGCTATTACATCAACTTAGAAACTTCATCCGTGTTCTACTATGGTGCTTTTAGTGTCTCCACATACCGCAGCACGCGACATAGCTTTGCAGACGATAAGTACAACCGTTTCAGAGAGAAGAGCGGCCAATGTGACGATCTGGCTTTAAGTCGATTCGAAAACAAATGACGAAAACGGACGGATTTCTCAGGTTTTTACTACATGTGAACACTTTTCACATTCTCCCGTGCAACTCGGCTGCTAGTCCTCCCTTCATGCAAAATCTTAATTTCCTAGCTCATGTTCAACGCACCAAAGAAGGGTAAAAAGTCAATAATCGATAACTAAAACTTGAATTGTACTACTTCATACTGGCTATTACATCAACTTAGAAGCTTCATCTGTGTTCTCCTATTGTGCTTTTAGTGTCTCTGCATACCGCAGAACGCGATATAGCTTTGCAGACGATAAATGTAACCGTTTCAGACAGATCTGCGGCCCATGTGACGATCTGTCTTTAAGTTGATTCTATAAAAAATGACGAGAACGAATATATTTCTCAGGTTTCTACTACATATGAACACTTTTCACATTCTCCCGTGCAACGCAGCTGCTAGTCCTCCTTTCATGAAAAATCTTAAGTTCCTAGCTCATGCCCAAGGCACCAAAGATGGGTAAAAATTCAATAATCGATACCTAAAACTTGAATTGTACTACTTCGTACTGGCTATTACATCAACTTAGAAGCATCATCCGTGTTCTACTATGGAGCTTTTAGTGTCTCTGCATACCGCAGAACGCGATATAGCTTTGCAGACGATAAATGTAACCGTTTCAGACAGATCTGCGGCCAATGTGACGATCTGGCTTTAAGTCGATTCGATAACATATGACGAAAACGGATGGATTTCTCAGGTTTTTACTACGTATGAACACTTATCACATTCACCCGTGCAACTCGGCTGCTAGTCCCCCTTTCATGCAGAATCTTAAGGTCCTAGCTCATGTCCAAGGGTCCAAAGCCAGCTATAAAGTCAGTAATCGATACCTAAAACTTGAATTGTACTACTTCTTACTGGCTATTACATCAACTTAGAAGCTTCATCTGTGTTCTACTATGGTGCTTTTAGTGTCTCCCTAGACCGCAGCAGGCGACATACCTTTGCAGACGATAAGTACAACCGTTTCAGAGAGAAGAGCGGCCAATGTGACGATCTGGCTTTAAGTCGATTCGAAAACAAATGACGAAAACGGACGGATTTCTCAGGTTTTTACTACATATGAACACTTTTCACATTCTCCTATTTAACGCGGCTTCTAGTCCTCCTTTCATGCAAAATCTTAAGTTCCTAGCTCATGACCAAGGCACCAAAGCCGGCTAAAAAGGCAATAATCGAAACCTTAAACTTGAATAGTACTACTTCTTACTGGCTATTGCATCAACTTAGATGCTTCATCTGTGTTCTACTATGGTGCTTTTAGTGTCTCCACATACCGCAGCACGAGACATAGCTTTGCAGACGATAAGTACAACCGTTTCAGAGAGAAGAGCGGCCAATGTGACGATCTGGCTTTAAGTCGAATAGATAACAAATGACGAAAACGGACGGATTTCTCAGGTTTTTACTACGTATGGACACTTTTCACATTCTCCCGTGCAACTCGGCTGCTAGTCCTCCTTTCATGCAGAATCTTAAGGTCCTAGCTCATGTCCAAGGCACCAAAGCCAGCTAAAAAGTCAATAATCGATACCTAAAACATGAATTGTCCTTCTTCTTACTGGCTATTACATCAACTTAAAAGCTTCATCTGTGTTCTACTATGGTGCTTTTAGTGTCTCCCCATACCGCAGCACGCGACATAGCTTTGCAGACGATAAGTACAACCGTTTCAGAGAGAAGAGCGGCCAATGTGACGATCTGGCTTTAAGTCGATTAGACTCAAATGACGAAAACGGACTGATTTCTCAGGTTTTTACTACGTATGAACACTTTTCACATCCTCCCGTGCACCTCGGTTGCTAGTCCTCCTTTCATGCAGAATCTTAAGGTCCTAGCTCATGTCCAAGGCACCAAAGCCAGCTAAAAGATCAATAATCGATACCTAAAACTGGAATTGTACTACTTCTTACTGGCTATTACATCAACTTAGAAGCTTCACCTGTGTTCTACTATGGTGCTTTTAGTGTCTCCACATACCGCAGCACGCGACATAACTTTGCAGACGATAAGTACAAACGTTTTAGAGAGAAGAGCGGCCAATGTGACGATCTGGCTTTAAGTCGATTCGATAACAAATGACTAAAACGGACGGATTTCTCAGGTTTTTACTACATATGAACACTTTTCACATTCTCCCATTTAACGCGGCTGCTAGTCCTCCTTTCATGCAAAATCTTAAGTTCCTAGCTCATGTCCAAGGCACCAAAGCCAGCTAAAAAGTCAATAATCGATACCTAAAACTTGAATTGTACTACTTCATACTGGCTAATACATCAACTTAGAAGCATCATCTGTGTTCTACTATCTAGCTTTTAGTGTCTCTGCATACCGCTGAACGCGATATAGCTTTGCAGACGATAAATGTAACCGTTTCAGACAGATCTGCGGCCAATGTGACGATCTAGCTTCAAGTCGATTCGATAACAAATGACGAAAACGGACGGATTTCTCAGGCTTTTACCACACATGAACACTTTTCACATTCTCCCATGCAACTCGGCTGCTAGTCCTACTTTCATGCAGAATCTTACGGTCCTAGCTCATGTCCAAGGCACCAAAGCCAGCTAAAAGATCAATAATCGATACCTTTCCCTTAACTTGAATTGTACTACTTCTTACTGGCTATTACATCAACTTAGAAGCTTCACCTGTGTTCTACTATGGTGCTTTTAGTGTCTCCCCATACCGCAGCAGGCGACATTCCTTTGCAGACGATAAGTACAACCGTTTCAGAGAGAAGAGCGGCCAATTTGACGATCTGGCTTTAAGTCGATTCGAAAACAAATGACGAAAACGGACGGATTTCTCAGGTTTTTACTACATATGAACGCTTTTCACATTCTCCTATTTAACGCGGCTTCTAGTCCTCCTTTCATGCAAAATCTTAAGTTCCTAGATCATGTCCAAGGCACCAAAGCCGGCTAAAAAGGCAATAATCAAAACCTGAAACTTGAATACTACTACTTCTTACTGGCTATTACATCAACTTTGATGCTTCATCTGTGTTCTACTATGGTGCTTTTAGTGTCTCCACATACCTCAGCACGCGACATAACATTGTAGACGATAAGTACCAACGTTTTAGAGAGAAGAGCGGCCAATGTGGCGATCTGGCTTTAAGTCGATTCGAAAACAAATGACGAAAACGGACGGATTTCTCAGGTTTTTACTACATGTGAACACTTTTCACATTCTCCCGTGCAACTCGGCTGCTAGTCCTCCCTTCATGCAAAATCTTAATTTCCTAGCTCATGTTCAACGCACCAAAGAAGGGTAAAAAGTCAATAATCGATAACTAAAACTTGAATTGTACTACTTCATACTGGCTATTACATCAACTTAGAAGCTTCATCTGTGTTCTCCTATTGTGCTTTTAGTGTCTCTGCATACCGCAGAACGCGATATAGCTTTGCAGACGATAAATGTAACCGTTTCAGACAGATCTGCGGCCCATGTGACGATCTGTCTTTAAGTTGATTCTATAAAAAATGACGAGAACGAATATATTTCTCAGGTTTCTACTACATATGAACACTTTTCACATTCTCCCGTGCAACGCTGCTGCTAGTCCTCCTTTCATGAAAAATCTTAAGTTCCTAGCTCATGCCCAAGGCACCAAAGATGGGTAAAAATTCAATAATCGATACCTAAAACTTGAATTGTACTACTTCGTACTGGCTATTACATCAACTTAGAAGCATCATCCGTGTTCTACTATGGAGCTTTTAGTGTCTCTGCATACCGCAGAACGCGATATAGCTTTGCAGACGATAAATGTAACCGTTTCAGACAGATCTGCGGCCAATGTGACGATCTGGCTTTAAGTCGATTCGATAACATATGACGAAAACGGATGGATTTCTCAGGTTTTTACTACGTATGAACACTTATCACATTCACCCGTGCAACTCGGCTGCTAGTCCCCCTTTCATGCAGAATCTTAAGGTCCTAGCTCATGTCCAAGGGTCCAAAGCCAGCTATAAAGTCAGTAATCGATACCTAAAACTTGAATTGTACTACTTCTTACTGGCTATTACATCAACTTAGAAGCTTCATCTGTGTTCTACTATGGTGCTTTTAGTGTCTCCCCATACCGCAGCAGGCGACATACCTTTGCAGACGATAAGTACAACCGTTTCAGAGAGAAGAGCGGCCAATGTGACGATCTGGCTTTAAGTCGATTCGAAAACAAATGACGAAAACGGACGGATTTCTCAGGTTTTTACTACATATGAACACTTTTCACATTCTCCTATTTAACGCGGCTTCTAGTCCTCCTTTCATGCAAAATCTTAAGTTCCTAGCTCATGACCAAGGCACCAAAGCCGGCTAAAAAGGCAATAATCGAAACCTTAAACTTGAATAGTACTACTTCTTACTGGCTATTGCATCAACTTAGATGCTTCATCTGTGTTCTACTATGGTGCTTTTAGTGTCTCCACATACCGCAGCACGCGACATAACATTGCAGACGATAAGTACCAACGTTTCAGAGAGAAGAGCGGCCAATGTGACGATCTGGCTTTAAGTCGATTCGATAACAAATGACGAAAACGGACGGATTTCTCAGGTTTTTACTACATATGAACACTTTTCACATTCTCCTGTTAACGCGGCTGCTAGTCCTAATTTCATGCAAAATCTTAATTTCCTAACTCTTCGTACTATAAGGATGGGGGCCCCTCCACGCCCGCATCAACGTGGTGACCAAACCAAAAGTTCTACTGTCACCTCCGTAAGCATGTTAGTTTTGAATCAGGCGTCACAGGATGCAGGCTGTGATGTTGTTCATGCGTCTGGGTAAGATTACTCATTTACATGGTCCATCATGAGATAGAAGTGGTCGAAAGCGATTGAAGGGTAGCGGTTGTAAGGGCAGAGGAAAAAAAAGTGCCAAGGCCAGAGCCAAGGGAAAAAAAACCTCTGCGACAGTAGGACGGGTAGTAAGGGCAGTAGCGGCTTGCTAGCTGCGATAGAGCATGCAAGGTGAGGTCGGTTAGCGTGAGGTATCATGCATCGTTACCTATGTGCTGCGTGTCCGTTAGCTGGGTCAGTCCGAGTGCTGCGGCTGGGCTCGCTTGTAGTCCCCTGGGCCGGCTGCAGTGGCTTCCTCCCTGTAACATAAGAGTTCGGCGCGGCAACGCATGCGTTGCTGTTGGGCCCTCTGCTGCGCCTTGTCGTCGGTGACTTGGTGCAGCTTCATCAGGCTGGTGCAGAACGACAGCGATCGGCTACCGTTCAGCGTCCTCCTCTACTGCACGCCGCAGCTCTTTCGCAATGTAGCTTCAAAGAGCTCCGTTTGTTCGAAGAGCTGCGTCAGTTCAGCGTCCGAGGAAGTTTTGCCGTTCGCTCGCGCCTGGGCGATAAAGGCTGCCCTTTTGGCTTCTCGATCCCTTGGGGGACCGGCTCCCGTCGTGGTCGGCGTTGCCACCGGTTCAGCTGGAGCGGTGGTTTTCTTCACTGCACCTCTCACCTGCGGTGCTGCTGGGGCAACCGCTGGCTCAGGCGCGCGGACGTCCTTCTGCGAGGTCGCAATAGTGTTCGCAGGTACTACTGCGCCGGGGCCTCGGGCGAAGACTGCTCGCAGCTGCCTCAAGGCCTCTTCTTTCTCTGCAGCCACGGCGGCTGCGAAGGCAGCCCTCTCTGTCGCAATGACGGCTCTGAGGGCTGCAGTGGCCTCCTTCACGGCGTTGCCGAGTTCGAGGTCACGCATCTTCTCGGGAGCGCGGGCTGCGTCCTGGCCGCCCGTTTCCAAGCGGTCTTCCCTGCTCCTGGCAGGTGGAGCTGCTGCTGCGCCGTCCCTCTGCTGCGCCGGGCTGTTCTGCACCCTACGCCGTTTCTGACGTCGTCTTCGCATCTTCCGCTGTGTCGGTGCGACCGCGGCCGCCTCGCCGCCCCCGACACGGCTGCGGCTTGCAAAAGCAGCACAGCCGCGCCAGCTGGCGACGTGCGGGCCGCCACACCGGACACAGGTCGGCAGAACGTTGCTGCCGCGGTCGCAGGCGCGGCTGTCGTGCTCCCCTGAGCACTTGACGCACCGCACCGCGTTGCGGCAATACTTCGCAACATGGCCCTCGCCCTGGCACCTGAAGCACTGGGGCAGGGGGTCCATGGCGGTCGGGAGAGCCTCTGACGTCACCGGGAAGCCCAGCAGCTTCCGCAAGTCGAAGATGTCGCTCCCGCCGTCGACCGTATGCACGGTAACGGCATAGAGCGGCGCCCTCTTCTTGTTGGTCCGGTTGTGCAGCCTTGCGGTTACACCACCAAACCCGGCTCGCAGCAGCCCTTCCCGTACCGCTGCCTCGTCACAGCACCAAGGTAGCCTCCTGAGGAGTGCCTTGGTCGTCTTCATCCTTCCTGCGGAAGGTGCCTTCTCACGCGCCGGCGGCGCGTCGACGATGTGGTCGGCCACTGCGACCTTGATCGCCCTGTGGTCGGCCACGTTTGCGGCTCGAACGCAGATCAGCGAGTCTGTATCGACAGACTCGTAGACCACTTCGTTCCGTGCGCAGTTCGTCATGGTGTCGAACAGCGCTGTCCACCCACCTTTACACTTGATGTATAAAGGGGGGACAGGCCGCGACTCGTCTTCTCGCGATTGCTACGGTCGCAGGTTCGAATCCTGCCTCGGGCATGGATGTGTGTGATGTCCTTAGGTTAGTTAGGTTTAAGTAGTTCTAAGTTCTAGGGGACTGATAACCACAGCAGTTGAGTCCCATAGTGCTCAGAGCCATTTTTTTCGTCTTCTCGCGAGTTCCTTGCATGGTCAGCAGACTTAGTGAGTTGCGCAACCGAAGGACCCTTCGTAGCGGCAGGTTTCCTCTGCGCACCCTTCTTTCCCATGCTGTGAGGCGCTAAACACGACAATCTGCACGCGTTGTCAAAACAACGCACGACAATTTGCTCTGCGCGGCTCCCACAGCACAGAAACCTCTTCACGAGCTCTCAACGGCCGAGTTAGCGTAGCGCGCAACGGCAGCGATGCGCACGCCTCGCCAGCTCAGGCCGCTCTCAATTTCCTAACTCATGTCCAAGGCACCAAAGGAGGGTAAAAATTCAATAATCGATACCAAAAACTTGAATTGTACTACTTCTTACTGTCTATTACATCAACTTATAAGCATCATCTGTGTTCTACTATGGTGCTTTTAGTGTCTCCACATACCGCAGCACGCGACATAGCTTTGCAGACGATAAGTACAACCGTTTCAGAGAGAAGAGCGGCCAATGTGACGATCTGGCTTTAAGTCGATTCGAAAACAAATGACGAAAACGGACGGATTTCTCAGGATTTTTACTACATGTGAACACTTTTCACTTTCTCCCGTGCAACTCGGCTGCTAGTCCTCCCTTCATGCAAAATCTTAATTTCCTAGCTCATGTTCAACGCACCAAAGAAGGGTAAAAAGTCAATAATCGATAACTAAAACACGAATTGTACTACTTCATACTGGCTATTACATCAACTTAGAAGCTTCATCTGTGTTCTCCTATTGTGCTTTTAGTGTCTCTGCATACCGCAGAACGCGATATAGCTTTGCAGACGCTAAATGTAACCGTTTCAGACAGATCTGCGGCCCATGTGACGATCTGGCTTTAAGTCGATTCTATAAAAAATAACGAAAACGAATAGATTTCTCAGGTTTCTACTACATATGAACACTTTTCACATTCTCCCATGCAACGCGGCTGCTAGTCCTCCTTTCATGCAAATTCTTAAGTTCCTAGCTCATGTTCAACGCACCAAAGAAGGGTAAAAAGTCAATAATCGATAACTAAAACTTGAATTGTACTACTTCTTACTGGCTATTACATCAACTTAGAAGCTTCATCTGTGTTCTACTATGGTGCTTTTAGTATCTCCACATACCGCAGCAGGCGGCATAGCTTTGCAGACGATAAATGTAACCTTTTCAGACAGAAGAGCGGCCAATGTGACGATCTGGCTTTAAGTCGATTCGATAACAAATGACGAACACGGACGGAGTTCTCAAGTTTTTACTACATATGAACACTTTTCACATTCTACCGTGCAACGCGGCTGCTAGTCCTCCGTTCATGCAAATTCTTAAGTTCCTAGCTCATGTCCATGGCACCAAAGCCAGCTAAAAAGGCAAAAATCGATAACTAAAACTTGAATTGTACTACTTCTTACTGGCTATTACATCAACTTAGAAGCTTCATCTGCGTTCTACTATGGTGCTTTTAGTGTCTCCGCATACCACAGCACGCGATATAGCTTTGCAGACGATGAATGTAACCGTTTCAGACAGATCTGCGGCCAATGTGACGATCTGGCTTTAAGTCGATTCGACAACAAATGACGAAAACGGATCGACTTCTCAGGTTCTTACTACATATAAACACTTTTCTATCGTGCAACTCGGCAGCTAGTCCTCCTTTCATGCAGAATCTTAAGGGCCTAGCTGATGTCCAAAGCACCAAACCTACCTAAAAGATCAATAATCGATAACTAAAACTTGAATTGTACTACTTCTTACTGGCTATTACATCAACTTATAAGCATCATCTGTGTTCTACTATGGTGCTTTTAGTGTCTCCGTATACCGCAGCACGCGACATAGCTTTGCAGACGATAAATGTAACCGTTTCAGACAGAAGAGCGCCAATGTGACGATCTGGCTTGATAACAAAGACGATAAAAACAACCGTTTCTGAGAGAAGAGCGGCCAATGTGACGATCTGGCTTTAAGTCGATTCGATAACAAATGACGAACACGGACGGAGTTCTCAAGTTTTTACTACTATATGAACACTTTTCACATTCTCTCGTGCAACGCGGCTGCTAGTCCTCCGTTCATGCAAATTCTTAAGTTCCTAGCTCATGTCCAAGGCACCAAAGCCAGCTAAAAAGGCAAAAATCGATAACTAAAATTTGAATTGTAATACTTCTTACAGGCTATTACATCAACTTAGAAGCTTATTCTGTGTTCCGCTATGGTGCTTTTAGTGTCTCCGCATACCGCAGCACGCGACATAGCTTTGCAGACGATAAGTACAACCGTTTCAGTGAGAAGAGCGGCCAAGGTGACGATCTGGCTTTAAGTCGATTCGATAACAAATGACGAAAACGGACGGATTTCTCTAGTTTTTACTACATATGAACACTTTTCACATTCTCCCGTGCAACGCGGCTGCTAGTCCTCCTTTCATGCAAAATATTAAGTTCCTAGCTCATGTCCAAGGCACCAAAGAATTGTAAAACGTCAATAATCGATACCTAAAACTTGAATTGTACTACTTCTTACTGTCTATTACATCAACTTATAAGCATCATCTGTGTTCTACTATGGTGTTTTTAGTGTATCCGCATACCGCAGCATGCGACGTAGCTTTGCAGACGATAAGTACAACCGTTTCAGACAGAAGAGCGGCCAATGTGACGATCTGGCTTGATAACAAAGACGATAAAAACAACCGTTTCTGAGAGAAGAGCGGCCAATGTGACGATCTGGCTTTAAGTCGATTCGATAACAAATGACGAACCCGGACGTATTTCTCAAGTTTTACTACGTATGAACACTTTTCACATTCTACCGTGCAACGCGTCTGCTAGTCCTCCTTTCATGCAAATTCTTAAGTTCCTAGCTCATGTCCAAGCCACCAATGAAGGGTAAAAAGTCAATAATCGATAACTAAAACTTGAATTGTACTACTTCTTACTGGCTATTACATCAACTTAGAAGCTTCATCTGTGTTCTACTATGCTGCTTTTAGTGTCTCCACATACCGCAGCACGCGACATAGCTTTGCAGACGATAAATGTAACCGTTTCAGACAGAAGAGCGCCAATGTGACGATCTGGCTTGATAACAAAGACGATAAAAACAACCGTTTCTGAGAGAAGAGCGGCCAATGTGACGATCTGGCTTTAAGTCGATTCGATAACAAATGACGAACACGGACGGAGATCGCAAGTTTTTACTACATATGAACACTTTTCACATTCTACCGTGCAACGCGGCTGCTAGTCCTCCGTTCATGCAAATTCTTAAGTTCCTAGCTTATGTCCAAGGCACCAAAGCCAGCTAAAAAGGCAAAAATCGATAACTAAAACTTGAATTGTACTACTTCTTACTGGCTATTACATCAACTTAGAAGCTTCATCTGTGTTCTACTATGGTGCTTTTAGTGTCTCCTCATACCACAGCACGCGACATAGCTTTGCAGACGATAAGTACAACCGTTTCAGAGAGAAGAGCGGCCAATTGAACGATCTGGCTATAAGGCGTTTCGTCAATAAATGACGAAAACGGACGGATTTCTCAGGTTTTTACTACATATGAACACTTTTCACATTTTCCCGTGCAACTCGGCAGCTAGTCCTCCTTTCATGCAGAATCTTAAGGTCCTAGCTCATGTCCAAGTCACCAAATCTGCTAAAAAGGCAATAATCGATAACTAAAACTTGAATTGTGCTACTTCTTACTGGCTATTACATCAACTTAGAAGCTTCATCTGCGTTCTACTATGGTGCTTTTAGTGTCTCCGCATACCGCAGCACGCGACATAGCTTTGAAGACGATAAATGTATCCGTTTCAGACAGAAGAGCGGCCAATGTGACAATCTGACTTTAAGTAAATTCGATAACAAATGACGAACACGGACGGATTTCTCAGGTTTTTACTACATATGAACACTTTTCACATTCTCCCGTGCAACGCGGCTGCTAATCCTCCTTTCATGCAATATCTCAAGTTCCTAGCTCATGTCCAAGGCACCAAAGGAGGGTAAAAAGTCAATAATCGATAACTAAAACTTGAATTGTACTACATCTTACTGGCTATTACATCAACTTAGAAGCTTCATCTGCGTTCTACTATGGTGCTTTTAGTGTCTCCACATACCGCAGCACGCGACATAGCTTTGCAGACGATAAATGTAACCGTTTCAGACAGAAGAGCGGCCAATATGACGATCTGGCTTGATAACAAAGACGATAAAAACAACCGTTTCTGAGAGAAGAGCGGCCAATGTGACGATCTGGCTTTAAGTCGATTCGATAACAAATGACGAACACGGACGGAGTTCTCAAGTTTTTACTACATATGAACACTTTTCACATTCTACCGTGCAACTCGGCAGCTAGTCCTCCTTTAATGCAAAGTGTTAAGGTCCTAGCTCATGTCCAAGGCACCAAAGCCAGCTAAAAATTCAATAATCGATAACTAAAACTTGAATTGTACTACTTCTTACTGGCTATTACATCAACTTAGAAGCTTCATCTGTGTTCTACTATGGTGCTTTTAGTGTCTCCGCATACCGCAGCACGCGACATAGCTTTGCAGACGATAAGTACAACCGTTTCAAAGAGAAGAGCGGCCAATGTGACGATCTGGCTTTAAGTCGATTCGATAACAAATGACGAAAACGAACAGATTTCTCAGGTTTGTACTACATATGAACACTTTTCACATTCTCCCGTGCATCGGAGCTGCTAGTCCTCCTTTCATGCAAAATCTCAAGTTCCTAGCTCATGTCACAGGGCACCAAAGATAGCTTAAAGTTCAATAATCGATACTAAAAACTTGAATTATATTACTTCTTACTGGCTATTACATCAACTTAGAAGCTTCATCTGCGTTCTACTGTGGTGCTTTTAGTGTCTCCGTATACCGCAGCACGCGACATAGCTTTGAAGACGATAAATGTAACCGATTCAGACAGAAGGGCGGCCATTATGACAATCTGACTTTAAGTAAATTCGATAACAAATGACAAGCACGGACGGATTTCCCAGGTTTTTACTACGTATGAACACTTCTCACGTTCTCCCGTGCAACGCGGCTGCTAGTCCCCCTTTTATGCAAAATCTGAAGTTCCTAGCTCATGTCCAAGGCACCAAAGAAGGGTAAAAAGTCAATAATCGATACCTAAAACTTGAATTATACTACTTCTTATTGGCTAGTACACCAATTTAGAAGCTTCATCTGTGTTCTACTATGGTGCTTTTAGTGTCTCAGTATACCGCAGCACGCGACATAGCTTTGCAGACGATAAATGTAACCGTTTTAGACAGAACAGCGGCCAATGTGACAATCTGGCTTTAAGTCGATTCGACAACAAATGACGAAAACGGACGGATTTCTCAGGTTCTTACTACATATGAACACTTTTCACATTCTATCGTGCAACTCGACAGCTAGTCCTCCTTTCATGCAGAATCTTAAGGGCCTAGCTCATGTCCAAGGCGCCAAAGCTACGTAAAAGGTCAATAATCGATACCTGAAACTTGAATAGTACTACTTCTTACTGGCTATTACATCAACTTATAAGCATCATCTGTGTTCTATTATGGTGCTTTTAGTGTCTCCGCATACCGCAGCACGCGACATAGCTTTGCAGACGATAAGTACAACCGTTTCAAAGAGAAGAGCGGCCAATATGACGATCTGGCTTTAAGTCGATTCGATAACAAATGACGAAAACGAACAGATTTCTCAGGTTTGTACTACATATGAACACTTTTCACATTCTCCCGTGCATCGGAGCTGCTAGTCCTCCTTTCATGCAAAATCTCAAGTTCCTAGCTCATGTCCAAGGCACCAAAGCCAGCTTAAAGGTCAATAATCGATACCTAAAACTTGAATTATTTTACTTCTTACTGGCTATTACATCAACTTAGAAGCTTCATCTGTGTTCTACTATGGTGCTTTTAGTGTCTCCGCATACCGCAGCACGCGACATAGCTTTGCAGACGATAAGTACAACCGTTTTAGAGAGAAGAGCGGAAAATGTGACGATCTGGCTTTAAGTCGATTCGATAGCAAATGACGAAAACGGACGGATTTCTGAGGTTTTTACTACATACGCACACTTTTCACATTCTCCTGTGCAACGCGGCTGCTAGTCCTCCTTTCATGCAAAATCTTAAGTTCCTAGCTCATGTGCAAGGCACCAAAGAAGGGTATAAAGTCAATAATCCATAACTAAAACTTGAATTGTACTACTTCTTACTGGCTATAACATCAACTTAGAAGCTTCATCTGTGTTCTACTATGGTGCTTTTAGTGTCTCCGCATACCGCAGCAAGCGTCATATCTTTGCAGACGATAAATGTAACCGTTTCAGAGAGAAGAGCGGCCAATGTGACGATCTGGCTTTCAGTCGATTCGATAACAAATGACGAAAACGGACGAATTTCTCAGGTTTTTACTACATATGAACACTTTTCAAATTCTCCCGTGCAACTCGGCTGCTAGTCCACCTTTCATGCAAAGTGTTAAGGTCCTAGCTCATGTCCAAGGCACCAAAGCCAGCTAAAAAGTCAATAATCGATAACTAAATCTTGAATTATACTACTTCTTATTGGCTATTACATCAACTTAGAAGCTTCATCTGTGTTCTTCTATGGTGCTTTTAGTGTCTCCGCATACCGCAGAACGCGACATTGCTTTGCAGACTATAAGTACAACCGTTTCAGAGAGAAGAGCGGCCAATGTGACGATCTGGCTTTAAGTCGATTCGATAATAAATGACGAAAACGGACGGATTTCTCAGGTTTAACTACATATGAACACTTTTCACATTCTCCCGTGCAACGCGGCTGCTAATCCTCCTTTCATGCAAAATCTCAAGTTCCTAGCTCATGTCCAAGGCACCAAAGCCAGCTTAAAGGTCAATAATCGATACCTAAAACTTGAATTATATTACTTCTTACTGGCTATTACATCAACTTAGAAGCTTCATCTGTGTTCTACTATGGTGCTTTTAGTGTCTCCGCATACCGCAGCAAGCGTCATATCTTTGCAGAAGATAAATGTAACCGTTTCAGAGAGAAGAGCGGCCAATGTGACGATCTGGCTTTCAGTCGATTCGATAACAAATGACGAAAACGGACGAATTTCTCAGGTTTTTACTACATATGAACACTTTTCAAATTCTCCCGTGCAACTCGGCTGCTAGTCCACCTTTCATGCAAAGTGTTAAGGTCCTAGCTCATGTCCAAGGCACCAAAGCCAGCTAAAAAGTCAATAATCGATAACTAAAACTTGAATTATACTACTTCTTATTGGCTATTACATCAACTTAGAAGCTTCATCTGTGTTCTTCTATGGTGCTTTTAGTGTCTCCGCATACCGCAGAACGCGACATTGCTTTGCAGACTATAAGTACAACCGTTTCTGAGAGAAGAGCGGCCAATGTGACGATCTGGCATTATGTCGATTCGATAACAAATGACGAACTCGGACGGATTTCTCAAGTCTTTACTACATATGAACACTTTTCACATTCTACCGTGCAACGCGGCTGCTAGTCCTCCCTCATGCAAATTCTTAAGTTCCTAGTTCATGTCCAAGCCACCAAAGAAGGGTAAAAAGTCATTATCGATAACTAAAACTTGAATTGTACTACTTCTTACTGGCTATTACATCAACTTAGAAGCTTCATCTGTGTTCTATTATGGTGCTTTTAGTGTCTCCGCATACCGCAGCACGCGACATAGCTTTGCAGACGATAAGTACAACCGTTTCAAAGAGAAGAGCGGCCAATATGACGATCTGGCTTTAAGTCGATACGATAACAAATGACGAAAACGAACAGATTTCTCAGGTTTGTACTACATATGAACACTTTTCACATTCTCCCGTGCATCGGAGCTGCTAGTCCTCCTTTCATGCAAAATCTCAAGTTCCTAGCTCATGTCCAAAGCACCAAAGCCAGCTTAAAGGTCAATAATCGATACCTAAAACTTGAATTATTTTACTTCTTACTGGCTATTACATCAACTTAGAAGCTTCATCTGTGTTCTACTATGGTGCTTTTAGTGTCTCCGCATACCGCAGCACGCGACATAGCTTTGCAGACGATAAGTACAACCGTTTTAGAGAGAAGAGCGGAAAATGTGACGATCTGGCTTTAAGTCGATTCGATAGCAAATGACGGAAACGGACGGATTTCTGAGGTTTTTACTACATACGCACACTTTTCACATTCTCCTGTGCAACGCGGCTGCTAGTCCTCCTTTCATGCAAAATCTTAAGTTCCTAGCTCATGTGCAAGGCACCAAAGAAGGGTATAAAGTCAATAATCCATAACTAAAACTTGAATTGTACTACTTCTTACTGGCTATAACATCAACTTAGAAGCTTCATCTGTGTTCTACTATGGTGTTTTTAGTGTCTCCGCATACCGCAGCAAGCGTCATATCTTTGCAGTCGATAAATGTAACCGTTTCAGAGAGAAGAGCGGCCAATGTGACGATCTGGCTTTCAGTCGATTCGATAACAAATGACGAAAACGGACGAATTTCTCAGGTTTTTACTACATATGAACACTTTTCAAATTCTCCCGTGCAACTCGGCTGCTAGTCCACCTTTCATGCAAAGTGTTAAGGTCCTAGCTCATGTCCAAGGCACCAAAGCCAGCTAAAAAGTCAATAATCGATAACTAAAACTTGAATTATACTACTTCTTATTGGCTATTACATCAACTTAGAAGCTTCATCTGTGTTCTTCTATGGTGCTTTTAGTGTCTCCGCATACCGCAGAACGCGACATTGCTTTGCAGACTATAAGTACAACCGTTTCAGAGAGAAGAGCGGCCAATGTGACGATCTGGCTTTAAGTCGATTCGATAATAAATGACGAAAACGGACGGATTTCTCAGGTTTAACTACATATGAACACTTTTCACATTCTCCCGTGCAACGCGGCTGCTAATCCTCCTTTCATGCAAAATCTCAAGTTCCTAGCTCATGTCCAAGGCACCAAAGGAGGGTAAAAAGTCAATAATCGATACCTAAAACTTGAATTGTTCGTCTTCTTAATGGCTATTACATCAATTTAAAAGCTTCATCTGCGTTCTACTATGGTGCTTTTAGTGTCTCCGCATACCGCAGCACGCGACATAGCTTTGCAGACGTTAGATGTAACCGTATCATTCAGAACAGCGGCCATTGTGACGATCTGGCTTGAAGTCGATTCGACAACAAATGACGAAAACGGACGGATTTGTCTTGTTTTTACTACATATGAAAACTTTTCACTTTCTCCCGTGAAACTCGGCTGCTACTACTCCTTTCATGCATAATCTTAAGATCCTAGCTCATGTCCAAGGCACCAAAGAAAAGTAAAAAGTCAATAATCGATACCTAAAACTTGAATTGTACTACTTCTTACTGGCTATTACATCAACTTAGAAGCTTCATCTGTGTTATACTATGGTGCTTTACTGTCTCCGCATACCGCAGCACGCGACATAGCTTTGCAGACGATAAAAACAACCGTTTCTGAGAGAGGAGCGGCCAATGTGACGATCTGGCTTAAAGTCGATTCGATAATAAATGACGAAAACGGACGGATTTCTCAGGTTTTACTACATATGAACACTATTCACATTCTCCCGTGCAGCGCGGCTGCTAATCCTCCTTTCATGCATAATCTTAAGGTCCTAGCTCATGTCCAAGGCACCAAAGAAAAGTAAAAAGTCAATAATCGATACCTAAAACTTGAATTGTACTACTTCTTACTGGCTATTACATTAACATAGAAGCTTCATCTGTGTTATACTATGGTGCTTTTAGTGTCTCCGCATACCGCAGCACGCGACATAACTTTGCAGACGATAAAAATAACTGTTTCTGAGAGAAGAGCGGCCAATGTGATGATCTGGCTTTAATTCGATTCGATAACAAATGACGAAAACGGACCGATTTCTCAGGTTTTTACTACATATGAACACTTTTCACATTCTCCCGTACCACGCGGCTGCTAGTCCTCCTTTCATGCAAAATCTTAAGTTCCTAATTCATGCCCCAGGCACCATAGAAGTGTAAATAGTCAATAATCGATACCTAAAACTTGAATTGTACTACTTCTTACTGGCTATTACATCAACTTAGAAGCTTCATCTGTGTTCTACTATGTTGATTTTAGTGGTTCCGCATTCCGCAGCACGCGTCATAGCTTTGCAGACGATAAATGTAACCGTTTCAGATAGAAGAGTGGCGAATGTGACGATCTGGCCTTAAGTCGATTCGATAACAAATGACGAAAACGGACGGATTTCTGAGGTTTTTACTACATATGAAAATTTTTCACATTCTCCCGTGCAACTCGGCTGCTAGTCCTCCTTTCATGCAAAACGTTAAGGTCCTAGCCCATGTCCAAGGCATCAAAGCCAGCTAAAAAGTCAATAATCGATAACTAAAACTTGAATTGTACTCCTTCATACTGGCTATTACATCAACCTAGAAGCTTCATTTGTGTTCTACTATGGTGCTTTTTGAGTCTCTGCAAACCGCAGCACGCGACATAGCTTTGCAGACGATAAGTACAACCGTTTCAGAGAGAAGAGCGGCCAATGTGACGATCTGGCTTTAAGTCGATTCGATAACAAATGACGAAAACGGACGGAATTCTCAGGTTTTTACTACATATGAACACTTTTCACATTCTCCCGTGCAACGCGGCTGCTAGTCCTCCTTTCATGCAAATTCATGAGATTCTAGCTCATGTCCAAGGCACCAAAGCCAGCTAAAAAGTCAATAATCCATAACTAAAACTTGCATTGTACTACTTCTTACTAGCAATTACATCAACTTAGAAGCTTCATCTGAGTTCTACTAAGGTACTTCTAGCGTCTCCGCATACCGCAGCACGCGACATAGCTTTGCAGACGATAAGAACAACCGTTTCAGAGAGACGAGCGGCCAATGTGACGATCTGGCTTTAATTCGATTCGATAACAAATGTCGAAAACGGACGAATTTCTCAGGTTTTTACCACATATGAACACTTTTGACATTCTCCCGTGCAACTCGGCTGCTAGTCCTCCTTTCATGCAGAATCTTAAAGTTCTAGTTCATGTCCAAGGCACCAAAGCCAGCTAAAAAGTCAATAATCGATACCTAAAACTTGAATTGTACTAGTTCCTACTGGATATTACATCAACTTAGAAGCTTCATCTGTGTTCTACTATGGTGCTTTTAGTGTCTCCTCATACCGCAGCACGCGACATAGCTTTGCAGACGATAAGTACAACCGTTTTAGAGAGAAGAGCGGCCAATGTGACGATCTGGCTTTAAGTCGATTTGATAGCAAATAACGAAAACGGACGGATTTCGGAGGTTTTTACTACATACGCACACATTTCACATTCTCCCGTGCAACGCGGCTGCTAGTCCTCCTTTCATGCAAAATCTTAAGTTCCTAGCTCATGTGCAAGTCACCAAAGAAGGGTATTAAGTCAATAATCCATAACTAAATCTTGAATTGTACTACTTCTTACTGGCTATTACATCAACTTAGAAGCTTCATCTGTGTTCTACTATGGTGCTTTTAGTGTCTCCGCATACCGCAGCAAGCGTCATATCTTTGCAGACGATAAATGTAACCGTTTCAGAGAGAAGAGCGTCCAATGTGACGATCTGGCTTTAAGTCGATTCGATATTAAATGACGAAAACGGACGGATTTCTCAGGTTTTTACTACATATGAACACTTTTCACATTCTCCCGTGCAACGCGGCTGCTAATCCTCCTTTCATGCAAAATCTCAAGTTCCTAGCTCATGTCCAAGGCACCAAAGGAGGGTAAAAAGTCAATAATCGATATCTAAAACTTGAATTGTTCGACTTCTTACTGGCTATTACATCAACTTAAAAGCTTCATCTGCGTTCTACTATGGTGCTTTTAGTGTCTCCGCATACCGCAGCACGCGACATAGCTTTGCAGGCGTTAAATGTAACCGTATCAGACAGAACAGCGGCCATTGTGACGATCTGGCTTTAAGTCGATTCGACAACAAATGACGAAAACGGACGGATTTCTCAGGTTTTTACTACATATGAACACTTTTCACATTCTCCCGTGAAACCCGGCTGCTACTGCTCCTTTCATGCATAATCTTAAGGTCCTAGCCCATGTCCAAGGCACCAAAGAAAATCAAAAAGTCAATAATCGATACCTAAAACTTGAATTGTACTACTTCTTACTGGCTATTACATCAACTTAGAACCTTCATCTGTGTTATACTATGGTGCTTGTAGTGTCTCCGCATACCGCAGCACGCGGCATAGCTTTGCAGACGATAAAAACAACCGTTTCTGAGAGAAGAGCGGCCAATGTGACGATATGGCCTTAAGTCGATTCGATAACAAATGACGAAAACGGACGGATTTCTCAGGTTTTTACTACGTATGTACACTTCACACGTTCTTCCGTGCAACGCGGCTGCTAGTCCTCCTTTTATGCAAAATCTGAAGTTCCTAGCTCATGTCCAAGGCACCATAGAAGGGTAAAAAGTCAATAATCGATACCTAAAACTTGAATTATACTACTTCTTATTGGCTAGTACACCAATTTAGAAGCTTCATCTGTGTTATACTATGGTGCTTTTAGTGTCTCCGCATACCGCAGCACGCGACATAGCTTTGCAGACGATAAATGTAACCGTTTCAGACAGAACAGCGGCCAATGTGACAATCTGGCTTTAAGTCGATTCGACAACAAATGCCGAAAACGTACGGATTTCTCAGGTTTTTACTACATATGAACACTTTTCACATTCTCCCGTGCAACTCGGCTGCTAGTCCTCCTTTCATGCAAAATCTTAAGTTCCTAGGTCACGTCGAAAGCACCAAAGAAGGGTAAAAACTCAATAATCGATACCTAAAACTTGAATTGTACTACATCTTACTGCTTATTACATAAACTTAGAATCTTCATGTGTGTTATACTATGGTGTTTTTAGTGTCTCCGCATAACGCAGCACGCGACATAGCTTTGCAGACGATAAATGTAACCGTTTCAGAGAGAAGAGCGGCCAATGTGGCGATCTGGCTTTAAGTCGATTCGATAACAAATGACGAAAACGGACGAATTTCTCAGGTTTTTACCACATATGAACACTTTTGACATTCTCCCGTGCAACTCGGCTGCTAGTCCTCCTTTCATGCAGAATCTTAAAGTTCTAGTTCATGTCCAAGGCACCAAAGCCAGCTAAAAAGTCAATAATCGATACCTAAAACTTGAATTGTACTAGTTCCTACTGGATATTAATTCAACTTAGAAGCTTCATCTGTGTTCTACTATGGTGCTTTTAGTGTCTCCGCAAACCGCAGCACGCGACATAGCTTTGCAGGCGATAAGTACAACCGTTTCAGAGGGAAGAGCGGCCAATGTGACGATCTGGCTCTAAGTCGATTCGATAACAAATGACGAAAACGGGAGGATTTCTCAGGTTTTTACTACATATGAACACTTTTCACATTCTCCCGTGAAACTCGGCTGCTACTCCTCCTTTCATGCATAATCTTAAGGTCCTAGCTCATGTCCAAGGCACCAAAGAAAAGTAAAAAGTCAATAATCGATACCTAAAACTTGAATTGTACTACTTCTTACTGGCTATTACATTAACATAGAGGCTTCATCTGTGTTATACTATGGTGCTTTTAGTGTCTCCGCATACCGCAGCACGCGACATAGCTTTGCAGACGATAAGTACAACCGTTTCAGAGAGAAGAGCGGCCAATGTGACGATCTGGCTTTAAGTCGATTCGATAACAAATGACGAAAACGGAAGGATTTCTCAGGTTTTTACTACATATGAACACTTTTCACATTCTCCCGTGCAACTTGGCTGTTAGTCCTCCTTTCATGCAAAACGTTAAGGTCCTAGCCCATGTCCAAGGCACCTAAGCCAGCTAAAAAGTCAATAATCGATAACTAAAACTTGAATTGTACTACTTCATACTGGCTATTACATCAACCTAGAAGCTTCATCTGTGTTCTACTATGGTGCTTTTTGAGTCTCTGCAAACCGCAGCACGTGACATAGCTTTGCAGGCGATAAGTACAACCGTTTCAGAGGGAAGAGCGGCCAATGTGACGATCTGGCTCTAAGTCGATTCGATAACAAATGACGAAAACGGGAGGATTTCTCAGGTTTTTACTACATATGAACACTTTTCACATTCTCCCGTGCAACGCGGCTGCTAGTCCTCCTTTCATGCAATATTTTTAGTTCATAGCTAATGTCTGAAGCACCAAAGAAGGGTAAAAAGTCAATAATCGATACCTAAAACTTGAATTGTACTACTTCTTACTGGCTATTACATCAACATAGAAGCTTCATCTGTGTTCTACTATGGTGCTTTTAGTGTCTCCGCATACCGCAGCACGCGACATAGCTTTGCAGACGATAAGGACAACCGTTTCAGAAAGAAGAGCGGCCAATGTGACTATCTGGCTTTAAGTCGATTCGATAACAAATTACGAACACGGACGGATTTCTCAGGTTTTTACTACATATAAACACTTTCCACATTCTCCCGTGCAACGCGGCTGCTAGTCCTCCTTTCATGCAAATTCTTGAGTTTCTAGCTCATGTCCAAGGCACCAAAGCCAGCTAAAAAGTCAATAATCCATAACTAAAACTTGAATTGTACTACTTCTTACTGGCAATTACATCAACTTAGAAGCTTCATCTGTGTTCTACTATGGTGCTTTTAGTATCTCCGCAAACCGCAGCAGGCGACATCGCTTTGCAGACGATAAGAACAACCGATTCAGAGAGACGACCGGCCAATGTGACGATCTGGCTTTAAGTCGATTCGATAACAAGTGACGAAAACGGACGGATTTCTCAGGGTTTAACTACATATGAACACTTTTCACATTCTCCCGTGCAACTTGGCTGTTAGTCCTCCTTTCATGCAAAACGTTAAGGTCCTAGCCCATGTCCAAGGCACCTAAGCCAGCTAAAAAGTCAATAATCGATACCTAAAACTTGAATTGTACTACTTCTTACTGGCTATTACATCAACATAGAAGCTTCATCTGTGTTCTACTATGGTGCTTTTAGTGTCTCCGCATACCGCAGCACGCGACATAGCTTTGCAGACGATAAGGACAACCGTTTCAGAAAGAAGAGCGGCCAATGTGACTATCTGGCTTTAAGTCGATTCGATAACAAATTACGAAAACGGGCGGATTTCTTAGGTTTTTACTACATATAAACACTTTTCACATTGTCCCGTGCAACTCGGCTGCTAGTCCTCCTTTCATGCAAAACGTTAAGGTCATAGCTCATGTCCAAGTCATCAAAGCCAGCTAAAAAGTCAATAATCCATAACTAAAACTAAAATTGTACTTCTTCTTACTGGCTATTACATCAACTTAGATGCTTATTCTGTGTTCTGTATGGTGCTTCTAGTGTCTCCGCATACCACAGCACGCCACATAGCTTTGCAGACGATAAGTACAACCGTTTCAGAGAGAAGAGCGGCCAATGTGACGATCTGGCTTTAATCCGATCCGATAACAAATGATGAAAACAGACGGATTTCTCAGGTTTTTACTACATATGAAGAATTTTCACATTCTCCCGTGTAACGCAGCTGCTAGTCCTCCTATCATGCAAAATCTTAAGTTCCTAGCTCATGTCCAAGGCAACAAAGAAGGGTAAAAAGTCAATAATCGATACCTAAAACTTGAATTCTACTACTTCTTACTGGCTATTACATCAACTTAGAAGCTTCATCTGTGTTCTACTATGGTGCTTCTAGTGTCTCCGCATACCGCAGCACGCGACATAGCTTTGCAGACGATAAAAGTAACCATTTCAGACAGAAGAGCGACCAATGTGACGATCTGGCTTTAAGTCGATTCGATAACAAATGACGAAAACGGATGGATTTCTCCGGTTTTTACTACATATGAACACTTTTCACACTCTCCCGTGCAACTCGGCTTCTAGTCCTCCTTTCATGCTAAATGTTAAGGTCCTAGCTTATGTCCAAGGCACCAAAGCCAGCTCAAAAGTCAATAATCGATAACTTAAACTTGAATTGTACTATTTCTTACTGGCTATTACATCAACCTAGAAGCTTCATCTGTGTTCTACTAAGGTGCTTTTAGTGTCTCCGCATACCGCAGCACGCGACATAGCTTTGCAGACGATAAGTACAACCGTTTCAGAGGGAAGAGCGGCAAATGTGACGATCTGGCTATAAGTCGATTCGATAACAAATGACGAAAACGGACGGATATCTCAGGTTTTTACTACATGTGAACACTTTTCACATTCTCCCGTGAAACTCGGCCGCTAGTATTCCTTTCATGCAAATTAGTAAGGTCCTAGATCATGTCCAAGGCACCAAAGCCAGCTAAAAGGTCAATAATCGATAACTAAAACTTGAATTGTACTACTTCTTACTGGCTATTACATCAACTTAGAAGCTTCATCTGTGATCTACTATGGTGCTTTTAGTGTCTCCACATACCGCAGCACGCGACATAGCTTTGGAGACGGTAAATGTAACCGTTTCAGACAGAAGAGCGGCAAATGTGACGATCTGGCTATAAGTCGATTCGATAACAAATGACGAAAACGGACGGATTTCTCAGGTTTGTACTACATATGAATACTTTTCACATTCTCCCGAGCAACGCGGCTGCTAGTCCTCCTTTCATGCAAAATCTTAAGTTTCTAGGTCATGTCCAAGGCACAAAAGAAGAGTAAATAGTCAATAATCCATACCTAAAACTTGAATTGTACTACTTCTTACTGGCTATTACATCAACTTAGAAGCTTCATCTGTGTTCTATTATGGTGCTTTTAGTGTCTCCGCATACCGCAGCACGCGAAATAGCTTTGCAGACGAAAAGAACAACCGTTTCAGACAGAAGAGCATCCAATGTGACGATCTGGCTTTAAGTAGATTCGATAACAAATGACGAAAACGGACGGATTTCTCAGGTTTTTACTACATATGAACACTTTTCACATTCTCCCGTGCAACGCGGTTGCTAGTCCTCCTTTCATGCAAAATCTTATGTTCCTAGCTCATGTCCAAGGCACCAAAGAAACCTAAAAAGTCAATAATCGATACCTAAAACATGAATTGTGCTACATCTTACTGGCTATTACATCAACTTAGAAGCTTCATCTGTGATCTACTATGGTGCTTTTAGTGTCTCCACATACCGCAGCCCGCGACATAGCTTTGGAGACGGTAAATGTAACCGTTTCAGACAGAAGAGCGGCAAAAGTGACGATCTGGCTATAAGTCGATTCGATAACAAATGACGAAAACGGACGGATTTCTCAGGTATGTACTACATATGAACACTTTTCACATTCTCCCGTGCAACTCGGCTGCTAGTCCTCCTTTCATGCAAAATATTAAGGCCCTAGCTCATGTCCATTGCACCAAAGACAGCTAAAAAGTCAATAATCGATAACTAAAACTTGAATTGTACAACTTCTTACTGGCTATTACATCAACTTAGAACCTTCATCTGTGTTCTACTATGGTGCTTCTAGTGTCTCCGCATACCGCAGCACGCGACATAGCTTTGCAGACGATAAAAGTAACCATTTCAGACAGAAGAGCGACCAATGTGACGATCTGGCTATAAGTCGATTCGACAACAAATGACGAAAACGGACGAATATCTCAGGTTTTTACTACATGTGAACACTTTTCACATTCTCCCGTGCAACTCGGCTGCTAGTCCTCCTTTCATGCAAATTAGTAAGGTCCTAGATCATGTCCAAGGCACCAAAGCCAGCTAAAAGGTCAATAATCGATAACTAAAACTTGAATTGTACTACTTCTTACTGGCTATTACATCAACTTAGAAGCTTCATCTGTGTTCTACTATGGTGCTTTTAGTGTCTCCGCATACCGCAAGCACGCGACATAGCTTTACAGACGATAAGCACAACCGTTTCAGAGAGAAGAGCGGCCAATATGACGATCTGGCTTTAAGTCGATACGATAACAAATGACGAAAACGGACGGATTTCTCAGGTTTTTACTACATATGAAAACATTTCACATTCTCCCGTGCAACTCGGCTACTAGTCCTCCTTTCATGGACAACGTTAAGGTCCTAGCTCATGTCCAAGGCACCAAAGAAAAGTAAAAAGTCAATAATCGATACCTAAAACTTGAATTGTACTACTTCTTACTGGCTATTACATTAACATAGAGGCTTCATCTGTGTTATACTATGGTGCTTTTAGTGTCTCCGCATACCGCAGCACGCGACATAGCTTTGCAGACGATAAGTACAACCGTTTCAGAGAGAAGAGCGGCCAATGTGACGATCTGGCTTTAAGTCGATTCGATAACAAATGACGAAAACGGAAGGATTTCTCAGGTTTTTACTACATATGAACACTTTTCACATTCTCCCGTGCAACTTGGCTGTTAGTCCTCCTTTCATGCAAAACGTTAAGGTCCTAGCCCATGTCCAAGGCACCTAAGCCAGCTAAAAAGTCAATAATCGATAACTAAAACTTGAATTGTACTACTTCATACTGGCTATTACATCAACCTAGAAGCTTCATCTGTGTTCTACTATGGTGCTTTTTGAGTCTCTGCAAACCGCAGCACGTGACATAGCTTTGCAGGCGATAAGTACAACCGTTTCAGAGGGAAGAGCGGCCAATGTGACGATCTGGCTCTAAGTCGATTCGATAACAAATGACGAAAACGGGAGGATTTCTCAGGTTTTTACTACATATGAACACTTTTCACATTCTCCCGTGCAACGCGGCTGCTAGTCCTCCTTTCATGCAATATTTTTAGTTCATAGCTAATGTCTGAAGCACCAAAGAAGGGTAAAAAGTCAATAATCGATACCTAAAACTTGAATTGTACTACTTCTTACTGGCTATTACATCAACATAGAAGCTTCATCTGTGTTCTACTATGGTGCTTTTAGTGTCTCCGCATACCGCAGCACGCGACATAGCTTTGCAGACGATAAGGACAACCGTTTCAGAAAGAAGAGCGGCCAATGTGACTATCTGGCTTTAAGTCGATTCGATAACAAATTACGAACACGGACGGATTTCTCAGGTTTTTACTACATATAAACACTTTCCACATTCTCCCGTGCAACGCGGCTGCTAGTCCTCCTTTCATGCAAATTCTTGAGTTTCTAGCTCATGTCCAAGGCACCAAAGCCAGCTAAAAAGTCAATAATCCATAACTAAAACTTGAATTGTACTACTTCTTACTGGCAATTACATCAACTTAGAAGCTTCATCTGTGTTCTACTATGGTGCTTTTAGTATCTCCGCAAACCGCAGCAGGCGACATCGCTTTGCAGACGATAAGAACAACCGATTCAGAGAGACGACCGGCCAATGTGACGATCTGGCTTTAAGTCGATTCGATAACAAGTGACGAAAACGGACGGATTTCTCAGGGTTTAACTACATATGAACACTTTTCACATTCTCCCGTGCAACTTGGCTGTTAGTCCTCCTTTCATGCAAAACGTTAAGGTCCTAGCCCATGTCCAAGGCACCTAAGCCAGCTAAAAAGTCAATAATCGATACCTAAAACTTGAATTGTACTACTTCTTACTGGCTATTACATCAACATAGAAGCTTCATCTGTGTTCTACTATGGTGCTTTTAGTGTCTCCGCATACCGCAGCACGCGACATAGCTTTGCAGACGATAAGGACAACCGTTTCAGAAAGAAGAGCGGCCAATGTGACTATCTGGCTTTAAGTCGATTCGATAACAAATTACGAAAACGGGCGGATTTCTTAGGTTTTTACTACATATAAACACTTTTCACATTGTCCCGTGCAACTCGGCTGCTAGTCCTCCTTTCATGCAAAACGTTAAGGTCATAGCTCATGTCCAAGTCATCAAAGCCAGCTAAAAAGTCAATACTCCATAACTAAAACTAAAATTGTACTTCTTCTTACTGGCTATTACATCAACTTAGATGCTTATTCTGTGTTCTGTATGGTGCTTCTAGTGTCTCCGCATACCACAGCACGCCACATAGCTTTGCAGACGATAAGTACAACCGTTTCAGAGAGAAGAGCGGCCAATGTGACGATCTGGCTTTAATCCGATCCGATAACAAATGATGAAAACAGACGGATTTCTCAGGTTTTTACTACATATGAAGAATTTTCACATTCTCCCGTGTAACGCAGCTGCTAGTCCTCCTATCATGCAAAATCTTAAGTTCCTAGCTCATGTCCAAGGCAACAAAGAAGGGTAAAAAGTCAATAATCGATACCTAAAACTTGAATTCTACTACTTCTTACTGGCTATTACATCAACTTAGAAGCTTCATCTGTGTTCTACTATGGTGCTTCTAGTGTCTCCGCATACCGCAGCACGCGACATAGCTTTGCAGACGATAAAAGTAACCATTTCAGACAGAAGAGCGACCAATGTGACGATCTGGCTTTAAGTCGATTCGATAACAAATGACGAAAACGGATGGATTTCTCCGGTTTTTACTACATATGAACACTTTTCACACTCTCCCGTGCAACTCGGCTTCTAGTCCTCCTTTCATGCTAAATGTTAAGGTCCTAGCTTATGTCCAAGGCACCAAAGCCAGCTCAAAAGTCAATAATCGATAACTTAAACTTGAATTGTACTATTTCTTACTGGCTATTACATCAACCTAGAAGCTTCATCTGTGTTCTACTAAGGTGCTTTTAGTGTCTCCGCATACCGCAGCACGCGACATAGCTTTGCAGACGATAAGTACAACCGTTTCAGAGGGAAGAGCGGCAAATGTGACGATCTGGCTATAAGTCGATTCGATAACAAATGACGAAAACGGACGGATATCTCAGGTTTTTACTACATGTGAACACTTTTCACATTCTCCCGTGAAACTCGGCCGCTAGTATTCCTTTCATGCAAATTAGTAAGGTCCTAGATCATGTCCAAGGCACCAAAGCCAGCTAAAAGGTCAATAATCGATAACTAAAACTTGAATTGTACTACTTCTTACTGGCTATTACATCAACTTAGAAGCTTCATCTGTGATCTACTATGGTGCTTTTAGTGTCTCCACATACCGCAGCACGCGACATAGCTTTGGAGACGGTAAATGTAACCGTTTCAGACAGAAGAGCGGCAAATGTGACGATCTGGCTATAAGTCGATTCGATAACAAATGACGAAAACGGACGGATTTCTCAGGTTTGTACTACATATGAATACTTTTCACATTCTCCCGAGCAACGCGGCTGCTAGTCCTCCTTTCATGCAAAATCTTAAGTTTCTAGGTCATGTCCAAGGCACAAAAGAAGAGTAAATAGTCAATAATCCATACCTAAAACTTGAATTGTACTACTTCTTACTGGCTATTACATCAACTTAGAAGCTTCATCTGTGTTCTATTATGGTGCTTTTAGTGTCTCCGCATACCGCAGCACGCGAAATAGCTTTGCAGACGAAAAGAACAACCGTTTCAGACAGAAGAGCATCCAATGTGACGATCTGGCTTTAAGTAGATTCGATAACAAATGACGAAAACGGACGGATTTCTCAGGTTTTTACTACATATGAACACTTTTCACATTCTCCCGTGCAACGCGGTTGCTAGTCCTCCTTTCATGCAAAATCTTATGTTCCTAGCTCATGTCCAAGGCACCAAAGAAACCTAAAAAGTCAATAATCGATACCTAAAACATGAATTGTGCTACATCTTACTGGCTATTACATCAACTTAGAAGCTTCATCTGTGATCTACTATGGTGCTTTTAGTGTCTCCACATACCGCAGCCCGCGACATAGCTTTGGAGACGGTAAATGTAACCGTTTCAGACAGAAGAGCGGCAAAAGTGACGATCTGGCTATAAGTCGATTCGATAACAAATGACGAAAACGGACGGATTTCTCAGGTATGTACTACATATGAACACTTTTCACATTCTCCCGTGCAACTCGGCTGCTAGTCCTCCTTTCATGCAAAATATTAAGGCCCTAGCTCATGTCCATTGCACCAAAGACAGCTAAAAAGTCAATAATCGATAACTAAAACTTGAATTGTACAACTTCTTACTGGCTATTACATCAACTTAGAACCTTCATCTGTGTTCTACTATGGTGCTTCTAGTGTCTCCGCATACCGCAGCACGCGACATAGCTTTGCAGACGATAAAAGTAACCATTTCAGACAGAAGAGCGACCAATGTGACGATCTGGCTATAAGTCGATTCGACAACAAATGACGAAAACGGACGAATATCTCAGGTTTTTACTACATGTGAACACTTTTCACATTCTCCCGTGCAACTCGGCTGCTAGTCCTCCTTTCATGCAAATTAGTAAGGTCCTAGATCATGTCCAAGGCACCAAAGCCAGCTAAAAGGTCAATAATCGATAACTAAAACTTGAATTGTACTACTTCTTACTGGCTATTACATCAACTTAGAAGCTTCATCTGTGTTCTACTATGGTGCTTTTAGTGTCTCCGCATACCGCAAGCACGCGACATAGCTTTACAGACGATAAGCACAACCGTTTCAGAGAGAAGAGCGGCCAATATGACGATCTGGCTTTAAGTCGATACGATAACAAATGACGAAAACGGACGGATTTCTCAGGTTTTTACTACATATGAAAACATTTCACATTCTCCCGTGCAACTCGGCTACTAGTCCTCCTTTCATGGACAACGTTAAGGTCCTAGTTCATGTCCAAGGCACCAAAGAAGGGTAAAAAGTCAATAATCGATAACTAAAACTTGAATTGTACTACTTCTTACTGGCTATTACATCAGCCTAGAAGCTTCATCTGTGTTCTATTATGGTGCTTTTAGTGTCTCCGCATACAGCAGCACGCGACATAGCTTTGCAGACGATAAGTACAACCGTTTCAGAGAGAAGAGCGGCCAATGTGACGATGTGGCTTTAAGTCGATTCGATAACAAATGACGAAAACGGACGGATTTCTCAGGTTTTTACTACATATGAATACTTTTCACATTCTCCCGAGCAACGCGGCTGCTAGTCCTCCTTTCATGCAAAATCTTAAGTTTCTAGGTCATGTCCAAGGCACAAAAGAAGAGTAAATAGTCAATAATCCATACCTAAAACTTGAATTGTACTACTTCTTACTGGCTATTACTTCAACTTAGAAGCTTCATCTGTGTTCTATTATGGTGCTTTTAGTGTCTCCGCATACCGCAGCACGCGATATTGCTTTGCAGACGAAAAGAACAACCGTTTCAGACAGAAGAGCATCCAATGTGACGATCTGGCTTTAAGTAGATTCGATAACAAATGACGAAAACGGACGGATTTCTCAGGTTTTTACTACATATGAACACTTTTCACATTCTCCCGTACCACGCGGCTGCTAGTCCTCCTTTCATGCAAAATCTTAAGTTCCTAATTCATGCCCCAGGCACCATAGAAGTGTAAATAGTCAATAATCGATACCTAAAACTTGAATTGTACTACTTCTTACTGGCTATTACATCAACTTAGAAGCTTCATCTGTGTTCTACTATGTTGATTTTAGTGGTTCCGCATTCCGCAGCACGCGTCATAGCTTTGCAGACGATAAATGTAACCGTTTCAGATAGAAGAGTGGCGAATGTTACGATCTGGCCTTAAGTCGATTCGATAACAAATGACGAAAACGGACGGATTTCTGAGGTTTTTACTACATATGAAAATTTTTCACATTCTCCCGTGCAACTCGGCTGCTAGTCCTCCTTTCATGCAAAACGTTAAGGTCCTAGCCCATGTCCAAGGCATCAAAGCCAGCTAAAAAGTCAATAATCGATAACTAAAACTTGAATTGTACTAGTTCCTACTGGATATTACATCAACTTAGAAGCTTCATCTGTGTTCTACTATGGTGCTTTTAGTGTCTCCTCATACCGCAGCACGCGAAATAGCTTTGCAGACGATAAGTACAACCGTTTTAGAGAGAAGAGCGGCCAATGTGACGATCTGGCTTTAAGTCGATTCGATAGCAAATAACGAAAACGGACGGATTTCTGAGGTTTTTACTACATACGCACACATTTCACATTCTCCCGTGCAACGCGGCTGCTAGTCCTCCTTTCATGCAAAATCTTAAGTTCCTAGCTCATGTCCAAGGCACCATAGAAGGGTAAAAAGTCAATAATCGATACCTAAAACTTGAATTATACTACTTCTTATTGGCTAGTACACCAATTTAGAAGCTTCATCTGTGTTATACTATGGTGCTTTTAGTGTCTCCGGATACCGCAGCACGCGACATAGCTTTGCAGACGATAAATGTAACCGTTTCAGACAGAACAGCGGCCAATGTGACAATCTGGCTTTAAGTCGATTCGACAACAAATGCCGAAAACGTACGGATTTCTCAGGTTTTTACTACATATGAACACTTTTCACATTCTCCCGTGCAACTCGGCTGCTAGTCCTCCTTTCATGCAAAATCTTAAGTTCCTAGGTCATGTCGAAAGCACCAAAGAAGGGTAAAAACTCAATAATCGATACCTAAAACTTGAATTGTACTACATCTTACTGCTTATTACATAAACTTAGAATCTTCATGTGTGTTATACTATGGTGTTTTTAGTGTCTCCGCATAACGCAGCACGCGACATAGCTTTGCAGACGATAAATGTAACCGTTTCAGAGAGAAGAGCGGCCAATGTGGCGATCTGGCTTTAAGTCGATTCGATAACAAATGACGAAAACGGACGAATTTCTCAGGTTTTTACCACATATGAACACTTTTGACATTCTCCCGTGCAACTCGGCTGCTAGTCCTCCTTTCATGCAGAATCTTAAAGTTCTAGTTCATGTCCAAGGCACCAAAGCCAGCTAGAAAGTCAATAATCGATACCTAAAACTTGAATTGTACTAGTTCCTACTGGATATTAATTCAACTTAGAAGCTTCATCTGTGTTCTACTATGGTGCTTTTAGTGTCTCCGCAAACCGCAGCAGGCGACATAGCTTTGCAGACGATAAGTACAACCGTTTCAGAGAGAAGAGCGGCCAATGTGACGATCTGGTTTTAAGTCGATTCGATAACAAATGACGAAAACGGACGAATTTCCCAGGTTTTTACTACATATGAACACTTTTCACATTCTCCCGTGCAACGCGGCTGCTAAACCTCCTTTCATGCAAAATCTCAAGTTCCTAGCTCATGTCCAAGGCAAAAAAGAAAGGTAAAAAGTCAATAATCGATACCTAAAACTTGAATTGTTCGACTTCTTACTGGCTATTACATCAACTTAAAAGCTTCATCTGCGTTCTACTATGGTACTTTTAGTGTCTCCGCATACCGCAGCACGCGACATAGCTTTGCAGACGTTAAATGTAACCGTATCAGACAGAACAGCGGCCATTGTGACGATCTGGCTTTAAGTCGATTCGACAACAAATGACGAAAACGGACGGATTTCTCAGGTTTTTACTACTTATGAACACTTTTCACATTCTCCCGTGAAACTCGGCTGCTACTCCTCCTTTCATGCATAATCTTAAGGTCCTAGCTCATGTCCAAGGCACCAAAGAAAAGTAAAAAGTCAATAATCGATACCTAAAACTTGAATTGTACTACTTCTTACTGGCTATTACATTAACATAGAGGCTTCATCTGTGTTATACTATGGTGCTTTTAGTGTCTCCGCATACCGCAGCACGCGACATAGCTTTGCAGACGATAAGTACAACCGTTTCAGAGAGAAGAGCGGCCAATGTGACGATCTGGCTTTAAGTCGATTCGATAACAAATGACGAAAACGGAAGGATTTCTCAGGTTTTTACTACATATGAACACTTTTCACATTCTCCCGTGCAACGCGGCTGCTAGTCCTCCTTTCATGCAATATTTTTAGTTCATAGCTAATGTCTGAAGCACCAAAGAAGGGTAAAAAGTCAATAATCGATACCTAAAACTTGAATTGTACTACTTCTTACTGGCTATTACATCAACATAGAAGCTTCATCTGTGTTCTAATGGTGCTTTTAGTGTCTCCGCATACCGCAGCACGCGACATAGCTTTGCAGACGATAAGGACAACTGTTTCAGAAAGAAGAGCGGCCAATGTGACTATCTGGCTTTAAGTCGATTCGATAACAAATTACGAACACGGACGGATTTCTCAGGTTTTTACTACATATAAACACTTTCCACATTCTCCCGTGCAACGCGGCTGCTAGTCCTCCTTTCATGCAAATTCTTGAGTTTCTAGCTCATGTCCAAGGCACCAAAGCCAGCTAAAAAGTCAATAATCCATAACTAAAACTTGAATTGTACTACTTCTTACTGGCAATTACATCAACTTAGAAGCTTCATCTGTGTTCTACTATGGTGCTTTTAGTATCTCCGCAAACCGCAGCAGGCGACATAGCTTTGCAGACGATAAGAACAACCGATTCAGAGAGACGACCGGCCAATGTGACGATCTGGCTTTAAGTCGATTCGATAACAAATGACGAAAACGGGAGGATTTCTCAGGTTTTTACTACATATGAACACTTTTCACATTCTCCCGCACAACGCGGCTGCTAGTCCTCCTTTCATAAGAAATCTTAAGTTCCTAGCTCATGTCCAAGGCACCAAAGAAGGGTAAAAAGTCAATAATCCATAACTAAAACTTGAGTTGTACTACTTCTTACTGGCTATTACATCAATTTAGAAGCTTCATCTGTGTTCTGCTATGGTGCTTTTAGTGTCTCCGCATACCGCAGCACGCGACATAGCTTTGCAGACGATAAGTACAACCGTTTCAGAGGGAAGAGCGGCCAATGTGACGATCTGGCTCTAAGCCGATTCGATAACAAATGACGAAAACGGGCGGATTTCTTAGGTTTTTACTACATATAAACACTTTTCACATTGTCCCGTGCAACTCGGCTGCTAGTCCTCCTTTCATGCAAAACGTTAAGGTCATAGCTCATGTCCAAGTCATCAAAGCCAGCTAAAAAGTCAATAATCCATAACTAAAACTAAAATTGTACTTCTTCTTACTGGCTATTACATCAACTTAGATGCTTATTCTGTGTTCTGCTATGGTGCTTCTAGTGTCTCCGCATACCACAGCACGCCACATAGCTTTGCAGACGATAAGTACAACCGTTTCAGAGAGAAGAGCGGCCAATGTGACGATCTGGCTTTAATCCGATCCGATAACAAATGATGAAAACAGACGGATTTCTCAGGTTTTTACTACATATGAAGAATTTTCACATTCTCCCGTGTAACGCAGCTGCTAGTCCTCCTATCATGCAAAATCTTAAGTTCCTAGCTCATGTCCAAGGCAACAAAGAAGGGTAAAAAGTCAATAATCGATACCTAAAACTTGAATTCTACTACTTCTTACTGGCTATTACATCAACTTAGAAGCTTCATCTGTGTTCTACTATGGTGCTTCTAGTGTCTCCGCATACCGCAGCACGCGACATAGCTTTGCAGACGATAAAAGTAACCATTTCAGACAGAAGAGCGACCAATGTGACGATCTGGCTTTAAGTCGATTCGATAACAAATGACGAAAACGGATGGATTTCTCCGGTTTTTACTACATATGAACACTTTTCACACTCTCCCGTGCAACTCGGCTTCTAGTCCTCCTTTCATGCTAAATGTTAAGGTCCTAGCTCATGTCCAAGGCACCAAAGCCAGCTCAAAAGTCAATAATCGATAACTTAAACTTGAATTGTACTATTTCTTACTGGCTATTACATCAACCTAGAAGCTTCATCTGTGTTCTACTAAGGTGCTTTTAGTGTCTCCGCATACCGCAGCACGCGACATAGCTTTGCAGACGATAAGTACAACCGTTTCAGAGGGAAGAGCGGCAAATGTGACGATCTGGCTATAAGTCGATTCGATAACAAATGACGAAAACGGACGGATATCTCAGGTTTTTACTACATGTGAACACTTTTCACATTCTCCCGTGAAACTCGGCTGCTAGTATTCCTTTCATGCAAATTAGTAAGGTCCTAGATCATGTCCAAGGCACCAAAGCCAGCTAAAAGGTCAATAATCGATAACTAAAACTTGAATTGTACTACTTCTTACTGGCTATTACATCAACTTAGAAGCTTCATCTGTGATCTACTATGGTGCTT
Source organism: Schistocerca gregaria (assembly GCF_023897955.1). Lineage (NCBI taxonomy): Eukaryota > Metazoa > Arthropoda > Insecta > Orthoptera > Acrididae > Schistocerca > Schistocerca gregaria. The sequence continues at coordinate 1,451,642 of NW_026061860.1, read as the reverse complement.
TTAGTGTCTCCACATACCGCAGCACGCGACATAGCTTTGGAGACGGTAAATGTAACCGTTTCAGACAAAAGAGCGGCAAATGTGACGATCTGGCTATAAGTCGATTCGATAACAAATGACGAAAACGGACGGATTTCTCAGGTTTGTACTACATATGAATACTTTTCACATTCTCCCGAGCAACGCGGCTGCTAGTCCTCCTTTCATGCAAAATCTTAAGTTTCTAGGTCATGTCCAAGGCACAAAAGAAGAGTAAATAGTCAATAATCCATACCTAAAACTTGAATTGTACTACTTCTTACTGGCTATTACATCAACTTAGAAGCTTCATCTGTGTTCTATTATGGTGCTTTTAGTGTCTCCGCATACCGCAGCACGCGAAATAGCTTTGCAGACGAAAAGAACAACCGTTTCAGACAGAAGAGCATCCAATGTGACGATCTGGCTTTAAGTAGATTCGATAACAAATGACGAAAACGGACGGATTTCTCAGGTTTTTACTACATATGAACACTTTTCACATTCTCCCGTGCAACGCGGTTGCTAGTCCTCCTTTCATGCAAAATCTTATGTTCCTAGCTCATGTCCAAGGCACCAAAGAAACCTAAAAAGTCAATAATCGATACCTAAAACATGAATTGTGCTACATCTTACTGGCTATTACATCAACTTAGAAGCTTCATCTGTGATCTACTATGGTGCTTTTAGTGTCTCCACATACCGCAGCCCGCGACATAGCTTTGAAGACGGTAAATGTAACCGTTTCAGACAGAAGAGCGGCAAATGTGACGATCTGGCTATAAGTCGATTCGATAACAAATGACGAAAACGGACGGATTTCTCAGGTATGTACTACATATGAACACTTTTCACATTCTCCCGTGCAACTCGGTTGCTAGTCCTCCTTTCATGCAAAATATTAAGGCCCTAGCTCATGTCCATTGCACCAAAGACAGCTAAAAAGTCAATAATCGATAACTAAAACTTGAATTGTACAACTTCTTACTGGCTATTACATCAACTTAGAACCTTCATCTGTGTTCTACTATGGTGCTTCTAGTGTCTCCGCATACCGCAGCACGCGACATAGCTTTGCAGACGATAAAAGTAACCATTTCAGACAGAAGAGCGACCAATGTGACGATCTGGCTATAAGTCGATTCGACAACAAATGACGAAAACGGACGAATATCTCAGGTTTTTACTACATGTGAACACTTTTCACATTCTCCCGTGCAACTCGGCTGCTAGTCCTCCTTTCATGCAAATTAGTAAGGTCCTAGATCATGTCCAAGGCACCAAAGCCAGCTAAAAGGTCAATAATCGATAACTAAAACTTGAATTGTACTACTTCTTACTGGCTATTACATCAACTTAGAAGCTTCATCTGTGTTCTACTATGGTGCTTTTAGTGTCTCCGCATACCGCAAGCACGCGACATAGCTTTACAGACGATAAGCACAACCGTTTCAGAGAGAAGAGCGGCCAATATGACGATCTGGCTTTAAGTCGATACGATAACAAATGACGAAAACGGACGGATTTCTCAGGTTTTTACTACATATGAAAACATTTCACATTCTCCCGTGCAACTCGGCTACTAGTCCTCCTTTCATGGACAACGTTAAGGTCCTAGCTCATGTCCAAGGCACCAAAGAAGGGTAAAAAGTCAATAATCGATAACTAAAACTTGAATTGTACTACTTCTTACTAGCTATTACATCAACCTAGAAGCTTCATCTGTGTTCTATTATGGTGCTTTTAGTGTCTCCGCATACAGCAGCACGCGACATAGCTTTGCAGACGATAAGTACAACCGTTTCAGAGAGAAGAGCGGCCAATGTGACGATGTGGCTTTAAGTCGATTCGATAACAAATGACGAAAACGGACGGATTTCTCAGGTTTTTACTACATATGAATACTTTTCACATTCTCCCGAGCAACGCGGCTGCTAGTCCTCCTTTCATGCAAAATCTTAAGTTTCTAGGTCATGTCCAAGGCACAAAAGAAGAGTAAATAGTCAATAATCCATACCTAAAACTTGAATTGTACTACTTCTTACTGGCTATTACATCAACTTAGAAGCTTCATCTGTGTTCTATTATGGTGCTTTTAGTGTCTCCGCATACCGCAGCACGCGATATTGCTTTGCAGACGAAAAGAACAACCGTTTCAGACAGAAGAGCATCCAATGTGACGATCTGGCTTTAAGTAGATTCGAAAACAAATGACGAAAACGGACGGATTTCTCAGGTTTTTACTACATATGAACACTTTTCACATTCTCCCGTGCAACGCGGTTGCTAGTCCTCATTTCATGCAAAATCTTAAGTTCCTGGCTTATGTCCAAGGCACCAAAGAAACCTAAAAAGTCAATAATCGATACCTAAAACATGAATTGTGCTACTTCTTACTGGCTATTACATCAACTTAGAAGCTTCATCTGTGATCTACTATGGTGCTTTTAGTGTCTCCACATACCGCAGCACGCGACATAGCTTTGGAGACGGTAAATGTAGCCGTTTCAGACAGAAGAGCGGCAAATGTGACGATCTGGCTATAAGTCGATTCGATAACAAATGACGAAAACGGACGGATTTCTCAGGTTTGTACTACATATGAACACTTTTCACATTCTCCCGTGCAACTCTTCTGCTAGTCCTCCTTTCATGCAAATTATTAAGTTCCTACCTCATGTCCAAGGCACCAAAGAAGGGTTAAAAGTCAATTATCCATAACTAAAACTTGAGTTGTACTACTTCTTACCGGCTATTACATGAACTTAGAAGCTTCATCTGTGTTCTACTATGGTGCTTCTAGTGTCTCCGCATACCGCAGCACGCGACATAGCTTTGCAGACGATAAAAGTAACCATTTCAGACAGAAGAGCGACCAATGTGACGATCTGGCTTTAAGTCGATTCGATAACAAATGACGAAAACGGATGGATTTCTCCGGTTTTTACTACATATGAACACTTTTCACACTCTCCCGTGCAACTCGGCTGTTAGTCCTCCTTTCATGCAAATTGGTAAGGTCCTAGATCATGTCCAAGGCACCAAAGCCAGCTAAAAGGTCAATAATCGATAACTAAAACTTCAATTGTACTACTTCTTACTGGCTATTACATCAACTTAGAAGCTTCATCTGTGTTCTACTATGGTGCTTTTAGTGTCTCCGCATACCGCAAGCACGCGACATAGCTTCACAGACGATAAGCACAACCGTTTCAGAGAGATGAGCGGCCAATATGACGATCTGGCTTTAAGTCGATACGATAACAAATGACGAAAACGGACGGATTTCTCAGGTTTTTACTACATATGAACACATTTCACATTCTCCCGTGCAACTCGGCTGCTAGTCCTTCTTTCATGGACAACGTTAAGGTCCTAGCTCATGTCCAAGGCACCAAAGAAGGGTAAAAAGTCAATAATCGATAATTAAAACTTGAATTGTACTACTTCTTACTGGCTATTACATCAACCTAGAAGCTTCATCTGTGTTCTACTATGGTGCGTTTAGTGTGTCCGCATACAGCATCACGCGACATAGCTTTGCAGACGACAAGTACAACCGTTTCAGAGAGAAGAGCGGCCAATGTGATGATGTGGCTTTAAGTCGATTCGATAACAAATGACGAAAACGGACGGATTTCTCAGGTTTTTACTACATATGAACACTTTTCACATTCTCCCGAGCAACGCGGCTGCTAGTCCTCCTTTCATGCAAAATCTTAAGTTCCTAGGTCATGTCCAAGGCACAAAAGAAGAGTAAATAATCAATAATCCATACCTAAAACTTGAATTGTACTACTTCTTACTGGCTATTACATCAAGTTAGAAGCTTCATCTGTGTTCTATTATGGTGCTTTTAGTGTGTCCGCATACCGCAGCACGCGATATAGCTTTGCAGACGAAAAGAACAACCGTTTCAGACAGAAGAGCATCCAATGTGACGATCTGGCTTTAAGTAGATTCGATAACAAATGACGAAGACGGACGGAATTCTCAGGTTTTTCTACATATGAACACTTTTCACATTCTCCCGTGCAACGCGGTTGCTAGTCCTCCTTTCATGCAAAATCTTAAGTTCCTAGCTCATGTCCAAGGCACCAAAGAAACCTAAAAAGTCAAAAATCGATACCTTAAACATGAATTGTGCTACTTCTTACTGGCTATTACATCAACTTAGAAGCTTCATCTGTGATCTACTATGGTGCTTTTAGTGTCTCCACATACCGCAGCACGCGACATAGCTTTGGAGACGGTAAATGTAGCCGTTTCAGACAGAAGAGCGGCAAATGTGACGATCTGGCTATAAGTCGATTCGATAACAAATGACGAAAACGGACGGATTTCTCAGGTTTGTACTACATATGAACACTTTTCACATTCTCCCGTGCAACTCTTCTGCTAGTCCTCCTTTCATGCAAATTATTAAGGCCCTAGCTCTTGTCCATTGCACAAAGACAGCTAAAAAGTCAATAATCGATAAATAAAACTTGAATTGTACTACTTCTTACTTGCTATTACATCAACTTAGAAGCTTCAACTGTGTTCTACTATGGTGCTTTTGCTGTCTCCGCATACCGCAGCACGCGACATAGCTTTGCAGACGATAAGTACAACCGTTTCAGAGAGAAGAGCGGCCAATGTGACGATCTGGCTATAAGTCGATTCGATAACAAATGACGAAAACGGACGGATTCCTCAGGTTTTTACTACATATAAACACTTTTCACATTCTCCCGTGCAACTCGGCTGCTAGTCCTCCTTTCATGCAAAACGTTAAGGTCATAGCTCATGTCCAAGGCATCAAAGCCAGCTAAAAAGTCAATAATCAATAACTAAAACTTGAATTGTACAACTTCTTACTGGGTATTACATCAACTTAGAACCTTCATCTGTGCTCTACTATGGTGCTTTTAGTGTCTCCGCATACCGCAGCACGCGACATAGCTTTGCAGACGATAAGTACAACCGTTTCAGAGAGAGAAGAGCGGGCAATGTGACGATCTGGCTTTAAGTCGATTCGATAACAAATGACGAAAACGGACGGATTTCTCAGGTTTGTACTACATATGAACTCTTTTCACATTCTTCCGTGCAACTCGGCTGCTAGTCCTCCTTTCATGCAAAATATTAAGTTCCTAGCTCATGTCCAAGGCACCAAAGAAGGGTAAAAAGTCAATTATCCATAACTAAAACTTGAGTTGTACTACATCTTACTGGCTATTACATCAACTTAGAAGCTTCATCTGTGTTCTATTACGGTGCTTTTAGTGTCTCCGTATACCGCAGCACGCGACATAGGTTTGCAGAGGAAAAGAACAACCGTTTCAGACAGAAGAGCATCCAATGTGACGATCTGGCTTTAAGTAGATTCGTTAACAAATGACGAAAACGGGCGATTTTTCAGGTTTTTACTACATATGAACACTTTTCACATTCTCCCGTGCAACGCGGCTGCTAGTCCAACTTTCATGCAAAATCTTAAGTTCCTAGCTCATGTCCAAGGCACCAAAGAAAGCTAAAAAGTCAATAATCGATACCTAAAACATGAATTGTACTACTTCTTACTGGCTATTTGATCAACTTAGAAGCTTCATCTGTGTTCTACTATGGTACTTTTAGTGTCTCCACATACCGCAGCACGCGAAATAGCTTTGGAGACGGTAAATGTAACCGTTTCAGACAGAAAAGCGGCAAATGTGACGATCTGGCTATAAGTCGATTCGATAACAAATGACGAAAACGGACGGATTTCTCAGGTTTTTACTACATGTGAACACTTTTCACATTCTCCCGTGCAACTCGGCTGCTAGTCCTCCTTTCATGCAAATTGTTAAGGTCCTAGATCATGTCCAAGGCACCAAAGCCAGCTAAAAGGTCAATAATCGATACCTAAAACTTGAATTGTACTACTTCTTACCGGCTATTACATCAACTTAGAAGCTTCATCTGTGTTCTACTATGGTGCTTTTAGTGTCTCCACATACCGCAGCACGCGACATAGCTCTGCAGACGATAAGTACAGCCATTTCAGAGGGAAGAGCGGCCAATGTGACGATCTGGCTCTAAGTCGATTCGATAACAAATGACGAAAACGGGCGAATTTCTCAAGTTTTTACTCCATATGAACACTTTTCACATTCTCCCGTGCAACTCGGCTGCTAGTCCTCCTTTCATGCAAAATGTTAAGGTCCTAGCTCATGTCCATTGCACCAAAGACAGCTAAAAAGTCAATAGTCGATAAATAAAACTTGCATTGTACTACTTCTTACTGGCTATTACATCAACTTAGAAGTTTCATCTGTGTTCTACTATGGTGCTTTTCGTGTCTCCGCATACAGCAGCACGCGACATAGATTTGCAGACGATAAGTACAACCGTTTCAGAGAGAAGAGCGGGCAATGTGACGATCTGGCTTTAAGTCGATTCGATAACAAATGACGAAAACGGACGGATTTCTCAGGTTTTTACTACATATGAACACTTTTCACATTCTCCCGTGCAACGTGGCTGCTAGTCCTCCTTTCATGCAAAATCTTAAGTTCCTAGCTCATGTCCAAGGCACCAAAGCCAGCTAAAAAGTCAGTAATCGATACCTAAAACATTAAATGTACTACATCTTACTGGCTATTACATCAACTTAGAAGCTTCATCTGTGTTCTACTATGATGCTTTTAGTGTCTCCACATACTGCAGCACGCGACATAGCTTTGGAGACGGTAAATGTAACCGTTTCAGTCAGAAGAGCGGCAAATGTGACGATCTGGCTATAAGTCGATTCGATAACAAATGACGAAAACGGACGGATTTCTCAGGTTTTTACTACATGTGAACACTTTTCACATTCTCCCGTGCAACTCGGCTGCTAGTCCTCCTTTCATGCAAATTGTTAAGGTCCTAGATCATGTCCAAGGCACCAAAGCCAGCTAAAAGGTCAATAATCGATAACTAAAACTTGAATTGTACTACTTCTTACTGGCTATTACATCAACTTAGAAGCTTCATCTGTGTTCTACTATGGTGCTTTTAGTGTCTCCGCATACCGCAAGCACTCGACATAGCTTTGCAGACGATAAGCACAACCGTTTCAGAGAGAAGAGCGGCCAATATGACGATCTGGCTTTAAGTCGATACGATAACAAATGACGAAAACGGACGGATTTCTCAGGTTTTTACTACATATGAACACATTTCACATTCTCCCGTGCAACTCGGCTGCTAGTCCTCCTTTCATGGACAACGTTAAGGTCCTAGCTCATGTCAAAGGCACCAAAGATGGGTAAAAAGTCAATAATCGATAACTAAAACTTGAATTGTACTACTTCTTACTGGCTATTACATCAACCTAGAAGCTTCATCTGTGTTCTACTATGGTGCTTTTAGTGTCTCCGCATACAGCAGCACGCGACATAGCTTTGCAGACGATAAGTACAACCGTTTCAGAGAGAAGAGCGGCCAATGTGACGATTTGGCTCTAAGTCGATACGATAACAAATGACGAAAACGGACGGATTTCTCAGGTTTTTACTACATATGAACACATTTCACATTCTCCCGTGCAACTCGGCTGCTAGTCCTCCTTTCATGGACAACGTTAAGGTCCTAGCTCATGTCCAAGGCACCAAAGAAGGGTAAAAAGTCATTAATCGATAACTAAAACTTGAATTGTACTACTTCTTACTGGCTATTACATCAACCTAGAAGCTTCATCTGTGTTGTACTATGGTGCTTTTAGTGTCTCCGCATACAGCATCACGCGACATAGCTTTGCAGACGATAAGTACAACCGTTTCAGAGAGAAGAGCGGCCAATGTGACGATGTGGCTTTAAGTCGATTCGATAACAAATGACGAAATCGGACGGATTTCTAATGTTTTTACTACATATGAACACTTTTCACATTCTCCCGAGCAACGCGGCTGCTAGTCCTCCTTTCATGCAAAATCTTAAGTTCCTAGGTCATGTCCAAGGCACAAAAGAAGAGTAAATAGTCAATAATCCATACCTAAAACTTGAATTGTACTACCTCTTACTGGCTATTACATCAACTTAGAAGCTTCATCTGTGTTTTATTATGGTGCTTTTAGTGTCTCCGCATACCGCAGCACGCGATATAGCTTTTCAGGCGAAAAGAACAACCGTTTCAGACAGAAGAGCATCCAATGTGACGATCTGGCTTTAAGTAGATTCGATAACAAATGACGAAAACGGACGGATTTCTCAGGTTTTTACTACATATGAACACTTTTCACATTCTCACGTGCAACGCGGCTGCTAGTCCTCCTTTCATGCAAAATCTTAAGTTCCTAGCTCATGTCCAAGGCACCAAAGAAGGGTAAAAAGTCAATTACCCGTAACTAAAACTTGAGTTGTACTACTTCTTACTGGCTATTACATCAACTTAGAACCTTCATCTGTGTTCTACTATGGTGCTTTTAGCGTCTCCGCATACCGCTGCACGCGACATAGCTTTGCAGACGATAAGTACAACCGTTTCAGAGAGAAGAGCGGGCAATGTGACGATCTGGCTTTAAGTCGACTCGATAACAAATGTCGAAAACGGACGGATTTCTCAGGTTTGTACTACGTATGAACACTTTTCACATTCTCCCGTGCAACTCGGCTGCTAGTCCTCCTTTCATGCAAAATGTTAAGGTCCTAGCTCATGTCCATTGCACCAAAGACAGCTAAAAAGTCAATAATCGATAAATAAAACTTGAATTGTACTACTTCTTACTTGCTATTACATCAACTTAGAAGCTTCATCTGTGTTCTACTATGGTGCTTTTAGTGTCTCCGCATACCGCAGCACGCGACATAGCTTTGCAGACGATAAGTACAACCGTTTCAGAGAGAAGAGCGGCCAATATGACGATCTGGCTTTAAGTCGATTCGATAACAAATGACGAACACGGACGGATTTCTCAGGTTTTTACTACATATGAACACTTTTCACATTCTCCCGGGCAACGCGGCTGCTAGTCCTCCTTTCATGCATAATCTTAAGTTCCTAGCTCATGTCAAAGGCACCAAAGAAGGGTAAAAAGTCAATAATCCATAACTAAAACTTGAGTTGTACTACTTCTTACTGGCTATTACATCAACTTAGAAGCTTCATCTTTGTTCTAGTATGGTGCTTTTAGTGTCTCCGTATAATGCAGCACGCGACATAGGTTTGCAGACGAAAAGAACAACCGTTTCAGACAGAAGAGCATCCAATGTGACGATCTGGCTTTAAGTACATTCGTTAACAAATGACGAACACGGAGGGATTTCTCAGGTTTTTACTACATGTGAACACTTTTCACATTCTCCCGTGCAACTCGGCTGCTAGTCCTCCTTTCATGCAAATTGTTAAGGTCCTAGATCATGTCCAAGGCACCAAAGCCAGCTAAATGTCAATAATCGATAACTAAAACTTGAATTGGACTACTTCTTACTGGCTATTACATCAACTTAGAAGCTTCATCTGTGTTCTACTATGGTGCTTTTAGTGTCTCCGCATACCGCAAGCACGCGACATAGCTTTGCAGACGATAAGTACAACCGTTTCAGAGAGAAGAGCGGCCAATATGACGATCTGGCTTTAAGTCGATACGATAACAAATGATGAAAACGGACGGATTTCTCAGGTTTTTACTACATATGAACACATTTCACATTCTCCCGTGCTACTCGGCTGCTAGTCCTCCTTTCATGGACAACGTTAAGGTCCTAGTTCATGTCCAAGGCACCAAGGGAGGGTAAAAAGTCAATAATCGATAACTAAAACTTGAATTGTACTACTTCTTACTGGCTATTACATCAACCAAGAAGCTTCATCTGTGTTCTACTATGGAGCTTTTAGTGTCTCCGCATACAGCATCACGCGACATAGCTTTGCAGACGATAAGTACAACCGTTTCAGAGAGAAGAGCGGCCAATGTGACGATGTGGCTTTAAGTCGATTCAATAACAAATGACGAAAACGGACGGATTTCTCAGGTTTTTACTACATATGAACACTTTTCACATTCTCCCGAGCAACGCGGCTGCTAGTCCTCCTTTCATGCAAAATCTTAAGTTCCTAGGTCATGTCCAAGGCACAAAAGAAGAGTATATAGTCAATAATCCATACCTAAAACTTGAATTGTACTACTCCTTACTGGCTATTACATCAACTTAGAAGCTTCATCTGTGTTCTATTATGGTGCTTTTAGTGTCTCCGCATACCGCAGCACGCGATATAGCTTTGCAGACGAAAAGAATAACCGTTTCAGACAGAACAGCATCCAATGTGACGATCTGGCTTTAAGTAGATTCGATAACAAATGACGAAAACGGACGGATTTCTCAGGTTTTTACTACATATGAACACTTTTCACATTCTCCCGTGCAACGCGGCTGCTAGTCCTCCTTTCATGCAAAATCTTAAGTTCCTAGCTCATGTCCAAGGCACCAAAGAAGGGAAAAAAGTCAATTACCCATAACTAAAACTTGAGTTGTACTACTTCTTACTGTCTATTACATCAACTTGGAACCTTCATCTGTGTTCTACTATGGTGCTTTTAGCGTCTCCGCATACCGCAGCACGCGACATAGCTTTGCAGACGATAAGTACAACCGTTTCAGAGAGAAGAGCGGCCAATGTGACGATCTGGCTTTAAGTCGATTCGATAACGAATGACGAACACGGTCGGATTTCTCAGGTTTTTACTACATATGAACACTTTTCACATTCTCCCGGGCAACGCGGCTGCTAGTCCTCTTTCATGCAAAATCTTAAGTTCCTAGGTCGTGTCCAAGGCACCAAATAAGGGTAAAAAGTCAATAATAGATACCTAAAACTTGAATTGACTACTTCTTACTGGCTATTACTTCAACTTAGAAGTTTCATCTGTGTTCTACTATGGTGCTTTTGCTGTCTCCACATACCGCAGCACGCGACATAGCTTTGCAGACGATAAATGTAACCGTTTCAGACAGAAGAACGCCCAATGTGACAATCTGCCTTTAAGTCGATTCGATAACAAATGACGAAAACGGACGGATTTCTCAGGTTTTTACTACATATGAACACTTTTCACATTCTCCCGTGCAACGCGGCTGCTAGTCCTCCTATCATGCAAAACGTTAAGGTCCTAGCTAATGTCCAAGGCATCAAAGCCAGCTAAATAGTCAATAATCGATAAATAAGACTTCAATTGTACTACTTCTTACTTGCTATTACATCAACTTAGAAGCTTCATCTGTGTTCTACTATGGTGCTTTTAGTGTCTCCGCATACCGCAGCACGCGACATAGCTTTGCAGACGATAAGTACAACCGTTTCAGAGAGAAGAGCGGCCAATATGACGATCTGGCTTTAAGTCGATTCGATAACAAATGACGAACACGGACGGATTTCTCAGGTTTTTACTACATATGAACACTTTTCACATTCTCCCGGGCAACGCGGCTGCTAGTCCTCCATTCATGCATAATCTTAAGTTACTAGCTAATGTCAAAGGCAATAAAGAAGGGTAAAAAGTCAATAATCCATAACTAAAACTTGAGTTGTACTACTTCTTACTGGCTATTACATCAACTTAGAAGCTTCATCTGTGTTCTAGTATGGTGCTTTTAGTGTCTCCACATACCTCAGCATGCGACATAGCTTTGCAGACGATAAGTACAGCCGTTTCAGAGAGAAGAGTGGCCAATGTGACGATCAGGCTTAAGTCAATTCGATAACAAATGACGAAAACGGACGGATTTCTCAGGTTTTTACTACATACAAAAACTTTTCACATTCTCCCGTGCAACTCGGCTGCTAGTCCTCCTTTCATGCAAAACGTTAAGGTCATAGCTCGTGTCCAAGGCGTCAAAGCCAGCTAAAAAGTCAATAATCAATAACTAAAACTTGAATTGTACTACTTCTTACTGGCTATTACATCAACATAGAACCTTCATCTGTGCTCTACTATGGTGCTTTTAGTGTCTCCGCATACCGCAGCACGCGACATAGCTTTGCAGACGATAAGTACAACCGTTTCAGAGAGAAGAGCCGCCAATGTGACGATCTGGCTTTAAGTCGATTCGATAACAAATGACGAAAACGGACGGATTTCTCAGGTTTGTACTACATACGAACACTCTTCACATTCTCCCGTGCAACTCGGCTGCTAGTCCTTCTTTCATGCAAAATATTAAGTTCCTAGCTCATGTCCAAGGCACCAAAGAAAGGTAAATAGTCAATTATCCATAACTAAAACTTGAGTTGTACTACTTCTTACTGGCTATTACATCAACTTAGAAGCTTCATCTGTGTTCTACTATGGTGCTTTTAGTGTCTCCACATACCGCAGCACGCGACATAGCTTTGGAGACGGTAAATGTAACCGTTTCAGACAGAAGAGCGGCAAATGTGACGATTTGGCTATAAGTCGATTCGATAACAAATGACGAAAACGGACGGATTTCTCAGGTTTTTACTACATGTGAACACTTTTCACATTCTCCCGTGCACTTCGGCTGCTAGTCCTCCTTTCATGCAAATTGTTAAGGTCCTAGTTCATGTCCAAGTCACCAAAGAAGTGTAAAAAGTCAATAATCGATAACTAAAACTTGAATTGTACTACTTCTTACTGGCTATTACATCAACCAAGAAGCTTCATCTGTGTTCTACTATGGTGCTTTTAGTGTCTCCGCATACAGCATCACGCGACTTAGCTTTGCAGACGATAAGTACAACCGTTTCAGAGAGAAGAGCGGCCAATGTGACGATGTGGCTTTAAGTCGATTCAATAACAAATGACGAAAACTGACGGATTTCTCAGGTTTTTACTACATATGAACACTTTTCACATTCTCCCGAGCAACGCGGCTGCTAGTCCTCCTTTCATGCAAAATCTTAAGTTCCTAGGTCATGTCCAAGGCACAAAAGAAGAGTAAATAGTCAATAATCCATACCTAAAACTTGAATTGTACTACTCCTTACTGGCTATTACATCAACTTAGAAGCTTCATCTGTGTTCTATTATTGTGCTTTTAGTGTCTCCGCATACCGCAGCACGCGATATAGCTTTGCAGACGAAAAGAACAACCGTTTCAGGCAGAAGAGAATCCAATGTGACGATCTGGCTTTAAGTAGATTCGATAACAAATGACGAAAACGGACGGATTTCTCAGGTTTTTACTACATATGAACACTTTTCACATTCTCCCGTGCAACGCGGCTGCTAGTCCTCCTTTCATGCAAAATCTTAAGTTCCTAGCTCATGTCCAAGGCACCAAAGAAGGGAAAAAAGTCAATTACCCATAACTAGAACTTGAGTTGTACTACTTCTTACTGTCTATTACATCAACTTGGAACCTTCATCTGTGTTCTACTATGGTGCTTTTAGCGTCTCCGCATACCGCAGCACGCGACATAGCTTTGCAGACGATAAGTACAACCGTTTCAGAGAGAAGAGCGGCCAATGTGACGATCTGGCTTTAAGTCGATTCGATAACGAATGACGAACGCGGTCGGATTTCTCAGGTTTTTACTACATATGAACACTTTTCACATTCTCCCGGGCAACGCGGCTGCTAGTCCTCCTTTCATGCAAAATCTTAAGTTCTTAGCTCATGTCCAAGGCACCAAATAAGGGTAAAAAGTCAATAATCCATAACTAAAACTTGAGTTGTACTACTTCTTACTGGCTATTACATCAACTTAGAAGCTTCATCTGTGTTCTAGTATGGTGCTTTTAGTGTCTCCACATACCGCAGCACGCGACATAGCTCTGCAGACGATAAGTACAACCGTTTCAAAGAGAAGAGTGGCCAATGTGACGATCAGGCTTAAGTCGATTCGATAACAAATGACGAAAACGGACGGATTTCTCAGGTTTTTACTACATATAAACACTTTTCACATTCTCCCGTGCAACTCGGCTGCTAGTCATCCTTTCATGCAAAACGTTAAGGTCATAGCTTATGTCCAAGGCATCAAAGCCAGCTAAAAAGTCAATAATCAATAACTAAAACTTGAATTGTACAACTTCTTACTGGCTATTACATCAACTTAGAACCTTCATCTGTGCTCTACTACGGTGCTTTTAGTGTCTCCGCATACCGCAGCACGCGACATAGCTTTGCAGACGATAAGTACAACCGTTTCAGAGAGAAGAGCGGCCAATGTGACGATCTGGCTTTAAGTCGATTCGATAACAAATGACGAAAACGGACGGATTTCTCAGGTTTTTACTACATATGAACACTTTTTACATTCTCCCGTGCAACTCGGCTGCTAGTCATCCTTTCATGCAAAACGTTAAGGTCCTAAATCATGTCCAAGGCATCAAAGCCGTCTAAAAAGTCAATAATCGATAACTAAAACTTGAATTGTACTACTTCTTACTGGCTATTACATCAACTTAGAAGCTTCATCTGTATTCTACTATAGTGCTTTTAGTTTCTCCGCATACCGCAGCACGCGACATAGCTTTGCAGACGATAAGTACAACTGTTTCAGAGAGAAGAACGGCCAATGTGACGATCTGGATTTAAGTCGATTCGATAACAAATGACGAACACGGACGGATTTCTCAGGTTTTTACTACATATGAACAGTTTTCACATTGTCCCGTGCAACGCGGCTGCTAGTCCTCCTTTCATGCAAAATCTTAAGTTCCTATCTCATGCCGAAGGCACCAAAGTAGAGTAAAAAGTCAATAATAGATACCTAAAACTTGAATTGACTACTTCTTACTGGCTATTACATCAACTTAGAAGCTTCATCTGTGTTCTACTATGGTGCTTTTAGTGTCTCCGCATACCGCAACACGCGACATAGCTTTGCAGACGATAAGTACAACCGTTTCAGAGAGAAGAGCGGCCAATGTGACGATCTGGCTTTAAGTCGATTCGATAACAAATGACGAAAACGGACGGATTTCACAGGTTTTTACTACATATGAACACTTTTAACATTCTCCCGTGCAACGCGGCCGCTAGTCCTCCTTTCATGCATAATCTTAAGTTCCTAGCCCATGTCGAAGGCAACAAAGAAGGGTAAAAAGTCAATAATAGATACCTAAAACTTGAATTGAACTACTTCTTACTGGCTATTACATCAACTTAGAAGCTTCATCTGTGTTCTACTATGGTGCTTCTAGTGTCTCCGCATACCACAGCATGCGACATAGCTTTGCACACGATAAATGTAACCGTTTCAGACAGAAGAGCGCCCAATGTGACAATCTGCCTTTAAGTCGATTTGATAACAAATGACGAAAACGGACGAATTTCTGGGGTTTCTACTACATATAAACACTTTTCACATTCTCCCGTGCAACACGGCTGCTAGTCCTCCTTTCATGCAAAATATTAAGTTCCTAGCTCATGTCCAAGGCAACAAAGAAGGGTAAAAAGGCAATAATAGATACCTAAAACTTGAATTGTACTACTTCTTACTGGCTATTACATCAACTTGGAAGCTTCATCTGTGTTCCACTATGGTGCTTCTAGTGTCTCCGCATGCCGCAGCACGCGACATAGCTTTGCAGACGAAAAGAACAACCGTTTCAGGCAGAAGAGAATCCAATGTGACGATCTGGCTTTAAGTAGATTCGATAACAAATGACGAAAACGGACGGATTTCTCAGGTTTTTACTACATATGAACACTTTTCACATTCTCCCGTGCAACGCGGCTGCTAGTCCTCCTTTCATGCAAAATCTTAAGTTCCTAGCTCATGTCCAAGGCACCAAAGAAGGGAAAAAAGTCAATTACCCATAACTAAAACTTGAGTTGTACTACTTCTTACTGTCTATTACATCAACTTGGAACCTTCATCTGTGTTCTACTATGGTGCTTTTAGCGTCTCCGCATACCGCAGCACGCGACATAGCTTTGCAGACGATAAGTACAACCGTTTCAGAGAGAAGAGCGGCCAATGTGACGATCTGGCTTTAAGTCGATTCGATAACGAATGACGAACACCTTCGGATTTCTCAGGTTTTTACTACATATGAACACTTTTCACATTCTCCCGGGCAACGCGGCTGCTAGTCCTCCTTTCATGCAAAATCTTAAGTTCTTAGCTCATGTCCAAGGCACCAAATAAGGGTAAAAAGTCAATAATCCATAACTAAAACTTGAGTTGTACTACTTCTTACTGGCTATTACATCAACTTAGAAGCTTCATCTGTGTTCTAGTATGGTGCTTTTAGTGTCTCCACATACCGCAGCACGCGACATAGCTCTGCAGACGATAAGTACAACCGTTTCAAAGAGAAGAGTGGCCAATGTGACGATCAGGCTTAAGTCGATTCGATAACAAATGACGAAAACGGACGGATTTCTCAGGTTTTTACTACATATAAACACTTTTCACATTCTCCCGTGCAACTCGGCTGCTAGTCATCCTTTCATGCAAAACGTTAAGGTCCTAAATTATGTCCAAGGCATCAAAGCCGTCTAAAAAGTCAATAATCGATAACTAAAACTTGAATTGTACTACTTCTTACTGGCTATTACATCAACTTAGAAGCTTCATCTGTATTCTACTATAGTGCTTTTAGTTTCTCCGCATACCGCAGCACGGGACATAGCTTTGCAGACGATAAGTACAACTGTTTCAGAGAGAAGAACGGCCAATGTGACGATCTGGATTTAAGTCGATTCGATAACAAATGACGAACACGGACGGATTTCTCAGGTTTTTACTACATATGAACAGTTTTCACATTCTCCCGTGCAACGCGGCCGCTATTCCTCCTTTCATGCAAAATCTTAAGTTCCTAGCTCATGTCGAAGGCAACAAAGAAGGGTAAAAAGTCAATAATAGATACCTAAAACTTGAATTGAACTACTTCTTACTGGATATTACATCAACTTAGAAGTTTCATCTGTGTTCTACTATGGTGCTTTTAGGGTCTCCACATACCGCAGCACGCGACATAGCTTTGCAGACGATAAATGTAACCGTTTCAGACAGAAGAACGCCCAATGTGACAATCTGCCTTTAAGTCGATTCGATAACAAATGACGAAAACGGACGGATTTCTCAGGTTTTTACTACATATGAACACTTTTCACATTCTCCCGTGCAACGCGGCTGCTAGTCCTCCTATCATGCAAAACGTTAAGGTCCTAGCTAATGTCCAAGGCATCAAAGCCAGCTAAATAGTCAATAATCGATAAATAAGACTTGAATTGTACTACTTCTTACTAGCTATTACATCAACTTAGAAGTTTCATCTGTGTTCTACTATGGTGCTTCTAGTGTCTCCGCATACCGCAGCATGCGACATAGCTTTGCACACGATAAATGTAACCGTTTCAGACAGAAGAGCGCCCAATGTGACAATCTGCCTTTAAGTCGATTTGATAACAAATGACGAAAACGGACGAATTTCTGGGGTTTCTACTACATATAAACACTTTTCACATTCTCCCTTGCAACACGGCTGCTAGTCCTCCTTTCATGCAAAATATTAAGTTCCTAGCTCATGTCCAAGGCAACAAAGAAGGGTAAAAAGGCAATAATAGATACCTAAAACTTGAATTGTACTACTTCTTACTGGCTATTACATCAACTTGGAAGCTTCATCTGTGTTCCTCTATGGTGCTTCTAGTGTCTCCGCATGCCGCAGCACGCGACATAGCTTTGTAGACGAAAAATGTAACCGTTTCAGACAGAAGAGCGAAAATATGATGATCTGGCTTTAAGTCGATACGATAACAAATGACGAAACCGGACGGATTTCTCAGGTTTTTCCTACATATGAACACTTTTCACATTCTCCCGTGCAACGCGGCTGCTAGTCCTCCTTTCATGCAAAACGTTAAGGTCAAAGCTAATGTCCAAGTCATCAAAGCCAGCTAAATAGTCAATAGTCTACAAATAAGACTTGAATTGTACTACTACTTACCGGCTATTACATCAACTTAGAAGCTTCATCTGTGTTCTACTATGGTGCTTTTAGTGTCTCCGCATACCGCAGCACGCGACATAGCTTTGCAGACGATAAGTACAACCGTTTCAAGAGAAGAGTGGCAATGTGACGATGTGGCTTTAAGTAGATTCGATAACAAATGACGAAAACGGACGGATTTCTCAGGTTTTTACTACATATGAACACTTTTCACATTCTCCCGTGCAACGCCGCTGCTAGTCTTCCTTTCATGCAAAATCTCAAGTTCCTAGCTCATGTCCAATGCAACAAAGAAGTGTAAAAAGTCAATAATCGATACCTAAAACTTGAATTGTACTACTTCTTACTGGCTATTACATAAACTTAGAAGCTTCATCTGTTTTCTACTATGGTGCTTCTAGTGTCTCCGCATACGGCAGCACGCGACATAGCTTTGCAGACGATAAGTACAACCGTTTCAGAGAGAAGAGCGGCCAATGTGACGATCTGGCTTTAAGTCGATTCGATAACAAATGACGAACACGGACGGATTTCTTAGGTTTTTACTACATATGAACAGTTTTCACATTCTCCCGTGCAACGCGGCTGCTAGTCCTCCTTCCATGCAAGATCTTAAGTTCCTAGCTCATATCCAAGCATCAAAGAAGGGTAAAAAGTCAATAATCCATAACTAAAACTTGAATTGTACTACTACTTACTGGCTATTACATCAATTTAGAAGCTTCATCTGTGTTCTACTATGGTGTTTTTAGTGTCTCCGCATACCGCAGCACGCGACATAGCTTTGCAGACGATAAGTACAGCCGTTTCAGAGAGAAGAGCGGCCAATGTGACGATTTGGCTGTAGGTCGATTCGATAACAAATGACGAAAACGGGCGGATTTCTCAGGTTTTTACTGGATATGAACACTTTTAACATTCTCCCGTGCAACGCGGCTGCTAGCTCTCCTTTCATGCAAAATCTTAAGTTCCTAGCTCATGTCGAAGGCAACAAAGAAGGGTAAAAAAACAACAATCGATACATAAAACTTAAATTGTACTACTTCTTACTGGCTATTGCATCGTCTTAGGAGCTCCAACTGTGTTCTGCTATGCTGCTTGTAGTGTCTCCGCATACCGCAGCACGCGACATAGCTTTGCAGACGATAAGTACAACCGTTCCAGAGAGAAGAGCGGAATATGTGACGATCTGGCTTGAAGTCGATTCGATAACAAATGACGAAAACGGACGGATTTCTAGGGTTTCTACTACATATAAACACTTTTCACATTCTCCCGTGCAACGCGGCTGCTAGTCCTCCTTTCATGCAAAATCTTAAGTTCCTAGCTCATGTCCAAGGCACCAAAGAAGGCTAAATAGTCAATAATCGATACCTAAAACTTGAATTGTACTACTTCTTACTGGCTATTACATCAACTTAGAAGCTTCATCTGTGTTCTACTATGCTGCTTTTAGTGTCCCCGCATACCGCAGCAAGCGACATAGCTTTGCATACGATAAGGACAACCGTTTCAGAGAGAAGAGCCGCCAATGTGACGACCTGGCTTGAAGTCGATTCGATAACAAATGACGAAAACGGACGGATTTCTAAGGTTTTTACTACATATGAACACATTTAACATTCTCCCGTGCAACGTGGATGCTATTCCTCCTTTCATGCAAAATGTTAAGGTCCTAGCTCATGTCCTAGGCACCAAAGCCAGCTAAAAAGTCAATAATCTATAACTAAAACTTGAATTGTACTACTTCTTACTGGCTATTACATCAACTTAGAAGCTTAATCTGTGTTCTACTATTGTGCTTTTAGTGTCTCCGCATACCGCAACACGCGACATAACTTTGCAGACGATAAGTACATCCGATTCAGAGGGAAGAGCGGCCAATATGACGATCTGGCTTTAAGTCGATTCGATAACAAATGACGAAAACGGTTGGAATTCTTAGGTTTTTACTACATATAAACACTTTTCACATTCTCCCGTGCAACGCGGCTGCTAGTCCTCCTTTCATGCAAAATCTTAAGTTCCTAGCTCATGTCGAAGGCAACAAAGAAGGGTAAAAAGTCAATAATAGATACCTAAAACTTGAATTGAACTACTTCTTACTGGCTATTACATCAACTTAGAAGCATCATCTGTGTTCTACTATGGTGCTTCTAGTGCCTCCGCATACCGCAGCATGCGACATAGCTTTGCAGACGATAAATGTAACCGTTTCAGACAGAAGAGCGCCCAATGTGACAATCTGGCTTTAAGTCGATTCGATAATAAATGACGAAAACGGGCGGATATCTCGGGTTTTTACTACATATGAACACTTGTAACATTCTCCTGTGCAACGCGGCTGCTAGTCCTCCTTTCATGCAAAATGTTAAGGTCCTAACTCATTTCCAAAGAACCAAAGCCAGCTAAAAAGTCAATAATCGATAACTTAAACTTGAATTGTACTACTTCTTAATGGCTATTACATCTTCTTAGTAGCTTCATCTGTGTTCTACTATGGTGCTTTTAGTGTCTCAGCATACCGCAGCACGAGACATAGCTTTGCAGACGATAAGTACAACCGTTTCAGAGAGAAGAGCGGCCAATGTGACGATCTGGCTTTAAGTCGATTCTATAACAAAAGACGAACATGGACGGATATCTCAGGTTTTTACTACATATGAACACTTTTCACATTCTCCCGTGCAACGCGGCTTCTAGTCCACCTTTCATGTAAAATCTTAAGTTCCTAGCTCATGTCCAAGGCAACAAAGAAGGGTAAAAAGTCAATAATCCATAAATAAAACTTGAATTGTACTACTTCTTACTGGCCGGTACATCAACTTAGAAACTTCATCTGTGTTCTACTATGGTGCTTTTAGTGTCTCCGCATACCCCAGCACGCGACATAGCTTTGCAGACGATAAGTACAACCGTTTCGGAGAGAAGAGCGGCCAATGTGACGATGTGGCTTGAAGTCGATTCGATAATAAATGACGAAAACGGACGAATTTCTCGGGTTTTTACTACATATGAACACTTTCCACATTCTCCCGTGCAACTCGGCTGCTAGTCCTCCTTTCATGCAAAACGTTAAGGTCCTAGCTAATGTCCAAGGCATCAAAGCCAGCTAAAAAGTCAATAACCGATAAATAAGACTTGAATTGTACTACTTCTTACTGGCTGTTACATCAACTTAGAAGCTTCATCTGTGTTCTACTATGGTGCTTTTAGTGTCTCAGCATACCGCAGCACGCGACATAGCTTTGCAGACGATAAGTACAACCGTTTCAGAGAGACGAGTGGCAAATGTAACGATGTGGCTTTAAGTCGATTCGATAACAAATGACGAAAACGGACGGAATTCTTAGGTTTTTACTACATATAAACACTTTTCACATTCTCCCGTGCAACGCGGCTGCTAGTCCTCCTATCATGCATAATCTTAAGTTCCTAGCTCAAGTCCAAGGCACCAAAGAAGGGTAAAAAGTCAACAATCGATACCTAAAACTTGAATTGGACTACTTCTTACTGGCTATTACATCGACTTAGGAGCTTCATCTGTGTTCTGCTATGGTGCTTTTAGTGTCTCAGCATACCGCAGCACGCGACATAGCTTTGCAGACGATAAGTACAACCGTTTCAGAGAGACGAGTGGCAAATGTAACGATGTGGCTTTAAGTCGATTCGATAACAAATGACGAAAACGGACGGATTTCTCAGGTTTTTACTACATATGAACACTTTTAACATTCTCCCGTGCAACGCGGCTGCTATTCCTCCTTTAATGCAAAATGTTAAGGTCCTAGCTCATGTCCAAGACACCAAAGAAGGGTAAAAAGTCAATAATAGATACCTAAAACTTGAATTGAACTACTTCTTACTGGCTATTACATCAACATAGAAGCTTCATCTGTGTTCTACTATGGTGCTTTTAGTGTCTCCGCATACCGCAACACGCGACATAGCTTTGCAGACGATAAGTAAAAACCGTTTGAGAGAGAAGAGCGGCCAATGTGAAGATCTGGCTTTAAGTCGATTCAATAACGAATGACGAACACGGACGGATTTCTCAGGTTTCTACTACATATAAACAGTTTTCACATTCTCCCGTGCAACGCGCCTGCTAGTCCTCTTTTCATGCAAAATCTTAAGTTCCTAGCCCATGTCCAAGGCACCAAAGAAGGCTAAATAGTCAATAATCGATACCTTAAACTTGAATTGTACTACTTCTTACTGGCTATTACATCAACTTAGAAGCTTCATCTGTGTTCTACTATGGTGCTTTTAGTGTCTTCGCTTAAAGCAGCACGCGACATAGCTTTGCAGACGATAAGTACAACCGTTTCAGAGAGAAGAGTGGCCAATGTGACGATCTGGCTTTAAGTCGATTCGATAACAAATGACGAAGACGGGCGGATTTCTCAGGTTTGTACTACATATGAACACTTTTCACATTCTCCCGTGCAACGTTGCTGCTAGTCCTGCTATCATGCATAATCATAAGTTCCTAGCTCATGTCCAAGGCACCAAAGAAGGGTAAAAAGTCAACAATCGATACCTAAAACTTGAATTGTACTACTTCTTACTGGCTATTACATCGACTTAGGAGCTTCATCTGTGTTCTGCTATGGTGCTTTTAGTGTCTCTGGATACCGCAGCACGCGATATAGCTTTGCAGACGATAAGTACAATCGTTTCAGAGAGAAGAGCGGCCAATGTGACGATCTGGCTTTAAGTCGATTCGGAAAACAAAAGATGAACATGGACGGAAGTCTCAGGTTTTTACTACATATCAACACTTTTCACATGCTCCGGTGCAACGCGGCTTCTAGTCCTCCTTTCATGCAAAATCTTAAGTTCCTAGATCATATCCAAGGCACCAAAGAAGGGTAAAAAGTCAATAATCCATAACTAAGACTTGAATTGTACTACTTCTTATTGGCTATTACATCAACTTTGAAGCTTCATCTGTGTTCTACTACCGTGCTTTTAGTGTCTCCGCATACCGCAGCACGCGACATAGCTTTGCAGACGATAAGTACAACCGTTTCAGAGAGAAGAGCGGCCAATGTGACGATCTGGCTTGAAGTCATTTTGATAACAAATGACGAAAACGGGCGGATTTCTCAGGTTTGTACTACATATGAACACTTTTAACATTCTCCCGTGCAACGCGGCTGCTAGTCCTCCTTTCATGCAAAATGTTAAGGTCCTTGCTCATTTCCAAGACACCAAAGCAAGCTAAAAAGTCAATAATCGATAACTGAAACTTGAATTGTACTACTTCATACTGGCTATTACATCTACTTAGAAGCTTCATCTGTGTTCTACTGTGTGCTTTTAGTGTCTCCGCATACCGCAGCACGCGACATAGCTTTGCAGACGATAAGTACAACCGTTTCAGAGAGAAGAGCGGCCAATGTGACGATCTGGTTATAAGTCGATTCGATAACAAAAGACGAACATGGACGGATATCTCAGGTTTTCACTACATATGAACACTTTTCACATTCTCCCGTGCAACGCGGCTTCTAGTCCTCCTTTCATGCAAAATCTTAAGTTCCTAGATCATATCCAATGCACCAAAGACAGCTAAAAAGTCAATAATCGATAAATAAAACTTGAATTGTACTATTTCTTACTGGCTATTTCATCAACTTAGAAGTTTCATCTGTGTTCTACTATGGTGCTTTTAGTGACTCCGCATACCGCAGCACGCGACAGAGCTTTGCAGACGATAAGTACAACCGTTTCAGAGTGACGTGCGGCCAATGTGAAGATCTGGCTTTAAGTCGATTCGATAACAAATGACGAACACGGACGGATTTCTCAGGTTTTTACTACATATGATCACTTTTCACATTCTCCCGTGCAACGCAGCTGCTAGACCTCCTTTCATGCAAAACGTTAAGGTCCTAGCTAATATCCAAGGCATCAAAGCCAGCTAAAAAGTCAATAATCGATAAATAAGACTAGAATTGTACTACTTCCTAGTGGCTATTTCATCAACTTAGAAGCTTCATCTGTGTTCTACTATGGTGCTTTTAGTGTCTCAGCATACCGCAGCACGCGACATAGCTTTGCAGACGATAAGTACAACCGTTTCAGAGTGACGAGCGGCCAATGTGAAGATCTGGCTTTAAGTCGATTCGATAACAAATGACGAACACGGATGGATTTCTCAGGTTTTTACTACATATGAACACTTTTCATATTCTCCCGCGCAACGCTATTGCTAGTCCTCCTTTCATGCAAAATCTTAAGTTCCTAGCTCATGTCCAAGGCACCAAAGAAATGTAAAAAGTCAGCAATCGATATCTAAAACTTGAATTGTACTACTTCTTACTGGCTATTACATCGACTTAGGAGCTTCATCTCTGTTCTGCTATGGTACTTTTAGTGTCTCCGCATACCGCAGCACGCAACATAGCTTTGCAGTCGATAAATGTAACCGTTTCAGACAGAAGAGCGCCCAATGTGACAATCTGCCTTTAAGTCGATTCGATAACAAATGACGAAAACGGACGGATTTCTCAGGTTTTTACTACATATGAACACTTTTCACATTCTCCCGTTCAACGCGGCCGCTAGTCCTCATTTCATGCAAAATCTTAAGTTCCTAGCTCATGTCGAAGGCAACAAAGAAGGGTAAAAAAAAAACAATCGATACCTAAAACTTAAAATTGTACTACTTCTTACTGGCTATTACATCGACTTAGGAGCTTCAACTGTGTTCTGCTACGGTGCTTTTAGTGTCTCCGCATCCCGCAACACGCGACATAGCTTTGCAGACGGTAAGTACAAACGTTTCAGAGAGAAGAGCGGCCAATGTGACGATCTGGCTTTAAGTCGATTCGATAACGAATGACGAACATGGACGGATATCTCAGGATTTTACTACATATGAACACTTTTCACATTCTCCCATTCAACGCGGCCGTTAGTCCTCATTTCATGCAAAATCTTAAGTTCCTAGCTCATGTCGAAGGCAACAAAGAAGGGTAAAAAAACAACAATCGATACCTAAAACTTGAATTGAACTACTTCTTACTGGTTATTACATCAACTTAGAAGCTTCATCTGTGTTCTACTATGGACCTTCTAGTGTCTCCGCATACCGCAGCATGCGACATAGCTTTGCAGTCGATAAATGTAACCGTTTCAGACAGAAGAGCGCCCAATGTGACAATCTGCCTTTAAGTCGATTCGATAAAAAATGATGAAAACGGACGGATTTCTCAGGTTTTTACTACATATGAACACTTTTCACATTCTCCCGTTCAACGCGGCCGCTAGCCCTCATTTCATGCAAAATCTTAAGTTCCTAGCTCATGTCGAAGGCAACAAAGAAGGGTAAAAAAAACAATCGATACCTAAAACTTAAAATTGTACTACTTCTTACTGGCTATTACATCGACTTAGGAGCTTCAACTGTGTTCTGCTATGGTGCTTTTAGTGTCTCCGCATACCGCAGCACGCGACATAGCTTTGCAGACGATAAGTACAACCGTTTCAGAGAGAAGAGCGGCCAATGTGACGATCTGGCTTTAAGTCGATTCGATAACAAAAGACGAACATGGACGGATATCTCAGGATTTTACTACATATAAACACTTTTCACATTCTCCCGTGCAACGCGACCACTAGTCCTCCTTTCATGCAAAATCTTAAGTTCCTTGCTCATGTCGAAGGCAACAAAGAAGGGTAAAAAGTCAATAATAGATACCTAAAACTTGAATTGAACTACTTCTTACTAGCTATTACATCAACTTAGAAGCTTCATCTGTGTTCTACTATGGTGCTTCTAGTGTCTCCGCATACCGCAGCATGCGACATAGCTTTGCAGACGATAAATGTAACCGTTTCAGACAGAAGAGCGCCGAATGTGACAATCTGGCTTGAAGTCGATTCGATAACAAATGACGAAAACGGGCGGATTTCTCAGGTTTTTACTACATATGAACACTTTTAACATTCACCCGTGCAACGCGGCTGCTAGTCCTCCTTTCATGCAAAATGTTAAGTTCCTAGCTCATTTCCAAGGCACCAAAGCCAGCTAAAAAGTCAATAATCGATAACTAAAACTTGAATTGTACTACTTCTTACTGGCTATTAAATCAACTTTGAAGCTTCATCTGTGTTCTACTACGGTGCCTTTAGTGTCTCCGCATACCGCAACACGCGACGTAGCTTTGCAGACGACAAGTACAATCGTTTCAGAGAGAAGAGCGCCCAATGTGACGATCTGGCTTTAAGTCGATTCGATAACGAATGACGAACACGGACGGATTTCTCAGGTTTTTACTACATATGAACACTTTTCACATTCTCAAGTGCAACGCGGCCGCTAGTCCTCCTTTCATGCAAAATCTTAAGTTCGTAGCTCATGTCGAAGGCACCAAAGAAGGGTAAAAAGTCAATAATAGATACCTAAAACTTGAATTGAACTACTTCTTACTGGCTATTACATCAACTTAGAAGCTACATCTGTGTTCTACTATGGCGCTTCTAGTGTCTCCGCATACCGCAGCACGCGACATAGCTTTGTAGACGATTAATGAAACCGTTTCAGACAGAAGAGCGGCCAATGTGACAATCTGGCTTTAAGTCGATTCGATAACAAATGACGAAAACGGACGGATTTCTCAGGTTTCTACTACATATAAACACTTTTCACATTCTCCCGTGCAACGCGGCTGCTAGTCCTCATTTCATGTAAAATCTTAAGTTCCTAGCTCATATCCAAGGCACCAAAGAAGGGTAAATAGTCAATAATCGATAACTAAAACTTCAATTGTACTACTTCTTACTGGCTATTACAGCAACTTAGAAGCTTCATCTGTGTTCTACTATGGTGCTTTTAGTGTCTCCGCATACCGCAGCACGCGACATAGCTTTGCAGACGATAAGTACAACCGTTTCAGAGAGAAGAGCGGCCAATGTGACGATCTGGCTTTAAGTCGATTCGATAGCAAATGACGAAAACGGACGGATTTCTCAGGTTTTTACTACATATGAACACTTTTCACATTCTCCCGTGCAACGCGGCTTCTAGTCCTCCTTTCATGCAAAATCTTAAGTTCCTAGCTCATGTCCAAGGCACCAAAGAAGGGTAAAAAGTCAATAATCTTTAACTAAAACTTGAATTGTACAACTTCTTACTGGCTATTACATCAATTTAGAAGCTTCATCTGTGTTCTACTATGGTGCTTTTAGTGTCTCCGCATACCGCAGCACGCGACATAGCTTTGCAGACGATAAGTACAACCGTTTCAGAGAGAAGAGCGGCCAATGTGACGATCTGGCTTTAAGTCGATTCGATAACGAATGACGAACACGGACGGATTTCTTAGGTTTTTACTACATATGAACAGTTTTCACATTCTCCCGTGCAACGCGGCTACTAGTCCTCCTTTCATGCAAAATGTTAAGTTATTAGCTCATTTCCAAGACACCAAAGCCAGCTAAAAAGTCAATAATCGATAACTAAAACTTGAATTGTACTACTTCTTACTGGCTATTACATCAACTTAGAAGCTTCATCTGTGTTCTACTACGGTGCTTTTAGTGTCTCCGCATCCCGCAACACGCGACATAGCTTTGCAGACGGTAAGTACAAACGTTTCAGAGAGAAGAGCGGCCAATGTGACGATCTGGCTTTAAGTCGATTCGATAACGAATGACGAACATGGACGGATATCTCAGGATTTTACTACATATGAACACTTTTCACATTCTCCCGTTCAACGCGGCCGTTAGTCCTCATTTCATGCAAAATCTTAAGTTCCTAGCTCATATCGAAGGCAACAAAGAAGGGTAAAAAAACAACAATCGATACCTAAAACTTGAATTGAACTACTTCTTACTGGTTATTACATCAACTTAGAAGCTTCATCTGTGTTCTACTATGGACCTTCTAGTGTCTCCGCATACCGCAGCATGCGACATAGCTTTGCAGTCGATAAATGTAACCGTTTCAGACAGAAGAGCGCCCAATGTGACAATCTGCCTTTAAGTCGATTCGATAACAAATGACGAAAACGGACGGATTTCTCAGGTTTTTACTACATATGAACACTTTTCACTATCTCCCGTTCAACGCGGCCGCTAGTCCTCATTTCATGCAAAATCTTAAGTTCCTAGCTCATGTCGAAGGCAACAAAGAAGGGTAAAAAAAAACAATCGATACCTAAAACTTAAAATTGTACTACTTCTTACTGGCTATTACATCGACTTAGGAGCTTCAACTGTGTTCTGCTATGATGCTTTTAGTGTCTCCGCATACCGCAGCACGCGACATAGCTTTGCAGACGATAAGTACAACCGTTTCAGAGAGAAGAGCGGCCAATGTGACGATCTGGCTTTAAGTCGATTCGATAACAAAAGACGAACATGGACGGATATCTCAGGAGTTTACTACATATAAACACTTTTCACATTCTCCCGTGCAACGCGGCCACTAGTCCTCCTTTCATGCAAAATCTTAAGTTCCTTGCTCATGTCGAAGGCAACAAAGAAGGGTAAAAACTCAGTAATAGATACCTAAAACTTGAATTGAACTACTTCTTACTAGCTATTACATCAACTTAGAAGCTTCATCTGTGTTCTACTATGGTGCTTCTAGTGTCTCCGCATACCGCAGCATGCGACATAGCTTTGCAGACGATAAGTGTAACCGTTTCAGACAGAAGAGCGCCGAATGTGACAATCTGGCTTGAAGTCGATTCGATAACAATTGACGAAAACAGGCGGATTTCTCAGGTTTTTACTACATATGAACACTTTTAACATTCTCCCGTGCAACGCGGCTGCTAGTCCTCCTTTCATGCAAAATGTTAAGTTCCTAGCTCATTTCCAAGGCACCAAAGCCAGCTAAAAAGTCAATAATCGATAACTAAAACTTGAATTGTACTACTTCTTACTGGCTATTACATCAACTTTGAAGCTTCATCTGTGTTCTACTACGGTGCTTTTAGTGTCTCCGCATACCGCAACACGCGACGTAGCTTTGCAGACGACAAGTACAACCGTTTCAGAGAGAAGAGCGCCCAATGTGACGATCTGGCTTTAAGTCGATTCGATAACGAATGACGAACACGGACGGATTTCTCAGGTTTTTACTACATATGAACACTTTTCACATTCTCAAGTGCAACGCGGCAGCTAGTCCTCCTTTCATGCAAAATCTTAAGTTCGTAGCTCATGTCGAAGGCACCAAAGAAGGGTAAAAAGTCAATAATAGATACCTAAAACTTGAATTGAACTACTCCTTACTGGCTATTACATCAACTTAGAAGCTACATCTGTGTTCTACTACGGTGCTTTTAGTGTCTCCGCATACCGCAACACGCGACGTAGCTTTGCAGACGACAAGTACAACCGTTTCAGAGAGAAGAGCGGCCAATGTGACGATCTGGCTTTAAGTCGATTCGATAACAAATGACGAAAACGGACGGATTTCTCAGGTTTTTACTATATATGAACACTTTTCATATTCTCCCGTGCAACGCGGCTGCTAGTCCTCCTATCATGCATAATCTTAAGTTCCTAGCTCATGTCCAAGGCACCAAAGCCAGCTAAAAAGTCAATAATCGATAACTTAAACTTGAATTGTATACATCTTACTGGCTATTACATCTACTTAGAAGCTTCATCTGTGTTCTACTGTGGTGCTTTTAGTGTCTCCGCATACCGCAGCACGCGACATAGCTTTGCAGACGATAAGTACAACCGTTTCAAAGTGACGAGCGGCTAATTTGAAGATCTGGCTTTAAGTCGATTCGATAACAAATGACGAACGCGGACGGATTTCTCAGGTTTTTACTACATATGAACACTTTTCAAATTCTCCGGAGCAACTCGGCTGCTAGTCCTCCTTTCATGCAAAACGTTAAGGTCCTAGCTAATGTCCAAGGCATCGAAGCCAGCTAAAAAGTTAATAATCGATAAATAAGACTAGAATTGTACTACTTCTTACTGGCTATTACATCAACTTAGAAGCTTCATCTGTGTTCTACTATGGTGCTTCTAGTGTCTCCGCATACCGCAGCACGCGACATAGCTTTGTAGACGATAAATGAAACCGTTTCAGACAGAAGAGCGGCCAATGTGTCAATCTGGCTTTAAGTCGATTCGATAACAAATGACGAAAACGGACGGATTTCTCAGGTTTCTACAACATATAAAAACTTTTCACATTCTCCCGTGCAACGCGGCTGCTAGTCCTCATTTCATGTAAAATCTTAAGTTCCTAGCTCATATCCAAGGCACCAAAGAAGGGTAAATAGTCAATAATCGATACCTAAAACTTCAATTGTACTACGTCTTACTGGCTATTAGAGCAACTTAGAAGCTTCATCTGTGTTCTACTATGGTGCTTTTAGTGTCTCCGCATACCGCAGCACGCGACATAGCTTTGCAGACGATAAGTACAACCGTTTCAGAGAGAAGAGCGGCCAATGTGACGATCTGGCTTTAAGTCGATTCGATAGCAAATGACGAAAACCATCGGATTTCTCAGGTTTTTACTACATATGAACACTTTTCACATTCTCCCGTGCAACGCGGCCGCTAGTCCTCTTTTCATGCAAAATCTTAAGTTCCTAGCTCATGTCGAAGGCAACAAAGAATGGTAAAAAGTCAATAATAGATACCTAAAACTTGAATTGAACTACTTCTTACTGGCTATAACATCAACTTAGAAGCTTCATCTTTGTTCTACTATGGTGCTTCTAGTGTCTCCGCATGCCGCAGCATGCGACATGGCTTTGCAGACGATAAATGTATCCGTTGTAGACAGAAGAGCGCCCAATGTGACAATCTGCCTTTAAGTCGATTCGATAACAAATGACGAAAACGGGCGGATTTCTCAGGGTTTTACTACATATGAACACTTTTAACATTCGCCCGTGCAACGCGGCTGCTATTCCTCTTTTCATGCAAAATGTTAAGGTCCTAGCTCATGTCCAAGGCACCAAAGCCAGCTAAAATGTCAATAATCGATAACTAAAACTTGAATTGTACTACTTCTTACAGGCTATTACATCTTCTTAGAAGCTTCATCTGTGTTCTACTATGGTGCATTTAGTGTCTCCGCATACCGCAACACCCGACATAGCTTTGCAGACAATAAGTGCAACCGTTTCAGAGAGAAGAGCGGCCAATGTGACGATCTGGCTTTAAGTCGATTCCATAGCAAATGACGAAAACGGACGGATTTCTCAGGTTTTTACTACATATGAACACTTTTCATATTCTCTCGGGCAACGCGGCTGCTAGTCCTCCTTTCATGCAAAATCTTAAGTTCCTAGCTCATGTCCAGGGCACCAAAGAAGGTTAAAACCTCAATAATCCATAACTAAAACTTGAATAGTACTACTACTTACTGGCTACAACATCAATTTAGAAGCTTCATCTGTGTTCTACTATGGTGTTTTTAGTGTCTCCGCATACCGCAGCACGCGACATAGCTTTGCAGACGATAAGTACAGCCGTTTCAGAGAGAAGAGCGGCCAATGTGACGATCTGGCTTTAAGTCGATTCGATAACAAATGAAGAAAACGGACGGAATTCTCAGGATTTTACTACATATGAACACTTTTAACATTCACCCGTGCAACGCGGCTGCTAGTCCTCCTTTCATGCAAAATGTTAAGTTCCTAGCTCATTTCCAAGGCACCAAAGCCAGCTAAAAAGTCAATAATCGATAACTAAAACTTGAATTGTACTACTTCTTACTGGCTATTAAATCAACTTTGAAGCTTCATCTGTGTTCTACTACGGTGCCTTTAGTGTCTCCGCATACCGCAACACGCGACGTAGCTTTGCAGACGACAAGTACAATCGTTTCAGAGAGAAGAGCGCCCAATGTGACGATCTGGCTTTAAGTCGATTCGATAACGAATGACGAACACGGACGGATTTCTCAGGTTTTTACTACATATGAACACTTTTCACATTCTCAAGTGCAACGCGGCCGCTAGTCCTCCTTTCATGCAAAATCTTAAGTTCGTAGCTCATGTCGAAGGCACCAAAGAAGGGTAAAAAGTCAATAATAGATACCTAAAACTTGAATTGAACTACTTCTTACTGGCTATTACATCAACTTAGAAGCTACATCTGTGTTCTACTATGGCGCTTCTAGTGTCTCCGCATACCGCAGCACGCGACATAGCTTTGTAGACGATTAATGAAACCGTTTCAGACAGAAGAGCGGCCAATGTGACAATCTGGCTTTAAGTCGATTCGATAACAAATGACGAAAACGGACGGATTTCTCAGGTTTCTACTACATATAAACACTTTTCACATTCTCCCGTGCAACGCGGCTGCTAGTCCTCATTTCATGTAAAATCTTAAGTTCCTAGCTCATATCCAAGGCACCAAAGAAGGGTAAATAGTCAATAATCGATAACTAAAACTTCAATTGTACTACTTCTTACTGGCTATTACAGCAACTTAGAAGCTTCATCTGTGTTCTACTATGGTGCTTTTAGTGTCTCCGCATACCGCAGCACGCGACATAGCTTTGCAGACGATAAGTACAACCGTTTCAGAGAGAAGAGCGGCCAATGTGACGATCTGGCTTTAAGTCGATTCGATAGCAAATGACGAAAACGGACGGATTTCTCAGGTTTTTACTACATATGAACACTTTTCACATTCTCCCGTGCAACGCGGCTTCTAGTCCTCCTTTCATGCAAAATCTTAAGTTCCTAGCTCATGTCCAAGGCACCAAAGAAGGGTAAAAAGTCAATAATCTTTAACTAAAACTTGAATTGTACAACTTCTTACTGGCTATTACATCAATTTAGAAGCTTCATCTGTGTTCTACTATGGTGCTTTTAGTGTCTCCGCATACCGCAGCACGCGACATAGCTTTGCAGACGATAAGTACAACCGTTTCAGAGAGAAGAGCGGCCAATGTGACGATCTGGCTTTAAGTCGATTCGATAACGAATGACGAACACGGACGGATTTCTTAGGTTTTTACTACATATGAACAGTTTTCACATTCTCCCGTGCAACGCGGCTACTAGTCCTCCTTTCATGCAAAATGTTAAGTTATTAGCTCATTTCCAAGACACCAAAGCCAGCTAAAAAGTCAATAATCGATAACTAAAACTTGAATTGTACTACTTCTTACTGGCTATTACATCAACTTAGAAGCTTCATCTGTGTTCTACTACGGTGCTTTTAGTGTCTCCGCATCCCGCAACACGCGACATAGCTTTGCAGATGGTAAGTACAAACGTTTCAGAGAGAAGAGCGGCCAATGTGACGATCTGGCTTTAAGTCGATTCGATAACGAATGACGAACATGGACGGATATCTCAGGATTTTACTACATATGAACACTTTTCACATTCTCCCGTTCAACGCGGCCGTTAGTCCTCATTTCATGCAAAATCTTAAGTTCCTAGCTCATATCGAAGGCAACAAAGAAGGGTAAAAAAACAACAATCGATACCTAAAACTTGAATTGAACTACTTCTTACTGGTTATTACATCAACTTAGAAGCTTCATCTGTGTTCTACTATGGACCTTCTAGTGTCTCCGCATACCGCAGCATGCGACATAGCTTTGCAGTCGATAAATGTAACCGTTTCAGACAGAAGAGCGCCCAATGTGACAATCTGCCTTTAAGTCGATTCGATAACAAATGACGAAAACGGACGGATTTCTCAGGTTTTTACTACATATGAACACTTTTCACTATCTCCCGTTCAACGCGGCCGCTAGTCCTCATTTCATGCAAAATCTTAAGTTCCTAGCTCATGTCGAAGGCAACAAAGAAGGGTAAAAAAAAACAATCGATACCTAAAACTTAAAATTGTACTACTTCTTACTGGCTATTACATCGACTTAGGAGCTTCAACTGTGTTCTGCTATGATGCTTTTAGTGTCTCCGCATACCGCAGCACGCGACATAGCTTTGCAGACGATAAGTACAACCGTTTCAGAGAGAAGAGCGGCCAATGTGACGATCTGGCTTTAAGTCGATTCGATAACAAAAGACGAACATGGACGGATATCTCAGGAGTTTACTACATATAAACACTTTTCACATTCTCCCGTGCAACGCGGCCACTAGTCCTCCTTTCATGCAAAATCTTAAGTTCCTTGCTCATGTCGAAGGCAACAAAGAAGGGTAAAAACTCAGTAATAGATACCTAAAACTTGAATTGAACTACTTCTTACTAGCTATTACATCAACTTAGAAGCTTCATCTGTGTTCTACTATGGTGCTTCTAGTGTCTCCGCATACCGCAGCATGCGACATAGCTTTGCAGACGATAAGTGTAACCGTTTCAGACAGAAGAGCGCCGAATGTGACAATCTGGCTTGAAGTCGATTCGATAACAATTGACGAAAACAGGCGGATTTCTCAGGTTTTTACTACATATGAACACTTTTAACATTCTCCCGTGCAACGCGGCTGCTAGTCCTCCTTTCATGCAAAATGTTAAGTTCATAGCTCATTTCCAAGGCACCAAAGCCAGCTAAAAAGTCAATAATCGATAACTAAAACTTGAATTGTACTACTTCTTACTGGCTATTACATCAACTTTGAAGCTTCATCTGTGTTCTACTACGGTGCTTTTAGTGTCTCCGCATACCGCAACACGCGACGTAGCTTTGCAGACGACAAGTACAACCGTTTCAGAGAGAAGAGCGCCCAATGTGACGATCTGGCTTTAAGTCGATTCGATAACGAATGACGAACACGGACGGATTTCTCAGGTTTTTACTACATATGAACACTTTTCACATTCTCAAGTGCAACGCGGCAGCTAGTCCTCCTTTCATGCAAAATCTTAAGTTCGTAGCTCATGTCGAAGGCACCAAAGAAGGGTAAAAAGTCAATAATAGATACCTAAAACTTGAATTGAACTACTCCTTACTGGCTATTACATCAACTTAGAAGCTACATCTGTGTTCTACTACGGTGCTTTTAGTGTCTCCGCATACCGCAACACGCGACGTAGCTTTGCAGACGACAAGTACAACCGTTTCAGAGAGAAGAGCGGCCAATGTGACGATCTGGCTTTAAGTCGATTCGATAACAAATGACGAAAACGGACGGATTTCTCAGGTTTTTACTATATATGAACACTTTTCATATTCTCCCGTGCAACGCGGCTGCTAGTCCTCCTATCATGCATAATCTTAAGTTCCTAGCTCATGTCCAAGGCACCAAAGCCAGCTAAAAAGTCAATAATCGATAACTTAAACTTGAATTGTATACATCTTACTGGCTATTACATCTACTTAGAAGCTTCATCTGTGTTCTACTGTGGTGCTTTTAGTGTCTCCGCATACCGCAGCACGCGACATAGCTTTGCAGACGATAAGTACAACCGTTTCAAAGTGACGAGCGGCTAATTTGAAGATCTGGCTTTAAGTCGATTCGATAACAAATGACGAACGCGGACGGATTTCTCAGGTTTTTACTACATATGAACACTTTTCAAATTCTCCGGAGCAACTCGGCTGCTAGTCCTCCTTTCATGCAAAACGTTAAGGTCCTAGCTAATGTCCAAGGCATCGAAGCCAGCTAAAAAGTTAATAATCGATAAATAAGACTAGAATTGTACTACTTCTTACTGGCTATTACATCAACTTAGAAGCTTCATCTGTGTTCTACTATGGTGCTTCTAGTGTCTCCGCATACCGCAGCACGCGACATAGCTTTGTAGACGATAAATGAAACCGTTTCAGACAGAAGAGCGGCCAATGTGTCAATCTGGCTTTAAGTCGATTCGATAACAAATGACGAAAACGGACGGATTTCTCAGGTTTCTACAACATATAAAAACTTTTCACATTCTCCCGTGCAACGCGGCTGCTAGTCCTCATTTCATGTAAAATCTTAAGTTCCTAGCTCATATCCAAGGCACCAAAGAAGGGTAAATAGTCAATAATCGATACCTAAAACTTCAATTGTACTACGTCTTACTGGCTATTAGAGCAACTTAGAAGCTTCATCTGTGTTCTACTATGGTGCTTTTAGTGTCTCCGCATACCGCAGCACGCGACATAGCTTTGCAGACGATAAGTACAACCGTTTCAGAGAGAAGAGCGGCCAATGTGACGATCTGGCTTTAAGTCGATTCGATAGCAAATGACGAAAACCATCGGATTTCTCAGGTTTTTACTACATATGAACACTTTTCACATTCTCCCGTGCAACGCGGCCGCTAGTCCTCTTTTCATGCAAAATCTTAAGTTCCTAGCTCATGTCGAAGGCAACAAAGAATGGTAAAAAGTCAATAATAGATACCTAAAACTTGAATTGAACTACTTCTTACTGGCTATAACATCAACTTAGAAGCTTCATCTTTGTTCTACTATGGTGCTTCTAGTGTCTCCGCATGCCGCAGCATGCGACATGGCTTTGCAGACGATAAATGTATCCGTTGTAGACAGAAGAGCGCCCAATGTGACAATCTGCCTTTAAGTCGATTCGATAACAAATGACGAAAACGGGCGGATTTCTCAGGGTTTTACTACATATGAACACTTTTAACATTCGCCCGTGCAACGCGGCTGCTATTCCTCTTTTCATGCAAAATGTTAAGGTCCTAGCTCATGTCCAAGGCACCAAAGCCAGCTAAAATGTCAATAATCGATAACTAAAACTTGAATTGTACTACTTCTTACAGGCTATTACATCTTCTTAGAAGCTTCATCTGTGTTCTACTATGGTGCATTTAGTGTCTCCGCATACCGCAACACCCGACATAGCTTTGCAGACAATAAGTGCAACCGTTTCAGAGAGAAGAGCGGCCAATGTGACGATCTGGCTTTAAGTCGATTCCATAGCAAATGACGAAAACGGACGGATTTCTCAGGTTTTTACTACATATGAACACTTTTCATATTCTCTCGGGCAACGCGGCTGCTAGTCCTCCTTTCATGCAAAATCTTAAGTTCCTAGCTCATGTCCAGGGCACCAAAGAAGGTTAAAACCTCAATAATCCATAACTAAAACTTGAATAGTACTACTACTTACTGGCTACAACATCAATTTAGAAGCTTCATCTGTGTTCTACTATGGTGTTTTTAGTGTCTCCGCATACCGCAGCACGCGACATAGCTTTGCAGACGATAAGTACAGCCGTTTCAGAGAGAAGAGCGGCCAATGTGACGATCTGGCTTTAAGTCGATTCGATAACAAATGACGAAAACCGGCGGATTTCTCAGGTTTTTACTACATATGAACACTTTTCATATTCTCTCGGGCAACGCGGCTGCTAGTCCTTGTTTCATGCAAAATTTTAAGTTCCTAGCTCATGTCCAAGGCACCAAGGAAGGGTAAAAAGTCAATAATACATAACTAAAACTTGAATAGTACTACTACTTACTGTCTACTACATCAATTTAGAAGCTTCATCTGTGTTCTACTATGGTGTTTTTAGTGTCTCCGCATACCGCAGCACGCGACATAGCTTTGCAGACGATAAGTACAGCCGTTTCAGAGAGAAGAGCGGCCAATGTGACGATCTGGCTTTAAGTCGATTCGATAACAAATGACGAAAACCATCGGATTTCTCAGGTTTTTACTACATATGAACACTTTTCACATTCTCCCGTGCAACGCGGCCGCTAGTCCTCTTTTCATGCAAAATCTTAAGTTCCTAGCTCATGTCGAAGGCAACAAAGAATGGTAAAAAGTCAATAATAGATACCTAAAACTTGAATTGAACTACTTCTTACTGGCTATAACATCAACTTAGAAGCTTCATCTTTGTTCTACTATGGTGCTTCTAGTGTCTCCGCATGCCGCAGCATGCGACATGGCTTTGCAGACGATAAATGTATCCGTTGTAGACAGAAGAGCGCCCAATGTGACAATCTGCCTTTAAGTCGATTCGATAACAAATGACGAAAACGGGCGGATTTCTCAGGGTTTTACTACATATGAACACTTTTAACATTCGCCCGTGCAACGCGGCTGCTATTCCTCTTTTCATGCAAAATGTTAAGGTCCTAGCTCATGTCCAAGGCACCAAAGCCAGCTAAAATGTCAATAATCGATAACTAAAACTTGAATTGTACTACTTCTTACAGGCTATTACATCTTCTTAGAAGCTTCATCTGTGTTCTACTATGGTGCATTTAGTGTCTCCGCATACCGCAACACCCGACATAGCTTTGCAGACAATAAGTGCAACCGTTTCAGAGAGAAGAGCGGCCAATGTGACGATCTGGCTTTAAGTCGATTCCATAGCAAATGACGAAAACGGACGGATTTCTCAGGTTTTTACTACATATGAACACTTTTCATATTCTCTCGGGCAACGCGGCTGCTAGTCCTCCTTTCATGCAAAATCTTAAGTTCCTAGCTCATGTCCAGGGCACCAAAGAAGGTTAAAAACTCAATAATCCATAACTAAAACTTGAATAGTACTACTACTTACTGGCTACAACATCAATTTAGAAGCTTCATCTGTGTTCTACTATGGTGTTTTTAGTGTCTCCGCATACCGCAGCACGCGACATAGCTTTGCAGACGATAAGTACAGCCGTTTCAGAGAGAAGAGCGGCCAATGTGACGATCTGGCTTTAAGTCGATTCGATAACAAATGACGAAAACCGGCGGATTTCTCAGGTTTTTACTACATATGAACACTTTTCACATTCTCCCGTGCAACGCGGCCGCTAGTCCTCTTTTCATGCAAAATCTTAAGTTCCTAGCTCATGTCGAAAGCAACAAAGAAGGGTAAAAAGTCAATAATAGATACCTAAAACTTGAATTGAACTACTTCTTACTGGCTATAACATCAACTTAGAAGCTTCATCTTTGTTCTACTATGGTGCTTCTAGTGTCTCCGCATGCCGCAGCATGCTACATGGCTTTGCAAACGATAAATGTATCCGTTGTAGACAGAAGAGCGCCCAATGTGACAATCTGCCTTTAAATCGATTCGATAACAAATGACGAAAACGGGCGGATTTCTCAGGGTTTTACTACATATGAACACTTTTAAAATTCGCCCGTGCAACGCGGCTGCTATTCCTCTTTTCATGCAAAATGTTAAGGTCCTAGCTCATGTCCAAGGCACCAAAGCCAGCTAAAATGTCAATAATCCATAACTAAAACTTGAATTGTACTACTTCTTACTGGCTATTACATCAACTTAGAACCTACATCTGTGTTCTACTATGGTGCTTTTAGTGTGTCCGCATACCGTAGCACGCGACAAAGCTTTGCAGACTATAAGTACAGCCGTTTCAGAGAGAAGAGCGGCCAATGTGACGATCTGGCTTTAAGTCGATTCGATAACAAATGACGAACACGGAAGGATATCTGAGATTTTTACTATATATGAACACTTTTCACATTCTCCCGTGGAACGCGGCCCTTAGTCCTCCTTTCATGCAAAATCTTAAGTTCCTAGCTCATGTCCAGGGCACCAAAGAAGGTTAAAAACTCAATAATCCATAACTAAAACTTTAATTGTACTACATCTTACTGGCTATTAGATCAACTTAAAAGCTTCATCTTTGTTCTACTATGGTGCTTCTAGTGTCTCCGCATACCGCAGCATGCGACATAGCTTTGCAGACGATAAATGTAACCGTTTCAGACAGAAGAGCGCCCAATGTGACGATCTGCCTTTAAGTCGATTCGATAACAAATGACGAAAACGGACGGATTTCTCAGGTTTTTACTATATATGAACACTTTTCACATTCTCACGTGCAACTCCGCTCCTGGTCCTCCTTTCATCCAGAACGTTAAGGTCCTAGCTCATGTCCAACGCACCAAACCAGCTAAAAAGTCAATAATCGATATCTAAAACTTGAATTGCACTACTTCTTACTGGCTATTACATCAACTTAGAAGCTTCATCTGCGTTCTACTGTGGTGCTTCCAGTGTCTCCGCATACCGCAGCACGCGACATAGCTTTGCAGACGATAAAGTTAACCGTTTCTGACAGAAGAGCGCCCAATGTGACGATCTGCCTTTAAGTCGATTCGATAACAAATGACGAAAACGGACGGATTTCTCAGGTTTTTACTGTATATGAACACTTTTCACATTCTCACGTGCAACTCCTCTCCTGGTCCTCCTTTCATCCAGAACGTTAAGGTCCTAGCTCATGTCCAACGCACCAAACCAGCTAAAAAGTCAATAATCGATATCTAAAACTTGAATTGCACTACTTCTTACTGGCTATTACATCAACTTAGAAGCTTCATCTGTGTTCTACTGTGGTGCTTCCAGTGTCTCCGCATACAGCAGCACGCGACATAGCTTTGCAGACGATAAAGTTAACCGTTTCTGACAGAAGAGCGGCCAATGTGACAATCTGGCTTTAAGTCGATTCATTAACAAATGACGAAAACGGACGGATTTTTCTGGTTTTTACTACATATGAACACTTTTCACATTCTCCCGGGCAACGCGGCTGCTAGTCCTCCTTTCATGCAAAATCTTAAGTTCTTAGCTCATGTCCAAGGCACCAAAGAACTGTAAAAAGTCAATTATCCATAGCTAAAACTTGAATTGTACTACTTCTTACTGGCTATTACATCAACTTAGGAGCTTCATCTGTGTTCTAGTATGGTGCTTTTAGTGTCTCCGCATACCGCAACACGCGACATAGCTTTGCAGACGATAAGTACAACCGTTTCAGAGAGAAGAGCGGCCAATGTGACGATATGGCTTTAAGTCGATTCCATAGCAAATGACGAAAACGGACGGATTTCTCAGGTTTTTACTACTTATGAACACTTTTCATATTCTCTCGGGCAACGCGGCTGCTAGTCCTTCTTTCATGCAAATTCTTAAGTTCCTAGCTAATGTCCAAGGCACCAAAGAAGGGTAAAAAATCAATAATCCATAACTAAAACTTGAGTTGTACTACTTCATACTGGCTATTATATCAACTTAGAACCTTCATCTGTGTTCTACTATGGTGCTTTTAGTGTCTCCGCATACCTCAGCACGCGACATAGCTTTGCAGACGATAAGTACAACTGTTTCAGAGAGAAGGGCGGCCAATGTGACGATCTGGCTTTAAGTCGATTCGATAGCAAACGACGAAAACGGACGGATTTCTCAGGTTTTTACTACATATGAACACGCTTCATATTCTCTCGTGCAACGCGGCTGCTAGTCCTCTTTTCATGCAAAATCTTAAGTTCCTAACTCATGTCCAAGCACCAAAGAAGGGTAAAAAGTAAATAATCCATAACTAAAACTTGAATTGTACTACTACTTACTGGCTATTACATCTATTTAGAAACTTCATCTGTGTTCTACTATGGTGTTTTTAGTGTCTCCGCATACCGCAACACACGACATAGCTTTGCATACGATAAGTACAGCCGTTTCAGAGAGAAGAGCGGTAAATGTGACGATCTGGCTTTAATTCGATTCGATAACAAATGACGAAAACGGGCTGATTTCTCAGGTTTTTACTACATATGCACACTTTTAACATTCTCCCGTGCTACGCGGCTGCTATTCCTCCTATCATGCAAAATGTTAAGGACCTAGCTCATGTCCAAGGCACCAAAGCCAGTTAAAAAGTCAATAATCGATAACTAAAACTTGAATTGTACTACTACTCACTGGCTATTAAATCAACTTAGAAGCTTCATCTGTGTTCTACTATGGTGCTTTTAGTGTCTCCGCATATCGCAACACGCGACATAGCTTTGCAGACGATAAGTGCAGCCGTTTCAGAGAGAAGAGCGGCCAATGTGACGATCTGGCTTTAAGTCGATTCGATAACAAATGACGAAAACCGGCGGATTTCTCAGGTTTTTACTACATATGAACACTTTTAACATACTTCCGTGCAACGCGGCTGCTGTTCCTCTTTTCATGCAAAATGTTAAGGTCCTAGCTCATGTCCAAGGCACCAAAGTCAGCTAAAAAGTCAATAATCGATAACTAAAACTTGAATTGTACTACTTCTTACTGGCTATTACATCAACTTAGAAGCTTCATCTGTGTTCTACTATGGTGCTTTTAGTGTCTCCGCATACCGCAGCACGCGACATAGCTTTGTAGACGATAAATGTAGCCGTTTCAGACAGAAGAGCGGCCAATGTGACAATCTGGCTTTAAGTCGATTCGATAACAAATGACGAAAACGGACGGATTTCTCAGTTTTTTACTACATATGAACTCTTTTCACATTCTCCCGGGCAACGCGGCTGCTTGTCCTTCTTTCATGCAAATTCTTAAGTTCCTAGCTCATGTCCAAGGCACCAAAGAATGGTAAAAAGTCAATAATCCATAACTAAAACTTGAGTTGTACTACTTCTTACTGGCTATTATATCAACTTATAACCTTCATCTGTGTTCTACTATGGTGCTTTTAGTGTCTCCGCATACCGCAGCACGCGACATAGCTTTGCAGACGATAAGTACAACTGTTTCAGAGAGAAGAGCGGCCAATGTGACGATCTGGCTTTAAGTCGATTCGATAGCAAACGGCGAAAACGGACGGATTTCTCAGGTTTTTACTACATATGAACACTCTTCATATTCTCTCGGGCAACGCGGCTGCTAGTCCTCTTTTCATGCA
The DNA here is from genome assembly GCF_023897955.1 of Schistocerca gregaria. Classification (NCBI taxonomy): domain Eukaryota; kingdom Metazoa; phylum Arthropoda; class Insecta; order Orthoptera; family Acrididae; genus Schistocerca; species Schistocerca gregaria. Next base: position 1,409,204 of record NW_026061860.1, on the reverse strand, counting down.
AAATCTTAAGCTCCTAGCTCATGTCCAAGCACCAAAGAAGGGTAAAAAGTAAATAATCCATAACTAAAACTTGAATTGTACTACTACTTACTGGCTATTACATCTATTTAGAAACTTCATCTGTGTTCTACTATGGTGTTTTTAGTGTCTCCGCATACCGCAGCACGCGACATAGCTTTGCATACGATAAGTACAGCCGTTTCAGAGAGAAGAGCGGTAAATGTGACGATCTGGCTTTAATACGATTCGATAACAAATGACGAAATCGGGCGGAATTCTCAGGTTTTTACTACATATGAACACTTTTAACATTCTCCCGTGCAACGCGGCTGCTATTCCTCCTATCATGCAAAATGTTAAGGACCTAGCTCATGTCCAAGGCACCAAAGCCAGATAAAAAGTCAATAATCGATAAGTAAAACTTGAATTGTACTACTACTTACTGGCTATTAAATCAACTTAGAAGCTTCATCTGTGTTCTACTATGGTGCTTTTAGTGTCTCCGCATAACGCAATACGCGACATAGCTTTGCAGACGATAAGTACAACCGATTCAGAGAGAAGAGCGGCCAATGTGACGATCTGGCTTTACGTCGATTCGATAACAAATGACGAACACGGACGGATTTCTCAGGTTTTTACTACATATGAACAGTTTTCACATTCTCACGTGCAACGCGGCTGCTAGTCCTCCTTTCATGCAAAATCTTAAGTTCCTAGCTCATGTCCAAGCACCAAAGAAGGTTGAAAAGTCAATAATCCATAACTAAAACTTGAATTGTACTACTACTTACTGGCTACTACATGAATTTAGAAGCTTCATCTGTGTTCTACTATGGCGTTTTTAGTGTCTCCGCATACCGCAGCACGCGACATAGCTTTGCAGACGATAAGTACAGCCGTTTCAGAGAGAAGAGCGGCCAATGTGACGATCTGGCTTTAAGTCGATTCGATAACAAATGACGAAAACCGGCGGATTTCTCAGGTTTTTACTACATATGAACACTTTTAACATTCTCCCGTGCAACGCGGCTGCTATTCCTCCTTTCATGCAAAATGTTAAGGTCCTAGCTCATGTCCAAGGCACCAAAGCCAGCTAAAAAGTCAATAATCGATAACTAAAACTTGAATTGTACTACTTCTTACTGGCTATTACATAAACTTAGAAGCTTCATCTGTGGTCTACTATGGGGCAGCTAAAAAGTCAATAATCGATAACTAAAACTTGAATTGTACTACTTCTTACTGGCTATTACATCAACTTAGAAGCTTCATCTGTGTTCTACTATGGGGCTTTTAGTGTCTCCGCATACCGCAACACGCGACATAGCTTTGCAGACGATAAGTACAACCGTTTCAGAGAGAAGAGCGGCCAATGTGACGATCTGGCTTTAAGGCGATTCGATAACAAATGACGAACACGGACGGATTTCTCAGGATTTTACTACATATGAACACTTTTCACATTCTCCCGTGCAACGCGGCCGCTAGTCCTCATTTCATGCAAAATCTTAAGTTCCTTGCTCATGGCCTGATACCCTCCCTGCCCTTTTATGTGATGATGTTGCTATGGCGGACCTCGTGTTGAGTTTTATTCGGGCAGTGGGTTTTTATCGTATGATTTGAGTGTTTGTCCTTTTATTTCCTGTATTGACTTGGGCCTTTGACCTGTGGTTTTAACTGTGGGTTTTAATGTCATTTGGTATTTGGCTTTTCCTTATTTTCATGGTCGGCCAACCACCTTCACACTCGGTGCGATTTTAGTTCCGTTTGTCTGGTCTTTGTCTGCCTTTCTTGTATTGTGTCGTCCCTTGTCTCAGTTCTCCGTTATTAACGACTGACAGTTTTTATTTCGTGTGATTTTATCGTGGAACAAGGGACCGATGACCTTAGCAGTCTGGTCCCTTCAGTCCCACACCCAACCAACCAATCCTAGCTCATGTCGAAGGCAACAAAGAAGGGTAAAAATTCAATAATAGATACCTAAAACTTGAATTGAACTACTTCTTACTGGCTATTACATCAACTTAGAAGCTTCATCTTTGTTCTACTATGGTGCTTCTAGTGTCTCCGCATACCGCAGCATGCGACATGGCTTTGCAGAGAATAAATGTAACCGTTTCACACAGAAGAGCGCCCAATTTGACAATCTGCCTTTAAGTCGATTCGATAACAAATGACGAAAACGGGCGGATTTCTCAGGTTTTTACTACATATGAACACTTTTCACATTCTCCCGGGCAACGCGGCTGCTAGTCCTCGTTTCATGCAAAATCTTAAGTTCTTAGCTCATGTCCAAGGCACCAAAGAACTGTAAAAAGTCATAATCCATAACTAACACTTGAATTGTACTACTTCTTACTGGCTATTACATCAACTTAGAACCTTCATCTGTGTTCTACTATGGTGCTTTTAGCGTCTCCGCATACCGCAGCACGCGACATAGCTTTTTCAGACGATAAGTACAACCGTTTCAGAGAGAAGAGCGGGCAGTGTGACGATCTGGCTTTAAGTCGATTCGATAACAAATGACGAAAACGGACGGATTTCTCAGGTTTGTACTACATATGAACACTTTTCACATTCTCCCGTGCAACTCGGCTGCTAGTCCTCCTTTCATGCAAAATATTAAGGTCCTAGCTCATGTCCATTGCACCAAAGACAGCTAAAAAGTCAATAATCGATAAATAAAACTTGAATTGTACTACTTCTTACTTGCTATTACATCAACTTAGAAGCTTCATCTGTGTTCTACTATGGTGCTTTTAGTGTCTCCGCATACCGCAGCACGCGACATAGATTTGCAGACGATAAGTACAACCGTTTCAGAGAGAAGAGCGGCCAATATGACGATCTGGCTTTAAGTCGATTCGATAACAAATGACGAACACGGACGGATTTCTCAGGTTTTTACTACATATGAACACTTTTCAAATTCTCCCGGGCAACGCGGCTGCTAGTCCTCCTTTCATGCATAATCTTAAGTTCCTAGCTCATGTCCAAGGCACCAAAGAAGGGTAAAAAGTCAATAATCCATAACTAAAACTTGAGTTGTAGTACTTCTTACTGGCTATTACATCAACTTAGAAGCTTCATCTGTGTTCTACTATGGTGCTTTTAGTGTCTCCGCATACCTCAGCACGCGACATAGCTTTGCAGACGATAAGTACAACCGTTTCAGAGAGAAGAGTGGCCAATGTGACGTTCAGGCTTAAGTCGATTCGATAACAAATGACGAAAACGGACGGATTTCTCAGGTTTTTACTACACATAGACACTTTTCACATTCTCCAGTGCAACTCGGCTGCTAGTCCTCCTTACATGGAAAACGTTAAGGTCATAGCTCATGTCCAATGCATCAAAGCCAGCTAAAAAGTCAATAATCAATAACTAAAACTTGAATTGTACAACTTCTTACTGGCTATTACATCAACTTAGAACCTACATCTGTGCTCTACTATGGTGCTTTTAGTGTCTCCGCATACCGCAGCACGCGACATAGCTTTGCAGACGATAAGTACAACCGTTTCAGAGAGAAGAGCGGGCAATGTGACGGTCTGGCTTTAAGTCGATTCGATAACAAATGACGAAAACGGACGGATTTCTCATGTTTGTACTACATATGAACACTCTTCACATTCTCCCGTGCAACTCGGCTGCTAGTCCTCCTTTCATGCAAAATATTAAGTTCCTAGCTGATGTCCAAGGCACCAAAGAAAGGTAAAAAGTCAATTATCCATAACTAAAACTTGAGTTGTACTACTTCTTACTGGCTATTACATCAACTTAGAAGCTTCATCTGTGTTCTATTATGGTGCTTTTAGTGTCTCCGCATACCGCAGCACGCGACATAGGTTTGCAGACGAAAAGAACGACCGTTTCAGACAGAAGAGCATCCAATGTGACGATCTGGCTTTAAGTAGATTCGTTAACAAATGACGAACACGGAGGGATTTCTCAGGTTTTTACTACATATGAACACTTTTCACATTCTCCCGTGCAACGCGGCTGCTAGTCCTCCTTTCATGCAAAATCTTAAGTTCCTAGCTCATGTCCAAAGCACCAAAGAAAGCTAAAAAGTCAATAATCGATACCTAAAACATGAATTGTACTACTTCTTACTGGCTATTACATCAACTTAGAAGCTTCATCTGTGTTCTACTATGGTGCTTTTAGTGTCTCCACATACCGCAGCAAGCGACATAGCTTTGGTGACGGTAAATGTAACCGTTTCAGACAGAAGAGCGGCAAATGTGACGATCTGGCTATAAGTCGATTCGATAACAAATGACGAAAACGGACGGATTTCTCAGGTTTTTACTACATGTGAACACTTTTCACATTCTCCCGTGCAACTCGGCTGCTAGTCCTCCTTTCATGCAAATTGTTAAGGTCCTAGATCATGTCCAAGGCACCAAAGCCAGCTAAAAGGTCAATAATCGATAACTAAAACTTGAATTGGACTACTTCTTACTGGCTATTACATCAACTTAGAAGCTTCATCTGTGTTCTACTATGGTGCTTTTAGTGTCTCCGCATACCGCAAGCACGCGACATAGCTTTGCAGACGATAAGCACAACCGTTTCAGAGAGAAGAGCGGCCAATATGACGATCTGGCTTTAAGTCGATACGATAACAAATGATGAAAACGGACGGATTTCTCAGGTTTTTACTACATATGAACACTTTTCACATTCTCCCGAGCAACACGGCTGCTAGTCCTCCTTTCATGCAAAATCTTAAGTTCCTAGGTCATGTCCAAGGCACAAAAGAAGAGTAAATAGTCAATAAACCGTACCTAAAACTTGAATTGTACTACACCTTACTGGCTATTACATCAACTTAGAAGCTTCATCTGTGATCTATTATGGTGCTTTTAGTGTCTCCGCATACCGCAGCACGCGATATAGCTTTGCAGACGAAAAGAACAACCGTTTCAGACACAAGAGCATCCAATGTGACGATCTGGCTTTAAGTAGATTCGATAACAAATGACGAAAACGGACGGATTTCTCAGGTTTTTACTACATATGAACACTTTTCACATTCTGCCGTGCAACGCGGCTGCTAGTCCTCCTTTCATGCAAAATCTTAAGTTCCTAGCTCATGTCCAAGGCACCAAAGAAGGTTAAAAAGTTAATTATCCATAACTATAACTTGAGTTGTACTACTTCTTACTGCCTATTACATCAACTTAGAACCTTCATCTGTGTTCTACTATGGTGCTTTTAGCGTCTCCGCATACCGCAGCACGCGACATAGCTTTGCAGACGATTAGTACAACCGTTTCAGAGAGAAGAGCGGGCAATGTGACGATCTGGCTTTAATTCGATTCGATAACAAATGACGAAAACGGACGGATTTCTCAGGTTTTTACTACATATGAACAATTTTCACATTCTCCACATTCTCCCGTGCAACGCGGCTGTAGACCTCCTTTCATCCAAAATCTTAAGTTCCTAGCTCATGTCCAACGCACCAAAGAAGCGTACAAAGTCAATAATCTATATCTAAAACTTGAATTGTACTACTTCTTACTGGCCATTACATCAACTTAGAAACTTCATCTGTGTTCTACTATGGTGCTTTTAGTGTCTCCGCATACCGCAGCACGCGACATAGCTTTGCAGACGATAAGTACAACCGTTTCAGAGTGACGAGCGGCCAATGTGAAGATCTGGCTTTAAGTAGATTCGATAACAAATGACGAACACGGACGGATTTCTCAGGTTTTTACTACATATGAACACTTTTCACATTCTCCCGTGCAACTCGGCCGCTAGTCATCCTTTCATGCTAAACGTTAAGGTCCTAGCTAATGTCCAAGGCATCAAAGCAAGCTAAAACTTCAATAATCGATAACTAAGACTTGAATTTTATTACTTCTTACCGGCTATTACATCAACTTAGAAGCTTCATCTGTGTTCTACTATGGTGCTTTTAGTGTCTCCGCATACCGCAGCACGCGACATAGCTTTGAAGACGATAAGTACAACCGTTTCAGAGAGAAAAGAAGTCAATGTGACGATATAGCTTTAAGTCGATTCGATAACAAATGACGAACGTGGACGGATTTCTCAGGTTTTTACTACATATGAACACTTTTCACATTCTCCGTGCAACGCGGCCGCTAGTCCTCCTTTCATGCAAAATCTTAAGTTCCTAGCTCATGTCGAAGGCAACAAAGAAGGGTAAAAAGACAATAATAGATACCTAAAACTTGATTTGAACTACTTCTTACTTGCTATTACATCAACTTAGAAGTTTCATCTGTGTTCTACTATGGTGCTTTTAGTGTCTCCACATACCGCAGCACGCGACATAGCTTTGCAGACGATAAATGTAACCGTTTCAGACAGAAGAACGCCCAATGTGACAATCTGCCTTTAAGTCGAATCGATAACAAATGACGAAAACGGACGGATTTGTCAGGTTTTTACTACATATGAACACTTTTCACATTCTCCCGAGCAACTCGGCCGCTAGTCATCCTTTCGTGCAAAATGTTAAGGACCTAGCTCATTTCCAAGGCACCAAAGCCAGCTAAAAAGTCAATAATCGATAACTAAAACTTGAATTGTACTACTTCTTACTGGCTATTACATCAACTTAGAAGTTTCATCTGTGTTCTACTATGGTGCTTCTAGTGTCTCCGCATACCGCAGCATGCGACATACTTTTGCAGACGATAAATGTAACCGTTTCAGACAGAAGAGCGCCCAATGTGACAATCTGCCTTTAAGTCGATTCGATAACAAATGACGAAAACGGACGGATTTCTCAGGTTTTTACTACATATGAACACTTTTCACATTCTCACGTGCTACGCAGCTGCTAGTCCTCCTTTCATGCAAAATATTAAGTTCCTAGCCCATGTCCAAGGCACCAAAGAAGGGTAAAAAGTCAATAATAGATACCTAAAACTTTAATTGTACTACTTCTTACTGGCTATTACATCAACTTGGAAGCTTCATCTGTGTTCTACTATGGTGCTTCTAGTGTCTCCGCATGCCGCAGCACGCGACATAGCTTTGTAGACGATAAATGTAACCGTTTCAGACAGAAGAGCGAAAATATGACGATCTGGCTTTAAGTCGATACGATAACAAATACGAAAACCGGACGGATTTCTCAGGTTTTTCCTACATATGAACACTTTTCACATTCTCCCGTGCAACGCGGCTGCTAGTCCTCCTTTCATGCAAAACGTTAAGGTCCTAGCTAATGTCCAAGTCATCAAAGCCAGCTAAATAGTCAATAGTCGATAAATAAGACTTGAATTGTACTACTACTTACCGGCTATTACATCAACTTATAAGCTTCATCTGTGTTCTACTATGGTGCTCTTAGTGTGTCCGCATACCGCAGCACGCGACATAGCTTTGCAGACGATAAGTACAACCGTTTCAAAGAGAAGAGTGGCCAATGTGACGATGTGGCTTTAAGTCGATTCGATAACAAATGACGAAAACGGACCGATTTCTCAGGTTTTTACTACATATGAACACTTTTCACATTCTCCCGTGCAACGCCGCTGCTAGTCTTCCTTTCATGCAAAATCTCAAGTTCCTAGCTCATGTCCAATGCAACAAAGAAGGGTAAAAATTCAACAATCGATACCTAAAACTTGAATTGTACTACTTCTTACTGGCTATTACATCAACTTAGAAGCTTCATCTGTGTTCTACTATGGTGCTTCTAGTGTCTCCGCATACCGCAGCACGCGACATAGCTTTGCAGACGATAAGTACAACCGTTTCAGAGAGAAGAGCGGCCAATGTGACGATCTGGCTTTAGGTCGATTCGATAACAAATGACGAAAACGGGCGGATTTCTCAGGTTTTTACTGGATTTGAACAGTTTTAACATTCTCCCGTGCAATGCGGCTGCTAGCCCTCCTTTCATGCAAAATGTTAAGGTCCTAGCTCATGTCCAAGGCACCAAAGCCAGCTAAAAAGTCAATAATCGATAAATAAAACTTGAATTGTACCACATCTTACTGGCTATTACATCAACTTAGAAGCTTCATCTGTGTTCTACTATGGTGCTTTTAGTGTCTCCGCATACCGCAACACGCGACATAGCTTTGCAGACGATAAGTACAACCGTTTCAGAGAGAAGAGCGGCCAATGTGACGATCTGGCTTTAAGTCGATTCGATAACAAATGACGAAAACGGACGGATTTCACAGGTTTTTACTACATATGAACACTTTTAACATTCTCCCGTGCAACGCGGCCGCTAGTCCTCCTTTCATGCATAATCTTAAGTTCCTAGCCCATGTCGAAGGCAACAAAGAAGGGTAAAAAGTCAATAATAGATACCTAAAACTTGAATTGAACTACTTCTTACTGGCTATTACATCAACTTAGAAGCTTCATCTGTGTTCTACTATGGTGCTTCTAGTGTCTCCGCATACCACAGCACGCGACATAGCTTTGCAGACGATAAATGTAACCGTTTCAGAGAGAAGAGCGGCCAATGTGACGATCTGGCTTTAAGTCGATTCGATAACAAATGACGAACACGGACGGATTTCTCAGGTTTTTACTACATATGAACAGTTTTCACATTCTCCCGTGCAACGCGGCCGCTAGTCCTCATTTCATGCAAAATCTTAAGTTCCTAGCTCATGTCGAAGGCAACAAACAAGGGTAAAAAGGCAATAATAGATACCTAAAACTTGAATTTAACTACTTCTTACTGGCTATTACATCAACTTAGAAGCTTCATCTGTGTTATACTATGGTGCTTCTAGTGTCTCCGCATACCGCAGCATGCGACATAGCTTTGCAGACGATAAATGTAACCGTTTCAGACAGAAGAACGCCCAATGTGACAATCTGCCTTTAAGTCGAATCGATAACAAATGACGAAAACGGACGGATTTGTCAGGTTTTTACTACATATGAACACTTTTCACATTCTCCCGTGCAACTCGGCCGCTAGTCATCCTTTCATGCAAAATGTTAAGGACCTAGCTCATTTCCAAGGCAACAAAGCGTGCTAAAAAGTCAATAATCGATAACTAAAACTTGAATTGTACTACTTCTTACTGGCTATTACATCAACTTAGAAGTTTCATCTGTGTTCTACTATGGTGCTTCTAGTGTCTCCGCATACCGCAGCATGCGACATAGCTTTGCAGACGATAAATGTAACCGTTTCAGACAGAAGAGCGCCCAATGTGACAATCTGCCTTTAAGTCGATTCGATAACAAATGACGAAAACGGACGGATTTCTCAGGTTTTTACTACATATGAACACTTTTCACATTCTCACGTGCTACGCAGCTGCTAGTCCTCCTTTCATGCAAAATATTAAGTTCCTAGCTTATGTCCAAGGCACCAAAGAAGGGTAAAACGTCAATAATAGATACCTAAAACTTTAATTGTACTACTTCTTACTGGCTATTACATCAACTTGGAAGCTTCATCTGTGTTCTACTATGGTGCTTCTAGTGTCTCCGCATGCCGCAGCACGCGACATAGCTTTGTAGACGATAAATGTAACCGTTTCAGACAGAAGAGCGAAAATATGACGATCTGGCTTTAAGTCGATACGATTACAAATGACGAAACCGGACGGATTTCTCAGGTTTTTCCTACATATGAACACTTTTCACATTCTCCCGTGCAACGCGGCTGCTAGTCCTCCTTTCATGCAAAACGTTAAGGTCCTAGGTAGTGTCCAAGTCATCAAAGCCAGCTAAATAGTCAATGGTCGATAAATAAGACTTGAGTTGTACTACTACTTACCGGCTATTACATCAACTTAGAAGCTTCATCTGTGTTCTACTATGGTGCTCTTAGTGTCTCCGCATACCGCAGCACGCGGCATAGCTTTGCAGACGATAAGTACAACCGTTTCAAAGAGAAGAGTGGCCAATGTGACGATGTGGCTTTAAGTCGATTCGATAACAAATGACGAAAACGGACCGATTTCTCAGGTTTTTACTACATATGAACACTTTTCACATTCTCCCGTGCAACGCCGCTGCTAGTCTTCCTTTCATGCAAAATCTCAAGTTCCTAGCTCATGACCAATGCAACACAGAAGGGTAAAAAGTCAATAATCGATACCTAAAACTTGAATTGTACTACTTCTTACTGGCTATTACATCAACTTAGAAGCTTCATCTGTGTTCTACTATGGTGCTTCCAGTGTCTCCGCATACCGCAGCACGCGACATAGCTTTGCAGACGATAAGTACAACCGTTTCAGAGAGAAGAGCGGCCAATGTGACGATCTGGCTTTAAGTCGATTCGATAACAAATGAGGAACACGGACGGATTTCTTAGATTTTTACTACATATGAACAGTTTTCACATTCTCCCCTGCAACGCGGCTGCTAGTCCTCCTATCATGCAAAATCTTAAGTTCCTAGCTCATATCCAAGCATCAAAGAAGGGTAAAAAGTCAATAATCCATAACTAAATCTTGAATTGTACTACTACTTACTGGCTATTACATCAACTTAGAAGCTTCATCTGTGTTCTACTATGGTGCTTTTAGTGTCCCCGCATACCGCAGCAAGCGACATAGCTTTGCATACGATAAGGACAACCGTTTCAGAGAGAAGAGCGGCCAATGTGACGATCTGGCTTTAAGTCGATTCGATAACAAATGACGAACACGGACGGATTTCTCAGGTTTTTACTTCATTTGAACACTTTTCACTTTCTCCCGTGCAACGCGGCCGCTAGTCCTCCTTTCATGCAAAATCTTAAGTTCCTAGCTCATGTCGAAGGCAACAAAGAAGGGTAAAAAGTCAATAATAGATACCTAAAACTTGAATAGAACTACTTCTTACTGGCTATTACATCAACTTAGAAGCATCCTCTGTGTTCTACTATGGTGCTTCTAGTGCCTCCGCATACCGCAGCATGCGACATAGCTTTGCAGACGATAAATGTAACCGTTTCAGACAGAAGAGCGCCCAATGTGACAATCTGCCATTAAGTCGATTCGATAACAAATAACGAAAACGGACGGATTTCTCAGGTTTTTACTACATATGAACACTTTTCACATTCTCCCGTGCAAAGCGGCTGCTAGTCCTCCTATCATGCATAATCTTAAGTTCCTAGCTCATGTCCAAGGCACCAAAGAAGGGTAAAAAGTCAACAATCGATACCTAAAACTTAAATTGTACTACTTCTTACTGGCTATTACATCGACTTAGGAGCTTCATCTGTGTTCTGCTGTGGTGCTTTTAGTGTCTCCACATACCGCAGCACGCGACATAGCTTTGCAGACGATAAGTACAACCGTTTCAGAGAGAAGAGCGGCCAATGTGGCGATCTGGCTTTAAGCCGATTCTATAACAAAAGACGAACATGGACGGATATCTCAGGTTTTTACTACATATGAACACTTTTCACATTCTCCCGTGCAACGCGGCTTCTAGTCCTCCTTTCATGCAAAATCTTAAGTTCCTAGCTCATGTCCAAGGCACCAAAGACGGGTAAAATGTGAATAATCCATAACTAAAACTTGAATTGTACAACTTCTTACTCGCTATTACATCAATTTTGAAGCTTCATCTGTGTTCTACTATGGTGCTTTTAGTGTCTCCGCATACCGCAGCACGCGACATAGCTTTGCAGACGATAAGTACAACCGTTTCAGTGAGAAGAGCGGATAATGTGACGATCTGGCTTGAAGTCGTTTCGATAATAAATGACGAAAACGGGCGGATATCTCGGGTTTTTACTACATATGAACACTTTTAACATTCTCCCGTGCAACGCGGCTTCTATTCCTCCTTTCATGCAAAATGTTAAGGTCCTAGCTCATGTCCAAGGCACCAAAGCCAGCTAAAAAGTCAATAATCGAGAACTAAAACTTGAATTGTACTACTTCTTACTGGCTATTACATCAACTTAGAAGCTTCATCTGTGTTCTACTATGGTGCTTTTAGTGTCTCCGCATACCGCAACACGCGACATAACTTTGCAGATGATAAGTACATCAGATTCAGAGAGAAGAGCGGCCAATATGACGATCTGGCTTTAAGTCGATTCGATAACAAATGACGAACACCGACGGATTTCTCAGGTTTTTACTACATATGAACACTTTTCACATTCTCCCGTGCAACGCGGCCGCTAGTCCTCCTTTCAAGCAAAATCTTAAGTTCCTAGCTCATGTCGAAGGCAACAAAGAAGGGTAAAAAGTCAATAATAGATACCTAAAACTTGAATTGAACTACTTCTTACTGGCTATTACATCAACTTAGAAGCATCATCTGTGTTCTACTATGGTGCTTCTAGTGCTTCCGCATACCGCAGCATGCGACATAGCTTTGCAGACGATAAATGTAACCGTTTCAGACAGAAGAGAGCCCAATGTGACAATCTGCCATTAAGTCGATTCGATAACAAATAACGAAAACGGACGGATTTCTCAGGTTTTTACTACATATGAAATCTTTTCACATTCTCCCGTGCAAAGCGGCTGCTAGTCCTCCTATCATGCATAATCTTAAGTTCCTAGCTCATGTCCAAGGCACCAAAGAAGGGTAAAAAGTCAACAATCGATACCTAAAACTTGAATTGTAATACTTCTTACTGGCTATTACATTGACTTAGGAGCTTCATCTGTGTTCTGCTATGGTGCTTTTAGTGTCTCCACATACCGCAGCACGCGACATAGCTTTGCAGACGATAAGTACTACCGTTTCAGAGAGAAGAGCGGCCAATGTGGCGATCTGGCTTTAAGTCGATTCTATAACAAAAGACGAACATGGACGGATATCTCAGGTTTTTACTACATATGAACACTTTTCACATTCTCCCGTGCAACGCGGCTTCTAGTCCTCCTTTCATGCAAAATCTTAAGTTCCTAGCTCATGTCCAAGGCACCAAAGAAGGGTAAAAAGTCAATAATCCATAACTAAAACTTGAATTGTACAACTTCTTACTGCCTATTACATCAATTTTGAAGCTTCAACTGTGTTCTACTATGGTGCTTTTAGTGTCTCCGCATACCGCAGCACGCGACATAGCTTTGCAGACGATAAGTACAACCGTTTCAGTGAGAAGAGCGGCCAATGTGACGATCTGGCTTGAAGTCGATTCGATAACAAATGACGAAAACGGGCGGATATCTCGGGTTTTTACTACATATGAACACTTTTAACATTATCCCGTGCATCGCGGCTGCTAGTCCTCCTTTCATGCAAAATGTTAAGGTCCTAGCTCATTTCCAAAGAACCAAAGCCAGCTAAAAAGTCAATAATCGATAACTTAAACTTGAATTGTACTACCTCTTAATGACTATTACATCTTCTTAGTAGCTTCATCTGTGTTCTACTATGGTGCTTTTAGTGTCTCAGCATACCGCAGCACGAGACATAGCTTTGCAGACGATAAGTACAACCGTTTCAGAGAGAAGAGATGCCAATGTGACGATCTGGCTTTAAGTCGATTCTATAACAAAAGACGAACATGGACGGATATCTCAGGTTTTTACTACATATGAACACTTTTCACATTCTCCCGTGCAACGCGGCTGCTAGTCCTCATTTCATGCAAAATCTTAAGTTCCTAGCTCATGTCCAAGCACCAAAGAAGGGAAAATAGTCAACAATCGATACCTAATACTTGAATTGTACTACTTCTTACTGGCTATTACATCAACTTAGAAGCTTCATCTGTGTTCTACTATGGTGCTTTTAGTGTCTTCGCTTACCGCAGCACGCGACATAGCTTTGCAGACGATAAGTACAACCGTTTCAGAGAGAAGAGTGGAAAATGTGACGATCTGGCTTTAAGTCGATTCGATAGCAAATGACGAACACGGATGGATTTCTCAGGTTTTTACTACATATGAACACTTTTCATATTCTCTCGGGCAACGTTATTGCTAGTCCTCCTTTCATGCAAAATCTTAAGTTCCTAGATCATATCCAAGGCACCAAAGACAGCTAAAAAGTCAATAATCGCTAAATAAAACTTGAATTGTACTACTTCATACTGGCTATTTCATCAACTTAGAAGCTTCATCTGTGTTCTACTATGGTGCTTTTAGTGTCTCCCCATACCGCAACAAGCGACATAGCTTTGCAGACGGTAAGTTCAACCGTTTCAGAGCGAAGAGTGGCCAATGTGACGATGTGGCTTTAAGTCGATTCGATAACAAAAGACGAACATGGTCGGATAGCTTTTTACTACATATGAACACTTTTCACATTCTCCCGTGCAACGCGGCCACTAGTCCTCCTTTCATGCAAAATCTTAAGTTCCTAGCACATGTCGAAGGCAACAAAGAAGGGTAAAAAGTCAATAATAGATACCTAAAACTTGAATTGAACTACTTCTTACTGGCTATTACATCAACATAGAAGCTTCATCTGTGTTCTACTATGGTGCTTCTAGTGTCTCCGCATACCGCAGCACGCGACATAGCTTTGCAGACGATAAGTACAACCGTTTCAGAGAGAAGAGCGGCCAATGTGACGATCTGGCTTGAAGTCGATTCGATAACAAATGACGAAAACGGGCGGATATCTCAGGTTTTTACTACATATGAACACTTTTAACATTCTCCCGTGCAACGCGGCTGCTAGTCCTCGTTTCATGCAAAATCTTAAGTTCATAGCTCATTTCCAAGGCACCAAAGCCAGCTAAAAAGTCAATAATCGATAACTAAAACTTGAATCGTACTACATCTTACTGGCTATTACATCAGCTTAGAAGCTTCAACTGTGTTCTACTACGGTGCTTTTAGTGTCTCCGCATACCGCAACACGCGACATAGCTTTGCAGACGATAAGTACAACCATTTCAGAGAGAAGAGCGGCCAATGTGACGATCTGGCTTTAAGTCGATTCGATAACGAATGACGAACACGGACGGATTTCTCAGGTTTTTACTACATATGAACACTTTTCACATTCTCAAGTGCAACGCGGCCGCTAGTCCTCCTTTCATGCAATATCTTAAGTTCCTAGCCCATGTCGAAGGCAACAAAGAAGGGTAAAAAGTCAATAATAGATACCTAAAACTTGAATTGAACTACTTCTTACTGGCTATTTCATCAACTTAGAAGCTTCATCTGTGTTCTACTATGGTGCTTCTAGTGTCTCCACATACCGCAGCATGCGACATAGCTTTGCAGCCGATAAATGTAACTGTTTCAGACAGAAGAGCGCCCAATGTGACAATATGCCTTTAAGTCGATTCGATAACAAATGACGAAAACGGACGGATTTCTCAGGTTTGTACTACATATGAACACTTTTCACATTCTCCCGTGAAACGCGGCCGCTAGTCCTCATTTCATGCAAAATCTTAAGTTCCTAGCTCAAGTCGAAGGCACCAAAGAAATGTAAAAAGTCAACAATCGATATCTAAAACTTGAATTGTACTACTTCTTACTGGCTACTACATCGACTTAGGAGCTTCATCTCTGTTCTGCTATGGTGCTTTTAGTGTCTCCGCATACCGCAGCACGCGACATAGCTTTGCAGACGATAAGTACAACCGTTTCAGAGAGATGAGCGGCCAATGTGACGATCTGGCTTTAAGTCGATTAGATAACAAAAGACGAACATGGACGGATATCTCAGGTTTTTACTACATATGAACACTTTTCACATTCTCCCGTGCAACGCGGCTTCTAGTCCTCCTTTCATGCAAAATCTTAAGTTCCTAGCTCATGTCCAAGGCACCAAAGAAGGGTAAAAAGTCAATAATCCATAACTAAAACTTGAATTGTACAACTTCTTACTGGCTATTCCATCAATTTTGAAGCTTCATCTGTGTTCTACTACGGTCCTTTTAGTGTCTCCGCATACTGCAACACGCGACATAGCTTTGCAGACGGTAAGTACAACCGGTTCAGAGAGAAGAGCGGCCAATGTGACGATCTGGCTTTAAGTCGATTCGATAACAAATGACGAAAACGGATGGATTTCTCAGGTTTTTACTACATATGAACACTTTTCACATTCTCCCGTGCAACTCGGCTGCTAGTCATCCTTTCATGCAAAATCTTAAGTTCCTAGCTCATGTCCAAGGCAACAAAGAAAGATAAAAAGTCAATAATCTATAACTAAAACTTGAATTGTACTACTTCTTACTGGCCATTACATCAACTTAGAAACTTCATCTGTGTTCTACTATGGTGCTTTTAGTGACTCCGCATACCGCAGCACGCGACATAGCTTTGCAGACGATAAGTACAACCGTTTCAGAGTGACGAGCGGCCAATGTGAAGATCTGGCTTGAAGTCGATTCGATAACAAATGACGAACACGGACGGATTTCTCAGGTTTTTACTACATATGAACACTTTTCACATTCTCCCATGCAACTCGGCTGCTAGTCCTTTCATGCGAAACATTAAGGTTCTAGCTAATGTCCAAGGCATCAAAGCCAGCTAAAAAGTCAATAATCGATGAATAAGACTTCAATTGTACTAATTCCTACTGGCTATTACATCGACTTAGGAGCTTCATCTGTGTTCTACTATGGTGCTTCTAGTGTCTCCGCATACCGCAAAACGCGACATAGCTTTGTAGACGATAAATATAACCGTTTCAGACAGAAGAGCGGGCAATGTGACAATCTGGCTTTAAGTCGATTCGATAAAAAATGACGAAAACGGACGGATTTCTCAGGTTTTTACTACATATAAACACTGTTCACATTCTCCCTTGTAACCCGGCTGCTAGTCCTCCTTTCATGCAAAATCTTAAGTTCCTAGCTCATGTCCAAGGCACCAAAGAAGGGTAAATAGTCAACAATCGATACCTAAAACTTGAATTGTACTACTTCTTACTGGCTATTACATCAACTTAGAAGCTTCATCTGAGTTCTACTATGGTGCTTTTAGTAACTCCGCATACCGCAGCACGCGACATAGCTTTCCACACGGTAAGTACAACCGTTTCGGAGAGAAGAGCGGCCAATGTGACGATCTGGCTTTAAGTCGATTCGATAACAAATGACGAAAACGGTCGGATTTCTCAGGTTTTTACTACATATGAACACTTTTCACATTCTCCCGTGCAACGCGGCTGCTAGTCATTCTTTGATGCAAAACGTTAAGGTCCTAACTCATGTCCAAGGCATCAAAGCTGGCTAAAAAGTCAATAATCTATAACAAAAACTTGAATTGTACTACTTCTTACTGGCCATTACATCAACATAGAAACTTCATCTGTGTTCTACTATGGTGCTTTTAGTGACTCCGCATACCGCAGCACGCGACATAGCTTTGCAGACGATAAGTACAACCGTTTCAGAGTGACGAGCGGCCAATGTGAAGATCTGGCTTTAAGTCGATTCGATAACAAATGACGAACACGGACGGATTTCTCAGGTTTTTACTACATATGATCACTTTTCACATTCTCCCGTGCAACTCGGCTGCTAGTCCTCCTTTCATGCAAAACGTTAAGGTCCTAGCTAATGTCCAAGGCATCAAAGTCAGCTAAAAATTCAATAATCGATAAATAAGACTTGAATTGTACTACTTCTTACTGGCCATTTCATCAACTTAGAAGCTTCATCTGTGTTCTACTATGGTGCTTTTAGTGTCTCAGCATACCGCAGCACGCGACATAGCTTTGCAGACGATAAGTACAACCGTTTCAGAGAGAAGAGCGGCCAATGTGACGATCTGGCTTTAAGTCGATTCGATAGCAAATGACGAAAACCATCGGATTTCTCAGGTTTTTACTACATATGAACACTTTTCACATTCTCCCGTGCAACGCGGCTGCTATTCCTCCTTTAATGCAAAATGTTAAGGTCCTAGCTCATGTTCAAGGCACCAAAGAAGGGTAAAAAGTCAATAATAGATACCTAAAACTTGAATTGAACTACTTCTTACTGGCTATTACATCAACATAGAAGCTTCATCTGTGTTCTACTATGGTGCTTCTAGTGTCTCCGCATACCGCAGCACGCGACATAGCTTTGCAGACGATAAGTACAACCGTTTCAGAGAGAAGAGCGGCCAATGTGACGATCTGGCTTGAAGTCGATTCGATAACAAATGGCGAAAACGGGCGGATTTCTCAGGTTTTTACTACATATGAACACTTTTAACATTCTCCCGTGCAACGCGGCTGCTAGTCCTCCTTTCATGCAAAATGTTAAGTTCCTAGCTCATTTCCAAGGCACCAAAGCCAGCTAAAAAGTCAATAATCGATAACTAAAACTTGAATTGTACTACTTCTTACTGGATATTACATCAACTTAGAAGCTTCATCTGTGTTCTACTACGGTGCTTTTAGTGTCTCCGCATACCGCAACACGCGACATAGCTTTGCAGACGATAAGTTCCACCGTTTCAGAGAGAAAAGCGGCCAATGTGACGATCTGGCTTTAAGTCGATTCGATAACGAATGACGAACACGGACGGATTTCTCAGGTTTCTACTACATATAAACAGTTTTCCCATTCTCCCGTGCAACGCGCCTTCTAGTCCTCATTTCATGCAAAATCTTAAGTTCCTAGCTCATGTCCAAGCACCAAAGAAGGGAAAATAGTCAACAATCGATACCTAAAACTTGAATTGTACTACTTCTTACTGGCTATTACATCAACTTAGAAGCTTCATCTGTGTTCTACTATGGTGCTTTTAGTGTCTTCGCTTACCGCAGCACGCGACATAGCTTTGCAGACGATAAGTACAACCGTTTCAGAGAGAAGAGTGGCCAATGTGACGATCTGGCTTTAAGTCGATTCGATAGCAAATGACGAACACGGATGGATTTCTCAGGTTTTTACTACATATGAACACTTTTCATATTCTCTCGGGCAACGTTATTGCTAGTCCTCCTTTCATGCAAAATCTTAAGTTCCTAGATCATATCCAAGGCACCAAAGACAGCTAAAAAGTCAATAATCGCTAAATAAAACTTGAATTGTACTACTTCATACTGGCTATTTCATCAACTTAGAAGCTTCATCTGTGTTCTACTATGGTGCTTTTAGTGTCTCCCCATACCGCAACAAGCGACATAGCTTTGCAGACGGTAAGTTCAACCGTTTCAGAGAGAAGAGTGGCCAATGTGACGATGTGGCTTTAAGTCGATTCGATAACAAAAGACGAACATGGTCGGATAGCTTTTTACTACATATGAACACTTTTCACATTCTCCCGTGCAACGCGGCCACTAGTCCTCCTTTCATGCAACATCTTAAGTTCCTAGCTCATGTCGAAGGCAACAAAGAAGGGTAAAAAGTCAATAATAGATACCTAAAACTTGAATTGAACTACTTCTTACTGGCTATTTCATCAACTTAGAAGCTTCATCTGTGTTCTACTATGGTGCTTCTAGTGTCTCCACATACCGCAGCATGCGACATAGCTTTGCAGCCGATAAATGTAACTGTTTCAGACAGAAGAGCGCCCAATGTGACAATCTGGCTTTAAGTCGATTCGATAAAAAATGACGAAAACGGACGGATATCTCAGGTTTTTACTACATATGAACACTTTTCACATTCTCCCGTGCAACGCGGCTTCTAGTCCTCCTTTCATGCAAAATCTTAAGTTCCTAGCTCATGTCCAAGGCACCAAAGAAGGGTAAAAAGTCAATAATCCATAACTAAAACTTGAATTGTACAACTTCTTACTGGCTATTCCATCAATTTTGAAGCTTCACCTGTGTTCTACTACGGTCCTTTTAGTGTCTCCGCATACTGCAACACGCGACATAGCTTTGCAGACGGTAAGTACAACCGGTTCAGAGAGAAGAGCGGCCAATGTGACGATCTGGCTTTAAGTCGATTCGATAACAAATGAATAAAAGGGGACGGATTTCTCAGGTTTTTACTACATATGAACACTTTTCACATTCTCCCGTGCAACTCGGCTGCTAGTCATCCTTTCATGCAAAACGTTAAGGTCCTAACTCATGTCCAAGGCATCTAAGCTGGCTAAAAAGTCAATAATCTATAACTAAAACTTGAATTGTACTACTTCTTACTGGCCATTACATCAACATAGAAACTTCATCTGTGTTCTACTATGGTGCTTTTAGTGATTCCGCATACCGCAGCACGCGACATAGCTTTGCAGACGATAAGTACAACCGTTTCAGAGTGACGAGCGGCCAATGTGAAGATCTGGCTTTAAGTCGATTCGATAACAAATGACGAACACGGACGGATTTCTCAGGTTTTTACTACATATGATCACTTTTCACATTCTCCCGTGCAACTCGGCTGCTAGTCCTCCTTTCATGCAAAACGTTAAGGTCCTAGCTAATGTCCAAGGCATCAAAGCCAGCTAAAAAGTCAATAATCGATAAATAAGACTTGAATTGTACTACTTCTTACTGGCTATTTCATCAACTTAGAAGCTTCATCTGTGTTCTACTATGGTGCTTTTAGTGTCTCCGCATACCGCAGCACGCGACATAGCTTTGCAGACGATAAGTACAACCGTCTCAGAGAGAAGAGTGGCTAATGTGACGATGTGGCTTTAAGTCGATTCGATAACAAATGACGAAAACGGACGGATTTCTCAGGTTTTTACTACATATGAACACTTTTAACATTCTCCCGTGCAACGCGGCTGCTATTCCTCCTTTAATGCAAAATGTTAAGGTCCTAGCTCATGTTCAAGGCACCAAAGAAGGGTAAAAAGTCAATAATAGATACCTAAAACTTGAATTGAACTACTTCTTACTGGCTATTACATCAACATAGAAGCTTCATCTGTGTTCTACTATGGTGCTTCTAGTGTCTCCGCATACCGCAGCACGCGACATAGCTTTGCAGACGATAAGTACAACCGTTTCAGAGAGAAGAGCGGCCAATGTGACGATCTGGCTTGAAGTCGATTCGATAACAAATGGCGAAAACGGGCGGATTTCTCAGGTTTTTACTACATATGAACACTTTTAACATTCTCCCGTGCAACGCGGCTGCTAGTCCTCCTTTCATGCAAAATGTTAAGTTCCTAGCTCATTTCCAAGGCACCAAAGCCAGCTAAAAAGTCAATAATCGATAACTAAAACTTGAATTGTACTACTTCTTACTGGATATTACATCAACTTAGAAGCTTCATCTGTGTTCTACTACGGTGCTTTTAGTGTCTCCGCATACCGCAACACGCGACATAGCTTTGCAGACGATAAGTTCAACCGTTTCAGAGAGAAAAGCGGCGAATGTGACGATCTGGCTTTAAGTCGATTCGATAACGAATGACGAACACGGACGGATTTCTCAGGTTTCTACTACATATAAACAGTTTTCCCATTCTCCCGTGCAACGCGCCTGCTAGTCCTCATTTCATGCAAAATCTTAAGTTATTAGCTCATGTCCAAGCAACAAAGAAGGGAAAATAGTCAACAATCGATACCTAAAACTTGAATTGTACTACTTCTTACTGGCTATTACATCAACTTAGAAGCTTCATCTGTGTTCTACTATGGTGCTTTTAGTGTCTTCGCTTACCGCAGCACGCGACATAGCTTTGCAGACGATAAGTACAACCGTTTCAGAGAGAAGAGTGGCCAATGTGACGATCTGGCTTTAAGTCGATTCGATAGCAAATGACGAACACGGATGGATTTCTCAGGTTTTTACTACATATGAACACTTTTCATATTCTCTCGGGCAACGTTATTGCTAGTCCTCCTTTCATGCAAAATCTTAAGTTCCTAGATCATATCCAAGGCACCAAAGACAGCTAAAAAGTCAATAATCGCTAAATAAAACTTGAAGTGTACTACTTCATACTGGCTATTTCATCAACTTAGAAGCTTTATCTGTGTTCTACTATGGTGCTTTTAGTGTCTCCCCATACCGCAGCAAGCGACATAGCTTTGCAGACGGTAAGTTCAACCGTTTCAGAGAGAAGAGCGGCCAATGTGACGATCTGGCTTGAAGTCGATTCGATAACAAATGACGAAAACGGGCGGATTTCTCAGGTTTTTACTACATATGAACACTTTTAACATTCTCCCGTGCAACGCGGCTGCTAGTCCTCGTTTCATGCAAAATCTTAAGTTCATAGCTCATTTCCAAGGCACCAAAGCCAGCTAAAAAGTCAATAATCGATAACTAAAACTTGAATCGTACTACTTCTTACTGGCTATTACATCAGCTTAGAAGCTTCAACTGTGTTCTACTACGGTGCTTTTAGTGTCTCCGCATACCGCAACACGCGACATAGCTTTGCAGACGATAAGTACAACCATTTCAGAGAGAAGAGCGGCCAATGTGACGATCTGGCTTTAAGTCGATTCGATAACAAAAGACGAACATGGTCGGATAGCTTTTTACTACATATGAACACTTTTCACATTCTCCCGTGCAACGCGGCCACTAGTCCTCCTTTCATGCAAAATCTTAAGTTCCTAGCTCATGTCGAAGGCAACAAAGAAGGGTAAAAAGTCAATAATAGATACCTAAAACTTGAATTGAACTACTTCTTACTGGCTATTTCATCAACTTAGAAGCTTCATCTGTGTTCTACTATGGTGCTTCTAGTGTCTCCACATACCGCAGCATGCGACATAGCTTTGCAGCCGATAAATGTAACTGTTTCAGACAGAAGAGCGCCCAATGTGACAATCTGCCTTTAAGTCGATTCGATAACAAATGACGAAAACGGACGGATTTCTCAGGTTTGTATTACATATGAACACTTTTCACATTCTCCCGTGCAACGCGGCCGCTAGTCCTCATTTCATGCAAAATCTTAAGTTCCTAGCTCAAGTCGAAGGCACCAAAGAAATGTAAAAAGTCAACAATCGATATCTAAAACTTGAATTGTACTACTTCTTACTGGCTACTACATCGACTTAGGAGCTTCATCTCTGTTCTGCTATGGTGCTTTTAGTGTCTCCGCATACCGCAGCACGCGACATAGCTTTGCAGACGATAAGTACAACCGTTTCAGAGAGATGAGCGGCCAATGTGACGATCTGGCTTTAAGTCGATTAGATAACAAAAGACGAACATGGACGGATATCTCAGGTTTTTACTACATATGAACACTTTTCACATTCTCCCATGCAACGCGGCTTCTAGTCCTCCTTTCATGCAAAATCTTAAGTTCCTAGCTCATGTCCAAGGCACCAAAGAAGGGTAAAAAGTCAATAATCCATAACTAAAACTTGAATTGTACAACTTCTTACTGGCTATTCCATCAATTTTGAAGCTTCACCTGTGTTCTACTACGGTCCTTTTAGTGTCTCCGCATACTGCAACACGCGACATAGCTTTGCAGACGGTAAGTACAACCGTTTCAGAGAGATGAGCGGCCAATGTGACGATCTGGCTTTAAGTCGATTAGATAACAAAAGACGAACGTGGACGGATATCTCAGGTTTTTACTACATATGAACACTTTTCACATTCTCCCATGCAACGCGGCTTCTAGTCCTCATTTCATGCAAAATCTTAAGTTCCTAGCTCATGTCGAAGGCAACAAAGAAGGGTAAAAAAACAACAATCGATACCTAAAACTTGAATTGAACTACTTCTTACTGGCTATTACATCAACTTAGAAGCTTCATCTGTGTTCTACTATGGAGCTTCTAGTGTCTCCGCATACCGCAGCATGCGACATAGCTTTGCAGTCGATAAATGTAACCGTTTCAGACAGAAGAGCGCCCAATGTGACAATCTGCCTTTAAGTCGATTCGATAACAAATGACGAAAACGGACGTATTTCTCAAGTTTTTACTACATATGAACACTTTTCACATTCTCCCGTGCAACGCGGCTGCTAGTCCTCGTTTCATGCAAAATCTTAAGTTCATAGCTCATGTCCAAGGCAACAAAGAAGGGTAAAAAGTCAATAATCGATAAATAAAACTTGAATTGTACTACTTCTTACTGGCTATTACATCAACTTAGAAGCTTCATCTGTGTTCTACTATGGTGCTTTTAGTGTCTCCGCATACCACAGAACGAGACATAGCTTTGCAGACGATAAGTACAACCGTTTCAGAGAGAAGAGCGGCGAATGTGACGATCTGGCTTCTAGTCGATTCGATAACAAATGACGAAAACGGACGGAATTCTCAGGTTTTTACTACATGTGAACACTTTTGACATTCTCCCGTGCAACGCGGCTGCTAGTCCTTCTATCATGCATAACCTTAACTTCCTAGCTCATGTCCAAGGCACCAAAGAAGGGTAAAAAAACAACAATCGATACCTAAAACTTAAATTGTACTACTTCTTACTGGCTATTACATCGACTTACGAGCTTCAACTGTGTTCTGCTATGGTGCTTTTAGTGTCTCCGCAGACCGCAGCACACGACATAACTTTGCAGACGATAAGTACAACCGTTTCAGAGAGAAGAGCGGCCAATGTGACGATGTGGCTTTAAGTCGATTCGATAACAAAAGACGAACATGGACGGATAGCGCAGGTTTTTACTACATAAGAACACTTTTCACATTCTCCCGTGCAACGCGGCCACTAGTCCTCCTTTCATGCAAAATCTTAAGTTCCTAGCTCATGTCGAAGGCAACACAGAAGGGTAAAAAGTCAATAATAGATACCTAAAACTTGAATTGAACTACTTCTTACTGGCTATTACATCAACATAGAAGCTTCATCTGTGTTCTACTATGGTGCTTCTAGTGTCTCCAGATATCGCAGCACGCGACACAGCTTTGCAGACGATAAGTACAACTGTTTCAGAGAGAAGAGCGGCCAATGTGACGATCTGGCTTTAAGTCGATTCGATAGCAAACGACGAAAACGGACGGATTTCTCAGGTTTTTTACTACATATGAACACTCTTCATATTCTCTCGGGCAACGCGGCTGCTAGTCCTCCTTTCATGCAAAACGTTAAGGTCATAGCTCATGTCCAAGGCATCAAAGCCAGCTAAAAAGTCAATAATCAATAACTAAAACTTGAATTGTACAACTTCTTACTGGCTATTACATCAACTTAGAACCTTCATCTGTGCTCTACTACGGTGCTTTTAGTGTCTCCGCATACCGCAACACGCGACATAGCTTTGCAGACGATAAGTACAACCGTTTCAGAGAGAAGAGCGGCCAATGTGACGATCTGGCTTTAAGTCGATCCGATAACAAATGACGAAAACCGGCGGATTTCTCAGGTTTTTGCTACATATGAACACTTTTAACATTCTCGCGTGCAACGCGGCTGCTATTCCTCCTTTCATGCAATATGTTAAGGTCCTAGCTCATGTCCAAGGCACCAAAGCCAGCTGAAAAGTCAATAATCGATAACTAAAACTGAATTGTACTAGTTCTTACTGGCTATTACATCAACTTAGAAGCTTCATCTGTGGTCTACTATGGGGCAGCTAAAAAGTCAATAATCGATAACTAAAACTTGAATTGTACTACTTCTTACTGGCTATTACATCAACTTAGAAGCTTCATCTGTGTTCTACTATGGTGCTTTTAGTGTCTCCGCATACCGCAGCACGCGACATAGCTTTGCAGACGATAAGTACAACCGTTTCAGAGAGAAGAGCGGCCAATGTGACGATCTGGCTTTAAGTCGATTCCATAGCAAATGACGAAAACGGACGGATTTCTCAGGTTTTTACTACATATGAACACTTTTCATATTCTCTCGGGCAACGGGGCTGCTAGTCCTTCTTTCATGCAAATTCTTAAGTTCCAACTCATGTCCAAGGCACCAAAGAAGGGTAAAAAGTCAATAATCCATAACTAAAACTTGAGTTGTACTACTTCTTACTGGCTATTATATCAACTTAGAACCATCATATGTGTTCTACTATGGTGCTTTTAGTGTCTCCACATACCGCAGCACGCGACATAGCTTTGCAGACGATAAGTACAACCGTTTCAGAGAGAAGAGCGGCCAATATGACGATCTGGCTTTAAGTCGATTCGATAACAAATGACGAAAACGGGCGGATTTCTCAGGTTTTTACTACATATGAACACTTTTAACATTCTCCCGTGCAACGCGGCTGCTATTTCTCCTATCATGCAAAATGTTAAGGTCCTAGCTCATGTCCAAGGCACCAAAGCCAGTTAAAAAGTCAATAATCGATAACTAAAACTTGAATTGTACTACTACTTACTGGCTATTACATCAATTTAGAAGCTTCATCCGTGTTCTACTATGGTGTTTTTAGTGTCTCCGCATACCGCAGCACGCGACATAGTTTTGCAGACGATAAGTACAGCCGTTTCAGAGAGAAGAGCGGCCAATGTGACGATCTGGCTTTAAGTCGATTCGATAACAAATGACGAAAGCGGACGGATTTCTCAGGTTTTTACTATATATGAACACTTTTCACATTCTCCCGTGCAACTCCGCTGCTGGTCCTCCTTTCATGCAGAACGTTAAGGTCCTAGCTCATGTCCAACGCACCAAACCAGCTAAAAAGTCAATAATCGATATCTAAAACTTGAATTGTACTACTTCTTACTGGCTATTACATCAACTTAGAAGCTTATTCTGTGTTCTACTATGGTGCTTCTAGTGTCTCCGCATACCGCAGCACGCGACATAGCTTTGCAGACGATAAATGTAACCGTTTCAGACAGAAGAGCGGCCAATGTGACAATCCGTCTTTAAGTCGATTCGATAACAAATGACGAAAATGGACGGATTTCTCAGGTTTTTACTACATATGAACACTTTTCACATTCTCCCGGGCAACGCGGCTGCTAGTCCTTTTTTCATGCAAAATCTTAAGTTCTTAGCTCATGTCCAAGGCACCAAAGAACTGTAAAAAGTCATAATCCATAACTAACACTTGAATTGTACTACTTCTCTACTGGCTATTACATGAACTTAGAAGCTTCATCTGTGTTCTACTACGGTGCTTTTAGTGTCTCCGCATACCTTAACACGCGACATAGCTTTGCAGACGATAAGTACAACCGTTTCAGAGAGAAGAGCGGCCAATGTGACGATCTGGCTTTAGTCGATTCCATAGCAAATGACGAAAACGGACGGATTTCTCAGGTTTTTACTACATATGAACACTTTTCATATTCTCTCGGGCAACGCGGCTGCTAGTCCTCCTTTCATGCAAAAAACTTAAATTCCTAGCTCATGTCCAAGGCACCAAAGAAGGGTAAAAAGTCAATAATCCATAACTAAAACTTGAGTTGTACTACTTCTTACTGGCTATTATATCAACTTAGAACCTTCATCTGTGTTCTACTATGGTGCTTTTAGTGTCTCCGCATACCGCAGCACGCGACATAGCTTTGCAGACGATAAGTACAACCGTTTCAGAGAGAAGAGCGGCCAATATGACGATCTGGCTTTAAGTCGATTCGATAGCAAACGACGAAAACGGACGGATTTCTCAGGTTTTTACTACATATGAACAC
This sequence comes from Schistocerca gregaria, assembly GCF_023897955.1. NCBI lineage: Eukaryota > Metazoa > Arthropoda > Insecta > Orthoptera > Acrididae > Schistocerca > Schistocerca gregaria. The sequence continues at coordinate 1,381,907 of NW_026061860.1, read as the reverse complement.
TTTTCATATTCTCTCGGGCAACGCGGCTGCTAGTCCTCTTTTCATGCAAAATCTTAAGTTCCTAACTCATGTCCAAGGCACCAAAGAATGGTAAAAAGTCAATAATCCATAACTAAAACTTGGGTTGTACTACTTCTTACTGGCTATTACATCAACTTAGAAGCTTCATCTGTGTTCTACTATGGTGCTTTTAGTGTCTCCGCATACCGCAGCACGCGACATAGCTTTGCAGACGATAAGTACAGCCGTTTCAGAGAGAAGAGCGGCCAATGTGACGACCTGGCTTTAAGTCGATTCGATAACAAATGACGAACACGGACGGATTTCTCAGGTTTTTACTACATATGAACACTTTTCACATTCTCCCGTGAAACGCGGTTGCTAGTCCTCCTTTCATGCCAAATCTTAAGTTCCTAGCCCATGTCCAAGGCACCAAACCAGCTAAAAAGTCAATAATCGATCAATAAAACTTGAATTGTACTACTTCTTACTGGCTATTACATCAACTTAGAAGCTTCATCTGTGTTCTACTATGGTGCTTTTAGTGTCTCCGCATACCGCAGCACGCGACATAGCTTTGCAGACGATAAGTACAACCGTTTCAGAGAGAAGAGTGGCCAATGTGACGATCTGGCTTTAAGTCGATTCGATAACAAATGACGAAAACGGACGGATTTTTAGGTTTTTACTACATATGAACATTTTTCACATTCTCCCTTGCAACGCGGCTGCTAGTCCTCCTTTCATGCAAAATCTTAAGTTCCTAGCTCATGTCCAAGTCACAAAGAACTGTAAAAAGTCATAATCCATAACTAACACTTGAATTGTACTACTTCTTACTGGCTATTACATCAACTTAGAAGCTTCATCTGTATTCTACTATAGTGCTTTTAGTGTCTCCGCATACCGCAGCACGCGACATAGCTTTGCAGACGATAAGTACAACCGATTCAGAGAGAAGAGCGGCCAATGTGACGATCTGGCTTTAAGTCGATTCGATAACAAATGACGAAAACCGGCGGATTTCTCAGGTTTTTACTACATATGAACACTTTTAACATTCTCCCGTGCAACGCGGCTGCTATTCCTCCTTTCATGCTAAATGTTAAGGTTCTAGCTCATGTCCAAGGTACCAAAGCCAGCTAAAAAGTCAATAATCGATAACTAAAACTTGAACTGTACTACTTCTTATTGGTTATTTTCAACTTAGAAGCTTCATCTGTGTTCTACTATGGGGCTTTTAGTGTCTCCGCATACCGCAAAACGCGACATAGCTTTGCAGACGATAAGTACAACCGTTTCAGAGAGAAGAGCGGCCAATGTGACGATCTGGCTTTAATTCGATTCGTTAACAAATGACGAAAACGGACGGATTTTTAGGTTTTTACTACATATGAACAGTTTTCACATTTTCCCGTGCAACGCGGCCGCTAGTCCTCCTTTCATGCAAAATCTTAAGTTCCTAGCTCATGTCGAAGGCAACAAGGAAGGGTAAAAATTCGATAATAGATACCTAAAACTTGAATTGAACTACTTCTTACTGGCTATTACATCAACTTAGAAGCTTCATCTTTGTTCTACTATGGTGCTTCTAGTGTCTCCGCATACCGCAACATGCGACATGGCTTTGTAGAGGATAAATGTAACCGTTTCAGACAGAAGAGCGCCCAATGTGACAATCTGCCTTTAAGTCGATTCGATAACAAATGACGAAAACGGGCGGATTTCTCAGGTTTTTACTATATATGAACACTTTTAACATTCTCCCGTGCAACGCGGCTGCTATTCCTCTTTTCAAGCAAAATGTTAAGGTCCTAGCTCATGTCCAAGGCACCAAAGCCAGCTAAAAAGTCAATAATCGATAACTAAAACTTGAATTGTACTACTTCTTACTGGCTATTACATCAACTTAGAAGTTTCATCTGTGTTCTACTATGGTGCTTTTAGTGTCTCCGCATACCGCAACACGCGACATAGCTTTGCAGACGATAAGTACAACCGTTTCAGAGAGAAGAACGGCCAAAGTGACGATCTGGCTTTAAGTCGATTCCATAGCAAATGACGAAAACGGACGGATTTCTCAGGTTTTTACTACATATAAACACTTTTCATATTCTCTCGGGCAAGCGGCTGCTATTCCTCCTTTCATGCAAAATCTTAAGTTCCTAGCTCATGTCCAAGGCACCAAAGAAGGGTAAAAAGTCATTAATCCATAACTAAAACTTGAGTTGTACTACTACTTACTGGCTATTATATCAACTTAGAACCTTCATCTGTGTTCTACTATGGTGCTTTTAGTGTCTCCGCATAAAGCAGCACGCGACATAGCATTGCAGACGATAAGTACAACCGTTTCAGAGAGAAGATCGGCCAATGTGACAATCTGGCTTTAAGTCGATTCGGTAGCAAACGACGAAAACGGACGGATTTCTCAGGTTGTTACTACGTATGAACACTTTTCATATTCTCTCGGGCAACGCGGCTGCTAGTCCTCTTTTCATGCAAAATCTTAAGGTCCTAGCTCATGTCCAAGGCACCAAAGTCAGCTAAAAAGTCAATAATCGATAACTAAAACTTGAACTGTACTACTTCTTACTGGCTATTACATCAACTTAGAAGCTTCATCTGTGTTCTACTATGGTGTTTTTAGTGTCTCCGCATACCGCAGCACGCGACATAGTTTTGCAGACGATAAGTACAGCCGTTTCAGAGAGAAGAGCGGCCAATATGACGATCTGGCTTTAAGTCGATTCGATAAGAAATGACGAAAACCGGAAGATTTCTCAGGTTTTTACTACATATGAACACTTTTAACGTTCTTCCGTGCAACGCGGCTGCTATTCCTCCTTTCATGCAAAATGTTAAGGGCCTAGCTCATGTCCAAGGCACCAAAGCCAGCTAAAAAGTCAATAATCGATAACTAAAACTTGAACTGCACTACTTCTTACTGGCTATTACATCAACTTAGAAGCTTCATCTGTGTTCTACTATGGGGCTTTTAGTGTCTCCGCATACCGCAACACGCGACATAGCTTTGCAGACAATAAGTACAACCGTTTCAGAGAGAAGAGCGGCCAATGTGACGATGTGGCTTTAAGTCTATTCGATAACAAATGACGAACACGGACGGATTTCTCAGGTTTTTACTACATATGCACAGATGTCACATTCTCCCGTGCAACGCGGCCGCTAGTTCTCCATTCATGCAAAATCTTAAGTTCCTAGCTCATGTCGAAGGCAACAAAGAAGGGTAAAAATTCAATAATAGATACCTAAAACTTGAATTGAACTACTTCTTACTGGCTATTACATCAACTTAGAAGCTTCATCTTTGTTCTACTATGGTGCTTCTAGTGTCTCCGCATACCGCAACATGCGACATGGCTTTGCAGAGGATAAATGTAACCGTTTCAGACAGAAGAGCTCCCAATGTAACAATCTGAGTTTAAGTCGATTCCATAACAAATGACGAAAACGGGCGGATTTCTCAGGTTTTTACTACATATGAACACTTTTAACATTCTCCCGTGCAACGCGGCTGCTATTCCTCATTTCGTACAAAATGTTAAGGTCCTAGCTGATGTCCAAGGCACCAAAGCCAGCTAAAAAGTCAATAATCGATAACTAAAACTTGAATTGTACTACTACTTACTGGCTACTACATCAATTTAGAAGCTTCATCTGTGTTCTACTATGGTGCTTTTAGTGTCTCCGCATACTGCAGCACGCGACATAGCTTTGCAGACGATATGTACAACCGTTTCTGAGAGAAGAGCGGCCAATGTGACGATCTGGCTTTAAGTCGATTCGATGGCAAACGACGAAAACGGACGGATTTCTCAGGTTTTTACTACATATGAACACTTTTCATATTCTCTCGGGCAACGCGGCTGCTAGTCCTCTTTTCATGCAAAATCTTAAGTTCCTAACTCATGTCCAAGGCACCAAAGAATGGTAAAAGTCAATAATCCATATCTAAAACTTATGTTGTACTACTTCTTACTGGCTATTACATCAACTTAGAAGCTTCATCTGTGTTCTACTATGGTGCTTTTAGTGTCTCCGCATACCGCAGCACGCGACATAGCTTTGCAGACGATAAGTACAGCTGTTTCAGAGAGAAGAGCGGCCAATGTGACGATCTAGCTTTAAGTCGATTCGATAACAAATGACGAACACGGACGGATTTCTCAGGTTTTTACTACATATGAACACTTTCCACATTCTCCCGTGCAACGCAGCAGCTAGTCCTCCTTTCATGCAAAATCTTAAGTTCCTAGCTCATGTCCAAGGCACCAAAGAAGGGTAAAAAGTCAATAATCCATAACTAAAACTTGAGTTGTACTACTTCTTACTGGCTATTATATCAACTTAGAACCTTCATCTGTGTTCTACTATGGTGCTTTTAGTGTCTCCACATATCGAAGCACGCGACATAGCTTTGCAGACGATAAGTTCAACCGTTTCAGAGAGAAGAGCGGCCAATGTGACAATCTGGCTTTAAGTCGATTCGATAGCAAACGACGAAAACGGACGGATTTCTCAGGTTTTTACTACATATGAACACTTTTCACATTCTCCCGTGCAACGCAGCAGCTAGTCCTCCTTTCATGCAAAATCTTAAGTTCCTAGCCCATGTCCAAGGCACCAAACCAGCTAAAAAGTCAATAATCGATAAATAAAACTTGAATTGTACTACTTCTTACTGGCTATTACATCAACTGAGAAGCTTCATCTGTGTTCTACTATGGTGCTTTTAGTGTCTCCGCATACCGCAGCACGCGACATAGCTTTGCAGACGATAAGTTCAACCGTTTCAGAGAGAAGAGTGGCCAATGTGACGATCTGGCTTTAAGTCGATTCGATAACAAATGACGAAAACGGACGGATTTCTCAGGTTTTTACTACATATGAACAGTTTTCACATTCTCCCGGGCAACGCGGCTGCTAGTCCTCCTTTCATGCTAAATCTTAAGTTCCTAGCTCGTGTCCAAGGCACAAAGAACTGTAAAAAGTCATAATCCATAACCAGCACTTGAATTGTACTACTTCTTACTGGCTATTACATCAAGTTAGAAGCTTCATCTGTGTTCTACTATGGGGCTTTTAGTGTCTCCGCATACCGCAACACGCGACATAGCTTTGCAGACGATAAGTACAACCGTTTCAGAGAGAAGAGCGGCCAATGTGACGATCTGGCTTCAAGTCGATTCGATAACAAATGACGAACATGGACGGATTTCTCAGGTTTTTACTACATATGAACAGTTTTCACATTCTCCCGTGCAACGCGGACGCTAGCCCTCCTTTCATGCAAAATCTTAAGTTCCTAGCTCATGTCGAAGGCAACAAAGAAGGGTAAAAATTCAATAATAGATACCTAAAACTTGAATTGAACTACTTCTTACTGGCTATTACATCAACTTAGAAGCTTCATCTGTGTTCTACTATGGTGCTTCTAGTGTCTCCGCATACCGCAAAATGCGACATGGCTTTGCAGAGGATAAATGTAACCGTTTCAGACAGAAGAGCTCCCAATGTGACAATCTGAGTTTAAGTCGATTCCATAACAAATGACGAAAACGGGCGGATTTCTCAGGTTTTTACTACATATGAACACTTTTCACATTCTCCCTTGCAACGCGGCTGCTAGTCCTCCTTTCATGCAAAAAATTAAGTTCCTAGCTCATGTCCAAGGCATCAAAGAAGGGTAAAATGTCAATAATCCGTAACTAAAACTTGAATTGTACTACTTCTTACTGGCTATTACATCAATTTTGAAGCTTCATCTGTGTTCTACTATGGTGCTTTTAGTGTCTCCGCATACCGCAGCACGCGACATAGCTTTGCTGACACTAAGTACAACCGTCTCAGAGAGAAGAGCGGCCAATGTGACGATCTGGCTTTAAGTCGATTCGATAACAAATGACGAAAACAGACGGATTTCTCAGGCTTTTCTACATATGAACAGTTTTCACATTCTCCCGTGCAACACGGCTGCTAGTCCTCCTTTCATGCAAAATCTTAAGTTCCTAGCTCATGTCCAGGGCACCAAAGAAGGTTAAAAACTCAATAATCCATAACTGAAATTTTAATTGTACTACTTCTTACTGGCTATTACATCAATATTGAAGCTTCATCTGTGTTCTACTGTGGTGCTTTTAGTGTCTCGCATACCGCAGCACGCGACATAGCTTTGCAGACGATAAGTACAACCGTTTGAGAGAGAAGAGCGGCCAATATGACGATCTGGCTTTAAATAGTTGCGATAACAAATGACGAAAACGTGCGGATTTCTCAGGTTTTTACTACATATGAACACTTTTAACAAACTCCCATGCAACGCGGCTGCTAGTCCTCCTTTCATGCAAAATGTTAAGGTCCTAGCTCATGCCCAAGGCACCAAAGAAGGGTAAAAAGTCAATAATCCATAACTAAAACTTGAGTTGTACTAATTCTTACTGGCTATTACATCAACTTAAGAAGCTTCATCTGTGTTCTACTATGGTGCTTTTAGTGTCTCCGCATACCGCAACACGCGACATAGCTTTGCAGATGATAAGTACAACCGTTTCAGAGAGAAGAGCTGCCAATGTGGCGATCTGGCTTTAAGTCGTTTCGATAACAAATGACGAAAACGGACGGATTTCTCAGGTTTTTACTACATATGAACACGTTTCACATCCTCCCGTGCAACGCGGCTGCTAGTCCTCCTTTCATGCAAAATCTTATGTTCCTAGCTCATGTCCAAGGCACCAAAGGAGGGTAAAAAGTCAATAATCCATAACTAAAACTTGAATTGTACTACTTCTTACTTGCTAATAAATCAATTTAGAAGCTTCATCTGTGTTCTACTATGGTGGTTTCAGTGTCTCTGCATACCGCAGCACGCGACATAGCTTTGCACACGATAAGTACAACCGTTCCAGACAGAAGAGCAGCCAATGTGACGATCTGGCTTTAGGTAGATTCGATAACAAATGACGAACAAGGACGGATTTCTAAGGTTTTTCCTACATATGAACACTTTTCACATTCTGCCTTGCAACGCGGCTGCTAGTCCCCCTTTCATGCAAAATCTTATGTTCCTAGCTCATGTCCAAGGCACCAAAGGAGGGTAAAAAGTCAATAATCCATAACTAAAACTTGAATTGTACTACTTCTTACTTGCTAATAAATCAATTTAGAAGCTTCATCTGTGATCTACTATGGTGCTTTTAGTGTCTCGCATACCGCAGCACGCGCCATAGCTTTGCAGACGATAAGTACAACCGTTTAAAAGAGCAGAGCGGCCAATGTGACGATCTGGCTTTAAGTCGATTCGATAACAAATGACGAAAACGTGCGGATTTCTCAGGTTTTTACTACATATGAACACGTTTCACATCCTCCCGTGCAACGCGGCTGCTAGTCCTCCTTTCATGCAAAATCTTATGTTCCTAGCTCATGTCCAAGGCACCAAAGGAGGGTAAAATTCAATAATCCATAACTAAAACTTGAATTGTACTACTTCTTACTTGCTAATAAATCAATATAGAAGCTTAATCTGTGTTCTACTATGGTGCTTTTAGTGTCTCGCATACCGCAGCACGCGACATAGCTTTTCAGACGATAAGTACAACCGTTTCAGAGAGAAGAGCGGCCAATGTGACGATCTATCTTTAAGTCGATGCGATAACAAATGACGAAAACGGGTGTATTTCTAAGGTTTTTACTACATATGAACACTTTTAACATTCTCCCATTCAACGCGGCTGCTAGTCCTCTTTTCATGCAAAATCTTAAGGTCCTAGCTCATTTCCAAGGCACCAAAGCCAGCTAAAAAGTCAATAATCGTTGACTAAAACTTGAATTGTACTACTTTTTACTATCTATTACGTCTACTTAGAAGCTTCATCTGTGTTCTACTATGGTGCTTTTAGTGTCTCCGCATACCGCTGCACGCGACATAGCTTTGCATACGATAAGTACAACCGTTTCAGAGAGAAGAGCGGCCAATGTGACGATCTGGCTTTAATTCGATTCGATAACAAATGACGAAAACTAACGGATTTCTCAGGTTTTTACTACATATGAACACTATTCACATTCTCCCGTGCAACGCAGCTGCTAGTCCTCCTTTCATGCAAAATCTTAAGTTCCTAGCTCATGTCCAAGGCAACAAAGAAGGGTAAAAAGTCAATAATCGATACCTAAAACTTGAATTGTACTACTTCTTACTGGCTATTACATCAACTTAGAAGCTTCATCTGTGTTCTACTATGGTGCTTTTAGTGTCTCCGCATACCGCAACACGCGACATATCTTTGCAGGCGATAAGTACAACCGTTTCAGAGAGAAGAGCGTCCAATGTGACGATCTGGCTTTAAGTCGATTCGATAACAAATGACGAACGTGGACGGATTTCTCAGGTTTTTCTACATATGAACACATTTCACATTCTCCGGTGCAACGCGGCTGCTAGTCCTCCATTCATGCCAAATCTTAAGTTCCTAGCTCATGTCCAAGGCACAAAGAAGGGTAAAAAGACAATAATCCATAACTAAAACAAGAATTGTACTACTTCTTACTGGCTATTGCATCAACTGAGAAGCTTCATCTGTGTTCTACTATGGTGCTTTTAGTGTCTCCGCATACCGCAGAACGCGACATAGCTTTGCAGACGATAAGTACAACCGTTTCAGAGAGACGAGCGGCCAATGTGAACATCAGGCTTTAAGTCGATGCGATAACAAATGACGAAAACGGGCGGATTTCTCAGGTTTTTACTACATATGAACACTTTTCACATTCTCCCTTGCAACGCGGCTGCTAGTCCTCCTTTCATGCAAAAAATTAAGTTCCTAGCTCATGTCCAAGGCATCAAAGAAGGGTAAATTGTCAATAATCCGTAACTAAAACTTGAATTGTACTACTTCTTACTGGCTATTACATCAATTTTGAAGCTTCATCTGTGTAATACTATGGTGCTTTTAGTGTCTCCGCATACCGCAGCACGCGACATAGCTTTGCTGACACTAAGTACAACCGTCTCAGAGAGAAGAGCGGCCAATGTGACGATCTGGCTTTAAGTCGATTCGATAACAAATGACGAAAACAGACGGATTTCTCAGGCTTTTCTACATATGAACAGTTTTCACATTCTCCCGTGCAACACGGCTGCTAGTCCTCCTTTCATGCAAAATCTTAAGTTCCTAGCTCATGTCCAGGTCACCAAAGAAGGTTAAAAACTCAATAATCCATAACTGAAACTTTAATTGTACTACTTCTTACTGGCTATTACATCAATATTGAAGCTTCATCTGTGTTCTACTGTGGTGCTTTTAGTGTCTCGCATACCGCAGCACGCGACATAGCTTTGCAGACGATAAGTACAACCGTTTGAGAGAGAAGAGCGGCCAATATGACGATCTGGCTTTAAATAGTTGCGATAACAAATGACGAAAACGTGCGGATTTCTCAGGTTTTTACTACATATGAACACTTTTAACAAACTCCCATGCAACGCGGCTGCTAGTCCTCCTTTCATGCAAAATGTTAAGGTCCTAGCTCATGCCCAAGGCACCAAAGAAGGGTAAAAAGTCAATAATCCATAACTAAAACTTGAGTTGTACTAATTCTTACTGGCTATTACATCAACTTAAGAAGCTTCATCTGTGTTCTACTATGGTGCTTTTAGTGTCTCCGCATACCGCAACACGCGACATAGCTTTGCAGATGATAAGTACAACCGTTTCAGAGAGCAGAGCTGCCAATGTGGCGATCTGGCTTTAAGTCGTTTCGATAACAAATGACGAAAACGGACGGATTTCTCAGGTTTTTACTACATATGAACACGTTTCACATCCTCCCGTGCAACGCGGCTGCTAGTCCTCCTTTCATGCAAAATCTTATGTTCCTAGCTCATGTCCAAGGCACCAAAGGAGGGTAAAAAGTCAATAATCCACAACTAAAACTTGAATTGTACTACTTCTTACTTGCTAATAAATCAATTTAGAAGCTTCATCTGTGTTCTACTATGGTGGTTTCAGTGTCTCTGCATACCGCAGCTCGCGACATAGCTTTGCACACGATAAGTACAACCGTTCCAGACAGAAGAGCAGCCAATGTGACGATCTGGCTTTAGGTAGATTCGATAACAAATGACGAACAAGGACGGATTTCTAAGGTTTTTCCTACATATGAACACTTTTCACATTCTGCCTTGCAACGCGGCTGCTAGTCCCCCTTTCATGCAAAAAATTAAGTTCCTAGCTCGTGTCCAAGGCACCAAATAAGGGTAAAAAGTCAATAATCGATACCTAAAACTTGAATTGTACTACTTCTTACTGGCTATTACACCTTCTTAGAAGCTTCATCTTTCTTCTACAATGGTGCTTTTAGTGTCTCCGCATACCGCAGCACGCGCCATATCTTTGCAGACGATAAGTACAACCGTTTCAAAGAGAAGAGCTGCCAATGTGACGATCTGGCTTTAATTCGATTCGATAACAAATGACGAAAACTAACGGATTTCTCAGGTTTTTACTACATATGAACACTATTCACATTCTTCCGTGCAACGCAGCTGCTAGTCCTCCTTTCATGCAAAATCTTAAGTTCCTGGCTCATGTCCAAGGCAACAAAGAAGGGTAAAAAGTCAATAATCGATACCTAAAACTTGAATTGTACTACTTCTTACTGGCTATTACATCAACTTAGAAGCTTCATCTGTGTTCTACTATGGTGCTTTTAGTGTCTCCGCATACCGCAACACGCGACATATCTTTGCAGGCGATAAGTACAACCGTTTCAGAGAGAAGAGCGTCCAATGTGACGATCTGGCTTTAAGTCGATTCGATAACAAATGACGAACGTGGACGGATTTCTCAGGTTTTTCTACATATGAACACTTTTCACATTCTCCGGTGCAACGCGGCTGCTAGTCCTCCATTCATGCCAAATCTTAAGTTCCTAGCTCATGTCCAAGGCACCAAAGAAGGGTAAAAAGACAATAATCCATAACTAAAACAAGAATTGTACTACTTCTTACTGGCTATTGCATCAACTGAGAAGCTTCATCTGTGTTCTACTATGGTGCTTTTAGTGTCTCCGCATACCGCAGAACGCGACATAGCTTTGCAGACGATAAGTACAACCGTTTCAGAGAGACGAGCGGCCAATGTGAACATCAGGCTTTAAGTCGATGCGATAACAAATGACGAAAACGGGCGGATTTCTCAGGTTTTTACTACATATGAACACTTTTCACATTCTCCCTTGCAACGCGGCTGCTAGTCCTCCTTTCATGCAAAAAATTAAGTTCCTAGCTCATGTCCAAGGCATCAAAGAAGGGTAAAATGTCAATAATCCGTAACTAAAACTTGAATTGTACTACTTCTTACTGGCTATTACATCAATTTTGAAGCTTCATCTGTGTTCTACTATGGTGCTTTTAGTGTCTCCGCATACCGCAGCACGCGACATAGCTTTGCTGACACTAAGTACAACCGTCTCAGAGAGAAGAGCGGCCAATGTGACGATCTGGCTTTAAGTCGATTCGATAACAAATGACGAAAACGGACGGATTTCTCAGGCTTTTCTACATATGAACAGTTTTCACATTCTCCCGTGCAACACGGCTGCTAGTCCTCCTTTCATGCAAAATCTTAAGTTCCTAGCTCATGTCCAGGGCACCAGAGAAGGTTAAAAACTCAATAATCCATAACTAAAACTTTAATTGTACTACTTCTTACTGGCTATTACATCAATATTGAAGCTTCATCTGTGTTCTACTGTGGTGCTTTTAGTGTCTCGCATACCGCAGCACGCGACATAGCTTTGCAGACGATAAGTACAACCGTTTGAGAGAGAAGAGCGGCCAATATGACGATCTGGCTTTAAATAGTTGCGATAACAAATGACGAAAACGTGCGGATTTCTCAGGTTTTTACTACATATGAACACTTTTAACAAACTCCCATGCAACGCGGCTGCTAGTCCTCCTTTCATGCAAAATATTAAGGTTCTAGCTCATGCCCAAGGCACCAAAGAAGGGTAAAAAGTCAATAATCGATACCTAAAACTTGAGTTGTACTAATTCTTACTGGCTATTACATCAACTTAAGAAGCTTCATCTGTGTTCTACTATGGTGCTTTTAGTGTCTCCGCATACCGCAACACGCGACATAGCTTTGCAGATGATAAGTACAACCGTTTCAGAGAGAAGAGCTGCCAATGTGGCGATCTGGCTTTAAGTCGATCTGATAACAAATGACGAAAACGGACGGATTTCTCAGGTTTTTACTACATATGAACACGTTTCACATCCTCCCGTGCAACGCGGTTGCTAGTCCTCCTTTCATGCAAAATCTTATGTTCCTAGCTCATGTCCAAGGCACCAAAGGAGGGTAAAAAGTCAATAATCCATAACTAAAACTTGAATTGTACTACTTCTTACTTGCTAATAAATCAATTTAGAAGCTTCATCTGTGTTCTACTATGGTGGTTTCAGTGTCTCTGCATACCGCAGCACGCGACATTGCTTTGCACACGATAAGTACAACCGTTCCAGACAGAAGAGCAGCCAATATGACGATCTGGCTTTAGGTAGATTCGATAACAAATGACGAACAAGGACGGATTTCTAAGGTTTTTCCTACATATGAACACTTTTCACATTCTGCCTTGCAACGCGGCTGCTAGTCCCCCTTTCATGCAAAAAATTAAGTTCCTAGCTCGTGTCCAATGCACCAAATAAGGGTAAAAAGACAATAATCGATACCTAAAACTTGAATTGTACTACTTCTTACTTGCTATTACATCAATTTAGAAGCTTCATCTGTGTTCTACTATGGTGCTTTCAGTGTCTCCGCATACCGCAGCACGCGACATCGCTTTGCACACGATAAGTACAACCGTTCCAGACAGAAGAGCAGCCAATGTGACGATCTGGCTTTAGGTCGATTCGATAACAAATGACGAACAAGGACGGATTTCTCAGGTTTTTACTACATATGAACACTTTTCACATTCTCCCGTGCAGCGCGGCTGCTAGTCCTCCTTTCATGCAAAATCTTAAGTTCCTAGCTCATGTCCAAGGCACCAAAGAAAGCTAAAAAGTCAATAATCGATACCTAAAACATGAATTGTACTACTTCCTACTGGCTATTACTTCAACTTAGAAGCTTCATCTGTGTTCTACTATGGTGCTTTTAGTGTCTCCACATACCGCAGCACGCGACATAGCTTTTGAGACGGTAAATGTAACCGTTTCAGACAGAAGAGCGGCCAATGTGAGGATCTGGCTTTAAGTCGATTCAATAACAAATGACGAACACGGACGTATTTCTCATGTTTTTACTACATATGAACACTTTTCACATTCTGCCGTGCAACTCGGCTGCTAGTCCTCCTTTCATGCAAAACGTTAAGGTCCTAGCTCATGTCCAAGGCATCAAAGCCAGCTAAAAAATCAATAATCGATAACTAAAACTTGAATTGTACTACTTCTTACTGGCTATTACATCAACTTATAGGCTTCATCTATGTTCTACTATGGTGCTTTTAGTGTCTCCGCATACTGCAGCACGCGACATAGCTTTGCAGATGATAAGTACAACCGTTTCAGAGAGAAGAGCGGCCAATGTGACGATCTGGCTTTAAGTCGATTCGATAACAAATGACGAAAACGGACGGATTTCTCAGGGTTTTACTACATATGAACAGTTTTCACATTCTCACGTGCAACGCGGCAGCTGCTCCTCATTTCATTCAAAATCTTAAGTTCCTAGCTAATGTCCAGGGCACCAAAGAAGGTTAAAAAGTCAATAATCCATAACTAAAACTTGAATTGTTCTACTTCTTACTGGCTATTACATCAATTTAGAAGCTTCATCTGTGTTCTACTATGGTGCTTCAAGTGTCTCCGCATACCGCAGCACGTGACATAGCTTTGCAGACGATAAATGTAACCGTTTCAGACATAAGAGCGGCCAATGTGACAACCTGGCATTAAGTCGATTCGATAACAAATGACGGAAACGGACGGAATTCTCAGGTTTTTACTACATATGAACACGTTTCACATTCTCCCGTGCAACGCGGCTGCTAGTCCTCCTTCTATGCAAAATCTTAAGTTCCTAGCTCATATCCAAGGCACCAAAGAATGGTAAAAAGTCAATAATCGATACCTAAAACTTTAATTGTACTACTTCTTACTGGCTATTACACCTTCTTAGAAGCTTCATCTGTGTTCTACTATGGTAGTTTTAGTTTCTCCGCATACCGCAGCACGCGACGTAGCTTTGCAGAAGATAAGTACAACCGTGTCAGAGAGAAGAGCGGCTAATGTGACGATCTGGCTTTAAGTGGATTCCATAACAAATGACGAACATGGACGGATTTCTCAGGTTTTTACTACATATGAACACTTTTCACATTCTCCCGTGCAACGCGGCTGCTAGTCCTTCTTTCATGCCAAACCTTAAGTTCCTAGCTCATGTCCAAGGCACCAAAGAAGGGTAAAATGTCAATAATCCGTAACTAAAACTTGAATTGTACTACTTCTTACTGGCTATTACATCAATTTTGAAGCGTCATCTGTGTTCTACTATGGTGCTTTTAGTGTCTCCGCATACCGCAGCACACGACATAGCTTTGCAGACACTAAGTACAACCGTCTCAGAGAGAAGAGCGGCCAATGTGACGATCTGGCTTTAAGTCGATTCGATAACAAATGACGAAATCGGACGGATTTCCCAGGCTTTTACTACATATGAACAGTTTTCACATTCTCCCGTGCAACGCGGCTGCTAGTCCTCATTTCATGCAAAATCTTAAGTTCCTAGCTCATGTCCAGGGCACCAAAGAAGGTTAAAAACTCTATAATCCATAACTAAAACTTTAATTGTACTACTTCTTACTGGCTATTACATCAATATTGAAGCTTCATCTGTGTTCTACTATGGTGCTTTTAGTGTCTCGCATGCCGCAGCACGCGACATAGCTTTTCAGACGATAAGTACAACCGTTTCAGAGAGAAGAGCGGCCAATGTGACGTTCTATCTTTAAGTCGATGCGATAACATATGACGAAAACGGGTGTATTTCTAAGGTTTTTACTACATATGAACACTTTTCACATTCTCCCGTGCAACGCGGCTGCTAGTCCTTCTTTCATGCCAAAACTTAAGTTCCTAGCTCATGTCCAAGGCATCAAGGAAGGGTAAAAAGTCAATAATCCATAACTAAAACTTGAATTGTACTACTCCTTACTGGCTATTTCATCAACTTAGAAGCTTCATCTGTGTTTTACTATGGTGCTTTTAGTGTCTCCGCATACCGCAGCGCGCGACATAGCTTTGCAGACGATAAGTACATCCGTTTCAGAGAGAAGTGTGGCCATTGTGATGATCTGGCTTTAAGTCGATTCGATAATAAATGACGAAAACGGACGGATTTCTCAGGTTTTTACTACATATGAACACTTTTCACATTCTCCCGTGCAACTCGGCTGCTAGTCCTCCTTTCATGCAAAACGTTAAGGTCCTAGCTCATGTCCAAGGCATCAAAGCCAGCTAAAAAGTCAATAATCGATAACTAAAACTTGAAATGTACTACTTCTTACTGGCTATTACATCAACTTATAAGCTTCATCTATGTTCTACTATGGTGCTTTTAGTGTCTCCGCATACCGCAGCACGCGACGTAGCTTTGCAGATAAGTACAACCGTGTCAGAGAGAAGAGCCGCCAATGTGACGATCTGGCTTTAAGTTGTTTCGATAACAAATGCCGAACATGGACGGATTTCTCAGCTTTTTACTACATATGAACACTTTTCACATTCTCCCGTGCAACGCGGCTGCTAGTCCTCCTTTGATTAAAAATCTTAAGTTCCTAGGTCATGTCCAAGGCACCAAAGAAGGGAAAAAGTCAATAATTCATAACTAAAACAAGAATTGTACTACTTCTTACTGGCTATTACATCAACTTAGAAGCTTCATCTGTGTTCTACTATGGTGCTTTTAGTGTCTCCGCATACCGCAGCACGCGACATAGCTTTGCAGACGATAAGTACAACCGTTTCAGAGAGACGAGCGGAAAATGTGAAGATCTGGCTTTAAGCCGTTTCAATAACAAATGACGAACACGGACGTATTTCTCATGTTCTTACTACATATGAACACTTTTCACATTCTCCCGTGCAACTCGGCTGCTAGTCCTCCTTTCATGCAAAACGTTAAGGCCCTAGCTCATGTCCAAGGCATCAAAGCCAGCTAAAAAGTCAATAATCGATAACTAAAACTTGAATTGTACTACTTCTTACTGGCTATTACATCAATATATAGGCTTCTTCTATGTTCTACTATGGTGCTTTTAGTGTCTCCGCATACCGCAGCACGCGACATAGCTTTGCAGACGATAAGTATAACCGTTTCAGAGAGACGAACGGCCAATGTGAAGATCTGGCTTTAAGTCGATTCAATAACAAATGACGAACACGGACGTATTTCTCATGTTTTTACTACATATGAACACTTTTCACATTCTCCCGTGCAACTCGGCTGCTAGTCCTCATTTCATGCAAAACGTTAAGGTCCTAGCTCATGTCCAAGGCATCAAAGCCAGCTAAAAAGTCAATAATCGATAACTAAAACTTGAATTGTACTACTTCTTACTGGCTATTACATCAGTTTAGAAGCTTCATCTGTGTTCCACTATGGTGCTTCAAGTGTCTCCGCATACCGCAGCACGCGACATAGCTTTGCAGACGATAAATGTAACCGTTTCAGACATAAGAGCGGGCAATGTGACAACCTGGCATTAAGTCGATTCGATAACAAATGACGGAAACGGACGGATTTCTCAGGTTTTTACTACATATGAACACTTTTCACATTCTCCCGTGCAACGCGGTTGCTAGTCCTCCTCCTATGCAAAATCTTAAGTTCCTAGCTCATGTCCAAGGCACCAAAGAAGGGTAAAAAGTCAATAATCGATACCTAAAACTCGAATTGTACTACTTCTTACTGGCTATTACACCTTCTTAGAAGCTTCATCTGTGTTCTACTATGGTACTTTTAGTTTCTCCGCATACCGCAGCACGCGACGTAGCTTTGCAGAAGATAAGTACAACCGTTTCAGAGAGAAGAGCGGCTAACGTGACGATCTGGCTTTAAGTCGATTCCATAACAAATGACGAACATGGACGGATTTCTCAGGTTTTTACTACATATGAACACTTTTCACATTCTCCCGTGCAACGCGGCTGCTAGTCCTTCTTTCATGCCAAACCTTAAGTTCCTAGCTCATGTCCAAGGCACCAAGGAAGGGTAAAAAGTCAATAATCCATAACCAAAACTTGAATTGTACTACTCATTACTGGCTATTTCATCAACTTAGAAGCTTCATCTGTGTTTTACTATGGTGCTTTTAGTGTCTCCGCATTCCGCAGCACGCGACATAGCTTTGCAGACGATAAGTACAACCGTTTCAGAGAGAAGAGTGGCCAATGTGATGATCTGGCTTTAAGTCGATTCGATAACAACTGACGAAAACGGGCGGATTTCTCAGGTTTTTACTTTATATGAACACTTTTAACATACTCATATGCAACGCGGCTTCTAGTCCTCCTTTCATGCAAAATGTTAAGGTCCTAGCTCATGCCCAAGGTACCAAAGAAGGGTAAAAAGTCAATAATCCATAACTAAAACTTGAGTTGTACTAATTCTTACTGGCAATTACATCAACTTAAGAAGCTTCATCTGTGTTCTACTATGGTGCTTTTAGTTTCTCCGCATACCGCAACACGCGACATAGCTTTGCAGATGATAAGTACAACCGTTTCAGAGAGAAGAGCTGCCAATGTGGCGATCTGGCTTTAAGTCGATTTGATAACAAATGACGAAAACGGACGGATTTCTCAGGTTCTTACTACATATGAACACGTTTCACATTCTAATGTGCAACGTGGCTGCTAGTCCTCCTTTCATGCAAAATCTTATGTTCCTAGCTCATATCCAAGGCACCAAAGGAGGGTAAAAAGTCAATAATCCATAACTAAAACTTGAATTGTACTACTTCCTACTGGCTATTACATCAACTTAGAAGCTTCATCTGTGTTCTACATTGGTGCTTTTAGTCTCTCCACATACCCCAGCACGCGACATAGCTTTCGAGACGGTAAATGTAACAGTTTCAGACAGAAGAGCGGCCAATGTGAAGATCTGGCTTTAAGTCGATTCGATAACAAATGACGAAAACGGACGGATTTCTCAGGCTTTTACAACATATGAACAGTTTTCACATTCTCACGTGCAACGCGGCAGCTGGTCCTCCTTTCATGCAAAATCTTAAGTTCCTAGCTCATGTCCAGGGCACGAAAGAAGGTTAAAAAGTCAATAATCCATAACTAAAACTTTAATTGTACTACTTCTTACTGGCTATAACATCAGTTTACAAGCTTCATCTGTGTTCTACTATGGTGCTTCAAGTGTCTCCGCATACCGCAGCACGCGACATAGCTTTGCAGACGATAAATGTAACCGTTTCAGACATAAGAGCGGCCAATGTGACAACCTGGCATAAAGTCGAGTCGATAACAAATGACGGAAACGGACGGATTTCTCAGGTTTCTACTACATATGAACACTTTTCACATTCTCCCGTGCAACGCGGCTGCTAGTCCTCCTTCTATGCAAAATCTTAAGTTCCTAGCTCATGTCCAAGGCACCAAAGAAGGGTAAAAAGTCAATAATCGATACCTAAAACTTGAATTGTACTACTTCTTACTGGCTATTACCCCTTCTTAGAAGCTTCATCTGTGTTCTACTATGGTACTTTTAGTTTCTCCGCATACCGCAGCACGCGACGTAGCTTTGCAGAAGATAAGTACAACCGTTTCAGAGAGAAGAGCGGCTAATGTGACGTTCTGGCTTTAAATGGATTCCATAACAAATGACGAACATGGACGGATTTCTCAGGTTTTTACTAGATATGAACACTTTTCACATTCTCCCGTGCAACGCGGCTGCTAGTCCTTCTTTCATGCCAAAACTTAAGTTCCTAGCTCATGTCCAAGGCATCAAGGAAGGGTAAAAAGTCAATAATCCATAACTAAAACTTGAATTGTACTACTCCTTACTGGCTATTTCATCAACTTAGAAGCTTCATCTGTGTTTTACTATGGTGCTTTTAGTGTCTCCGCATACCGCAGCGCGCGACATAGCTTTGCAGACGATAAGTACATCCGTTTCAGAGAGAAGAGTGGCCATTGTGATGATCTGGCTTTAAGTCGATTCGATAATAAATGACGAAAACGGACGGATTTCTCAGGTTTTTACTACATATGAACACTTTTCACATTCTCCCGTGCAACTCGGCTGCTAGTCCTCCTTTCATGCAAAACGTTAAGGTCCTAGCTCATGTCCAAGGCATCAAAGCCAGCTAAAAAGTCAATAATCGATAACTAAAACTTGAAATGTACTACTTCTTACTGGCTATTACATCAACTTATAAGCTTCATCTATGTTCTACTATGGTGCTTTTAGTGTCTCCGCATACCGCAGCACGCGACGTAGCTTTGCAGATAAGTACAACCGTGTCAGAGAGAAGAGCCGCCAATGTGACGATCTGGCTTTAAGTTGTTTCGATAACAAATGCCGAACATGGACGGATTTCTCAGCTTTTTACTACATATGAACACTTTTCACATTCTCCCGTGCAACGCGGCTGCTAGTCCTCCTTTGATTAAAAATCTTAAGTTCCTAGGTCATGTCCAAGGCACCAAAGAAGGGAAAAAGTCAATAATTGATAACTAAAACAAGAATTGTACTACTTCTTACTGGCTATTACATCAACTTAGAAGCTTCATCTGTGTTCTACTATGGTGCTTTTAGTGTCTCCGCATACCGCAGCACGCGACATAGCTTTGCAGACGATAAGTACAACCGTTTCAGAGAGACGAGCGGAAAATGTGAAGATCTGGCTTTAAGTCGTTTCAATAACAAATGACGAACACGGACGTATTTCTCATGTTCTTACTACATATGAACACTTTTCACATTCTCCCGTGCAACTCGGCTGCTAGTCCTCCTTTCATGCAAAACGTTAAGGCCCTAGCTCATGTCCAAGGCATCAAAGCCAGCTAAAAAGTCAATAATCGATAACTAAAACTTGAATTGTACTACTTCTTACTGGCTATTACATCAATATATAGGCTTCTTCTATGTTCTACTATGGTGCTTTTAGTGTCTCCGCATACCGCAGCACGCGACATAGCTTTGCAGACGATAAGTACAACCGTTTCAGAGAGACGAACGGCCAATGTGAAGATCTGGCTTTAAGTCGATTCAATAACAAATGACGAACACGGACGTATTTCTCATGTTTTTACTACATATGAACACTTTTCACATTCTCCCGTGCAACTCGGCTGCTAGTCCTCATTTCATGCAAAACGTTAAGGTCCTTAATCATGTCCAAGGCATCAAAGCCAGCTAAAAAGTCAATAATCGATAACTAAAACTTGAATTGTACTACTTCTTACTGGCTATTACATCAGTTTAGAAGCTTCATCTGTGTTCCACTATGGTGCTTCAAGTGTCTCCGCATACCGCAGCACGCGACATAGCTTTGCAGACGATAAATGTAACCGTTTCAGACATAAGAGCGGGCAATGTGACAACCTGGCATTAAGTCGATTCGATAACAAATGACGGAAACGGACGGATTTCTCAGGTTTTTACTACATATGAACACTTTTCACATTCTCCCGTGCAACGCGGTTGCTAGTCCTCCTCCTATGCAAAATCTTAAGTTCCTAGCTCATGTCCAAGGCACCAAAGAAGGGTAAAAAGTCAATAATCGATACCTAAAACTCGAATTGTACTACTTCTTACTGGCTATTACACCTTCTTAGAAGCTTCATCTGTGTTCTACTATGGTACTTTTAGTTTCTCCGCATACCGCAGCACGCGACGTAGCTTTGCAGAAGATAAGTACAACCGTTTCAGAGAGAAGAGCGGCTAACGTGACGATCTGGCTTTAAGTCGATTCCATAACAAATGACGAACATGGACGGATTTCTCAGGTTTTTACTACATATGAACACTTTTCACATTCTCCCGTGCAACGCGGCTGCTAGTCCATCTTTCATGCCAAACCTTAAGTTCCTAGCTCATGTCCAAGGCACCAAGGAAGGGTAAAAAGTCAATAATCCATAACCAAAACTTGAATTGTACTACTCATTACTGGCTATTTCATCAACTTAGAAGCTTCATCTGTGTTTTACTATGGTGCTTTTAGTGTCTCCGCATTCCGCAGCACGCGACATAGCTTTGCAGACGATAAGTACAACCGTTTCAGAGAGAAGAGTGGCCAATGTGATGATCTGGCTTTAAGTCGATTCGATAACAAATGACGAAAACGGACGGATTTCTAAGGCTTTTACTACATATGAACAGTTTTCACATTCTCCCGTGCAACGCGGCATCTAGCCCCCCTTTAATGCAAAAAATTAAGTTCCTAGCTCGTGTCCAAGCACCACATAAGGGTATAAAGTCAATAATCGATACCTAAGACTTGAATTGTACTACTTCTTACTGGCTATTACACCTTCTTAGAAGCTTCATCTTTCTTCTACTATGGTGCATTTAGTGTCTCCGCATACCGCAGCACGCGACATAGCTTTGCAGACGATAAGTACAACCGTTTCAAATAGAAGAGCGGCCAATGTGACGATCTGGCTTTAAGTCGATTCGATAACAACTGACGAAAACGGGCGGATTTCTCAGGTTTTTACTTTATATGAACACTTTTAACATACTCATATGCAACGCGGCTTCTAGTCCTCCTTTCATGCGAAATGTTAAGATCCTAGCTCATGCCCAAGGCACCAAAGAAGGGTAAAAAGTCAATAATCCATAACTAAAACTTGAGTTGTACTAATTCTTACTGGAAATTACATCAACTTAAGAAGCTTCATCTGTGTTCTACTATGGTGCTTTAAGTGTCTCCGCATACCGCAACACGCGACATAGCTTTGCAGACGATAAGTACAACCGTTTCAGAGAGAAGAGCTGCCAATTTGGCGATCTGGCTTTAAGTCGATTTGATAACAATTGACGAAAAAGGACGGATTTCTCAGGTTTTTACTACATATGAACACGTTTCACATTCTCCCGTGCAACGCGGCTGCTAGTCCTCCTTTCATGCAAAATCTTATGTTCCTAGCTCATATCCAATGCACCAAAGGAGGGTAAAAAGTCAATAATCCATAACTAAAACTTGAATTGTACTACATCTTACTTGCTATTACATCAATTTAGAAGCTTCATCTGTGTTCTACTATGGTGCTTTCAGTGTCTCCGCATAAAGCAGCACGCGACATAGCTTTGCACACGATAAGTACAACCATTCCAGACAGAAGAGCGGCCAATGTGACGATCTGGCTTTAGGTCGATTCGATAACAAATGACGAACAAGGACGGATTTCTCAGGTTTTTACTACATATAAACACTTTTCACATTCTCCCGTGCAACGCGGCTGCTAGTCCTCCTTTCATGCAAAATATTAAGTTCCTAGCTCATGTCCAAGGCACCAAAGAAAGCTAAAAAGTCAATAATCGATACCTAAAACATGAATTGTACTACTTCCGACTGGCTATTACATCAACTTAGAAGCTTCATCTGTGTTCTACTATGGTGCTTTTAGTGTCTCTACATACCGCAGCACGCGACATAGCTTTGGAGACGGTAAACGTAACCGTTTCAGACAGAAGAGCGGCCAATGTGAAGATCTGGCTTTAAGTCGATTCAATAACAAATGACGAACACGGACGGATTTCTCAGGTTTTTACTACATATGAACACTTTTCACATTCTCCCGTGCAACTCGGCTGCTAGTCCTCCTTTCATGCAAAACGTTAAGGTCCTAGCTCATGTCCAAGGCATCAAAGACAGCTAAAAAGTCAATAATCGATAACTAAAACTTGAATTGTACCACTTCTTACTGGCTATTACATCAACTTATAAGCTTCATCTATGTTCTACTATGGTGCTTTTAGTGTCTCCACATACCACAGCACGTGACATAGCTTTGCAGATGATAAGTACAACCGTTTCAGAGAGAAGAGCGGGCAATGTGACGATCTGGCTTTAAGTCGTTTCGATAACAAATGCCGAACATGGACGGATTTCTCAGGTTTTTACTACATATGAACACTTTTCACATTCTCCCGTGCAACGCGGCTGCTAGTCCTCCTTTGATTCCAAATCTTAAGTTCCTAGGTCATGTCCAAGGCACCAAAGAAGGGAAAAAGTCAATAATCCATAACTAAAACAAGAATTGTACTACTTCTTACTGGCTATTACATCAACTTAGAAGCTTCATCTGTGTTCTACTATGGTGCTTTTAGTGTCTCCGCATACCGCAGCACGCGACATAGCTTTGCAGACGATAAGTACAACCGTTTCAGAGTGACGAACGGCCAATGTGAAGATCTGGCTTTAAGTCGATTCAATAACAAATGACGAACACGGACGTATTTCTCATGTTTTTACTACATATGAACACTTTTCACATTCTCCTGTGCAACTCGGCTGCTAGTCCTCATTTCATGCAAAACGTTAAGGTCCTAGCTCATGTCCAAGGCATCAAAGCCAGCTAAAAAGTCAATAATCGATAACTAAAACTTGAATTGTACTACTTCTTACTGGCTATTACATCAGTTTAGAAGCTTCATCTGTGTTCTACTATGGTGCTTCAAGTGTCTCCGCATACCGCAGCACGCGACATAGCTTTGCAGACGATAAATGTAACCGTTTCAGACATAAGAGCGGCCAATGTGACAACCTGGCATTAAGTCGATTCGATAACAAATGACGGAAACGGACGGATTTCTCAGGTTTTTACTACATATGAACACTTTTCACATTCTCCCGTGCAACGCGGTTGCTAGTCCTCCTCCTATGCAAAATCTTAAGTTCCTAGCTCATGTCCAAGGCACCAAAGAAGGGTAAAAAGTCAATAATCGATGCCTAAAACTCCAATTGTACTACTTCTTACTGGCTATTACACCTTCTTAGAAGCTTCATCTGTGTTCTACTATGGTACTTTTAGTTTCTCCGCATACCGCAGCACGCGACGTAGCTTTGCAGAAGATAAGTACAACCGTTTCAGAGAGAAGAGCGGCTAACGTGACGATCTGGCTTTAAGTCGATTCCATAACAAATGACGAACATGGACGGATTTCTCAGGTTTTTACTACATATGAACACTTTTCACATTCTCCCGTGCAACGCGGCTGCTAGTCCTTCTTTCATGCCAAACCTTAAGTTCCTAGCTCATGTCCAAGGCACCAAGGAAGGGTAAAAAGTCAATAATCCATAACCAAAACTTGAATTGTACTACTCATTACTGGCTATTTCATCAACAAAGAAGCTTCATCTGTGTTTTACTATGGTGCTTTTAGTGTCTCCGCATTCCGCAGCACGCGACATAGCTTTGCAGACGATAAGTACAACCGTTTCAAATAGAAGAGCGGATAATGTGACGATCTGGCTTTAAGTCGATTCGATAACAACTGACGAAAACGGGCGGATTTCTCAGGTTTTTACTACATATGAACACTTTTAACATACTCCCATGCAACGCGGCTGCTAGTCCTCCTTTCATGCGAAATGTTAAGGTCCTAGCTCATGCCCAAGGCACCAAAGAAGGGTAAAAAGTCAATAATCCATAACTAAAACTTGAGTTGTACTAATTCTTACTGGCATTTACATCAACTTAAGAAGCTTCATCTGTGTTCTACTATGGTGCTTTTAGTGTCTCCGCATACCGCAACACGCGACATAGCTTTGCAGAAGATAAGTACAACCGTTTCAGAGAGAAGAGCTGCCAATTTGGCGATCTGGCTTTAAGTCGATTTGATAACAAATGACGAAAAAGGACGGATTTCTCAGGTTTTTACTACATATGAACACGTTTCACATTCTCCCGTGCAACGCGGCTGCTAGTCCTCTTTCATGCAAAATCTTATGTTCCTAGCTCATGTCCAATGCACCAAAGGAGGGTAAAAAGTCAATAATCCATAACTAAAACTTGAATTGTACTACTTCTTACTTGCTATTACATCAATTTAGAAGCTTCATCTGTGTTCTACTATGGTGCTTTCAGTGTCTCCGCATAAAGCAGCACGCGACATAGCTTTGCACACGATAAGTACAACCGTTCCAGACAGAAGAGCAGCCAATGTGACGATCTGGCTTTAGGTCGATTCGATAACAAATGACGAACAAGGACGGATTTCTCAGGTTTTTACTACATATAAACACTTTTCACATTCTCCCGTGCAACGCGGTTGCTAGTCCTCCTTTCATGCAAAATAATAAGTTCCTAGCTCATGTCCAAGGCACCAAAGAAAGCTAAAAAGTCAATAATCGAAACCTAAAACATGAATTGTACTACTTCCTACTGGCTATTACATCAACTTAGAAGCTTCATCTGTGTTCTACTATGGTGCTTTTAGTGTCTCTACATACCGCAGCACGCGACATAGCTTTGGAGACGGTAAACGTAACCGTTTCAGACAGAAGAGCGGCCAATGTGAAGATCTGGCTTTAAGTCGATTCAATAACAAATGACGAACACGGACGGATTTCTCAGGTTTTTACTACATATGAACACTTTTCACATTCTCCCGTGCACCTCGGCTGCTAGTCCTCCTTTCATGCAAAACGTTAAGGTCCTAGCTCATGACCAAGGCATCAAAGCCAGCTAAAAAGTCAATAATCGGTAACTAAAACTTGAATTGTACCACTTCTTACTGGCTATTACATCAACTTATAAGCTTCATCTATGTTCTACTATGGTGCTTTTAGTGTCTCCGCATACCGCAGCACGCGACATAGCTTTGCAGATGATAAGTACAACCGTTTCAGAGAGAAGAGCGGCCAATGTGACGATCTGGCTTTAAGTCGTTTCGATAACAAATGCCGAACATGGACGGATTTCTCAGGTTTTTACTACATATGAACACTTTTCACATTCTCCCGTGCAACGCGGCTGCTAGTCCTCCTTTGATTCCAAATCTTAAGTTCCTAGGTCATGTTCAAGGCACCAAAGAAGGGAAAAGGTCAATAATCCATAACTAAAACAAGAATTGTACTACTTCTTACTGGCTATTACATCAACTTAGAAGCTTCATCTGTGTTCTACTATGGTGCTTTTAGTGTCTCCGCATACCGCAGCACGCGACATAGCTTTGCAGACGATAAGTACAACCGTTTCAGAGAGACGAGCGGCCAATGTGAAGATCTGGCTTTAAGACGATTCAATAACAAATGACGAACACGGACGTATTTCTCATGTTTTTACTACATATGAACACTTTTCACATTCTCCCGTGCAACTCGGCTGCTAGTCCTCATTTCATGCAAAACGTTAAGGTCCTAGCTCATGTCCAAGGCATCAAAGCCAGCTCAAAAGTCAATAATCGATAACTAAAACTTGAATTGTACTACTTCTTACTGCCTATTACATCAACTTATAAGCTTCATCTATGTTCTACTTTGGTGCTTTTAGTGTCTCCGCATACCGCAGCACGCGACATAGCTTTGCAGATGATAAGTACAACCGTTTCAGAGAGAAGAGCGGCCAATGTGACGATCTGGCTTTAAGTCGATTCGATAACAAATGACGATAACGGACGGATTTCTCAGGCTTTTACTACATATGAACAGTTTTCACATTCTCCCGTGCAACGCGGCAGCTGGTCCTCCTTTCATGCAAAATCTTAAGTTCCTAGCTCATGTCCAGGGCACCAAAGAAGGTTAAAAAAGTCAATAATCCTTAACTAAAACTTGAATTGTACTCTTTCTTACTGGCTATTACATCAGTTTAGAAGCTTCATCTGTGTTCTACTATGGTGCTTCAAGTGTCTCCGCATACCGCAGCACGCGATATAGCTTTGAAGACGATAAATGTAACCGTTTGAGACATAAGAGCGGCCAATGTGACAACCTGGCTTTAAGTCGATTCGATAACAAATGACGGAAACGGACGGATTTCTCAGGTTTTTACTACATATGAACACTTTTCACATTCTCCCGTGCAACGCGGCTGCTAGTCATCCTTCTGTGCAAAATCTTAAGTTCCTAGCTCATGTCCAAGGCACCAAAGAAGGGTAAAAAGTCAATAATCGATACCTAAAACTTGAATTGTACTACTTCTTACAGGCTATTACACCTTCTTAGAAGCTTCATCTGTGTTCTACTATGGTACTTTTAGTTTCTCCGCATACCGCAGCACGCGACGTAGCTTTGCAGAAGATAAGTACAACCGATTCAGAGAGAAGAGCGGCTAATGTGACGATCTGGCTTTAAGTCGATTCCATAACAAATGATGAACATGGACGGATTTCTCAGGTTTTTACTAGATATGAACACTTTTCACATTCTCCCGTGCAACGCGGCTGCTAGTCCTTCTTTCATGCCAAACCTTAAGCTCCTAGCTCATGTCCAAGGCACCAAGGAAGGGTAAAAAGTCAATAATCCATAACTAAAACTTGAATTGTACTACTCCTTACTGGCTATTTCATCAACTTAGAAGCTTCATCTGTGTTTTACTATGGTGCTTTTAGTGTCTCCGCATACCGCAGCACGCGACATAGCTTTGCAGACGATAAGTACAACCGTTTCAGAGAGAAGAGTGGCCAATGTGACGATCTGGGTTTAAGTCGATTCGATAACAAATGACGAAAACGGACGTATTTCTCAGGTTTTTACTACATATGAACACTTTTCACATTCGCCCGTGCACGCAGCAGCTAGTCCTCCTTTCATGCAAAATCTTAAGTTCCTAGCTCATGTCCAAGGCAACAAAGAAGGGTAAAAAGTCATTAATCGTTACCTAAAACTTGAATTGTACTACTTCTTACTGGCTATTACATCAACATAGAAGCTTCATCTGTCTTCTACTATGGTGCTTCTAGTGTCTTCGCATACCGCAGCACGCGACATAGCTTTGCAGACGATAAGTACTACCGTTTCAGAGAGAAGAGCAGCCAATGTGACGATCTGGCTTCAAGTCGTTTCGATAACAAATGACGAACATGGACGGATTTCTCAGGTTTTTACTACATATGAACACTTTTCATATTCTCTCGGGCAACGCGGCTGCTAGTCCTCCTTTCATGCAAAATCTTAAGTTCCTAGCTCATGTCCAAGGCACCAAAGAAGGGTAAAAAGTCAATAATCCATAACTAAAACTTGAGTTGTACTACTTCTTACTGGCTATTACATCAACTTAGAACCTTCATCTGTGTTCCAGTATGGTGCTTTTAGTGTCTCCGAATACCGCAGCACGCGACATAGCTTTGCAGACGATCAGTACAACAGTTTCAGAGAGAAGAGCGGCCAATGTGACGATCTGGCTTTAAGTCAATTCGACAACAACTGACGAAAACGGTCGGATTTCTCAGGATTTTACCACATATGAACACTTTTAACATATTCCCATGCAACGCGGTTGCTAGTCCTCCTTTCATGCAAAATGTTAAGGTCCTAGCTCATGCCCAAGGCACCAAAGAAGGGTAAAAAGTCAATAATCCATAACTAAAACTTGAGTTGTACTAATTCTTATTGGCAATTACATCAACTTAAGAAGCTTCATCTGTGTTCTACTGTGGTGCTTTTAGTGTCTCCGCATACCGCAGCACGTGACATAGCTTTGCAGATGATAAGTACAACAGTTTCAGAGAGAAGAGCGGCCACTGTGACGATCTGGCTTTAAGTCGTTTCAATAACAAATGACGAACACGGACGGATTTCTCAGGTTTTTACTACATATGAACACTTTTCACATTCTCCCGTGCAACTCGGCTGCTAGTCCTCCTTTCATGCAAAACGTTAAGGTCCTAGCTCATGTCCAAGGCATCAAAGCCAGCTAAAAAGTCAATAATCGATAACTAAAACTTGAATTGTACTACTTCTTACTGGCTATTACATCAACTTATAAGCTTCATCTATGTTCTACTATGGTGCTTTTAGTGTCTCCGCATACCGCAGCACGTGACATAGCTTTGCAGATGATAAGTACAACAGTTTCAGAGAGAAGAGCGGCCACTGTGACGATCTGGCTTTAAGTCGTTTCAATAACAAATGCCGAACATGGACGGATTTCTCAGGTTTTTACTACATATGAACACTTTTCACATTCTCCCGTGCAACGCGGCTGCTAGTCCTCCTTTGATTCCAAATCTTAAGTTCCTAGGTCATGTCCGAGGCACCAAAGAAGGGAAAAAGTCAATAATCCATAACTAAAACAAGAATTGTACTACTTCTTACTGGCTATTACATCAACTTAGAAGCTTCATCTGTGTTCTACTATGGTGCTTTTACTGTCTCCGCATACCGCAGCACGCGACATAGCTTTGCAGACGATAAGTACAACCGTTTCAGAGAGAAGAGCGGCCAATGTGAAGATCTGGCTTTAAGTCGATTCAATAACAAATGACGAACACGGACGTATTTCTCATGTTTTTACTACATATGAACACTTTTCACATTCTCCCGTGCAACTCGGCTGCTAGTCCTCAATTCATGCAAAACGTTAAGGTCCTAGCTCATGTCCAAGGCATCAAAGCCAGCTAAAAAGTCAATAATCGATAAATAAAACTTGAATTGTACTAAATCTTACTGGCTATTACATCAACTTATAAGCTTCATCTATGTTCTACTATGGTGCGTTTAGTGTCTCCGCATACCGCAGCACGCGACATAGCTTTGCAGATGATAAGTACAACCGTTTCAGAGAGAAGAGCGGCCAATGTGACGATCTGGCTTTAAGTCGATACGATAACAAATGACGAAAACGGACGGATTTCTGAGGCTTTTACTACATATGAACAGTTTTCACATTCTCCCGTGCAACGCGTTAGCTGGTCCTCCTTTCATGCAAAATCTTAAGTTCCTATCTCATGTCCAGGGCACCAAAGAAGGTTAAAAAAGTCAATAATCCATAACTAAAACTTGAATTGTACTACTTCTTACTGGCTATTACATCAGTTTAGAAGCTTCATCTGTGTTCTACTATGGTGCTTCAAGTGTCTCCGCATACCGCAGCACGCGACATAGCTTTGCACACGATAAATGTAACCGTTTCAGACATAAGAGCGGCCAATGTGACAACCTGGCTTTAAGTCGATTCGATAACAAATGACGGAAACGGACGGATTTCTCAGGTTTTTACTACATATGAACACTTTTCACATTCGCCCGTGCACGCAGCAGCTAGTCCTCCTTTCATGCAAAATCTTAAGATCCTAGCTCATGTCCAAGGCAACAAAGAAGGGTAAAAAGTCAATAATCGTTACCTAAAACTTGAATTATACTACTTCTTACTGGCTATTACATCAACTTAGAAGCTTCATCTGTCTTCTACTATGGTGCTTCTAGTGTCTTCGCATACCGCAGCACGCGACATAGCTTTGCAGACGGTAAGTACAACCGTTTCAGAGAGAAGAGCAGCCATTGTGGCGATCTGGCTTTAAGTCGATTTGATAACAAATGACGAAAAAGGACGGATTTCTCAGGTTTTTACTACATATGAACACGTTCCACATTCTCCCGTGCAACGCGGCTGCTAGTCCTCCTTTCATGCAAAATCTTATGTTCCTAGCTCATGTCCAATGCACCAAAGGAGGGTAAAAAGTCAATAATCCAGAACTAAAACCTGAATTGTACTACTTCTTACTTGCTATTACATCAATTTAGAAGCTTCATCTGTGTTCTACTATAGTGCTTTCAGTGTCTCCGCATACCGCAGCACGCGACATAGCTTTGCACACGATAAGTACAACCGTTCCAGACAGAAGAGCAGCCAATGTGGCGATCTGGCTTTAGGTCGATTCAATAACAAATGACGAACAAAGACGGATTTCTCAGGTTTTTACTACATATAAACACTTTTCACATTCTCCCGTGCAACGCGGCTGCTAGTCCTCCTGTCATGCAAAATATTATGTTCCTATCTCATGTCCAAGGCACCAAAGAAAGCTAAAAAGCCAATAATCGATACCTAAAACATGAATTGTACTACTTCCTACTGGCTATTACATCAACTTAGAAGCTTCATCTGTATTCTACTATGGTGCTTTTAGTGTCTCTACATACCGCAGCACGCGACATAGCTTTGGAGACGGTAAACGTAACCGTTTCAGACAGAAGAGCGGCCAATGTGAGGATCTGGCTTTAAGTCGATTCAATAACAAATGACGAACACGGACGGATTTCTCAGGTTTTTACTACATATGAACACTTTTCACATTCTCCCGTGCAACTCGGCTGCTAGTCCTCCTTTCATGCAAAACGTTAAGGTCCTAGCTCATGCCCAAGGCATCAAAGCCAGCTAAAAAGTCAATAATCGATAACTAAAACTTGAATTGTACTACTTCTTACTGGCTATTACATCAACTTATAAGCTTCATCTATGTTCTACTATGGTGCTTTTAGTGTCTCCGCATACCGCAGCACGTGACATAGCTTTGCAGATGATAAGTACAACAGTTTCAGAGAGAAGAGCGGCCACTGTGACGATCTGGCTTTAAGTCGTTTCAATAACAAATGCCGAACATGGACGGATTTCTCAGGTTTTTACTACATATGAACACTTTTCACATTCTCCCGTGCAACGCGGCTGCTAGTCCTCCTTTCATGCAAAACGTTAAGGTCCTAGCTCATGTCCAAGGCATCAAAGCCAGCTAAAAAGTCAATAATCGATAACTAAAACTTGAATTGTACTACTTCTTACTGGCTATTACATCAACTTATAAGCTTCATCTATGTTCTACTATGGTGCTTTTAGTGTCTCCGCATACCGCAGCACGTGACATAGCTTTGCAGATGATAAGTACAACAGTTTCAGAGAGAAGAGCGGCCACTGTGACGATCTGGCTTTAAGTCGTTTCAATAACAAATGCCGAACATGGACGGATTTCTCAGGTTTTTACTACATATGAACACTTTTCACATTCTCCCGTGCAACGCGGCTGCTAGTCCTCCTTTGATTCCAAATCTTAAGTTCCTAGGTCATGTCCAAGGCACCAAAGAAGGGAAAATGTCAATAATCCATAACTAAAACAAGAATTGTACTACTTCTTACTGGCTATTACATCAACTTAGAAGCTTCATCTGTGTTCTACTATGGTGCTTTTACTGTCTCCGCATACCGCAGCACGCGACATAGCTTTGCAGACGATAAGTACAACCGTTTCAGAGAGAAGAGCGGCCAATGTGACGATCTGGCTTTAAGTCGATTCGATAACAAATGAAGAAAACGGACGGATTTCTCAGGTTTTTACTATATATGAACACCTTTCACATTCTCCCGTGCAACTCGGCTGCTAGTCCTCCTTTCATACAGAATCTTAAGGTACTAGCTCATGTCCAAGGCATCAAAGACAGCTAAAAAGTCAATAATCGATAACTAAAACTTGAATTGTACTCTTTCTTACTGGCTATTACATCAACTTAGAAGATTCATCTGTGTTCTACTATGGTGCTTTTAGTGTCTCCGCATACCGCATCACGCGGCATAGCTTTGCAGACGATAAGTTCAACCGTTTCAGAGAGAAGAGCGGCCAATGTGACGATCTGGCTTTAAGTCGATTCGATAGCAAATGACGAATACGGACGGATTTCTCAGGTTTTTACTACATATGAACACTATTCATATTCTCTCGGGCAACGCGACTGCTAGTCCTCGTTTCATGCAAAATCTTAAGTTCCTAGCTCATGTCCAAGGCACCAAAGAAGGGTAAAAAGTCAATAATCCATAACAAAAACTTGAGTTGTACTACTTCTTACTGGCTATTGTATCAACTTAGAACCTTCATCTGTGTTCTACTGTGGTGCTTTTAGTGTCTCCGCATACCGCAGCACGTGACATAGCTTTGCAGACGATAAGTACAACCGTTTCAGAGAGAAGAGCGGCCAAAAGTGACGATCTGGCTTTCAGTCGATTCGATAACAAATGACGAAAAAGGACGGATTTCTCAGGTTTTTACTACATATGAACACTTTTC
This sequence comes from Schistocerca gregaria, assembly GCF_023897955.1. Taxonomy (NCBI): domain Eukaryota; kingdom Metazoa; phylum Arthropoda; class Insecta; order Orthoptera; family Acrididae; genus Schistocerca; species Schistocerca gregaria. The sequence goes on along the minus strand of NW_026061860.1, from coordinate 1,348,845 downwards.
ATATTCTCTCGGGCAACGCGGCTGCTAGTCCTCCTTTCACGCAAAATCTTAAGTTCCTAGCTCATGTCCAAGGCACCTAAGAAGGGTAAAAAGTCAATAATCGATACCTAAAACTTGAGTTGTACTACTTCTTACTGGCTATTACATCAACTTAGAACCTTCATCTGTGTTCCACTATGGTGCTTTTAGTGTCTCCGAATACCGCAGCACGCGACACAGCTTTGCAGACGATAAGTACAACCGTTTCAGAGAGAAGAGCGGCCAATGTGACGATCTGGCTTTAAGTCGATTCGATAACAAATGACGAAAACTTACGGATTTCTCAGGTTTTTACTACATATAAACACTTTTCACATTCTCCCGTGCAACGCGGCTGCTAGTCCTCCTTTCATGCAAAACGTTAAGCACCTAGCTCATGTCCAAGGCAACAAAGAAGGGTAAAAAGTCAACAAACGATACCTAAAACTTGAATTGTACTACTTCTTACTGGCTATTACATCAACTTAGGAGCTTCATCTGTGTTCTACTAGGGTGCTTTTAGTGTCTCCGCATACCGCAGCACGCGACATAGCTTTGCAGACGATAAGTACAACCGTTTCAGAGAGAAGAGCGGCCAATGTGACGATCTGGCTTTAAGTCGATGCGATAACAAATGACGAACATGGACGGATTTCACAGGTTTTTACTACATATGAACACTTTTCACATTCTCCCGGGCAACGCGGCTGCTAGTCCTCCATTCATGCCAAATCTTAAGTTCCTAGCTCATGTCCAAGGCACCAAGGAAGGGTAAAAAGTCAACAATCCATAACTAAAACTTGAATTGTACTACTTCTTACTGGCTATTACATCAACTTAGAAGCTTCATCTGTGTTCTACTATGGGGCTTCTCGTGTCTCCGCATACCGCAGCACGCGACATTGCTTTGCAGACGATAAGTACAACCGTTTCAGAGAGAAGAGCGGCCAATGTGACGATCTGGCTTTAAGTCGATGCGATAACAAATGACGAACATGGACGGATTTCACAGGTTTTTACTACATATGAACACTTTTCACATTCTCCCGTGCAACGCGGCTGCTAATCCTCCTTTGATTCCAAATCTTAAGTTCCTAGGTCATGACCAAGGCACCAAAGAACGGTAAAAAGTCAATAATCCATAACTAAAACAAGAATTGTACTACTTCTTACTGGCTATTACATCAACTTAGAAGGTTCATCTGTGTTCTACTATGGTGCTTTTAGTGTCTCCGTATACCGCAGCACGCGACATAGCTTTGCAGACGATAAGTACAACCGTTTCAGAGAGACGAGCGGCCAATGTGAAGATCTGGCATTAAGTCGATTCAATAACAAATGACGAACACGGACGGATTTCTCAGGTTTTTACTACATATGAACACTTTTCACATTCTCCCGTGCAACTCGGCTGCTAGTCCTCCATTCATGTAAAACGTTAAGGTCCTAGCTCATGTCCAAGGCATCAAAGCCAGCTAAAAAGCAATAATCGATAACTAAAACTTGAATTGTACTATTTCTTACTGGCTATTACATCAACTTATAAGCTCCATCTATGTTCTACTACGTTGCTTTTAGTGTCTCCGCATACCGCAGCACGCGACATAGCTTTGCAGACGATAAGTACAACCGTTTCAGAGAGAAGAGCGGCCAATGTGACGATCTGGCTTTAAGTCGATTCGATAACAAATGACGAAAACGGTCGGATTTCTCAGGCTTTTATTACATATGAACAGTTTTCAGATTCTCCCGTGCAACGCGGCAGCTGGTCCTCCTTTCATGCAAAGTCTTAAGTTCCTAGCTCATGTCCAGGGCACCAAAGAAAGTTAAAAAGTCAATAATCCATAACTAAAACTTGAATTGTACTACATCTTACTGGCTATTACATCAGTTTAGAAGGTTTATCTGTGTTCTAATATGGTGCTTTTAGTGTCTCGCATACCGCAGCACGCGACAAAGCTTTTCAGACGATAGGTACCTCCGTTTCAGAGAGAAGAGCGGCCAATGTGACGATGTGCTTTAAGTCGATTCGATAACAAATGACGAAAACGGGCGGATTTCTCAGGTTTTTACTACAATTGAACACTTTTCACCTTCTCCTGCGCTACGCGGCTGCTAGTCCTCCTTTCATGCAAAATCTTAAGTTCCTAGCTCATGTCCAAGGCACCAAAGAAGGGTAAAAAGTCAATAATAGATACTTAAAACTTGAATTGTACTACTTCTTACTGGCTATTACACCTTCTTAGAAGCTTCATCTGTGTTCTACTATGGTGCTTTTAGTGTCTCGCATACGGCAGCACGCGACATAGCTTTTCAGACGATAAGTACCTCCGTTTCAGAGGGAAGAGCGGCCAATGTGAAGATGTGCTTTAAGTCGATTCGATAACAAATGACGAAAACGGGCGGATTTCTCAGGTTTTTACTACATATGAACACTATTCACATTCTCCCGTGCAACTCGGCTGTTAGTCCTCCTTTCATGCTAAATGTTAAGGTCCTAGCTCATGTCCAAGGCACCAAAGCCAGCTAAAAAGTCAATAATCTATAACTAAAACTTGAATTGTACTACTTCTTACTGGCTATTACATCAACTTAGAAGCCTCATCTGTGTTCTACTATGGTGCTTTTAGTGTCTCCGCATACCGCAGCACGCGACATAGCTTTGCAGACGATAAGTACAACCGTTTCAGAGAGAAGAGCGGCTAATGTGTCGATCTGGCTTTAAGTCGATTCGATAACAAATGACGAACATGGACGGATTTCTCAGGTTTTTACTACATGTGAACACTTTTCACATTCTCAAATGCAACGCGGCTGCTAGTCCTTCTTTCATGCCAAACCTTAAGTTCCTAGCTCATGTCCAAGGCACCAAGGAAGGGTAAAAAGTAAATAATCCATAACTAAAACTTGACTTGTACTACTCCTTACTGGCTATTTCATCAACTTAGAAGCTTCATCTGTCTTCTACTATGGTGCTTCTAGTGTCTCCGCATACCGCAGCACGCGACATAGCTTTGCAGACGAAAAGTACAACCGTTTCAGAGAGAAGAGTGACCAATGTGACGATCTGGCTTTAAGTCGCTTCGATAACAAATGATGAATACGGACGGATTTCTCAGGTTTTTACTACATATGAACACCTTTCACATTCTCCCGTGCAACGCAGCAGCTAGTCCTCCTTTCATGTAAAATCTTAAGTTAATAGCTCATGTCCAAGGCACCAAGGAAGAGTAAAAAGTCAATAATCCATAACTAAAACTTGACTTGTACTACTCCTTACTGGCTATATCCTCAACTTAGAAGCTTCATCTGTGTTCTCCTATGGTGCTTTTAGTGTCTCCGCATACCGCAGCACGCGACATAGCTTTGCAGACAATAAGTACAACCGTTTCAGAGAGAAGAGTGGCCAATGTGACGATCTGGCTTTAAGTCGATTCGATAACAAATGATGAATACGGACGGATTTCTCAGGTTTTTACTACATATGAACACTTTTCACATTCTCCCGTGGAACGCAGCAGCTAGTCCTCCTTTCATGTAAAATCTTAAGTTCCTAGCTCATGTCCAAGGCAACGAAGAAGAGTAAAACGTCAATAATCGATACCTAAAACTTGAATTGTACTACTTCTTACTAGCTATTACATCAACTTAGAAGCTTCATCTGTCTTCTACTATGGTGCTTCTAGTGTCTCCGCATACCGCAGCACGCGACATAGCTTTGCAGACGATAAGTACAACCGTTTCAGAGAGAAGAGCGGCCAATGTGACGATCTGGCTTTAGGTCGATTGGATAACAAATGACGAAAACGGGCGGATTTCTCATGTTTTTACTACATATGAACACTATTCACATTCTCCCGTGCACCTCGGCTGCTAGTCCTCCTTTCATGCAAAATGTTAAGGTCCTAGCTCATGTCCAAGGCACCAGAGCCAGCTAAAAAGTCAATAATCTATAACTAAACCTGAATTGTACTACTTCTTACTGGCTATTACATCAACTTAGAAGCTTCATCGGTGTTCTACTATGGTGCTTCTAGTGTCTCCGCATACCACAGCACATGACATAGCTTTGCAGACGATAAATGTAAACGTTTCAGACAGAAGAGCGGCCAATGTGTCAATCTGGCTGTAAGTCGATTCGATAACAAATGACGAAAACGGACGGATTTCTCAGGTTTTTACTAAATATCAACAGTTTTCACATTCTCCCGCGCATCGCGGCTGCTAGTCCTCCTTTCTTGCAAAATCTTAAGTTCCTAGCTCATGTCCAAGGCACCAAAGATGGGTAAAAAGTCAATAATCGATACCTAAAACTTGAATTGTACTACTTCTTACTGGCTATTACACCTTCTTAGAAGCTTCATCTGTGTTCTACTATCGTGCTTTCAGTGTCTTCGAATACCGCACCATGCGACATAGCTTTGCAGACGATAAGTACAACCGTTTCAGAGAGACGAGCGGCCAATGTGAAGATCTGGCCATAAGTCGATTCGATAACAAATGACGAACATGGACGGATTTCTCAGGTTTTTACTACATTTAACACTTTTCACATTCTCCCGTGCAACTCGGCTGCTAGTCCTCCTTTCATGCAAAACGTTAAGCACCTAGCTCATGTCCAAGGCAAAAAAGAAGGGTAAAAAGTCAACAAACGATACCAAAAACTTGAATTGTACTACTTCTTACTGGCTATTACATCAACTTAGGAGCTTCATCTGTGTTCTACTAGGGTGCTTTTAGTGTCTCCGCATACCGCAGCACGCGACATAGCTTTGCAGACGATAAGTACAACCGTTTCAGAGAGAAGAGCGGCCAATGTGACGATCTGGCTTTAAGTCGATGCGATAACAAATGACGAACATGGACGGATTTCACAGGTTTTTACTACATATGAACACTTTTCACATTCTCCCGGGCAACGCGGCTGCTAGTCCTCCATTCATGCCAAATCTTAAGTTCCTAGCTCATGTCCAAGGCACCAAGGAAGGGTAAAAAGTCAACAATCCATAACTAAAACTTGAATTGTACTACTTCTTACTGGCTATTACATCAACTTAGAAGCTTCATCTGTGTTCTACTATGGGGCTTCTCGTGTCTCCGCATACCGCAGCACGCGACATTGCTTTGCAGACGATAAGTACAACCGTTTCAGAGAGAAGAGCGGCCAATGTGACGATCTGGCTTTAAGTCGATGCGATAACAAATGACGAACATGGACGGATTTCACAGGTTTTTACTACATATGAACACTTTTCACATTCTCCCGTGCAACGCGGCTGCTAGTCCTCCTTTGATTCCAAATCTTAAGTTTCTAGGTCATGACCAAGGCACCAAAGAACGGTAAAAAGTCAATAATCCATAACTAAAACAAGAATTGTACTACTTCTTACTGGCTATTACATCAACTTAGAAGGTTCATCTGTGTTCTACTATGGTGCTTTTAGTGTCTCCGTATACCGCAGCACGCGACATAGCTTTGCAGACGATAAGTACAACCGTTTCAGAGAGACGAGCGGCCAATGTGAAGATCTGGCATTAAGTCGATTCAATAACAAATGACGAACACGGACGGATTTCTCAGGTTTTTACTACATATGAACACTTTTCACATTCTCCCGTGCAACTCGGCTGCTAGTCCTCCATTCATGTAAAACGTTAAGGTCCTAGCTCATGTCCAAGGCATCAAAGCCAGCTAAAAAGCAATAATCGATAACTAAAACTTGAATTGTACTATTTCTTACTGGCTATTACATCAACTTATAAGCTCCATCTATGTTCTACTACGTTGCTTTTAGTGTCTCCGCATACCGCAGCACGCGACATAGCTTTGCAGACGATAAGTACAACCGTTTCAGAGAGAAGAGCGGCCAATGTGACGATCTGGCTTTAAGTCGATTCGATAACAAATGACGAAAACGGTCGGATTTCTCAGGCTTTTATTACATATGAACAGTTTTCAGATTCTCCCGTGCAACGCGGCAGCTGGTCCTCCTTTTATGCAAAGTCTTAAGTTCCTAGCTCATGTCCAGGGCACCAAAGAAAGTTAAAAAGTCAATAATCCATAACTAAAACTTGAATTGTACTACATCTTACTGGCTATTACATCAGTTTAGAAGGTTTATCTGTGTTCTAATATGGTGCTTTTAGTGTCTCGCATACCGCAGCACGCGACAAAGCTTTTCAGACGATAGGTACCTCCGTTTCAGAGAGAAGAGCGGCCAATGTGACGATGTGCTTTAAGTCGATTCGATAACAAATGACGAAAACGGGCGGATTTCTCAGGTTTTTACTACAATTGAACACTTTTCACCTTCTCCTGCGCTACGCGGCTGCTAGTCCTCCTTTCATGCAAAATCTTAAGTTCCTAGCTCATGTCCAAGGCACCAAAGAAGGGTAAAAAGTCAATAATAGATACTTAAAACTTGAATTGTACTACTTCTTACTGGCTATTACACCTTCTTAGAAGCTTCATCTGTGTTCTACTATGGTGCTTTTAGTGTCTCGCATACCGCAGCACGCGACATAGCTTTTCAGACGATAAGTACCTCCGTTTCAGAGGGAAGAGCGGCCAATGTGAAGATGTGCTTTAAGTCGATTCGATAACAAATGACGAAAACGGGCGGATTTCTCAGGTTTTTACTACATATGAACACTATTCACATTCTCCCGTGCAACTCGGCTGTTAGTCCTCCTTTCATGCTAAATGTTAAGGTCCTAGCTCATGTCCAAGGCACCAAAGCCAGCTAAAAAGTCAATAATCTATAACTAAAACTTGAATTGTACTACTTCTTACTGGCTATTACATCAACTTAGAAGCTTCATCTGTGTTCTACTATGGTGCTTTTAGTGTCTCCGCATACCGCAGCACGCGACATAGCTTTGCAGACGATAAGTACAACCGTTTCAGAGAGAAGAGCGGCTAATGTGTCGATCTGGCTTTAAGTCGATTCGATAACAAATGACGAACATGGACGGATTTCTCAGGTTTTTACTACATATGAACACTTTTCACATTCTCAAATGCAACGCGGCTGCTAGTCCTTCTTTCATGCCAAACCTTAAGTTCCTAGCTCATGTCCAAGGCACCAAGGAAGGGTAAAAAGTAAATAATCCATAACTAAAACTTGACTTGTACTACTCCTTACTGGCTATTTCATCAACTTAGAAGCTTCATCTGTCTTCTACTATGGTGCTTCTAGTGTCTCCGCATACCGCAGCACGCGACATAGCTTTGCAGACGAAAAGTACAACCGTTTCACACAGAAGAGCGGCCAATGTGACAATCTGGCTGTAAGTCGATTCGATAACAAATGACGAAAACGGACGGATTTCTCAGGTTTTTACTACATATGAACAGTTTTCAGATTCTCCCGCGCATCGCGGCTGCTAGTCCTCCATCCATGCAAAATCTTAAGTTCCTAGCTCATGTCCAAGGCACCAAACCAGCTAAAAAGTCAATAATCGATAAATAAAACTTGAATTGTACTACTTGTTACTGGCTATTACATCAACTTAGAAGCTTCATCTATGTTCTACTATGGTGCTTTTAGTGTCTTCGAATACCGCAGCACGCGACATAGCTTTGCAGACGATAAGTACAACCGTTTCAGAGAGACGAGCGGCCAATGTGAAGATCTGGCTTTAAGTCGATTCGATAACAAATGACGAACATGGACGGATTTCTCAGGATTTTTCTACATATGAACACTTTTCACATTCTCCCGTGCAACTCGGCTGCTAGTCCTCCTTTCATGCAAACGTTAAGGTCCTAGCTCATGTGCAAGGCAACAAACCAGCTAAAAAGTCAATAATCGATAAATAAAACTTGAATTGTACTACTTCTTACTGGCTATTACATCAACTTAGAAGCTTCATCTGTGACCTACTATGGTGCTTCTAGTGTCTCCGCATACCGCAGCACGCGAAATAGCTTTGTAGACGATAAATGTAACCGTTTCAGACAGAAGAGCGGTCAATGTGACAATCTGGCTTTAAGTCGATTCGATAAAAAATGAAGAAAACGGACGGATTTCTCTGGTTTTCACTACATATGAACACTTTTCACATGCTCCCGTGCAACGCGGCTGCTAGTCCTCCTTTCATGCAAAATCTTAAGTTCCTAGCTCATGTCCAAGGCACCAAAGAAGCGTAAAAAGTCAATAATCGATACCTAAAACTTGAATTGTACTACTTCTTACTGGCTATTACAACTTCTTAGAAGCTTCATCTGTGTTCTACTATGGTGCTTCTAGTGTCTCCGCATACCGCAGCACGCGACATTGCTTTGCAGACGATAAGTACAACTTTTTCAGAGAGAAGAGCGGCCAATGTGACGATCTGGCTTTAAGTCGATTCGATAACAAATGACGCTAACGGACGGATTTCTCAGGTTTTTACTACATATGAACACTTTCCACATTCTCCCCTGGGACGCGGCCGCTAGTCCTCCTTTCACGCAAAATCATAAGTTCCTAGCTCATGTCCAAGGCAACAAAGAAGGGTAAAAAGTCAACAATCGATACCTAAAACTTGAATTGTACTACTTCTTACTGGCTATTACATCAACTTAATAGCTTCATCTGTGTTCTACTATGGTGCTTTTAGTGTCTCCGCATACCGCAGCACGCGACATAGCTTTGCAGGCGATAAGTACAACCGTTTCAGAGAGAAGAGCGGCCAATGTGACGATCTGGCTTTAAGTCGATGCGATGACAAACGACGAACATGGACGGATTTCTCAGGATTTTACTACATATGAACACTTTTCACATTCTCCCAGGCAACGCGGCTGCTAGTCCTCCTTTGATGCCAAATCTTAAGTTCCTAGCTCATGTCCAAGGCACCAAGTAAGGGTACATCTACATGACTACTCTGCAGTTCACATTTAAGTGCTTGGCAGAGGGTTCATCGAACCACAATCATACTATCTCTCTACTATTCCACTCCCGAACAGCGAGCGGGAAAAACGAACACCTAAACCTTTCTGTTCGAGCTCTGATTTCTCTTATTTTATTTTGATGATCATTCCTACCTATGTAGGTTGGGCTCAACAAAATATTTTCGCATTCGGAAGAGAAAGTTGGTGACTGAAATTTCGTAAGAAGGTCTCGCCGCGACGAAAAACGTCTATGCTGTAATGACTTCCATCCCAACTCGCTTACCATATCTGCCACACTCTCTCCCCTATAACGCGATAATACAAAACGAGCTGCCCTTTTTTGCACCCTTTCGATGTCCTCCGTCAATCCCACCTGGTAAGGATCCCACACCGCGCAGCAATATTCTAACAGAGGACGAACGAGTGTAGTGTAAGCTGTCTCTTTAGTGGACTTGTTGCATCTGCTAAGTGTCCTGCCAATGAAACGCAACCTTTGGCTCGCCTTCCCGACAATATTATCTATGTGGTCCTTCCAACAGAATTTGTTCGTAATTTTAACACCCAGGTACTTAGTTGAATTGACTGCCTTGAGAATTGTACTATTTATCGAGTAATCTAATTCCAATGGATTTCTTTTGGAACTCATGTGGATCATCTCACACTTTTCGTTATTTAGCGTCAACTGCCACCTGACACACCATACAGCAATCTTTTCTAAATTGCTTTGCAGCTGATACTGGTCTTCGGATGACCTTACTAGACGGTAAATTACAGCATCATCTGCGAACAATCTAAGAGAACTGCTCAGATTGTCACCCAGGTCATTTATATAGATCAGGAACAGTAGAGGTCCCAGGACGCTTCCCTGGGGAACACCTGATATCACTTCAGTTTTACTCGATGGTTTGCCGTCTATTACTACGAACTGCGACCTTCCTGACAGGAAATCACGAATCCAGTCGCACAACTGAGACGATACCCCATAGCTCCGCAGCTTGATTAGAAGTCGCTTGTGAGGAACGGTGTCAAAAGCTTTCCGGAAATCTAGAAATACGGAACCAACTTGAGATCCCCTGTCGATAGCGGCCATTACTTCGTGCGAATAAAGAGCTAGCTGCGTTGCACAAGAGCGATGTTTTCTGAAGCCATGCTGATTACGTGTCAATAGATCGTTCCCTTCGAGGTGGTTCATAATGTTTGAATACAGTATATGCTCCAAAACCCTACTGCAAACCGACGTCAATGATATAGGTCTGTAGTTAAATGGATTACTCCTGCTACCCTTCTTAAACACTGGTGCGACCTACGCAATTTTCCAATCTGTAGGTACAGATCTATCGGTGAGCGAGCGGTTGTATATGAGTGCTAAGTAGGGAGCTATAGTATCAGCGTAATCTGAAAGGAACCTAATCGGTATACAATCTGGACCTGAAGACTTGCCCGTATTAAGCGATTTGAGTAGCTTCGCAACCCCTAAGGTATCTACTTCTAAGAAACTCATGCTAGCAGATGTTCGTGTTTCAAATTCTGGAATATTCCATTCGTCTTCCCTGGTGAAGGAATTTCGGAAAACTGCGTTCAATAACTCCGATTTAGCGGCACAGTCGTCGATAACAGTACCATCGGCACTGCGCAGCGAAGGTATTGACTGCGTCTTGCTGCTTGTGTATTTTACGTACGACCAGAATTTCTTCGGATTTTCTACCAAATTTCGAGACAATGTTTCGTTGTGGAACCTATTAAAGGCATCTCGCATCGAAGTACGTGCCAAATTTCGCGCGTCTGTATATTTTGGCCCATCTTCGGGATTTCGCGTTCTTCTGAACTTCGCATGCTTTTTCCGTTGCCTCTGCAACAGCGTTCGGACCTTTTTTGTGTACCACGGGGGATCCGTTCCATCTCTTACCAATTTATGAGGTATGAATCTCTCAATTGCTGCTGCTACTATATCTTTGAATTTGAGCCACATCTCGTCTACATTCGCATAGTCAGTTCGGAAGGAATGGAAATTGTCTTTTAGGAAGGCTTCTAGTGGCACTTTATCCGCTTTTTTAAATAAAATTATTTTGCGTTTCTTTCTGATGGGTTTGGAAGAAATGGTATTGAGCCTAGCTACAATGACCTTGTGATCACTAATCCCTGTATCAGTCATGATGCTCTCTATCAGCTCTGGATTGTTTGTGGCCAAGAGGTCAAGTGTGTTTTCGCAACCATTTACAATTCGCGTGGGTTCGTGGACTAACTGTTCGAAATAATTTTCGGAGAATGCATTTAGGACAATCTCGGAAGACGTTTTCTGCCTACCACCGGTTTTGAACAAGTATTTTTGCCAACATACCGAGGGTAGGTTGAAGTCCCCACCAACTATAACCGTATGAGTGGGGTATTTATTTGTTACGAGACTCAAACTTTCTCTGAACTGTTCCGCAACTGTATCATCGGAGTCTGGGGGTCGGTAGAAGGAGCCAATTATTAACTTAATTCGGCTGTTAAGTATAACCTCCACCCACACCAATTCGCACGGAGTATCTACGTCGACTTCACTACAAGATAAACCACTACTGACAGACACAAACACTCCACCACCAATTCTGCCTAATCTATCTTTCCTGAACACCGTCTGAGACTTCGTAAAAATTTCTGCAGAACTTATTTCAGGCTTTAGCCAGCTTTCTGTACCTATAACGATATCAGCTTCTGTGCTTTCTATTAGCGCTTGAAGCTCAGGGACTTTTCCAGCGCAACTACAACAATTTACAACTATAATTCCGACTGTTCCTTGATCCAAGCACGTCCTGTAATTGCCAAGCACCCTTTGACATTGCAGCCCATCCCGCATTTTCCCGAGGCCTTCTAACCTAAAAAACCGCCCAGTCCACGCCACACAGCCTCCGCTACCCGTGTAGCCGCCAGCTGAGTGTAGTGAACTCCTGACCTATTCAGCGGAACCCGAAACCCCACCACCCTATGGCGCAAGTCAAGGAATCTGCAGCCAATACGATCGCAAAACCGTCTGAGCCTCTGATTCAGACCCTCCACCCGTCTCTGCACCAAAAGTCCGCAGTCGGTTCTGTCAACGATGCTGCAGATGGTGAGCTCTGCCTTCATCTCGCAAGCAAGACCGGCAGCCTTCACCAAATCAGATAGCCGCTGGAATCCAGAGAGAATTTCCTCAGATCCAAAGCGACACACGTTATTAGTGCCGACATGTGCCACCACCTGCAGCTGGCTGCACCCTGTGCTCTTCATGGCATCCGGAAGGACCCTTTCCACATCAGGAATGACTCCTCCCGGAATGCACACGGAGTGCACACTGGATTTCTTCCCCTTCTTAGCCGCCGTATCCCTAAGGGGCCCCATTACGCGCCTAACATTGGAGCTCCCAACTACCAGTAAGCCCACCCTCTGCGATCGCCCGGACCTTGAAGGCTGAGAATGATCCTCTGAAACAGGGCAGGCGGCTGCATCTGGCTCAGCCAGAGACAGTGCCTGAAACCTGTTTGTCAGACGCGCCGGGGAGGCTTTCTGATCAGCCTCCGGGGACGCCTTTCGCTGCCTGCCACGCCTTGGAACGACCTCCCAATCAACCACAGGCGAGGGCTCAGCCCCACTGCGGGCAGCAACCGGGGCAACCACAGCGGCAGACCGATCTGGGGCCAGACGTGACGAGGTTGACATCCCCGTGATACCCGAGTCCGGCTCCCCACAGTGGTGCCCATTGGCAACAGCCTCAAGCTGCGCGACCGAAGTCAGCGCCGTTTGCAGCTGTGAGCGAAGGGATGCCAAGTCAGCCCTCATCCGAACACAGCAATCGCAGTCCCTGTCCATAACTAAAACTTGAATTGTACTACTTCTTACTGGCTATTACATCAATTTAGAAGCTTCATCTGTGTTCTACTATGGTGCTTTTAGTGTCTCGCATACCGCATCACGCGACATAGCTTTGCACACGATAAGTACAACCGTTTCAGAGAGAAGAGCAGCCAATGTGACGATCTGGCTTTAAGTCGTTTCGATAACAAATGAAGAACATGGGCGGATTTCTCAGGTTTTTACTACATATGAACACTTTTCACATTCTCCCATGCAACGCGGCTGCTAGTCCTCCTCTCATGCCAAATCTTAAGTTCCTAGCTCATGTCCAAGGCACCAAAGAAGGGTAAAAAGTCAATAATCCATAACTAAAACAAGAATTGTACTACTTCTTACTGGCTATTACATCAACTTAGAAGCTTCATCTGTGTTCTACTATGGTGCTTTTAGTGTCTCCGCATACCGCAGCACGCGACATAGCTTTGCAGACGATAAGTATAACCATTTCAGAGAGACGAGCGGCCAATGTGAAGATCTGGCTTTAAGTCGATTCAATAACAAATGACGAACACGGACGGATTTATCAGGTTTTTACTACATATGAACAGTTTTCACATTCTCCCGCGCATCGCGGCTGCTAGTCCTCCTTTCATGCAAAATCTTAAGTTCCTAGCTCATGTCCAAGGCACCAAAGAAGGGTAAAAAGTCAATAATCGATACCTAAAACTTGAATTGTACTACTTCTTACTGGCTATTACACCTTCTTAGAAGCTTCATCTGTGTTCTACTATGGTCCTTTTAGTGTCTTCGAATACCGCAGCACGCGACATAGCTTTGCAGACGATAAGTACAACCGTTTCAGAGAGGCGAGCGGCCATGTGACGATCTGGCTTTAAGTCGATTCGATAACAAATGACGAACACGGACGGATTTCTCAGGTTTTTACTACATATGAACACTTTTCACATTCTCCCATGCAACTCGGCTGCTAGTCCTCCTTTCATGCAAAACGTTAAGGTCCTAGCTCATGTCCAAGGCACCAAACCAGCTAAAAAGTCAATAATCGATAAATAAAACTTGAATTGTACTACTTCTTACTGGCTATTACACCAACTTAGAAATTTCATCTGTGTTCTACTATGGTGCATTTAGTGTCTCCGCATACCACAGCACGCGACACAGCTTTGCAGACGATAAGTACACTGCTGCAAACGGCGCTGACTTCGGTCGCGCAGCTTGAGGCTGTTGCCAATGGGCACCACTGTGGGGAGCCGGACTCGGGTATCACGGGGATGTCAACCTCGTCCCGTCTGGCCCCAGATCGGTCTGCCGCTGTGGTTGCCCCGGTTGCTGCCCGCAGTGGGGCTGAGCCCTCGCCTGTGGTTGATTGGGAGGTCGTTCCAAGGCGTGGCAGGCAGCGAAAGGCGTCCCCGGAGGCTGATCAGAAAGCCTCCCCGGCGCGTCTGACAAACAGGTTTCAGGCACTGTCTCTGGCTGAGCCAGATGCAGCTGCCTGCCCTGTTTCAGAGGATCATTCTCAGCCTTCAAGGTCCGGGCGATCGCAGAGGGTGGGCTTACTGGTAGTTGGGAGCTCCAATGTTAGGCGCGCAATGGGGCCCCTTATGGATACGGCGGCTAAGAAGGGGAAGAAATCCAGTGTGCACTCCGTGTGCATTCCGGAAGGAGTCATTCCTGATGTGGAAAGGGTCCTTCCGGATGCCATGAAGAGCACAGGGTGCAGCCAGCTGCAGGTGGTGGCACATGTCGGCACTAATGACGTGTGTCGCATTGGATCTGAGGAAATTCTCTCTGGATTCCAGCGGCTACCTGATTTGGTGAAGGCTGCCGGTCTTGCTTGCGAGATGAAGGCAGAGCTCACCATCTGCCGCATTGTTGACAGAACCGACTGCGGACTTTTGGTGCAGAGCCGGGTGGAGGGTCTGAATCAGAGGCTCAGACGGTTTTGCGACCGTATTGGCTGCAGATTCCTTGACTTGCGCCATAGGGTGGTGGGGTTTCGGGTTCCGCTGAATAGGTCAGGAGTTCACTACACTCAGCTGGCGGCTACACGGGTAGCGGAGGCTGTGTGGCGTGGACTGGGCGGTTTTTTAGGTTAGAAGGCCTCGGGAAAGTGCGGGATGGGCTGCAATGTCAAAGGGTGCTTGGCAATTACAGGACGTGCTTGGATCAAGGAACAGTCGGAATTATAGTTGTAAATTGTTGTAGTTGCGCTGGAAAAGTCCCTGAGCTTCAAGCGCTAATAGAAAGCACAGAAGCTGATATCGTTATAGGTACAGAAAGCTGGCTAAAGCCTGAAATAAGTTCTGCAGAAATTTTTACGAAGTCTCAGACGGTGTTCAGGAAAGATAGATTAGGCAGAATTGGTGGTGGAGTGTTTGTGTCTGTCAGTAGTGGTTTATCTTGTAGTGAAGTCGAAGTAGATACTCCGTGCGAACTGGTGTGGGTGGAGGTTATACTTAACAGCCGAATTAAGTTAATAATTGGCTCCTTCTACCGACCCCCAGACTCCGATGATACAGTTGCGGAACAGTTCAGAGAAAGTTTGAGTCTCGTAACAAATAAATACCCCACTCATACGGTTATAGTTGGTGGGGACTTCAACCTACCCTAGGTTTGTTGGCAAAATACTTGTTCAAAACTGGTGGTAGGCAGAAAACGTCTTCCGAGATTGTCCTAAATGCATTCTCCGAAAATTATTTCGAACAGTTAGTCCACGAACCCACGCGAATTGTAAATGGTTGCGAAAACACACTTGACCTCTTGGCCACAAACAATCCAGAGCTGATAGAGAGCATCATGACTGATACAGGGATTAGTGATCACAAGGTCATTGTAGCTAGGCTCAATACCATTTCTTCCAAACCCATCAGAAACAAACGCAAAATAATTTTATTTAAAAAAGCGGATAAAGTACCACTAGAAGCCTTCCTAAAAGACAATTTCCATTCCTTCCGAACTGACTATGCGAATGTAGACGAGATGTGGCTCAAATTCAAAGATATAGTAGCAGCAGCAATTGAGAGATTCATACCTCATAAATTGGTAAGAGATGGAACGGATCCCCCGTGGTACACAAAAAAGGTCCGAACGCTGTTGCAGAGGCAACGGAAAAAGCATGCGAAGTTCAGAAGAACGCGAAATCCCGAAGATGGGCTAAAATTTACAGACGCGCGAAATTTGGCACGTACTTCGATGCGAGATGCCTTTAATAGGTTCCATAACGAAACATTGTCTCGAAATTTGGTAGAAAATCCGAAGAAATTCTGGTCGTATGTAAAATACACAAGCAGCAAGACGCAGTCAATACCTTCGCTGCGCAGTGCCGATGGTACTGTTATCGACGACTGTGCCGCTAAATCGGAGTTATTGAACGCAGTTTTCCGAAATTCCTTCACCAGGGAAGACGAATGGAATATTCCAGAATTTGAAACACGAACATCTGCTAGCATGAGTTTCTTAGAAGTAGATACCTTAGGGGTTGCGAAGCTACTCAAATCGCTTAATACGGGCAAGTCTTCAGGTCCAGATTGTATACCGATTAGGTTCCTTTCAGATTACGCTGATACTATAGCTCCCTACTTAGCACTCATATACAACCGCTCGCTCACCGATAGATCTGTACCTACAGATTGGAAAATTGCGCAGGTCGCACCAGTGTTTAAGAAGGGTAGTAGGAGTAATCCATTTAACTACAGACCTATATCATTGACGTCGGTTTGCAGTAGGGTTTTGGAGCATATACTGTATTCAAACATTATGAACCACCTCGAAGGGAACGATCTATTGACACGTAATCAGCATGGCTTCAGAAAACATCGCTCTTGTGCAACGCAGCTAGCTCTTCATTCGCACGAAGTAATGGCCGCTATCGACAGGGGATCTCAAGTTGATTCCGTATTTCTAGATTTCCGGAAAGCTTTTGACACCGTTTCTCACAAGCGACTTCTAATCAAGCTGCGGAGCTATGGGG
Organism: Schistocerca gregaria; assembly: GCF_023897955.1. Classification (NCBI taxonomy): domain Eukaryota; kingdom Metazoa; phylum Arthropoda; class Insecta; order Orthoptera; family Acrididae; genus Schistocerca; species Schistocerca gregaria. Next base: position 1,332,145 of record NW_026061860.1, on the reverse strand, counting down.
TATCGTCTCAGTTGTGCGACTGGATTCGTGATTTCCTGTCAGGAAGGTCGCAGTTCGTAGTAATAGACGGCAAACCATCGAGTAAAACTGAAGTGATATCAGGTGTTCCCCAGGGAAGCGTCCTGGGACCTCTAATGTTCCTGATCTATATAAATGACCTGGGTGACAATCTGAGCAGTTCTCTTAGATTGTTCGCAGATGATGCTGTAATTTACCGTCTAGTAAGGTCATCCGAAGACCAGTATCAGCTGCAAAGCAATTTAGAAAAGATTGCTGTGTGGTGTGTCAGGTGGCAGTTGACGCTAAATAATGAAAAGTGTGAGATGATCCACATGAGTTCCAAAAGAAATCCGTTGGAATTAGATTACTCGATAAATAGTACAATTCTCAAGGCTGTCAATTCAACTAAGTACCTGGGTGTTAAAATTACGAACAACTTCTGTTGGAAGGACCACATAGATAATATTGTCGGGAAGGCGAGCCAAAGGTTGCGTTTCATTGGCAGGACACTTAGCAGATGCAACAAGTCAACTAAAGAGACAGCTTACACTACACTCGTTCGTCCTCTGTTAGAATATTGCTGCGCGGTGTGGGATCCTTACCAGGTGGGATTGACGGAGGACATCGAAAGGGTGCAAAAAAGGGCAGCTCGTTTTGTATTATCGCGTTATAGGGGAGAGAGTGTGGCAGATATGGTAAGCGAGTTGGGATGGAAGTCATTACAGCATAGACGTTTTTCGTCGCGGCGAGACCTTCTTATGAAATTTCAGTCACCAACTTTCTCTTCCGAATGCGAAAATATTTTGTTGAGCCCAACCTACATAGGTAGGAAAGATCATCAAAATAAAATAAGAGAAATCAGAGCTCGAACAGAAAGGTTTAGGTGTTCGTTTTTCCCGCTCGCTGTTCGGGAGTGGAATAGTAGAGAGAAAGTATGATTGTGGTTCGATGAACCCTCTGCCAAGCACTTAAATGTGAACTGCAGAGTAGTCATGTAGATGTACCCTTACTTGGTGCCTTGGACATGAGCTAGGAACTTAAGATTTGGTATGAAAGGAGGACTAGCAGCCGCGTTGCCCGGGAGAATGTGAAAAGTGTTCATATGTAGTAAAATCCTGAGAAATCCGTCAGTGTTCTTCATTTGTTATCGAAACGACTTAAAGCCAGATCGTCACATTGGCTGCTCTTCTCTCTGAAACGGTTGTACTTATCGTCTGCAAAGCTATGTCGCGTGCTGCGGTATGCGGAGACACTAAAAGCACCATAGTAGAACACAGATGAAGCTCCTAAGTTGATGTAATAGCCAGTAAGAAGTAGTACAATTCAAGTTTTAGGTATCGATTGTTGACTTTTTACCCTTCTTTGTTGCCTTGGACATGAGCTAGGAACTTATGATTTTGCGTTATAGGAGGACTAGAAGCCGCGTTCCACGGGAGAATGTGAAAAGTGTTCATATGTAGTAAAAACCTGAGAAATCCGTCAGTTTTCATCATTTGTTATCGAATCGACTTAAAGCCAAATCGCCACATTGGCCGCTCTTCTGTCTGAAACAGTTACATTTATCGTCTGCAAAGCTATGTCGCGTGCTTCGGTATGCGGAGACACTATAAGCACCATTGTAGAACACAGATGAAGCTTCTAAGTTGATATAATAGCCAGTATGAACTAGTACAATTCAAGTTTTAGGAGTCGATTATTGACTTTTTACCCTTCTTTGTTGCCTTCGACATGAGCTAGGAACTTAAGATTTTGCATGAAAGGAGGACTAGCAGCCTGTCCATAACTAAAACTTGAATTGTACTACTTCTTACTGGCCATTACATCAATTTAGAAGCTTCATCTGTGTTCTACTATGGTGCTTTTAGTGTCTCGCATACCGCAGCACGCGACATAGCTTTGCAGACGATAAGTACAACTGTTCCAGAGACAAGAGCAGCCAATGTGACGATCTGGCTTTAAGTCGTTTCGATAACAAATGAAGAACATGGACGGATTTCTCAGGTTTTTACTACATATGAACAATTTTCACATTCTCCCATGCAACACGGCTGCTAGTCCTCCTCTCATGCCAAATCTTAAGTTCCTAGCTCATGTCCAAGGCACCAAAGAAGGGTAAAAAGACAATAATCCATAACTAAAACAAGAATTTTACTACTTCTTACTGGCTATTACATCAACTTAGAAGCTTCATCTGTGTTCTACTATGGTGCTTTTAGTGTCTCCACATACCGCAGCACGCGACATAGCTTTGCAGACGATAAGTACAACCGTTTCAGAGAGACGAGCGGAAAATGTGAAGATCTGGCTTTAAGTCGATTCAATAACAAATGACGAACACGGACGGATTTATCAGGTTTTTACTACATATGAACACTTTTCACATTCTCCCATGCAACGCGGCTGCTAGTCCTCCTTTCATGCAAAATCTTAAGTTCCTAGCTCATGTCCAGGGCACCAAAGAAGTTTAAAAAGTCAATAATCCATAACTAAAACTTGAATTGTACTACTTCTTACTGGCTATTACATCAATTTAGAAGCTTCATCTGTGTTCTACTATGGTGCTTTTAGTGTTTCGCATACCGCAGCACGCGACATAGCTTTGCAGACGATATGTACAACCGTTTCAGAGAGAAGAGCGGCCAATGTGACAATTTGGCTTTAAGTCGATTAGATAACAAATGACGAAAACGGGCGGATTTCTCAGGTTTTTACTACATATGAACACTATTCACATTCTCCCGTGCACCTCGGCTGCTAGTCCTCCCTTCATGCAAAATGTTAAGGTCCTAGCTCATGTCCAAGGCACCAAAGCCAGCTAAAAAGTCAATAATCTATAACTAAAACTTGAATTGTACTACTTCTTACTGGCTATTACATCAACTTAGAAGCTTCATCTGTCTTCTACTATGGTGCTTCTAGTGTCTCCGCATACCACAGCACATGACATAGCTTTGCAGACGATAAATGTAAACGTTTCAGACAGAAGAGCTGCCAATGGGACAATCTGGCTGAAAGTCGATTCGATAACAAATGACGAAAACGGACGGATTTCTCAGGTTTTTACTACATATGAACAGTTTTCACATTCTCCCGTGCAACTCGGCTGCTGGTCCTCTTTTCATGCAAAATGCTAAGGACCTAGCTCATGTCCAAGGCACCAAAGCCAGCTAAAAAGTCAATAATCCATAACTAAAACTTGTATTGTACTACTTCTTACTGGCTATTACATCAACTTAGAAGCTTCATCTGTATTCTACTATGGTGCTTTTAGTGTCTCCGCATACCGCAGCACGCGACATAGCTTTGCAGACGATAAATGTAACCGTTTCAGACAGAAGAGCGGCCAATGTGACGATCTGGCTTTAAGTCGATTCGATAATAAATGACGCAAACGGACGGATTTCTCAGGTTTTTACTACATATGAACACTTTCCACATTCTCCCGTGGAACGCGGCTGCTAGTCCTCCTATCACGCAAAATCATAAGTTCCTAGCTCATGTCCAAGGCAACAAAGTGGGGTAAAAAGTCAACAATCGATACCTAAAACTTGAATTGTACTACTTCTTACTGGCTATTACATCAACTTAGGAGCTTCATCTGTGTTCTACTATGGTGCTTTTAGTGTCTCCGCATACCGCAGCACGCGACATAGATTTGCAGACGATAAGTACAACCGTTTCAGAGAGAAGAGTGGACAATGTGACGATCTGGCTTTAAGTCGATTCGATAACAAATGACGAAAACGGACGGATTTCTCAGGTTTCTACTACATATGAACAGTTTTCACATTTTCCCGTGCAACTCGGCTGCTGGTCCTCTTTTCATGTGAAATGCTAAGGTCCTAGCCCATGTCCAAGGCACCAAAGCCAGCTAAAAAGTCAATAATCCATAACTAAAACTTGAATTGTACTACTTCTTACTGGCTATTACATCAACTTAGAAGCTTCATCTGTATTCTACTATGGTGCTTTTAGTGTCTCCGCATACCGCAGCACACGACATAGCTTTGCAGACGATAAGTACAACCGTTTCAGAGAGAAGAGTGGCCAATGTGACGATCTGGCTTTAAGTCGAATCGATAACAAATGACGAAAACTGACGGATTTCTCAGGTTTTTACTACATATGAACACTTTTCACATTCTCCCATGCAACGCAGCAGCTAGTCGTCCTTTCATGCAAAATCTTAAATTCTTAGCACATGTCCAAGGCAACAAAGAAGGGTAAAAAGTCAATAATCGATACCTAAGGCTTGAATTGTACTACTTCTTACTGGCTATTACATCAACTTCGAAGCTTCATCTGTGTTCTACTATGGTGCTTTTAGAGTGTCCGCATACCGCAGCACGCGACATAGCTTTGCAGACGATAAGTACAACTTTTTCAGAGAGAAGAGCGGCCAATGTGACGATCTGGCTTTAAGTCGATTCGATAACAAATGACGAAAACGGACGGATTTCTGAGGTTTTTGCTACATATGAACACTTCTCACATTCTCCCGTGCAACGCGGCTACTAGTCCCTTCATGCAAAATCATAAATTCCTAGCTCATGTCCAAGGCAACAAAGAAGGGCAAAAAGTCAACAATCGATACCTAAAACTTGAATTGCACTACTTCTTACTGGCTACTACATCAACTTAGAAGCTTCATCTGTGTTCTACTATGGTGCTTTTAGTGTCTCCTCATACCACAGCACGCGACATAGCTTTGCAGACGATAAGTACAACCGTTTCAGAGAGGCGAGCGGCCAATGTGAAGATCTGGCTTTAAGTCGATTCGATAACAAACGATGAACACGGACGGATTTCTCAGATTTTTACTACATATGAACACTTTTCACATTCTCCCGTGCAACTCGGCTGCTAGTCCTCCTTTCATGCAAAACGTTAAGGTCCTAGCTCATATCCAAGGCATCAAAGCAAGCTAAAAAGTCAATAATCGATAAATAAAACTTCAATTGTCTTACTTCTTACTTGCTATTACATCAACTTAGAAGCTTCATCTGTGTTCTACTATAGTGTTTTTAATGTCTCCGCATACCGCAGCACGCGACATAGCATTGCAGACGATAAGTACAACCGTTTTAGAGAGAAGAGCGGCCAATGTGACGATCTGGCTTTAAGTCGATTCGATAACAAATGACTAAAACGGGCGAATTTCTCAGGTTTTTACTACATATGAACAGTTTTCACATTCTCCCGTGCAACTCGGCTGCTAGTCCTCCTTTCATGCAAAAAATTAAGTTCCTAGCTCATGTCCAAGGCACCAAAGAAGGGTAAAAAGTCAATAACCGATACCTGAAACTTCAATCGTACTACTTCTTACTGGCTATTACACCTTCTTAGAAGCTTCATCTGTGTTCTACTATGGTGCTTTTAGTGTCTCCGCATACCGCAGCACGCGACATAGCTTTGCAGACGATAAGTACAACCATTTCAGAGAGAAGAGCGGCCAATGTGACGATCTGGCTTTAAATCGATTCGATAACAAATGACGAAGACGGGCGGATTTCTCAGGTTTTTACTACATATGAACACTTTTCACTTTCTCCCGGGCAACGCGGCTGCTAGTCGACCTTTCATGCAAAATCTTAAGTTCCTAGATCATGTCCAAGGCACCAAAGAATGGTAAAAAAGTAAATAATCCATAACTAAAACTTGAATTGTACTTCTTCTTACTGGCTATTACATCAACTTAGAAGCCTCATCTGTGTTCTACTATGGTGCTTTTAGTGTTTCCGCATACCGCAGCACGCGACATAGCTTTGCAGTCGATAAGTACAACCGTTTCAGAAGGAAGAGCGGCCAATGTGACGATCTGGCTTTAAGTCGATGCGATAACAAATGACGAACATGAACGGATTTCTCAGGTTTTTACTACATATGAACACTTTTCACATTCTCCCGGACAACGCGGCTGCTGGTCCTCCTTTCATGCCAAATCTTAAGTTCCTAGCTCATGTCCAAGGCACCAAGGAAGGGTAAAAAGTCAATAATCCATAACTAAAACTTGAATTGTACTACCTTTTACTGGCTGTACATCATTTTAGAAGCTTCATCTGTGTTCTACTATGGTGCTTTTAGTGTCTCGCATACCGCAGCACGCGACATAGCTTTGCAGACGATAAGTACAACTTTTTCAGAGAGAAGAGCGGCCAATGTTAAGATCTGGCTTTAAGTCGATTCGATAACAAATGACGAACACGGACGGATTTCTCAGATTTTTACTACATATGAACACTTTTCACATTCTCCCGTGCAACTCGGCTGCTAGTCCTCCTTTCATGCAAAACGTTAAGGTCCTAGCTAATGTCCAAGGCATCAAAGCCAGCTAAAAAGTCAATAATCGATAAATAAAACTTCAATTGTACTACTTCTTACTGGCTATTACATCAACTTAGAAGCTTCATCTGTGTTCTACTATAGTGTTTTTAATGTCTCCGCATACCGCAGCACGCGACATAGCATTGCAGACGATAAGTACAACCGTTTTAGAGAGAAGAGCGGCCAATGTGACGATCTGGCTTTAAGTCGATTCGATAACAAATGACGAACACCGCCCGATTTCTCAGGTTTTTACTACATATGAACACTTTTCACATTCTCTCGTGCAACGCGGCTTCTAGTCCTCCTTTCATGAAGAATCTTAAGTTCCTAGCTCTTGTCCAAGGCACCAAAGCCAGCTAAAAAGGCAATAATCCATAGCTAAAACATCAATTGTACTCCTTCTTACTGACTATTACATCAACTTAAAAGCTTCATCTGTGTTCTACTATGGTGCTTTTAGTGTCTCCTCATACCGCAGCACGCGACATAGCTTTGCAGACGATAAGTACAACCATTTCAGAGAAAAGAGCGGCGAATGTGACGATCTGGCTTTAAGTCGATTCGATAACAAATGACGAACACGGACGGATTTCTCAGGTTTTTACTACATATGAACACTTTTCACATTCTCCCGTGCAACGCGGCTGCTAGTCCTCCTTTCATGCAAAATCTTAAGTTCCTAGCTCATGTCCAAGGCACCAAAGATTGGTAAAAAAGTCAATAATCCATAACTAAAACTTGAATTGTACTACTTCTTACTGGCTATTACATCAACTTAGAAGCTTCATCTATGTTCTGCTATGGTGCTTTTAGTGTCTCCGCATACCGCAGCATGCGACATAGCTTTGAAGACGATAAATGTAACCGTTTCAGACTGAAGTGCGTCCAATGTGACGATCTGGCTTCAAGTCGATTCGATAACAAATGACGAAAACGGACGGATTTCTCAGGTTTTTGCTACATATGAACACTTCTCACATTCTCCCATGCAACGCGGCTGCTAGTCCTCCTATCATGCAAAATCATAAGTTCCTAGCTCACGTCCAAGGAACCAAGGAAGGATAAAAAGTCAATAATCCATAACTAAAACTTGACTTGTACTACTCCTTACTGGCTATTTCATCAACTTAGAAGCTTCATCTGTGTTCTACTATGGTGCTTTTAGTGTTTCCGCATACCGCAGCACGCGACATAGCTTTGCAGACGATAAGTACAACCGTTTCAGAAGGAAGAGCGGCCAATGTGACGATCTGGCTTTAAGTCGATGCGATAACAAATGACGAACGTGGACGGATTTCTTAGGTTTTTACTACATATGAACACTTCTCACATTCTCCCGTGGAACGCGGCTGCTAGTCCTATCATGCAAAATCATAAATTCCTAGCTCATGTCCAAGGCAACAAAGAAGGGTAAAAAGTCAACAATCGATACCTAAAACTTGAATTGTACTACTTCTTACTGGCTACTACATCAACTTAGAAGCTTCATCTGTGTTCTACTATGGTGCTTTTAGTGTCTCCGCATACCGCAGCACGCGACACAGCTTTGCAGACGATAAGTACAACAGTTTCAGAGAGGCGAGCGGCCAATGTGATGATCTGGCTTTAAGTCGATTCGATAACAAATGACGAACACGGACGGATTTCTCAGATTTTTACTACATATGAACACTTTTCACATTCTCCCGTGCAACTCGGCTGCTAGTCCTCCTTTCATGCAAAACGTTAAGGTCCTAGCTCATGTCCCAGGCATCAAAGCCAGCTATAAAAGTCAATAATCGATAAATAAAACTTCAATTGTACTACTTCTTACTGGCTATTACATCAACTTAGAAGCTTCATCTGTGTTCTACTATAGTGTTTTTAATGTCTCCGCATACCGCAGTAAGCGACATAGCATTGCAGACGATAAGTACAACCGTTTTAGAGAGAAGAGCGGCCAATGTGACGATCTGGCTTTAAGTCGATTAGATAACAAATGACGAAAACGGGCGGATATCTCAGGTTTTTACTACATATGAACAGTTTTCACATTCTCCCGTGCAACTCGGCTGCTAATCCTCCTTTCATGCAAAAAATTACGTTACTAGCTCATGTCCAAGGCACCAAAGAAGGGTAAAAAGTCAATAACCGATACCTGAACCTTCAATCGTACTACTTCTTACTGGCTATTACACCTTCTTAGAAGCTTCATCTGTGTTCTACTATGGTGCTTTTAGTGTCTCCGCATACCGCAGCACGCGACATAGCTCTGCAGACGATAAGTACAACCATTTCAGAGAGAAGAGCGGCCAATGTTGTTGGGCGGCGAAGAAGTTGTCGAATGAGTTGTTTGAATGTTCATTTCACGTAACAGACTATTGCCGATGCAACATATGTGGGACGGCGAAGAAGTCGTTGTTTAATGTTGAATGAAAGTTGAACATTGCCACCTTAAATCACGCGAGCCTGGCAACTAATTTGGTGGCCAGTCAGAAAGCGAAGGGAAACTTACTGGCCTTAGTTCCCAGTCTGCACGGCCACATTCCTGTACAGCCCAGCTAAACGAAAAATATCCATAGTTCTTCACGAGATTAGGGCTGCTTCAATAAAATTTAAAGTTCCAAACAAGATTTTATTATCTTAAAGGCTCACACAAATTACTCGAAACTTCTGAAAATGCTAAAGACATTAAATATTGTTAATTCAGCCAATCGTTTAATAGTTCAGAGGCGACTTCTACAGCAAGTTCCTCCCGAATAGTTCATTACTCTAACTAACGGTGCTCTATTAATAGTTCGCAATAATGTTAAAAAAAAGATTAATGCTCGCCTTAAAAGTGGAGTTAGTCACCACTTGCCACGCGGAATTATACTTCACACGGACGGCACAATAACAGTTTGTTACCGAAGTCTAAACGATCCATGACGGTGTACAGTCCTCGCGATTTTCAATGTCCGTTTACATTGCTAAGTACGCGCATGTCACAGCCCGCTATGACGTCACCCGAGGCGAGGCGCGATCGGACGTTAAGCTCGCGTGGACTAGGCGTTGGTCTAATGCGGAGTGAGCTTACTACTGCCCGGCCGCTCTTTTTATATAGCTCCGGCGCGTACCGCCAAGAGAGCATCTGTTCTTTCCGTTCCTATACAGATGCCTGCAGCCCCCAAATGATCGCTATCTCAGGCACATAATCTTAAATATCACATTTAATAATAGCTTTACAAACTTCTCAATTTTTGTATACATACATCTGAGCAGTACAGAAGCACGTAGTAAATCTCAGCCCGCTAAAATTAAAACTTTACTCTCTAGAATTTTTACAATGGAACTAACGGTAGATTGTTACCTCTGAACCATAGCTTTATCAAGACTTGTATCAGCTGTTAATTATGCTACAAGACTAAAACTTGGTGTAGCTTTGTTAATTGTCCTATCTGATCATTGGTCTTAAAGAATTTGTTTTATCATTAAAATTTAAAGTACTTAATCTATAATGCTTATGTACATTTTACTCACAAAAGTAGTTTTTACTAAATTACTAAAAAACTAGAAGAGGTAACTGATTGTGGTATTTCCATTATTATTATTAGGGTGAACTGAAGCATCCTACCAATTTTCAATATTGTAGCTCTATTATTTCGCGCCTCTGATTTTTCCGAAAAACGCGGATTCTGGAGTCAATTTTAGTTTTATGGTTTTGGAAACCAGCACCACTCATTAATGACTTCTTACTGCACCTTCTCACCAAATTTTGGCTTCCTAGCGTCATTATTTAGCGCCTCCTATTTTTCTTTCAAAACGTGAATTTTATGTAAACTACTAATTTTATAACATTAAGATTTGTTACCTGAAACATTATTACATAGAACTATACTTTAACAAAGTTTTACACACAAATCTTAATTTTTACTTTTATGTTAAATGTGGTGCAATACTATATGCAGGCGCATTACGATGACGTGACGCTACTAGCAGTGAACTAGGGTAAGTCCCGTGCACTCGCTCGCCTCTGTATCTTATACATGATACAGCGCTTGCTTTGCTTCATCACCCCCTTTTTAATTTTCGTGAAAATCTATTTTTGAACAAAATTCAATTTCTAAAAGAACAAACAAGCGATGGATTACTTTAGTATACCTCTTTCAACTTAAGTTGCTTCTTCTTAGGAAATTCCTTATTACTACATACACAAAATAACCATACTCATATACACATAGAAAACCTAGTACAGAAGACATTCACAAATTATTTACATACATTTACATGGAAATATAAATTTTTCAATGGTTACAAAATAGTTTTTTTTTCTTTAAAATCAGTCTCTTCCTGAAAAAGAAAATACACACGACTTTTATCACTGCAACACACTCACATTTTTCTTTTACTATAATACTCGGCACTGTGGTGGGTGTCCTATTGTAACACTCATTTAATTTCACTGATTGACAAAATTGTGGGAGGAAATTGTATTCACTGTGGTTTGCGTCTCTACTTCCAATTTCCCTACCGCTTGTTGTCAGTCATTCATGCAGCCTGCATGTCCCTGAGAAACAGACAATACAGTCTAAGTTTCTGTTTTCAACTTATATCGAAGGTAGGACAAAGTACATTTTATAGTTTATATTCTGGCACTATTTTACTAATTGTGAAGTTGTCAGAAAGACATTTAGCACTAAGTTGTATCTGATACAATAGCTCCTACTTTCTTCTTTCATAAATAATCTTTTAGGTTCCTAAATAGTGAAAATTCTTTTAGCAAATTAATATATTAAGATCTTGCTTCAACTTAGAAAATTGAGTAACCTTTTAGTTTTAATGTACTCTGGCTTAATTATTGTATGGATTAGTTCATCGAAGAAGTCATTTGCTGACCAGCACTTTGCTTTATTGTATGAATTACTAAAGAAATTAGTTATTTTCAGTATACCGATTCCAAATTTCTGCATTTTCCAATATTTGTGTGTTTCTGTTGTCTGTTTAACTATTTATTTGCCTCAAGCAAGATTTAGCGTTTTTCACCATTTCACGAGACGTGAGGGAATTATTCTTTAATCCTACATCATTTACTTCAATTTACTTACTTCACTTCTTCACCTTATTCATTTTCTCCCTTTTCTTCCAGATTCAAAAATACTTCATTTCTCCACTTCTTTCTCCCTTTTCCTTTTGTCAGCCTATTGACGTCCTGTTTCTATATATTTGGTGCGATCCTCACACCACTTCCACACATCTCCATTTATTTAATTCTAAAACGCCATTGCTTGCCTCTATGAGCATTACCTTCTTACGCTGTTTTCCTTCAGACAACCTTATTTCTAGCAACATACTACCTTCTGCATAATCTCATGGATTATTCATATTCATACCGTACTTCGTATACTGCAAAGTGTCTCTCTTAGTTGTAGTTTCTAACCCTTTACAATTACATGAAATATTTTAATTTATTTATTTTAGCCATGTTTGCCTCTTATTGGTACTCAGACTTTTGTTTTGCCATTCACTAGGTAGATCCTTACTAAGAATACTTAAAACCTAATAGCATATATACAACATGAAGACATATGTGATTCTTACCTGTTATGATAGACCAGAAGAAGGGAATGAAACTTGAAAAGGAAATAAAGTTTCACCCAGCTGGGACTGCACGGTACGCCAAACCGTGTATCCGCCAAAGAGTGGCAGACTCCCTACAGTAATTAATTACTGTTAATTTTAAATTCCTTTAGATCCACAATATTTCTTAGACCTAGTTCTCTCTTACTCTTTGGATATTCCAAACGATAGGCATTTGCATGAGGTTTACTTACTATTCTAAATGGTCCATGATATACATGCATAAACTTTTTAGTTTCTGCAGAAATTTTCTTTGATTTTTCTTTTGTTTTGACCAGCACTAGCTCACCAATTTTAAAACTAGTGGGGGAAGCCCTTGCATCATGCCTCTTTTTCCTATCTAAAGCTCTTTTTTCATTCTCACTGAAAACCAAATTTTCCTGCAAGTATCCTTTATTCTTTATTACTCTAATAGGCAGTTCCCAAGTTTCATTACTACCGCCTATATGACTTCCTATAAAAGACTCTCTTATCACTTTAGAGTCAGGTAAAGTTAAAATTAAGTTGTTCTGATCAAAATTGATCTTTCCCTGGTACTTTGATAAGAAATCAGTACCAATCAACATATCAACACTTAAGCCTAGCACAATCAAACAAGGATGATCTATTACTACGTCATTTATACCAATGGGTATCAAAGCTTCGTGTTGATCTGGTCTAGAGACTTTTCCAGTAGCACCTATAATCTTTAAGCCACTTACTTTCATAACTGTTAACTTCTCTTTATTGGGTATGGTGTCAAAAAATGTTTGTGATAAAGCACTTGCTTCACTGCCACTGTCAAGCAGACAACGCACAGTGACTCCTGATATGTTTACTTTGATAACAGGGTGAGTTATTTTACATTGAACAGGTTGCTCACACACCTCGTCTAATAAATCTCGTTCTATGTTCTTCCAGCTAAAGTAATTCTGATCAGTTGCAATTACATTTACATTTACATCCTGGGGCTCATCATGCTCTATAATCTTAGCTGCTTTCTCTAATCTGTCCACTAACTTTAAATCGAAGCATCTGACGACTTTTTCTACTTTTGTTTGCTGCACATCAGCCAAACTATCCTCTACCTCTGAGCAACTGCGTCCCTGCGCAATATTGCTGTTCATAAGAATGTCGTCACCTTCAACCATTTGTGGCACGTTTACACAGCTACTAGATTCTTTCACCTCGTTACTATTTCTACCCCCTTCATTCATCATTTCCTCCTCTCTAAAGTTTTGCAGTACTGATTCTACTTCTGCTACTTCTACTTCAGCTTTTAGATTGCCATTTTCATCGAAGATGTAAGCTTTTACTTCATCATTATTCCCATCAGACTCAAACCCATTATCAATTTCTTCCCCATTATCTACCTTGAGTTCCTGTTCTTCCTTGACCCATTTTTCTAGTGTATCCAAAATACTATCCACTATTTTGTGAGAGTGGCTTAACACATCACTGGTATTATCTGTATTTATTTCGTCATCCATGTTGTCTGTCTGTGTATGTTGGCTGATTGTCTGTGTTTCCGTTACTGGCTGTGTTACTGTTACCGCCTGGTGAGCGCCAGTTTCCTCATAGACGGGATTTAGTTTCCCACACGCGGCCTGTTGCGTTCATCTGTGACACCACTAGATATAGTAGCATCATGACTCCCTTCTTGTCTTAATGGCATTGTATTTACTTCTCCACTTTCGTCATAGTAGTTGTTACGAAAGCGTGGTGAGTATCTACCCCCTCTTCCTCTGCCACGGCTTTGGTTTCGATAGTTTGTTTTGGTGTGCCTAACTTCCATATTTCTAACGTTCACGTTTCCATTATTTTGTACGTGATTGTTAGAAGATTTGTTATTCTGCTGCACCTGCTCCTCAGCAGCAGCTACTCTTTCCACTCTTTCCAGATATTCAATAAATTTGTCTATATTATCTCTAGGGGCGGAAATGATCCTCTTCTGCCAGTACCACGGCAGCTTACCTTCTAAACCCATAATGATCATATCTGGCTTCATCTTTTCTGTCAAATGTGACAGTCTTGAAACCCACTTCCTAGCGAAATCCTTTACTGATTCACGCCCTGGGAAAAACTTCTTACCACTCCAGAATTCCCTTAACACATCATTTTGTTTGTTATGTGACCAGTATTCGTTGAGAAATGCAGACTTAAATTCAGATAAAGTTTTACATTTGATCATTACATCCGCTGACCATCGCAAAGCATCACCTGACAAATGACTTCTTATAAATGAAATTTTTTCTCTTTCTGACCAAGTGTTGGGGAGAACATCCTCAAAGTCATTCCAAAATTCAAGAGGGTGAATGTACTTATCAGGATCAAAGCGCAAAAACTGTCGACACCCTATAAAAGCGGCGTCAACTGAAGTCACATGCTGTACAGTAGAATGACTAGAATTAACAGAGGTTACTCTATTTTCTAGGTTAGCAATGTTAGTATTTAATTCCTCTACTTGTGACTCTACTGCTTCTATCCTGGCAGAATATCTTTGTTCCACTGCACCACGAATTTCGGTACAGGTTTCTTTTACTTTCTCAATGTTTTTCTGACAAGTATCTACTTTAATTTGTACCTCTTTAACTTTGTCAGAGCAAAGTTTGGACTCGTTGCTCAATCTTTCGGACAACCTCACTTCCAAAAGTTCATCTGCCTCTTGATAATTTTTTTGAATTTGATCTATTTCACATTTGAAAGTACTATGCATTTTAGTTAACTGTTGCCCTACTTTTACTTGAATGTCATGATGAATAGCATCTATCTTATAATTCAAACTATTCCATTTTGATTGCAGTTCTTCTTTTAGTTCTTTATTACTATCCTCAATTTTAGCCTCAATTTTATTTTGGTTTGATTCGAGTTTGGCAAACAGTATTTGCATCCAATCCGGAGCTTCTACCTTGATACTTTGTATCTCTTGACTTGACTGAGCTGGAGATATATTGAGCTCAGTTTCACTACCTGACAAAGTTAGCAACTCTACTGGCTCCCTTTTGACTTCTATTTCACTTATTGATTGCATCCCTGCACTCTCATTTAAATTAAAGTCATAATTTACTGGTGACAAATTACGTTCTAGTTCAATATTTGAGGGATTAATGGAACCATTCTCATTAAACTCAATTCCTGATCCTGAGGATTCTTGGTCAGAGACCGGTTCCCTTCTGAAATGTACACTACTTTCCATATCTTTTAGTTTGTTAGCAGCAGTTAATAAATATTTTAAAAGTCTTTGACTTAACTTAAATGCTTGATTTCGACGAATGATGTCGTCGCGGTGTACCAGCAATCGTGATGCGACGCGTCGCGACGTATTGAAGGCAGCAGCAGCAGCTGTAGCGTCGAGTACCGCCACAGGAATCGCCTACTGCAATAGCTCCAGGGGGGGGGGGGGGGGGGGGCAGCAAGGCACCGTTGACCGCTCGGCGCAGCCGGCAGCTGTCTCGCAGATCAGCGCAGCTCCGCGATGACGCACCGTCTTCCTTTAGTCTCAGCGCCGTCGGCAGCCGCGATCCAGCATCGTCGCCTTCCTCACCATCGTCACTAACCAACGTACAGCGGTAGACACTTATTGTTTATACACTACACCCGCCTTTACTGGTAACACTGTTCCCACACTAGTTCAATTCAGTGTCCTGTTATTGCCTACCGAGTTCGTTAATTTATACCAATCGCTTTCACACATCGAGCACTTTTATTTGCTTTTAATTCAGTTTTCCCGGCCGATAAGCACCATATGTGGGGCGGCGAAGAAGTTGTCGAATGAGTTGTTTGAATGTTCATTTCACGTAACAGACTATTGCCGATGCAACATATGTGGGACGGCGAAGAAGTCGTTGTTTAATGTTGAATGAAAGTTGAACATTGCCACCTTAAATCACGCGAGCCTGGCAACTAATTTGGTGGCCAGTCAGAAAGCGAAGGGAAACTTACTGGCCTTAGTTCCCAGTCTGCACGGCCACATTCCTGTACAGCCCAGCTAAACGAAAAATATCCATAGTTCTTCACGAGATTAGGGCTGCTTCAATAAAATTTAAAGTTCCAAACAAGATTTTATTATCTTAAAGGCTCACACAAATTACTCGAAACTTCTGAAAATGCTAAAGACATTAAATATTGTTAATTCAGCCAATCGTTTAATAGTTCAGAGGCGACTTCTACAGCAAGTTCCTCCCGAATAGTTCATTACTCTAACTAACGGTGCTCTATTAATAGTTCGCAATAATGTTAAAAAAAAGATTAATGCTCGCCTTAAAAGTGGAGTTAGTCACCACTTGCCACGCGGAATTATACTTCACACGGACGGCACAATAACAGTTTGTTACCGAAGTCTAAACGATCCATGACGGTGTACAGTCCTCGCGATTTTCAATGTCCGTTTACATTGCTAAGTACGCGCATGTCACAGCCCGCTATGACGTCACCCGAGGCGAGGCGCGATCGGACGTTAAGCTCGCGTGGACTAGGCGTTGGTCTAATGCGGAGTGAGCTTACTACTGCCCGGCCGCTCTTTTTATATAGCTCCGGCGCGTACCGCCAAGAGAGCATCTGTTCTTTCCGTTCCTATGCAGATGCCTGCAGCCCCCAAATGATCGCTATCTCAGGCACATAATCTTAAATATCACATTTAATAATAGCTTTACAAACTTCTCAATTTTTGTATACATACATCTGAGCAGTACAGAAGCACGTAGTAAATCTCAGCCCGCTAAAATTAAAACTTTACTCTCTAGAATTTTTACAATGGAACTAACGGTAGATTGTTACCTCTGAACCATAGCTTTATCAAGACTTGTATCAGCTGTTAATTATGCTACAAGACTAAAACTTGGTGTAGCTTTGTTAATTGTCCTATCTGATCATTGGTCTTAAAGAATTTGTTTTATCATTAAAATATAAAGTACTTAATCTATAATGCTTATGTACATTTTACTCACAAAAGTAGTTTTTACTAAATTACTAAAAAACTAGAAGAGGTAACTGATTGTGGTATTTCCATTATTATTATTAGGGTGAACTGAAGCAACCTACCAATTTTCAATATTGTAGCTCTATTATTTCGCGCCTCTGATTTTTCCGAAAAACGCGGATTCTGGAGTCAATTTTAGTTTTATGGTTTTGGAAACCAGCACCACTCATTAATGACATCTTACTGCACCTTCTCACCAAATTTTGGCTTGCTAGCGTCATTATTTAGCGCCTCCTATTTTTCTTTCAAAACGTGAATTTTACGTTAACAACTAATTTTGTAACATTAAGATTTGTTACCTGAAACATTATTACATAGAACTATACTTTAACAAAGTTTTACACACAAATCTTAACTTTTACTTTCATGTTAAATGTGGTGCAATACTATATGCAGGCGCGTTACGATGACGTGACGCTACTAGCAGTGAACTAGGGTAAGTCCCGTGCACTCGCTCGCCTCTGTATCTTATACATGATACAGCGCTTGCTTTGCTTCAATGTGACGATATGGCTTTAAGTCGATTCGATAACAAATGACGAACACGGACGGATTTCTCAGGTTTTTACTACATATGAACACTTCTCACATTCTCCCGTGGAACGCGGCTGCTAGTCCTCCTTTCATGCAAAACGTTAAGGTCCTAGCTCATGTCCAAGGCATCAAAGCCAGCTATAAAAGTCAATAATCGATAAATAAAACTTCAATTGTACTACTTCTTACTGGCTATTACATCAACTTAGAAGCTTCATCTGTGTTCTACTATAGTGTTTTTAATGTCTCCGCATACCGCAGTAAGCGACATAGCATTGCAGACGATAAGTACAACCGTTTTAGAGAGAAGAGCGGCCAATGTGACGATCTGGCTTTAAGTCGATTAGATAACAAATGACGAAAACGGGCGGATATCTCAGGTTTTTACTACATATGAACGGTTTTCACATTCTCCCGTGCAACTCGGCTGCTAATCCTCCTTTCATGCAAAAAATTAAGTTACTAGCTCATGTCCAAGGCACCAAAGAAGGGTAAAAAGTCAATAACCGATACCTGAAACTTCAATCGTACTACTTCTTACTGGCTATTACACCTTCTTAGAAGATTCATCTGTGTTCTACTATGGTGCTTTTAGTGTCTCCGCATACCGCAGCACGCGACATAGCTTTGCAGACGATAAGTACAACCATTTCAGAGAGAAGAGCGGCCAATGTGACGATATGGCTTTAAGTCGATTCGATAACAAATGACAAAACGGACGGACTTCTCAGGTTTTTACTACATATGAACACTTCTCACATTCTCCCGTGGAACGCGGCTGCTAGTCCTATCATGCAAAATCATAAATTCCTAGCTCATGTCCATGGCAACAAAGAAGGGTAAAAAGTCAACAATCGATACCTAAAACTTGAATTGTACTACTTCTTACTGGCTATTACATCAACTTAGAAGCTTCATCTTTGTTCTAATATGGTGCTTTTAGTGTTTCCGCATACCGCAGCACACGACATAGCTTTGCAGACGATAAGTACAACCGTTTCAGAGGGAAGAGCGGCCAATGTGACGATCTGGCTTTAAGTCGATGCGATAACAAATGACGAACATGGACGGATTTCTCAGGTATTTACTACATATGAACACTTTTCACATTCTCCCGGGCAACGCGGCTGCTAGTCCTCCTTTCATGCCAAATCTTTAGTTTCTAGCGCATGTCCAAGGCACAAAGGAAGGGTAAAAAGTCAATAATCCATAACTAAAACTTGAACTGTACTACTTCTTACTGGCTATTACATCAATTTAGAAGCTTCATCTGTGTTCTACTATGGTGCTTTCAGTGTCTCGCATACCGCAGCACGCGACATAGCTTTGCAGACGATAAGTACAACCGTTTCAGAGAGAAGAGCGGCCAATGTGACGATATGGCTTTAAGTCGATTCGATAAAAAATGACGAAAACGGACGGATTTCTCAGGTTTTTAGTCCATATGAACACTTTTCACATTCTCCCGTGGAACGCGGCTGCTAGTCCTCCTTTCATGCAAAATCTTAAGTTCCTAGCTCATGTCCAAGGCACCAAAGAAGGGTAAAAAGTCAATAATCGAAACTTAAAACTAGAATTGTACTACTTCTTACTGGCTATTACACCTTCTTAGAAGCTTCATCTGTGTTCTACTATGGTGCTTTTAGTGTCTTCGCATACCGCAGCACGCGACATAGCTTTGCAGACGATAAATGTAACCGTTTCAGACTGAAGTGCGGCCAATGTGACGATCTGGCTTCAAGTCGATTCGATAACAAATGACGAAAACGGACGGATTTCTCAGGTTTTAACTACATATGAACACTTTTCACATTCTCCCGTGCAACGCGGCTGCTAATCCTCCTTTCATGCAAAACCTTAATTTCCTAGCTCATGTCGAAGGCAACAAAGAAGGGTAAAAAGTCTATAATCGATAAATAAAACTTGAATTGTACTACTTCTTACTGGCTATTACATCAACTTAGAAGCTTCATCTGTGTTCTACTATGGTGCTTTTAGTGTCTCCGCATACCGCAGCACGCGACATAGCTTTGCAGACGATAAGTACAACCGTTTCAGAGGTTCGAGCGGCCAATGTAAAGATCTGGCTTTAAGTCGATTCGATAACAAATGACGAATACGGACGGATTTCTCAGGTTTTTACTACATATGAACATTTTTCACATTCTCCCGTGCAACTCGGCTGCTAGTATTCTCTTTCATGCAAAACGTTAAGGTACTAGCTCATGTCCAAGGCATCAAAGACAGCTAAAAAGTCAATAATCGATAACTAAAACTTGAATTGTACTACTTCTTACTGGCAATTACATCAACTTAGAAGCTTCATCTGCGTTCTACTATGGTGCTTTTAGTGTCTTCGCATACCGCAGCACGCGACATAGCTTTGCAGACGATAAGTGCAACCGTTTCAGAGTGAAGAGCGGCCAATGTGACGATCTGGCTTTAAGTCGATTCGATAACAAATGACGGAAACGGACGGATTTCTCAGGTTTTTACTATATATGAACACTTTCCACAGTCTCCCGTGCAACGCGTCTGCTAGTCCTCCCTTCATGCAAAGTCGTATGGTCCTACTTCATCGCCAAGGCACCAAAGCCGGCTAAAAACTCAATAATCGTTACCTAAAACTTGAATTGTACTACTTCTTACTATCTATTTCATCGACTAAGAAGCTTCATCTATGTTCTACTATGGTGCTTTTAGTCTCTCCGCATACCGCAGCACGCGACATAGCTTTGCAGACGATAAATGTAACCGTTTCAGACTGAAGTGCGGCCAATGTGAGGATCTGGCTTCAAGTCGATTCGATAACAAATGACGAAAACGGACGGATTTCTCAGGTTTTTACTACATATGAACACTTTTCACATTCTCCCGTGCAACGCGGCTGCTAATCCTCCTTTCATGCAAAATCTTAAGGTCATTCCTCATGTCCAGGGCACCAAAGAAGGTTAAAAATTCAATAATCGATAACTAAAACTTGAATTCTATTACTTCTTACTGGCTATTACATCAACTTAGAAGCTTCATCTGTGTTCTACTATGGTGCTTTTAGTGTCTCCGATTACCGCAGCACGCCACATAGCTTTGCAGACGATAAGTACAACCGTTTCAGGAGAAGAGCGGCCAATGTCACGATCTGCCTTTAAGTCGATTCGATAACAAAAGACGAAAACGGACGGATTTCTCAGGTTTTTACTACATATGAACACTTTTCACATTCTCCCGTGCAACGCGGCTGCTAGTCCTCCTTTCGTGCAGAATCTTAAGGTCCTAGCTCACGTCCAAGGCACCAAAGCCAGCTAAAAAGTCAAAAATCGATACCTAAAACTTGAACTGTACTACATCTTACTGGCTATTACATCAACTTAGAAGCTTCATCTGTGTTCTACTATGGGGCTTTTAGTGTCTCCGCATACCGCAGCACGCGACATAGCTTTGCAGACGATAAATGTAACCGTTTTAAACTGAAGTGCGGCCAATGTGAGGATCTGGCCTTATATCGATTCGATAACAAATGACGAAAACGGACGGATTTCTCAGGTTTTTATTACATATGTACACTTTTCACATTCTCCCTTGCAACGCGACTGCTAGTCCTCCTTTCATGCAGAATCTTAAGGTCCTAGCTAACGTCCAAGGCACCAAAGCCAGCTAAAAAATCAATAATCGATACCTAAAACTTGAACTTTACTACTTCTTACTTGCTATTGCATCAACTTAGAAGCTTCATCTGTGTTCTACTATGGGGCTTTTAGTGTCTCCGCATACCGCAGCACGCGACATAGCTTTGCAGACGATAAGCACAACCGTTTCAGAGAGAAGAGCGGCCTATGTGACGATCTGCCTTTAAGTCGATTCGATAACAAAAGACGAAAACGGACGGATTTCTCAGGTTTTTACTACATATGAACACTTTTCACATACTCCCTTGCAACGTGGCTGCTAGTCCTCCTTTCATGCAGAATCTTAAGGTCCTAGCTCACGTCCAAGGCACCAAAGCCAGCTAAATAGTCAATAATCGATACCTAAAACTTGAACTGTACTACATCTTACTGGCTATTACATCAACTTAGAAGCTTCATCTGTGTTCTACCATGGGGCTTTTAGTGTCTCCGCATACCGCAGCACGCGACATAGCTTTGCAGACGATAAGCACAACCGTTTCAGAGAGAAGAGCGGCCAATGTGACGATCTGGCTTTAAGTCGATTCGATAACAAATGACGAAAACGGACGGAATTATCAGGTTTTTACTACATATGAACACTTTTCACATTCTCCCATGCAACTCAGCTGCTAGTCCTCTTTTCGTGCAGAATCTTAATGTCCTAGCTCATGTCAAAGGCACCAAAGCCAGCTAAAAAGTCAATAATCGATACCTAAAACTTGAATTGCACTACTTCTTACTTTCTATTACATCAACTTAGAAGCTTCATCTGTGTTCTATTATGGTGCTTTTAGGGTCTCCGCATACCGCAGCACGCGATATAGCTTTGCAGACGATAAGTACAACCCTTTCAGAGAGAAGAGCGGCCAATGTGACGATCAGGCTTTAAGTCAATTCGATAACAAATGACGAACACGGACGGATTTCTCAGGATTTTACTACATATGAACACTTTTCACATTCTCCCGTGCAACTCGGCTGCTAGTCCTCCACTCATGCAAAATCGTAAGTTCCTAGCTCATGTCCAAGGCACCAAAGAAGGGTAAAAAATCAATAATCTATAGCTAAAACTTGATTTGTACTTTTTCTTACTGGCTATTACATCAACTTAGAAGCTTCTTCTGTGTTCTACTATGGTGCTTTTTGTGTCTCCTAATGTGGCAGCACGCGACATAGCTTTGCAGACGATAAATGTAACAGTTTCAGAGAAAAGAGCGGCCAATGTGACGATCTGGCATTAAGTCGATTCAATAACAAATGACGAAAACGGACGCATTTCTCAGGTTTTTACTATATATGATCACTTTCCACAGTCTCCCGTGCAACGCGGCTGCTAGTCCTCCCTTCATGCAAAGTCGTATGGTCCTAGTTCATCGCCAAGGCACCAAAGAATGGTAAAAAAGTCAATAATCCATAACTAAAACTTGAATTGTACTTCTTCTTACTGGCTTTTACATCAACTTAGAAGCTTCATCTGTGTTCTACTATGGTGCTTTTAGTGTCTCCGCATACCGCAGCACGCGTCATAGCTTTGCAGACGATAAGTACAACCGTTTCAGAGAGAAGAGCGGCCAATGTAACGATCTGGCTTTAAGTCGATTCGATAACAAATGACGAATACGGACGGATTTCTCAGGTTTTTACTACATATGAACACTTTTCACATTTCCCAAGCATCTCGGCTGCTAGTCCTCAATTCATGCAGAATCTTAAGGTCCTAGCTTATGTCCAAGGTACCAAAGGCAGCTAAAAAGTCATAAAACGATACCTAAAACTTGAACTGTACTACTTCTTACTGGCTATTACATCAACTTAGAAGCTTCATCTGTGTTCTACTATGGTGCTATTAGTGTCTCCGCATACTGCAGCACGCGACATAGCTTTGCAGTCGATAAGTACAACCATTTCAGAGAGAAGAGCGGCCAATGTGACGATCTGGCTTTAAGTCGATTCAATAACCAATGATGAAAACGAACGGATTTCTCAGGTTTTTACTACATATGAACACTTTTCACATTCTCCCGTGCAACTCGGCTGCTACTCCTCCTTTCATGCTGAATCTAAATGTCCTAGCTTATGTCCAAGGCACAAAAGCCAGATAAAAAGTCAATAATCGATACCTAAAACTTGAATTGTACTACTTCTTACTGGCTATTACATCGACTTAGAAGCTTCATCTGTGTTCTACTATGGTGCTTTTAGTGTCTTCGTATACCACAGCACGCGACATAGCTATGCAGACGATAAGTACAACCGTTTCAGAGAGAAGAGCGGCCAATGTGACGATCTGGCTTTAAGTCGATTCGATAACAAATGACGAAAACGGACGGAATTCTCAGGATTTTACTAATTATGAACACTTTTCACATTCTCCCTTGCAACGCGGCTGCTAATCCTCCTTTCATGCAAAATCTTAAGGTCATTCCTCATGTCCAGGGCACCAAAGAAGGTTAAAAAGTCAATAATCGATAACTAAAACTTGAATTGTACTCCTTTTTACTGGCTATTACATCAACTTAGAAGCATCATCTGTGTTCTACTATGGTGCTTTTAGTGTCTCCGCATACCGCAGCACGCGACATAGCTTTGCAGACGTTTTAGACTGAAGTGCGGCCAATGTGAGGATCTGGCTTTAAATCGATTCCATAACAAATGACGAAAACGGACGGATTTCTCAGGTTTTTACTACATATGAACACTTTTCACATTCTCCCTTGCAACGCGACTGCTAGTCCTCCTTTCATGCAGAATCTTAAGGTCCTAGCTCACGTCCAAGGCACCAAAGCCAGCTAAAAAGTCAATAATCGATACCTAAAACTTGAACTGTACTACTTCTTACTGGCTATTACATCAACTTAGAAGCTTCATCTGTGTTCTACTATGGTGCGTCTAGTGTCTCCACATACCGCACCACGCGACATAACTTTGCAGACGATAAGTACAACCGTTTCAGAAAGAAGAGCGGCCAATGTGACGATGTGGCTTTAAGTCGATTCGATAACAAATGATGAAAACGAACGGATTTCTCAGGTTTTTACTATATATGAACGCTTTTCACATTCTCCCGTGCAACTTGGCTGCCAGTCCTCCTTTCATGCAGAATCTTAAGGTCCTAGATCATGTCCGAGGCACCAAAGCCAGCTAAAAAGTCAATAATCGATACCTAAAACTTGAACTGTACTACATCTTACTGGCTATTACATCAACTTAGAAGCTTCATCTGTGTTCTACTATGGTGCCTTTAGTGTCTCCACATACCGCAGCACGCGACATAGCTTTGCAGACGATGAGTACAACCGTTTCAGAAAGAAGAGCGACCAATGTCACGATGTGGCTTTAAGTCGATTCGATAACAAATGATGAAAACGAACGGATTTCTCAGGTTTTTACTACATATGAACACTTTTCACATTCTCCCGTGCAACTTGGCTGCTAGTCCTCCTTTCATGCAGAATCTTAAGGTCCTACCTCATGTCCAAGGCACCAAAGCCAGCTAAAAAGTCAATAATCGATACCTAAAACTTGAACTGTATTACTTCTTACTGGCTATTACATCAACTTAGAATCTTCATCTGTGTTCTACTATGGTGCTTTTAGTGTCTCCGCATACCGCAGCACGCGACATAGCTTTGCAGACGATAAGTACAACCGTTTCAGAGAGAAGACGAAAACGGACGGAATTCTCAGGATTTTACTAATTATGAACACTTTTCACATTCTCCCTTGCAACTCGGCTGCAAGTCCTCCTTTCAGGCAGAATCTTAAGGTCCTAGCTCATGTCCAAGGCACCAAAGCCAGCTAAAAAGTCAGTAATCGATACCTAAAACTTTAATTGTACTACTTCTTACTGGCTATTACATCAACTTAGAAGCTTCATCTGTGTTCTACTGTGGTGCTTTTAGTGTCTCCGCATAACGCAGCACGCGACATAGCTTTGCAGACGATAAGTACAACTGTTTCAGAGGTTCGAGCGGCCAATGTAAAGATCTGGCTTTAAGTCGATTCGATAACAAATGACGAATACGGACGGATTTCTCAGGTTTTTACTACATATGAACATTTTTCACATTCTCCCGTGCAACTCGGCTGCTAGTATTCCCTTTCATGCAAAACGTTAAGGTACTAGCTCATGTCCAAGGCATCAAAGACAGCTAAAAAGTCAATAATCGATAACTAAAACTTGAATTGTACTACTTCTTACTGGCTATTACATCAACTTAGAAGCTTCATCTATGTTCTACTATGGTGCTTTTAGTGTCTTCGCATACCGCAGCACGCGACATAGCTTTGCAGACGATAAGTGCAACCGTTTCAGAGTGAAGAGCGGCCAATGTGACGATCTGGCTTTAAGTCGATTCGATAACAAATGACGGAAACGGACGGATTTCTCAGGTTTTTACTATATATGAACACTTCCACAGTCTCCCGTGCAACGCGTCTGCTAGTCCTCCCTTCATGCAAAGTCGTATGGTCCTAGTTCATCGCCAAGGCACCAAAGCCGGCTAAAAACTCAATAATCGTTACCTAAAACTTGAATTGTACTACTTCTTACTGGCTATTTCATCGACTAAGAAGCTTCATCTATGTTCTACCATGGTGCTTTTAGTCTCTCCGCATACCGCAGCACGCGACATAGCTTTGCAGACGATAAATGTAACCGTTTCAGACTGAAGTGCGGCCAATGTGAGGATCTGGCCTTATATCGATTCGATAACAAATGACGAAAACGGACGGATTTCTCAGGTCTTTATTACATATGAACACTTTTCGCATTCTCCCTTGCAACGCGACTGCTAGTCCTCCTTTCATGCAGAATCTTAAGGTCCTAGCTAACGTCCAAGGCACCAAAGCCAGCTAAAAAATCAATAATCGATACCTAAAATTTGAACTTTACTACTTCTTACTTGCTATTGCATCAACTTAGAAGCTTCATCTGTGTTCTACTATGGGGCTTTTAGTGTCTCCGCATACCGCAGCACGCGACATAGCTTTGCAAACGATAAGCACAACCGTTTCAGAGAGAAGAGCGGCCTATGTGACGATCTGCCTTTAAGTCGATTCGATAACAAAAGACGAAAACGGACGGATTTCTCAGGTTTTTACTACATATGAACACTTTTCACATACTCCCTTGCAACGTGGCTGCTAGTCCTCCTTTCATGCAGAATCTTAAGGTCCTAGCTCACGTCCAAGGCACCAAAGCCAGCTAAATAGTCAATAATCGATACCTAAAACTTGAACTGTACTACATCTTACTGGCTATTACATCAACTTAGAAGCTTCATCTGTGTTCTACTATGGGGCTTTTAGTGTCTCCGCATACCGCAGCACGCGACATAGCTTTGCAGACGATAAGCACAACCGTTTCAGAGAGAAGAGCGGCCAATGTGACGATCTGGCTTTAAGTCGATTCGATAACAAATGACGAAAACGGACGGAATTATCAGGTTTTTACTACATATGAACACTTTTCACATTCTCCCATGCAACTCAGCTGCTAGTCCTCCTTTCGTGCAGAATCTTAAGGTCCTAGCTCATGTCAAAGGCACCAAAGCCAGCTAAAAAGTCAATAATCGATACCTAAAACTTGAATTGCACTACTTCTTACTTTCTATTACATCAACTTAGAAGCTTCATCTGTGTTCTATTATGGTGCTTTTAGGGTCTCCGCATACCGCAGCACGCGATATAGCTTTGCACACGATAAGTACAACCGTTTCAGAGAGAAGAGCGGCCAATGTGACGATCAGGCTTTAAGTCAATTCGATAACAAATGACGAACACGAACGGATTTCTCAGGATTTTACTACATATGAACACTTTTCACATTCTCCCGTGCAACTCGGCTGCTAGTCCTCCACTCATGCAAAATCATTAGTTCCTAGCTCATGTCCAAGGCACCAAAGAAGGGTAAAAAATCAATAATCGATAGCTAAAACTTGATTTGTACTTTTTCTTACTGGCTATTACATCAACTTAGAAGCTTCTTCTGTGTTCTACTATGGTGCTTTTTGTGTCTCCTAATGTGGCAGCACGCGACATAGCTTTGCAAACGATAAATGTAACAGTTTCAGAGAAAAGAGCGGCCAATGTGACGATCTGGCATTAAGTCGATTCAATAACAAATGACGAAAACGGACGCATTTCTCAGGTTTTTACTATATATGATCACTTTCCACAGTCTCCCGTGCAACGCGGCTGCTAGTCCTCCCTTCATGCAAAGTCGTATGGTCCTAGTTCATCGCCAAGGCACCAAAGAATGGTAAAAAAGTCAATAATCCATAACTAAAACTTGAATTGTACTTCTTCTTACTGGCTTTTACATCAACTTAGAAGCTTCATCTGTGTTCTACTATGGTGCTTTTAGTGTCTCCGCATACCGCAGCACGCGTCATAGCTTTGCAGACGATAAGTACAACCGTTTCAGACAGAAGAGCGGCCAATGTGACGATCTGGCTTTAAGTCGATTCGATAACAAATGACGAATACGGGCGGATTTCTCAGGTTTTTACTACATATGAACACTTTTCACATTTCCCAAGCATCTCGGCTGCTAGTCCTCAATTCATGCAGAATCTTAAGGTCCTAGCTTATGTCCAAGGTACCAAAGGCAGCTAAAAAGTCATAAAACGATACCTAAAACTTGAACTGTACTACTTCTTACTGGCTATTACATCAACTTAGAAGCTTCATCTGTGTTCTACTATGGTGCTTTTAGTGTCTCCGTATACCGCAGCACGCGACATAGCTTTGCAGTCGATAAGTACAACCATTTCAGAGAGAAGAGCGGCCAATGTGACGATCTGGCTTTAAGTCGATTCAATAACCAATGATGAAAACGAACGGATTTCCCAGGTTTTTACTACATATGAACACTTTTCACATTCTCCCGTGCAACTCGGCTGCTACTCCTCCTTTCATGCTGAATCTAAATGTCCTAGCTTATGTCCAAGGCACAAAAGCCAGATAAAAAGTCAATAATCGATACCTAAAACTTGAATTGTACTACTTCTTACTGGCTATTACATCAACTTAGAAGCTTCATCTGTGTACTACTATGGTGCTTTTAGTGTCTCCGTATACCACAGCACGCGACATAGCTATGCAGACGATAAGTACAACCGTTTCAGAGAGAAGAGCGGCCAATGTGACGATCTGGCTTTAAGTCGATTCGATAACAAATGACGAAAACGGACGATATTCTCAGGATTTTACTAATTATGAACACTTTTCACATTCTCCCTTGCAACGCGGCTGCTAATCCTCCTTTCTTGCAAAATC
The DNA here is from genome assembly GCF_023897955.1 of Schistocerca gregaria. Taxonomy (NCBI): domain Eukaryota; kingdom Metazoa; phylum Arthropoda; class Insecta; order Orthoptera; family Acrididae; genus Schistocerca; species Schistocerca gregaria. The sequence goes on along the minus strand of NW_026061860.1, from coordinate 1,303,783 downwards.
TTAAGGTCATTCCTCATGTCCAGGGCACCAAAGAAGGTTAAAAAGTCAATAATCGATAACTAATACTTGAATTGTACTCCTTTTTACTGGCTATTACATCAACTTAGAAGCATCATCTGTGTTCTACTATGGTGCTTTTAGTGTCTCCGCATACCGCAGCACGCGACATAGCTTTGCAGACGTTTTAGACTGAAGTGCGGCCAATGTGAGGATCTGGCTTTAAATCGATTCCATAACAAATGACGAAAACGGACGGATTTCTCAGGTTTTTACTACATATGAACACTTTTCACATTCTCCCTTGCAACGCGACTGCTAGTCCTCCTTTCATGCAGAATCTTAAGGTCCTAGCTCACGTCCAAGGCACCAAAGCCAGCTAAAAAGTCAATAATCGATACCTAAAACTTGAACTGTACTACTTCTTACTGGCTATTACATCAACTTAGAAGCTTCATCTGTGTTCTACTATGGTGCGTCTAGTGTCTCCACATACCGCACCACGCGACATAGCTTTGCAGACGATAAGTACAACCGTTTCAGAAAGAAGAGCGGCCAATGTGACGATGTGGCTTTAAGTCGATTCGATAACAAATGATGAAAACGAACGGATTTCTCAGGTTTTTACTATATATGAACGCTTTTCACATTCTCCCGTGCAACTTGGCTGCCAGTCCTCCTTTCATGCAGAATCTTAAGGTCCTAGATCATGTCCAAGGCACCAAAGCCAGCTAAAAAGTCAATAATCGATACCTAAAACTTGAACTGTACTACATCTTACTGGCTATTACATCAACTTAGAAGCTTCATCTGTGTTCTACTATGGTGCCTTTAGTGTCTCCACATACCGCAGCACGCGACATAGCTTTGCAGACGATGAGTACAACCGTTTCAGAAAGAAGAGCGGCCAATGTCACGATGTGGCTTTAAGTCGATTCGATAACAAATGATGAAAACGAACGGATTTCTCAGGTTTTTACTACATATGAACACTTTTCACATTCTCCCGTGCAACTTGGCTGCTAGTCCTCCTTTCATGCAGAATCTTAAGGTCCTAGCTCATGTCCAAGGCACCAAAGCCAGCTAAAAAGTCAATAATCGATACCTAAAACTTGAACTGTACTACTTCTTACTGGCTATTACATCAACTTAGAATCTTCATCTGTGTTCTACTATGGTGCTTTTAGTGTCTCTGCATACCGCAGCACGCGACATAGCTTTGCAGACGATAAGTACAACCGTTTCAGAGAGAAGAGCGGCCAATGCGGCGATCAGGCTTTCAGTCGATTCGATAACAAATGACGAAAACGGACGGATTTCTCAGGTTTTTACTACATATGAAGTCTTTTCACATTCTTCCGTGCAACTCGGCTGCTAGTCCTCCTTTCATGCAGAATCTTAAGGTCCTAGCTCATGTCCAAGGCACCAAAGCCAGCTAAAAAGGCAATAATCGATTACTAAAACATGAATTGTACTACTTCTTACTGGCTACTACATCAACTTAGAAGCTTCATCTGTGTTCTACTACGGTGCTTTTAGTGTCTCCGCATACCGCAGCACGCGTCATAGCTTTGCAGACGACAAGTACAACCGTTTCAGAGAGAAGAGCGGCCAATCTGACGATCTGGCTTTAAGTCGATTCGATAACAAATGACGAATACGGACGGATTTCTCAGGTTTTTACTACATATGAACACTTTTCACATTTCCCAAGCATCTCGGCAGCCTTCCTCAATTCATGCAAAATCTTAAGGTCCTAGCTTATGTCGAAGGTACCAAAGGCAGCTAAAAAGTCATAAAACGATACCTAAAACTTGAACTGTACTTCTTCTTACTGGCTATTACATCAACTTAGAAGCTTCATCTGTGTTCTACTATGGTTCTTTTAGTGTCTCCGCATACTGCAGCACGCGACATAGCTTTGCAGTCGATAAGTACAACCATATCAGAGAGAAGAGCGGCCAATGTGTCGATCTGGCTTTAAGTCGTTTCAATAACAAATGATGAAAACGAACGGATTTCTCAGGTTTTTACTACATATGAACACTTTTCACATTCTCCCGTGCAACTCGGCTGCTACTCCTCTTTTCATGCTGAATCTAAATGTCCTAGCTTATGTCCAAGGCACAAAAGCCAGATAAAAAGTCAATAATCGATACCTAAAACTTGAAATGTACTACCTCTTACTGGCTATTACATCAACTTAGAAGCTTCATCTGTGTTCTACTATGGTGCTTTTAGTGTCTCCGTATACCGCAGCACGCGACATAGCTTTGCAGAAGATAAGTACAACCGTTTCAGAGAGAAGAGCGGCCAATGTGACGATCTGGCTTTAAGTCGATTCGATAACAAATGAAGAAAACGGACGGAATTCTCAGGATTTTACTAATAATGAACACTTTTCACATTCTCCCTTGCAACGCGGCTGCTAATCCTCCTTTCATGCAAAATCTTAAGGTCATTCCTCATGTCCAGGGCACCAAAGAAGGTTAAAAAGTCAATAATCGATAACTAAAACTTGAATTGTATTACTTCTTACTGGCTATTACATCAACTTAGAAGCTTCATCTGTGTTCTACTATGGTGCTTTTAGTGTCTCCGCATACCGCAGCACGCCACATAGCTTTGCAGACGATAAGTACAACCGTTTCAGGAGAAGAGCGGCCAATGTCACGATCTGCCTTTAAGTCGATTCGATAACAAATGAAGAAAACGGACGGAATTCTCAGGATTTTACTAATAATGAACACTTTTCACATTCTCCCGTGCCTGCGGCTGCTAGTCCTCCTTTCGTGCAGAATCTTAAATTCCTAGCTAATGTCCAAGTAACCAAAGCCAGCTAAAAAGTCAATAATCAATACCTGCATACCGCAGCACGCGACATAGCTTTGCAGACGATAAGTACAAACTTTTCAGAGAGAAGAGCGGCCAATGTGACGATCTGGTTTTTAGTCGATTCGATAACACGTGACGAAAACGGACGGATTTTTCAGGTTTTTACTACATATGAACACTTTTCACATTCTCTAGTGCAACTCGGCAGCTACTCCTCCTTTCTTGCAAAATCTTAAGGTCCTAGCTCATGTCCAAGGCACCAAAGCCAGCTAAAAAGTCAATAATCGATACCTAAAACTTGAATTGTACTACTTCTTACTGGCTATTACATCAACTTAGAAGCATCATCTGTGTTCTACTATGGTGCTTTTAGTGTCTCCGCATACCGCAGCACGCGACATAGCTTTGCAGACGATAAATGTAACCGTTTTAGACTGAATTGCGGCCAATGTGAGGATCTGGCCTTATATCGATTCGATAACAAATGACGAAAACGGACGGATTTCTCAGGTTTTTACTACATATGAACACTTTTCACATTCTCCCTTGCAACGCGACTGCTAGTCCTCCTTTCATGCAGAATCTTAAGGTCCTAGCTCACGTCCAAGGCACCAAAGCCAGCTAAAAAATCAATAATCGATACCTAAAACTTGAACTTTACTACTTCTTACTGGCTATTACATCAACTTAGAAACTTCATCTGTGTTCTACTATGGGGCTTTTAGTGTCTCCGCATACCGCAGCACGCGACATAGCTTTGCAGACGATAAGCACAACCGTTTCAGAGAGAAGAGCGGCCAATGTGACGATCTGGCTTTAAGTCGATTCGATAACAAATGACGAAAACGGACGGAATTATCAGGTTTTTACTACATATGAACACTTTTCACATTCTCCCATGCAACTCAGCTGCTAGTCCTCCTTTCGTGCAGAATCTTAAGGTCCTAGCTCATGTCCAATGCACCAAAGAAGGGTAAAAAAGTCAATAATCCATAACTAAAACTTGAATTGTTCTTCTTCTTTCTGGCTTTTACATGAACTTAGAAGCTTCATCTATGTTCTACTATGGTGCTTTTAGTGTCTCCGCATACCGCAGCATGCGACATAGCTTTGCAGACGATAAGTACAACCGTTTCAGAGAGAAGAGCGGCTAATGTGACGATCTGGCTTTAAGTCGATTCGATAACAAACGACGAAAACGGACGGATTTCTCAGGTTTTTACTACATATGAACTCTTTTCACATTCTTCCGTGACACTCGGCTGCTAGTCCTCCTTTCATGCAGAATCTTAAGGTCCTAGCTCATGTCCAAGGCACTAAAGCCAGCTAAAAAGTCAATAATCGATAACTAAAACATGAATTGTACTACTTCTTACAGGCTACTGCATCAACTTAGAAGCTTCATCTGTGTTCTACTACGGTGCTTTTAGAGTCTCCGCATACCGCAGCACGCGTCATAGCTTTGCAGACGATAAGTACAACCGTTTCAGACAGAAGAGCGGCCAATGTGACGATCTGGCTTTAAGTCGATTCGATAACAAATGACGAATACGGACGGATTTCTCAGGTTTTTACTACATATGAACACTTTTCACATTTCCCAAGCATCTCGGCTGCTAGTCCTCAATTCATACAGATTCTTAAGGTCCTAGCTTATGTCTAAGGTACCAAAGGCAGCTAAAAAGCCATAAAACGATACCTAAAACTTGAACTGTACTACTTCTTACTGGCTATTACATCAACTTAGAAGCTTCATCTGTGTTCTACTATGGTGCTTTTAGTGTCTCCGTATACCACAGCACGCGACATAGCTATGCAGACGATAAGTACAACCGTTTCAGAGAGAAGAGCGGCCAATGTGACGATCTGGCTTTAAGTCGATTCGATAACAAATGACGAAAACGGACGGAATTCTCAGGATTTTACTAATTATGAACACTTTTCACATTCTCCCTTGCAACGCGGCTGCTAATCCTCCTTTCTTGCAAAATCTTAAGGTCATTCCTCATGTCCAGGGCACCAAAGAAGGTAAAAAAGTCAATAATCGATAACTAAAACTTGAATTGTACTCCTTTTTACTGGCTATTACATCAACTTAGAAGCATCATCTGTGTTCTACTATGGTGCTTTTAGTGTCTCCGCATACCGCAGCACGCGACATAGCTTTGCAGACGTTTTAGACTGAAGTGCGGCCAATGTGAGGATCTGGCTTTAAATCGATTCCATAACAAATGACGAAAACGGACGGATTTCTCAGGTTTTTACTACATATGAACACTTTTCACATTCTCCCTTGCAACGCGACTGCTAGTCCTCCTTTCATGCAGAATCTTAAGGTCCTAGCTCACGTCCAAGGCACCAAAGCCAGCTAAAAAGTCAATAATCGATACCTAAAACTTGAACTGTACTACTTCTTACTGGCTATTACATCAACTTAGAAGCTTCATCTGTGTTCTACTATGGTGCGTCTAGTGACTCCACATACCGCACCACGCGACATAGCTTTGCAGACGATAAGTACAACCGTTTCAGAAAGAAGAGCGGCCAATGTCACGATGTGGCTTTAAGTCGATTCGATAACAAATGATGAAAACGAACGGATTTCTCAGGTTTTTACTACATATGAACACTTTTCACATTCTCCCGTGCAACTTGGCTGCTAGTCCTCCTTTCATGCAGAATCTTAAGGTCCTAGCTCATGTCCAAGGCACCAAAGCCAGCTAAAAAGTCAATAATCGATACCTAAAACTTGAACTGTACTACTTCTTACTGGCTATTACATCAACTTAGAATCTTCATCTGTGTTCTACTATGGTGCTTTTAGTGTCTCCGCATACCGCAGCACGCGACATAGCTTTGCAGACGATAAGTACAACCGTTTCAGAGAGAAGAGCGGCCAATGTGGCGATCAGGCTTTCAGTCGATTCGATAACAAATGACGAAAACGGACGGATTTCTCAGGTTTTTACTACATATGAAGTCTTTTCACATTCTTCCGTGCAACTCGGCTGCTAGTCCTCCTTTCATGCAGAATCTTAAGGTCCTAGCTCATGTCCAAGGCACCAAAGCCAGCTAAAAAGGCAATAATCGATTACTAAAACATGAATTGTACTACTTCTTACTGGCTACTACATCAACTTAGAAGCTTCATCTGTGTTCTACTACGGTGCTTTTAGTGTCTCCGCATACCGCAGCACGCGTCATAGCTTTGCAGACGACAAGTACAACCGTTTCAGAGAGAAGAGCGGCCAATCTGACGATCTGGCTTTAAGTCGATTCGATAACAAATGACGAATACGGACGGATTTCTCAGGTTTTTACTACATATGAACACTTTTCACATTTCCCAAGCATCTCGGCAGCCTTCCTCAATTCATGCAAAATCTTAAGGTCCTAGCTTATGTCGAAGGTACCAAAGGCAGCTAAAAAGTCATAAAACGATACCTAAAACTTGAACTGTACTTCTTCTTACTGGCTATTACATCAACTTATAAGCTTCATCTGTGTTCTACTATGGTTCTTTTAGTGTCTCCGCATACTGCAGCACGCGACATAGCTTTGCAGTCGATAAGTACAACCATATCAGAGAGAAGAGCGGCCAATGTGTCGATCTGGCTTTAAGTCGTTTCAATAACAAATGATGAAAACGAACGGATTTCTCAGGTTTTTACTACATATGAACACTTTTCACATTCTCCCGTGCAACTCGGCTGCTACTCCTCTTTTCATGCTGAATCTAAATGTCCTAGCTTATGTCCAAGGCACAAAAGCCAGATAAAAAGTCAATAATCGATACCTAAAACTTGAAATGTACTACCTCTTACTGGCTATTACATCAACTTAGAAGCTTCATCTGTGTTCTACTATGGTGCTTTTAGTGTCTCCGTATACCGCAGCACGCGACATAGCTTTGCAGAAGATAAGTACAACCGTTTCAGAGAGAAGAGCGGCCAATGTGACGATCTGGCTTTAAGTCGATTCGATAACAAATGAAGAAAACGGACGGAATTCTCAGGATTTTACTAATAATGAACACTTTTCACATTCTCCCTTGCAACGCGGCTGCTAATCCTCCTTTCATGCAAAATCTTAAGGTCATTCCTCATGTCCAGGGCACCAAAGAAGGTTAAAAAGTCAATAATCGATAACTAAAACTTGAATTGTATTACTTCTTACTGGCTATTACATCAACTTAGAAGCTTCATCTGTGTTCTACTATGGTGCTTTTAGTGTCTCCGCATACCGCAGCACGCCACATAGCTTTGCAGACGATAAGTACAACCGTTTCAGGAGAAGAGCGGCCAATGTCACGATCTGCCTTTAAGTCGATTCGATAACAAATGAAGAAAACGGACGGAATTCTCAGGATTTTACTAATAATGAACACTTTTCACATTCTCCCGTGCCTGCGGCTGCTAGTCCTCCTTTCGTGCAGAATCTTAAATTCCTAGCTAATGTCCAAGTAACCAAAGCCAGCTAAAAAGTCAATAATCAATACCTGCATACCGCAGCACGCGACATAGCTTTGCAGACGATAAGTACAAACTTTTCAGAGAGAAGAGCGGCCAATGTGACGATCTGGTTTTTAGTCGATTCGATAACACGTGACGAAAACGGACGGATTTTTCAGGTTTTTACTACATATGAACACTTTTCACATTCTCTAGTGCAACTCGGCAGCTACTCCTCCTTTCTTGCAAAATCTTAAGGTCCTAGCTCATGTCCAAGGCACCAAAGCCAGCTAAAAAGTCAATAATCGATACCTAAAACTTGAATTGTACTACTTCTTACTGGCTATTACATCAACTTAGAAGCATCATCTGTGTTCTACTATGGTGCTTTTAGTGTCTCCGCATACCGCAGCACGCGACATAGCTTTGCAGACGATAAATGTAACCGTTTTAGACTGAATTGCGGCCAATGTGAGGATCTGGCCTTATATCGATTCGATAACAAATGACGAAAACGGACGGATTTCTCAGGTTTTTACTACATATGAACACTTTTCACATTCTCCCTTGCAACGCGACTGCTAGTCCTCCTTTCATGCAGAATCTTAAGGTCCTAGCTCACGTCCAAGGCACCAAAGCCAGCTAAAAAATCAATAATCGATACCTAAAACTTGAACTTTACTACTTCTTACTGGCTATTACATCAACTTAGAAACTTCATCTGTGTTCTACTATGGGGCTTTTAGTGTCTCCGCATACCGCAGCACGCGACATAGCTTTGCAGACGATAAGCACAACCGTTTCAGAGAGAAGAGCGGCCAATGTGACGATCTGGCTTTAAGTCGATTCGATAACAAATGACGAAAACGGACGGAATTATCAGGTTTTTACTACATATGAACACTTTTCACATTCTCCCATGCAACTCAGCTGCTAGTCCTCCTTTCGTGCAGAATCTTAAGGTCCTAGCTCATGTCAAAGGCACCAAAGCCAGCTAAAAAGTCAATAATCGATACCTAAAACTTGAATTGCACTACTTCTTACTTTCTATTACATCAACTTAGAAGCTTCATCTGTGTTCTATTATGGTGCTTTTAGGGTCTCCGCATACCGCAGCACGCGATATAGCTTTGCACACGATAAGTACAACCGTTTCAGAGAGAAGAGCGGCCAATGTGACGATCTGGCTTTAAGTCAATTCGATAACAAACGACGAACACGGACGGATTTCTCAGGTTTTTACTACATATGAACACTTTTCACATTCTCCCGTGCAACTCGGCTGCTAGTCCTCCACTCATGCAAAATCCTAAGTTCCTAGCTCATGTCCAATGCACCAAAGAAGGGTAAAAAAGTCAATAATCCATAACTAAAACTTGAATTGTACTTCTTCTTACTGGCTTTTACATGAACTTAGAAGCTTCATCTATGTTCTACTATGGTGCTTTTAGTGTCTCCGCATACCGCAGCATGCGACATAGCTTTGCAGACGAAAAGTACAACCGTTTCAGAGAGAAGAGCGGCTAATGTGACGATCTGGCTTTAAGTCGATTCGATAACAAACGACGAAAACGGACGGATTTCTCAGGTTTTTACTACATATGAACTCTTTTCACATTCTTCCGTGACACTCGGCTGCTAGTCCTCCTTTCATGCAGAATCTTAAGGTCCTAGCTCATGTCCAAGGCACTAAAGCCAGCTAAAAAGTCAATAATCGATAACTAAAACATGAATTGTACTACTTCTTACAGGCTACTGCATCAACTTAGAAGCTTCATCTGTGTTCTACTACGGTGCTTTTAGAGTCTCCGCATACCGCAGCACGCGTCATAGCTTTGCAGACGATAAGTACAACCGTTTCAGACAGAAGAGCGGCCAATGTGACGATCTGGCTTTAAGTCGATTCGATAACAAATGACGAATACGGACGGATTTCTCAGGTTTTTACTACATATGAACACTTTTCACATTTCCCAAGCATCTCGGCTGCTAGTCCTCAATTCATACAGATTCTTAAGGTCCTAGCTTATGTCTAAGGTACCAAAGGCAGCTAAAAAGCCATAAAACGATACCTAAAACTTGAACTGTACTACTTCTTACTGGCTATTACATCAACTTAGAAGCTTCATCTGTGTTCTACTATGGTGCTTTTAGTGTCTCCGTATACCACAGCACGCGACATAGCTATGCAGACGATAAGTACAACCGTTTCAGAGAGAAGAGCGGCCAATGTGACGATCTGGCTTTAAGTCGATTCGATAACAAATGACGAAAACGGACGGAATTCTCAGGATTTTACTAATTATGAACACTTTTCACATTCTCCCTTGCAACGCGGCTGCTAATCCTCCTTTCTTGCAAAATCTTAAGGTCATTCCTCATGTCCAGGGCACCAAAGAAGGTAAAAAAGTCAATAATCGATAACTAAAACTTGAATTGTACTCCTTTTTACTGGCTATTACATCAACTTAGAAGCATCATCTGTGTTCTACTATGGTGCTTTTAGTGTCTCCGCATACCGCAGCACGCGACATAGCTTTGCAGACGTTTTAGACTGAAGTGCGGCCAATGTGAGGATCTGGCTTTAAATCGATTCCATAACAAATGACGAAAACGGACGGATTTCTCAGGTTTTTACTACATATGAACACTTTTCACATTCTCCCTTGCAACGCGACTGCTAGTCCTCCTTTCATGCAGAATCTTAAGGTCCTAGCTCACGTCCAAGGCACCAAAGCCAGCTAAAAAGTCAATAATCGATACCTAAAACTTGAACTGTACTACTTCTTACTGGCTATTACATCAACTTAGAAGCTTCATCTGTGTTCTACTATGGTGCGTCTAGTGACTCCACATACCGCACCACGCGACATAGCTTTGCAGACGATAAGTACAACCGTTTCAGAAAGAAGAGCGGCCAATGTGACGATGTGGCTTTAAGTCGATTCGATAACAAATGATGAAAACGAACGGATTTCTCAGGTTTTTACTATATATGAACGCTTTTCACATTCTCCCGTGCAACTTGGCTGCCAGTCCTCCTTTCATGCAGAACCTTAAGGTCCTAGATCATGTCCAAGGCACCAAAGCCAGCTAAAAAGTCAATAATCGATACCTAAAACTTGAACTGTACTACATCTTACTGGCTATTACATCAACTTAGAAGCTTCATCTGTGTTCTACTATGGTGCCTTTAGTGTCTCCACATAGCGCAGCACGCGACATAGCTTTGCAGACGATGAGTACAACCGTTTCAGAAAGAAGAGCGGCCAATGTCACGATGTGGCTTTAAGTCGATTCGATAACAAATGATGAAAACGAACGGATTTCTCAGGTTTTTACTACATATGAACACTTTTCACATTCTCCCGTGCAACTTGGCTGCTAGTCCTCCTTTCATGCAGAATCTTAAGGTCCTAGCTCATGTCCAAGGCACCAAAGCCAGCTAAAAAGTCAATAATCGATACCTAAAACTTGAACTGTACTACTTCTTACTGGCTATTACATCAACTTAGAATCTTCATCTGTGTTCTACTATGGTGCTTTTAGTGTCTCCGCATACCGCAGCACGCGACATAGCTTTGCAGACGATAAGTACAACCGTTTCAGAGAGAAGAGCGGCCAATGTGGCGATCAGGCTTTCAGTCGATTCGATAACAAATGACGAAAACGGACGGATTTCTCAGGTTTTTACTACATATGAAGTCTTTTCACATTCTTCCGTGCAACTCGGCTGCTAGTCCTCCTTTCATGCAGAATCTTAAGGTCCTAGCTCATGTCCAAGGCACCAAAGCCAGCTAAAAAGGCAATAATCGATTACTAAAACATGAATTGTACTACTTCTTACTGGCTACTACATCAACTTAGAAGCTTCATCTGTGTTCTACTACGGTGCTTTTAGTGTCTCCGCATACCGCAGCACGCGTCATAGCTTTGCAGACGACAAGTACAACCGTTTCAGAGAGAAGAGCGGCCAATCTGACGATCTGGCTTTAAGTCGATTCGATAACAAATGACGAATACGGACGGATTTCTCAGGTTTTTACTACATATGAACACTTTTCACATTTCCCAAGCATCTCGGCAGCCTTCCTCAATTCATGCAAAATCTTAAGGTCCTAGCTTATGTCGAAGGTACCAAAGGCAGCTAAAAAGTCATAAAACGATACCTAAAACTTGAACTGTACTTCTTCTTACTGGCTATTACATCAACTTATAAGCTTCATCTGTGTTCTACTATGGTTCTTTTAGTGTCTCCGCATACTGCAGCACGCGACATAGCTTTGCAGTCGATAAGTACAACCATATCAGAGAGAAGAGCGGCCAATGTGTCGATCTGGCTTTAAGTCGTTTCAATAACAAATGATGAAAACGAACGGATTTCTCAGGTTTTTACTACATATGAACACTTTTCACATTCTCCCGTGCAACTCGGCTGCTACTCCTCTTTTCATGCTGAATCTAAATGTCCTAGCTTATGTCCAAGGCACAAAAGCCAGATAAAAAGTCAATAATCGATACCTAAAACTTGAAATGTACTACCTCTTACTGGCTATTACATCAACTTAGAAGCTTCATCTGTGTTCTACTATGGTGCTTTTAGTGTCTCCGTATACCGCAGCACGCGACATAGCTTTGCAGAAGATAAGTACAACCGTTTCAGAGAGAAGAGCGGCCAATGTGACGATCTGGCTTTAAGTCGATTCGATAACAAATGAAGAAAACGGACGGAATTCTCAGGATTTTACTAATAATGAACACTTTTCACATTCTCCCTTGCAACGCGGCTGCTAATCCTCCTTTCATGCAAAATCTTAAGGTCATTCCTCATGTCCAGGGCACCAAAGAAGGTTAAAAAGTCAATAATCGATAACTAAAACTTGAATTGTATTACTTCTTACTGGCTATTACATCAACTTAGAAGCTTCATCTGTGTTCTACTATGGTGCTTTTAGTGTCTCCGCATACCGCAGCACGCCACATAGCTTTGCAGACGATAAGTACAACCGTTTCAGGAGAAGAGCGGCCAATGTCACGATCTGCCTTTAAGTCGATTCGATAACAAATGAAGAAAACGGACGGAATTCTCAGGATTTTACTAATAATGAACACTTTTCACATTCTCCCGTGCCTGCGGCTGCTAGTCCTCCTTTCGTGCAGAATCTTAAATTCCTAGCTAATGTCCAAGTAACCAAAGCCAGCTAAAAAGTCAATAATCAATACCTGCATACCGCAGCACGCGACATAGCTTTGCAGACGATAAGTACAAACTTTTCAGAGAGAAGAGCGGCCAATGTGACGATCTGGTTTTTAGTCGATTCGATAACACGTGACGAAAACGGACGGATTTTTCAGGTTTTTACTACATATGAACACTTTTCACATTCTCTAGTGCAACTCGGCAGCTACTCCTCCTTTCTTGCAAAATCTTAAGGTCCTAGCTCATGTCCAAGGCACCAAAGCCAGCTAAAAAGTCAATAATCGATACCTAAAACTTGAATTGTACTACTTCTTACTGGCTATTACATCAACTTAGAAGCATCATCTGTGTTCTACTATGGTGCTTTTAGTGTCTCCGCATACCGCAGCACGCGACATAGCTTTGCAGACGATAAATGTAACCGTTTTAGACTGAATTGCGGCCAATGTGAGGATCTGGCCTTATATCGATTCGATAACAAATGACGAAAACGGACGGATTTCTCAGGTTTTTACTACATATGAACACTTTTCACATTCTCCCTTGCAACGCGACTGCTAGTCCTCCTTTCATGCAGAATCTTAAGGTCCTAGCTCACGTCCAAGGCACCAAAGCCAGCTAAAAAATCAATAATCGATACCTAAAACTTGAACTTTACTACTTCTTACTGGCTATTACATCAACTTAGAAACTTCATCTGTGTTCTACTATGGGGCTTTTAGTGTCTCCGCATACCGCAGCACGCGACATAGCTTTGCAGACGATAAGCACAACCGTTTCAGAGAGAAGAGCGGCCAATGTGACGATCTGGCTTTAAGTCGATTCGATAACAAATGACGAAAACGGACGGAATTATCAGGTTTTTACTACATATGAACACTTTTCACATTCTCCCATGCAACTCAGCTGCTAGTCCTCCTTTCGTGCAGAATCTTAAGGTCCTAGGTCATGTCAAAGGCACCAAAGCCAGCTAAAAAGTCAATAATCGATACCTAAAACTTGAATTGCACTACTTCTTACTTTCTATTACATCAACTTAGAAGCTTCATCTGTGTTCTATTATGGTGCTTTTAGGGTCTCCGCATACCGCAGCACGCGATATAGCTTTGCACACGATAAGTACAATCGTTTCAGAGAGAAGAGCGGCCAATGTGACGATCTGGCTTTAAGTCAATTCGATAACAAACGACGAACACGGACGGATTTCTCAGGTTTTTACTACATATGAACACTTTTCACATTCTCCCGTGCAACTCGGCTGCTAGTCCTCCACTCATGCAAAATCCTAAGTTCCTAGCTCATGTCCAATGCACCAAAGAAGGGTAAAAAAGTCAATAATCCATAACTAAAACTTGAATTGTACTTCTTCTTACTGGCTTTTACATGAACTTAGAAGCTTCATCTATGTTCTACTATGGTGCTTTTAGTGTCTCCGCATACCGCAGCATGCGACATAGCTTTGCAGACGAAAAGTACAACCGTTTCAGAGAGAAGAGCGGCTAATGTGACGATCTGGCTTTAAGTCGATTCGATAACAAACGACGAAAACGGACGGATTTCTCAGGTTTTTACTACATATGAACTCTTTTCACATTCTTCCGTGACACTCGGCTGCTAGTCCTCCTTTCATGCAGAATCTTAAGGTCCTAGCTCATGTCCAAGGCACTAAAGCCAGCTAAAAAGTCAATAATCGATAACTAAAACATGAATTGTACTACTTCTTACAGGCTACTGCATCAACTTAGAAGCTTCATCTGTGTTCTACTACGGTGCTTTTAGAGTCTCCGCATACCGCAGCACGCGTCATAGCTTTGCAGACGATAAGTACAACCGTTTCAGACAGAAGAGCGGCCAATGTGACGATCTGGCTTTAAGTCGATTCGATAACAAATGACGAATACGGACGGATTTCTCAGGTTTTTACTACATATGAACACTTTTCACATTTCCCAAGCATCTCGGCTGCTAGTCCTCAATTCATACAGATTCTTAAGGTCCTAGCTTATGTCTAAGGTACCAAAGGCAGCTAAAAAGCCATAAAACGATACCTAAAACTTGAACTGTACTACTTCTTACTGGCTATTACATCAACTTAGAAGCTTCATCTGTGTTCTACTATGGTGCTTTTAGTGTCTCCGCATACTGCAGCACGCGACATAGCTTTGCAGTCGATAAGTACAACCATTTCAGAGAGAAGAGCGGCCAATGTGACGATCTGGCTTTAAGTCGATTTAATAACCAATGATGAAAACGAACGGATTTCTCAGGTTTTTACTACATATGAACACTTTTCACATTCTCCCTTGCAACGCGGCTGCTAATCCTCCTTTCATGCAAAATCTTAAGGTCATTCCTCATGTCCAGGGCACCAAAGAAGGTTAAAAAGTCAATAATCGATAACTAAAACTTGAATTGTACTACTTCTTACTGGCTATTACATCAACTTAGAAGCATCATCTGTGTTCTACTATGGTGCTTTTAGTGTCTCCGCATACCGCAGCACGCGACATAGCTTTGCAGACGATAAGTACAACCGTTTCAGAGAGAAAACGAAAACGGACGGAATTCTCAGGATTTTACTAATTATGAACACTTTTCACATTCTCCCTTGCAACTCGGCTGCAAGTCCTCCTTTCAGGCAGAATCTTAAGGTCCTAGCTCATGTCCAAGGCACCAAAGCCAGCTAAAAAGTCAGTAATCGATACCTAAAACTTGAATTGTACTACTTCTTACATGCTATTACATCAACTTAGAAGCTTCATCTGTGTTCTACTGTGGTGCTTTTAGTGTCTCCGCACAACGCAGCACGCGACATAGCTTTGCAGACGATAAGTACAACCGTTTCAGAGAGAAGAGCGGCCAATGTGGCGATCAGGCTTTAAGTCGATTCGATAACAAAAGACGAAAACGGACGGATTTCTTAGGTTTTTACTACATATGAACACTTTTCACATTCTCCCGAGCAACGCGGCTGTTAGTCCTCCTTTCATGCAGAATCTTAAGTTCTTAGCTCATGTCCAAGGCACAAAAGCCAGCTAAAAAGTCAATAATCGATACCTGCATACCACAGCACGCGACATAGCTTTGCAGACGATAAATACAAACTTTTCAGAGAGAAGAGCGGCCAATGTGACGAACTGGTTTTTAGTCGATTCGATAACACGTGACGAAAACGGACGGATTTCTCAGGTTTTTACTACATATGAACACTTTTCACATTCTCCCGTGCAACTCGGCAGCTAGTCCTCCTTTCATGCAGAATCTCAAGGTCCTAGCTCATGTCCAAGGCACCAAAGCCAGCAAAAAAGTCAATAATCGATACCTAAAACTTGAATTATACTACTTCTTACTGGATATTACAACAACTTAGAAGCTTCATCTGTATTCTACTATGGTGCTATTAGTGTCACCACATACCGCAGCACGCGACATAGCTTTGCAGACGATAAGTAGAATCGTTTTAGAGAGTAGAGCGGCCAATGTGACGACCTAGCTTTAAGTCGATTCGATAACAAATGACGAAAACGGACGGATTTCTCAGGTTTTTACTACATATGAACACTTTTCACATTCTCCCATGCAACTCGGCTGCTAGTCCTCCTTTCATGCAGAAACTTAAGGTCCTAACTCATGTCTAAGGCACTAAAGACAACTAAGAAGTCAATAATCGATACCTAAAACTTGAATTGTACTACTTCTTACTGGCTATTACAACAACTTAGAAGCTTCATCTATGTTCTACTATGGTGCTTTTAGTGTCTCCGCATACCGCAGCACGCGACATAGCTTTGCAGTCGATAAGTACAACCATTTCAGAGAGAAGAGCGGCCAATGTGACGATCTGGCTTTAAGTCGATTCAATAACAAATGATGATAACGAACGGATTTCTCAGGTTTTTACTACATATGAACACTTTTCACATTCTCCCGTGCAACTCGGCTGCTACTCCTCCTTTCATGCAGAATCTCAAGGTCCTAGCTTATGTCCAAGGCACAAAAGCCAGATAAAAAGTCAATAATCGATACCTAAAACTTGAATTGTACTACTTCTTACTGGCTATTACATCAACTTAGAAGCTTCATCTGTGTTCTACTGAGGTGCTTTTAGTGTCTCCGCATAACGAAGCACGCGACATAGCTTTGCAGACGATAAGTACAACCGTTTCAGAGAGAAGAGCGCCAATGTGGCGATCAGGCTTTAAGTCGATTAGATAACAAATGACGAAAACGGACGGATTTCTCAGGTTTTTACTACATATGAACACTTTTCACATTCTCCTGTGCAACTCGGCAGCTACCCCTCCTTTCATGCAAAATCTTAAGGTCCTAGCTCATGTCCAAGGCACCAAAGCCAGCTAAAAAGTCAATAATCGATACCTAAAACTTGAATTCTACTACTTCTTACCGGCTATTACATCAACTTAGAAGCATCATCTGCGTTCTACTACGGTGCTTTTAGTGTCTTTGCAAACCGCCGCACGTGACATAGCTTTGCAGACGATAAGTACAACCGTTTCAGAGAGAAGAGCGGCCAATGTGACGATCTGGCTTTAAGTCGATTCGATAACAAATGACGAAATCGGACGGATTTCTCAGGTTTTTACTACATATGAACACTTTTGCCATTCTCACATGCAACTCGGCTGCTAGTCCTCCTTTCATGCAGAATCTTAAGGTCCTAGCTCATGTCCAAGGCACAAAAGGCAGCTAAAAAGTCAATAATCGATACCTAAAACTTGAATTGTACTACTTCTTACTTGCTATTAGATCAACTTAGAAGCTTTATCTGTATTCTACTATGGTGCCATTAGTGTCGCCACATACCGCAGCACGCGACATAGCTTTGCAGACTATAAGTACAACTGTTTCAGAGAGAAAAGCCGCCAATGTGACGACCTAGCTTTAAGTCGATTCGATAACAAATGACGAAAACGGACGGATTTCTCAGGTTTTTACTACATATGAACACTTTTCACATTCTCCCATGCAACTCGGCTGCTAGTCCTCCTTTCATGCAGAATCTTAAGGTCCTAGCTCATGTCTAAGGCACTAAAGACAACTAAAAAGTCAATAATCGATACCTAAAACTTGAATTGTACTACTTCTTACTGGCTATTACATCAACTTCGAAGCTTCATCTGTGTTCTACTATTGTGCTTTTATTGTCTCCACATACCGCAGCAAGCGACATAGCTTTGCAGACTATAGGTACAACCGTTTCAGAGAGAAGAGCGGCCAATGTGACGATCTGGGTTTAAGTCGATTCGATAACAAATGACGAAAACGAACGGATTTCTCAGGTTTTTACTATGTATGAACACTTTTCACATTCTCCCATGCAACTCGGCTGCTAGTCCTCCTTTCATGCAGAATCTTAAGGTCCTAGCTCATGTCCAAGGCACCAAAGCCAGCTAAAAAGTCAATAATCGATATACCTAAAACTTGAATTGTACTACTTCTTACTGGCTATTACAACAACTTAGAAGCTTCATCTGTGTTCTACTATGGTGCTTTTAGTGTCCCCACATACCGCAGCACGCGATATAGCTTTGCAAACGATAAGTACAACCGTTTCAGAGAGAAGAGCGGCCAATGTGACGACCTGGCTTTAAGTCGATTCGATAACAAATGACGAAAACGTACGGATTTCTCAGGTTTTTACTACATATGAACGCTTTTCACATTCTCCCGTGCAACTCGGCTGCTAGTCCACCTTTCATGCAGAATCTTAAGGTCCTAGCTCATGTCCAAGGCACCAAAGCCAGCAAAAAAGTCAATAATCGATACCTAAAACTTGAATTGTACTACTTCTTACTGGCCATTACATCAACTCAGAAGCTTCATCTGTGTTCTGCTATGGTGCTTTTAGTGTCTCCGCATACCGCAGCACGCGACATAGCTTTGCAGACGATAAGTACAACCGTTTCAGAGAGAAGAGCGGCCAATGTGACGACCTGGCTTTAATTCGATTCGATAACAAATGACGAAAACGGACGGATTTCTCAGGTTTTTACTACATATGAACACTTTTCACATTCTCCCGTGCAACTCGGCTGCTAGTCCTCCTTTCATGCAGATTCTCAAGGTCCTAGCTCATGTCCAAGGCACCAAAGCCAGCAAAAAAGTCAATAATCGATACGTAAAACTTGAATTGTACTACTTCTTACTGGCTATTACAACAACTTAGAAGCTTTATCTGTATTCTACTATGGTGCCATTAGTGTCGCCGCATACCGCAGCACGCGACATAGCTTTGCAGACGATAAGTACAACTGTTTCAGAGAGAAAAGCCGCCAATGTGACGACCTAGCTTTAAGTCGATTCGATAACAAATGACGAAAACGGACGGATTTCTCAGGTTTTTACTACATATGAACACTTTTCACATTCTCCCATGCAACTCGGCTGCTAGTCCTCCTTTCATGCAGAATCTTAAGGTCCTAGCTCATGTCTAAGGCACTAAAGACAACTAAAAAGTCAATAATCGATACCTAAAACTTGAATTGTACTACTTCTTACTGGCTATTACATCAACTTCGAAGCTTCATCTGTGTTCTACTATTGTGCTTTTATTGTCTCCACATACCGCAGCAAGCGACATAGCTTTGCAGACTATAGGTACAACCGTTTCAGAGAGAAGAGCGGCCAATGTGACGATCTGGGTTTAAGTCGATTCGATAACAAATGACGAAAACGAACGGATTTCTCAGGTTTTTACTATGTATGAACACTTTTCACATTCTCCCATGCAACTCGGCTGCTAGTCCTCCTTTCATGCAGAATCTTAAGGTCCTAGCTCATGTCCAAGGCACCAAAGCCAGCTAAAAAGTCAATAATCGATATACCTAAAACTTGAATTGTACTACTTCTTACTGGCTATTACAACAACTTAGAAGCTTCATCTGTGTTCTACTATGGTGCTTTTAGTGTCCCCACATACCGCAGCACGCGATATAGCTTTGCAAACGATAAGTACAACCGTTTCAGAGAGAAGAGCGGCCAATGTGACGACCTGGCTTTAAGTCGATTCGATAACAAATGACGAAAACGTACGGATTTCTCAGGTTTTTACTACATATGAACGCTTTTCACATTCTCCCGTGCAACTCGGCTGCTAGTCCACCTTCCATGCAGAATCTTAAGGTCCTAGCTCATGTCCAAGGCACCAAAGCCAGCAAAAAAGTCAATAATCGATACCTAAAACTTGAATTGTACTACTTCTTACTGGCCATTACATCAACTCAGAAGCTTCATCTGTGTTCTGCTATGGTGCTTTTAGTGTCTCCGCATACCGCAGCACGCGACATAGCTTTGCAGACGATAAGTACAACCGTTTCAGAGAGAAGAGCGGCCAATGTGACGACCTGGCTTTAATTCGATTCGATAACAAATGACGAAAACGGACGGATTTCTCAGGTTTTTACTACATATGAACACTTTTCACATTCTCCTGTGCAACTCGGCTGCTAGTCCTCTTATCATGCAGAATCTTAAGGTCCTAGCTCATGTCCAAGGCACCAAAGCTAGCTAAAAATTCAATAATCGATACCTAAAACTTAAATTGTACTACTTCTTACTGGCAATTACATCAACTTAGAGCTTCATCTGTGTTCCACTATGGTGCTTTTAATGTCTCACATACCGCAGCACGCGTCATAGCTTTGCAGACGATAAGTACAACCGTTTCAGAGAGAAGAGCGGCCAATGTGCCGATCTGGCTTTAAGTCGATTCGATAACAAATGACGGAAACGGACGGATTTCTCAGGTTTTTACTACATATGAACACTTTTCACATTCTACCATGCAACTCGGCTGCTAGTCCTCCTTTCATGCAAAATCTTATGTTCCTAGCTCATATGCAAGGCACCAAAGAAGGGTATAAAATCAATAATCTATAACTAAAACTTGAATTGTACTACTTCTTACTGGCTATTACATCAACTTAGAAGCTTCATCTGTGTTCTACTATGGTGCTTTTAGTGTCTCCGCACACCGCAGCACGCGACATAGCTATGCAGACGATAAGTACAACCGTTTCAGAGAGAAGAGCGGCCAATGTGACGATCTGGCTTTAAGTCGATTCGATAACAAATGACGAATACGGACGGATTTCTCAGGTTTTTACTACATATGAACACTTTTCACATTCTCCCATGCAGCTCGGCTGCTAGTCCTCCTTTCATGCAGAATCTCAAGGTCCTAGCTCATGTCCAAGGCACCAAAGCCAGCAAAAAAGTCAATAATCGATACCTTAAACTTGAATTGTACTACTTCTTACTGGCTATTACAACAACTTAGAAGCTTCATCTGTATTCTACTATGGTGCTATTAGTGTCGCCACATACCGCAGCACGCGTCATAGCCTTGCAGACGATAAGTACAACCGTTTCAGAGAGAAGAGCGGCCAATGCGACGATCTGGCTTTAAGTCGAATCGATAACAAATGACGAAAACGGACGGAATTCTCAGGATTTTACTAATTATGAACACTTTACACATTCTCCCTTGCAACTCGGCTGCAAGTCCTCCTTTAATGCAGAATCTCAAGGTCCTAGCTCATGTCCAAGGCACCAAAGCCAGCAAAAAAGTCAATAATCGATACCTAAAACTTGAATTGTACTACTTCTTACTGGCTATTACAACAACTTAGAAGCATCATCTGTATTCTACTATGGTGCTAATAGTTTCGCCACATACCGCAGCACGCGACATAGCTTTGCAGACGATAAGTACAACTGTTTCAGAGAGAAAAGCGGCCAATGTGACGATCTGGCTTTAAGTCGATTCGATAACAAATGACGAAAACGGACGGAATTCTCAGGATTTTACTAATTATGAACACTTTTCACATTCTCCCTTGGAACTCGGCTGCAAGTCCTCCTTTCAGGCAGAACCTTAAGGTCCTAGCTCATGTCCAAGGCACCAAAGCCAGCTAAAAAGTCAATAATCGATACCTGCATACCACAGCACGCGACATAGCTTTGCAGACGATAAATACAAACTTTTCAGAGAGAAGAGCGGCCAATGTGACGAACTGGTTTTTAGTCGATTCGATAACACGTGACGAAAACAGACGGATTTCTCAGGTTTTTACTACATATGAACACTTTTCACATTCTCCTGTGCAACTTTGCAGCTACTACTCCTTTCATGCAAAATCTTAAGGTCCTAGCTCATGTCCAAGGCACGAAAGCCAGCTAAAAAGTCAATAATCGATACCTAAAACTTGAATTGTACTACTTCTTACTGGCTATTACATCAACTTAGAAGCATCATCTGTGTTCTACTATGGTGCTTTTAGTGTCTCCGCACACCGCAGCACGCGACTTAGCTTTGCAGACGATAAGTACAACCGTTTCAGAGAGAAGAGCGGCCAATGTGACGATCTGGCTTTAAGTCGATTCGATAACAAATGACGAAAACGGACGGATTTCTCAGGTTTTTACTATATATGAACACTTTTCACATTCTCACATGCAACTCGGCTGCTAGTCCTCCTTTCATGCAGAATCTTATGGTCCTAGCTCATGTCTAAAGCACTAAAGACAACTAAAAAGTCAATAATCGATACCTAAAACTTGAATTGTACTACTTCTTACTGGCTATTACATCAACTTCGAAGCTTCATCTGTGTTCTACTATGGTGCTTTTATTGTCTCCACATACCGCAGCAAGCGACATAGCTCTGCAGACGATAAGTACAACCGTTTCAGAGAGAAGAGCGGCCAATGCGACGATCTGACTTTAAGTCGAATCGATAACAAATGACGAAAACGGACGGAATTCTCAGGATTTTACTAATTATGAACACTTTACACATTCTCCCTTGCAACTCGGCTGCAAGTCCTTCTTTCAGTCAGAATCTTAAGGTCCTAGCTAATGTCCAAGTCACCAAAGCCAGCTAAAAAGTCAATAATCGATACCTAAAACTTGAATTGTACTACTTCTTACTGGCTATTACATCAACTTAGAAGCTTCATCTGTGTTCTACTGTGGTGCTTTTGTGTCTCCGCATAACGCAGCACGCGACATAGCTTTGCAGACGATAAGTACAACCGTTTCAGAGAGAAGAGCGGCCAATGTGCCGATCTCGGTTTAAGTCGATTCGATAACAAATGACGAAAACGAACGGATTTCTCAGGTTTTTACTACATATGAACGCTTTTCACATTCTCCCGTGGAACTCGGCTGCTAGTCCTCCTTTCATGCAGAATCTTAAGGTCCTAGCTCATGTCCAAGGCACCAAAGCCAGCTAAAAAGTCAATAATCGATACCTAAAACTTGAATTGTACTACCTCTTACTAGCTATTACATCAACTTAGAAGCTTCATCTGTGTTCTACTATGGTGCTTTTAGTGTCTCCACATACCGCAGCACGCGACATAGCTTTGCAGACGATAAGTACAACCGTTTCAGAGAGAAGAGCAGCCAATGTGACGATCTGGTTTTAAGACGAATCGATAACCAATGACGAAAACGTACGGATTTCTTACGTTTTTACTACAATCGAACACTTTTCACATTCTCCCGTACAACTCGGCTGCGAGTCCTTCTTTCATACAGAATCTTAAGGTCCTAGCTCATGTCCAAGGCACCACAGCCAGCTAAAAAGTCAATAATCGATACCTAAAACTAGAATTGTACTACTTCTTACTGGCTATTACATCAAATTAGAAGCTTCATCTGTGTTCTACTATGGTGCTTTTAGTGTCTCCGCATACCGCAGCACGCGACATAGCTTTGCAGACGATAAGTACCACCGTTTCAGAGAGAAGAGCAGCCAATGTGACGATCTGGCATTAAGACGAATCGATAACCAATGACGAAAACGTACGGATTTCTCAGGTTTTTACTACATACGAACACTTTTCACATTCTCCCGTACAACTCGGCTGCAACTCCTCCTTTCATGCAGATTCTTATGGTCCTAGGTCATGTCCAAGGCACCAAAGCCAGCTAAAAAGTCAGTAATCGATATATAAAATTTAAATTGTACTACTTCTTACTAGCTATTACATCAACTTAGAAGCTTCATCTGTGTTCTACTATGGTGCTTTTACTGGCTCTGCATACCGCAGCACGCCACATAGCTTTGCAGACTATAAGTACAACCGTTTCAGAGAGAAGAGCGGCAAATGTGACGATCTGTCTTTAAGTCGATTCGATAACAACTGACGAAAACAGACGTATTTCTCAGGTTTTTACTACATATGAACACCTTTCACATTCTCCCGTGCAACTCGGCTGCTAGTCCTCCTTTCATACAGAATCTTAAGGTAATAGCTCATGTCCAAGGCACCAAAGCCAGCTAAAAGTCAATAATCGATGCCTAAAACTTGAATTGTAGTACTTCTTACTGGCTATTACATCAACTTAGAAGCTTCATCCGTGTTCTACTATGGTATTTTTAGTGTCTCCGCATACCGCAGCACACGACATAGCTTTGCAGACGATAAGTACAACCGTTTCAGAGAGAAGAGCGGCAAATGTGACGATCTGTCTTTAAGTCGATTCGATAACAACTGACGAAAACAGACGTATTTCTCAGGTTTTTACTACATATGAACACTTTTCACATTCTCCCGTGCAACTCGGCTGCTAGTCCTCCTTTCATGCAGAATCTTAAGGTCGTAGCTCATGTCCAAGGCACCACAGCCAGCTAAAAAGTCAATAATCGATACCTAAAACTAGAATTGTACTACTTCTTACTGGCTATTACATCAAATTAGAAGCTTCATCTGTGTTCTACTATGGTGCTTTTAGTGTCTCCGCATACCGCAGCACGCGACATAGCTTTGCAGACGATAAGTACCACCGTTTCAGAGAGAAGAGCAGCCAATGTGACGATCTGGCATTAAGACGAATCGATAACCAATGACGAAAACGTACGGATTTCTCAGGTTTTTACTACATACGAACACTTTTCACATTCTCCCGTACAACTCGGCTGCTAGTCCTTCTTTCATGCAGAATCTTAAGGTCATAGCTCATGTCCAAGGCACCAAAGCCAGCTACAAAGTCAATAATCGATACCTAAAACTTGAATTGTACTACATCTTACTGGCTATTGCATCAACTTAGAAGCTTCATCTGTGTTCTACTATGGTGCTTTTAGTGTCTCTGCATACCGCAGCACGCGACATAGCTTTGCAGACTATAAGTACAACCGTTTCAGAGAGAAGAGCGGCAAATGTGACGATCTGGCTTTAAGTCGATTCGATAACAACTGACGAAAACAGACGTATTTCTCAGGTTTTTACTACATATGAACACTTTTCACATTCTCCCATGCTACTCGGCTGCTAGTCCTCCTTTCATGCAGAATCTTAAGGTCGTAGCTCATGTCCAAGGCACCACAGCCAGCTAAAAAGTCAATAATCGATAAGTAAAACTTGAATTGTACTACTTCTACTGGCTATTACATCAAATTAGAAGCTTCATCTGTGTTCTACAATGGTGCTTTTAGTGTCTCCGCAAACCGCAGCACGCGACATAGCTTTCAGACGATAAGTACAACCGTTTCAGAGAGAAGAGCTGCCAATGTGACGATCTGGCTTTAAGTCGATTCGATAACAAATGACGAAAACGGACGGGTTTCTCAGGTTTTTACTACATACGAACACTTTTCACATTCTCCCGTACAACTCGGCTGCTAGTCCTTCTTTCATGCAGAATCTTAAGGTCCTAGCTCATGTCCAAGGCACCAAAGCCAGCTACAAAGTCAATAATCGATACCTAAAACTTGAATTGTACTACATCTTACTGGCTATTACATCAACTTAGAAGCTTCATCTGTGTTCTACTATGGTGCTTTTAGTGTCTCTGCATACCGCAGCACGCGACATAGCTTTGCAGACTATAAGTACAACCGTTTCAGAGAGAAGAGCGGCAAATGTGACGATCTGGCTTTAAGTCGATTCGATAACAACTGACGAAAACAGACGTATTTCTCAGGTTTTTACTACATATGAACACTTTTCACATTCTCCCGTGCAACTCGGCTGCTAGTCCTCCTTTCATGCAGAATCTTAAGGTCGTAGCTCATGTCCAAGGCACCACAGCCAGCTAAAAAGTCAATAATCGATAAGTAAAACTTGAATTGTACTACTTCTACTGGCTATTACATCAAATTAGAAGCTTCATCTGTGTTCTACAATGGTGCTTTTAGTGTCTCCGCAAACCGCAGCACGCGACATAGCTTTCAGACGATAAGTACAACCGTTTCAGAGAGAAGAGCTGCCAATGTGACGATCTGGCTTTAAGTCGATTCGATGACAAATGACGAAAACGGACGGGTTTCTCAGGTTTTTACTACATACGAACACTTTTCACATTCTCCCGTACAACTCGGCTGCTAGTCCTTCTTTCATGCAGAATCTTAAGGTCCTAGCTCATGTCCAAGGCACCAAAGCCAGCTACAAAGTCAATAATCGATACCTAAAACTTGAATTGTACTACATCTTACTGGCTATTACATCAACTTAGAAGCTTCATCTGTGTTCTACTATGGTGCTTTTAGTGTCTCTGCATACCGCAGCACGCGACATAGCTTTGCAGACTATAAGTACAACCGTTTCAGAGAGAAGAGCGGCAAATGTGACGATCTGGCTTTAAGTCGATTCGATAACAACTGACGAAAACAGACGTATTTCTCAGGTTTTTACTACATATGAACACTTTTCACATTCTCCCGAGCAACTCGGCTGCTAGTCCTCCTTTCATGCAGAATCTTAAGGTCGTAGCTCATGTCCAAGGCACCACAGCCAGCTAAAAAGTCAATAATCGATAAGTAAAACTTGAATTGTACTACTTCTACTGGCTATTACATCAAATTAGAAGCTTCATCTGTGTTCTACAATGGTGCTTTTAGTGTCTCCGCAAACCGCAGCACGCGACATAGCTTTCAGACGATAAGTACAACCGTTTCAGAGAGAAGAGCTGCCAATGTGACGATCTGGCTTTAAGTCGATTCGATAACAAATGACGAAAACGGACGGGTTTCTCAGGTTTTTACTACATATGAACACTTTTCACATTCTCCCGTGCAACTCGGCTGCAAGTCCTCCTTTCATGCAGATTCTTAAGGTCCTAGCTCATGTCCAAGGCACCAAAGCCAGCTAAAAAGTCAATAATCGATATATAAAATTTAAATTGTACTACTTCTTACTAGCTATAACATCAACTTAGAAGCTTCATCTGTGTTCTACTATGGTGCTTTTAGTGTCTCCACATACCGCAGCACGCGACATAGCTTTGCAGACAATAAGTACAACCGTTTCAGAGAGAAGAGCGGCCAATGTGACGATCTGGCTTTAAGTCGATTCGATAACAAATGAAGAAAACGGACGGATTTCTCAGGTTTTTACTACATATGAACACCTTTCACATTCTCCCGTGCAACTCGGCTGCTAGTCCTCCTTTCATACAGAATCTTAAGGTAATAGCTCATGTCCAAGGCACCAAAGCCAGCTAAAAGTCAATAATCGATGCCTAAAACTTGAATTGTAGTACTTCTTACTGGCTATTACATCAACTTAGAAGCTTCATCCGTGTCCTACTATGGTATTTTTAGTGTCTCCGCATACCGCAGCACACGACATAGCTTTGCAGACGATAAGTACAACCGTTTCAGAGAGAAGAGCGGCAAATGTGACGATCTGTCTTTAAGTTGATTCGATAACAACTGACAAAAACAGACGTATTTCTCAGGTTTTTACTACATATGAACACTTTTCACATTCTCCCGTGCAACTCGGCTGCTAGTCCTCCTTTCATGCAGAATCTTAAGGTCGTAGCTCATGTCCAAGGCACCACAGCCAGCTAAAAAGTCAATAATCGATACCTAAAACTAGAATTGTACTACTTCTTACTGGCTATTACATCAAATTAGAAGCTTCATCTGTGTTCTACTATGGTGCTTTTAGTGTCTCCGCATACCGCAGCACGCGGCATAGCTTTGCAGACTATAAGTACAACCGTTTCAGAGAGAAGAGCGGCAAATGTGACGATCTGGCTTTAAGTCGATTCGACAACAGCTGACGAAAACAGACGTATTTCTCAGGTTTTTACTACATATGAACACTTTTCACATTCTCCCGTGCAACTCGGCTGCTAGTCTTCCTTTCATGCAGAATCTTAAGGTCGTAGCTCATGTCCAAGGCACCACAGCCAGCTAAAAAGTCAATAATCGATACCTAAAACTAGAATTGTACTACTTCTTACTGGCTATTACATCAAATTAGAAGCTTCATCTGTGTTCTACTATGGTGCTTTTAGTGTCTCCGCATACCGCAGCACGCGACATAGCTTTGCAGACGATAAGTACCACCGTTTCAGAGAGAAGAGCAGCCAATGTGACGATCTGGCATTAAGACGAATCGATAACCAATGATGAAAACGTACGGATTTCTCAGGTTTTTACTACATACGAACACTTTTCACATTCTCCCGTACAACTCGGCTGCTAGTCCTTCTTTCATGCAGAATCTTAAGGTCCTAGCTCATGTCCAAGGCACCAAAGCCAGCTACAAAGTCAATAATCGATACCCAAAACTTGAATTGTACTACATCTTACTGGCTATTACATCAACTTAGAAGCTTCATCTGTGTTCTACTATGGTGCTTTTAGTGTCTCTGCATACCGCAGCACGCGACATAGCTTTGCAGACTATAAGTACAACCGTTTCAGAGAGAAGAGCGGCAAATGTGACGATCTGGCTTTAAGTCGATTCGATAACAACTGACGAAAACAGACGTATTTCTCAGGTTTTTACTACATATGAACACTTTTCACATTCTCCCGAGCAACTCGGCTGCTAGTCCTCCTTTCATGCAGAATCTTAAGGTCGTAGCTCATGTCCAAGGCACCACAGCCAGCTAAAAAGTCAATAATCGATAAGTAAAACTTGAATTGTACTACTTCTACTGGCTATTACATCAAATTAGAAGCTTCATCTGTGTTCTACAATGGTGCTTTTAGTGTCTCCGCAAACCGCAGCACGCGACATAGCTTTCAGACGATAAGTACAACCGTTTCAGAGAGAAGAGCTGCCAATGTGACGATCTGGCTTTTAGTCGATTCGATAACAAATGACGAAAACGGACGGGTTTCTCAGGTTTTTACTACATACGAACACTTTTCACATTCTCCCGTACAACTCGGCTTCTAGTCCTTCTTTCATGCAGAATCTTAAGGTCCTAGCTCATGTCCAAGGCACCAAAGCCAGCTACAAAGTCAATAATCGATACCTAAAACTTGAATTGTACTACATCTTACTGGCTATTACATCAACTTAGAAGCTTCATCTGTGTTCTACTATGGTGCTTTTAGTGTCTCTGCATACCGCAGCACGCGACATAGCTTTGCAGACTATAAATACAACCGTTTCAGAGAGAAGAGCGGCAAATGTGACGATCTGGCTTTAAGTCGATTCGATAACAACTGACGAAAACAGACGTATTTCTCAGGTTTTTACTACATATGAACACTTTTCACATTCTCCGTGCAACTCGGCTGCTAGTCCTCCTTTCATGCAGAATCTTAAGGTCGTAGCTCATGTCCAAGGCACCACAGCCAGCTAAAAAATCAATAATCGATAAGTAAAACTTGAATTGTACTACTTCTACTGGCTATTACATCAAATTAGAAGCTTCATCTGTGTTCTACAATGGTGCTTTTAGTGTCTCCGCAAACCGCAGCACGCGACATAGCTTTCAGACGATAAGTACAACCGTTTCAGAGAGAAGAGCTGCCAATGTGACGATCTGGCTTTAAGTCGATTCGATAACAAATGACGAAAACGGACGGGTTTCTCAGGTTTTTACTACATATGAACACTTTTCACATTCTCCCGTGCAACTCGGCTGCAAGTCCTCCTTTCATGCAGATTCTTAAGGTCCTAGCTCATGTCCAAGGCACAGAAGCCAGCTAAAAAGTCAATAATCGATATATAAAATTTAAATTGTACTACTTCTTACTAGCTATTACATCAACTTAGAAGCTTCATCTGTGTTCTACTATGGTGCTTTTAGTGTCTCCACATACCGCAGCAGGCGACATAGCTTTGCAGACAATAAGTACAACCGTTTCAGAGAGAAGAGCGGCCAATGTGACGATCTGGCTTTAAGTCGATTCGATAACAAATGAAGAAAACGGACGGATTTCTCAGGTTTTTACTACATATGAACACCTTTCACATTCTCCCGTGCAACTCGGCTGCTAGTCCTCCTTTCATACAGAATCTTAAGGTAATAGCTCATGTCCAAGGCACCAAAGCCAGCTAAAAGTCAATAATCGATGCCTAAAACTTGAATTGTAGTACTTCTTACTGGCTATTACATCAACTTCGAAGCTTCATCCGTGTCCTACTATGGTATTTTTAGTGTCTCCGAATACCGCAGCACACGTTATAGCTTTGCAGACGATAAGTACAACCGTTTCAGAGAGAAGAGCGGCAAATGTGACGATCTGTCTTTAAGTTGATTCGATAACAACTGACGAAAACAGACGTATTTCTCAGGTTTTTACTACATATGAACACTTTTCACATTCTCCCGTGCAACTCGGCTGCTAGTCCTCCTTTCATGCAGAATCTTAAGGTCCTAGCTCATGTCCAAGGCACCAAAGCCAGCTAAAAAGTCAATAATCGATACCTAAAACTAGAATTGTACTACTTCTTACTGGCTATTACATCAAATTAGAAGCTTCATCTGTGTTCTACTATGGTGCTTTTAGTGTCTCCGCATACCGCAGCACGCGACATAGCTTTGCAGACTATAAGTACAACCGTTTCAGAGAGAAGAGCTGCCAATGTGACGATCTGGCTTTAAGTCGATTCGATAACAACTGACGAAATTAGACGTATTTCTCAGGTTTTTAATACATATGAACACTTTTCACATTCTCCCGTGCAACTCGGCTGCTAGTCCTCCTTTCATGCAGAATCTTAAGGTCGTAGCTCATGTCCAAGGCACCACAGCCAGCTAAAAAGTCAATAATCGATAAGTAAAACTTGAATTGTACTACTTCTACTGGCTATTACATCAAATTAGAAGCCTCATCTGTGTTCTACAATGGTGCTTTTAGTGTCTCCGCGAACCGCAGCACGCGACATAGCTTTCAGACGATAAGTACAACCGTTTCAGAGAGAAGAGCTGTCAATGTGACGAACTGGCTTCAAGTCGATTCAAAACCAATGACGAAAACGGACGGGTTTCTCAGGTTTTTACTACATATGAACACTTTTCACATTCTCCCGTGCAACTCGGCTGCAAGTCCTCCTTTCATGCAGATTCTTAAGGTAATAGCTCATGTCCAAGGCACCAAAGCCAGCTAAAAGTCAATAATCGATGCCAAAAACTTGAATAGTAGTACTTGTTACTGGCTATTACATCAACTTAGAAGCTTCATCCGTGTTCTACTATGGTATTTTTAGTGTCTCCGCATACCGCAGCACACGACATAGCTTTGCAGACGATAAGTACAACCGTTTCAGAGAGAAGGGCGGACAATGTGACAATCTGGCTTTAAGTCGATTCGATAACAAAAGACGAAAACAGACGGATTTCTCAGGTTAATACTACATATTAACACATTTCACATTCTCCCGTGCAACTTTTCTGCTAGTCCTCCTCTCATGCAGATTCGTAAGGTCCTAGCTCATGTCCAAGGCACCAAAGCCAGCTAAAAAGTCAATAATCGATACCTAAAACTTGAATTGTACCACTTCTTACTGGCTATTACATCAACTTAGAAGCTTCATCTGTGTCCTACTATGGTGATTTTAGTGTCTCCGCATACCACAGCATGCGACATAGCTTTGCAGACGATAAGTACAACCGTTTCAGAGAGAAGAGCGGCCAATGTGACGATCTGGCTTTAAGTCGATTCGATAATAAATGACGAAAACGGACGGATTTCTCAGGTTTTTACTACATATGAACACTTTTCACATTCTCCCGTGCAGCTCGGCTGCTAGTCCTCCTTTCATGCCGAATGTTAAGGTTCTAGCTCATGTCCAAGGCACCAAAGCCCGCTAAAAAGTCAATAATCGATACCTAAAACTTGAGTTGTACTACTTCTTACTGGCTATTACATCAACTTAGAAGCTTCATCTGTGTTCCACTATGGTGCTTTTAGTGTCTCCACAAACCGCAGCACGAGACATAGCTTTGCAGACGATAAGTCAACCGTTTCAGAGAGAAGAGCGGCCAATGTCACGATCTGGCTTTAGGTCGATTCGATAACAAATGACGAAAACGGAAGGATTTCTCAGGTTTTTACTACATATAAACACTTTTCATATTCTCCCAGGCAAGTCAGCTGCTAGTCCTCCTTTCGTGCAGAATCTTAAGGTCCTAGCTCATGTCCAACGCACGAAAGCCAGCTAAAAAGTCAATAATCGATACCTAAAACTTGAATTGTACTACCTCTTACTGGCTATTACATCAACTTAGAAGCTTCATCTGTGTTCTACTATGCTGCTTTTAGTGTCTCCGCATACTGCAGCACGCGACATGGCTTTGCAGACGATAAGTGCAACCGTTTCAGAGAGAAGGGCGCCCAATGTGACGATCAGGCTTTAAGTCGATTCGATAACAAACGACGAAAACGGACGGATTTCTCAGGTTTTTACTACATATGAACACTTTTCACATTCTCCCGTGCAACTCAGCTGCTAGCCATCCTTTGATGCAGGATCTTAAGGTCCTAGCTCATGTGCAAGGCTCCAAAGCCAGCTAAAAAGTCAATAATCTATACCTAAAACTGGTATTGTACTAATTCTTACAGGCTCTTACATCATCTTAGAAGCTTCATCTGTGTTCTACTATGGTGCTTTTAGTGTCTCCGAAAACCGCAGCACGGGACATAGCTTTCAGACGATAAGTACAACCGTTTCAGAGAGAAGAGCGGCCAATGTGACGATCTGGCCATAAGACGATTCGATAACCAATGACGAAAACGGACGGATTTCTCAGGTTAATACTACATATTAACACATTTCACATTCTCCCGTGCAACTTTTCTGCTAGTCCTCCTCTCATGCAGATTCGTAAGGTCCTAGCGCATGTCCAAGGCACCAAAGCCAGCTAAAAAGTCAATAATCGATACCTAAAACTTGAATTGTACCACTTCTTACTGGCTATTACATCAACTTAGAAGCTTCATCTGTGTCCTACTATGGTGATTTTAGTGTCTCCGCATACCACAGCATGCGACATAGCTTTGCAGACGATAAGTACAACCGTTTCAGAGAGAAGAGCGGCCAATGTGACGATCTGGCTTTAAGTCGATTCGATAATAAATGACGAAAACGGATGGATTTCTCCGGTTTTTACTACATATGAACACTTTTCACATTCTCCCGTGCAGCTCGGCTGCTCGTCCTCCTTTCATGCCGAATCTTAAGGTCCTAGCTCATGTCCAAGGCATGGAAGCCAGCTAAAAAGTCAATAATCGATACCTAAAACTTGAATTGTACTACCTCTTACTGGCTATTACATCAACTTAGAAGCTTCATCTGTGTTCTACTATGGTGCTTTTAGTGTCTCCGCATACTGCAGCACGCGACATAGCTTTGCAGACGATAAGTGCAACCGTTTCAGAGAGAAGGGCGCCCAATGTGACGATCAGGCTTTAAGTCGATTCGATAACAAACGACGAAAACGGACGGATTTCTCAGGTTTTTACTACATATGAACACTTTTCACATTCTCCCGTGCAACTCAGCTGCTAGCCATCCTTTCACGCAGAATCTTAAGGTCCTAGCTCACGTGCAATGCTCCAAAGCCAGCTAAAAAGTCAATAATCGATACCTAAAACTGGTATTGTACTAATTCTTACTGGCTCTTACATCATCTCAGAAGCTTCATCTGTGTTCTACTATGGTGCTTTTAGTGTCTCCGCAAACCGCAGCACGGGACATAGCTTTCAGACGATAAGTTCAACCGTTTCAGAGAGAAGAGCGGCCAATGTGACGATCTGGCTTTAAGTCGATTCGATAACAAATGACGAAAACGGACGGGTTTCTCAGGTTTTTACTACATATGAACACTTTTCACATCTCCCGTGCAACTCGGCTGCTAGTCCTCCTTTCATGCAGATTCTTAAGGTCCTAACTCATGTCCAAGGCACCAAAGCCAGCTAAAAAGTCAATAATCGATATCTAAAATTTAAATTGTACTACTTCTTACTAGCTATTACATCAACTTAGAAGCTTCATCTGTGTTCTACTATGGTGCTTTTAGTGTCTCCACATACCGCAGCACGCGACATCGCTTTGCAGACGATAAGTACAACCGTTTCAGAGAGAAGAGCTTCCAATGTGACGATCTGGCTTTAAGTCGGTTCGATAACAAATGACCAAAACGGTCGGATTTCTCAGGTTTTTACTACATATGAACACTTTTCACATCCTCCCGTGCAGCTCGGCTGCTAGTCCACCTTTCATGCAGAATCTTAAGGTCCTAGCTCATGTCCAAGGCACCAAAGCCAGCAAAAATCCAATAATCGATACCTAAAACTTGAGTTGTACTACTTCTTACTGGGTATTACATCAACTTAGAAGCTTCATCTGTGTTCCACTATGGTGATTTTAGTGTCTCCACGTACCGCAGCACGAGACATAGCTTTGCAGACGATAAGTACAACCGTTTCAGAGAGAAGAGCGATTAATGTCACGATCTGGCTTTAAGTCGATTCGATAACAAATGACGAAAACGGAAGGATTTCTCAGGTTTTTACTACATATGAACACTTTTCATATTCTCCCAGGCAAGTCAGCTGCTAGTCCTCCTTTCATGCACAATCTTAAGGTCCTAGCTCATGTCCAAGGCACGAAAGCCAGCGAAAAAGTCAATAATCGATACCTAAAAGTTGAATTGTACTACCTCTTACTGGCCATTACATCAACTTAGAAGGTTCATCTGTGTTCTACTATGGTGCTTTTAGTGTCTCCACATACCGCAGCACGCGACATAGCTTTGCAGACGATAAGTACAACCGTTTCAGAGAGAAGGGCGGACAATGTGACGATCTGGCTTTAAGTCGATTCGATAACAAATGACGAAAACGGAAGGATTTCTCAGGTTTTTACTACATATGAACACTTTTCATATTCTCCCGTGCAACTCGGCTGCTAGTCCACCTTTCATGCAGAATCTTAAGGTCCTAGCTCATGTCCAAGGCACCAAAGCCAGCTAAAAAGTCAATAATCGATATCTAAAATTTCAATTGTACTACTTCTTACTAGCTATTACATCAACTTAGAAGCTTCATCTGTGTTCTACTATGCTGCTTTTAGTGTCTCCGCATACTGCAGCACGCGACATAGCTTTGCATACGATAAGTGCAACCGTTTCAGAGAGAAGAGCGCCCAATGTGACGATCAGGCTTTAAGTCGATTTGATAACAAACGACGAAAACGGACGGATTTCTCAGGTTTTTACTTCATATGAACACTTTTCACATTCTCCCGTGCAACTCGGCTGCTAGTCCTGCTTTCATGCAGAATCTTAAGGTCCTAGCTCATGTCCAAGGCACAAAAGCCAGCTAAAAAGTCAATAACCGATACCTAAAACTGGAATTGTACTACTTCTTACTGCCTATTACATCAACTTAGAAGCTTCATCTGTGTTGTACTATGGTGCTTTTAGTGTCTCCGCATACCGCAGCACGCGACATAGCTTTCAGACGATAAGTACAGCCGTTTCAGAGAGAAGGGCGGACAATGTTACGATCTGGCCTTTAGTCGACTCGACAACAAAAGACGAAAACGGATGGATTTCTCAGGTTAATACTACATATGAGCACATTTCACATTCTCCCGTGCAACTTTTCTGCTAGTCTCCCTCTCATGCAGATTCTTAGGGTCCTAGCTCATGTCCAAGGCACCAAAGCCAGCTAAAAAGTCAATAATCGATACCTAAAACTTGAATTGTACTATTTCTTACTGGCTATTACATCAACTTAGAAGCTTCATCTGTGTCCTACTATGGTGCTTTAAGTGTCTCCACATACCGCAGAACTCGACATAGCTTTGCAGACGATAAGGACAACCGTTTCAGAGAGAAGAGCGGCCAATGTGACGATCTGGCTTTAAGTCGATTCGATAACAAATGACGAAAACGGTCGGATTTCTCAGGTTTTTACTACATATGAACACTTTTCACATTCTCCCGTGCAACTCGGCTGCTAGTCCTCCTTTCGTGCAGATTCTTAAGGTCCTAGCTCATGTCCAAGGCACCAAAGCCAGCTAAAAAGTCAATAATCGATACCTAAAACTTGAATTGTACTACTTCTTACTGGCTATTACATCAACTTAGAAGCTTCATCTGTGTCCTACTATGGTGATTTTAGTGTCTCCACATACCGCAGCACGCGACGTAGCTTTGCAGACGATAAGTACAACCGTTTCAGAGAGAAGAGTGGCCAATGTCACGATCCGGTTTTAAGTCGATTCGATAACAAATGACGACATTGGACGGATTTCTCAGGTTTTTACTACATATGAAAACTCTTCACATCCTCCCGTGCAACTCGGCTGCTAGTCCTCCTTTCATGCAGAATCTTAAGGTCCTAGCTCATGTCCAAGGCACCACAGCCAGCTAAAAAGTCAATAATCGATAAGTAAAACTTGAATTGTACTACTTCTTACTGGCTATTACATCAAATTAGAAGCTTGATCTGTGTTCTACTATGGTATTTTTAGTGTCTCCACATACCGCAGCACACGACATAGCTTTGCAGACGATAAGTACAACCGTTTCAGAGAGAAGAGCGGCCAATGTGACGATCTGGCTTGAATTCGATTCGATAACAAATGACGAAAACGGTCGGATTTCTCAGGTTTTTACAACATATGAATACTTTTCACATTCTCCCGTGCAACTCGGCTGCTAGTCCTCCTTTCATGCAGATTCTTAAGGTCCTAGCTCATGTCCAAGGCACCAAAGTCAGTTAAAAGTCAATAATCGATACCTAAAACTTGAATTGTACTACTTCTTAGTGGCTATTACGTCAACTTAGAATCTTCATCTGTGTTCTACTATGGTGATTTTTATGTCTCCGCATACCGCAGCACGCGACATAGCTGTCAGACGATAAGTACAGCAGTTTCAGAGAGAAGGGCGGACAGTGTTACGATCTGGCCTTTAGTCGACTCGATAACAAAAGACGAAAACGGACGGATTTCTCAGGTTAATACTACATATGAGCACATTTCACATTCTCCCGTGCAACTTTTCTGCTAGTCTCCCTTTCATGCAGATTCTTAGGGTCCTAGCTCATGTCCAAGGCACCAAAGCCAGCTAAAAAGCCAATAATCGATACCTAAAACTTGAGTTGTACTACTTCTTACTGGCTATTACATCAACTTAGAAGCTTCATCTGTGTTCCACTATGGTGCTTTTAGTGTCTCCACGTACCGCAGCACGAGACATAGCTTTGCAGACGATAAGTACAACCGTTTCAGAGAGAAGAGTGGCCAATGTCACGATCCGGTTTTAAGTCGATTCGATAACAAATGACGACATTGGACGGATTTCTCAGGTTTTTACTACATATGAAAACTCTTCACATCCTCCCGTGCAACTCGGCTGCTAGTCCTCCTTTCATGCAGAATCTTAAGGTCCTAGCTCATGTCCAAGGCACCACAGCCAGCTAAAAAGTCAATAATCGATAAGTAAAACTTGAATTGTACTACTTCTACTGGCTATTACATCAAATTAGAAGCCTCATCTGTGTTCTACAATGGTGCTTTTAGTGTCTCCACGAACCGCAGCACGCGACATAGCTTTCAGACGATAAGTACAACCGTTTCAGAGAGAAGAGCTGTCAATGTGACGAACTGGCTTTAAGTCGATTCAAAACCAATGACGAAAACGGACGGGTTTCTCAGGTTTTTACTACATATGAACACTTTTCACATTCTCCCGTGCAACTCGGCTGCAAGTCCTCCTTTCATGCAGATTCTTAAGGTAATAGCTCATGTCCAAGGCACCAAAGCCAGCTAAAAGTCAATAATCGATGCCAAAAACTTGAATAGTAGTACTTGTTACTGGCTATTACATCAACTTAGAAGCTTCATCCGTGTTCTACTATGGTATTTTTAGTGTCTCCGCATACCGCAGCACACGACATAGCTTTGCAGACGATAAGTACAACCGTTTCAGAGAGAAGGGCGGACAATGTGACAATCTGGCTTTAAGTCGATTCGATAACAAAAGACGAAAACAGACGGATTTCTCAGGTTAATACTACATATTAACACATTTCACATTCTCCCGTGCAACTTTTCTGCTAGTCCTCCTCTCATGCAGATTCGTAAGGTCCTAGCTCATGTCCAAGGCACCAAAGCCAGCTAAAAAGTCAATAATCGATACCTAAAACTTGAATTGTACCACTTCTTACTGGCTATTACATCAACTTAGAAGCTTCATCTGTGTCCTACTATGGTGATTTTAGTGTCTCCGCATACCACAGCATGCGACATAGCTTTGCAGACGATAAGTACAACCGTTTCAGAGAGAAGAGCGGCCAATGTGACGATCTGGCTTTAAGTCGATTCGATAATAAATGACGAAAACGGACGGATTTCTCAGGTTTTTACTACATATGAACACTTTTCACATTCTCCCGTGCAGCTCGGCTGCTAGTCCTCCTTTCATGCCGAATGTTAAGGTTCTAGCTCATGTCCAAGGCACCAAAGCCCGCTAAAAAGTCAATAATCGATACCTAAAACTTGAGTTGTACTACTTCTTACTGGCTATTACATCAACTTAGAAGCTTCATCTGTGTTCCACTATGGTGCTTTTAGTGTCTCCACAAACCGCAGCACGAGACATAGCTTTGCAGACGATAAGTCAACCGTTTCAGAGAGAAGAGCGGCCAATGTCACGATCTGGCTTTAGGTCGATTCGATAACAAATGACGAAAACGGAAGGATTTCTCAGGTTTTTACTACATATAAACACTTTTCATATTCTCCCAGGCAAGTCAGCTGCTAGTCCTCCTTTCGTGCAGAATCTTAAGGTCCTAGCTCATGTCCAACGCACGAAAGCCAGCTAAAAAGTCAATAATCGATACCTAAAACTTGAATTGTACTACCTCTTACTGGCTATTACATCAACTTAGAAGCTTCATCTGTGTTCTACTATGCTGCTTTTAGTGTCTCCGCATACTGCAGCACGCGACATGGCTTTGCAGACGATAAGTGCAACCGTTTCAGAGAGAAGGGCGCCCAATGTGACGATCAGGCTTTAAGTCGATTCGATAACAAACGACGAAAACGGACGGATTTCTCAGGTTTTTACTACATATGAACACTTTTCACATTCTCCCGTGCAACTCAGCTGCTAGCCATCCTTTGATGCAGGATCTTAAGGTCCTAGCTCATGTGCAAGGCTCCAAAGCCAGCTAAAAAGTCAATAATCTATACCTAAAACTGGTATTGTACTAATTCTTACAGGCTCTTACATCATCTTAGAAGCTTCATCTGTGTTCTACTATGGTGCTTTTAGTGTCTCCGAAAACCGCAGCACGGGACATAGCTTTCAGACGATAAGTACAACCGTTTCAGAGAGAAGAGCGGCCAATGTGACGATCTGGCCATAAGACGATTCGATAACCAATGACGAAAACGGACGGATTTCTCAGGTTAATACTACATATTAACACATTTCACATTCTCCCGTGCAACTTTTCTGCTAGTCCTCCTCTCATGCAGATTCGTAAGGTCCTAGCGCATGTCCAAGGCACCAAAGCCAGCTAAAAAGTCAATAATCGATACCTAAAACTTGAATTGTACCACTTCTTACTGGCTATTACATCAACTTAGAAGCTTCATCTGTGTCCTACTATGGTGATTTTAGTGTCTCCGCATACCACAGCATGCGACATAGCTTTGCAGACGATAAGTACAACCGTTTCAGAGAGAAGAGCGGCCAATGTGACGATCTGGCTTTAAGTCGATTCGATAATAAATGACGAAAACGGATGGATTTCTCCGGTTTTTACTACATATGAACACTTTTCACATTCTCCCGTGCAGCTCGGCTGCTCGTCCTCCTTTCATGCCGAATCTTAAGGTCCTAGCTCATGTCCAAGGCATGGAAGCCAGCTAAAAAGTCAATAATCGATACCTAAAACTTGAATTGTACTACCTCTTACTGGCTATTACATCAACTTAGAAGCTTCATCTGTGTTCTACTATGGTGCTTTTAGTGTCTCCGCATACTGCAGCACGCGACATAGCTTTGCAGACGATAAGTGCAACCGTTTCAGAGAGAAGGGCGCCCAATGTGACGATCAGGCTTTAAGTCGATTCGATAACAAACGACGAAAACGGACGGATTTCTCAGGTTTTTACTACATATGAACACTTTTCACATTCTCCCGTGCAACTCAGCTGCTAGCCATCCTTTCACGCCGAATCTTAAGGTCCTAGCTCACGTGCAATGCTCCAAAGCCAGCTAAAAAGTCAATAATCGATACCTAAAACTGGTATTGTACTAATTCTTACTGGCTCTTACATCATCTCAGAAGCTTCATCTGTGTTCTACTATGGTGCTTTTAGTGTCTCCGCAAACCGCAGCACGGGACATAGCTTTCAGACGATAAGTTCAACCGTTTCAGAGAGAAGAGCGGCCAATGTGACGATCTGGCTTTAAGTCGATTCGATAACAAATGACGAAAACGGACGGGTTTCTCAGGTGTTTACTACATAAGAACACTTTTCACATCTCCCGTGCAACTCGGCTGCTAGTCCTCCTTTCATGCAGATTCTTAAGGTCCTAACTCATGTCCAAGGCACCAAAGCCAGCTAAAAAGTCAATAATCGATATCTAAAATTTAAATTGTACTACTTCTTACTAGCTATTACATCAACTTAGAAGCTTCATCTGTGTTCTACTATGGTGCTTTTAGTGTCTCCACATACCGCAGCACGCGACATCGCTTTGCAGACGATAAGTACAACCGTTTCAGAGAGAAGAGCTTCCAATGTGACGATCTGGCTTTAAGTCGGTTCGATAACAAATGACCAAAACGGTCGGATTTCTCAGGTTTTTACTACATATGAACACTTTTCACATCCTCCCGTGCAGCTCGGCTGCTAGTCCACCTTTCATGCAGAATCTTAAGGTCCTAGCTCATGTCCAAGGCACCAAAGCCAGCTAAAATCCAATAATCGATACCTAAAACTTGAGTTGTACTACTTCTTACTGGGTATTACATCAACTTAGAAGCTTCATCTGTGTTCCACTATGGTGATTTTAGTGTCTCCACGTACCGCAGCACGAGACATAGCTTTGCAGACGATAAGTACAACCGTTTCAGAGAGAAGAGCGATTAATGTCACGATCTGGCTTTAAGTCGATTCGATAACAAATGACGAAAACGGAAGGATTTCTCAGGTTTTTACTACATATGAACACTTTTCATATTCTCCCAGGCAAGTCAGCTGCTAGTCCTCCTTTCATGCACAATCTTAAGGTCCTAGCTCATGTCCAAGGCACGAAAGCCAGCGAAAAAGTCAATAATCGATACCTAAAAGTTGAATTGTACTACCTCTTACTGGCCATTACATCAACTTAGAAGGTTCATCTGTGTTCTACTATGGTGCTTTTAGTGTCTCCACATACCGCAGCACGCGACATAGCTTTGCAGACGATAAGTATAACCGTTTCAGAGAGAAGGGCGGACAATGTGACGATCTGGCTTTAAGTCGATTCGATAACAAATGACGAAAACGGAAAGATTTCTCAGGTTTTTACTACATATGAACACTTTTCATATTCTCCCGTGCAACTCGGCTGCTAGTCCACCTTTCATGCAGTATCTTAAGGTCCTAGCTCATGTCCAAGGCACCAAAGCCAGCTAAAAAGTCAATAATCGATACCTAAAACTTGAATTGTACCACTTCTTACTGGCTATTACATCAACTTAGAAGCTTCATCTGTGTCCTACTATGGTGATTTTAGTGTCTCCGCATACCACAGCATGCGACATAGCTTTGCAGACGATAAGTACAACCGTTTCAGAGAGAAGAGCGGCCAATGTGACGATCTGGCTTTAAGTCGATTCGATAATAAATGACGAAAAGGGATGGATTTCTCCGGTTTTTACTACATATGAACACTTTTCACATTCTCCCGTGCAGCTCGGCTGCTCGTCCTCCTTTCATGCCGAATCTTAAGGTCCTAGCTCATGTCCAAGGCATGGAAGCCAGCTAAAAAGTCAATAATCGATACCTAAAACTTGAATTGTACTACCTCTTACTGGCTATTACATCAACTTAGAAGCTTCATCTGTGTTCTACTATGCTGCTTTTAGTGTCTCCGCATACTGCAGCACGCGACATGGCTTTGCAGACGATAAGTGCAACCGTTTCAGAGAGAAGGGCGCCCAATGTGACGATCAGGCTTTAAGTCGATTCGATAACAAACGACGAAAACGGACGGATTTCTCAGGTTTTTACTACATATGAACACTTTTCACATTCTCCCGTGCAACTCAGCTGCTAGCCATCCTTTCACGCAGAATCTTAAGGTCCTAGCTCACGTGCAATGCTCCAAAGCCAGCTAAAAAGTCAATAATCGATACCTAAAACTGGTATTGTACTAATTCTTACTGGCTCTTACATCATCTCAGAAGCTTCATCTGTGTTCTACTATGGTGCTTTTAGTGTCTCCGCAAACCGCAGCACGGGACATAGCTTTCAGACGATAAGTTCAACCGTTTCAGAGAGAAGAGCGGCCAATGTGACGATCTGGCTTTAAGTC
The DNA here is from genome assembly GCF_023897955.1 of Schistocerca gregaria. NCBI lineage: Eukaryota > Metazoa > Arthropoda > Insecta > Orthoptera > Acrididae > Schistocerca > Schistocerca gregaria. The sequence goes on along the minus strand of NW_026061860.1, from coordinate 1,261,521 downwards.
GATTCGATAACAAATGACGAAAACGGACGGGTTTCTCAGGTTTTTACTACATATGAACACTTTTCACATCTCCCGTGCAACTCGGCTGCTAGTCCTCCTTTCATGCAGATTCTTAAGGTCCTAACTCATGTCCAAGGCACCAAAGCCAGCTAAAAAGTCAATAATCGATATCTAAAATTTAAATTGTACTACTTCTTACTAGCTATTACATCAACTTAGAAGCTTCATCTGTGTTCTACTATGGTGCTTTTAGTGTCTCCACATACCGCAGCACGCGACATCGCTTTGCAGACGATAAGTACAACCGTTTCAGAGAGAAGAGCTTCCAATGTGACGATCTGGCTTTAAGTCGGTTCGATAACAAATGACCAAAACGGTCGGATTTCTCAGGTTTTTACTACATATGAACACTTTTCACATCCTCCCGTGCAGCTCGGCTGCTAGTCCACCTTTCATGCAGAATCTTAAGGTCCTAGCTCATGTCCAAGGCACCAAAGCCAGCTAAAATCCAATAATCGATACCTAAAACTTGAGTTGTACTACTTCTTACTGGCTATTACATCAACTTAGAAGCTTCATCTGTGTTCCACTATGGTGATTTTAGTGTCTCCACGTACCGCAGCACGAGACATAGCTTTGCAGACGATAAGTACAACCGTTTCAGAGAGAAGAGCGATTAATGTCACGATCTGGCTTTAAGTCGATTCGATAACAAATGACGAAAACGGAAGGATTTCTCAGGTTTTTACTACATATGAACACTTTTCATATTCTCCCAGGCAAGTCAGCTGCTAGTCCTCCTTTCATGCACAATCTTAAGGTCCTAGCTCATGTCCAAGGCACGAAAGCCAGCGAAAAAGTCAATAATCGATACCTAAAAGTTGAATTGTACTACCTCTTACTGGCCATTACATCAACTTAGAAGGTTCATCTGTGTTCTACTATGGTGCTTTTAGTGTCTCCACATACCGCAGCACGCGACATAGCTTTGCAGACGATAAGTACAACCGTTTCAGAGAGAAGGGCGGACAATGTGACGATCTGGCTTTAAGTCGATTCGATAACAAATGACGAAAACGGAAGGATTTCTCAGGTTTTTACTACATATGAACACTTTTCATATTCTCCCGTGCAACTCGGCTGCTAGTCCACCTTTCATGCAGAATCTTAAGGTCCTAGCTCATGTCCAAGGCACCAAAGCCAGCTAAAAAGTCAATAATCGATATCTAAAATTTCAATTGTACTACTTCTTACTAGCTATTACATCAACTTAGAAGCTTCATCTGTGTTCTACTATGCTGCTTTTAGTGTCTCCGCATACTGCAGCACGCGACATAGCTTTGCAGACGATAAGTGCAACCGTTTCAGAGAGAAGAGCGCCCAATGTGACGATCAGGCTTTAAGTCGATTTGATAACAAACGACGAAAACGGACGGATTTCTCAGGTTTTTACTTCATATGAACACTTTTCACATTCTCCCGTGCAACTCGGCTGCTAGTCCTGCTTTCATGCAGAATCTTAAGGTCCTAGCTCATGTCCAAGGCACAAAAGCCAGCTAAAAAGTCAATAACCGATACCTAAAACTGGAATTGTACTACTTCTTACTGCTTATTACATCAACTTAGAAGCTTTATCTGTGTTGTACTATGGTGCTTTTAGTGTCTCCGCATACCGCAGCACGCGACATAGCTTTCAGACGATAAGTACAGCCGTTTCAGAGAGAAGGGCGGACAATGTTACGATCTGGCCTTTAGTCGACTCGACAACAAAAGACGAAAACGGATGGATTTCTCAGGTTAATACTACATATGAGCACATTTCACATTCTCCCGTGCAACTTTTCTGCTAGTCTCCCTCTCATGCAGATTCTTAGGGTCCTAGCTCATGTCCAAGGCACCAAAGCCAGCTAAAAAGTCAATAATCGATACCTAAAACTTGAATTGTACTATTTCTTACTGGCTATTACATCAACTTAGAAGCTTCATCTGTGTCCTACTATGGTGCTTTAAGTGTCTCCACATACCGCAGAACTCGACATAGCTTTGCAGACGATAAGGACAACCGTTTCAGAGAGAAGAGCGGCCAATGTGACGATCTGGCTTTAAGTCGATTCGATAACAAATGACGAAAACGGTCGGATTTCTCAGGTTTTTACTACATATGAACACTTTTCACATTCTCCCGTGCAACTCGGCTGCTAGTCCTCCTTTCGTGCAGATTCTTAAGGTCCTAGCTCATGTCCAAGGCACCAAAGCCAGCTAAAAAGTCAATAATCGATACCTAAAACTTGAATTGTACTACTTCTTACTGGCTATTACATCAAATTAGAAGCTTGATCTGTGTTCTACTATGGTATTTTTAGTGTCTCCACATACCGCAGCACACGACATAGCTTTGCAGACGATAAGTACAACCGTTTCAGAGAGAAGAGCGGCCAATGTGACGATCTGGCTTGAAGTCGATTCGATAACAAATGACGAAAACGGTCGGATTTCTCAGGTTTTTACAACATATGAATACTTTTCACATTCTCCCGTGCAACTCGGCTGCTAGTCCTCCTTTCATGCAGATTCTTAAGGTCCTAGCTCATGTCCAAGGCACCAAAGTCAGTTAAAAGTCAATAATCGATACCTAAAACTTGAATTGTACTACTTCTTAGTGGCTATTACGTCAACTTAGAATCTTCATCTGTGTTCTACTATGGTGATTTTTATGTCTCCACATACCGCAGCACGCGACATAGCTGTCAGACGATAAGTACAGCAGTTTCAGAGAGAAGGGCGGACAGTGTTACGATCTGGCCTTTAGTCGACTCGATAACAAAAGACGAAAACGGACGGATTTCTCAGGTTAATACTACATATGAGCACATTTCACATTCTCCCGTGCAACTTTTCTGCTAGTCTCCCTTTCATGCAGATTCTTAGGGTCCTAGCTCATGTCCAAGGCACCAAAGCCAGCTAAAAAGCCAATAATCGATACCTAAAACTTGAGTTGTACTACTTCTTACTGGCTATTACATCAACTTAGAAGCTTCATCTGTGTTCCACTATGGTGCTTTTAGTGTCTCCACGTACCGCAGCACGAGACATAGCTTTGCAGACGATAAGTACAACCGTTTCAGAGAGAAGAGCGATCAATGTCACGATCTGGCTTTAGGTCGATTCGATAACAAATGACGAAAACGGAAGGATTTCTCAGGTTTTTACTACATATGAACACTTTTTATATTCTCCCAGGCAAGTCAGCTGCTAGTCCTCCTGTCATGCAGAATCTTAAGGTCCTAGCTCATGTCCAAGGCACGAAAGCCAGATAAAAAGTCAATAATCGATACCTAAAACTTGAATTGTACTACCTCTTACTGGCTATTACATCAACTTAGAAGCTTCATCTGTGTTCTACTATGGTGCTTTTAGTGTCTCCACATATTGCAGCACGCGACATAGCTTTGCAGACGATAAGTTCAACCGTTTCAGAGAGAAGGGCGGACAATGTGACGATCTGGCTTTAAGTCGTTTCGATAACAAATGACGAAAACGGAAGGATTTCTCAGGTTTTTACTACATATGAACACTTTTCATAATCTCCCGTGCAACTCGGCTGCTAGTCCACCTTTCATGCAGAATCTTAAGGTCCTAGCTCATGTCCAAGGCACCAAAGCCAGCTAAAAAGTCAATAATCGATACCTAAAACTGGAATTGTACTACTTCTTACTGCCTATTACATCAACTTAGAAGCTTCATCTGTGTTCTACTATGGTGCTTTTAGTGTCTCCGCATACCGCAGCAAGCGACATAGCTTTCAGACGATAAGTACAGCCGTTTCAGAGAGAAGGGCGGACAATGTTACGATCTGGCCTTTAGTCGACTCGACAACAAAAGACGAAAACGGACGGATTTCTCAGGTTAATACTACATATGAGCACATTTCACATTCTCCCGTTCAACTTTTCTGCTAGTCTCCCTCTCATGCAGATTCTTAGGGTCCTAGCTCATGTCCAAGGCACCAAAGCCAGCTAAAAAGTCAATAATCGATACCTAAAACTTGAATTGTACTATTTCTTACTGGCTATTACATCAACTTAGAAGCTTCATCTGTGTCCTACTATGGTGCTTTTAGTGTCTCCACATACCGCAGCACGCGACATAGCTTTGCAGACGATAAGTACAACCGTTTCAGAGAGAAGAGCGGCCAATGTGACGATCTGGCTTGAAGTCGATTCGATAATATATGACGATAACGAACGGATTTCTCAGGTTTTTACTACATATGAACACTTTTCACATTCTCCCGTGCATCTCGGCTGCTAGTCCTCCTTTCATGCAGAATCTTAAGGTCCTAGCTCATGTCCAAGGCACCAAAGCCAGCTAAAAAGTCAATAATCGATACCTAAAACTTGAATTGTACTACCTCTTACTGGCTATTACATCAACGTAGAAGCTTCATCTGTGTTCTACTATGGTGCTTTAAGTGTCTCCACATACCGCAGCACTCGACATATCTTTGCAGACGATAAGTACAACCGTTTCAGAGAGAAGAGCGGCCAATGTGACGATCTGGCTTGAAGTCGATTCGATAACAAAAGACGAAAACGGTCGGATTTCTCAGGTTTTTACTACATATGAACACTTTTCACATTCTCCCGTGCAACTCGGCTGCTAGTCCTCTTTTCATGCAGATTCTTAAGGTCCTAGCTCATGTCCAAGGCACCAAAGTCAGCTAAAAAGTCAATAATCGATACCTAAAACTTGAATTGTACTACTTCTTAGTGGCTATTACGTCAACTTAGAATCTTCATCTGTGTTCTACTATGGTGATTTTAATGTCTCCGCATACCGCAGCACGCGACATAGCTGTCAGACGATAAGTACAGTAGTTTCAGAGAGAAGGGCGGACAGTTTTACGATCTGGCCTTTAGTCGACTCGATAACAAAAGACGAAAACGGACGGATTTCTCAGGTTAATACTACATATGAGCACATTTCACATTCTCCCGTGCAACTTTTCTGCTAGTCCTCCTCTCATGCAAAATGTTAAGGTCCTAGCTCATGTCCACGGCACCAAAGTCAGCTAAAAAGTCAATAATCGATAACTTAAACTTGAATTGTACTACTTCTTACTGGCAATTACATCAAATTAGAAGCTTGATATGTGTTCTACTATGGTGCTTTTAGTGTCTCCGCATACCGCAGCATACGACATAGCTTTGCAGACGATTTGTACAACCGTTTCAGAGAGTAGAGCGGGCAATGTGACGATCTGGCTTTGAGTCGATTCGATAACAAATGACGAAAAAGGACGGATTTCTCGGGTTTTTACTACATATGAACACTTTTCACATTCTCACGTGCCACGCGGCTGTTAGTCCTCCTTTCATGCAGAATCTTAAGGTCCTAGCTCATGTCCAAGTCATCAAAGCCAGCTAAAAAGTCTATAATCGATACCTAAAACTTGAATTGTACTACCTCTTACTGGCTATTACATCAACTTAGAAGCTTCATCTGTGTTCTACTATGGTGCTTTAAGTGTCTCCACATACCGCAGCACTCGACATATCTTTGCAGACGATAAGTACAACCGTTTCAGAGAGGAGAGCGGCCAATGTGACGATCTGGCTTTAAGTCGATTCGTTAACAAATGACGATGGCGAACGGATCTCTAAGGTTTTACTACATATGAACACTTTTCACAATCTCCCGTGCAACTTGGCTGCTAGTCCTCCTTTCATGCAGAATCTTAAGGTCCTAGCTCATGTTCAAGGCACCAAAGCCAGCTACAAAGTCAATAATCGATACCTAAAACTTGAATTGTACTACTTCTTACTGGCTATTACATCAACTTAGAAGCTTCATCTGTGTTCTACTATGGTGCTTTAAGTGTCTCCGCATACCACAGCACACGACATAGCATTGCAGACGATAAGTACAACAGCGTCAGAGGGAAGAGCGGCCAATGTGACGATCTGGCTTTAAGTCGATTCCATAAGAAATGACGAAAGGGGATGGATTTCTCAGGTTTTTACTACATATGAACACTTTTCACATTCTCCCGTGCAACTCAGCTGCTAACCCTCTTCTCATGCAGAATCTTAAGGGCCTAGCTCATGTCCAAGGTACCAAAGCCAGCTAAAAGTCAATAATCGATACCTAAAACTGGTATTGTACTAATTGTTACTGGCTATTACATCATCTTAGAAGCTTCATCTGTGTTCTACTATGGTGCTTTTAGTGTCTCCGTATACCGCAGCACGCGACATAGCTTTCAGACGATAAGTACAACCGTTTCGGAGAGAAGAGCGGCCAATGTGACGATCTGGCTTTAAGTCGATTCGATAACAAATGACAAAACGGACGGACTTCTCAGGTTTTTACTACATATGAACACTTTTCACATTCTCCCGTGCAACTCGGCTGCTAGTCCTCCTTTCATGCAGAATCTTAAGGTCCTAGCTCATGTCCAAGGCACCAGAGCCAGCTAAAAAGTCAATAATCGATATCTAAAATTCCAATTGTACTACTTCTTACTAGCTATTACATCAACTTAGAAGCTTCATCTGTGTTCTACTATGGTGCTTTTAGTGTCTCCGCATACCGCAGCACGCGACATAGCTTTGCAGACGATAAGTACAACCGTTTCAGAGAGAAGTGCGGCCAATGTCACGATCCGGTTTTAAGTCGATTCGATTACAAATTACGAAAATGGACGGATTTCTCAGGTTTTTACTACATATGAAAACTTTTCACATCCTCCCGTGCAACTCGGCTGCTAGTCCTCCTTTCATGCAGAATCTTAAGGTCCTAGCTCATGTCCAAGGCACCAGAGCCAGCTAAAAAGTCAATAATCGATATCTAAAATTCCAATTGTACTACTTCTTACTAGCTATTACATCAACTTAGAAGCTTCATCTGTGTTCTACTATGGTGCTTTTAGTGTCTCCGCATACCGCAGCACGCGACATAGCTTTGCAGACGATAAGTACAACCGTTTCAGAGAGAAGAGCGGCCAATGTTACGATCTGGCTTTAAGACGAATCGATAACCAATGACGAAAACGTATGGATTTTTCAGGTTTTTACTACATATGAACACTTTTCATATTCTCCCGTACAACTCGGCTGCTAGTCCTTCTTTCATGCAGAATCTTAATGTCCTAGGTCATGTCCAAGGCACCAAAGCCAGCTACAAAGTCAATAATCGATACCTAAAACTTGAATTTTACTACTTCTTACTGGCTATTACATCAACTTAGAAGCTTCATCTGTGTTCTACTATGGTGCATTTAGTGTCTCTGCATACCGCAGCACGCGACATAGCTTTGCAGACGATAAGTACAACCGTTTCAGAGAGGAGAGCGGCCAATGTGACGATCTGGCTTTAAGTCGATTCGTTAACAAATGACGAAAACGGAAGGATTTCTCAGGTTTTTACTACATATGTACACTTTTCACATTCTCCCGTGCAACTCGGATGCTAGTCCTCCTTTCATGCAGAATCTTAAGGTCCTAGCTCATGTCCAAGGCACCAGAGCCAGCTAAAAAGTCAATAATCGATATCTAAAATTCCAATTGTACTACTTCTTACTAGCTATTACATCAACTTAGAAGCTTCATCTGTGTTCTACTATGGTGCTTTTAGTGTCTCCGCATACCGCAGCACGCGACATAGCTTTCAGACGATAAGTACAACCGTTTCAGAGAGAAGAGCGGCCAATGTGATGATCTGGCTTTAAGTCGATTCGATAACAAATGACGAAAACGGACGGATTTCTCAGGTTTTTACTACATATGAACACTTTTCACATTCTCCCGTGCAACTCGGCTGCTAGTCCTCCTTTCATGCAGAATCTTATGGTCCTAGCTCATGTCCAAGGCACCAAAGCCAGCTATAAAGTCAATAATCGATACCTAAAACTTGAGTTGTACTACTTCTTACTGGCTGTTACATTATCTTAGAATCTTCATCTGTGTTCTACTATGGTGCTTTTAGTGTCTCCGCATACCGCAGCACGCGACATAGCTTTGCAGACGATAAGTACAACCGTTTCAGAGAGAAGAGCGGCCAATGTGACGATCTGGCTTTAAGTCGATTCGATAACAAATGAAGAAAACGGACGGATTTCTTAGGTTTTTACTACATATGAACAGTTTTCACATTCTCCCGTGCAATTCGGCTGCTAGTCCTCCTTTCATGCAGAATCTTAAGGTCCTAGCTCATGTCCAAGGCACCAAAGCCAGCTAAAAAGTCAATAATCGATACCTAAAACTTGATTTGTACTAATTCTTACTGGCTATTACATCATCTTAGAAGCTTCATCTGTGTTCTGCTATGGTTCTTTTAGTGTCTCCGCATACCGCAGCACGCGTCATAGCTTTCAGACGATAAGTACAACCGTTTCAGAGAGAAGAGCGGCCAATGTGATGATCTGGCTTTAAGTCGATTCGATAACAAATGACGAAAACGGACGGATTTCTCAGGTTTTTACTACATATGAACACTTTTCACATTCTCCCGTGCAACTCGGCTGCTAGTCCTCCTTTCATGCAGAGTCTTATGGTCCTAGCTCATGTCCAAGGCACCAAAGCCAGCTAAAAAGTCAATAATCGATACCTAAAACTTGAGTTGTACTACTCCTTACTGGCTATTACATCAAACTTTGAAGCTTCATTTGTGTTCTGCTATGGTGCTTTTAGAGTCTCCACATACCGCAGCACTGCGACATAGCTTTGCAGACGATAAGTACAACCGTTTCAGAGAGAAGAGCGGCCAATGTGACGATCTGGCTTTAAGTCGATTCGATAACAAAAGACGAAAACGGACGGATTTCTCAGGTTAATACTACATATTAACACTTTTCACATTCTCCCGTGCAACTCGGCTGCTAGTCCTCCTCTCATGCAGATTCGTAAGGACATAGCTCATGTCCAAGGCACCAAAGCCAGCTTAAAAGTCAATAATCGACACCTAAAACTTGAATTGTACCACTTCTTACTGGCTATTACATCAACTTAGAAGCTTCATCTGTGTCCTACTATGGTGATTTTAGTGTCTCCGCATACCACAGCATGCGACATAGCTTTGCAGACGATAAGTACAACCGTTTCAGAGAGAAGAGCGGCCAATGTGAAGATCTGGCTTTAAGTCGATTCGATAACAAATGACGAAAACGGACGGATTTCTCAGGTTTTTACTACATATGAACACTTTTCACATTCTCCCATGCAACTCGGCTGCTAGTCCTCCTTTCATGCCGAATCTTAAGGTCCTAGCTCATGTCCAAGGCACCAAAGCCAGCTAAAAAGTCAATAATCGATGCCCAAATCTTGAATTGTACTACTTCTTACTGGATATTACATCAACTTAGAAGCTTCATGTGTGTTCAACTATGGTTATTTTGGTGTCTCCGCATACCGCAGCACGCGACATAGCTTTGCAGACGATAAGTACATCCGTTTCAGAGGGAAGAGTGGCCAATGTGACGATCCGGCTTTAAGTCGATTCGATAACAAATGACGAAAATGGACGGATTTCTCAGGTTTTTACTACATATGAAAACTTTTCACATCCTAACGTGCAGCTCGGCTGCTAGTCCTCCTTTCATGCAGAATCTTAAGGTCCTAGCTCATGTCCAAGGCACCAAAGCCAGCTAAAAAGTCAATAATAGATATCTAAAATTTCAATTTTACTACTTCTTACTAGCTATTACATCATTTTAGAAGCTTCATCTGTGTTCTACTATGCTGCATTTAGTGTCTCCGCATACTGCAGCACGCGACATAGCTTTGCAGACGATAAGTGCAACCGTTTCAGAGAGAAGAGCGGCCAATGTCACGATCTGGCTTTAGGTCGATTCGATAACAAATGACGAAAACGGAAGGATTTCTCAGGTTTTTGCTACATATGAACACTTTTCATAATCTCCCAGGCAAGTCAGCTGCTAGTCCTCCTTTCATGCAGAATCTTAAGGTCCTAGCTCATGTCCAAGTCACGAAAGCCAGCTAAAACGTCAATAATCGATACTTAAAACTTGAATTGTACTACCTCTTACTGGCTATTACATCAACTTAGAAGCTTCATCTGTGTTCTACTATGGTGATTTTAGTGTCTCCACATACCGCAGCACTCGACATAGCATTGCAGACGATAAGTACAACCGTTTCAGAGAGAAGAGCGGCCAATGTGACGATCTGGCTTTAAGACGATTCGATAACCAATGACGAAAACGTACGGATTTCTCGGGTTTTTACTACATATGAACACTTTCCACTTTCTCCCATTCAACTCGGCTGCTAGTCCTCCTTTCATGCAGAATCTTAAGGTCCTAGCTCATGTCCAAGGCACCAGAGCCAGCTAAAAAGTCAATAATCGATATCTAAAATTCCAACTGTACTACTTCTTACTAGCTATTACATCAACTTAGAAGCTTCATCTGTGTTCTACTATGGTGCTTTTAGTGTCTCCGCATACCGCAGCACGCGACATAGCTTTGCAGACGATAAGTACAACCGTTTCAGAGAGAAGAGCGGCCAATGTGACGATCTGGCTTTAAGTCGATTCGATAACAAATGAAGAAAACGGACGGATTTCTTAGGTTTTTACTACATATGAACAGTTTTCACATTCTCCCGTGCAATTCGGCTGCTAGTCCTCCTTTCATGCAGAATCTTAAGGTCCTAGCTCATGTCCAAGGCACCAAAGCCAGCTAAAAAGTCAATAATCGATACCTAAAACTTGATTTGTACTAATTCTTACTGGCTATTACATCATCTTAGAAGCTTCATCTGTGTTCTGCTATGGTTCTTTTAGTGTCTCCGCATACCGCAGCACGCGTCATAGCTTTCAGACGATAAGTACAACCGTTTCAGAGAGAAGAGCGGCCAATGTGACGATCTGGCTTTAAGTCGATTCGATAACAAATGACGAAAACGGACGGATTTCTCAGGTTTTTACTACATATGAACACTTTTCACATTCTCCCGTGCAACTCGGCTGCTAGTCCTCCTTTCATGAAGAGTCTTATGGTCCTAGCTCATGTCCAAGGCACCAAAGCCAGCTAAAAAGTCAATAATCGATACCTAAAACTTGAGTTGTACTACTTCTTACTGGCTGTTACATTATCTTAGAATCTTCATCTGTGTTCTACTATGGTGCTTTTAGTGTCTCCGCATACCGCAGCACGCGACATAGCTTTGCAGACGATAAGTACAACCGTTTCAGAGAGAAGAGCGGCCAATGTGACGATCTGGCATTAAGTCGATTCGATAACATATGACGAAAACGGACGGATTTCTCAGGTTTTTACTACATATGAACACTTTTCACATTCTCCCGTGCAATTCGGCTGCTAGTCCTCCTTTCATGCAGAATCTTAATGTCCTAGGTCATGTCCATGGCACCAAAGCCAGCTAAAAAGTCAATAATCGATACATAAAACTGGTATTGTACTAATTCTTACTGGCTATTACATCATCTTAGAAGCTTCATCTGTGTTCTACTATGGTGCTTTTAGTGTCTCCGCATACCGCAGCACGCGACATAGCTTTCAGACGATAAGTACAACCGTTTCAGAGAGAAGAGCGGCCAATGTGACGATCTGGCTTTAAGTCGATTCGATAACAAATGACGAAAACGGACGGATTTCTTAGGTTTTTACTACATATGAACAGTTTTCAAATTCTCCCGTGCAATTCGGCTGCTAGTCCTCCTTTCATGCAGAGTCTTATGGTCCTAGCTCATGTCCAAGGCACCAAAGCCAGCTAAAAAGTCAATAATCGATACCTAAAACTTGAGTTGTACTACTCCTTACTGGCTATTACATCAACTTAGAAGCTTCATCTGTGTTCTGCTATGGTGCTTTTAGAGTCTCCACATACCGCAGCACTGCGACATAGCTTTGCAGACGATAAGTACAACCGTTTCAGAGAGAAGAGCGGCCAATGTGACGATCTGGCTTTAAGTCGATTCGATAACAAAAGACGAAAACGGACGGATTTCTCAGGTTAATACTACATATTAACACTTTTCACATTCTCCCGTGCAACTCGGCTGCTAGTCCTCCTCTCATGCAGATTCGTAAGGACATAGCTCATGTCCAAGGCACCAAAGCCAGCTAAAAAGTCAATAATCGACACCTAAAACTTGAATTGTACCACTTCTTACTGGCTATTACATCAACTTAGAAGCTTCATCTGTGTCCTACTATGGTGATTTTAGTGTCTCCGCATACCACAGCATGCGACAGAGCTTTGCAGACGATAAGTACAACCGTTTCAGAGAGAAGAGCGGCCAATGTGACGATCTGGCTTTAAGTCGATTCGATAACAAATGACGAAAACGGACGGATTTCTCAGGTTTTTACTACATATGAACACTTTTCACATTCTCCCATGCAACTCGGCTGCTAGTCCTCCTTTCATGCCGAATCTTAAGGTCCTAGCTCATGTCCAAGGCACCAAAGCCAGCTAAAAAGTCAATAATCGATGCCCAAATCTTGAATTGTACTACTTCTTACTGGCTATTACATCAACTTAGAAGCTTCATCTGTGTTCTACTATGGTTATTTTGGTGTCTCCGCATACCGCAGCACGCGACATAGCTTTGCAGACGATAAGTACATCCGTTTCAGAGGGAAGAGTGGCCAATGTGACGATCTGGCTTTAAGACGATTCGATAACAAATGACGAAAATGGACGGATTTCTCAGGTTTTTACTACATATGAAAACTTTTCACATCCTAACGTGCAGCTCGGCTGCTAGTCCTCCTTTCATGCAGAATCTTAAGGTCCTAGCTCATGTCCAAGGCACCAAAGCCAGCTAAAAAGTCAATAATAGATATCTAAAATTTCAATTTTACTACTTCTTACTAGCTATTACATCAACTTAGAAGCTTCATCTGTGTTCTACTATGCTGCATTTAGTGTCTCCGCATACTGCAGCACGCGACATAGCTTTGCAGACGATAAGTGCAACCGTTTCAGAGAGAAGAGCGGCCAATGTCACGATCTGGCTTTAGGTCGATTCGATAACAAATGACGAAAACGGAAGGATTTCTCAGGTTTTTGCTACATATGAACACTTTTCATATTCTCCCAGGCAAGTCAGCTGCTAGTCCTCCTTTCATGCAGAATCTTAAGGTCCTAGCTCATGTCCAAGTCACGACAGCCAGCTAAAACGTCAATAATCGATACCTAAAACTTGAATTGTACTACCTCTTACTGGCTATTACATCAACTTAAAAGCTTCATCTGTGTTCTACTATGGTGATTTTAGTGTCTCCACATACCGCAGCACTCGACATAGCTTTGCAGACGATAAGTACAACCGTTTCAGAGAGAAGAGCGGCCAATGTGACGATCTGGCTTTAAGACGATTCGATAACCAATGACGAAAACGTACGGATTTCTCGGGTTTTTACTACATATGAACACTTTTCACTTTCTCCCGTGCAACTCGGCTGCTAGTCCTCCTTTCATGCAGAATCTTAAGGTCCTAGCTCATGTCCAAGGCACCAAAGCCAGCTAAAAAGTCAATAATCGATATCTAAAATTTCAATTGTACTACTTCTTACTAGCTATTACATCAACTTAGAAGCTTCATCTGTGTTCTACTATGCTGCTTTTAGTGTCTCCGCATACTGCAGCACGCGACATAGCTTTGCAGACGATAAGTGCAACCGTTTCAGAGAGAGGAGCGCCCAATGTGACGATCTGGCTTTAAGTCGATTCCATAACAAATGACGAAAACGGACGGATTTCTCAGGTTTTTATTACATATGAACACTTTTCACATTCTCCCGTGCAACTCGGCTGCTAACCCTCCTTTCATGCAGAATCATAAGGTCCTAGCTCATGTCCAAGTCACCAAAGCCAGCTAGAAGTCAATAATCGATACCCAAAACTGGTATTGTACTAATTCTTACTGGCTATTACATCATCTTAGAAGCTTCATCTCTGTTCTACTATGGTGCTTTGAGTGTCTCCGCATACCGCAGCACGCGACATAGCTTTCAGATGATAAGTACAACCGTTTCGGAGAGAAGAGTGGCCAATGTGACGATCCGGCTTTAAGTCGATGCGGTAATATATGACGATAACGAACGGATTTCTCAGGTTTTTACTACATATGAACACTTTTCACATTCTCCCATGCATCTCGGCTGCTAGTCCTCCTTTCATGCAGAATCTTAAGGTCCTAGCTCATGTCCAAGGCACCAAAGCCAGCTAAAAATTTAATAATCGATACCTTAAACTTGAATTGTACTACCTCTTACTGGCTATTACATCAACTTATAAGCTTCATCTGTGTTCTACTATGGTGCTTTTAGTGTCTCCACATAACGCAGCACTCGACATAGCTTTGCAGACGATAAGTACAACCGTTTCAGAGAGAAGAGCGGCCGATGTGACGATCTGGCTTTAAGTCGATTCGATAACAAATGACGAAAACGGTCGGATTTCTCAGGTTTTTACTACATGTGAACACTTTTCACATTCTCACGTGCAAGGCGGCTGTTGGTCCTCCTTTCATGCAGAATCTTAGGGTCCTAGCTCATGTCCAAGGAACCAAAGCCAGCTAAAAAGTCTATAATCGATACCTAAAACTTGACTTGTACTACTTCTTACTGGCTATTACATCAACTTATAATCTTCATCTGTGTTCTACTATGGTGCTTTTAGTGTCTCCACGTACCGCAGCACGCGACATAGCTTTGCAGACGATAAGTACAACCGTTTCAGAGAGGAGAGCGGCCAATGTGACGATCTGGCTTTAAGTCGATTCGTTAACAAATGACGATGGCGAACGGATCTCTCAGGTTTTTACTACATATGAACACTTTTCACAATCTCCCGTGCAACTCGGCTGCTAGTCCTCCTTTCATGCTGAATCTTAAGGTCCTAGCTCATGTCCAAGGCACCAAAGCCAGCTACAAAGCCAATAATCGATACCTAAAACTTGAATTGTACTACTTCTCACTGGCTATTACATCAACTTAGAAGCTTCATCTGTGTTCTACTATGGTGCTTTAAGTGTCTGCGCATACCGCAGCACGCGACATAGCATTGCAGATGATAAGTACAACAGCGTCAGAGGGAAGAGCGGCCAATGTCACGATCTGGCTTTAAGTCGATTCCATAACAAATGACGAAAACGGACGGATTTCTCAGGTTTTTATTACATATGAACACTTTTCACATTCTCCCGTGCAACTCGGCTGCTAACCCTCCTTTCATGCCGAATCTTATGGTCCTAGATCATGTCCAAGGCACCAAAGCCAGCTAAAAAATCAATAATCGATACCTAAAACTTGAGTTGTACTACTTCTTACTGGCTATTACATCAACTTAGAAGCTTCATCTGTGTTCTGCTATGGTGCTTTTAGAGTCTCCACATACCGCAGCACTGCGACATAGCTTTGCAGACGATAAGTACAACCGTTTCAGAGAGAAGAGCGGCAAATGTGACGATCTGGCTTTAAGTCGATTCGATAACAAATGACGAAAACGGACGGATTTCACAGGTTTTTACTACATATGAACACTTTTCACATTCTCCCGCGCAACTTGGCTGCTAGTCCTCCTTTCATGCAGAATCTTAAGGTCCTAGCTCATGTGCAAGGCACCAAAGCCAGCTAAACACTTAATAATCGATAACTAAAACTGGTATTGTACTAATTCTTACTGGCTATTACATCATCTTAGAAGCTTCATCTGTGTTCTACTATGGTGCTTTTAGTGTCTCCGCATACCGCAGCACGTGACATAGCTTTGCAGGCGATAAGTACAACCTTTTCAGAGAGAAGAGCGGCCAATGTGACGATCTGGCTTTAAGTCGATTCGATAACAAATGACGAAAACGGACGGATTTCTCAGGTTGTTATTACATATGAACACTTTTCACATTCTCCCGTGCAATTCGGCTGCTAACCCTCCTTTCATGCAGAATCTTAAGGTCCTAGCTCATGTCAAAGTCACCAAAGCCAGCTAGAAGTCAATAATCGATACCCAAAACTGGTATTGTACTAATTCTTACTGGCTATTACATCATCTTAGAAGCTTCATCTGTGTTCTACTATGGTGCTTTTAGTGTCTCCGCATACCGCAGCACGCGACATAGCTTTCAGAGGATAAGTACAACCGTTTCGGAGAGAAGAGCGGCCAATTTGACGATCTGGCTTTAAGTCGATTCGATAACAAATGACAAAACGGACGGACTTCTCAGGTTTTTACTACATATTAACACTTTTCACATTCTCCCGTGCAACTCGGCTGCTAGTCCTCCTTTCATGCAGAATCTTAAGGTCCTAGCTCATGTCCAAGGCACCAAAGCCAGCTAAAAAGTCAATAATCGATATCTAAAATTCCAATTGTACTACTTCTTACTAGCTATTACATCAACTTAGAAGCTTGATCCGTGTTTTACTATGGTATTTTTAGTGTCTCCGCATACCGCAGCACACGACATAGCTTTGCAAACGATAAGTACAACCGTTTCAGAGAGAAGGGCGGACAATGTGACGATCTGGCTTATAGTCGATTCGGTAACAAAAGACGAAAACCGACAGATTTCTCAGGTTAAAACTACATATTAACACATTTCACATTTTCCCGTGCAACTTTTCTGCTAGTCCTAGTCTCATGCAGATTCGTAAAGTCATACCTCATGTCCAAGGCACCAAAGCCAGCTAAAAAGTCAATAATCGATACCTAAAACTTGAATTGTACTACTTCTTTCTGGCTATTACATCAACTTAGAAGCTTCATCTGTGTTCTGCTTTGGTGCTTTTAGTGTCTCCGCATACCGCAGCACGCGACATAGCTGTCAGACGATAAGTACAACCGTTTCAGAGAGAAGAGCGGCCAATGTGACGATCTGGCTTTAAGTCGATTCGATAACAAATGACGAAAACGGACGGATTTCTCAGGTTTTTACTACATATGAACACTTTTCACATTCTCCCGTGCAACTCGGCTGCTAGTCCTCCTTTCATGCAGAATCTTAAGGTCCTAGCTCATGTGCAAGGCACCAAAGCCTGCTAAACACTTAATAATCGATACCTAAAACTGGTATTGTACTGATTCTTACTGGCTATTACATCATCTTAGAAGCTTCATCTGTGTTCTACTATGGCGCTTTTAGTGTCTCCGCATACCGCAGCACGTGACATAGCTTTGCAGACGATAAGTACAACCGGTTCAGAGAGAAGAGCGGCCAATGTGACGATCTGGCTTTAAGTCGATTCGATAACAAATGACGAAAACGGACGGATTTCTCAGGTTTTTATTACATATGAACACTTTTCACATTCTCCCGTGCAATTCGGCTGCTAGTCCTCCTTTCATGCCGAATCTTAAGGTCCTAGCTCATGTCCAAGGCACCAAAGCCAGCTAAAAAGTCAATAATCGATGCCCAAATCTTGAATTGTACTACTTCTTACTGGCTATTACATCAACTTAGAAGCTTCATCTGTGTTATACTATGGTTATTTTGGTGTCTCCGCATACCGCAGAACGCGACATAGCTTTGCAGACGATAAGTACAACCGTTTCAGAGAGAAGAGTGGCTAATGTGACGATCCGGCTCTAAGTCGATTCGATAACAAATGACGAAAGTGGACGGATTACTCAGGTTTTTACTACATATGAAAACTTTTCACATTCTAACGTGCAGCTCGGCTGCTAGTCCTCCTTTCATGCAGAATCTTAAGGTCCTAGCTCATGTCCAAGGCACCAAAGCCAGCTAAAAAGTCAATAATCGATATCTAGAATTTCAATTGTACTACTTCTTACTAGCTATTACATCAACTTAGAAGCTTCATCGGTGTTCTACTAAGCTGCTTTTAGTGTCTCCGCATACTGCAGCACGCGACATAGCTTTGCAGACGATAAGTGCAACCGTTTCAGAGAGAAGGGCGGCCAATGTCACGATCTGGCTTTAGGTCGATCCAATAACAAATGACGAAAACGGAAGGATTTCTCAGGTTTTTACTACATATGAACACTCTTCATATTCTCCGAGGCAAGTCAGCTGCTAGTCTTCATTTCATGCAGAATCTTAAGGTCCTAGCTCATGTCCAAGGCACCAAAGCCAGCTAAAAAGTCAATAATCGATATCTAAAATTCCAATTGTACTACTTCTTACTAGCTATTACATCAACTTAGAAGCTTCATCTGTGTTCTACTATGGTGCTTTTAGTGTCTCCGCAAACCGCAGCACGCGACATAGCTTTCAGACGATAAGTACAGCCGTTTCAGAGAGAAGGGCGGACAATGTTACGATCTGGCCTTTAGTCGACTCGATAACAAAAGACGAAAACGGACGGATTTCTCAGGTTAATACTACATATGAGCACATTTCACATTCTCCCGTGCAACTTTTCTGCTAGTCTCCCTCTCATGCAGATTCTTAGGGTCCTAGCTCATGTCCAAGGCACCAAAGCCAGCTAAAAAGTCAATAATCGATACCTAAAACTTGAATTGTACTACTTCTTACTGGCTATTACATCAACTTAGAAGCTTCATCTGTGTCGTACTAAGGTGATTTTAGTGTCTCCACATACCGCAGCACGCGACATAGCTTTGCAGACGATAAGTACAACCGTTTCAGAGAGAAGAGCGGCCAATGTGACGATCCGGCTTTAAGTCGATTCGGTAATATATGACGATAACGAACGGATTTCTCAGGTTTTTACTACATATGAACACTTTTCACATTCTCCCATGCATCTCGGCTGCTAGTCCTCCTTTCATGCAGAATCTTAAGGTCCTAGCTCATGTCCAAGGCACCAAAGCCAGCTAAAAATTTAATAATCGGTACCTTAAACTTGAATTGTACTACCTCTTACTGGCTATTACATCAACTTATAAGCTTCATCTGTGTTCTACTATGGTGCTTTTAGTGACTGCACATACCGCAGCACTCGACATAGCTTTGCAGACGATAAGTACTACCGTTTCAGAGAGAAGAGCGGCCAATGTGACGATCTGACTTTAAGTTGATTCGATAACAAATGACGAAAACGGTCGGATTTCTCAGGTTTTTACTACATATGAACACTTTTTACATTCTCCAGTGCAACTCGGCTGTTAGTCCTCCTTTCATGCAGAATCTTAAGGTCCTAGCTCATGTCCAAGGCACCAAAGCCAGCCAAAAAGTCTATAATCGATACCTAAAACTTGACTTGTACTACTTCTTACTGGCTATTACATCAACTTAGAATCTTCGTCTGTGTTCTACTATGGTTCATTTAGGGTCTCCACATACCGCAGCACGCGACATAGCTTTGCAGACGATAAGTACAACCGTTTCAGAGAGGAGAGCGGCCAATGTGACGATCTGGCTTTAAGTCGATTCGTTAACAAATGACGATGCCGAACGGATCTCTCAGGTTTTTAGTACATATGAACACTTTTCACAATCTCCCGTGCAACTCGGCTGCTAGTCCTCCTTTCATGCAGAATCTTAAGGTCCTAGCTCATGTCCAAGGCACCAAAGCCAGCTACAAAGTCAATAATCGATACCTAAAACTTGAATTGTACTACTTCTTACTGGCTATTACATCAACTTAGAAGCTTCATCTGTGTTCTACTATGGTGCTTTAAGTGTCTGCGCATACCGCAGCACGCGACATAGCATTGCAGACGATAAGTACAACAGCGTCAGAGGGAAGAGCGGCCAATGTGACGATCTGGCTTTAAGTCGATTCCATAACAAATGACGAAAACGGACGGATTTCTCAGGTTTTTACTACATATGAACACTTTTCACATTCTCCCGTGCAACTCGGCTGCTAACCCTCAGTTCATGCAGAATCTTAAGGTCCTAGCTCATGTCCAAGTCACCAAAGCCAGGTAAACGTCAATAATCGATACCCAAAACTGGTATTGTACTAATTCTTACTGGCTATTACATCATCTTAGAAGCTTCATCTGTGTTCTACTATGGTGCTTTTAGTGTCTCCGCATACCGCAGCACGCGACATAGCTTTCAGACGATAAGTACAACCGTTTCGGAGAGAAGAGCGGCCAATGTGACGATCTGGCTTTAAGTCGAGTCGATAACAAATGACAAAACGGACGGACTTCTCAGGTTTTTACTACATATGAACACTTTTCACATTCTCCCGTGCGACTCGGCTGCTAGTCCTCCTTTCATGCAGAATCTTAAGGTCCTAGCTCATGTCCAAGCCACCAAAGCCAGCTAAAAAGTCAATAATCGATATCTAAAATTCCAATTGTACTACTTCTTACTAGCTATTACATCACCTTAGAAGCTACATCTGTGTTCTACTATGGTGATTTTAGTGTCTCCGCATACCGCAGCACACGACATAGCTTTGCAGACGATAAGTACAACCGTTTCAGAGAGAAGAGCAGCCAATGTCACGATCCGGTTTTAAGTCGATTCGATTACATATTACGAAAATGGACGGATTTCTCAGGTTTTTACTACATATGAAAACTTTTCACATCCTCCCGTGCAATTCGGCTGCTAGTCCTCCTTTCATGCAGAATCTTAAGGTCCTAGCTCATGTCCAAGGCACCAAAGCCAGCTAAAAAGTCAATAATCGATACCTAAAACTTGAATTGTACTACCTCTTACTAGCTATTACATCAACTTAGAAACTTCATCTGTGTTCTACTATGGTGCTTTTAGTGTCTCCACATGCCGCAGCACGCGACATAGCTTTGCAGACGATAAGTACAACCGTTTCAGAGAGAAGAGCAGCCAATGTGACGATCTGGCTTTAAGACGAATCGATAACCAATGACGAAAACGTATGGATTTCTCAGGTTTTTACTACATATGAACACTTTTCACACTCTCCCGTACAACTCGGCTGCTAGTCCTTCTTTCATGCAGAATCTTAAGGTCCTAGCTCATGTCCAAGGCACCAAAGCCAGCTAAAAAGTCTATAATCGATACCTAAAACTTGACTTGTACTACATCTTACTGGCTATTACATCAACTTAGAATCTTCATCTATGTTCTACTATGGTGCTTTTAGTGTCTCCACATACCGCAGCACGCGACATAGCTTTGCAGACGATAAGTACAACCGTTTCAGAGAGGAGAGCGGCCAATGTGACGATCTGGCTTTAAGTCGATTCGTTAACAAATGACGATGGCGAACGGATCTCTCAGGTTTTTACTACATATGAACACTTTTCACAATCTCCCGTGCAACTCGGCTGCTAGTCCTCCTTTCATGCAGAATCTTAAGGTCCTAGCTCATGTCCAAGGCACCAAAGCCAGCTACAAAATCAATAATCGATACCTAAAACTTGAATTGTACTACTTCTTACTGGCTATTACATCAACTTAGAAGCTTCATCTGTGTTCTGCTATGGTGCTTTAAGTGTCTGCGCATACCGCAGCACGCGACATAGCATTGCAGACGATAAGTACAACAGCGTCAGAGGGAAGAGCGGCCAATGTGACGATCTGGCTTTAAGTCGATTCCATAACAAATGACGAAAACGGACGGATTTCTCAGGTTTTTACTACATATGAACACTTTTCACATTCTCCCGTGCAACTCGGCTGCTAACCCTCCTTTCATGTAGAATCTTAAGGTCCTAGATCATGTCCAAGTCACCAAAGCCAGCTAAAAGTCAATAATCGATACCCAAAACTGGTATTGTACTAATTCTTACTGGCTATTACATCATCTTAGAAGCTTCATCTGTGTTCTACTATGGTGCTTTTAGTGTCTCCGCATACCGCAGCACGCGACACAGCTTTCAGACGATAAGTACAACCGTTTCGGAGAGAAGAGCGGCCAATGTGACGCACTGCTTTAAGTCGATTCGATAACAAATGACGAAAACGGATGGATTTCTCATTTTCTTACTGCATATGAACACTATTCACATTCTCCCATGCATCTCGGCTGCTAGTCCTCCTTTCATGCAGAATCATAAGGTCCTAGCTCATGTCCAAGGCACCAAAGCCAGCTAAAAAGTCAATAATCGATATCTAAAATTCCAATTGTACTACTTCTTACTAGCTATTACATCAACTTAGAAGCTTCATCTGTGTTCTACTATGGTGCTTTTAGTGTCTCCGCAAACCGCAGCACGCGACATAGCTTTCAGACGATAAGTACAGCCGTTTCAGAGAGAAGGGCGGACAATGTTACGATCTGGCCTTTAGTCGACTCGATAACAAAAGACGAAAACGGACGGATTTCTCAGGTTAATACTACATATGAGCACATTTCACATTCTCCCGTGCAACTTTTCTGCTAGTCTCCCTCTCATGCAGATTCTTAGGGTCCTAGCTCATGTCCAAGGCACCAAAGCCAGCTAAAAAGTCAATAATCGATACCTAAAACTTGAATTGTACTACTTCTTACTGGCTATTACATCAACTTAGAAGCTTCATCTGTGTCGTACTAAGGTGATTTTAGTGTCTCCACATACCGCAGCACGCGACATAGCTTTGCAGACGATAAGTACAACCGTTTCAGAGAGAAGAGCGGCCAATGTGACGATCCGGCTTTAAGTCGATTCGGTAATATATGACGATAACGAACGGATTTCTCAGGTTTTTACTACATATGAACACTTTTCACATTCTCCCATGCATCTCGGCTGCTAGTCCTCCTTTCATGCAGAATCTTAAGGTCCTAGCTCATGTCCAAGGCACCAAAGCCAGCTAAAAATTTAATAATCGGTACCTTAAACTTGAATTGTACTACCTCTTACTGGCTATTACATCAACTTATAAGCTTCATCTGTGTTCTACTATGGTGCTTTTAGTGACTGCACATACCGCAGCACTCGACATAGCTTTGCAGACGATAAGTACAACCGTTTCAGAGAGAAGAGCGGCCAATGTGACGATCTGACTTTAAGTTGATTCGATAACAAATGACGAAAACGGTCGGATTTCTCAGGTTTTTACTACATATGAACACTTTTTACATTCTCCAGTGCAACTCGGCTGTTAGTCCTCCTTTCATGCAGAATCTTAAGGTCCTAGCTCATGTCCAAGGCACCAAAGCCAGCTAAAAAGTCTATAATCGATACCTAAAACTTGACTTGTACTACTTCTTACTGGCTATTACATCAACTTAGAATCTTCGTCTGTGTTCTACTATGGTTCTTTTAGGGTCTCCACATACCGCAGCACGCGACATAGCTTTGCAGACGATAAGTACAACCGTTTCAGAGAGGAGAGCGGCCAATGTGACGATCTGGCTTTAAGTCGATTCGTTAACAAATGACGATGCCGAACGGATCTCTCAGGTTTTTAGTACATATGAACACTTTTCACAATCTCCCGTGCAACTCGGCTGCTAGTCCTCCTTTCATGCAGAATCTTAAGGTCCTAGCTCATGTCCAAGGCACCAAAGCCAGCTACAAAGTCAATAATCGATACCTAAAACTTGAATTGTACTACTTCTTACTGGCTATTACATCAACTTAGAAGCTTCATCTGTGTTCTACTATGGTGCTTTAAGTGTCTGCGCATACCGCAGCACGCGACATAGCATTGCAGACGATAAGTACAACAGCGTCAGAGGGAAGAGCGGCCAATGTGACGATCTGGCTTTAAGTCGATTCCATAACAAATGACGAAAACGGACGGATTTCTCAGGTTTTTACTACATATGAACACTTTTCACATTCTCCCGTGCAACTCGGCTGCTAACCCTCAGTTCATGCAGAATCTTAAGGTCCTAGCTCATGTCCAAGTCACCAAAGCCAGGTAAACGTCAATAATCGATACCCAAAACTGGTATTGTACTAATTCTTACTGGCTATTACATCATCTTAGAAGCTTCATCTGTGTTCTACTATGGTGCTTTTAGTGTCTCCGCATACCGCAGCACGCGACATAGCTTTCAGACGATAAGTACAACCGTTTCGGAGAGAAGAGCGGCCAATGTGACGATCTGGCTTTAAGTCGAGTCGATAACAAATGACAAAACGGACGGACTTCTCAGGTTTTTACTACATATGAACACTTTTCACATTCTCCCGTGCGACTCGGCTGCTAGTCCTCCTTTCATGCAGAATCTTAAGGTCCTAGCTCATGTCCAAGCCACCAAAGCCAGCTAAAAAGTCAATAATCGATATCTAAAATTCCAATTGTACTACTTCTTACTAGCTATTACATCACCTTAGAAGCTACATCTGTGTTCTACTATGGTGATTTTAGTGTCTCCGCATACCGCAGCACACGACATAGCTTTGCAGACGATAAGTACAACCGTTTCAGAGAGAAGAGCAGCCAATGTCACGATCCGGTTTTAAGTCGATTCGATTACATATTACGAAAATGGACGGATTTCTCAGGTTTTTACTACATATGAAAACTTTTCACATCCTCCCGTGCAATTCGGCTGCTAGTCCTCCTTTCATGCAGAATCTTAAGGTCCTAGCTCATGTCCAAGGCACCAAAGCCAGCTAAAAAGTCAATAATCGATACCTAAAACTTGAATTGTACTACCTCTTACTAGCTATTACATCAACTTAGAAACTTCATCTGTGTTCTACTATGGTGCTTTTAGTGTCTCCACATGCCGCAGCACGCGACATAGCTTTGCAGACGATAAGTACAACCGTTTCGGAGAGAAGAGCGGCCAATGTGACGATCTGGCTTTAAGACGAGTCGATAACAAATGACAAAACGGACGGATTTCTCAGGTTAAAACTACATATTAACACATTTCACATTCTCCCGTGCAACTTTTCTGCTAGTCCTCCTCTCATGCAGATTCGTAAGGTCATAGCTCATGTCCAAGGCACCAAAGCCAGCTAAAAAGTCAATAATCGATACCTAAAACTTGAATTTTACTACTTCTTACTCTCTATTACATCATATTAGAAGCTTCATCTGTGTTCTACTATGGTGCTTTTAGTGTCTCCGCATACCGCAGCACGCGACATAGCTTTGCAGACGATAAGTACAACCGTTTCAGAGAGAAGATCGGCCAATGTGACGATCAGGCTTTAAGTCGATTCGATAACAAATGACGAAAACGGTCGGATTTCACAGGTTTTTACTACATATGAACACTTTTCACATTCTCACGTGCAAGGCGGCTGTTAGTCCTCCTTTCATGCAGAATCTTAAGGTCCTAGCTCATGTCCAAGGCACCAAAGCCAGCTAAAAAGTCTATAATCGATACCTAAAACTTGACTTGTACTACTTCTTACTGGCTATTACATCAACTTAGAATCTTCATCTATGTTCTACTATGGTGCTTTTAGTGTCTCCACATACCGCAGCACGCGACATAGCTTTGCAGACGATAAGTACAACCGTTTCAGAGAGGAGAGCGGCCAATGTGACGATCTGGCTTTAAGTCGATTCGTTAACAAATGACGATGGCGAACGGATCTCTCAGGTTTTTACTACATATGAACACTTTTCACAATCTCCCGTGCAACTCGGCTGCTAGTCCTCCTTTCATGCAGAATCTTAAGGTCCTAGCTCATGTCCAAGGCACCAAAGCCAGCTACAAAGTCAATAATCGATACCTAAAACTTGAATTGTACTACTTCTTACTGGCTATTACATCAACTTAGAAGCTTCATCTGTGTTCTGCTATGGTGCTTTAAGTGTCTGCGCATACCGCAGCACGCGACATAGCATTGCAGACGATAAGTACAACAGCGTCAGAGGGAAGAGCGGCCAATGTGACGATCTGGCTTTAAGTCGATTCCATAACAAATGACGAAAACGGACGGATTTCTCAGGTTTTTACTACATATGAACACTTTTCACATTCTCCCGTGCAACTCGGCTGCTAACCCTCCTTTCATGCAGAATCTTAAGGTCCTAGATCATGTCCAAGTCACCAAAGCCAGCTAAAAGTCAACAATCGATACCCAAAACTGGTATTGTACTAATTCTTACTGGCTATTACATCATCTTAGAAGCTTCATCTGTGTTCTACTATGGTGCTTTTAGTGTCTCCGCATACCGCAGCACGCGACACAGCTTTCAGACGATAAGTACAACCGTTTCGGAGAGAAGAGCGGCCAATGTGACGCACTGCTTTAAGTCGATTCGATAACAAATGACGAAAACGGATGGATTTCTCATTTTCTTACTGCATATGAACACTATTCACATTCTCCCATGCATCTCGGCTGCTAGTCCTCCTTTCATGCAGAATCATAAGGTCCTAGCTCATGTCCAAGGCACCAAAGCCAGCTAAAAAGTCAATAATCGATATCTAAAATTCCAATTGTACTACTTCTTACTAGCTATTACATCAACTTAGAAGCTTCATCTGTGTTCTACTATGGTGATTGTAGTGTCTCCGCATACCGCAGCACGCGACATAGCTTTGCAGACGATAAGTACAACCGTTTCAGTGAGAAGAGCGGCCAATGTAACGATCCGGTTTTAAGTCGATTCGATTACATATTACGAAAATGGACGGATTTCTCAGGTTTTTACTACATAAGAAAACTTTTCACATCCTCCCGTGCAACTCGGCCGCTAGTCCTCCTTTCATGCAGAATCTTAAGGTCCTAGCTCATGTCCAAGGCACCAAAGCCAGCTAAAAAGTCAATAATCGATACCTAAAACTTGAATTTTACTACCTCTTACTAGCTATTACATCAACTTAGAAGCTTCATCTGTGTTCTACTATGGTGCTTTTAGTGTCTCCACATGCCGCAGCACGCGACATAGCTTTGCAGACGATAAGTACAACCGTTTCAGAGAGAAGAGCAGCCAATGTGACGATCTGGCTTTAAGACGAATCGATAACCAATGACGAAAACGTATGGATTTCTCAGGTTTTTACTACATATGAACACTTTTCACATTCTCCCGTACAACTCGGCTGCTAGTCCTTCTTTCATGCAGAATCTTAAGGTCCTAGCTCATGTCCAAGGCACCAAAGCCAGCTACAACGTCAATAATCGATACCTAAAACTTGAATTGTACTACTTCTTACTGGCTATTACATCAACTTAGAAGCTTCATCTGTGTTCTACTATGGTGCATTTAGTGTCTCTACATACCGCAGCACGCGACATAGCTTTGCAGACGATACGTACAACCGTTTCAGAGAGGAGAGCGGCCAATGTGACGATCTGGCTTTAAGTCGATTCGATAACAAATGACGAAAATGGACGGATTTCTCAGGTTTTTACTACATATGAAAACTTTTCACATCCTAACGTGCAGCTCGGCTGCTAGTCCTCCTTTCATGCAGTATCTTAAGGTCCTAGCTCATGTCCAAGGCACCAAAGCCAGCTAAAAAGTCAATAATCGATATCTAAAATTTCAATTTTACTACTTCTTACTAGCTATTACATCAACTTAGAAGCTTCATCTGTGTTCTACTATGCTGCTTTTAGTTTCTCCGCATACTGCAGCACGCGACATAGCTTTGCAGACGATAAGTGCAACCGTTTCAGAGAGAAGAGCGCCCAATGTGACGATCAGGCTTTAAGTCGATTCGATAACAAACGACGAAAACGGACGGATTTCTCAGGTTTTTACTACATATGAACACTTTTCACATTCTCCCGTGCAACTCGGCTGCTAGTCCTGCTTTCATGCAGAATCTTAAGGTCCTAGCTCATGTCCAAGGCACCAAAGCCAGCTAAAAAGTCAATAATCGATACTTAAAACTTGAATTGTACTACTTCTTACTGGCTATTACATCAACTTAGAAGCTTCAACTGTGTTCTACTATGGTGCTTTTAGTGTCTCCGCATACCGCAGCACGCGACATAGCTTTCAGACGATAAGTACAGCCGTTTCAGAGAGAAGGGCGGACAATGTTACGATCTGGCCTTTAGTCGACTCGATAACAAAAGACGAAAACGGACGGATTTCTCAGGTTAATACTACATATGAGCACATTTCACATTCTCCCGTGCAACTTTTCTGCTAGTCTCCCTCTCATGCAGATTCTTAGGGTCCTAGCTCATGTCCAAGGCACCAAAGCCAGCTAAAAAGTCAATAATCGATACCTAAAACTTGAATTGTACTACCTCTTACTAGCTATTACATCAACTTAGAAACTTCATCTGTGTTCTACTATGGTGCTTTTAGTGTCTCCACATGCCGCAGAACGCGACATAGCTTTGCAGACGATAAGTACAACCGTTTCGGAGAGAAGAGCGGCCAATGTGACGATCTGGCTTTAAGACGAGTCGATAACAAATGACAAAACGGACGGATTTCTCAGGTTAAAACTACATATTAACACATTTCACATTCTCCCGTGCAACTTTTCTGCTAGTCCTCCTCTCATGCAGATTCGTAAGGTCATAGCTCATGTCCAAGGCACCAAAGCCAGCTAAAAAGTCTATAATCGATACCTAAAACTTGACTTGTACTACTTCTTACTGGCTATTACATCAACTTAGAATCTTCATCTATGTTCTACTATGGTGCTTTTAGTGTCTCCACATACCGCAGCACGCGACATAGCTTTGCAGACGATAAGTACAACCGTTTCAGAGAGGAGAGCGGCCAATGTGACGATCTGGCTTTAAGTCGATTCGTTAACAAATGACGATGGCGAACGGATCTCTCAGGTTTTTACTACATATGAACACTTTTCACAATCTCCCGTGCAACTCGGCTGCTAGTCCTCCTTTCATGCAGAATCTTAAGGTCCTAGCTCATGTCCAAGGCACCAAAGCCAGCTACAAAGTCAATAATCGATACCTAAAACTTGAATTGTACTACTTCTTACTGGCTATTACATCAACTTAGAAGCTTCATCTGTGTTCTGCTATGGTGCTTTAAGTGTCTGCGCATACCGCAGCACGCGACATAGCATTGCAGACGATAAGTACAACAGCGTCAGAGGGAAGAGCGGCCAATGTGACGATCTGGCTTTAAGTCGATTCCATAACAAATGACGAAAACGGACGGATTTCTCAGGTTTTTACTACATATGAACACTTTTCACATTCTCCCGTGCAACTCGGCTGCTAACCCTCCTTTCATGCAGAATCTTAAGGTCCTAGATCATGTGCAAGTCACCAAAGCCAGCTAAAAGTCAATAATCGATACCCAAAACTGGTATTGTACTAATTCTTACTGGCTATTACATCATCTTAGAAGCTTCATCTGTGTTCTACTATGGTGCTTTTAGTGTCTCCGCATACCGCAGCACGCGACACAGCTTTCAGACGATAAGTACAACCGTTTCGGAGAGAAGAGCGGCCAATGTGACGCACTGCTTTAAGTCGATTCGATAACAAATGACGAAAACGGATGGATTTCTCATTTTCTTACTGCATATGAACACTATTCACATTCTCCCATGCATCTCGGCTGCTAGTCCTCCTTTCATGCAGAATCATAAGGTCCTAGCTCATGTCCAAGGCACCAAAGCCAGCTAAAAAGTCAATAATCGATATCTAAAATTCCAATTGTACTACTTCTTACTAGCTATTACATCAACTTAGAAGCTTCATCTGTGTTCTACTATGGTGATTGTAGTGTCTCCGCATACCGCAGCACGCGACATAGCTTTGCAGACGATAAGTACAACCGTTTCAGTGAGAAGAGCGGCCAATGTAACGATCCGGTTTTAAGTCGATTCGATTACATATTACGAAAATGGACGGATTTCTCAGGTTTTTACTACATAAGAAAACTTTTCACATCCTTCCGTGCAACTCGGCCGCTAGTCCTCCTTTCATGCAGAATCTTAAGGTCCTAGCTCATGTCCAAGGCACCAAAGCCAGCTAAAAAGTCAATAATCGATACCTAAAACTTGAATTTTACTACCTCTTACTAGCTATTACATCAACTTAGAAGCTTCATCTGTGTTCTACTATGGTGCTTTTAGTGTCTCCACATGCCGCAGCACGCGACATAGCTTTGCAGACGATAAGTACAACCGTTTCAGAGAGAAGAGCAACCAATGTGACGATCTGGCTTTAAGACGAATCGATAACCAATGACGAAAACGTATGGATTTCTCAGGTTTTTACTACATATGAACACTTTTCACATTCTCCCGTACAACTCGGCTGCTAGTCCTTCTTTCATGCAGAATCTTAAGGTCCTAGCTCATGTCCAAGGCACCAAAGCCAGCTACAACGTCAATAATCGATACCTAAAACTTGAATTGTACTACTTCTTACTGGCTATTACATCAACTTAGAAGCTTCATCTGTGTTCTACTATGGTGCATTTAGTGTCTCTACATACCGCAGCACGCGACATAGCTTTGCAGACGATACGTACAACCGTTTCAGAGAGGAGAGCGGCCAATGTGACGATCTGGCTTTAAGTCGATTCGATAACAAATGACGAAAATGGACGGATTTCTCAGGTTTTTACTACATATGAAAACTTTTCACATCCTAACGTGCAGCTCGGCTGCTAGTCCTCCTTTCATGCAGTATCTTAAGGTCCTAGCTCATGTCCAAGGCACCAAAGCCAGCTAAAAAGTCAATAATCGATATCTAAAATTTCAATTTTACTACTTCTTACTAGCTATTACATCAACTTAGAAGCTTCATCTGTGTTCCACTATGCTGCTTTTAGTTTCTCCGCATACTGCAGCACGCGACATAGCTTTGCAGACGATAAGTGCAACCGTTTCAGAGAGAAGAGCGCCCAATGTGACGATCAGGCTTTAAGTCGATTCGATAACAAACGACGAAAACGGACGGATTTCTCAGGTTTTTACTACATATGAACACTTTTCACATTCTCCCGTGCAACTCGGCTGCTAGTCCTGCTTTCATGCAGAATCTTAAGGTCCTAGCTCATGTCCAAGGCACCAAAGCCAGCTAAAAAGTCAATAATCGATACTTAAAACTTGAATTGTACTACTTCTTACTGGCTATTACATCAACTTAGAAGCTTCAACTGTGTTCTACTATGGTGCTTTTAGTGTCTCCGCATACCGCAGCACGCGACATAGCTTTCAGACGATAAGTACAGCCGTTTCAGAGAGAAGGGCGGACAATGTTACGATCTGGCCTTTAGTCGACTCGATAACAAAAGACGAAAACGGACGGATTTCTCAGGTTAATACTACATATGAGCACATTTCACATTCTCCCGTGCAACTTTTCTGCTAGTCTCCCTCTCATGCAGATTCTTAGGGTCCTAGCTCATGTCCAAGGCACCAAAGCCAGCTAAAAAGTCAATAATCGATACCTAAAACTTGAATTGTACTACTTCTTACTGGCTATTACATCAACTTAGAAGCTTCATCTGTGTCCTACTAAGGTGATTTTAGTGTCTCCACATACCGCAGCACGCGACATAGCTTTGCAGACGATAAGTACAACAGTTTCAGAGAGAAGAGGGGCCAATGTGACGATCCGGCTTTAAGTCGATTCGGTAATATATGGCGATAACGAACGGATTTCTCAGGCTTTTACTATATATGAACACTTTTCACATTCTCCCATGCATCTCTGCTGCTAGTCCTCCTTTCATGCAGAATCTTAAGGTCCTAGCTCATGTCCAAGGCACCAAAGCCAGCTAAAAATTTAATAATCGATACCTTAAACTTGAATTGTACTACCTCTTACTGGCTATTACATCAACTTATAAGCTTCATCTGTGTTCTACTATGGTGCTTTTAGTGTCTCCACATACCGCAGCACTCGACATAGCTTTGCAGACGATAAGTACAACCGTTTCAGAGAGAAGAGCGTCCCATGTGACGATCTGGCTTTAAGTCGATTCGATAACAAATGACGAAAACGGTCGGATTTCACAGGTTTTTACTACATATGAACACTTTTCACATTCTCACGTGCAAGGCGGCTGTTAGTCCTCCTTTCATGCAGAATCTTAAGGTCCTAGCTCATGTCCAAGGCACCAAAGCCAGCTACAAAGTCAATAATCGATACCTAAAACTTGAATTGTACTACTTCTTACTGGCTATTACATCAACATAGAAGCTTCATCTGTGTTCTACTATGGTGCTTTAAGTGTCTGCGCATACCGCAGCACGCGACATAGCATTGCAGACGATAAGTACAACAGCGTCAGAGGGAAAAGTGGCCAATGTGACGATCTGGCTTTAAGTCGATTCCATAACAAATGACGAAAACGGACGGATTTCTCAGGTTTTTACTACATATGAACACTTTTCACATTCTCCCGTGCAACTCGGCTGCTAACCATCCTTTCATGCAGAATCTTAAGGTCCTAGCTCATGTCCAAGTCACCAAAGCCAGCTAAAAGTCAATAATCGATACCCAAAACTGGTATTGTACTAATTCTTACTGGCTATTACATCATCTTAGAAGCTTCATCTGTGTTCTACTATGGTGCGTTTAGTGTCTCCGCATACCGCAGCACGCGACATAGCTTTCAGACGATAAGTACAACCGTTTCGGAGAGAAGAGCGGCCAATGTGACGATCTGGCTTTAAGTCGATTCGATAACAAATGACAAAACGGACGGACATCTCAGGTTTTTACTACATATGAACACTTTTCACATTCTCCCGTGCAAATCGGCTGCTGGTCTTCCTTTCATGCAGAATCTTAAGGTCCTAGCTCATGTCCAAGGCACCAATGCCAGCTAAAAAGTCAATAATCGATACCTAGAACTTGAGTTGTACTACTTCTTACTAGCTATTACATCAACTTAGAAGCTTCATCTGTGTTCTACTATGGTGCTTTTAGTGTCTCCACATACCGCAGCACGCGACATAGCTTTGCAGACGATAAGTACAACCGTTTCAGAGAGAAGAGCGGCCAATGTGGCGATCCGGCTTTAAGTCGATTCGTTAACAAATGACGATGGCGAACGGATCTCTCAGGTTTTTACTACATATGAACACTTTTCACATTCTCCCGTGCAACTCAGCTGCTAACCCTCCTTTCATGCAGAATCATTAAGGTCCTAGCTCATGTGCAAGGCACCAAAGCCAGCTAAAAGTCAATAATCGATACCTAAAACTGGTATTGTACTACTTCTTAATGGCTATTACATCATCTTAGAAGCTTCATCTGTGTTCTACTATGGTGCTTTTAGTGTCTCCGCATACCGCAGCACGCGACATAGCTTTCAGACGATAAGTACAACCGTTTCGGAGAGAATGGCGGCCAATGTGACGATCTGGCTTTAAGTCGATTCGATAACAAATGACAAAACGGACGGACTTCTCAGGTTTTTACTACATATGAACACTTTTCACATTCTCCCGTGCAACTCGGCTGCTAGTCCTCCTTTCATGCAGAATCTTAAGGTCCTGGCTCATGTCCAAGGCACCAAAGCCAGCTAAAAAGTCAATAATCGATATCTAAAATTCCAATTGTACTACTTCTTACTAGCTATTACATCAACTTAGAAGCTTCATCTGTGTTCTACTATGGTGCTTTTAGTGTCTCCGCATACCGCAGCACGCGACATAGCTTTGCAGACGATAAGTACAACCGTTTCAGGGAGAAGAGCGGCCAAAGTCACGATCCGGTTTTAAGTCGATTCGATAACAAATGACGAAAATGGACCGATTTCTCAGGTTTTTACTACTTATGAAAACTTTTCACCTTCTCCCGTGCAACTCGGCTGCTAGTCCTCCTTACATGCAGAATCTTAAGGTCCTAGCTCATGTCCAACGCACCAAAGCCAGCTACAAAGTCAATAATCGATACCTAAAACTTGAATTCTACTACTTCTTACTGGCTATTACATCAACTTAGAAACTTCATCTGTGTTCTACTATGGTGCTTTAAGTGTCTGCGCATACCGCAGCACGCGACATAGCATTGCAGACGATAAGTACAACAGCGTCAGAGGGAAGTGCGGCCAATGTGACGATCTGGCTTTAAGTCGATTCCATAACAAATGACGAAAACGGACGGATTTCTCAGGTTTTTACTACATATGAACACTTTTCACATTCTCCCGTGCAACTCGGCTGGTAACCCTCAGTTCATGCAGAATCTTAAGGTCCTAGCGCATGTCCAAGGCACCAAAGCCAGCTAAAAAGTCAATAATCGATACTTAAAACTTGAATTGTACTACCTCTTACTAGCTATTACGTCAACTTAGAAGCTTCATCTGTGTTCTACTATGGTGCTTTTAGTGTCTCCACATACCGCAGCACGCGACATAGCTTTGCAGACGATAAGTACAACCGTTTCAGAGAAAAGAGCAGCCAATGTGACGATCTGGCTTTAAGACGAGTCGATAACCAATGACGAAAACGTATGGATTTCTCAGGTTTTTACTACATATGAACACTTTCCACATTCTCCCGTACAACTCGGCTGCTAGTCCTTCTTTCATGCAGAATCTTAAGGTCCTGGCTCATGTCCAAGGCACCAAAACCAGCTACAAAGTCAATAATCGATACCTAAAACTTGAATTGTACTACTTCTTACTGGCTATTACATCCACTTAGAAGCTTCATCTGTGTTCTACTATGGTGCATTTAGTGTCTCTGCATACCGCAGCACGCGACATAGCTTTGCAGACGATAAGTACAACCGTTTCAGAGAGGAGAGCGGCCAATGTGACGATCTGGCTTTAAGTCGATTCCATAACAAATGACGAAAACGGACGGATTTCTCAGGTTTTTACTACATATGAACACTTTTCACATTCTCCCGTGCAACTCAGCTGCTAGCCCTCCTTTCATGCAGAATCTTAAGGTCCTAGCTCATGTCCAAGGCACCAAAGCTAGCTAAAAGTCAATAATCGATACCTAAAACTGGTATTGTACTAATTCTTACTGGCTATTACATCATCTTAGAAGCTTCATCTGTGTTCTACTATGGTGCTTTTAGTGTCTCCGCATACCGCAGCACGCGACATAGCTTTCAGACGATAAATACAACCGTTTCGGAGAGAAGAGCGGGCAATGTGACGATCTGGCTTATGTCGATTCGATAACAAATGACGAAAACCGACGGATTTCTCAGGTTTTTACCACATATGAACACTTTTCACATTCTCCCGTGCAACTCGGCTGCTAGTCCTCCTTTCATGCAGAATCTTAAGGTCCTAGCTCATGTCCAAGGCACCAAAGCCAGCTAAAAAGTCAATAATCGATACCTAAAACTTGAGTTGTACTAATTCTTACTGGCTATTACATCATCTTAGAAGCTTCATCTGTGTTCTCCAATGGTGCTTTTAGTGTCTCCACATACCGCAGCACGCGACATAGCTTTCAGACGATAAGTACAACCGTTTCAGAGAGAAGAGCGGCCAATGTGACGATCTGGCTTTATGTAGATTCCATAACAAATGACGAATACGGACGGATTTCTCAGGTTTCTACTACATATGAACACTTTTCACAATCTCGCGTGCAATTTGGCTGCTAGTCCTCCTTTCATGCTGAATCTTATGGTCCTAGCTCATGTCCAAGGCACCAAAGCCAGCTAAAAAGTCAATAATCGATACCTAAAACTTGAATTGTACTACCTCTTACTGGCTATTACATCAACGTAGAAGCTTCATCTGTGTTCTACTATGGTGCCTTAAGTGTCTCCGCATACCGCAGCACGCGACATAGCATTGCAGACGATAATTACAACAGCGTCAGAGGGAAGAGCGGCCAACGTGACGATCTGGCTTTAAGTCGATTCCATAACAAATGACGAAAACGGACGGATTTCTCAGGTTTTTACTACATATGAAAACTTTTCACATTCTCCCGTGCAGCTCGGCTGCTAGTCCTCCTTTCATGCAGAATCTTAAGGTCCTAGCTCATGTCCAACGCACCAAAGCCAGCTAAAAGTCATTAATCGATACCTAAAACTGGTATTGTACTACTTCTTACTGGCTATTACATCAACTTAGAAGCTTCATCTGTGTTCTACTATGGTGCATTTAGTGTCTCTGCATACCGCAGCACGCGACATAGCTTTGCAGACGATAAGTACAACCGTTTCAGAGAGGAGAGCGGCCAATGTGACGATCTGGCTTTAAGTCGATTCCATAACAAATGACGAAAACGGACGGATTTCTCAGGTTTTTACTACATATGAACACTTTTCACATTCTCCCGTGCAACTCAGCTGCTAGCCCTCCTTTCATGCAGAATCTTAAGGTCCTAGCTCATGTCCAAGGCACCAAAGCTAGCTAAAAGTCAATAATCGATACCTAAAACTGGTATTGTACTAATTCTTACTGGCTATTACATCACCTTAGAAGCTTCATCTGTGTTCTACTATGGTGCTTTTAGTGTCTCCGCATACCGCAGCACGCGACATAGCTTTCAGACGATAAATACAACCGTTTCGGAGAGAAGAGCGGGCAATGTGACGATCTGGCTTATGTCGATTCGATAACAAATGACGAAAACCGACGGATTTCTCAGGTTTTTACCACATATGAACACTTTTCACATTCTCCCGTGCAACTCGGCTGCTAGTCCTCCTTTCATGCAGAATCTTAAGGTCCTAGCTCATGTCCAAGGCACCAAAGCCAGCTAAAAAGTCAATAATCGATACCTAAAACTTGAGTTGTACTAATTCTTACTGGCTATTACATCATCTTAGAAGCTTCATCTGTGTTCTCCAATGGTGCTTTTAGTGTCTCCACATACCGCAGCACGCGACATAGCTTTCAGACGATAAGTACAACCGTTTCAGAGAGAAGAGCGGCCAATGTGACGATCTGGCTTTATGTAGATTCCATAACAAATGACGAATACGGACGGATTTCTCAGGTTTCTACTACATATGAACACTTTTCACAATCTCGCGTGCAATTTGGCTGCTAGTCCTCCTTTCATGCTGAATCTTATGGTCCTAGCTCATGTCCAAGGCACCAAAGCCAGCTAAAAAGTCAATAATCGATACCTAAAACTTGAATTGTACTACCTCTTACTGGCTATTACATCAACGTAGAAGCTTCATCTGTGTTCTACAATGGTGCCTTAAGTGTCTCCGCATACCGCAGCACGCGACATAGCATTGCAGACGATAATTACAACAGCGTCAGAGGGAAGAGCGGCCAACGTGACGATCTGGCTTTAAGTCGATTCCATAACAAATGACGAAAACGGACGGATTTCTCAGGTTTTTACTACATATGAAAACTTTTCACATTCTCCCGTGCAGCTCGGCTGCTAGTCCTCCTTTCATGCAGAATCTTAAGGTCCTAGCTCATGTCCAACGCACCAAAGCCAGCTAAAAGTCATTAATCGATACCTAAAACTGGTATTGTACTAATTCTTACTGGCTATTACATCATCTTAGAAGCTTCATCTGTGTTCTACTATGGTGCTTTTAGTGTCTCCGCATACCGCAGCACGCGACATAGCTTTCAGACGATAAGTACAACCGTTTCGGAGAGAAGAGCGGCGAATGTGACGATCTGGCTTTAAGTCGATTCGATAACAAATGACAAAAGGGACGGACTTCTCAGGTTTTTACTACATATGAACACTTTTCACATTCTCCCGTGCAACTCGGCTGCTAGTCCTCGTTTCATGCAGAATCTTAAGGTCCTAGCTCATGTCCAAGGCACCAAAGCCAGCTAAAAAGTCAATAATCGATATCTAAAATTCCAATTGTACTACTTCTTACTAGCTATTACATCAACTTAGAAGCTTCATCTGTGTTCTACTATGGTGCTTTTAGTGTCTCCGCGTACCGCAGCACGCGACATAGTTTTGCAGACGATAAGTACAACCGTTTCAGAGAGAAGAGCGGCCAATGTCACGATCCGGTTTTAAGTCGATTCGATAACAAATGACGAAAATGGACCGATTTCTCAGGTTTTTACTACATATGAAAACTTTTCACATTCTCCCGTGCAACTCGGCTGCTAACCCTCAGTTCATGCAGAATCTTAAGGTCCTAGCTCATGTCCAAGGCACCAAAGCCAGCTAAAAAGTCAATAATCGATACTTAAAACTTGAATTGTACTACCTCTTACTAGCTATTACGTCAACTTAGAAGCTTCATCTGTGTTCTACTATGGTGCTTTTAGTGTCTCCACATACCGCAGCACGCGACATAGCTTTGCAGACGATAAGTACAACCGTTTCAGAGAAAAGAGCAGCCAATGTGACGATCTGGCATTAAGACGAATCGATAACCAATGACGAAGACGTATGGATTTCTCAGGTTTTTACTACATATGAACACTTTTCACATTCTCCCGTACAACTCGGCAGCTAGTCCTTCTTTCATGCAGAATCTTAAGGTCCTAGCTCATGCCCAAGGCACCAAAGCCAGCTACAAAGTCAATAATCTATACCTAAAACTTGAATTGTACCACTTCTTACTGGCTATTACATCAACTTAGAAGCTTCATCTGTGTTCTACTATGGTGCATTTAGTGTCTCTGCATACCGCAGCACGCGACATAGCTTTGCAGACGATAAGTACAACCGTTTCAGAGAGGAGAGCGGCCAATGTGACGATCTGGCTTTAAGTCGATTCCATAACAAATGACGAAAACGGACGGATTTCTCAGGTTTTTACTACATATGAAAACTTTTCACATTCTCCCGTGCAACTCAGCTGCTAGCCCTCCTTTCATGCAGAATCTTAAGGTCCTAGCTCATGTCCAAGGCACCAAAGCCAGCTAAAAGTCAATAATCGATACCTAAAACTGGTATTGTACTAATTCTTATTGGCTATTACATCATCTTAGAAGCTTCATCTGTGTTCTACTATGGTGCTTTTAGTGTCTCCGCATACCGCAGCACGCGACATTGCTTTCAGACGATAAATACAACCGTTTCAGAGAGAAGAGCGGGCAATGTGACGATCTGGCTTTAAGTCGATTCGATAACAAATGACGAAAACCGACGGATTTCTCAGGTTTTTACCACATATGAACACTTTTCACATTCTCCCGTGCATCTCGGCTGCTGGTCCTCCTTTCATGCAGAATCTTAAGGTCCTAGCTCATGTCCAAGGCACCAAAGCCAGCTAAAAAGTCAATCATCGATATCTAAAATTCCAATTGTACTACTTCTTACTAGCTATTACATCAACTTAGAAGCTTCATCTGTGTTCTACTATGGTGCTTTTAGTGTCTCCGCATACCGCAGCACGCGACATAGCTTTGCAGACGATAAGTACAACCGTTTCAGAGAGAAGAGCGGCCAATGTCACGATCCGGTTTTAAGTCGATTCGATAACAAATGACGAAAATGGACCGATTTCTCAGGTTTTTACTACATATGAAAACTTTTCACATTCTCCCGTGCAACTCGGGTGCTAGTCCTCCTTTCATTCTGAATCTTAAGGTCCTAGCTCATGTCCAACGCACCAAAGCCAGCTAAAAGTCAATAATCGATACCTAAAACTGGTATTGAACTAATTCTTACTGGCTATTACATCATCTTATAAGCTTCATCTGTGTTCTACTATGGTGCTTTTAGTGTCTCCGCATACCGCAGCACGCGACATAGCTTTCAGACGATAAGTACAACCGTTTCGGAGAGAAGAGCGGCCAATGTGACGATCTGGCTTTAAGTCGATTCGATAACAAATGACAAAACGGACGGACTTCTCAGGTTTTTACTACATATGATCACTTTTCACATTTTCCCGTGCAACTCGGCTGCTAGTCCTCCTTTCATGCAGAATCTTAAGGTCCTAGCTCATGTCGAAGGCACCAAAGCCAGCTAAAAAGTCAATAATCGATATCTAAAATTCCAATTGTACTACTTCTTACTAGCTATTACATCAACTTAGAAGCTTCATCTGTGTTCTACTATGGTGCATTTAGTGTCTCTGCATACCGCAGCACGCGACATAGCTTTGCAGACGATAAGTACAACCGTTTCAGAGAGGAGAGCGGCCAATGTGACGATCTGGCCTTAAGTCGATTCCATAACAAATGACGGAAACGGACGGATTTCTCAGGTTTTTACTACATATGAACACTTTTCACATTCTCCCGTGCAACTCGGCTGCTAACCCTCAGTTCATGCAGAATCTTAAGGTTCTAGCTCATGTCCAAGGCACCAAAGCCAGCTAAAAAGTCAATAATCGATACTTAAAACTTGAATTGTACTACCTCTTACTAGCTATTACGTCAACTTAGAAGCTTCATCTGTGTTCTACTATGGTGCTTTTAGTGTCTCCACATACCGCAGCACGCGACATAGCTTTGCAGACGATAAGTACAACCGTTTCAGAGAAAAGAGCAGCCAATGTGACGATCTGGCTTTAGGACGAATCGATAACCAATGACGAAAAGGTATGGCTTTCTCAGGTTTTTACTACATATGAACACTTTTCACATTCTCCCGCACAACTCGCCTGCTAGTCCTTCTTTCATGCAGAATCTTAAGGTCCTGGCTCATGTCCAAGGCACCAAAGCCAGCTACAAAGTCATTATCGATACCTAAAACTTGAATTGTACTACTTCTTACTGGCTATTACATCAACTTAGAAGCTTCATCTGTGTTCTACTATGGTGCATTTAGTGGCTCTGCATACCGCAGCACGTGACATAGCTTTGCAGACGACAAGTACAACCGTTTCAGAGAGGAGAGCGGCCAATGTGACGATCTGGCTTTAAGTCGATTCCATAACAAATGACGAAAACGGACGGATTTCTCAGGTTTTTACTACATATGAACACTTTTCACATTCTCCCGTGCAACTCAGCTGCTAGCCCTCCTTTCATGCAGAATCTTAAGGTCCTAGCTCATGTCCAAGGCACCAAAGCCAGCTAAAAGTCAATAATCGATACCTAAAACTGGTATTGTACTAATTCTTACTGGCTATTACATCATCTTAGAAGCTTCATCTGTGTTCTCCAATGGTGCTTTTAGTGTCTCCACATACCGCAGCACGCGACATAGGTTTCAGACGATAAGTACAACCGTTTCAGAGAGAAGAGCGGCCAATGTGACGATATGGCTTTATGTAGATTCCATAACAAATGACGAATACGGACGGATTTCTCAGGTTTCTACTACATATGAACACTTTTCACAATCTCGCGTGCAATTTGGCTGCTAGTCCTCCTTTCATGCTGAATCTTATGGTCCTAGCTCATGTCCAAGGCACCAAAGCCAGCTAAAAAGTCAATAATCGATACCTAAAACTTGAATTGTACTACCTCTTACTGGCTATTACATCAACGTAGAAGCTTCATCTGTGTTCTACTATGGTGCCTTAAGTGTCTCCGCATACCGCAGCACGCGACATAGCATTGCAGACGATAATTACAACAGCGTCAGAGGGAAGAGCGGCCAACGTGACGATCTGGCTTTAAGTCGATTCCATAACAAATGACGAAAACGGACGGATTTCTCAGGTTTTTTCTACATATGAACACTTTTCACATTCTCCCGTGCAACTCAGCTGCTAACCCTCCTTTCATGCAGAATCATTAAGGTCCTAGCTCATGTGCAAGGCACCAAAGCCAGCTAAAAGTCAATAATCGATACCTAAAACTGGTATTGTACTAATTCTTA
The DNA here is from genome assembly GCF_023897955.1 of Schistocerca gregaria. Lineage (NCBI taxonomy): Eukaryota > Metazoa > Arthropoda > Insecta > Orthoptera > Acrididae > Schistocerca > Schistocerca gregaria. Next base: position 1,220,201 of record NW_026061860.1, on the reverse strand, counting down.
CTGGCTATTACATCATCTTAGAAGCTTCATCTGTGTTCTACTATGGTGCATTTAGTGTCTCTGCATACCGCAGCACGCGACATAGCTTTGCAGACGATAAGTACTACCGTTTCAGAGAGGAGAGCGGCCAATGTGACGATCTGGCTTTAAGTCGATTCCATAACAAATGACGAAAACGGACGGATTTCTCAGGTTTTTACTACATATGAACACTTTTCACATTCTCCCGTGCAACTCAGCTGCTAGCCCTCCTTTCATGCAGAATCTTAAGGTCCTAGCTCATGTCCAAGGCACCAAAGCCAGCTAAAAGTCAATAATCGATACCTAAAACTGGTATTGTACTAATTCTTACTGGCTATTACATCATCTTAGAAGCTTCATCTGTGTTCTACTATGGTGCTTTTAGTGTCTCCGCATACCGCAGCACGCGACATTGCTTTCAGACGATAAATACAACCGTTTCAGAGAGAAGAGCGGGCAATGTGACGATCTGGCTTTAAGTCGATTCGATAACAAATGACGAAAACCGACGGATTTCTCAGGTTTTTACCACATATGAACACTTTTCACATTCTCCCGTGCATCTCGGCTGCTAGTCCTCCTTTCATGCAGAATCTTAAGGTCCTAGCTCATGTCCAAGGCACCAAATCCAGCTAAAAAGTCAATAATCGAAATCTAAAATTCCAATTGTACTACTTCTTACTAGCTATTACATCAACTTAGAAGCTTCATCTGTGTTCTACTATGGTGCTTTTAGTGTCTCCGCATACCGCAGCACGCGACATAGCTTTGCAGACGATAAGTACAACCGTTTCAGAGAGAAGAGCGGCCAATGTCACGATCCGGTTTTAAGTCGATTCGATAACAAATGACGAAAATGGACCGATTTCTCAGGTTTTTACTACATATGAAAACTTTTCACATTCTCCCGTGCAACTCGGCTGCTAGTCCTCCTTTCATGCAGAATCTTAAGGTCCTAGCTCATGTCCAAGGCACCAAAGCCAGCTACAAAGTCAATAATCGATACCTATAACTTGAATTGTACTACTTCTTACTGGCTATTACATCAACTTAGAAGCTTCATCTGTGTTCTACTATGGTGCATTTAGTGTCTCTGCATACCGCAGCACGCGACATAGCTTTGCAGACGATAAGTACACCCGTTTCAGAGAGGAGAGCGGCCAATGTGACGATCTGGCCTTAAGTCGATTCCATAACAAATGACGAAAACGGACGGATTTCTCAGGTTTTTACTACATATGAACACTTTTCACATTCTCCCGTACAACTCAGCTGCTAGCCCTCCTTTCATGCAGAATCTTAAGGTCCTAGCTCATGTCCAAGGCACCAAAGAAAGCTAAAAGTCAATAATCGATACCTAAAACTGGTATTGTACTAATTCTTACTGGCTATTAAATCATCTTAGAAGCTTCATCTGTGTTCTACTATGGTGCTTTTAGTGTCTCCGCATACCGCAGCACGCGACATAGCTTTCAGACGATAAATACAACCGTTTCGGAGAGAAGAGCGGGCAATGTGATGATCTGGCTTTAAGTCGATTCGATAACAAATGACGAAAACCGACGGATTTCTCAGGTTTTTACCACATATGAACACTTTTCACATTCTCCCGTGCAACTCGGCTGCTAGTCCTCCTTTCATACAGAATCTTAAGGTCCTAGCTCATGTCTAAGGCACCAAAGCCAGCTGAAAGTCAATAATCGATAAGTAAAACTTGAATTGTACTACTTCTTACTGGCTATTACATCAAATTAGAAGCTTGATCTGTGTTCTACTATGGTGCCTTTAGTGTCTCCGCATACCGCAGCAAAGCGACATAGCTTTGCAGACGATAAGTACAACCGTTTCAGAGAGTAGAGCGGAAAATGTGACGATCTGGCTTTAAGTCGATTCGATAACAAATGACGAAAACCGACGGATTTCTCAGGTTTTTACCACATATGAACACTTTTCACATTCTCCCATGCAACTCGGCTGCTAGTCCTCCTTTCATGTAGAATCTTAAGGTCCTAGCTCATGTCCAAGGCACCAAAGCCAGCTAAAAAGTCAATAATCGATACCTAAAACTGGTATTGTACTAATTCTTACTGGCTATTACATCATCTTAGAAGCTTCATCTGTGTTCTACTATGGTGCTTTTAGTGTCTCCGCATACCGCAGCACGCGACATAGCTTTCAGACGATAAGTACATCCGTTTCAGAGAGAAGAGCGGCCAATGTGACGATCTGGCTTTAAGTCGATTCGATAACAAATGACGAAAACGGACGGATTTCACAGGTTTTTACTACGTATGAACACTTTTCACATTCTCCCATGCAACGCGGCTGCTAGTCCTCCTTTCATGCAGAATCTTAAGGTCCTAGCTCATGTCCAAGGCACCAAAGCCAGCTAAAAAGTCAATAATCGATATCTAAAATTCCAATTGTACTACTTCTTACTAGCTATTACATCAACTTAGAAGCTTCATCTGTGTTCTACTATGGTGCTTTTAGTGTCTCCGCATACCGCAGCACGCGACATAGCTTTGCAGACGATAAGTACAACCGTTTCAGAGAGAAGAGCGGCTAATGTGACGACCTGGCTTTAAGTCGATTCCGTAACAAATGACGACAACGGACGGATTTCTCAGGTTTTTTCTACAGATGAACGCTTCTCACATTCTCCCGTGGAACTCGGCTGCTAGTCCTCCTTTCATGCAGAATCTTAAGGTCCTAGCCCATGTCCAAGGCACCAAAGCCAGCTACAAAGTCAATAATCGATACCTATAACTTGAATTGTACTACTTCTTACTGGCTATTACATCAACTTAGAAGCTTCATCTGTGTTCTACTATGGTGCATTTAGTGTCTCTGCATACCGCAGCACGCGACATAGCTTTACAGACGATAAGTACAACCGTTTCAGAGAGGAGAGCGGCCAATGTGACGATCTGGCCTCAAGTCGATTCCATAACAAGTGACGAAAACGGACGGATTTCTCAGGTGTTTACTACATATGAACACTTTTCACATTCTCCCGTACAACTCAGCTGCTAGCCCTCCTTTCATGCAGAATCTTAAGGTCCTAGCTCATGTCCAAGGCACCAAAGCCAGCTAAAAGTCAATAATCGATACCTAAAACTGGTATTGTACTAATACTTACTGGCTATTACATCGACTTAGAAGCTTCATCTGTGTTCTACTATGGTGATTTTAGTGTCTCCGCATACCGCAGCACGCGACATAGCTTTCAGACGATAAATACAACCGTTTCGGAGAGAAGAGCGGGCAATGTGACGATCTGGCTTTAAGTCGATTCGATAACAAATGACGAAAACCGACGGATTTCTCAGGTTTTTACCACATATGAACACTTTTCACATTCTCCCGTGCAACTCGGCTGCTAGTCCTCCTTTCATACAGAATCTTAAGGTCCTAGCTCCTGTCCAAGGCACCAAAGCCAGTTAAAATGTCAATAATCGATACTTAAAACTGGTATTGTACTAATTCTTACTGGCTATTACATCATCTTATAAGCTTCATCTGTGTTCTACTATGGTGCTTTTAGTGTCTCCGCATACCGCAGCACGCGACATAGCTTTCAGACGATAAGTACAACCGTTTCAGAGAGAAGAGCGGCCAATGAGACGATCTGGCTTTAAGTCGATTCGATAACAAATGACGAAAACGGACGGATTTCTCAGGTTTTTACTACATATGAACACTTTTCACATTCTCCCATGCAACTCGGCTGCTAGTCCTCCGTTCATGCAGAATCTTAGGGTCCTAGCTCATGTCCAAGGCACCAAAGCCAGCTAAAAAGTCAATAATCGATACCTAAAACTGGTATTGTACTAATTCTTACTGGCTATTACATCATCTTATAAGCTTCATCTGTGTTCTACTATGGTGCTTTTAGTGTCTCCGCATACCGCAGCACGCGACATAGCTTTGAGACGATAAGTACAACCGTTTCGGAGAGAAGAGCGGCCAATGTCACGATCCGGTTTTAAGTCGATTCGATAACAAATGACGAAAATGGACCGATTTCTCAGGTTTTTACTACATATGAAAACTTTTCACATTCTCCCGTGCAACTCGGCTGCTAGTCCATCTTTCATGCAGAATCTTAAGGTCCTAGCTCATGTCCAAGGCACTAAAGCCAGCTACAAAGTCAATAATCGATACCTAAAACTTGAATTGTACCACTTCTTACTGGCTATTACATCAACTTAGAAGCTTCATCTGTGTTCTACTATGGTGCATTTAGTGTCTCTGCATACCGCAGCACGCGACATAGCTTTGCAGACGATAAGTACTACCGTTTCAGAGAGGAGAGCGGCCAATGTGACGATCTGGCTTTAAGTCGATTCCATAACAAATGACGAAAACGGACGGATTTCTCAGGTTTTTACTACATATGAACACTTTTCACATTCTCCCATGCAACTCAGCTGCTAGCCCTCCTTTCATGCAGAATCTTAAGGTCCTAGCTCATGTCCAAGGCACCAAAGCCAGCTAAAAGTCAATAATCGATACCTAAAACTGGTATTGTACTAATTCTTACTGGCTATTACATCATCTTAGAAGCTTCATCTGTGTTCTACTATGGTGCTTTTAGTGTCTCCGCATACCGCAGCACGCGACACTGCTTTCAGACGATAAATACAACCGTTTCAGAGAGAAGAGTGGGCAATGTGACGATCTGGCTTTAAGTCGATTCGATAACAAATGACGAAAACCGACGGATTTCTCAGGTTTTTACCACATATGAACACTTTTCACATTCTCCCGTGCATCTCGGCTGCTAGTCCTCCTTTCATGCAGAATCTTAAGGTCCTAGCTCATGTCCAAGGCACCAAAGCCAGCTAAAAAGTCAATAATCGATATCTAAAATTCCAATTGTACTACTTCTTACTAGCTATTACATCAACTTAGAAGCTTCATCTGTGTTCTACTATGGTGCTTTTAGTGTCTCCGCATACCGCAGCACGCGACATAGCTTTGCAGACGATAAGTACAACCGTTTCAGAGAGAAGAGCGGCTAATGTGACGACCTGGCTTTAAGTCGATTCCGTAACAAATGACGACAACGGACGGATTTCTCAGGTTTTTACTACAGATGAACACTTCTCACATTCTCCCGTGGAACTCGGCTGCTAGTCCTCCTTTCATGCAGAATCTTAAGGTCCTAGCTCATGTCCAAGGCACCAAAGCCAGCTACAAAGTCAATAATCGATACCTATAACTTGAATTGTACTACTTCTTACTGGCTATTACATCAACTTAGAAGCTTCATCTGTGTTCTACTATGGTGCATTTAGTGTCTCTGCATACCGCAGCACGCGACATAGCTTTGCAGACGATAAGTACAACCGTTTCAGAGAGGAGAGCGGCCAATGTGACGATCTGGCCTCAAGTCGATTCCATAACAAATGACGAAAACGGACGGATTTCTCAGGTTTTTACTACATATGAACACTTTTCACATTCTCCCGTACAACTCAGCTGCTAGCCCTCCTTTCATGCAGAATCTTAAGGTCCTAGCTCATGTCCAAGGCACCAAAGCCAGCTAAAAGTCAATAATCGATACCCAAAACTGGTATTGTACTAATTCTTACTGGCTATTACATCTACTTAGAAGCTTCATCTGTGTTCTACTATGGTGATTTTAGTGTCTCCGCATACCGCAGCACGCGACATAGCTTTTAGACGATAAATACAACCGTTTCGGAGAGAAGAGCGGGCAATGTGACGATCTGGCTTTAAGTCGATTCGATAACAAATGACGAAAACCGACGGATTTCTCAGGTTTTTACCACATATGAACACTTTTCACATTCTCCCGTGCAACGCGGCTGCTAGTCCTCCTTTCATACAGAATCTTAAGGTCCTAGCTCATGTCCAAGGCACCAAAGCCAGTTAAAAAGTCAATAATCGATACCTAAAACTGGTATTGTACTAATTCTTACTGGCTATTACATCATCTTATAAGCTTCATCTGTGTTCTACTATGGTGCTTTTAGTGCCTCCGCATACCGCAGCACGCGACATAGCTTTCAGACGATAAGTACAACCGTTTCAGAGAGAAGAGCGGCCAATGAGACGATCTGGCTTTAAGTCGATTCGATAACAAATGACGAAAAAGGACGGATTTCTCAGGTTTTTACTACATATGATTACTTTTCACATTCTCCCATGCAACTCGGCTGCTAGTCCTCCGTTCATGCAGAATCTTAGGGTCCTAGCTCATGTCCAAGGCACCAAAGCCAGCTAAAAAGTCAATAATCGATACCTAAAACTGGTATTGTACTAATTCTTACTGGCTATTACATCATCTTATAAGCTTCATCTGTGTTCTACTATGGTGCTTTTAGTGTCTCCGCATACCGCAACACGCGACATAGCTTTGAGACGATAAGTACAACCGTTTCAGAGAGAAGAGCGGCCAATGTGACGATCTGGCTTTAAGTCGATTCGATAACAAATGACGAAAACGGACGGATTTCTCAGGTTTTTACTACATGTGAACACTTTTCACATTCTCCCATGCAACTCGGCTGCTAGTCCTCCTTTCATGCAGAATCTTATGGTCCTAACTCATGTCCAAGGCACCAAAGCCAGCTAAAAAGTCAATAATCGATACCTAAAACTTGAGTTGTACTACTTCTTACTAGCTATTACATCAACTTAAAAGTTTCATCTGTGTTCTACAATGGTGCTTTTAGTGTCTCCACATACCGCAGCACGCGACATAGCTTTGCAGACGATAAGTACAACCGTTTCAGAGAGAAGAGCGGCAAATGTGACGATCTGGCTTTCAGTCGATTCGATAACAAATGACGAAAACGGACGGATTTCTCAGGTTTTTACTACATATGAACACTTTTCACATTCTCCCTTGCTACTCGGCTGCTAGTCCTCCTTTCATGCAGAATCTTAAGGTCCTAGCTCATGTCCAAGGCACCAAAGAATGGTAAAAAGTCAATAATCGATATCTAAAATTTCACTTGTACTACTTCTTACTGGCTATTACATCAACTTAGAAGCTTCATCTGTGTTCTACTATGGTGCTTTTAGTGCCTCCACATACCGCAGCACGCGACATAGCTTTGCAGACGATAAGTAGAACCGTTTCAGAGAGAAGAGCGGCCAATGTGACGATCTGGCTTTAAGTCGATTCCATAACAAATGACGAAAACGGACGGATTTCTCAGGTTTTTACTACATATGAACACTTTTCACATTCTCCCGTACAACTCGGCTGCTAGTCCATCTTTCATGCAGAATCTTAAGGTCCTAGCTCATGTCCAAGGCACTAAAGCCAGCTACAAAGTCAATAATCGATACCTAAAACTTGAATTGTACCACTTCTTACTGGCTATTACATCAACTTAGAAGCTTCATCTGTGTTCTACTATGGTGCATTTAGTGTCTCTGCATACCGCAGCACGCGACATAGCTTTGCAGACGATAAGTACTACCGTTTCAGAGAGGAGAGCGGCCAATGTGACGATCTGGCTTTAAGTCGATTCCATAACAAATGACGAAAACGGACGGATTTCTCAGGTTTTTACTACATATGAACACTTTTCACATTCTCCCATGCAACTCAGCTGCTAGCCCTCCTTTCATGCAGAATCTTAAGGTCCTAGCTCATGTCCAAGGCACCAAAGCCAGCTAAAAGTCAATAATCGATACCTAAAACTGGTATTGTACTAATTCTTACTGGCTATTACATCATCTTAGAAGCTTCATCTGTGTTCTACTATGGTGCTTTTAGTGTCTCCGCATACCGCAGCACGCGACACTGCTTTCAGACGATAAATACAACCGTTTCAGAGAGAAGAGTGGGCAATGTGACGATCTGGCTTTAAGTCGATTCGATAACAAATGACGAAAACCGACGGATTTCTCAGGTTTTTACCACATATGAACACTTTTCACATTCTCCCGTGCATCTCGGCTGCTAGTCCTCCTTTCATGCAGAATCTTAAGGTCCTAGCTCATGTCCAAGGCACCAAAGCCAGCTAAAAAGTCAATAATCGATATCTAAAATTCCAATTGTACTACTTCTTACTAGCTATTACATCAACTTAGAAGCTTCATCTGTGTTCTACTATGGTGCTTTTAGTGTCTCCGCATACCGCAGCACGCGACATAGCTTTGCAGACGATAAGTACAACCGTTTCAGAGAGAAGAGCGGCTAATGTGACGACCTGGCTTTAAGTCGATTCCGTAACAAATGACGACAACGGACGGATTTCTCAGGTTTTTACTACAGATGAACACTTCTCACATTCTCCCGTGGAACTCGGCTGCTAGTCCTCCTTTCATGCAGAATCTTAAGGTCCTAGCTCATGTCCAAGGCACCAAAGCCAGCTACAAAGTCAATAATCGATACCTATAACTTGAATTGTACTACTTCTTACTGGCTATTACATCAACTTAGAAGCTTCGTCTGTGTTCTACTATGGTGCATTTAGTGTCTCTGCATACCGCAGCACGCGACATAGCTTTGCAGACGATAAGTACAACCGTTTCAGAGAGGAGAGCGGCCAATGTGACGATCTGGCCTCAAGTCGATTCCATAACAAATGACGAAAACGGACGGATTTCTCAGGTTTTTACTACATATGAACACTTTTCACATTCTCCCGTACAACTCAGCTGCTAGCCCTCCTTTCATGCAGAATCTTAAGGTCCTAGCTCATGTCCAAGGCACCAAAGCCAGCTAAAAGTCAATAATCGATACCCAAAACTGGTATTGTACTAATTCTTACTGGCTATTACATCTACTTAGAAGCTTCATCTGTGTTCTACTATGGTGATTTTAGTGTCTCCGCATACCGCAGCACGCGACATAGCTTTTAGACGATAAATACAACCGTTTCGGAGAGAAGAGCGGGCAATGTGACGATCTGGCTTTAAGTCGATTCGATAACAAATGACGAAAACCGACGGATTTCTCAGGTTTTTACCACATATGAACACTTTTCACATTCTCCCGTGCAACGCGGCTGCTAGTCCTCCTTTCATACAGAATCTTAAGGTCCTAGCTCATGTCCAAGGCACCAAAGCCAGTTAAAAAGTCAATAATCGATACCTAAAACTGGTATTGTACTAATTCTTACTGGCTATTACATCATCTTATAAGCTTCATCTGTGTTCTACTATGGTGCTTTTAGTGTCTCCGCATACCGCAGCACGCGACATAGCTTTCAGACGATAAGTACAACCGTTTCAGAGAGAAGAGCGGCCAATGAGACGATCTGGCTTTAAGTCGATTCGATAACAAATGACGAAAAAGGACGGATTTCTCAGGTTTTTACTACATATGATTACTTTTCACATTCTCCCATGCAACTCGGCTGCTAGTCCTCCGTTCATGCAGAATCTTAGGGTCCTAGCTCATGTCCAAGGCACCAAAGCCAGCTAAAAAGTCAATAATCGATACCTAAAACTGGTATTGTACTAATTCTTACTGGCTATTACATCATCTTATAAGCTTCATCTGTGTTCTACTATGGTGCTTTTAGTGTCTCCGCATACCGCAACACGCGACATAGCTTTGAGACGATAAGTACAACCGTTTCAGAGAGAAGAGCGGCCAATGTGACGATCTGGCTTTAAGTCGATTCGATAACAAATGACGAAAACGGACGGATTTCTCAGGTTTTTACTACATGTGAACACTTTTCACATTCTCCCATGCAACTCGGCTGCTAGTCCTCCTTTCATGCAGAATCTTATGGTCCTAACTCATGTCCAAGGCACCAAAGCCAGCTAAAAAGTCAATAATCGATACCTAAAACTTGAGTTGTACTACTTCTTACTAGCTATTACATCAACTTAAAAGTTTCATCTGTGTTCTACAATGGTGCTTTTAGTGTCTCCACATACCGCAGCACGCGACATAGCTTTGCAGACGATAAGTACAACCGTTTCAGAGAGAAGAGCGGCAAATGTGACGATCTGGCTTTCAGTCGATTCGATAACAAATGACGAAAACGGACGGATTTCTCAGGTTTTTACTACATATGAACACTTTTCACATTCTCCCTTGCTACTCGGCTGCTAGTCCTCCTTTCATGCAGAATCTTAAGGTCCTAGCTCATGTCCAAGGCACCAAAGAATGGTAAAAAGTCAATAATCGATATCTAAAATTTCACTTGTACTACTTCTTACTGGCTATTACATCAACTTAGAAGCTTCATCTGTGTTCTACTATGGTGCTTTTAGTGCCTCCACATACCGCAGCACGCGACATAGCTTTGCAGACGATAAGTAGAACCGTTTCAGAGAGAAGAGCGGCCAATGTGACGATCTGGCTTTAAGTCGATTCCATAACAAATGACGAAAACGGACGGATTTCTCAGGTTTTTACTACATATGAACACTTTTCACCTTCTCCCGTGCAACTTGGCTGCTAGTCCTCCTTTCATGCAGAATCTTAAGGTCTTAGCTCACGTCCAATGCACCAAAGCCAGCTAAAAAGTCAAGAATCGATACCTAAACTTGGATTGTACTACTTCTTACTGGCTATTACATCAACTTAGAAGCTTCATCTGTGTTCTACTATGGTGCTATTAGTGTCTCCGCATAACGCAGCACGCGACATAGCTTTGCAGGCGATAAGTACAACCGTTTCAGAGCGAAGAGCGGCCAATGTGACGATCTGGCTTTAAGTCGATTCGATAACAAATGACGAAAACGGACGGATGTCTCAGGTTTTTACTACATATGAACACTTTTCACATCCTCCCGTGCAACTCGGCTGCTAGTCCTCCTTTCATGCAGAATCTTAAGGTCCTAGCTCATGTCCAAGGCACCAAAGCCAGCTAAAAAGTCAATAATCGATACTTAAAACTTGAATTCTACTACTTCTTTCTGGCTATTACATCATCTTAGAAGCTTCATCTGTGTTCTACTATGGTGCTTTTAGTGTCTCCGCATACCGCAGCACGCGACATAGCTTTGCAGACGATAAGTACAACCGTTTCAGAGAGAAGAGCGGCCAATGTGACGATCTGGCTTTAAGTAGATTCCATAACAAATGACGAATACGGACGAATTTCTCAGGTTTTTACTACATATGAACACTTTTCACAATCTCGCGTGCAATTCGGCTGTTAGTCCTCCTTTCATGCAGAATCTTAAGGTCCTAGCTCATGTCCAAGGCACCAAAGCCAGCTAAAAAGTCAATAATCGATACCTAAATCTGGTATTGTACTAATTCTTACTGGCTATTACATCATCTTAGAAGCTTCATCTGTGTTCTACTATGGTGCTTTTAGTGTCTCCGCATACTGCAGCACGTGACATAGCTTTCAGACGATAAGTACAACCGTTTCAGAGAGAAGAGTGGCCAATGTGACGATCTGGCTTTAAGTCGATTCGATAACAAATCTACATCTATATCTACATCTACATCCGTACTCCGCAAGCCACCTGACGGTGTGTGGCGGAGGGTACCCTGAGTACCTCTATCGGTTCTCCCTTCTATTCCAGTCTCGTATTGTACGTGGAAAGAAGGATTGTCGGTATGCTTCTGTGTGGGCTCTAATCTCTCTGATTTTATCCTCATGATCTCTTCGCGAGATATACGTAGGAGGGAGCAATATACTGCTTGACTCTTCGGTGAAGGTATGTTCTCGAAACTTCAACAAAAGCCCGTACCGAGCTACTGAGCGTCTCTCCTGCAGAGTCTTCCACTGGAGTTTATCTATCATCTCCGTAACGCTTTCGCAATTACTAAATGATCCTGTAACGAAGCGCGCTGCTCTCCGTTGGATCTTCTCTATCTCTTCTATCAACCCTACCTCTTGCGGATCCCACACTGCTGAGCAGTATTCAAGCATTGGGCGAACAAGCGTACTGTAACCTACTTCCTTTGTTGTCGGATTGCATTTCCTTAGGATTCTTCCAATGAATCTCAGTCTGGCATCTGCTTTACCGACGATCAACTTTATATGATCATTCCATTTTAAATCACTCCTAATGCGTACTCCCAGATAATTTATGGAATTAACTGCTTCCAGTTGCTGACCTGCTATTTTGTAGCTAAATGATAAGGGACCTATCTTTCTATGTATTCGCATCACATTACACTTCGCTACATTGAGATTCAATTGCCATTCCGTGCACCATGCGTCAATTCGCTGCAGATCCTCCTGCATTTCAGTACAATTTTCCATTGTTGCAACCTCTCGATACACCACAGCACCATCTGTAAAAAGCCTCAGTGAACTTCCGATGTCATCCACCAGGTCATTTATGTATATTGTGAATAGCAACGGTCCTATGACACTCCCCTGCGGCACACCTGAAATCACTCTTACTTCGGAAGACTTCTCTCCATTGAGAATGACGTGCTGCGTTCTGTTATCTAGGAACTCCTCAATCCAATCACACAATTGATCTGATAGTCCGTATGCTCTTACTTTGTTCATTAAACGACTATGGGGAACTGTGTCAAACGCCTTGCGGAAGTCAAGAAACACGGCATCTACCTGTGAACCCGTGTCTAAGGCCCCCTGAGTCTCGTGGACGAATAGCGCGAGCTGGGTTCCACACGATCGTCTTTTTCGAAACCCATGCTGATTCCTACAGAGTAGATTTCTAGTCTCCAGAAAAGACATTATACTCGAACATAATACGTGTTCCAAAATTCTACAACTGATCGACGTTAGAGATATAGGTCTATAGTTCTGCACATCTGTTCGACGTCCCTTCTTGAGAACGGCGATGACCTGTGCCCTTTTCCAATCCTTTGGAACGCTTCGCTCTTCTAGAGACAAATGACGAAAACGGACGGATTTCTCAGGTTTTTACTACATATGAACACTTTTCACATTCTCCCGTGCAACTCGGCTGCTAGTCCTCCTTTCATGCAGAATCTTATGGTCCTAGCTCATGTCCAAGGCACCAAAGCCAGCTAAAAAGTCAATAATCGATACCTAGAACTTGAGTTGTACTACTTCTTACTGGCTATTACATCATCTTAGAAGCTTCAACTGTGTTCTACTATGGTGCTTTTAGTGTCTCCGCATACCGCAGCACGCGACATAGCTTTCAGACGATAAGTACAACCGATTCAGAGAGAAGAGCGGCCAATGTGACAATCTGGCTTTAAGTCGATTCGATAACAAATGACGAATACAGACGGATTTCTCAGGTTTTTACTACATATGAACTCTTTTGACACTCTCTCGTGCTACTCGGCATGCTAGTCCTCGTTTCATGCAGAATCTTATGGTCCTAGCTCATGTCCAAGGCACCAAAGCCAGCTAAAAAGTCAATAATCGATATCTAGAACTTGAGATGTACTACTTCTTACTGGCTATTACATCAACTTAGAAGCTTCATCTGTGTTCTACTATGGAGCTTTTAGAGTCTCCACACACCGCAACACGCGACATAGCTTTGCAGACGATATGTACAACCGTTTCAGACAGAAGAGCAGCCAATGTGACGACCTGGCTTTAAGTCGATTCGATAACAAATGACGGAAACGGACGGATTTCTCAGGTTTTACTACATATGAACACTTTTCACATTCTCCCGTGCAACTCGCCTGCTAGTCCTCCTTTCATGCAGAATCTTAAGGTCCTAGCTCATGTCCAAGGCACCAAAGCCAGCTAAAAAGTCAATAATCGACACTTAAAACTTGAATTGTACTACTTCTTACTGGCTATTACATCAACTTAGAAGCTTCATCTGTGTTCAACAATGGTGCTTTTAGTGTCTCCGCATACCGCAGCACGCGACATAGCTTTCAGACGATAAGTACAACCGTTTCAGAGAGAAGAGCAGCTAATGTGACGATCTGGCTTTAAGTCGATTCGATAACAAATGACGAAAACGGACGGACTTCTCAGGTTTTTACTACATATGAACACTTTTCACATTCTCCCTTGCTACTCGGCTGCTAGTCCTCCTTTCATGCAGAATCTTAAGGTCCTAGCTCATGTCCAAGGCACCAAAGAATGGTAAAAAGTCAATAATCGATATCTAAAATTTCACTTGTACTACTTCTTACTGGCTATTAAATCAACTTAGAAGCTTCATCTGTGTTCTACTATGGTGCTTTTAGTGCCTCCACATACCGCAGCACGCGACATAGCTTTGCAGACGATAAGTACAACCGTTTCAGAGAGAAGAGCGGCCAATGTGACGATCTGGCTTTAAGTCGATTCCATAACAAATGACGAAAACGGACGGATTTCTCAGGTTTTTACTACATATGAACACTTTTCACCTTCTCCCGTGCAACTTGGCTGCTAGTCCTCCTTTCATGCAGAATCTTAAGGTCTTAGCTCACGTCCAATGCACCAAAGCCAGCTAAAAAGACAAAAATCGATACCTAAACTTGGATTGTACTACTTCTTACTGGCTATTACATCAACTTAGAAGCTTCATCTGTGTTCTACTATGGTGCTATTAGTGTCTCCGCATAACGCAGCACGCGACATAGCTTTGCAGGCGATAAGTACAACCGTTTCAGAGCGAAGAGCGGCCAATGTGACGATCTGGCTTTAAGTCGATTCGATAACAAATGACGAAAACGGACGGATGTCTCAGGTTTTTACTACATATGAACACTTTTCACATCCTCCCGTGCAACTCGGCTGCTAGTCCTCCTTTCATGCAGAATCTTAAGGTCCTAGCTCATGTCCAAGGCACCAAAGCCAGCTAAAAAGTCAATAATCGATACTTAAAACTTGAATTGTACTACTTCTTTCTGGCTATTACATCATCTTAGAAGCTTCATCTGTGTTCTACTATGGTGCTTTTAGTGTCTCCGCATACCGCAGCACGCGACATAGCTTTGCAGACGATAAGTACAACCGTTTCAGAGAGAAGAGCGGCCAATGTGACGATCTGGCTTTAAGTAGATTCCATAACAAATGACGAATACGGACGAATTTCTCAGGTTTTTACTACATATGAACACTTTTCACAATCTCGCGTGCAATTCGGCTGTTAGTCCTCCTTTCATGCAGAATCTTAAGGTCCTAGCTCATGTCCAAGGCACCAAAGCCAGCTAAAAAGTCAATAATCGATACCTAAATCTGTATTGTACTAATTCTTACTGGCTATTACATCATCTTAGAAGCTTCATCTGTGTTCTACTATGGTGCTTTTAGTGTCTCCGCATACTGCAGCACGTGACATAGCTTTCAGACGATAAGTACAACCGTTTCAGAGAGAAGAGTGGCCAATGTGACGATCTGGCTTTAAGTCGATTCGATAACAAATCTACATCTATATCTACATCTACATCCGTACTCCGCAAGCCACCTGACGGTGTGTGGCGGAGGGTACCCTGAGTACCTCTATCGGTTCTCCCTTCTATTCCAGTCTCGTATTGTACGTGGAAAGAAGGATTGTCGGTATGCTTCTGTGTGGGCTCTAATCTCTCTGATTTTATCCTCATGGTCTCTTCGCGAGATATACGTAGGAGGGAGCAATATACTGCTTGACTCTTCGGTGAAGGTATGTTCTCGAAACTTCAACAAAAGCCCGTACCGAGCTACTGAGCGTCTCTCCTGCAGAGTCTTCCACTGGAGTTTATCTATCATCTCCGTAACGCTTTCGCAATTACTAAATGATCCTGTAACGAAGCGCGCTGCTCTCCGTTGGATCTTCTCTATCTCTTCTATCAACCCTACCTCTTGCGGATCCCACACTGCTGAGCAGTATTCAAGCATTGGGCGAACAAGCGTACTGTAACCTACTTCCTTTGTTGTCGGATTGCATTTCCTTAGGATTCTTCCAATGAATCTCAGTCTGGCATCTGCTTTACCGACGATCAACTTTATATGATCATTCCATTTTAAATCACTCCTAATGCGTACTCCCAGATAATTTATGGAATTAACTGCTTCCAGTTGCTGACCTGCTATTTTGTAGCTAAATGATAAGGGACCTATCTTTCTATGTATTCGCATCACATTACACTTCGCTACATTGAGATTCAATTGCCATTCCGTGCACCATGCGTCAATTCGCTGCAGATCCTCCTGCATTTCAGTACAATTTTCCATTGTTGCAACCTCTCGATACACCACAGCATCATCTGCAAAAAGCCTCAGTGAACTTCCGATGTCATCCACCAGGTCATTTATGTATATTGTGAATAGCAACGGTCCTATGACACTCCCCTGCGGCACACCTGAAATCACTCTTACTTCGGAAGACTTCTCTCCATTGAGAATGACGTGCTGCGTTCTGTTATCTAGGAACTCCTCAATCCAATCACACAATTGATCTGATAGTCCGTATGCTCTTACTTTGTTCATTAAACGACTATGGGGAACTGTGTCAAACGCCTTGCGGAAGTCAAGAAACACGGCATCTACCTGTGAACCCGTGTCTAAGGCCCCCTGAGTCTCGTGGACGAATAGCGCGAGCTGGGTTCCACACGATCGTCTTTTTCGAAACCCATGCTGATTCCTACAGAGTAGATTTCTAGTCTCCAGAAAAGACATTATACTCGAACATAATACGTGTTCCAAAATTCTACAACTGATCGACGTTAGAGATATAGGTCTATAGTTCTGCACATCTGTTCGACGTCCCTTCTTGAGAACGGCGATGACCTGTGCCCTTTTCCAATCCTTTGGAACGCTTCGCTCTTCTAGAGACAAATGACGAAAACGGACGGATTTCTCAGGTTTTTACTACATATGAACACTTTTCACATTCTCCCGTGCAACTCGGCTGCTAGTCCTCCTTTCATGCAGAATCTTATGGTCCTAGCTCATGTCCAAGGCACCAAAGCCAGCTAAAAAGTCAATAATCGATACCTAGAACTTGAGTTGTACTACTTCTTACTGGCTATTACATCATCTTAGAAGCTTCATCTGTGTTCTACTATGGTGCTTTTAGTGTCTCCGCGTACTGCAGCACGTGACATAGCTTTCAGACGATAAGTACAACCGTTTCAGAGAGAAGAGTGGCCAATGTGACGATCTGGCTTTAAGTCGATTCGATAACAAATCTACATCTATATCTACATCTACATCCGTACTCCGCAAGCCACCTGACGGTGTGTGGCGGAGGGTACCCTGAGTACCTCTATCGGTTCTCCCTTCTATTCCAGTCTCGTATTGTACGTGGAAAGAAGGATTGTCGGTATGCTTCTGTGTGGGCTCTAATCTCTCTGATTTTATCCTCATGGTCTCTTCGCGAGATATACGTAGGAGGGAGCAATATACTGCTTGACTCTTCGGTGAAGGTATGTTCTCGAAACTTCAACAAAAGCCCGTACCGAGCTACTGAGCGTCTCTCCTGCAGAGTCTTCCACTGGAGTTTATCTATCATCTCCGTAACGCTTTCGCAATTACTAAATGATCCTGTAACGAAGCGCGCTGCTCTCCGTTGGATCTTCTCTATCTCTTCTATCAACCCTACCTCTTGCGGATCCCACACTGCTGAGCAGTATTCAAGCATTGGGCGAACAAGCGTACTGTAACCTACTTCCTTTGTTGTCGGATTGCATTTCCTTAGGATTCTTCCAATGAATCTCAGTCTGGCATCTGCTTTACCGACGATCAACTTTATATGATCATTCCATTTTAAATCACTCCTAATGCGTACTCCCAGATAATTTATGGAATTAACTGCTTCCAGTTGCTGACCTGCTATTTTGTAGCTAAATGATAAGGGACCTATCTTTCTATGTATTCGCATCACATTACACTTCGCTACATTGAGATTCAATTGCCATTCCGTGCACCATGCGTCAATTCGCTGCAGATCCTCCTGCATTTCAGTACAATTTTCCATTGTTGCAACCTCTCGATACACCACAGCATCATCTGCAAAAAGCCTCAGTGAACTTCCGATGTCATCCACCAGGTCATTTATGTATATTGTGAATAGCAACGGTCCTATGACACTCCCCTGCGGCACACCTGAAATCACTCTTACTTCGGAAGACTTCTCTCCATTGAGAATGACGTGCTGCGTTCTGTTATCTAGGAACTCCACAATCCAATCACACAATTGATCTGATAGTCCGTATGCTCTTACTTTGTTCATTAAATGACTATGGGGAACTGTGTCAAACGCCTTGCGGAAGTCAAGAAACACGGCATCTACCTGTGAACCCGTGTCTAAGGCCCCCTGAGTCTCGTGGACGAATAGCGCGAGCTGGGTTTCACACGATCGTCTTTTTCGAAACCCATGCTGATTCCTACAGAGTAGATTTCTAGTCTCCAGAAAAGACATTATACTCGAACATAATACGTGTTCCAAAATTCTACAACTGATCGACGTTAGAGATATAGGTCTATAGTTCTGCACATCTGTTCGACGTCCCTTCTTGAGAACGGCGATGACCTGTGCCCTTTTCCAATCCTTTGGAACGCTTCGCTCTTCTAGAGACAAATGACGAAAACGGACGGATTTCTCAGGTTTTTACTACATATGAACTCTTTTCACATTCTCCCGTGCAACTCGGCTGCTAGTCCTCCTTTCATGCAGAATCTTATGGTCCTAGCTCATGTCCAAGGCACCAAAGCCAGCTCAAAAGTCAATAATCGATACCTAGAACTTGAGTTGTACTACTTCTTACTGGCTATTACATCATCTTAGAAGCTTCATCTGTGTTCTACTATGGTGCTTTTAGTGTCTCCGCATACCGCAGCACGCGACATAGCTTTCAGACGATAAGTACAACCGATTCAGAGAGAAGAGCGGCCAATGTGACAATCTGGCTTTAAGTCGATTCGATAACAAATGACGAATACAGACGGATTTCTCAGGTTTTTACTACATATGAACACTTTTCACCTTCTCCCGTGCAACTTGGCTGCTAGTCCTCCTTTCATGCAGAATCTTAAGGTCTTAGCTCACGTCCAATGCACCAAAGCCAGCTAAAAAGTCAAAAATCGATACCTAAACTTGGATTGTACTACTTCTTACTGGCTATTACATCAACTTAGAAGCTTCATCTGTGTTCTACTATGGTGCTATTAGTGTCTCCGCATAACGCAGCACGCGACATAGCTTTGCAGGCGATAACTACAACCGTTTCAGAGCGAAGAGCGGCCAATGTGACGATCTGGCTTTAAGTCGATTCGATAACAAATGACGAAAACGGACGGATGTCTCAGGTTTTTACTACATATGAACACTTTTCACATCCTCCCGTGCAACTCGGCTGCTAGTCCTCCTTTCATGCAGAATCTTAAGGTCCTAGCTCATGTCCAAGGCACCAAAGCCAGCTAAAAAGTCAATAATCGATACTTAAAACTTGAATTGTACTACTTCTTTCTGGCTATTACATCATCTTAGAAGCTTCATCTGTGTTCTACTATGGTGCTTTTAGTGTCTCCGCATACCGCAGCACGCGACATAGCTTTGCAGACGATAAGTACAACCGTTTCAGAGAGAAGAGCGGCCAATGTGACGATCTGGCTTTAAGTAGATTCCATAACAAATGACGAATACGGACGAATTTCTCAGGTTTTTACTACATATGAACACTTTTCACAATCTCGCGTGCAATTCGGCTGTTAGTCCTCCTTTCATGCAGAATCTTAAGGTCCTAGCTCATGTCCAAGGCACCAAAGCCAGCTAAAAAGTCAATAATCGATACCTAAATCTGTATTGTACTAATTCTTACTGGCTATTACATCATCTTAGAAGCTTCATCTGTGTTCTACTATGGTGCTTTTAGTGTCTCCGCATACTGCAGCACGTGACATAGCTTTTAGACGATAAGTACAACCGTTTCAGAGAGAAGAGTGGCCAATGTGACGATCTGGCTTTAAGTCGATTCGATAACAAATCTGCATCTATATCTACATCTACATCCGTACTCCGCAAGCCACCTGGCGGTGTGTGGCGGAGGGTACCCTGAGTACCTCTATCGGTTCTCCCTTCTATTCCAGTCTCGTATTGTACGTGGAAAGAAGGATTGTCGGTATGCTTCTGTGTGGGCTCTAATCTCTCTGATTTTATCCTCATGGTCTCTTCGCGAGATATACGTAGGAGGGAGCAATATACTGCTTGACTCTTCGGTGAAGGTATGTTCTCGAAACTTCAACAAAAGCCCGTACCGAGCTACTGAGCGTCTCTCCTGCAGAGTCTTCCACTGGAGTTTATCTATCATCTCCGTAACGCTTTCGCAATTACTAAATGATCCTGTAACGAAGCGCGCTGCTCTCCGTTGGATCTTCTCTATCTCTTCTATCAACCCTACCTCTTGCGGATCCCACACTGCTGAGCAGTATTCAAGCATTGGGCGAACAAGCGTACTGTAACCTACTTCCTTTGTTGTCGGATTGCATTTCCTTAGGATTCTTCCAATGAATCTCAGTCTGGCATCTGCTTTACCGACGATCAACTTTATATGATCATTCCATTTTAAATCACTCCTAATGCGTACTCCCAGATAATTTATGGAATTAACTGCTTCCAGTTGCTGACCTGCTATTTTGTAGCTAAATGATAAGGGACCTATCTTTCTATGTATTCGCATCACATTACACTTCGCTACATTGAGATTCAATTGCCATTCCGTGCACCATGCGTCAATTCGCTGCAGATCCTCCTGCATTTCAGTACAATTTTCCATTGTTGCAACCTCTCGATACACCACAGCATCATCTGCAAAAAGCCTCAGTGAACTTCCGATGTCATCCACCAGGTCATTTATGTATATTGTGAATAGCAACGGTCCTATGACACTCCCCTGCGGCACACCTGAAATCACTCTTACTTCGGAAGACTTCTCTCCATTGAGAATGACGTGCTGCGTTCTGTTATCTAGGAACTCCTCAATCCAATCACACAATTGATCTGATAGTCCGTATGCTCTTACTTTGTTCATTAAACGACTATGGGGAACTGTGTCAAACGCCTTGCGGAAGTCAAGAAACACGGCATCTACCTGTGAACCCGTGTCTAAGGCCCCCTGAGTCTCGTGGACGAATAGCGCGAGCTGGGTTCCACACGATCGTCTTTTTCGAAACCCATGCTGATTCCTACAGAGTAGATTTCTAGTCTCCAGAAAAGACATTATACTCGAACATAATACGTGTTCCAAAATTCTACAACTGATCGACGTTAGAGATATAGGTCTATAGTTCTGCACATCTGTTCGACGTCCCTTCTTGAGAACGGCGATGACCTGTGCCCTTTTCCAATCCTTTGGAACGCTTCGCTCTTCTAGAGACAAATGACGAAAACGGACGGATTTCTCAGGTTTTTACTACATATGAACACTTTTCACATTCTCCCGTGCAACTCGGCTGCTAGTCCTCCTTTCATGCAGAATCTTATGGTCCTAGCTCATGTCCAAGGCACCAAAGCCAGCTAAAAAGTCAATAATCGATACCTAGAACTTGAGTTGTACTACTTCTTACTGGCTATTACATCATCTTAGAAGCTTCATCTGTGTTCTACTATGGTGCTTTTAGTGTCTCCGCATACTGCAGCACGTGACATAGCTTTCAGACGATAAGTACAACCGTTTCAGAGAGAAGAGTGGCCAATGTGACGATCTGGCTTTAAGTCGATTCGATAACAAATCTACATCTATATCTACATCTACATCCGTACTCCGCAAGCCACCTGACGGTGTGTGGCGGAGGGTACCCTGAGTACCTCTATCGGTTCTCCCTTCTATTCCAGTCTCGTATTGTACGTGGAAAGAAGGATTGTCGGTATGCTTCTGTGTGGGCTCTAATCTCTCTGATTTTATCCTCATGGTCTCTTCGCGAGATATACGTAGGAGGGAGCAATATACTGCTTGACTCTTCGGTGAAGGTATGTTCTCGAAACTTCAACAAAAGCCCGTACCGAGCTACTGAGCGTCTCTCCTGCAGAGTCTTCCACTGGAGTTTATCTATCATCTCCGTAACGCTTTCGCAATTACTAAATGATCCTGTAACGAAGCGCGCTGCTCTCCGTTGGATCTTCTCTATCTCTTCTATCAACCCTACCTCTTGCGGATCCCACACTGCTGAGCAGTATTCAAGCATTGGGCGAACAAGCGTACTGTAACCTACTTCCTTTGTTGTCGGATTGCATTTCCTTAGGATTCTTCCAATGAATCTCAGTCTGGCATCTGCTTTACCGACGATCAACTTTATATGATCATTCCATTTTAAATCACTCCTAATGCGTACTCCCAGATAATTTATGGAATTAACTGCTTCCAGTTGCTGACCTGCTATTTTGTAGCTAAATGATAAGGGACCTATCTTTCTATGTATTCGCATCACATTACACTTCGCTACATTGAGATTCAATTGCCATTCCGTGCACCATGCGTCAATTCGCTGCAGATCCTCCTGCATTTCAGTACAATTTTCCATTGTTGCAACCTCTCGATACACCACAGCATCATCTGCAAAAAGCCTCAGTGAACTTCCGATGTCATCCACCAGGTCATTTATGTATATTGTGAATAGCAACGGTCCTATGACACTCCCCTGCGGCACACCTGAAATCACTCTTACTTCGGAAGACTTCTCTCCATTGAGAATGACGTGCTGCGTTCTGTTATCTAGGAACTCCACAATCCAATCACACAATTGATCTGATAGTCCGTATGCTCTTACTTTGTTCATTAAATGACTATGGGGAACTGTGTCAAACGCCTTGCGGAAGTCAAGAAACACGGCATCTACCTGTGAACCCGTGTCTAAGGCCCCCTGAGTCTCGTGGACGAATAGCGCGAGCTGGGTTTCACACGATCGTCTTTTTCGAAACCCATGCTGATTCCTACAGAGTAGATTTCTAGTCTCCAGAAAAGACATTATACTCGAACATAATACGTGTTCCAAAATTCTACAACTGATCGACGTTAGAGATATAGGTCTATAGTTCTGCACATCTGTTCGACGTCCCTTCTTGAGAACGGCGATGACCTGTGCCCTTTTCCAATCCTTTGGAACGCTTCGCTCTTCTAGAGACAAATGACGAAAACGGACGGATTTCTCAGGTTTTTACTACATATGAACTCTTTTCACATTCTCCCGTGCAACTCGGCTGCTAGTCCTCCTTTCATGCAGAATCTTATGGTCCTAGCTCATGTCCAAGGCACCAAAGCCAGCTCAAAAGTCAATAATCGATACCTAGAACTTGAGTTGTACTACTTCTTACTGGCTATTACATCATCTTAGAAGCTTCATCTGTGTTCTACTATGGTGCTTTTAGTGTCTCCGCATACTGCAGCACGCGACATAGCTTTCAGACGATAAGTACAACCGATTCAGAGAGAAGAGCGGCCAATGTGACAATCTGGCTTTAAGTCGATTCGATAACAAATGACGAATACAGACGGATTTCTCAGGTTTTTACTACATATGAACACTTTTCACCTTCTCCCGTGCAACTTGGCTGCTAGTCCTCCTTTCATGCAGAATCTTAAGGTCTTAGCTCACGTCCAATGCACCAAAGCCAGCTAAAAAGTCAAAAATCGATACCTAAACTTGGATTGTACTACTTCTTACTGGCTATTACATCAACTTAGAAGCTTCATCTGTGTTCTACTATGGTGCTATTAGTGTCTCCGCATAACGCAGCACGCGACATAGCTTTGCAGGCGATAACTACAACCGTTTCAGAGCGAAGAGCGGCCAATGTGACGATCTGGCTTTAAGTCGATTCGATAACAAATGACGAAAACGGACGGATGTCTCAGGTTTTTACTACATATGAACACTTTTCACATCCTCCCGTGCAACTCGGCTGCTAGTCCTCCTTTCATGCAGAATCTTAAGGTCCTAGCTCATGTCCAAGGCACCAAAGCCAGCTAAAAAGTCAATAATCGATACTTAAAACTTGAATTGTACTACTTCTTTCTGGCTATTACATCATCTTAGAAGCTTCATCTGTGTTCTACTATGGTGCTTTTAGTGTCTCCGCATACCGCAGCACGCGACATAGCTTTGCAGACGATAAGTACAACCGTTTCAGAGAGAAGAGCGGCCAATGTGACGATCTGGCTTTAAGTAGATTCCATAACAAATGACGAATACGGACGAATTTCTCAGGTTTTTACTACATATGAACACTTTTCACAATCTCGCGTGCAATTCGGCTGTTAGTCCTCCTTTCATGCAGAATCTTAAGGTCCTAGCTCATGTCCAAGGCACCAAAGCCAGCTAAAAAGTCAATAATCGATACCTAAATCTGTATTGTACTAATTCTTACTGGCTATTACATCATCTTAGAAGCTTCATCTGTGTTCTACTATGGTGCTTTTAGTGTCTCCGCATACTGCAGCACGTGACATAGCTTTTAGACGATAAGTACAACCGTTTCAGAGAGAAGAGTGGCCAATGTGACGATCTGGCTTTAAGTCGATTCGATAACAAATCTACATCTATATCTACATCTACATCCGTACTCCGCAAGCCACCTGGCGGTGTGTGGCGGAGGGTACCCTGAGTACCTCTATCGGTTCTCCCTTCTATTCCAGTCTCGTATTGTACGTGGAAAGAAGGATTGTCGGTATGCTTCTGTGTGGGCTCTAATCTCTCTGATTTTATCCTCATGGTCTCTTCGCGAGATATACGTAGGAGGGAGCAATATACTGCTTGACTCTTCGGTGAAGGTATGTTCTCGAAACTTCAACAAAAGCCCGTACCGAGCTACTGAGCGTCTCTCCTGCAGAGTCTTCCACTGGAGTTTATCTATCATCTCCGTAACGCTTTCGCAATTACTAAATGATCCTGTAACGAAGCGCGCTGCTCTCCGTTGGATCTTCTCTATCTCTTCTATCAACCCTACCTCTTGCGGATCCCACACTGCTGAGCAGTATTCAAGCATTGGGCGAACAAGCGTACTGTAACCTACTTCCTTTGTTGTCGGATTGCATTTCCTTAGGATTCTTCCAATGAATCTCAGTCTGGCATCTGCTTTACCGACGATCAACTTTATATGATCATTCCATTTTAAATCACTCCTAATGCGTACTCCCAGATAATTTATGGAATTAACTGCTTCCAGTTGCTGACCTGCTATTTTGTAGCTAAATGATAAGGGACCTATCTTTCTATGTATTCGCATCACATTACACTTCGCTACATTGAGATTCAATTGCCATTCCGTGCACCATGCGTCAATTCGCTGCAGATCCTCCTGCATTTCAGTACAATTTTCCATTGTTGCAACCTCTCGATACACCACAGCATCATCTGCAAAAAGCCTCAGTGAACTTCCGATGTCATCCACCAGGTCATTTATGTATATTGTGAATAGCAACGGTCCTATGACACTCCCCTGCGGCACACCTGAAATCACTCTTACTTCGGAAGACTTCTCTCCATTGAGAATGACGTGCTGCGTTCTGTTATCTAGGAACTCCTCAATCCAATCACACAATTGATCTGATAGTCCGTATGCTCTTACTTTGTTCATTAAACGACTATGGGGAACTGTGTCAAACGCCTTGCGGAAGTCAAGAAACACGGCATCTACCTGTGAACCCGTGTCTAAGGCCCCCTGAGTCTCGTGGACGAATAGCGCGAGCTGGGTTCCACACGATCGTCTTTTTCGAAACCCATGCTGATTCCTACAGAGTAGATTTCTAGTCTCCAGAAAAGACATTATACTCGAACATAATACGTGTTCCAAAATTCTACAACTGATCGACGTTAGAGATATAGGTCTATAGTTCTGCACATCTGTTCGACGTCCCTTCTTGAGAACGGCGATGACTTGTGCCCTTTTCCAATCCTTTGGAACGCTTCGCTCTTCTAGAGACAAATGACGAAAACGGACGGATTTCTCAGGTTTTTACTACATATGAACACTTTTCACATTCTCCCGTGCATCTCGGCTGCTAGTCCTCCTTTCATGCAGAATCTTATGGTCCTAGCTCATGTCCAAGGCACCAAAGCCAGCTAAAAAGTCAATAATCGATACCTAGAACTTGAGTTGTACTACTTCTTACTGGCTATTACATCATCTTAGAAGCTTCATCTGTGTTCTACTATGGTGCTTTTAGTGTCTCCGCATACCGCAGCACGCGACATAGCTTTCAGACGATAAGTACAACCGATTCAGAGAGAAGAGCGGCCAATGTGACAATCTGGCTTTAAGTCGATTCGATAACAAATGACGAATACAGACGGATTTCTCAGGTTTTTACTACATATGAACTCTTTTGACACTCTCTCGTGCAACTCGGCATGCTAGTCCTCGTTTCATGCAGAATCTTATGGTCCTAGCTCATGTCCAAGGCACCAAAGCCAGCTAAAAAGTCAATAATCGATACCTAGAACTTGAGATGTACTACTTCTTACTGGCTATTACATCAACTTAGAAGCTTCATCTGTGTTCTACTATGGTGCTTTTAGAGTCTCCACACACCGCAACACGCGACATAGCTTTGCAGACGATATGTACAACCGTTTCAGACAGAAGAGCGGCCAATGTGACGACCTGGCTTTAAGTCGATTCGATAACAAATGACGGAAACGGACGGATTTCTCAGGTTTTTACTACATATGAACACTTTTCACATTCTCCCTTGCTACTCGGCTGCTAGTCCTCCTTTCATGCAGAATCTTAAGGTCCTAGCTCATGTCCAAGGCACCAAAGAATGGTAAAAAGTCAATAATCGATATCTAAAATTTCACTTGTACTACTTCTTACTGGCTATTACATCAACTTAGAAGCTTCATCTGTGTTCTACTATGGTGCTTTTAGTGCCTCCACATACCGCAGCACGCGACATAGCTTTGCAGACGATAAGTACAACCGTTTCAGAGAGAAGAGCGGCAAATGTGACGATCTGGCTTTAAGTCGATTCCATAACAAATGACGAAAACGGACGGATTTCTCAGGTTTTTACTACATATGAACACTTTTCACCTTCTCCCGTGCAACTTGGCTGCTAGTCCTCCTTTCATGCAGAATCTTAAGGTCTTAGCTCACGTCCAATGCACCAAAGCCAGCTAAAAAGTCAAAAATCGATACCTAAACTTGGATTGTACTACTTCTTACTGGCTATTACATCAACTTAGAAGCTTCATCTGTGTTCTACTATGGTGCTATTAGTGTCTCCGCATAACGCAGCACGCGACATAGCTTTGCAGGCGATAAGTACAACCGTTTCAGAGCGAAGAGCGGCCAATGTGACGATCTGGCTTTAAGTCGATTCGATAACAAATGACGAAAACGGACGGATGTCTCAGGTTTTTACTACATATGAACACTTTTCACATCCTCCCGTGCAACTCGGCTGCTAGTCCTCCTTTCATGCAGAATCTTAAGGTCCTAGCTCATGTCCAAGGCACCAAAGCCAGCTAAAAAGTCAATAATCGACACTTAAAACATGAATTGTACTACTTCTTACTGGCTATTACATCAACTTAGAAGCTTCATCTGTGTTCAACAATGGTGCTTTTAGTGTCTCCGCATACCGCAGCACGCGACATAGCTTTCAGACGATAAGTACAACCGTTTCAGAGAGAAGAGCAGCTAATGTGACGATCTGGCTTTAAGTCGATTCGATAACAAATGACGAAAACGGACGGATTTCTCAGGTTTTTACTACATATGAACACTTTTCACATTCTCCCTTGCTACTCGGCTGCTAGTCCTCCTTTCATGCAGAATCTTAAGGTCCTAGCTCATGTCCAAGGCACCAAAGAATGGTAAAAAGTCAATAATCGATATCTAAAATTTCACTTGTACTACTTCTTACTGGCTATTACATCAACTTAGAAGCTTCATCTGTGTTCTACTATGGTGCTTTTAGTGCCTCCACATACCGCAGCACGCGACATAGCTTTGCAGACGATAAGTACAACCGTTTCAGAGAGAAGAGCGGCAAATGTGACGATCTGGCTTTAAGTCGATTCCATAACAAATGACGAAAACGGACGGATTTCTCAGGTTTTTACTACATATGAACACTTTTCACCTTCTCCCGTGCAACTTGGCTGCTAGTCCTCCTTTCATGCAGAATCTTAAGGTCTTAGCTCACGTCCAATGCACCAAAGCCAGCTAAAAAGTCAAAAATCGATACCTAAACTTGGATTGTACTACTTCTTACTGGCTATTACATCAACTTGGAAGCTTCATCTGTGTTCTACTATGGTGCTATTAGTGTCTCCGCATAACGCAGCACGCGACATAGCTTTGCAGGCGATAAGTACAACCGTTTCAGAGCGAAGAGCGGCCAATGTGACGATCTGGCTTTAAGTCGATTCGATAACAAATGACGAAAACGGACGGATGTCTCAGGTTTTTACTACATATGAACACTTTTCACATCCTCCCGTGCAACTCGGCTGCTAGTCCTCCTTTCATGCAGAATCTTAAGGTCCTAGCTCATGTCCAAGGCACCAAAGCCAGCTAAAAAGTCAATAATCGATACTTAAAACTTGAATTGTACTACTTCTTTCTGGCTATTACATCATCTTAGAAGCTTCATCTTTGTTCTACTATGGTGCTTTTAGTGTCTCCGCATACCGCAGCACGCGACATAGCTTTGCAGACGATAAGTACAACCGTTTCAGAGAGAAGAGCGGCCAATGTGACGATCTGGCTTTAAGTAGATTCCATAACAAATGACGAATACGGACGAATTTCTCAGGTTTTTACTACATATGAACACTTTTCACAATCTCGCGTGCAATTCGGCTGTTAGTCCTCCTTTCATGCAGAATCTTAAGGTCCTAGCTCATGTCCAAGGCACCAAAGCCAGCTAAAAAGTCAATAATCGATACCTAAATCTGGTATTGTACTAATTCTTACTGGCTATTACATCATCTTAGAAGCTTCATCTGTGTTCTACTATGGTGCTTTTAGTGTCTCCGCATACTGCAGCACGTGACATAGCTTTCAGACGATAAGTACAACCGTTTCAGAGAGAAGAGTGGCCAATGTGACGATCTGGCTTTAAGTCGATTCGATAACAAATCTACATCTATATCTACATCTACATCCGTACTCCGCAAGCCACCTGACGGTGTGTGGCGGAGGGTACCCTGAGTACCTCTATCGGTTCTCCCTTCTATTCCAGTCTCGTATTGTACGTGGAAAGAAGGATTGTCGGTATGCTTCTGTGTGGGCTCTAATCTCTCTGATTTTATCCTCATGGTCTCTTCGCGAGATATACGTAGGAGGGAGCAATATACTGCTTGACTCTTCGGTGAAGGTATGTTCTCGAAACTTCAACAAAAGCCCGTACCGAGCTACTGAGCGTCTCTCCTGCAGAGTCTTCCACTGGAGTTTATCTATCATCTCCGTAACGCTTTCGCAATTACTAAATGATCCTGTAACGAAGCGCGCTGCTCTCCGTTGGATCTTCTCTATCTCTTCTATCAACCCTACCTCTTGCGGATCCCACACTGCTGAGCAGTATTCAAGCATTGGGCGAACAAGCGTACTGTAACCTACTTCCTTTGTTGTCGGATTGCATTTCCTTAGGATTCTTCCAATGAATCTCAGTCTGGCATCTGATTTACCGACGATCAACTTTATATGATCATTCCATTTTAAATCACTCCTAATGCGTACTCCCAGATAATTTATGGAATTAACTGCTTCCAGTTGCTGACCTGCTATTTTGTAGCTAAATGATAAGGGACCTATCTTTCTATGTATTCGCATCACATTACACTTCGCTACATTGAGATTCAATTGCCATTCCGTGCACCATGCGTCAATTCGCTGCAGATCCTCCTGCATTTCAGTACAATTTTCCATTGTTGCAACCTCTCGATACACCACAGCATCATCTGCAAAAAGCCTCAGTGAACTTCCGATGTCATCCACCAGGTCATTTATGTATATTGTGAATAGCAACGGTCCTATGACACTCCCCTGCGGCACACCTGAAATCACTCTTACTTCGGAAGACTTCTCTCCATTGAGAATGACGTGCTGCGTTCTGTTATCTAGGAACTCCTCAATCCAATCACACAATTGATCTGATAGTCCGTATGCTCTTACTTTGTTCATTAAACGACTATGGGGAACTGTGTCAAACGCCTTGCGGAAGTCAAGAAACACGGCATCTACCTGTGAACCCGTGTCTAAGGCCCCCTGAGTCTCGTGGACGAATAGCGCGAGCTGGGTTCCACACGATCGTCTTTTTCGAAACCCATGCTGATTCCTACAGAGTAGATTTCTAGTCTCCAGAAAAGACATTATACTCGAACATAATACGTGTTCCAAAATTCTACAACTGATCGACGTTAGAGATATAGGTCTATAGTTCTGCACATCTGTTCGACGTCCCTTCTTGAGAACGGCGATGACCTGTGCCCTTTTCCAATCCTTTGGAACGCTTCGCTCTTCTAGAGACAAATGACGAAAACGGACGGATTTCTCAGGTTTTTACTACATATGAACACTTTTCACATTCTCCCGTGCAACTCGGCTGCTAGTCCTCCTTTCATGCAGAATCTTATGGTCCTAGCTCATGTCCAAGGCACCAAAGCCAGCTAAAAAGTCAATAATCGATACCTAGAACTTGAGTTGTACTACTTCTTACTGGCTATTACATCATCTTAGAAGCTTCATCTGTGTTCTACTATGGTGCTTTTAGTGTCTCCGCATACCGCAGCACGCGACATAGCTTTCAGACGATAAGTACAACCGATTCAGAGAGAAGAGCGGCCAATGTGACAATCTGGCTTTAAGTCGATTCGATAACAAATGACGAATACAGACGGATTTCTCAGGTTTTTACTACATATGAACTCTTTTGACACTCTCTCGTGCAACTCGGCATGCTAGTCCTCGTTTCATGCAGAATCTTATGGTCCTAGCTCATGTCCAAGGCACCAAAGCCAGCTAAAAAGTCAATAATCGATATCTAGAACTTGAGATGTACTACTTCTTACTGGCTATTACATCAACTTAGAAGCTTCATCTGTGTTCTACTATGGTGCTTTTAGAGTCTCCACACACCGCAACACGCGACATAGCTTTGCAGACGATATGTACAACCGTTTCAGACAGAAGAGCAGCCAATGTGACGACCTGGCTTTAAGTCGATTCGATAACAAATGACGGAAACGGACGGATTTCTCAGGTTTTACTACATATGAACACTTTTTACATTCTCCCGTGCAACTCGCCTGCTAGTCCTCCTTTCATGCAGAATCTTAAGGTCCTAGCTCATGTCCAAGGCACCAAAGCCAGCTAAAAAGTCAATAATCGACACTTAAAACTTGAATTGTTCTACTTCTTACTGGCTATTACACCAACTTAGAAGCTTCATCTGTGTTCAACAATGGTGCTTTTAGTGTCTCCGCATACCGCAGCACGCGACATAGCTTTCAGACGATAAGTACAACCGTTTCAGAGAGAAGAGCAGCTAATGTGACGATCTGGCTTTAAGTCGATTCGATAACAAATGACGAAAACGGACGGATTTCTCAGGTTTTTACTACATATGAACACTTTTCACATTCTCCCTTGCTACTCGGCTGCTAGTCCTCCTTTCATGCAGAATCTTAAGGTCCTAGCTCATGTCCAAGGCACCAAAGAATGGTAAAAAGTCAATAATCGATATCTAAAATTTCACTTGTACTACTTCTTACTGGCTATTACATCAACTTAGAAGCTTCATCTGTGTTCTACTATGGTGCTTTTAGTGCCTCCACATACCGCAGCACGCGACATAGCTTTGCAGACGATAAGTACAACCGTTTCAGAGAGAAGAGCGGCCAATGTGACGATCTGGCTTTAAGTCGATTCCATAACAAATGACGAAAACGGACGGATTTCTCAGGTTTTTACTACATATGAACACTTTTCACCTTCTCCCGTGCAACTTGGCTGCTAGTCCTCCTTTCATGCAGAATCTTAAGGTCTTAGCTCACGTCCAATGCACCAAAGCCAGCTAAAAAGTCAAAAATCGATTCCCTAAACTTGGATTGTACTACTTCTTACTGGCTATTACATCAACTTAGAAGCTTCATCTGTGTTCTACTATGGTGCTATTAGTGTCTCCGCATAACGCAGCACGCGACATAGCTTTGCAGGCGATAAGTACAACCGTTTCAGAGCGAAGAGCGGCCAATGTGACGATCTGGCTTTAAGTCGATTCGATAACAAATGACGAAAACGGACGGATGTCTCAGGTTTTTACTACATATGAACACTTTTCACATCCTCCCGTGCAACTCGGCTGCTAGTCCTCCTTTCATGCAGAATCTTAAGGTCCTAGCTCATGTCCAAGGCACCAAAGCCAGCTAAAAAGTCAATAATCGATACTTAAAACTTGAATTGTACTACTTCTTTCTGGCTATTACATCATCTTAGAAGCTTCATCTTTGTTCTACTATGGTGCTTTTAGTGTCTCCGCATACCGCAGCACGCGACATAGCTTTGCAGACGATAAGTACAACCGTTTCAGAGAGAAGAGCGGCCAATGTGACGATCTGGCTTTAAGTAGATTCCATAACAAATGACGAATACGGACGAATTTCTCAGGTTTTTACTACATATGAACACTTTTCACAACCTCGCGTGCAATTCGGCTGTTAGTCCTCCTTTCATGCAGAATCTTAAGGTCCTAGCTCATGTCCAAGGCACCAAAGCCAGCTAAAAAGTCAATAATCGATACCTAAATCTGGTATTGTACTAATTCTTACTGGCTATTACATCATCTTAGAAGCTTCATCTGTGTTCTACTATGGTGCTTTTAGTGTCTCCGCATACTGCAGCACGTGACATAGCTTTCAGACGATAAGTACAACCGTTTCAGAGAGAAGAGTGGCCAATGTGACGATCTGGCTTTAAGTCGATTCGATAACAAATCTACATCTATATCTACATCTACATCCGTACTCCGCAAGCCACCTGACGGTGTGTGGCGGAGGGTACCCTGAGTACCTCTATCGGTTCTCCCTTCTATTCCAGTCTCGTATTGTACGTGGAAAGAAGGATTGTCGGTATGCTTCTGTGTGGGCTCTAATCTCTCTGATTTTATCCTCATGGTCTCTTCGCGAGATATACGTAGGAGGGAGCAATATACTGCTTGACTCTTCGGTGAAGGTATGTTCTCGAAACTTCAACAAAAGCCCGTACCGAGCTACTGAGCGTCTCTCCTGCAGAGTCTTCCACTGGAGTTTATCTATCATCTCCGTAACGCTTTCGCAATTACTAAATGATCCTGTAACGAAGCGCGCTGCTCTCCGTTGGATCTTCTCTATCTCTTCTATCAACCCTACCTCTTGCGGATCCCACACTGCTGAGCAGTATTCAAGCATTGGGCGAACAAGCGTACTGTAACCTACTTCCTTTGTTGTCGGATTGCATTTCCTTAGGATTCTTCCAATGAATCTCAGTCTGGCATCTGCTTTACCGACGATCAACTTTATATGATCATTCCATTTTAAATCACTCCTAATGCGTACTCCCAGATAATTTATGGAATTAACTGCTTCCAGTTGCTGACCTGCTATTTTGTAGCTAAATGATAAGGGACCTATCTTTCTATGTATTCGCATCACATTACACTTCGCTACATTGAGATTCAATTGCCATTCCGTGCACCATGCGTCAATTCGCTGCAGATCCTCCTGCATTTCAGTACAATTTTCCATTGTTGCAACCTCTCGATACACCACAGCATCATCTGCAAAAAGCCTCAGTGAACTTCCGATGTCATCCACCAGGTCATTTATGTATATTGTGAATAGCAACGGTCCTATGACACTCCCCTGCGGCACACCTGAAATCACTCTTACTTCGGAAGACTTCTCTCCATTGAGAATGACGTGCTGCGTTCTGTTATCTAGGAACTCCTCAATCCAATCACACAATTGATCTGATAGTCCGTATGCTCTTACTTTGTTCATTAAACGACTATGGGAAACTGTGTCAAACGCCTTGCGGAAGTCAAGAAACACGGCATCTACCTGTGAACCCGTGTCTAAGGCCCCCTGAGTCTCGTGGACGAATAGCGCGAGCTGGGTTCCACACGATCGTCTTTTTCGAAACCCATGCTGATTCCTACAGAGTAGATTTCTAGTCTCCAGAAAAGACATTATACTCGAACATAATACGTGTTCCAAAATTCTACAACTGATCGACGTTAGAGATATAGGTCTATAGTTCTGCACATCTGTTCGACGTCCCTTCTTGAGAACGGCGATGACCTGTGCCCTTTTCCAATCCTTTGGAACGCTTCGCTCTTCTAGAGACAAATGACGAAAACGGACGGATTTCTCAGGTTTTTACTACATATGAACACTTTTCACATTCTCCCGTGCAACTCGGCTGCTAGTCCTCCTTTCATGCAGAATCTTATGGTCCTAGCTCATGTCCAAGGCACCAAAGCCAGCTAAAAAGTCAATAATCGATACCTAGAACTTGAGTTGTACTACTTCTTACTGGCTATTACATCATCTTAGAAGCTTCATCTGTGTTCTACTATGGTGCTTTTAGTGTCTCCGCATACCGCAGCACGCGACATAGCTTTCAGACGATAAGTACAACCGATTCAGAGAGAAGAGCGGCCAATGTGACAATCTGGCTTTAAGTCGATTCGATAACAAATGACGAATACAGACGGATTTCTCAGGTTTTTACTACATATGAACTCTTTTGACACTCTCTCGTGCAACTCGGCATGCTAGTCCTCGTTTCATGCAGAATCTTATGGTCCTAGCTCATGTCCAAGGCACCAAAGCCAGCTAAAAAGTCAATAATCGATATCTAGAACTTGAGATGTACTACTTCTTACTGGCTATTACATCAACTTAGAAGCTTCATCTGTGTTCTACTATGGTGCTTTTAGAGTCTCCACACACCGCAACACGCGACATAGCTTTGCAGACGATATGTACAACCGTTTCAGACAGAAGAGCAGCCAATGTGACGACCTGGCTTTAAGTCGATTCGATAACAAATGACGGAAACGGACGGATTTCTCAGGTTTTACTACATATGAACACTTTTTACATTCTCCCGTGCAACTCGCCTGCTAGTCCTCCTTTCATGCAGAATCTTAAGGTCCTAGCTCATGTCCAAGGCACCAAAGCCAGCTAAAAAGTCAATAATCGACACTTAAAACTTGAATTGTACTACTTCTTACTGGCTATTACACCAACTTAGAAGCTTCATCTGTGTTCAACAATGGTGCTTTTAGTGTCTCCGCATACCGCAGCACGCGACATAGCTTTCAGACGATAAGTACAACCGTTTCAGAGAGAAGAGCAGCTAATGTGACGATCTGGCTTTAAGTCGATTCGATAACAAATGACGAAAACGGACGGATTTCTCAGGTTTTTACTACATATGAACACTTTTCACATTCTCCCTTGCTACTCGGCTGCTAGTCCTCCTTTCATGCAGAATCTTAAGGTCCTAGCTCATGTCCAAGGCACCAAAGCCAGCTAAAAAGTCAATAATCGATACCTAAATCTGGTATTGTACTAATTCTTACTGGCTATTACATCATCTTAGAAGCTTCATCTGTGTTCTACTATGGTGCTTTTAGTGTCTCCGCATACTGCAGCACGTGACATAGCTTTCAGACGATAAGTACAACCGTTTCAGAGAGAAGAGTGGCCAATGTGACGATCTGGCTTTAAGTCGATTCGATAACAAATCTACATCTATATCTACATCTACATCCGTACTCCGCAAGCCACCTGACGGTGTGTGGCGGAGGGTACCCTGAGTACCTCTATCGGTTCTCCCTTCTATTCCAGTCTCGTATTGTACGTGGAAAGAAGGATTGTCGGTATGCTTCTGTGTGGGCTCTAATCTCTCTGATTTTATCCTCATGGTCTCTTCGCGAGATATACGTAGGAGGGAGCAATATACTGCTTGACTCTTCGGTGAAGGTATGTTCTCGAAACTTCAACAAAAGCCCGTACCGAGCTACTGAGCGTCTCTCCTGCAGAGTCTTCCACTGGAGTTTATCTATCATCTCCGTAACGCTTTCGCAATTACTAAATGATCCTGTAACGAAGCGCGCTGCTCTCCGTTGGATCTTCTCTATCTCTTCTATCAACCCTACCTCTTGCGGATCCCACACTGCTGAGCAGTATTCAAGCATTGGGCGAACAAGCGTACTGTAACCTACTTCCTTTGTTGTCGGATTGCATTTCCTTAGGATTCTTCCAATGAATCTCAGTCTGGCATCTGCTTTACCGACGATCAACTTTATATGATCATTCCATTTTAAATCACTCCTAATGCGTACTCCCAGATAATTTATGGAATTAACTGCTTCCAGTTGCTGACCTGCTATTTTGTAGCTAAATGATAAGGGACCTATCTTTCTATGTATTCGCATCACATTACACTTCGCTACATTGAGATTCAATTGCCATTCCGTGCACCATGCGTCAATTCGCTGCAGATCCTCCTGCATTTCAGTACAATTTTCCATTGTTGCAACCTCTCGATACACCACAGCATCATCTGCAAAAAGCCTCAGTGAACTTCCGATGTCATCCACCAGGTCATTTATGTATATTGTGAATAGCAACGGTCCTATGACACTCCCCTGCGGCACACCTGAAATCACTCTTACTTCGGAAGACTTCTCTCCATTGAGAATGACGTGCTGCGTTCTGTTATCTAGGAACTCCTCAATCCAATCACACAATTGATCTGATAGTCCGTATGCTCTTACTTTGTTCATTAAACGACTATGGGGAACTGTGTCAAACGCCTTGCGGAAGTCAAGAAACACGGCATCTACCTGTGAACCCGTGTCTAAGGCCCCCTGAGTCTCGTGGACGAATAGCGCGAGCTGGGTTTCACACGATCGTCTTTTTCGAAACCCATGCTGATTCCTACAGAGTAGATTTCTAGTCTCCAGAAAAGACATTATACTCGAACATAATACGTGTTCCAAAATTCTACAACTGATCGACGTTAGAGATATAGGTCTATAGTTCTACACATCTGTTCGACGTCCCTTCTTGAGAACGGCGATGACCTGTGCCCTTTTCCAATCCTTTGGAACGCTTCGCTCTTCTAGAGACAAATGACGAAAACGGACGGATTTCTCAGGTTTTTACTACATATGAACTCTTTTCACATTCTCCCGTGCAACTCGGCTGCTAGTCCTCCTTTCATGCAGAATCTTATGGTCCTAGCTCATGTCCAAGGCACCAAAGCCAGCTAAAAAGTCAATAATCGATACCTAGAACTTGAGTTGTACTACTTCTTACTGGCTATTACATCATCTTAGAAGCTTCATCTGTGTTCTACTATGGTGCTTTTAGAGTCTCCACACACCGCAACACGCGACATAGCTTTGCAGACGATATGTACAAACGTTTCAGACAGAAGAGCAGCCAATGTGACGACCTGGCTTTAAGTCGATTCGATAACAAATGACGGAAACGGACGGATTTCTCAGGTTTTACTACATATGAACACTTTTCACATTCTCCCGTGCAACTCGCCTGCTAGTCCTCCTTTCATGCAGAATCTTAAGGTCCTATCTCATGTCCAAGGCACCAAAGCCAGCTAAAAAGTCAATAATCGACACTTAAAACTTGAATTGTACTACTTCTTACTGGCTATTACATCAACTTAGAAGCTTCACCTGTGTTCAACAATGGTGCTTTTAGTGTCTCCGCATACCGCAGCACGCGACATAGCTTTCAGACGATAAGTACAACCGTTTCAGAGAGAAGAGCAGCTAATGTGACGATCTGGCTTTAAGTCGATTCGATAACAAATGACGAAAACGGACGGATTTCTCAGGTTTTTACTACATATGAACACTTTTCACATTCTCTCGTGCAACTCGGCTGCTAGTCCTCGTTTCATGCAGAATCTTATGGTCCTAGCTCATGTCCAAGGCGCCAAAGACAGCTAAAAAGTCAATAATCGATACCTAGTACTTGAGATGTACTACTTCTTACTGGCCATTACATCAACTTAGAAGCTTCATCTGTGTTCTACTATGGTGCTTTTAGTGTCTCCGCATACTGCAGCACGCGACATTGCTTTCAGACGATAAGTACAACCGTTTCAGAGAGAAGAGTGGCCAATGTGACGATCTGGCTTTAAGTCGATTCGATAACAAATGACGAAAACGGACGGATTTCTCAGGTTTTTACTACATATGAACACTTTTCACATTCTCCCGTGCAACGCGGCTGCTAGTCCTCCTTTCATGCAGAATCTTATGGTCCTAGCTGATGTCAAAGGCATCAAAGCCAGCTAAAAAGTCAATTATCGATACCTAGAACTTGAGTTGTACTACTTCTTACTGGCTATTACATCATCTTAGAAGCTTCATCTGTGTTCTACTATGGTGCTTTTAGTGTCTCCGCATACCGCAGCACGCGACATAGCTTTCAGACGATAAGTACAACCGTTTCAGAGAGAAGAGCGGCCAATGTGACGATCTGGCTTTAAGTCGATTCGATAACAAATGACGAAAACGGACGGATTTCTCAGGTTTTTACTACATATGAACACTTTTCACATTCTCTCGTGCAACTCGGCTGCTAGTCCTCGTTTCATGCAGAATCTTATGGTCCTAGCTCATGTCCAAGGCACCAAAGCCAGCTAAAACGTCAATAATCGATACCTAGAACTTGAGATGTACTACTTCTTACTGGTTATTACATCAACTTAGAAGCGTCATCTGTGTTCTACTATGGTGCTTTTAGAGTCTCCACATACCGCAACACGCGACATAGCTTTGCAGACGATATGTACAACCGTTTCAGACAGAAGATCGGCCAATGTGACGACCTGGCTTTAAGTCGATTCGATAACAAATGACGAAAACGGACGGATTTCTCAGGTTTTTACTACATATGAACACTTTTCACATTCTTCCTTGCTACTCGGCTGCTAGTCCTCCTTTCATGCAGAATCTTAAGGTCCTAGCTCATGTCCAAGGCACCAAAGCCAGCTAAAAATTCAATAATCGATATCTAAAATTTCACTTGTACTACTTCTTACTGGCTATTACATCAACTTCGAAGCTTCATCTGTGTTCTACTATGGTGCTTTTAGTGCCTCCACATACCGCTTCACGCGACATAGCTTTGCAGACGATAAGTACAACCGTTTTACAGAGAAGAGCGGCCAATGTGACGATCTGGCTTTAAGTCGATTCGATAACAAATGACGAAAACGGACGGATTTCTCAGGTTTTTACTACATATGAACACTTTTCACATCCTCCCGTGCAACTTGGCTGCTAGTCCTCCTTTCATGCAGAATCTTAAGGTCTTAGCTCATGTCCAATGCACCAAAGCCAGCTAAAAAGTCAATAATCGATACCTAAAACTTGGATTGTACTACTTCTTACTGGTTATTACATCAACTTTGAAGCTTCATCTGTGATCTACTATGGTGCTATTAGTGTCTCCGCATAACGCAGCACGCGACATAGCTTTGCAGGCGATAGGTACAACCGTTTCAGAGCGAAGAGCGGCCAATGTGACGATCTGGCTTTAAGTCGATTCAATAACAAATGACGAAAACGGACGGATGTCTCAGGTTTTTACTACATATGAACATTTTTCACATCCTCCCGTGCAACTCGGCTGCTAGTCTTCCTTTCATGCAGAAACTTAAGGTCCTAGCTCATGTCCAAGGCACCAAAGCCAGCTAAAAAGTCAATAATCGATACTTAAAACTTGAATTGTACTACTTCTTAATGGCTATTATATCATCTTAGAAGCTTCATCTGTGTTCTACTATGGTGCTTTTAGTGTCTCCGCATACCGCAGCACGCGACATAGCTTTCAGACGATAAGTACAACCGTTTCAGAGGGAAGAGCGGCCAATGTGACGATCTGGCTTTAAGTCGATTCGATAACAAATGACGAATACAGACGGATTTCTCAGGTTTTTACTACATATGAACACTTTTCACATTCTCTCGTGCAACTCGGCTGCTAGTCCTCGTTTCATGCAGAATCTTATGGTCCTAGCACATGTCCAAGGCACCAAAGCCAGCTAAAAAGTCAATAATCGATACCTAGAACTTGAGATGTACTACTTCTTACTGGATATTACATCAACTTAGAAGCTTCATCTGTGTTCTACTATGGTGCTTTTAGAGTCTCCACATACCGCAACACGCGACATAGCTTTGCAGACGATATGTACAACCGTTTCAGACCGAAGAGCGGCCTATGTGACGACCTGTCTTTAAGTCGATTCGATAACAAATGACGAAAACGGACGGATTTCTCAGGTTTTTACTACATATGAACACTTTTCACATTCTCCCGTGCAACTCGCCTGCTAGTCCTCCTTTAATGGAAAATCTTAAGGTCCTAGCTCATGTCCAAGGCACCAAAGCCAGCTAAAAAGTCAATAATCGATACTTAAAACTTGAATTGTACTACTTCTTACTAGTTATTACATCAACTTAGAAGCTTCATCTGTGTTCTACAATTGTGCTTTTAGTGTCTCCGCATACCGTAGCACGCGACATAGCTTTGCAGACGATAAGTACAACCGTTTCAGAGAGAAGAGCTGCCAATGTGACGATCTGGCTTTAAGTCGATTCCATAACAAATGACGAATACGGACGGATTTCTCAGGTTTTTACTACATATGAACACTTTTCACAATCTCGCGTGCAATTCGGCTGCTAGTCCTCCTTTCATGCAGAATCTTAAGGTCCTATCTCATGTCCAAGGCACCAAAGCCAGCTAAAAAGTCAATAATCGATACCTAAATCTGGTATTGTACTAATTCTTACTGGCTATTACATCATCTTAGATGCTTCATCTGTGTTCTACTATGGTGCTTTTAGTGTCTCCGCATACTGCAGCACGCGACATAGCTTTCAGACGATAAGTACAACCGTTTCAGAGAGAAGAGCAGCTAATGTGACGATCTGGCTTTAAGTCGATTCGATAACAAATGACGAAAACGTACGGATTTCACAGGTTTTTATTACATATGAACACTTTTCACATTCTCTCGTGCAACTCGGCTGCTAGTCCTCGTTTCATGCAGAATCTTATGGTCCT
This sequence comes from Schistocerca gregaria, assembly GCF_023897955.1. Lineage (NCBI taxonomy): Eukaryota > Metazoa > Arthropoda > Insecta > Orthoptera > Acrididae > Schistocerca > Schistocerca gregaria. Next base: position 1,179,282 of record NW_026061860.1, on the reverse strand, counting down.
AGCTCATGTCCAAGGCACCAAAGCCAGCTAAAAAGTCAATAATCGATACCTAGAACTCCAGATGTACTACTTCTTACTGGCTATTACATCAACTTAGAAGCTTCATCTGTGTTCTACTATGGTGCTTTTAGTGTCTCCACATACCCCAGCACGCGACATAGCTTTGCAGACGATAAGTACAACCGTTTCAGAGAGAAGAGCGGCCAATGTGACGATCTGGCTTTAAGTCGATTCCATACCAAATGACGAATACAGACGGATTTCTCAGGTTTTTACTACATATGAACACTTTTCACAATCTCGCGTGCAATTCGGCTGCCAGTCCTCCTTTCATGCAGAATCTTAAGGTCCTAGCTCATGTCCAAGGCACCAAATCAAGCAAAAAGTCAATAATCGATACCTAAATCTGGTATTGTACTAATTCTTACTGGCTATTACATCATCTTAGATGCTTCATCTGTGTTCTACTATGGTGCTTTCAGTGTCTCCGCATACTGCAGCACGCGACATAGCTTTCAGACGATAGGTACAACCGTTTCAGAGAGAAGAGCAGCTAATGTGACGATCTGGCTTTAAGTCGATTCGACAACAAATGACGAAAACGGACGGATTTCTCAGGATTTTACTACATATGAACACTTTTCACATTCTCTCGTGCAACTCGGCTGCTAGTCCTCGTTTCATGCAGAATCTTATGGTCCTAGCTCATGTCCAAGGCACCAAAGCCAGCTAAAAAGTCAATAATCGATACCTAGAACTTGAGATGTACTACTTCTTACTGGCTATTACATCAACTTAGAAGCTTCATCTGTGTTCTACTATGGTGCTTTTAGTGTCTCCGCATACCGCAGCACACGACATAGCTTTCAGACGATAAGTACAACCGTTTCAGTGAGAAGAGCGGCCAATGTGACGATCTGGCTTTAAGTCGAATCGATAACAAATGACGAAAACGGATGGATTTCTCAGGTTTTTACTACATATGAACACTTTTCACATTCTCTCGTGCAACTCGGCTGCTAGTCCTCGTTTCATGTCCAAGGCACCAAAGCCACCTAAAAAGTCAATAATCGATACCTAGAACTTGAGATGTACTACTTCTCACTGGCTATTACATCAACTTAGAAGCTTCAGCTGTGTTCTACTATGGTGCTTTTAGAGTCTCCACATACCGCAACACGCGACATAGCTTTGCAGACGATATGTACAACCGTTTCAGACAGAAGATCGGCAAATGTGACGACCTGGCTTTAAGACGATTCGATAACAAATGACGAAAACGGACGGATTTCTCAGGTTTTTACTACATATGAACACTTTTCACATTCTCCCGTGCAACTCGCCTGCTAGTCCTCCTTTCATGCAGAATATTAAGGTCCTAGCTCATGTCCAAGGCACCAAAGCCAGCTAAAAATTCAATAATCGATACTTAAAACTTGAATTGTACTACTTCTTACTGGTTATTACATCAACGTAGAAGCTTCATCTGTGTTCTACTATGGTGCTTTTAGTGTCTCCACAAACCGCAGCATGCGACATAGCTTTGCAGACGATAATTACAACCGTTTCAGAGAGAAGAGTGGCCAATGTGACGATCTGGCTTTAAGTCGTTTCCATACCAAATGACGAATACAGACGGATTTCTCAGGTTTTTACTACATATGAACACTTTTCACAATCTCGAATGCAATTCGGCTGCTAGTCCTCCTTTCATGCAGAATCTTAAGGTCCTAGCTCATGTCCAAGGCACCAAATCAAGCTAAAAAGTCAATAATCGATACCTAAATCTGGTATTGTACTAATTCTTACTGGCTATTACATCATCTTGGAAGCTTCATCTATGTTCTACTATGGTGCTTTTAGTGTCTCCGCATACTGCAGCACGCGACATAGCTTTCAGACGATAAGTACAACCGTTTCAGAGAGAAGAGCGGCCAATGTGACGATCTGGCTTTAAGTCGATTCGATAACAAATGACGAAAACGGACGGATTTCTGAGGTTTTTACTACATATGAACACTTTTCACATTCTCCCGTGCAACTCGGCTGCTAGTCCTCCTTTCATGCAGAATCTAATGGTGCTAGCTCATGTCCAAGGCACCAAAGCCAGCTAAAAAGTCAATAATCGATACCTAGAACTCGAGTTGTACTACTTCTTACTGGCTATTACATCAACTTACAAGCATCATCTACTATGGTGCTTTTAGAGTCTCCACATACCGCAACACGCGACATAGCTTTGCAGACGATATGTACAACCGTTTCAGAGAGAAGAGCGGACAATGTGACGACCTGGCTTTAAATCGATTCCGTAACAAATGAAGAAAACGGACGGATTTCTCAGGTTCTTACTACATATGAACACTTTTCACATTATCCCGTGCAATTCGGCTGCTAGTCCTCCTTTCATGCAGAATCTTAAGGTCCTAGCTCATGTCCAAGGCACCAAAGCCAGCTAAAAAGTCAATAACCGATACGTAAAACTGGTATTGTACTAATTCTTACTGGCTATTACATCATCGTAGAAGCTTCATCTGTGTTCTACTATGGTGCTTTTAGTGTCTCCGCATACCGCAGCACGCGACATAGCTTTCAGACGATAAGTACAACCGTTTCAGAGAGAAGAGCGGCCAATGCGACGATCTGGCCTTAAGTCGATTCGATAACAAATGTCGAAAACGGACGGATTTCTCAGGTTTTTAATACATATGAACACGTTTCACATTCTCCCATGCAACTCGGCAGCTAGTCCTCCTTTCATGCAGAATCTTAAGGTCCTAGCTCACGTCCAATGCACCAAGGCCAGCTAAAAAGTCAATAATCGATACCTAGAACTTGAGATGTACTACTTCTTACTGGCTATTACATCAACTTAGAAGCTTCATCTGTTTTCTACTATGGTGCTTTTAGTGTCTCCGCATACTGCAGCACCGACATAGCTTTCAGACGACAAGTACAACCGTTTCGGAGAGAAGAGTGGCCAATGTGACGATCTGGCTTTAAGTCGATTCGATAACAAATGAAGAATACGGACGGATTTCTCAGGTTTTTACTACATATGAACACTTTTCACATTCTCCCATGCAACTCGGCTGCTAGTCCTCCTTTCATGCAGAATCTTATGGTCCTAGCTCATGTCCAAGGCACCAAAGCAAGCTAAAAAGTCAATAATCGATACCTAGAACTTGAGTTGTACTACTTCTTACTGGCTATTACATCATCTTAGAAGCTTCATCTTTGTTCTACTATGGTGGTTTTAGTGTCTCCGCATACCGCAGCACGCGACATAGCTTTCAGACGATAAGTACAACCGTTTCAGAGAGAAGAGCGGCCAATGTGACGATCTGGCTTTAAGTCGATTCGATAACAAATGACGAAAACGGACGGATTTCTCAGGTTTTTACTACATATGAACACTTTTCACAATCTCTCGTGCAACTCGGCTGCTAGTCCTCGTTTCATGCAGAATCTTATGGTCCTAGCTCATGTCCAAGGCACCAAAGCCAGCTAAAACGTCAATAATCGATACCTAGAACTTGAGATGTACTACTTCTTACTGGCTATTACATCAACTTAGAAGCGTCATCTGTGTTCTACTATGGTGCTTTTAGAGTCTCCACATACCGCAACACGCGACATAGCTTTGCAGACGATATGTACAACCGTTTCAGACAGAAGATCGGTCAATGTGACGACCTGGCTTTAAGTCGATTCGATAACAAATGACGAAAACGGACGGATTTCTCAGGTTTTTACTACATATGAACACTTTTCACATTCTTCCTTGCTACTCGGCTGCTAGTCCTCCTTTCATGCAGAATCTTAAGGTCCTAGCTCATGTCCAAGGCACCAAAGCCAGCTAAAAATTCAATAATCGATATCTAAAATTTCACTTGTACTACTTCTTACTGGCTATTACATCAACTTCGAAGCTTCATCTGTGTTCTACTATGGTGCTTTTAGTGCCTCCACATACCGCATCACGCGACATAGCTTTGCAGACGATAAGTACAACCGTTTTACAGAGAAGAGCGGGCAATGTGACGATCTGGCTTTAAGTCGATTCGATAACAAATGACGAAAACGGACGGATTTCTCAGGTTTTTACTACATATGAACACTTTTCACATCCTCCCGTGCAACTTGGCTGCTAGACCTCCTTTCATGCAGAATCTTAAGGTCTTAGCTCACGTCCAATGCACCAAAGCCAGCTAAAAAGTCAATAATCGATACCTAAAACTTGGATTGTACTACTTCTTACTGGTTATTACATCAACTTTGAAGCTTCATCTGTGATCTACTACGGTGCTATTAGTGTCTCCGCATAACGCAGCACGCGACATAGCTTTGCAGGCGATAGGTACAACCGTTTCAGAGCGAAGAGCGGCCAATGTGACGATCTGGCTTTAAGTCGATTCAATAACAAATGACGAAAACGGACGGATGTCTCAGGTTTTTACTACATATGAACACTTTTCACATCCTCCTGTGCAACTCGGCTGCTAGTCTTCCTTTCATGCAGAATCTTAAGGTCCTAGCTCATGTCCAAGGCACCAAAGCCAGCTAAAAAGTCAATAATTGATACTTAAAACTTGAATTGTACTACTTCTTACTGGCTATTACATCATCTTAGAAGATTCATCTGTGTTCTACTATGGTGCTTTTAGTGTCTCCGCATACCCCAGCACGCGACATAGCTTTCAGACGATAAGTACAACCGTTTCAGAGGGAAGAGCGGCCAATGTGACGATCTGGCTTTAAGTCGATTCGGTTAAAAATGACGAATACAGACGGATTTCTCAGGTTTTTACTACATATGAACTCTTTTCACATACTCTCGTGCAACTCGGCTGCTAGTCCTCGTTTCATGCAGAATCTTATGGTCCTAGCTCATGTCCAAGGCACCAAAGCCAGCTAAAAAGTCAATAATCGATACCTAGAACTTGAGATGTACTACTTCTTACTGGATATTACATCAACTTAGAAGCTTCATCTGTGTTCTACTTTGGTGCTTTTAGAGTCTCCACATACCGCAACACGCGACATAGCTTTCAGACGATAAGTACAACCGTTTCAGAGAGAAGAGCGGCCAATGTGACGATCTGGCTTTAAGTCGATTCGATAACAAATGACGAAAACGGATGGATTTCTCAGGTTTTTACTACATATGAACACTTTTCACATTATCCCGTGCAATTCGGCTGCTAGTCCTCCTTTCATGCAGAATCTTAAGGTCCTAGCTCATGTCCAAGGCACCAAAGCCAGCTAAAAAGTCAATAACCGATACGTAAAACTGGTATTGTACTAATTCTTACTGGCTATTACATCATCGTAGAAGCTTCATCTGTGTTCTACTATGGTGCTTTTAGTGTCTCCGCATACCGCAGCACGCGACATAGCTTTCAGACGATAAGTACAACCGTTTCAGAGAGAAGAGCGGCCAATGCGACGATCTGGCCTTAAGTCGATTCGATAACAAATGTCGAAAACGGACGGATTTCTCAGGTTTTTAATACATATGAACACGTTTCACATTCTCCCATGCAACTCGGCAGCTAGTCCTCCTTTCATGCAGAATCTTAAGGTCCTAGCTCACGTCCAATGCACCAAGGCGAGCTAAAAAGTCAATAATCGATACCTAGAACTTGAGATGTACTACTTCTTACTGGCTATTACATCAACTTAGAAGCTTCATCTGTGTTCTACTATGGTGCTTTTAGTGTCTCCGCATACCGCAGCACGCGACATAGCTTTCAGACGATAAGTACAACCGTTTCAGAGAGAAGAGCGGCCAATGTGACGATCTGGCTTTAAGTCGATTCGATAACAAATGACGAAAACGGACGGATTTCTCAGGTTTTTACTACATATGAACACTTTTCACAATCTCTCGTGCAACTCGGCTGCTAGTCCTCGTTTCATGCAGAATCTTATGGTCCTAGCTCATGTCCAAGGCACCAAAGCCAGCTAAAACGTCAATAATCGATACCTAGAACTTGAGATGTACTACTTCTTACTGGCTATTACATCAACTTAGAAGCGTCATCTGTGTTCTACTATGGTGCTTTTAGAGTCTCCACATACCGCAACACGCGACATAGCTTTGCAGACGATATGTACAACCGTTTCAGACAGAAGATCGGTCAATGTGACGACCTGGCTTTAAGTCGATTCGATAACAAATGACGAAAACGGACGGATTTCTCAGGTTTTTACTACATATGAACACTTTTCACATTCTTCCTTGCTACTCGGCTGCTAGTCCTCCTTTCATGCAGAATCTTAAGGTCCTAGCTCATGTCCAAGGCACCAAAGCCAGCTAAAAATTCAATAATCGATATCTAAAATTTCACTTGTACTACTTCTTACTGGCTATTACATCAACTTCGAAGCTTCATCTGTGTTCTACTATGGTGCTTTTAGTGCCTCCACATACCGCATCACGCGACATAGCTTTGCAGACGATAAGTACAACCGTTTTACAGAGAAGAGCGGGCAATGTGACGATCTGGCTTTAAGTCGATTCGATAACAAATGACGAAAACGGACGGATTTCTCAGGTTTTTACTACATATGAACTCTTTTCACATTCTCTCGTGCAACTCGGCTGCTAGTCCTCGTTTCATGCAGAATCTTATGGTCCTAGCTCATGTCCAAGGCACCAAAGCCAGCTAAAAAGTCAATAATCGATACCTAGAACTTGAGATGTACTACTTCTTACTGGATATTACATCAACTTAGAAGCTTCATCTGTGTTCTACTTTGGTGCTTTTAGAGTCTCCACATACCGCAACACGCGACATAGCTTTCAGACGATAAGTACAACCGTTTCAGAGAGAAGAGCGGCCAATGTGACGATCTGGCTTTAAGTCGATTCGATAACAAATGACGAAAACGGATGGATTTCTCAGGTTTTTACTACATATGAACACTTTTCACATTCTCTCGTGCAACTCGGCTGCTAGTCCTCGTTTCATGCAGAATCTTATGGTCCTAGCTCATGTCCAAGGCACCAAAGCCAGCTAAAAAGTCAATAATCGATACCTAGAACTTGAGATGTACTACTTCTTACTGGCTATTACATCAACTTAGAAGCTTCAGCTGTGTTCTACTATGGTGCTTTTAGAGTCTCCACATACCGCAGCACGCGACATAGCTTTGCAGGCGATAGGTACAACCGTTTCAGAGCGAAGAGCGGCCAATGTGACGATCTGGCTTTAAGTCGATTCAATAACAAATGACGAAAACGGACGGATGTCTCAGGTTTTTACTACATATGAACACTTTTCACATCCTCCCGTGCAACTCGGCTGCTAGTCTTCCTTTCATGCAGAATCTTAAGGTCCTAGCTCATGTCCAATGCACCAAAGCCAGCTAAAAAGTCAATAATTGATACTAAAAACTTGAATTGTACTACTTCTTACTGGCTATTACATCATCTTAGAAGATTCATCTGTGTTCTACTATGGTGCTTTTAGTGTCTCCGCATACCGCAGCACGCGACATAGCTTTCAGACGATAAGTACAACCGTTTCAGAGGGAAGAGCGGCCAATGTGACGATCTGGCTTTAAGTCGATTCGGTTAAAAATGACGAATACAGACGGATTTCTCAGGTTTTTACTACATATGAACTCTTTTCACATTCTCTCGTGCAACTCGGCTGCTAGTCCTCGTTTCATGCAGAATCTTATGGTCCTAGCTCATGTCCAAGGCACCAAAGCCAGCTAAAAAGTCAATAATCGATACCTAGAACTTGAGATGTACTACTTCTTACTGGATATTACATCAACTTAGAAGCTTCATCTGTGTTCTACTTTGGTGCTTTTAGAGTCTCCACATACCGCAACACGCGACATAGCTTTCAGACGATAAGTACAACCGTTTCAGAGAGAAGAGCGGCCAATGTGACGATCTGGCTTTAAGTCGATTCGATAACAAATGACGAAAACGGATGGATTTCTCAGGTTTTTACTACATATGAACACTTTTCACATTCTCTCGTGCAACTCGGCTGCTAGTCCTCGTTTCATGCAGAATCTTATGGTCCTAGCTCATGTCCAAGGCACCAAAGCCAGCTAAAAAGTCAATAATCGATACCTAGAACTTGAGATGTACTACTTCTTACTGGCTATTACATCAACTTAGAAGCTTCAGCTGTGTTCTACTATGGTGCTTTTAGAGTCTCCACATACCGCAACACGCGACATAGCTTTGCAGACGATATGTACAACCGTTTCAGACAGAAGATCGGCAAATGTGACGACCTGGCTTTAAGACGATTCGATAACAAATGACGAAAACGGACGGATTTCTCAGGTTTTTACTACATATGAACACTTTTCACATTCTCCCGTGCAACTCGCCTGCTAGTCCTCCTTTCATGCAGAATCTTAAGGTCCTAGCTCATGTCCAAGGCACCAAAGCCAGCTAAAAAGTCAATAACCGATACGTAAAACTGGTATTGTACTAATTCTTACTGGCTATTACATCATCGTAGAAGCTTCATCTGTGTTCTACTATGGTGCTTTTAGTGTCTCCGCATACCGCAGCACGCGACATAGCTTTCAGACGATAAGTACAACCGTTTCAGAGAGAAGAGCGGCCAATGCGACGATCTGGCCTTAAGTCGATTCGATAACAAATGACGAATACGGACGGATTTCTCAGGTTTTTAATACATATGAACACGTTTCACATTCTCCCATGCAACTCGGCAGCTAGTCCTCCTTTCATGCAGAATCTTAAGGTCCTAGCTCACGTCCAATGCACCAAGGCCAGCTAAAAAGTCAATAATCGATACCTAGAACTTGAGATGTACTACTTCTTACTGGCTATTACATCAACTTAGAAGCTTCATCTGTGTTCTACTATGGTGCTTTTAGTGTCTCCGCATACTGCAGCACGCGACATAGCTTTCAGACGACAAGTACAACCGTTTCGGAGAGAAGAGTGGCCAATGTGACGATCTGGCTTTAAGTCGATTCGATAACAAATGAAGAATACGGACGGATTTCTCAGGTTTTTACTACATATGAACACTTTTCACATTCTCCCATGCAACTCGGCTGCTAGTCCTCCTTTCATGCAGAATCTTATGGTCCTAGCTCATGTCCAAGGCACCAAAGCAAGCTAAAAAGTCAATAATCGATACCTAGAACTTGAGTTGTACTACTTCTTACTGGCTATTACATCATCTTAGAAGCTTCATCTTTGTTCTACTATGGTGCTTTTAGTGTCTCCGCATACCGCAGCACGCGACATAGCTTTCAGACGATAAGTACAACCGTTTCAGAGAGAAGAACGGCCAATGTGACGATCTGGCTTTAAGTCGATTCGATAACAAATGACGAAAACGGACGGATTTCTCAGGTTTTTACTACATATGAACACTTTTCACAATCTCTCGTGCAACTCGGCTGCTAGTCCTCGTTTCATGCAGAATCTTATGGTCCTAGCTCATGTCCAAGGCACCAAAGCCAGCTAAAACGTCAATAATCGATACCTAGAACTTGAGATGTACTACTTCTTACTGGCTATTACATCAATTTAGAAGCGTCATCTGTGTTCTACTATGGTGCTTTTAGAGTCTCCACATACCGCAACACGCGACATAGCTTTGCAGACGATATGTACAACCGTTTCAGACAGAAGATCGGTCAATGTGACGACCTGGCTTTAAGTCGATTCGATAACAAATGACGAAAACGGACGGATTTCTCAGGTTTTTACTACATATGAACACTTTTCACATTCTTCCTTGCTACTCGGCTGCTAGTCCTCCTTTCATGCAGAATCTTAAGGTCCTAGCTCATGTCCAAGGCACCAAAGCCAGCTAAAAATTCAATAATCGATATCTAAAATTTCACTTGTACTACTTCTGACTGGCTATTACATCAACTTCGAAGCTTCATCTGTGTTCTACTATGGTGCTTTTAGTGCCTCCACATACCGCATCACGCGACATAGCTTTGCAGACGATAAGTACAACCGTTTTACAGAGAAGAGCGGGCAATGTGACGATCTGGCTTTAAGTCGATTCGATAACAAATGACGAAAACGGACGGATTTCTCAGGTTTTTACTACATATGAACACTTTTCACATCCTCCCATGCAACGTGGCTGCTAGACCTCCTTTCATGCAGAATCTTAAGGTCTTAGCTCACGTCCAATGCACCAAAGCCAGCTAAAAAGTCAATAATCGATACCTAAAACTTGGATTGTACTACTTCTTACTGGTTATTACATCAACTTTGAAGCTTCATCTGTGATCTACTATGGTGCTATTAGTGTCTCCGCATAACGCAGCACGCGACATAGCTTTGCAGGCGATAGGTACAACCGTTTCAGAGCGAAGAGCGGCCAATGTGACGATCTGGCTTTAAGTCGATTCAATAACAAATGACGAAAACGGACGGATGTCTCAGGTTTTTACTACATATGAACACTTTTCACATCCTCCCGTGCAACTCGGCTGCTAGTCTTCCTTTCATGCAGAATCTTAAGGTCCTAGCTCATGTCCAAGGCACCAAAGCCAGCTAAAAAGTCAATAATTGATACTTAAAACTTGAATTGTACTACTTCTTACTGGCTATTACATCATCTTAGAAGATTCATCTGTGTTCTACTATGGTGCTTTTAGTGTCTCCGCATACCGCAGCACGCGACATAGCTTTCAGACGATAAGTACAACCGTTTCAGAGGGAAGAGCGGCCAATGTGACGATCTGGCTTTAAGTCGATTCGGTTAAAAATGACGAAAACGGATGGATTTCTCAGGTTTTTACTACATATGAACACTTTTCACATTCTCTCGTGCAACTCGGCTGCTAGTCCTCGTTTCATGCAGAATCTTATGGTCCTAGCTCATGTCCAAGGCACCAAAGCCAGCTAAAAAGTCAATAATCGATACCTAGAACTTGAGATGTACTACTTCTTACTGGCTATTACATCAACTTAGAAGCTTCAGCTGTGTTCTACTATGGTGCTTTTAGAGTCTCCACATACCGCAACACGCGACATAGCTTTGCAGACGATATGTACAACCGTTTCAGAGAGAAGAGCGGACAATGTGACGACCTGGCTTTAAATCGATTCCGTAACAAATGAAGAAAACGGACGGATTTCTCAGGTTCTTACTACATATGAACACTTTTCACATTATCCCGTGCAATTCGGCTGCTAGTCCTCCTTTCATGCAGAATCTTAAGGTCCTAGCTCATGTCCAAGGCACCAAAGCCAGCTAAAAAGTCAATAATCGATACCTAGAACTTGAGATGTACTACTTCTTACTGGCTATTACATCAACTTAGAAGCTTCAGCTGTGTTCTACTATGGTGCTTTTAGAGTCTCCACATACCGCAACACGCGACATAGCTTTGCAGACGATATGTACAACCGTTTCAGACAGAAGATCGGCAAATGTGACGACCTGGCTTTAAGACGATTCGATAACAAATGACGAAAACGGACGGATTTCTCAGGTTTTTACTACATATGAACACTTTTCACATTCTCCCGTGCAACTCGCCTGCTAGTCCTCCTTTCATGCAGAATCTTAAGGTCCTAGCTCATGTCCAAGGCACCAAAGCCAGCTAAAAATTCAATAATCGATACTTAAAACTTGAATTGTACTACTTCTTACTGGTTATTACATCAACGTAGAAGCTTCATCTGTGTTCTACTATGGTGCTTTTAGTGTCTCCACAAACCGCAGCATGCGACATAGCTTTGCAGACGATAATTACAACCGTTTCAGAGAGAAGAGTGGCCAATGTGACGATCTGGCTTTAAGTCGATTCCATACCAAATGACGAATACAGACGGATTTCTCAGGTTTTTACTACATATGAACACTTTTCACAATCTCGAATGCAATTCGGCTGCTAGTCCTCCTTTCATGCAGAATCTTAAGGTCCTAGCTCATGTCCAAGGCACCAAATCAAGCTAAAAAGTCAATAATCGATACCTAAATCTGGTATTGTACTAATTCTTACTGGCTATTACATCATCTTGGAAGCTTCATCTATGTTCTACTATGGTGCTTTTAGTGTCTCCGCATACTGCAGCACGCGACATAGCTTTCAGACGATAAGTACAACCGTTTCAGAGAGAAGAGCGGCCAATGTGACGATCTGGCTTTAAGTCGATTCGATAACAAATGACGAAAACGGACGGATGTCTCAGGTTTTTACTACATATGAACACTTTTCACATCCTCCCGTGCAACTAGGCTGCTAGTCTTCCTTTCATGCAGAATCTTAAGGTCCTAGCTCATGTCCAAGGCACCAAAGCCAGCTAAAAAGTCAATAATTGATACTTAAAACTTGAATTGTACTACTTCTTACTGGCTATTACATCAACTTACAAGCATCATCTACTATGGTGCTTTTAGAGTCTCCACATACCGCAACACGCGACATAGCTTTGCAGACGATATGTACAACCGTTTCAGAGAGAAGAGCGGACAATGTGACGACCTGGCTTTAAATCGATTCCGTAACAAATGAAGAAAACGGACGGATTTCTCAGGTTCTTACTACATATGAACACTTTTCACATTATCCCGTGCAATTCGGCTGCTAGTCCTCCTTTCATGCAGAATCTTAAGGTCCTAGCTCATGTCCAAGGCACCAAAGCCAGCTAAAAAGTCAATAATCGATACCTAGAACTTGAGATGTACTACTTCTTACTGGCTATTACATCAACTTAGAAGCTTCAGCTGTGTTCTACTATGGTGCTTTTAGAGTCTCCACATACCGCAACACGCGACATAGCTTTGCAGACGATATGTACAACCGTTTCAGACAGAAGATCGGCAAATGTGACGACCTGGCTTTAAGACGATTCGATAACAAATGACGAAAACGGACGGATTTCTCAGGTTTTTACTACATATGAACACTTTTCACATTCTCCCGTGCAACTCGCCTGCTAGTCCTCCTTTCATGCAGAATCTTAAGGTCCTAGCTCATGTCCAAGGCACCAAAGCCAGCTAAAAATTCAATAATCGATACTTAAAACTTGAATTGTACTACTTCTTACTGGTTATTACATCAACGTAGAAGCTTCATCTGTGTTCTACTATGGTGCTTTTAGTGTCTCCACAAACCGCAGCATGCGACATAGCTTTGCAGACGATAATTACAACCGTTTCAGAGAGAAGAGTGGCCAATGTGACGATCTGGCTTTAAGTCGATTCCATACCAAATGACGAATACAGACGGATTTCTCAGGTTTTTACTACATATGAACACTTTTCACAATCTCGAATGCAATTCGGCTGCTAGTAATCCTTTCATGCAGAATCTTAAGGTCCTAGCTCATGTCCAAGGCACCAAATCAAGCTAAAAAGTCAATAATCGATACCTAAATCTGGTATTGTACTAATTCTTACTGGCTATTACATCATCTTGGAAGCTTCATCTATGTTCTACTATGGTGCTTTTAGTGTCTCCGCATACTGCAGCACGCGACATAGCTTTCAGACGATAAGTACAACCGTTTCAGAGAGAAGAGCGGCCAATGTGACGATCTGGCTTTAAGTCGATTCGATAACAAATGACGAAAACGGACGGATTTCTGAGGTTTTTACTACATATGAACACTTTTCACATTCTCCCGTGCAACTCGGCTGCTAGTCCTCCTTTCATGCAGAATCTAATGGTGCTAGCTCATGTCCAAGGCACCAAAGCCAGCTAAAAAGTCAATAATCGATACCTAGAACTCGAGTTGTACTACTTCTTACTGGCTATTACATCAACTTACAAGCATCATCTACTATGGTGCTTTTAGAGTCTCCACATACCGCAACACGCGACATAGCTTTGCAGACGATATGTACAACCGTTTCAGAGAGAAGAGCGGACAATGTGACGACCTGGCTTTAAATCGATTCCGTAACAAATGAAGAAAACGGACGGATTTCTCAGGTTCTTACTACATATGAACACTTTTCACATTATCCCGTGCAATTCGGCTGCTAGTCCTCCTTTCATGCAGAATCTTAAGGTCCTAGCTCATGTCCAAGGCACCAAAGCCAGCTAAAAAGTCAATAATCGATACCTAGAACTTGAGATGTACTACTTCTTACTGGCTATTACATCAACTTAGAAGCTTCAGCTGTGTTCTACTATGGTGCTTTTAGAGTCTCCACATACCGCAACACGCGACATAGCTTTGCAGACGATATGTACAACCGTTTCAGACAGAAGATCGGCAAATGTGACGACCTGGCTTTAAGACGATTCGATAACAAATGACGAAAACGGACGGATTTCTCAGGTTTTTACTACATATGAACACTTTTCACATTCTCCCGTGCAACTCGCCTGCTAGTCCTCCTTTCATGCAGAATCTTAAGGTCCTAGCTCATGTCCAAGGCACCAAAGCCAGCTAAAAATTCAATAATCGATACTTAAAACTTGAATTGTACTACTTCTTACTGGTTATTACATCAACGTAGAAGCTTCATCTGTGTTCTACTATGGTGCTTTTAGTGTCTCCACAAACCGCAGCATGCGACATAGCTTTGCAGACGATAATTACAACCGTTTCAGAGAGAAGAGTGGCCAATGTGACGATCTGGCTTTAAGTCGATTCCATACCAAATGACGAATACAGACGGATTTCTCAGGTTTTTACTACATATGAACACTTTTCACAATCTCGAATGCAATTCGGCTGCTAGTAATCCTTTCATGCAGAATCTTAAGGTCCTAGCTCATGTCCAAGGCACCAAATCAAGCTAAAAAGTCAATAATCGATACCTAAATCTGGTATTGTACTAATTCTTACTGGCTATTACATCATCTTGGAAGCTTCATCTATGTTCTACTATGGTGCTTTTAGTGTCTCCGCATACTGCAGCACGCGACATAGCTTTCAGACGATAAGTACAACCGTTTCAGAGAGAAGAGCGGCCAATGTGACGATCTGGCTTTAAGTCGATTCGATAACAAATGACGAAAACGGACGGATTTCTGAGGTTTTTACTACATATGAACACTTTTCACATTCTCCCGTGCAACTCGGCTGCTAGTCCTCCTTTCATGCAGAATCTAATGGTGCTAGCTCATGTCCAAGGCACCAAAGCCAGCTAAAAAGTCAATAATCGATACCTAGAACTCGAGTTGTACTACTTCTTACTGGCTATTACATCAACTTACAAGCATCATCTACTATGGTGCTTTTAGAGTCTCCACATACCGCAACACGCGACATAGCTTTGCAGACGATATGTACAACCGTTTCAGAGAGAAGAGCGGACAATGTGACGACCTGGCTTTAAATCGATTCCGTAACAAATGAAGAAAACGGACGGATTTCTCAGGTTCTTACTACATATGAACACTTTTCACATTATCCCGTGCAATTCGGCTGCTAGTCCTCCTTTCATGCAGAATCTTAAGGTCCTAGCTCATGTCCAAGGCACCAAAGCCAGCTAAAAAGTCAATAACCGATACGTAAAACTGGTATTGTACTAATTCTTACTGGCTATTACATCATCGTAGAAGCTTCATCTGTGTTCTACTATGGTGCTTTTAGTGTCTCCGCATACCGCAGCACGCGACATAGCTTTCAGACGATAAGTACAACCGTTTCAGAGAGAAGAGCGGCCAATGCGACGATCTGGCCTTAAGTCGATTCGATAACAAATGTCGAAAACGGACGGATTTCTCAGGTTTTTAATACATATGAACACGTTTCACATTCTCCCATGCAACTCGGCTGCTAGTCCTCCTTTCATGCAGAATCTTAAGGTCCTAGCTCACGTCCAATGCACCAAGGCCAGCTAAAAAGTCAATAATCGATACCTAGAACTTGAGATGTACTACTTCTTACTGGCTATTACATCAACTTAGAAGCTTCATCTGTGTTCTACTATGGTGCTTTTAGTGTCTCCGCATACTGCAGCACGCGACATAGCTTTCAGACGACAAGTACAACCGTTTCAGAGAGAAGAGTGGCCAATGTGACGATCTGGCTTTAAGTCGATTCGATAACAAATGAAGAAAACGGACGGATTTCTCAGGTTTTTACTACATATGAACACTTTTCACATTCTCCCATGCAACTCGGCTGCTAGTCCTCCTTTCATGCAGAATCTTATGGTCCTAGCTCATGTCCAAGGCACCATAGCAAGCTAAAAAGTCAATAATCGATACCTAGAACTTGAGTTGTACTACTTCTTACTGGCTATTACATCATCTTAGAAGCTTCATCTTTGTTCTACTATGGTGCTTTTAGTGTCTCCGCATACCGCAGCACGCGACATAGCTTTCAGACGATAAGTACAACCGTTTCAGAGAGAAGAGCGGCCAATGTGACGATCTGGCTTTAAGTCGATTCGATAACAAATGACGAAAACGGACGGATTTCTCAGGTTTTTACTACATATGAACACTTTTCACAATCTCTCGTGCAACTCGGCTGCTAGTCCTCGTTTCATGCAGAATCTTATGGTCCTAGCTCATGTCCAAGGCACCAAAGCCAGCTAAAACGTCAATAATCGATACCTAGAACTTGAGATGTACTACTTCTTACTGGCTATTACATCAACTTAGAAGCGTCATCTGTGTTCTACTATGGTGCTTTTAGAGTCTCCACATACCGCAACACGCGACATAGCTTTGCAGACGATATGTACAACCGTTTCAGACAGAAGATCGGCCAATGTGACGACCTGGCTTTAAGTCGATTCGATAACAAATGACGAAAATGGACGGATTTCTCAGGTTTTTACTACATATGAACACTTTTCACATTCTTCCTTGCTACTCGGCTGCTAGTCCTCCTTTCATGCAGAATCTTAAGGTCCTCGCTCATGTCCAAGGCACCAAAGCCAGCTAAAAATTCAATAATCGATATCTAAAATTTCACTTGTACTACTTCTTACTGGCTATTACATCAACTTCGAAGCTTCATCTGTGTTCTACTATGGTGCTTTTAGTGCCTCCACATACCGCATCACGCGACATAGCTTTGCAGACGATAAGTACAACCGTTTTACAGAGAAGAGCGGGCAATGTGACGATCTGGCTTTAAGTCGATTCGATAACAAATGACGAAAACGGACGGATTTCTCAGGTTTTTACTACATATGAACACTTTTCACATCCTCCCGTGCAACTTGGCTGCTAGACCTCCTTTCATGCAGAATCTTAAGGTCTTAGCTCACGTCCAATGCACCAAAGCCAGCTAAAAAGTCAATAATCGATACCTAAAACTTGGATTGTACTACTTCTTACTGGTTATTACATCAACTTTGAAGCTTCATCTGTGATCTACTATGGTGCTATTAGTGTCTCCGCATAACGCAGCACGCGACATAGCTTTGCAGGCGATAGGTACAACCGTTTCAGAGCGAAGAGCGGCCAATGTGACGATCTGGCTTTAAGTCGATTCAATAACAAATGACGAAAACGGACGGATGTCTCAGGTTATAACTACATATGAACACTTTTCACATCCTCCCGTGCAACTCGGCTGCTAGTCTTCCTTTCATGCAGAATCTTAAGGTCCTAGCTCATGTCCAAGGCACCAAAGCCAGCTAAAAAGTCAATAATCGATACTTAAAACTTGAATTGCACTACTTCTTACTGGCTATTACATCATCTTAGAAGATTCATCTGTGTTCTACTATGGTGCTTTTAGTGTCTCCGCATACCGCAGCACGCGACATAGCTTTCAGACGATAAGTACAACCGTTTCAGAGGGAAGAGCGGCCAATGTGACGATCTGGCTTTAAGTCGATTCGGTTAAAAATGACGAATACAGACGGATTTCTCAGGTTTTTACTACATATGAACTCTTTTCACATTCTCTCGTGCAACTCGGCTGCTAGTCCTCGTTTCATGCAGAATCTTATGGTCCTAGCTCATGTCCAAGGCACCAAAGCCAGCTAAAAAGTCAATAATCGATACCTAGAACTTGAGATGTACTACTTCTTACTGGATAATACATCAACTTAGAAACTTCATCTGTGTTCTACTTTGGTGCTTTTAGAGTCTCCACATACCGCAACACGCGACATAGCTTTGCAGACGATATGTACAACCGTTTCAGACAGAAGAGCGGCCAATGTGATGACCTGGCTTTAAGTCGATTCGATAACAAATGACGAAAACGGACGGATTTCTCAGGTTTTTACTACATATGAACACTTTTCACATTCTCCCGTGCAACTCGCCTGCTAGTCCTCCTTTCATGCAGAATCTTAAGGTCGTAGCTCATGTCCAAGGCACCAAAGCCAGCTAAAAAGTCAATAATCGATACTTAAAACTTGAATTGTACTACTTCTTACTGGTTATTACATCAACTTAGAAGCTTCATCTGTGTTCTACAATGGTGCTTTTAGTGTCTCCGCATACCGCAGCACGCGACATAGCTTTGCGGACGATAAGTACAACCGTTTCAGAGAGAAGAGCTGCCAATGTGACGATCTGGCTTTAAGTCGATTCCATAACAAATGACGAATACGGACGGATTTCTCAGGTTTATACTACATAGGAACACTTTTCACAATCTCGCGTGCAATTCGGCTGCTAGTCCTCCTTTCATGCAGAATCTTAAGGTCCTAGCTCATGTCCAAGGCACCAAAGCCAGCTAAAAAGTCAATAATCGATACCTAAATCTGGTATTGTACTAATTCTTACTGGCTATTACATCATCTTAGAAGCTTCAGCTGTGTTCTACTATGGTGCTTTTAGAGTCTCCACATACCGCAACACGCGACATAGCTTTGCAGACGATATGTACAACCGTTTCAGACAGAAGATCGGCCAATGTGACGACCTGGCTTTAAGTCGATTCGATAACAAATGACGAAAACGGACGGATTTCTCAGGTTTTTACTACATATGAACACTTTTCACATTCTCCCGTGCAACTCGCCTGCTAGTCCTCCTTTCATGCAGAATCTTAAGGTCCTAGCTCATGTCCAAGGCACCAAAGCCAGCTAAAAAGTCAATAATCGATACTTAAAACTTGAATTGTACTACTTCTTACTGGTTATTACATCAACTTAGAAGCTTCATCTGTGTTCTACAATGGTGCTTTTAGTGTCTCCGCATACCGCAGCACGCGACATAGCTTTGCAGACGATAAGTACAACCGTTTTAGAGAGAAGAGCTGCCAATGTGACGATCTGGCTTTAAGTCGATTCCATAACAAATGACGAATACGGACGGATGTCTCAGGTTTTTACTACATATGAACACTTTTCACATCCTCCCGTGCAACTCGGCTGCTAGTCTTCCTTTCATGCAGAATCTTAAGGTCCTAGCTCATGTCCAAGGCACCAAAGCCAGTTAAAAAGTCAATAATCGATACTTAAAACTTGAATTGTACTACTTCTTACTGGCTATTACATCATCTTAGAAGCTTCATCTGTGTTGTACTATGGTGCTTTTAGTGCCTCCGCATACCGCAGCACGCGACATAGCTTTCAGACGATAAGTACAACCGTTTCAGAGGGAAGAGCGGCCAATGTGACGATCTGGCTTTAAGTCGATTCGATAACAAATGACGAATACAGACGGATTTCTCAGGTTTTTACTACATATGAACACTTTTCACAATCTCTCGTGCAACTCGGCTGCTAGTCCTCGTTTCATGCAGAATCTTATGGTCCTAGCTCATGTCCAAGGCACCAAAGCCAGCTAAAAAGTCAATAATCGATACCTAGAACTTGAGATGTACTACTTCTTACTGGATATTACATCAACTTAGAAGCTTCATCTGTGTTCTACTATGGTGCTTTTAGAGTATCCACATACCGCAACACGCGACATAGCTTTGCAGACGATATGTACAACCGTTTCAGACAGAAGAGCGGCCAATGTGACGACCTGGCTTTAAGTCGATTCGATAACAAATGACGAAAACGGACGGATTTCTCAGGTTTTTACTACATATGAACACTTTTCACATTCTCTCGTGCAACTCGGCTGCTAGTCCTCGTTTCATGCAGAATCTTATGGTCCTAGCTCATGTCCAAGGCACCAAAGCCAGCTAAAAAGTCAATAATCGATACCTAGAACTTGAGATGTACTACTTCTTACTGGCTATTACATCAACTTAGAAGCTTCATCTGTGTTCTACTATGGTGCTTTTAGTGTCTCCGCATACCGCAGCACGCGACATAGCTTTCAGACGATAAGTACAACCGTTTCAGTGAGAAGAGCGGCCAATGTGACGATCTGGCTTTAAGTCGATTCGATAACAAATGACGAAAACGGACGGATTTCTCAGGTTTTTACTACATATGAACACTTTTCACATTCTCTCGTGCAACTCGGCTGCTAGTCCTCGTTTCATGCAGAATCTTATGGTCCTAGCTCATGTCCAAGGCACCAAAGCCAGCTAAAAAGTCAATAATCGATACCTAGAACTTGAGATGTACTACTTCTTACTGGCTATTACATCAACTTAGAATCTTCAGCTGTGTTCTACTATGGTGCTTTTAGAGTCTCCACATACCGCAACACGCGACATAGCTTTGCAGACGATATGTACAACCGTTTCAGACAGAAGAGCGGCCAATGTGACGACCTGGCTTTAAGTCGATTCGATAACAAATGACGAAAACGGACGGATTTCTCAGGTTTTTACTACATATGAACACTTTTCACATTCTCCCGTGCAACTCGCCTGCTAGTCCTCCTTTCATGCTGAATCTTAAGGTCCTAGCTCATGTCCAAGGCACCAAAGCCAGCTAAAAAGTCAATAATCGATACTTAAAACTTGAATTGTACTACTTCTTACTGGTTATTACATCAACTTAGAAGCTTCATCTGTGTTCTACAATGGTGCTTTTAGTGTCTCCGCATACCGCAGCACGCGACATAGCTTTGCAGACGATAAGTACAACCGTTTCAGAGAGAAGAGCTGCCAATGTGACGATCTGGCTTTAAGTCGATTCCATAACAAATGACGAATACGGACGGATTTCTCAGGTTTTTACTACATATGAACACTTTTCACAATCTCGCGTGCAATTCGGCTGCTAGTCCTCCTTTCATGCAGAATCTTAAGGTCCTAGCTCATGTCCAAGGCACCAAAGCCAGCTAAAAAGTCAATAATCGATACCTAAATCTGGTATTGTACTAATTCTTACTGGCTATTACATCATCTTAGAAGCTTCAGCTGTGTTCTACTATGGTGCTTTTAGAGTCTCCACATACCGCAACACGCGACATAGCTTTGCAGACGACATGTACAACCGTTTCAGACAGAAGATCGTCTAATGTGACGACCTGGCTTTAAGTCGATTCGATAACAAATGACGAAAACGGACGGATTTCTCAGGTTTTTACTACATATGAACACTTTTCACATTCTCTCGTGCAACTCGGCTGCTAGTCCTCGTTTCATGCAGACTCTTATGGTCCTAGCTCATGTCCAAGGCACCAAAGCCAGCTAAAACGTCAATAATCGATACCTAGAACTTGAGATGTACTACTTCTTACTGGCTATTACATCAACTTAGAAGCGTCATCTGTGTTCTACTAGGGTGCTTTTAGAGTCTCCACATACCGCAACACGCGACATAGCTTTGCAGACGATATGTACAACCGTTTCAGACAGAAGATCGGCCAATGTGACGACCTGGCTTTAAGTCGATTCGATAACAAATGACGAAAAAGGACGGATTTCTCAGGTTTTTACTACATATGAACACTTTTCACATTCTTCCTTGCAACTCGGCTGCTAGTCCTCCTTTCATGCAGAATCTTAAGGTCCTAGCTCATGTCCAAGGCACCAAAGCCAGCTAAAAAGTCAATAATCGATACTTAAAACTTGAATTGTACTGCTTCTTACTGGTTATTACATCATCTTAGATGCTTCATCTGTGTTCTACTATGGTGCTTTTAGTGTCTCCGCATACCGCAGCACGCGACATAGCTTTCAGACAATAAGTACAAGCGTTTCAGAGAGAAGAGCAGCTAATGTGACGATCTGGCTTTTAGTCGATTCGATAACAAATGACGAAAACGGACGGATTTCTCAGGTTTTTACTACATATGAACACTTTTCACATTCTCTCGTGCAACTCGGCTGCTAGTCCTCGTTTCATGCAGAATCTTATGGTCCTAGCTCATGTCCAAGGCACCAAAGCCAGCTAAAAAGTCAATAATCGATACCTAGAACTTGAGATGTACTACTTCTTACTGGCTATTACATCAACTTAGAAGCTTCATCTGTGTTCTACTATGGTGCTTTTAGTGTCTCCGCATACCGCAGCACGCGACATAGCTTTCAGACGATAAGTACAACCGTTTCAGTGAGAAGAGCGGCCAATGTGACGATCTGGCTTTAAGTCGATTCGATAACAAATGACGAAAACGGACGGATTTCTCAGGTTTTTACTACATATGAACACTTTTCACATTCTCTCGTGCAACTCGGCTGCTAGTCCTCGTTTCATGCAGAATCTTATGGTCCTAGCTCATGTCCAAGGCACCAAAGCCAGCTAAAAAGTCAATAATCGATACCTAGAACTTGAGATGTACTACTTCTTACTGGCTATTACATCAACTTAGAATCTTCAGCTGTGTTCTACTATGGTGCTTTTAGAGTCTCCACATACCGCAACACGCGACATAGCTTTGCAGACGATATGTACAACCGTTTCAGACAGAAGAGCGGCCAATGTGACGACCTGGCTTTAAGTCGATTCGATAACAAATGACGAAAACGGACGGATTTCTCAGGTTTTTACTACATATGAACACTTTTCACATTCTCCCGTGCAACTCGCCTGCTAGTCCTCCTTTCATGCTGAATCTTAAGGTCCTAGCTCATGTCCAAGGCACCAAAGCCAGCTAAAAAGTCAATAATCGATACTTAAAACTTGAATTGTACTACTTCTTACTGGTTATTACATCAACTTAGAAGCTTCATCTGTGTTC
Organism: Schistocerca gregaria; assembly: GCF_023897955.1. Taxonomy (NCBI): domain Eukaryota; kingdom Metazoa; phylum Arthropoda; class Insecta; order Orthoptera; family Acrididae; genus Schistocerca; species Schistocerca gregaria. Next base: position 1,156,371 of record NW_026061860.1, on the reverse strand, counting down.
TACAATGGTGCTTTTAGTGTCTCCGCATACCGCAGCACGCGACATAGCTTTGCAGACGATAAGTACAACCGTTTCAGAGAGAAGAGCTGCCAATGTGACGATCTGGCTTTAAGTCGATTCCATAACAAATGACGAATACGGACGGATTTCTCAGGTTTTTACTACATATGAACACTTTTCACAATCTCGCGTGCAATTCGGCTGCTAGTCCTCCTTTCATGCAGAATCTTAAGGTCCTAGCTCATGTCCAAGGCACCAAAGCCAGCTAAAAAGTCAATAATCGATACCTAAATCTGGTATTGTACTAATTCTTACTGGCTATTACATCATCTTAGAAGCTTCAGCTGTGTTCTACTATGGTGCTTTTAGAGTCTCCACATACCGCAACACGCGACATAGCTTTGCAGACGACATGTACAACCGTTTCAGACAGAAGATCGTCTAATGTGACGACCTGGCTTTAAGTCGATTCGATAACAAATGACGAAAACGGACGGATTTCTCAGGTTTTTACTACATATGAACACTTTTCACATTCTCTCGTGCAACTCGGCTGCTAGTCCTCGTTTCATGCAGACTCTTATGGTCCTAGCTCATGTCCAAGGCACCAAAGCCAGCTAAAACGTCAATAATCGATACCTAGAACTTGAGATGTACTACTTCTTACTGGCTATTACATCAACTTAGAAGCGTCATCTGTGTTCTACTAGGGTGCTTTTAGAGTCTCCACATACCGCAACACGCGACATAGCTTTGCAGACGATATGTACAACCGTTTCAGACAGAAGATCGGCCAATGTGACGACCTGGCTTTAAGTCGATTCGATAACAAATGACGAAAAAGGACGGATTTCTCAGGTTTTTACTACATATGAACACTTTTCACATTCTTCCTTGCAACTCGGCTGCTAGTCCTCCTTTCATGCATAATCTTAAGGTCCTAGCTCATGTCCAAGGCACCAAAGCCAGCAAAAAATTCAATAATCGATATCTAAAATTTCACTTGTACTACTTCTTACTGGCTATTACATCAACTTCGAAGCTTCATCTGTGTTCTACTATGGTGTTTTTAGTGCCTCCACATACCGCATGACGCGACATAGCTTTGCAGACGATAAGTACCACCGTTTTAGAGAGAAGAGCGGCCAATGTGACGATCTGGCTTTAAGTCGATTCGATAACAAATGACGAGAACGGACGGATGTCTCAGGTTTTTACTACATATGAACACTTTTCACATCCTCCCGTGCAACTTGGCTGCTAGACCTCCTTTCATGCAGAATCTTAAGGTCTTAGCTCACGTCCAATGCACCAAAGCCAGCTAAAAAGTCAATAATCGATACCTAAAACTTGGATTGTACTACTTCTTACTGGTTATTACATCAACTTTGAAGCTTCATCTGTGATCTACTATGGTGCTATTAGTGTCTCCGCATAACGCAGCACGCGACATAGCTTTGCAGGCGATAGGTACAACCGTTTCAGAGCGAAGAGCGGCCAATGTGACGATCTGGCTTTAAGTCGATTCAATAACAAATGACGAAAACGGACGGATGTCTCAGGTTTTTACTACATATGAACACTTTTCACATTCTCCCGTGCAACTCGCCTGCTAGTCCTCCTTTCATGCAGAATCTTAAGGTCGTAGCTCATGTCCAAGGCACCAAAGCCAGCTAAAAAGTCAATAATCGATACTTAAAACTTGAATTGTACTACTTCTTACTGGTTATTACATCAACTTAGAAGCTTCATCTGTGTTCTACAATGGTGCTTTTAGTGTCTCCGCATACCGCAGCACGCGACATAGCTTTGCGGACGATAAGTACAACCGTTTCAGAGAGAAGAGCTGCCAATGTGACGATCTGGCTTTAAGTCGATTCCATAACAAATGACGAATACGGACGGATTTCTCAGGTTTATACTACATAGGAACACTTTTCACAATCTCGCGTGCAATTCGGCTGCTAGTCCTCCTTTCATGCAGAATCTTAAGGTCCTAGCTCATGTCCAAGGCACCAAAGCCAGCTAAAAAGTCAATAATCGATACCTAAATCTGGTATTGTACTAATTCTTACTGGCTATTACATCATCTTAGAAGCTTCAGCTGTGTTCTACTATGGTGCTTTTAGAGTCTCCACATACCGCAACACGCGACATAGCTTTGCAGACGATATGTACAACCGTTTCAGACAGAAGATCGGCCAATGTGACGACCTGGCTTTAAGTCGATTCGATAACAAATGACGAAAACGGACGGATTTCTCAGGTTTTTACTACATATGAACACTTTTCACATTCTCCCGTGCAACTCGCCTGCTAGTCCTCCTTTCATGCAGAATCTTAAGGTCCTAGCTCATGTCCAAGGCACCAAAGCCAGCTAAAAAGTCAATAATCGATACTTAAAACTTGAATTGTACTACTTCTTACTGGTTATTACATCAACTTAGAAGCTTCATCTGTGTTCTACAATGGTGCTTTTAGTGTCTCCGCATACCGCAGCACGCGACATAGCTTTGCAGACGATAAGTACAACCGTTTTAGAGAGAAGAGCTGCCAATGTGACGATCTGGCTTTAAGTCGATTCCATAACAAATGACGAATACGGACGGATGTCTCAGGTTTTTACTACATATGAACACTTTTCACATCCTCCCGTGCAACTCGGCTGCTAGTCTTCCTTTCATGCAGAATCTTAAGGTCCTAGCTCATGTCCAAGGCACCAAAGCCAGTTAAAAAGTCAATAATCGATACTTAAAACTTGAATTGTACTACTTCTTACTGGCTATTACATCATCTTAGAAGCTTCATCTGTGTTGTACTATGGTGCTTTTAGTGCCTCCGCATACCGCAGCACGCGACATAGCTTTCAGACGATAAGTACAACCGTTTCAGAGGGAAGAGCGGCCAATGTGACGATCTGGCTTTAAGTCGATTCGATAACAAATGACGAATACAGACGGATTTCTCAGGTTTTTACTACATATGAACACTTTTCACAATCTCTCGTGCAACTCGGCTGCTAGTCCTCGTTTCATGCAGAATCTTATGGTCCTAGCTCATGTCCAAGGCACCAAAGCCAGCTAAAAAGTCAATAATCGATACCTAGAACTTGAGATGTACTACTTCTTACTGGATATTACATCAACTTAGAAGCTTCATCTGTGTTCTACTATGGTGCTTTTAGAGTATCCACATACCGCAACACGCGACATAGCTTTGCAGACGATATGTACAACCGTTTCAGACAGAAGAGCGGCCAATGTGACGACCTGGCTTTAAGTCGATTCGATAACAAATGACGAAAACGGACGGATTTCTCAGGTTTTTACTACATATGAACACTTTTCACATTCTCTCGTGCAACTCGGCTGCTAGTCCTCGTTTCATGCAGAATCTTATGGTCCTAGCTCATGTCCAAGGCACCAAAGCCAGCTAAAAAGTCAATAATCGATACCTAGAACTTGAGATGTACTACTTCTTACTGGCTATTACATCAACTTAGAAGCTTCATCTGTGTTCTACTATGGTGCTTTTAGTGTCTCCGCATACCGCAGCACGCGACATAGCTTTCAGACGATAAGTACAACCGTTTCAGTGAGAAGAGCGGCCAATGTGACGATCTGGCTTTAAGTCGATTCGATAACAAATGACGAAAACGGACGGATTTCTCAGGTTTTTACTACATATGAACACTTTTCACATTCTCTCGTGCAACTCGGCTGCTAGTCCTCGTTTCATGCAGAATCTTATGGTCCTAGCTCATGTCCAAGGCACCAAAGCCAGCTAAAAAGTCAATAATCGATACCTAGAACTTGAGATGTACTACTTCTTACTGGCTATTACATCAACTTAGAATCTTCAGCTGTGTTCTACTATGGTGCTTTTAGAGTCTCCACATACCGCAACACGCGACATAGCTTTGCAGACGATATGTACAACCGTTTCAGACAGAAGAGCGGCCAATGTGACGACCTGGCTTTAAGTCGATTCGATAACAAATGACGAAAACGGACGGATTTCTCAGGTTTTTACTACATATGAACACTTTTCACATTCTCCCGTGCAACTCGCCTGCTAGTCCTCCTTTCATGCTGAATCTTAAGGTCCTAGCTCATGTCCAAGGCACCAAAGCCAGCTAAAAAGTCAATAATCGATACTTAAAACTTGAATTGTACTACTTCTTACTGGTTATTACATCAACTTAGAAGCTTCATCTGTGTTCTACAATGGTGCTTTTAGTGTCTCCGCATACCGCAGCACGCGACATAGCTTTGCAGACGATAAGTACAACCGTTTCAGAGAGAAGAGCTGCCAATGTGACGATCTGGCTTTAAGTCGATTCCATAACAAATGACGAATACGGACGGATTTCTCAGGTTTTTACTACATATGAACACTTTTCACAATCTCGCGTGCAATTCGGCTGCTAGTCCTCCTTTCATGCAGAATCTTAAGGTCCTAGCTCATGTCCAAGGCACCAAAGCCAGCTAAAAAGTCAATAATCGATACCTAAATCTGGTATTGTACTAATTCTTACTGGCTATTACATCATCTTAGAAGCTTCAGCTGTGTTCTACTATGGTGCTTTTAGAGTCTCCACATACCGCAACACGCGACATAGCTTTGCAGACGACATGTACAACCGTTTCAGACAGAAGATCGTCTAATGTGACGACCTGGCTTTAAGTCGATTCGATAACAAATGACGAAAACGGACGGATTTCTCAGGTTTTTACTACATATGAACACTTTTCACATTCTCTCGTGCAACTCGGCTGCTAGTCCTCGTTTCATGCAGACTCTTATGGTCCTAGCTCATGTCCAAGGCACCAAAGCCAGCTAAAACGTCAATAATCGATACCTAGAACTTGAGATGTACTACTTCTTACTGGCTATTACATCAACTTAGAAGCGTCATCTGTGTTCTACTAGGGTGCTTTTAGAGTCTCCACATACCGCAACACGCGACATAGCTTTGCAGACGATATGTACAACCGTTTCAGACAGAAGATCGGCCAATGTGACGACCTGGCTTTAAGTCGATTCGATAACAAATGACGAAAAAGGACGGATTTCTCAGGTTTTTACTACATATGAACACTTTTCACATTCTTCCTTGCAACTCGGCTGCTAGTCCTCCTTTCATGCAGAATCTTAAGGTCCTAGCTCATGTCCAAGGCACCAAAGCCAGCTAAAAAGTCAATAATCGATACTTAAAACTTGAATTGTACTGCTTCTTACTGGTATCTGTCTCGCGTGTGTTGCTTCATCTGTGTTCTACTATGGTGCTTTTAGTGTCTCCGCATACCGCAGCACGCGACATAGCTTTCAGACAATAAGTACAAGCGTTTCAGAGAGAAGAGCAGCTAATGTGACGATCTGGCTTTTAGTCGATTCGATAACAAATGACGAAAACGGACGGATTTCTCAGGTTTTTACTACATATGAACACTTTTCACATTCTCTCGTGCAACTCGGCTGCTAGTCCTCGTTTCATGCAGAATCTTATGGTCCTAGCTCATGTCCAAGGCACCAAAGCCAGCTAAAAAGTCAATAATCGATACCTAGAACTTGAGATGTACTACTTCTTACTGGCTATTACATCAACTTAGAAGCTTCATCTGTGTTCTACTATGGTGCTTTTAGTGTCTCCGCATACCGCAGCACGCGACATAGCTTTCAGACGATAAGTACAACCGTTTCAGTGAGAAGAGCGGCCAATGTGACGATCTGGCTTTAAGTCGATTCGATAACAAATGACGAAAACGGACGGATTTCTCAGGTTTTTACTACATATGAACACTTTTCACATTCTCTCGTGCAACTCGGCTGCTAGTCCTCGTTTCATGCAGAATCTTATGGTCCTAGCTCATGTCCAAGGCACCAAAGCCAGCTAAAAAGTCAATAATCGATACCTAGAACTTGAGATGTACTACTTCTTACTGGCTATTACATCAACTTAGAATCTTCAGCTGTGTTCTACTATGGTGCTTTTAGAGTCTCCACATACCGCAACACGCGACATAGCTTTGCAGACGATATGTACAACCGTTTCAGACAGAAGAGCGGCCAATGTGACGACCTGGCTTTAAGTCGATTCGATAACAAATGACGAAAACGGACGGATTTCTCAGGTTTTTACTACATATGAACACTTTTCACATTCTCCCGTGCAACTCGCCTGCTAGTCCTCCTTTCATGCTGAATCTTAAGGTCCTAGCTCATGTCCAAGGCACCAAAGCCAGCTAAAAAGTCAATAATCGATACTTAAAACTTGAATTGTACTACTTCTTACTGGTTATTACATCAACTTAGAAGCTTCATCTGTGTTCTACAATGGTGCTTTTAGTGTCTCCGCATACCGCAGCACGCGACATAGCTTTGCAGACGATAAGTACAACCGTTTCAGAGAGAAGAGCTGCCAATGTGACGATCTGGCTTTAAGTCGATTCCATAACAAATGACGAATACGGACGGATTTCTCAGGTTTTTACTACATATGAACACTTTTCACAATCTCGCGTGCAATTCGGCTGCTAGTCCTCCTTTCATGCAGAATCTTAAGGTCCTAGCTCATGTCCAAGGCACCAAAGCCAGCTAAAAAGTCAATAATCGATACCTAAATCTGGTATTGTACTAATTCTTACTGGCTATTACATCATCTTAGAAGCTTCAGCTGTGTTCTACTATGGTGCTTTTAGAGTCTCCACATACCGCAACACGCGACATAGCTTTGCAGACGACATGTACAACCGTTTCAGACAGAAGATCGTCTAATGTGACGACCTGGCTTTAAGTCGATTCGATAACAAATGACGAAAACGGACGGATTTCTCAGGTTTTTACTACATATGAACACTTTTCACATTCTCTCGTGCAACTCGGCTGCTAGTCCTCGTTTCATGCAGACTCTTATGGTCCTAGCTCATGTCCAAGGCACCAAAGCCAGCTAAAACGTCAATAATCGATACCTAGAACTTGAGATGTACTACTTCTTACTGGCTATTACATCAACTTAGAAGCGTCATCTGTGTTCTACTAGGGTGCTTTTAGAGTCTCCACATACCGCAACACGCGACATAGCTTTGCAGACGATATGTACAACCGTTTCAGACAGAAGATCGGCCAATGTGACGACCTGGCTTTAAGTCGATTCGATAACAAATGACGAAAAAGGACGGATTTCTCAGGTTTTTACTACATATGAACACTTTTCACATTCTTCCTTGCAACTCGGCTGCTAGTCCTCCTTTCATGCATAATCTTAAGGTCCTAGCTCATGTCCAAGGCACCAAAGCCAGCAAAAAATTCAATAATCGATATCTAAAATTTCACTTGTACTACTTCTTACTGGCTATTACATCAACTTCGAAGCTTCATCTGTGTTCTACTATGGTGTTTTTAGTGCCTCCACATACCGCATGACGCGACATAGCTTTGCAGACGATAAGTACCACCGTTTTAGAGAGAAGAGCGGCCAATGTGACGATCTGGCTTTAAGTCGATTCGATAACAAATGACGAGAACGGACGGATGTCTCAGGTTTTTACTACATATGAACACTTTTCACATCCTCCCGTGCAACTTGGCTGCTAGACCTCCTTTCATGCAGAATCTTAAGGTCTTAGCTCACGTCCAATGCACCAAAGCCAGCTAAAAAGTCAATAATCGATACCTAAAACTTGGATTGTACTACTTCTTACTGGTTATTACATCAACTTTGAAGCTTCATCTGTGATCTACTATGGTGCTATTAGTGTCTCCGCATAACGCAGCACGCGACATAGCTTTGCAGGCGATAGGTACAACCGTTTCAGAGCGAAGAGCGGCCAATGTGACGATCTGGCTTTAAGTCGATTCAATAACAAATGACGAAAACGGACGGATGTCTCAGGTTTTTACTACATATGAACACTTTTCACATCCTCCCGTGCAACTCGGCTGCTAGTCTTCCTTTCATGCAGAATCTTAAGGTCCTAGCTCATGTCCAAGGCACCAAAGCCAGCTAAAAAGTCAATAATCGATACTTAAAACTTGAATTGTACTACTTCTTACTGGCTATTACTTCATCTTAGAAGCTTCATCTGTGTTGTACTATGGTGCTTTTAGTGTCTCCGCATACCGCAGCACGCGACATAGCTTTCAGACGATAAGTACAACCGTTTCAGACAGAAGAGCGGCCAATGTGACGACCTGGCTTTAAGTCGATTCGATAACAAATGACGAAAACGGACGGATTTCTCAGGTTTTTACTACATATGAACACTTTTCACATTCTCCCGTGCAACTCGCCTGCTAGTCCTCCTTTCATGCTGAATCTTAAGGTCCTAGCTCATGTCCAAGGCACCAAAGCCAGCTAAAAAGTCAATAATCGATACTTAAAACTTGAATTGTACTACTTCTTACTGGTTATTACATCAACTTAGAAGCTTCATCTGTGTTCTACAATGGTGCTTTTAGTGTCTCCGCATACCGCAGCACGCGACATAGCTTTGCAGACGATAAGTACAACCGTTTCAGAGAGAAGAGCTGCCAATGTGACGATCTGGCTTTAAGTCGATTCCATAACAAATGACGAATACGGACGGATTTCTCAGGTTTTTACTACATATGAACACTTTTCACAATCTCGCGTGCAATTCGGCTGCTAGTCCTCCTTTCATGCAGAATCTTAAGGTCCTAGCTCATGTCCAAGGCACCAAAGCCAGCTAAAAAGTCAATAATCGATACCTAAATCTGGTATTGTACTAATTCTTACTGGCTATTACATCATCTTAGAAGCTTCAGCTGTGTTCTACTATGGTGCTTTTAGAGTCTCCACATACCGCAACACGCGACATAGCTTTGCAGACGACATGTACAACCGTTTCAGACAGAAGATCGTCTAATGTGACGACCTGGCTTTAAGTCGATTCGATAACAAATGACGAAAACGGACGGATTTCTCAGGTTTTTACTACATGTGAACACTTTTCACATTCTCTCGTGCAACTCGGCTGCTAGTCCTCGTTTCATGCAGACTCTTATGGTCCTAGCTCATGTCCAAGGCACCAAAGCCAGCTAAAACGTCAATAATCGATACCTAGAACTTGAGATGTACTACTTCTTACTGGCTATTACATCAACTTAGAAGCGTCATCTGTGTTCTACTAGGGTGCTTTTAGAGTCTCCACATACCGCAACACGCGACATAGCTTTGCAGACGATATGTACAACCGTTTCAGACAGAAGATCGGCCAATGTGACGACCTGGCTTTAAGTCGATTCGATAACAAATGACGAAAAAGGACGGATTTCTCAGGTTTTTACTACATATGAACACTTTTCACATTCTTCCTTGCAACTCGGCTGCTAGTCCTCCTTTCATGCAGAATCTTAAGGTCCTAGCTCATGTCCAAGGCACCAAAGCCAGCAAAAAATTCAATAATCGATATCTAAAATTTCACTTGTACTACTTCTTACTGGCTATTACATCAACTTCGAAGCTTCATCTGTGTTCTACTATGGTGTTTTTAGTGCCTCCACATACCGCATGACGCGACATAGCTTTGCAGACGATAAGTACCACCGTTTTAGAGAGAAGAGCGGCCAATGTGACGATCTGGCTTTAAGTCGATTCGATAACAAATGACGAGAACGGACGGATTTCTCAGGTTTTTACTACATATGAACACTTTTCACATCCTCCCGTGCAACTTGGCTGCTAGACCTCCTTTCATGCAGAATCTTAAGGTCTTAGCTCACGTCCAATGCACCAAAGCCAGCTAAAAAGTCAATAATCGATACTTAAAACTTGGATTGTACTACTTCTTACTGGTTATTACATCAACTTTGAAGCTTCATCTGTGATCTACTATGGTGCTATTAGTGTCTCCGCATAACGCAGCACGCGACATAGCTTTGCAGGCGATAGGTACAACCGTTTCAGAGCGAAGAGCGGCCAATGTGACGATCTGGCTTTAAGTCGATTCAATAACAAATGACGAAAACGGACGGATGTCTCAGGTTTTTACTACATATGAACACTTTTCACATCCTCCCGTGCAACTCGGCTGCTAGTCTTCCTTTCATGCAGAATCTTAAGGTCCTAGCTCATGTCCAAGGCACCAAAGCCAGCTAAAAAGTCAATAATCGATACTTAAAACTTGAATTGTACTACTTCTTACTGGCTATTACTTCATCTTAGAAGCTTCATCTGTGTTGTACTATGGTGCTTTTAGTGTCTCCGCATACCGCAGCACGCGACATAGCTTTCAGACGATAAGTACAACCGTTTCAGAGGGAAGAGCGGCCAATGTGACGATCTGGCTTTAAGTCGATTCGATAACAAATGACGAATACAGACGGATTTCTCAGGTTTTTACTACATATGAACACTTTTCACATTCTCTCGTGCAACTCGGCTGCTAGTCCTCGTTTCATGCAGAATCTTATGGTCCTAGCTCATGTCCAAGGCACCAAAGCCAGCTAAAAAGTCAATAATCGGTACCTAGAACTTGAGATGTACTACTTCTTACTGGATATTACATCAACTTAGAAGCTTCATCTGTGTTCTACTATGGTGCTTTTAGAGTATCCACATACCGCAACACGCGACATAGCTTTGCAGACGATATGTACAACCGTTTCAGACAGAAGAGCGGCCAATGTGACGACCTGGCTTTAAGTCGATTCGATAACAAATGACGAAAACGGACGGATTTCTCAGGTTTTTACTACATATGAACACTTTTCACATTCTCCCGTGCAATTCGCCTGCTAGTCCTCCTTTCATGCAGAATCTTAAGGTCCTAGCTCATGTCCAAGGCACCAAAGCCAGCTAAAAAGTCAATAATCGATACTTAAAACTTGAATTGTACTACTTCTTACTGGTTATTACATCAACTTAGAAGCTTCATCTGTGTTTTACAATGGTGCTTTTAGTGTCTCCGCATACCGCAGCACGCGACATAGCTTTGCAGACGATAAGTACAACCGTTTCAGAGAGAAGAGCTGCCAATGTGACGATCTGGCTTTAAGTCGATTCCATAACAAATGACGAATACGGACGGATTTTTCAGGTTTTTACTACATATGAACACTTTTCACAATCTCGCGTGCAATTCGGCTGCTAGTCCTCCTTTCATGCAGAATCTTAAGGTCCTAGCTCATGTCCAAGGCACTAAAGACAGCTAAAAAGTCAATAATCGATACCTAAATCTGGTATTGTACTAATTCTTACTGGCTATTACATCATCTTAGATGCTTCATCTGTGTTCTACTATGGTGCTTTTAGTGTCTCCGCATACCGCAGCACGCGACATAGCTTTCAGACGATAAGTACAACCGTTTCAGAGAGAAGAGCAGCTAATGTAACGATCTGGCTTTTAGTCGATTCGATAACAAATGACGAAAACGGACGGATTTCTCAGGTTTTTACTACATATGAACACTTTTCACATTCTCTCGTGCAACTCGGCTGCTAGTCCTCGTTTCATGCAGAATCTTATGGTCCTAGCTCATGTCCAAGGCACCAAAGCCAGCTAAAAAGTCAATAATCGATACCTAGAACTTGAGATGTACTACTTCTTACTGGCTATTACATCAACTTAGAAGCTTCATCTGTGTTCTACTATGGTGCTTTTAGTGTCTCCGCATACCGCAGCACGCGACATAGCTTTCAGACGATAAGTACAACCGTTTCAGAGAGAAGAGCGGCCAATGTGACGATCTGGCTTTAAGTCGATTCGATAACAAATGACGAAAACGGACGGATTTCTCAGGTTTTTACTACATATGAACACTTTTCACATTCTCTCGTGCAACTCGGCTGCTAGTCCTCGTTTCATGCAGAATCTTATGGTCCTAGCTCATGTCCAAGGCACCAAAGCCAGCTAAAAAGTCAATAATCGATACCTAGAACTTGAGATGTACTATTTCTCACTGGGTATTACATCAACTTAGAAGCTTCAGATGTGTTCTACTATGGTGCTTTTAGAGTCTCCACATACCGCAACACGCGACATAGCTTTGCAGACGATATGTACAACCGTTTCAGGCAGAAGATCGGCCAATGTGACGACCTGGCTTTAAGTCGATTCGATAACAAATGACGAAAACGGAGGGATTTCTCAGGTTTTTACTACATATGAACACTTTTCACATTCTCCCGTGCAACTCGCCTGCTAGTCCTCCTTTCATGCAGAATCTTAAGGTCCTAGCTCATGTCCAAGGCACCAAAGCCAGCTAAAAATTCAATAATCGATACTTAAAACTTGAATTGTACTACTTCTTACTGGTTATTACATCAACTTAGAAGCTTCATCTGTGTTCTACTATGGTGCTTTTAGTGTCTCCACAAACCGCAGCATGCGACATAGCTTTGCAGACGATAAGTACAACCGTTTCAGAGAGAAGAGCGGCCAATGTGACGATCTGGCTTTAAGTCGATTCGATAACAAATGACGAATACAGACGGATTTCTCAGGTTTTTACTACATATGAACACTTTTCACAATCTCGCGTGCAATTCGGCTGCTAGTCGTCCTTTCATGCAGAATCTTAAGGTCCTAGCTCATGTCCAAGGCACCAAATCAAGCTAAAAAGTCAATAATCCATACCTAAATCTGGTATTGTACTAATTCTTACTGGCTATTACATCATCTTAGATGCTTCATCTGTGTTCTACTATGGTGCTTTTAGTGTCTCCGCATACCGCAGCACGCGACATAGCTTTCAGACGATAAGTACAACCGTTTCAGAGAGAAGGGCAGCTAATGTGACGATCTGGCTTTTAGTCGATTCGATAACAAATGACGAAAACGGACGGATTTCTCAGGTTTTTACTACATATGAACACTTTTCACATTCTCTCGTGCAACTCGGCTGCTAGTCCTCGTTTCATGCAGAATCTTATGGTCCTAGCTCATGTCCAAGGCACCAAAGCCAGCTAAAAAGTCAATAATCGATACCTAGAACTTGAGATGTACTACTTCTTACTGGCTATTACATCAACTTAGAAGCTTCATCTGTGTTCTACTATGGTGCTTTTAGAGTCTCCACATACCGCAACACGCGACATAGCTTTGCAGACGATATGTACAACCGTTTCAGACAGAAGATCGTCTAATGTGACGACCTGGCTTTAAGTCGATTCGATAACAAATGACGAAAACGGACGGATTTCTCAGGTTTTTACTACATATGAACACTTTTCACATTCTCTCGTGCAACTCGGCTGCTAGTCCTCGTTTCATGCAGAATCTTATGGTCCTAGCTCATGTCCAAGGCACCAAAGCCAGCTAAAACGTCAATAATCGATACCTAGAACTTGAGATGTACTACTTCTTACTGGCTATTACATCAACTTAGAAGCGTCATCTGTGTTCTACTAGGGTGCTTTTAGAGTCTCCACATACCGCAACACGCGACATAGCTTTGCAGACGATATGTACAACCGTTTCAGACAGAAGATCAGCCAATGTGACGACCTGGCTTTAAGTCGATTCAATAACAAATAAGGAAAAAGGACGGATTTCTCAGGTTTTTACTACATATGAACACTTTTCACATTCTTCCTTGCAACTCGGCTGCTAGTCCTCCTTTCATGCAGAATCTTAAGGTCCTAGCTCATGTCCAAGGCACCAAAGCCAGCAAAAAATTCAATAATCGATATCTAAAATTTCACTTGTACTACTTCTTACTGGCTATTACATCAACTTCGAAGCTTCATCTGTGTTCTACTATGGTACTTTTAGTGCCTCCACATACCGCATCACGCGACATAGCTTTGCAGACGATAAGTACAACCGTTTTAGAGAGAAGAGCGGGCAATGTGACGATCTGGCTTTAAGTCGATTCGATAACAAATGACGAGAACGGACGGATTTCTCAGGTTTTTACTACATATGAACACTTTTCACATCCTCCCGTGCAACTTGGCTGCTAGACCTCCTTTCATGCAGAATCTTAAGGTCTTAGCTCACGTCCAATGCACCAAAGCCAGCTAAAAAGTCAATAATCGATACCTAAAACTTGGATTGTACTACTTCTTACTGGTTATTACATCAACTTTGAAGCTTCATCTGTGATCTACTATGGTGCTATTAGTGTCTCCGCATAACGCAGCACGCGACATAGCTTTGCAGGCAATAGGTACAACCGTTTCAGAGCGAAGAGCGGCCAATGTGACGATCTGGCTTTAAGTCGATTCAATAACAAATGACGAAAACGGACGGATGTCTCAGGTTTTTACTACATATGAACACTTTTCACATCCTCCCGTGCAACTCGGCTGCTAGTCTTCCTTTCATGCAGAATCTTAAGGTCCTAGCTCATGTCCAAGGCACCAAAGCCAGCTAAAAAGTCAATAATCGATACCTAGAACTTGAGATGTACTACTTCTTACTGGATATTACATCAACTTAGAAGCTTCATCTGTGTTCTACTATGGTGCTTTTAGAGTATCCACATACCGCAACACGCGACATAGCTTTGCAGACGATATGTACAACCGTTTCAGACAGAAGAGCGGCCAATGTGACGACCTGGCTTTAAGTCGATTCGATAACAAATGACGAAAACGGACGGATTTCTCAGGTTTTTACTACATATGAACACTTTTCACATTCTCCCGTGCAACTCGCCTGCTAGTCCTCCTTTCATGCAGAATCTTAAGGTCCTAGCTCATGTCCAAGGCACCAAAGCCAGCTAAAAAGTCAATAATCGATACTTAAAACTTGAATTGTACTACTTCTTACTGGTTATTACATCAACTTAGAAGCTTCATCTGTGTTCTACAATGGTGCTTTTAGTGTCTCCGCATACCGCAGCACGCGACATAGCTTTGCAGACGATAAGTACAACCGTTTCAGAGAGAAGAGCTGCCAATGTGACGATCTGGCTTTAAGTCGATTCCATAACAAATGACGAATACGGACGGATTTCTCAGGTTTTTACTACATATGAACACTTTTCACAATCTCGCGTGCAATTCGGCTGCTAGTCCTCCTTTCATGCAGAATCTTAAGGTCCTAGCTCATGTCCAAGGCACTAAAGCCAGCTAAAAAGTCAATAATCGATACCTAAATCTGGTATTGTACTAATTCTTACTGGCTATTACATCATCTTACATCCTTCATCTGTGTTCTACTATGGTGCTTTTAGTGTCTCCGCATACCGCAGCACGCGACATAGCTTTCAGACGATAAGTACAACCGTTTCAGAGAGAAGAGCGGCCATGTGACGATCTGGCTTTAAGTCGATTCGATAACAAATGACGAAAACGGACGGATTTCTCAGGTTTTTACTACATATGGACACTTTTCACATTCTCTCGTGCAACTCGGCTACTAGTCCTCGTTTCATGCAGAATCTTATGGTCCTAGCTCATGTCCAAGGCACCAAAGCCAGCTAAAAAGTCAACAATCGATACCTAGAACTTGAGATGTACTACTTCTTACTGGTTATTACATCAACTTAGAAGCTTCAGCTGTGTTCTACTATGGTGCTTTTAGAGTCTCCACATACCGCAACACGCGACATAGCTTTGCAGACGATATGTACAACCGTTTCAGGCAGAAGATCGGCCAATGTGACGACCTGGCTTTAAGTCGATTCGATAACAAATGACGAAAACGGACGGATTTCTCAGGTTTTTACTACATATGAACACTTTTCACAATCTCGCGTGCAATTCGGCTGCTAGTCCTCCTTTCATGCAGAATCTTAAGGTCCTAGCTCATGTCCAAGGCACCAAATCAAGCTAAAAAGTCAATAATCGATACCTAAATCTGGTATTGTACTAATTCTTACTGGCTATTACATCATCTTAGATGCTTCATCTGTGTTCTACTATGGTGCTTTTAGTGTCTCCGCATACCGCAGCACGCGACATAGCTTTCAGACGATAAGTACAACCGTTTCAGAGAGAAGAGCAGCTAATGTGACGATCTGGCTTTTAGTCGATTCGATAACAAATGACGAAAACGGACGGATTTCTCAGGTTTTTACTACATATGAACACTTTTCACATTCTCTCGTGCAACTCGGCTGCTAGTCCTCGTTTCATGCAGAATCTTATGGTCCTAGCTAATGTCCAAGGCACCAAAGCCAGCTAAAAAGTCAATAATCGATACCTAGAACTTGAGATGTACTACTTCTTACTGGCTATTACATCAACTTAGAAGCTTCAGCTGTGTTCTACTATGGTGCTTTTAGAGTCTCCACATACCGCAACACGCGACATAGCTTTGCAGACGATATGTACAACTGTTTCAGACAGAAGAGCGGCCAATGTGACGACCTGGCTTTAAGTCGATTCGATAACAAATGACGAAAACGGATTTCTCAGGTTTTTACTACATATGAACACTTTTCACATTCTCCCATGCAACTCGCCTGCTAGTCCTCCTTTCATGCAGAATCTTAAGGTCCTAGCTCATGTCCAAGGCACCAAAGCCAGCTAAAAATTCAATAATCGATACTTAAAACTTGAATTGTACTACTTCTTACTGGTTATTACATCAACTTAGTAGCTTCATCTGTGTTCTACAATGGTGCTTTTAGTGTCTCCGCATACCGCAGCACGCGTCATAGCTTTGCAGACGATAAGTACAACCGTTTCAGAGAGAAGAGCTGCCAATGTGACGATCTGGCTTTAAGTCGATTCCATAACAAATGACGAATACGGACGGATTTCTCAGGTTTTTACTACATATGAACACTTTTCACAATCTCGCGTGCAATTCGGCTGCTAGTCCTCCTTTCATGCAGAATCTTAAGGTCCTAGCTCATGTCCAAGGCACCAAAGCCAGCTAAAAAGTCAATAATCGATACCTAAATCTGGTATTGTACTACTTCTTACTGGCTATTACATCAACTTAGAAGCGTCATCTGTGTTCTACTAGGGTGCTTTTAGAGTCTCCACATACCGCAACACGCGACATAGCTTTGCAGACGATATGTACAACCGTTTCAGACAGAAGATCGGCCAATGTGACGACCTGGCTTTAAGTCGATTCGATAACAAATGACGAAAAAGGACGGATTTCTCAGGTTTTTACTACATATGAACACTTTTCACATTCTTCCTTGCAACTCGGCTGCTAGTCCTCCTTTCATGCAGAATCTTAAGGTCCTAGCTCATGTCCAAGGCACCAAAGCCAGCAAAAAATTCAATAATCGATATCTAAAATTTCACTTGTACTACTTCTTACTGGCTATTACATCAACTTCGAAGCTTCATCTGTGTTCTACTATGGTACTTTTAGTGCCTCCACATACCGCATCACGCGACATAGCTTTGCAGACGATAAGTACAACCGTTTTAGAGAGAAGAGCGGCCAATGTGACGATCTGGCTTTAAGTCGATTCGATAACAAATGACGAGAACGGACGGATTTCTCAGGTTTTTACTACATATGAACACTTTTCACATCCTCCCGTGCAACTTGGCTGCTAGACCTCCTTTCATGCAGAATCTTAAGGTCTTAGCTCACGTCCAATGCACCAAAGCCAGCTAAAAAGTCAATAAT
This sequence comes from Schistocerca gregaria, assembly GCF_023897955.1. NCBI lineage: Eukaryota > Metazoa > Arthropoda > Insecta > Orthoptera > Acrididae > Schistocerca > Schistocerca gregaria. The sequence continues at coordinate 1,138,858 of NW_026061860.1, read as the reverse complement.
CGATACCTAAAACTTGGATTGTACTACTTCTTACTGGTTATTACATCAACTTTGAAGCTTCATCTGTGATCTACTATGGTGCTATTAGTGTCTCCGCATAACGCAGCACGCGACATAGCTTTGCAGGCGATAGGTACAACCGTTTCAGAGCGAAGAGCGGCCAATGTGACGATCTGGCTTTAAGTCGATTCAATAACAAATGACGAAAACGGACGGATGTCTCAGGTTTTTACTACATATGAACACTTTTCACATCCTCCCGTGCAACTCGGCTGCTAGTCTTCTTTTCATGCAGAATCTTAAGATCCTAGCTCATGTCCAAGGCACCAAAGCCAGCTAAAAAGTCAATAATCGATACCTAGAACTTGAGATGTACTACTTCTTACTGGATATTACATCAACTTAGAAGCTTCATCTGTGTTCTACTATGGTGCTTTTAGAGTATCCACATACCGCAACACGCGACATAGCTTTGCAGACGATATGTACAACCGTTTCAGACAGAAGAGCGGCCAATGTGACGACCTGGCTTTAAGTCGATTCGATAACAAATGACGAAAACGGACGGATTTCTCAGGTTTTTACTACATATGAACACTTTTCACATTCTCCCGTGCAACTCGCCTGCTAGTCCTCCTTTCATGCAGAATCTTAAGGTCCTAGCTCATGTCCAAGGCACCAAAGCCAGCTAAAAAGTCAATAATCGATACTTAAAACTTGAATTGTACTACTTCTTACTGGTTATTACATCAACTTAGAAGCTTCATCTGTGTTCTACAATGGTGCTTTTAGTGTCTCCGCATACCGCAGCACGCGACATAGCTTTACAGACGATAAGTACAACCGTTTCAGAGAGAAGAGCTGCCAATGTGACGATCTGGCTTTAAGTCGATTCCATAACAAATGACGAATACGGACGGATTTCTCAGGTTTTTACTACATATGAACACTTTTCACAATCTCGCGTGCAATTCGGCTGCTAGTCCTCCTTTCATGCAGAATCTTAAGGTCCTAGCTCATGTCCAAGGCACTAAAGCCAGCTAAAAAGTCAATAATCGATACCTAAATCTGGTATTGTACTAATTCTTACTGGCTATTACATCATCTTAGATGCTTCATCTGTGTTCTACTATGGTGCTTTTAGTGTCTCCGCATACCGCAGCACGCGACATAGCTTTCAGACGATAAGTACAACCGTTTCAGAGAGAAGAGCGGCCAATGTGACGATCTGGCTTTAAGTCGATTCGATAACAAATGACGAAAACGGACGGATTTCTCAGGTTTTTACTACATATGAACACTTTTCACATTCTCTCGTGCAACTCGGCTACTAGTCCTCGTTTCATGCAGAATCTTATGGTCCTAGCTCATGTCCAAGGCACCAAAGCCAGCTAAAAAGTCAACAATCGATACCTAGAACTTGAGATGTACTACTTCTTACTGGTTATTACATCAACTTAGAAGCTTCAGCTGTGTTCTACTATGGTGCTTTTAGAGTCTCCACATACCGCAACACGCGACATAGCTTTGCAGACGATAAGTACAACCGTTTTAGAGAGAAGAGCGGCCAATGTGACGATCTGGCTTTAAGTCGATTCGATAACAAATGACGAGAACGGACGGATTTCTCAGGTTTTTACTACATATGAACACTTTTCACATCCTCCCGTGCAACTTGGCTGCTAGACCTCCTTTCATGCAGAATCTTAAGGTCTTAGCTCACGTCCAATGCACCAAAGCCAGCTAAAAAGTCAATAATCGATACCTAAAACTTGGATTGTACTACTTCTTACTGGTTATTACATCAACTTTGAAGCTTCATCTGTGATCTACTATGGTGCTATTAGTGTCTCCGCATAACGCAGCACGCGACATAGCTTTGCAGGCGATAGGTACAACCGTTTCAGAGCGAAGAGCGGCCAATGTGACGATCTGGCTTTAAGTCGATTCAATAACAAATGACGAAAACGGACGGATGTCTCAGGTTTTTACTACATATGAACACTTTTCACATCCTCCCGTGCAACTCGGCTGCTAGTCTTCTTTTCATGCAGAATCTTAAGGTCCTAGCTCATGTCCAAGGCACCAAAGCCAGCTAAAAAGTCAATAATCGATACCTAGAACTTGAGATGTACTACTTCTTACTGGATATTACATCAACTTAGAAGCTTCATCTGTGTTCTACTATGGTGCTTTTAGAGTATCCACATACCGCAACACGCGAAATAGCTTTGCAGACGATATGTACAACCGTTTCAGACAGAAGAGCGGCCAATGTGACGACCTGGCTTTAAGTCGATTCGATAACAAATGACGAAAACGGACGGATTTCTCAGGTTTTTACTACATATGAACACTTTTCACATTCTCCCGTGCAACTCGCCTGCTAGTCCTCCTTTCATGCAGAATCTTAAGGTCCTAGCTCATGTCCAAGGCACCAAAGCCAGCTAAAAAGTCAATAATCGATACTTAAAACTTGAATTGTACTACTTCTTACTGGTTATTACATCAACTTAGAAGCTTCATCTGTGTTCTACAATGGTGCTTTTAGTGTCTCCGCATACCGCAGCACGCGACATAGCTTTGCAGACGATAAGTACAACCGTTTCAGAGAGAAGAGCTGCCAATGTGACGATCTGGCTTTAAGTCGATTCCATAACAAATGACGAATACGGACGGATTTCTCAGGTTTTTACTACATATGAACACTTTTCACAATCTCGCGTGCAATTCGTCTGCTAGTCCTCCTTTCATGCAGAATCTTAAGGTCCTAGCTCATGTCCAAGGCACTAAAGCCAGCTAAAAAGTCAATAATCGATACTTAAATCTGGTATTGTACTAATTCTTACTGGCTATTACATCATCTTAGATGCTTCATCTGTGTTCTACTATGGTGCTTTTAGTGTCTCCGCATACCGCAGCACGCGACATAGCTTTCAGACGATAAGTACAACCGTTTCAGAGAGAAGAGCGGCCAATGTGACGATCTGGCTTTAAGTCGATTCGATAACAAATGACGAAAACGGACGGATTTCTCAGGTTTTTACTACATATGAACACTTTTCACATTCTCTCGTGCAACTCGGCTACTAGTCCTCGTTTCATGCAGAATCTTATGGTCCTAGCTCATGTCCAAGGCACCAAAGCCAGCTAAAAAGTCAACAATCGATACCTAGAACTTGAGATGTACTACTTCTTACTGGTTATTACATCAACTTAGAAGCTTCAGCTGTGTTAGACTATGGTGCTTTTAGAGTCTCCACATACCGCAACACGCGACATAGCTTTGCAGACGATATGTACAACCGTTTCAGGCAGAAGATCGGCCAATGTGACGACCTGGCTTTAAGTCGATTCGATAACAAATGACGAAAAAGGACGGATTTCTCAGGTTTTTACTACATATGAACACTTTTCACATTCTTCCTTGCAACTCGGCTGCTAGTCCTCCTTTCATGCAGAATCTTAAGGTCCTAGCTCATGTCCAAGGCACCAAAGCCAGCAAAAAATTCAATAATCGATATCTAAAATTTCACTTGTACTACTTCTTACTGGCTATTACATCAACTTCGAAGCTTCATCTGTGTTCTACTATGGTACTTTTAGTGCCTCCACATACCGCATCACGCGACATAGCTTTGCAGACGATAAGTACAACCGTTTTAGAGAGAAGAGCGGCCAATGTGACGATCTGGCTTTAAGTCGATTCGATAACAAATGACGAGAACGGACGGATTTCTCAGGTTTTTACTACATATGAACACTTTTCACATCCTCCCGTGCAACTTGGCTGCTAGACCTCCTTTCATGCAGAATCTTAAGGTCTTAGCTCACGTCCAATGCACCAAAGCCAGCTAAAAAGTCAATAATCGATACCTAAAACTTGGATTGTACTACTTCTTACTGGTTATTACATCAACTTTGAAGCTTCATCTGTGATCTACTATGGTGCTATTAGTGTCTCCGCATAACGCAGCACGCGACATAGCTTTGCAGGCGATAGGTACAACCGTTTCAGAGCGAAGAGCGGCCAATGTGACGATCTGGCTTTAAGTCGATTCAATAACAAATGACGAAAACGGACGGATGTCTCAGGTTTTTACTACATATGAACACTTTTCACATCCTCCCGTGCAACTCGGCTGCTAGTCTTCTTTTCATGCAGAATCTTAAGGTCCTAGCTCATGTCCAAGGCACCAAAGCCAGCTAAAAAGTCAATAATCGATACCTAGAACTTGAGATGTACTACTTCTTACTGGATATTACATCAACTTAGAAGCTTCATCTGTGTTCTACTATGGTGCTTTTAGAGTATCCACATACCGCAACACGCGACATAGCTTTGCAGACGATATGTACAACCGTTTCAGACAGAAGAGCGGCCAATGTGACGACCTGGCTTTAAGTCGATTCGATAACAAATGACGAAAACGGACGGATTTCTCAGGTTTTTACTACATATGAACACTTTTCACATTCTCCCGTGCAACTCGCCTGCTAGTCCTCCTTTCATGCAGAATCTTAAGGTCCTAGCTCATGTCCAAGGCACCAAAGCCAGCTAAAAAGTCAATAATCGATACTTAAAACTTGAATTGTACTACTTCTTACTGGTTATTACATCAACTTAGAAGCTTCATCTGTGTTCTACAATGGTGCTTTTAGTGTCTCCGCATACCGCAGCACGCGACATAGCTTTGCAGACGATAAGTACAACCGTTTCAGAGAGAAGAGCTGCCAATGTGACGATCTGGCTTTAAGTCGATTCCATAACAAATGACGAATACGGACGGATTTCTCAGGTTTTTACTACATATGAACACTTTTCACAATCTCGCGTGCAATTCGGCTGCTAGTCCTCCTTTCATGCAGAATCTTAAGGTCCTAGCTCATGTCCAAGGCACTAAAGCCAGCTAAAAAGTCAATAATCGATACCTAAATCTGGTATTGTACTAATTCTTACTGGCTATTACATCATCTTAGATGCTTCATCTGTGTTCTACTATGGTGCTTTTAGTGTCTCCGCATACCGCAGCACGCGACATAGCTTTGCAGACGATAAGTACAACCGTTTCACAGAGAAGAGCGGCCAATGTGACGACCTGGCTTTAAATCGATTCCGTAACACATGAAGAAAACGGACGGATTTCTCAGGTTTTTACTACATATGAACACTTTTCACATTCTCCCGTGCAATTCGGCTGCTAGTCCTCCTTTCATGAAGAATCTTAAGGTCCTAGCTCATGTCCATGGCACCAAAGCCAGCTAAAAAGTCAATAACCGATACGTAAAACTGGTATTGTACTAATACTTACTGGCTATTACATCATCGTAGAAGCTTCATATGTGTTCTACTATGGTGCTTTTAGTGTCTCCGCATACCGCAGCACGCGACATAGCTTTCAGACGATAAGTACAACCGTTTCAGAGAGAAGAGCGGCCAATGCGACGATCTGGCTTTAAGTGGATTCGATAACAAATGACGAAAACGGACGGATTTCTCAGGTTTTTAATACATATGAACACGTTTCACATTCTCCCATGCAACTCGGCTGCTGGTCCTCCTTCATGCAGAATCTTAAGGTCCTAGCTCACGTCCAATGCACCAAGGCCAGCTAAAAAGTCAATAATCGATACCTAAAACTTGAATTGTACTACTTCTTACTGGCTATTACATCAACTTAGAAGCTTCATCTGTGTTCTACTATGGTGCTTTTAGTGTCTCCACAATCCGCAGCACGCGACTTAGCTTTGCAGACGATAAGTACAACCGTTTCAGAGAGAAGAGCGGCCAATGTGACGATCTGGCTTTAAGTCGATTCCATACCGAATGACGAATACAGACGGATTTCTCAGGTTTTTACTACATATGAACACTTTTCACAATCTCGCGTGCAATTCGGCTGCTAGTCCTCCTTTCATGCAGAATCTTAAGGTCCTACCTCATGTCCAAGGCACCAAAGCCTGCTAAAAAGTCAATAATCGATACCTAAAACTGGTATTGTTCTAATTCTTACTGGCTATTTCATCATCTTAGAAGCTTCATCTGTGTCCTACTATGGTGCTTTTAGTGTCTCCGCATACCGCAGCACGCGACATAGCTTTCAGACGATAAGTACAACCGTTTCAGAGAGGAGAGCGGCCAATGTGACGATCTGGCTTTAAGACGATTCGATAACAAATGACGAAAACGGACGGATTTCTCAGGATTTTACTACATATGAACACTTTTCACATTCTCCCGTGCAACTCGGCTGCTAGTCCTCCTTTCATGCAGAATCTTATGGTCCTAGCTATGTCCAAGGCACCAAAGCCAGCTAAAAAGTCAATAATCGATACCTAAAACTTGAGTTGTACTACTTCTTACTGGCTATTACATCAACATAGAAGCTTCATCTGTTTTCTACTATGGTGCTTTTAGTGTCTCCACATACCGCAGCACGCGACATAGCTTTGCAGACGATAAGTACAACCGTTTCAGAGAGTTGAGTTGCCAATGTGACGATCCGGCTTTAAGTCGATTCGATAACAAATGACGAAAATGGGCGGATTTCTCAGGTTTTTACTACGTATGAACACTTTTCACATCCTCCCGGGCAACTCGGCTGCTAGTCCTCCTTTCATGCAGAATCTTAAGGTCCTAGCTCATGTCCAAGGCACCAAAGCCAGCTAAAAAGTCAATAATCGATACTTAAAACTTGAATTGTACTACTTCTTACTGGCTATTACATCATCTTAGAATCTTCATCTGTGTTCTACTATAGTGCTTTTAGTGTCTCCGCATACCGCAGCACGCGACTTAGCTTTGCAGACGATAAGTACAACCGTTTCAGAGAGAAGAGCGACCAATGTGCGACCTGGCTTTAAGTCGATTCGATAACAAATGACGAAAACGGACGGATTTCGCAGGTTTTTACTACATATGAACACTTTTCACATCCTCCCGTCTAACTCGGCTGCTAGTCCTCCTCTCATGCAGAATCTTAAGGTCCTACCTCATGTCCAAGGCACCAAAGCCTGCTAAAAAGTCAATTATCGATACTTAAAACTGGTATTGTACTAATTCTTACTGGCTATTTCATCATCTTAGAAGCTTCATCTGTGTCCTACTATGGTGCTTTTAGTGTCTCCGCATACCGCAGCACGCGACATAGCTTTCAGACGATAAGTACAACCGTTTCAGAGAGAAGAGTGGCCAATGTGACGATCTGGCTTTAAGTCGATTCGATAACAAATGACGAAAACGGACGGATTTCTCAGGTTTTTACTACATATGAACACTTTTCACACTCTCCCGTGCAACTCGGCTGCTAGTCCTCCTTTCATGCAGAATCTTATGGTCCTAGCTATGTCCAAGGCAGCAAAGCCAGCTAAAAAGTCAATAATCGATACCTAAAACTTGAGTTGTACTGCTTCTTACTGGCTATTACATCAACTTAGAAGCTTCATCTGTGTTCTACTATGGTGCTTTTAGTGTCTCCACATACCGCATCACGCGACATAGCTTTGCAGACGATAAGTACAACCGTTTCAGAGAGAAGAGCGGCCAACGTGACGATCCGGCTTTAAGTCGATACGATAACAAATGACGAAAATGGACGGATTTCTCAGGTTTTTACTACATATGAACACTTTTCACATCCTCCCGTGCAACTCGGCTGCTAGTCCTCCTTTCATGCAGAATCTTAAGGTCCTAGCTCATGTACAAGGCACCAAAGCCAACTAAAAAGTCAATAATCGATACTTAAAACTAGAATTGTACTACATCTTACTGGCTATTTCATCATCTTAGAAGCTTCATCTGTGTCCTACTATGGTGCTTTTAGTGTCTCCGCATACCGCAGCACGCGACATAGCTTTCAGACGATAAGTACAACCGTTTCAGAGAGAAGAGCGCCCAATGTGACGATCTGGCTTTAAGTCGATTCGATAACAAATGACGAAAACGGACGGATTTCTCAGGTTTTTACTACATATGAACACTTTTCACATTCTCCCGTGCAACTCGGATGCTAGTCCTCCTTTCATGCAGAATCTTATGGACCTAGCTATGTCCAAGGCACCAAAGCCAATTAAAAAGTCAATAATCGATACCTAAAACTTGAGTTGTACTTCTTCTTACTGGCTATTACGTCAACTTAGAAGCTTCATCTGTGTTCTACTATGGTGCTTTTAGTGTCTCCACATACCGCAGCACGCGACATAGCTTTGCAGACGATAAGAACAACCGTTTCAGAGAGAAGGGCGGCCAATGTGACGATCCGGCTTTAAGTCGATTCGATAACAAATGACGAAAATGGGCGGATATCTCAGGTTTTTACTACATATGAACACTTTTCACATCCTCCCGTGCAACTCGGCTGCTAGTCCTCCTTTCATGCAGAATCTTAAGGTCCTACCTCATGTAAAAGGCACTAAAGCCTGCTAAAACGTCAATAATCGATACCTAAAACTGGTATAGTACTAATTCTTACTGGCTATTTCATCATCTTAGAAGCTTCATCTGTGTCCTACTATGGTGCTTTTAGTGTCTCCGCACACCGCAGCACGCGACATAGCATTGCAGACGATAAGTACAACCGTTTCAGAGAGAAGAGCGGCCAATGTGACGATCTGGCTTTAAGTCGATTCGATAACAAATGACGAAAACGGACGGATTTCTCAGGTTTTTACTACATATGAACACTGTTCACATTCTCCCGTGCAACTCGGCTGCTAGTCCTCCTTTCATGCAGAATCTTATGGTCCTAGCTATGTCCAAGGCACCAAAGCCAGCTAAAAAGTCAATAATCGATACCTAAAACTGGTATTGTATTAATTCTTACTGGCTATTACATCATCTTAGAATCTTCATCTGTGTTCTACTATGGTGCTTTTAGAGTCTCCGCATACCGCAGCACGCGACATAGCTTTCAGACGATAACTATAACCGTTTCTGAGAGAAGAGCGGCCAATGTGACGACATGGCTTTAAGTCGATTCGATAACAAATGACGAAAACGGACGGATTTCTTATGTTTTTACTACATATGAACACTTTTCACATTCTCACGTGCAACTCGGCTGCTAGTCCTCCTTTCATGCAGAACCTTAAGGTCCTAGCTCATGTCCAAGGCACCAAATCCAGCTAAAAGTCAATAATCGATACCTAAAACTTGAATTGTACTACATCTTACTGGCTATTACATCATCTTAGAATCTTCATCTGTGTTCTACTATGGTGCTTTTAGTGTCTCCGCATACCGCAGCACGCGACATAGCTTTGCAGGCGATAAGTACAACCGTTTCAGAGAGAAGAGCGGCTAATGTGACGACCTGGCTTTAAGTCGATTCCGTAACAAATGACGACAACGGACGGATTTCTCAGGTTTTTGCTACATATGAACACTTTTCACATTCTCCCGTGCAACTCGGCTGCTAGTCCTCCTTTCATGCAGAATCTTAAGGTCCTAGCTCATGTCCAAGGCACCAAAGCCAGCTAAAAAGTCAATAATCGATACCTAAAACTGGTATTGTACTAATACTTACTGGCTATTACATCATCTTAGAAGCTTCATCTGTGTTCTACTTTGGTGCTTCTAGTGTCTCCGCATACCGCAGCACGCGACATAGCTTTCAGACGATAAGTACAACCGTTTCAGAGAGAAGAGCGGCTAATGTGACGATCTGGCTTTCAGTCGATTCGATAACAATTGACGAAAACGGACGGATTTCTCAGGTTTTTACTACATATGAACACTTTTCACATTCTCCCTTACTACTCGGCTGCTAGTCCTCCTTTCATGCAGAATCTTAAGGTCCTAGCTCAAGTCCAATGCACCAAAGATAGCTAAAAAGTCAATAATCGATACCTAAAACTTGAATTGTACTACTTCTTACTGGCTATTACATCAACTTAAAAGCTTCATCTCTGTTCTACTATGGTGCTATTAGTGTCTCCGCATACCGCAGCACGCGACATAGCTTTGCAGACGATAAGTACAACCGTTTCAGAGCGAAGAGCGGCCAATGTGACGATCTGGTTTTAAGTCGATTCGATAACAAATGACGAAAACGGACGGATTTCTCAGGTTTTTACTACATATGAACACTTTTCACATCCTCCCGTGCAACTCGGCTGCTAGTCCTCCTTTCATGCAGAATTTTAAGGTCGTAGCTCATGTCCAAGGCACCAAATCCAGCTAAAAGTCAATAATCGATACCTAAAACTTGAATTGTGCTACATGTTACTGGCTATTACATCATCTTAGAATCTTCATCTGTGTTCTACTATGGTGCTTTTAGTGTCTCCGCATACCACAGCACGCGACATAGCTTTGCAGGCGATAAGTACAACCATTTCAGAGAGAAGAGCGGCTAATGTGACGACCTGGCTTTAAGTCGATTCCGTAACAAATGACGACAACGGACGGATTTCTCAGGTTTTTACTACAGATGAACACTTCTCACATTCTCCCGTGGAACTCGGCTGCTAGTCCTCCTTTCATGCAGAATCTTAAGGTCCTAGCTCATGTCCAAGGCACCAAAGCCAGCTAAAAAGTCAATAATCGATACCTAAATCTGGTATTGTACTAATTCTTACTGGCTATTACATCATCTTAGAAGCTTCATCTGTGTTCTACTATGGTGCTTCTAGAGTCTCCGCATACCGCAGCACGCGACATAGCTTTCAGACGATAAGTACAACCGTTTCAGAGAGAAGAGAGGCTAATGTGACGATCTGGCTTTCAGTCGATTCGATAACAATTGACGAAAACGGACGGATTTCTCAGGTTTTTACTACATATGAACACTTTTCACATTCTCCCTTGCTACTCGGCTGCTAGTCCTCCTTTCATGCAGAATCTTAAGGACCTAGCTCACGTCCAATGCACCAAAGCCAGCTAAAAAGTCAATAATCGATACCTAAAACTTGAATTGTACTACTTCTTACTGGCTATTACATCAACTTAAAAGCTTCATCTCTGTTCTACTATGGTGCTATTAGTGTCTCGGCATACCGCAGCACGCGACATAGCTTTGCAGACGATAAGTACGACCGTTTCAGAGCGAAGAGCGGCCAATGTGACGATCTGGTTTTAAGTCGATTCGATAACAAATGACGAAAACGGACGGATTTCTCAGGTTTTTACTACATATGAACACTTTTCACATCCTCCCGTGCAACTCGGCTGCTAGTCCTCCTTTCATGCAGAATCTTAAGGTCGTAGCTCATGTCCAAGGCACCAAAGCCAGCTAAAAAGTCAATAATCGATACTTAAAACTTGACTTGTACTACTTCTTACTGGCTATTACATCATCTTAGAAGCTTCATCTGTGTTCTACTATGGTGATTTTAGTGTCTCCGCATATCGCAGCACGCGACATAGCTTTGCAGAAGATATGTACAACCGTTTCAGAGAGAAGAGCGGCCAATGTGACGACCTGGCTTTAAGTCGATTCCATAACAAATGACGAAAACGGACGGATTTCTCAGGTTTTTACTACATATGAACACTTTTCACATTATCCCATGCAATTCGGCTGCTAGTCCTATTTTCATGCAGAATCTTAAGGTCCTAGCTCATGTCTAAGGCACCTAAGCCAGCTAAAAATTCAATAATCGATACCTAAAACTTGAATTGTACTACTTCTTACTATTTATTACATCAACTTAGAAGCTTCATCTGTGTTCTACTATGGTGCTTTTAGTGTCTCCACATACCGCAGCACACAACATAGCTTTGCAGACGATAAGTACAACCGTTTGAGAGAGAAGAGCGGCCAATGTGACGATCTGTCTTTAAGTCGATTCCATAAGAAATGACGAATACGGACGGATTTCTGAGGTTTTTACTACATATGAACACTTTTCACAATCTTCCGTGCAATTCGGCTGCTAGTCCTCCCTTCATGCAGAATCTTAAGGTCCTAGCTCATGTAAAAGGCAAAAAAGCCAGCTAAAAATTCAACAATCGATACCTAAAACTTGTGTTGTACTACTTCTTACTGGCTATTACATCAACTTAGAAGCTTCATCTGTGTCCTACTATGGTGATATAAGTGTCTCCGCATATCGCCGCACGCGACATAGCTTTACAGACGATAAGTACAACCGTTTCAGAGAGAAGAGCAGCCAATGTGACGATCTGGCTTGAAGTCGATTCGAAGAAAAATGACGATAACGAACGGATTTCTCAGGTTTTTACTACATATGAACACTTTTCACATTCTAACGTGCAACTCGGCTGCTAGTCCTCCTTTCATGCAGAATCTTAAGGTCCTAGCTCATGTCCAAGGCACCAAAGCCAGCTAAAAAGTCAATAATCGATACGTAAAACTAGAATTGTACTACTTCTTACTGGCTATTACATCATCTTAGAAGCTTCATCTGTGTTCTACTATGGTGCTTCTAGAGTCTCCGCATACCGCAGCACGCGACATAGCTTTCAGACGATAAGTACAACCGTTTCAGAGAGAAGAGCGGCTAATGTGACGATCTGGCTTTCAGTCGATTCGATAACAATTGACGAAAACGGACGGATTTCTCAGGTTTTTACTACATATGAACACTTTTCACATTCTCCCTTACTACTCGGCTGCTAGTCCTCCTTTCATGCAGAATCTTAAGGACCTAGCTCACGTCCAATGCACCAAAGCCAGCTAAAAAGTCAATAATCGATACCTAAAACTTGAATTGTACTACTTCTTACTGGCTATTACATCAACTTAAAAGCTTCATCTCTGTTCTACTATGGTGCTATTAGTGTCTCGGCATACCGCAGCACGCGACATAGCTTTGCAGACGATAAGTACAACCGTTTCAGAGCGAAGAGCGGCCAATGTGACGATCTGGTTTTAAGTCGATTCGATAACAAATGACGAAAACGGACGGATTTCTCAGGTTTTTACTACATATGAACACTTTTCACATCCTCCCGTGCAACTCGGCTGCTAGTCCTCCTTTCATGCAGAATCTTAAGGTCGTAGCTCATGTCCAAGGCACCAAAGCCAGCTAAAAAGTCAATAATCGATACTTAAAACTTGACTTGTACTACTTCTTACTGGCTATTACATCATCTTAGAAGCTTCATCTGTGTTCTACTATGGTGCTTTTAGTGTCTCCACAAACCGCAGCACGCGACATAGTTTTGCAGACGATAAGTACAATCGTTTCAGAGAGAAGAGCGGCCAATGTGACGATCTGGCTTTAAGTCGATTCCATAACAAATGACGAATACGGACGGATTTCTCAGGTTTTTACTACATATGAACACTTTTCACAATCTCGCGTGCAATTCGGCTGCTAGTCCTCCTTTCATGCAGAATCTTAAGGTCCTAGCTCATGTCCAAGGCACCAAATCCAGCTAAAAAGTCAATAATCGATACCTAAATCTGGTATTGTACTACTTCTTACTGGCTATTACACCTTCTTAGAAGCTTCATCTGTGTTCTAGTATGGTGCTTTTAGTGTCTCCACAAACCGCAGCACGCGACATAGCTCTGCAGACGATAAGTACAACCGTTTCAGAGAGAAGAGAGGCCAATGTGACGATCTGGCCTTAAGTCGATTCCATAACAAATGACGAATACGGACGGATTTCTCAGGTTTTTACTACATGTGAACACTTTTCACAATCTCGCGTGCAATTCGGCTGCTAGTCCTCCTTTCATGCAGAATCTTATGGTCCTAGCTCATGTCCAAGGCACCAAAGCCAGCTAAAAAGGCAATAATCGATACCTAGAACTTGAGATGTACTACTTCTTACTGGCTATTACATCATCTTAGAAGCTTCAACTGTGTTCTACTATGGTGCTTTTAGTGTCTCCGCATAACGCAGCACGAGACATAGCATTCAGACGATACGTACAACCGGTTCAGAGAGAAGAGCGGCGAATGTGATGATCTGGCTTTAAGTCGATTCGATAAAAAATGATGAAAACGGACGGATTTCTCAGGTTTTTACTACATACGAACACTTTTCACATTCTCCCTTGCAACTCGGCTGCTAGTCCTCCTTTCATGCGGAATCTTAAGGTCCTAACTCATGTCCAAGGCACCAAAGCCAGCTAAAAAGTCAATAATCGATACCTAAAACTTGAATTGTACTACTTCTTACTGGCTATTACATCAACTTAGAAGCTTCATCTGTGTTCTACTATGGTGATTTTAGTGTCTCCGCATATCGCAGCACGCGACATAGCTTTGCAGAAGATATGTACAACCGTTTCAGAGAGAAGAGCGGCCAATGTGACGACCTGGCTTTAAGTCGATTCCATAACAAATGACGAAAACGGACGGATTTCTCAGGTTTTTACTACATATGAACACTTTTCACATTATCCCATGCAATTCGGCTGCTAGTCCTATTTTCATGCAGAATCTTAAGGTCCTAGCTCATGTCTAAGGCACCTAAGCCAGCTAAAAATTCAATAATCGATACCTAAAACTTGAATTGTACTACTTCTTACTATTTATTACATCAACTTAGAAGCTTCATCTGTGTTCTACTATGGTGCTTTTAGTGTCTCCACATACCGCAGCACACAACATAGCTTTGCAGACGATAAGTACAACCGTTTGAGAGACAAGAGCGGCCAATGTGACGATCTGTCTTTAAGTCGATTCCATAACAAATGACGAATACGGACGGATTTCTGAGGTTTTTACTACATATGAACACTTTTCACAATCTTCCGTGCAATTCGGCTGCTAGTCCTCCCTTCATGCAGAATCTTAAGGTCCTAGCTCATGTAAAAGGCAAAAAAGCCAGCTAAAAATTCAACAATCGATACCTAAAATTTGTGTTGTACTACTTCTTACTGGCTATTACATCAACTTAGAAGCTTCATCTGTGTTCTACTATGGTGCTTTTAGAGGCTTCACATACCGCAGCACGCAACATAGCTTTGCAGACGATAAGTACAACCGCTTCAGAGAGAAGAGCGGCCAATGTGACGATCTGGCTTTAAGTCGATTCGATAACAAATGACGAAAACGGACAGATTTCACAGGTTTTTAATACATATGAACACTTTTCACATTCTAACATGCAACTCGGCTGCTAGTCCTCCTTTCGTGCAGAATCTTAAGGTCCTAGCTCATGTCCAAGGCACCAAAGCCAGCTAAAAAGTCAATAATCGATACCTAAAACTGGTATTGTATTAATTCTTACTGGCTACTACATCATTTTAGAAGCTTCATCTGTGTCCTACTATGGTGCTTTTAGTGTCTCCGCATACCGCATCACGCGACATAGCTTTCAGACGATAAGTATAACCGTTTCTGAGAGAAGAGCGGCCAATGTGACGACCTGGCTTTAAGTCGATTCGATAACAAATGACGAAAACGGACGGATATCTCAGGTTTTTACTACATATGAACACTTTTCACATTCTCCCGTGCAACTCGGCTGCTAGTCCTCCTTTCATGCAGAATCTTAAGGTCCTAGCTCATGTCCAAGGCACCAAATCCAGCTAAAAGTCAATAATCGATACCTAAAACTTGAATTGTACTACTTCTTACTGGTTATTACATCAACTTAGAAGCTTCATCTGTGTCCTACTATGGTGATATTAGTGTCTCCGCATATCGCAGCACGCGACATAGCTTTGCAGACGATAAGTACAACCGTTTCAGAGAGAAGAGCAGCCAATGTGACGATCTGGCTTGAAGTCGATTCGAAGACAAATGACGATAACGAACGGATTTCTCAGCTTTTTACTACATATGAACACTTTTCACATTCTCCCGTGCAACTCGGCTGCTAGTCCTCCTTTCATGCAGAATCTTAAGGTCCTAGCTCATGTCCAAGGCACCAAAGCCAGCTAAAAAGTAAATAATCGATACGTAAAACTGGAATTGTACTACTTCTTACTGGCTATTACATCAATTTAGAAGCTTCATCTGTGTTCTACTATGGTGCTTTTAGTGTCTCCGCATACCGCAGCACGCGACATAGCTTTGCAGACTATATGTACAACCGTTTCAGAGAGAAGAGCGGCCGATGTGACTTTCTGCCTTTACGTCGATTCCATAACAAATGACGAAAACGGACGGATTTCTCAGGTTTTTACTACATATGAACACTTTTCACAATCTCCCGTGCAATTCGGCTGCTAGTCCTGCTTTAATGCAGAATCTTATGGTCCTAGCTCATGTCCAAGGCACCAAAGCCAGCTAAAAAGGCAATAATCGATACCTATAACTTGAGATGTACTACTTCTTACTGGCTATTACATCATCTTAGAAGCTTCAACTGTGTTCTACTATGGTGCTTTTAGTGTCTCCGCATAACGCAGCACGAGACATAGCATTCAGACGATACGTACAACCGGTTCAGAGAGAAGAGCGGCCAATGTGACGATCTCTCTTGAAGTCGATTCGAAGACAAATGACGATAACGAACGGATTTCTCAGGTTTTTACTACATATGAACACTTTTCACATTCTCCCGTGCAACTCGGCTGCTAGTCCTCCTTTCATGCAGAATCTTAAGGTCCTAGCTCATGTCCAAAGCACCAAAGCCAGCTAAAAAGTCAATAATCGATACCTAAAACTTGAATTGTACTACTTCTTACTGGCTATTACATCAATTTAGAAGATTCATCTGTGTTATACTATGGTGCTTTTAGTGTCTCCGCATACCGCAGCACGCGACATAGCTTTGCAGACGATATGTACAACCGTTTTAGAGAGAAGAGCGGCCGATGTGACTTTCTGGCTTTACGTCGATTCCATAACAAATGACGAAAACGGACGGATTTCTCAGGTTTTTACTACATATGAACACTTTTCACAATCTCGCGTGCAATTCGGCTGCTAGTCCTCCTTTAATGCAGAATCTTAAGGTCCTAGCTCATGTAAAAGGCAACAAAGCCAGCTAAAAAGTCAATAATCGATACCTAAAGCTTGAGTTGTACTACTTCTTACTGGCTATTACATCAACTTAGAAGCTTCTTCTGTGTTCTACTACGGTGCTTTTAGAGTCTTCACATACCGCAGCACGCGACATAGGTTTGCAGACGATAAGTACAACCGTTTCAGAGAGAACAGTTGCCAATGTGACGATCTGGCTTTAAGTCGATTCGATAACAAATGACGAAAACGGACGGATTTCACAGGTTTTTACTACATATGAACACTTTTCACATTCTCCCATGCAACTCGGCTGCTAGTCCTCCTTTGATGCAGAATCTTAAGGACGTAGCTCATGTCCAAGGCACCAAAGCCCGCTAAAAGTCAATAATCGATGCCTAAAACTTGAATTGTACTACTTCTTACTGGCTATTACATCTACTTAGAAGCTTCATCTGTGTTCTACTATGGTGATTTTAGTGTCTCCGCATACCGCAGCACGCGACATAGCTTTGCAGACGATATGTACAACCGTTTCAGAGAGAAGAACGGCCAATGTGACGACCTGGCTTTAAGTCGATTCGATAACAAATTAAGAAAACGGACGGATTTCTCAGGTTTTTACTACATATGAACACTTTTCATATTCTAACATGCAACTCGGCTGCTAGTCCTCCTTTCATGCAGAATCTTAAGGTCCTAGCTCATGTCCAAGGCACCAAAGCCAGCTAAAAAGTCAATAATCGAACCTAAAACTGGTATTGTATTAATTCTTACTGGCTATTACATCATCTTAGAAGCTTCATCTGTGTTCTACTATGGTGCTTTTAGTGTCCCCACATACCGCAGCACGCGACATAGCTTTCAGACGATAAGTACAACCGTTTCTGAGAGAAGAGCGGCCAATGTGACGACCTGGCTTTAAGTCGATTCGATAACAAATGACGAAAACGGACGGGTTTCTCAGGTTTTTACTACATATGAACACTTTTCACATTCTCCCGTGCAACTCGGCTGCTAATCCCCCTTTCATGCATAATCTTAAGGTCCTAGCTCACATCCAAGGCACCAAAGCCAGCTAAAAAGTCAATAATCGATACCTAAAACTTGAAATGTACTACTTCTTACTGGCTATTACATTAATTTAGAAGCTTCATCTGTGTTCCACTATGGTGCTTTTTGTGTCTCCGCATACCGCAGCACGCGACATAGCTTTGCAGACGATAAGTACAACCGTTTCAGACAGAAGAGCGGCCAATGTGCCGATCTGGCTTTAAGTCGATACGATAACAAATGATGAATACGGACGGATTTCTCAGGTTTTTACTACATATGAACACTTTTCACATTCTCCCGTTCAACTCGGCTGCTAGTCCTCCTTTCATGCAGAATCTTAAGGTCCTAGCTCATGTCCAAGGCACCAAAGCCAGCTAAAAAGTCAATAGTCGATACCTAAAACTTGAATTGTACTACTTCTTACTGGTTATTACATCAACTTAGAAGCTTCATCTGTGTTCTACTATGGTGCTTTTAGTGTCTCCGCATACAGCAGCACGCGATATAGCTTTGCAGACGATAAGTACAACCGTTTCAGAGAGAAGAGTGGCCAATGTGACGATCTGGCCTTAAGTCGATTCGATAACAAATGACGGAAACGGACGGGTTTCTCAGGTTTTTACTACATATGAACACTTCTCACTTTCTCCCGTACAACTCGCCTGCTAGTCATCCTTTCATGCAGAATCTTAAGGTCCCAGCTCATGTCCAAGGCACCAAAGCCAGCTAAAAAGTAAATAATCAGAACCTAAAACTTGAATTGTACTACTTCTTACTGGCTATTACATCAACTTAGAAGCTTCATCTGTGTTCTACTATGGTGCTTTTAGTGTCTCCGCATAACGCAGCACGCGACATAGCTTTGCAGACGATAAGTACAACCGTTTCAGAGAGAAGAGCGGCAATGTGACGATCTGGCTTTCAGTCGATTCCATAACAAATGACGAAAACGGATGGATTTCTCAGGTTTTTACTGCATATGAACACTTTTCACATTCTCCCGTGCAACTCGGCTGCTAGTGCTCCTTTCATGCAGAATCTTAAGGTTCTAGCTCACGTCCAAGGCACCAAAGCCAACTAAAAAGTCAATAATCGATACCTAAAACTTGAATTGTACAACTTCTTACTGGCTATTACACAACTTAGAAGCTTCATCTGTGTTCCACTATGGTGACTTTAGTGTCTCCGCATAACGCAGCACGCGGCATAGCCTTGCAGACGATAAGTACAACCGTTTCAGAGAGAAGAGCGGCCAATGTGACGATCTGGCTTTAAGTCGATTCGATAACAAATGACGAAAACGGACGTATTTCTCAGATTTTTACTACATATGAACACCTTTCACATTCTTTCGTGCAACTCGGCTGCTAGTCATCCTTTCATGCAGAATCTTAAGGTCCTAGCTCATGTCCAAGGCACCAAAGCCAGCTAAAATGTCAATACTCGATACCTAAAACTTGAATTGTACTACTTCTTACTGGTTATTAGATCAACTTAGAAGCTTCATCTGTGTTCCTCTATGGTGCTTTTAGTGTCTCCGCATACCGCAGCACGCGACATAGCTTTGCAGACGATAAGTACAACCGTTTCAGAGAGAAGAGTGGCCAATGTGACGATCTGGCCTTAATTCGATTCGATAACAAATGACGAAAACGGACGGATTTCTCAGGTTTTTACTACATATGAACACTTCTCACTTTCTCCCGTACAACTCGCCAGCTAGTCCTCCTTTCATGCAGAATCTTAAGGTCCCAGCTCATGTCCAAGGCACCAAAGCCAGCTAAAATGTAAATAATCAGAACCTAAAATTTGAATTGTACTACTTCTTACTGGCTATTACATCAACTTAGAAGCTTCATCTGTGTTCTACTATGGTGCTTTTAGTGTCTCCGCATAACGCAGCACGCGACATAGCTTTGCAGACGATAAGTACAACCGTTTCAGAGAGAAGAGCGGCAATGTGACGATCTGGCTTTAAGTCGATTCCATAACAAATGACGAAAACGGACGGATTTCACAGGTTTTTACTACATATGAACACTTTTCACATTCTCCCGTACAACTCGGCTGCTAATCCTCCTTTCATGCAGAATCTTAAGGTCCTAGCTTATGTCCAAGGCACCAAAGCCAGCTAAAATGTCAATAATCGATACCTAAAACTTGAATCGTACTAATTCTTACTGGCTATTACATCAACTTAGAAGCTTCATCTGTGTTCTACTATGGTGCTTCTAGTGTCTCCACATACCGCAGCACGCGACATAAGTTTGCAGACGATAAGTACAACCGTTTCAGAGAGAAGAGCGGCCAATATGACGATCTGGCTTTAAGTTGATTCGATAACAAATGACGAAAACGGACGGATTTCTCAGGTTTTTACTACATATGAACACTTTTCACATTCTCCCATGCAACGCGGCTGCTAGTCCTCCTTTCATACTGAATCTTAAGGTCCTAGCTCATGTCCAAGGCATCAAAGCCAGCTAAAAAGTCAATAGTCGATACCTAAAACTTGAATTGTACTACTTCTTACTGGCTATTACATCAACTTAGAAGCTTCATCTGTGTCCTACTATGGTGATTTTAGTGTCTCCGCATACCGCAGCACGCGACATAGCTTTGCAGACGATATGTACAACCGTTTCAGAGAGAAGAGCGGCCGATGTGACTTTCTGGCTTTACGTCGATTCCATAACAAATGACGAAAACGGACGGATTTCTAAGGTTTTTACTACATATGAACACTTTTCACAATCTCGCGTGCAATTCGGCTGCTAGTCCTCCTTTAATGCAGAATCTTAAGGTCCTAGCTCATGTAAAAGGCACCAAAGCCAGCTAAAAAGTCAATAATCGATACCTAAAGCTTGAGTTGTACTACTTCTTACTGGCTATTACATCAACTTAGAAGCTTCTTCTGTGTTCTACTACGGTGCTTTTAGAGTCTTCACATACCGCAGCACGCGACATAGGTTTGCAGACGATAAGTACAACCGTTTCAGAGAGAAGAGTGGCCAATGTGACGATCTGGCTTTAAGTCGATACGATAACAAATGATGAAAACGGACGGATTTCTCAGGTTTTTACTACATATGAACACTTTTCACATTCTCCCATGCAACGCGGCTGCTAGTCCTCCTTTCATACTGAATCTTAAGGTCCTAGCTCATGTCCAAGGCATCAAAGCCAGCTAAAAAGTCAATAGTCGATACCTAAAACTTGAATTGTACTACTTCTTACTGGCTATTACATCAACTTAGAAGCTTCATCTGTGTCCTACTATGGTGATTTTAGTGTCTCCGCATACCGCAGCACGCGACATAGCTTTGCAGACGATATGTACAACCGTTTCAGAGAGAAGAGCGGCCGATGTGACTTTCTGGCTTTACGTCGATTCCATAACAAATGACGAAAACGGACGGATTTCTAAGGTTTTTACTACATATGAACACTTTTCACAATCTCGCGTGCAATTCGGCTGCTAGTCCTCCTTTAATGCAGAATCTTAAGGTCCTAGCTCATGTAAAAGGCACCAAAGCCAGCTAAAAAGTCAATAATCGATACCTAAAGCTTGAGTTGTACTACTTCTTACTGGCTATTACATCAACTTAGAAGCTTCTTCTGTGTTCTACTACGGTGCTTTTAGAGTCTTCACATACCGCAGCACGCGACATAGGTTTGCAGACGATAAGTACAACCGTTTCAGAGAGAAGAGTGGCCAATGTGACGATCTGGCTTTAAGTCGATACGATAACAAATGATGAAAACGGACGGATTTCTCAGGTTTTTACTACATATGAACACTTTTCACATTCTCCCGTGCAACTCGGCTGCTAGTCCCCCTTTCATGCATAATCTTAAGGTCCTAGCTCACATCCAAGGCACCAAAGCCAGCTAAAAAGTCAATAACCGATACCTAAAACTTGAAATGTACTACTTCTTACTGGCTATTACATCAATTTAGAAGCTTCATCTGTGTTCCACTATGGTGCTTTTTGTGTCTCCGCATACCGCAGCACGCGATATAGCTTTGCAGACGATAAGTACAACCGTTTCAGAGAGAAGAGTGGCCAATGTGACGATCTGGCCTTAAGTCGATTCGATAACAAATGACGGAAACGGACGGGTTTCTCAGGTTTTTACTACATATGAACACTTCTCACTTTCTCCCGTACAACTCGCCTGCTAGTCATCCTTTCATGCAGAATCTTAAGGTCCCAGCTCATGTCCAAGGCACCAAAGCCAGCTAAAAAGTAAATAATCAGAACCTAAAACTTGAATTGTACTACTTCTTACTGGTTATTACATCAACTTAGAAGCTTCATCTGTGTTCTACTGTGGTGCTTTTAGTGTCTCCGCATACCGCAGCACGCGACATAGCTTTGCAGACGATAAATACAACCGTTTCAGAGAGAAGAGCGGCCAATGTGACGATCTGGCTTTAAGTCGATTCGATAACAAATGACGAAAACGGACGTATTTCTCAGATTTTTACTACATATGAACACCTTTCACATTCTTTCGTTCAACTCGGCTGCTAGTCATCCTTTCATGCAGAATCTTAAGGTCCTAGCTCATGTCCAAGGCACCAAAGCCAGCTAAAATGTCAATACTCGATACCTAAAACTTGAATTGTACTACTTCTTACTGGTTATTACATCAACTTAGAAGCTTCATCTGTGTTCTACTGTGATGCTTTTAGTGTCTCCGCATACCGCAGCACGCGACATAGCTTTGCAGACGATAAGTACAACCGTTTCAGAGAGAAGAGTGGCCAATGTGACGATCTGGCCTTAATTCGATTCGATAACAAATGACGAAAACGGACGGATTTCTCAGGTTTTTACTACATATGAACACTTCTCACTTTCTCCCGTACAACTCGGCTGCTAATCCTCCTTTCATGCAGAATCTTAAGGTCCTAGCTTATGTCCAAGGCACCAAAGCCAGCTAAAATGTCAATAATCGATACCTAAAACTTGAATCGTACTAATTCTTACTGGCTATTACATCAACTTAGAAGCTTCATCTGTGTTCTACTATGGTGCTTCTAGTGTCTCCACATACCGCAGCACGCGACATAAGTTTGCAGACGATAAGTACAACCGTTTCAGAGAGAAGAGCGGCCAATATGACGATCTGGCTTTAAGTTGATTCGATAACAAATGACGAAAACGGACGGATTTCTCAGGTTTTTACTACATATGAACACTTTTCACATTCTCCCATGCAACGCGGCTGCTAGTCCTCCTTTCATACTGAATCTTAAGGTCCTAGCTCATGTCCAAGGCATCAAAGCCAGCTAAAAAGTCAATAGTCGATACCTAAAACTTGAATTGTACTACTTCTTACTGGCTATTACATCAACTTAGAAGCTTCATCTGTGTTCCACTGTGGTGATTTTAGTGTCTCCGCATAACGCAGCACGCGACATAGCTTTGCAGACGATAAGTACAACCGTTTCAGAGAGAAGAGCGGCCAATGTGACGATCTGGCTTTAAGGTGATTCCATAACAAATGACGAAAACGGACGGATTTCTCAGGTTTTTACTACATTTGAACACTTTTCGCATTCTCCCATGCAACTCGGCTGCTAGTCCTCCTTTCATACTGAATCTTAAGATCCTAGCTCATGTCCAAGGCATCAAAGCCAGCTAAAATATCAATAATCGATACCTAAAATTTGAATTGTACTACTTCTTACTGGCTATTACATCAACTTAGAAGCTTCATCTGTGTTCCACTGTGCTGATTTTAGTGTCTCCGCCTAACGCAGCACGCGACATAGCTTTGCAGACGATAAGTACAACCGTTTCAGAGAGAAGAGCGGCCAATGTGACGATCTGGCTTTAGGTCGATGCGATAACAAATTGACGAAAACGGACGAGTTTCTAAGGTTTTTACTACATATGAACACTTTTCACATTCTCCCGTGCAACTCGGCTGCTAGTCCTCCTTTCATGCAGAATCTTAAGGTTCTAGCTCATGTCGAAGGCATCAAAGCCAGCAAAAAGGCAATAATCGATACGTAAAACTTGAATTGTACTACTTCTTACTGGTTATTACATCAACTTAGAAGCTTCATCTGTGTTCTACTATGGTGCTTTTAGTGTCTCCGCATACCGCAGCACGCGACATAGCTTTGCAGACGATAAGTACAACCGTGTCAGAGAGAAGAGCGGCCAATGTGACGATCTGGCTTTAAGTCGATTCGATAACAAATGACGAAAACGGACGGATTACTCAGGTTTTTACTACATATGAACACTTTTCATATTCTAACATGCAACTCGGCTGCTAGTCCTCCTTTCATGCAGAATCTTAAGGTCCCAGCTCATGTCCAAGGCACCAAAGCCAGCTAAAAAGTAAATAATCAGAATCTAAAACTTGAATTGTACTACTTCTTACTGGCTATTACATCAACTTAGAAGCTTCATCTGTGTTCTACTATGGTGCTTTTAGTGTCTCCGCATAACGCAGCACGCGACATAGCTTTGCAGACGATAAGTACAACCGTTTCAGAGAGAAGAGCGGCCAATGTGACCATCTGGCTTTAAGTCGATTCCATAACAAATGACGAAAACGGACGGATTTCTCAGGTTTTTACTACATATGAACACTTTTCACATTCTCCCGTGCAACTCGGCTGCTAGTCCTCCTTTCATGCAGAATCTTAAGGTTCTAGCTCACGTCCAAGGCACCAAAGCCAGCTAAAAAGTCAATAATCGATACCTAAAACTTGAATTGTACAACTTCTTACTGGCTATTACACAACTTAGAAGCTTCATCTGTGTTCCACTATGGTGACTTTAGTGTCTCCGCATAACGCAGCACGCGGCATAGCTTTGCAGACGATAAGTACAACCGTTTCAGAGAGAAGAGCGGCCAATGTGACGATCTGGCTTTAAGTCGATTCGATAACAAATGACGAAAACGGACGTATTTCTCAGATTTTTACTACATATGAACACCTTTCACATTCTTTCGTGCAACTCGGCTGCTAGTCATCCTTTCATGCAGAATCTTAAGGTCCTAGCCCATGTCCAAGGCACCAAAGCAAGCTAAAATGTCAATAATCGATACCTAAAACTTGAATTGTACTACTTCTTACTGGCTATTACATCAACTTAGAAGCTTCATCTGTGTTCTACTATGGTGCTTTTAGTGTCTCCGCATACCGCAGCACGCGACATAGCTTTGCAGACGATAAGTACAACCGTTTCAGAGAGAAGAGTGGCCAATGTGTCGATCTGGCCTTAATTCGATTCGATAACAAATGACGAAAACGGACGGATTTCTCAGGGTTTTACTACATATGAACACTTCTCACTTTCTCCCGTACAACTCGCCTGCTAGTCCTCCTTTCATGCAGAATCTTAAGGTCCCAGCACATGTCCAAGGCACCAAAGCCAGCTAAAAAGTAAATAATCAGAACCTAAAACTTGAATTGTACTACTTCTTACTGGCTATTACATCAACTTAGAAGCTTCATCTGTGTTCTACTATGGTGCTTTTAGTGTCTCCACATAACGCAGCACGCGACATAGCTTTGCAGACGATAAGTACAACCGTTTCAGAGAGAAGAGCGGCAATGTGACGATCTGGCTTTAAGTCGATTCCATAACAAATGACGGAAACGGACGGATTTCTCAGGTTTTTACTACATATGAAGACTTTTCACATTCTCCCGTACAACTCGGCTGCTAATCCTCCTTTCATGCAGAATCTTAAGGTCCTAGCTTATGTCCAAGGCACCAAAGCCAGCTAAAATGTAAATAATCGATACCTAAAACTTGAATCGTACTAATTCTTACTGGCTATTACATCAACTTAGAAGCTTCATCTGTGT
The DNA here is from genome assembly GCF_023897955.1 of Schistocerca gregaria. NCBI lineage: Eukaryota > Metazoa > Arthropoda > Insecta > Orthoptera > Acrididae > Schistocerca > Schistocerca gregaria. The sequence continues at coordinate 1,113,123 of NW_026061860.1, read as the reverse complement.
TCTACTATGGTGCTTTTTGTGTCTCCGCATACCGCAGCACGCGACATAGCTTTGCAGACGATAAGTACAACCGTTTCAGAGAGAAGAGCGGCCAATGTGACGATCTGGCTTTAAGTCGATACGATAACAAATGATGAAAACGGACGGATTTCTCAGGTTTTTACTACATATGAACACTTTTCACATTCTCCCGTTCAACTCGGCTGCTAGTCCTCCTTTCATGCAGAATCTTAAGGTCCTAGCTCATGCCCAAGGCACCAAAGCCAGCTAAAAAGTCAATAGTCGATACCTAAAACTTGAATTGTACTACTTCTTACTGGTTATTACATCAACTTAGAAGCTTCATCTGTGTTCTACTATGGTGCTTTTAGTGTCTCCGCATAACGCAGCACGCGATATAGCTTTGCAGACGATAAGTACAACCGTTTCAGAGAGAAGAGTGGCCAATGTGACGATCTGGCCTTAAGTCGATTCGATAACAAATGACGGAAACGGACGGGTTTCTCAGGTTTTTACTACATATGAACACTTCTCACTTTCTCCCGTACAACTCGCCTGCTAGTCATCCTTTCATGCAGAATCTTAAGGTCCCAGCTCATGTCCAAGGCACCAAAGCCAGCTAAAAAGTAAATAATCAGAACCTAAAACTTGAATTGTACTACTTCTTACTGGTTATTACATCAACTTAGAAGCTTCATCTGTGTTCTACTGTGGTGCTTTTAGTGTCTCCGCATACCGCAGCACGCGACATAGCTTTGCAGACGATAAATACAACCGTTTCAGAGAGAAGAGCGGCCAATGTGACGATCTGGCTTTAAGTCGATTCGATAACAAATGACGAAAACGGACGTATTTCTCAGATTTTTACTACATATGAACACCTTTCACATTCTTTCGTGCAACTCGGCTGCTAGTCATCCTTTCATGCAGAATCTTAAGGTCCTAGCTCATGTCCAAGGCACCAAAGCCAGCTAAAATGTCAATACTCGATACCTAAAACTTGAATTGTACTACTTCTTACTGGTTATTACATCAACTTAGAAGCTTCATCTGTGTTCTACTGTGGTGCTTTTAGTGTCTCCGCATACCGCAGCACGCGACATAGCTTTGCAGACGATAAGTGCAACCGTTTCAGAGAGAAGAGTGGCCAATGTGACGATCTGGCCTTAATTCGATTCGATAACAAATGACGAAAACGGACGGATTTCTCAGGTTTTTACTACATATGAACACTTCTCACTTTCTCCCGTACAACTCGGCTGCTAATCCTCCTTTCATGCAGAATCTTAAGGTCCTAGCTTATGTCCAAGGCACCAAAGCCAGCTAAAATGTCAATAATCGATACCTAAAACTTGAATCGTACTAATTCTTACTGGCTATTACATCAACTTAGAAGCTTCATCTGTGTTCTACTATGGTGCTTCTAGTGTCTCCACATACCGCAGCACGCGACATAAGTTTGCAGACGATAAGTACAACCGTTTCAGAGAGAAGAGCGGCCAATATGACGATCTGGCTTTAAATTGATTCGATAACAAATGACGAAAACGGACGGATTTCTCAGGTTTTTACTACATATGAACACTTTTCACATTCTCCCATGCAACGCAGCTGCTAGTCCTCCTTTCATACTGAATCTTAAGGTCCTAGCTCATGTCCAAGGCATCAAAGCCAGCTAAAAAGTCAATAGTCGATACCTAAAACTTGAATTGTACTACTTCTTACTGGCTATTACATCAACTTAGAAGCTTCATCTGTGTTCCACTGTGGTGATTTTAGTGTCTCCGCATAACGCAGCACGCGACATAGCTTTGCAGACGATAAGTACAACCGTTTTAGAGAGAAGAGCGGCCAATGTGACGATCTGGCTTTAAGTTGATTCCATAACAAATGACGAAAACGGACGGATTTCTCAGGTTTTTACTACATTTGAACACTTTTCGCATTCTCCCATGCAACTCGGCTGCTAGTCCTCCTTTCATACTGAATCTTAAGATCCTAGCTCATGTCCAAGGCATCAAAGCCAGCTAAAATATCAATAATCGATACATAAAATTTGAATTGTACTACTTCTTACTGGCTATTACATCAACTTAGAAGCTTCATCTGTGTTCCACTGTGCTGATTTTAGTGTCTCCGCCTAACGCAGCACGCGACATAGCTTTGCAGACGATAAGTACAACCGTTTCAGAGAGAAGAGCGGCCAATGTGACGATCTAGCTTTAAGTCGATGCGATAACAAATTGACGAAAACGGACGAGTTTCTAAGGTTTTTACTACATATGAACACTTTTCACATTCTCCCGTGCAACTCGGCTGCTAGTCCTCCTTTCATGCAGAATCTTAAGGTTCTAGCTCATGTCGAAGGCATCAAAGCCAGCAAAAAGGCAATAATCGATACGTAAAACTTGAATTGTACTACTTCTTACTGGTTATTACATCAACTTAGAAGCTTCATCTGTGTTCTACTATGGTGCTTTTAGTGTCTCCGCATACCGCAGCACGCGACATAGCTTTGCAGACGATAAGTACAACCGTGTCAGAGAGAAGAGCGGCCAATGTGACGATCTGGCTTTAAGTCGATTCGATAACAAATGACGAAAACGGACGGATTACTCAGGTTTTTACTACATATGAACACTTTTCATATTCTAACATGCAACTCGGCTGCTAGTCCTCCTTTCATGCAGAATCTTAAGGTCCTAGCTCATGTCCAAGGCACCAAAGCCAGCTAAAATGTCAATAATCGATACCTAAAACTTGAAATGTACTACTTCTTACTGGCTATTACATCAATTTAGAAGCTTCATCTGTGTTCTACTATGGTGCTTTTAGTGTCTCCGCATACCGCAGCACGCGATATAGCTTTGCAGACGATAAGTACAACCGTTTCAGAGAGAAGAGTGGCCAATGTGACGATCTGGCCTTAAGTCGATTCGATAACAAATGACGAAAACGGACGGATTTCTCAGGTTTTCACTACATATGAACACTTCTCACTTTCTCCCGTACAACTCGCCTGCTAGTCATCCTTTCATGCGGAATCTTAAGGTCCCAGCTCATGTCCAAGGCACCAAAGCCAGCTAAAAAGTAAATAATCAGAATCTAAAACTTGAATTGTACTACTTCTTACTGGCTATTACATCAACTTAGAAGCTTCATCTGTGTTCTACTATGGTGCTTTTAGTGTCTCCGCATAACGCAGCACGCGACATAGCTTTGCAGACGATAAGTACAACCGTTTCAGAGAGAAGAGCGGCCAATGTGACCATCTGGCTTTAAGTCGATTCCATAACAAATGACGAAAACGGACGGATTTCTCAGGTTTTTACTACATATGAACACTTTTCACATTCTCCCGTGCAACTCGGCTGCTAGTCCTCCTTTCATGCAGAATCTTAAGGTTCTAGCTCACGTCCAAGGCACCAAAGCCAGCTAAAAAGTCAATAATCGATACCTAAAACTTGAATTGTACAACTTCTTACTGGCTATTACACAACTTAGAAACTTCATCTGTGTTCCACTATGGTGACTTTAGTGTCTCCGCATAACGCAGCACGCGGCATAGCTTTGCAGACGATAAGTACAACCGTTTCAGAGAGAAGAGCGGCCAATGTGACGATCTGGCTTTAAGTCGATTCGATAACAAATGACGAAAACGGACGTATTTCTCAGATTTTTACTACATATGAACACCTTTCACATTCTTTCGTGCAACTCGGCTGCTAGTCATCCTTTCATGCAGAATCTTAAGGTCCTAGCCCATGTCCAAGGCACCAAAGCAAGCTAAAATGTCAATAATCGATACCTAAAACTTGAATTGTACTACTTCTTACTGGCTATTACATCAACTTAGAAGCTTCATCTGTGTTCTACTATGGTGCTTTTAGTGTCTCCGCATACCGCAGCACGCGACATAGCTTTGCAGACGATAAGTACAACCGTTTCAGAGAGAAGAGTGGCCAATGTGTCGGTCTGGCCTTAATTCGATTCGATAACAAATGACGAAAACGGACGGATTTCTCAGGGTTTTACTACATATGAACACTTCTCACTTTCTCCCGTACAACTCGCCTGCTAGTCCTCCTTTCATGCAGAATCTTAAGGTCCCAGCTCATGTCCAAGGCACCAAAGCCAGCTAAAAAGTAAATAATCAGAACCTAATACTTGAATTGTACTACTTCTTACTGGCTATTACATCAACTTAGAAGCTTCATCTGTGTTCTACTATGGTGCTTTTAGTGTCTCCACATAACGCAGCACGCGACATAGCTTTGCAGACGATAAGTACAACCGTTTCAGAGAGAAGAGCGGCAATGTGACGATCTGGCTTTAAGTCGATTCCATAACAAATGACGGAAACGGACGGATTTCTCAGGTTTTTACTACATATGAAGACTTTTCACATTCTCCCGTACAACTCGGCTGCTAATCCTCCTTTCATGCAGAATCTTAAGGTCCTAGCTTATGTCCAAGGCACCAAAGCCAGCTAAAATGTAAATAATCGATACCTAAAACTTGAATCGTACTAATTCTTACTGGCTATTACATCAACTTAGAAGCTTCATCTGTGTTCTACTATGGTGCTTTTAGTGTCTCCGCATAACGCAGCACGCGACATAGCTTTGCAGACGATAAGTACAACCGTTTCAGAGAGAAGAGCGGCAATGTGACGATCTGGCTTTCAGTCGATTCCATAACAAATGACGAAAACGGACGGATTTCTCAGGTTTTTACTACATATGAACACTTTTCACATTCTCCCGTGCAACTCGGCTGCTAGTGCTCCTTTCATGCAGAATCTTAAGGTTCTAGCTCACGTCCAAGGCACCAAAGCCAGCTAAAAAGTCAATAATCGATACCTAAAACTTGAATTGTACAACTTCTTACTGGCTATTACACAACTTAGAAGCTTCATCTGTGTTCCACTATGGTGACTTTAGTGTCTCCGCATAACGCAGCACGCGGCATAGCCTTGCAGACGATAAATACAACCGTTTCAGAGAGAAGAGCGGCCAATGTGACGATCTGGCTTTAAGTCGATTCGATAACAAATGACGAAAACGGACGTATTTCTCAGATTTTTACTACATATGAACACCTTTCACATTCTTTCGTGCAACTCGGCTGCTAGTCATCCTTTCATGCAGAATCTTAAGGTCCTAGCTCATGTCCAAGGCACCAAAGCCAGCTAAAATGTCAATACTCGATACCTAAAACTTGAATTGTACTACTTCTTACTGGTTATTACATCAACTTAGAAGCTTCATCTGTGTTCTACTGTGGTGCTTTTAGTGTCTCCGCATACCGCAGCACGCGACATAGCTTTGCAGACGATAAGTACAACCGTTTCAGAGAGAAGAGTGGCCAATGTGACGATCTGGCCTTAATTCGATTCGATAACAAAAGACGAAAACGGACGGATTTCTCAGGTTTTTACTACATATGAACACTTCTCACTTTCTCCCGTACAACTCGCCTGCTAGTCCTCCTTTCATGCAGAATCTTAAGGTCCCAGCTCATGTCCAAGGCACCAAAGCCAGCTAAAAAGTAAATAATCAGAACCTAAAACTTGAATTGTACTACTTCTTACTGGCTATTACATCAACTTAGAAGCTTCATCTGTGTTCTACTATGGTGCTTTTAGTGTCTCCGCATAACGCAGCACGCGACATAGCTTTGCAGACGATAAGTACAACCGTTTCAGAGAGAAGAGCGGCAATGTGACGATCTGGCTTTAAGTCGATTCCATAACAAATGACGAAAACGGACGGATTTCTCAGGTTTTTACTACATATGAAGACTTTTCACATTCTCCCGTACAACTCGGCTGCTAATCCTCCTTTCATGCAGAATCTTAAGGTCCTAGCTTATGTCCAAGGCACCAAAGCCAGCTAAAATGTCAATAATCGATACCTAAAACTTGAATCGTACTAATTCTTACTGGCTATTACATCAACTTAGAAGCTTCATCTGTGTTCTACTATGGTGCTTCTAGTGTCTCCACATACCGCAGCACGCGACATAAGTTTGCAGACGATAAGTACAACCGTTTCAGAGAGAAGAGCGGCCAATATGACGATCTGGCTTTAAGTTGATTCGATAACAAATGACGAAAACGGACGGATTTCTCAGGTTTTTACTACATATGAACACTTTTCACATTCTCCCATGCAACGCGGCTGCTAGTCCTCCTTTCATACTGAATCTTAAGGTCCTAGCTCATGTCCAAGGCATCAAAGCCAGCTAAAAAGTCAATAGTCGATACCTAAAACTTGAATTGTACTACTTCTTACTGGCTATTACATCAACTTAGAAGCTTCATCTGTGTTCCACTGTGGTGATTTTAGTGTCTCCGCATAACGCAGCACGCGACATAGCTTTGCAGACGATAAGTACAACCGTTTCAGAGAGAAGAGCGGCCAATGTGACGATCTGGCTTTAAGTTGATTCCATAACAAATGACGAAAACGGACGGATTTCTCAGGTTTTTACTACATTTGAACACTTTTCGCATTCTCCCATGCAACTCGGCTGCTAGTCCTCCTTTCATACTGAATCTTAAGATCCTAGCTCATGTCCAAGGCATCAAAGCCAGCTAAAATATCAATAATCGATACCTAAAATTTGAATTGTACTACTTCTTACTGGCTATTACATCAACTTAGAAGCTTCATCTGTGTTCCACTGTGCTGATTTTAGTGTCTCCGCCTAACGCAGCACGCGACATAGCTTTGCAGACGATAAGTACAACCGTTTCAGAGAGAAGAGCGGCCAATGTGACGATCTGGCTTTAAGTCGATGCGATAACAAATTGACGAAAACGGACGAGTTTCTAAGGTTTTTACTACATATGAACACTTTTCACATTCTCCCGTGCAACTCGGCTGCTAGTCCTCCTTTCATGCAGAATCTTAAGGTTCTAGCTCATGTCGAAGGCATCAAAGCCAGCAAAAAGGCAATAATCGATACGTAAAACTTGAATTGTACTACTTCTTACTGGTTATTACATCAACTTAGAAGCTTCATCTGTGTTCTACTATGGTGCTTTTAGTGTCTCCGCATACCGCAGCACGCGACATAGCTTTGCAGACGATAAGTACAACCGTGTCAGAGAGAAGAGCGGCCAATGTGACGATCTGGCTTTAAGTCGATTCGATAACAAATGACGAAAACGGACGGATTACTCAGGTTTTTACTACATATGAACACTTTTCATATTCTAACATGCAACTCGGCTGCTAGTCCTCCTTTCATGCAAAATCTTAAGGTCCTAGCTCATGTCCAAGGCACCAAAGCCAGCTAAAATGTCAATAATCGATACCTAAAACTTGAAATGTACTACTTCTTACTGGCTATTACATCAATTTAGAAGCTTCATCTGTGTTCTACTATGGTGCTTTTAGTGTCTCCGCATACCGCAGCACGCGATATAGCTTTGCAGACGATAAGTACAACCGTTTCAGAGAGAAGAGTGGCCAATGTGACGATCTGGCCTTAAGTCGATTCGATAACAAATGACGAAAACGGACGGATTTCTCAGGTTTTCACTACATATGAACACTTCTCACTTTCTCCCGTACAACTCGCCTGCTAGTCATCCTTTCATGCGGAATCTTAAGGTCCCAGCTCATGTCCAAGGCACCAAAGCCAGCTAAAAAGTAAATAATCAGAATCTAAAACTTGAATTGTACTACTTCTTACTGGCTATTACATCAACTTAGAAGCTTCATCTGTGTTCTACTATGGTGCTTTTAGTGTCTCCGCATAACGCAGCACGCGACATAGCTTTGCAGACGATAAGTACAACCGTTTCAGAGAGAAGAGCGGCCAATGTGACCATCTGGCTTTAAGTCGATTCCATAACAAATGACGAAAACGGACGGATTTCTCAGGTTTTTACTACATATGAACACTTTTCACATTCTCCCGTGCAACTCGGCTGCTAGTCCTCCTTTCATGCAGAATCTTAAGGTTCTAGCTCACGTCCAAGGCACCAAAGCCAGCTAAAAAGTCAATAATCGATACCTAAAACTTGAATTGTACAACTTCTTACTGGCTATTACACAACTTAGAAGCTTCATCTGTGTTCCACTATGGTGACTTTAGTGTCTCCGCATAACGCAGCACGCGGCATAGCTTTGCAGACGATAAGTACAACCGTTTCAGAGAGAAGAGCGGCCAATGTGACGATCTGGCTTTAAGTCGATTCGATAACAAATGACGAAAACGGACGTATTTCTCAGATTTTTACTACATATGAACACCTTTCACATTCTTTCGTGCAACTCGGCTGCTAGTCATCCTTTCATGCAGAATCTTAAGGTCCTAGCCCATGTCCAAGGCACCAAAGCAAGCTAAAATGTCAATAATCGATACCTAAAACTTGAATTGTACTACTTCTTACTGGCTATTACATCAACTTAGAAGCTTCATCTGTGTTCTACTATGGTGCTTTTAGTGTCTCCGCATACCGCAGCACGCGACATAGCTTTGCAGACGATAAGTACAACCGTTTCAGAGAGAAGAGTGGCCAATGTGTCGATCTGGCCTTAATTCGATTCGATAACAAATGACGAAAACGGACGGATTTCTCAGGGTTTTACTACATATGAACACTTCTCACTTTCTCCCGTACAACTCGCCTGCTAGTCCTCCTTTCATGCAGAATCTTAAGGTCCCAGCTCACGTCCAAGGCACCAAAGCCAGCTAAAAAGTAAATAATCAGAACCTAAAACTTGAATTGTACTACTTCTTACTGGCTATTACATCAACTTAGAAGCTTCATCTGTGTTCTACTATGGTGCTTTTAGTGTCTCCACATAACGCAGCACGCGACATAGCTTTGCAGACGATAAGTACAACCGTTTCAGAGAGAAGAGCGGCAATGTGACGATCTGGCTTTAAGTCGATTCCATAACAAATAACGGAAACGGACGGATTTCTCAGGTTTTTACTACATATGAAGACTTTTCACATTCTCCCGTAGAACTCGGCTGCTAATCCTCCTTTCATGCAGAATCTTAAGGTCCTAGCTTATGTCCAAGGCACCAAAGCCAGCTAAAATGTAAATAATCGATACCTAAAACTTGAATCGTACTAATTCTTACTGGCTATTACATCAACTTAGAAGCTTCATCTGTGTTCTACTATGGTGCTTTTAGTGTCTCCGCATAACGCAGCACGCGACATAGCTTTGCAGACGATAAGTACAACCGTTTCAGAGAGAAGAGCGGCAATGTGACGATCTGGCTTTCAGTCGATTCCATAACAAATGACGAAAACGGACGGATTTCTCAGGTTTTTACTACATATGAACACTTTTCACATTCTCCCGTGCAACTCGGCTGCTAGTGCTCCTTTCATGCAGAATCTTAAGGTTCTAGCTCACGTCCAAGGCACCAAAGCCAGCTAAAAAGTCAATAATCGATACCTAAAACTTGAATTGTACAACTTCTTACTGGCTATTACACAACTTAGAAGCTTCATCTGTGTTCCACTATGGTGACTTTAGTGTCTCCGCATAACGCAGCACGCGGCATAGCCTTGCAGACGATAAATACAACCGTTTCAGAGAGAAGAGCGGCCAATGTGACGATCTGGCTTTAAGTCGATTCGATAACAAATGACGGAAACGGACGTATTTCTCAGATTTTTACTACATATGAACACCTTTCACATTCTTTCGTGCAATTCGGCTGCTAGTCATCCTTTCATGCAGAATCTTAAGGTCCTAGCTCATGTCCAAGGCACCAAAGCCAGCTAAAATGTCAATACTCGATACCTAAAACTTGAATTGTACTACTTCTTACTGGTTATTACATCAACTTAGAAAATTCATCTGTGTTCTACTATGGTGCTTTTAGTGTCTCCGCATACCGCAGCACGCTACATAGCTTTGCAGACGATAAGTACAACCGTTTCAGAGAGAAGAGTGGCCAATGTGACGATCTGGCCTTAATTCGATTCGATAACAAATGACGAAAACGGACGGATTTCTCAGGTTTTTACTACATATGAACACTTCTCACTTTCTCCCGTACAACTCGCCTGCTAGTCCTCCTTTCATGCAGAATCTTAAGGTCCCAGCTCATGTCCAAGGCACCAAAGCCAGCTAAAAAGTAAATAATCAGAACCTAAAACTTGAATTGTACTACTTCTTACTGGCTATTACATCAACTTAGAAGCTTCATCTGTGTTCTACTATGGTGCTTTTAGTGTCTCCGCATAACGCAGCACGCGACATAGCTTTGCAGACGATAAGTACAACCGTTTCAGAGAGAAGAGCGGCAATGTGACGATCTGGCTTTAAGTCGATTCCATAACAAATGACGAAAACGGACGGATTTCTCAGGTTTTTACTACATATGAAGACTTTTCACATTCTCCCGTACAACTCGGCTGCTAATCCTCCTTTCATGCAGAATCTTAAGGTCCTAGCTTATGTCCAAGGCACCAAAGCCAGCTAAAATGTCAATAATCGATACCTAAAACTTGAATCGTACTAATTCTTACTGGCTATTACATCAACTTAGAAGCTTCATCTGTGTTCTACTATGGTGCTTCTAGTGTCTCCACATACCGCAGCACGCGACATAAGTTTGCAGACGATAAGTACAACCGTTTCAGAGAGAAGAGCGGCCAATATGACGATCTGGCTTTAAGTTGATTCGATAACAAATGACGAAAACGGACGGATTTCTCAGGTTTTTACTACATATGAACACTTTTCACATTCTCCCATGCAACGCGGCTGCTAGTCCTCCTTTCATACTGAATCTTAAGGTCCTAGCTCATGTCCAAGGCATCAAAGCCAGCTAAAAAGTCAATAGTCGATACCTAAAACTTGAATTGTACTACTTCTTACTGGCTATTACATCAACTTAGAAGCTTCATCTGTGTTCCACTGTGGTGATTTTAGTGTCTCCGCATAACGCAGCACGCGACATAGCTTTGCAGACGATAAGTACAACCGTTTCAGAGAGAAGAGCGGCCAATGTGACGATCTGGCTTTAAGTTGATTCCATAACAAATGACGAAAACGGACGGATTTCTCAGGTTTATACTACATTTGAACACTTTTCGCATTCTCCCATGCAACTCGGCTGCTAGTCCTCCTTTCATACTGAATCTTAAGATCCTAGCTCATGTCCAAGGCATCAAAGCCAGCTAAAATATCAATAATCGATACATAAAATTTGAATTGTACTACTTCTTACTGGCTATTACATCAACTTAGAAGCTTCATCTGTGTTCCACTGTGCTGATTTTAGTGTCTCCGCCTAACGCAGCACGCGACATAGCTTTGCAGACGATAAGTACAACCGTTTCAGAGAGAAGAGCGGCCAATGTGACGAACTGGCTTTAAGTCGATGCGATAACAAATTGACGAAAACGGACGAGTTTCTAAGGTTTTTACTACATATGAACACTTTTCACATTCTCCCGTGCAACTCGGCTGCTAGTCCTCCTTTCATGCAGAATCTTAAGGTTCTAGCTCATGTCGAAGGCATCAAAGCCAGCAAAAAGGCAATAATCGATACGTAAAACTTGAATTGTACTACTTCTTACTGGTTATTACATCAACTTAGAAGCTTCATCTGTGTTCTACTATGGTGCTTTTAGTGTCTCCGCATACCACAGCACGCGACATAGCTTTGCAGACGATAAGTACAACCGTGTCAGAGAGAAGAGCGGCCAATGTGACGATCTGGCTTTAAGTCGATTCGATAACAAATGACGAAAACGGACGGATTACTCAGGTTTTTACTACATATGAACACTTTTCATATTCTAACATGCAACTCGGCTGCTAGTCCTCCTTTCATGCAGAATCTTAAGGTCCTAGCTCATGTCCAAGGCACCAAAGCCAGCTAAAATGTCAATAATCGATACCTAAAACTTGAAATGTACTACTTCTTACTGGCTATTATATCAATTTAGAAGCTTTATCTGTGTTCTACTATGGTGCTTTTAGTGTCTCCGCATACCGCAGCACGCGATATAGCTTTGCAGACGATAAGTACAACCGTTTCAGAGAGAAGAGCGGCCAATGTGACGATCTGGCTTTAAGTCGATTCGATAACAAATGACGAAAACGGACGTATTTCTCAGATTTTTACTACATATGAACACCTTTCACATTCTTTCGTGCAACTCGGCTGCTAGTCATCCTTTCATGCAGAATCTTAAGGTCCTAGCCCATGTCCAAGGCACCAAAGCCAGCTAAAATGTCAATAATCGATACCTAAAACTTGAATTGTACTACTTCTTACTGGCTATTACATCAACTTAGAAGCTTCATCTGTGTTCTACTATGGTGCTTTTAGTGTCTCCGCATACCGCAGCACGCGACATAGCTTTGCAGACGATAAGTACAACCGTTTCAGAGAGAAGAGTGGCCAATGTGTCGATCTGGCCTTAATTCGATTCGATAACAAATGACGAAAACGGACGGATTTCTCAGGGTTTTACTACATATGAACACTTCTCACTTTCTCCCGTACAACTCGCCTGCTAGTCCTCCTTTCATGCAGAATCTTAAGGTCCCAGCTCATGTCCAAGGCACCAAAGCCAGCTAAAAAGTAAATAATCAGAACCTAAAACTTGAATTGTACTACTTCTTACTGGCTATTACATCAACTTAGAAGCTTCATCTGTGTTCTACTATGGTGCTTTTAGTGTCTCCACATAACGCAGCACGCGACATAGCTTTGCAGACGATAAGTACAACCGTTTCAGAGAGAAGAGCGGCAATGTGACGATCTGGCTTTAAGTCGATTCCATAACAAATGACGGAAACGGACGGATTTCTCAGGTTTTTACTACATATGAAGACTTTTCACATTCTCCCGTACAACTCGGCTGCTAATCCTCCTTTCATGCAGAATCTTAAGGTCCTAGCTTATGTCCAAGGCACCAAAGCCAGCTAAAATGTAAATAATCGATACCTAAAACTTGAATCGTACTAATTCTTACTGGCTATTACATCAACTTAGAAGCTTCATCTGTGTTCTACTATGGTGCTTCTAGTGTCTCCACATACCGCAGCACGCGACATAGGTTTGCAGACGATAAGTACAACCGTTTCAGAGAGAAGAGCGGCCAATATGACGATCTGGCTTTAAGTTGATTCCATACCAAATGACGAAAACGGACGGATTTCTCAGGTTTTTACTACATATGAACTTTTTTCACATTCTCCCATGCAACGCGGCTGCTAGTCCTCCTTTCATACTGAATCTTAAGGTCCTAGCTCATGTCCAAGGCATCAAAGCCAGCTAAAAAGTCAATAGTCGATACCTAAAACTTGAATTGTACTACTTCTTACTGGCTATTACATCAACTTAGAAGCTTCATCTGTGTTCCACTGTGGTGATTTTAGTGTCTCCGCGTAACGCAGCACGCGACATAGCTTTGCAGACGATAAGTACAACCGTTTCAGAGAGAAGAGCGGCCAATGTGACGATCTGGCTTTAAGTTGATTCCATAACAAATGACGAAGACGGACGGATTTCTCAGGTTTTTACTACATATGAACTTTTTTCACATTCTCCCATGCAACGCGGCTGCTAGTCCTCCTTTCATACTGAATCTTAAGGTCCTAGCTCATGTCCAAGGCATCAAAGCCAGCTAAAAAGTCAATAGTCGATACCTAAAACTTGAATTGTACTACTTCTTACTGGCTATTACATCAACTTAGAAGCTTCATCTGTGTTCCACTGTGGTGATTTTAGTGTCTCCGCGTAACGCAGCACGCGACATAGCTTTGCAGACGATAAGTACAACCGTTTCAGAGAGAAGAGCGGCCAATGTGACGATCTGGCTTTAAGTCGATTCGATAACAAATGTCGAAAACGAACGGATTTCTCAGGTTTTTCCTACATATGAACACTTTTCACATTCTACCGTGGAACTCCGCTGCTGGTCCTCGTTTCATGCAGAGTCTTAAGGTCCTAGCTCATGTCCAAGGCACCAAAGCCAGCTAAAAAGTCAATAATCGATACCTAAAACGTAAATTGTACAACTTCTTACTGGCTATTACACAACTTAGAAGCTTCATCTGTGTTCCACTATGGTGACTTTAGTGTCTCCGCATAACGCAGCACGCGGCATAGCTTTGCAGACGATAAGTACAACCGTTTCAGAGAGAAGAGTGGCCAATGTGACGATCTGGCCTTAAGTCGATTCGATAACAAATGACGAAAACGGACGGATTTCTCAGGTTTTTACTACATATGAACACTTCTCACTTTCTCCCGTACAACTCGCCTGCTAGTCCTCCTTTCATGCAGAATCTTAAGGTCCCAGCTCATGTCCAAGGCACCAAAGCCAGCTAAAAAGTAATTAATGAGAACCTAAAACTTGAATTGTACTACTTCTTACTGGCTATTACATCAACTTAGAAGCTTCATCTGTGTTCTACTATGGTGCTTTTAGTGTCTCCGCATAACGCAGCACGCGACATAGCTTTGCAGACGATAAATACAACCGTTTCAGAGAGAAGAGCGGCAATGTGACGATCTGGCTTTAAGTCGATTCCTTAACAAATGACGAAAACGGACGGATTTCTCAGGTTTTTACTACATATGAAGACTTTTCACATTCTCCCGTACAACTCGGCTGCTAATCCTCCTTTCATGCAGAATCTTAAGGTCCTAGCTTATGTCCAAGGCACCAAAGCCAGCTAAAATGTCAATAATCGATACCTAAAACTTGAATTGTACTACTTCTTACTGGCTATTACATCAACTTAGAAGCTTCATCTATGTTCTACTATGGTGCTTTTAGTGTCTCCGCATACCGCAGCACGCGACATAGCTTTGCAGACGATAAGTACAACCGTTTCAGAGAGAAGAGCGGCCAATGTGACGATCTGGCTTTAAGTCGATTCGATAACAAATGACGAAAACGGACGGATTTCTCAGGTTTTTACTACATATGAACACTTTTCACATTCTCCCGTGGAACTCCGCTGCTGGTCCTCCTTTCATGCAGAATCTTATGGTCCTAGCTCATGTCCAAGGCACCAAAGCCAGCTAAAAAGTCAATAGTCGATACCTAAAACTTGAATCGTACTAATTCTTACTGGCTATTACATCAACTTAGAAGCTTCATCTGTGTTCTACTATGGTGCTTTTAGTGTCTCCACATACCGCAGCACGCGACATAGGTTTGCAGACGATAAGTACAACCGTTTCAGAGAGAAGAGCGGCCAATATGACGATCTGGCTTTAAGTTCATTCCGTACCAAATGACGAAAATGGACGGATTTCTCAGGTTTTTACTACATATGAACACTTTTCACATTCTCCCATGCAACGCGGCTGCTAGTCCTCCTTTCATACTGAATCTTAAGGTCCTAGCTCATGTCCAAGGCATCAAAGCCAGCTAAAAAGTCAATAGTCGATACCTAAACCTTGAATTGTACTACTTCTTACTGGCTATTACATCAACTTAGAAGCTTCATCTGTGTTCCACTGTGGTGATTTTAGTGTCTCCGCGTAACGCAGCACGCGACATAGCTTTGCAGACGATAAGTACAACCGTTTCAGAGAGAAGAGCGGCCAATGTGACGATCGGGCTTTAAGTTGATTCCATACCAAATGACGAAAACGGACGGATTTCTCAGGTTTTTACTACATTTGAACACATTTCACATTCTCACATGCAACTCGGCTGCTAGTCCTCCTTTCATACTGAATCTTGAGATCCTAGCTCATGTCCAAGGCATCAAAGCCAGCTAAAATATCAATAATCGATACCTAAAATTTGAATTGTACTACTTCTTACTGGCTATTACATCAACTTAGAAGCTTCATCTGTGTTCTACTATGGTGCTTTTAGTGTCGCCGCATACCGCAGCACGCGACATAGCTTTGCAGACGATAAGTACAACCGTTTCAGAGAGAAGAGCGGCCAATGTGACGATCTGGCTTTAAGTCGATTCGATAACAAATGTCGAAAACGAACGGATTTCTCAGGTTTTTCCTACATATGAACACTTTTCACATTCTACCGTGGAACTCCGCTGCTGGTCCTCGTTTCATGCAGAATCTTAAGGTCCTAGCTCATGTCCAAGGCACCAAAGCCAGCTAAAAAGTCAATAATCGATACCTTAAACGTAAATTGTACAACTTCTTACTGGCTATTACACAACTTAGAAGCTTCATCTGTGTTCCACTATGGTGACTTTAGTGTCTCCGCATAACGCAGCACGCGGCATAGCTTTGCAGACGATAAGTACAACCGTTTCAGAGAGAAGAGCGGCCAATGTGACGATCTGGCTTTAAGTCGATTCGATAACAAATAACGAAAACGGACGTATTTCTCAGATTTTTGCTACATATGAACACCTTTCACATTCTTTCGTGCAACTCGGCTGCTAGTCCTCCTTTCATGCAGAATCTTAAGGTCCCAGCTCATGTCCAAGGCACCAAAGCCAGCTAAAAAGTAATTAATGAGAACCTAAAACTTGAATTGTACTACTTCTTACTGGCTATTACATCAACTTAGAAGCTTCATCTGTGTTCTACTATGGTGCTTTTAGTGTCTCCGCATAACGCAGCACGCGACATAGCTTTGCAGACGATAAATACAACCGTTTCAGAGAGAAGAGCGGCAATGTGACGATCTGGCTTTAAGTCGATTCCTTAACAAATGACGAAAACGGACGGATTTCTCAGGTTTTTACTACATGTGAAGACTTTTCACATTCTCCCGTACAACTCGGCTGCTAATCCTCCTTTCATGCAGAATCTTAAGGTCCTAGCTTATGTCCAAGGCACCAAAGCCAGCTAAAATGTCAATAATCGATACCTAAAACTTGAATTGTACTACTTCTTACTGGCTATTACATCAACTTAGAAGCTTCATCTATGTTCTACTATGGTGCTTTTAGTGTCTCCGCATACCGCAGCACGCGACATAGCTTTGCAGACGATAAGTACAACCGTTTCAGAGAGAAGAGCGGCCAATGTGACGATCTGGCTTTAAGTCGATTCGATAACAAATGACGAAAACGGACGGATTTCTCAGGTTTTTACTACATATGAACACTTTTCACATTCTCCCGTGGAACTCCGCTGCTGGTCCTCCTTTCATGCAGAATCTTATGGTCCTAGCTCATGTCCAAGGCACCAAAGCCAGCTAAAAAGTCAATAGTCGATACCTAAAACTTGAATCGTACTAATTCTTACTGGCTATTACATCAACTTAGAAGCTTCATCTGTGTTCTACTATGGTGCTTTTAGTGTCTCCACATACCGCAGCACGCGACATAGGTTTGCAGACGATAAGTACAACCGTTTCAGAGAGAAGAGCGGCCAATATGACGATCTGGCTTTAAGTTCATTCCGTACCAAATGACGAAAATGGACGGATTTCTCAGGTTTTTACTACATATGAACACTTTTCACATTCTCCCATGCAACGCGGCTGCTAGTCCTCCTTTCATACTGAATCTTAAGGTCCTAGCTCATGTCCAAGGCATCAAAGCCAGCTAAAAAGTCAATAGTCGATACCTAAACCTTGAATTGTACTACTTCTTACTGGCTATTACATCAACTTAGAAGCTTCATCTGTGTTCCACTGTGGTGATTTTAGTGTCTCCGCGTAACGCAGCACGCGACATAGCTTTGCAGACGATAAGTACAACCGTTTCAGAGAGAAGAGCGGCCAATGTGACGATCTGGCTTTAAGTTGATTCCATACCAAATGACGAAAACGGACGGATTTCTCAGGTTTTTACTACATTTGAACACATTTCACATTCTCACATGCAACTCGGCTGCTAGTCCTCCTTTCATACTGAATCTTGAGATCCTAGCTCATGTCCAAGGCATCAAAGCCAGCTAAAATATCAATAATCGATACCTAAAATTTGAATTGTACTACTTCTTACTGGCTATTACATCAACTTAGAAGCTTCATCTGTGTTCTACTATGGTGCTTTTAGTGTCGCCGCATACCGCAGCACGCGACATAGCTTTGCAGACGATAAGTACAACCGTTTCAGAGAGAAGAGCGGCCAATGTGACGATCTGGCTTTAAGTCGATTCGATAACAAATGTCGAAAACGAACGGATTTCTCAGGTTTTTCCTACATATGAACACTTTTCACATTCTACCGTGGAACTCCGCTGCTGGTCCTCGTTTCATGCAGAATCTTAAGGTCCTAGCTCATGTCCAAGGCACCAAAGCCAGCTAAAAAGTCAATAATCGATACCTTAAACGTAAATTGTACAACTTCTTACTGGCTATTACACAACTTAGAAGCTTCATCTGTGTTCCACTATGGTGACTTTAGTGTCTCCGCATAACGCAGCACGCGGCATAGCTTTGCAGACGATAAGTACAACCGTTTCAGAGAGAAGAGCGGCCAATGTGACGATCTGGCTTTAAGTCGATTCGATAACAAATAACGAAAACGGACGTATTTCTCAGATTTTTGCTACATATGAACACCTTTCACATTCTTTCGTGCAACTCGGCTGCTAGTCATCCTTTCATGCAGAATCTTAAGGTCCTAGCTCATGTCCAAGGCACCAAAGCCAGCTAAACTGTCAATAATCGATAGGTAAAACTTGAATTGTACTACTTCTTACTGGCTATTACATCAACTTAGAAGCTTCATCTGTGTTCTACTATGGTGCTTTTAGTGTCTCCGCATACCGCAGCACGCGACATAGCTTTGCAGACGATAAGTACAACAGTTTCAGAGAGAAGAGTGGCCAATGTGACGATCTGGCCTTAAGTCGATTCGATAACAAATGACGAAAACGGACGGATTTCTCAGGTTTTTACTACATATGAACACTTCTCACTTTCTCCCGTACAACTCGCCTGCTAGTCCTCGTTTCATGCAGAATCTTAAGGTCCCAGCTCATGTCCAAGGCACCAAAGCCAGCTAAAAAGTAATTAATGAGAACCTAAAACTTGAATTGTACTACTTCTTACTGGCTATTACATCAACTTAGAAGCTTCATCTGTGTTCTACTATGGTGCTTTTAGTGTCTCCGCATAACGCAGCACGCGACATAGCTTTGCAGACGATAAATACAACCGTTTCAGAGAGAAGAGCGGCAATGTGACGATCTGGCTTTAAGTCGATTCCTTAACAAATGACGAAAACGGACGGATTTCTCTGGTTTTTACTACATATGAAGACATTTCACTTTCTCCCGTACAACTCGCCTGCTAGTCCTCCTTTCATGCAGAATCTTAAGGTCCTAGCTTATGTCCAAGGCACCAAAGCCAGCTAAAATGTCAATAATCGATACCTAAAACTTGAATTGTACTACTTCTTACTGGCTATTACATCAACTTAGAAGCTTCATCTATGTTCTACTATGGTGCTTTTAGCGTCTCCGCATACCGCAGCACGCGACATAGCTTTGCAGACGATAAGTACAACCGTTTCAGAGAGAAGAGCGGCCAATGTGGCGATCTGGCTTTAAGTCGATTCGATAACAAATGACGAAAACGGACGGATTTCTCAGGTTTTTACTACATATGAACACTTTTCACATTCTCCCGTGGAACTCCGCTGCTGGTCCTCCTTTCATGCAGAATCTTATGGTCCTAGCTCATGTCCCAGGCACCAAAGCCAGCTAAAAAGTCAATAATCGATACCTAAAACTTGAATCGTACTACTTCTTACTGGCTATTACATCAACTTAGAAGCTTCATCTGTGTTCTACTACGGTTCTTTTAGTGTCTCCACATACCGCAGCACGCGACATAGCTTTGCAGACGATAAGTACAACCGTTTCAGAGAGAAGAGCGGCCAATATGACGATCTGGCTTTAAGTTCATTCCGTACCAAATGACGAAAACGGACGGATTTCTCAGGTTTTTACTACATATGAACACTTTTCACATTCTCCCATGCAACGCGGCTGCTAGTCCTCCTTTCATACTGAATCTTAAGGTCCTAGCTCATGTCCAAGGCATCAAAGCCAGCTAAAAAGTCAATAGTCGATACCTAAACCTTGAATTGTACTACTTCTTACTGGCTATTACATCAACTTAGAAGCTTCATCTGTGTTCCACTGTGGTGATTTTAGTGTCTCCGCGTAACGCAGCACGCGACATAGCTTTGCAGACGATAAGTACAACCGTTTCAGAGAGAAGAGCGGCCAATGTGACGATCTGGCTTTAAGTTGATTCCATACCAAATGACGAAAACGGACGGATTTCTCAGGTTTTTACTACATTTGAACACATTTCACATTCTCCCATGCAACTCGGCTGCTAGTCCTCCTTTCATACTGAATCTTAAGGTCCTAGCTCATGTCCAAGGCATCAAAGCCAGCTAAAAAGTCAATAATCGATACCTAAAATTTGAATTGTACTACTTCTTACTGGCTATTACATCAACTTAGAAGCTTCATCTGTGTTCCACTGTGCTGATTTTAGTGTCTCCGTATAACGCAGCACGCGACATAGCTTTGCAGACGATAAGTACAACCGTTTCAGAGAGAAGAGCGGCCAATGTGACGATCTGGCTTTAAGTCGATTCGATAACAAATGACGAAAACGGACGTATTTCTCAGGTTTATACTACATATGAACACTTTTCACATTCTCCCGTGCAACTCGGCTGCTAGTCCTCCCTTCATGCAGAATCTTAAGGTCCTAGCTAATGTCCAAGGCACCAAAGCCAGCTAAAAGGCAATAATCGATACCTAAAACGTGAATTGTACTACTTCTTACTGGCTATTACAGTAACTTAGAAGTTTGATCTGTGTTCTACTATGGTGCTTTTAGTGTCTCCGCATACCGCAGCACGCGACATAGCTTTGCAGACGATAAGTACAACCGTTTCAGGGAAAAGAGCGGAAAATATGACGATCTGGCTTTAAGTCGATTCGATAACAAATGACGAAAACTGACGGATTTCTCAGGTTTTTACTACATATGAACACTTCTCACATTCTCCCGTTCAACTCGCCCGCTAGTCCTCCTTTCATGCAGAATCTTAAGGTCCTAGCTCATGTCCAAGGCACCAAAGCCAGCTAAAAAGTAAATAATCAGTACCCAAAACTTGAATTGTACTACTTCTTACTGGCTATTACATTAACTTAGAAGTTTGATCTGTGTTCTACTATGGTGCTTTTAGTATCTCCGCATACCGCAGCACGCGACATAGCTTTGCAGACGATAAGTACAACCGTTTCAGAGAGAAGAGCGGCCAATGTGACGATCTGGATTTAAATCGATTCGATAACAAATGACGATAACGGACGTATTTCTCAGCTTTTTACTACATATGAACACTTTTCGCATTCTCCCATGCAACTCGGCTGCTAGTCCTCCATTAATGCAGAATCTTAAGGTACTAGCTCATGTCCAAGGCACCAAAGCCAGCTAAAAAGTCAATAATCGATACCTAAAACGTGAATCGTATTACTTCTTACTGGCTATTACATCAACTTAGAAACTTCATCTGTGTTCTACTATGGTGCTTTTAGTGTATCCGCATACCGCAGCACGCGACATAGTTTTGCACACGTTAAGTACAACCGTTTCAGTGAGAAGAGCGGCCATTGTGACGATCTATCTTTAAGTTGATTCGATAACAAATGACGAAAACGAACGGATTTCTCAGGTTTTTACTACATATGAACACTTCTCACATTCTCCCGTTCAACTCGCCCGCTAGTCCTCCTTTCATGCAGAATCTTAAGGTCCTAGCTCATGTCCAAGGCACCAAAGCCAGCTAAAAAGTTAATAATCAGTACCTAAAACTTGAATTGTACTACTTCTTACTGGCTATTACATCAACATAGAAGCTTGATCTGTGTTCTACTATGGTGCTTTTAGTGTCTCCGCATACCGCAGCACGCGACATAGCTTTGCAGAAGATAAGTACAACAGTTTCAGAGAGAAGAGCGGCCAATGTGACGATCTGGCTTTAAGTTGATTCCATAGCAAATGACGAAAACGGACGGATTTCTCAGTTTTTTACAACATATGAACACTTTTCATATTCTCCCGTGCAACTCGGCTGCTAGTCCTCCTTTCATGCAGAAACTTAAGGTCCTAGCTCATGTCCAAGGCACCAAAGCCGGCTAAAAAGTCAATAATCGATACCTAAAACTTGAATTGTACTGCTTCTTGCTTGCTATTACATCAACTTAGTAGCTTCATCTGTGTTCAATCATGGTGCTTTTAGAGTCTCCGCATACCGCACGGAGCACGCGACATAGCTTTGCAGACGACAAGTACAACCGTTTCAGAGAGGAGAGCGGCCAATGTGATGATCTGGCTTTAAATCGATTCGATAACAAATGACGAAAACGGACGGATTTCTCAGGTTTTTACTACATAAGAACACTTGTCTCATTCTCCCGGGCAACTCGGCTGCTAGTCCTCCTTTCATGCAGAATCTTAAGGTCCTAGCTCATGTCCAAGGCACCAAAGCCAGCTAAAAAGTCAATAATCGATACCTAAAACTTGAATCGTACTAATTCTTACTGGCTATTACATCAACTTAGAAGCTTCATCTGTGTTCTACTACGGTGCTTTTAGTGTCTCCACATACCGCAGCACGCGACATAGCTTTGCAGACGATAAGTACAACCGGTTCAGAGAGAAGAGCGGCCAATATGACGATCTGGCTTTAAGTTCATTCCGTACCAAATGACGAAAACGGACGGATTTCTCAGGTTTTTACTACATATGAACACTTCTCACATTATCCCATGCAACGCGGCTGCTAGTCCTCCTTTCATACTGAATCTTAAGGTCCTAGCTCATGTCCAAGGCATCAAAGCGAGCTAAAAAGTCAATAGTCGATACCTAAACCTTGAATTGTACTACTTCTTACTGGCTATTACATCAACTTAGAAGCTTCATCTGTGTTCCACTGTGGTGATTTTAGTGTCTCCGCGTAACGCAGCACGCGACATAGCTTTGCAGACGATAAGTACAACCGTTTCAGAGAGAAGAGCGGCCAATGTGACGATCTGGCTTTAAGTTGATTCCATACCAAATGACGAAAACGGACGGATTTCTCAGGTTTTTACTACATTTGAACACATTTCACATTCTCCCATGCAACTCGGCTGCTAGTCCTCCTTTCATACTGAATCTTAAGGTCCTAGCTCATGTCCAAGGCATCAAAGCCAGCTAAAAAGTCAATAATCGATACCTAAAATTTGAATTGTACTACTTCTTACTGGCTATTACATCAACTTAGAAGCTTCATCTGTGTTCCACTGTGCTGATTTTAGTGTCTCCGTATAACGCAGCACGCGACATAGCTTTGCAGACGATAAGTACAACCGTTTCAGAGAGAAGAGCGGCCAATGTGACGATCTGGCTTTAAGTCGATTCGATAACAAATGACGAAAACGGACGTATTTCTCAGGTTTATACTACATATGAACACTTTTCACATTCTCCCGTGCAACTCGGCTGCTAGTCCTCCCTTCATGCAGAATCTTAAGGTCCTAGCTAATGTCCAAGGCACCAAAGCCAGCTAAAAAGCAATAATCGATACCTAAAACGTGAATTGTACTACTTCTTACTGGCTATTACATTAACTTAGAAGTTTGATCTGTGTTCTACTATGGTGCTTTTAGTGTCTCCGCATACCGCAGCACGCGACATAGCTTTGCAGACGATAAGTACAACCGTTTCAGGGAAAAGAGCGGAAAATGTGACGATCTGGCTTTAAGTCGATTCGATAACAAATGACGAAAACTGACGGATTTCTCAGGTTTTTACTACATATGAACACTTCTCACATTCTCCCGTTCAACTCGCCCGCTAGTCCTCCTTTCATGCAGAATCTTAAGGTCCTAGCTCATGTCCAAGGCACCAAAGCCAGCTAAAAAGTAAATAATCAGTACCCAAAACTTGAATTGTACTACTTCTTACTGGCTATTACATTAACTTAGAAGTTTGATCTGTGTTCTACTATGGTGCTTTTAGTATCTCCGCATACCGCAGCACGCGACATAGCTTTGCAGACGATAAGTACAACCGTTTCAGAGAGAAGTGCGGCAATGTGACGATCTGGCTTTAAGTCGATTCCATAACAAATGACGAAAACGGACGGATTTCTTAGGTTTGTGCTACATATGAACACTTTTCACATTCTCCCATGCAACGCGGCTGCTAGTCCTCCTTTCATACTGAATCTTAAGGTCCTAGCTCATGTCCAAGGCATCAAAGCCAGCTAAAAAGGCAATAGTCGATACCTAAAACTTGAATTTTACTACTTCTTACTGGCTATTACATCAACTTAGAAGGTTCATCTGTGTTCTACTGTGGTGATTTTAGTGTCTCCACGTAACGCAGCACGCGACACAGCTTTGCAGACGATAAGTACAACCGTTTCAGAGAGAAGAGCGGCCAATGTGACGATCTGGCTTTAAGTTGATTCCATAAAAAATGACGAAAACGGACGGATTTCTTAGATTTTTACTACATTTGAACACTTTTCACATTCTCCCATGTAACTCGGCTGCTAGTCCTCCTTTCATACTGAATCTTAAGGTCCTAGCTCATGTCCAAGGCATCAAAGCCAGCTAAAAAGTCAATAATCGATACCTAAAATTTGAATTGTACTACTTCTTACTGGCTATTAAATCCACTTAGAAGCTTCATCTGTGTTCCAATGTGCTGATTTTAGTGTCTCCGCATAACGCAGCACGCGACATAGCTTTGCAGACGATAAGTACAACCGTTTCAGAGAGGAGAGCGGCCAATGTGATGATCTGGCTTTAAGTCGATTCGATAACAAATGACGAAAACGGACGGATTTCTCAGGTTAATACTACATATGAACACTTTTCGCATTCTCCCATGCAACTTGGGTGCTAGTCCTCCTTTAATGCAGAATCTTAAGGTCCTAGCTCATGTCCAAGGCATCAAAGCCAGCTAAAAAGTCAATAATCGATACCTAAAACTTGAATTGTACTACTTCTTACTGGCTATTACATCAACTTAGAAGCTTCATCTCTGTTCCACTGTGGTGATTTTAGTGTCTCCGCATTACGCAGCACGCGACATAGCTTTGCAGACGATAAGTACAACCGTTTGAGGGAGAAGAGCGGCCAATGTGACGATCTGGCTTTAAGTTGATTCCATAACAAATGACGAAAACGGACGGATTTCTCAGGTTTTTACTACATATGAACACTTTTCACATTCTCCCATGCAACGCGGCTGCTAGTCCTCCTTTCATACTGAATCTTAAAGTCCTACCTCATGTCCAAGGCATCAAAGCCACCTAAAAAGTCAATAATCGATACCTAAAACTTGAATTGTACTACTTATACTGGCTATTACATCAACTTAGAAGCTTCA
This sequence comes from Schistocerca gregaria, assembly GCF_023897955.1. NCBI lineage: Eukaryota > Metazoa > Arthropoda > Insecta > Orthoptera > Acrididae > Schistocerca > Schistocerca gregaria. The sequence continues at coordinate 1,087,803 of NW_026061860.1, read as the reverse complement.
TCTGTGTTCCACTGTGGTGATTTTAGTGTCTCCGCATAACGCAGCACGCGACATAGTTTTGCAGACGGTAAGTACAACCGTTTCAGAGAGAAGTGCGGCAATGTGACGATCTGGCTTTAATTCGATTCCATAACAAATGACGAAAACGGACGGATTTCTCAGGTTTTTACTACATATGAACACTTTTCACATTCTCCCGTGCAACTCGGTTGCTAGTCCTTCTTTCATGCAGAATCTTAAGGTCCTAGCTCATGTCCAAGGCACCAAAGCCAGCTAAAATGACAATAATCGATAGGTAAAACTTGAATTGTACTACTTCTTACTGGCTATTACATCAACTTAGAAGCTTCATCTGTGTTCTACTATGGTGCCTTTAGGGTCACCGCATACCGCAGCACGCGACATAGCTTTGCAGACGATAAGTACAACCGCTTCAGAGAAAAGAGCGGCCAATGTGACGATCTGGCTTTAAGTCGATTCGATAACAAATGACGAAAACGGACGGTTTTCTCAGTTTTTTACTACATATGAACACTTTTCACATTCTCCCGTGCAACTCGGCTGCTAGTCAACCTTTCATGCAGAATCTTAAGCTCCTAGCTCATGTCCAAGGCACCAAAGCCAGCTAAATAGTCAATAATCGATACCTAAAACTTGAATTATACTACTTCTTACTGGCTATTACATCAACTTAGAAGCTTCATCTGTGTTCTACTATGGTGCTTTTAGTGTCTCCGCATACCGCAGCACGCGACATAGCTTTGCAGACGTTAAGTACAACCGTTTCAGGGAGAAGAACGGCCAATGTGACGATCTATCTTTAAGTCGATTCGATAACAAATGACGAAAACGGACGGATTTCTCAGGTTTTTACTACATATGAACACTTCTCACATTCTCCCATTCAACTCGCCCGCTAGTCCTCCTTTTTTGCAGAATCTTAAGGTCCTAGCTCATGTCCAAGGCACCAAAGCCGGCTAAAAAGTCAATAATCGATACCTAAAACTTGAATTGTACTACCTCTTGCTTGCTGTTACATCAACTTAGTAGCTTCATCTGTGTTCAATCATGGTGCTTTTAGAGTCTCCGCATACCGCAGCACGCGACATAGCTTTGCAGACGATGAGTACAACCGTTTCAGAGAGGAGAGCGGCCAATGTGACGATCTGGCTTTAAATCGATTCGATAACAAATGACGAAAATGGACGGATTTCTCAGGTTTTTACTACATATGAACACTTGTCACATTCTGCCGTGCAACTCGGCTGCTAGTCCTCCTTTCATGCAGAATCTTAAGGTCCTAGCTCATGTCCAAGGCATCAAAGCCAGCTAAAAAGTCAATAATCGATACCTAAAACTTGAATTGTACTACTTCTTACTGGCTATTACATCAACTTAGAAGCTTCATCTGTGTTCCACTGTGGTGATTTTAGTGTCTCCGCATAACGCAGCACGCGACATAGCTTTGCAGACGATAAGAACAACCGTTTCAGAGAGAAGAGCGGCCAATGTGACGATCTGGCTTTAAGTTGATTCCATAACAAATGACGAAAACGGACGGATGTCTCAGGTTTTTACTACATATGAACACTTTTCACATTCTCCCATGCAACTCGGCTGCTAGTCCTCCTTTCGTACTGAATCTTAAGGTCCTACCTCATGTCCAAGGCATCAAAGCCACCTAAAAAGTCAATAATCGATACCTAAAACTTGAATTGTACTACTGATACTGGCTATTACATCAACTTAGAAGCTTCATCTGTGTTCCACTGTGGTGATTTTAGTGTCTCCGCATAACGCAGCACGCGACATAGCTTTGCAGACGATAAGTACAACCGTTTCAGAGAGAAGAGCGGCAATGTGACGATCTGGCTTTAAGTCGATTCGACAACAAATGACGAAAACGGACGGATTTCTCAGGTTTTTACTACATATGAACACTTTTCACATTCTCCCGTGCAACTCGGTTGCTAGTCCTATTTTCTTGCAGAATCTTAAGGTCCTAGCTCATGTCCAAGGCACCAAAGCCAGCTATAATGTCAATAATCGATAGGTAAAACTTGAATTGTACTACTTCTTACTGGCTATTACATCAACTTAGAAGCTTCATCTGTGTTCTACTATGGTGCTTTTAGTGTCTCCGCATACCGCAACACGCGACATAGCTTTGCAGACGATAAGTACAACCGTTTCAGAGAGAAGAGCGGCCAATGTGATGATCTGGCTTTAAGTCGATTCGATAACAAATGACGAAAACGGACGGATTTCTCAGGTTAATACTACATATGAACACTTTTCGCATTCTCCCATGCAACTTGGCTGCTAGTCCTCCTTTAATGCAGAATCTTAAGGTCCTACCTCATGGCCAAGGCACCAAAGCCAGCTAAAAAGTAAATAATCAGTACCCAAAACTTGAATTGTACTACTTCTTACTGGCTATTACATCAACTTAGAAGCTTCATCTGTGTTCTACTATGGTGCTTTTAGTGTCTCCGCATACCGCAGCACGCGACATAGCTGTGCAGACGATAAGTACAACCGTTTCAGAGAGAAGAGCGGCCAATGTGACGATCTGGCTTTAAGTTGATTCCATAGCAAATGACGAAAACGGACGGATTTCTCAGTTTTTTACAACATATGAACATTTTTCATATTCTCCCGTGCAACTCGGCTGCTAGTCCTCCTTTCATGCAGAATCGTAAGGTCCTAGCCCATGTCCAAGGCACCAAAGCCGGCTAAAAAGTCAATAATCGATACCTAAAACTTGAATTGTACTGCTTCTTGCTTGCTATTACATCAACTTAGTAGCTTCATCTGTGTTCAATCATGGTGCTTTTAGAGTCTCCGCATACCGCAACACGCGACATAGCTTTGCAGACGACAAGTACAACCGTTTCAGAGAGGAGAGCGGCCAATGTGATGATCTGGCTTTAAATCGATTCGATAACAAATGACGAAAACGGACGGATTTCTCAGGTTTTTACTACATAAGAACACTTGTCACATTCTCCCGGGCAACTCGGCTGCTAGTCCTCCTTTCATGCAGAATCTTAAGGTCCTAGCTCATGTCCAAGGCATCAAAGCCAGCTAAAAAGTCAATAATCGATACCTAAAACTTGAATTGTACTACTTCTTACTGGCTATTACATCAACTTAGAAGCTTCATCTGTGTTCTACTATGGTGCCTTTAGGGTCACCGCATACCGCAGCACGCGACATAGCTTTGCAGACGTTAAGTACAACCGTTTCAGGGAGAAGAACGGCCAATGTGACGATCTATCTTTAAGTCGATTCGATAACAAATGACGAAAACGGACGGATTTCTCAGGTTTTTACTACATATGAACACTTCTCACATTCTCCCATTCAACTCGCCCGCTAGTCCTCCTTTTTTGCAGAATCTTAAGGTCCTAGCTCATGTCCAAGGCACTAAAGCCGGCTAAAAAGTCAATAATCGATATCTAAAACTTGAATTGTACTACCTCTTGCTTGCTGTTACATCAACTTAGTAGCTTCATCTGTGTTCAATCATGGTGCTTTTAGAGTCTCCGCATACCGCAGCACGCGACATAGCTTTGCAGACGATGAGTACAACCGTTTCAGAGAGGAGAGCGGCCAATGTGACGATCTGGCTTTAAATCGATTCGATAACAAATGACGAAAATGGACGGATTTCTCAGGTTTTTACTACATATGAACACTTGTCACATTCTGCCGTGCAACTCGGCTGCTAGTCCTCATTTCATGCAGAATCTTAAGGTCCTAGCTCATGTCCAAGGCATCAAAGCCAGCTAAAAAGTCAATAATCGATACCTAAAACTTGAATTGTACTACTTCTTACTGGCTATTACATCAACTTAGAAGCTTCATCTGTGTTCCACTGTGGTGATTTTAGTGTCTCCGCATAACGCAGCACGCGACATAGCTTTGCAGACGATAAGTACAACCGTTTCAGAGAGAAGAGCGGCCAATGTGACGATCTGGCTTTAAGTTGATTCCATAACAAATGACGAAAACGGACGGATTTCTCAGGTTTTTACTACATATGAACACTTTTCACATTCTCCCATGCAACTCGGCTGCTAGTACTCCTTTCGTACTGAATCTTAAGGTCCTACCTCATGTCCAAGGCATCAAAGCCACCTAAAAAGTCAATAATCGATACCTAAAACTTGAATTGTACTACTTATACTGGCTATTACATCAACTTAGAAGCTTCATCTGTGTTCCACTGTGGTGATTTTAGTGTCTCCGCATAACGCAGCACGCGACATAGCTTTGCAGACGATAAGTACAACCGTTTCAGAGAGAAGAGCGGCAATGTGACGATCTGGCTTTAAGTCGATTCGACAACAAATGACGAAAACGGACGGATTTCTCAGGTTTTTACTACATATGAACACTTTTCACATTCTCCCGTGCAACTCGGTTGCTAGTCCTATTTTCTTGCAGAATCTTAAGGTCCTAGCTCATGTCCAAGGCACCAAAGCCAGCTAAAATGTCAATAATCGATAGGTAAAACTTGAATTGTACTACTTCTTACTGGCTATTACATCAACTTAGAAGCTTCATCTGTGTTCTACTATGGTGCTTTTAGTGTCTCCGCATACCGCAACACGCGACATAGCTTTGCAGACGATAAGTACAACCGTTTCAGAGAGAAGAGCGGCCAATGTGATGATCTGGCTTTAAGTCGATTCGATAACAAATGACGAAAACGGACGGATTTCTCAGGTTAATACTACATATGAACACTTTTCGCATTCTCCCATGCAACTTGGCTGCTAGTCCTCCTTTAATGCAGAATCTTAAGGTCCTAGCTCATGGCCAAGGCACCAAAGCCAGCTAAAAAGTAAATAATCAGTACCCAAAACTTGAATTGTGCTACTTCTTACTGGCTATTACATCAACTTAGAAGCTTCATCTGTGTTCTACTATGGTGCTTTTAGTGTCTCCGCATACCGCAGCACGCGACATAGCTGTGCAGACGATGAGTACAACCGTTTCAGAGAGGAGAGCGGCCAATGTGACGATCTGGCTTTAAATCGATTCGATAACAAATGACGAAAATGGACGGATTTGTCAGGTTTTTACTACATATGAACACTTGTCACATTCTGCCGTGCAACTCGGCTGCTAGTCCTCCTTTCATGCAGAATCTTAAGGTCCTAGCTCATGTCCAAGGCATCAAAGCCAGCTAAAAAGTCAATAATCGATACCTAAAACTTGAATTGTACTACTTCTTACTGGCTATTACATCAACTTAGAAGCTTCATCTGTGTTCCACTGTGGTGATTTTAGTGTCTCCGCATAACGCAGCACGCGACATAGCTTTGCAGACGATAAGAACAACCGTTTCAGAGAGAAGAGCGGCCAATGTGACGATCTGGCTTTAAGTTGATTCCATAACAAATGACGAAAACGGACGGATTTCTCAGGTTTTTACTACATATGAACACTTTTCACATTCTCCCATGCAACTCGGCTGCTAGTCCTCCTTTCGTACTGAATCTTAAGGTCCTACCTCATGTCCAAGGCATCAAAGCCACCTAAAAAGTCAATAATCGATACCTAAAACTTGAATTGTACTACTGATACTGGCTATTACATCAACTTAGAAGCTTCATCTGTGTTCCACTGTGGTGATTTTAGTGTCTCCGCATAACGCAGCACGCGACATAGCTTTGCAGACGATAAGTACAACCGTTTCAGAGAGAAGAGCGGCAATGTGACGATCTGGCTTTAAGTCGATTCGACAACAAATGACGAAAACGGACGGATTTCTCAGGTTTTTACTACATATGAACACTTTTCACATTCTCCCGTGCAACTCGGTTGCTAGTCCTATTTTCTTGCAGAATCTTAAGGTCCTAGCTCATGTCCAAGGCACCAAAGCCAGCTATAATGTCAATAATCGATAGGTAAAACTTGAATTGTACTACTTCTTACTGGCAATTACATCAACTTAGAAGCTTCATCTGTGTTCTACTATGGTGCTTTTAGTGTCTCCGCATACCGCAACACGCGACATAGCTTTGCAGACGATAAGTACAACCGTTTCAGAGAGAAGAGCGGCCAATGTGATGATCTGGCTTTAATCGATTCGATAACAAATGACGAAAACGGACGGATTTCTCAGGTTAATACTACATATGAACACTTTTCGCATTCTCCCATGCAACTTGGCTGCTAGTCCTCCTTTAATGCAGAATCTTAAGGTCCTACCTCATGGCCAAGGCACCAAAGCCAGCTAAAAAGTAAATAATCAGTACCCAAAACTTGAATTGTACTACTTCTTACTGGCTATTACATCAACTTAGAAGCTTCATCTGTGTTCTACTATGGTGCTTTTAGTGTCTCCGCATACCGCAGCACGCGACATAGCTGTGCAGACGATAAGTACAACCGTTTCAGAGAGAAGAGCGGCCAATGTGACGATCTGGCTTTAAGTTGATTCCATAGCAAATGACGAAAACGGACGGATATCTCAGTTTTTTACAACATATGAACATTTTTCATATTCTCCCGTGCAACTCGGCTGCTAGTCCTCCTTTCATGCAGAATCGTAAGGTCCTAGCCCATGTCCAAGTCACCAAGGCCGGCTACAAAGTCAATAATCGATACCTAAAACTTGAATTGTACTGCTTCTTGCTTGCTATTACATCAACTTAGTAGCTTCATCTGTGTTCAATCATGGTGCTTTTAGAGTCTCCGCATACCGCAACACGCGACATAGCTTTGCAGACGACAAGTACAACCGTTTCAGAGAGGGGAGCGGCCAATGTGATGATCTGGCTTTAAATCGATTCGATAACAAATGACGAAAACGGACGGATTTCTCAGGTTTTTACTACATAAGAACACTTGTCACATTCTCCCGGGCAACTCGGCTGCTAGTCCTCCTTTCATGCAGAATCTTAAGGTCCTAGCTCATGTCCAAGGCATCAAAGCCAGCTAAAAAGTCAATAATCGATACCTAAAACTTGAATTGTACTACTTCTTACTGGCTATTACATCAACTTAGAAGCTTCATCTGTGTTCCACTGTGGTGATTTTAGTGTCTCCGCATAACGCAGCACGCGACATAGCTTTGCAGACGATAAGTACAACCGTTTCAGAGAGAAGAGCGGCAATGTGACGATCTGGCTTTAAGTCGATTCGACAACAAATGACGAAAACGGACGGATTTCTCAGGTTTTTACTACATATGAACACTTTTCACATTCTCCCGTGCAACTCGGTTGCTAGTCCTATTTTCTTGCAGAATCTTAAGGTCCTAGCTCATGTCCAAGGCACCAAAGCCAGCTAAAATGTCAATAATCGATAGGTAAAACTTGAATTGTACTACTTCTTACTGGCTATTACATCAACTTAGAAGCTTCATCTGTGTTCTACTATGGTGCTTTTAGTGTCTCCGCATACCGCAACACGCGACATAGCTTTGCAGACGATAAGTACAACCGTTTCAGAGAGAAGAGCGGCCAATGTGATGATCTGGCTTTAAGTCGATTCGATAACAAATGACGAAAACGGACGGATTTCTCAGGTTAATACTACATATGAACACTTTTCGCATTCTCCCATGCAACTTGGCTGCTAGTCCTCCTTTAATGCAGAATCTTAAGGTCCTACCTCATGGCCAAGGCACCAAAGCCAGCTAAAAAGTAAATAATCAGTACCCAAAACTTGAATTGTACTACCTCTTACTGGCTATTACATCAACTTAGAAGCTTCATCTGTGTTCTACTATGGTGCTTTTAGTGTCTCCGCATACCGCAGCACGCGACATAGCTGTGCAGACGATAAGTACAACCGTTTCAGAGAGAAGAGAGGCCAATGTGACGATCTGGCTTTAAGTCGATTCCATAACAAATGACGAAAACGGACGGATTTCTCAGTTTTTTACTACATATGAACACTTTTCACATTCTCCCGTGCAACTCGGCTGCTATTCCTCCTTTCATGCAGATCGTAAGGTCCTAGCTCATGTCCAAGGCACCAAAGCCGGTTAAAAAGTCAATAATCGATACCTAAAACTTGAATTGTACTACTTCTTGCTTGCTATTACATCAACTTAGAAGCTTCATCTGCGTTCAATCATGGTGCTTTTAGTGTCTCCGCATACCGCAGCACGCGACATAGCTTTGCAGACGATAAGTACAACCGTTCCATAGAGGAGAGCGGCCAATGTGACGATCTGGCTTTAAATCGATTCGATAACAAATGACGAAAACGGACGGATTTCTCAGGTTTTTACTACATATGAACACTTGTCACATTCTCCCGTGCAACTCGGCTGCTAGTCCTTCTTTCATGCAGAATCTTAAGGTCCTAGCTCATGTCCAAGGCACCAAAGCCAGCTAAAAAGTCAATAATCGATACATAAAACTTGAATTGTACTACTTCTTACTGGCTATTACATCAACTTAGAAGCTTCATCTGTGTTCTACTATGGTGCTTTTAGTGTCTCCGCATACCGCAGCACGCGACATAGCTTTGCAGAAGATAAGTACAACAGTTTCAGAGAGAAGAGCGGCCAATGTGACGATCTGGCTTTAAGTTGATTCCATAGCAAATGACGAAAACGGACGGATTTCTCAGTTTTTTTACAACATATGAACACTTTTCATATTCTCCCGTGCAACTCGGCTGCTAGTCCTCCTTTCATGCAGAATCTTAAGGTCCTAGCTCATGTCCAAGGCACCAAAGCCGGCTAAAAAGTCAATAATCGATACCTAAAACTTGAATTGTACTGCTTCTTGCTTGCTATTACATCAACTTAGTAGCTTCATCTGTGTTCAATCATGGTGCTTTTAGAGTCTCCGCATACCGCAGCACGCGACATAGCTTTGCAGACGACAAGTACAACCGTTTCAGAGAGGAGAGCGGCCAATGTGATGATCTGGCTTTAAATCGATTCGATAACAAATGACGAAAACGGACGGATTTCTCAGGTTTTTACTACATAAGAACACTTGTCACATTCTCCCGGGCAACTCGGCTGCTAGTCCTCCTTTCATGCAGAATCTTAAGGTCCTAGCTCATGTCCAAGGCATCAAAGCCAGCTAAAAAGTCAATAATCGATACCTAAAACTTGAATTGTACTACTTCTTACTGGCTATTACATCAACTTAGAAGCTTCATCTGTGTTCCACTGTGGTGATTTTAGTGTCTCCGCATTACGCAGCACGCGACATAGCTTTGCAGACGATAAGTACAGCCGTTTCAGAGAGAAGAGCGGCCAATGTGACGATCTGGCTTTAAGTTGATTCCATAACAAATGACGAAAACGGACGGATTTCTCAGGTTTTTACTACATATGAACACTTTTCACATTCTCCCATGCAACTCGGCTGCTAATCCTCCTTTCATACTGAATCTTAAAGTCCTACCTCATGTCCAAGGCATCAAAGCCACCTAAAAAGTCAATAATCGATACCTAAAACTTGAATTGTACTACTTATACTGGCTATTACATCAACTTAGAAGCTTCATCTGTGTTCCACTGTGGTGATTTTAGTGTCTCCGCATAACGCAGCACGCGACATAGTTTTGCAGACGGTAAGTACAACCGTTTCAGAGAGAAGTGCGGCAATGTGACGATCTGGCTTTAAGTCGATTCCATAACAAATGACGAAAACGGACGGATTTCTCAGGTTTTTACTACATATGAACACTTTTCACATTCTCCCGTGCAACTCGGTTGCTAGTCCTTCTTTCATGCAGAATCTTAAGGTCCTAGCTCATGTCCAAGGCACCAAAGCCAGCTAAAATGACAATAATCGATAGGTAAAACTTGAATTGTACTACTTCTTACTGGCTATTACATCAACTTAGAAGCTTCATCTGTGTTCTACTATGGTGCCTTTAGGGTCACCGCATACCGCAGCACGCGACATAGCTTTGCAGACGATAAGTACAACCGTTTCAGAGAAAAGAGCGGCCAATGTGACGATCTGGCTTTAAGTCGATTCGATAACAAATGACGAAAACGGACGGTTTTCTCAGTTTTTTACTACATATGAACACTTTTCACATTCTCCCGTGCAACTCGGCTGCTAGTCAACCTTTCATGCAGAATCTTAAGCTCCTAGCTCATGTCCAAGGCACCAAAGCCAGCTAAATAGTCAATAATCGATACCTAAAACTTGAATTGTACTACTTCTTACTGGCTATTACATCAACTTAGAAGCTTCATCTGTGTTCTACTATGGTGCTTTTAGTGTCTCCGCATACCGCAGCACGCGACATAGCTTTGCAGACGTTAAGTACAACCGTTTCAGGGAGAAGAACGGCCAATGTGACGATCTATCTTTAAGTCGATTCGATAACAAATGACGAAAACGGACGGATTTCTCAGGTTTTTACTACATATGAACACTTCTCACATTCTCCCATTCAACTCGCCCGCTAGTCCTCCTTTTTTGCAGAATCTTAAGGTCCTAGCTCATGTCCAAGGCACCAAAGCCGGCTAAAAAGTCAATAATCGATACCTAAAACTTGAATTGTACTACCTCTTGCTTGCTGTTACATCAACTTAGTAGCTTCATCTGTGTTCAATCATGGTGCTTTTAGAGTCTCCGCATACCGCAGCACGCGACATAGCTTTGCAGACGATGAGTACAACCGTTTCAGAGAGGAGAGCGGCCAATGTGACGATCTGGCTTTAAATCGATTCGATAACAAATGACGAAAACGGACGGATTTCTAAGGTTTTTACTACATATGAACACTTTTCACATTCTCCCGTGCAACTCGGTTGCTAGTCCTTCTTGCTTGCAGAATCTTAAGGTCCTAGCTCATGTCCAAGGCATCAAAGCCAGCTAAAAAGTCAATAATCGATACCTAAAACTTGAATTGTACTACTTCTTACTGGCTATTACATCAACTTAGAAGCTTCATCTGTGTTCCACTGTGGTGATTTTAGTGTCTCCGCATAACGCAGCACGCGACATAGCTTTGCAGACGATAAGTACAACCGTTTCAGAGAGAAGAGCGGCCAATGTGATGATCTGGCTTTAAGTTGATTCCATAACAAATGACGAAAACGGACGGATTTCTCAGGTTTTTACTACATATGAACACTTTTCACATTCTCCCATGCATCTCGGCTGCTAGTCCTCCTTTAATGCAGAATCTTAAGGTCCTAGCTCATGGCCAAGGCACCAAAGCCAGCTAAAAAGTAAATAATCAGTACCCAAAACTTGAATTGTACTACTTCTTACTGGCTATTACATCAACTTAGAAGCTTCATCTGTGTTCTACTATGGTGCTTTTAGTGTCTCCGCATACCGCAGCACGCGACATAGCTGTGCAGACGATAAGTACAACCGTTTCAGAGAGAAGAGCGGCCAATGTGACGATCTGGCTTTAAGTCGATTCCATAACAAATGACGAAAACGGACGGATTTCTCAGTTTTTTACTACATATGAACACTTTTCACATTCTCCCGTGCAACTCGGCTGCTATTCCTCCTTTCATGCAGATCGTAAGGTCCTAGCTCATGTCCAAGGCACCAAAGCCGGTTAAAAAGTCAATAATCGATACCTAAAACTTGAATTGTATTTTTTCTTGCTTGCTATTACATCAACTTAGAAGCTTCATCTGCGTTCAATCATGGTGCTTTTAGTGTCTCCGCATACCGCAGCACGCGACATAGCTTTGCAGACGATAAGTACAACCGTTCCATAGAGGAGAGCGGCCAATGTGACGATCTGGCTTTAAATCGATTCGATAACAAATGACGAAAACGGACGGATTTCTCAGGTTTTTACTACATATGAACACTTGTCACATTCTCCCGTGCAACTCGGCTGCTAGTCCTTCTTTCATGCAGAATCTTAAGGTCCTAGCTCATGTCCAAGGCACCAAAGCCAGCTAAAAAGTCAATAATCGATACATAAAACTTGAATTGTACTACTTCTTACTGGCTATTACATCAACTTAGAAGCTTCATCTGTGTTCTACTATGGTGCTTTTAGTGTCTCCGCATACCGCAGCACGCGACATAGCTTTGCAGAAGATAAGTACAACAGTTTCAGAGAGAAGAGCGGCCAATGTGACGATCTGGCTTTAAGTTGATTCCATAGCAAATGACGAAAACGGACGGATTTCTCAGTTTTTTTACAACATATGAACACTTTTCATATTCTCCCGTGCAACTCGGCTGCTAGTCCTCCTTTCATGCAGAATCTTAAGGTCCTAGCTCATGTCCAAGGCACCAAAGCCGGCTAAAAAGTCAATAATCGATACCTAAAACTTGAATTGTACTGCTTCTTGCTTGCTATTACATCAACTTAGTAGCTTCATCTGTGTTCAATCATGGTGCTTTTAGAGTCTCCGCATACCGCAGCACGCGACATAGCTTTGCAGACGACAAGTACAACCGTTTCAGAGAGGAGAGCGGCCAATGTGATGATCTGGCTTTAAATCGATTCGATAACAAATGACGAAAACGGACGGATTTCTCAGGTTTTTACTACATAAGAACACTTGTCACATTCTCCCGGGCAACTCGGCTGCTAGTCCTCCTTTCATGCAGAATCTTAAGGTCCTAGCTCATGTCCAAGGCATCAAAGCCAGCTAAAAAGTCAATAATCGATACCTAAAACTTGAATTGTACTACTTCTTACTGGCTATTACATCAACTTAGAAGCTTCATCTGTGTTCCACTGTGGTGATTTTAGTGTCTCCGCAATACGCAGCACGCGACATAGCTTTGCAGACGATAAGTACAGCCGTTTCAGAGAGAAGAGCGGCCAATGTGACGATCTGGCTTTAAGTTGATTCCATAACAAATGACGAAAACGGACGGATTTCTCAGGTTTTTACTACATATGAACACTTTTCACATTCTCCCATGCAACTCGGCTGCTAATCCTCCTTTCATACTGAATCTTAAAGTCCTACCTCATGTCCAAGGCATCAAAGCCACCTAAAAAGTCAATAATCGATACCTAAAACTTGAATTGTACTACTTATACTGGCTATTACATCAACTTAGAAGCTTCATCTGTGTTCCACTGTGGTGATTTTAGTGTCTCCGCATAACGCAGCACGCGACATAGTTTTGCAGACGGTAAGTACAACCGTTTCAGAGAGAAGTGCGGCAATGTGACGATCTGGCTTTAAGTCGATTCCATAACAAATGACGAAAACGGACGGATTTCTCAGGTTTTTACTACATATGAACACTTTTCACATTCTCCCGTGCAACTCGGTTGCTAGTCCTTCTTTCATGCAGAATCTTAAGGTCCTAGCTCATGTCCAAGGCACCAAAGCCAGCAAAAATGACAATAATCGATAGGTAAAACTTGAATTGTACTACTTCTTACTGGCTATTACATCAACTTAGAAGCTTCATCTGTGTTCTACTATGGTGCCTTTAGGGTCACCGCATACCGCAGCACGCGACATAGCTTTGCAGACGATAAGTACAACCGTTTCAGAGAAAAGAGCGGCCAATGTGACGATCTGGCTTTAAGTCGATTCGATAACAAATGACGAAAACGGACGGTTTTCTCAGTTTTTTACTACATATGAACACTTTTCACATTCTCCCGTGCAACTCGGCTGCTAGTCAACCTTTCATGCAGAATCTTAAGCTCCTAGCTCATGTCCAAGGCACCAAAGCCAGCTAAATAGTCAATAATCGATACCTAAAACTTGAATTGTACTACTTCTTACTGGCTATTACATCAACTTAGAAGCTTCATCTGTGTTCTACTATGGTGCTTTTAGTGTCTCCGCATACCGCAGCACGCGACATAGCTTTGCAGACGTTAAGTACAACCGTTTCAGGGAGAAGAACGGCCAATGTGACGATCTATCTTTAAGTCGATTCGATAACAAATGACGAAAACGGACGGATTTCTCAGGTTTTTACTACATATGAACACTTCTCACATTCTCCCATTCAACTCGCCCGCTAGTCCTCCTTTTTTGCAGAATCTTAAGGTCCTAGCTCATGTCCAAGGCACCAAAGCCGGCTAAAAAGTCAATAATCGATACCTAAAACTTGAATTGTACTACCTCTTGCTTGCTGTTACATCAACTTAGTAGCTTCATCTGTGTTCAATCATGGTGCTTTTAGAGTCTCCGCATACCGCAGCACGCGACATAGCTTTGCAGACGATGAGTACAACCGTTTCAGAGAGGAGAGCGGCCAATGTGACGATCTGGCTTTAAATCGATTCGATAACAAATGACGAAAACGGACGGATTTCTAAGGTTTTTACTACATATGAACACTTTTCACATTCTCCCGTGCAACTCGGTTGCTAGTCCTTCTTTCTTGCAGAATCTTAAGGTCCTAGCTCATGTCCAAGGCATCAAAGCCAGCTAAAAAGTCAATAATCGATACCTAAAACTTGAATTGTACTACTTCTTACTGGCTATTACATCAACTTAGAAGCTTCATCTGTGTTCCACTGTGGTGATTTTAGTGTCTCCGCATAACGCAGCACGCGACATAGCTTTGCAGACGATAAGTACAACCGTTTCAGAGAGAAGAGCGGCCAATGTGATGATCTGGCTTTAAGTTGATTCCATAACAAATGACGAAAACGGACGGATTTCTCAGGTTTTTACTACATATGAACACTTTTCACATTCTCCCATGCATCTCGGCTGCTAGTCCTCCTTTCGTACTAAATCTTAAGGTCCTACCTCATGTCCAAGGCATCAAAGCCACCTAAAAAGTCAATAATCGATACCTAAAACTTGAATTGTACTACTTATACTGGTTATTACATCAACTTAGAAGCTTCATCTGTGTTCCACTGTGGTGATTTTAGTGTCTCCGCATAACGCAGCACGCGACATAGCTTTGCAGACGATAAGTACAACCGTTTCAGAGAGAAGAGCGGCAATGTGACGATCTGGCTTTAAGTCGATTCGACAACAAATGACGAAAACGGACGGATTTCTCAGGTTTTTACTACATATGAACACTTTTCACGTTCTCCCGTGCAACTCGGTTGCTAGTCCTTCTTTCTTGCAGAATCTTAAGGTCCTAGCTCATGTCCAAGGCACCAAAGCCAGCTAAAATGTCAATAATCGATAGGTAAAACTTGAATTGTACTACTTCTTACTGGCTATTACATCAACTTAGAAGCTTCATCTGTGTTCTACTATGGTGCTTTTAGTGTCTCCGCATACCGCAACACGCGACATAGCTTTGCAGACGATAAGTACAACCGTTTCAGAGAGAAGAGCGGCCAATGTGATGATCTGGCTTTAAGTCGATTCGATAACAAATGACGAAAACGGACGGATTTCTCAGGTTAATACTACATATGAACACTTTTCGCATTCTCCCATGCAACTTGGCTGCTAGTCCTCCTTTAATGCAGAATCTTAAGGTCCTAGCTCATGGCCAAGGCACCAAAGCCAGCTAAAAAGTAAATAATCAGTACCCAAAACTTGAATTGTACTACTTCTTACTGGCTATTACATCAACTTAGAAGCTTCATCTGTGTTCTACTATGGTGCTTTTAGTGTCTCCGCATACCGCAGCACGCGACATAGCTGTGCAGACGATAAGTACAACCGTTTCAGAGAGAAGAGCGGCCAATGTGACGATCTGGCTTTAAGTCGATTCCATAACAAATGACGAAAACGGACGGATTTCTCAGTTTTTTACTACATATGAACACTTTTCACACTCTCCCGTGCAACTCGGTTGCTAGTCCTCGTTTCATGCAGAATCGTAAGGTCCTAGCTCATGTCCAAGGCACCAAAGCCGGCTAAAAAGTCAATAGTCGATACCTAAAACTTGAATTGTACTACTTCTTGCTTGCTATTACATCAACTTAGAAGCTTCATCTGCGTTCAATCATGGTGCTTTTAGTGTCTCCGCATACCGCAGCACGCGACATAGCTTTGCAGACGATAAGTACAACCGTTTCAGAGAGGAGGGCGGCCAATGTGACGATCTGGCTTTAAATCGATTCGATAACAAATGACGAAAACGGACGGATTTCTCAGGTTTTTACTACATATGAACACTTGTCACATTCTCCCGTGCAACTCGGCTGCTAGTCCTTCTTTCATTCAGAATCTTAAGGTCCTAGCTTATGTCCAAGGCACCAAAGCCAGCTAAAAAGTCAATAATCGATACATAAAACTTGAATTGTACTACTTCTTACTGGCTATTACATCAACTTAGAAGCTTCATCTGTGTTGTACTATGGTGCTTTTAGTGTCTCCGCATACCGCAGCACGCGACATAGCTTTGCTGACGATAAGTACAACCGTTTCAGAGAGAAGAGGGGCCAATGTGACGATCTGGCTTTAAGTCGATTCGATAACAAACAACGAAAACGGACTGATTTCTCAGGTTTTTACCACATATGAACACTTTTCACATTCTCCCATGCAGCTCGGCTGCTAGTCCTCCTTTCATACTGAATCTTAAGGTCCTAGCTCATGTCCAAGGCATCAAAGCCAGCTAAAAAGTCAATAATCGATACCTAAAATTTGAATTGTACTACTTATACTGGCTATTACATCAACTTAGAAGCTTCATCTGTGTTCCACTGTGGTGATTTTAGTGTCTCCGCATAACGCAGCACGCGACATAGTTTTGCAGACGGTAAGTACAACCGTTTCAGAGAGAAGTGCGGCAATGTGACGATCTGGCTTTAAGTCGATTCCATAACAAATGACGAAAACGGACGGATTTCTCAGGTTTTTACTACATATGAACACTTTTCACATTCTCCCATGCAACTCGGCTGCTAATCCTCCTTTCATACTGAATCTTAAAGTCCTACCTCATGTCCAAGGCATCAAAGCCACCTAAAAAGTCAATAATCGATACCTAAAACTTGAATTGTACTACTTATACTGGCTATTACATCAACTTAGAAGCTTCATCTGTGTTCCACTGTGGTGATTTTAGTGTCTCCGCATAACGCAGCACGCGACATAGTTTTGCAGACGGTAAGTACAACCGTTTCAGAGAGAAGTGCGGCAATGTGACGATCTGGCTTTAAGTCGATTCCATAACAAATGACGAAAACGGACGGATTTCTCAGGTTAATACTACATATGAACACTTTTCACATTCTCCCGTGCAACTCGGTTGCTAGTCCTTCTTTCATGCAGAATCTTAAGGTCCTAGCTCATGTCCAAGGCACCAAAGCCAGCAAAAATGACAATAATCGATAGGTAAAACTTGAATTGTACTACTTCTTACTGGCTATTACATCAACTTAGAAGCTTCATCTGTGTTCTACTATGGTGCCTTTAGGGTCACCGCATACCGCAGCACGCGACATAGCTTTGCAGACGATAAGTACAACCGTTTCAGAGAAAAGAGCGGCCAATGTGACGATCTGGCTTTAAGTCGATTCGATAACAAATGACGAAAACGGACGGTTTTCTCAGTTTTTTACTACATATGAACACTTTTCACATTCTCCCGTGCAACTCGGCTGCTATTCCTCCATTCATGCAGATCGTAAGGTCCTAGCTCATGTCCAAGGCACCAAAGCCGGTTAAAAAGTCAATAATCGATACCTAAAACTTGAATTGTACTTTTTCTTGCTTGCTATTACATCAACTTAGAAGCTTCATCTGCGTTCAATCATGGTGCTTTTAGTGTCTCCGCATACCGCAGCACGCGACATAGCTTTGCAGACGATAAGTACAACCGTTCCATAGAGGAGAGCGGCCAATGTGACGATCTGGCTTTAAATCGATTCGATAACAAATGACGAAAACGGACGGATTTCTCAGGTTTTTACTACATATGAACACTTGTCACATTCTCCCGTGCAACTCGGCTGCTAGTCCTTCTTTCATGCAGAATCTTAAGGTCCTAGCTCATGTCCAAGGCACCAAAGCCAGCTAAAAAGTCAATAATCGATACATAAAACTTGAATTGTACTACTTCTTACTGGCTATTACATCAACTTAGAAGCTTCATCTGTGTTCTACTATGGTGCTTTTAGTGTCTCCGCATACCGCAGCACGCGACATAGCTTTGCAGAAGATAAGTACAACAGTTTCAGAGAGAAGAGCGGCCAATGTGACGATCTGGCTTTAAGTTGATTCCATAGCAAATGACGAAAACGGACGGATTTCTCAGTTTTTTTACAACATATGAACACTTTTCATATTCTCCCGTGCAACTCGGCTGCTAGTCCTCCTTTCATGCAGAATCTTAAGGTCCTAGCTCATGTCCAAGGCACCAAAGCCGGCTAAAAAGTCAATAATCGATACCTAAAACTTGAATTGTACTGCTTCTTGCTTGCTATTACATCAACTTAGTAGCTTCATCTGTGTTCAATCATGGAGCTTTTAGAGTCTCCGCATACCGCAGCACGCGACATAGCTTTGCAGACGACAAGTACAACCGTTTCAGAGAGGAGAGCGGCCAATGTGATGATCTGGCTTTAAATCGATTCGATAACAAATGACGAAAACGGACGGATTTCTCAGGTTTTTACTACATAAGAACACTTGTCACATTCTCCCGGGCAACTCGGCTGCTAGTCCTCCTTTCATGCAGAATCTTAAAGTCCTAGCTCATGTCCAAGGCATCAAAGCCAGCTAAAAAGTCAATAATCGATACCTAAAACTTGAATTGTACTACTTCTTACTGGCTATTACATCAACTTAGAAGCTTCATCTGTGTTCCACTGTGGTGATTTTAGTGTCTCCGCAATACGCAGCACGCGACATAGCTTTGCAGACGATAAGTACAGCCGTTTCAGAGAGAAGAGCGGCCAATGTGACGATCTGGCTTTAAGTTGATTCCATAACAAATGACGAAAACGGACGGATTTCTCAGGTTTTTACTACATATGAACACTTTTCACATTCTCCCATGCAACTCGGCTGCTAATCCTCCTTTCATACTGAATCTTAAAGTCCTACCTCATGTCCAAGGCATCAAAGCCACCTAAAAAGTCAATAATCGATACCTAAAACTTGAATTGTACTACTTATACTGGCTATTACATCAACTTAGAAGCTTCATCTGTGTTCCACTGTGGTGATTTTAGTGTCTCCGCATAACGCAGCACGCGACATAGTTTTGCAGACGGTAAGTACAACCGTTTCAGAGAGAAGTGCGGCAATGTGACGATCTGGCTTTAAGTCGATTCCATAACAAATGACGAAAACGGACGGATTTCTCAGGTTTTTACTACATATGAACACTTTTCACATTCTCCCGTGCAACTCGGTTGCTAGTCCTTCTTTCATGCAGAATCTTAAGGTCCTAGCTCATGTCCAAGGCACCAAAGCCAGCAAAAATGACAATAATCGATAGGTAAAACTTGAATTGTACTACTTCTTACTGGCTATTACATCAACTTAGAAGCTTCATCTGTGTTCTACTATGGTGCCTTTAGGGTCACCGCATACCGCAGCACGCGACATAGCTTTGCAGACGATAAGTACAACCGTTTCAGAGAAAAGAGCGGCCAATGTGACGATCTGGCTTTAAGTCGATTCGATAACAAATGACGAAAACGGACGGTTTTCTCAGTTTTTTACTACATATGAACACTTTTCACATTCTCCCGTGCAACTCGGCTGCTAGTCAACCTTTCATGCAGAATCTTAAGCTCCTAGCTCATGTCCAAGGCACCAAAGCCAGCTAAATAGTCAATAATCGATACCTAAAACTTGAATTGTACTACTTCTTACTGGCTATTACATCAACTTAGAAGCTTCATCTGTGTTCTACTATGGTGCTTTTAGTGTCTCCGCATACCGCAGCACGCGACATAGCTTTGCAGACGTTAAGTACAACCGTTTCAGGGAGAAGAACGGCCAATGTGACGATCTATCTTTAAGTCGATTCGATAACAAATGACGAAAACGGACGGATTTCTCAGGTTTTTACTACATATGAACACTTCTCACATTCTCCCATTCAACTCGCCCGCTAGTCCTCCTTTTTTGCAGAATCTTAAGGTCCTAGCTCATGTCCAAGGCACCAAAGCCGGCTAAAAAGTCAATAATCGATACCTAAAACTTGAATTGTACTACCTCTTGCTTGCTGTTACATCAACTTAGTAGCTTCATCTGAGTTCAATCATGGTGCTTTTAGAGTCTCCGCATACCGCAGCACGCGACATAGCTTTGCAGACGATGAGTACAACCGTTTCAGAGAGGAGAGCGGCCAATGTGACGATCTGGCTTTAAATCGATTCGATAACAAATGACGAAAACGGACGGATTTCTAAGGTTTTTACTACATATGAACACTTTTCACATTCTCCCGTGCAACTCGGTTGCTAGTCCTTCTTTCTTGCAGAATCTTAAGGTCCTAGCTCATGTCCAAGGCATCAAAGCCAGCTAAAAAGTCAATAATCGATACCTAAAACTTGAATTGTACTACTTCTTACTGGCTATTACATCAACTTAGAAGCTTCATCTGTGTTCCACTGTGGTGATTTTAGTGTCTCCGCATAACGCAGCACGCGACATAGCTTTGCAGACGATAAGTACAACCGTTTCAGAGAGAAGAGCGGCCAATGTGATGATCTGGCTTTAAGTTGATTCCATAACAAATGACGAAAACGGACGGATTTCTCAGGTTTTTACTACATATGAACACTTTTCACATTCTCCCATGCATCTCGGCTGCTAGTCCTCCTTTCGTACTAAATCTTAAGGTCCTACCTCATGTCCAAGGCATCAAAGCCACCTAAAAAGTCAATAATCGATACCTAAAACTTGAATTGTACTACTTATACTGGTTATTACATCAACTTAGAAGCTTCATCTGTGTTCCACTGTGGTGATTTTAGTGTCTCCGCATAACGCAGCACGCGACATAGCTTTGCAGACGATAAGTACAACCGTTTCAGAGAGAAGAGCGGCAATGTGACGATCTGGCTTTAAGTCGATTCGACAACAAATGACGAAAACGGACGGATTTCTCAGGTTTTTACTACATATGAACACTTTTCACGTTCTCCCGTGCAACTCGGTTGCTAGTCCTTCTTTCTTGCAGAATCTTAAGGTCCTAGCTCATGTCCAAGGCACCAAAGCCAGCTAAAATGTCAATAATCGATAGGTAAAACTTGAATTGTACTACTTCTTACTGGCTATTACATCAACTTAGAAGCTTCATCTGTGTTCTACTATGGTGCTTTTAGTGTCTCCGCATACCGCAACACGCGACATAGCTTTGCAGACGATAAGTACAACCGTTTCAGAGAGAAGAGCGGCCAATGTGATGATCTGGCTTTAAGTCGATTCGATAACAAATGACGAAAACGGACGGATTTCTCAGGTTAATACTACATATGAACACTTTTCGCATTCTCCCATGCAACTTGGCTGCTAGTCCTCCTTTAATGCAGAATCTTAAGGTCCTAGCTCATGGCCAAGGCACCAAAGCCAGCTAAAAAGTAAATAATCAGTACCCAAAACTTGAATTGTACTACTTCTTACTGGCTATTACATCAACTTAGAAGCTTCATCTGTGTTCTACTATGGTGCTTTTAGTGTCTCCGCATACCGCAGCACGCGACATAGCTGTGCAGACGATAAGTACAACCGTTTCAGAGAGAAGAGCGGCCAATGTGACGATCTGGCTTTAAGTCGATTCCATAACAAATGACGAAAACGGACGGATTTCTCAGTTTTTTACTACATATGAACACTTTTCACACTCTCCCGTGCAACTCGGTTGCTAGTCCTCGTTTCATGCAGAATCGTAAGGTCCTAGCTCATGTCCAAGGCACCAAAGCCGGCTAAAAAGTCAATAGTCGATACCTAAAACTTGAATTGTACTACTTCTTGCTTGCTATTACATCAACTTAGAAGCTTCATCTGCGTTCAATCATGGTGCTTTTAGTGTCTCCGCATACCGCAGCACGCGACATAGCTTTGCAGACGATAAGTACAACCGTTTCAGAGAGGAGGGCGGCCAATGTGACGATCTGGCTTTAAATCGATTCGATAACAAATGACGAAAACGGACGGATTTCTCAGGTTTTTACTACATATGAACACTTGTCACATTCTCCCGTGCAACTCGGCTGCTAGTCCTTCTTTCATGCAGAATCTTAAGGTCCTAGCTTATGTCCAAGGCACCAAAGCCAGCTAAAAAGTCAATAATCGATACATAAAACTTGAATTGTACTACTTCTTACTGGCTATTACATCAACTTAGAAGCTTCATCTGTGTTCTACTATGGTGCTTTTAGTGTCTCCGCATACCGCAGCACGCGACATAGCTTTGCTGACGATAAGTACAACCGTTTCAGAGAGAAGAGGGGCCAATGTGACGATCTGGCTTTAAGTCGATTCGATAACAAACAACGAAAACGGACTGATTTCTCAGGTTTTTACCACATATGAACACTTTTCACATTCTCCCATGCAGCTCGGCTGCTAGTCCTCCTTTCATACTGAATCTTAAGGTCCTAGCTCATGTCCAAGGCATCAAAGCCAGCTAAAAAGTCAATAATCGATACCTAAAATTTGAATTGTATTACTTCTTACTGGCTATTACATCAACTTAGAAGCTTCATCTGTGTTCCACTGTGCTGATTTTAGTGTCTCCGCATAACGCAGCACGCGACATAGTTTTGCAGACGGTAAGTACAACCGTTTCAGAGAGAAGTGCGGCAATGTGACGATCTGGCTTTAAGTCGATTCCATAACAAATGACGAAAACGGACGGATTTCTCAGGTTTTTACTAAATATGAACACTTTTCACATTCTCCCGTGCAACTCGGTTGCTAGTCCTTCTTTCATGCAGAATCTTAAGGTCCTAGCTCATGTCCAAGGCACCAAAGCCAGCTAAAATGACAATAATCGATAGGTAAAACTTGAATTGTACTACTTCTTACTGGCTATTACATCAACTTAGAAGCTTCATCTGTGTTCTACTATGGTGCCTTTAGGGTCACCGCATACCGCAGCACGCGACATAGCTTTGCAGACGATAAGTACAACCGTTTCAGAGAAAAGAGCGGCCAATGTGACGATCTGGCTTTAAGTCGATTCGATAACAAATGACGAAAACGGACGGTTTTCTCAGTTTTTTACTACATATGAACACTTTTCACATTCTCCCGTGCAACTCGGCTGCTAGTCAACCTTTCATGCAGAATCTTATGGTCCTAGCTCATGTCCAAGGCACCAAAGCCAGCTAAATAGTCAATAATCGATACCTAAAACTTGAATTGTACTACTTCTTACTGGCTATTACATCAACTTAGAAGCTTCATCTGTGTTCTACTATGGTGCTTTTAGTGTCTCCGCATACCGCAGCACGCGACATAGCTTTGCAGACGTTAAGTACAACCGTTTCATGGAGAAGAACGGCCAATGTGACGATCTATCTTTAAGTCGATTCGATAACAAATGACGAAAACGGACGGATTTCTCAGGTTTTTACTACATATGAACACTTCTCACATTCTCCCATTCAACTCGCCCGCTAGTCCTCCTTTTTTGCAGAATCTTAAGGTCCTAGCTCATGTCCAAGGCACCAAAGCCAGCTAAAAAGTCAATAATCGATACCTAAAACTTGAATTGTACTACTTCTTACTGGCTATTACATCAACTTAGAAGCTTCATCTGTGTTCCACTGTGGTGATTTTAGTGTCTCCGCATAACGCAGCACGCGACATAGCTTTGCAGACGATAAGTACAACCGTTTCAGAGAGAAGAGCGGCCAATGTGACGATCTGGCTTTAAGTTGATTCCATAACAAATGACGAAAACGGACGGATTTCTCAGGTTTTTACTACATATGAACACTTTTCACATTCTCCCATGCAACTCGGCTGCTAGTCCTCCTTTCGTACTGAATCTTAAGGTCCTACCTCATGTACAAGGCATCAAAGCCACCTAAAAAGTCAATAATCGATACCTAAAACTTGAATTGTACTACTTATACTGGCTATTACATCAACTTAGAAGCTTCATCTGTGTTCCACTGTGGTGATTTTAGTGTCTCCGCATAACGCAGCACGCGACATAGCTTTGCAGACGATAAGTACAACCGTTTCAGAGAGAAGAGCGGCAATGTGACGATCTGGCTTTAAGTCGATTCGACAACAAATGACGAAAACGGACGGATTTCTCAGGTTTTTACTACATATGAACACTTTTCACATTCTCCCGTGCAACTCGGTTGCTAGTCCTTCTTTCTTGCAGAATCTTAAGGTCCTAGCTCATGTCCAAGGCACCAAAGCCAGCTAAAATGTCAATAATCGATAGGTAAAACTTGAATTGTACTACTTCTTACTGGCTATTACATCAACTTAGAAGCTTCATCTGTGTTCTACTATGGTGCTTTTAGTGTCTCCGCATACCGCATCACGCGACATAGCTTTGCAGACGATAAGTACAACCGTTTCAGAGAGAAGAGCGGCCAATGTGATGATCTGGCTTTAAGTCGATTCGATAACAAATGACGAAAACGGACGGATTTCTCAGGTTAATACTACATATGAACACTTTTCACATTCTCCCATGCAACTCGGCTGCTAGTCCTCCTTTCATACAGAATCTTAAGGTCCTAGCTCATGTCCAAGGCACCAAAGCCAGAAAAAAGGTCAATAATCGATACCTATAACTTGAATTGTACTACTTCTTACTGGCTATTACATCAACTTAGAAGCTTCATCTGTGTTCTACTATGGTGCTTTTAGTGTCTCCGCATACCGCAGCACGCGACATAGCTTTGCAGACGATAAGTACAACCGTTTCAGAGAGAAGAGCGGCCAATGTGACGATCTTGCTTTAAGTCGATTCGATAACAAATGACGAAAACGGACGGATTTCACAGGTTTTTACTACATATGAACACTTTTCGCATTCTTCCATGAAACTCGGCTGCTAGTCCTCCTTTCATGCAGAATCTTAAGGTCCTAGCTCATGTCCAAGGCACCAAAGCCAGCTAAAAAGTCAAAAATCGATACCTAAAACGTAATTTGTACTACTTCTTACTGGCTATTACATCAACTTAGAAGCTTCATCTATGTTCTACTATGGTGCTTTTAGTGTCTCCGCATACCGAAGCACGCGACATAGCTTTGCAGACGATAAGTACAACCGTTTCAGACGGAACTGCAGCCATTGTGATGATCCTGATTTAAGTAGATTCTATAACAAATTATGAAAACGGACGGTTTTCTCAGGTTTTTACTACACATGAACACTTTTGACATTCTCCCGTGCAACTCGGCTGCTAGTCCTCCTTTCATACAGAATCTTAAGGTCCTAGCTCATGTTCAAGGCACCAAAGCCGGCTAAAAAGTCAATAATCGATACCTAAAACTTGAATTGTACTACTTCTTACTTGCTATTACATCAACTTAGAAGCTTCATCTGTGCTCTACTAAGGTGCTTTTAGTGTCTCCGCATACCGCAGCACGCGACATAGCTTTGCAGACGATAAGTACAACCGTTTCAGAGAAGAGGGGCCAATGTGACGATCTGGCTTTAAGTCGATTCGATAACAAATGACGAAAACGGACGGATTTCTTGAGGTTTTTACTACATATGAACACTTTTCACATTCTCCCGTGCAACTCGACTGCTAGTCCTCCTTTCATGCAGAATCTTAAGGTCCTATCTCATATCCAAACCACCAAAGCCAGCTAAAAATCAATAATCGATACCTAAAACTTGAATTGTACTACTTCCTGCATGCTATTACATCAACATAGAAGCTTCATCTGTGTTCTACTATGGTGCTATTAGTGTCTCCGCATACCGCAGCACGCGACATAGCCTTGCAGACGATAAGTACAACCGTTTCAGAGAGAAGAGCGGTCAATGTGACGATCTGGCTTTTAGTCGATTCGATAACAAATGACAAAAACGGACGGATTTCTCATATTTTTACAACATATGAACACTTTTCACATTCTCCCATGCAACTCGGCTGCTAGTCCTCCTTTCATGCAGAATCTTAAGGTCCTAGCTCATGTCCAAGGCACCAAAGCCAGCTAAAAAGTCAATAATCGATACATAAAACTTCAATTGTACTACTTCTTACTGGCTATTACATCAACTTAGAAGCTTAATCTGTGTTCTACTATGGTGCTTTTAGTGTCTCCGCATACCGCAGCACGCGACATAGCTTTGCAGACGATTAGTACAACCGTTTCAGAGAGAAGAGCGGCCAATGTGACGATCTTGCTTTAAGTCGATTCGATAACAAATGACGAAAACGGACGGATTTCTCATGTTTTTACTACATATGAACACTTTTGGCATTCTCCCATGAAACTCGGCTGCTAGTCCTCCTTTCATGCAGAATCTTAAGGTCCTAGCTCATGTCCAAGGCACCAAAGCCAGCTAAAAAGTCAAAAATCGATACCTAAATCGTAAATTGTACTACTTCTTACAGGCTATTACATCAACTTAGAAGATTCATCTATGTTCTACTATGGTGCTTTTAGTGTCTCCGCATACCGCAGCACGCGACATAGCTGTGCAGACGATAAGTACAACCGTTTCAGACAGAACTGCGGCCAATGTGACGATCCTGATTTAAGTCGATTCTATAACAAATTATGAAAACGGACGTATTTCTGAGGTTTTTACTACATTTGAACTCTTGTCAAATTCTCCCGTGCAACTCGGCTGCTAGTCCTTCTTTCATGCAGAATCTTAAGGTCCTATCTCATATCCAAGGCACCAAAGACAGCTAAAAATTAATAATCGATAACTAAAACTTGAATTGTACTACTTCCTGCATGCTATTACATCAACTTAGAAGCTTCATCTGTGTTCTACTATGGTGCTTTTAGTGTCTCCGCATACCGCAGCACGCGACAGAGCTTTGCAGACGATAAGTACAACCGTTTCAGAGAGAAGGGCGGCCAATGTGACGATCTGGCTTTAAATCGATTCGATAACAAATGACGAAAACGGACGGATTTCTCAGGTTTTTACTACATATGAACACTTTTCACATACTCCCATGCAACGCGGCAGCTAGTCCTCCTTTCATGCAGAATCTTAAGGTCCTAGCGCATGTCCAAAGCACCAAAGATAGCTAAAAAGTCAATAATCGATACCTAAAAGTTGAACTGTACTACTTGTTACAGGCTATTACATTACTTAGAAGCTTCATCTGTGTTCTACTATGGTGCTTTTAGTGTCTCCGCATACCGCAGCACGCGACATAGCTTTGCAGAAGATAAGTACAACCGTTCAGAGAGAAGAGCGGCCAATGTGACGAACTGGCTTTCAGTCGATTCGATAACAAATGACGAAAACGGACGGATTTCTCAGGTTTTTACTACATATGAACACTTTTCGCATTCTCCCATGAAACTCGGCTGTTAGTCCTCCTTTCATGCAGAATCTTAAGGTCCTAACTCATGTCCAAGGCACCAAAGCCAGCTAAAAAGTCAAAAATCGATACCTAAAACGTAAATTGTACTACTTCTTACTGGCTATTACATCAACTTAGAAGCTTCATCTATGTTCTACTATGGTGCTTTTAGTGTCTCCGCATACCGCAGCACGCGACATAGCTTTGCAGACGATAAGTACTACCGTTTCAGAGAGAAGATCGGCCAATGTGACGATCTGGCTTTAAGTCGATTCGATAACAAATGACGAAAACGGACGTATTTCTCAGGTTTTTACTACATTTGAACACTTGTCACATACTCCCGGGCAACTCGGCTGCTAGTCCTTCTTTCATGCAGAATCTTAAGGTCCTAGCTCATGTCCAAGGCACCAGAGCCAGCTAAAAAGTCAATAATCTATACCTATAACTTGAATTGTACTACTTCTTACTGGTTATTACATCAACTTAGAAGCATCATCTGTGTTCTACTATGGTGCTTTTAGTGTCTAGGCATAACGCAGCACGCGACATAGCTTTGCAGACGATAAGTACAACCGTTTCAGAGAGAAGAGCGGCCAATGTGACGCACTGCTTTAAGTCGATTCGATAATAAATTACGAAAACGGTCGGATTTCTCAGGTTTTTACTACATATGAACACTTTTCACATCCTCCCGTGCAACTCGGCTGCTAGTCCTCCTTTCATGCAGAATCTTAAGGTCCTAGCTCATGTCCAAGGCACCAAAGCCAGCTAAAAAGTCAATAATCGATACATAAAACTTGAATTGTACTACTTCTTACTGGCTATTACATCAACTTAGAAGCTTCATCTGTGTTCTACGATGGTGCTTTTAGTGTCTCCGCATACCGCAGCACGCGACATAGCTTTGCAGACGATAAGTACAACCGTTTCAGAGAGAAGAGCGGCCAATGTGACGATCTGGCTTTAAGTCGATTCGATAACAAATGACGAAAACGGACGGATTTCTTTAGGTTTTTACTACATATGAACATTTTTCACATTCTCCCGTGCAACTCGACTGCTAGTCCTCCTTTCATGCAGAATCTTAAGGTCCTATCTCATATCCAAGGCACCAAAGCCAGCTAAAAATCAATAATCGATACCTAAAACTTGAATTGTACTACTTCCTGCATGGTATTACATCAACATAGAAGCTTCATCTGTGTTCTACTATGGTGCTATTAGTGTCTCCGCATACCGCAGCACGCGACATAGCTTTGC
The DNA here is from genome assembly GCF_023897955.1 of Schistocerca gregaria. NCBI lineage: Eukaryota > Metazoa > Arthropoda > Insecta > Orthoptera > Acrididae > Schistocerca > Schistocerca gregaria. The sequence goes on along the minus strand of NW_026061860.1, from coordinate 1,059,261 downwards.
AGACGATAAGTACAACCGTTTCAAAGAGAAGAGCGGTCAATGTGACGATCTGGCTTTTAGTCGATTCGATAACAAATGACGAAAACGGACTGATTTCTCAGGTTTTTACAACATATGAACACTTTTCACATTCTCCCATGCAACTCGGCTGCTAGTCCTCCTTTCATGCAGAATCTTAAGGTCCTAGCTCATGTCCAAGGCACCAAATCCAGCTAAAAAGTCAATAATCGATACATAAAACTTGAATTGTACTACTTCTTACTGGCTATTACATCAACTTAGAAGCTTCATCTGTGTTCTACTATGGTGCTTTTAGTGTCTCCGCATACCGCAGCACGCGACATAGCTTTGCAGACGATTAGTACAACCGTTTCAGAGAGAAGAGCGGCCAATGTGACGATCTTGCTTTAAGTCGATTCGATAACAAATGACGAAAACGGACGGATTTCTCATGTTTTTACTACATATGAACACTTTTCGCATTCTCCCATGAAACTCGGCTGCTAGTCCTCCTTTCATGCAGAATCTTAAGGTCCTAGCTCATGTCCAAGGCACCAAAGCCAGCTAAAAAGTCAAAAATCGATACCTAAATCGTAAATTGTACTACTTCTTACAGGCTATTACATCAACTTAGAAGCTTCATCTATGTTCTACTATGGTGCTTTTAGTGTCTCCGCATACCGCAGCACGCGACATAGCTGTGCAGACGATAAGTACAACCGTTTCAGACAGAACTGCGGCCAATGTGACGATCTGGCTTTAAGTCGATTCGATAACAAATGACGAAAACGGACGTATTTCTCAGGTTTTTACTACATTTGAACACTTGTCACATACTCCCGGGAAACTCGGCTGCTAGTCCTTCTTTCATGCAGAATCTTAAGGTCCTAGCTCATGTCCAAGGCACCAAAGCCAGCTAAAAAGTCAATAATCTATATCTATAACTTGAATTGTACTACTTCTTACTGGCTATTACATCAACTTAGAAGCATCATCTGTGTTCTACTATGGTGCTTTTAGTGTCTCCGCATAACGCAGCACGCGACATAGCTTTGCAGACGATAAGTACAACCGTTTCAGAGAGAAGAGCGGCCAATGTGACGCACTGCTTTAAGTCGATTCGATAATAAATTACGAAAACGGTCGGATTTCTCAGGTTATTACTACATATGAACACTTTTCACATCCTCCCGTGCAACTCGGCTGCTAGTCCTCCTTTCATGCAGAATCTTAAGGTCCTAGCTCATGTCCAAGGCACCAAAGCCAGCTAAAAAGTCAATAATCGATACATAAAACTTGAATTGTACTACTTCTTACTGGCTATTACATCAACTTAGAAGCTTCATCTGTGTTCTACTATGGTGCTTTTAGTGTCTCCGCATACCGCAGCACGCGACATAGCTTTGCAGACGATAAGTACAACCGTTTCACAGAGAAGAGCGGCCAATGTGACGATCTGGCTTTAAGTCGATTCGATAACAAATGACGAAAACGGACGGATTTCTTTAGGTTTTTACTACATATGAACATTTTTCACATTCTCCCGTGCAACTCGACTGCTAGTCCTCCTTTCATGCAGAATCTTAAGGTCCTAGCGCATGTCCAAGGCACCAAAGATAGCTAAATAGTCAATTATCGATACCTAAAACTTGAACTGTACTACTTCTTACTAGCTATTACATCAACTTAGAAGTTTCATCTGTGTTCTACTATGGTGCTTTTAGTGTCTCCGCATACCGCAGCACGCGACATAGCTTTGCAGACGATAAGTACAACCTTTACAATGAGAAGAGCGGCCAATGTGACGATCTGGCTTTAAGTCGATTCCATAACAAATGACGAAACGGTCGGATTTCTTTAGGTTTTGACTACATATGAACACTTTTCACATTCTCCCATTCAACTCGGCTGCTAGTCCTCCTTTCATGCAGAATCTTAAGGTCCTAGCTCATGTCCAAGGCTCCAAAGCCAGCTAAAAAGTCAAAAATCGATACCTAAAACGTAAATTGTACTACTTCTTACTGGCTATTACATCAACTTAGAAGCTTCATCTATGTTCTACTATGGTGGTTTTGTGTCTCTGCATACCGCAGCACGCGACATAGGTTTGCAGACGATAAGTACAACCGTTTCAGAGAGAAGAGCGGACAATGTGACGATCTGGCTTTAAGTCGATTCGATAACAAATGACGAAAACGGACGTATTTCTCAGGTTTTTACTACATTTGAACACTTGTCACATACTCCCGGGCAACTCGGCTGCTAGTCCTTCTTTCATGCAGAATCTTAAGGTCCTAGCTCATGTCCAAGGCACCAAAGCCAGCTAAAAAGTCAATAATCTATATCTATAACTTGAATTGTACTACTTCTTACTGGCTATTACATCAACTTAGAAGCATCATCTGTGTTCTACTATGGTGCTTTTAGTGTCTCCGCATAACGCAGCACGCGACATAGCTTTGCAGACGATAAGTACAACCGTTTCAGAGAGAAGAGCGGCCAATGTGACGCACTGCTTTAAGTCGATTCGATAATAAATTACGAAAACGGTCGGATTTCTCAGGTTATTACTACATATGAACACTTTTCACATCCTCCCGTGCAACTCGGCTGCTAGTCCTCCTTTCATGCAGAATCTTAAGGTCCTAGCTCATGTCCAAGGCACCAAAGCCAGCTAAAAAGTCAATAATCGATACATAAAACTTGAATTGTACTACTTCTTACTGGCTATTACATCAACTTAGAAGCTTCATCTGTGTTCTACTATGGTGCTTTTAGTGTCTCCGCATACCGCAGCACGCGACATAGCTTTGCAGACGATAAGTACAACCGTTTCACAGAGAAGAGCGGCCAATGTGACGATCTGGCTTTAAGTCGATTCGATAACAAATGACGAAAACGGACGGATTTCTTTAGGTTTTTACTACATATGAACATTTTTCACATTCTCCCGTGCAACTCGACTGCTAGTCCTCCTTTCATGCAGAATCTTAAGGTCCTAGCGCATGTCCAAGGCACCAAAGATAGCTAAATAGTCAATTATCGATACCTAAAACTTGAACTGTACTACTTCTTACTAGCTATTACATCAACTTAGAAGTTTCATCTGTGTTCTACTATGGTGCTTTTAGTGTCTCCGCATACCGCAGCACGCGACATAGCTTTGCAGACGATAAGTACAACCTTTACAATGAGAAGAGCGGCCAATGTGACGATCTGGCTTTAAGTCGATTCCATAACAAATGACGAAACGGTCGGATTTCTTTAGGTTTTGACTACATATGAACACTTTTCACATTCTCCCATTCAACTCGGCTGCTAGTCCTCCTTTCATGCAGAATCTTAAGGTCCTAGCTCATGTCCAAGGCTCCAAAGCCAGCTAAAAAGTCAAAAATCGATACCTAAAACGTAAATTGTACTACTTCTTACTGGCTATTACATCAACTTAGAAGCTTCATCTATGTTCTACTATGGTGGTTTTGTGTCTCTGCATACCGCAGCACGCGACATAGGTTTGCAGACGATAAGTACAACCGTTTCAGAGAGAAGAGCGGACAATGTGACGATCTGGCTTTAAGTCGATTCGATAACAAATGACGAAAACGGACCGATTTCTCCGGTTGTTACTACATATGAACACTTTTCACATACTCCCGTGCAACGCGGCTGGTAGTCCTCTTTTCATGCAGATTCTTAAGCTCCTAGCTCATGTACAAAGGCACAAAAGCCAGCAAAATATTGAATAATCGATACCTAAAACTTGAACTGTACTACTTCTTACTGGCTATTACATCAACTTACAAGCTTCATCTCTGTTCTACTATGGTGCTTTTAGTGTCTCCGTATACCGCAGCACGCGACATAGCTTTGCAGACGATAAGTACAACCGTTTCAGAGAAGAGGGGCCAATGTGACAATCTGGGTTTAAGTCGATTCGATAACAAATGACGAAAACGGACGGATTTCTCAGGTTTTTACTACATATGAACACTTTTCACATTCTCCCATGAAACTCGGCTGCTAGTCCTCCTTTCATGCAGAATCTTAAGGTCCTAGCTCATGTCCAAGGCACCAAAGAATGGTAAAAAGTCAATAATCGAACCTAAGTCTTGAATTGTACTACATTTAACTGGATATTACTTCAACTTAGAAGCTTCATCTGTGTTCTACAATGGTGATTTAAGTGTCTCCGCATACCGCAGCACGCGACATAGCTTTGCAGACGATAAGTACAACCGTTTCAGAGAGAAGAGCGGCCAATGTGACGATCTGGCTTTCAGTCGATTCGATAACAAATGACGAAAACGGACGGATATCTCTGGTTTTTACTACAAATGAACAATTTTCACATACTCCCGTGCAACGCGGCTGCTAGTCCTCCTTTCATGCAGAATCTTAAGCTCCTAGCTCATGTCCAAGGCACCAAAGCCAGCTAAATAGTCAATAATCGATACCTAAAACTTGAACTGTACTACTTCTTACTTGCTATTACATCAACTTAGAAGCCTCATCTGTGTTCCACTATGGTGCTTTTAGTGTCTCCGCATACCGCAGCACGCGTCATAGCTTTGCAGACGATAAGTACTACCGTTTCAGAGAGAAGAGCGGCCAATGTGACGGTCTGGCTTTAAGTCGATTCGATAACAAATGACGAAAACGGACGGATTTCTCAGGTTTTTACTACATATGAACACTTTTCACATACTCCCGTGCAACGCGTCTGCTAGTTCTCCTTTCATGCAGAATCTTAAGGTCCTAGCTCATGTCCAAGGCACCAAAGCCAGCAAAATAGTCAGTAATCGATACCTAAAACTTGAATTTTACTACTTCTTACTCTCTATTACATCAACTTAGAAGCTTCATCTGTGTTTTACTATGGTGCTTTTAGTGTCTCCGCATACCGCATCACGCGACATAGCTTTGCAGACGATAAGTACAACCGTTTCAGAGAGAAGAGCGCCCAATGTGACGATCTGGCTTCAAGTTGATTCGATAACAAATGACGAAAACGGACGGATTTCTCAGGTTTTTACTACATATGAACACCTTTCACAATACTCCCGTGCAACGCAGCTGCTAGTCCTCCTTTCATGCAGAATCTTAAGGTCCTACCTCATGTCCAAGGCTCCAAAGCCAGCTAAAAAGTCAAAAATCGATATCTAAAACGTAAATTGTACTACTTCTTACTGGCTATTACATCAACTTAGAAGCTTCATCTATGTTCTACTATGGTGGTTTAGTGTCTCCGCATACCGCAGCACGCGACATAGCTTTGCAGACGACAAGTACAACCGTTTCAGAGAGAAGAGCGGCCAATGTGACGATCTGGCTTCAAGTCGATTCGATAACAAATGACGAAAACGGACGGATTTCTCAGGTTGTTACTACATATGAACACTTTTCACATTCTCCCATGCAACTCGGCTGCTAGTCCTCCTTTCATGCAGAATCTTAAGGTCCTAGCTCATGTCCAAGGCACCAAAGAATGGTAAAAAGTCAATAATCGAACCTAAGTCTTGAATTGTACTACATTTAACTGGATATTACTTCAACTTAGAAGCTTCATCTGTGTTCTACAATGGTTATTTAAGTGTCTCCGCATACCGCAGCACGCGACGTAGCTTTGCAGACGATAAGTACAACCGTTTCAGAGAGAAGAGCGGCCAATGTGACGATCTGGCTTTCAGTCGATTCGATAACTAATGACGAAAACGGACGGATTTCTCTGGTTTTTACTACATATGAACACTTTTCACATACTCCCGTGCAACGCGGCTGCCAGTCCTCCTTTCATGCAGAATCGTAAGCTCCTAGCTCATGTACAAAGGCACAAAAGCCAGCAAAATAGTCAATAATCGATAACTAAAACTTGAACTGTACTACTTCTTACTGGCTATTACATCAACTTAGAAGCTTCATCTGTGTTCTACTATGGTGCTTTTACTGTCTCCGTATACCGCAGCACGCGACATAGCTTTGCAGACGATAAGTACTACCGTTTCAGAGAGAAGAGCGGCCAATGTGCCGATCTGGCTTTAAGTTGATTCGATAACAAATGACGAAAACGGACGGATTTCTCAGGTTTTTACTACATATGAACACTTTTCACATTCTCCCATGCAACTCGGCTGCTAGTCCTCCTTTCATGCAGAATCTTAAGGTCCTAGCTCATGTCCAAGGCACCAAAGCCAGCAAAAAATTCAATAATCGATACCTAAAACTTGAATTGTACTACTTCTTACTGGCTATTACATCAACTTAGAAGCTTCATCTGTGTTCATTTATGGTGCTTTTAGTGTCTCCGCATACCGCAGCAGGCGACATAGCTTTGCAGACGATAAGTACAACCGTTTCAGGGAGAAGAGCGGCCAATGTGACGATCTGGCTTTAAGTCGATTCGATAACATATGACGAAAACAAACGGATTTCTCAGGTTTTTAATACATATGAACACTTTTAACATTCTCCCTTGCAACTCGGCTGCTAGTCCTCCTTTCATGCAGATTCTTAAGCTCCTAGCTCATGTACAAAGGCACAAAAGCCAGCAAAATAGTCAATAATCGATACCTAAAACTTGAACTGTACTACTTCTTACTGGCTATTACATCAACTTAGAAGCTTCATCTGTGTTCTACTATGGTGCTTTTAGTGTCTCCGTATACCGCAGCACGCGACATAGCTTTGCAGACGATAAGTACAACCGTTTCAGAGAAGAGGGGCCAATGTGACAATCTGGGTTTAAGTCGATTCGACAAACAAATGACGAAAACGGACGGATTTCTCAGGTTTTTACTACATATGAACACTTTTCACATTCTCCCATGCAACGCGGCTGCTAGTCCTCCTTTCATGCAGAATCTTAAGGTCCTAGCTCATGTCCAAGGCACCAAAGAATGGTAAAAAGTCAATAATCGAACCTAAGTCTTGAATTGTACTACATTTAACTGGATATTACTTCAACTTAGAAGCTTCATCTGTGTTCTACAATGGTGATTTAAGTGTCTCCGCATACCGCAGCACGCGACATAGCTTTGGAGACGATATGTACAACCGTTTTAGAAAGAAGAGCGGCCGATGTGACTTTCTGGCTTTACGTCGATTCCATAACAAATGACGAAAACGGACGGATTTCTCAGGTTTTTACTACATATGAACACTTTTCACAATCTCGCGTGCAATTCGGCTGCTAGTCCTCCTTTAATGCAGAATCTTAAGGTCCTAGCTCATGTAAAAGGCACCAAAGCCAGCTAAAAAGTCAATAATCGATACCTAAAGCTTGAGTTGTACTACTTCTTACTGGCTATTACATCAACTTAGAAGCTTCTTCTGTGTTCTACTACGGTGCTTTTAGAGTCTTCACATACCGCAGCACGCGACATAGGTTTGCAGACGATAAGTACAACCGTTTCAGAGAGAACAGTGGCCAATGTGACGATCTGGCTTTAAGTCGATTCGATAACAAATGACGAAAACGGACGGATTTCACAGGTTTTTACTACATATGAACACTCTTCACATACTCCCGTGCAACGCGTCTGCTAGTCCTCCTTTCATGCAGAATCTTAAGCTCCTAGCTCATGTCCAAGGCACCAAAGCCAGCTAAATAGTCAATAATCGATACCTAAAACTTGAACTGTACTACTTCTTACTTGCTATTACATCAACTTAGAAGCCTCATCTGTGTTCCACTATGGTGCTTTTAGTGTCTCCGCATACCGCAGCACGCGACATAGCTTTGCAGACGATAAGTACTACCGTTTCAGAGAGAAGAGCGGCCAATGTGACGATCTGGCTTTAAGTCGATTCGATAACAAATGACGAAAACGGACGGATTTCTCAGGTTGTTACTACAAATGAACACTTTTCACATTCTCCCATGCAACTCGGCTGCTAGTCCTCCTTTCATGCAGAATCTTAAGGTCCTAGCTCATGTCCAAGGCACCAAAGAATGGTAAAAAGTCAATAATCGAACCTAAGTCTTGAATTGTACTACATTTAACTGGATATTACTTCAACTTAGAAGCTTCATCTGTGTTCTACAATGGTGATTTAAGTGTCTCCGCATACCGCAGCACGGGACATAGCTTTGCAGACGATAAGTACAACCGTTTCAGGGAGAAGAGCGGCCAATGTGACGATCTGGCTTTCAGTCGATTCGATAACAAATGACGAAAACGGACGGATTTCTCTGGTTTTTACTACATATGAACACTTTTCACATACTCCCGTGCAACGCGGCTGCTAGTCCTCCTTTCATGCAGAATCGTAAGCTCCTAGCTCATGTACAAAGGCACAAAAGCCAGCAAAATAGTCAATAATCGATAACTAAAACTTGAACTGTACTACTTCTTACTGGCTATTACATCAACTTAGAAGCTTCATCTGTGTTCTACTATTTTGCTTTTAGTGTCTCCGTATACCGCAGCACGCGACATAGCTTTGCAGACGATAAGTACTACCGTTTCAGAGAGAAGAGCGGCCAATGTGCCGATCTGGCTTTAAGTTGATTCGATAACAAATGACGAAAACGGACGGATTTCTCAGGTTTTTACTACATATGAACACTTTTGACATACTCCCGTGCAACGTGGCTGCTATTTCTCCTTTCATGCAAAATCTTAAGGTCCTAGCTCATGTCCAAGGCTCCAAAGCCAGCTAAAAAGTCAATAATCGATACCTAAAACTTGAATTGTTCTACTTCTCACTCGCTATTACATCAACTTAGAAGCTTCACCTGTGTTCTACTATGGTGCTTTTAGTGTCTCCGTATACCGCAGCACGCCACATAGCTTTGCAGACGATAAGTACAACCGTTTGAGAGAAGAGGGGCCAATATGTCAATCTGGGTTTAAGTCGATTCGATAACAAATGACGAAAACGGACGGATTTCTCAGGTTTTTACTACATATGAACACTTATCACATTCTCCCATGCAACTCGGCTGCTAGTCCTTCTTTCATGCAGAATCTTAAGGTCCTAGCTCATGTCCAAGGCACCAAAGCCAGCAAAAAATTCAATAATCGAACCCTAAAACTTGAATTGTACTACTTCTTACTGGCTATTACATCAACTTAGAAGCTTCATCTGTGTTCATTTATGGTGCTTTTAGTGTCTCTGCATACCGCAGCACGCGACATAGCTTTGCAGACGATAAGTACAACCGTTTCAGAGAGAAGAGCGGCCAATGTGACGATCTGGCTTTAAGTCGATTCGATAACAAATGACGAAAACGAACGGATTTCTCAGGTTTTTACTACATATGAACACTTTTAACATTCTCCCTTGCAACTCGGCTGCTAGTCCTAATTTCATGCAGAATCTTAAGGTCCTACATCATGTCCATGGCTCCAGAGCCAGGTAAAAAGTCAAAAATCGATTCCTAAAACGTAAATTGTACTACTTCTTACTGGCTATTACATCAACTTAGAAGCTTCATCTATGTTCTACTATGGTGCTTTTAGTGTCTCCGCATACCGCAGCACGCGACATAGCTTTGCAGACGATAAGTACAGCCGTTTCAGACAGAACTGCGGCCAATGTGACGATCTGGATTTAAGTCGATTCTGTAACAAATGATGAAAACGGACTGATTTCTCAGGTTTTTACTACATATGAACACTTTTCACATTTTCCCGTGCAACTCGGCTGCTAGTCCTCCTTTCATGCAGAATCTTAAGGTCCTAGCTCATGTTCAAGAAATCAAAGCCGGCTAAAAAGTCAATAATCGATACCTAAAACTTGATTTGTACTACTTCTTACTTGCTATTACATCAACTTAGAAGCTTCATGTGTGTTCTACTATGGTACGTTTAGTGTCTCCGCATACTGCAGCACGCGACATAGCTTTGCAGACGATAAGTACAACCGTTTCAGAGAGAAGAGCGGCCAATGTGACGATCTGGCTTTAAGTCGTTTCGATAACACATGATGAAAACGGACTGATTTCTCAGGTTTTTACTACATATGAACACTTTTCACATTTTCCCGTGCAACTCGGCTGCTAGTTCTCCTTTCATGCAGAATCTTAAGGTCCTAGCTCATGTCCAAGGCACCAAAGCCAGCAAAATAGTCAGTAATCGATACCTAAAACTTGAATTTTACTACTTCTTACTGGCTATTACATCAACTTAGAAGCTTCATCTGTGTTCTACTATGGTGCTTTTAGTGTCTCCGCATACCGCATCACGCGACTTAGCTTTGCAGACGATAAGTACAACCGTTTCAGAGAGAAGAGCGGCCAATGTGACGATCTGGCTTATGTCGATTCGATAATAAATTACGAAAACGAACGGATTTCTCAGGTTTTTACTACACATGGACACTTTTCGCATTCTCCCGTTCAACTCGACTGCTAGTCCTCCTTTCATGCAGAATCTTAAGGTCCTAGCTCATGTCCAAAGCACCAAAGCCAGCTAAAATGTCAATAGTCGATACCTAAAACTTGAATTGTACTACTTCTTACTGGCTATTACATCAACTTAGAAGCTTAATCTTTGTTCTACTATGGTGCTTTTAGTGTCTCCGCATACCGCAGCACGCGACATAGCTTTGCAGACGATAAGTACAACCGTTTCAGAGAGAAGAGCGGCTACTGTGACGCACTGCTTTAAGTCGATTCGATAATAAATTACGAAAACGGACGGATTTCTCAGGTTTTTACTACATATGAACACTTTTCGCATTCTCCCGTGCAACTCGGCTGCTAGTCCTCCTTTCATGCAGAATCTTAAGTTCCTAGCTCATGTCCAAGGCACCAAAGCCAGCTAAAAAGTCAATATTCGATACCTAAAACTTAAATTGTACTACTCCTTACTGGCTATCACATCAACTTAGAAACTTCATCTGTGTTCTACTATGGAGCTTTTAGTGTCTCCGCATAACGCAGCACGTGACATAGCTTTGCAGACGATAAGTACAACCGTTTCAGAGAGAAGAGCGGGCAATGTGACGATCTGGCTTCAAGTTGATTCGATAACAAATGACGAAAACGGAAGGATTTCTCAGGTTTTTACTACATATGAACACTTTTCACATTCTCCCATGCAACTCGGCTGCTAGTCCTCCTTTCATGCAGAACCTTAAGGACATAGCTCATGTCCAAGGCACCAAAGCCAGCTAAAAAGTCAATAATCGATACATAAAACTTGAATTGTACTACTTCTCACTCGCTATTACATCAACTTAGAAGCTTCACCTGTGTTCTACTATGGTGCTTTTAGTGTCTCCGCATACCGCAGCACGCGACATAGCTTTGCAGACGATAAGTACTACCGTTTCAGGGAGAAGAGCGGCCAATGTGACGATCTGGCTTTAAGTCGATTCGATAACAAATGACGAAAACGGACGGATTTCACAGGTTTTTACTACATATGAACACTTTTCACATACTCCCGTGCAACGCGTCTGCTAGTCCTCCTTTCATGCAGAATCTTAAGCTCCTAGCTCATGTCCAAGGCACCAAAGCCAGCTAAATAGTCAATAATCGATACCTAAAACTTGAACTGTACTACTTCTTACTTGCTATTACATCAACTTAGAAGCCTCATCTGTGTTCCACTATGGTGCTTTTAGTGTCTCCGCATACCGCAGCACGCGACATAGCTTTGCAGACGATAAGTACTACCGTTTCAGGGAGAAGAGCGGCCAATGTGACGATCTGGCTTTAAGTCGATTCGATAACAAATGACGAAAACGGACGGATTTCTCAGGTTGTTACTACATATGAACACTTTTCACATTCTCCCATGCAACTCGGCTGCTAGTCCTCCTTTCATGCAGAATCTTAAGGTCCTAGCTCATGTCCAAGGCACCAAAGAATGGTAAAAAGTCAATAATCGAACCTAAGTCTTGAATTGTACTACATTTAACTGGATATTACTTCAACTTAGAAGCTTCATCTGTGTTCTACAATGGTGATTTAAGTGTCTCCGCATACCGCAGCACGGGACATAGCTTTGCAGACGATAAGTACAACCGTTTCAGGGAGAAGAGCGTCCAATGTGACGATCTGGCTTTCAGTCGATTCGATAACAAATGACGAAAACGGACGGATTACTCTGGTTTTTACTACATATGAACACTTTTCACATACTCCCGTGCAACGCGGCTGCTAGTCCTCCTTTCATGCAGAATCGTAAGCTCCTAGCTCATGTACAAAGGCACAAAAGCCAGCAAAATAGTCAATAATCGATAACTAAAACTTGAACTGTACTACTTCTTACTGGCTATTACATCAACTTAGAAGCTTCATCTGTGTTCTACTATTTTGCTTTTAGTGTCTCCGTATACCGCAGCACGCGACATAGCTTTGCAGACGATAAGTACTACCGTTTCAGAGAGAAGAGCGGCCAATGTGCCGATCTGGCTTTAAGTTGATTCGATAACAAATGACGAAAACGGACGGATTTCTCAGGTTTTTACTACATATGAACACTTTTGACATACTCCCGTGCAACGTGGCTGCTATTTCTCCTTTCATGCAAAATCTTAAGGTCCTAGCTCATGTCCAAGGCTCCAAAGCCAGCTAAAAAGTCAATAATCGATACCTAAAACTTGAATTGTTCTACTTCTCACTCGCTATTACATCAACTTAGAAGCTTCACCTGTGTTCTACTATGGTGCTTTTAGTGTCTCCGTATACCGCAGCACGCCACATAGCTTTGCAGACGATAAGTACAACCGTTTCAGAGAGAAGAGCGGCCAATGTGACGATCTGGCTTTAAGTCGATTCGATAACAAATGACGAAAACGAACGGATTTCTCAGGTTTTTACTACATATGAACACTTTTAACATTCTCCCTTGCAACTCGGCTGCTAGTCCTCCTTTCATGCAGAATCTTAAGGTCCTAGCTCATGTTCAAGGCATCAAAGCCGGCTAAAAAGTCAATAATCGATACCTAAAACTTGATTTGTACTACTTCTTACTTGCTATTACATCAACTTAGAAGCTTCATGTGTGTTCTACTATGGTACTTTTAGTGTCTCCGCATACTGCAGCACGCGACATAGCTTTGCAGACGATAAGTACAACCGTTTCAGAGAGAAGAGCGGCCAATGTGACGATCTGGCTTTAAGTCGTTTCGATAACACATGATGAAAACGGACTGATTTCTCAGGTTTTTACTACATATGAACACTTTTCACATTTTCCCGTGCAACTCGGCTGCTAGTTCTCCTTTCATGCAGAATCTTAAGGTCCTAGCTCATGTCCAAGGCACCAAAGCCAGCAAAATAGTCAGTAATCGATACCTAAAACTTGAATTTTACTACTTCTTACTGGCTATTACATCAACTTAGAAGCTTCATCTGTGTTCTACTATGGTGCTTTTAGTGTCTCCGCATACCGCATCACGCGACTTAGCTTTGCAGACGATAAGTACAACCGTTTCAGAGAGAAGAGCGGCCAATGTGACGATCTGGCTTCAAGTTGATTCGATTACAAATGACGAAAACGGACGGATTTCTCAGGTTTTTACTACATATGAACACTTTTCACAATACTCCCGTGCAACGCGGCTGCTAGTCCTCCTTTCGTGCAGAATCTTAAGGTCCTACCTCATGTCCAAGGCTCCAAAGCCAGCTAAAAAGTCAAAAATCGATACCTAAAACGTAAATTGTACTACTTCTTACTGGCTATTACATCAACTTAGAAGCTCCATCTGTGTTCTACTATGGTGCTTTTAGTGTCTCCGCATACCGCAGCGCACGACATAGCTTTGCAGACGATAAGTACAACCGTTTCAGAGAGAAGAGCGGCCAATGTGACGATCTGGCTTATGTCGATTCGATAATAAATTACGAAAACGAACGGATTTCTTAGGTTTTTACTACACATGGACACTTTTCGCATTCTCCCGTTCAACTCGACTGCTAGTCCTCCTTTCATGCAGAATCTTAAGGTCCTAGCTCATGTCCAAAGCACCAAAGCCAGCTAAAACGTCAATAGTCGATACCTAAAACTTGAATTGTACTACTTCTTACTGGCTATTACATCAACTTAGAAGCTTAATCTTTGTTCTACTATGGTGCTTTTAGTGTCTCCGCATACCGCAGCACGCGACATAGCTTTGCAGACGATAAGTACAACCGTTTCAGAGAGAAGAGCGGCTACTGTGACGCACTGCTTTAAGTCGATTCGATAATAAATTACGAAAACGGACGGATTTCTCAGGTTTTTACTACATATGAACACTTTTCGCATTCTCCCGTGCAACTCGGCTGCTAGTCCTCCTTTCATGCAGAATCTTAAGTTCCTAGCTCATGTCCAAGGCACCAAAGCCAGCTAAAAAGTCAATATTCGATACCTAAAACTTAAATTGTACTACTCCTTACTGGCTATCACATCAACTTAGAAACTTCATCTGTGTTCTACTATGGAGCTTTTAGTGTCTCCGCATAACGCAGCACGTGACATAGCTTTGCAGACGATAAGTACAACCGTTTCAGAGAGAAGAGCGGGCAATGTGACGATCTGGCTTCAAGTTGATTCGATAACAAATGACGAAAACGGAAGGATTTCTCAGGTTTTTACTACATATGAACACTTTTCACATTCTCCCATGCAACTCGGCTGCTAGTCCTCCTTTCATGCAGAACCTTAAGGACATAGCTCATGTCCAAGGCACCAAAGCCAGCTAAAAAGTCAATAATCGATACCTAAAACTTGAATTGTACTACTTCTTACTGGGTATTACATCAACTTAGAAGCTTCATCTGTGTTCCGCTATGTTGATTTTAGTACCTCCGCATACCGCAGCACGCGACATAGCTTTGTAGACGATAAGTACAACCGTTTCAGTGAGAAGAGCGACCAATGTGACGTTCTGGCTTTAAGTCGATTCGATAACAAATGACAAAAACGAACGAATTTCTCAGGTTTTTACTACATATGAACACTTTTAACATTGTCCCTTGCAACTCGGCTGCTAGACCTCCTTTCATGCAGAATCTTAAGGTCCTAGCTCATGTCCAAGGCACAAAAGCCAGCAAAAAGTCCATAATCGATACCTAAAACTTGAATTGTACTACTTCTTACTGGCTATTACATCAACTTAGAAGCTTAATCTGTGTTCTACTATGGTGCTTTTAGTGTCTCCGCATACCGCAGCACGCGACATAGCTTTGCAGACGATAAGTACAACCGTTTCAGACAGAAGAGCGGCCAATGTGACGATCTGGCTTGAAGTCGATTCGATAACAAATGACGAAAATGGACGGATTTCTCAGGTTTTTACTACATATAAACTCTTTTCACATACTCCCATGAAACGCGGCTGCTAGTCCTCCTTTCATGCAGAATCGTAAGGTCCTAGCTCATGTCCAAGGCACCAAAGCCAGCTAAAAAGTCAATAATCGATACCTTATACTTGAATTGTACTACTTCTTACTGGCTATTACATCAACTTAGAAAATTAATCTGTGTTCTACTATGGTGCTTTTAGTGTCTCCGCATACCGCAGCACGCGACATAGCTTTGCAGACGATAATTACAACCGTTCAGAGAGAAGAGCGGCCAATGTGACGATCTGGCTTTAAGTCGATTCGATAACAAATGACGAAAACGGACGGATTTCTCAGGTTTTTACTACATATGAACACTTTTCACAATACTCCCGTGCAACGCGGCTGCTAGTCCTCCTTTCGTGCAGAATCTTAAGGTCCTACCTCATGTCCAAGGCTCCAAAGCCAGCTAAAAAGTCAAAAATCGATACCTAAAACGTAAATTGTACTACTTCTTACTGGCTATTACATCAACTTAGAAGCTCCATCTGTGTTCTACTATGGTGCTTTTAGTGTCTCCGCATACCGCAGCGCACGACAAAGCTTTGCAGACGATAAGTACAACCGTTTCAGAGAGAAGAGCGGCCAATGTGACGATCTGGCTTATGTCGATTCGATAATAAATTACGAAAACGAACGGATTTCTCAGGTTTTTACTACACATGGACACTTTTCGCATTCTCCCGTTCAACTCGACTGCTAGTCCTCCTTTCATGCAGAATCTTAAGGTCCCAGCTCATGTCCAAAGCACCAAAGCCAGCTAAAATGTCAATAGTCGATACCTAAAACTTGAATTGTAGTACTTCTTACTGGCTATTACATCAACTTAGAAGCTTAATCTTTGTTCTACTATGGTGCTTTTAGTGTCTCCGCATACCGCAGCACGCGACATAGCTTTGCAGACGATAAGTACAACCGTTTCAGAGAGAAGAGCGGCTACTGTGACGCACTGCTTTAAGTCGATTCGATAATAAATTACGAAAACGGACGGATTTCTCAGGTTTTTACTACATATGAACACTTTTCGCATTCTCCCGTGCAACTCGGCTGCTAGTCCTCCTTTCATGCAGAATCTTAAGTTCCTAGCTCATGTCCAAGGCACCAAAGCCAGCTAAAAAGTCAATATTCGATACCTAAAACTTAAATTGTACTACTCCTTACTGGCTATCACATCAACTTAGAAACTTCATCTGTGTTCTACTATGGAGCTTTTAGTGTCTCCGCATAACGCAGCACGTGACATAGCTTTGCAGACGATAAGTACAACCGTTTCAGAGAGAAGAGCGGGCAATGTGACGATCTGGCTTCAAGTTGATTCGATAACAAATGACGAAAACGGAAGGATTTCTCAGGTTTTTACCACATATGAACACTTTTCACATTCTCCCATGCAACTCGGCTGCTAGTCCTCCTTTCATGCAGAACCTTAAGGACATAGCTCATGTCCAAGGCACCAAAGCCAGCTAAAAAGTCAATAATCGATACCTAAAACTTGAATTGTACTACTTCTTACTGGGTATTACATCAACTTAGAAGCTTCATCTGTGTTCCGCTATGTTGATTTTAGTACCTCCGCATACCGCAGCACGCGACATAGCTTTGTAGACGATAAGTACAACCGTTTCAGAGAGAAGAGCGACCAATGTGACGTTCTGGCTTTAAGTCGATTCGATAACAAATGACAAAAACGAACGAATTTCTCAGGTTTTTACTACATATGAACACTTTTAACATTGTCCCTTGCAACTCGGCTGCTAGACCTCCTTTCATGCAGAATCTTAAGGTCCTAGCTCATGTCCAAGGCACAAAAGCCAGCAAAAAGTCCATAATCGATACCTAAAACTTGAATTGTACTACTTCTTACTGGCTATTACATCAACTTAGAAGCTTAATCTGTGTTCTACTATGGTGCTTTTAGTGTCTCCGCATACCGCAGCACGCGACATAGCTTTGCAGACGATAAGTACAACCGTTTCAGACAGAAGAGCGGCCAATGTGACGATCTGGCTTGAAGTCGATTCGATAACAAATGACGAAAATGGACGGATTTCTCAGGTTTTTACTACATATAAACTCTTTTCACATACTCCCATGAAACGCGGCTGCTAGTCCTCCTTTCATGCAGAATCGTAAGGTCCTAGCTCATGTCCAAGGCACCAAAGCCAGCTAAAAAGTCAAAAATCGATACCTTATACTTGAATTGTACTACTTCTTACTGGCTATTACATCAACTTAGAAAATTAATCTGTGTTCTACTATGGTGCTTTTAGTGTCTCCGCATACCGCAGCACGCGACATAGCTTTGCAGACGATAATTACAACCGTTCAGAGAGAAGAGCGGCCAATGTGACGATCTGGCTTTAAGTCGATTCGATAACAAATGACGAAAACGGACGGATTTCTCAGGTTTTTACTACATATGAACACTTTTCACAATACTCCCGTGCAACGCGGCTGCTAGTCCTCCTTTCGTGCAGAATCTTAAGGTCCTACCTCATGTCCAAGGCTCCAAAGCCAGCTAAAAAGTCAAAAATCGATACCTAAAACGTAAATTGTACTACTTCTTACTGGCTATTACATCAACTTAGAAGCTCCATCTGTGTTCTACTATGGTGCTTTTAGTGTCTCCGCATACCGCAGCGCACGACATAGCTTTGCAGACGATAAGTACAACCGTTTCAGAGAGAAGAGCGGCCAATGTGACGATCTGGCTTATGTCGATTCGATAATAAATTACGAAAACGAACGGATTTCTCAGGTTTTTACTACACATGGACACTTTTCGCATTCTCCCGTTCAACTCGACTGCTAGTCCTCCTTTCATGCAGAATCTTAAGGTCCCAGCTCATGTCCAAAGCACCAAAGCCAGCTAAAATGTCAATAGTCGATACCTAAAACTTGAATTGTAGTACTTCTTACTGGCTATTACATCAACTTAGAAGCTTAATCTTTGTTCTACTATGGTGCTTTTAGTGTCTCCGCATACCGCAGCACGCGACATAGCTTTGCAGACGATAAGTACAACCGTTTCAGAGAGAAGAGCGGCTACTGTGACGCACTGCTTTAAGTCGATTCGATAATAAATTACGAAAACGGACGGATTTCTCAGGTTTTTACTACATATGAACACTTTTCGCATTCTCCCGTGCAACTCGGCTGCTAGTCCTCCTTTCATGCAGAATCTTAAGTTCCTAGCTCATGTCCAAGGCACCAAAGCCAGCTAAAAAGTCAATATTCGATACCTAAAACTTAAATTGTACTACTCCTTACTGGCTATCACATCAACTTAGAAACTTCATCTGTGTTCTACTATGGAGCTTTTAGTGTCTCCGCATAACGCAGCACGTGACATAGCTTTGCAGACGATAAGTACAACCGTTTCAGAGAGAAGAGCGGGCAATGTGACGATCTGGCTTCAAGTTGATTCGATAACAAATGACGAAAACGGAAGGATTTCTCAGGTTTTTACTACATATGAACACTTTTCACATTCTCCCATGCAACTCGGCTGCTAGTCCTCCTTTCATGCAGAACCTTAAGGACATAGCTCATGTCCAAGGCACCAAAGCCAGCTAAAAAGTCAATAATCGATACCTAAAACTTGAATTGTACTACTTCTTACTGGGTATTACATCAACTTAGAAGCTTCATCTGTGTTCCGCTATGTTGATTTTAGTACCTCCGCATACCGCAGCACGCGACATAGCTTTGCAGACGATAATTACAACCGTTCAGAGAGAAGAGCGGCCAATGTGACGATCTGGCTTTAAGTCGATTCGATAACAAATGACGAAAACGGACGGATTTCTCAGGTTTTTACTACATATGAACACTTTTCACATACTCCCGTGCAACGCGGCAGCTAGTTCTCCTTTCATGCAGAATCTTAAGGTCCTAGCTCATGTCCAAGGCACCAAAGCCAGCAAAATAGTCAGTAATCGATACTTAAAACTTGAATTTTACTACTTCTTACTGGCTATTACATCAACTTAGAAGCTTAATCTGTGTTCTACTATGGTGCTTTTAGTGTCTCCGCATACCGCATCACGCGACATAGCTTTGCAGACGATAAGTACAAACCGTTTCAGAGAGAAGAGCGGCCAATGTGACGATCTGGCTTCAAGTTGATTCGATAACAAATGACGAAAAACGGACGGATTTCGCAGGTTTTTACTACATATGAACCCTTTTCACAATACTCCCGTGCAACGCGGCTGCTAGTCCTCCTTTCGTGCAGAATCTTAAGGTCCTACCTCATGTCCAAGGCTCCAAAGCCAGCTAAAAAGTCAAAAATAGATACTTAAAACGTAAATTGTACTACTTCTTACTGGCTATTACATCAACTTAGAAGCTTCATCTGTGTTCTACTATGGTGCTTTTAGTGTCTCCGCATACCGCAGCGCGCGACATAGCTTTGCAGACGATAAGTACAACCGTTTCAGAGAGAAGAGCGGCCAATGTGACGATCTGGCTTATGTCGACTCGATAATAAATTACGAAAACGAACGGATTTCTCAGGTTTTTACTACACATGAACACTTTTCGCATTCTCCCGTTCAACTCGGCTGCTAGTCCTCTTTTCATGCAGAATCTGAAGGTCCTAGCTCATGTCCAAGGCACCAAAGCCAGCTACAAAGTCAATAATCGTTACCTAAAACTTGAATTGTACTACTTCTTACTGGCTATTACATCAACTTAGAAGCTTCATCTGTGTTCCACTATGGTGATTTTAGTGTCTCCGCATACCGCAGCACGCGACATAGCTTTGCAGACGATAAGTACAAACGTTTCAGAGAGAAGAGCGGCCAATGTGACGATCTGGGTTTAAGTCGATTCGGTAATAAATTACGTAAACGGACGGATTTCTCAGGATTTAACTACACATGAACACTTTTCGCATTCTCCCGTTCAACTCGACTGCTAGTCCTCCTTTCATGCAGAATCTTAAGGTCCTAGCTCATGTCCAAGGCACCAAAGCCAGCTAAAATGTCAATAATCGATACCTAAAACTTGAATTCTACTACTTCTTACTGGCTATTACATCAACTTAGAAGCTTAATCTTTGTTCTACTATGGTGCTTTTAGTGTCTCCGCATACCGCAGCACGCGACATAGCTTTGCAGACGATAAGTACAACCGTTTCAGAGAGAAGAGCGGCTACTGTGACGCACTGCTTTAAGTCGATTCGATAATAAATTACGAAAACGGACGGATTTCTCAGGTTTTTACTACATATGAACACTTTTCGCATTCTCCCATGCAACTCGGCTGCTAGTCCTCCTTTCATGCAGAATCTTAAGGACATGGCTCATGTCCAAGGCACCAAAGCCAGCTAAAAAGTCAATAATCGATACCTAAAACTTGAATTGTACTACTTCTTACTGGATATTACATCAACTTAGAAGCTTCATCTGTGTTCCGCTATGTTGATTTTAGTGCCTCCGCATACCGCAGCACGCGACATAGCTTTGCAGACGATAAGTACAACCGTTTCAGAGAGAAGAGCGGCCAATGTGACGCACTGCTTTAAGTCGATTCGATAATAAATTACGAAAACGGTCGGATTTCTCAGGTTTTTACTACATATGAACACTTTTCACATACTCCCATGCAACGCGGCTGCTAGTCCTCCTTTCATGCAGAATCGTAAGGTCCTAGCTCATGTCCAAGGCACCAAAGCCAGCTAAAAAGTCAATAATCGATACCTAAAACTTGAATTGTACTACTTCTTACTGGCTATTACATCAACTTAGAAGCTTAATCTGTGTTCTACTATGGTGCTTTTAGTGTCTCCGCATACCGCAGCACGCGACATAGCTTTGCAGACGATAAGTACAACCGTTTCAGAGAGAAGAGCGGGGTATGTGACGCACTGCTTTAAGTCGATTCGATAATAAATTACGAAAACGGACGGTTTTCCCAGGTTTTTACTACATATGAACACTTTTCGCATTCTCCCATGCAACTCGGCTGCTAGTCCTCCTTTCATGCAGAATCTTAAGGACATAGCTCATGTCCAAGGCACCAAAGCCAGCTAAAAAGTCAATAATCGATACCTAAAACTTGAATTGTACTACTTCTTACTGGATATTACATCAACTTAGAAGCTTCATCTGTGTTCCGCTATGTTGATTTTAGTGCCTCTGCATACCGCAGCACGCGACATAGCTTTGCAGACGATAAGTACAACCGTTTCAGAGAGAAGAGCGGCCAATGTGACGCACTGCTTTAAGTCGATTCGATAATAAATTACGAAAACGGACGGATTTCTCAGGTTTTTACTACATATGAACACTTTTCGCATTCTCCCATGCAACTCGGCTGCTAGTCCTCCTTTCATGCAGAATCTTAAAGACATAGCTCATGTCCAAGGCACCAAAGCCAGCTAAAAAGTCCATAATCGATACCTAAAACTTGAATTGTACTACTTCTTACTGGCTATTCCATCAACTTAAAAGCTTAATCTGTGTTCTACTATAGTGCTTTTAGTGTCTCCGCATACCGCAGCACGCGACATAGCTTTGCAGACGATAAGTACAACCGTTTCAGAGAGAAGAGCGGCCAATGTGACGCACTGCTTTAAGTCGATTCGATAATAAATTACGAAAACGGTCGGATTTCTCAGGTTTTTACTACATATGAACACTTTTCACATACTCCCATGCAACGCGGCTGCTAGTCCTCGTTTCATGCAGAATCGTAAGGTCCTAGCTCATGTCCAAGGCACCAAAGCCAGCTAAAAAGTCAATAATCGACACCTAAAACTTGAATTGTACTACTTCTTACTGGCTATTACATCAACTTAGAAGCTTCATCTGTGTTCTACTATGGTGCTTTTAGTGTCTCCGCATACCGCAGCACGCGACATAGCTTTGCAGACGATAAGTACAACCGTTTCAGAGAGAAGAGCGGCCAATGTGATGCGCTGCTTGAAGTCGATTCGATAATAAATTTCGAAAACGGACGGATTCCTCACGTTTTTACTACATATGAACACTTTTCACATTCTCCCTTGCAACTCGGCTGCTAGTCCTCCTTTCATGCAGAATCTTAAGGTCCTAGCCTGTGTCCAAGGCACCAAATCCAGCAAAAAGTCCATAATCGATACCTATAACTTGAATTGTACTACTTCTTACTGGCTATTTCATCAACTTAAAAGCTTAATCTGTGTTCTACTATAGTGCTTTTAGTGTCTCCGCATACCGCAGCACGCGACATAGCTTTGCAGACGATAAGTACAACCGTTTCAGAGAGAAGAGCGGCCAATGTGACGCACTGCTTTAAGTCGATTCGATAATAAATTACGAAAACGGTCGGATTTCTCAGGTTTTTACTACATATGAACACTTTTCACATCCTCCCGTGCAACTCGGCTGCTAGTCCTCCTTTCATGCAAAATCTTAAGGTCCTAGCTCATGTCCAAGGCACCAAAGCCAGCTAAAAAGTCAATAATCGATACCTAAAACTTGAATTGTACTACTTCTTACTGGCTATTACATCAACTTAGAAGCTTAATCTGTGTTCTACTATGGTGCTTTTAGTGTCTCCGCATACCGCAGCACGCGACATAGCTTTGCAGACGATAAGTACAACCGTTTCAGAGAGAAGAGCGGCCAATGAGACGCACTGCTTGAAGTCGATTCGATAATAAATTACGAAAACGGACGGATTCCGCACGTTTTTACTACATATGAACACTTTTCACATTCTCCCTTGCAACTCGGCTGCTAGTCCTCCTTTCATGCAGATTCTTAAGGTAATAGCTCGTGTCCAAGGCACCAAAGCCAGCTAAAAAGTCAATAATCGATACCTAAAACTTGAATTGTACTACTTCTTACTTGCTATTACATCAACTTAAAAGCTTCATCTGTGTTCCACTATGGTTATTTTAGTGTCTCCGCATACCGCAGCACGCGACATAGCTTTGCAGACGATAAGTACAACCGTTTCAGAGAGAAGAGCGACCAATATGACGATCTGGCTGTAAGTCGATTCGATAACAAATGACAAAAACGAACGGATTTATCAGGTTTTTACTACATATGAACACTTTTAACATTGTCCCTTGCACCTCGGCTGCTAGTCCTCCTTTCATGCAGAATCTTAAGGTCCTAGCTCATGTCCAAGGCACCAAAGCCAGCAAAAAGTCCATAATCGATACCTAAAACTTCAATTGTACTACTTCTTACTGGCTATTACATCAACTTAGAAGCTTCATCTGTGTTCTACTATGGTGCTTTTAGTGTCTCCGCATACCGCAGCACGCGACATAGCTTTGCAGACGATAAGTACAACCGTTTCAGAGAGAAGAGCCACCAATGTGACGATCTGGCTTTAAGTCGATTCGATAATAAATTACGTAAACGGACAGATTTCTCAGGATTTTACTACACATGAACACTTTTCGCTTTCTCCCGTTCAACTCGGCTGCTAGTCCTCCTTTCATGCAGAATTTTAAGGTCCTAGCTCACGTCCAATGTACCAAAGCCAGCTAAAAAGTCAATAATCGATACCTAAAACTTGAATTGTACTACTTCTTACTTGCTATTATATCAACTTAGAAGCTTCATGTGTGTTCTACTATGGTGCTTTTAGTGTCTCCGCATACTGCAGCACGCGACATAGCTTTGCAGACGATAAGTACAACCGTTTCAGAGAGAAGAGCGGCCAATGTGACGATCTGGCTTTAAGTCGTTTCGATAACAAATGACGAAAACGGACGGATTTCTCAGGTTTTTACTACATATGAACACTTTTCACATACTCCCGTGCAATGCGGCTGCTAGTCCTCCTTTCATGCATAATCTTAAGCTCCTAGCTCATGTCCAAGGCACAAAAGCCAGCAAAATAGTCAATAATCGATACCTAAAACTTGAACTGTACTACTTCTTACTGGCTATTACATCAACTTAGAAGCCTCATCTGTGTTCCACTATGGTGCTTTTAGTGTCTCCGCATACCGCAGCACGCGACATAGCTTTGCAGACGATAAGTACTACCGTTTCAGAGAGAAGAGCGGCCAATGTGACGATCTGGCTTTAAGTCTATTCGATAACAAATGACGAAAACGGACGGATTTCTCAGGTTTTTACTACATATGAACACTTTTCACATACTCCCGTGCAACGCGGCTGCTAGTTCTCCTTTCATGCAGAATCTTAAGGTCCTAGCTCATGTCCAAGGCACCAAAGCCAGCTACAAAGTCAATAATCGTTACCTAAAACTAGAATTGTACTACTTCTTACTGGCTATTACATCAACTTAGAAGCTTCACCTGTGTTCCACTATGGTGATTTTAGTGTCTCCGCATACTGCAGCACGCGACATAGCTTTGCAGACGATAAGTACAAACGTTTCAGAGAGAAGAGCGGCCAATGTGACGATCTGGCTTTAAGTCGATTCGATAACAAATTACGTAAACGGACGGATTTCTCAGGATTTAACTACACATGAACACTTTTTGCATCCTCCCGTGCAACTCGGCTGCTAGTCCTCCTTTCATGCAGAATCTTAAGGACATAGCTCATGTCCAAGGCACCAAAGCCAGCTAAATAGTCAATATTCGATACCTAAAACTTAAATTGTACTACTCCTTACTGGCTATCACATCAACTTAGAAGCTTCATCTGTGTTCTACTATGGAGCTTTTAGGGTCTCCGCATAACGCAGCATGCGACATAGCTTTGCAGACGATAAGTACAACCGTTTCAGAGAGAAGAGCGGGCAATGTGACGATCTGGCTTCAAGTTGATTCCATAACAAATGACGAAAACGAACGGATTTCTCAGGTTTTTACTACATATGAACACTTTTCACATTCTCCCATGCAACTCGGCTGCTAGTCCTCCTTTCATGCAGAATCTTAAGGACATAGCTCATGTCCAAGGCACCAAAGCCAGCTAAAAAGTCAATAATCGATACCTAAAACTTGAATTGTACTACTTCTTACTGGATATTACATCAACTTAGAAGCTTCATCTGTGTTCCGCTATGTTGATTTTAGTGCCTCCGCATACCGCAGCACGCGACATAGCTTTGCAGACGATAAGTACAACCGTTTCAGAGAGAAGAGCGGCCAACGTGACGATCTGGCTTTAAGTCGATTCGATAACAAATGACGAAAATGGACGGATTTCTCAGGTTTTTACTACATATAAACTCTTTTCACATACTCCCATGCAACGCGGCTGCTAGTCCTCCTTTCATACAGAATCTTAAGGTCCTAGCTCATGTCCAAGGCACCAAAGCCAGCTAAAAAGTCCATAATCGATACCTAAAACTTGAATTGTACTACTTCTTACTGGCTATTACATCAACTTAAAAGCTTAATCTGTGTTCTACTATAGTGCTCATAGTGTCTCCGCATACCGCAGCACGCGACATAGCTTTGCAGACGATAAGTACAACCGTTTCAGAGAGAAGAGCGGCCAATGTGACGCACTGCTTTAAGTCGATTCGACAATAAATTACGAAAACTGTCGGATTTCTCAGGTTTTTACTACATATGAACACTTTTCACATCCTCCCATGCAACGCGGCTGCTAGTCCTCCTTTCATGCACAATCTTAAGGTCCTAGCTCATGTCCAAGGCACCAAAGCCAGCAAAAAGTCCATAATCGATATCTAAAACTTGAATTGTACTACTTCTTACTGGCTATTACATCAACTTAGAAGCTTAATCTGTGTTCTACTATGGTGCTTTTAGTGTCTCCGCATACCGCAGCACGCGACATAGCTTTGCAGACGATAAGTACAACCGTTTCAGAGAGAAGAGCTACCAATGTGACGATCTGGCTTTAAGTCGATTCGATAATAAATTACGTAAACGGACAGATTTCTCAGGATTTTACTACACATGAACACTTTTCGCATTCTCCCGTTCAACTCGGCTGCTAGTCCTCCTTTCATGCAGAATCTAAAGGTCCTAGCTCATGTCCAAAGCACCAAAGCCAGCTAAAAAGTCAATAATCGATACCTAAAACTTGAATTGTACTACTTCTTAATGGCTATTACATCAACTTAGAAGCTTAATCTGTTTTCTACTATGGTGCTTTTAGTGTCTCCGCATACCGCAGCACGCGACATAGCTTTGCAGACGATAAGTACAACCGTTTCAGAGAGAAGAGCGGCCAATGTGATGCGCTGCTTGAAGTCGATTCGATAATAAATTACGAAAACGGACGGATTCCTCACGTTTTTACTACATATGAACATTTTTCACATTCTCCCTTGCAACTCGGCTGCTAGTCCTCCTTTCATGCAGAATCTTAAGGTCCTAGCCTGTGTCCAAGGCACCATATCCAGCAAAAAGTCCATAATTGATACCTAAAACTTGAATTGTACTACTTCTTACTGGCTATTTCATCAACTTCAAAGCTTAATCTGTGTTCTACTATAGTGCTTTTAGTGTCTCCGCATACCGCAGCACGCGACATAGCTTTGCAGACGATAAGTACAACCGTTTCAGAGAGAAGAGCGGCCAATGTGACGCACTGCTTTAAGTCGATTCGATAATAAATTACGAAAACGGTCGGATTTCTCAGGTTTTTACTACATATGAACACTTTTCACATCCTCCCGTGCAACTCGGCTGCTAGTCCTCCTTTCATGCAGATTCTTAAGGTAATAGCTCGTGTCCAAGGCACCAAAGCCAGCTAAAAAGTCAATAATCGATACCTAAAACTTGAATTGTACTACTTCTTACTTGCTATTACATCAACTTAAAAGCTTCATCTGTGTTCCACTATGGTTATTTTAGTGTCTCCGCATACCGCAGCACGCGACATAGCTTTGCAGACGATAAGTACAACCGTTTCAGAGAGAAGAGCGACCAATGTGACGATCTGGCTGTAAGTCGATTCGATAACAAATGACAAAAACGAACGGATTTATCAGGTTTTTACTACATATGAACACTTTTAACATTGTCCCTTGCACCTCGGCTGCTAGTCCTCCTTTCATGCAGAATCTTAAGGTCCTAGCTCATGTCCAAGGCACCAAAGCCAGCAAAAAGTCCATAATCGATACCTAAAACTTCAATTGTACTACTTCTTACTGGCTATTACATCAACTTAGAAGCTTAATCTGTGTTCTACTATGGTGCTTTTAGTGTCTCCGCATACCGCAGCACGCGACATAGCTTTGCAGACGATAAGTACAACCGTTTCAGAGAGAAGAGCCACCAATGTGACGATCTGGCTTTAAGTCGATTCGATAATAAATTACGTAAACGGACAGATTTCTCAGGATTTTACTACACATGAACACTTTTCGCTTTCTCCCGTTCAACTCGGCTGCTAGTCCTCCTTTCATGCAGAATTTTAAGGTCCTAGCTCACGTCCAATGTACCAAAGCCAGCTAAAAAGTCAATAATCGATACCTAAAACTTGAATTGTACTACTTCTTACTTGCTATTACATCAACTTAGAAGCTTCATGTGTGTTCTACTATGGTGCTTTTAGTGTCTCCGCATACTGCAGCACGCGACATAGCTTTGCAGACGATAAGTACAACCGTTTCAGAGAGAAGAGCGGCCAATGTGACGATCTGGCTTTAAGTCGTTTCGATAACAAATGACGAAAACGGACGGATTTCTCAGGTTTTTACTACATATGAACACTTTTCACATACTCCCGTGCAACGCGGCTGCTAGTCCTCCTTTCATGCATAATCTTAAGCTCCTAGCTCATTTCCAAGGCACAAAAGCCAGCAAAATAGTCAATAATCGATACCTAAAACTTGAACTGTACTACTTCTTACTGGCTATTACATCAACTTAGAAGCCTCATCTGTGTTCCACTATGGTGCTTTTAGTGTCTCCGTATACCGCAGCACGCGACATAGCTTTGCAGACGATAAGTACTACCGTTTCAGAGAGAAGAGCGGCCAATGTGACGATCTGGCTTTAAGTCTATTCGATAACAAATGACGAAAACGGACGGATTTCTCAGGTTTTTACTACATATGAACACTTTTCACATACTCCCGTGCAACGCGGCTGCTAGTTCTCCTTTCATGCAGAATCTTAAGGTCCTAGCTCATGTCCAAGGCACCAAAGCCAGCTACAAAGTCAATAATCGTTACCTAAAACTAGAATTGTACTACTTCTTACTGGCTATTACATCAACTTAGAAGCTTCACCTGTGTTCCACTATGGTGATTTTAGTGTCTCCGCATACTGCAGCACGCGACATAGCTTTGCAGACGATAAGTACAAACGTTTCAGAGAGAAGAGCAGCCAATGTGACGATCTGGCTTTAAGTCGATTCGATAACAAATTACGTAAACGGACGGATTTCTCAGGATTTAACTACACATGAACACTTTTCGCATTCTCCCGTTCAACTCGACTGCTAGTCCTCCTTTCATGCAGAATCTTAAGGTCCTAGCTCATGTCCAAGGCACCAAAGCCAGCTAAAATGTCAATAATCGATACCTAAAACTTGAATTGTACTACTTCTTACTGGCTATTACATCAACTTAGAAGCTTAATCTGTGTTCTACTATGGTGCTTTTAGTGTCTCCGCATACCGCAGCACGCGACATAGCTTTGCAGACGATATGTACAACCGTTTCAGAGAGAAGAGCGGCCAATGTGACGCACTGCTTTAAGTCGATTCGATAATAAATTACGAAAACGGGCGGATTTCGCAGGTTTTTACTACATATGAACACTTTTTGCATCCTCCCGTGCAACTCGGCTGCTAGTCCTCCTTTCATGCAGAATCTTAAGGACATAGCTCATGTCCAAGGCACCAAAGCCAGCTAAATAGTCAATATTCGATACCTAAAACTTAAATTGTACTACTCCTTACTGGCTATCACATCAACTTAGAAGCTTCATCTGTGTTCTACTATGGAGCTTTTAGTGTCTCCGCATAACGCAGCATGCGACATAGCTTTGCAGACGATAAGTACAACCGTTTCAGAGAGAAGAGCGGGCAATGTGACGATCTGGCTTCAAGTTGATTCCATAACAAATGACGAAAACGAACGGATTTCTCAGGTTTTTACTACATATGAACACTTTTCACATTCTCCCATGCAACTCGGCTGCTAGTCCTCCTTTCATGCAGAATCTTAAGGACATAGCTCATGTCCAAGGCACCAAAGCCAGCTAAAAAGTCAATAATCGATACCTAAAACTTGAATTGTACTACTTCTTACTGGATATTACATCAACTTAGAAGCTTCATCTGTGTTCCGCTATGTTGATTTTAGTGCCTCCGCATACCGCAGCACGCGACATAGCTTTGCAGACGATAAGTACAACCGTTTCAGAGAGAAGAGCGGCCAACGTGACGATCTGGCTTTAAGTCGATTCGATAACAAATGACGAAAATGGACGGATTTCTCAGGTTTTTACTACATATAAACTCTTTTCACATACTCCCATGCAACGCGGCTGCTAGTCCTCCTTTCATACAGAATCTTAAGGTCCTAGCTCATGTCCAAGGCACCAAAGCCAGCTAAAAAGTCCATAATTGATACCTAAAACTTGAATTATACTACTTCTTACTGGCTATTACATCAACTTAAAAGCTTAATCTGTGTTCTACTATAGTGCTCATAGTGTCTCCGCATACCGCAGCACGCGACATAGCTTTGCAGACGATAAGTACAACCGTTTCAGAGAGAAGAGCGGCCAATGTGACGCACTGCTTTAAGTCGATTCGACAATAAATTACGAAAACTGTCGGATTTCTCAGGTTTTTACTACATATGAACACTTTTCACATCCTCCCATGCAACGCGGCTGCTAGTCCTCCTTTCATGCACAATCTTAAGGTCCTAGCTCATGTCCAAGGCACCAAAGCCAGCAAAAAGTCCATAATCGATATCTAAAACTTGAATTGTACTACTTCTTACTGGCTATTACATCAACTTAGAAGCTTAATCTGTGTTCTACTATGGTGCTTTTAGTGTCTCCGCATACCGCAGCACGCGACATAGCTTTGCAGACGATAAGTACAACCGTTTCAGAGAGAAGAGCTACCAATGTGACGATCTGGCTTTAAGTCGATTCGATAATAAATTACGTAAACGGACAGATTTCTCAGGATTTTACTACACATGAACACTTTTCGCATTCTCCCGTTCAACTCGGCTGCTAGTCCTCCTTTCATGCAGAATCTAAAGGTCCTAGCTCATGTCCAAAGCACCAAAGCCAGCTAAAAAGTCAATAATCGATACCTAAAACTTGAATTGTACTACTTCTTAATGGCTATTACATCAACTTAGAAGCTTAATCTGTTTTCTACTATGGTGCTTTTAGTGTCTCCGCATACCGCAGCACGCGACATAGCTTTGCAGACGATAAGTACAACCGTTTCAGAGAGAAGAGCGGCCAATGTGACGCACTGCTTGAAGTCGATTCGATAATAAATTACGAAAACGGACGGATTCCGCACGTTTTTACTACATATGAACACTTTTCACATTCTCCCTTGCAACTCGGCTGCTAGTCCACCTTACATGCAGAATCTTAAGGTAATAGCTCGTGTCCAAGGCACCAAAGCCAGCTAAAAAGTCAATAATCGATACCTAAAACTTGAATTGTACTACTTCTTACTGGCTATTACATCAACTTAGAAGCTTCATCTGTGTTCCACTATGGTGATTTTAGTGCCTCCGCATACCGCAGCAGGCGACATAGTTTTGCAGACGATAAGTACAACCGTTTCATATAGAGGAGCGGCCAATGTGACGATCTGGCTTTAAGTCGATTCTATAACAAATGACGAAAATGGACGGATTTCTCAGGTTTTTACTACATATAAACACTTTTCACATACTCCTGTGCAACGCGGCTGCTAGTCCTCCTTTCATGCAGAATCTTAAGGACCTAGCTCATGTCCAAGGCACCAAAGCCAGCTAAAAAGTCAATAATCGATACCTAAAACTTGAATTGTACTACTTCTTACTGGCTATTACATCAACTTAGAAGCTTAATCTGTGTTCTACTATAGTGCTTTTAGTGTCTCCGCATACCGCAGCACGCGACATAGCTTTGCAGACGATAAGTACAACCGTTTCAGAGAGAATAGCGAGCAATGTGACGATCTGGCTTTAAGTCGATTCGATAACAAATGACGAAAACGGACGGATTTCTCAGGTTTTTACTACATATGAACACTTTTCACATACTCCCGTGCAACGCGGCTACTAGTCCTCCTTTCATGCATAATCTTAAGGTCCTACCTCATGTCCAAGGCTCCAAAGCCAGCTAAAAAGTCAAAAATCGATACCTAAAACGTAAATTGTACTACTTCTTACTGGCTATTACATCAACTTAGAAGCTTCATCTGTGTTCTACTATGGTGCTTTTAGTGTCTCCGCATACCGCAGCGCGCGACATAGCTTTGCAGACGATAAGTACAACCGTTTCAGAGAGAAGAGCGGCCAATGTGACGCACTGCTTGAAGTCGATTCGATAATAAATTACGAAAACGGACGGATTCCGCACGTTTTTACTACATATGAACACTTTTCACATTCTCCCTTGCAACTCGGCTGCTAGTCCACCTTACATGCAGAATCTTAAGGTAATAGCTAGTGTCCAAGGCACAAAAGCCAGCAAAATAGTCAATAATCGATACCTAAAACTTGAACTGTACTACTTCTTACTGGCTATTACATCAACTTAGAAGCCTCATCTGTGTTCCACTATGGTGCTTTTAGTGTCTCCGTATACCGCAGCACGCGACATAGCTTTGCAGACGATAAGTACTACCGTTTCAGAGAGAAGAGCGGCCAATGTGACGATCTGGCTTTAAGTCGATTCGATAACAAATGACGAAAACGGACGGATTTCTCAGGTTTTTACTACATATGAACACTTTTCACATACTCCCGTGCAACGCGGCTGCTAGTTCTCCTTTCATGCAGAATCTTAAGGTCCTAGCTCATGTCCAAGGCACCAAAGCCAGCAAAATAGTCAGTAATCGATACCTAAAACTTGAATTTTACTACTTCTTACTGGCTATTACATCAACTTTGAGGCTTCATCTGTGTTCTACTATGGTGCTTTTAGTGTCTCCGCATACCGCAGCACGCGACATAGCTTTGCAGACGATAAGTACAACCGCTTCAGAGTGAGGAGCGGCCAATGTGACGCACTGCTTTAAGTCGATTCGATAATAAATTACGAAAACGGACGGATTTCTCAGGTTTTTACTACATATGAACACTTTTCGCATCCTCGAGTGCAACTCGGCTGCTAGTCCTCCTTTCATGCAGAATCATAAGGTCCTAGCTCATGTCCAAGGCACCAAAGCCAGCTAAAAAGTCAATATTCGACACCTAAAACTTGAATTGTACTACTCCTTACTGGCTATTACATCAACTTAGAAGCTTCAGCTGTGTTCTACTATGGTGCTTTTAGTGTCTCCGCATACCGCAGCACGCGACATAGCTTTGCAGACGATAAGTACAACCGTTTCAGAGAGAAGAGCGGCCAATGTGGAGCACTGCTTTAAGTCGATTCGATAAGAAATTAAGAAAACGGACGGATTTCTCAGGTTTTTACTACATATGAACACTTGTCGCAACCTCCCAGCAACTCGGCTGCTAGTCCTCCTTTCATGCAGAATCTTAAGGTCCTAGCTCATGTCCAAGGCACGAAAGCCACCTAAAAAGTCAATATTCGATACCTAAAACTTGCATTGTACTACTCCTTACTGGCTATTACATCAACTTAGAAGCTTCATCTGTGTTCTACTATGGTGCTTTTAGTGTCTCAGCATACCGCAGCACGCGACATAGCTTTGCAGACGATAAGTACAACCGTTTCAGAGAGAAGAGCGGCCAATGTCACGATCTGGCTTTAAGTCGATTCGATAATAAATGACGAAAACGGACGGATTTCTAAGGTTTTTACTACATATGAACACTTTTTACATTCTCCCGTTTACCTCGGCTGCTAGTCCTACTTTCATGCAGAATCGTAAGGTCCTAGATCATGTCCAAGGCACCAAAGCCAGCAAAAAATTCAAAAACAGATACCTAAATCTTGAATTGTACTACTTCTTACTGGCTATTACATCAACTTAGAAGCTTCATCAGTGTTCCACTATGGTGATTTTAGTGTCACCGCATACCGCAGCACGCGACATAGCTTTGCAGACGATAAGAACACCCGTTTCAGAGAGAAGAGGGGCCAATGTGACGATCTGGCTTTAAGTCGATTCGAAAACAAATGACGAAAACGGACGGATTTCTCAGGTTTTTACTACATATGAACACTTTTCACTTACTCCCGTGTAACGCGGCTGCTAGTCCTCCTTTCATGCAGAATCGTAAGTTCCTAGCTCATGTCCAAGGCACCAAAGCTAGCAAAAAAGTCAATAAACGATACCTAAATCTTGAATTGTACTACTTCTTACTGGCTATTACATCAACTTTGAAGCTTCATCTGTGTTCTACTATGGTGCTTTTAGTGTCTCTGCATACCGCAGCACGCGACATA
Organism: Schistocerca gregaria; assembly: GCF_023897955.1. Lineage (NCBI taxonomy): Eukaryota > Metazoa > Arthropoda > Insecta > Orthoptera > Acrididae > Schistocerca > Schistocerca gregaria. Next base: position 1,025,515 of record NW_026061860.1, on the reverse strand, counting down.
GCTTTGCAGACGTTAAGTACAACCGTTTCAGAGAGAAGAGCGGCCAATGTGACGATCTGGCTTTAAGTCTATTCGATAACAAATGACGAAAACGGACGGATTTCTCAGGTTTTTACTACATATGAACACTTGTCACATACTCCCATGCAACGCGGCTGCTAGTCCTCCTTTCATGCAGAATCTTAATGTCCTAGCTCATTTCCATGGCACCAAAGATAGCTAAAAAGTCAATAATCCATACCTAAAACTTGAATTGTACTACTTCTCACTGGCTATCACATCAACTTAGAAGCTTCATCTGTGTTTTACTATGGTGCTTTTAGTGTCTCCGCATACTGCAGCACGCGACATAGCTTTGCAGACGATAAGTACAACCGTTTCAGAGAGAAGAGGGGCCAATGTGACGATCTTGCTTTAAGTCGATTCGATAACAAATATCGAAAACGGACGGATTTCTCAGGTTTTTACTACATATGAAAACTTTTTACATTATCCCGTGCAACTCGGCTGCTAGTCCTCCTTTCATGCAGAATCGTAAGGTCCTAGCTCATGTCCAAGGCACCAAAGCCAGCAAAAAAGTCAATTATCGATACCTAAATCTTGAATTGTACTACTTCTTACTGGCTATTACATCAAGTTTGAAGCTTCATCTGTGTTCTACTACGGTCCTTTTAGTGTCTCCGCATACCGCAGCACGCGACATAGCTTTGCAGACGATAAGTACAACCGTTTCAGAGAGAAGAGCGGCCAATGTGACGATCTGGCTTTAAGTCGATTCGATAACAAATGACGAAAACGGGCGGATTTCTCAGGTTTTTACTACATATGAACACTTTTCACATTCTCCCATTCAACTCGGCTGCTAGTCCTCCTTTCATGCAGAATCTTAAGGTAATAGCTCATGTACAAGGCACCAAAGCCAGCTAAAAAGTCAATATTCGATACCTAAAACTTGAATAGTACTACTCCTTACTGGCTATTACATCAACTTAGAAGCTTCATCTGTGTTCTACTATGGTGATTTTAGTGTCTCCGCATACCGCAGCACGCGACATAGCTTTCAGACGATAAGTACAACCGTTTCAGAGAGAAGAGCGGCCAATGTGACGACCTGGCTTTAAGTCGATTCGATAACAAATGACGGAAACGGACGGATTTCTCAGGTTTTTACTACATATGAACACTTTTCACATTCTCCCATGCTACTCGGCTGCTAGTCCTCCTTTCATGCAGAGTCTTAAGGTCCTAGCTCATGTCCAAAGCACCAAAGCCAGCTAAAAAGTCAATAATCGATACCTAAAGCTTGAATTGTACTACTTCTCACCGGCTATCACATCAACTTAGAAGTTTCATCTCTGTTCTACTATGGTGCTTTTAGTATCTCCGCATACTGCAGCACGCGACATAGCTTTGCAGACGATAAGTACAACGGTTTCAGAGAGAAGAGCGGCCAATGTGACGATCTGGCTTTAAGTCGATTCGATAACAAATGACGAAAATGGACGGATTTCTTAGGTTTTTACTACTTATGAACACTTTTCACATACTCCCGTGCAACGCGGCTGCTAGTCCTCCCTTCATGCAGAATCGTAAGGTCCTAGCTCATGTCCAAGGCACCAAAGCCAGCTAAAAAGTCAATAATCGATACCTAAAACTTGAATTGTACTACTTCTCAGTGTTTATCACATCAACTTAGAAGCTTCATCTCTGTTCTACTATGGTGCTTTTAGTGTCTCCGCATACTGCAGCACGCGACATAGCCTTGCAGACGATAAGTACAACCGTTTCAGAGAGAAGAGCGGCCAATGTGACGCACTGCTTTAAGTCGATTCGATAATAAAATACGAAAACGGACGGATTTCTCAGGTTTTTACTACATATGAACACTTTTCACATTCTCCCTTTCAACTCGGCTGCTAGTCCTCCTTTCATGCAGAATCTTAAGGACATAGCTCATGTTCAAGGCACCAAAGCCAGCTAATAAGTCAATAATCGAAACCTAAAACTTGAATTGTACTACTTCTTACTGGCTATTACATCAACTTAGAAGCTTCATCTGTGTTCCACTATGGTGATTTTAGTGTCTCCGCATACCGCTGCACGCGACATAGCTTTGCAGACGATAAATACAACCGTTTCAGAGAGAAGAGGGGCCAATGTGACGATCTGGCTACAAGTCGATTCGATAACAAATGACGAAAATGGACGGATTTCTCAGGTTTTTACTACATATGAACACTTTTCACATACTCCCATGCAACTCGGCTGCTAGTCCTCCTTTCATGCAGAATCATAAGGACCTAGCTCATGCCAAAGGCACCAAAGCCAGCTAAAAAGTCAATAATCCATTCCTAAATCTTGAATTGTACTACTTCTTACTGGCTATTACATCAACTTAGAAGCTTCATCTGTGTTCCACTCTGGTGATTTTAGTGTCTCCGCATACCGCAGCACGCGACATAGCTTTGCAGACGATAAGTACAACCGTTTCAGAGAGAAGAGCGGTCAATGTGACGATCTGGCTTTAAGTCGATTCGATAACAAATGACGAAAACGGACGGATTTCTCAGGTTTTTACTATATATGAACACTTTTCACATTCTCCCATGCAACTCGGCTGCTAGTCCTCCTTTCATGCATTATCTTAAGATCCTAGCTCATGTCCAAGTCACCAAAGCCAGCTAAAAAGTCAATAATCGATACGTAAATCTTGAATTGTACTACTTCTTACTGGCTATTACATCAACTTAGAAGCTTCGTCTGTGTTCTAGTATGGTGCTTTTAGTGTCTCTGCATACCGCAGCACGCGACATAGCTTTGCAGACGTTAAGTACAACCGTTTCAGAGAGAAGAGCGGCCAATGTGACGATCTGGCTTTAAGTCTATTCGATAACAAATGACGAAAACGGACGGATTTCTCAGGTTTTTACTACATATGAACACTTGTCACATACTCCCATGCAACGCGGCTGCTAGTCCTCCTTTCATGCAGAATCTTAATGTCCTAGCTCATTTCCAAGGCACCAAAGATAGCTAAAAAGTCAATAATCCATACCTAAAACTTGAATTGTACTACTTCTCAGTGTTTATCACATCAACTTAGAAGCTTCATCTCTGTTCTACTATGGTGCTTTTAGTGTCTCCGCATACTGCAGCACGCGACATAGCCTTGCAGACGATAAGTACAACCGTTTCAGAGAGAAGAGCGGCCAATGTGACGCACTGCTTTAAGTCGATTCGATAATAAAATACGAAAACGGACGGATTTCTCAGGTTTTTACTACATATGAACACTTTTCACATTCTCCCTTTCAACTCGGCTGCTAGTCCTCCTTTCATGCAGAATCTTAAGGACATAGCTCATGTTCAAGGCACCAAAGCCAGCTAATAAGTCAATAATCGAAACCTAAAACTTGAATTGTACTACTTCTTACTGGCTATTACATCAACTTAGAAGCTTCATCTGTGTTCCACTATGGTGATTTTAGTGTCTCCGCATACCGCTGCACGCGACATAGCTTTGCAGACGATAAATACAACCGTTTCAGAGAGAAGAGGGGCCAATGTGACGATCTGGCTACAAGTCGATTCGATAACAAATGACGAAAATGGACGGATTTCTCAGGTTTTTACTACATATGAACACTTTTCACATACTCCCATGCAACTCGGCTGCTAGTCCTCCTTTCATGCAGAATCATAAGGACCTAGCTCATGCCAAAGGCACCAAAGCCAGCTAAAAAGTCAATAATCCATTCCTAAATCTTGAATTGTACTACTTCTTACTGGCTATTACATCAACTTAGAAGCTTCATCTGTGTTCCACTCTGGTGATTTTAGTGTCTCCGCATACCGCAGCACGCGACATAGCTTTGCAGACGATAAGTACAACCGTTTCAGAGAGAAGAGCGGTCAATGTGACGATCTGGCTTTAAGTCGATTCGATAACAAATGACGAAAACGGACGGATTTCTCAGGTTTTTACTATATATGAACACTTTTCACATTCTCCGTGCAACGCGGCTGCTAGTCCTCCTTTCATGCAGAATCTTAAGGTCCTAGCTCATGTCCAAGGCAACATAGCCAGCAAAAAGTCAATAATCGATACCTAAAACTTGAATTGTACTACTTCTTACTGGCTATTACATCAACTTAGAAGCTTCATCTGTGTTCTACTATGGTGCTTTTAGTGTCTACGCATACCGCAGCACGCGACATAGCTTTGCACACGATAAGTACAACCGTTTCAGAGAGAAGAGCGGCCAATGTGACGATCTGGCTTTAAGTCGATTCCATAACAAATTACGAAAACGGACGGATTTCTCAGGTTTTTACTACATATGAACACTTTTCACATTCTCCCATGCAACTCGGCTGCTAGTCCTCCTTTCATGCATTATCTTAAGATCCTAGCTCATGTCCAAGTCACCAAAGCCAGCTAAAAAGTCAATAATCGATACGTAAATCTTGAATTGTACTACTTCTTACTGGCTATTACGTCAACTTAGAAGCTTCGTCTGTGTTCTAGTATGGTGCTTTTAGTGTCTCTGCATACCGCAGCACGCGACATAGCTTTGCAGACGTTAAGTACAACCGTTTCAGAGAGAAGAGCGGCCAATGTGACGATCTGGCTTTAAGTCTATTCGATAACAAATGACGAAAACGGACGGATTTCTCAGGTTTTTACTACATATGAACACTTGTCACATACTCCCATGCAACGCGGCTGCTAGTCCTCCTTTCATGCAGAATCTTAATGTCCTAGCTCATTTCCAAGGCACCAAAGATAGCTAAAAAGTCAATAATCCATACCTAAAACTTGAATTGTACTACTTCTCACTGGCTATCACATCAACTTAGAAGCTTCATCTGTGTTCTACTAAGGTGCTTTTAGTGTCTCCGCATACTGCAGCACGCGACATAGCTTTGCAGACGATAAGTACAACCGTTTCAGAGAGAAGAGGGGCCAATGTGACGATCTGGCTTTAAGTCGATTCGATAACAAATATCGAAAACGGACGGATTTCTCAGGTTTTTACTACATATGAAAACTTTTTACATTATCCCGTGCAACTCGGCTGCTAGTCCTCCTTTCATGCAGAATCGTAAGGTCCTAGCTCATGTCCAAGGCACCAAAGCCAGCAAAAAAGTCAATAATCGATACCTAAATCTTGAATTGTACTGCTTCTTACTGGCTATTACTTCAAGTTTGAAGCTTCATCTGTGTTCTACTATGGTGCTTTTAGTGTCTCCGCATACCGCAGCACGCGACATAGCTTTGCAGACGATAAGTACAACCGTTTCAGAGAGAAGAGCGGCCAATGTGACGATCTGGCTTTAAGTCGATTCGATAACAAATGACGAAAACGGGCGAATTTCTCAGGTTTTTACTACATATGAACACTTTTCACATTCTCCCATTCAACTCGGCTGCTGGTCCTCCTTTCATGCAGAATCTTAAGGTAATAGCTCATGTACAAGGCACCAAAGCCAGCTAAAAAGTCAATATTCGATACCTAAAACTTGAATAGTACTACTCCTTACTGGCTATTACATCAACTTAGAAGCTTCATCTGTGTTCTACTATGGTGATTTTAGTGTCTTCGCATACCGCAGCACGCGACATAGCTTTCAGACTATAAGTACAACCGTTTCAGAGAGAAGAGCGGCCAATGTGACGACCTGGCTTTAAGTCGATTCGATAACAAATGACGGAAACGGACGGATTTCTCAGGTTTTTAATACATATGAACACTTTTCACATTCTCCCATGCTACTCGGCTGCTAGTCCTCCTTTCATGCAGAATCTTAAGGTCCTAGCTCATGTCCAAAGCACCAAAGCCAGCTAAAAAGTCAATAATCGATACCTAAAACTTGAATTGTACTACTTCTCACTGGCTATCACATCAACTTAGAAGCTTCATCTCTGTTCTACTATGGTGCTTTTAGTGTCTCCGCATACTGCAGCACGCGACATAGCTTTGCAGACGATAAGTACAACCGTTTCAGAGAGAAGAGCGGCCAATGTGACGATCTGGCTTTCAGTCGATTCGATAACAAATGACGAAAATGGACGGATTTCTCAGGTTTTTACTACATATGAACACCTTTCACATACTCCCGTGCAACGCGGCTGCTAGTCCTCCTTTCATGCAGAATCGTAGGGTCCTAGCTCATGTCCAAGGCACCAAAGCCAGCTAAAAAGTCAATAATCGATACCTAAAACTTGAATTGTACTACTTCTTAGTGGCTATCACATCAACTTAGAAGCTGCATCTCTGTTCTACTATGGTGCTTTTAGTGTCTCCGCATACTGCAGCACGCGACATAGCCTTGCAGACGATAAGTACAACCGTTTCAGAGAGAAGAGCGGCCAATGTGACGCACTGCTTTAAGTCGATTCGATAACAAATGACGAAAACGGACGGATTTCTCATTTTCTTACTGCATATGAACACTATTCACATTCTCCCATGCATCTCGGCTGCTAGTCCTCCTTTCATGCAGAATCATAAGGTCCTAGCTCATGTCCAAGGCACAAAAGCCAGCTAAAAAGTCAATAATCGATACCTAAAACTTGAATTGTACTACTTCTTACTGGCTATTACATCAACATAGAAGCTTAATCTGTGTTCTACTATGGTGCTTTTAGTGTCACCGCATACCGCAGCACGCGACATAGCTTTGCAGACGATAAGTACAACCGTTTCAGAGAGAAGTGCGGCCAATGTGACGATCTGGCTTTAAGTCGATTCGGTAACAAATGACGAAAACGAACGAATTTCTCAGGTATTTACTACAGATGAACACTTTTCACATACTCCCGTGCAACGCGGCTGCTAGTCCTCCTTTCATGCAGAATCGTAGGGTCCTAGCTCATGTCCAAGGCACCAAAGCCAGGAAAAAAGTCAATAATCGATACGTAAATCTTGATTTGTACTACTTCTTACTGGGTATTACATCAACTTAGAAGCTTCATCTGTGTTCTACTATGGTGCTTTTAGTGTCTACGCATACCGCAGCACGCGACATAGCTTTGCAGACGATAAGTACAACCGTTTCAGAGAGAAGTGCGGCCAATGTGACGATCTGGCTTTAAGTCGATTCCATAACAAATTACGAAAACGGACTGATTTCTCAGGTTTTTACTACATATGAACACTTTTCACATTCTCCCATGCAACTCGGCTGCTAGTCCTCCTTTCATGCAGAATCTTAATGTCCTAGCTCATGTCCAAGGCACCAAAGATAGCTAAAAAGTCAATAATCCATAACCTAAAACTTGAATTGTACTACTTCTTACTGGCTATTACATCAACTTAGAAGTTTCGTCTGTGTTCTACTATGGTGCTTTTAGTGTCTCCGCATACCGCAGCACGCGACATAGCTTTGCAGACGTTAAGTACAACCATTTCAGAGAGAAGAGCGGCCAATGTGAAGATCTGGCTTTAAGTTTATTCGATAACAAATGACGAAAACGGACGGATTTCTCAGGTTTTTACTACATATGAACACTTGTCACATACTCCCATGCAAAGCGGCTGCTAGTCCTCCTTTCATGCAGAATCTTAATGTCCTAGCTCATGTCCAAGGCACCAAAGATAGCTAAAAAGTCAATAATCCATAACCTAAAACTTGAATTGTACTACTTCTTACTGGCTATTACATCAACTTAGAAGCTTCATCTGTGTGTCCACTATGGTGCTTTTTGTGTCTCGGCATACCGCAGCACGCGACATAGCTTTGCAAACGATAAGTACAACCGTTTCAGAGAGAAGAGCGGCCAATATGACGATCTGGCTTTAAGTCGATTCGGTAACAAATGACGAAAACGAACGAATTTCTCAGGTATTTACTACAGATGAACACTTTTCACATTCTCCCATGCAACTCGGCTGCTAGTCTTCCTTTCATGCTGAATCTTAAGGACCTATCTCATGTCCAAGGCACCAAAGCCAGCTAAAAAGTCAATAATCGATACCTAAACCTTGAATTGTACTACTTCTTACTGGCTATTACGTCAACTTAGAAGCTTCATCTGTGTTCCACTATGGTGATTTTAGTATCTCCGCATACCGCAGCATGCGACATAGCTTTGCAAACGATAAGTACAACCGTTTCAGAGAGAAGAGCGGCCAATGTGACGATCTGGCTTTAAGTCGATTCGATAACAAATGACGAAAATGGACGGATTTCTCAGGTTTTTACTACATATGAACACTTTTCACAAACTCCCGTGCAACGCGGCTGCTAGTCCTCCTTTCATGCAGAATCTTAAGGTCCTAGCTCATGTCCAAGGCACCAAAGCCAGCTAAAAAGTCAATAATCGATACCTAAAACTTGAATTGTACTACTTCTCACTGGCTATCACATCAACTTAGAAGCTTCATCTGTGTTCCACTATGGTGCTTTTAGTGTCTCCGCATACCACACCATGCGACATAGCTTTGTATAGCTTTGCAGACGATAAATGTAACCGTTTCAGACAGAAGGGCGGCCAATGTGACGATCTGGCTTTAAGTCGATTCTATAACAAATGACGAAAAGTAACGGATATCTCACGTTTTTACTACATATAAACACTTTTCACATTCTCCCGTGCAACTCGGCTGCTAGTCCTCCTTTCATGCAGAATCTTAAGGTTCTACCTCATGTCCAAGGCACCAAAGCCAGGTAAAAAGTCAATAATCGTTAACTAAAACTTGAATTGTACTACTTCTTACTGGCTATTACATCAACTAGGAAGCTTCATCTGTGTTCTACTATGGTGCTTTTAGTGTCTCCGTATACCGCAGCACGCGACGTAGCTTTGCAGACGATAAGTACAACCGTTTCAGAGAGAAGAGCGGCCAATGTGACGATCTGGCTTTAAGTCGATTCGATAACAAATGTCGAAAATGGACGGGTTCCTCAGGTTTTTACTACGTGTGAACACTTTTCACATTCTCCCGTGCAACTCGGCTGCTAGTCCTCCTTTCATGCAGAATCTTAAGGTCCTAGCTCATGTCCAAGGCACCAAAGCCAGCTAAAAAGTCATTAATCGATACCTAAAACTTGAATTGTACTACTTCTTACTGGCTATTACATCAAGATTGAAGCTTCATCTGTGTTCTACTATGGTGCTTTTAGTGTCTCCGCATACTGCAGCACGCGACATAGCTTTGCAGACGATAAGTACAACCGTTTCAGAGAGAAGAGGGGCCAATGTGACGATCTGGCTTTAAGTCGATTCGATAAAAAATATCGAAAACGGACGGATTTCTCAGGTTTTTACTACATATGAACACTTTTTACATTATCCCGTGCAACTCGGCTGCTAGTCCTCCTTTAATGCAGAATCGTAAGGTCCTAGCTCATGTCCAAGGCACCAAAGCCAGCAAAAAAGTCAGTAATCGATACCTAAAACTTGAATTGTACTACTTCTTACTGGCTATTACATCAACTTAGATGCTTCATCTGTGATCCACTATGGTGCTTTTAGTGTCTCCGCATACCACACCATGCGACATAGCTTTGTATAGCTTTGCAGACGATAAATGTAACCGTTTCAGAGAGAAAAGTGGCCAATGTGACGATCTGGATTTAGGTCGATTCGATAACAAATGACGAAAACGGACGGATTTCTCAGGTTTTTACTACAAATGAACACTTTTTACATTCTCCCATGCTACTCGCCTGCTAGTCCTCCTTTCATGCAAAATGTTACGGTCCTAGCTCATGTCCACGGCACCAGAGGCAGTTAAAAAGTCATTAATCGATAACTAAAATTTGAATTGTACTACTTCTTACTGGCTATTACATCAACTTAGAAGCTTCATCTGTGTTCTACTATGGTGCTTTTAGTGTCTCTGCATACCGCAGCACGCGACATAGGTCTGCAGTCGATAAATGTAACCGTTCCAGACAGAACTGCGGCCAATGTGACGACCTGGCATTAGGGCGATTCGATAACAAATGACGAAAATGGACGGATTTCTCAGGTTTTTACTACATATGAACACTTTTCACATTCTCCCGCGCATCGCGGCTGCTAGTCCTCCTTTCATGCAAAATCTTAAGTTCCTAGCTCATCTCCAAGGCACCAAAGCCAGTTAAAAAGTCAATAATCGATAAATAAAACTCCCGTGCAACGCGGCTGCTAGTCCTCCTTTCATGCAGAATCGTAGGGTCCTAGCTCATGTCCAAGGCACCAAAGCCAGGAAAAAAGTCAATAATCGATACGTAAATCTTGATTTGTACTACTTCTTACTGGGTATTACATCAACTTAGAAGCTTCATCTGTGTTCTACTATGGTGCTTTTAGTGTCTACGCATACCGCAGCACGCGACATAGCTTTGCAGACGATAAGTACAACCGTTTCAGAGAGATGAGCGGCCAATGAGACGATCTGGCTTTAAGTCGATTCTATAACAAATGACGAAAACGGACGGATTTCTCAGGTTTTTACTACAAATGAACACTTTTCACATTCTCCCGTGTTACTCGGCTGCTAGTCCTTCTTTCATGCAAAATGTTAAGTTCCTAGCTCATGTCCAAGGCACCAAAGCTTGTTAAAAAGTCAATAATCGATAACTAAAACTTGAATTGTACTACTTCTTACTGGCTATTACATCAACTTAGAAGCTTCATCTGTGTTCTACTGTGGTGCTTTTTGTGTCTCCGCATGCCGCAGCACGCGACATAGCTTTACAGACGATAAGTACAACCGTTTCAGAGAGAAGAGCGGCCTATGTGACGATCTGGCTTTAAGTCGATTCGATAACAAATGACGAATACGGACAGATTTCTCAGGTTTTACTACATACGAACACTTTTCACATTCTCCCGTGCAACGCGGCTGCTAGTCCTCCTTTCATGCAAAATCTTAAGTTCCTAGCTCATGTCCAAGGCACCAAAGAAGGGTAAAAAGTCAATAATCGATACCTAAAACTTGAATTGTACTACTACTTACAAGCTATTACATCAACTTAGGAGCTTCATCTGTGTTCTACTATGGTGCTTTTAGTGTCTCCCCATACCGCAGCAGGTGACATAGCTTTGTACACGATAAGTACAACCGTTTCAGAGAGAAGAGCGGCCAATGTGACGATCTGGCTTTAATCGATTTGATAACAAATGACGAATACGGACGGATTTCTCAGGTATTACTACATATGAACACTTTTCACATTATCCCGTGCATCGCGCCTGCTAGTCCTCCTTTCATGCAATATCATAAGATCATAGGTCATGTTCAAGACACCAAAGATGGGTAAAAAGTCAATAATCGATAGTAAAAACTTGAATTGTACTACTTCATACTAGCTATTACATCAATTTAGAAGCGTCATCTGTGTTCTACTATGGTGCTATTAGTGTCTCCACATACCGCAGCATGCGACATAGCTTTGCGGACGATAAGTACAACCGTTTCAGAGAGAAGAGCGGCCAATGTGACGATCTGGCTTTAAGTCGATTCGGTAACAAATGACGAAAACCTACGGATTTCTCAAGTTTTTACTACGTATGAACACTTTTCACATTCTCCCATGCAACTCGGCTGCTAGTCCTCATTTCATGCAGAATCATCAGGTCCTAGCTCTTTTCCAAGGCACCAAAGCCAGCTAAAATTCAATACTCGATACCAAAACGTGAATTGTACTACTTCTTACTGTCTATTACATCAACTTAGATGCTTCATCTGTGTTCTACTATGGTGCTTTTAGTGTCTCCGCATACCGCAACAAGCGACATAGCTTTGCAGACGATAAGTACAACCGTTTCAGAGAGAAGAGCGGCCAATTTGACGATCTTTCTTTAAGTCGATTCGATAACAAATGACGAAAATGGACGGATTTCTCAGGTTTTTACTACATATGAACACTTTTCACATTCTCCCGCGCATCGCGGCTGCTAGTCCTCCTTTCATGCAAAATCTTAAGTTCCTAGCTCATCTCCAAGGCACCAAAGCCAGTTAAAAAGTCAATAATCGATAAATAAAACTTGAATTGTACTACTTCTTACTGGCTAACACATCAACTTAGAAGCTTCATCTGTGTTCTAATGTGGTGCTTTTAGTGTCTCCACATACCGCATCACGTGACATAGCTTTGCAGACGATAAATGTAACCGTTTCAGAGAGAAAAGCGGCCAATGTGACGATCTGGCTTTAAGTCGATTCGATAACAAATGACGAAAACGGACGGATTTCTCAGGCTTTTACTACATATGAACACTTTTCACATTCTCCCGCGCATCGCGGCTGCTAGTCCTCCTTTCATGCAAAATCTTAAGTTCCTAGCTCATGTCCAAGGCATCAAAGCCAGTTAAAAAGTCAGTAATCGATAACTAAAACTTGAATTGTACTACTTCTTACTGGCTATTACATCAACTTAGAAGCTTCATCTGTGTTCTACTGTGGTGCTTTTAGTGTCTCCGCATACCGCAGCACGCGACATAGCTTTGCAGACGATAAGTACAACCGTTTCAGAGAGATGAGCGGCCAATGTGACGACCTTGCTTTAAGTCGATTCGATATCAAATGACGAATACGGACGGATTTCTCAGCTTTATCCCACATATGAACACCTTTCACATTCTCCCGTGCAACGCGGCTGCTAGTCATCCTTTCATGCAAAATGTTAAGGTCCTAGCTCATGTCCAAGGCACCAGAACCAGCTAAGAAGTCAATAATCGATAACTAAAACTTGAATTGTACTATTTCTTACTGGCTATTACATCAACTTAGAAGCTCATCTGTGTTCTACTATGGTGCTTTTAGTGTCTCCACATACCGCAGCACGCAACACAGCCATGCAGACGATACATGTAACCGTTTCAGAGAGAAGAGCGGCCAATGTGACGATCTGGCTTTAAGTCGATTCGATAACAAATGACGAAAATGGACGGATTTCTCAGGTTTTTACAACGTATGAACACTTTTCACACTCTCCCGTGCAACTCGGCTGCTAGTCCTCCTTTCACGCAGAATCTTAAGGTCCTAGCTCATGTCCAAGGCACCAAAGCCAGCTAAAAAGTCAATAATCGATACCTAAAATTTGAATTGTACTACTTCTTACTGGCTATTACATCAACATAGAAGCTTCATCTGTGTTCTACTATGGTGCTTTTAGTGTCTCCGGATACCGCAGCACGCGACATAGCTTTGCAGACGATAAGTACAACCGTTTCAGAGAGAAGAGCGGCCAATGTGACGATCTGGCTTTAAGTGGATTCGATAACAAATGACGAATACGGACTTATTTCTCAGCTTTATACCACATATGAACACTTTTCACATTCTCCCGTGCAACGCGGCTGCTAGTCATCCTTTCATGCAAAATCTTAAGTTCCTAGCTCATGTCCAAGGTACCAAAGAAGGGTAAAAAGTCAATAATCGATAACAAAAACTTGAATTGTACTACTTCATACTAGCTATTACATCAACTTAGAAGCTTCATCTGTGTTCTACTATGGTGGTTTTAGTGTCTCTGCATACCGCAGCACGCGACATAGCTTTGCAGACGATGAATGTAACCGTTTCAGACAGAACTGCGGCTAATGTGACGTTCTGGCTTTAAGTCGATTCAATAACAAATGACGAAAACGGACGGATTTCCCAGGTTTTTGCTACAGATGAACACTTTTCACATTCTCCCGTGCTACTCGGCTGATAGTCCTCCTTTCATGCAAAATGTTACGGTCCTAGCTCATGTCCAAGGCACCAAAGGCAGTTAAAAAGTCAATAATCGATACCAAAAACTTGAATTGTAATACTTCTTACTGGCTATTACATCAACTTATAAGCTTCATCTGTGTTCTACTATTGTGCTTTTAGTGTCTCCACATACCGCAGCACGCGACATAGCTTTGCAGACGATACGTACAACCGTTTCAGAGAGAAGAGCGACAAATGTGACGATCTGGCTTTAAGTTGATTCGATAACAAATGACGAATACGGACTTATTCCTCAGCTTTATACCACATATGAACACTTTTCACATTCTCCCGTGCAACGCGGCTGCTAGTCATCCTTTCATGCAAAATCTTAAGTTCCTAGCTCATGTCCAAGGTACCAAAGAAGGGTAAAAAGTCAATAATCGATAACAAAAACTTGAATTGTACTACTTCATACTAGCTATTACATCGACTTAGAAGCTTCATCTGTGTTCTACTATGGTGCTTTTAGTGTCTCTGCATACCGCAGCACGCGACATAGCTTTGAAGGCGATAAATGTAACCGTTTAAGACAGAACTGCGTCCAATGTGACGATCTTTCTTTAAGTCTATTCGATAACAAATGACGAAAACGGACGGATTTCTCCGGTTTTTACTACGTATGAACACTTTTCACTTTCTCCCGTGCAACTCGGCTGCTAGTCATCCTTTCAAGCAGAATCTTAAGGTCCTAGCTCATGTCCAAGGCACAAAAGAAGGGTAAAAAGTCAATAATCGATAACAAAAACTTGAATTGTACTACTTCCTACTAGCTATTACATCAACTTAGAAGATTCATCTGTGTTCTACTATGGTGCTTTTAGTGTCTCTGCATACCGCAGCACGCGACATAGCTTTTCAGACGATAAATGTAATTGTTTCAGACAGAACTGCGGCCAATGTGACGATCTGGCTTTAAATCGATTCGATAACAAATGACGAAAACGGACGGATTTCTCAGGTTTTTACCACATATGACCACTTTTCAGATTATCCCACGCAACGCGGCTGCTAGTCCTCCTTTCATACCAAATCTTAAGTTCCTAGCTCATGTCCAAGGCACCAAAGCCAGCTAAAAAGTCAATAATCGATACCTAAAACTTGAATTGTACTACTTCTTACTAGCTATTACATCAACTTAGAAGCTTCATCTGTGTTCTACTATGGTGCTTATAGTGTCTCCACATACCGAAGCCCGCGACATAGCTTTGGAGACGATAAGTACAACCGTTTCAGAGAGAAGAGCGACCAATGTGACGATCTGGCTTTAAATCGATTCGGTAACAAATGACGAAAACCTACGGATTTCTCAAGTTTTTACTACGTATGAACACTTTTCACATTCTCCCATGCAACTCGGCTGCTAGTCCTCATTTCATGCAGAATCATCAGGTCCTAGCTCTTGTCCAAGGCACCAAAGCCAGCTAAAATTCAATAATCGATACCAAAACGTGAATTGTACTACTTCTTACTGTCTATTACATCAACATAGATGCTTCATCTGTGTTCTACTATGGTGCTTTTAGTGTCTCCGCATACCGCAACAAGCGACATAGCTTTGCAGACGATAAGTACAACCGTTTCAGAGAGAAGAGCGGCCAATTTGACGATCTTTCTTTAAGTCGATTCGATAACAAATGACGAAAATGGACGGATTTCTCAGGTTTTTACTACATATGAACACTTTTCACATTCTCCCGCGCATCGCGGCTGCTAGTCCTCCTTTCATGCAAAATCTTAAGTTCCTAGCTCATCTCCAAGGCACCAAAGCCAGTTAAAAAGTCAATAATCGATAAATAAAACTTGAATTGTACTACTTCTTACTGGCTAACACATCAACTTAGAAGCTTCATCTGTGTTCTAATGTGGTGCTTTTAGTGTCTCCACATACCGCATCACGTGACATAGCTTTGCAGACGATAAATGTAACCGTTTCAGAGAGAAAAGCGGCCAATGTGACGATCTGGCTTTAAGTCGATTCGATAACAAATGACGAAAACGGACGGATTTCTCAGGCTTTTACTACATATGAACACTTTTCACATTGTCCCTAGCAACGCGGCAGCTAGTCCTCCATTTATGAAAAATCGTAAGGTCCTAGCTCATGTCCAAGGCACCAAAGCCGGCTATAAAGGCAATAATCGATAACCGAAACTTGATTGGTACTGCATCTTACTGGCTATTACATCAACTTGGAAGATTCGTCTGTGTTCTACTATGGTGCTTTTAGTGTCTCCGCATACCGCAGAACGCGACATAGCTTTGCAGACGATATACGTCACCGTTTAATAGTGATGAGCGGCCAATGAAACGATCTGACATTAAGTCGAATGGATAACAAATTACGAAAACGGACTGATTTCTCATGTTTTTGCTACATAGGAACACTTTTCACATTCTCCCGTGCAACGCGGCTGATATTCTTCCTTTCATGCAAATCGTAAGGTCCTAGCTCATGTCCAAGGCATCAAAGAAGGGTAAAAGGTCAAAAATCGATAACTAAAACTTGAATTGTACTGTTTCTTACTGGCTATTACATCAACTTAGAAGTTTCTTCTGTGTCCTACTATGTTGCTTTTAGTGTCTCCGCATACCGCAGCACGCAACATAGCTTTGCAGACGATAAATGTAACCGTTTCAGAGAGAAGCGCGACCAAAGTGATGAACTGTCTTAAAGTCGATTTGATAACAAATGACGAAAACTAGCGAATTTCTCATGTTTTATTTACATATGAACACTTTTCACGTTTTCTCGTGCAACGCAGCTGCTAGTTCACCTTTCATGCAAAATCTTAAGGTTCTAGCTCATGTCCTAGGTACCAAAGCCGGGTAAAAAGTCAATAATCGATCACTAAAACTTGATTTGTACTGCTTTTTACTGGCTATTACATAAACTTAGAAGCTCATCTTTGTTCTACTATGGTGCTTTTAGTGTCTCCACATACCGCAGCACGCGACACAGCCATGCAGACGATAAATGTAACCGTTTCAGAGAGAAGAGCGGCCAATGTGACGATCTGGCTTTAAGTCGATTCGATAACAAATGACGAAAATGGACGAATTTCTCAGGTTTTTACTACGTATGAACACTTTTCACACTCTCCCGTGCAACGAGGCTGCTAGGCCTCCTTTCATGCAAAATCTTAAGTTCCTAGCTCATGTCAAAGGTACCAAAGAAGGGTAAAAAGTCAATAATCGATACCTAAGACTTGAATTGTACTAGTACTTACAAGCTATTACATCAACTTAGGAGCTTCATCTGTGTTCTACTATGGTGCTTTTAGTGTCTCTGCATACCGCAGCACGCGACATATCTTTGCAGACGATAAGTACAACCGTTTCAGAGAGAAGAGCGGCCAATGTGACGATCTGGCTTTAAGTCGATTCGATATCAAATGACAATTACGGACGGACTTCTCAGCTTTATACCACATATGAACACTTTTCACATTCTCCCGTGCAACGCGGCTGCTAGTCAACTTTCATGCAAAATGTTATGGTCCTAGCTCATGTCCAAGGCACCAGAACCAGCTAAGAAGTCAATAATCGATAACTAAAACTTGAATTGTACTATTTCTTACTGGCTATTACATCAACTTAGAAGCTCATCTGTGTTCTACTATGGTGCTTTTAGTGTCTCCACATACCGCAGCACGCGACACAGCCATGCAGACGATAAATGTAACCGTTTCAGAGAGAAGAGCGGCCAATGTGACGATCTGGGTTTAAGTCGATTCGATAACAAATGACGAAAATGGACGGATTCCTCAGGTTTTTACTACGTATGGACACCTCATCACACTCTCCCGTGCAACTCGGCTGCTAGTCCTCCTTTCATGCTGAATCTTAAGGTCCTAGCTCATGTCCAAGGCACCAAAGCCAGCAAAAAAGTCAATAATCGATACCTAAAACATGAATTGTACTACTTCTTACTGGCTATTACATCAACATAGAAGCTTCATCTGTGTTCTACTATGGTGCTTTTAGTGTCTCCGGATACCGCAGCACGCGACATAGCTTTGCAGACGATAAGTACAACCGTTTCAGAGAGAAGAGCGGCCAATGTGACGATCTGGCTTTAAGTCGATTCGATAACAAATGACGAAAACGGTCGGATTTCTCAGGCTTTTACTACATATGAACACTTTTCACATTCTCCCGCGCATCGCGGCTGCTAGTCCTCCTTTCATGCAAAATCTTAAGTTCCTAGATCATGTCCAAGGCACCAAAGAAGGGTAAAAAGTCAATAATCGATACCAAAAACTTGAATTGTAATACTTCTTACTGGCTATTACATCAACTTAGAAGCTTCATCTGTGTTCTACTATGGTGCTATTAGTGTCTCCGCATACCGCAGAACGCGACATAGCTTTGCAGACGATATACGTCACCGTTTAATAGTGATGAGCGGCCAATGAGACGATCTGACATTAAGTCGAATTGATAACAAATGACGAAAACGGACTGATTTCTCATGTTTTTGCTACATAGGAACACTTTTCACATTCTCCCGTGCAACGCGGCTGCTAGTCATCCTTTCATGCAAAATCTTAAGTTCCTAGCTCATGTCCAAGGCACCAAAGAAGGGTAAAAGTTCAATAATCGATAACTAAAACTTGAATTGTACTGTTTCTTAATGGCTGTGATATCAACTTAGATGCTTCTTCTGTGTTCCACTAAGGTGCTTTTAGTGTCTCCGCATACCGCAGAACGCGACATAGCTTTGCAGAAGGTAAATGTAACCCTTTCAGATAGATGAGCGGCCAATGTAACCACCTTGCTTTAAGTCGATTCGATAACAAATAAAGAAAACGGACCGATTTCTCAGGTTTTTGCTATATATGAACACTTTTAACATTCTGCCGCGCAACGCGGCTGCTAGTCTTCCTTTCATGCAAATCGTAAGGTCCTAGCTCATGTCCAAGGCACCAAAGTTGGGTAAAAGATCAATAATCGATAACAAAACTTGAATTGTACTGTTTCTTACTTTCTATTATATTAACTTAGAAGTTTCTTCTGTGTTCTACTATGGTGCTTTTAGTGTCTCCGCATACCGCAGCACGCGACAAGCTTTGCAGAAGATAAATGTAACTGTTTCAGAGAGAAGAGGGGCCAATGTAACAACCTTGCTTTAAGTCGATTCGATAACAAATGACGAAAACGGACGGATTTCTCAGGTTTTTACTACATATGAACACTTTTCACATTCTCCCGTGCAACGCAGCTGCTAGTCCTCTTTTCATGCAGAATCTTAAAGTCCTAGCTCATGCCCAAGGCACCAAAGCCAGCTAAAAAGTCAATAATCAATACCTAAAACTTGACTTGTACTACTTCTTACTGGCTATTACATCAACTTAGAAGCTCCATCTGTCTTCAACTATGGTGATTTCAGTGTCTCCGCATACCGCAGCACGCGACATAGCTTTGCAGACGATAAGTACAACCGTTTCAGAGAGAAGAGCAAAAAATCTTACGATCTGGCTTTATGTCGATTCGATAACAGATGACGAAAACGGACGGATTTCTCAGGTTTTTACTACATATGAACACTTTCCACATACTAACGTGCAACTCGGCTGCTAGTCCTCCCTTCAAACAGAATCTTAAGGTCCTAGATCATGTCCAAGGCACCAAAGCCAGCTAAAATATCAATAATCGATACCTAAAACTCGAATTTTACTACTTCTTCCTTGCTATTACATTAACTTAGAAGCTTCATCTGTGTTCCACTATGGTGCTTTTAGTGTCTCTGTGTACCGAAGCACGCGACATAGCTTTGCAGACGATAAGTACAACCGTTTCAGAGAGAAGAGCAAAAAATCTTACGATCTGGCTTTAAGTCGATTCGATAACAGATGACGAAAATGGACGGATTTCTCTGGTTTCTAAAACATATAAACACTTTTTACATTTACGCGTGCAACGCGGCTAATAGTCCTCCTTTCATGTAAAATCTTAAGGTCCTAGCTCATGTACAAGGCTCCAAAGCCGGCTAAAAAGTGAATAATCGATAACGAAAATTTTGAATTGTACTACTTCGTGCGGGCTATTACATTACCTTAGAAGTTTATCCTGTGTTGTACTATGGTGCTTTAAGTGTCTATGCATACTGCACCCAACGACATGCTTTGCAGACGATAAATAAACCGTTTCAGTGAGAGGAGCGGACAAAGTGACGATCTGGCTATAGGTCGCTTCGATAACAAATGACGAACACGGACGGATTTCTCAGGTGTTTACTACACATGAACACTTTTCACATTCTCCCGTGCAACGCGGCTAATAGTCCTCCTTTCATATAAAATCTTAAGGTCCTAGCTCATGTACAAGGCACCAAAGCAGGCTAAAAAGTGAATAATCGATAACCAAAACTTGAATTGTACTACTTCTTACGGGCTATTACATTAACTTAGAAGCTTCTTCTGTGTTCTACTATGGTGCTTTTAGTGTCTCCGCATACCGCAGAACGCGACATAGCTTTGCAGACGGTAAATATAACCGTTTCAGAGAGAAGAGCCCCCAATGTGACTATCTGGCTTTAAGTCGATTCGATAACAAATGACGAAAACGGAGGGATTTCTCATGTTTTTAGTATATATGAACATTTTTCACATTCTCCCGTGCGAAGCATCTCTTACACTTCCCTACATGCAAAATCGTAAAGGCCTAGCTCATTTCCAAAGCACCAAAGAAAAGTAAATGGTCAATAATCGATAATTCAAACTTGAATTTTACTGTTTCTTACTGGCTCTTACATCAAGTTAGAAGCTTCTTCTGTGTTCTACTATGGTGATTTTAGTGTCTCCGCATACCGCAGCACGCGACGTAGCTTTGCAGACGGTAAATATAACCGTTTCAGAGAGAAGAGTGGCCAATGTACGTCCTGGCTTTAAGTCGATTCGATAACAAATTACGAAAGCGGACGGATTTCTCAGGTTTTTACTACATATGAACACTTTTCACATTCTCCCGTGAAACGCGGCTAATAGTCCTCCTTTCATGCAAAATCTTAATGTCCTAGCTGCTGTACAAGGCACCAAAGCCGGGTGAAAAGTGAATAATCGATAACGAATACTTGAATTGCACAATTTCTTACTGGCTATGACATCAACTTAGAAGCTTCATCTGTGTTCTAGTATATTGCTTTTAGTGTCTCCGCATTACGTTGCTCACGACCTATCTTTGGAGACGATAAATATAACGGTTTCAGAGGGAAGAGAGGCCAATGTAACGATCTGGCATTAAGTCGATTCGATAACAATTGAAGAAAACATACGGATTTCTGAGGTTTTCACTACATATGAACCCTTTTCACATTCTCCCGTGCAACGCAGCTGCTAGTCCTCCTTTCATGCAAAATCTTAACGTTCCACCTCATGTCCAAGGAACCAAAGCCAGCTAAAAATCAATAATTGATAACCAATACTTGAATTGTACTGCTTCTTACTGGCTATTACTTCAACTTAGAAGCTTCTTCTGTGTTCTATTATGTTTGCTTTTAGCCTCACCGCATACCGCAATACGTGACATAGCTTTGCAGACGATAAATGTAACCGTTTCAGAGAGAAGAGCGTTAAATGTGACGATGTGTCTTTAAGTCGATTCGATAACAAATGTGGAACACGGACGGATTTCTCAGGTGTTTACTACATATGAACACTTTTCACATTCTCCCGTGCAACGCGGCTGCTAGTCCTCCTTCAAGCAAAATCTTAAGGACCTAGCTCATGTCCAAGGAACCAAAGCCGGTTAAAAAGTCAATAATCGAGAACTAGAACTTGAATTGTACTACTTCTTACTGGCTATTACATCAACTTAGAAGCTTCATCCTTGTTCTACTATGGTGCTTTTAGTGTCTCCGCATACCGCACCCAGCGACATAGCTTTGCAGACGGTAAATGCAACCGTTTCATAAAAAAGAGCGGCCAATGTGACGATCTGGCTTTAAGTCGATTCGATAACAAATGACGAACACGGACGGATTTCTGAGGTTTTTACTACATATGAACACTTTTCACATTCTCCCGTGCAACGCGGCTGCTAGTCGTCCTTTCATGCAAAATCTTAAGGTCCTAGCACATGCCCAAGGCACCAAAAAAGGCTGAAAAGTCAATAATCGATAACTAAAACGTTAATTGTACTACTTCTAATTGGGTATTACGTCAACTTAGAAGCTACTTCTGTGTTCTACTATGGTGATTGTAGTGTCTCCGCATACCGTAGCTCGCGACATATCATTGGAGACGATAAATTTAACTGTTTCATAGGGAAGAGCGGCCAATGTAACGATGTGGCTGTAATTCGATTCGATAACAATTGACGAAAAAGGACGGATTTCTCAGGTTTTTACTACATATGAACCCTTTTCACATTCTCCCGTGCAACGCGGCTCCTAGTCCTCCTTTCATGCAAAATCTTAAGGTTCCACCTCATGTCCAAGGCACCAAAGCCAGCTAAAAAGTCAATAATCGATACCTACAACTTGAATTGTACTACTTCTTACTGGGTATTACATCAACTTAGAAGCTACTTCTCTGTTCTACCACGGTGATTTTAGTGACTCCGTATACCGCATCCAGCGACATAGCTTAGCAGCCGATAAATGTAACCCTTTCAGAGGGAAGAGCGGCCAATGTGACGATCTGGCTTTAAGTCGATTGGATAACAAATGACGAAAACGGACGGATTTATCAGGTTTTTACTACATATGAACACTTTTCACATTCTCCCGTGCAACGCGGCTGCTAGTCCTCCTTTCATGCAAAATCGTAGAGTCGTAGCTCATGTCCAAGGCACCAAAGCCGGCTAAAAAGTCAACACTCGATAACTAAAACTTGAGTTGTAGTACTTCTTATTGTTTATTACATCAACTTAGAAGGTTCATCTGTGTTCTACTATGGTGCTTTTAGTGTCTCCTCATACCGAAGCACGCGACATAGCTTTGCAGACGATAAACGTAACCGTTTCAGAGAGAAGAGCGGCCAATGTGTCGATCTGGATTTAAGTCGATTCGTTAACAAATGACGAAAACGGACGGATTTCTCAGGTTTTTACTACATATGAACACTTTTCACAATCGCCCGTGCAACGCGGCTGCTAGTCCTCCTTTCATGCAAAATGGTATAGACGTAGCCCATATCCAAGGCACCAAAGCCGGCAAAATAGTCAGTGATCGATAACTAAAACTTGCATTGTATAACTTCTTACTGGCTATTACATCAACTTAGAAGCTTCATCTGTGTTCTACTATGGTGCTTTTAGTGTCGCCGCATACTCCAGGACGCAACATAGCTTTCCAGAAGACAAATGTAACCGTTTCAGACAGAAGAGCGGCCAATGTGTTGATCTGGATTTAAGTCGATTCGTTAACAAATGACGAAAACGGACGGATTTCTCAGGTTTTTACTACATATAAACTCTTTTCACATCCTCCCGTGCAACACAGTTGCTAGTCCTAATCTCATGCAAAATCGTAAGATCCTACCTCATGTCCAAGGCACCAAAGCCGGCTAAAAAGTCAATAATTAATAACTAAAACTTGAATTGTACTACTTCTTACTGGCTATTACATTAACTTAGAAGCTTCGTCTGTGTTCTACTATGGTGCATTTAGTGTCTCCGCATACCGCAACACGAGACATATCTTTGCAGACGATAAATGTAACCGTTTCAGAGAGAAGACCGGCCAATATGACGATCTGGATTTAAGTCGATTCGATAACAAATGACGAAAACGGACGGATTTCTCAGGTTTTTACTACATATGAACACTTTTCACACTGTCCCTTGCAACGTGGCTGCTAGTCTTCCTTTCATGCAAAATCTTAAGGTCCTAACTCATGTCCAAGGCACCAAAGCCGGCTAAAAAGTCAATAATCAATAACTAAGACTTGAATTGTACTACTTCTTACTGGCTATTACATCAACTTAGAAGCTTCTTCTGTGTTCTACTATGGTGCTTTCAGTATCTCCGCATACCGCAGCACGCGACATAGCTTTGCAGACGATAAATGTAAACGTTTCAGAGAGAAGAGCGGCCAATGTGAAGATGTGGCTTTAAGTCGATTTGATAACAAATGACGAAAACCGACGAATTTCTCAGATTTTTACTACATATGAACACATTTCACATTCTCCCCTGCAACGCGGCCACTAGACTTCCCTTCATGCAAAAACTTAATTTCCTAGCTCATGTCGACGCACCAATGGATGGTAAAAGTCAATGATCGATAACAAAAATTGAATAGTACTACTTCTTACTGGGTATTACATCAACTTAGAAGGTTCATCTGTGTTTTACTCTGATGCTTTTAGTGTCTCCGGATAACGTAGCACGCGACATAGCTTTGCAGACGATAAATGTAATCCTTTCAGAGAGAAGAGCGGCCAATGTGTCGATCTGAATTTAAGTCGATTCGATAACAAATGACGAAAACGGACGAATTTCTCAGATTTTTACTACATATGAACACTTTTCACATTCTCCCGTGCATCGTGGCCGCTAGCCTTCCCTTCATGAAATATCTTAAGGCCCTAACTCATGTCCAAGCGCCAAAGAAGGGTAAAAAGTCAATAATCGATAGCTAAAACTTGAATTCTACTGCTTCTTACTGGCTATTACATAAACTTAGAAGTTTCATCTGTATTCTTCCATGGTGCGTTTAGTGTCGCCGCATACCACAGCACGCGACATAGCTTTGCAGTCGATAAATGTAGCCGTTTCAGAGAGAAGAGCGGCCAATAAGACAATCTGGTGTTATGTTTATTCGATAACAAATGACGAAAACTAACGGATTTCTCAGTTTCTTACTACATATGAACACTTTTCACTTTCGCCCGAGGACCGCGGCTGCTAGTCCTCCTTTCATGCAAAATCCTAAGGTCCTAGCAAATGTCCAAGGCACCAAAGCCTGCTAAAAAGTCAATAATCGATAACTAAAACTTGAATTCTGCTACTTCTTACTGGCTATTACATCAACTTATAAGTTTCATCTGTGTTCTACTATGGTGCTATTAGTATCTCTGGATACCGAAACACGAGACATTGCTTTGCAGACGATAAATGTAACCGTTTCAGAGAGAAGAGCGCCCAATGTATCGATCGGGCTTTAAGTCGATTCAATAACAAATGACGAAAACGGACGGATTTCTCTGGTTTTTACTACATATGAACACTTTTCACATTCGCTCGTGCAACGCGGCTGCTAGTCCTCCTTCCATGCAAACTCGAATAGTCCTACCTCATGTGAAAGGCACCAAAGCCGGCTAAAAAGTCAATAATCGATAACTAAATCTTGAATTGTACTACTTCTTACTGGCTATTATATCAACTTAGAAGCTTTATCTGTGTTCTACTATGGTGCTTTTAGTGTCTCCGCATACCGCAGCAGTCGACAGAGCTTTGCCGACGATAAATGTAACCGTTTCAGAGAGAAGAGCGGTGAATATGACGTTCTGGATTTAAGTCGAATCGATAACAAATGACGAAAACGGACGGATTTCTCAGGTTTATACTACATATGAACACTTTTCACATTCTCCCGTGCAACACAGCTGCTAGCCCTCCTTTCATGCAAAATCCTAAGGTCCTAGCAAATTTCCAAGTACCAATGAAGAGCAAAACTTTCAAATAATCGATAACTAAAACTTGAATTCTACAACTTCTTACTGGCTATTACATCAACTTAGAAGCTTCATCTGTTTTCTACTATCGTGCGTTCAGTATCTCCGCATACCGCAGCACGCGACATAGCTTTGCAGAAGATAAATGTAGCCGTTTCAGAGAGAAGAGCGGCCAATGTGACGATCTGGCATTAAGTCGATTGGATAACAAATGCAGAAAACGGACGGATTTCTCAGGTTTTTACTACATAAGAACACTTTTCACACTCGCCCGTTTAACGCGGTTGCTAGTCCTCCTTTCATGCAAAATCGTAAAGTCTTAGCTCATGTCCAAGACACCAACGCTGGATAAAAACTCAATAATCGATAACTAAAACTTGAAATGTACTACTTCGTACTGGGTATTAGATCAAATTTGAAGCTTCACCTGTGTTCTACTATGGTGCTTTTAGTGTCTCCGGATACCACAGCATGCGACATAGCTTTGCAGACTATAAATGTAACCGTTTCCGAGAGAAGAGCGGCCAATGTGGCGATCTGGATTTAAGTCGATTCGATAACAAATGACGAAAACGAACGGATTTATCAGGTTTTTACCATATATGAACACTTTTCACTTTCTCCCGTGCTACGGGGCTGATAGACTTCTGTTCATGTAAAATCTTAAGGTCCTACCTCAAGTGCAATGCTCCAAAGAAGGGTAAAACTGCAGTAATCGATAACTAAAACTTGAATTGTACTACTTCTTACTGGCTATTACATCAACTTAGTGGCTTCATCTGTGCTCTACTATGCTGCTTTAAGTGTCTCCGCATACCGCAGCACGCGACATAGCTTTGCAGACGACAAAACGTAACCGTTTCAGAGAGAAGAGCGGACAATGTGTCGATCTGGAATTAAGTCGATACGACTTTTTCAGGTTTTTATTACATATGAACACTTTTCACATTCTCCCATGCAACGTGACTGCTAATCTTACTTTCATGCAAAATCTTAAGGTCCTAGCTCATGTCCAAGGCACCAAAGCCGGCTAAAAAGTCAATAATCAATAACTAAAATTTGAATTGTACTACTTCTTACTGGCTATTACATCAACTTATAAGTTTCATCTGTGTTCTACTATGGTGCTATTAGTATCTCCGGATACCGAAACACGAGACATTGCTTTGCAGACGATAAATGGAACCGTTTCAGAGAGAAGAGCGCCCAATGTATCGATCTGGCTTTAAGTCGATTCGATAACAAATAACGAAACCGGACGGATTTCTCAGGTTTGTACTACATATGAACACTTTTCACATTCGCTCGTGCAACGCGGCTGCTAGTCCTCCTTTCATACAAAATCTTAAGGTCCTAGCTCATGTCAATTGCACCAAAGCCGGCTAAAAAGTATAATCGATAACGAAAACTTGAATTGTACTACTTCTTACTGGCTATTACATCAACTTTGAGGCTTCATCTGTGTACTACTATTATAGTTTTAGTGTCTCCGTATACCGCAGCACGCGACATAGCTTTGCAGACGATAAATGTAATCGTTCCAGAGAGAAGAGCGGCAAATGTGTCGATCTGGATTTATGTCGATTCGATAACAAATGACGAAAACGGACGAATTTCTCAGATTTTTACTACATATGAACACTTTCCACATTCTCCGTGCAACGCGGCTTCTAGTCCTCCTTTCATGCAAAATCGTATAGACGTAGCCCATACCCAGGCCCCAAAGACGGCTAAAAAGTCAAAAATCGATAACTAAAACTTGCATTGTATGACTTCTTACTGTCTATTACATCAACTTAGATGCTTCATCTGTGTTCTACTATGGTGCTTGTAGTGTCGCCGCATACCCCAGGACGCAACATAGCTTTGCAGAAGACAAATGTAACCGTTTCAGAGAGAAGAGCGGCCAATGTGTCGATCTGGATTTAAGTCGATTCGATAACAAATGACGAAAACGGACGGATTTCTCAGGTTTTTACTACATATGAACACTTTTCACATTGTCCCTTGCAACGTGGTTGCTAGTCTTCCTTTCATGAAAAATCTTAAGGTCCTAGCTAATGTCCAAGGCACCAAAGCTGGCTAAAAAGTCAATAATCAATAACTAAAACTTGAATTGTACTACTTCTTACTGGCTATTACATCAACTTAGAAGCTTCTTCTGTGTTCAACTATGGTGCTTTCAGTATCTCCGCATACCGCAGCACGCGACATATCTTTGCAGACGATAAATGTAAGCGTTTCCGAGAGAAAAGCGGCCAATGTGACGATCTGGTTTTAAGTCGATTCGATAACAAATGACGAAAACAGACGGATCTCTCAGGTTTTATTCTACATATGAACACTTTTCACATTCTCCGTGCAACGCAGCTACTAGTCCTCCTTTCATGCAAAATCGTATAGTGCTACCGCATGTGAAAGGCACCAAAGCCGGCTAAAAAGTCAATAATCGATAACTAAATCTTGAATTGTACTATTTCTTACTTTCTATGACATCAACTTAGAAGCTTCATCTGTGTTCTAGTATATTGCTTTTAGTGTCTCCGCATTACGTAGCTCGCGACTTATCTTTGGAGACGATAAAAATAACGGTTTCTGAGGGAAGAGCGGCCAATGTAACGATCTGGCATTAAGTCGATTCGATAACAATTGAAGAAAACATACGGATTTCTCAGGTTTTCACTACATATGAACGCTTTTCACATTTTCCCGTGCAACGCGGCTGCTAGTCCTCCTTTCATGCAAAATCTTATGGTTCCACCTCATGTCTAAGGAACTAAAGCCGGCTAAAAATCAATAATTGATAACCAATACTTGAATTGTACTGCTTCTTACTGGCTATTACTTCAACTTAGAAGCTTCTTCTGTGTTCTATTATGTTTGCTTTTAGCCTCACCGCATTCCGCAATACGTGACATAGCTTTGCAGACGATACATGTAACCGTTTCAGAGAGAAGAGCGTTAAATGTGACGATGTGTCTTTAAGTCGATTCGATAACAAATGAGGAACACGGACGGATTTCTCAGGTGTTTACTACATATGAACACTTTTCACATTCTCCCGTGCAACGCGGCTGCTAGTCCTCCTTCAAGCAAAATCTTAAGGACCTAGCTCATGTCCAAGGCACCAAAGAAGGGTAAAAAGTCAACAATCGATACCTAAAACTTGAATTGTACTACTTCTTACTGGCTATTACATCAACTTAGAAGCTTCATCTGTGTTCGACTATGGTGCTTTTAGTGTCTCCGCATACCGCACCCAGCGACAAAGCTTTGCAGACGGTAAATGCAACCGTTTCAGAAGGAAGAACGGCCAATGTGACTATCTGGCTCTAAGTCGATTCGATAACAAATGACGAACACGGACGGATTTCTGAGGTTTTTACTACATAAGAACACTTTTCACATTGTCCCGTGCAATGCGGCTGCTAGTCCGCCTTTCATGCAAAATCTTAAAGTCAAAGCTCATGCCCAAGGCACAAAATATGCTAAAAAGTCAATAATCGATAACTAAAACGTGAATTGTACAACTTCTTACTGGCTATTACATAAACTTAGAAGCTTTTCAGTGTTCTACTATGGTGCTTTTTGTGTCTTCGCATACCGCCGCACACGACATAGCTTTGCAGACGATAAATGTAACCGTTTCAGAGAGAAGAGCGCACAATGAAACGTCCTGGCTTCAAGTCATTTCGATAACAATTGACGAAAACGGACGGATTTCTCAGGTTGTTACTAGATATGAACCCATTTCACATTCTCCTGTGTAACACGCCTACTAGTCCTCCTTTCATGCAAACTCTTAAGATCCTAGCACATGTCCAAGGCACCAAAGCCGGCTAAAAAGTCAATAATCGATACCTAAAACTTGAATTGTACTTTTTCTTACTGGGTATTACATCAACTTAGAAGCTACTTCTGTGTTCTACTACGGTGATTTTAGTGACTCCGCATACCGCAACACGCGACATAGCTTTGTAGACGATAAATGTAACCGTTTCAGAAGGTAAGACCGGCCAATGTGACGATCTGGCTTTAAGTCGATTCGATAACAAATGACGAAAACGGACGGATTTCTCAGGTTTTTACTACATATGAACACTTTTCAAATTCACCCGTGCAACGCGGCTGCTAGTCCCCTTTCATGCAAAATCGTAAGGTCCTAGCTCATGTCCAAAGCACCAAAGCCGGCTAAAAAGTCAATAATCGATAACTAAAACTTGAATTGTACTGCTTCTTACTGACTATTATATCAACTTAGAATCTTCTTCTGTGTTCTACTATGGTGCTTTACTTGTCTCCGCATACCGCCCCCAGCGACATAGCTTAGCAGCCGTTAAATGTAACCCTTTCAGAGGGAAGAGCGGCCAATGTGACGATCTGGCTTTAAGTCGATTGGATAACAAATGACGAAAACGGACGGGTTTATCAGGTTTTTACTACATATGAACACTTTTCACATTCTCCCGTGCAACGCGGCTGCTAGTCCTCCTTTCATGCATAATCGTAGAGTCGTAGCTCATGTCCAAGGCACCAAAGCCGGCTAAAAAGAAAACACTAGATAACTAAAACTTGAGTTGTAGTACTTCTTATTGTTTATTACATCAACTTAGAAGGTTCATCTGTGTTCTAATATGGTGCTTTTAGTGTCGCCGCATACCCCAGGACGCAACATAGCTTTGCAGAAGACAAATGTAACCGTTTCAGAGAGAAGAGCGGCCAATGTGAAGATCTGGCTTTAAGTCGATTCGATAACAAATGACGAAAACGGACGAATTTCTCAGATTTTTACTACATATGAACACTTTTCACATTCTCCCCTGCAACGCGGCCACTAGACTTCCCTTCATGCAAAATCTTCATTTCCTAGGCCATGTCGAAGCACCAATGAATGGTAAAAAGTCGATAATCGATAACAAAAACTTGAATAGTACTACTTCTTACTGGCTATTACATCAACTTAGAAGGTTCATCTGTTTTTTACTCTGATGCTTTTAGTGTCTCCGGATAACGTAGCACGCGACATAGCTTTGCAGACGATAAATGTAATCCTTTCAGAGAGAAGAGCGGCCAATGTGTCGATCTGGATTTAAGTCGAATCAATATCAAATGACGAAAACGGACGGATTTCTCAGATTCTTACTACATATGAACGCTTATCGTATTCTCCCGTGCAACGCAGTTGCTAGTCCTCCTTTCATGCAAAATCCTAAGTTCCTAGCAAATGTCCAAGGCTCCAAAGCGTGCTAAAAAGTCAATAACCGATAACTAAAACCTGAATTGTACTACTGCTTACTGGCTATTACATTACTTAGAAGCTTCATCTGTGTACTACTACGATGGTTCTAGTGTCTCCACATACCGCAGCACGCAACATAGCTTTGCAGACGATAAATGTAATCGTTCCAGAGAGAAGAGCGACCAATGTGACGATCTGGCTTTAAGTCGATTCGATAACAAATAACGAAAACGGACGAATTTCTCAGATTTTTACTACATATGAACACTTTTCACTTTCTCCCCTGCAACGCGGCCACTAGACTTCCCTTCATGCAAAATGTTAAGGTCCTAGCTCATGTCCAAGCACCAAAGAATGGTAAAACGTCAATAATCGATAACAAAAACTTGAATAGTACTAGTTTTTACTGGCTATTACATCAACTTAGAAGGTTCATCTCTGTTTTACTATGATGCTTTTAGTGTCTCCGGATAACGTAGCACGCGACATAGCTTTGCAGACGATAAATGTAATCGTTTCAGAGAGAAGAGCGGATAATGTGACGATCTGGCTTTAAGTCGATTCGATAACAAATGACGAAAACGGACGGATTTCTCAGGTTTTTACTACATATGAACACTTTTCACATTCTCCCGTGCAACGCGGTTGCTAGTTCTCCTTTCATGCAAAATCGTAAAGTCTTAGCTCATGTCCAAGCCACCAAAGCCGGCTAAAAAGTCAATAATCGATAACTAAAATTTTAATAGTACTACTTCTTACTGGCTATTACATTAACTTAGAAGCTTCATCTATGTTCTACTATGGTGCCTTCAGTATCTCCCCATACAGCAGCACTCGACAGAGCTTTGCCGACGATAAATGTAACCGTTTCAGAGAGAAGAGCGGTGAATATGACGATCTGGATTTAAATCGAATCGATAACAAATGACGAAACCGGACGGATTTCTCAGGTTTTTACTACATATGAACACTTTTCACATTCGCTCGTGCAACGCGGCTGCTAGTCCTCCTTTCATACAAAATCTTAAGGTCCTAGCTCATGTCAATTGCACCAAAGCCGGCTAAAAAGTAATAATCGATAACGAAAACTTGAATTGTACTACTTCTTACTGGCTATTACATCAACTTAGAGGTTTCATCTGTGTACTACTATTATGGTTTTAGTGTCTCCGCATACCCCAGCACGCGACATAGCTTTGCAGACGATAAATGTAATCGTTCCAGAGAGAAGAGCGGCAAATGTGTCGATCTGGATTTAAGTCGATTCGATAACAAATGACGAAAACGGATGAATTTCTCAGAATTTTACTACATATGAACTCTTTTCACATTCTCCCGTGCAACGCAGCTGCTAGTTCTCCTATGATGCAAAATTTTAAGGTCCTAGCTCATGTCCAAGGCCCCAAAGCCAGCTAAAAAGTCAATAATCGATATCTAAAACGTTATTGTACTACTTCTTACTGGCTATTACATCTACTTAGAAGTTTCATCTGTGTTCTACTATGGTGCTGTTAGTGTCTCCGCATACCGCAGCACGCGACATAGCTTTGCAGACGATAAATGTAACCGTTTCAGAGAGAAGAGCGACCAATGTGACGATCTGGCTTTAAGTCGAATTGATAAGAAATGACGAAAACGGACGGATTTCTCAGGTTTTTACTACATATGAACACTTTTCACATTCTCCCGTGCAACGCAGCTGCTAGTCCTCCTTTGATGCAAAGTCTTAAGGTCCTAGCTCATGTCCGAGAGCCAAAAGCCAGTTAAAAGTCAATAATCGATATCCAAAACGTTATTGCACTACTTCTTACTGGCTATTACATCAACTTAGAAGTTTCATCTGTGTTCTACTATGGTGCTGTTAGTGTCTCCGCATACAGCAGCAAGCGACATAGCTTTGCAGACCATAAATGTAACCTTTTCAGAGAGGAGAGCGTCCAATGTGACGTCCTGGCTTTAAGTCGATTTGATAAGAAATTACGAAAACAGACGGATTTCTCAGGTTTTTACTGCATATGAACACTTTTCACATTCTCCCGTGTAACGCAGCTGCTAGTCCTCCTTTGATGCAAAATCTTATGGCCCTAGCTCATGTCCAAGGCCCCAAAGCCAGCTAAAAAGTCAATAATCGATAACTAAAACGTTATTGCACTACTTCTTACTGACAATTACTACAACTTAGAAGCTTCTTCTGTGTTCTACTATGGTGCTGTTAGTGTCTCGGCATACCGCAGCGCGCGACATAGCTTTGTAGGCGATAAATGTTACCGTTTCAGAGAGAAGAGCGACCAATGTGACGTTCTGGCTTTAAGTCGATTTGATGAGAAACGACGAAAACGGACGGATTTCTCAGGTTTTTACTACATATGAACACTTTTCACATTCTCCCGTGCAACGCAGCTGCTAGTCCTCCTTTGATGCAAAGTCTTAAGGTCGGAGCTCATGTAGAAGACCCCAAAGCCAGCTAAAAAGTCAATAATGGATATCTAAAACTTTATTGTACTACTTCTTACTGGCTATTACATCAACTTAGAAGTTTCATCAGTGTTCTGCTATGGTGCTGTTAGTGTCTCCGCAAACCGCAGCACAAGACATAGCTTTGCAGACGATAAATGTAACCGTTTCAGAGAGAAGAGCGACCAATGTGACGATCTGGCTTTAAGTCGATTTGATAAGAAATGACGAAAACAGACGGATTTCTCAGGTTCTTAATACATATGAACGCTTTTCACTTTCTCCCGTGCAACGCAGTTGCTAGTTCTCCTTTGATGCAAAATCTTAGGGTCCTATCGCATGTCCAAGGCCCCAAAGCCAGCTAAAAAGTCAATAATCGATATCTAAAACGTTATTGTACTACTTCGTACTGGCTATTACATCAACTTGGAAGTTTCATCTGTGTTCTACTATAGTGCTGTTAGTGTCTCCGCATACCGCAGCACGCGACATAGCTTTGCAGACGATAAATGTAACCGTTTCAGAGAGAATAGCGAACAATATGACGATCTGGCTTTAAGTCGATTTGATAAGAAATGACGAAAACGAACGGATTTCTCGGGTTTTTACTACATATGAACACTTATCACATTCTCCCGTGCAACGCAGCTGCTGGTCCTCCTTTGATGCAAAGTCTTAAGTTCCTAGCTCATATCCAAGGCCCAAAAGCCAGCTAAAAAGTCAATAGTCGATATCCAACACGTTATTGTACTACTTCATACTGGCTATTACATCAAGTTTGAACTTTCATCAGTGTTCTACTATGGTGCTGTTAGTGTCTCTGCATACCGCAGCACGCGACATAGCTTTGCAGACGATAAATGTGACCGTTTCAGAGAGAAGAGCGACCAATATGAAGACCTGGCTTTAAGTCGATTTGATAAGAAATGATGAAAACGGACGGATTTCTCAGGATTTTACTACATATGAACACTTTTCACATTCTCCCGGGCAACGCAGCTGCTAGTCCTCCTTTGATGCAAAATCTTAAGGTCCTAGCTCATGTCCAATTCCCCAAAGCCAGCTAAAAAGGCAATAATCGATATCTAAAACGTTATTGCACTACTTCTTACCGGCAATTACATCATCTTGGAAGTTTCATCTGTGTGCTACTATGGTGCTGTTAGTGTCTCCGCATACCGCAGCACGCGACATAGCTTTGCAGACGATAAATGTAACCTTTTCAGGTAGAAGAGCGTCCAAAGTGACGTCCTGGCTTTAAGTCGATTTGATAAGAAATTACGAAAACGGACGGATTTTTCAGGTTTTTACTACATATGAACACTTTTCACATTCTCCCGTGCATCGCAGCTGCTAGTCCTCCTTTGATGCAAAATCTTAAGGCCCTAGCTCATGTCCAAGGCCCCAAAGCCAGCTAAAAAGTCAATAATCGATATCTAAAACGTTATTGCACTACTTCTTACTGGCAATTACTACAACTTAGAAGCTTCTTCTGTGTTCTACTATGGTGCTGTTAGTGTCTCGGCATACCGCAGCAAGCGACATAGCTTTGTAGGCGATAAATGTTACCGTTTCAGAGAGAAGAGCGCCCAATGTGACGTTCTGGCTTTAAGTCGATTTGATAAGAAATGACGAAAACGGACGGATTTCTCAGGATTTTACTACATATGAACTTTTTTCACATTCTCCCGTGCAACGCAGCTGCTAGTCCTCCTTTGATGCAAAATCTTAAGGCCCTAGCTCATGTCCAAGGCCCTTAAAGCCAGCTAAAAAATCAATAATCGATATCTAAAACGTTATTGTACTACTTTTTACTGGCTATTACATCAACTTAGAAGTTTCATCAGTGTTCTACTATGGTGCTGTTAGTGTCTCCGCATACCGCAGCACTGGACATAGCGTTGCAGACGATAAATGTAACCTTTTCAGAGAGAAGAGCGGCCAATGTGACGATCTGGCTTCAAGTCGATTCGATAACAAATGACGAAAACGGACTGATATCTACGGTTTTTACTACATAAGAAGACTTTTCACATTATCCCGTGCAACGCTTCTGCTAGTCCTCCTTTCATGCAAAATCTTAAGGTCCTAGCTCATGTCAAAGGCATCTAAGAAGGGTAAAAAGTCAATAATCCATAACTAAAACTTGAATTGTACTGCTTCTTACTGGGTATTAGATCAACTTAGAAGCATCTTATGTGTTCTGCCATGCTGCTTTTAGTCTCTCCGCATACCGGAGCACGCGACATAGCTTTGCAGACGATAAATGTAACCGTTTCAGAGAGAAGAGCGGCCAATTTGACGATCTTACTTTAAGTCGATTCGATAACAAATGATGAAAACGAACGGATTTCTCAGGTTTATACTACATATGAACACTTTTCACACTCTCCTTTGCAACGCGGCTGCTAGTCCTCCTTTCATGCAAAATCGTAAGGTCCTAGCTAATGTCCAAGTCACCAAAGAATCTAAAATCGATAACTAAGTCTTGAATTGTACTGCGTCTTACTGGCTATTAGATCAACTTAGAAGCATCTTATGTGTTCTGCCATGCTGCGTTTAGTCTCTCCGCATACCGGAGCACGCGACATAGCTTTGCAGACGGAAAATGTAACAATTTCAGAGAGAAGACCGGCCAATGTGACGATCTAGCTTTAAGCCGATGAGATAACAAATGCCGAAAACGGACTGATTTCTCAGGATTTTACAACATATAAACACTTTTCACACTCTTTCGTGCAACGCGGTTGCTAGACCTCCATTCATGCAAAACCTTCAGGTCCTAGCTCATGTCCAAGGAATCAAAGAAGAGAAAAACTCAGTAATTGGTAGCTATTACTTTAATTGTACTACTTCTTATTGGCCAATACATCAACTTAGAATCTTCATCTGTGTTCTACTATAGTGCTTTTAGTGTCCCCGCATACCGCAGCACGCGACATAGCTTTGCAGACTATAAATGTAACCGTTTCAGAGAGAAGAGCGGCCAATGTGACGATCTGCTTTAAGTCGATTCGATAACAAATGACGAAAACGGACGGATTTCTCAGGTTTTTACTACATATGAAACCTTTTCACATTCTCCCGTGCAACGCGGCTGCTAGTCCTCCTTTCTTCAAAAATCTTAAGGCTCTAGCACATGTGCAATGCACCAAAGAAGGGTAAAAAGTCAATATTCAATAACTAAAACTTGAATTGTACTTCTCCTTACTGTCTATTACTTCAACTTAGAAGCTTCTTCTGTGTTCTACTATGGTGCTTTTAGTGTCTCCGCATACCGCAGCACGCGACATAGCTTTGCAGGCGATAAATGTATCCGTTTCAGAGAGAAGAGCGGCCAAGTCACGATCTGGCTTTAAGTCGATTCGATAACAAATGACGAAAATAAAAGGATATCTCAGGTTTTTACTACATATGAAACCTTTTCACATTCTCCCGTGCAACGCGGCTGCTAGTCCTGTGTTCATGCTAAATCTTAAGGTACTAGCTCATGTCCAAGGCACCAAAGAAGGGTAAAAATATAATAATCGATAACTACAACTTGAATTTTACTGCTTCTTATTGGCTATTACATCAACTTAGAAGCTTATTCTGTGTTCTACTATAGTGCTTTTAGTGTCCCCGCATACCGCAGCGCGCGACATAGCTTTGCAGACGATAAATGTAACCGTTTCAGAGAGAAGGGCGGCCAATGTGACGATCTGGCTTTAAGTCGATTCGATAACAAATGACGAAAACGGACGGATTTCTGAGGTATTTATACATACGAACACTTTTCACATTCTCCCGTCCAACGCGGCTGCTAGTCCTACTGTCATACAAGATCTTAAGGTCCTAGCTCATGTCCAAGGCACCAAAGAAGGGTAAAAAGTCATTAATCGATAACTGAAACTTGAATTGTACTGCTTCTTATGGCCGTTACATCAACTTAGAAGCTTCTTCTCTGTTCTACTATAGTGCTTTTAGTGACTCCTTATACCGCAGCACGCGACATAGCTTTGCAGACGATAAATGTAACCGTTTCAGCGAGAAGATTAGCCAATGTGACGATCTGGCTTTAAGTCGATTCGATAACAAATGTCGAAAATAAACGGATTTCTCAGGTTTTTACTACATACGAACACTTTTCACATTCTCCCGTCCAACGCGGCTGCTAGTCCTACTGTCATGCAAAAACTTAAGGCTCTAGCACATGTCCAGGGCACCAACGAAGGGTAAAAAGTCAATAATCGGTAACTAAAATTTGAATTGTACTGCTTCTTACTGGCTATTACTTCAACTTAGAAGCTTCTTCCGTGTTTTACTATGTTGTTTTTAGTGTCTCCGCATACCGAGTCACGCGACACAGCTTTGCAGACGATAAATGTTGCCGTTTCAGAGAGAAGAGCGGCCAATGTGACGATCTGGCTTTAAGTCGATTCTATAACAAATGGCGAAAACGGACGGATTTCTCAGGTTTTTACTACATATGAACACTTTTCACATTCTCCCGTGCAATGCAACTGATAGTCCTCGTTTCATGCAAAATCTTAAGGTCCTATCTTATGTCCAAGGCACCAAAGAAGGGTAAAAAGTCATTAATCGATAACTAAAACTGGAATTGTACTGTTTCTTACTGGCTATTACATCAGGTTAGAAGCTTCTTCTAAGTTGTACTATGGTGCTTTCAGTGTCTCCGCATACCGCAGCACGCGACATAGCTTTGCAGACGATAAATGTAACTGTTTAGCGAGAAGAGCGGCAAATGTGACGATCTGGCTTTAAGTCTATTCGATAACAAATGACGAAAACCGACGGATTTCCAAGGTTTTTGCTACATATGAACACAATTCATATTCTCCCGTGGAACGCGGCTGCTAGTGATCCTTTCATGCAAAATCTTAAGGTCCTAGCTTATGTCCAAGGCACCAAAGCCGGCTAAAAAGTCAATAATCGATAATTAAAACTTGGTTTGTACCACTTCTTATTGGCTAATTCATCAACTTAGAATCTTCATCTGTGTTCTACTATGGTGCTTTTAGTGTATCCGCATACCGCAGCACGCGTCATAGCTTTGCAGACGATAAATGTAAGCGTTTCAGAGAGAAGAGCGGCCTATGTGGCGATCTGGCTTTTAGTCTATTCGATAACAAATGACGAGAACGGACGGATTTCTCAGGTTTTTACTACATATGAATACTTTTCACATTCTCCTGTGCAACGCGGCTGCTAGTCCTCCTTTCATGCAAAATCTTAAGGTCCTGACTCATGTCCAAGGCCCCAAAGAAGGGTAAAACGTCAATAATCTATAACTAAAACTTAAATTGTACTGCTTCTTACTGGCTATTACATCAACTTAGGAGCTTCTTCTGTGTTCTACTATGGTGCTTTTAGTGTCTCCGCATACCGCATCACGCGACATACCTTTGCAGACGATAAATGTAGCCGTTTCAGAGAGAAGAGCGGCCAATGTGGCGATCTGGCTTTAAGTCGATTCGATAACAAATGGCGAAAACGTACGGATGTCTCAGGTTTTTACAACATATGGACACTTTTCACATTCTCCCGTGCAACGCGCCTGCTCGTCCTCCTATCATGCAAAATGTTAAGGTCCTAGCTCATGTCAAAGGCATCTAAGAAGGGTAAAAAGTCAATAATCGATAACTAAAACTTGAATTGTACTGCTTCTTACTGGGTATTAGATCAACTTAGAAGCATCTTATGTGTTCTGCCATGCTGCGTTTAGTCTCTCCGCATACCGGAGCACGCGACATAGCTTTGCAGACGATAAATGTACCCGTTTCAGAGAGAAGAGCGGCCAATTTGACGATCTTACTTTAAGTCGATTCGATAACAAATGATGAAAACGAACGGATTTCTCAGGTTTATACTACATATGAACACTTTTCACACTCTCCTTTGCAACGCGGCTGCTAGTCCTCCTTTCATGCAAAATCGTAAGGTCCTAGCTAATGTCCAAGTCACCAAAGAATCAAAAATCGATAACTAAATCTTGGATTGTACTGCGTCTTACTGGCTATTAGATAAACTTAGAAGCCTAATATGTGTTCTGCTATGCTACTTTTAGTCTCTCCGCATACCGGAGCACGCGACATAGCTTTGCAGACGGTAAATGTAACAATTTCAGAGAGACGACCGGCCAATGTGACGATCTAGCTTTAAGCCGATGAGATAACAAATGCCGAAAACGGACTGATTTCTCAGGATTTTACAACATATAAACACTTTTCACACTCTTTCGTGCAACGCGGTTGCTAGACCTCCATTCATGCAAAACCTTAAGGTCCTACCTCATGTCCAAGGAATCAAAGAAGAGAAAAACTCAATAATTGGTAGCTATAACTTTAATTGTACTACTTCTTATTGGCCAATACATCAACTTAGAATCTTCATCTGTGTTCTACTATAGTGCTTTTAGTGTCCCCGCATACCGCAGCACGCGACATAGCTTTGCAGACTATAAATGTAACCGTTTCAGAGAGAAGAGCGGCCAATGTAACGATCTGCTTTAAGTCGATTCGATAACAAATGACGAAAACGGACGGATTTCTCAGGTTTTTACTACATATGAAACCTTTTCACATTCTCCCGTGCAACGCGGCTGCTAGTCCTCCTTTCTTTAAAAATCTTAAGGCTCTAGCACATGTGCAATGCACCAAAGAAGGGTAAAAAGTCAATATTCGATAACTAAAACTTGAATTGTACTGCTCCTTACTGGCTATTACTTCAACTTAGAAGCTTCATCTGTGTTCTACTATGGTGCTTTTAGTGTATCCGCATACCGCAGCACGCGACATAGCTTTGCAGGCGATAAATGTATCCGTTTCAGAGAGAAGAGCGGCCAAGTCACGATCTGGCTTTAAGTCGATTCGATAACAAATGACGAAAATAAACGGATATCTCAGGTTTTTACTACATATGAAACCTTTTCACATTCTCCCGTGCAACGCGGCTGCTAGTCCTGTGTTCATGCTAAATCTTAAGGTACTAGCTCATGTCCAAGGCACCAAAGAAGGGTAAAAATATAATAATCGATAACTACAACTTGAATTTTACTGCTTCTTATTGGCTATTACATCAACTTAGAAGCTTATTCTGTGTTCTACTATAGTGCTTTTAGTGTCCCCGCATACCGCAGCACGCGACATAGCTTTGCAGACGATAAATGTAACCGTTTCAGCGAGAAGAGTAGCCAATGTGACGATCTGGCTTTAAGTCGATTCGATAACAAATGTCGAAAATAAACGGATTTCTCAGGTTTTTACTACATACGAACACTTTTCACATTCTCCCGTCATACGCGGCTGCTAGTCCTACTGTCATGCAAAATCTTAAGGCTCTAGCACATGTCCAGGGCACCAACGAAGGGTAAAAAGTCAATAATCGGTAACTAAAATTTGAATTGTACTGCTTCTTACTGGCTATTACTTCAACTTAGAAGCTTCTTCCGTGTTTTACTATGGTCCTTTTAGTGTCTCCGCATACCGAGTCACGCGACACAGCTTTGCAGACGATAAATGTAGCCGTTTCAGAGAGAAGAGCGGCCAATGTGACGATCTGGCTTTAAGTCGGTTCTATAACAAATGGCGAAAACGGACGGATTTCTCAGGTTTTTACTACATATGAACACTTTTCACATTCTCCCGTGCAATGCAACTGATAGTCCTCGTTTCATGCAAAATCTTAAGGTCCTATCTCATGTCCAAGGCACCAAAGAAGGGTAAAAAGTCATTAATCGATAACTAAAACTGGAATTGTACTGTTTCTTACTGGCTATTACATCAGGTTAGAAGCTTCTTCTAAGTTGTACTATGGTGCTTTCAGTGTCTCCGCATACCGCAGTACGCGACATAGCTTTGCAGACGATAAATGTAACTGTTTAGCGAGAAGAGCGGCAAATGTGACGATCTGGCTTTAAGTCTATTCGATAACAAATGACGAAAACCGACGGATTTCCAAGGTTTTTGCTACATATGAACACATTTCATATTCTCCCGTGGAACGCGGCTGCTAGTTCTCCTTTCATGCAATATCTTAAGGTCCTAGCTCATGTCCAAGGCACCAAAGAAGGGTAAAAAGGCAATAATCGATAACTAAAACATGAATTGTACTGCTTCTTACTGGCTATTAGATCAACTTAGAAGCCTCTTATGTGTTCTGATATTCTGCTTTTAGTCTCTCCGCATACCGGAGCACGCGACATTGCTTTGCAGACTATAAAAGTAAACGTTTCAGAGAGAAGAGCGTCCAATGTGACGATCTAGCTTTAAGCCGATGAGATAACAAAAGACGAAAACGGACGGATTTCTCAGGTTTATGCTACATACGAACACGTTTCACACTCACTCATGCAACGTGGCTCCCAGTCCTCCATTCAGGCTAAATCTTAAGGTCCTAGCTCATGTGCAATGCACCAAAGTAGGGTAAAAAGTCAATAATCGATAACTAAAACATGAATTTACTACCTCTTACTGGCTATTACATCAACTTAGAAGCTTCATCTGTGTTCTACCGTGGTGCTTTTAGTGTCTCCGCATAACGCAGAGCGTGACATAGCTTTGCAGACGATAAATGTAGCCGTTTCAGAGAGAAGAGCGGCCAATGTGGCGATCTGGCTTTAAGTCGATTCGATAACAAATGGCGAAAACGTACGGATGTCTCAGGTTTTTACAACATATGGACACTTTTCACATTCTCCCGTGCAACGCGCCTGCTCGTCCTCCTATCATGCAAAATGTTAAGGTCCTAGCTCATGTCAAAGGCATCTAAGAAGGGTAAAAAGTCAATAATCGATAACTAAAACTTGAATTGTACTGCTTCTTACTGGGTATTAGATCAACTTAGAAGCATCTTATGTGTTCTGCCATGCTGCGTTTAGTCTCTCCGCATACCGGAGCACGCGACATAGCTTTGCAGACGATAAATGTACCCGTTTCAGAGAGAAGAGCGGCCAATTTGACGATCTTACTTTAAGTCGATTCGATAACAAATGATGAAAACGAACGGATTTCTCAGGTTTATACTACATCTGAACACTTTTCACACTCTCCTTTGCAACGCGGCTGCTAGTCCTCCTTTCATGCAAAATCGTAAGGTCCTAGCTAATGTCCAAGTCACCAAAGAATCTAAAATCGATAACTAAGTCTTGAATTGTACTGCGTCTTACTGGCTATTAGATCAACTTAGAAGCATCTTATGTGTTCTGCCATGCTGCTTTTAGTCTCTCCGCATACCGGAGCACGCGACATAGCCTTGCAGACGATTAATGTAACCGTTTCAGAGAGAAGAGCGGCCAATTTGACGATTCGATAACAAATGACGGAAATATACGGATTTCTCAGGTTTTTACTACATATGAAACCTTTTCACATTCTCCCGTGCAACGCGGCTGCTAGTCCTCATTTCATCAAAAATCTTAAGGTTCTAGCACATGTCCAAGGCACCAAAGAAGGGTAAAAAGTCAATAATCGGTAACTAAAATTTGAATTGTACTGCTTCTTACTGGCTATTACTTCAACTTAGAAGCTTCTTCTGTGTTTTACTATGGTGCTTTTAGTGTCTCCGCATGCCGCATCACGCGACATAGCTTTGCAGACGATAAATGTAGCCGTTTCAGAGAGAAGAGCGGCCCATGTGACGATCTGGCTTTAAGTCGATTCGATAACAAATGGCGAAAACGTACGGATGTCTCAGGTTTTTACAACATATGGACACTTTTCACATTCTCCCGTGCAACGCGCCTGCTCGTCCTCCTATCATGCAAAATGTTAAGGTCCTAGCTCATGTCAAAGGCATCTAAGAAGGGTAAAAAGTCAATAATCGATAACTAAAACTTGAATTGTACTGCTTCTTACTGGGTATTAGATCAACTTAGAAGCATCTTATGTGTTCCGCCATGCTGCGTTTAGTCTCTCCGCATACCGGAGCACGCGACATAGCTTTGCAGACGATAAATGTACCCGTTTCAGAGAGAAGAGCGGCCAATTTGACGATCTTACTTTAAGTCGATTCGATAACAAATGATGAAAACGAACGGATTTCTCAGGTTTATACTGCATATGAACACTTTTCACATTCTCCTTTGCAACGC
Organism: Schistocerca gregaria; assembly: GCF_023897955.1. Lineage (NCBI taxonomy): Eukaryota > Metazoa > Arthropoda > Insecta > Orthoptera > Acrididae > Schistocerca > Schistocerca gregaria. The sequence goes on along the minus strand of NW_026061860.1, from coordinate 982,413 downwards.
GGCTGCTAGTCCTCCTTTCATGCAAAATCGTAAGGTCCTAGCTAATGTCCAAGTCACCAAAGAATCAAAAATCGATAACTAAATCTTGGATTGTACTGCGTCTTACTGGCTATTAGATAAACTTAGAAGCCTAATATGTGTTCTGCTATGCTACTTTTAGTCTCTCCGCATACCGGAGCACGCGACATAGCTTTGCAGACGGTAAATGTAACAATTTCAGAGAGAAGACCGGCCAATGTGACGATCTAGCTTTAAGCCGATGAGATAACAAATGCCGAAAACGGACTGATTTCTCAGGATTTTACAACATATAAACACTTTTCACACTCTTTCGTGCAACGCGGTTGCTAGACCTCCATTCATGCAAAACCTTAAGGTCCTACCTCATGTCCAACGAATCAAAGAAGAGAAAAACTCAATAATTGGTAGCTATAACTTTAATTGTACTACTTCTTATTGGCCAATACATCAACTTAGAATCTTCATCTGTGTTCTACTATAGTGCTTTTAGTGTCCCCGCATACCGCAGCACGCGACATAGCTTTGCAGACTATAAATGTAACCGTTTCAGAGAGAAGAGCGGCCAATGTAACGATCTGCTTTAAGTCGATTCGATAACAAATGACGAAAACGGACGGATTTCTCAGGTTTTTACTACATATGAAACCTTTTCACATTCTCCCGTGCAACGCGGCTGCTAGTCCTCCTTTCTTTAAAAATCTTAAGGCTCTAGCACATGTGCAATGCACCAAAGAAGGGTAAAAAGTCAATATTCGATAACTAAAACTTGAATTGTACTGCTCCTTACTGGCTATTACTTCAACTTAGAAGCTTCATCTGTGTTCTACTATGGTGCTTTTAGTGTATCCGCATACCGCAGCACGCGACATAGCTTTGCAGGCGATAAATGTATCCGTTTCAGAGAGAAGAGCGGCCAAGTCACGATCTGGCTTTAAGTCGATTCGATAACAAATGACGAAAATAAACGGATATCTCAGGTTTTTACTACATATGAAACCTTTTCACATTCTCCCGTGCAACGCGGCTGCTAGTCCTGTGTTCATGCTAAATCTTAAGGTACTAGCTCATGTCCAAGGCACCAAAGAAGGGTAAAAATATAATAATCGATAACTACAACTTGAATTTTACTGCTTCTTATTGGCTATTACATCAACTTAGAAGCTTATTCTGTGTTCTACTATAGTGCTTTTAGTGTCCCCGCATACCGCAGCACGCGACATAGCTTTGCAGACGATAAATGTAACCGTTTCAGCGAGAAGAGTAGCCAATGTGACGATCTGGCTTTAAGTCGATTCGATAACAAATGTCGAAAATAAACGGATTTCTCAGGTTTTTACTACATACGAACACTTTTCACATTCTCCCGTCATACGCGGCTGCTAGTCCTACTGTCATGCAAAATCTTAAGGCTCTAGCACATGTCCAGGGCACCAACGAAGGGTAAAAAGTCAATAATCGGTAACTAAAATTTGAATTGTACTGCTTCTTACTGGCTATTACTTCAACTTAGAAGCTTCTTCCGTGTTTTACTATGGTCCTTTTAGTGTCTCCGCATACCGAGTCACGCGACACAGCTTTGCAGACGATAAATGTAGCCGTTTCAGAGAGAAGAGCGGCCAATGTGACGATCTGGCTTTAAGTCGGTTCTATAACAAATGGCGAAAACGGACGGATTTCTCAGGTTTTTACTACATATGAACTCTTTTCACATTCTCCCGTGCAATGCAACTGATAGTCCTCGTTTCATGCAAAATCTTAAGGTCCTATCTCATGTCCAAGGCACCAAAGAAGGGTAAAAAGTCATTAATCGATAACTAAAACTGGAATTGTACTGTTTCTTACTGGCTATTACATCAGGTTAGAAGCTTCTTCTAAGTTGTACTATGGAGCTTTCAGTGTCTCCGCATACCGCAGTACGCGACATAGCTTTGCAGACGATAAATGTAACTGTTTAGCGAGAAGAGCGGCAAATGTGACGATCTGGCTTTAAGTCTATTCGATAACAAATGACGAAAACCGACGGATTTCCAAGGTTTTTGCTACATATGAACACATTTCATATTCTCCCGTGGAACGCGGCTGCTAGTTCTCCTTTCATGCAATATCTTAAGGTCCTAGCTCATGTCCAAGGCACCAAAGAAGGGTAAAAAGGCAATAATCGATAACTAAAACATGAATTGTACTGCTTCTTACTGGCTATTAGATCAACTTAGAAGCCTCTTATGTGTTCTGATATTCTGCTTTTAGTCTCTCCGCATACCGGAGCACGCGACATTGCTTTGCAGACTATAAAAGTAAACGTTTCAGAGAGAAGAGCGTCCAATGTGACGATCTAGCTTTAAGCCGATGAGATAACAAAAGACGAAAACGGACGGATTTCTCAGGTTTATGCTACATACGAACACGTTTCACACTCACTCATGCAACGTGGCTCCCAGTCCTCCATTCAGGCTAAATCTTAAGGTCCTAGCTCATGTGCAATGCACCAAAGTAGGGTAAAAAGTCAATAATCGATAACTAAAACATGAATTTACTACCTCTTACTGGCTATTACATCAACTTAGAAGCTTCATCTGTGTTCTACCATGGTGCTTTTAGTGTCTCCGCATAACGCAGAGCGTGACATAGCTTTGCAGACGATAAATGTAACCGTTTCAGATAGAAGAGCGGCCAATGTGACGATCTGGCTTTTAGTCGATTCGATAACAAATGACGAAAACGGACGGATTTCTCAGGTTTTTACTACATATGAACACTTTTCACATTCTCCCGTGCAACGCGGCTACGAGTCCTCCTTTCATGCTAAATCTTAAGATCCTAGCTCATTTCCAAGGCAGCAAAGAAGCGTGAAAAATCAATAATCGAAAATTAAAACTTGAATTGTGCTGCTTATTACTGGCTATTACATCAACTTAGTAGACTATTATGTGTTTTGCTATGCTGCTTTTAGTGTCTCCGAATACCGCAGCACGTGACATAGCTCTACAGACGATAAATGTAACCGTTTCAGAGAGAAGAGCGGCCAATGTGACGATCTGGCTTCCAGTTGATTCGAAAACAAATGACGAATACGGACGGATTTCTCAGGTTTATGCTTCATATGAACACTTTTCACATTCACCCATGCAACGCGACTGCCAGTCCTCCTTTCATGCAAAATCTTAAGGTCCTAGCTCATGCCCAAGGCACACAAGCCGCCTAAAAATCAATAATCGATAACTGAAACTTGAATTTTACTGCTTCTTAGTGGCTATTACATTAACTTAGAAGCTTCTTCTGTGTTCTACTATGGTGCTTTTAGTCTCTCCGCATACTGCAGCACGCGACATAGATTTGCAGACGATAAATGTAACCGTTTCAGCGAGAAGAGCGGCTAATGTGACGACCAGGTTTTAGTCGATTCGTTATGAAATGACGGAAACGGACGGATTTCTCAGGTTTTTACTACATATGAACACTTTTCACATTCCCCCGTACAACGCTGTTCCTAGTCCTCCTTTCATACAAAATCTTAAGGTCCAAGCTCGTGTCCAAGGCACCAATGAAGAGTAAAAAGTCAATAATCGATAACTAAAATCTAAATTGAACTGCTTCGTACTGGCTATTACATCAACTTAGAAGCTTCTTCTGTGTTCTACTATGGTGCTTTTAGTGTCTCCGCATACCGCAGAACGCGACATATCTTTGCAGACGATAAATGTAACCGTTTCAGAGAGAAGAGCCCCCAATGTGACGATCTGGCTTCAAGTCAATTCGATAAAAAATGACGAAAACGGATGAATTTCTCAGGTTTTTATTACATATGAACACTTTTCACATTCTCCCGTGCAACACGGCTGCTAGTCCTTCTTTAATGCAAAATCTTAAGGTCCTAGGTCATGCCCAAGGCACACAAGCCGCCTAAAAAGTCAATAATCGAGTAAAAAAGCTTGAATTGTACTGCTTCTTTTGGCTATTACATCAAGTTAGATATTTCTTCTGTGTTCTACTATGGTGCTTTTAGTGTCACCGCATTCCGCAGCACGCAACATAGATTTGCAGACGATAAATGTAATCGTTTCAGCGAGAAGAGCGGCCAATGTGAGGATCAAGCTTAAGTCGTTACGTTATCAAACTTGAATTGTACCATTTCTTGCTTTCTATTACATCAATTTGGAAGCTTCATCTGTGTTCTACTATGGTCCTTTTAGTGTCTCCGCATACAGCAGCACGCGACATAGCTTTGCAGACGTTTAATGTAACCGTTTCAGAGAGAAGAGCATCCTACGTGAGGATCTGGCTTTAAGTCGATTCGGGAAAAAAGGATAAAACGGAAGAATTTCTCATGTTTTTACTACATATGAACACTTTTCAGATTCTCACGTGCAACGCGTCAGTCAGTCCTCTTTTCATGCAAAATCTTAAAGCCCTAGCTCCAGTCCAAGGCACGAAAGCCGGGTAAGAAGTCAATAATCGATAACTAACACTTGAACTGTACTACATCTAACGGGCTATTACATCAACTTAGAAGCTTCGTCTGTGTTCTACTATGGTGCTTTTAGTGTCTCCGCATACTGCAGCACGCGACATAGCTTTGCAGACGATAAATGTAACCGTTTCAGAGAGAAGTGCGGCCAATGTAACGCTCTGGCTTAAATCGATTCGATATCAAATGATGAAAACGAATAAGTATCTCAGGTTTTTACTACATATGAACTCTATTCACATTCGCCCGTGCAACGCGGCTGCTAGTCCTGTTTTCATGCAAAATCGTAAGGTCCTAGCTCATGTCCAAATCACCAAAGAAGGGTATAAAGTCAATAATCGATAACTAAAACTTGAATTGTACTGATTCTTACTGGCTATTACATCAACATAGTAGCTTCTTCTGTGTTCTACTATGGTGCTTTTAGTGTCTACGCATAGAGCAGTACGCGACATAGCTTTGCAGCCGATAAATGTAACCATTTCAAAGAGAAGAGCGGCCAATATGACGATCTGGCTTTAAGTCGATTCGTTTAAAAATGAAGAAAACGGATGGATTTCTCGGGTTTTTACTACATATGTAAACTTTTCACATTCTCCCGTGCAACGCGGCTGCTATTCCTCCTTTTATGAAAAATCGTAAGATCATAACTCATGTGCAAGGCACCAAAGAAGGGTAAAAGTCAATAATCGATAACTAAAATTTGAATTGTACTGCTTCTTACTGGCTATTACATCAACTTAGAAGCTTCTTCAGTGTTCTACTATGGTGATTTAGTGTCTCCGCATACCGCAGCACGCAACATAGCTTTGCAGACGATAAATGTAACCGTTTCAGAGGCAAGTGCGGCCAATGTGACGATGTGGCTTCCAGTCGTTTTCATAATAAATGACGAAAACGGTAGGATTTCTCAGGTTTTTACTACATATGAACACATTTCGCATTCTCACGTGCAACGCGTCAGTTAGTCCTCCTTCCATGCAAAATCTTAAGGCCCTAGCTCCTGTCCAAGGCACGAAAGCCGGCTAAAAAGTCAATAATCGATAACTAAAACTTGAATTGTTCTACTTCATACTTTCTATTACATCAGCTTAGAAGATTCATCTGTGTTCTACTAAGGTGCTTTTAGCGTCTCCGTATACCGCAGCACGCGACACAGCTTTGCAGACGATAAATGTAACCGTTTATGAGAGAAGTGCGGCTAATTTGACGATATGGCTTTAATTCGATACGATAACAAATGATGAAAACGGACAAATTTTTCAGTTTTTTGCTACATATGAACACTTTTCACATTCTCCCCTGTAACGCGGCCACTAGACTTCCCTTCATGCAAAATCCTGAGGTCCTAGCTCATGTCCAAGCACCAAAGAAGGGTAAAAAGTCAATAATCGGTAACAAAAACTTGAATTGTACTACTTCTTACTGTCTATTACATCAACTTATAAGCTTCATCTGTGTTCTACTATGGTACTTTTAGTGTCTCCGGATAACGTAGCAGGCGACATAGCTTTGCAGACGATAAATGTATTCGTTTCAGAGGGAAGAGCGGCCAATGTGACGATCTGGCTTTAAGTCGATTCCATAACAAATGACGAAAACGGACGAATTTTTCAGATTTTTACTACATATGAACACTTTTCACATTCCCCCCTGCAACGCTTCCACTAGACTTCCCTTCATGCAAAATCTTAATTTCCTAGCTCATGTCGAAGCACCAAAGAATGGTAAAAAGTCAGTAATCGATAACTAAAACTTGAATTGTACTACTTCTTACTGGCTATTACATCAACTTAGAGGCTTCATCTGTGCTCTGCAATGCTGCTTTTAGTGTCTCCGTATACCGCAGCACGCGACAGAGCTTTGCAGACGATAAATGCAACCGTTTATGAGAGAAGAGCGGCTAATATGACGATATGGCTTTAATTCGTTACGATAACAAGTGACGAAAACGGAATATTTTTCAGGTTTTTACTACATATGAAAACTTTTCACATTCCCCTGTGCAACGCGGTTGCTAGTCCTGAATTTCATGCAAAATCTTAAGGTCCTATTTCATGTCAAAGGCACCAAAGCCGGCTAAAAATTCAATAATCTATAACTAAAACTTGAATTGTACTACCTCTTACTTGCTATTACATTAACATAGAAGGTTCATCTGTATTGTATTATGGTGCTTTTAGTGTCTCCGCATACCGCAGCACCGGACATAGCTTTGCAGACGATAAATGTAATCGTTTCAGAGAGAAGAGCGGCCAATGTGTCGATCTGGATTTAAGTCGATTCGATAACAAATGACGAAAACGGACGAATTTCTCAGATTTTTACTACATATGAACACTTGTCACTTTCTCCTCTGCAACGCGGCCACTAGACTTCCCTTCATGCCAAATCTTAAGGTCATAGCTCATGTCCAAGCACCTAAGAATGGTAAAACGTCAATAATCGATAACAAAAACTTGAATAGTACTACTTTTTACTGGCTATTACATCAACTTAGAAGGTTCATCTGTGTTTTACTATGATGCTTTTAGTGTCTCCGGATAACGTAGCACGCGACATAGCTTTGCAGACGATAAATGTAATCGTTTCAGAGAGAAGAGCGGATAATGTGACGATCTGGCTTTAAGTCGATTCGATAACAAATGACGAAAACGGACGGATTTTCAGGTTTTTACTACATATGAACACTTTTCACATTCGTCCGTGTAGCGCGGCTGCTAGTCCTCCTTTCATGCAAAATCTTAAGGTCCTAGCCCATGTCCAATGCACCAAAACCGGCTAAAAAGTCAATAATCGATACCTAAAACGTTATTGCACTACTTCTTACTGGCAATTACTACAACTTAGAAGCTTCTTCTGTGTTCTACTATGGTGCTGTTAGTGTCTCGGCTACCGCAGAACGCGACATAGCTTTGTAGGCGATAAATGTTACCGTTTCAGAGAGAAGAGCGGCCAATGTGACGTTCTGGCTTTAAGTCGATTTGATAAGAAATGACGAAAACGGACGGATTTCTCAGGTTTTTACTACACATGAACACTTTTCACATTCTCCCGTGCAACGCAGCTGCTAAACCTCCTTTGATGCAATGTCTTAAGTTCCTAGCTCATGTCCAAGACCCCAAAGCCAGCTAAAAAGTCAATAATCGATATCTAAAACGTTATTGTACTACTTCTTACTGGCTATTACATCAACTTAGAAGTTTCATTAGTGTTCTACTATGGTGCTGTTACTGTCTCCGCATACCGCAGCACGCGACATAGCTTTGCAGACGATAAATGTAACCGTTTCAGAGAGAAGAGCGACCAATGTGACGATCTGGCTTTAAGTCGATTTGATAAGAAATGACGAAAACGGACGGATTTCTCATGTTTTTACTACATATGAACACTTTTCACATTCTCCTGTGCAACGCAGCTGCTAGTTCTCCATTGATGCAAAATCTTAAGGTACTAGCTCAAGTCCAAGGCCCCAAAGCCAGCTAAAAAGTCAATAATCGAAATCTAAAACGTTATTGTACTACTTCTTACTGGCTATTACATCAACTTAGAAGTTTCATCAGTGTTCTACTATGGTGCTGTTAGTCTCTCCGCAAACCGCAGCACGCAACATAGCTTTGCAGACGATAAATGTAACAAATGTAACCGTTTCAGAGAGAAGAGCGACCAATGTGACGATCTGGCTTTAAGTCGATTTGATAAGAAATGACGAAAACGGACGGATTTCTCAGGTTTTTACTACACATGAACACTTTTTACATTCTCCCGTGCAACGCAGCTGCTAGTCTTCCTTTGATGCAATGTCTTAAGGTCCTAGCTCATGTCCAAGACCCCAAAGCCAGCTAAAAAGTCAATAATCGATATCTAAAACTTTATTGTACTACTATTTACTGGCTATTACATCAACTTAGAAGTTTCATCAGTCTTCTACTATGGTGCTGTTAGTGTCTCCGCATATCGCAGCACGCGACATAGCTTTGCAGACGATAAATGTAACCGTTTCAGAGAGAAGAGCGACCAATGTGACGATCTGGCTTTAAGGCGATTTGATAAGAAATTACGAAAACGGACGGATTTCTCAGGTCTTTACTGCATATGAACACTTTGCACATTCTCCCGTGCAACGAAGCATGTAGTCCTCCTCTGATGCAAAATCTTAAGGTCCTAGCCCATGTCCAAGGCCCCAAAGCCAGCTAAAAAGTCAATAATCGATATCTAAAACGTTATTGTACTACTTCTTACTGGCTATTACATCAACTTAGAAGTTTCATCAGTCTTCTACTATGGTGCTGTTAGTGTCTCCGCATACCGCAGCACGCGACATAGCTTTGCAGACGATAAATGTAACCGTTTCAGAGAGAAGAGCGACCAATGTGACGATCTGGCTTTAAGGCGATTTGATAAGAAATTACGAAAACGGACGGATTTCTCAGGTCTTTACTGCATATGAACACTTTGCACATTCTCCCGTGCAACGAAGCATGTAGTCCTCCTCTGATGCAAAATCTTAAGGTCCTAGCCCATGTCCAAGGCCCCAAAGCCAGCTAAAAAGTCAATAATCGATATCTAAAACGTTATTGTACTACTTCTTACTGGCTATTACATCAACTTAGTAGTTTCATCTGTTTTCTACTATGGTGCTGTTAGTGTCTCCGCATACCGCAGCACGCGACATAGCTTTGCAGACGATAAATGTAACCGTTTCAGAGAAAAGAGCGACCAATGTGACGATCTGGTTTTAAGTCGATTTTATACGAAAAGACGAAAACGGACGGATTTCTCATGTTTTTACTACATATGAACACTTTTCACATTCTCCCGTGCAACGCAGCTGCTAGTCCTTCTTTGATGCAAAGTCTTAAGGTCCTAGCTCATGTCCAATGCCCCAAAGCCAGCTAAAAAGTCAATAATCGATATCTCAAACGTTATTGCACTACTTCTTACTGGCAATTACTACAACTTAGGAGCTTCTTCTGTGTTCTACTATGGTGCTGTTAGTGTCTCGGCATACCGCAGCACGCGACATAGCTTTGTAGACGATAAATGTTACCGTTTCAGAGAGAAGAGCGACCAATGTGACGATCTGGCTTTAAGTCGATTTGATAAGAAATGACGAAAACGAATGGATTTCTCAGGTTTTTACTACATATGAACTTTTTTCACATTCTCCCGTGCAACGCAGCTGCTAGTCCTCCTTTGATGAAAGGTCTTAAGGTCCTAGCTCATGTCCAAGACCCCAAAGCCAGCTAAAAAGTCAATAATCGATATGTAAAACGTTATTGTACTACTTCTTACTGGCTATTACATCAACTTAGAAGTTTCATCTGTGTTCTACTATGGTGCTGTTAGAGTATCCGCATACCGCAGCACGCGACATAGCTTTGCAGATGATAAATGTAACAGTTTCAGAGAGAAGAGCGGCCAGTGTGACGATCTGGCTTTAAGTCGATTCGATAACAATTGACGAAAACGGACGGATATCTCAGGTTTTTACTATATATGAACACTTTTCACATTCTCCCGTGCTACGCAGCTGCTAGTCCTCCTTAGATGCAAAATCTGAAGGTCCTAGCTCATGTCCAAGGCCCCAAACCCAGCTAAAAAGTGAATAATCGATATCTAAAACGTTATTGTACTATTTCTTTTGGCTATTACATCAACTTAGAAGCTTCTTCTGTGTTCTACTATGGTGCATTTATTGTCTAAGCATACCACAGCACCCGACATAGCTGTGCAGACGATAAATGTAATCGTTTCAAAGAGAATCGCGGCCAATGTAACGTTCTGGCTTGAAGACGATTTGATAAGAGATGAGGAAAACGGACGAATATCTCAGGTTTTTACTATATATGAACACGTTTTCATTCTCTCGTGCAAAGCGACTGCTACACTTCGTTTCATGCAAAATCTTTAGGTCCTTGCTCATGTACAAGGCACCAAAGAAGGGTAAAAGGTCAATAATCTATAACTAAAACTTGAATTGTACTATTTCTTACTGGCTATTACGTCAATTTGGAAGCTTCTTCTGTGTTCCACTATGGTGCTTTTAGTGCCTCCGCATATCGCATCACGCGTCATAGCTTTGTAGACGATAAATGTAACCGTTTCAGAGAGAAGAGCGGCCAACGTGACGTTCTGGGTTTAAGTCGATTCGATAACAAATGACAAAAACGGACGGATATCTCAGGTTGTTACTACATATGAACACTTTTCACATTCTCCCGTGCAACGCGTCTGCTAGACTTCCCTTCAAGCAAAATCTTAAGGTCCTAGCTCATGTCCAAGGCACCAAAGAAGGGTGAAAGGTCAATATTCGATAACTAAAACTTGAATTGTAGTGTTTCTTACTGGCTATTACATCAACTTAGAAGCTTCTTCTGTGATCTGCTATGGTGCTTTTAGTGTCTAGCCCATACCGCAGCACACGACACAGCTTTGCAGACGATAAATGAAACCGTTTCAGATAGAGGAGTGGCCAATGTAACGATCTGGCTTTAAATCGATTTGATAACAAATGACGAAAATGGCAGATGTCTCAGGTTTTTAGCACATATGAACACTTTTCAAATTACCCGTGCAAAGCGGCTGCTAGTCCTTCATCATGCAAAAACTTAAGGTCCTAGCACAAGTCCAAGGCGCCAAACCCGTCTAAAAAGTCAATAATCGATTACTAACACGTGAATTGTACTACTTCTTACTGGCTATTACTTCAACTTAGAAACTTCTTCTATGTTCTACTATGGTGCTTTTAGTGTCTCCGCAAGCCGCAGCACGCGACATAGCTATGCAGACGATAAATGTAACCGTTTCAGAGAGAAGAGCGGGCAGTGTGACGATCTGGCTTTAAATCGATTCGATAAGAAAAAACGAAAACGGCCCGATTTCTCAGGTTTTTACTACATATAAACACTTTTCACATTCTCCCGTGCAACGTGGCTGCCAGACTTCCCATCAAGCAAGCACCAAAGAAAGGTAAAAGGTAAATAATCAATAACTAAAACTTGAATTGTACTGTTTCTTACTAGCTATTACGTCAACTTAGAAGCTTCTTCTGTGTTCTACTATGGTGCTTTACGTGTCGAGCCCATACCGCAGCACACGACATAGCTTTGCAGACGACAAATGAAACCGTTTCAGAGAGAAGAGCGGCCAATGTGACGAACTGGCTTTAAGTCGAATGGTTAACAAATGACGAAAACGGACGGATTTCTCAGGTTTTTACTATATATATGAACACTTTTTACATATTCCCGTATAAAGTGGCTGCTAGACATCCCTATATGCAAAATCTTAAGGTCCTAGCTAATGTCCAAATCACCAAAGAAGGGTAAAAGGTCAATAATCGATAACTATAACTTGAATTGTACTATTTCTAACTTGCTATTACATCAACTTTGAAGCTTCTTCTGTGTTCTGCTATGATGCTTTTAGTGTCTCCGCATACCTCAGCACGCGACATAGCTTTGCAGACTATAAATAAAACCGTTTCAGAGAGAAGAGCGGCCAATGTGACGATCTGGCTTTAAGTCGATTCGATAACAAATGACGAAAACGGACGGATTTCTCATGTTTTTAGTACATATGAACACTTTTCACAATCTCAATAGCAACGCGGCACGCAGCACGCGACATGGCTTTGCAAGCGATAAATGAAACCGTTTCAGAGAGAAGAGCGGCCAATGTAACAATCTGGCTTTAAGTCGATATGATAACAAATGACGAAAACGGACGGATATCTCAGGTTTTTACTACGTATGAACACTTTTCACATTCTCGCGTGCAACGCAGCTGCTAGTCCTCCATTTATGCAAAATCGTAAGGTCCTTGCTCGTGTCCAAGGTACCAAAGAAGGCTAAAATGACAGTAATCGACAACTGAAACTTGAATTGTACTGCTTCTTACTGGCTATTACATAAACTTAGAAAGTTCTTCTGTGCTCTATTTTGGTGCTTTTAGTGTCTCCATATAACGCAGCACGAGACATAGCTTTGCACACGATAAATGTAACCGTTTGAGAGAGAAGAGCTGCCAATATTCGATCTGGCATTAAGTCGATTCGATTGCAAATGACGAAAACGGGCGAATTTCTCAGGTTTTTGCTAGATGTGAACACTTTCGACATTCTCCTGTGCGATGTGGCTGATAGACCTTCCTTCATGCAAAATCATAAGATTCTAGCGCATGTACAAGGCACCAATGCCGGCTAAAAAGTCATTAATCAATAACTAAAACTTGAATTTGACTGCTTCTTACTGGTTATTACGTCAACTCAGAAACTTCTTCTGTGTTCTACTATCGTTGCTTTAGTGTCTCCGCATTCCGCAGCACGCGACATAGCTTTGCACACGATGAATGTAACCCTTTTAGAGAGAAGACCGGCCAATGTGACGATCTGGCTTTAAGTCGATACGATAAAAAATGACGAAAACGGGCGGATTTCTTAGGTTTTTAGTACATATGAACACTTTTCACATTCTCTCGTGTAACGTGGCTCATCAGACCTTGATTAATGCCAAATTTTACGGTAGTCGGCCATTTCACTGGCACCAAAGCCGGCTAATAAATCAATAATCGATAACTAAAACCTGAATTGTACTGTTTCCTAAGGGCTAATTACATCAACCTAGAAGCGTCTTCTGTGTTCTACTGTGTTGTTTTTAGTGTCTCCGCATTCCTTAGCACGCAACATAAGTTTGCAGACGATAAATGTAACCGTTTCAGAGAGAAGAGCGGCCAATGTAACAATCTGGCTTTAAGTCGATTTGATAACAAATGACGAAAACGGACGGATATCTTAGGTTTTAACTACATAAGAACACTTTTCACATTCTCCCGTGCAACGCGGCTGCTAGTCCTCCTTTCATGCAAAATCTTAAGGTCCTAGCTCGTGTCCAAGGCACCAAAGCCGTCTAAAAAGTGAATAATCGATAACAAAAACTTGAATTGTACTACGTGTTACTGGCTACTACATCAACTTGGAAGTTTCCTATGTGTTCTAGTATAGTGCTTTTAGTGTCTCCGCATACCGCAGCACGTGACACTGCTTTGGAGACGATAAACGTAACCGTTTCAGAGAGAAGAGCGGCCAATGTAACGATCTGGCTTAAAGTCGATTTGATAAAAAATGACGAAAACGGACTGATATCTCAGGTTTTTACTACATAAGAAGACTTTTCACATTATCCCGTGCAACGCTTCTGCTAGTCCTCCTTTCATGCAAAATCTTAAGGTCCAAGCTCATGTCCAAGGCACCAAAGCCGGCTAAAAAGTCAATAATCGAAAGCTAATACTTGAATTGTACTGCTTCTTACTGGGTATTACATGATTTTAGAAGCTTCTTCTGTGTTCTACTATGGTGTATTTAGTGTCTCCGCATACCGCAGCACGCGACATAGCTTTGCACACGATAAATGTAACCGTTTCAGAGAGAAGAGCGGCCAATGTGACTAACTGTAATTAAGTCGATTGGATAGCAAATGACGAAAACGAGCGGATTTCTCAGGTTTTTACTAGATGTGAACACTTTTCACGTTCTCCCGTGCAACGTGGCTGCTAGATCTCCGTTCTTACTAAAACGTAAGGTCCTAGCTCATGTCCAATGCATTAAAGCCATCTAAAAAGTCAATACTCGGTAACTAATACTTGAATTGTACAGCTGCTTACTGGCTATTAGATCAACTTAGAAGCTTCTTCTCTGTTCTACTATGGTGCTTTTAGTGTCTCCGACTACCGCAGCAAGCGACATAGCATGGCACACGATAAATGTAACCGTTTCAGAAAGAAGAGCGGAAAATGTGACGATCTGGCATTAATTCGATTCGATAGCAAATGACGATAACGGGCGGATTTCTCAGGTTTTTACTAGATGTGAACACTTTTCACATTCTCCCGTGCGATATGGCTCATAGACCTCCCTTCATACTAAATCGTAAGGTCCTAGCTCATGTCGAATGCACTAAAGCCTACTAAAAATTCACTAATCGATAACTAATACTTCAATTGTACAGTTGCTTACTGGCTATTACATCAACTTAGAAGCTTCTTCTGTGTTCTACTATGGTGCTTTTAGTGTCTCCGCATACCGCAGCACGCGACATAAGTTTGCACACGATAAATGTAACCGTTTCAGAGGGAAAACGGCCAATGTGACGATCTGGCATTACGTCGATTCGAAAGCAGATGACGAAAACGGGCGGATTTCTTAGGTTTTTACTGCACATAAAAACATCTCACTTTCTCCCGTGCAACGTGGCTGCCAGACCTCCCTTCATGCCAAATCTTAAGGTCCTAGCTCATGTCCAAGGCACCAAAGCCGGCTAAAAATTCAATAATCGATAACTAAAACTTGAATTGTACTGCTTCTTACTGGCTATTACACCAAATTAAAAGCTTCTTCTGTGTTTTACTATGGTGCTTTTAGTGTCTCCGCAAACCGCAGCACGCTACATAGCTATGCAAACAATAAATGTAACCGTTTCAGAGAAGAAGCGGCCAATGTGACGATCTGGCATTACGTGGATTCGAAAGCAGATGTGAAAACGGGCGGATTTCCTTGGTTTTTAGTACATATGAACACTTTTCACATTCTCTCGTGTAACGTGGCTGCCAGACCTTGTTTAATGCCAAATCTTAAGGTAGTCGGTTATTTCACTGGCACCAAAGCCGACTAATAAATCATCTACATCTACATCTACATGACTACTCTGCAATTTACATTTAAGTGCTTTTCAGAGGGTTCATCGAACCACAATCACACTATCTCCTACTGTTCCACTCCCGAACAGCGAGCGGGAAAAACGAACAGCTAAACCTTTCTGTTCGAGCTCTGATTTCTCTTATTTTATTTTGATGATCATTCCTACCTATGTAGGTTGGGCTCAACAAAATATTTTCGCATTCGGAAGAGAAAGTTGGTGACTGAAATTTCGTAAAAAGGTCTCGCCATGACGAAAAACGTCTATGCTGTAATGACTTCCATCCCAACTCGCTTACCATATCTGCCACACTCTCTCCCCTATAACGCGATAATACAAAACGAGCTGCCCGTTTTTGCACCCTTTCGATGTCCTCCGTCAATCCCACCTGGTAAGGATCCCACACCGCGCAGCAATATTCTAACAGAGGACGAACGAGTGTAGTGTAAACTGTCTCTTTAGTGGACTTCTTGCATCTTTCAAGTGTCCTGCCAATGAAACGCAACCTTTGGCTGGCCCTCCCGACAATATTATCTATGTGGTCCTTCCAACTGAAGTTGTTCGTAATTTTAACATCCAGGTACTTAGTTGAATTGACAGCCTTGAGAATTGTACTATTTATCGAGTAATCGAATTCCAACGGATTTCTTTTGGAACTCATGTGGATCATCTCACACTTTCCGTTATTTAGCGTCAGCTGCCACCTGACAAACCATACAGCAATCTTTTCTAAATCGCTTTGCAGCTGATACTGGTCTTCGGATGACCTTACTAGACGTTAAATTACAGCATCATCTGCGAACAGTCTAAGAGAACTGCTCAGATTGTCACCCAGGTCATTTATATAGATCAGGAACAGTAGAGGTCCAGGGCGCTTCCCTGGGGAACACCTGATATCACTTTAGTTTTACTCGATGATTTGCCATCTATTACTACGAACTGCGACCTTCCTGACAGGAAATCACGAATCCAGTCGCACAACTGACACGATACCCCATAGCTCCGCAGCTTGATTAGAAGTCGCTTGTGGGGAACGGTGTCAAAAGCTTCCCGGAAATCTAGAAATACGGAATCAACTTGAGATCCCCTGTCGATAGCGGCCATTACTTCGTGCGAATAAAGAGCTAGCTGCGTTGCACAAGAGCGATGTTTTCTGAAGCCATGCTGATTACGTGTCAATAGATCGTTCCCTTCGAGGTGATTCATAATGTTTGAATACAGTATATGCTCCAAAACCCTACTGCAAACCGACGTCAATGATATAGGTCTGTAGTTAAATGGATTACTCCTACTACCCTTCTTGAACACTGGTGCGACCTGCGCAATTTTCCAATCTGTAGGTATAGATCTATCGGTGAGCGAGCGGTTGTATATGAGTGCTAAGTAGGGAGCTATAGTATCAGCGTAATCTGAAAGGAACCTAATCGGTATACAATCTGGACCTGAAGACTTGCCCGTATCAAGCGATTTGAGTTGCTTCGCAACCCCTAAGGTATCTACTTCTAAGAAACTCATGCTAGCAGATGTTCGTGTTTCAAATTCTGGAATATTCCATTCGTCTTCCCTGGTGAAGGAATTTCGGAAAACTGCGTTCAATAACTCCGCTTTAGCAGCACAGTCGTCGATAACAGTACCATCGGCACTGCGCAGCGAAGGTATTGACTGCGTCTTGCCGCTTGTCTACTTTACATACGACCAGAATTTCTTCGGATTTTCTACCAAATTTCGAGACGATGTTTCGTTGTGGAACCTATTAAAGGCATCTCGCATCGAAGTACGTGCCAAATTTCGCGCGTCTGTAAATTTTAGCCCATCATTGGGATTTCGAGTTCTTCTGAACTTCGCATGTTTTTTCCGTTGCCTCTGCAACACAGCGTTCGGACTTTTTTTGTGTACCACGGGGGATCCGTTCCATCTCTTACCAATTTATGAGGTATGAATATCTCAATTGCTGTTGCTACTATGTCTTTGAATTTGAGCCATATCTCGTCTACATTCGCATAGTCAGTTCGGAAGGAATGGAAATTGTCTTTTAGGAAGGCTTCTAGTGGCACTTTATCCGCTTTTTTAAATAAAATTATTTTGCGTTTGTTTCTGATGGATTTGGAAGAAATGGTATTGAGCCTAGCTACAATGACCTTGTGATCACTAATCCCTGTATCAGTCATGATGCTCTCTATCAGCTCTGGATTGTTTGTGGTCAAGAGGTCAAGTGTGTTTTCGCAACCATTTACAATTCGCGTGGGTTCGTGGACTAACTGCTCGAAATAATTTTCGGAGAATGCATTTAGGACAATCTCGGAAGACGTTTTCTGCCTACCACCGGTTTTGAACAAGTATTTTTGCCAACATACCGAGGGTAGGTTGAAATCCCCACCAACTATAACCGTATGAGTTGGGTATTTATTTGTTACGAGACTCAAACTTTCTCTGAACTGTTCTGCAACTGTATCATCGGAGTCTGGGGGTCGGTAGAAGGAGCTAATTATTAACTTAATTCGGCTTTTAAGTATAACCTCCACCCACACCAATTCACACCGAGTATCTACTTCGACCTCGCTACAAGATAAACCACTACTGACAGACACAAACACTCCACCACCAATTCTGCCTAATCTATCTTTCCTGAACACCGTCTGAGACTTCGTAAAAATTTCTGCAGAACTTATTTCAGGCTTTAGCCAGCTTTCTGTACCTATAACGATATCAGCTTCTGTGCTTTCTATTAGCGCTTGAAGCTCAGGGACTTTTCCAGCGCAACTACAACAATTTACAACTATAATTCCGACTGTTCCTTGATCCAAGCACGTCCTGTAATTGCCAAGCACCCTTTGACATTGCAGCCCATCCCGCACTTTCCCGAGGCCTTCTAGCCTAAAAAACCGCCCAGTCCACGCCACACAGCCTCCGCTACCCGTGTAGCCGCCAGCTGAGTGTAGTGAACTCCTGACCTATTCAGCGGAACCCGAAACCCCACCAGCCTATGGCGCAAGTCAATGAATCTGCAGCCAATAAGGTTGCAAAACCGTCTGAGCCTCTGATTCAGACCCTCCATCCGGCTCTGCACCAAAGGTCCGCAGTCGGTTTTCTCAACGATGCTGCAGATGGTCAGCTCTGCCTTCATCTCGTAAGAAAGACCGGCAGCCTTCACCAAATCAGATAGCCGCTGGAATCCAGAGAGAATTTCCTCAGATCCAAAGCGACACACGTCATTAGTGCCGACATGTGCCACCACCTGCAGCTGGCTGCACCCTGTGCTCTTCATGGCATCCGGAAGGACCCTTTCCACATCAGGAATGACTCCTCCCGGAATGCACACGAAGTGCACACTGGATTTCTTCCCCTCCTTAGCCGCCGTATCCCTAAGGGGCCCCATTACGCGCCTAACATTGGAGCTCCCAACTAATCGATAACTAAAACCTGAATTGTACTGTTTCCTACGGGCTAATTACATCAACCTAGAAGCTTCCTCTATGTTCTACTGTGTTGTTTTTAGTGTCTCTGCATTCCTTAGCACGCGACATAAGTTTGCAGACGATAAATGTAACCGTTTCAGAGAGAAAAGCTGCCAATGTAACGCTCTGGCAATACGTCGATTTGATAGCAAATGACGAAAACGGGCTTATTTCTTAGGTTTTTACTACATATGAACACTTTTCACATTCTCTCGTGTAACGTGGCTTTTGGGCCTCTCTTCATGCAAAATCTTAAGGTCGTCGGTAATGTCAAGGCACCAAAGCCGGATAATAAGTCAATAATCGATTACTAAAACTTAAAGTTTACTGCTTCTTACTGGCTGATTACATCAACTTATAAGCTTCTTCTGTGTTTTACTGTGTTGCTATTAGTACCTCCACATAGCGCAGCACACAACATAAGTTTTCAGACGATGAAGGTAACCGCTTCACAGAGAAATTCCAAATTCTGTGTCTGTGTCTACTGCCTGCTCATATTGTTTAAAGCAGGTTGCTCTAAATGCCCAGTGGATCTGATTCCCTTGATACCCATTCTAAACAATCTCGGATTGGGAAAGACCAAGCTCTGCTTATACTTATAGTCTGGGAAGTTGACATATCTTAGACAGTAAAATATGATGGTTAAAGATGTCCACTGAGTATTCCCATATACACTGAAGTTAGCTTTGAACAACAAATTATTAATTGGCCACCAACTCTTGACTCAATAGCTACTAAGATCTTTCACTGGTGAAGGAGGTGACAACGTTGTTACGTCCATTAGAGGCTTCTGTAGTTTGCTGAGAATGATGTGATATAATTGTGCCTTGTGATTTTCTGTGGAGTTCCAGAGTAAGTTCTACACTGGTGCAGGACATCCATTATTGCTGTTCTCATTCGAGGCAATCCTGGATTCTAAATCTCAAGCACCAGAGGATTAGAAACAGCAATGCAACCTCTGTCTTCCTGGCTGTCCACTATTTCAAAGTGCTGTGGTTGACAGTCTCTTCTCATTGTGCAGTGCTTGTAGATTATTGTAAATGGATAAACTGCAATATTTAGAACATCTCATTCTAAACTTTCTAAAGAACGAGACTTTTCTGTCACGACCACTTTTTGTGTGAGGTGATAAATACCAGGAATTTGGTTGTATTTTGAGAACCTAATGGTGACATACATTAGTGTCTGTGTAAATTAATGGAACTGGATTTTTCCTGAGGTCGGCAGTTTTCCGAAGGTCGGCGTTTTCCCACGAGGTCGGCGTTTTACCCCGAGGTCGACGTTTTTCCCTCGAGGTCTGCGTTTTTCCCCGAGGTCGGCGTTTTTTCCCTAGGTCTGCGTTTTTGCACTGAGGTCGGATCGGCGATTTTTTCCCCGAGGTCTAGAAATCTATCGGTATATTGAAAATCCAAAGTATTTTGATGTATATCGAACTATACTGATATGTCAAGTCAACTTGAAACATATATCCGACCACTATATATCGGTATTTATCGAGATAGCGATATATTTCGATATACCTATTTATTTCGAGAATCGTTTTCTTAGGGGTACAGATTTTTTTCAAGACGTCCATTCTTTCCCATTATCGATTCATTTCGATATATCGACTTATGTCGAAGCACTCATTATATCCAGATGTCGATTTATTTCGAGATATCTATCTATATTGAGGCATCCATTTATTTCGAGGTATCAATTGATTTCGAAGTATCCGTTTATGTCGAGATATCGATTTAGTTTGATATACCGAAACAAATCGGGTTGTCTGTTTATTTCGAGCTATCGATATATTTCCATGTATCGGTGAACTTCAGATATCGATTCCTTTCGAGATATCGATATATTTCAAGAAACCTCTATATCTCAAGTAATCCATAAATTTCTAGATATTGTATTTTTAGAGATATCTTTATATTACTAGGTACCAATATATTTCAAGATATCGATATATTTCTATACCTCGATTTATCTCGAGAGGTCCGTGAGATTCGAGATATCGATCTATATGGTAAGCTGAAATGCGTCTAGATGTCGATATATTTCGGGATATCTAATCATTTCGATGTAGCTGTCTTTTGGAGGTGTCGATTTATTTCGAAGCTTCGATTTTTTTCATGGTGTCGATTTATTTCGAGGTTGCGATTTATTTCGGGTTGGCGATTTATTTCTGGGTGTGGATTTATTTCGAGGTGTCGATATATTTCTAGGTGACCATGTATTTCGACGTTACTTGTCAACTGCATCAGCTTAGAACCTATTTCGTACAGAGTGGTGCGACTGCATACCTCAGAAGGCGACATTGATATCCAGACGATGAATGTAAACGTTTCCGAGAGAAAAGCGTCCAATGTGACGAATTGGCACTACGTCATTATGAAAACAAATGACGGAAACGTGAGGTTTCTGCCACTCAAAGTGCTGCCAACTTTCACCCCACCCCCTCCTCACTCTCCCCAGTCGTGGCGATCAGCTGGTGTGATAGAAATGGACACAGGAAAGTAATAACGTTCCATGAAATCCCATTCTAGGGAGGTTCAAGGGTAAATGTTCCAGACGGTTTATTTGCATTAAGACACGCATACTGGACATCTACAATGTCACATCTGCCAGATCGTTTCTATTGTCAGCAGTGGAAAACAAAACAGCGTACTGAAAAAGCCATAGTGAGACGCGGTTTTTGGTAGACGAAATAATAGGAATACTCTAGGCACTGATAATGATGATCTAATGAGAATTCTGGTATTGTTTTGAAAGATGCATTTAAATATGCATTGAACGTAGCTCCAAATTATTTTGAGAATTATAATTGCGGTATGATGGATCTACATTGGAGATTTGGTAATGCAAAACATTTCGATCTGAGAATACTTTACGTGATAGAACGGCATTGACCTTGTGTGTCATTAGGGTAAAGTTAATTTGCCGCCATTAACATAAAATTTATCCGCCATTAACATAAAATCTATTTTTCAGCTTACTTCAATAAGGACTCACTTCAGATGATTGGACAACTAAAGAGAACTCAAACCGTTATTTTAATAGTATTCGTAGGTCCAATGCAGCATTTACCGTGGACAGTCCCTGAGTCAAGACTGTTAGTTTTATGTAGGGAGCACTCCTTTAAGAAAGCACTCCGTGTTCAGGCCACAAGTGGCCAATCAGGACCATCCGACCGCCACGTCATTCTCACTGAGGGTGGAGGAGGAGCTGGCTCTCCCACTCGTTGTGGTAGTTTCCTTTGACTGGAGCCGCTACTATTTGGTCGAGTAGTTCCTCAATTGGCATCGCAAGGCTGAGTGCAACCCGAAAAATGGAAACAGCGCATAGCGGCCCGGATGGTCACCCATCCAAGTGCCGACCACGCCCGAAAGTGCTAAACTTCAGTGATCTGACGGGAACCGGTGTATCCACTGCGGCAAGGCCGTTGCCCCTACCACTTTTACATGATATTTTTGATCGTAGATCAGGTCTGATGGCTGGAAAGAATGGACGTTTACCATGTTATGCACATTTATATTTTCACTACGTCGACACAGCTGGTCCAATTTCGACCAGCGGTGATGGTAGCCATAATGATCGAGCCAAGCATCCTGTGTACATTGGTTGCACCCAAGTGTGTGGGGATCACAGCATTCATGACATTTAAATTTGTTACTTCTTTGCTACTATATTCGCAATAAATTTTGCAGACAGTATCCGCATATGACGCTGAATGCACCTACAAAATTATATCATTGTACGACACATGTTTCAGGAGATACGTCATAAAAACTCAGGACAAGGCCAGACGCTGCATAGTACGGACGTGGACGCACAGCTGTAAATAAATGCCTGGTCAACACCAAGCTTTTCCGCTAGTCATATATAAAGATAAAAAATCCCCAATATTGTCCACCAGCATATTTTTGAAAAACCTTTATTTTGTCATCCATTTTTTTTCCTGTAAAAATCGTAAAAGCCGCATCATTGTGTTTTTAAAAATCGTTTCCTATTGTCATCTCTTTTTATGTATTTTAAACCATTTATCGCTTGTGTAACCTGTGGCTACAAGTCCATTCCCTTTATGGGGTAATCGAAATAATGAACAACGGAAAAAAGTGTGGGTCAATTTCTTCTTCATTTTTCGGAACTTTTGATAATAGTAAATCGTTGGCTCTTTGAGGGCGTGGTAGGTACATACAAGAGATTAGTGTAAGATTAGAATTTGGGTTAGATACAGTGCCAGGAGGTTCTGTTTCTATCTGGCTAGCTTCAAAGTACTTCACCATCTACTAAGTGATGCGTTTCATTGTGAATGGTGTGGTCTGTGCTAGGTCTACCCTTTACTCCACAATGCTGTTCCTTCGATGCTATTAAAACCAGGATGTTATCAAAATATATGCACAGTGGCAGACTGGAGTCTGCAGAAATATTTCCAGTGGTGGGGAGGGGGGAAGGCGCGTCGGGGCTGGAGTGCATGATTCTGAAACTGGCACTCTGTGTACAAATCAGCTGGTCAGTTACGAGGTGCATCAAGCTACAAGACCCTAACTCTATAAGCGCTACAACTGGCCAAAGCTAAGGTTTAGCAGTATTGTGGAGAATTCTTATCTGGAAGAGTATGAGTATACTGTAACGAATAAAAACTCTTTACTCCAGATTCCAAGGATGGTTAGGGGCGACGGGTGAAAGTGCCCTTTTGCCTATCCTCCCCTCCCCACCTCCTCCCCTCCCCCTCCCCTTCCCCCTCGCGGACGCCAATGGCTGGCCCGTTCATTTTGAGAACATCAGAGTTGCAGTAACCTTTCTGAGAAACTGTTCTAGATGTCCTTGCGCGTCAATCTTACCACTCACAACAGCAGTGGGAATGTCGGTTATCGCTCAAACAACTGGTTTTCGGCTCTTATCAGTTTCCCAGCCTCACTTTAACCTAATTGTTAAAGCCCGTCACAATACCAGTTCTTGTAATAACCGATTTTCAGTATTTTATTTACATTATTTCCTCTTCTAACGTAGAAATCAAACAAAGATAAAAATTTTTACTTTCTCAGTTTCTTGATAAATGGAATCAAAACGTCAAATACATTTATGATGACCTGCAGCCGTCCAGAACGAAATTAGAATTATATTAATACCGTCAGCTGCTCACGAGTGTCGATATATATCAACGGGGACAGGCGACAATGTGTGCCTGTCTGCGACTCGAACCCGGGATCTCCTGCTTACATGGCAGGCGCTCTGCCCATCTGAGCCACCGAGGGCACAGACGATAGTGTGACTGCAGGTACTATCTCGCGCACGCTTCCCGCGAGACTCACATTCTCACCTTCCATGTCCACGCACTACATTCGTAGTGTCCCACACCAACACATTCATTACTCGTGGAACACATTCTTACCAAGTCCCGTAACAGTTCGGGGAATACTTGTGCATCTTCACAGAAGAAGGTCATGGCTGGTGTTGCCAGAACCATATACTTATATGGATATGGACATGTCTTCCACGAGGAATGAGTGTGTTGGAGTAGGACTCTACGACTGTAGTGTATGGACATTCAAGGTAAGAATGTGAGTCTCGCAGGAGGCGTGCGCGAGATAGTCCCTGCAGTCGAACCATACACTGTGCCCTCGGTGGCCTAGATGCATAGAGCGTCTGTCATTTTAGCAAGAGATCCCGGGTTCGAGTCCCGGTCGTGGCACACATTTTCACTTGTCCACGTTGATATTTATCAACGCCCGTGAGCAACTGACGGTATTAATATAATTCTAATTTCTTTAAATTAAATAGTCCAATAAAACTTTGTCCGCTGTTCGCTGTTTCTCTCAAAATATAGCGAGTACTTCTATACCACAGAAAACTGCCAGTATTATCCTACTGATTTTAGTTTTTAGAACTCTGCTCAAAAATTATATTTAAATCGGTTATCACAGCACTATGCGGGCATTACGTATAATCCAGCGATAAAGAGTGAAAACTGCGGCAGGAGAACTCTCTTTTTCGTTTTAATTTCTCTGTTAACGGCTAAAAGCAGATAACGTAGACACAGGCAGCAGATCAGGCACTTTCTATTTTTATCCCGAACTATGAATGATTTGTAAAATTTTAACTTTTTCCCTTGTATGATGTCGCAAGTCGACCAAATCGACCATTGTGCTTCACTCGTACTGCATATCGTAAAATACTTCCAGGCTTCCAGATGGTGCCATTCTGTGTTACAACTGACGTTCGACAACAGCGAGAAACTGCGTCCATTCTCGCGCACTGCTTGTATAACAGGCACAGTATTGTCTCGGCAATGTTGGACCAATTCACTTGTTGCTCGTTTCTATCAGCAGTGTTATTAAAGTGGCATACATCACTTTTCCCATTTTTTCTGTAATAACGCAGTATTTAAGAGCTATGGAAATCTTACGAATAAAAATTACTCGTCTTTTTTAAAAAAGGTTTATTTGAAAACTAAAAATTTTACTACGACAACTGTGGCTAATTGGTATATCTGTTTTTACGTGGTTATCAGGAAAATATAAAAAGATACTTGTTATAACCGAGAGCAAACAAATACCGAAAGACATCGGTTATTCAGAACTAAAATACCCATGTCGTTTTAACTGATCGGTTTTTCTATCTCTAAACTGCAGTGTCGCCACAGAAAAGTGTGTCGTTCCATCAATGTACATAGCAACGTTGAGATATGTATGTGTTTATGCGCAATATCGGCAAATGGAAACACGAAGAGGTAATAAGCACATGAGCGATAGAATTTATTTCACAGTCAGAAAAGTCGAGTGACAGACAAGACTGAATCACTGTAATAGAAATTATATGGAAAGCTGTGTAAAGGAAAATTTCCAGTTCTTTCGTGGATTCCAAAATTGAAGCAAATTCCGGGACATCAAGGTGACATAGTCTTATACGGATAGTATTCCATGACTAACGTAATTGGCCCACATACTGTACTGGTATACTGATAATATTACACTACTAAGGTAATTTACCTGAAATAATTTACAAACATGTTACTATAACATTCGCTACTACTCATTACGCTAATTGACCTTCAGCCATTAAGCGCAAGCACAGATCTCAGTTATGATACGTGCGCCATCCAAAAATTTATCAAGGTGGTAACTCAACACAACTACAAACGATCATTGTGTGCAAAATAAATAGAACACCTCATAAGAAGAACATGACGGGTTTGAATCATTCCCACCGCAAAGGATGAAAAAATCAGGCTTGCACATAAGACCACTTGATAACTAACCAGAAATTCAGATTAGTTGTAGCTTCGGTGACAATCGCCTTTTTTACATTTTCCCCGTAAACTAGATAATTATGAAACGTAACAACTACTCTAAAATATCTGCAGCAACGGACTTGCCGCGGAGGTTGCATCGGTTCACGTGAGATCACCGAAGTTAAGTGCGTTGTCGGGCGTTGAAGGCACTTGGATGGGTGATCATCCAGGCCGCCTCATGATGCCAATCGAGGAGCTACTCGACCCAATAGTAGCGGCTCCGGTCAAAGAAAACCATCATAACGACCGGGAGAACAGTGTGCTGATCCCCGCCCCTCCTGTTCACATCCTCCACAGATGATGACACGGCGGTCGGATGGTGCTGTCCCAGTAGGTCACTCGTGGCCTGAAGACGGAGTACTTATAAAGCAACTACTCTCCAGTGGATGGTCGAACTACTGAGACCTTGATGCCTGGCATCAATAACAGATGGCAGCACAAGAGGTTGGCTTACGCCTACTGCCGAATTTTGCGATCTGTCGTAAGCCTGCGTAAGCACGTGGGGCCTTCCGTCTTAAGTGCAAGCATATCCATTGCGTTTTCTGCCGTGCGACTTGAGTGGAATGTTTCATTATTTCTGAAATATTATAGAAATGTTTTTCGTTGTATATCCTCACCATCGGTACTGAATTTACTGTAAAATTACTTGCTCACTTTTCGGAACTTCCGTTCATAGTAAATCGATACTATTTGAAGCCGTGGTAGACACGAGTCTAGTGTGCTTCACCTTCAGCACCTTCTGTGTCAGTCTCGGTTCCTATGTCCCTGATTTCACAACGAACAGTTCGTTGTCTACTGAGTATACTGTCTGTTGCACGACACTATCCCTCCCACGCTGCTAAATGTAGGTCGTCGGCAAAATATGACTGCAGTGGAACAAGGGCGTCTGCAGAAATTTCCCCAGGAGGTGGTGGTGGCATTGTTAGTGGTGTGTGTGTGTGTGTGTGTGTGTGTGTGTGTGTGTGTGTGTGTGCGTGTGTGTGTGTGTGTGTGTGGAGGCCATTACTATGAAATTCACACAGTCCAGACCGCCAAGGAAAATAAACCTTGAGATTTGGAAAGGTTGTTGATCTTATACCGCTTATACTGCATATTTCGAAATTCCACCTCTAAGGGGGATACACAGGAAATGAAAGGATTTTTGAAACATGTAGCTATTAAGGTAATTTTGAAGCTAGGCAGACGAAAATTTGTATCTGGTTTCTAGGTCAGAAATAAAGAAATATGTGTTCCAGTATTATTGGGAATTTAACCTCTATGAGGTGAAATAGTAGGTGAACATTTTATCTTGAGATAAAAAATTATGGAAGGACTATTGAAGTATTTTTAAGGCTATATCTACGAAAATTGGTATTTGACTTCAAGGTTACAAATAAGAAAATACGTATTTTCGTGTTTTTGGAAGTTCAACCCCTAAGGGGATGAAATAGAGTGAGCTGGTGCGTTTCTGGCGCCAGTTTCCGTCGATCGATGTTTCGATCTTTGAGTCGCGGTCCAGAGGACACTGCTCGCTAACCGACTGTAGTAGTTCTCTGTGCGGCCCAACATCGGGCTTACCGCGCTTACACTGGACACAGTTGCCAACAAATCGCATGCCATCGCCATATAGGTTGGGCCAAAACATGTGTTCCCGAACTCTGTTCAAGGTCTTGTAGAACCCCAAATGATCCCCTACCGCCGAATCGTGGAAATATCTGAGTGCCATGCTAACTCGTTCCTGTGGAATACAGACCTTCCCTTCACCACGGTTGTCTTCCCCTTTACACAAGACACTCCCCCCCCACCCCACCCCCCGAAGACCTCGCCATCCGCCAACTGCTGCCGAATCGGTCCCCACCCGGGGTCCTCGGCCTGTTTGCCGGCTAAGTCGCAGAAGAAGCCGGGTGTCTCGGAGAGAAGGAAATTGACCCCCAGATCCGGCTCCACGTGGCCCTTGCCTTCCCCAGACTCTGCCGCGAACATACGGATAAGAGCGTCGCCAATTCATTGTCTCTGCCACTAATATGGCGAACCTGGAGATAAGTCTCGTCATCTTAACTTCGGTATGATTTTTAGCGATCTTATTAATCAAAGTTTAAGGGCTGGCACTGGCCAAGTAACTCACGGAGGCTCATTGGTTTCAGTCCAGTTGTATTGCTCACCTGTTCTCCAGATAGGGTTGTGTAGTTTATGTCTCAGAAAATTGTCTGCTCTTGATGTGTGTTGTGTTAGAGATAACTGGCAGCGGTCGACGCTAGCATACTGGGAGCAGAGCACCACGGCGGCAGAGAGATATTTGAGGCCATGTCCTCTCCTTTACATCTTGGGTTATGTTGTCACTTTTGCGTGATTCCATCTTTCCGGTGCTGAACTATAGCATCCAAAGTTCAATTGCATTGCCATGTTGAGTATATTTCTATGTCATTCTCTGCCTCGTGGATCTCTTGTATTGATTTGAATCCTTGGTCTGCTCGCGTCTATCGCCAATTCACACGAAATATTGAAGCAACCTTATTTTAAGGGTATTGTCATATAGTCATGTTCTAGTTGTAATCATTCTAAGAATATTGTTGATTAATCAACTGAGTAAGTAAATTTGAAGGTCCGTTTAGTCAAAATTAAAGGACCCCCTTAATTGTTTTAGTCATTTTTATACAGTTTTGTTTAGGAAAGTTGGCAAGCCGAACGTTAAATATCTGTATTCTTACGCTTAATCTGTTTCTCCCCTGATTGCAAGTAGTGAGAGTTCTGCTATGAATTTTATGGACATTTGTGCTATTTAAGTAAAGCTTTACCTAAGTATATATACCTAGTCATATTCAAATTTCAAGTTTTACGGGTCTCGTTCCACTTAACGAAATTTATTTATTATTTGTCCAACTGATCTGGCCTTGTGATTTTATAATGCTTTTGATTGTAATAAAATATGTAGCAACTACAACGGATTACTATTGTGATTTTGGTGTGTCACTACCATACCCCATATCACAGAGGATGAAATGTTTCATGAAATATATGAAAACCTGTTTTTGATACATTCAACGATTAAGAGGGTGGAATATAGGATGTAATGTTTTATGAAAGTATTTCAGTGCGAAAGAGTTTTTAAAGCGAAATCTATGAATATTGTGTTATAGAAAACTACGTGTTTCACTGTTTTTGGAACCACAACCTCCAAGAAGGTGCAATAGGGGCACAGGTTTCACTGACCCATAGCCTTCCAGCCCAACCTGCAAAGTATACGGACTTGAAATTTGATGAAGGTGTAAATCTTACGCTGAAAGCATCATTTAAGAAGAGATTGTTCGAAATTTCACTCCTATGGGGGTGAAACATGGGTTGAAAGTCTTTTTTTTTAAATATGTCCCTATGTCCCTATTGAAGCTATAACTACAAAACTACGAAAATTGACATTTGGTGTCTCAGTCAGATACAAAAAAGAAACAGGTTTTTAGCATTTTCCGAAATTCTTCCATTGGGGGATAAAATAATTAGTGAAGGTTTTTTGAAAATAAATCATTATTAAAGAACTACTGAAGCAGTTTTATAGCTACATCTATGAAAATAGGTATTTGACATCTCGGTTGGATGTAAAAAAAATGTGTT
The DNA here is from genome assembly GCF_023897955.1 of Schistocerca gregaria. Classification (NCBI taxonomy): domain Eukaryota; kingdom Metazoa; phylum Arthropoda; class Insecta; order Orthoptera; family Acrididae; genus Schistocerca; species Schistocerca gregaria. The sequence goes on along the minus strand of NW_026061860.1, from coordinate 952,914 downwards.
TCGTTGCTTTTGGAAATTTAACTCAGTAATAGAGTGAAATAGGGGATGTAATGTTTTATGAAATATTTCACTATGAAAGCATTTTTAGAATTAAATGGATGAAGATTTGAATTTGGCTCCTCGGCTCTAAATAGAAGAATACGTGTTTAATTGTTTTTGAAAACCCAACCCCTAAAGGGTGTGAGATGTTTCAGAAAATGGTTCATTATGAAAGGATTGCTAAATATATCTGACAATTCGTATTCGGCTAATATGTTACAATTTTTAAAAACTACGTGTTTTTCTGGTTTTGGAACTTCGAGCATAAGGGGATGAAAATTTTAATGAAATATTTATTGCGTTATATTAAAATATTTTAAATCTGCATCTATGAAAACCGGTATTTCACTTCTCAATTAGATATAAAGAAATATGCGTTAGGGAATGAAAGACTGTACGGAGATATCACCACAAGAATACAAACGGCTTGATTAACAAAAACCTTGGACTCCAGCTGTCAGCATTGCTTTTTGATCATTCAGTAAAAGACCATGCTTCAACGGCGCTAAGTTTAGAAAGTTTAGAAAGTGTTGCAGTTTATAAAAGACATAAAAAAACGATTAAAGAAAAAAATTCTTTGCAGACCATGAACGGTCTACGCAAGTAAAGAAGCGGATGATAAGCTAGCTCTTTATGCAAATGAGTTGGTCAGTTTAAGTTCCGAGACATGTCATGCAGCAGGAACGGAATCCTATAGTTGCTACGATTGGCTAAAGGAAAAGTTTTGCAGAATCACTCGAAATCACTTCTGCAAGTGGCTAAGAATCTCGTAATGAATAAAAATTCTGTACTGAGAATTCCAAGGTGGGAGATGCAAGATTCCTCCCCCCCCCCCTTCCCCCTCCTCACAATGCTATCCTTCTTTACCTACAGCAAAAAATAAATAAATTAATTAATAAATAAAACTAGAGAAATTTCTACTGTGAAACTATTTGCATACAAGAGAACGGCCCTTGAAATTTAACTCTTCAAAGTTTTAAGCCCTGCTCATTCCGGATATTGATTAGAAAGTGTTAATCCACATGTGAAACCTGAGTATATAATCCCTGTGACATTTGATCAACGGTGTTCCATAAGGACAGGTTCTCATTCAAAACGTTCGAAAATTCAATTTCTTTGTAGTTGCATTTTTTAAAGGTGTACTTGTCTAGACTCTTGGAACAGAAAGTTTTTTTAAATCCGTGCTTTACAAAAGTTTCTACAGTCCATTGTTTGAAGCAGTGTCACGGCTGCCATGAGCCGCGCGGGGTACCCGCCATGTGTCCAACGCCTTGTCACGGTTCGCGCGGCTCCCCCTGTTGGAGGTTCGAGTCCTCCCTCGGGCATGGTTGTGTGTGTGTTGTCCTTAGCATAAGTTACTGTAAGTAGTGTGTAAACATAGGGACTGATGGTTCAAATGGCTCTGAGCACTTTGGGACTTAACATCTGAGGTCATCAGTTTCCTAGAACTTAGAACGACTTAAACCTAACTAAATTAAGGACATCACACACACCCATGCTCGAGGCAGGATTTGAACCTGCGACCGTAGCGGTCGCGTGGCTCCCGACTGAAGCGCCTAGAACCGCTGGGCCACATCGGCCGGTCTATCATGTATTCTAGAAGAGTTGCAAGGTCGTCAGTGGCGCCTGTTCTTTCGAGAGCAGTTACTATCTTCATATCTATGGATAAACGTTACCCAGCCATTGACCTTCGTCTGTGCGAATGCGCACAGGTTGCCGGAACTCTTACGGGAATCGTCACCTTAGTGTGAGCCAGTAATGAGTGGATGGACAAGTACCTATTAAGTACATTACGTATGCGGATTGTGGACGGTTGGGGATGTGAGTCTCACGGGAAGCGTGCGAGGGATAAATTCCTGCAGTCGTGCTGTTCATGTGTGCCCTCGATGGCTCAGATGGATTGAGCGTCTGCCTTGTAAGCAGGAGATTCTGGGTTCGAGTCCCAGTAGGGGCACACTTTTCAGCTGTCCCCATCGAAGTATATCAACAACACCTGTCGGCAGCTGAGGGTTTCAATTAATTATCAGTTGTGAAGGTGATTCGATGAACCCTTTGCCAGGCACTTAAATGTGTTTTGCAGGGTATCCATATAGATGTAGATGATAACTCGTCCCGTGTCGCACGTGCTCAAAATGATTCATACTGCAGAATGCATGCAAACATACTCACCGAAAATACGGACGAATATCAAGTGCAGGCTGCCGAGTGCTGCATATCCAGCTTTGACAGATCGGCTTTTCCTGCCAAGAAGAACAGGAAGTTGCTGTGTAGGAACAATCAGAGGTAGAGGAAGGGTTGATAAATACTCCTTGACTTGCAGACTAAACGTAAATAACGAAAATACATTTTTGGTAAAAATTGGTCAAAACATAATCGGTTGCCCTCCGTATTGGATTAGCTGTTTTGAATATTGAAAATCTGACTTCAGATTCGTTTTCAGCGACATTAAAAATATATATATGTAACACTCAGTTCATGCAAATCGAAGTAATAATATAACTAAATGTTTTCCCTAAACTTTGAACACATTTTTTTCGGGTAACTATTTTCTCAGAACGGCATGCAGCATAAATTAAAAGTGGTTCGTTCTCTTAACATCTACCTCTGACCCCTAAAAGTACACTTTTCTTAGGAGCTTATAGCTATAATATGACATTTGTTAATATTAACTAATTTTTGTGTAGGCATAAGGAGTGAAACAAACCCACAAAAATTGAACTCAAAGTTCGAGTTAGCACTGTATTGTTAAATTTAAGGTTGTTTCATTGCGGTTAGGTATACGCTCCCATAAATTTTATGTTTTATCGACTGATGTTATCCATTTTCAATTTCAGAGGAATAATGTAGTATCAACTGATGGTACCCATTTTTGAATTCAGGTAACATATGAGGTGCCACACTGCACGCGCTCTGCGTACTCCAGTCTCGCAGGCCCTTGATCAAATCATAATTACGGGCGCCATTTTTTATTGAAAATCTAAAATTAAGCTCATAGTATTATCACTCGTAATTCCCAAACAGATCTTTCGAATGTATTTTCATTGTCTCAAAAAGAATTTCAAATGTACCCTTTTTTGCTCATTTGTATGAGAACCTGGCCGTAACGCCGGAATATAGTCACGAGATTTTTTTTCAGAGACGCTGTACGTTCGCGAGAAGACTTTCGTTCTGCGCGTGTCGAAGGACATTCCTCAGATATTACTGTGTGTGTGCTACTCAGTCGTGCCATTTAAGTGTACATCTTTGCATAGTTTTCCTTTCACGATGTAAACAGTGTTCCGCTCAGTTGCTAACTGGCCAGTGAGTGGTTCCGAAGGTATCAGATGTGCGGTGCGTTCGGTCTGCTAGGACAACAGCAGACTAGCGTGGTGCGATGGCAGAAGCAGACACTGAGGGAGCTAGCTGCTGGGACGCCAGCGAACAATTTATGCCAAGTAAGACGAAGAGGACTATTCTAAAATTACGAGCCGTCTCAAAAGTATTTACCATTGGTAAATCTTGCTGTTGAGTCTGACAAAACTGGCAGTTTTGCCTAGAGATACATTAGAGAGAGCTACAGGAAATCCCCCCACCCCCCTCAATGAATTTTTGGTTGTGATGACAGGCCGATTGGTAGTGTAGCCCGAGATCTAAGTTAGGTTGGAAGGTGGTAATTTGATTGAGAGTTGTTTACGCCAACGATTATGAATGCCGACTAAACGTTGTGCGAGCAGATTGCCCTGTAGCGTAGCCTAGCGTTTCCGTCCGCGCCACATTTAACACACTTTCTCTAACTGTGTACAAAAGTCTCACAACAGCCACGATAACTACGTTTCTGGTGGGGGGAGGGTAGAGTCCACTATGTAACTTTCACTGCAAATTTTAGTAACCGCCGAAACTAACCGAAATAGAAGCGTAATTTTAACTATATTTCCTTTTGTGGGAAAATAATGGTTCTCCTCTTTCGGCAGCAACTGTAATATGTAGGCGACTTATTAGTTTTTTTTAACTCTGAATCATGATCTCAATAGACGCAATGCTTTTTTTACGTTACTTGATTTGTGGTCTATAGTAAACAATGCAACGAATTGGTAAATTCTTTGAAGTTTGACGTGTGTTACATAGACGACGTCTGCAATGTTCGTAAGGCCAAGTTTGCATATATTCGGTGTCTGTTTTTTTGGCCATGTACTGTATAATTAAGGGGAGGAGGATTATGTTCAAGGAGCAGTGCATTAGCAGTCTATGGATAAATTGAGAATTTGGATATAACGAACGGCATGCTCGGGCAGTTTGTGCTATTATGTTGACCACTGCGTAATTCGGACACAGTGATCATTGCCTCTCCCTCGTAACCAGGGGACTCGGGTGCTAATGCTGGTCTGGCACGAATTTTCAACAGTGCCCATTGACTAAAGTCTGTGCCCATTGTCAGCTAATGTCATTGTTTCGGTGTTAAATTGTATTTTGTTCACGATACGTAGTTTGGCTTTTTCATGGATAACAGCTTTGAAAAGCGTGCAGGTTATATTGATATTTGCTCGTCGTTAATCCAAGGCAACTATAGCGATTTATAAACACAGTTGTAGTTCGTATTAAGCCTACATACGTAATTGTGTCCTGTGTTTCTTTACCAAGAACTACTTCGTAAGTAATTCCCCTGTAGTGGTATTTTGTTTTAGTATTTTGTTTAAATATTTATAGACTGCAGGCTTGGATGAAATATGAAACACATGTCCGAAGTTCCTGTTGATACTGCAGATACTGTTTCATCCGTACTAGGGGCCAAAACATTTCATCTAATACAGAAGGACACAATTTGTCTCGAGATTTAGCAATTTTTCGTAATAGAGGCCTTGCTTCGATATATTTTTCTCTAATTCTTGTTTGGATTTAATCTTAAAACACACTAACTCTTCCACCACTTATTCGATATGTGGTTTTATCCATTTCGTAGCCTAGAGTTCCTAAACGGTCGATAATATTAATGATTTCCTTTCTCAATTATATTTTCTGTAAATCTCCTGTTTATGGTTATTGCTAACATGTTTCACGTTCTCACTTTTATTATTTTTATTTTTCTAGTTTTATGCCTTGTAGCCAAATTTTCTTTGAATCTGGTTTTTAATTCTGAAATAGTAACAGTTGAAGGTCAAGAGAAGATTGCGGTCTATTTGAGGAGAGTGGCTTGGAGATTTTTTATAACAGACGTATACAGGTCATGGGGATCCTTACCTATATACATTTACTTCGAGTGTGATGTAGCCCATTCTCTTGTCATGATCTCGGCTGTATCGTAGCACATTGTCTCGGTTAGGTTGGAGATTTCTGTTGAGAGTTGCCGAAGTCAACGAAAGTGATTACAAAGTAAAGACTGTGCTAACAGAACGATCTGTAGCGTAGTCCAACACGTTCTTTCTGTCCTTTTAAAGCCTCTTTTAATTAAAAATAACTAAAGCTGCAAGATACAATCACAAAAACTGTATTACGTAATAGAGTAATCCCAGACTATTGTTGTGTAAGTTGTGTGCGTACACTATTTTTTTTGTCAGTGAATATACATTTTTTTACTCATTTGCTGGGTTTCAATTTTCCCCGTTTTCTGGCAAAAAACCTTTTCCTGTGAAGGGCCCATTAGCTTGTCGGTTATATTTGTGACTTTCTCGACGGTCAGTAATTTCCTGATAGTCCATCCACCGGCGTCATTGTTAACATCGGATATAGATTTTAGTATTAGGAAGGCTAATATGAAGCTAATGCATAAGTAGGTCTAATAATTAATAAAAATAGGAATGCGGGTAAGCTACTACAAACAGCATAGTGAACGCATTGTTGTGGCCAAGATAGCCACGAATCCCACGCCTACCAAAGTCGTAAAAGTAGTCCGCAGATGATGAAGAAATTGATGAAATGTGTGATGAGATAAAAGAAATCATTCGGATAGTGATGGGAGATGAAAATTTAATATTAATGGGTGACTGGAATTCGACAGTAGGAAATGGAAGAAAAGGAAACGTAGTAGGTGGATATGGAATGGGGGTAAAAAATGAAAGAGGAAGCCGCCTGGTAGGTTTTTGCCCAGAGCATAACTTAATCATAGCTAACACTTGGTTCAAAAATCATGAAAGATGATTGTATACGTGGAAGAGACCTGGAGATACTGCAATATTTCATATATATTATATAATGGTAAGACAGAGATTTAGGAACCAGATTTTAAATTGTAAGACATTTCCAGGGGCAAATGTGGACTCTGATCACAATATATTGATTATGAACTGTAGATTAAAACTGAAGAAACTGGAAAAAGGTGGGAATTTAAGGAGATGGGACCTGAAAGAACTGACAGAATCAGAAGTTGTAGAGTGTTTCAGGAAGATCATTAGGGAACGATCTACGGGAATGGGGGAAAGTAATACAGTGTGATGAGGGATCTGAGTGGTGTACTGTCAAGGGGGAGGGGGTTCCTCAGGGATCAGTGTTGGGGCCGCTCCAGTTCCTTATTTGTATAAATGATATGCCCTCAAGTATTACGGGTAACTCTAAAATATTTCTGTTTGCTGATGACACTAGCTTGGTAGTAAAGGATGTTGGGTGCAACATTGACTCCGTTTCAAGTAGTGCAGTACATGACCTCAGTCCAAAGCTTGTAGAAAATAAACTAACGTTAAATCACAGTAAGCTTCAGTTTTTACATTTTTTAACACACAATTCAACAAAACCTGACGTTTTAATTTCACAGCATGGGCATATGATTGGTGAAACTGAACGGTTCACATTCCTAGGTGTTCAAATAAATAGTAAGATGTCGTGGAAAGCCCACGTTCAGGATCTTGTTCAAAGACTTAATACTGCCATTTTCACTATTGGAACGGTGCCGAAAGTGAGTGATACTTCGACAAGTAAATTAGTCTACTTTGCTTATTTCCATTCACTTATGTCGTATGGTATTATGTTTTTGGGTAACTCTTCCCATTCTAGAAGGATATTTTTGGCTCAGAAACTGGAGGTTCGGGCAAAAAGTGGTGTGAGTTCACGAACCTCTTGTCGACTTCTGTTCAGGGAGTCTGGGTATTTTGACCTTGGCCTCTCAATTTGTATATTCCTTATTGTCGTTTCTTGTTACCAATATTAGTTTATTTCCAACAATAAGCAGCTTTCACTCGGTTAATACTCGGGAGAAATCAAACCTCCATTTGGATCGGACTTCCTTAACTCTTGTGCAAAAATGTGTGAGTATACTGCTGCATCCATTTTCAATAAGCTGCCACTCGAATTCAAAAATCTTAGCAGTAATCCACGCGCTTTCAAATCGAAACTGGAGTGTTTCCTCATGGGTCACTCCTTTTATTCTGTCGAGGAGTTAATTGAAAAATTAAGCTGATTCTCATTGTACTGCTGATAGCGTTTGCTTAAACTTATGGACTGATTTTCTCTCAGGTTCATGAACATGTATTTCTATCTGTTATTACTTTTTTGTTGTAAGTTCATGTGTCGCCCTAACCGCCGGCTGCTTCACGTCTGCTGTGCAGCGAGCTACCTTAATTTAAGTATTAACTCTATTTTTCTTACTTGTCACTTCTTCTTCCGTGTGTTTTTGCTTTTAGGAAGCTTTAATTGTCGAGTGCTAGTAATAGTGTTACATAGATTTCGTGTTTGTTTTGAATACAGTCAGAGAGAGTCCTTGTAGTCAGCCATAGTGCCAGTAGTGCTAGTGTTTGTTTTGAATACAGTCCAGAGACAGGTAGTGCTATTTTCATTGTTTTCCACAAGAAGTGGTTAGCAATCACAGTTTAGTCAGTAATCAATCGCCTTTAGTGAATTAGCAGTCTACTTAAAAGTTGATTAAGTCTCTTCGGTAAATTGATTCCTTAGGATGGATAGGATGTGTGACTGCTGTGTACGGACGCTGGCCACTCTTCGCGAACAGCTGAGCGTGTTGATGGCCGCGGTCAGCCGTCTTCAGGCTGCTGCCTCGGAGTGTAGCGGCAGTGGGGAGTCTGGTGCGTCGCATGGTGCACCCCAGGTATTAGATGCTTCACCCACTGTCCCTGCTGTCGAGAGATCTTCGCGGGTACCGGGCGCGGTTGGGCCACCCTCTCCCCAAGGGGAGTGGCGGGTTCAGTGGCGTTCGCGGCGCACGAGGCGGAGGGTCAATGTGGAGGCTGGCCGTGTGGCATCGCCCGCTCTGCTTGTGAATGGACATGTGGCTGCTCCTTCAGCAAGGTCCGAGCAGGCACACGCGGGGAGGGGTTTATTAGTTATTGGGAGCTCCAACGTTAGGCTAGTGATGGAGCCCCTTAGGGAAATGTTATAGTTCTGGGAGGAGATTTTAATTTTGCTGGATATAGACTGGGAGACTCAAACGTTCATAACGGGTGGCAGGGACAAAGAATCCATTGAAATATTTTTAAGTGCTTTATCTGAAAACTACCTTGAGCAGTTAAACAGAGAACCGACTCGTGGCGATAATATATTAGACCTTCTGGTGACAAACAGACCCGAACTATTTGAATCAGTTAATGCAGAACAGGGAATCAGCGATCATAAAGCGGTTACTGCATCGACGATTTCAGCCGTAAATAGAAATATTAAAAAGGTAATAAGATTTTTCTGTTTAGCAAAAGTGACAAAAAGCAGATTACAGAGTACCTGACGGCTCAACACAAAAGTTTTGTCTCAAGTACAGATAGTGTTGAGGATCAGTGGACAAAGTTCAAAACCATCGTACAATATGCGTTAGATGAGTATGTGCCAAGCAAGATCGTAAGAAATGGAAAAGAGCCACCGTGGTACAACAACCGAGTTAGAAAACTGCTGCGGAAGCAAAGGGAACTTCACAGCAAACATAAACATAGCCAAAGCCTTGCAGACAAACAAAAATTACGCGAAGCGAAATGTAGTGTAAGGAGGGCTATGCGAGAGGCTTTCAATGAATTCGAAAGTAAAGTTCTATGTACTGACTTGGCAGAAAATCCTAAGAAATTTTGGTCCTATGTCAAAGCGGTAGGTGGATCAAAACAAAATGTCCAGACACTCTGTGACCAAAATGGTACTGAAACAGAGGATGACAGACTAAAGGCCGAAATACTAAATGTCTTCTTCCAAAGCTGTTTCACAGAGGAAGACTGCACTGTGCTTCCTTCTCTTGAAGTCGCACAGTTGACAAAATGGTAGATATCGAAATAGACGACAGAGGGATAGAGAAACAATTAAAATCGCTCAAAAGAGGAAAGGCCTCTGGTCCTGATGGGATACCAGTTTGATTTTACACAGAATACGCGAAGGAACTTGCCCCCTTCTTGCAGCGGTGTACCGTAGGTCTCTAGAAGAGCGAAGCGTTCCAAAGGATTGGAAAAGGGCACAGGTCATCCCCGTTTTCAAGAAGGGACGTCGAACGGATGTGCAGAACTATAGACCTATATCTCTAACGTCGATCAGTTGTAGAATTTTGGAACACGTATTATGTTCGAGTATAATGCCTTTTCTGGAGACTAGAAATCTACTCTGTAGGAATCAGCATGGGTTTCGAAAAAGACGGCCGTGTGAAACCCAGCTCGCGCTATTCGTCCACGAGACTCAGAGGGCCTTAGACACGGGTTCACAAGTAGATGCCGTGTTTCTTGACTTCCGCAAGGCGTTTGACACAGTTCCCCACAGTCGTTTAATGAACAAAGTAAGAGCATACGGACTATCAGATCAGTTGTGTGCTTGGATCGAGGAGTTCCTAGATAACAGAACGCAGCATGTCATTCTCAATGGAGAGAAGTCTTCCGAAGTAAGAGTGATTTCAGGTGTGCCGCAGGGGAGTGTCATAGGACCGTTGCTATTCACAATATTCATAAATGACCTGGTGGATGACATCGGAAAGTCTCTGAGGCTTTTTGCAGATGATGCTGTGGTGTATCGAGAGGTTGCAACAATGGAAAATTGTACTGATATGCAGGAGGATCTGCAGCGAACTGACGCATGGTGCACGGAATGGCAATTGAATCTCAATGTAGACAAGTGTAATGTGATGCGAATGTATAGAAAGATAGGTCCCTTATCATTTAGCTACAAAATAGCAGGTCAGCAACTGGAAGCAGTTAATTCCATAAATTATCTGGGAGTACGCATTAGGAGTGATTTAAAATGGAATGTTCATATAAAGTTGATCGTCGGTAAAGCAGATGCCAGACTGAGATTCATTGGAAGAATCCTAAGGAAATGCAATCCGACAACAAAGGAAGTAGGTTACAGTACGCTTGTTCGCCCACTGCTTGAATACTGCTCAGCAGTGTGGGATCCACACCAGATAGGTTTGATAGAAGAGATAGAGAAGATCCAATGGAGAGCAGCGCGCTTCGTTGCAGGATCATTTAGTAATCGCGAAAGCGTTACGGAGATGATAGATAACCTACAGTGGAAGACTCTGCAGGAGAGACGCTCCGTAGCTTTGCATGGGCTTTTGTTGAAGTTTCGAGAACATACCTTCACCGAAGAGTCAAACAGTGTATTGCTCCCTCCTACTTATATTTCGCGAAGAGACCACGAGGATAAAATCAGAGAGATTAGAGCCCACACAGAAGCATACCGAGAATCCTTCTTTCCACGTACAATACGAGACTGGAATAGAAGGGAGAACGGATAGAGGTACTCAGGGTACCCTCCGCCACACACCGTTAGGCGGCTTGCGGAGTACGGATGTAGATGTAGATACTGACACGTTCCATGACCTTGAAGATTTGCTCCTCAATTTGGGCCTACGGAACTTGACATGCGCAGAGAAAGAGGGTAACAGAAGATATATTGAATTTAATTTATGAAAGGAGAAAATACAAAAATGCAGTAAATTACGCCGGCAAAAAGAAATACTAATGTCTCAAAATGAGATCGACAGGAAGTGCAAAATGGCTAAGCAGGGATATCTAGAGGACAAACGTAAGGATGTAGAGGCGCATATCACTAGGGGTAAGATAGATACTGCCTACAGGAAAATTAAAGAGACCTTTAGAGAAACGAGATTCACTTGTATGCATATCAAGAGCTCAGATGGAAACCCTGTTATCAGCAAAGAAGGGAATGCAGAAAGGTGGAAGGTGTATATAGAGGATCTATACAAGGGCAGTGTACTTCAGGACAATATAATGGAAATGGAAGAGGATGTAGATGAAGATGAAATGGGAGATGACATACTGCGTGAAGAGTTTGACAGAGCACTGTAAGACCTTAATCGAAACAAGATCCCGGGAGTAGGCAACATTCCATTAGAACTACTGACAGCCTTGGGAGACCCAACTCTGACAGAACGTTACCGTCTGATGAGCATGATGCATGAGACAGCCGAAATACCGTCAGACTTCAAGAAGAATGAAATAATTCCAATTTCAAAGAAAGCAGGTGTTGACAGATGTGAAAATTAGCGAACTATCAGTTTAATAAGTCACAGCTGCAAAATACTAACGCAAATTCTTTACAGACGAATGGAAAAAATGGTAGAAGCCGACCTCAGGGAAGACCAGTTAGGATTCCGTAGAAATACTGGATCATGTGAGGCAATACTGACCCTACGACTTACCTTATTAAGTAGATTAAGGAAAGGCAAACCTACGTTTCTAACATTTGTAGACTTAGAGAAATCTTTTGACAATGTTGACTGGAATACTCTCTTTCAAATTCTGAAGGTGGCAGGGGTAAAATACAGGGAGCGAATTCAATTTACAATTTGTACAGAAAGCAGGTGGCAGTTATAAGAGTCAAGGGATATGAAATTGAAGCAGTGGCTGGGAAGGGAATGAGACAGGGTTGTAGACTATCCCCAATGTTATTCAATCTGTTTATTGAGCAAGCAGTAAAGGAAACAAAAGAAAAATTCTGAGTAGAAATTAAAATCCATGGATAAGAAACTAAAACCTTGAGGTTTGCCGATGACTTTGTAATTCAGAGACAGCAAAGAACCTAGAAGAGTAGCTGAACAGAATGAAGTGTCCTGAAGGGATGATATAAGATCAGCATCAATAAAAGCAAAACGAGGATAATGGAATGTAGTCGAATTAAGGTGGGTGATGCTGAGGGAATTAGATTAGGAAATGAGACATTTAAAGTAGTAAAGGAGTTTTGCTATTTAGGGAGCAAAATAACTGATGACGGTCGAAGTAGAGAGGATATAAAATGTAGACTGTCAATGGTAAGAAAAGTGTTTCTAAAGAAGAAAAATTTGCTAACATCGAGTATAGCTTTAGGTATCAGGAAGTCTTTTCTCCGAGTATTTGTATGCAGTGTAGCCACGTATGGAGGTGAATAATGGACAATAAATAGTTTGAACATGAAGAGAATAGAAGCTTTCGAAATGTGGTGCTACAGAAGAATGCTGAAGATTAGATGGGTAGATCACATAACTAATGTGGAGGTATTGAATAGGATACGGGAGAAGAGAACTTTGTGGCACAACTTGACTAGAAGATGGGGTCGGATGGTAGGACACGTTCTGAGGCATTAAGGGATCACGAATTTAATATTGGAGGGCAGCGTGGAGGGTAAAAATCGAGGAGGGAGTCCAGGAGATGAATACACTAAGCAGATTCACAAGGATGTAGGTTGCAGTGGGTACTGGGAGATGAAGCTTCCAGACGATACAGTAGCATGGAGAGCTGCATCAAACCAGTCTGTGGACTGAAGACAACAACAACAAGGTATTTGTGTGATGTGTAACCTTCAACAGAAGTGGGACAGACAAGAGGGTTAGATTATATGTACTTTCCATTGAAATTGATCCATAATGGGGAGATACTCAATGGGAAAATAATATGCTAATTTACTATCCACAGACCGCAAATGGACTGATCATGAACGAGGAATGAAAATTTAGTCACACTTCTGATTGTACACGTATTATTTGACCCCCCCCCCCCCCTCTCTCTCTCTCTCTCTCTCTCTCTCTCTCTCTCTCTCTCTCTCTCTCTCTCTCTCTCTCTCTCTCACACACACACACACACACACACACACACTCTCTCTCAATCGCGCGCGCGCTCTAGTTCTAATAAATAATTCAATTCATTAATGGTGTCGGAAGAGATGGTTAGCAAGAAATCCTTTAGGCTCCTCGTAAACTGAAATCTGTCAGTAGTAAAGCTTTTTGTGGCTGCCGGCAAGTTATTGAAAACATCGTTCTCCTTAATGATGGAGACTTTCTTGCACCAAAGTAATTAACTTACCAATTTTTGTGGAGATTATTCACTTCTAGTTATGACTTCATGAAATGAGCTGTTGATTTGAAAATATTCATTTGTTTTTAAACACAATATTCACGGTGAGAACGTATCTTCCATCTCCACCATGTTAACTGATCTATTTATATGATCCTTATTCTAAGTTGTGTTATATTAACGGTAAAACACAAAACATTACTTACATGCATTTCCACTGTTTTCCAACAAGCTGACAATTTTTCATGAATAATATATTAATACTGAAATTTTTAGAAAAATTTTGAAAGAGAGGTTTTGCAGGCAAATTTCAAAAATAAAAAGACCATAGTGTTCATTATAATACAACTTCTCCATGGTTTTTAATTCCTACTCCGAAGTTTTCTTTTGTTTTCTTTACTGCTTGCTCAGCAAACAGATTGAATAACATCGGAGATAGGCTACAACCCTGTCTCACTCCCTTCCCAACCACTGCTTCCCTTTCATATCCCTCGACTCTTCATGCCCTCGAGTAAGAAAACTGACCGTTAGAATTCCATGGTTCTGGGATAAATGGTTTGAGAGGAAAGGTACATTTAGTTAGAAAAGTTACGGAAAATTTAAAGTTGCATTGCACTTAACGTCGTACATGCACTCATTTAAATTCATAGTTTCTTTCACTTTCCAATAGTATGCATGCTGTACAAAAACATAACATTTGTTTCATGATATTTACTTTTTTATTTCTTGCAAGTCTTCTAGAACTTCTCTCGAAAACTTTGTGGGTAGATCTTGGCATTTGTTTTGTTCAGAAACGTTATTACTGTAGCAAACAACTGACTACGAGACAAGAAAAAATGTATTCAATAGGTGAAAGCTCAAAAACTACGGGTAAAATGTCCCTAGGCTTATCATCTCAAAGAAGAGATGGCACAGAGAAACAAGTGGGCATGTCTTACATAGCAAGCTGCCATTTAAACCGACATTTTAGTACCTTCAAATAAGGATTTGGAATAAAATACTTTCATATTCGCACTAAGTGTAAATCAAACTGGTACAGTCACCAATAAACAAAATTATTTTCATTGTTTTCGGGGTTCCTTTTGCCTTTCGGAATAAATATATTGCGAATCAGCAGTTAACATGCCTGGTTCCCCAAACAGGAGACGACTAGAAACTTTCGAAATGTGGTGGTGTAGAAGAATGCTAAAAAAGTTTTGATCGAATAGCTGATGGGGAGATACGAAATCAGATTAGGGAGTAGAGAAATTAATGGCACAAATTGACAAAAAGAAGCGATCGTGGGTAAATGTCATATTTCGATTCCACCCATCCGCTGTGACCCACGACGTTCTGCATTACTTTGATTAGTTGCATTTCGAAGGATACCAGTGGCCTTATTAAATGTTAACTGTGATTGCCTTCGTTTCTAGATCAATTTATAATGTTCGTTAACTATGATTTTTTTCGGAATATATCGTGATGAACTCTGGGTGGAACCACAGAACACAGCTTAAATTGTCGTTGAAGAAACGAGTAGTGATTGTATTTTTATCTTTCTTATCCGACACGTTGCGGTATCCAAGGTATAATGGGGTACACAGTTGAAAACTTTGATTAAATGTACAAAATTGATAAATAAGAGAGTTACAAATCTTTATATGAACACGTTATGATGTATTAATCACAAAAATACAAGAACATTGCCATAAAATAAAACAACAATATTTTCTCACTCAAAAACAGAAATTTATATCATTTGCACGCGGCCGAATGGGGTGGTAAATACAAGTGATTACAAAAACGTATAAAATTATCGGAAATGCAGAAAATATTGGCTTGCTCGGTATTTTTTTTAGTTTAAAGTGAGTATTAATGTCAAACTACAGTTTTCATGTATCGTATCCTTTTCTTGAGGCTGTTTACAAAATTCACACACGGGGAGACACTCATCATCTTCGCTATCTATTCCTGCACAAGAATCGTGTGTCCATTTTTTGCACGTGGAACAAGCGACCCAACCTTCAACTGATTTTGAATATAACCCACCACAATATACACATTGACAGTCAGAACTTACCTCATAATCACTCTCGTTAGTATAGTATTCTTACTCCTTTCTTCCATTTATCTTCAGGCTCTTTCTCTCGTTTTTGAGTTCTTAATTTTATTCTCTTTCGCAAAAAGTTTTCTTTTTGCTCTTTCTTCTTTGTCAAAGTTCTTCTTCTGTTTCTCCCATTAATGTCTTTTAACTCTTTTTTTTTGTACGGCGAATCAGTTAAAACAACGTTGTTCCCCCTTTTCAGTCTCGCTCTTTTCTTGCTTTCGTTAACTTTTGACAAGAAAATCAGAATGTCAGGTGAAATATGAAATGAGGAGGTTGTGTTGTCAGTTGTCATCCAAGAGCACCCAAGATTAGAACAATTAGCCCCAATAACTTTGTTATTCTTAGGCGGCAGTTCATTGTAACAATTCGCTGAAACCTCGTCCCCTTGATTATCCAGCCCGTTTGAGTCGTCTTTTTCAGCTGGTGTGCTAGTTGGAGGCAATTCCAATTGTTCAGATATAATAACCCCTTCATCTGACGGCCTATCACGTCCGCTGTCAGTTGTGTGTGCCGATAGGAAGTGTGCGTCTTGAATATGGATGGGTCCGTGGGCCATATTGCAGTAGCTTCGAAACCTTTAATAGCGGTTTTCATTGTTGCGCTTTAGACGAAAGCTGAACCAAAAAGCGTTGAAATTTGAAAGATAGTTACGACTTTCCCTGCGTGGCTTCGCAGCCATTTTCGAATCTGATCACTATAACGAGGATTTATAAAACAAACATCAAGCGGCTGAAGTCTGTGAGAGCAATGTGGTGGTGAAGAAACGCCACTCTCCCTCGCGTAGTCCATAACGTCATTGTTGGTGGTATGAGCTGAGTGGCCATCTGATATAAGGAGAACTGGGACGTGCTTTGATGTCTTAGAAAATACCACTAATTGTGGAAACCATACAAAGAATGACTCTGTGGCCATCCATGCGGTGCTGTGGACCTCAGCGCAACCTCCTGCTGTCAGTCCTAACTCAAATTCTTTCTGCTTCTTCTTTAGTGGAAAAATAATCGTAGGAGGAATGTCAGCTCCGCTTGCTGACGTACTAATGAGGATGGTTGCAGTTTCACCCCTTTCTGCAGAGGTTAACGATCGCACTGGACGGTTCCCTTTGCAAGCTGCGATGTTCGATTGGTTTTTAGCATTAACCGAGACGCCTGTTTCATCACAATTAGTTATTTGAGAAGTCATTAGTTTGTGATTGTCAGTTACATTTGTTAGCAACGAAAAAAACCTATCGACAGCTACTTTATTAAAATCAATGATTCTTGTACCAGATAAAGCTTCGGGCTTGCGAACAAACCCGCATTTGCTTCTTCATTGTTTCGTGATGTAATAAAGATTTCGATTTGTTTTGCTCGAAATTTTCGAAAAGGTATCTGTAAAAACGTGCAAAAATTGAAATGGCAAAACTGTGCACCTGCCGAAATACGAGTGCGTATACTTATTTGAAAACATTTTCCTACACCGCTTCTGATACGCTAGAGGTTACCGCACAGTAAACAGCAATTGTAGTTGACCGTTTGCCTGCATCGTATAAAGTACGGCCAATAAAATATTTTTGTAGGGGGGACACATCATCTCATCCTAAATGGAGAGTTCATCTATACGTGTAAAAGTAACCACTTGTGCCAGAGGGAAGTGTGTTGGGAGCCTTATTGTTCCTGTTGTATATTAACATTACAGATAATATAAGTAAGCTCACATATTTCGAAAATGATGCCGATATCGACATTGAGGTAACAAAGGTCGTGTGAAGCGATATGCACATACAGGGGATAGTAAAAATGTGACCACCTATACTTGCATCTACATGGATACTCTG
This sequence comes from Schistocerca gregaria, assembly GCF_023897955.1. Taxonomy (NCBI): domain Eukaryota; kingdom Metazoa; phylum Arthropoda; class Insecta; order Orthoptera; family Acrididae; genus Schistocerca; species Schistocerca gregaria. The sequence continues at coordinate 935,810 of NW_026061860.1, read as the reverse complement.
CAAGTCACATTTAAGTGCATGGCAGATTGTTCATCGAACCACCTTCACAAGTCTCTATTATTCCAATCTCGCATAGCACCCGGAAAGAATGATCACCTGTGTCTTTCCATACGAGCTCTGACTTCCCTTATTTTATCGTTGTGGTCGTTTCTACCTACGTAGGTCGGTGTCAACAAAATATTTTCGCATTCGGAGGAAAAAGTTGGTGATTGGAATTTCGTGAGAAGATACTGTCGCAACGAAAAACGCTTTTCTTTTAATGATGTCCAGCCCAAATCCAGTATCATTTGTGTGACACACTCTCTCATATTTCGCGATAATAGATAACGTGCTGTCTTTCTTTGGACTTTTTCGATCTACTCCGTAAGTCCTATCTTGTAAGGATCCCACATCTTCCAGCAGTATTCTAAAAGAGGACGGAGAAGCGTAGTGTAGGCAGTCTCCTTTGTAGGTCTGTTACGTTTTATAAGTGTCGTGCCAATAAAACGCAGTCTTTGGTTAGCCTTAACCGCAACATTTTCTATGTGTTCTTTCCAATTTAAGTTGTTCGTTATTGTATAATAATAATGGCGTGTGACGAGGGCCTCCCATCGGGTAGCCCGTTCGCCTGGTGCAAGTCTTTCGATTTGATGCCACTTCGGCGACTTGCGCGTCGATGGGGATGAAATGATGATTAGTACAACACAACACCCAGTCCCTGAGCGGAGAAAATCTCCGACCCAGCCGGGAATCTAACCCGGTCTTTTAGGATTGACAGTCTGTCGTGCTGACCACTCAGCTACCGCGGGCAGACGTTAGTTATTGTAACACCTAGTTATTTAGTTGACTTTCGGCTTTTAGATTAGACTGCAACTTCTCTGATAGTGATTCGTCCATTCTGCTTCACCAGCAATATTGCGGGATCAGTAACGACCTGATTTGCGGATATTGCGGGCGTACCTTAACTGGCTTCTGTCTTCATTGATTAGCGGCTACCTTTGAAATGGTTGTACCACTCCTTTAGCCCTGCAGTACCCATTACTTTGTCCACAAACACACGATGGTTTCAACTTGAGAATTGCCAAGCTTGGAGCCAAATGTGATGTAAAGACGTCATTTTGCTCAGAATACTAAATCCAACGTGTACCACTTGCAAGCGTTCCAAAGTAGTGGAGAAAATCAGGTATGTGTGCTAAATATGCCTGAAAATATGAGCGCATGCGCGCCCTGATACCATTGTTGATTTCAGCAATTAAAAAAGGTCGGATATTTTTTGAACAGCTCATGTATATAAGCCATCGCCAGTGATGTCGAAAGAGCAAGATACCCCTAACTACGGCAGTTGTATAGGTAGTTCGAATGGAGCGGTCTATTGTCTGACGTATCTCCATAACAGCTCCGAACCGAATACCCCAAAGTTCGACAAATGGTTCAAATGACTCTGAGCACTATGGGTCTTAACATCTATCGTCATCAGTCCCCTAGAACTTAGAACTACTTAAACCTAACTAACCTAAGGACATCACACAACACCCAGCCATCACGAGGCAGACAAAATCCCTGACCCCGCCGTGAATCTAACCCCGGAACCCAGACGCGGAAAGCGAGAACGCTACCTTCACGTCAGGAATCAAGCTGAGCTCAGAAGGGCGCAAGTCCGGGGTTGTCTCTGGCTGATACTGATCTTCGGCCTGACGTGGCTGCTTGTCCTGTTCCAGGGGTTGCCCCTCAGTCTGCAAGATCCGAGCAGTCGCAGAGGGTGGTCTTACTGGTAGTTGGGAGCTCCAACGTCAGGCGCGTAATGGGGCCCCTTAAGGATATGGCAGCAAGAGAGGCGAAGAAAACCAATGTGCAATCCGTGTGCATACCGGGGTGGGTCATTCCAGATGTGGAAAGGGTCCTTCCGGATGCCATGAAGGGTACAGGTTGCACCCATTTGCAGGTGGTCGCTCATGTCGGCACCAATGATGTGTGTCGCTATGGATCGGAGGAAACCCTCCCTGGCTATCTGATTTGGTGAAGACTGCCAGTCTCGCTAGCCTGATGAAAGCAGAGCTCACCATCTGCAGCATCGTCGATAGGACTGACTGCTGACCTTTGGTAAAGAGCTGAGTAAAGGGTCTGAATCAGAGGCTGAGATTGTTCTGCGACCGTGTGGGCTGCAGATTCCTCGACTTGAGCCATAGGGTGGTGGGGTTTAGGGTTCCGCTGGATAGGTCAGGAGTCAACTACACGCAACAAGCGGCTACACGGGTAGCAGGGGTTGTGTGGCGTGGGCTGGGCGGTTTTTTAGGTTAGATGGCATTGGGCAAGTACAAAAAGGGCGGCAGCCTCAACGAGTTCGGGGCAAAGCAGGACATGAGGGGACCAAGCAGCAATCGGTATTGTAATGGTAAACTGTCGAAGCTGCGTTGGTAAAGTACCGGAACTTCAAGCGCTGATAGAAAGTACCGAAGCTGAAATCGTTATAGGTACAGAAAGCTGGCTGAAACCAGAGAGAAATTCTGCCGAAATTTTTACAAAGGTACAGACAGGTAGAAAGGATAGATTGCATGCAACCGGTGGTGGAGAGTTAGTCGCTGTTAGTAGAAGTTTATCCTGTAGTGAATTAGAAGTGGATAGTTCCTGTGAATTATTATGGGTGGAGGTTACACGCAACAGCCGAGCTAGGTTAATAATTGGCTCCTTTTACCGACCTCCCGATCCAGCAGCATTAGTGGCAGAACAACTGAGAGAAAATTTGGAATACATTTCACATCAATTTTCTCAGCAAGTTATAGTCTTAGGTAGAGATTTCAATTTACCAGATATAGACTGGGACACTCAGATGTTTAGGATGGGTCGTAGGGACAGAGCATCGAGTGACATTATACTGAGTGCGCTATCCGAAAATTACCTCGAGCAATTAAACAGAGAACCGACTCGTGGAGATAACATCTTGGACCTACTGATAACAAACAGACCCGAACTTTTCGACTCTGTATGTGCAGAACAGGGAATCAGTGATCGTAAGGCTGTTGCAACATCCCTGAATATGGAAGTTAATAGGAATATAAAAAGAGGGAGGAAGGTTTACGTGTTTAGCAAGAGTAATAGAAGGCAGATTTCAGTCTACCTAACAGATCAAAACGAAAATTTCTGTTCTGACACTGACAATGTTGCGTATTTATGGAAAAAGTTCAAGGCAATCGTAAAATGCGTTTTAGACAGGTACGTGTAGAGTAAAACTGTGAGGGACGGGATAAACCCACCGTGGTTCAACAACAAAGTTAGGAAACTACTGCGAAAGCAAAGACAGCTTCACTCCAAGTATAAACGCAGCCAAAACCTCTCAGACAAACAGAAGCTAAACGATGTCAAAGTTAGCGTAAGGAGGGCTATGCGTGAAGCGTTCAGTGAATTCGAAAGTAAAATTCTATGTACCGACTTGACAGAATATCCTAGAAAGTTCTGGTCTCACGTTAAATCAGTAAGTGGTTGGAAACAGCATGTCCAGACACTCCGGGGTGATGATGGCATTGAAACAGAGGATGACAGGCGTAAAGCTGAAATACTAAACACCTTTTTCCAAAGATGTTTCATAGAGGAAGACCGCACTGCAGTTCCTTCTCTAAATCCTAGCACAAACGAGAAAATGGCTGACATCGAAATAAGTGTCCAAGGAGTAGAAAAGCAACTGGAATCACTCAACAGAGGAAAGTCCACTGGACCTGACGGGGTACCAATTCGATTCTACACAGTACGAGAAAGAACTTGCCCTCCCTTCTAACAGCCGTGTACCGCCAGTCTCTAGGGGAACGGAAGGCTCCAAATGATTGGAAAAGAGCACAGGTAGTCCGAGTCTTCAAGAAGGGTCGTAGAGCAGATGCGCAAAACTATAGACCTATATCTCTGACGTCGATCTGTTGTAGAATTTTAGAACATGTTTTTTGCTCGAGTATCATGTAGTTTTTGGAAACCCAGAATCTACTCTGTAGGAATCAACACGGATTCCGGAAACATCCATCGTGTGAGACCCAACTCACTTTATTTGTTCATGAGACCCAGAAAATATTAGATACAGGCTCCCAGGTAGATGCTATTTTTCTCGACTTCCGGAAGGCGTTAGATTCAGTTCCGCACTGTCGCCTGATAAGTAAAGTAAGAGCCCACGGAATATCAGACCAGCTCTGTGGCTGGATTGAAGAGTTTTAACAAACAGAACACAGCATGTTGTTATCACTGGAGAGACGTCTACAGACGTTAAAAGAATCTCTGGCGTGCCACAGGGGAGTGTTATGGGACCATTACTTTTCACAATATATATAAATGAGGTAGTAGATAGTGTCGGAAGTTCCATGCGGTTTTTCGCGGATGATTCTGTAGCATACACAGAAGTTGCAGCATTAGAAAATTGTAGCGAAATGCCGGAAGATCTCCAGCGGATAGGCCCTTGGTGCAGGGAGTGGCAACTGACCCTTAACATATACAAATGTAATGTATTGCGAATACATAGAAAGAAGGATCCTTTATTGTATGATTATATGATAGCGGATCAAACACTGGTATCAGTTACTTCTGTAAAATATCTCGGAGTATGCGTGCGGAACTTTTTGAAGTGGAATGATCATATAAAATTAACTGTTGGTAAGGCGCGTACCAGGTTGAGATCCATTGCGAGAGTCCTTAGAAACTGTAGTTCATCAACAAAGGAGGTGGCTTACAAAACACTCGTTGGACCTATACTTGAGTATTGCTCATCGGTGTGGGATCCGTACCAGATCGGGTTTGCGGAGGAGATAGAGAAGATTCAAAGAAGAGCGGCGCGTTTCGTCACAGGGTTATTTGGTAACCGTGATAGCGTTACGGAGATGTTTGACAAACTCAAGTGCCAGACTCTGCAAGAGAGCCGCTCTTCATCGCGGTGTAGCTTGCTCGTCAGATTTCGAGAGGGTGCGTTTCTGGATGAGGTATCGAATATATTGCTTCCCCCTACTTATACCTCCCGAGGAGATTACGAATGTAAAATTAGAGAGATTAGAGAGAGCACAGGGGCTTTCAGACAGTCTTTCCTCCCGCGAACCATACGCGAATGGAACAGGAAAGGGAGGTAATGACAGTGGCACGTAAAGTGCCCTCCGCCACACACCGTTGGGTGGCTTGCGGAGTATAAATGTAGATGTAGATGAGTGTGGTGCGTGATGCGGCGCTCCCCATCCCCATATACCGATCAAATCAGTCACGACTTGAACCGAGCGTGCCCGAACATTGTCCTACAAAATGATGTCCGCCTCCTGCAGAAACCGACGCCGCTTCTTTCTCTCAGTTGCTTTTCTGCTTTGTAACACAGTCTGTTTCGTTTTCGAGTCCAAACCGCTTAACAGATATTGTTCAAATTTGGCATGGAGACAGTTTGAACTCTGAGAAAGAACATAGCCCACTTTAAAAAGCAAGAAAATTTTTTTTTTTTTGCATCAGTGAACGTAAACTACATTAAAACTTACTTATTTTGCTTGTATAACTTAAGAATTCTATAATGTATAAGTACTTCAGTAGTCGCCGTGCGGGATAGTCTCTCAAACGAAATTGCTCCCACGTCCGAGGCCTTTCAATATCACGTCTTCCATTCCGTTTGTAGTTCAGAATATTTTGGGGAAGTCTGGGACGTAGCATTCTCACCAGTCTTCACGATATTTTTGAATTTTTTAGTTTCTGTTGAAAATACTTAATTTTTCTCTAGTATCTTCATTCCTAATCATTTCTTGTTGTGCAGCTCTTCGAATTTCTTAGAAACCTCATCTCTGCCGTGTGATTTTTTTTTGCTTTTTTTAAAACCATGTTTCCGCTTTCATAGCATAATACAGGAACCGGGACCACGTTATAGAATTTCGGAACAATCTTTTTGTACTTTATTGCCCAATATTCAGATAATAGTGTCACAGACAGCTTAGAATTTGTGTAATTTATTTTAAGTATCAGAGTAAAAATCAGATCTTACAGCGTAGCCTAAGTGAAAGATTAAGAGACCAGTTCTAAAGCAGGATTATCCAAAACTAGTTTTAAAATGACTGAGTATTTTCCTCGGAGTGCACTTATTTTCGTTTTATTACTAGAAATTTTAAAGTTGTATTCATTGCATATTTCGTTCAGGTGGTATATAGATCTTTGGAGGTCATTTCGTGAACGTGAATCATGTCATCTACAAACAGAAGCACAATCAGGTATTTCTCATTCGTTATCCCAATTCTTTTGTCTTGTCGTAGTTCCTGCTTTCATTTATGAAGAACGAAGTCAATGTAAATACTAAAAATGCTGACTTAATCTGCTCATTTAAATGTATACCGAACGAGCTGCCGCAGTGGTTAGTACATGGTATGATGATGATGATGATGATGTTTGGTTTTTGGGGCGCTTAACTGCACGGTTATCAGCGCCTGTACAAAGCCCCAACCTTTACACAGTCCAGTTTCGCCACCTTCACGAATGATGATGAAATGATGGCATCACAGACACCTACTTCCCGGGCGGAGAACGCAACCCAGCCGTGAATCGAACCCGGAATCCCATCACCAGCAACGCTAGCTTCTACACGACGAGCTGTCAACTAGTACACTAGACTCGCATTCGGGAGGATGACGTTTAAATCCGCATCCGGCCATCCTGATACGTTTTCCGTAACTTTCCTGAATCGCTCCAAGCAAATGCTGGGATGATTCCTTTGAAAGGGAACGGCGGACTTCTTTTACCCTTCCCTGACGCATTGCCAACTCCTGCTCCGTCTCTAATGACCTCGACGTCGATAGCACATTAAATGCAATCCTCCTTCCGTCCTTCATTTAAAGGCATAGGTTTACGCAATAAGTCGGGCGTTAAAAGTTACAAACTGCGTACTCGTCTAAGGCAGCATAATTTCATGGAGCGCAAATTATCGAGACTATATTCACCGAGCATTTGTGAAAGGCAGCACGTGGCGACTTCCAACAAACTTCACACATAATTTCGAAACTTGGCGAAACTTTTTTTCCCCTCTGACATCCCTGACATAATGATGAAAGGAAAAAGACTTTTATCACTTCTAGATTTTCGCTGTTCGTGCAGTAAAGTGTCAGCATCAGGCTTGATGTTTCACTTCATTACTTCTTTACTACTCACTTTATTCGCAACACATTTGTCAGACAGTATCCACATACGTCGCCAAATGTACCTGAAAATTATAGAATTGTACAACACCTAGTTCAGTACATAAATATTGAGACGTTTTCGAAAAACTAGCTTCTCTTACAACAGAGCGTCTTCAACTGCAAAGGGTTATGTTTCTTCAGGTCAAGATTTTAACACATTAACTGATACGGAAAGTGAACGAACTTCTGAAGGTGGTTTATATATGGGACTTACCGTTTTGAGACAGCAATTTGGAGAGGAGAAGGGGCGGTGGTTACGCGGTCTATTTGGATCTTCAGTGTTTCCGCAAATGATGCTGTTGCCTGTAATAAAGTTCTGTTTGAAAGAAGCCACGCCCTCATAAGATTTCAGTGTAGTGCAAAGCATGACAACTTAGTTTAAATGTTCCCGAAATGTAAAATTGTTCGGTTCACAAAACGATATAACCTTATCCTACGAGTATAGTGCAGCGAGTCAAATTCGCAATCGCTCAACCCACATGAATACCTGGGTGTAAAAATTTCTAGAGATTTGAAATGGAACCGTCACATAGTCGCAGTCTTAGGGAAATACCGTGGCTGGCTGCAATTCGTTGGTAGAATTCTAGGAAAATACAATCGGTGTACAAAAGAAATTGCTTACAAATCACGCTTGCGACCCATCCCCCAATATTGCTCGAGATTCTTGGATCCTAATCAGATACAACTGCCCGGCGATACTGAATGTATACAGAGAAGGGCGGCACGAATGGTCACAGGTTTTTTGACCCGTTGGAAAATGTCACGCAGTTTCTGATCAAATTGAACAGGCAGGCGCTTGGAAACAAACGTAAAATATCCAGAGAAAGTCTACTTGGAATATTTCCGGAGGAATCCTTAACTGTTGAATATAGGCGAATGGTGGTCAATGGAGGGAATGACTGCGAATGCTCGTTCGATTTGCGTTCTCTTCCGTAGGCTGCGATGCAAACTAATCCTGGTAATATTCCCGGTGTGAGATGTAGTTGGCAGCTCTGTAAATGCTGACCGGTGAGTCGCTTAAAGCCCAGGTGAAATTAATCTCGGAGGGACACATCACGCTCCCAACCGACTAAGCATATCCCCTAAGGATCGCCTGGAGCCTGTGACTAGTGCATTGAATGTAAATACGGAAAACTGCAAAAACTCACTTTTTGAACTATTTGTAATTCCATTAACTAGTTTTGTAACCTTTACAGACTCATCTTCAAATGTGGCACACAGAATTTCCGTCTCTCTGACGTGGAGACAGGGCGACAGTAAGATGGTGACATGTGTCGGAAAACCAATTATTCCACTTACTGACTAACGGGCAGTTCATGGTAGACACAGACTATCCCGTGGAAGAGCAAAGTATCGCGAGGAGACCTAATTAGAAAGTTTCTAGAACTGACGTTACATGATGAAAGTAGGAATGGAATATACTTAAACCGCCTACTTATTGTAACTGTAGGAAGCGTGAAGACCAGAAGAGACTAAGCACAGCACGCACAGAGGCTATTAAGCAGCCACAGTTCGCACGCTCCATACGTCAGTGGAGTGGGAATAAGTCCTAATAACTGGTATACTGGCAAGTTCCATCTGTCACGCAATTCACCGTCATTTATAGACTACAAATTATAAGCTGCCTATGTTTTGTTTAAATTTAGATTACAAGAAAATGGGCGTTTTGCAAAATGTCCTACATAAGTCTCCTCTTCATCAACACCACCACCATGAGTGTTCTGCCCTAGGGCAGGTCTTCACATGTAGCTCTCCATGCAGTCCCATCATTTGTTACCCTCTTGTTTTCTCACAACTATTTTCTGTTCTTACGCTGTCCATCACCTGGTATGTTCATCGTCTTCTTCTTCTTCTTCTTCTTCTTCTTCTTGCATTCACCGTTTCCTCCATACCATCAATAAACAATCTCTTCTCATTCAGTGTCCATGCCAATTGTGTTTGCTCATCCTGCTACCTTTAAAATTTCTCTCTGTTCTCCCACTCAACACCACCTCATTTCTCACTGTGCCTGCCTATTTTATCCCCTATCAACGCACCCACATAAAAGCCTCCTGTTATGAAACGTCTCGTTGGCAATTGCTATACGTATTTTCACCTCCATATTACTTCCAATGTCGTCCATAATAGCACGTCGCAGTTATCTAAAAACACTAAATTGTTGTGTATCTTCCTGCCTAACATTATAGTTGTTCTTGCTTTTCTTGCACCTATCACCGGACATGTTGCGATTTTCTTATTATTTCTCATTCCAATTTACTCACGCCTCTTGTTCAATTCTTTTAACATTTCAGTCATACATCTTTCGCTCTCTGCCAATAACACCACATGATCCGCGAGTCAACACATTCTGCTCTCCTAACAACAACCCGCTCCCGTCTATGTCGTTTCAAACGTTTTTGAATGACATGCTCCAAATATATTTACACACTAAGGAGAATAAACGTATCCCGGAGGACTTACCCCAGCGCGATGGAAATCGATACACGTGATGTTCATTCATGCCCAATAGTATCCGAACGACCTGAATTGAAATTCGCCTGATTCACATGCAACCCACATAGCGCAACTGTCTAGCAGGTCTCCTTATCGCTCCTTGGTACAGTCGTTTGACTATTGAAAGTGGTTCCAACAAGTCACCACGAGAAAAAACTGTTCTGTATCGCAATAACTCAAGATGTAAAGTAATACCACGATACTACAAATATCACGGAACACCTTATCACAGATAAGACTGCCCTTAAGGCTTGTAGCTCACATTTATTACAATAAATGACATACCTGACATTTTACCACTCTCATTATTACGTCAGATAGGTAATGCACGTAGTAAATTCGTCGTATTCATGATTTACTCTTCAAAGTAACATACCGTACTTATTATTTAACACAAAATAAGATTAAAAATTAAAGGTATTCACGAGCAGCTAATTGAGAATATTTATGAACTTCAAATGACACGACGAACCGTCTCGTTCTGCATATGGATGCAAACTCAGGTCATGCAGACTAAGCAATGATTTCGTGCCTGACGGATACTAACTGCCACTCCTGATTAGGCATACAGAGAGTGATATACCTCGATTTTAGACAAAGCCAGTTTGCAAATTCCATCTTTAAATTACATATCGCAAGTATTTTTGCCGGACGCGAATTTATTGTCCCTGTAACGAACGACGAGAGATGTTGAATCTTGGTTCTTAACAAGTAACTTACGTGAATTGCCGTGAGGTAAGGCTTTGTATTGGGCAGGGATTCGAACTCGGAACTTAATCGGATAGATATCGACGCACAATCAACTGTGACATTTCGGATTTTCTCGGCAGTAGCTAGATGTTTTAACTGAAATGACGAGACGAAACATTAATTTTTTTCCTTCCCAAGACCCCAACCCGGCATCTATCGCTGTTATATTCTAGAGAAAACGAACGTTAAATATGGGTTTGTTGCACCAGCAGCGACATGTGAGCGTGTTGGAACTAGAAATAATATGACGAAGAGTTCAGTGCTCACTGGGAATACAGCTCCACACATCATATCGCTTTTGACTACACACAAAGATACGTCAGCTTCCGAATTTTTGTCCAGCTCGGACTAACATCTTGAACTTACAGTGATCTCGCAAATAGTTCTGTGTCTCACTGGGTGTCAAAAACGTCACATATCGTTAGTGTTGACAACGAATGAAAATACATTAAACATTAAAATAATTATCCACCAGCAGATAGGTGTTCTCATGCTAGAGCTTGATAATACATAATGAAATCTATAGTGCCGGGCCAGGATTCGAACCCATTCACGCGCAGTATGTGGAGACGTTGAGGAATCTGCAGTTCTGAACAAACAACAAATAGTAGCCGTGCTGTATTCTCACGAAGGGATCAAATTCAGCGTTAAGTACGGTCTAAGTTGCATTCCCAGTTCAGAACCGATTTTATCGACATACAGAAGCTCAGATAAAATATGGACTAAATGTCCTGTGAGCCTACATAGCGTTTGTTTCGTCACTAGAAATAAATAACAAGTATAAGAAAGGTTTCTACGTGTCGCCGCTCCAGTCTTTATTGTGATTCATCCTAACGTCTACTTTGTAGAAAAGGAATATCATTTTTCATGTCAATTTCAGACCACAATGTCATTATATCTTCTTCACTTGGTGTAGCCAGAAGAGAATGGAATCTGTCTCTTCTTATCTAAAATCATTGACAGAAGTTGGAATCGAACCCAGTCCATAGATATTCAAGCATATTATAAGTATGTGGCTCATTTTTCTATCGTAACGCCGTTGCACCACACTGGATGAGAATTGACACACAGGCTTCCTGTAGTAATTTGCAGCAGGTTCAGTAAATTCATTTACTTGGTTGACCGAATCACAATGAACTAGCTGCCTCGACTACCCAGTGCATAAATTCGACCGAAATAAAATCACGTACCTGCCACCTACACAGAACAGCCAACAGTGTAGGATGCACAAATTTGAAAAGGAAGTGTTTCTTTCCACTTGAGCTACTGTATTGCGCCATCTATTTGTTGAAAACGTCGTGCAGTACAAATGTCGCATTTCATAAGTAAAGTTTTGTATTCCTAGAAACCCAAAATTTGCTTGTCAGCGGCGGGAAGAGGAGTTACCCGTTGTGCAGCATTGTAAGTTTTCACCATTGAACTATGAGCCGAAAGTATTTTTTTGCGATTTCCTTATCGATGTTTTATCTGACTGTTAGTAGCTCTTTCACAGAAGGGATAAAAACGTTACAGTCAGTGAGACTGGAAGTGCGAACCATAACAGATGCTATTTCTCAGGTCAGCGCATTACCATAGAGCTGGAGTAGAAGTACGTGTCTTAGCTTACTCTTACGAGATCGATAATGTCTAGCACTCGTAAACCGCTATTTAAAGGACGAGATTAGTTGCGATTTCCACGTGCAACGACTTTCCTGGGCTGAAAACCGTAAATTTACAATCTTTTGTTACACGTAAAGCGATAATAAATCAGATTATTCAATGGAAATGACAGGTAAAATCAAGTGAACTTTGAGGATAAATTCCGTGCACACCAGGAAGCAACTGGTCGATCACAGAGTTGCCAAACATACGTTGCCTTGTTGTCAAATCTCAGTTACAGTACCAGCAGAAAGAAGACGAACCGATGTGATCGTACAGCGGTCTGGGAAGTGACCATAGCTGGTGTCTCCAAGTCGCGGTTGCTACGGCCTGGAATACGTAATGCGTCTGATTCGCATTTCTGTAACTAGGTTTAGGGACTGGAGCGTGGTTACTAATAATACTCGGAACTGACTGAAAACTAAGCATCATATATCAGTAACTCTCACAGTTATTTTTATATTTATTTCGTAAGTGTACTAAAAACTAAGAAGCTCATTCAGAGACGTTTTCATGCCTCGCCGATAGTCGAGCAAAACAAACAAATAAAGAAAAAAAGAATGTGTGTGTGTATGATAGAGAGAGAGAGAGAGAGAGAGAGAGAGAGAGAGAGAGAGAGAGAGAGAGAGAGAGAGAGAGAAATCAAAAAGAATGAGAGAGAGTAAGAAATAGTTGTAAAGAAATTGAATCATGGTATGTAAAGAGATCTTTCATTAAAATTACACGTTACACGTCATTACGAAATATCGTATTCATGATCTATGAAACAAGAATTGATCTAATGTAATCTAATCATATCATATTGATGGCTATCCATGAAGAGTCATGAATTTTGCCAATACCAGTAATGAAATCTAAACTTGAAAATAAAAGACGACAATTTTTTTAATAAACCGGGACTCCTAACAAGACAATTTCGTCCCTGTTAACTAACCACGAAAGATGTCTGATATACCTCCATGCTCAAGTAACAAAGTGCGCATGCATTTAAAGATTAAGTGCATGATGTGAAGTTATATGACGGAGATACGAACCCAACACGTAATCGTATTGTTAATTAAGTAAAATCAAATTTACGTTTCGGTTTTTCTTACCAGCTGCTAGGTGTTTGAATCTAAACTAAGGATACAAACTTTTGTACCTAAGCGACAATCTAACTACACGCCTACCGTGCATCCACAAATATAGCTTAAATATCAGTTGCTTACTCACCAACGGTAAGTGTGTGCATGTTTGACCAGAAATAAGGACACCTATTGCGATTGTTGGCAACACATGAATAGACATTAAAAGCGCACGTTGGTTTTCACTAGCGGGACGGTGTGCACGTTATAGGGCTTGAACTGAAACTATGAATATTTTTGTATTGGATCAGGATTCGGACCCACATACTTACCTTTGGAGGAGACCTAGAGAAGGTTGCAGTCTTGCGAAAAGGGACGAAATGGTTGAACTATAATGTCCCGAGAGATTCAGATCCTCGAAAGAGGAGAAACGAATTCGAATCACAGTCCAGCACCAAATTTTTCAACGTCTCTAGTTGAATCAATTACAAGTAAAATAAGAGCCCCATCCTTTAAATGGCTATCGGTTCATAAAATAAAATAAAATTTTCTAATGTAAGTAAGTTTACTGGCGACTGTATTTCTGTTTACGATGACTTCCGCTATGTCATTTCCCAACGTAACCTGGCTCTGCCCAGTTGGTAATGATGGAACGTGATTTGTATTGCGAATTCTGGATTATAACGTCTTTCTTTTGAGGTTACCAGACGCAAAGTAAATCTGTTTGTGCTTCTTAAAAGTAAATGTCTGAACCCACGCATTGCTCCTGTGATAGTTCCACCAGGCCATTGTGCCCATATTTCCCAGCCCCAGGAGTGAGCTGCAACGGATGATGTGCTGAGCTTACAAAAGTAGTCACGGTGGATAAAACGCGAGTCTATTAAATGTTTAAGTAGAAACAAGCTTCTGACGCGGAGATTATGCTATTCTCATGTCAGCAGGATGTAAAGACCCTTGTAGGCATCATAGGCTCGATGTGAAGCCATTTTGAAATGTTCACAAATTCAGATATTTTCTTAGTTCGTGAAGATCCACTGGGAAGCGTGAAGTTACCGGATAATTGTATTATTACCGTCATTATTACTATCATTTTCTTCATGCCGCTGCTGGAACACTGTACTTGAATATCAGTTCGTGCCTTTTGGTCACTATACAAGTAGTTTCCCAAGAAGAGGTTCTTTCTCTGTCTACAGAATTCTTTTCATGTTAATATCTATGAGTAATTACTCATAGATTACATTAAAACTAAAGTAATCGATGAAGACGTTACTTGATAACAAAAACGCGCTGCCTTTCTTCTATTACTTGCGCCTAGAAATGGCTGTCGAGTACTGCCAAACCAAAAGCCAAGAGATCTTACTGCCTGCCGATATACGCCGCTGGCAATTTTTCCATATGATTTGGTCGACGTGACCTGTTTCAAGTTGTGTATGACAGAGAATGTTTTAGAAAATCAATTGTTTTCCTTTGCAATAAAGAAAAAGATTTTCATTCTAAGCTATCCAAGTTCAAAATTTTTGGAATATGAGTTCCAGTTTAATATTCGCTTCTATAATGTAGGAAAGTATTTCGCACTTGCAAAACTCGGATCCGGCCCACTGACCTTACACTCAGCCGCCGGCCATAAATTCTGGCTCAGAGTGACACCAGATTAAGTAACCTAATTTAGCGAAGATTATTTGCCAGTGCTCTCTCTCACCGGAAAATACGCAGTTCTCTCATTAATTGGGCTCCATTAGTACACTGTAACAGTAATTTCTGTGTGTCTGCAATGCATACGGATTGTGGAATTTAGCGGTGCTCTCTCTTCCACTTCTTTATACAATATGACTGACCTAAACGGGCCCTTTATCGTTACAGGCCCTGAGCAGTGCTACATCATACTGACAACAGTAATGTTCTTATACTGACAATCTGACTGGTCGTTTTACCTGATTTTGTAATCATTTAAATAAGACAACATGACCTTCCAGTGGGAGACATTTCGTTCTCCCTTTTCCTTCTGTGACATTTTTCCGTAATCTATTTGCCTTCCAATCAGCGAAATGCGGTAGAGAACGGCCGGTAAACGATTTACAAATCACGATTTAGTCCCGTTAAGACGGTTTCTTCAAACATTGTCGTTGCTAAAGGAATTTACTTTCGTCTTAAATCGTCTCAAGCAGCAACGTTCACAGACATCCCAAATACGTAAAAGCTCATTATCCTGGTACGAAGTTTGTAAAACAAACTTCCCACAGTTTGTGTCAGGTTGATCTTTTCGTCTGATAGCACTGCCTAAGTATCACAAGTAGTGTCCCTGTAGCTGTGGGAATCATTGGTTAATAACGAGTTTAACACCAATGGGTATAGTATTGCTAAATATTCAAATTAATTATCAACCCAAGTCTGAGTTTATCCGCAGACTGTAGCGATTTTATAATACTGAAGCTAGACTTTGTATCCTTGTCCTCCTTGAGTGGGCATTGGAAGGCGTTTGCACACACGAACACAACACTATGAATACTTCGAACGCCATAGTTAACGTTGCTCTCATAAACTACTTTTGTTATTTTAATTCTTCTAGGTGTTCAGGATGCAATATGTGTTGTAGATACAGCCTTAGAGCAAAACATTGACCGCCGAGCCGTCCACATAAGGTGGACAACACAGTCGTGATCCTCTCAGGATACTGTGTCCGGCAGTAAGTTCGATCTGCAACATTGCAGACTGCGGCACCTCCCAGAGGAAGTCTTGAGTTCAATCTTAGTACATTATTCTTGACTAAGGCCGTAGTCTTGAGGTAAAACGTGAGACTAGCTAATATGACGTCTGGCGACCGGAAGCAGACAACGACAAAATTTTTATCGCCCCTTTCCTCTCGGTGCTGAAGCTATGCGTGTAATTCAAGCGAATCTACAATATATTTCGCCTTGTGTCACACTGGTAATAATAGTTTGGTTCAACAATGTTTTAGCGAAAGATTTCTTTACCGAGCATCTGCCTCTGAACACCGCATGCGTCTGAGTTCTCTGGGACCCGTTTGCTGCCTACCGGCGGGGACTGAGGCACTGCGCTGCCTTCTGCCGACAACATCTGCTCCACTCCACACTCTCAACCATGTAAAATGCTTTAATGTTGTTGAGTAGTGACCCATAAAATCTGTCTACGATTTGTGTTTCACTCTTGATAGCAAAGGAGGCACAAAACCGTTTTTATTTGATGATTATTTTATTACATTAGAATGCAGTACATCAATGTGACACAGAATTAATTTCATTGTTTCTGATCCAGTGCGCTATAATTAAAGCGTCCCATTCTGTTCTTTTCCTTGCACAGGAGATTCTTCAAATAATTTATTATTGTCATGGATTCACATGTGTTACTCAAGGCACAGGGAGTAAATGCAATGTAATGTTTGGTTTCTTTCTTTGATTTTCTATGGTAAATGGATGAAAAAGATTGCGTCAATTCCTATCAGAACCTGCTCTATAGCTACTAAGGCAAATTGCTTCTTTTGAGGTCCATAAATTAATTAATGGAGAAGTGAACGCTGTTCACAAATGATATTTAGAATATTCAATTGGATTTAAGGCGACAAAACTGCCACATTTGAAGCTACCCAGAGAAAAAGTAAGTTGCTAGAGACACTGTCAGCACATGTCTGCAGGAAAGTTTAGCATAGAGTAATCAAGAGGCTCATTTCCTTCATACTTATCACCCTGGAATGTGAGTCTTAAGTGAAGAACAATATTGAAATTCGTATCGTTGATGATCGCTCGAATTTCTTCAGAGACGCTGGTATTGCGAAGCAGCTTGGAAGTCAGAACGCCATGATCTATGACGATTAACACAACTTACTGAGTCGAGCTACCAAGAAGATTTGATGTGTAAAGGTTTTCTTCCGATTTCGATACAGAATTTTTTCTGGAAATTCGCAGCTCCTTAAAAAAAAAAGCTCGCACACGATGGTCCCTACCTCAGTTGGAACTGACGACTGATTGAGCCGTTCTGACACGAGACATGGGCGGTACCACCGGGTTACAGACACACTGCTACCTTTGCACCACTCTCATCATGGTATTGGTCGCTCAGCCTCTTAACGCATCGTGAAAGATAATAAAAGTTGCCACTTATGTGAAGAATAGCATTTCTTTAGCCAAAAAATTGAATTTTCTGCCTCAGTATCTTAGTTTACGTAAGGATTATACAGCATGAGCCATTCAAATGGAAAGGTAATATCAAGTAAATTTAGTGAGCCACTTCAGTACCATAGGCGGAAGTGATTGCACTGTCACAGTGTTGCCTAATGTTTGTGACGATGTTGCCAAATCTCAGGTGTGCTAGGAACAGCTGTGTAGCGGTATGCGTGGAGAATCCCCTGCCCCGGGGATATGGAGAGGAACCGCAGGGTTTGGTTAGGATGCAGCGTTTTCTCCTAGCAGTTGTGTCAAACATTAAGGTGTATAATCTTCCATCACGATTACAGTTGCCTACAAAATATATACAAATAAAACACTTACCTTGTTTCTTTCCGACAAAAGATTATTTCAGTACGATAAAAAGTTTTTGGAAATCTCTTATGCCCACCTGTCACCAAAGTAAGATAAACACTTTGCACCTCGAAATCGATTGCATGTATGTGCAGTCTTGTGATGCTTAAATAACGCTCAAAGGACATTTAGTCCATACTTTATCTGAGCTTCTGTATGTCGATAAAATCGGTTCTGAACTGGGAATGCAACTTAGACCGTACTTAACGCTCAATTTGATCCCTTCGTGAGAATACAGCACGGCTACTATTTGTTGTTTGTTCAGAACTGCAGATTCCTCCACATCTCCACATACTGCGCGTGAATGGGTTCGAATCCTGGCCCGGCACTATAGATTTCATTATGTATTATCAAGCTCTAGCATGAGAACACCTATCTGCTGGTGGATAATTATTTTAATGTTTAATGTATTTTCATTCGTTGTCAACACTAACGATATGTGACGCTTTGACACCCAGTGAGACACAGGACTATTTGCGAGATCACTGTAAGTTCAAGATGTTAGGCCGAGCTGGACAAAAATTCGGAAGCTGACGTATCTTTGTGTGTAGTCAAAAGCGATATGATGTGTGGAGCTGTATTCCCAGTGAGCACTGAACTCTTCGTCATATTATTTCTAGTTCCAACACGCTCACATGTCGCTGCTGGTGCAACAAACCCATATGTAACGTTCGTTTTCTCTAGAATATAACAGCGATAGATGCCGGGTTGGGGTCTTGGGAAGGAAAAAAATGTATGTTTCGTCTCGTCATTTCAGTTAAAACATCTAGCTACTGCCGAGAAAATCCGAAATGTCACAGTTGATTGTGCGTCGATATCTATTCGATTAAGTTCTGAGTTCGAATCCCTGCCCAGTACAAAGCCTTACCTCACGGCAATTCAAGTAAGTTACTTGTTAAGAACCAAGATTCAACATCTCTCGTCGTTCGTTACAGGGACAATAAATTCGCGTCCGGCAAAAATACTTGCGATATGTAATTTAAAGATGGAATTTGCAAACTGGCTTTGTCTAAAATCGAGGTATATCACTCTCTGTATGCCTAATCAGGAGTGGCAGTTAGTATCCGTCAGGCACGAAATCTTTGCTTGGTCTGCATGACCTGAGTTTGCATCCATATGCAGAACGAGACGGTTCGTCGTGTCATTTGAAGTTCATAAATATTCTCAATTAGCTGCTCGTGAATACCTTTAATTTTTGATCTTATTTTGTGTTAAATAATAAGTACGGTATGTTACTTTGAAGAGTAAATCATGAATTCGACGAATTTACAATGTGCATTACCTATCTGACGTAATAATAATGAGAGTGGTAAAATGTCAGGTATGTCATTTATTGTAATAAATGTGAGCTACAAGCCTTAAGGGCAGTCTTATCTGTGATAAGGTGTTCCGTGATATTTGTAGTATCGTGGTATTACTTTACATCTTGAGTTATTGCGATACAGAACAGTGTTTTCTGGTGGTGATTTGTTGGAACCATTTTCAATAGTCAAACGACTGTACCAAGGATCGATAAGGGGACCTGCTAGACAGTTGCGTTATGTGGGTTGCATGTGAATCAGGCGAAATTCAATTCGGGCGTTAGGATAGTTTTGAGCATGACTGTACGTGTAGGGGCAAATGAATGATTAGAGTTGAAGAAAAACTGGATGATTAATTCAAGACAAAGAGATTCACAAATTGATAAGTCGATAATGTGTTGGGCCACCTCTGGCAGTTACTAGGCTTGAAATTGACTGATAAAGTTAGTGGATACGCTCCTGATGGATATGGTACCAAATTCAGTTCAGTTGGTTCATTACATCGCCAAAATCGCGACCTGCTTTAAAGAACCTGCCCATTGTGCTCCAAATGTTCAAAATTGGTGAGAGATATGGCTATCTTGCTGAGCAATGTATTGCCTTGCATGTACAAACACGTAGATACGATCTCCGTGAGTGGTGCGTAAATTGTCGGCAGGCACCTCACTTAGTGTCCCGAGCAGAGTTCAAGCCGCCATAGAGACAAAGGTTGGACACACTGCATATTAATGTCCACTAATAGGTGTCTGTACACTCATTGATAGGATAGTGTATTTCGAAATGTTAGCAGATAAAGCTTACGTGGGGCGAGTCGTAGAATCTCTAAAAAGAGACACCTCTGGCAACACTTGTTGAAAGTGGCCTTCAAACTAGCCGTGCTGCGCTCTCTACCTCCGGCTATTCTCGTGGCCGTCAGAGCGGCCGTAGCCGAGACGCCCCCTGGGTAAACGCTACGGACGTCTGCAGTCGCGCCTCACGATCTGTCACAAATTATGGAATGTATTCGCAGATACCAATTGTAACACGACAACGGCTATACAGTTTGCTGGAAACGTACAGGATGTTCTGAAATTCCCATCACTACCTGCTAGAATTTGTAGAGGGGACTGAGTACATAATACTCATATTTTAAATTGTAACCCGTCTCCCGAGACGTACCGTATACTAGAACCATTTGAAAACATGTTGGTAAGGCTGTCACATTGACAAGTAATTTGTTACACTGTGGAATCAAAGAAATATCGTTTATGGCCCCCGCGAGCACGCAGAAGTGCCTCAACACGCCGTGGCATGGACTCTACTGATGGCTGAAGTCGCGCAGCAGGGAACTGACACCATGAAACCTGCAGAGCTGCCCATAAATCCGTAACAGTAAGAGGGAGCAGAGATCTCCTATGATCAACACTTTGCAAGGCATTCCAGATATGGTAGTTAATGCTATAAAATTTACTAGAGACGTACAGTATGTTTGGGGAGTTTGGTGGCCAGCGAAAGTGTTTAAGCTCGGAAGAGTGTTCCTGCAGCCACTCTGTAGCAATTGTGGTTGTGTGGGCCGCTCCTTTGTCCTGCTGGAATTACCCACTTCCGTCGGAATCCACAATGGACACGAATGGATGCAGGTGATTAGACAGAATGTATCTATACGTGTCAGGGATCCCACATAACTCCGAATGCGCACGCTCTACAATGTCACAGAGCCTCCACCAGCTTGAACAGTTTCCAGCTGACATGCAGGGTCCATGGAGTCATGATGTCGTATTCATACCCATACACTTCCATACTGTATATACATTTTGAAATGAGACACGTCCAACCAGGCAATATGTTTCGAGTCATCAACAGTCCAATGTTCGTACCGATGGGCCCAAATGAGGCGTAAAGCTTTGTGCTGTGCAGCGAGCAAGGGTACACGAGTGGGCCTTCGGCTCTGAAAGCCCATGTAGATGATGTTTCCATGAATGGTTCGCATGCTGATACTTGTTGATGGTCAAGCATTGAAATTTTCAGTTATTTTCGGAAGGGTTGCACTTTCGCCACTCTGAACGATTCTCTTCAGATTCCATTCTTGCAGGATTTTTTTTCTGGCCGCAGAGATGTTGGAGATTTATTGTTTTACTGGATTGCTGATATTCAGGGTGCCCTCGTGAAATGGTCGTACAGGAAAATCCCCACTTCATCGCTACCTCGTAGATGCTGTGTCCCATCGGTCTTGCGCCAAGTATAAAACCACGTTCAAAGTCATTTAAATCTTGATAACCTGCCATTGTAGCAGCAGTAACCGATCTAACAACTACGGTAGACACATGTCTTACATAGGCGTTGCCGGCGGCAGCACCATATTAAGCCTGTTTACATATCTCTGTGTTTGAATACGCATTATTATAATAGTTTCTTTGGCATTTCAGTGTAGATGTGGCCGAGTACATCTATTGTTCTACAGTTTCACTCTTTAATAACCAAAGAATCAAAAAAATCGGTCTTCAGAGACACTGTTTTTACAGGAGGGCCTTTTCCAATTTGAAATTAGAATGATATTATTTCCTTCAGCTGCTGACGGGCGTTGATAGATATCAACGAAGACAGGTGAAAATGTGTGCCCCGACCGGAACTTGAACCAGGGATCTCCTGCTTACATGGCAGTCGATCTATCCATCTGAGCCACCGACGGCACAGAGGATAGTGAGACTACAGGAATTATCTCGCGCACGCCTCCCGCGAGACCCACTTTCTCACCTATGTATGACCACACACTACATTCGTAGCGTCCTTTCGGACATGTCCGAAAGAACAGACACCATATCCATATAAATATATTTTCCAATTCGCGTGCGCTGCGTCTCCACAGGCACCACACACGCACCTGATGACGTTGAAGGCACCATTACTCGAAGACGTTGTGCAATGGTAACGAAAAGCGTGTGGGGAGGAGTCAGACGCTGTGGACAACGATCTTGATAAACGCGACCAGCAGCTCTTCCAGTACTGTGAGCTTCGCCACACAGAATACTCGTGTCGGTATATTCGGCAAAAGTGTACTCAGCAATGTTCCTCTAACACTCACAGAAACATGAACGAGACTCGAACCAGGTCAGAGAGGAGACAGCTGTCAAATGACATCATACGATCCGACGTAAGTAACCCCCTCCCCCCCCCCCAGTGATTATAACCCTGTTGCATACCACATTAGCGAAGGTGTATTCATACGGCTGTAGCACGGATATACCTTTCCATACATGGGCTCCTCTTCAAAATATCATTACTCATTTCCCTAGAAGTTTTTAACGTGATTTTGGAACATCCTGTATCTCTCCAGTAACTATACAGCTGTTTCCAGAATTAGTTCCCTCTGGAGCGGAGTGTGCGCCGATATGAAACTTCCCGGCAGATTAAAACTCTTTGCGGGACCAAGATTCGAACTCGCTACCTTTGCCTTTCATGGGCAAGTGCTCTACCATCTGAGCTACCCAAACACGACTCACGCCCCGTCTAAACAGCTTTACTTCTGCAGTACCTCGTCTCCTACCTACAGCTGTTGTACCACATTCGAAATATACGGATGTATTTCAGAATTTCGGCGTAATGCTACTTCGCAGAAACATGGCTGAATTTTCCTGTATATTGTTATCATTAAAACCAAGCACCGTCTCTGTCTCCATATCAAAAAGTATTAGGTAATATTTTCATCATTTCTAGCACTATTAAAGTTGGTAGGTGTAGGAAAAAATACTACTATCATTCTGAAAATATCGTTGAGAAGCGATAGAATTCCTACAAACAAATTTAAGAAAATCATTTTGGGTACTAGGCCATGTCATTATACAACAGTGAAACAACTAAAATAACGACATTTCGACCATCATTTGAACGATCCTCTTCAGAGCGAATAAATGCCACGAAATTTCAAATCAGCAGCAGCGAAATGAAAGGTCGATTTGGAAACAATTTCTATTTCTTCTTTCTTATCTTCGATTAATTTCCCAAATATCTCGTTCGTTTCGTATGTTGCTTTCTTTATACAAGGTGTTCAACATTTCTAGAGCTTGCAATTTTACCTAGTAACTCATGCATGCAAACGTCATCTAACGAGGCTACAGAGCATCAAAATACAGGCACCAGCCCCGGCGAATGTATGTAAGTAGAGTGTGATGCCGTGATTATTTATCAATTTGATCATGTATCATGTTCCGGAAGTTACAAGGGAATATCGTTATCATACCTCTGACGGCGGAATACAAGTACTGGTACTGTTGTTGCTAACTTTCATAGGTGGTAGTATGGATCAAAGTAAGAAAAAAATGTCCGGTAAACATGGGCTACAAAATGCATACCTGAGGCGCTATGAGCACTTGTTCAACAGTGGAGATATGTTTTATGCTAGCGAAGATGAACAAGTCCTCACAGCTCTTAAGGTATGCATTTTACAGCCCATGTGTACTGGACATTCGGTCCATACTACCACCTCTGAAAGTTTCCTGCCCTACATCTTAGCTGCAACACTACCGGTACATACTGTCACACGTAACAGGAATGTCTTCTCTTCCAATTTTTCGTTATAGGGACATAACCTCAAATTTATCCATCTCCATCATCATAGAAAATTGCTAACATCTTCATTGGATCTCCCTGTGTACACACATTTTACAGACTACAGCGCCTGTAACTTTGATACTCTGTAGCCTCGCTGGATGACGTTTCCAGACATCGATTCCCAGGTAGGTCCCCTCTACAAACGCGATAAGTGTGTCGCACGACATGTGAAACTTTCTGTATGCAAACTCACTCTCTCTCTCCCTCCTCAACTATCAACTACCAGCTTTCTTATAAGTCTTACATCTGCTGGCTGATTTTTGGCAGAGCTCTAGATAACATGCCGCTCACTGTATTTTATCGCTGGTTGCATCTTAAATTCAAACTATATTTTGGTCAAAACTGTGAAAAGTTATTTTCTACATCTATAGATGTTATAAATATGGGTTGAATTTCTTCAACCGATCTCTAGCGGCTAGTGTGTTCGATTTTCCTATAGCTCGTCTCCTCTAATGTGTTCCATTCCTCTGTAAATATTTTGGATCAGTATTTTCAGCCAGGACGTATGAAAGAGATGGTTCGGTAGTATTCACAATTATCACTATTTGCCATATTTGGTGTTATTTTTTTCGTTTATTCTGAAGTTTTAGCAGCATATCAGCGAGCATAGATGTTGAGCAGTGAAGCAGCAAACGCCGACAGAGTGAGTCCTCGCCGATGCTGATAGAGCCCTCTGGTAGCGAAGCTCTGCACTACAGGCAACGAAGTGTGTGAGGTACTAGTAGCGACACGTAGCAGCGAAGTGATGAACCGCAAAATGGCCGCGAATATTGAGTGACTTAAATGTCTAGTTGCTGTTTATTTCTTCCTTTACACTATTATTACAAAACAGACTACGGCATCACTGCTCGGTTTGTCTGTTACCGTATTTTTGTGTATTTCACACATTACAAAATAATTCTGTTCTCGTAACATATAATGCAAACTACATCTCGAGCGACATTAATGTATGCAGCATGTTACATTCATCATTCCCTCTTCGTAATTTAGTATTACTAATAGTTTTGTCCACAGTTTTAAGCATTAAAAATGGATATGTGGCTCGGAACAGGGCTACTGTTATATTAAATGTTAACAAAATAATCGCACGGTATAGTGAGTTAAAGAATATTGAACAGCAACGAGAACTGTAAGTAAGTTTATGCAATGCAACGTTAGTGATATAATAGTACAACAGTAATAGATGTTTGTCATCCATTTTTCCTATTTTACAGTTTCACTCATTACTGATGGCAAATGCCTTGCAGAGAAGGTAACATTCTGCATCTTCAGCTAAGGCCTTTACAATCTCTTTCATTCAACCAGACTTAACTCATAGAAGTAGTAACATAATTTCTTTTCTGATCCAAAAGATACTTTTACATAAAGTAGAGGCAGAGAGGTTGTCATATAACTATTAATCGAAATATTATATCAAATATATGGGCTTGTTAGTGAAATCCCCAAGAAATTCCTCTTGTTAACGTTAAGTATTATCTGTTTGATTCAGCATTCAGCTCACATAAAACCACGAGAAATAACGTTTTTCATACAAAAAAGAGTTTATCTCTTTAGTGACCTGTGTCACATCAAACATCTCATTTTGATACTAGAATAATTTGAGAAAAAAGAAGGCCTTTGTTCGTTTTTGAAAATGCAATTAGTGAAAAGTATTTTTAAAAGATATTGTCAACTATTACGAAACGATTTCTTATACAGGATTTATTTATCACATAGTCAATCATGATACTAAAAATAGCACAGCGTTGGCTTGTGATTTGCTATTGATGTAATATTTTGTATTTTCTTATGACGTTGAAATAATTATTGCTTTTTCAGCACTGAGAATGTGTGAAATACAGTATGTAATATATGAATCAGTATGATAACCTTTTTTTCGAATATTCACTGGTAACTACAGGAAAATGGCACATGTTTGGGTATTAACCTCAGCAGTATTCAGTACACGAAGGAAAACAAAATCTTTTTTTTTTGTAAGGGTTTTATTTCATAGTTGTAATCCTACAAATATACCAAGCAGTTTCTTTTGATAGTGAGATATATTAAATACCTTAAAATATATGTAGATGAAGTCTGGTGAAGAAAGTGTGCGAATTAAAATTTTAAATGTTTGTAGCAGCATAATCAGGTACAGTTTGTAGTGTGGGAGTGAGCTCCACGTGGGATCCAAAGCACGGACCCCACGGGGGTGCCTGACATGCGCCACATGCCAAGGCAGAGGTGGAGGCTAGTGTTCGGAAGTCTGAAAATTCCAGCGCCGGCCGGGGATTGAACCCCGGCCCGGCTGGGACGAATAGCCCCAGCCGAGGCGCTGGAACGTTTCAGACCCCCTTACCACTAGACCACCGGGGACCCCGGCTGTTTCATGCTCTGGAGTCCAGCTAGTGGTCGTGCACTTCCTGCTGTCCTCCGTGTTTACACCGAGGCAGCAGTGGCGTGGTGTAACAGGAAGTGTTTACCTGCGTCCGCTGGATGTCCACTTAGTGTGGGACTTATTTACCCGGCTGACGTTCGTGTCGCTATAAAGTCCTTAGTTGAGTTACAATTATTTCCAGAGACCGAAATCTGCCTATGCAGTTCCACACAGTCGCGTCTCACTATTTGAACCTCTGTAATTCGATCGTGTTGTCAAGACCCATGTAAGAACTTCTGTTTACCGAAGAAACCTCCTGTGTTCGGTACATTCCATAAACGGAAGCGACTGTCATAACAGACAGCCCCGTAAACATTTCGTAATGAAGTGCCAGCCGGTACGTAATACTCGATATCTGGAATTGTTTTATCGGTTATTAAGATAATCGTTTCACCTCTAAACACTTTGAAAAATTTACGTGTTTTCTCAATAAAGCATAAGCACAGTACATAGATCCGCCGTGAAAATGACATCGAAGAAGTACAAGTGTTCGAGTGCCACAGAAAAGAAGTTCGTCCTTGAAGGTGTGGAACGAAGAGCAGTACAAAAGTAAGATGTCACGTTTCGGGATTCCCTCATACTCGCTGTAGACACTCCAGAAGCAGGAAAATAAGTTTGATGATGTCTCATGAGGAGCGAGGAATAAATTCACTCTCATATAACTACTGTACGAGATGCCTCGCCGCCTCTTAAAGGGTGTCATGGGCTTCTGCGGCCGTGAGTCAACGTGGTGTTTCTGGCCACATACATTTTAGCTGCGGTTTCTCCGACCTGCAAAGGAAGCCGCGACAATGGGGAGGCTCTGCCTGTTGTTTTGTAATAAGATCGCCCCTCCACATTTTATCTAGGCTTAAGGCTGTGCATAGCCGTGTTTAAAAAAATATTATTTTTTACATTTTCTGTTCTACAACATTACTTCTGTCTTATTTTACGAACTTTTCGTACGAATGACGTAAATTTTAAACTCCTTAAATCCACCAAGTCATTATGTATTCTTAAAATATCTTTTAACTCCTTTTCAACACGGATTTATTTTTAATCTCTTTCACTGAAGAGGCTAACCGACGGATTACATTTTTTAAATTTCAGGTATTGATTTTATTACATTCTCCTTTAGCATATTGATCAGAAATTGTAGGTTCAGATACCTTTGCCTGATTGAGTATCGTTTGCTATGCCAAACTTCGACAGTATTCATGGTCCTGTGCATCGAATTGATGACGGTAGATAGCTGACCGAAATCACTTCGAAATAAATTCTCTGAACGCAGATGTGTTAGCTATCGAGGTGTTACCTAACGCAACTGAAGACAAGTTAAGAATGAATTTATTTCGATATAATTTCGGTCGACTGTCTGTCTTCACCAATTCCACATTTCAGATGGTGTACTAGGATTTTCCATCTATTGACTGACTATATAGTCTACGAATTCATGACCTTTTCGTCACCGGGCATTTACTACGCTGTTACCATCCATGCATCATCAAGGCAGTCCGGTGGAAGATGTGCTCTACAGCATACAAGCGGCAAGACAATCGAACTACTTCTTCATCCCTGTATTTCTCCACTAATCCATTGCAGTTAATATCCATCTGACAACTTGGTTTTAGTTGTATATTGGCCACTGGTCAATGTCTCTTCATTGTAAATATAAATACGCATTGTCACCATATATCACCAGCATAACGTTTAATACAGATGTACATTACAAAGATCATCACTTAAAAATACAGCATACTTTGCTCTGAAACAATTTTTTGGATTTTTGTGCTTATAACACGACGGCGTGCTGAGAAGATAATGACTCGGTCTGTTTTATTTGATGAAGTCAGTAACATTCTACATCTTTACTTTGGATATCTGCAGCCCTCTGATTTTGCGTAAGGAGCGTTTTGTAACAAGTGTTTATCCTTATTTTGGATAGTTACCTCTCTTATCTGAGTGACTATGTTGGTGGGTGAGAAAGAGCTCACAAAACTAAAAGAACGAATTCGAAGACTTCGTCCGCATGTGGAGCACACTCTCCTTGAGCACGGCAGTGCCAATCTACACACGATCGCTGCGGCATCTGCAGCAAGCCGACGTCCTTGCACTGCCGTCGATCATCCTACACACAGTCTCGATTTTCGTCTATCGCAAAACTAAGAAAACCTTTGAGCACTTCAGTTGTTTCAAGCGGTGCAAGCAGAGGTAAGGTTGTGGCTCTGTTAACATAGTCAAACAGTACACTGTGACGGTGTCAACAAAATAGTATCTAGTTGGGGAAATTTTGCTGGTTCCGAGGGTGAGTGTCTTGAGAAATAAATTTATAGACGTGAAGAATACAATGTAGAATGTTAATGAAGTTTGTTTTATTTAAAAAGCTTTGAGAGTTTTCACGTAAAACATCTGTCGACATTACTTTTCAGTGCGTCCTCGTACGGTGGATGTCTGAGAAAATAAATACAAGTACCTCGTCCTCCAGTAACACTGCCGATCGATAGCATGATCTGTTGTCCGTCCATGGTTTTTCAGAACATTGATTCAGTGCTGAACCCAAACTGCTGGTTTGAGTTATTTAGCCAGGTTAATCCTATGCGTCGTGGATCACATATTCCATTAATCTTTCAAAAAATGGTTCATATGGCTCTGAGCACTATGGGACTTAACATCGGAGCTCATCAGTCCCCTAGAACCTACAACTACTTAAACCTAAGTAACCTAAGGACATCACACACACCCATTTCCGGAGCAGGATTCGAACCTGCGACCGTAGCGGTCGCACGGTTCCAGACTGAAGCGCCTAGAAACGCTCGTCCAGACTGCCGGCCATTAATGTTTCCTTGAATTATTAATTTCAACAGGTTTTATTTGTTGTTGCGGAATTGCGCTACCAAAACAATCGAGTTTTGCTCTCTGGATGCTGTTGAGAATTTCTACATTTTCGTACCGCCGTACTTTTGACTAAATCTGTCGATGGTATCCTTAATATTTTTCCATACGATCGCATTTCAAATGCCTAATACAGTCCATGACTCAGCTCCATAGAGTAGGACACCGAACGTGTAACATCGAAGTAGTAGAGTGCGAATCCTAATGACTGCTCTGAAGGTTCTCAGCAGTCGCTACGGACTAAATGACTTCAGGGGACTCGGTTCATTGGCTACAAGTCTTTTAGTAATTCTGGAGATTTTCCTTTGGACTAAGTGCGAGGTAGTCCCTCGTTGCTTAGATCGTGCAGTTTTCAGACCGTTTGTGTTACTATGGCTACACTACTAACTGTGTGTCGACCACCGTATCAGTAGATATAATGAAACGGCGGCACTCTTTCGTTATGTCTTACAAGGAGATTTCTCCAGGGGTAGGATCGACTTTCTGTAACCATCTATACGGTTATGTAGGTTAAGCACCCAAGTATCACACAGTGCAGCCATTCATCCTGGTGGGTAGACGTTTTCGAGGAACTGACGAGAAAAGAAATTCGGAATTTTGTGTGAGACTCAATAACGTGAAGAAAGCCGAATGACCTAGGTAGGTTGTGAGGGTATTGGAAAGGATACTAGCTTCACATGCATGAGGTTGTGGGTTCGAATCTCACCAGAGGAAGAAATCTATGCTAGGTGTTTATCTACATCTACATCTACATCCGTACTCCGCAAGCCACCTGACGGTGTGTGGCGGAGGGTACCCTGAGTACCTCTATCGGTTCTCCCTTCTATTCCAGTCTCGTATTGTACGTGGAAAGAAGGATTGTCGGTATGCTTCTGTGTGGGCTCTAATCTCTCTGATTTTATCCTCATGGTCTCTTCGCGAGATATACGTAGGAGGGAGCAATATACTGCTTGACTCTTCGGTGAAGGTATGTTCTCGAAACTTTAACAAAAGCCCGTACCGAGCTACTGAGCGTCTCTCCTGCAGAGTCTTCCACTGGAGTTTATCTATCATCTCCGTAACGCTTTCGCAATTACTAAATGATCCTGTAACGAAGCGCGCTGCTCTCCGTTGGATCTTCTCTATCTCTTCTATCAAACCTACCTGGTGCGGATCCCACACTGCTGAGCAGTATTCAAGCATTGGGCGAACAAGTGTACTGTAACCTACTTCCTTTGTTGTCGGATTGCATTTCCTTAGGATTCTTCCAATGAATCTCAGTCTGGCATCTGCTTTACCGACGATCAACTTTATATGATCATTCCATTTTAAATCACTCCTAATGCGTACTCCCAGATAATTTATGGAATTAACTGCTTCCAGTTGCTGACCTGCTATTTTGTAGCTAAATGATAAGGGACCTATCTTTCTATGTATTCGCATCACATTACACTTGTCTACATTGAGATTCAATTGCCATTCCGTGCACCATGCGTCAATTCGCTGCAGATCCTCCTGCATTTCAGTACAATTTTCCATTGTTGCAACCTCTCGATACACCACAGCATCATCTGCAAAAAGCCTCAGTGAACTTCCGATGTCATCCACCAGGTCATTTATGTATATTGTGAACAGCAACGGTCCTATGACACTCCCCTGCGGCACACCTGAAATCACTCTTACTTCGGAAGACTTCTCTCCATTGAGAATGACGTGCTGCGTTCTGTTATCTAGGAACTCCTCAATCCAATCACACAATTGATCTGATAGTCCGTATGCTCTTACTTTGTTCATTAAACGACTGTGGGGAACTGTGTCAAACGCCTTGCGGAAGTCAAGAAACACGGCATCCACCTGTGAACCCGTGTCTAAGGCCCTCTGAGTCTCGTGGACGAATAGCGCGAGCTGGGTTTCACACGACCGTCTTTTTCGAAACCCATGCTGATTCCTACAGAGTAGATTTCTAGTCTCCAGAAAAGACATTATACTCGAACATAATACGTGTTCCAAAATTCTACAACTGATCGACGTTAGAGATATAGGTCTATAGTTCTGCACATCTGTTCGACGTCCCTTCTTGAGAACGGGGATGACCTGTGCCCTTTTCCAATCCTTTGGAACGCTTCGCTCTTCTAGAGACCTACGGTACACCGCTGCAAGAAGGGGGGCAAGTTCCTTCGCGTACTCTGTGTAAAATCGAACTGGTATCCCATCAGGACCAGCGGCCTTTCCTCTTTTGAGCGATTTTAATTGTTTCTCTATCCCTCTGTCGTCTACTTCGATATATACCATTTTGTCAACTGTGCGACAATCTAGAGAAGGAAGCACAGTGCAGTCTTCCTCTGTGAAACAGCTTTGGAAGAAGACATTTAGTAGTTCGGCCTTTAGTCTGTCATCCTCTGTTTCAGTACCATTTTGGTCACAGAGTGTCTGGACATTGTGTTTTGATCCACCTACCTCTTTGACATAGGACCAAAATTTCTTAGGATTTTCTGCCAAGTCAGTACATAGAACTTTACTTTCGAATTCATTGAAAGCCTCTCGCATAGCCCTCCTCACACTACATTTCGCTTCGCGTAATTTTTGTTTGTCTGCAAGGCTTTGGCTATGTTTATGTTTGCTGTGAAGTTCCCTTTGCTTCCGCAGCAGTTTTCTAACTCGGTTGTTGTACCACGGTGGCTCTTTTCCATCTCTTATGATCTTGCTTGGCACATACTCATCTAACGCATATTGTACCATGGTTTTGAACTTTGTCCACTGATCCTCAACACTATCTGCACTTGAGACAAAACTTTTGTGTTGAGCCGTCAGGTACTCTGTAATCTGCTTTTTGTCACTTTTGCTAAACAGAAAAATCTTCCTACCTTTTTTAATATTTCTATTTACGGCTGAAATCATCGACGCAGTAACCGCTTTATGATCGCTGATTCCCTGTTCTGCATTAACTGATTCAAATAGTTCGGGTCTGTTTGTCACCAGAAGGTCTAATATATTATCGCCACGAGTCGGTTTTCTGTTTAACTGCTCAAGGTAGTTTTCAGATAAAGCACTTAAAAATATTTCACTGTATTCTTTATCGAAGTGATATTGATAATCATTTTCATTCAACTGATGTAAATATATTTTTTTTTTATTTCCGCTCCTCGGTCACGTGATTCAATAGTGATATGAACTTCTTCATTTGGTCTAATTTTTCTTCTTATCATCCATTTTCCACTGGAAATATTTGTTCGTGAACTTTTAATTATCTTCATGTACTAATTCCGATTTAATTTCTCCTATTTTTATGGCCCTGTGTTTTCGTTATTGTGTTCATTATATCGATTTCTCACATTGCTTGAATTTTGTTTTACTTAGAAAACCTTCTCTCATTCATGTCATCATCTACCATACATTTCCATAGTACACAAAGAATTTAGGTAATGTTTTAAATATTTGTATGTCGATTACCATGCAGAAAAAGGCACGTCTTGTAATGAAAAATACGTTTTTCACGTTAATGCACAGTCAATATAAATAGATTATTTCGTCTTTTGTTTTTTTAATTAATTTATCGGAGTTTTGAAGTAATTGAATAGTCAAACAGATAGGTACAATAAAATACACATTCACAAAAATTCCGATTGGAAGAAGAATGATGCAAAGAAAAATGAAACAAATGGGAAAGTTCATACGGTGATTAAAACGATGCGACAAAGGAATAGAACGAAAGAAATTACATTTAAAACAATAAATTGAGTAAAAATAGGCACCAAAGTCATTTCGATAAGGATTTAAAAAAAATTTTACTGCACCTGACGAGGCATGGTTAAGCTTCTGTCCTAACCATTATGACACGCAACAAGACTATGGAATAAGACTTCCTTAACGCTATATAGCATGACGCAAAATTCCAAACTCTTCTGCGTCAGTTACTTGCAAACGGAGGCCCACCTGGATGCAGGGTCTGATACTGGGGGGTCTTGAGTTACACTACCGCTTATTTGGTTTCAAAAAGTCGACCCCACCGCTGGGGAGCTCTCCATGTTGGTTTTAAGAGTAACAAACTGCACATTTCGAAAGAACAGTAATGTCGCAGTCCAAAAGAAGCAACTAGCGGTGGCTCCTGCAAACTTAAAAGACGGCTCTAGCAAAGGCAAAAAAAAAAAAAAAAATTACTGTAGTAAGTAACCTGGCAACGCTACACACACGTTTAACCAACAGAACAACAACGAAATAATAATAATACCAAGCAACAAACCTAGCAACCAATACAACTGGATACAGATCACAAGTATACACAACATTTCCTACCAGATGCCCAGATTTAAAATTTTTAACAGAACAACGACTAGCTGATCAGATCCGTGTAATAATCAGAATTAGAAAACATCAAACAACGAGAACAACAAATACTGGAACAAAATAATGCCCAATCAGAAGAAGAAGAAAATAATACAGTAATGGACTCTCACATCCCAGAACAAACAAACAAAGAACAACACGCATCAATTAAACAATCAGAGGAAAACGAAATCTTAAGACTGCCACCAGAACAAGTACAAATAGAACACGAAGTGACACACATGTTAGATATAAAAGAAAAA
Organism: Schistocerca gregaria; assembly: GCF_023897955.1. Taxonomy (NCBI): domain Eukaryota; kingdom Metazoa; phylum Arthropoda; class Insecta; order Orthoptera; family Acrididae; genus Schistocerca; species Schistocerca gregaria. The sequence goes on along the minus strand of NW_026061860.1, from coordinate 902,457 downwards.
TTTCAGCTGACATATATAGAATACAAAGACACAAATACAGACATTAGAACATTCTTGCATACACCGCCAAATAACCCACAAGTCGAAACAACAATAAAAACTATCAACACAATCATACACAACAAAATAAATGGAAACACAACTATGGGAGAGTTACAACTACTGGTTTAAATAGGAGCACTCTCTACACTAAATTTACACACTAGACAGACATCAGAACCAACCAACACACAGAAGAAACCCACAAAACCTGCATGGCAACACAGGCTACAGATCGGAATAGAAAAACTGAGGGAAGACATCAGACAGCTAACACAATTTCTAAGAAAAGAAATATCATATAAAAAACCAAAAAGGTTAGGTAAAATCTCACAACAAGAAGCGATAGAGCAATTAGATGAAAAGAAGCAGAAATTAGAAGCATTGGCCAAACGACTTAGAACATACAAAAAAAGTGAAAATAGAAGGAAACAAAACCAAACATTCAACACAAACCAAAAGAAATTTTACCAGACAATAGATAACACACGCATTAAAATAGACAATCCACCAAACATAACAGACATGGAACACTTCTGGAACAACATATGGTCAAACCCGGTACAACATAAAAGACATGCACGGTGGATACAAGCGAAAACAGAGACATAAAAGATGATACCACAAATGCCTGAAGTGATAATTTTGCAACATGAAGCGACCAAAGCAATTAATTCTACACACAATTGGAAAACCACTGGAAAAGATAAAATAGCAAATTTCTGCCTAAAGAAGTTCACGTCAACACATTCACATCTAACTAAATAATTTAACAGTTACATTGCAGACCCATACACATTCCCTGATACAAAGACACAAGGAATAACTTGTCTGAAACCTAAAGATCAAGCACACACAGCAAACCCAGCAAATTATTGCCCCATGACATGCCTACCAACAATATACTAAATATTAACTTCAGTCATTACACAGAAAATAACGATACATACAACACAGAACAAAATTATAAATGAAGAACAAAAAGGCTGTTGCAAAGGAGCACGAGTATGTAAAGAGCACCTGATAATAGATGCAGAGGTAACATATCAAGCTAAAACTAAACAAAGGACGCTACACTACACATACATTGATTACTGAAAAGGTTTTGATAGTGTACCCCACTCATGGTTACTATAAATATTGGAAATATACAAAGTAGATCCTAAATTGATACAGTTCCTAAACATAGTAATGAAAAACGACACTTAATATCCAAACAAATTCAAATAATATCACATCACAGCCAATACAGATTAAGCGTCGAATATACTAAGGAGACTCATTAAGTCCTTTCTCGTTCTGCCTTGCTCTGAACCCACTATCCAACATGCTAAATAATACAAATTATGGATACAATATTACTGGAACATACCCACACATGGATGATCTAAAACTACTGGCAGCAACAAATCAACAACTCAACCAATTACTAAAGATAACATAAGTATTCAGCAATTATATAAATATGGCTTTTGGAACAGACAAATGTAAGAAAAATAGCATAGACAAGGGAAAACACACTAAACAAGAAGATTACATATTGGATAACCACAGCGACTGCATAGAAGCGCTGGAATAATCAGATGCCTATAAATATCTAGGATGCAGACAAAAAATAGGAATACATAAGACAAATATTAAATTTAGGAGAGTATATTTTATGTTGTACAACTTCATGTGGTTGTCCCGTACCTCATATTGTCACATTATGACAGTTCACCTCTCCATGTAAATGGAGTGTTGCCTCGTCACTAAACACTAACTGTGGGAGAAAACAGCCATTCTCCACCTTGCCAAGAGTGAAATTACGGAACTTCACACGATGTTAGCACCCTCACGAACAGCTCGCAGTAGCTGAATTTAATATTGTTTGATGCAGAAACGTCGACGCATAGACGCCAGACGGACATCGGGGGCGTGCTGAGCTGTCGAGCTGCACGGCGAACGGATTTCTGCGGACCCCTCGTGAAACTGTGGCGGATGCGTTCGACGTCTGTATCATTCACTCGGGGACAGCCCGGCGATTTGCCTTTATGCAAACATTCTGTTTCTCTTAACGCTAGGATGCATGGTGCCGAAAACACACGTGAATGCATATGCAGGGCCTCCAAGGCCCTGACCTAATTTAAAATTTTCCTCTTTCCACATATTCATTCTTTGGAGTTAAATTTCGTTCTGTCAAATTTTTTGTCATATCGCAATATTCCTAAGATACAGTGACAGGATCTGGTGGGCCTGATTAACATTTCTTATATATAAAACTCTAAGAGTGAATTTTTATTAGTTACTTTCCTTTACAAACAACATATACAAATTATTTTATTAATTCACTTATAACTTGCAGTTTACATTTTAAAACACTTATTACAACCAATTTCTTCAATTAAAACATGCTCATTATTCACAGTATTATGTGTATAGGCAATATTTTTATAAAAAGTTATTATTCATTGTTCACATAGAATTGCATCTTTCTTAGTTTTCAACATGTGACAAACAAGAAGCACAAAGAACGCCACTATGTTCCTTACAAAAGTTGGGTTTGCACTTAATGCATGTCATAGCACTTTTCCTGTGTTTCTTATATGGACAATAATTGCATCTTCTTCTTTTTCCTGAAACATGTAGTTGGTTTGGCAATATGACATCTTCGCATATCATCAATGATTTTCTTTGGAGGATTAGGGATCTGAATATGAAGTTCCATTAGAGGTCTTACCATTTCCTCTGCTAAACCTCTTAGGAACAAACGCCTTTTATTACTTCTTCCACTATGGTATGTCAGATGTTGGGCGGAAAATAAAATTTCAGTGGTCATTGCTGCGATGTCCATCATATTCATCCATAATGCAAATGGACATCTTCTCATTTGTCTCTTGCAAGTGTAATAACGAATATTCTGGTCCATTTATCTACTCCACCCTTCGTAGAGTTATAGAAGTTTATTGCATCTGGTTTCTTTTTTGCATGAGTTTCATCAATGTTTCTGTCGTATTGCATTGTGCTAATGAGAACTATAGACTTCTTCTTATTTGGAAGATAACTCACCATTGTAATGACACCTATAAATGCAAACAAAGAGGAATGAATTGCTCTTGAGACAGATGGTTTCATCTCATTAGGAGTTTCTGGTTTATTTTGTTTGATTGTTCCCACCACTGTAATTTGCTTCTGAAGCACACTAGTAAAGAAATTGTCAACGGTAATATTTTTTGATGATCATTGAATGCTTTTAGCAAGATCTTTCACTACATTCAATCCAAGATTTTTCTGAATAAATTCATGGGGCTTCCTTCTCGTGTAAACAGTTTCCTCTAAAGCATATGATCACATAACAAAAATATTTTTATGCCACACTTGGCTGGTTCAGAGGGCATATACTGGGTGAAGCTGCATCTTCCACGGATTAGGACTAGCTGTTCGTTAACTGTGAGCGAATGATTGGGATTCATTCTATTTCTACACTTGTCAAGAAAGAGTTCCCATACATAGCGAACTGCTGCGTCATCTGCAGATCGAGCTTCACGGGTACGCCTGTCATCAAATCTAATCATTCTCCTTATATCCTCGAATCTATTTACTGGCAAGGTAGCCTTCTATGTAGGATTTTCCTTTTCATCCTAGAATAATTCTCTAATAAGGACATCCCAAGTCTTCTACTCACCAGAAAGCAGTAAAAGACCAAGAAAACCCACCATTCCAGGAAGCAAAACGTTTTTCCACGTAAAGCAGCCACTCTTCTGCCTTCAATATTTGTGCAGATGATCATTTCCTTGGAGATGAAATAGTCCCAGGCATCCTTAGGTTTACAGGTATTCAAACCAAGGGCTGGACTAGGTGCCTTCTTTACGATGTTATGGACAGGCGTACGAAAAGTTGCAGGAGGATCTAATTTCCAAATCGCTTCATTCCGACTAATGTATGTGTGGTCTTCTATACCTTTTTGTGGTTGTGCTCCATTTTCAGACTCTGATGAAGTAATATCGGAAGGACTGCCATCTGCCTCAATATTCACATCTGCAGGTTCATTGGCTAATTCTTCACTACTTGCGTCTTCAAATATATTTCCTTCCTCGCAAGAATCATCTTCTTCAGACCACTGAGCCACAACACTTCTAGAGATTGCAGTTTTACTTAGAAACTCATGCCTGCAAACGTCACCCACCGACGCTGTGGAGCATCAAAGTCACAGGCGCCAGCTCCGGTAAATGTATGTATATGCAAGATGATCCGTGATTGTGTTACAAACTTCCTAGTATGATGGAAACAGACAAATGTATCGATTTGAGGTAAGGGCCCCTGTACCGGAAACAAACGTGTCGAAAGTTGTAAGTGAAAATCGTTATCCTGCCTCTGACAGTGGAATACGTGTACTGGTACTGTTGTTGCTAGGATTGTAGGGTAGGCAACGTTCAGAGGCGGCAGTATAGACCGAAACAAGAAAAAAAGTGCAGTAAACATGGACTCTAAACTGCATAATTCTAGAGCAGTAAGCACTTGTTCAATAGTGGAGATGGCTTTCACGCAAGCGATGATGAACAAGTGCTCATGGTTCATGATGTATGCATCTTACAGCCTATGTGTACTGCACATTGTTTTCTTCTTTCGTTCCATACCACCGCCTCTGCAAGTTTCCTGTCCTACATCCTAGCAACAACGATAACGTTACATGCTGTCAGAGGTAACAGAAAGGTTTTCTGTTATAATTTTCCGGTGCAAGGACATAATCACAAATGTACGCATTTATCCATCTGCATCATCTTAGAAAGTTTGTAACATCTTCGTGGGATCCATCTATTTTTGTAGATGCCGGTTCCTATAACTTTGACGTTCTGTAGCATCGCAAGATGACGTTTTCAGAAGTAGATTCCTATGTAAAACTTGATCAGTTAAATCGCCTGTACAGTCCCGAGTAGTGTGAAACACCCTGCATATAGAATGAATAACATCAGGCAATGGACTAGAACGCTGTCTCACTCACTTCTCACGTATTGCCTTACTTTTATGTCCTTCGACTTGTACAGCCTCTGTCTCATTTCTGGTGGAGTTCTAAGTAATGTTTCTCTCGCTATATTTTATTCCTGGTTGCATCTTAAATTCAAACTGCATATTCTGGTCAACATTGTCAAAAGTTTCTGTATCTAAAGATGTTATAGATATGGGTTCTGTTCCCTCCAAATGGATTTTCCTCTAGATCGGCTTCGGTAAGGTGCTCCCTTCCGCTCTAAATAGTTTGTAGCAGTATTTTCAGCAAGCAGTTATAATAGTGGTGGTTTCGCTGATCACGATTTGCCTTATGTAGCATTGGTGCTATTACGCTTCTCGTTTAGTGTGAGGATTTAGCGGGTATCTCAGCTGGCGTACTCGTTCAGGAGTGGAGCAGCAAATCCCGGCAGAGTGAGTCGTCGCCAGCTCCGCTAGACCCCTCTGGTAGCGAAGCCCTGCGCTACAGACAACTGACTGTGTGAGGGACCAGTAGCGACACCTAGCAGCGATGTGGTGAAAAGGAAATAGTATTGCTAAAAGTTTATCCACGCCTTTTAGCATTTAGAATGGAGATATGGCACGGAATTTAATAGCAAAAGAAAACAGCTATAGTAGCAGTCTCTCTCTCGCAATGCAACAATAGTACAACAACAATAGACCAACTGAATCTGTAGAGGTAGTAATAAAATTTCTTTTCTGACCTGCAAGATACTTTTATATAAAGCTAAGCCTGAGAGGTTGTCATGAAACTACCAACAGAAATATTATATGAGACATGTAGACCTGTCAGTAAAATTCGTTTTTTTTAATGTTAACTGTTTAATTTAGCATTCAGCTGACATAAGACCAGGAGAATTATCCTGTATCATACAAACAAAGAGTTTATCTCATTAGTGACCTGTATCCTATCTTAATCTCATTTAGACACTTGAATAATTTGAAAAAAAGGCCTGTGTTCGTTTTGAAACTACATTTGCTGACAATATACACTTATAAATGGCACTGAGTGTGAACGGTTACGAAACGATTTCTGATACAGAATTTATTTATTATCGTATAATCAATCAGGATAATAAAAAGAAAAGGCAGACTGAGACACCTGAAAATATCTTGTGTGATGGTATTGATATAATATTTTGCATTTCTTTGACATTGAGATAATTTATTCAGTATTATAGCCAAACTTACTTTCATAATTACCTACAAGAAAATGAAAGCTGTTTTGGTATTTATCTTAGCAGCATTTAGCACAAAAAGGAAAATAAAACTTATTGGTTTTTTTAGTGAGGATTTCATTTCATTGTTGCAATCCTACAAATGTTCATGATACTATGCAGTTTCTTGCGACAGTGAGATGTCTTATGTAGAAAGTACCTGGAAAATATATGTAGATGTGGTCTGGTGAAGAAAGTGTGCGTATTGAAATTTAAAATAAGTGATTGCAGCAGCATAATGAGGTATATTTTGTAGTGAGGGAGTGAGCTCCACGTGGGATCCGAAGCACGGACCCCACGGGGGGTGCCCGGCATGCGCCACATGCCAGGGCAGAGGTGGAGGCTAGTGTTCGGAAATCTGAAAATTCCAGCGCCGGCCGGGGATTGAACCCCGGCCCGGCTGGGGCGAATAGCCCCAGCCGAGGCGCTGGAACGTTCCAGACCCCCTTACCACTAGACCACCGGGGACCCCGGCCGTTTCCTGCTCTGAACTCGGTCTGGTAGTCCTGTCACACTTCCTGTTGTCGGCTGTGTTTACATCGGACGCTGAGTGGCATAGTGTAGCCGGCAACATTAGAACGCTGTGAGGGGGAAGTGTTTACCTCCGACTAGTAGCTGTCCCCCCTACCCAGGTGAAGTAGCTTTACAGTTACCAAAGACATTTGAAATCAGCCTTTGCGACTGTATGCAGTCGACGGTTGTTAATCGTTTGTTTCAACCTGTTCCCAAATGCCTCGAGAAAACCGAAGTAACTTCTTCACTAATCGAGGCGACTGTCATATGAAAACGACCCGCAGACATTCTATAATTACAAGTCAACGCCTAGCTTACACCAGATAATTCTGTCTGTTTCATCAGTTGTTTTAACAGTGCACGAAATACCACAGCATATTATTAATCCGTTGCAAATAAATTTCTGTGTGTGCAGTTCAGGTCTGGGCCGTAGAGTTTTCGTGAAAACGTCGGGATAAAATCGTAACATGTGTTTCATATTAATATGAAATTTAGTTAACAATATCTTTATTACAGTGGTCACACTCACAATTTTGGACTTTTCAGTGGCTGGGGTACGATATAGCCTTTGAGTACGTTATCGCGTTGCGCAATTTCTTCCTTTTTTTCCGACTCTGATGGAGCTGTCACCTTCTCTCAGCGCTGCCCTATTTGGGCTTCTGGGAGGGCTTTTCTCACGTTTTCTGTAATTTAGAGCATATTTACAAGTCCTGAGACGAACTCTTCCTATGTGTCGTAGGTTTAAACTCAATATAGATTTTCGTTTATATTCCAGCGAATATTTTTATTTTCTGTTACTCCTAGCGGCGCTCCCTAAGCTGTTCATCGCAATGACACACAAATGAGAATCCTAGCTAACAGCTTCACCAGTTTATAATTTTACATAAAGATGATTCCTAACAATGACCCGCATATGCCAATACAGGCAATAAGTGACAACCACGTGGACTTAACCTTTGTTTGCGCACTGTCAGTCTCGTAATTAATAGTGATTCAGATCTGACGACATTTTGTCACACAAGGAACTTCGACCACGGAGAAAGTAGACGTTTTTCACTTTAGGATATTTTCCAGGAAGTTTCCGACATTCGTAAAACAGAAACGAGTTTCGACGCTGTGGAATGCAACGAGAAGTAGCAGGTAACGAATTGTTTCGGGATTCCACCATCCAAGCTGCAAACGATCATCGAGCGGAAAGATAATGTTGCTCATAAGTATTAAAAAGCGGGAGCAAGCAGACCGGGCGAGGCGAAAGTTTATAGTATTGCCTTACTCAATGCAGGGTACAAAAGGTATTTGTCGGAACGCTAAGACATTTACGGTTAGTCTGGGAACAGAAGTCTCAGATACATATAAGGAGTGACACGCTAGCTCCAAAGACATAAGGTCCTTTATGAGAAACTTAATTGACAAAAAGCAACCATTCGTGACAGTTGGTTCAGCATTGAAAAATGAATGAAGCTGAATTTATGTATTTTCGAACTTTTGTGTGTACCTTCCGTTTCAAATACTAAAGCAAAAAAACATGTAAGAAAACTGGAAATACGTTAGTAAAAAAAAATCAAAATTTTATTTCGATTTTTCCTGATTTCAACTAGAGTAAAGTCGAGTTAATTATTCGAACTTCGAATTGTGCAGACTCGATTGTAACGGTCATTTGCGCTTCGAATTTTCTACTCAGGAGTAATGTCTAAAAAGTAAAAACAAATCTTTTCGTACTACTATCCACGTTGCAGTGGATGCTGGTTTGGTTGTCCTTTTTAGTATATCAGTATGATCATAGAGTCATAATCAACGTACACAACGCTGTTACGGTATAAAAGTACTTTGGTAAAAATAAAAGTCGCGTAAGAATGCGCTTTTGCCATGCATCCCAACTCCCTAAATCCGCCATCAGGCAAAAGAAAGTGAATACTCTTTCCTTTGTTTTCACCCTTCATCGATGACAATTGATAATGACTTGGCAGCAGAGACCTGTTTAGCTTGAGTGAGTGCTTAAACGAAAGGCATGGACGAATAAAAATACAAAACAGATATATACGTAACGTCACGTAACCATGAAGAAAAGCAGACTTGGTTTATTTTACCATATAAGTTAATTCTTTTAAAACATCGTAAGTAGAATTAACAATTTCGGTCGCTTTCAACATCTAGGAATGTTCTTTATAATAGATAAGTTTCTGATATTTACTTATAGCATTCTTGTGTCTTTTCCCCTTGCATTTGGAGTTGTCTTCTCTGACTGCAGATCTTCGAGCAGCAGTGATGTCATTATCCTACATTTATGTTGGTCTGCTGCGCTGAGGTTGATCCCTCACCTGTGGTCGAGTGAGAGATCATTCCAAAGTGTGGCAGGCAGCGAAAGACTTTGCGAGGGGACGATCGTAGGAACCTTCTTGGAACGCAAATTCGGGGTGTTCACAGAACGTGAGTTTGCTGGTAGTTCGGAACTCCAATAATAGGCGCGTAATTGGGCCCCCTTAGTAACATGGCTGCCAAGGTGTGGAAGGATGGCAGTGTGCACAAGGTGGGGGAGTCAGTCCTGATTTCTAAAGAGTGCTTCCGGATGCCATGAAGAGTACAGGGTGCACCCAACTGCAGGTGGTGGCCCCAGTCGGTGCCAATGGCTTGTGTCGCTTTGGATTGGAGGAGATTCTCTCTCCTTTTGTTTAGCGGATATGGTTAAGCGAGTTTAAGGCGGAGCTCATAATCTGCACCATCATCGACAGAACCGACTGTGGTCCTTCGGTGCAGAGCCGAGTGGAAGGTATGAATCATAGGCTCAGGCGGTTATGTGACTGTGTAGGCCTCAGATTCCTTGACTTGAGCCATAGTGTGGTGGGTTTCCGGATTCCGCTTAATAGGTCAGGAATCCACTACACGGGTAGTGGGGGCGGATTTTTAGGTTAGAGGGTCTCAGGAAAACATAGAAATGGCGTCTGTCGAAAAGGGGGCAGGTAACACACAGTAAGGTGGTTGTAGAAACGATCGGTGTTGTAAATTATCGTAGCTGTGTTGGGAAAGAACCAGAGCTCCAGGCCCTAATAGAAAGCACTGAAGCTCAAACAGTTATAGGTACGGAAACCTGGCTAAAGCCGGAAATATGTTAAGCCGAAATTTTTTCAAACGACCTAACAACGTTCAGAAGGGATAGATTAAACATAGTTGGTGCTGGAGTATTTATTGCTGTCAGAAGTAGTTTACCTTGTAGTGAAACTGAAGTAGATAGTTCCTGCGAAATAGTTTGGGTAGAGGCTGTACTTGTCAATCGGACTAAACTGGATCGTTTTACCGACCCCGACTGAGAGGATATAGTTGCTGAACAGTTCAAAGAAAACGTGAGTCTCATTTCAAATCGGTACCCCACTCCCACAATTATAGTCGGTGTTGATTTCGATCTATCCTCGATATGCTGGAAAATTTATACCTTTAAAGGCGGCGGTACGCATAAAACGTCAGCCGAAATTGTACTGAATGCTTTCTAAAAAAATTATTTTGAACAATTAGTTCGTGAGCCCACTCGAAGCATAAATGGTTACGAAAGCGTACTTGACCTCATAGCAGCAAATATTCCTGGATGAATAGGTAGTATCATGACGAATACAGGGATTAGCGACCACAAGTCAGTTGCCCGTACACTGAATAGTGTAACACCTACAACCATCAAAAAGAAACTTAAAGTACATCTGTTTAAAAAAAGCTGACAATGCTCTTAACGATTTTTAAGGAAACAGCCTCCACTCCTTCCGATCTGATCATGTAAGCGTAGAAAAGATGTGGAATGATTTCAGAGAAATAGTATCGATTGCAATTGAGAGATATATATACCACATAGATTAATAAGTGATGGTACTGATCCCCCATGGACAAAACGGGTGAAACCGCTGTTGCAGAAGTAACGAAAAAGCATGCCAAAACTAAAAGAATCCAAAATCCGCAAGACTAGCAATGTTTTGCAGAAGTTCTAAATATAGCGGTTACTACAGCGAGATGCTCTTGATAATTTCCGCAACAAAACTCTGTTTCGAAATCTGGCGAAAAACCCAAAGAGATTCTGGTTATGCATGAAGTACACCAGTGTCAAGACGCAATCAGTTCCTTCACTGCGCGAAAGTAACGGTGGAGTCACTGATGACAGTGCTACTAAAGTAGAGTTAAGAAACGTGGTTTTCCGAAACTCCTTCAGCAAAGAATACGAATCAAGTATTCCCGAAGTCCAGTCAACAGAAAGTGCCAAAATGAGAAGCATATATCCTCGGTGTAGCAAAGCAGCTTAAATCACTTATTAAAGGCAAGGTTTCCGTTCCAGATTGTATACCAGTCAATTTCCTCTGAGTGTGCTGATACAATAGCTCCATGTTTAGTAATTATATACAACCGCTCACAGAAAGATCCGTACCTAAAGACTGGAAAATTGCTCAGGTCACACCAATTTCTTAAAGTACTGCCTTTTGTGATGTTTAACAAAACTGTTGGCAAGCGTATTTGTTATACAAATGGGCACGGCAAAGGCTTAAGGTCGTAAAAAAAATTTCAGCGTTAAACTGGAAATAGTTGTAGGAGAGTATCAGAAGTAATAACCTAATGACATCTTTAATTTCTTGTACATTAGGTTTTTGTGTTGGAGAAGATTCTCATCAGTAATTTTAATAGTCTCATAAATGTGAATGTTAACAAGTAAATTAACTACGTTAAAGGATACGGAATTACCATCATCAGAAATGGAAAAGTTTTTAATTTTAGCTGTTAGTTAAAGGGAATTTTTGACAGTGTAGTTTTCTTCAAAAACATAATATTCTTTAAATGGTGTATATAATTTATTGCCGATTTCGTAGAAGCGCCGTCTGTATAGTTAACACTGTGGACAGGAAGCGAAGGCGGCGTGCAGTCGGAGTCGATGCTGGGCACCAATTGTCGGCTACGACGGGACTGCCCGGGAGGCACACTTACACTCCAGTGGCCGCACGAGTCACGGTGGATGCAGCGAAAGGTCCGCAGCAGCAGTGATACTGTCGCGGTTGTGTGCACCACCTGTTCTAGTGTCTCGTGTGCACCAAGGACCTCTGCAGACCGAGTTGCAACTTTCTTAGCTCGCTGGACTGTGCAGTTGCTAATTTACAGGGGCTGTGCCCGATGCAGCCCGCCTGGCAGTAGTGTGTTGCAGCGTGGCGTCAGCGCCTGACAGCTTCCGCAACTGGACGAATGAACTGGCGGTAAAAAAAAGTCACAACTACTTTCGTTTTCTGACAAAGGCTATAGCCAAAAATTTAGTTATAGAGTTTGATGGTCTTTTCTATGTGCCTGAGCGATCATCCTTACGGTGAGTTGCTGACTACTCTCAGAGTATTTGCTCGAGTTACCCGTTGCGTGTGTTATCGCCGCGGTCTCATTTCATCGACGTGGTGACTGTGACATGTGAATGGCTGGCCACATGAATGGACTTTCGTGGGGGGCCAAAATTGCAGGCCATTTCTGTGGGTCTCTCTAACGGATCGGGCCTGCCGATCCAAAGCCCATAGTTTGCCACTAATGTGCGGGTACTACCATGGACCTAGGACTGTGGTGCCCCTCCTCGGCCCCAGGCGATGTATTTCGGGCATCGTGACTGTCTCACAGCAAGTACATTGTACAGTGCGGCGTTTGATACAAAATTTATTTATTATAGTATATTTTGGCACTTCGAAAGTAGTTTATATATTTGAAAGAATGGACGATAAGAAAAAAAATTTGTGGCAATCGCAGGCAGTTTGTACACTATAAAGTCATGTATTTATTGAAAGAAAAAGAATCACACAATACCTGTAGATAATAGACATAACTCAGTGAGTAATAACCGACAATTACGAACATAGAAGCATAATTTTATTAGCAGTCACCTACAGTGTTGGTTGACACACCTCTTCCCCACCTTGTACATTTATTTCGAGAGGCCTACTTTTTTTCTGAGATTATTTTAAATACCATCACTGCTTTCAGGAATGTGTCTCGCAACTCCAAGAAAATGCATATTTTCGTCACCAAATAGGTTTCGCTTTATGAAAATAAAATCAGTGATCTTAATTAAACATATCTACCATTGGGCTTCCTTTCTCCATCTACAAGCAGTTCATTACACAACATTTTGATGTTAGTACTTAAGATTTTTGTTCACACGTTCAGAAACACAGAGGTCATTACTTTTTTTTTTTACAATTTAGGTCTTTCACTTGGGGGAAAGTTGTGGCAACCCTGTAATAGGTTTCAATTTTCAGTCTCATTGCAGCATTGTTGTTTAAGACAAGGCATAAGAATGTAATGGGTTTGAATCATTGCATGTCAGTCATCCATGAACTGCCAAATCTTACACGTCATTAAGACACATTTTCAAAAGAGAAAAAAGGTACATTGCATAATATACAAAAAAAACGAAAAAATGGACTCGCTCGGTGAGGATGTTATACAAACTTAATTATGTATGTAGACAGTTCATACGTTCCGGGAGTAGAGAATCTCGACTATTTTCACCCGTTATCGACATTGATCCTGGCAAGATACCGATCCCACGGATTAAAAGATTTTCGAGAATGTTTTCATTTTAATAGTATAAATGTGACAAAGTCATGCAGGAAGCAGGCGACCAGTATTATTATTTTAATAATGAACAGCCTCTGTTGCACCGCTTACCTAGACTTTACCCAGGTTTCAGTAGGGATAACTCAACCTTCTTCAGAATAACAGTGTTTACTGTGTGTTCATAGTGGAGATCCAGTACAGCACTCGTGGCTGCCGTATCGCGGTCGCGAAGTGGGGCCGAGGCAGTGCCAGATAAGTTTTACAGTCTGGCGATAGTTTATGAATTAGTAGTATTAACTTGGCGATGTCCACTATGGACAGACAGTAGATATGTTATTGTGAAGAAGGTTGGGTTATCCCGACTGAAACACAGGTAAAATCTAGATAAACGGTGCAACTGAGACTGTTCATTATTAAAATTAATGTTTATACAGTTGGTGACAGGACCGAGAAATGTTGAAGATATTTAAGTATTACTGTTATTAGAGTAATTAGAAGTTTTGCATTGAGGCTAACTGCGTCTATTCTGCGAAATTTTGCTTCACATGCAACTTTGAACGACATATGCACATGCAGTAATCGCATATGGATATCTGATGACGGCTACATTCCGAAACACAATACTGCCATTCCTTGCGCGATATTTGACGTTTAGTATTGGGACCCAGTCAACATGAACGCAGAACTACTGATGTTGTAATTTGAAGTTCGATGTTGGATAACAATTTCCGTGTGATATAATAACAAATTGCCAGTTTTCGGATCTTTCCTTTACGTGTACTGTAAAACCTTGCTCCTTGCTAATTTTCATTAGTGTAGGTCAACAGAAAGTGCCCTCTAGGTCTGTATATTTTACACCGTGAAGGGAACACGACCTCTGTATGTGAAAAAATTTCAACTTGATACATCTCCCCGTTCCCGAAGCAAAGGATCTGCAACAGACAGACGAAAACAAGGGTAAAAGATTAAGTGGTATATTTAGCCAAAAACATGGCACACTGCACTTAAAAATACAAAAAAGAAAGGCACCGAGATTCGAACTAGCGACTTCTACTGTTCCTGCACGCTCATTATCGCTAGACTACCAAGCCCGACATTTGCTTTTTTATGCTTATGGGGGGGGGGGGGGGAGGATTTATTTTAATTGGTTGTGATGCCCATATAACTTACACGTAAACGCTATCCTGTTGCCAGTTACAGAGCAGTAAAACGCCCAACTCACATCAGTATATTGCTTTATTTGTATCAGATATTCGAGCACAATTTCCATCTGTACTTGTGTAAACTTTTAAGAAGCGAATCGCCATAACTACGCTTACGTCTTTGGTCACGAGATATTTTTTGTACGCCTACTGTCAAACTCTGTATTACCTTTTGCGTCGGTAATCACGTGCTGATTACCAAGTAGCAGCCGACAGTTAATAAATGTTTTACTTTTTATCAGCGCACCTTGTATTCACGCATACGACTGTGTACAGTTCTCAGAGATTATCAGCATTAACTTCCAAGCTATCCACAAGGAATCAAGAGTGGCATTAGAGCCACCCTGAAGTCTAGGCTGGTCTTCACGGTGGCACGAAATCTTGGTCAAGCAGAAAATTTATAATTCTGAACTCAGGCGTAACGAGTTACCTCAGACTGAATGAGCTCCCCCCTGCTAAGCAGCATGGATTCCGAAAACATCGACTACGTGCAACCCGACTCGAACGACAGTCTGAAAACCAGAGATCAAGGCAGACAGGGGAAAACGGTGTTTACTGATTTCCGAAACGCATTTCACTCACCAGGACAACTGTGCTTTTTAAGTGAATTGGGTTTTGCATGATCTATATTCTCGAAATTCATGCTGGCTCGCGTTGAGGTCGTTCTGTTTGACCTCATAATATGTTCTAAGGTACTACAGCAAATCGATAGCGAAAAATAAAACTGTGCAGTTAAACAGGCGAAAAAATGCCGTACCCTATTACCGTGATGCCAAAGAGTCGCAGTTGTAACAGCTGAAATCATACAAATACATTGTTGCAACACTTAATAGGTACAAGAAATGTCACGACCACAATAGTCTGAGTTGTAGGTAAAGCAGCAAAACAGTGCAGCTGACAATCCCCGCGAATTTCCGCTAGCCCCTTGTAACTCAGGGCAGGCTGCTGCTTCTTGTGGTCGAACAGCCAACCCCGTACTGCATTCCACGGTTACGCCGATGGCGAAGGCTGTGGTACTGAGATGAGAAGAATTTAGTGCACGAAAGCTGAGGGCTTACACATCCACACTATGTTCGTTTAGGACTTAAGCTCACGTTCTCTAAACACTTCCATAGTGGAAAATGATGAAAGGTTTCTGTTCCAGTAGTGTGCTGCAGCGTTGGCTCTTGCTATACCGTGCCCAGTTGGCTGTGTTTTGCCTTGCAATGCATAACACACTCATCCACTCGCCACTTTTATTTATCATCATCCCAATGAACCATGAACCGTGGACCTTGCCGTTGGTGGGGAGGCTTGCTTGCCTCAGTGATACAGACAGACGTACCATAGGGCAACCAAAACGGAGGAGTATCTGTTGAGAGGCCAGACAAAGGTGTGATTCCTAAAGAGGGGCAGCAGCCTTTTTAGTAGTTGCAGGGCAACATTATGGATGATTGACTGATCTGCCCTTGTAACACGAACCGAAACGGCCCTGCTGTGCTGGTACTGCGAATGGCTGAAAGCGAGGGGAAACTATGGCAGAAATTTTTCCCGAGGGCATGCACATTTACTGTATGGTTAAATGATGATGGCGTCCTCTTCGGTAAAACATTTCGGGGGTAAAATAATCCCCCATTCGGATCTCTGGGCGAGCTCTACTCAGTAGGATGTCGTTATCAGGAGAAAGAAAACTGACGTTCTACGGAACGGAGCGTGGAATTTCAGATCCCTTAATCGGGCAGGTAGGTTAGAAAATTTAAAAAGGGAAATGGATAAGTTAAAGTAAGATATAGCGGGAATTGGTGAAGTTCGGTGGCAGGAGGAACAAGACTTTTTGTCAGGTGACTACAGGGTTATAAACACAAAATCAATGAGGGGTAACCAGGATTAGGTTAAATAATGAATAAAAAAAATAGGAGTGTGGGTAAGCTACTACAAACAGCATAGTAAACGCATTATTGTGGCCAAGATAGACACGAAGCCCACGCCTACCACAGTAGTAGAACTTTATATGCCAACTAGCTCTGCAGATGACGAAGAAATGTATGATGAAGTACAAGAAATTATTCAGATAGTGAAAGGAGACGAAAATTTAATAGTCATTGGTGACTGCAATTCGGTAGCAGGAAAAGGGAAATAAGGAAACGTGGTAGGTGAATATGGATTGGGTGGGGGGGGGGGGGGGGGGGGGGAAGAAATGAAAGAGGAAGCCATGTGGTAGAATTTTGCACGGATCATAACTTAGCTATGATTAACACTGGGTTCAAGAATCATGAAAGAAGGTTGTATATGTGGAAGAGACCTGGAGATACTGCAATATTTCACATTATATAATGGTAAGACAGAGATTTAGGAAACAGGTTTTAAATTGTAAGACATTTCCAGGGGCAAATGTGGACTCTGGCCACAATCTATTGGTTATGACCTGTAGAAACTGCAAAAAGGTGGGAATTTAAGGAGATGGGACCTGGATAAACTGAAAGAACCAGTGGTTGTACAGAGCTTCAAGGAGACCGTAAGGGAACAAATGACAGGAATGGGGGAAAGTAATACAGTAGAAGAAGAATGGGTAGCTTTGAGAAACGAAGTAGTGAAGGCAGCAGAGGATAAAGTAGGAAAAAAGATGAGGGCTGCTAGAAATCCTTGGGTAACAGAAGAGTTATTGAACCTAACTGATGAAAGGAGAAAATATAAAAATGCAGTAAATGAAGAAGGCAAAAAGGTATACAAATGTCTCAAAAATGAGATCGACAGGATGTGCAAAATGGCTAAGCAGAGATGGGTAGAGGACAAATGTAAGGATGTAGAGGCTTGTCTCACCAGGGGTAATATAGATACTGCCTACAGGAAAATTAAAGAGAACCACTTGTATGAATATCAAGAGCTCAGATGGAAACTCAGTTCTAAGCAAAGAAGGGAAAGCTGAAAGTTGGAAGGAGTGTATAGAGGATCTATACAAGGGTGATGTACTTGAGGACAATATTGTGGAAATGGAAGAGGATGTAGATGAAGATGAAATGGGAGATATGATACTGCATGAAGAGTTTGACAGAGCAGTGAAAGACCTGAGTCGGAAACCTTCCATTAGAACTACTGACAGCCTTGGGAGAGCCAGTCCTGACAAAACTCTAGCATCTGGTGAGCAAGATATATGAGACAGGCAAAATACCCTCAGACTTCAAGAAGAATATAATAATTCCAATCCCAAAGAAAGTAGGTGTTGACAGATGTGAAACTTACCGAACTATAAGTTTAATAAGTCACAGCTGCAAAGTACTAACGCAAATTCTTTACAGATGAATGGAAAAACTAGAAGCCAACCTCGGGGAAGATCAGTTTGGATTCCGTAGAAATATTGGAACACATGAGGCAATACTGACCCTACGACTTATCTAAGAAGCTAGATTAAGGAAAGGCAAACATACATTTCCAGCATTTGTAGACTTAGAGAAAGCTTTTGACAATGTTGACTGGAATACTTGCTTTCAAATTCTAAAGGTGGCAGGGGTAAAATACAGGGAGCGAAAGGCTATTTACAATTTGTACAGAAACAAGATGGCAGTTATAAGATTCGAGGGACATGAAAGGGAAGCAGTGGTTGGGAAGGGAATGAGACAGGGTTGTAGCCTCTCCTCGATGTTATTCAATCTGTATATTGTGCAAGCAGTAAAGGAAACAAAAGAAAAGTTCGGAGTAGGTATTAAAAGCCATGGAGAAGAAATAAAAACTTTGAGGTTCGCCAGTGACATTGTAATTCTCTCAGAGACAGCAAATGACCTGGAAGAGCAGTTGAACGGAATGTATAGTGTCTTGAAAGGAGGATATAAGGTGAACATCAACAAAAGCAAAACAAGGATAATGGAATGTAGTCAAATTAAGTCAGGTGATACTGAGGGAATTATATTAGGAAATGAGACACTTAAAGTAGTAAAGGAGTTTTGCTATTTGGGGAGCAAAATAACTGATGAGAAGTAGAGAGGATATAAAATGTAGACTGGCAAGGAAAGCGTTTCTGAAGAAGAGAAATTTGTTCACATCGAGTATAGATTTATGTGTCAGGAAGTCGTTTCTGAAAGTATTTGTATGGAGTGTAGCCTGGTATGGAAGTGAAACATGGACAATAAGAGAATAGAAGCTTTCGAAATGTGGTGCTACAGAAGATTAGATGGGTAGATCATATAACTAATGAGGAGGTATTGGATACGATTCGGGAGAAGGCGAGTTTGTGGCACAACTTGAGTAGAAGAAGGGATCGGTTGGTAGGACATGCTCTCAGACATCACCAATTTAGTATAGGAGGGCAGCAGGGAAGGTAAAAACGTAGAGGAAGACCAAGAGATGAATACAGTAAACAGATTCAGAAGGATGTAGGTTGCAGTAGGTACTGAGAGATGAAGCAGCTTGCACAGGATAGAGCAGCATGGAGAGCTGCATCAAACCAGTATCAGGACTTAAGACCACAACATCCCAATGATCAAATTTGTGCTGTATTCATATTAATTTATCTCATTTTTATTACAATATACAACAAATAACTGTTTTTATGACACAAGAAATTATGTGCTGGACAGACCTATTCCTTGAAGTTGTGATTTCATTTGCCACATCATATATTTTTCTACAGTTGAACAGAGCTATTCACTTATACTTTAGTGACATTTGTTAAGCATGTGGTTATTGATCTTCTTATGGGCTTGCAAGACACATTCACTGATGACATTTTGTTCATCACATGAAATTAAATCCTTATACATTTGTGCACAGCTATTCACTTATGCTGTAATAACATTTGTCAAGCATGTTGTTCTTTATAACAGTTTTAAATTTATCCTAATTTTCCAGCTCTTTGATATGTTTTGGTAGTGCATTAAAAAGTTTGATGCCTTGATTACATACATGTTTCTGACTTTGGGTCCTTATTACAGCCTGTAAGTGGAGATTTTTACATTGCCGTGTATGGTAACCTGTATTGGTTTTTCATTTTGTCGCGATTTTGTTTGATCACCGACAGACATTTCAGAATGTATAATGATGGAATTGCAAAAATTTCCAATGCTTTAAAAAGGGGCCTACAACGTGTTTGATGTGGGCTCTGGGTCGTTATCTGAATAGGGTGTTTTTGTAATTTGAAAATCTCATTTAAACAACAATTTGTTTTTCCTCAAGGATACTATCCCATAGGCCTCAATTGACTGGAAATAGCCAAAATATACTAATCTGGTACAGTCATTACTACAAACTCTTGAAATTATTCCAAGTACAAAACATGCTGAATTGGGTTTTAGTGCTAAGCTCACCACATGGTCCTTCCAGTTTATCTTCTCATCAATGTGCATACCCAGGAATTTTGCTCACTGAACTCTTTCAAGTTGTTTCCCTCCATAGTGAGATGTAGGTCGTCATGTTCACTTATTCTTACATATTGCACATAATTAGTTTTTTTTTTTTGCATTCAGTGTTAGCTTGTTTGCACCGAGCCATTTTTGTGTATCTTGTAGGACATGGTCCACAATAGTGTGCAATGACTGCTTCATAAAACAAACAATTAAACTAGTATCTTCAGCAAAACAACTTGATTCTAGCTTTTCTCTCTGGCACATGAATATAATTAATGTAAATGGGGAACAGCAAGGGGCCTAATACACTTCTTTTGGTGCTGTAATTCCAACCACCGTCATCCTCTTTTCCAGATACTACTCAAGCCACTTTTTGTTCCGGTCCTCTGATACCTATAGCTTCAAGCTTTTCCAAAAGTATGCTGTGGTCAACAGTGTCAAAGGCTTTTGACAGCTCTAGATTTATCCTGACAACACTTTTTCCCTCTCCCAATTTACTAATTATTTCTTTTGGGTTTTTTCCAGTAAAGCTGTTTCGGTACTACTCCCAGCTAGAAATCCATGCTGATTACTGTTTATCAGATTCCATAATTAAGATAATGTGTCACTCTATATTTGATTAGTATCGCCAAAACCTTAGAGAAAGTTGGGAGAAGTGAGACAGGTCTGCAGTTTTCTGTTTCAAGATTATCACTCTTTTTCAACAGGGGAACGAATTTAGAAATTTTCCGTTTCTGTGGAAAAAACTTGCATATTTTTTGACAAAATACAGTTGATATGCTACACTGGGTTTTTTCTTTATTGTGTAGATACACGGTCTGGTCCATAATATTAATGTGACCACTGCCTGCAATCAAAATCGACATGCAGTAATCACTCACAGATAACACCACTAGCAGTGAAGGGTATACAAAGCATGTTGGGAGCCAGAGAAAATAGTGCAGTTGTCACTGTAAGGAGGAGACAAAATGTGCACTGTCATTGGCTTTTGGGGAAAGGGTGGAAGCATTTGGGAATGAGTAAGTCTGTAAACTGTTCGCATGTCAGTGTGGTTAAAGTATACTGTGCTCAGCAAAATGGTGCTATTCAGAATTGGTGCCGTGGATACTGTTGTGTAGTCATGGGCCACAGATGACAGGTGTGAGTGTCAGCTGCAGAGACGTGCATCTGTTAAACAACTGACCACCCAGATGAACCGAGAGGCTTTTCAAATGACAGATGGCCATTGGCATGCACATTGTTAAATGTCTGAAAGCAAAACACACTGCAACAACTGTCAGAATGGGGCACAACAGGGGAGGGAGTCTGTGGCATTCCCTGGGTGGTGATGATATTCTGGGAGGCACAAAGGATCAACAGATGTATCCGTCTGTCCTCGAGGGCCGTGTCCACCCGTACACACAGTTTGTTTTTATTCAGCATAGTGACATTTACCAGCAGTACAATGCAACACAGCTCGCAGTGTACATGTGTGGTTCAAACAGCAACAGGACGAGTTTATTACATGCCTCTAACCACCAAAGTCCTCGGATTTAAACCAACTGAGAATCTGTGGGAACCCCCCTGCCAGGGTGTATTGTCTGTGGATCCTCACATGAGAAACCTAGAACACCTGGACTTGGCAATGAAATAGTAATGGCTCCACACCCCTGTTAATACAGAACCTCACAGCCACGTGGGGGAGCCCAGTTTGATACGGGATTTTTGTGTCCTTGGAAAGTGGGCATTGTGTTGTTCTTGTCATCAACAAGCATGTCTCAAAAGCAGCATAAAATGAAAAGAATTGCAGTAGGCAACTGATAGAGCCTGGATGGGGTCTGCCAGTCATTAATGCCATATGATCATTTCCATGAATCTCTTCCTGCATGTCTCGCAACGGTGTGCACTGCAAAAAGAGGTTATTCGAGGTCTTGACGGGTAGTCACATTAACGTGTCTGGACAGTGTATTTTCAGAAGAAATGAAGGTAACAAACTAAATAAATCATAATTACTTTGCAGTGAGCCACAGGAGACCAAGGTCCATTGTACCAAAATACTCATAAAACATCTTTGAACCACCACCTGAATTTTATCAGTGGAGTTCATCTCACCCTTTATGTAGGAGAAAGTAAAAAACCTCCATAGACAATTTCAGAGGAGCCTCATATCTGATAGTACACTGATAAGATATCTTTTTTCGGTTGCTACTTTGGACTTCTGATCACTGTATGTTTCTGAGGAAAGGCCATAATGTTCAGACTTTGGTGACCAAGGTAGACAAAAGCTTTTAAATTTTGAAATAGTATCCTTGTTTGTTTATAGCCCAACACATTTAGCATATTTGGTCACTGTTCCTCTTTGGTACGTTTCCCTTTCTAATGCTCTAGGTGGAATGAAGTGGTCATATGGACATTGATACCTGGGAGTTACTTGCTGGGTAAGTTTGGCTGACAAGTTGCAGGTCTTTTCTGTTGACACCACGGTGGGTGACTTTCATGCTGGACAAAATATCACGCACTCCCTGAGCAGAGAGAAGGTGCGACATGACTGGAAATGAACTGCATGGCAGTCAGATATGCTGACCACTCAGTGAAGTGGGTCAATAGATGCTACTCCACGTTATTTGCCTCCCCTCATCACATATTTTATAATGTGCCTTTTACATGCTCTTTCCTCAACCCTCCTCGTATGGGATTATTCTCTCCCAAATGCTTGTCTACAAGGAATGTTGTACCACACAATGTGGCCACATTAAGATCCTAACTCGTAGTTAGTCATCGAGATGAACATTGTAAGTTGCCATTGACAGTCAGTCTCAAACACAACAGGAATCACTGCAGACCCATGTCTACTAGTTTTCAACCAAATATTGTGATGCCAAGTTGCATGCAGTGGGACCGTTGCAGAAGACTATTGAGGCATAACAATGTATATGTTGTCAGTGGAGCAAACACCACATTAAACTGGACAGCAGGTGACTTGAAATGTGTGGTGGTTTAGCCTCTTTCTGAGAACATATCAAGGGCTCTGACAGCACAATAAGGTTTTCAACCTGCAATGGGCAGAGGATAAACAGAGTGTCTCAAAAGTTACAGAACACTTATGTTGTGTAACAGCATGCAAACAAATTAGACCTAAGGTATTGTCACAAAGTTTTATGCAGTTTAATCAATTTCAACATGTGGGCACAATTTCCAGTCTGTTATCAGGATCGATCCACATTCAGCACATTATATCTGCATCACCTGTGGCAAGGACAGAAATGATTTTGTTCATTAAATTTTTGATGTGGTTGACAGCTGCTTGTTAGAATCTGTCCTTGGTATGTGCTCACAGAAACAAGCCCACGTTTCTAATGCCTGTTGGCCTAGAACACCAGGGAATAGGACCACCCCTGCCATTTCAGCATACCTCGTAACACCTGGTCCGCAACATCTGCCACAGTGCACCATATTGCTGGAAAAAGACTGTGTCTCGGGAGTCAGCCAGTCATAGTAACAGCCTGAGCATATCAAGGTAAGAGGTTTTTTTTTCTGAGGATAAAATGGTCCCAGAATACCATCAACCATCAAACAACACAACACAACACATTCCCTGCCATGTACCTCTTCCATCACAGTATGTGGATTGGTAACATATCATTATCTTCTCACTGGATATGTATATACTCTGAATTGCCAACAAAACTGGCTTTGGCATGCGTATTCAAATACAGGGATTTGT
Source organism: Schistocerca gregaria (assembly GCF_023897955.1). Classification (NCBI taxonomy): domain Eukaryota; kingdom Metazoa; phylum Arthropoda; class Insecta; order Orthoptera; family Acrididae; genus Schistocerca; species Schistocerca gregaria. The sequence goes on along the minus strand of NW_026061860.1, from coordinate 878,933 downwards.
AAACATACAGATTATGGCACTGCAGTCGGCAATGCCTATATAAGACAACATTTTTCTGGCACAGATGCTAGATTGCTTAGTGCTGCTACAATGGCAGCTTATCAAGATTTACGTGAATTTGAATGTGGTGTTATAGTTGGCATATGAACAATGGGACAAAGCATCTCCAACGTAAGAATGAAGTGGTTATTTTCATGAGCATTCAGTGAATATCCGGAATCTAGTAAAACATAAGATCTCCGACATCGTTGCAGCCAAAGAAAGATCCTGCAAAAACAGGACCAACAACTGAAGAGAATCATTCAAAGTGACAGAAGTGCAACCCTTCTGCATATTTCAATGCTGGGCCATGGACAAGTGTCAGAGTGTGAACCATCACCGATATGAACTTTTGTAGCAGAAGGTCCACTTGTGTACCCTTGATGACTGAACGACACAAAGCTTTATGCCTCACCTGGGTCCATCAACACCGATATTTGACTGTTGATGAGTGGAAATGCATTGCCTGGTCGGACAAGTCTCATTTCAAACTGTGTCGTGCAGTTGGACACGTACAGGCATGGAGACAACCTCTTGAATCTATGGACACTGCATGTCAGTAGGGGACAGTTGTAGCTGGTGGAGGCTCCGTAATGATGTAGGAGGCATGCAGTTGGAGTATATGGCTAGGTATGACCCTGAAAGGTGACACATACATAAGCATCCTGTCCATTGGGAATTCTGATGGACTCGGTCAATTCCAGCAGGACAATGATACACTTGGCAGGTCCAGAATTGCTACAAAGTGGCTCCTGGAACACTCTTCTAAATTTAAACACTTCCACTGGCCACCAAACTCCCCAGATTTGAACATTGAGCTTATCTGGTATGATTTGCAATGTGCTGCTCAGAAAAGATACTCACATAGCCCTCTATGCAGCATTCACAGTGTCAATTCCTTCCATCACTACTTCAGACAATAGTCATGCCCATGAGGCACAATTGATTACTAAACTTAGCCAGCACTGTACAACTGATGCGTGTTATGAAGATATAACATACTTTGCTCAGAGACAATAAAAGTGTGTGGGTAAATACTTTTATCAAAACTGAACATGAATGCCCAAAAATAGAGTTAAGTTCCAATATTTGCAGCTCTTGCTATGTAGATGAAGTTTACTTTTAAAAACAAGAGTAGAAGGCTTAGATATATCATGCAAGATTATTTATAGTGATATTAATGTAGGTAAGATGTAAAGAGAGATTGAGGGGGGGGGGGGGGGCAGGGTTTTTTTTTATTTAATTATTTTTGAAATAGGAAGTCTTCATAGTTGTGAAGGCAAGATTTGTCATTGAGCAAGTAGACTGGTGCTGTATCTCTGTTGAAAGATATTTCAGTTCCTTCAAGAAAGTCAGATTTCTTGCCTGGTTCTTTTCTACACTGATTGCCACAATTCTTGCCCAGTAACTCATTCTGCAAAGTCAGATTTGTTTTGGATGTTAAGACAGAGTGCATCCCTGTGCTTCTACCAGTTTGTTTATTGCAGAAGTTTGGACATACCTGACTTGTGATATTCTTGCTTAGTGCTTTCAGTATTGTGTTGCTTGTGAAGAAGCTTATTTTTATGTCATACAACTTGAAGAGGTTGGCATGAAATCTTCCTTGAGGAAGGTCAGCTTATTACAAAGATGGTCTTCCTGTTTGTGGGTGGTTGGTTTAATTTATGTACTACAGCGGGAATGTATTCATAACTGGAGGCAGCTGATTTTACAATTTGTGTTTCTTTTTATATTTCACTTGTATCCATTGGATCTCTAAGCATGTGATTAAACATTCTTCTGAAGAACACATTTTTATATTGATATGGATGGTAACACTGGTAATTGTTGCCTTCCTGGAAATTTCAGAATTTTATATAAAAAGTTTTGTTGATGTTTCATTCCTACAGTGACATGAAATGAATTGAATTTTGTGGTGTAATTTATTAATTTCTTCAGCTAGATTTTCTATTTCCTTCGGGTGTTCTGTTGAAAATAACGAAATGAGAGTCTCGCAATTTTCTGTATTCTCAATGAATAAACTTATTCTAGGTCCCTACAGCTGTTGTGTGATAATCTAGTGTAAATTCCTGCAGATAAGAAAGGGATTTTGAACTCATGTCCATATAGTTTCCATAAGCTGCACTCATATGCGATACTTATAGAAATGATTCTGGTTGTTATTGAGTACAGTGGTTCTACCTGACAGCAGTTTCTATTGATTTAATGCATTTGCTGTCCCAATAGTAATTTTGCCAGGACCTGCCAAGAATAACAGTTCTCTCAAAACCCGGTGATGTAAGCACGGGCATTAGAATGCTTTTGAGTCTCGCAGCGAGACCACTAACAAGGTTTTGCCCCCTGCTGAACACCAAACCCACAGACAGTCTGGTTTTCTTTTTGTGAAAGTGAAAATTGAACCATTGTGGGTGCTATGATTGTCAGTTTCCATTAACATGACACAAGCAGAGTGGCAGGTATTATAAAAAATGGTGCCTTATCTCGGCTAACTTCTTTGATTTGTTAAGCACTGCCCTAAAAACAGCAGAATGCCAAAGTTATGAGGTGATGTGAGATATTATGCTTGATATCATTACAGCCCACTATAAACTAGAGATTGCTTCTGCCAAGTAATCAAAATATGGTCCATAAAGAAACTTTGTTATTCCAGTAGGCAGCGGGTCATTGATGTTTAGTATGCTTGAGAGCTGTTCTTTGTTCACACAGTGTTACTCATGAAAAATGACATTTTAGGCATGTATTGACCTAACCAATGACAACTGGCTTTGGCGAAACTTATTACTAGTCAATACCTGTTATGTGTTCAGTTAATGAATTTACACATTTGTCTATCTGGCATAGCAGTTCACAATATTTTTCCCTTTCTTCTGTGGTGGTTTGTTCTCTCACACCCCTAGTCAAGAGGACCAACTGTCATGGTCTTAAATAGTCCTTGATTGGCATACATAATCCTTCCTAGTGTCTCTAGATCTTTCAAAGGAACATAAACAGCTCACTTCATTTTTCTGTCTCTTTTCAGCCTTGAGAACCCAGTTCCGTGCACCACCAAGATTATATAGCCACTGGCCTAATTGGAGTGATTCTCACACATTCTAATTTCTCATTCCATTTCCTTTTAGTTTTTTTCTTTGCTTTCTACTAAATCACAAGTTCTAGAAAACTTGCCTATTAAGTAAAACATATGCTCCCAACATAAAGGAACTTGCAGACCACACAGAAGACCTGAAAATTTAGTTTGATTTTGGAGCAGAACAACTGGTGTTGGCAGTAAAAAATTTTATAATTTTGGTGTGGAGCAACCTTACTTACCTTCTATTGTTGTGACAGAAATACTAATAAACATTTAACATGTATTTGGTCCAAAGAAGTTTATTTCTACAGTGTCTGCTAGGATGCCATTGTTTATCAGTGAACAATGTAAACCACAAAAAAGTAAATGAGAATAATAGGGTTTAGGAGCATACTTGTCACAACCATTGTAGTGGAAGTGCTTCTGCTATGACTAACATTGTGTGAATGTTTCTAACTGGATGACAGTAAGACCATGGTCAGTACTGGAACCTGAAAGTACCTTATCTTGCTCCTGCCCTTCTGCAGTAATATAAAAATGAAACAGAGTGTCTTCCAGTGTAGAGCCTCTTGTAGAATTTTAACATTTTAAAGTAGTTCCTAGAACATGTTTCAGTATTCAGGTTGCAAAAGAAATTTTAGAAGCATCTGTCAACATTTTCAATTGTATAACTGTGTCGAAATGTACATACGTGTTGTTCAGCAGTATTCAGTTTGTAAATATTTCAAGAGAGATGCTCTTTTTAATTTATTAAATGCCACATCAGTAAAGTGGCAATCTATGGGATCAAATTGAGGCAGTTTTAATATTGGACCTGGTATGGCCTACAGATGCACCACTGGTTATTTATACTAAACACAAGCCTTAGAACAAAATGAATAGCACTGAATGTAAACAAAATTTGAAAGAGGTAAGTGCTGGCACAGATTGCATTGACTTGTTTATCAAGTTTTGTATTGTCATCAGAGCTAGTAAAGTTATTGCCAATAACAATGAACATGAAGGAGTTATAAGTCTGTCTTGTATCAATTGGCCAAAATTGAAAACTAATCGGTTAATGTGAGAACAAGGGGACATAAGTGACAACATAATCTGGATCTTGATGAAACAAACTCAAATGAATACAGATATTATTTAGTTACATTTACTAGCTGTTCTAGTTCCCCTCAACAATGTACAACTGCCTTTGGCTATGAGATTTAGCTTTATTGCAGCAAGAGAGAATGGATGCAAGGTATTTCAGTGTGTACTAGAAGTATTTTGGTGAATTTTTATTTTCAACAAGTAGTACATTCTGGCTGTAGGCATACAATTTTAAATGTATTGGGTCTAATTATTGTTTCTATTGTAAACATGACTAGTGTTAGTGGTCATGTAAAAACAGTTGCACATATTATGTAGCTCTATTTGCTGAAGAGCTACTCAGGTCAATATTACAACCTATTTGTAGCCCACCTTATTGGTGAAATTACTGTAGCTGTGAAGTTCCATTTAAGTTGTCATTAGGAACAGAAGCGCACAACAAAGTTTTTTGAGACCAGCAGAACTGCTTTTCACCAATGTATGTAGGTAGTTCTAACAATTTTTCGTCCAGTGACTCTTCCACCTAGCTTATGGTTTAACACTATGTAGCAGTGAGATAACAGGTGACCATCGGCATGATTAAATGTTTCTTAACCTAACTGTTTCTGTAAGTTGATAAAATTAACCCATAAGTAATAAAAATAGTCATGTATAATGCTGCACATTAAATAGTGTTCCATGGAACTGAAGTCCCAAATTATATATATAATGTATAGTCACAAATTATAATGCAGTGTTTGTTAATGTTGTAACGTGCCTACGGAACATTTATGGTTGAAATTTACTGTTCTTTTCTGTAAAAGATAGATGAATTTTAAAAAAATGCTAATGGTCTTCTTAATTTTGTTGGTTCCATTGTTCCCATTACCTATTACATATGTAAGAAATATTAACAGTGAGGCTGTTTTGTTTTTTTGTATGGCATCGAGTAATTACTTCGTAGCTTATCCCAGAGGTTAAAAATGTTGTACTGCATGAAAGACATGGTAATTCTACAGAGTTGCAATTGCACTACCTTTGAGCTGTGTACATTTTTTAAAATACAAGCAGGTATCAGTTTTATGCTGTAAATGTCTTGGTAAGCTTTCCAGTGGAACAACCAGAAATCTGTGTGCAAATTAACACCATGCAAGCAGTGTAGGTAATGGTGACAGCTCTTTTAATACACCCTGTATATGAAAACAAACTACATACACACAATTTTCGAGTGTTTAGGAGAGGAAAAGAAGCTTTTTTTTATGTGACTGCCTCTAAATTTCTTTTTTTTATAGGGGGAGACGATGTTGGTATATGAAGCACTGGTTACCAGTTCAGCTGAATGCATTGTCACTATTTGAGCAAGCATATTCCAGTTGTACCATAATGTAGACAGGCGATATTTTCTGAATTGCCCCTATACCAATAGTCACACCATATCTTGAGCATTACTAACATGTCTGGCCCCACAAATTCTTTGTAAATGTAGATTTTTGTACACAATGTATGCAACTTTTTTAGGAGCACCTGCTGACCAGAGAGTAACAACCTCAGGATAAAAGCAAGTAGCTGCACAGGACAGAAGGGTTGGAGCTTGACTAAGGTAACTCAGAAAGTACCTTTGTCCTTGATTCACATTACCTGTCATGACTAGAGAGAGATAAACAAAACAAAGATAGTTCAACTGTTAATTACCCCCTTGCCACACACACACACTGCTTAAACATAGTTACCATCATAAGCAAAAATTTACATTAAAAGGCAACAGGCACTTCCATTGAAGTCCTAAGTATGAGGTGCATCCTGAAAGTAATTGCCAAATCATTCTACTGCCACTGCAGCACTTGTGTTGTAGGTTCACACATTTCTCTGGTTCATTCTCTTGACACTGCAGCTCAATTTTGTGGTATTTATATTTGTTAGTGATCAGTCAAAATCTTTAGGACAACCTCTGAGCCCAGTGACTGTGAAGTGTGCTCTGTTATGTTTAGTTCCAACACACAGAACATTAAGCCACCTGAAATTCATCAACTTGTAGACATTTACGGTGAGAAAGTGGATGAGACAGTTGAAGAAACACTCATGACGAAGCATGTGTTGGACAGCCTTCTGTTGTCACTGATGGTATGGGTGAGAAAACACATGGTTCACAATAAGAATGTATTTCAAAAACTGTTTTGCATGACTCAGTCATAAATTGCTTAAAGTTTTGTGAATTGCGTTTGAAAAATGCTTTCAAAATTATGTACCTTGGCAGAGTTTTGACATTTCAGCACTGAATACAGTGATAAGGAAGATGAATTCCTAAATAGAATCGTGACTGGTGATGAAACTTGGGGTCTTCATGACACTCCAAAATAAAATCAACAATCTATGGAGTGAAGGAACTGACAGTCCGACAATCCTCCACCACCCCCAAAAAAGAAATCATAATGAAGTTGCAAGTGCAAAAAGTCAGGTGAAATGGATTCTGCGACCAACAAGGCATTCTGCTTGTTGAGTTCCTTCTCAGAGCTGAAACCATGAAAGCGGTATGATACTGCAAAACACCGAGAGAACTCCATCACACTATTCAAAACAAAAGATGCAAAACTCTCAATCGAATCATTATGATGCTTCATTTCTGCTGGTGGCACTGAAATCCTTACTAAACAATTCACTTGGGAACAGTGAGACCACCTGCCAATCAGTGCTGATCTCACATCTTCGGACTACCACTTTTACTTCATCATCAGTCAGGATGAAGGTGCTTGAACACCTATGATGATGTAAGCAAGTGTGATCAGTATTGGAGGTCTTAACTGGTATTATCTTTCTATGAAAAGGGCATAGAAAAGTTGGATTACTGCTATGACAAGTGTCTGAACAGTGGTGGCTGTTACGGTCTGAAGAAATGTTTTCATGAGTCCTTTCCCACAATGGTACTTACTTTCTTGGCATACCAATGTTGGTATAAAAGTTGACAGAGAACACCTCACATCCTCTTCTTTACAGCAGTCACGCAAAGCCAATATGAACCACCTATTTTCTATCAGCAGCCATGTGGTTGAATCTTCTGGATCATACACAGGGTTATTCAGCTGCCCCTGCCATAAAGTTTTATGGAACCTGCAACATCTTCATGAACCACACCCATGATTTTAATCTTCTCTCCTCTCCTCCCTACATGCACACTATTAGTCCTGCAAAAACAATGAACAGAACCTTTTCGTATCAAAATTAACTACATTACATTTTGTACTTTGCTGGACACCACACTTTCTGTGGCATTGAAGAAAAAAGGCATTTGAATGCCTGTCTTCTACTTTTTGAATTATTCAACAAAAACTATGGCTTCTAGCAAAAATGTATCCCCTCCCAAAAAGAAATGACTACATTAAATTTCCCACAAAGACATCCTGTTCATTTTTTTTATGTAGGACTAGTAATTTGCACGTAGTGGGTGACAGAAATGAAAATCTTGCCCATGACATTTGTAGGCATTGCAAGTTGCATAAAACCCATGGGTAGGTGTAGTTTAATCATCATGTACAGGTTTTTCATGCCAAAAGAACTAATATAAGATTTCTCTGGCTTCATAAACAGCTCAAGAAACATTTTACACCACATTAATGTATAGTGTTTGCACTTTTCTTAATCAGAAAATCATTTCTTATTGCTTTCCTGACCACAGAAAATTCCTACACACAGCCAACTGTTTTTGTTGTTGTGGTCTTCAGTCCAAAGACTGGTTTGATGCAGCTCTCTATGCAAGCCTACATCTATTTGAACCTGCTTACTGTATTTCCCCCCTCAACAGTTTTCCCTCCTCTCACTCAAATCCCACCAACACCAAATTGATGATTCCTCGATGCATCAGCGTATGTCTTATCAACCAGTTCCTTCTTTTACTCATGTTGTGCTGAAAATTTCTTTCAATACTATGTCCCTGGTAATTTGATTTGCAACTGCATAATTATTCCATTAGCCACCTCTAGGTGCAGTGCAGAGGGTGTCGAGTGCCAGTAGTAGTCATCTATCCACTTATTGACTACCTCTGTAACTTAGTGTTCACTGCTGCTGCCTATCATGGCGAGGACGCAGGTTTAGATTCCCTGTACTGCCAGGGATTTTTCTGGGTGAGAGGATTGGGAAAGTGTACATTCACCCTTGTGATGCCAACTGAGGAACTCGAGGACAAGAAAACTGACACAGGCAGGATAGTGGTGTGCTGGACGTCATTGGTAAACGATGACACGGTGGTCGGCCAGTACTGATGGACAGAGTTTACCTTATGTTTTATCCACGAAATCATCAAAATTTCTTCCTAGAAACACATTTCAAAAGATACCATCCTTTTCTAGCTTCAACTGCTTGTTGTTCACATCTCGTTTCGGAGCAAGGCTACACTTCACACAGATACCTCCAGAAAAGACTCCGTAACATTTACATCCACTCCTAACATATTCCTCTTTCTCAGATATACAGTCCAGCCTGCATTTTATATCCTCTCTGTGTCAGCTAAAATCAATTATTTTGTTACCCAAATAACAAAACACTTCTATTATCTTCAGTGTCTCATTTCCTAATCTGCGAGGTTTGTCCGAAAAATACATATAAAAGTTGCATAATAACTTTATTTTACAATTATTCAGGTATTACAATATGGTCTCCTTCAAAGTGCTCACCCTGAGACGTGATACACTTCTGCCAACGCCATTTCCACTGTTGATAACATTGCTGAAAGTCTTCAGTTGTGATGTTGTTTAGTTGCCATGTCGTTTCCACATCTCCCAATGCCACACCATTACGCATTTTTGGGAACATGAACTCACACAGGACTAAATCCGGTGGTGATTGAGCTTCGGGCCAAAAACACAATGAGCGACATGTGTGCGGGCGCATTCTTGTGATGAAGGATCCAACTCTGGTCGAACTCTTGCCACAAGAGCTCCGAGACGTGTCAGAACTTCAACGTAAAAATTTCCGTTCACTCTCTTGCTGGGAGGGACAAATTCCTTGTGAACAATGCTCCAAGAATCAGCACTGTCATCACATTGGACCTTGATTTTCGCGACTCTTTTGTTCTCGGTTCTCCTGCTAGTTTCCATACCTTGCTTCGAGCTCCACATCAAATTTCTAAAACCAGGACACGTCTCCAGTGATGACTCGGTTGACAAAGTCCCCTCGTTCCTCTGCTTCCAACCAATCCTTACAGCACTCAACCCTCTTTGCTTTCTGTTCTGGTGTCAAGACCTTCGGTACAATTTCTTCATTTCAAGTTTTTGTGAACAATTGTTTTGAGGGTTGACAGCTCGTCAGCAATCATTCTGTCAATCCACGGTCTTTAAGAACACAAGCTGCTGCACACTCCCACCTTCACGCAGAGTGCTCTGACTCTGAGCATTGATTTGATTGATTACAGCAGTAGTCTCACCTGATGGTGACTGCAACCTGTAACATAAAGACATTATTCAACCTTTATACGTATTTTTCGGACAAACCTCGTATAATGGACAATGAAAAACTTCCCATTCAAGTTAGTTAGTTATATTACTTGTTCCATGGGTCATGAACACGATTCTTTCATAATGATGTGGAACGTGTCACCTGCCATATTCTCAAGATCTGACTGTGTCAGACTTTTTCCTTGTCCCAAACCGAAAAAAATACCTCAAAGAATGATGATGATGCAGTGACTGATGCTTTGTTGCAATTGAAATCAAAGATCTTTTCTTTGAATGGTTTGTAGAAGTTATCTGAGCATGCCTCCAAGTGTATTGGTGTACACAGGTATTATATATACAAATAAATTTATATTATGAAATTTCTTTCACTCTTTATTTGTTAGGGTAGAAGCTTTTTCACCCCTCCTCGTACAGCTTTCAAATGCAAACTCGCTGATCATCCCTCGTTATTCATTCCGCATCTCCTGATTCAACTTGACTACATTCCATTATTCTTGTCTTATGTTCATCTTAGAACTGCTCTTTAACACACTATCCATTCCACTGTCTGCCTCCTTAGCTGTGCCATTTGACTAACTGCAGCGATTTTTCCTCGGGGGGGGGGGGGGGGGGGGGGGGGGGGGAGGGACTGGTACAAAATGCAGTCAGTCTTGTGAGGAGCTGCTTGACCAAGTAGCAGTGGTTTCACAGTAAAAAAAATCCCAGGAGAGAGGTGTGCTGACCAGCTGCCCATCCATGTTGCATCACATCACACCACACCACTGGCAGGGGGCAATATGTCGGTTGGTGGAATTTTAGCATTTTTAAAACAACCAACGGAAATTCCAGGTAGGAATGTCAAAAATTTCTGATTTTTATCCCTTCCATTCCATTCAACTTATCTTCCAAGACCCTTCCTGCCTCTGATATCAAGAGCTTTATTTCTTCCCTCTTCCTGTGTCTTATAAGAGTCCCGTTACTCACTCCAAACAACAAGAAAATATTGAAACGATGTAATATTTGTTTGTCAGAACTGTCTGAAGTGTAATGTTGGGATATGACACTGTAGGATAGAGTTCCAATGACATTTGTTGCATAACCTAGAAAACAGTATCAACAATCATCGACATGATTTGAAGTATTTTGTGCTCAGCTCACCATCCAAATATATTTAGAAGTACAATTCATGTGGGCTCTAGGTCATATAGTTTCAGTTAATATCTTGACTTGCAGATGAAAGAACATTGTAGCTTTTGCTAAGCCCAATTCTCCAAATGTAATCAACAGCTAAACCACATTTCTAAAGCTTTGGCAACTGGCTAAAAAGAGTCACTGATTTCAAAGTTGCAGAAGTATAAAAGCAAATTACAATTCATGATATACACTGAGTTCACATTACTCAGTCCAACAGATAAAACTGCACTTGATGTCACATGGAACCAAGTCCAAGACAACTACTCTCATTCAGTAACCTCACTAAAACTATTGAGAAAGTTAACAACGATAGCACAACTCAACTCACGGGTGCAAAGCATCAAAGGTACATTTTTACAATATTAACTTCAGGAACTGTTCAAGTGGTTATGAAAAATTATAACAGTTTCTATTTGATACAGAAGTGCTATGAGGCATTTTCATAACCAAATAATTTGAAAATGTGAAACACATGAAATTTATAATCTCAAACATCAAAGAAACAGAAAGAAATTTCAAACAAAATATCAATCCAAAAGGCTTCCATTTTTGAACAGCAGATTTGCAATTATTGAAAAAACATAGCTGAAAATTTAATGGAATCAGATACTTTGTTGGCCAGAATATTTATCATAATCTACTATTGAACAGAAGTCTCTGTGAGACAGATTCATTAAAATCTTCAACTGTGTTGTCTGTAAACATGCTCTGAAGGATCATTTCAGGCTTATCTACAGTGTGAGTCTATAGCAGGAAGGTTGGCAGCATGGTAAGTTGCCTGTCAATTTGTCATACACCACAGTGACATCATTCAAACAAAGAACCGCTACTGTGAGACAAACCATCTTCCAGTGGTAGCCTGGAGTCAACAACCTGTTTAGAGCATAAGAGTTGTGGCTCATAGGCACCCACAAGAAAATGCAAAAGAGCTGTGCACTGCCCATTTAGAAGGCAGCTGTATTAGTACAGACCAGTCACCAAGTTTTTTCTGAACTAAATCGGGATATTTTTTAAAAACCAAGACTTCCTCAATAAAACTGGAGACATGTAAATCACTAAACCATCTTCATTATTATTATTATTATTATTATTTCAGCTTCTAATGTTGCTGCTGGGAAAAGGTTCCTCTCAGCTCACCAAGTGTTCACCATCATCTGAAACAAAACGGAAAAGTTTTAAGAAGTTGTCATAGTTTTCATAACAATGAAAAAAAATTCCTTCCACTAATCAGATTTCAGCTTGAAAAGTTCTTCTCTTCATCCTTGAGAAAGTTCTTTAACTGCACACATTCTTCAAACATCAAATCCCCATCTACAAGAAATAACTTCTAGATATTCTGAAACTGAGCTCTGTTTCACTGTCAGTGAAAATGGTTTGAAAGTCCTGTAGACACTTTCTTCAAAGTCAAATCATTTTTCAACATAGTTTAGACTGTGCTGCAAGTAAACTGCCATTTTGTTGTGGTTTGCCTACTTTGTTGTCCTCGGTGTCTACATACTGGCTGAAAACATAGGGGTTGGATGTGCAGTACTGTCTACTGTAAATGATGTAGCCGACAGATGCACAGTCTTCTACTTTCACATCCTCCCAATAATACACAGTTATGTATGGCCAGTGCACAACTTCCCATTTATAAGTCAACATCGGAATTAAAGTTACATAAAAATGACTGATTTTGACCTATAATAAAAGATACTAACTAGGAATACTCAATATAAATTAGAAAATCAATTACACAGACAAAATTCAACCTGAGGGGGCTGCCTTTCTCTTTTATGAAAATGCAGATTACAATTCACATATGTTAATGGTAATTAGTTGAAAGTGAAGAAACAAATTTGAAGGAGGCATATTGCAAAACAAGGGGGAAGTAAAAATTAAAAAATTATCCCAGCTTCCTTCGTCACAATTTCTCTTTCGAATGTTTTGATAAGATCATCATGACGACTAAGGCTGCCACAGGGGAAGGAAACTGCACAACCCTATTCAATTTTTTCAGCAGAGAATTACAAAGCACTGTCACGATTGACCTCTGATGCACTACTCAAAAACAATGGCTATTGAGTCAAGTATGGCCACTTAGCGCTGTTAATAAAAGGAGGAGTTTAAGTCAGTAACTCATACAAGACTGCCCCTCATTAGAAATTGGTAATGAGCAATTTGAAGTGAAGACCACATCATTTTATATAATGTTGTCCATTTTTATGTAACCAGGAATTTTATCTATCCCAACAAAGTACAGTTGGGAGTTGGGTTTCCAACCAGATATCTGGGATATCAGGCAACTATGGTCAAGACAGAATCCAAGTCTCCACATTATCAAAGTGGCCTCAGATAGCACTAGCATCCCTCCCCCAAAGCATTGGTCTGTGGAGTTGGGTATGGGAAAACACAGAATGGGTACTCAGTCAGCAGAGTAGGATTCCATTCACTGATGCATCCAGGAGTAACCTGACATCTGATGATTGTCAAAGAAAGGTGTGAAAGCAGCAGGAAACTATGAGACTTCAGAAAGAAAGTTACCTGTTACTATGGCAGACTGAGTAACTTTTACTGTATGCTGCAATACAATTCAAAGTGATGCAGATACTACTTTTCACTACAGTCACTAAAACCTGTAAACAACAATTGTAACATCCCACAAACTGTTCAGTTTCTTGAAAATATAAACGTGCGCCTCAGTCATGGAACAATTTGATGATTGCTGTGTGAATTTCCTCTTTGATGGAAAATCTCTTTCCTGTCAAATATCCACTGAGCTTGCTGGAAAGACTGAATGGTCTTCATCAAATTGTTGGCACTGTTTCACTACGACTGGATGCTACATTGCATTGCAAGAATTCCATGGCGAATTTGTGTGCAATTTGTATGTTTGGCTAACAAGAAACTTACTGTTCCTTGTACCTCAACTTTGGAGAGCCATTTCACTCCCACAATGTGATGAACCTGTTGTCCGTACTGCAGCAGAATTGTCTCTCAGGAAATTGGTAACATGCCCACTCTTCTGAAAGGGTGCCGTGCCTGTTGCGTAACTTAATTTCAGAAGTCCGTATGTCTCTTGAATGAATCAATAACCATCCAAGACCATTTCTTCAGCAATTCCTTTGGATCAGTGCTCATTGTGTAGAAGCAGAAGAAGATACACACATGAATGTGAGTCACGAGGCAACGGTTCAAATCTGTGTTCTGTAACTACTGCAACATTCTTTAATAATTCTCCTGATACTGTGTTACTATCACATTTTTACTGTTACATGTTTGTTTGCTGATGGGGTGGTAGGGTCAACCAATAACCCTCTGGAAATTTATACAGTGAGATAATCACAAGCCTATTTGGGGCCCACCCAAACAGAACCCTGCTTGCCCCAGTACAGCATATTCCATAGCAGTTACTCAGTAATGATTGTTTCACTCCCCTCAACCCTTATTGACAAATGGTGCATTTTCAAAATTATTTTTCTCCTACAATGTTCACAGTTCAGCCAATAAGATCAAAATCCCATGCACTATGACGTACAATGTTCCATTACTGTGTCATTGGATGGTAGGCAAAAGTATGTCCAGAGCTTAGAGTAGCAATCGACTGTTCGTGTTAACAAGTCCCCAGCTCATGAAATCCATGTTTGACAAATGTGCACCCAGTCAATGAGACCTCATCAAGATGGTCAACATTTGTCATGACCCAAAAATCAAAAGTAGCGTGTTTTCTGGAAGATGAGGAAGGCAATTGTAACCTGAGAGCTTTTATCATCTGCTTTTCTGGGGTTCCCATTGCACAGAATTAGTTCATGCTGACTATTTACTGAACTTTGTTGCTGCCTTAATCCTCAACAAAATTTTATATGAGGAGCTTACACACAAAAGCAAACACGTCAGGAATTTAAAATAAATGAGACACAGAATGGAACAAAACAAACAGGATAAGCAGAACCTAGATAAATTGTATGATTAAGTGAAATCAAACATTTGCCAAGATACAAGCCTAGGAAAATACATCTGTGTCCACATACACATTTTGTGTGAAGGATAACTAATCCATTACATCCAGTCGAGTGATTTCCATTCCAGTCACACTGTTTCTCTAATGCAGAGCAACTGTTTGTGCTTCCGTGCTCCCTCATAATATGTTGCATAGCACTACTTTTTATTATTATTAAAAGGACACAGTTACTTATGCACTGACTCCCCTTTTGATAGAATAGGAAAACTTCTAAGAAAAAGGCCAACAATTGTAACAAAAGAGGAATACAATGAGATCTACAATCAGTGACTCAGCTAAGAAACCTTGCTCGCCGATGTACATCTTGTAGGTCCTTAGATAGGGATTTCACATTAAATATGTGAAACAAAATGCATTTCCATACACAAGTACAAAGCTATGGGAAACACTCATACTCATGTTGAGACAAATGCATTCTAGAAGTCCCAACTAGATGTAAAAGAGCAGATGAACCACCACAAAAACCTTTCCTTGGACAAAAGCCCAAGTTCTTTTCAGCCATCCAGTCTAAGATAATAGGAAAAAAGATGTTGATGGTTTACAGTAAACTAATTTTTAAGAAGCCTGCCAAAATCACTAGTACTTAAGTTGGAACACAACCATCACCGATGATATTTCCATGTTGCTTGTGACTGTTAAGAAAATTATTCTTTTTTGCATGTAACACTTACGTCAAAGAATACTTCTAAAGATAGTTAATGCCACAGTTACGTCATTTTATTCTGGCATGGTGATCTGAAACATTTTAAATAATTGTGAAGTAATAATAAACCTGAAATTTGAATAAAATATTGAAAACGAATATTAGTACTATAGTGGCCACTTTACAGTTTTTTCTATGGTATCACATACTACACTATAAAAATGTGTGAAATGATATGGTATAACAAGCATTATACAATAAGAGGTAAGTTATTTTGAAAGAAAGAAGAAGATTTTTAGTTTTGAAAATCGCTCATGGTTCATGTAATGAGAACATGTCCATATTTAAATGTGCTTTTTAAAGGAATATTTTCATTGTAGATTTGATTTACAGATATGAACTGCCTTTTGGCCTAAAAGTAAAAGGCATTCACACTGCAGTATGCTATTTTCATTCTTATGTATGCCCAAAATAAGTTTCATGTTGACTGTGATAAATTGCATTTAGTAGATATGTTCATTTTTGGATGTCACCTTCTCATAATTTGCTTGGGCCTTTGCCCCGCTTCAACACGGGGTTGACCCTGTTACTATAGAGTTGGCAATGTTAGTGTCACAGATTGTTGTTGCCAGATGCCCTTCCTGTCACCATCATGTACCCCCCAGGACAGAAGTAATGTACCCTAGGTGTCTGCGTCTAGTGTAAGCCATGAAATAGTGCGAATGTTTTTCAGATGTCTGTAAGTTGTGTAATTGAGGTGGTACATGGGGACCATCCCAGTATTTACCATGTGGGATGTGGAAAACTGCCTAAAAACCACATTCAGGCATGCCGTCCCTCGTTGTTAACCTGCTGGGCTGATTCAGTCCGGGGCCGGGGCGCCTACCCAAGTCCAGGAAGCAGCACATCAGTGCTCGTGGGTAACCTGTTGTTTCCTTCTCAGAAATTCATCTATGGAATAGCACTTGTCAACTTTCATTATCAGCCAGCACCTTGTTAATTAATGGGAGGTTGTCAAATATTTTTATGGCTGCATGATATGCTTCTTTCTGTGCTACAACAAGATTAAGTCCCACTGTTTTCCTCCTAGTATTGTATTTATGAATGCTAGTATTATTTTCAAATTGTGCTGATCCTTCAAAACAAACTTCATAAGAGTGTATGTGTTGCAAGGCTACCTAATTTCTTTATCTATGTGAAGTTTGAGGATAGGCACTGTGCATTTGTGTGTGTGTGTGTGTGTGTAAGGGGAGGGGGGCAGAGGCCCCTATTCTAAATATGACATCAATGAAAGAAGGAAGTCAAATTTTCTAGAGCTGTCATTGCCATTTATGGCAATCACATTTAGAGCAAATGTTGCTGCACTCAGTTTTATAATTCTTGTTCTCATCACTATGTACCCCCAAGTATTTTTAACAATCAGTCTTCACATATTTCTTTTCCGTAATGCTTCATTATTAGTGAGGATTTGTCTTTCCTTGTACAAAACTGAATAAGATGCCTTTTCTTTGTAAATGATGTGCTAGACCATTTATTGAGAACCAATGAATGACACTTTCGAATATTTCATTTATTGCTCCATCTGATATCGAGGTCGGTTATCGTGCTTTTGAGGTGAATTAAGAGAACTATTTTGCCTTTATCAGTAAAGATTCAGGCAATTACCCTTCATCAAATTCATGTTGAGACCTAGGGAAGACAATTCTGGTCTGTAAAGTGTGTCACAATTCAGAAATGTTAACTGTGTTCTTTAATGCTTCAACAGATTGTTATCCATAATAAAGGCCTGCAAGTAAGTGCATTTGCCTTGCAACCATTCCAGAAAATGGGAATGGTGTGTCCTTTTTAGTCACAATGCCTTGTTGCCCCAGTGATATACAATTAACTGCCACAAGAGGAGGGGATCTCAGACTAGATTACATTAATTATTTATTCCACAGACCCACAAAAGTGGGTATCCTCCTGGGTGTGGAACATGTCCAACAGTATTGGAATAGTACCTCAGAATCAAACTAAACAGGAGGTCCTGCCTGAGACCCAGGTATAGCTGCTTTCATTAAATGAAACTATATTGTTCCATTTCATTCAAAACTGAGGTGCTATTCCATGACAGTTTGACAACCTCTGTGGTGCTCTTTGTGTTTTGGGGGAATAAGGGGACTGAGGAGGGAGGCATGCTGGGGCAAACAGTGCAGAGCCACTGTGCCAGGGTGGTGTAGTGGTTCGTGCATCTGCCCAGTGAGCAGAGGATCTGGGTTCAAATTTTCATTCATCTCTTCAGTCTACATGTATACTGCATAGTTGGTTGAGACTTGTAAAGGTCCATGGAACCATAAAGTTTCTTTTCTTTTTGATGATCATTCATATCAATGTTATTTTCAGTTTCAAGTGACAACTGAAAGAACAAACTAATAGTCTTATCTCCCTTAATAATACACTTTTTGGCGACAGAGAGAATACAGGCAAATGATTTAATAGTGATGCATCATCATCTAATCCAATTTAGTTAGTAGGATACATGTTCTATGGATCATAATGATGAGGAATGAGTCATTTTACATTCATTTGCAAATTAATTTATGCATATGGTTACATTATGAACATTTCTAATGTTGAGAATATCATGATTTTGCCATGTATAAAAAAATATGAGGCGTACATAAAGACCACAAACACTTTCAATTATTTATTGCACAAGAACCAAACAGTGTGCACCTATCATACATGTGTCATTTCAAAGAGACACTGAAAGTTTTTTTTTAATGTATACCACCACAGTGTAGTTTCGTAACTTGAGGATAGTCACAAACGTGGTGTGTTGGCGTCCAACAAAAACTAGTGTGGTAAGGAGCCACCAACAAGGAAGGCCATTTACCACTGGCACAACAAATTTGTTATGATGGGTTGCTTGTGCCCGGGAAAGAGAAGCAGACGTCCCAGTGTGAGTGAAGTGAATGAGGAGTGCATACGAGAGTCATCTATAAGGAGTCCGAGAAAATCTGTGCGTCGTGCATCCCATGATCTCAAAATAGCTCCAATGACATAGTGAAAAGTCCTGCTACAGAAGGTGTCAATGAAATCATTCAAACTGGAGCTAGTGCAGGAACTCAATGATGATGAAAAAGACAAGCATTTTGAGTTTTGTTCAGAGTTGCAAAAACTGAATGAGGATGGTAATGGCTTTGATTACATAATATTTAGCAGGGAAGCCACTTTTCACACTAATGGGAAAGTGAACAGGCATAATTGTCATATCTGGGGGTACAAAGCATCCACACGAATGCATTGAATTTGAGCATGAGTCCCCAAAAGTAAATGTTTTTTGTGCCTTGTCGTACCAAAAACAGTACAGGCAATTCTTCTTCACTGAGAGCACTGTTACTGGATATTCCTACTTGGATGTGTTGCAGCAATGGCTGATACCTCAAATGCAACTGGACCCTTCATTCATTTTTCAGCAGGATGGAGCTCCAACCCATTTTCATCGTGAAGTTTGTGGGTGTCTGAACACAGAGCTGCTGCATCGATGGATCGGCCTTGCTACAGAAGAGGACAGGTGTTTCACTAAATGGTTCCCCAATCACCACATCTCACTCCATGTGACTTTTTTCTGTGGGGACGCATTAAAGATCTGGTGTATGTACTGCCTCTACCACATGATGAAGCAGTGCCCCGTTTGTTTGGAAGTTTTTTTACAGTTTCGCTTCAAATTGCAATATGTATGATATCTGTACAGTGTTTAGTTCTTGTGCAGTAATTACTTGAAAGTGTTCCTGGACTTTATATAGGGTGTACATAAAGTATGATAGGAGTGGCAGGCTTGTTAACATGGTGCTGAAACATACAATGGTAGCTAACGAAAAGCTCTGTTTGATGTGTTGCAGACACTACTGGCTATAACAACTCCCAAATTTAGGTATTTAAATATTATTCTAATGTTATCGTAAGATAAGGCATAGTATTCATTATACTATTGTTAAAAACAGCATTGTTTATTAAACATGTTATCTTCTATATGAACCGCAAAAATTATTTAGATTTCTTTCAGCTATTGCCACATGATGTACAGTCACTTCAACTTAAAAAATATACGAAAAAGGAGACATAAACATTTTTTTCAAGGCACTTTCTTGATCCTAAATTACCACAGCATTACATTTAAATGTTTAGCAGCCAATACCATTTTTCACAGCACCTGATAATTCTTGTAATTGTACCCAAGATGTAGTCTGGAATGTCTGAAACACCATTATCATTAGTTACCTTTATAATTCAGTCAATATATGTATTATTTTTTACTTTTAAACACATTTGGCAAAATAAAATGGATTTTTTCTTTAGCAACAGTCCTTCTCACACAGGCAAGCAAAGCCACAAACATTTCATCCTGGTTACTGTAAATGCACTCCAAGAACTAGCACCTCTACTTTGAGCAGTACTGTACTCTGTTTCACCCATAGCAGTTCAATATACCAGACTGCAGTCAAAATGTTCACCACATCTTGTACTTTTTCTGTAAAATGTTTGTGTTTCTGACCCTGCAAAATTTGTCAGATACTCCAAGCAGTACACACTTTTAGTATTAATCAATTCCCAGGGTAGCTTGCTTGGAATCATTTCAGTTCAGACACTCATTCCATGTTCCATGTGATCTTCACTGTCTTGGGGTGATTTCCATGCTTCGATGTAGCAAGCTGTACAATGATAACTGTAACTGAATGCAGAAAATTAAGAATTGGAAATATAACAATAACAGACACAGACACAGTGTAATCCAATGAGCAATTCTACGTTCACTTACTCAATTATATTTCAGCTTTCTATTCAATTGGAGGCTTTTCCCCCCATCATTTGTACTGAATAACCATGTCTCTGAGCTGGCAATTATAATACCAACACTTCTAGGGATACGAGTTGTGACATTTCACACCTTCCAAAAGCACATGAAAATATTCTGAATTCAAATTTTGAAGATGGAACATTTTGGTGCTACATAGGCACTGTAATACACAGATGGAACACGATTCAACAGCAGAAACATATTACAAAATTAGATACTGTTATAAAGAGAAGATCCCTGATTTTGTTGTAGCAACTCAATATCATTTCTGTGTTTAGTCACATCTCTGCCAATTCAGTTACAGTTACCTTGACAGAGAGAACACTTAAAATAGCAGAATGTCTGTGATAGTAGTAAGTGGCATACATTCTGATCTCTTACAAAGGTTGAATTGCAATCACAGAATTCCATTTCTGAGGTTTGGAAGCAGTTTATGTTGGGATCACTATAAAACCACGTACATGCTACTTTGGCCCTTGAGATGTGCCAATGACTCGGATGGCTTGCTGTCAGATGCATTTTGATCTTTTTGGGTGTCCAAGGGCTGTGGTCCAGATGATCACACACATTGTCTGCGAATTTTAGATGCAAAAGTGAAGAAAAGTTTTCCATCACAGCTATTGATTTGTGTTAAAAACAGGGATTTAACTTTGAGTATTGTGTCATAAACCTGTTTTGATAGTAAAACATGCAAAAACTAAGCTCATCTGTTATGTATCAAAATCATTGTTCACCCAGAGAGGTGCTGGTGAATCTCCACAACACTGGTGGCCTTTACCTAAGAGGGTTCCATTTAAATAGGTCTCATTTCTTTTGCTGCCTTTGTACACTGTGTGCATCTAGAAGTGAGTTTCTATACTTGTTCGAGTTCATGCTGTATTGCATCCTAATAAGATGGAAGAAGGAGGAGGTCGAAATTGAAAAAAGTGCTGTAATTGTAGCTCTGCATCACAAAGGCTATTCTAGCAAGGCAATAGTAACAAATTTTGGCCTAACCAAGCCTACAGTAGTGTATACATTGCTCTGGTGCCAGCTCAAGTGTTTGACAATCTGGAAGACCCTGAGTAACACGGTAAAGCAAAGATTAGTTCCTATGTGTACAGAGTAAATGTGAAGAATCCTCCTGCACCTATAATTAATAATAAAGTAAACAATATGTGAGAAGCTCCAACCTTTGTCTCAGCAGAGCAATGCCATTTGTCTGACCATGACTTACATGGATGGATAGAGAGAAGTTGAATTGATTGCAATGGGCACAGCAATGGTCCAAGGATTAATCGAGTTTTAAATTTGTAAGCCTTCACTGAATGTTTACTCATTGACATCGTGGAGAACGTATGAAGTCAGTACTGATCAACAATTCAGTTCAATCTGCCAAGAGGCATATTAGTTGTGGGTTGATCTGCAGCAAGACAATGATCTCAGACAAACTCCTAAATTGTTCCAATAGAGGAAAGAAATTTGGGAAACTGAAGAGTATGGTCTGGTGAAGTCAGCCACCTCACTTAAATCCCATCGAATACTTACGGGATGAACTTGAGGAAGGGAGATTAAACACTAATGTCCCATTGAAAACAAGGTTATTAGAGACGGAGCACAAGCTTGGATTAGGGAAGGATGGGGAGGGAAGTCCACTCTGCCCTTTCACAAGAACCATCACGGCATTGGCCTGAAGTGATTTAGGGATATCACAGAAAACCTAAATCAAGATGGCTGGACATGGGTTTGAACCGTTGTCCTCCCGAATGCAAGTCCAGTGTGCTAACCACTGCTCCACCTCACCCACTGGGATGAACATGGCAGAGAGATCAGAGAACTGGCATCATCTAATGTTGAAAATCTATGGATTACAGATGCATGGGACTGTAATCTCTGCAAAAATATTATCTCCATAATGCCAACAGTCTGCGCAGCTGTTCTTAGCACGAAGGGTACTTAATGACAGAGAGAGAGAAAATATTTGTATTGTTAGCCTATTTAGTTTGAAGAGTGTAGTTGTCTATTAAAATAAAGTGCACAGCTTTTTTCATAGGTGATCGAATAATTTTGACCTGTAGTATATACTTAGTAACAACAATAAACAGATATTGAGATCCTTGTCAAGGAAGGTGATTTATTTACTAAACTAGAAAGGTTACAATGAAATGCATACCATATACTCTGCTGAAAGAAGAAACTGCAACACCCTCAAGGAAATGGTCATTTTTGTCATACGATGTGACATCGCTGTAATTCAGGTCAAATGGAACACGTGTCACAGTGAAGGGTGTCCTGTCACATCACTACAATGCATACCACTCTCTGATGGCAATGCAGGTGTATATTCTGACACATAAAGGTGCCAAATGCCATCCTGTGATACATTGCCCCATAGCATCTTGGGCTGTTTGTTGGCACAATCTTTCATTAACTCACGATATATAGTGAAGTTTTGCTAAAGTTAAAAAGTGATTTTTACTGCTGAGTGTATATTTTTTGTTTTTTTCCAAAGTACGACAATAATTACTTCAAAATGGCCGATACACAGCTCAGTGGAGACAACATGGCGTGTAGAGGCATTGTCAATAATAGATCAACTCTACGCATTGTTTGAATAACATTACATACAAGCTAAACATTGTAGAGACGAGTTTAAAAAAAAAATCTTATTACTATTGATACGGTCATGCCTCATAGAATGGATAACATAAACAGTTTGCCTACTGCAAGTTCCGTATCCCATGAAGCAGCATAGAATTAAATTACACTTGCTCAAACAAGTGAAACAGTAAATGAAATACAGAACCTAAATAATCCAGCTGTAGCAACCGACAGTAACATAGAGTTGCAAGATATGGAAAGTGAATCACAAGCAGTAAATTCTCACAATTTACCGGGGGCAGATAATGTTCAAACAGTAAATTTCTCACAATTTATCAGTGCAGTCATGCAACAATTTCAGCAGATGAATACAAGTTTACAGAACAATGAGAAACTGTTTACGGAAAAATTTCAGGAAATAAAGAAAAAACTTGACAGTAATGATGCTAAATTAACCAAAATTGGTACTGACTTGAACAAAAGGATCACTCAAATGGCCACCTAGTTTTCAAAACTAACAGTTTTAGCAAAACATAATGAAATCAATGTCAAACCTTTAAGTAGCACATGATGACAAAAGTAGGAAAGTGCGTTACCCCTCATGATGACATCACGAGGCGTGTCACACAAGTAGAGGCAGATTTAGAAACCATGGCCAAGACAATCAAATCAGAGACAGACAGATGTTTTTCTAAAATGAATGAAAATAAACAAACTAATTAATTTCACACCACTTTGGCGAATTGTGCTTGGATGGGGATGAATAGGTGATTATCTGGACAACACAACACCCAGTCCCTGAGTGGAGAAAATCTCTTATCCAGCTGGGGATCAAATGCAGGCCCTTAAGATCGACAGTATGTCACACTCACCACTCAGCTAACGTGGGTGGACAATGATTTAATAGAAACAAGCAGACTGCAAACTGACTTATTCAACAACCTTGGACACTGGAGCCAATAATCAGTCTGTATTTATATGTCCAAAAGTATGTGATCCGTTTGTTTTGTTTACACAATCAATGAGAAACATCAGCTTAAAAAAGTAAAATTGCATCATAGTGTTGTCAGAATTTATTCTCAGTAACTATTCCTTTTCTTTGCTCCCCTTTCATTTTGCAGTCCGTCTATCCCCCCCCCCCCCCCCCCACACACACACACATCTCCACCATCTTCCCCCTCCCCATATATGCCTCTCATGTACAATGCAGTTAGCTTTCAGCTCATATTGACTCCAAATGACCTTTTTTTTCCAGTAAATTGTGTCTTGCTGATTACCGCATCTTCCATCGTTAAGCTCTCAGGTTTTCAAATCTCATCCAGCGCAGGCACCAAGGATCAGTCTTTCCTTCTCATCCTGTCTGGTAAGTCTCCTCTGACCTATGGTTTTGGGCAACTTTTCCATAACTCTCTCCCTTTCTTAAGTCTTGCCAGTCTTCTTTCTTTCCCTTCATATCTTCTGCTACAAGGAAGAGCCATTGGCTCTGAAAGCTTCCACATTTCTATATCCTTTGCATATAGTTTCTGCTGCCACCAGTGTGGTGAGTAGATCATCTTATTTATCCAATTATACTGCAGCCATCTTCATGATAGTGCTGGCAACATGGCTGTGGATGAGGTCGTGTTTGGTATGAGAGTCAGCTACCATCTGACATCGGTTTACGAGTACTCAACAAAAAGCTTGTGAGAATTCAGTTCCATACAGCTGGAACCAAAAGAAAATTGGTAGTTCATACCAGCACAAGACCATAAATGAAAAAGTTGTTATTAATAATCTGTGTCCCTGACACTCTGTCTACAAGTATGTTAAGTAAGTTTCAATATACCGTTTCACACTTAGCACTTATTCTGCTTTTAACACTATTTTACTCAACTCCAGTTGCTTGTGACAAATGGACTGATGCATCAAACAGGCTACAGTACATTTTATTACATGATACATTATTCTCTTTTTCGCAGTTTTGGGAAAATGGTGTACACTGACACTTAAGTAAAATGCTAATCCGTGTGCATGCATAGAACTTTATTGCAGGTTTCCTAATACAAACTACTCTATCAATAATGTATTGGACTGAGTGTAATGGAGCAGCTTGTCTTTTATTGTTAGCCAAAATTAGCAGCAATGGCTTTGTGTACATGGTAGCTCCAAACTGTGACAAGCTTTGAGAGCACTTGCCTGCTAAAGGCAAAGGATCTGAGTTTGAGTCTCAGTTTTAATCTGCCAGGAAGTTTCACATCAGCACACATTCCACTGCAGAGTGAAAATTTCATTCTGTAAACATCCCCCACGCTGTGACAAGCCATGTCTTTGCTATATCCTTTCTTCCAGCATTGCAGGACAGCTTCTCTGAAGTTTGGATGGTAGGAGATGAGGTACTGGAGGAAGTAAAGCTGTGAGGATGGGTCATGAGTCATGCTTAGGTGGCTCAGTTGGTAGAGCACTTTCCCACAGAAGGCAAAGGTACTGAGCTAGAGTCTCAGTACAGCACACAGTTTTAAATCAGTGTACACTTTGCTGCAGAGAGAAAATTTCATTCTGGAAGCTTTGAGAGGTTGTGTGTTTGGGTGGGAAGGAGTGTTTTACGACTGTGGAACATGTATTGTGATTAGTTGGTTTATGAGCACAGAATAGAACTACTGAAACTAATAAGTTATTGGAGGTAATTTGTCACACTTTTTGTGGATTTTAGAAGCAGAGTGTTAACGACTTTGCAATACAAATATTCCGAATGAATCTCTGAGATTGTATTTACAAGATGACTTGAAGTTCCCTTGATACCATTCAGTAGCAGCAGACCACTTCTGTGGCTGGCCAAATATTTGACAAGTCTCCTTACACATCAGTGTAGCAACTGTGAGGAGAGAAACCTCAAATTGCCAAATTTTTCTATATGTGCTTAATTTTACTGGCTGTGCTCTGGATCTTCCAAGCTCTGACTGGGAAAAATGCTCCTCAGAGAGCACAACTCCCCTTCCCTGGGCTATGTTTTACTCGGGCAACCATTGCTTCCATTTCTGCTATACCCCTTGGAAAAAGTCATGCCTCACTATTCGTATCTCTCTCCCGTGTCAGTGAGGCAGCTTCCTTTTAGCTCTCTGTCACTCTGAAAAACATCAAGATGAACCACTGTCCAAAGGTCTTAAATCCCTAAACAAAATTTTTGTAAGAGTTATGTGTTTGGTGGCATTTAAAAGGCCTAGCTGGGAGTTCACCTGTAAGACAGCAATCTCTGGCACACATCCCAAAGCCAGATTTTCTGCATTTGGCAGTCAATTGCATCTTTCACAAACATTACTTCTCACTCCAACACGTAAAATATTTGTGTGAGTGAACAATGCAGAATGTCTTGACTCTTGTCCATCCACACGGTGGTGCCATTAGGGATCACAAAGACACTTATTGGGCCAGGCTGCCACAGTGAAAGTTTCCCCTCACCGCCGCTTTCCAGACGAGCTCAGCCAGATCCCCTTATTCCCAGCTATTGTACAAATCTGTTTTAAATTACTCTCTAAACTGACTATCACTCAGACATTTAATATCAATACCGTGCTTCATTCGTAATTAATTGCACGGCTCAAGGTGGACCTCTACTATGAACTCACAAGAACTTGTGTATGTTGTATGACAGTGTTGAAAAGTTGTCCTGTAACGATTATAATAGCTTCATAGTTAGGTCTACATCATTTTATGGCCACAGAAAGAAAGTTCCTGTTTCAATTGAAATTTTAGCTTGGAATGTGACATATTTTAAAATGTTGTGTAAATGCCCCATTCCATCACACGAGTCAGTTTAGGTGGTTGTTGGTCACAGTTTGGAAGAGTCCATTCAGGATAGCAGACAGCTGGTCATACGTCGTACCATGCACGAATAGAGTGTAAGGAGATTTGCTAGCTGATTCTCAAGGGAATGAAATATATGGTGGGAACCTGGTATCAGGATGACATACAAATGTACTAGCATATGGTTTAAGTTAAGTGATTAATAGCATACTGTTATGGGAAGCAAACACAAAATTTTGACCACGATATTCTTACTCCTCACATCAAGCTATGATGAAGTGGGCAAAGTTCTGTTGAAAGATGTAGCCAATTTTCACAAAGCCTGTAAATGTTGGTAAGTGAAGTATTCATTTGTTAGCGAGCAATGTAGTCAAATACATTGGGACTGTAATAAAAAACTATGGTTGTGGGATTAGACATGTCTGTTATCCAGCTTGGCAGCAAAATTCTGAGCCCTGTAAGAAACCATGTGTGATTTTAACCGACGCACATCTCGATGAAACATTGTGAGTGAAGCTCTCTGTACTGTGCTGTGTGGGCAAGGTTCAATAAGGGTGCACGCAGTCCTTGTAAGGCCAACTGAGGAGCTACTCGACTGAGAAGTAGCATCGCCGTTGCCAAAAACTGGCAAGGTCCAGGACAGAGGTGTGCTGACCACGTGCCCCTCCACTTAATTTGGTTAGCTGAGGATGACACAGTTGTCAGTCATCACTGTTGAGACGTCCGATGCCTCTTTGCATAGATCTTTTTTTGGGGGGGTTCTAGTCATGGCTGAAAAGTACTGATTGTTATTTAAATTTTTTTTTTTTTTTATGGAAGAGTAAAATATATGATTATTAAGCTGTTGTTATAAAAGTGTGGTTGTAGTCCATCATATGTACAAAGACTCTCTAAAAGAAGGAGGCTAAAAGACTGACAGTATGCACAGGTTCCTAATATATCTAAACTTCAGCTAATGCTCAGTATTGCTGCATTATTCAGCTTTTCCGTAAATTCACAATGGGGCACTGACTGGCTTATAAATAAAGTTCAAAATTTCATAACGACAAAAATAAATATAGATCAACCCAGAGCACAATCTTTTTTAAATCTTGTCTTCACAAGAAACAAGTAAAGTTGAGTTACACACTGGTTCCAGATGTGGACAACAGCTAGTTATGTCTTTAGATTTTTCTGTTCTCTTCATAGATTAATTCTTAAATTCCATGAGTTTACACCTCTTAAATACAAGAGGTCTCACATTTTTGTAACTTTAAAGTGGAAATTCAGGCAGTGTGTAGCACAGTCGTCATTTCTCTTGAATGACTAACTACACTGCTAGGTTAGGCATGTGGAGGCTGGATGTCCAGCCACGCCCACTCGTCTGTGTGTCACTCCTTCGACGGCATCTGAGCGAGCTCACCGGAGGAGGGGTTCACAAGTGTTGGACACATTAGGGAAATATTGTTCAGAGCCAGAAAGATAGCCAATATGCACTCAGTAGGTCTGTCAGGGAGCCTCATCCGAGATGGGGCATCTTTGCCTGTGGCTATTGAGCTTGCAGGGTGCAGTCATCTCCGAGGAGTGGCATCAGTTCTGACAGTGCCTTTTGCGAGGTTTCCGAGGTCATCCTCAGTTCATTCAGATGACTGGTGGAGGCTGCTGGCCTCTCATATGGAGTGCAAGAACAGCTCACGATTTGCAGCACAGTTTCCAGAGTTGACTGGGGTCCTAAGGTCTGGAGCCGAGTGGACAATCTCGGCCAGAGGCTTTGTTGAGTCTGACAGTCTTGGCTGGACCTCCATTATTGGGTGGATAATTGTAGGACTCTCCTAGACAGGTCAGGGTACACTACACAAAGGAAGCAGCTACTCAGTTAGGTAAGTACTTGCGGGGTGCACATGGTGGTTTTTAGCCTACATGGTAGTCTGAGATACTCTGATGAACACAAAGCAGTTCACATACAGATAACAAAATCAGACAGCATTCAGAGTGAAGAAACTTTGACAAATTTTATCAGTTAACTGTTGTAGTTTTTGTAACAAAATTCCCAAACTTATTTATTTATGGCTTATTTACCCTGACTAGATTAGATGCTTCAGGCGCTAACTTACACATGACCAGGAACAATATTACACAGAAAACAAAATAATAATAACACTAACATTAATAATGTATTATAATAATACGTTAAGACACAACAATCTCAATGCTAATAATTTGGATTATTAATGAAAAGTACACCCCCCCCCCCCCCCCACCCCAAGAAACATGGACCTTGCCATTGGTGTGGAGGCTTGCGTGCTTCAGCGATACAGATAGCCGTACTGTAGGAGCAACCTCAACGGAGGGGTATCTGTTGAGAGGCCCGACAAACGTGTGGTTCCTGAAGAGGGGCAGCAGCCTTTTCAGAAGTTGCAGGAGCAACAGTCTGGATGATTGAATGATCTGGCCTTGAAACACTAATCAAAATGGCCCTGCTGTCTTGGTACTGCGAACAGTTGAAAGCAGGGGGAAACTACAGCCATAATTTTTCCTGAGGGCATGCAGCTTTACTGTATGGTTAAATGATGGTGTCTTCTTGGGTAAAATAGTCCCCCATTATAATCTCCAGGAGGGGCCTACTCGAGGATGTCATTATCAGGAGAAAGAAAACTGGCATTCTACGGATCGCAGCGTGTAATGTCAGATCCCTTAATCGGGCAGATATGTAAGAAAATTTAAAAAGAGAAATGGATAGGCTAAAGTTAGATATAGTGAGAATTAGTAAAGTTCGGTGGCAAAAGGAACAAGACTTTTGGTGAGTTGAATACAGGGTTATAAACACAAAATCAAATAGGGGTAATGCAGGAGTAGGTTTAATAATGAATAGGAAAATAGGAATGCGGGTAAGCTGCTACAAACAGCATAGTGAACACATTATTGTGGCCAAGATAGATACGAAGCCCACACCTACTACAGTAGTACAAGTTTATATGCCAACTAGCTCTGCAGATGATGATGAAATTGATGAAATGTATGATGAGCTAAAAGAAATTATTCAGGTAGTGAAGGGAGACGAAAATTTAATAGTCATGGGTGAATGGAATTCGGTAGGGAGGAAAGGAAACGTAGTAGGTGAATATGGAGTGGGGCTAAGAAATGAAAGAGGAAGCTGCCTGGTAGAATTTTGCACAGAGCACAACTTAGCTATGATTAACACTTGGTTTAAGAACCATGAAAGATAGTATCTCCAGGGTTCTTCCATGTATACAACTAAAAGGTATCAGATAGTTTATATAATGGTAAGACAGAGATTTAGGAACCAGGTTTTAAATTGTAAGACATTTCCAGGGGCAGATGTGGACTCTGACCACAATCTATTGGTTAGGACCTGTAGATTAAAACTGAAGAAACTGCAAAAAGGTGGGAATTTAAGGAGATGGGACCTGGATAAACTGAAAGAACCAGAGGTGGTACAGAGTTTCAGGGAGAGCATAAGGGAACCAATGGGGGAAGGAAATACAGTAGAAGAAGAATGGGTAGCATTGAGGGATGAAACAGTAAAGGCAGCAGAAGATCAAATATGTAAAAAGAAGAGGTCTAGTAGAAACCGTTGGGTAACAGAAGAAATATTGAATTTAATTTATGAAAGGAAAAAACATAAAAATGCAGGCAAAAAGGAATACAAACGTCTCAAAAATGTGATTGACAGGAAGTGCAAGATGGCTAGAGGACAATTGTAAGGCTGTAGGGGCTGATATCACTAGGGGTAAGATAGATACTGCCTACAGGAAAATTTGAGAGACCTTTGAAGAAAAGAGAACCACTTGTATGAACATCAAGAGCTCAGATAGAAACCCAGTTCTAAGCAAAGAAGGGAAAGCAGAAAGGTGGAAGGAGTATATAGAGGGTCTATACAAGGCCAATATTATGGAAATGGAAGAGAACGTAGATGAAAATGAAGTGGGAGATATGATACTATGTGAAGAGTTTGACAGAGCACTGAAAGACCTGAGTCGAACCAAGGCCCCAGGAGTAGACAACATTACATTAGAACTACTGACGGCCTTGGGAGAGCCAGTCCTGACAAAACTCTACCATCTGGTGAGACAGGCGGAATACCCTCAGACCTCAAGAAGAGTATAATAATTCCAATCCCAAAGAGAGCAAGCGTTGACAGATGAGAAAATTACCAAACTATCAGTTTAATAAGTCACTGCTGCAAAATACTAATGTGAATTCTTTACAGACAAATGGAAAAACTAGTTGAAGCCGACCTTGGGGAAGGTCAGTTTGGATTCCGTAGAAATATTGGAACACGTGAGGCAATACTGACAGTCTGTGGAGATTTCAATTTGAATTTTCAGTTGTCCACTATCTGTAACTCATATGCAAATAATTTATTAAATTCATTTGGTCTTTATATTACAACCACTGAAATAACAAGGCTTCATTATAAAGGTACTGGTACATGTATTGACAATATATTTGTATCAAATGAGTTAGTGCATCTGAAGTCAGACGTAATTAAGACCTGGGTATCTGGCCACTGACTCAGTGCACATGGCAGGAAAGAGTGTATGTGTGGTCAATTATGATAATCTAAATATGTTTAAGTCTAATATTGATAAAAGTTATTGGTTGCAAGTTTATCGAGAACATGCAATAGGTAGAAAGGTGGAAGAACTCATATATACTATTTCTGTATATGCTAAGATGTCGTTTCCCATTAACGTACCAAATAATAAAAAGGCACTAAGAGTAAATAAGGTCAAGGGTGAAAAGGTGTTGGAGATCAAGAGGGAGTGTGATCAACATTATGCCTGTACAAAAGTACAGGTTCTCAAGTATTTAAAGACATGCTCACAGTGAAAAAGGAAAGATTAAGACAGGCCTTAAAGGAAGCTAGGTGTATGAAAAAATGAAGATATAATACTAACATCAGAAAATAATATCATTAACAGTCAGTGCAACAGGAAAATGACTTCACAGGCTGAAGGCAGCAATCTGAATGCTGCACAGTTAAATACATCCTTCACTGAGAAGGTGATTGGCACTTACAATATAGTCACTGACCATAAATACTGCCTGAGAAACACCACAAAACCTGAAAGTACATTTAGCTTTAAATTTGTCAAGGTACAGGATGTTACCTATATACTGAGGAAAATGAAGAACAGTTTTACTGATGGCGTTTATGGTTTAAGTTCAGCCATGTTAAATGTGATTCAGTTCAGCTGCCAGAATTGATAACACATGTAGTAAATACATGTATTTTGGAGGCTCAATTCCCCAGGTCAGTAAAGTCACTCGAATACACAAAGAAGACAGCCTCCAAAGTTGTGATAATTTTAGGCCTGTTTCAATTGTGCCAGTCTTGTGTAAAGTGATAGAAGCTATATTAAATAATCAAATACTTTGAAGGAAACTATATCTTCAGTGATAGACAATTTGGCTTCAGATCAGGGTTAGGAACTGTTAAATCTGCCTTATCACTTTTAACACAGTGTGTGAAGCAACTAGAAAGCAAGCTAATGGTTCAGAATAAACTCTGTGATTTATGAAAAGCTTTTGACACTGTGTCTCATGAAATCTTATTGAACAAAGTGCAATTCTATGGCTTTACACGAAGTGCTCGGGAATTGATAAAATCCTATCTAAGTAATAGAGTGCAGAAGGTGGTTTTTAACGGTACAGAATCAGATTACTTACTTGTGGGCATGTTCTGTACTTGGCCCAATTCTATTTATTATTTATATATATGACTTATCATGTAACATAGTTGGGCCATCAGCTAGGAGTTACTTATTTGCAGATGATCTTGCAGGCTGTATAACTGGAGAAACAGCACAGAAGGTCAAACATTAAGCAGACCAGTGCACTGTCAAAGTTGAAAACTGGTGTAAAGCTAATTCCCTTTGTGTCAAAAAAAAAAAAAAAAAAAAAAAAAAAAAATCAAGACCTGTATGTATCGTGGAATAATAACACTGAACTTGAGCAGAGCTCAAATGCTGTTGATTTCCTAGGAATCTCAATTGATTCAAAAAGGTGGGAAGCAGCATTAGCAAAGGAATATTTGCTCCAAGGAAGCTGTGTCTTTGTCTAAATGTGCCAGTACTTAAAGCAAAAGAAACCACTTTAATACACAGTCACATTTACTGTGGGTACATCAAAGCAAGGCAGCTAATGTCTTCAAACTACAAAATAAGACTGATATGTAGCTTGGCACCCAGAGCTCACTGTAGACCAAGCTTTAAAAAATTACAGATTATGACCCTGCTGTCAATATTTATACCATAGTGTGTAATGCATACCAAGGAAATCTATCCGAAGTATCAACAGTATGACATGCGGCATAATTATAACACAAGAAACAAGCAAGACCTAGTTTCTTTCTGATGTAACTATAAGAAAACACAAAAGTGCTCTTTATACAAGCCTATAAAATTTTTTTATGCCATGCCCCAACATATCAGAGATCTTCCAATGAAAAAAAAAGAAGTAAAAGAATTTCTTCTTGAACTCAACATTTATGGAACGGATGAATTTTCAAGGGAAGCAAAGAATATGGTAAGACTACACTTTGTGATCAGTTTTTACATGCTTCTATATATGAGTAAGTCTGTAATTGGCTAAAATTACTATGCAATATCAATTTGTACCAAAAGTTTCTCTGTTTTGTAATGCCTCTGAGGTCTCTACAACAACAAAAATCAATCAATTGTAGACTTCCTTGAGAGTTTCATTTGCTTTCTCTTAGAGGAGTTCTCTTGTTTTCTCACCGACTATAATATTGCTGTCATCAGTGAAAAGAATTTTTTCACCATGAGTAACACTACAGGGAAAGTCATTGATGTATATCAGGAATACTATTGGTCCTAATTTGATACCTTGCGCAAACCCCATATTAATGTATTTTTCGCCGGCCGTGGTGGCCGAGCAGTTCAGTCCGGAACCGCACAACTGCTACGGTCGCAGGTTCAAATCCTGCCTCAGGCATGGATGTGTGTAATGTGCTTACGTTTGTTCGGATAAGTGTTTTACTAAATGTTTAGCTCTATTTGAAGTATGTGTTATCACTATTCTTTGTACCCTATCTGCTAGGTATGATCAAAACCAGTCCTTAGCTACCACTCTTATTTCTAATGTTTATAATTTATTTAATTGAATCTTGTGGTCGACTGCATCAAAGGGCTTAGAAAGATCGTAAAGGAACTTTCTGACAGACTCTTCTTTATCAAGAGCATCAAGTACAACTTTTGTGCATTCTACGACAGCTGACTCCGTATTTTTGCCACATCACAAACAAAACTGTGATTCACTTAAAAGATTGTATTTATTCAGGTAATTCATTAATCTGTTTTTCATAATTGCTTCTAGTATTTTTGAGAATGGTGACAGCTGGTAATTTTCTGCATTACCTTTCTTAAACGAAGGCACAACTCTTGCCTGTTTTAACTGCTGTGGAAATGTCCCTGGTGTACAGGATTCATTTATTATGTGTGTTAAGGGACCTTGTATAACTTCTATGCATTGTTTTAGTACACGCATTGGTACTTCATTTAAGCCTACTGACTTTGTTCAAAAACTAAAGTTTTACTGGCTTCATTATCTGTGATTTGAAGTAACATCATTGTATTTAGTGCAACATTTTTTACAGGGGTTATATTTGTTTTGGGGAATTCTTGCCGTAACTTCCCTAAAATACTTGAAAAATGCTCATTTACATACTTTGATAAGTGTTGTGGCTTATTTATTACCTTATCCTCCTCCCTTAGCAATATGTTATTCTGTCTGTCTTTCTTTGCCTCTCCCTGTTCCCGTTCCCATTTTTATAACATCCCAGACTGCTTTGCTTTTATTCCCTGCATTATATATTACTGTGTCATTAAACGATTTTGTTGCAGCTATCAGCACCTTCCTATGGATCATTGTGACTCTTTTCCATGGAAGTGAGGTATTTAATTGTTTGGGAGGACTTCTTAGTACCTGCTGTTATCCATCTACTTTTGTGTGACGTTGATACAGACATGCATACTTTTGGAAATGCCTTTTCAAAGTTCAATTTAAATAATGTGGATTCTTATTCACATTGGTTTCCCTATACACTTCATCCCAGCGTTTTTTTTTTTTTTTTTTTTTTTTTTTTGCTAGTTCCTTTGAAAAATCTTTTATTTTCATTTCCAATGGATGTCATTTGTAGGCTTGTAGTTTATGGGATGATTTCATGTCTCATATTACTGTTGTTGTTTGACAGAGATGGTCTGATAATCCGAGATCTTTTACAGCTACATCACATTTTTCCCTGCCCATATTTGTGGCAACATGGTCAATTACTGATGAAGTCATTGTAGCAACCCTTGTTGCACTATTGACCAATAGGGAGAGGCCAAAACTTTGAAGTATATTTATGAAGGTGCTGCTGGATTCATTTATGATATTCATGTTGATTTTAATGTCCCCACACAGAATTGTGCTGAGCTTTGTACTTGAGACTTTATATAGAAATTCTGTTAATTTATTGAAAAACAGTGTCCACACTATCTCTGGGAGATCCATACAAACACAAAATTATTAATATCTTGGTGATATCAAGCCCTGTTAATTCAAACTGCTGGAGACACTCTTTAGGCAGGGGAACCTGTTGTCTGGATTTATCCTAAAAAAGACCTACTTCTCATACTGATGACAACAGGTATTTGACCATGTGTGGCCCGAGATCCACCCCCTATACTTTCACGAATCAGCTGTACCAATCTTCCTTTGCCAGTCCTGTTTAGGTATAGGCCACACCCAGTGAAACCCCATCTGTCGATAGTCCCGACGGGCATGTGAGCAAAGTTGGCTTCCCTAACCCCAAATTGATTCGCCTCACATCTCCATCAAGGTTTGGCCAATCGTGACACCGGAACAGCTCAACAAAGTGTACTGCCACAAGTCAGGGAAGCTATCTTGCCCAGGTCACCACCTATGTCATGTGCCCTATCCCTGTGCAAACTGTTTCCAGCCCCACCCACTATCACTACATGGTCTTCTTTTGTAAAGACCTTAAGTCCTCTATCACATGACTTTGCCCTGCATTTGGCTGGAACATACTGGTGGCCTGGTATGTTGCCCCTAAACATTCCTGTAACTCGGGGCCTACAACTCACCCATGCCTAATACCTAGCAGCAGCACTTTCTTCTTCCTAACATTTTGTATATTTCTAAGCTTCTTGGCCTCAGTTGAAGTGTGCTGCACATTTCTTGCTCCGTGTTCTACCAGAGGCTCTGGCAGTGGTAGACACACAGTTTTATCATCAACCCCAAAAACATCAGATCATGTTCTCTTTCTTCCTACCCTCCTACAAGCTGCCAGTTCACAACCTCCCTATCTCTCTTGATCCTTATCAGTTCCTTCCTTGCTTCCTTCAACTGTGCCCCAAGGGCACAGATTTTCCTTTCCTGTACCCCAACCAAAATGTTCCTACTGCATACTCTGCAGTTCCAGGAGAGAGCCTCTTCTGTTCTCCCAAGATTCTCCCCCCACCTCTCCCTCCCCCAGTGAAAATATTTCCTACAAGGTTAGCAACAAATCCCTCTACTCACAATGCTATAACAGCTTCCACATTTCCCACTCATGATCAGTTTCAAAAGAATAATTAAGTTTTAAATTTGTCCAGGACACGAGATTGGCTATATGTATGCAAAAATGACATGGAGGTCTTACATTCTATTGTTGTTGTTTTTGTAATGATTTAGAGATACAATGACAGAAGAATGAATTAGTAATTACTTTGCTTTTAGAGAATTTACTTTAGTGTTTGGTCAGGTTTTAAATTTATACCTAGATCACCTCTAACTAGTGAACAATATGAAATGTGTTAGTTAAATACAATTTAAAAAACTTTTATTGTAACAATAGGCACTGATGAAACTAGTAGCTGCCTTTCTTAAACGAATTTTCCGCTATCAGGAAAATTTGAATAGAATTTTTTGTGTTTTGGAATGCAAAATTTCGCATTATGTCACAATTATCGTGACTTCAGATTACACAAAGTTTTTTTTTTCCAAGAATAATCTCTATGGGGACGCAAATATTCAGTTTTGTGACAAGAATGGACACTACAGCAAATATACAAAACAAAGGAAATTTAAATTTGACACTATTTCCTCTCAAATAAGTTCTTTTAGTGGACGAAGAAAACACCTGTGATCTCACTCGCTGGACATCTTGTCTTCCTGTCTGTTTTAATGTTTGTTTACTTACTGGGCGTGAAGGGTAAGCTTTTGGCTTAAAAAAGGTAGCTGGAGATTCCACACAGCACACCAGGTATGAGATTAATTATGTACTATGCACTATACTGAAATGCCTTGTGAGACGTCTATAAATTCAAATATGCTCAATGTTACTTTCCTGTTTCAATACACAATGCCTGCATTCTGATTTAGTGTTTACTTATTTGCTAACAGGACCTGTCATTGGGTGTGAGGGATAAGCTTTTGGCATACCATGGCAGCAAGAGCATCCAAACAGCACACCATATATGCAACTGATTGTGTGTAAGCACAATACTGAAATGCCTCGTGAGTCATCCCTATATTCATATGCCCAATGTTGCTTTCCTCTTCCGATACACAATGCCTTACAGGACTGTCAGTAAATGAGTGTGCTGGACGCCAGCTCTGTCCATCACTGTGGCTGTCGGATAGAGAGACCAACAGCTGTGCAGGGGCTCCAGGTGCAATTCCTGGCCAATTTGAGAATTTATCCTCTCAGAGGTTGGGTGTTGTGTTGTGCTTATCACCATTTTACCATTTCTTTAGATGCAAAAATAAGCAGTATCAACTGATGTAGACTTGCAGTAGGCAGCAGATTTCTCCTGCATACGATCTCCCGGCCAGAAATGCCATACTGTCATTTCATTTCACGCTAGGTATGAAACTGACTCTCTGATATGCACATTATTGAATTGTGAGTCATCTCTTAATTTGTATATGCTCAGTCGGTTTAATATTAATTTGCAGGGCTCTAGAGTAAGCAGTGTGTAGTTGTGTGCACTATGGTGAGTTGTCGTGTCACCTAGCATGGCAATACAACATGCGACTGCAACAGTGCCAACAGCACTGGGTAGTGTTGTCTACTTCACTGCATGAGAAATAGAGCTGTCACGATGGCCAGTCTGACCTCAGTACTACATGTTTGCATGTTGGCCAGTGGGTACTTGAAGCAAATCCAGTAATACTCACATATGAAGATTCGTTTATCTTTAACATCACAGAATCATGTTTCTATATCTGCTCCATCCCCATTCCCCAGTGGAAGGGGGGTAACAATTATTTTGTGCACATGAGTCTGCTAGTAATTGGATCCTTTCTACTTTTCAAAACTGCATTAACTTTCCCGTGCTCATCCATCCCTGTCCTCAATCCTTTCCCTTGCTTACATTGGCCTGGCTATCTTTTTTTTGTTGATATCCCTTACAGTATTGTTCCTCTTGCTTTACAATTCCCTTTTTGGAAATTTTGGTCCCTCTTTGGGGATTGAACTACTCTAAATTTTGTCTCCATGGTGTGAGCCAGCTGTGGAACAACACCATACATGAAGTCTTTGGCATGTGGGCTTACCACCTCTTCCATTTTTTACCGGAAGCCATTGCCCTTTTTGTGCTGTACAGCTAGCACAGTAGTCATTTCGTGTGCTTGGGGTGTTATGTACTCTTTTGATGGAGTCCTCTGAAAACAGGGATGACAGTTCTGATACACGAGCTGCTACCTCCCTGTGTATGCCTAGGAGTAGTGGCTTGTCATTCTGAAGCATTGGAACTCCCAGCAACAGCCCCTATGGCATTGGCCCTTGGTGTGGCTGAGTAGTGCACAAGGGGAGAGCCCGTGATTGGTTTTGGTGTTATTAGGGTCTACACTTTGTGTATCAAACGTATCAGACTTAAAAAACCGGCCGTCTTTGGCTGACCTTTAGTCAGGAACGACTTTTCATGGTACCCCTGTTCAACTTACAACTATCCCCTCATGGGAGGAGGGTCAGACTCGCTTGCTTGGGGTCAAATCTTTTTCCCATTACCTGGTCTGCATCAAGACTGACAAGGACACCTTCCCACCATGAACCCATTATTTTGGTAGAAACTATCAAAGACAAGTTTGGCAAACCATTACTCCTCACTAGCCTTTGAATATGCTTCAGGGTGTCTTTTTCATAGAGACCTCATCTTCCAAACTGGTGAAGCATGGGCCAGTCTGGAGTGGCAAGGCATTCATTTTGTTCATCATATTCAGAAAGGCACTAAGGACAACCACACTGATAATGACCACTTTATTCTGGTCTTTGAAGGGGATACCCCCAAGACAAGGTCAAGGTTATGGCTTATCACTGTGCACTGTGATGTATGTCCTGCCACTGCTAAAATGTTTTTGGTGTTTATGATTTGTACACATGTATTAATCCTGAATGCAATGAATGAGGATGCCCAGGTGTGCCTTTGTTCTACTGACCACATGTATTCATTGTCACAACTGTCGCTGGATTGTAAGAAGGAAAGAATATATTGGGGTATACGATCAGCTTTGCCTTGTGTCTACAAAAATCTACTATTGACTCTGTTACATCCTTTCCCCCACCTTATCCCAGTGATGCCTCACTCTTCTCTCCCTCTCCCCTGAACTTACATCTTCCTCCCCTCCAACTGTTGCTCCTTTCATCCACCAGAGAAGTGCCTCTTCTCTGGTGTCTGCTGCCATTAGGGCCTCCTCTCAGTCCAAGAGTCTGCTGGTACACATTGGCCATGGAACCGTTAGCTCTAGCATCCCCAAGGTTGCCTGGTCTCTCTCTATAGAACTAGCAGAAGCCTCTCTCCCCCCCTTACCTCTCTGGCATCTAGCGTGTGTCCTCCTCTACTTATGAAAGGGAAGAAGGAACATAAGTCCTGGGATGAGGACACTCCATTGCTGAGGAGGATGGCATTCCATAGGGTTCAGTGAAGTATCCTTTTCCTCATCACTATTAAAGGACTTGTGACCTCCGTCAAACTGTTGGTCACCCCTGCTCTGCATGTGGATGACTTCTGTGTCTGAGTTATTTTACACTTGGTGGCTTTTGTGAAGTGATAGTTCCAGGGTGCCATGTGGTATGCTTCTGCATGGACCTTCTCACACAGTTTTCAGTTTTCTCCTCTTAAATTGTGGGTGGTGCATTTCTGTCACCATATTGTGTACGATACCTACTGGAGCTCTATGTCGAGACCCAATTTCTGATTGTGGTCCACCACTTCCATTTCTTGGGTCGTCTTATGACATTTACTTGTGTGTGTGTGGGGGGGGAGGGGGAGGGGGAGGGGGGCATGGTAGCCAAATTTAGGGCTCAGTTGCTCCTTCCATACTGATCCTCTTGGAGCAGGTCCACCATTGTGGTATCTGTCTGATCATCAGTACCTTTTTCACTAACCGTATTGTTTCCTGGTTGAAGCTGGGATTGTCCCCCACTCACTGCCCTTCTGGTTCAACAGTCTAAGCTTCTTGTTTCCTATGCCATCACCATCTTCTCTTTCCCCACACATCCCTTATATTTTATACTTTAGCAGCAGGAAATTGCTCACTCTTCAGGTGAGTTTAACAGTTGGGCTCCAGCTTGCAGTCCTTTGTCCTGTTCCCCATTCTCTCCAAAAACCTCCTCCCCCTTGGTTAGTTCCTTGATTCCAGTTTCAGAGGGGTCTGTGTTTCATTGTTTGTTCTGCCAGCTTTTATGGGAGTTTCAGGCTGCTGTTGTGTTTTAATGGAATGGCTCTAGGCTCTAAATCTGCTAATTAGAAGGAATGTGCCTTCTGCTGGCAAGTAACACCATCTCTTACCTGCCCCATGTAGCATGTGTACTGCATAGCTAATGGCCATTTACCAGGTTCTTTAGTATGTTTAACAGTCCTCTCCCACCCACGTTATGTGCAGACTCGATAACTGCCCTTGAGGCTATCAGACAGTGGTTTTCCCTCCCTCTTCTTGGTCTATGACATCTAAGACCACCTTACCAATCTTGACCATGCTGGTTGTTCAGATGACTTTCTACATCTACATCCGTACTCCGCAAGCCACCTGACGGTGTGTGGCGGAGGGTACCTCTATCGGTTCTCCCTTCTATTCCAGTCTCGTATTGTACGTGGAAAGAAGGATTGTCGGTATGCTTCTGTGTGGGCTCTAATCTCTCTGATTTTATCCTCATGGTCACCTTCGGTGAAGGTATGTTCTCGAAACTTTAACAAAAGCCCGTACCGAGCTACTGAGCGTCTCTCCTGCAGAGTCTTCCACTGGAGTTTATCTATCATCTCCGTAACGCTTTCGCAATTACTAAATGATCCTGTAACTAAGCGCGCTGCTCTCCGTTGGATCTTCTCTATCTCTTCTATCAACCCTACCTGGTGCGGATCCCACACTGCTGAGCAGTATTCAAGCATTGGGCGAACAAGCGTACTGTAACCTACTTCCTTTGTTGTCGGATTGCATTTCCTTAGGATTCTTCCAATGAATCTGAGTCTGGCATCTGCTTTACCGACGATCAACTTCATATGATCATTCCATTTTAAATCACTCCTAATGCGTACTCCCAGATAATTTATGGAATTAACTGCTTCCAGTTGCTGACCTGCTATTTTGTAGCTAAATGATAAGGGACCTATCTTTCTATGTATTCGCATCACATTACACTTCGCTACATTGAGATTCAATTGCCATTCCGTGCACCATGCGTCAATTCGCTGCAGATCCTCCTGCATTTCAGTACAATTTTCCATTGTTGCAACCTCTCGATACACCACAGCATCATCTGCAAAACGCCTCAGTGAACTTCCGATGTCATCCACTAGGTCATTTATGTATATTCTGAATAGCAACGGTCCTATGACACTCCCCTGCGGCACACCTGAAATCACTCTTACTTCGGAAGATTTCTCTCCATTGAGAATGACGTGCTGCGTTCTGTTATCTAGGAACTCCTCAATCCAATCACACAATTGATCTGATAGTCCGTATGCTCCTACTTTGTTCATTAAACGACTGTGGGGAACTGTGTCAAACGCCTTGCGGAAGTCAAGAAACACGGCATCTACCTGTGAACCCGTGTCTATGCCCTTCTGAGTCTCATGGACGAATAGCGAGAGCTGGGTATCACACGACCGTCTTTTCCGAAACCCATGCTGATTCCTACAGAGTAGATTTCTAGTCTCCAGAAAAGACATTATACTCGAACATAATACGTGTTCCAAAATTCTACAACTGATCGACGTTAGAGATATAGGTCTATAGTTCTGCACATCTGTTCGACGTCCCTTCTTGAGAACGGGGATGACCTGTGCCCTTTTCCAATCCTTGGAACGCTTCGCTCTTCTAGAGACCTACGGTACACCGCTGCAAGAAGGGGGGCAAGTTCCTTCGCGTACTCTGTGTAAAATCGAACTGCTATCCCATCAGGACCAGCGGCCTTTCCTATTTTGAGCGATTTTAATTGTTTCTCTATCCCTCTGTCGTCTACTTCGATATCTACCATTTTGTCAACTGTGCGACAATCTAGAGAAGGAAGCACAGTGCAGTCTTCCTCTGTGAAACAGCTTTGGAAGAAGACATTTAGTATTTCGGCCTTTAGTCTGTCATCCTCTGTTTCAGTACCATTTTGGTCACAGAGTGTCTGGACATTTTGTTTTGATCCACCTACCGCTTTGACATAGGACCAAAATTTCTTAGGATTTTCTGCCAATCAGTACATAGAGCTTTACTTTCGAATTCATTGAAAGCCTCTCGCATAGCCCTCCTCACACTACATTTCGCTTCGCGTAATTTTTGTTTGTCTGCAAGGCTTTGGATATGTTTATGTTTGCTGTGAAGTTCCCTTTGCTTCCGCAGCAGTTTTCTAACTCGGTTGTTGTACCACGGTGGCTCTTTTCCATCTCTTACGATCTTGCTTGGCACATACTCATCTAACGCATATTGTACCATGGTTTTGAACTTTGTCCACTGATCCTCAACACTATCTGCACTTGAGACAAAACTTTTGTGTTGAGCCGTCAGGTACTCTGTAATCTGCTTTTTGTCACTTTTGCTAAACAGAAAAATCTTCCTACCTTTTTTAATATTTCTATTTACGGCTGAAATCATCGACGCAGTAACCGCTTTATGGTCGCTGATTCCCTGTTCTGCATTAACTGATTCAAATAGTTCGGGTCTGTTTGTCACCAGAAGGTCTAATATATTATCGCCACGAGTCGGTTTTCTGTTTAACTGCTCAAGGTAGTTTTCAGATAAAGCACTTAAAAATATTTCACTGGATTCTTTGTCCCTGCCACCCGTTATGAACGTTTGAGTCTCCCAGTCTATATCCGGCAAATTAAAATCTCCACCCAGAACTATAACATGGTGGGGAAATCTACTCGAAGTATTTTCCAAATTATTCTTCAGGTGCTGAGCCCGGGGGCCTATAGAGACATCCAATTACCATGTCTGAGCCTGCTTTAACCGTGACCTTCACCCAAATCATTTCACAATTACAATCTCCGTCAATTTCCTTCGATACTATTGCACTTCTTATCGCTATAAACACGCCTCCCCCTTTACTGTCCAGCCTTTGTCTGCGAACTATATGGGCGTTGTGACCGTTTATTAATGAGAGCAGTTCTGGGACCTTTCTATAGACGCTCCTGCAGTTTACTATTAGCACATTAATATTGTTATTCCTTGTTGCATTTTGCCTACTCCTGCCTTGCCGCGTCTCAGGAGGCGTCTTGTCGGGCCTAGGGAGGGAATTCTCTAACCTAAAAAAACCCCATGTGCACTCCACACGTGCTCCGCTACCCTCGTAGCCGCTTCCGGCGTGTAGTGCACGCCTGACCTATTCAGGGGGACCCTACATTTCTCCACCCGATAGCGGAGGTCGAGAAATTTGCACCCCAGCTCTCCGCAGAATCGTCTGAGCCTCTGGTTTAAGCCTTCCACTCGGATCCAAACCAGAGGACCGCGATCGGTTCTCGGAACGATACTACAAATAGTTAGCTCTGATTCCACCCCGCGAGCGAGGCTTTCCACCTTCACCAACTCCGCCAACCGCCTGTGGTTTTCTTTGGGTTCCCACTCATGTGGGTATCCCAGGTAATGAACTGCTGATCCTGTGGCTGGAGGGTGTGCCCCTTTTGTGTGACCTCTCTGGTGCTGGGTTTGCAGCCTCATGTCCAATTCCTTTTTGCTCAGCCTTGAGCTGACTCTTGGAGGCCAACCCCCTGCCTAATAAACTTATTGCGATAAGGGGACTCTTGCCACATGGCCCACTGGGGATCTACCATCCTCTGCGAACTTCGTATTGGTCATACAAGGTTGAATCTAAGCCTCTTACTCCATAATGATCTGTAACCCCCACATTTTATGAGGCTCCCCTACCATTTGGCCTTTTGCACTAAACACACTCTTCCATTCTCCATTATCACAGATGGTAGCATACAACCTTACATAGTTACATCTGTCTTTGGTTTTCATCATAAAAGTGGTTTGTTCCCTAGATTTAAGTACCTGAATTCTCTTCCAC
The DNA here is from genome assembly GCF_023897955.1 of Schistocerca gregaria. Taxonomy (NCBI): domain Eukaryota; kingdom Metazoa; phylum Arthropoda; class Insecta; order Orthoptera; family Acrididae; genus Schistocerca; species Schistocerca gregaria. The sequence goes on along the minus strand of NW_026061860.1, from coordinate 834,793 downwards.
AATTGAAGGCTTTCATCATTGCTTTCATGCTGGTCAGGTTTTCCTCTCCATTTTGTGCTGTTTCATCACCACCCCCTCTTCTTGTGTCATCCCCCATTGTGTCGCAATCATGGTATGAAGTGGGAAGTGGGGTGGGTTAGCAGTGATTCCAGCACCATGTCACACATAGCACCATTGGGGTGTCTTATGATCTCCCCCTTCCTCCCTCCAGTTCTTTAATCTTCCTGCCACCCCAGTGTTCCATCTCCATTTGCCTGTTTTGCTTCGCCATCAAATAGATTGTGCTGTTGGTTTGCTGCTCCCACAGTCTCTGCCACTTTGGATCTTGGGACAAATGATGTCACTGTTTCGTTCCTCTCCTCATTCAGACAATCAATCAATCAATATCTGCAGCCAGCAGGCATGCAGTGAGACTTGGTATCTGCTCTCTTAGCATCTGTGTCAGGGTGTTACAAGCATTAGTGACAAGTTTGGAAACAAGTAATAATTTCAAATAAAAACAGCCACTTTTGTGCCCTGGTAAATTAGAACTACAAAATTATATGCTTAAATTTAGGAAATAATGGCCCGCTAAAAACAGAAAATTCTGGAATATGAGTTATTTGGTTACAGATAACTTTTCAAAAAGGGGAATTTTTTTTAAAAAAGTAAAATTATACTGCAAATTGGAACCTGAAAGGCTTTCAGTTGGGTTATATTGCTCATTCCTAATTCCAACTGCATGTGTTTGTACTGATATTGAAATTATTATTTATTCACCAAATTTACTTTTTGGTAAATGAGTTACATTATCAGGAAAATTGATTGTGAACAATCAGATGTTAGTGTATTCCTTGCTAGAATATGAAAATATTTAATCTGTTTAACAGTTGCACTAGTGTTACCCATCTAGCTAGATCAAAAATAAATATATATTACAAGTTGATGATTGCAACTCACTCTGTTGTCACGTTGGGACAGTTGTCAAATGTGTGGCCATCACCAGCAGTGCGCTGAGCCTCAGTCACAGTCATCACTGCCCAGCACGGCTTGGGAGGGGGCTGACCCAGTGATGCCAGCATTCTAGGCTGCTGGCACAAGCCGCAGCAGTTTCTGGTGGTCCCATGTGTCAGCAGAACTGCCGCACCAGAGGCCAGTGAAGAAGGAAGGAATATCGACATCTGACATTCTGTCAACAGTGAGGCTGTCAGAGACAGAGCATAAGCTCTGACTGTTTCAAGGATGGGGGAGAAAATTGGCCTTGGCCTTTCAAAGGAACCATCCCAGAATTTGCCTTGATTGATCTAGGGAAATAATGGAAAACCTAAAACTGGATGGCAGGACACGGAATAAAGCCATCATGTTCCTGAATGTGAGATCAACACACTAGCTAATGTGGTGTAAACCTTCATACAGAAGTGTTCACAGTTTCTTCTGTATCAGGAACTGCCATGAGTATGCAGCTTGAGGAATTTGTTTTCTTTGCTCAAAACAGTCTCCTCTGTACTGCAAGTTTTCTCTTGTGACTCCTTTGTGGGCTATTGAAAGAGACGCCACTACTGGCATGAACAGCACCTACACTAGCTTTCAGTGAAGTTACCATTTTGTTGGCCAGCTAAACTTCAGTAACTGAAATACCAGAAACAATTTCTGCCAGTACCTCTGTGTCACAGGAACTGACTGGCTTCAGAATTTTCCTCTCCAACATTCATAAGTAGTACATCTGGTAATTCAAAAATTTCAAACGGTTTTTCTTCTGTACTCTCTACTTCATAAACATTATGTATATGCTTGCACGTATTTAACTTAATGCTATAACCAATACATGCATAGTAATATCTATTAATTCTTACTTTACAGTCAGTGCACACTAATTTGGAGTTACAGTGGATAATATTTTCTTCCACAAGGTAAACTTAAAGTGATTTTGTGGCTGGTACTTTCCAACCTCTGCCTACCTTTCTAGTTGAGTCCTTATTCATCAAAATACTGGATTCGTGCTTATGGTGGATGTTTTCATTTTACTTGTTAGTTTTGCATTCACAATGACAATGAGCCTGTCAAACAGATTTGCTGTTACAAGCAACGTGAATGCAAGTACACCTTTATCCAAATGTTTCACCTGCTTTGCAATACCATGTAGAGTAAGTGGTGGTAATATGCACCCCCCCCCTTAATATCTTAATAATATTTAGCTGAACTCTAGTGGTGTGTTAACATACCATTATTGGTTAATACTTAGTAGGTTGCATCTAAGTATTGGCAACAGTTTCAAATAGATTAAAAGTATGGTATTATTGCATTTTTAAGCTGTCTACACTAGTTTTCAAGGTGTAAGTGTAATGTGGACCTCAGGGTCCATATTATAAGCAGACCGTAAAATGTTTTTATTTCTGTTTTCAGATGCCTAGGACTAATCTGGCACCTAAATGAACCCGTAAAAGGCAGGTGTGGGATAAAAACAAAATTCGAGAGGCAGTGTCTGCTGTTGTAGTAAACTCATGGGAGTTAAAAAAGCAAACATTTCGCTGTCCCAAAAACAACTCTGTGCCAGTATGTGTATGAGGCTAATACCTGACAGATGTTGAAACTAAAAAGTTTGGAAGAAAACCAGCTGCCCTAGAAAGAGAACTAGTGGTTTACATACACTATATGGAGGCCAAATTCTATGCTTTTACTAGTATGGATGTTAGAAAAATGGCCTACCAACTTGCAGTTGGGAATGGAATTGCAACAAACTTCAGAAATGAAATTGCTGGAAGGCCTTGTCTTGACCATTTTCTTCGATGTCATCAAGATAAGCTTTCAATTAGAAAGCCAACTGGAACATCATATGCTTGAGCAAAATGCTTTTTGCATGAGAGAGTTAACTCATTCTATGACTTGCTATAAGCTGAATTCTGGAAACATAAATATCCAGAAGATCGTGTATGGAACGTTGAGGAAACAGGCCTTAGTGTAGTTCAGACTGATACTGCAAGCAGAGGTAAACGCCAAATTTGTTCTCTGACTGCTGCTGAGTGTGGGTCTCTAGTAATGGTCATCTGTTTGCTGAGTGCAGGAGGTTCTTATGTTGCCCTGATGTTCGTATTCCCGAGAATGGATGAGGGGAAAGACCATTGTTTCAACTGATTTGGTGTACAAAAAAGAGTTAGAAGTCATTATTAAAGAAAAGAGAGGAAAAGAACTTTGCCAAAGACCCCCTAGTGAGATAAGCTTCTACATCCTTACATTTGTCCTCTAGCCATCCATGTCTGCTTAGCCATTTTGCGCTTCCTGTCGATCTCATTTTTGAGACGTCTGTGTACCTTGTTGGCTGCTTCATTTATTGCATTTTTATATTTTCTCCCTTCATCAATTAAATTCAATATCTCTTCTGTTATCCAAGGATTTCTAATAGCCCTCGTCTTTTTACCTATTTGATCCTCTGCTGCCTTCACTACTTCATCCTTCTACTGTATTTCCTTCCCTTGCCAAAGAAACACACTATATCATAGGATCCAACAAGTTTGCTTTCATGGAGCATCCACTGCCAAATATTCTCGCTGTAGTGAGTCTTAAGTGCACCCATAAATGTACGATCTAGCAGTTGCAGGACTAGAACAATTAGCCTCAATAACTTCGTCATTCTTGGGCGGCAGTTCATAGTTACAATTCGATGAAACCTGCCAGCTTGATCACCCAACCTGTTGGCGTCGTCTTTTTTACCTGGTGTGCTAGGTGAAGGCAACTCCAATCGTTCAGCTCCAGATACAATAACCTCTTTATCTGACGGCCTCTCAAGTCCAATGTCAGTTTTGTCTTCCGGGAGGAAATCTGCATCGGTGAATACGGACTGGTCCGTGGGCCATACTCCAGTAGCTTTCAAACCTTTAATAGCAAATAGCATTGTTGCACTTTTGATGAAAAAAGCGTTGAAATTTGAAAGACCACCGCGGCCTGCACATCCCTCGGTCCATACGCAGAGTCCATACGGAGGGGAGAGGCGACAGGTATATATACCACACCGCCCGCCGGCATTGGACGTCAGTCAACAGGAGTAATCTGATGATGATGGCACGCTACGCCGTGACTGGAACACGATAGTGGGAAAAGGAAGAGAAGGAAACGTAGTAGGTGAATATGGATTGGGGTTAAGAAATGAAAGAGGAAGCTGCCTGGTAGAATTTTGCACACAGCACAACTTAATCGTAGCTAACACTTGGTTTCAGAATCATGAAAGGAGGTTGTATACATGGAAGAACCCTGGAGATACTAAAAGGTATCAGATAGATTAAGGAACCAGGTTTTAAATTGTAAGACATTTCCAGGGGCAAATGTGGACTCTGACCACAGTCTATTGGTTATGACCAGTAGATTAAAATTGCAAACAGGTGGGAATTTAAGGAGATGGGACCTGGATAAAGAGAAAGAACAAGAGGTTGTACAGAGTTTCAGTGAGAGCATAAAGGAACAATTGACAGTAATGGGGGAAAGAAATACAGTAGAAGAAGAATGGGTAGCTTTCAGAGATGAAATAGTGAAGGCAGCAGAGGATCAAGTAGGTAAAAAGACGAGGGCTAGTAGAAATCCTTGGGTAACAGAAAAGATATTGAATCTAACTGATGAAAGGAGAAAATATGAAAATACAGTAAGTGAAGCAGGCAAAAATGAATACAAACGTCTCAAAAATGAAATCGACAGGAAGTGCAAAATGGCTAAGCAGGGATGGATAGAGGACAAATGAAAGAATGTAAAGGCTTGTCTCACCAGGGGTAAGATAGATACTGCCTACAGCTGCATGCCCGAGAGACCTTCAAGCACATTCATATTATATTAATATCCAGAAAAACTTGAATTTCAGCACAGTCTAACATGTGTTGGACTGTGACGATACGGTAACAACTTTGATACAGCTTCCAGTTTGCGGAACTGGCGGCTGTATAGGGGAGGCCCTTTGGGCCGGACTTGTTCTGGGTGACATCCTGGCGCTAAGGGCACGTGTCGGTTATGCCATCGGCACCCGGACTGTTCATTCGAACGTAGAGCTTTGAGAAGGCCGAGTTTATATCGTCATAGCATGGAAAACGCACGCTGGGGAGTCTTTCCAAACGTGCAGCGCAATATCAAGCAAGACAGCAAGAAAGTGTGTTCGAACATTGACCAAAGAGATGGAAGAACGCCTTGCACGCCATCTTTCTTCAGTACAGACTCGCCATACACCATACTGGCTTTCAGTTGGTGTTGGTTTCAAGGTATACTCTGTCTGTAAACTCAAGAGCGAGCAGCGCTTTTGGTGGGGGAAGCGGCCTTTTCCGGGAGAACCCTGCCGCTGGCCTACAGGGCCTACAGCGGCGTGCAGTGGTGTACAATACGTCGTTTCTGTTCGTGAGATCCTTGTTGCCAGCATCAGTCACTGACATACTTCGGTATCTGGAAGTGCTGGATAACAGCGTCGCATTGCAAGAAAATCTCAGAAGACGAAGAGGAGCTATTTGCGGAGTACATTTCCCCACCATGTTCTAGCTTTGGGTGGAGATTTTAATTTGCCAGATACACCAGGTGACCAAGAAGTCAGTATAAATTTGAAAACTGAATAAATCACGGAATAATGTAGATAGGGAGGTACAAATTGACACACATGCTTGGAATGACATGGGATTTGATTAGAACAAAAAAAAAAAAATACAAAAGCTAAAAAAATGTCCAACAGGTGGCGCTTCATCAGATCAGAATAGCATGACATAGCAAAAATGATGTTCTTTACAGGAAATGCTCAATATGTCCACCATCATTCCTCAACAGTAATTGTAATCGAGGAATAATGTTGTGAAAAGCACTGTAAAGCATGTCCGGAGTATGTGGTGAGGCATTGGCGTTGGATGTTGTCTTTCAGCATCCCTAGAGATGTCGCTCGATCACGATACACTTGCGACTTCAGGTAACCCCAAAGCCAATAATAGCACGGACTGAGGTCTGGGGACCTAGGAGGCCAAGCGTGACGAAAGTGGCGGCTGAGCACACGATCATCACCAAACGACGCGCATATGAGATCTATCAGACATTTTGTGAATTTGTTTTTTCTAATAAATCCCCATGTCATTCCAAGCATGTGTCTCAATTTTTACCTCTCTATCTACATTATTCCATGGTTTATCACTTTTTCCAATTTATACTGACTTTTTGATCACCCGTTAGACTGGGAGACTCAAACGCTTATAACGGGTGGCAGGGACAAAGAATCCAGTGAAATTTTTTTAAAGTGCTTTATCTGAAAAACTACCTTGAGCAGTTAAACAGGGAACCGACTCGTGGCGATAACATATTGGACCTTCTGGCGACAAACAGACCCGAAACAGTTAACGCAGAACAAGGAATCAGCGATCATAAAGCGGTTACTGCATCACTGATTTCAGCCATAAGTAGAAATATTAAAGAAGGTAGGAAGATTTTTCTGTTTAGCAAAAGTGACAAAAAGCAGATTACAGAGTACCTGACGGCTCAACACAAAAGTTTTGTCTCAAGTACAGATAGTGTTGAGGATCAGTGGACAAAGTTCAAAACCATCGTACAATATGCGTTAGATGAGTATGTGCCAAGCAAGATCGTAAGAAATGGAAAAGAGCCACCGTGGTACAACAACCGAGTTTGAAAACTGCTGCGGAAGCAAAGGGAACTTCACAGCAAACATGAACATAGCCAAAGCCTTGCAGACAAACAAAAATTACGCGAAGCGAAATGTATTGTGAGGAGGGCTATGCGAGAGGCATTCAATGAATTCAAAAGTAAAGCTCTATGTACTGATTGGCAGAAAACCGTAAGAAATTTTGGTCTTATGTCAAAGCTGTAGGTGGAGCAAAACGAAATGTTCAGACACTCTGTGACCAAAATGGTACTGAAACAGACTGAAGGCCGAACTACTAAATGGCTAATTCACAGAGGAAGACTGCACTGTAGTTCCTTCTCTACACTGTCGCACATATGACAAAATAGTAGATGTCGCAAGAGACGGCAGAGGGATAGAGAAACAATTAAAATCGCTCAAAAGAGGAAAGGCCGCTGGACCTTATGGGATACCAGTTCGATTTTACACAGAGTACGCGAAGGAACTTGCCCCCTTCTTGAAGCGGTGTAGCGTTCCGAACGATTGGAAAAGGGCACAGGTCATCCACGTTTTCAAGAAGGGACTTCAAACAAATGTGCAGAACTATAGACCTATATCTCTAACGTCAATCAGTTGTAGAATTTTGGAACACGTACTATGTTCGAGTATAATGACTTTTCTGGAGACTAGAAATCTACTCTGTAGGAATCAGCACGGGTTTCGGAAAAGACGGTCGTGTGATACCCAGCTCTCGCTATTCGTCCATGAGACTCAGAAGGGCATAGACACGGGTTCACAGGTAGATGCCGTGTTTCTTGACTTCCGCAAGGCTTTCGATACAGTTCCCCACAATCGTTTAATGAACAAAGTAAGAGCATACGGACTATCAGACCAATTGTGTGATTGGATTGAAGAGTTCCTACATGACAGAACGCAGCATGTCATTCTCAATGGAGAGAAGTCTTCCGAAGTAAGAGTGATTTCAGGTGTGCCGCAGGGGAGTGTAATAGGACCGTTGCTATTGACAATATACATAAATGACCTTGTGGATATCATCGGAAGCTCACTGAGGCTTTTTGCGGATGACGCTGTAGTATATCCAGAGGTTTTAACAATGGAAAATTGTACCGAAATGCAGGAGGATCTGCAACGAATTGACGCATGGTGCAGGGAATGGCAATTGAATCTCAATGTGGACAAGTGTAATGTGCTGCGAATACATAGAAAGATAAATCCCTTATCATTTAGCTACAATATAGCAGGTCAGCAACTGGGAGAACGCATTAGGAGTGATTTAAAATGGAATGATCATATGAAGTTGATCGTCGGTAAAGCAGATGCCAGACTGAGATTCATTGGAAGAATCCTAAGGAAATGCAATCCGACAACAAAGGAAGTAGGTTACAGTACCCTTGTTCGCCCACTGCTTCAATACTGCTCAGCAGTGTGGGATCCGCACCAGATAGGGTTGATAGAAGAGATAGAGATGATCCAACGGAGAGCCGCGCGCTTCGTTACAGGACGATTTAGTAATCGCGAAAGCGTTACAGAGATGACAGATAAACTCGAAGACTCTGCAGGAGAGACGCTCAGTAGCTCTGTATGGGCTTCTGTTGAAGTTTCGAGAACATACCTTCACCGAGGAGTCAAGCAGTATATTGCTCCCTCCTACGTATGTCTCGCGAAGAGACATGAGGATAAAATCAGAGAGATTAGAGGTCACACAGAGGCATACCGACAATCCTTCTTTCCACGAACAATACGAGACTGGAATAGAAGGGACAACTGATAGAGATTCTCAAGGTACCATCCGCCACACACCGTCAGGTAGCTTGCAGATAATGGATGTAGATGTAGATGTAACGAGCGTTCGATCGTCTGTTACGTTACAGCGTGTGTTAAGGAGGTGACACGAAAAGAACTGTTACCCGTTCCAAGCAAAGGGCTCCAATTTATGCAAACGTCTGTCACGCCTAAGGAAGGAACGCGTGGTTTACAGGGATCGCCACGAAGGAAAACTAGTAATTTTGGGAGGAAACCCGTCGTCGTAGACAATTTCATAAAATCGATCCTTCCACAAACGATGGAGGGCTTTTACATCAATCTAAAAATAGTGCCGACATTACGGAAACTACAAATTGCCGTGAAACATTTACTCGTAACAGGCTCGCCAAAAGGAATATTTAACTTTTCTAAAATTCCATACTCTTTATGTAAGAAAGATTCTCTAATCTGTTTTTACACAAAACAAATAATCGTTGATGCTACCAAAACACATGTATCCTTTTTGACAGCTGACAATAGAGCAAATAGCCAATGCGTATAACATTGTCCACATACTTTTCACGTACGTTTACGAAGGCAGTGACAAAAAATGTAGTGCAAATCGGACTAGTACAACACAAGAAATTGTAAATTTCTTGTTACTTTTTAAACATTCATCGTGTTGCAAGACCTGTTAAGTTTCAACGCAATCCTTCAAAGGAAACTTCTATCCTTTAGTAGAAACACAAAGTGAGAATAATTCTTAAATTCTACAGTTTCATTGCGCTTTATGGGGTAGCAGTAGAGGAACGTACATTCACATGAATAGGCATTCGGTTCCATGTTTGTAGTAAAATCCCGACTTACGTTCATATGTTAATATTATTTACTCTATAGCGTTATGTTTCGGAAGAAGCTATCGTCTTTTGTATTCTTTACGGTACTAAAACACTTGTCTAAAAATTAACGCTGCCGGGCCGTGTATGCAGACGGCGTCGCTGCCGATTTAAAGCGCGCGCCGCGGCAGGGCGGTACTGCGTCGTGAGACAGCCTGTGGAGGCGCCCCGTGACGTGGCTGGGTAGCCAGAGTGGGGACAGACTGTAAACGGGCACAGTGAGGATCCATAAGAAACGCATTGTCGTTGATACAATCTGTCATATTTCAGTGTCAGTTAATAACGTATCTACCATTAAAACTTTCAGTCGGTCAGATTCAATGTATGGCCATTCGAAAGTCACAGTCGGTAGAGCGAAATGATGAGGTAGCTGGTAATGTGATTCTTGTTTGCGCCTCAGTGGATCCGAATATTTTTATTACTAGTCTTCGCTTTTTCTGTTAGGATCTGATACTTTTATTGCACCGAAAAGAAAGTATATTCGATGTTACATATGTACGTTCCATCTGAGGATGGAGTTTGTTCGAATGGTTTAATTTACAAGACAGATTGCACTACATGCAGTAAGATATAACAAGAAAGTGTAAAACAATTCTTTTTTATTTCACATGTTGTGAAGATTCTGCTGCTGAATAGGAACAAATATAAAGTAAGACTTTGAATCGCGCTATTTGTTACGGAGCTTCTCTTTCTGCCTTATAACATGTCCGTGGACACTACACGCAGAACAACGTGACTCTCACGTGGACAAGAGAGGAAAGGCGCGTTTTAATAGCGCTAGCTTAAGAATTTTACGCCCATGCATTTTGTAAAGTGGGTGATAGAGAGAAACGTGTGACGAGGGCCTCCCGACCGCTCGCCTGGTGCAGGTCTTTCGACTTGACGCCACTTCGGTGACATGCGCGTAGTTGGAGATGAAATGATGACGATTAGGACAACACGACACCCAGTCCCTGAGCAGAGAAAATCTCCAACCCAGCCAGGAATCGAACCCGTCTGTCACGCTGACCACTCAGCTACCGGGGCGGACAACCGGGTGATGTGTGACCCAGATGCTGCCGCTGCGGTCGCGTGTACCACGTTGACACGCACATGCTGTATGCACAAGTCAGAGCGTTCGGCAGCACTTTCAACTTGGCACGCTCAAGACTGATGTTCACAACACCGTCCGTGTAGTGACGGCATTACACTTTCCTAAAACAGTGCACGGAGATCGGCGCAAATACTGTTGAGTGGTACTTAAGATAGGGAAATAAATTAGTGAAATCAAGGTGAAGTGAAGTAGAAATTTAAAATTAATGAGAAACTTCGTTTAGCTTAGAAGAGTTACACTCTGGCAAACAACGGGCAGAGCAGAAGAGGCAATGACCGCGAAGTCAGCACATTCAGGAGAAGCTATCGTCCTCCCCCACGTAAGCAGAAGCTGTCGATTCAGCCGTCAGGGCATCGCCCGTCCGGCTCACGTGTTTCTCAATTGTCACACGTGATCAAAGGCTCTCGCCTACATTCCGAGAGCCAATGACCGACGTTAAGAAGATTCTTCGCGAAGCTTTTCGACGTGACAGAAGAGGCAACGACAGCGATGTTGTTCACCTCCAGTGAAGTGAAGTGAATAAGTACGCGAGACGCAGTGGGCCCGACAGGAGTAGCTTTCAGTTCAGTTCCGGTACAGTCGGTGCTCAAGACCGTCATGCAGGAAGATACTACATCGTACACAGAAGCACCGAGTCCGCCGCTGTAATGGAATAGCAAGCAGCCTCGGCGCCAGAAGACAGAAGGTATTTGAGGCCAGATTTTTATGTACCCGAGTGACTCGTGAGGACGGGAAGGAGACAGCGCACATCAGCAGTCACCGTCCGATTCACGACTTCTTCCTCAATAATTAAACGGACCACCTTGCGATGCGCGTCTCCAGTCAACTGGGCGAAACGGCGACACGAGATACACACCGCCGTGCGTAATCAGACGCCGCCGCTCACGCAAGCAGAAGGCTTCGCAAACGACACAGTTGCCAGTATCCCAGCCAGAAACCCTTGTACAAAACTTTCAATAAAAGTTATCTTGTGTAAAACTGCTGTTTCATTCTACCTCATACCTGAGCCAAGGATGAACCCACCCTGCAAAAATGTTGTTAAGAGAGAAAAAGTAATTTATTTAGTGTTTTTCACCCTGACATAATGCTTTAGAATCAAATGCCCTTTGCAGTAGTGCTCATCCTGACAGATGACCATCACAAACAGAGAAAACCCAGTTACAGTACGGAGTAGAGAGGAGCGGAGAGTATTCGTTGTGAAGGGGTGCCGTCGAGAATAGATACGATGTGTCAGGGGACGAAAAGCAGTTCGCTACAAAATTAACGAAGAATGCCAACAAGTTAGGAATTACTACAATAATAGTGATTGCGATATTTCTCTCGGCAGTTTAAACCGAGTAGGTGAGCGAGTAAGGTAACCAGGAAAATAACAATAGCTACAGTTGTATGCTATAGCATACAATGTAAAGAATTTCAGGCAAATAGTTTCAGATCAAGTAATACTACAGTTAACGGTAACAGTCGAAGACACTAGCAGGAAGATAATTACGGAGTTACAGTTACAAGAACAATAGGTAAAGGCACAGAAACAGAGATAGTTGGAGAGTAGATGCAATTTCAAGATAGCATTCAGAGAAGGAGAGATGTTGCAAAAGATTAGTATTAAATTAAGGTGAGAGGTGCTAGGTTTTCGCTTTGGCTCGCATAGTTTCTCTTGATGCTGTTCAGTTCTGACACGTTTCTAAAGGCATTCTTTTCAGGGGGGGGGGGGGGCGGTCTTAATTATGCTGCCGCCCAGAGTACATACATTCTGAAGGCCGAAATGGGGTGTGGCGTTGTTTTAAATCCTTAGATGGTCCTTTGTACACTCCTGGAAATGGAAAAAAAAACACATTGACACCGGTGTGTCAGACCCACCATACTTGCTCCGGACACAGCGAGAGGGTTGTACAAGCAACTGATGACACGCACGGCACAGTGGACACACCAGGAACCGCGGTGTTGGCCATCGAATGGCGCTAGCTGCGCAGCATTTGTGCACCGCCGCCTTCAGTGTCAGTCAGTTTGCCGTGGGATACGGAGCTCCATCGCAGTCTTTAACACTGGTAGCATGCCGCGACAGCGTGGACGTGAACCGTATGTGCAGTTGACGGACTTTGAGCGAGGGCGTATAGTGGGCATGCGGGAGGCCGGGTGGACGTACCGCCGAATTGCTCAACACGTGGGGCGTGAGGTCTCCACAGTACATCGATGTTGTCGCCAGTGGTCGGCGGAAGGTGCACGTGCCCGTCGACCTTGGACCGGACCGCAGCGACGCACAGATGCACGCCAAGACCGTAGGATCCTACGCAGTGCCGAGGGGACCGCACCGCCACTTCCCAGCAAATTAGGGACACTGTTGCTCCTGGGGTATCGGCGAGGACCATTCGCAACCGTCTCCATGAAGCTGGGCTACGGTCCCGCACACCGTTAGGCCGTCTTCCGCTCACGCCCCAACATCGTGCAGCCCGCCTCCAGTGGTGTCGCGACAGGCGTGAATGGAGGGACGAGTCGTCTTCAGCGATGAGAGTCGCTTCTGCCTTGGTGCCAATGATGGTCGTATGCGTGTTTGGCGCCGTGCAGGTGAGCGCCACAATTAGGTCTGCATACGACCGAGGCACACAGGGCCAACACCCGGCATCATGGTGTGGGGAGCGATCTCCTACACTCGTCTTACACCTCTGGTGATCGTCGAGGGGACACTGAATAGTGCATGGTACATCCAAACCGTCATCGAATCCATCGTTCTACCATTCCTAGACCGGCAAGGGAACTTGCTGTTCCAACAGGACAATGCACGTCCGCATGTATCCCGTGCCACCCAACGTGCTCTAGAAGGTGTAAATCAACTACCCTGGCCAGCTGGATCTGTCCCCCATTGAGCATGTTTGAGACTGGATTAAGCGTCGTCTCACGCAGTCTGCACGTCCAGCACGAACGCTGGTCGAACTGAGGCGCCAGGTGGAAATGGCATGGCAATCCGTTCCACAGGACTACATCCAGCATCTCTACGATCGTCTCCATGGGAGAATAGCAGCCTGCATTGCTGCGAAAGGTGGATATACACTGTACTAGTGCCGACATTGTGCATGCTCTGTTGCCTGTGGTTCTGTCAGTGTGATCATGTGATGTATCTGACCCCAGGAATGTGTCAATAAAGTTTCCCCTTCCTGGGACAATGAATTCACGGTGTTCTTATTTCAATTTCCAGGAGTGTAAGATCTTGTCTTATTGTAAGCCCTGCCCTTGCTAACTATTTTTTCTCGTGGCCGAAGATCTGCGTCCTTTTTCGGTGTGAGACAAATTTGACAATTATTGGATGAGATTTCGAAGCACCTTATAATCCACGTACCGTCCAGTGTCTACCTTACCTATGTCAATGCCTAATATTTCTCGTGCAACCTGTATAAGGAGGTCATCTGTGTCTTCCGGCTCATCTTCGCCGCCGGCTATTTTTCCTTTTTATGTAGACTGAAGCGAGGAGAAAGGAAACGGAAGGAACTATTAAGGTAAGCTGCACTGAGACCTTGCGCGGAATCAGCGGCAATGAGAAAAAATGTATGCAACCCTGGAACTCGAACCCGGGGTCCGCTGCTACATGATTCATTGCTCGTAGAGGCGAATCAGTTATATGAAAGCGTGCTGTCCGTTTATTCAAACATGTCACAAAGAACAGATATCGCGTATCCCTAATATTTCGCCTTTACTGCCCTCTCTGAAATTCGTCACACACAAATTATTCTCGGGACCGAGAGCTGTATAAAGCTCTGAAATGTTTAGCGATTCGTGAAACGTGTAACGAAAAGACATGTTAAACGCCACTGATGGGGAAGCGTTTACCGAGGGCGACAAAAATGTTGTTTCTACTCAAGTCGGATTTCAGTGTGGCTGTGAAGTTATCTGGTAACGCACAACAGGTCTAGGTGAAAAGAAGGTAATTGTTGGATGTTATTAACGGCCTCCCGATTCCGTCGAGACAGAGTTATTCAAAGAAAGTCTACGCTCAGTAGTGCGGAAGTACCCAAATCGTGCAGTATTAGTTCCGAGCATAGACAAGGACACCGATGGATTCATTACAAGGTTTCCACATAAGTAGCCTTGCAGAGTACTGTTGAACATGTTTTTTCGAAAACTGTCTTGAGCACCTAGTTCGAGAGAGCACATACAATGGAAATACACACATAAAAAAAAATTGCGTGACCCCGGTTACCAGAACTCGGGAAGATAAACGTTGGCTGTGGATATCGTATCAGATACACAGTCCCTTTGACTTTTTAAAGATGTCACTAAGCCCGACCACAGATGTGAGCAACCGTGTATGAGCAGCGCCTATTAGACAGACGGGGTCCGACAGCCGATCCGTTCCAGTCATTCCACCACGAAGGAGGTACACGGCTCGTGTTGTCTGTAGTTCAACCGTGCCTACACCGTCAATACAGCGGTCCGCATTGTTCGTTTGTGCCAGGAAGGGCTCTCAACAAGTGAATTGTCAAGGCGAGTCGGAGTAAACGAAAGCGATGTCGATGACATGTCTCGCTCAGGATGCCCGGGGGCGACTACGGCAATCGATGACCGCTGCTTGCGGATTATGGCTCGGAGGTACCCCGACAGCAAAGCCAACATGTTGAATAATGCCTTTCGTGCAGCCACAGGACGTCGTGTTAAGACTCAAACAGTGCACAGTAACCTGCACGATGCACGTCTTCACTCCCGACGTCCGTGGCGAGGTCCATCTTCGCAACTACGACACAGTGCAGCGCGGTACCGATGGGCCCAACAACATGCCGGATGGACCTCTCAGCATTGGCATCACGTTCTCTGCACCGATGAGTCTCATATATACCTTCAACCAGACAATCGTCGGAGACGTGCTTGGAGGCAACCCGGTCAGGCTGAAAGCTTTAAATACACTGTCCAGCGAGTGCAGCAACATAGAGGTTCCCTGCTGTTTTGGGGTGGCATTATGTGGGGCCGATGTACTCTCTCGTGGTCATGGAAGGCGCCGCAACGGCTGTACAATACGTGAATGCCATCCTCCGACCGATTTTTTAATTTCGTTTTTAGTGCAACGAGATCGGCAGTATACAGTATATGGCCGAGGCATTCGTCTTCATGGACGACAATTCGCGGCCCCATCGTGCACATCTTGTGGCTGACTTCCTTCAGGATAACGACATCGCCCGACTAGTGTGGCCAGCATATTCTCCAGACATGTGCCGGCCGGAGTGGCAGAGCGGTTCTAGGCGCTACAGTCTGGAGCCGGGCGACAGCTACGGTCTCAGGTTCGAATGCTGCCATGGGCATGGATGTGTGTGATGTCCTTAGGCTAGTTAGGTTTAATTAGTTCTAGGCGACTCATGACCTCGTAAGTCAATTTGCATAGTGCTCAAAGCCATTTGAACCATTTTTCTCCAGACATGTACCCTATCGAACATACCTGGGACAGACTGAAGAGGGCTGTTTATGGCCGACGTGACCCTCCAACCACACTGAGTGATCTACGCCGAATCACCGTTAGGAATGGGACAATCTGCCTTGATGAACTTGTGGATCGTATTCCACGACGAATACAGGCGTGCATTAATTCAAGAGGACGTGGTAGTGGGTATTACAGGTTCCGGTGTGTACACCAATCTGGGCAACCGACTCTGAAGGTCTCGCTATACGGTGGTACAACATGCCATGTGCCATTTTTATGAGCAATAATAAGGGCGGAAACGATGTTTATATCGATCTCTGTACAAAAAATTGGAATAGTTTCCGGAACCAACCGAAGTGATGCTAAACTTTTTTTGATGTAAGTATTTTAGAGCATGTAGCTACAAAGATGCCTGGACTCACCGAGGGTGTCACTACAGAGACAGGCGTTAGTGATAATGACGTTGCCGTAGCGACGATGGTTATTTAAGTTATTAAATCAATCAAGAAAGCTAGGAGAGTAGTTGAGCAGAAAAGCGGTTGTTAGAATTTCAAACAGTGAATGGACATTATTTAGTTCCAGTATGATGGGTGTAGAGTAATTATAAGCCAAGTTTGAACAGATCCTAAATCGTGCTGTGGAAAAGTATGTGCCTAGTAAGCGAATGAAGGATGGAGAAGATACATTGCGGAAAATGATGATGAAGCAGAGACTGTTGCACACTCAGTTCAACAGAGAGCACGCTAACAACAATTCAAGGTTAGTAGAGATTCGTGCGTCTGTGGAAAGATCGAAGCTCGAGCATAAAGCTGCCGCCGTCATACCTCAACAAATTATCTTGAAGAGATCGCGAGACTATTCTGGTCCTGCGTAAAACCGCTGAGTGGGGGGCGAAGCTTCAGCCTGGTGTGCTAGTAGAAAACAACAAAAGGAATGCTCAAGTTTTAAATTTCATGTTTAAGGAATATTTCACGCAGCAGAATCGTAGAAACATGCAGTCGTTACACTTTCGTGTCGACACCACGGTAATGGACATTCCTAGCCTAGAGAAGCAGCTGGAACATTTGGTAGCAAATAAGTCGCCAGGTCCTGACCTAATACCGATTCGGTTTCACAAACAGTACTCTACGGCATTGGCCCCTTACTTAGATTGCATTTATCGTGAATCTCTCGCATAACGCAAAGTCCCAAGTGACTGGAAAAAAGTGACTCCTATGTACACTAATGGCCATTAAGATTGCTATACTACGAAGATGACCTGCTACACGCGCGAAATATAACCGACAGGAAGAAGATGCTGTGATACGCAAATAATTTGCTCTGGAAAGCTTTCACACAACATTGGCGACACCTACAACGTGCTGGCATGAGGAAAGTTTTCAACCGATTTCTCATACACAAACAGCAGTTGACCGGCGTTGTCTGGTGAAACGTTGTTGTCATGCCTCGTGTAAGGAGGAGAAATGCGTGCCATCACGTTTCCGACTTTGATAAATGTCGGATTCTAGCCTATCGCGATTGCGGTTTATCAGAGCGCGACACTGCTGCTTGGTCGAGATCCAATGACTGTTAGCAGAATATGGAATCGGTGGGTTCAGGAGCGTAATACGGAATGCCGTGCAGGATCCCAGCGACCTCGTATCACTAGCAGTCTAGGTGACAGACATCTTATCCGCATGGCTGTAACGGACCGTGCAGCCACGTCTCGATCCCTGAGTCAACAGGTGGGGACGTTTCCAAGACAACAACCATCTGCACGAACAGTTTGACGACGTTTGCAGCAGCATGGACTATGAGCTCTGTTACTCTTGACGCTGCATCACAGACAAGATCGCCTGCGATGGTGTACTCAACGACGAACCTGGCTGCACGAATGGCAAAACGTCATTTTTTCGGATGAATGCAGGTTCTGTTTACAGCATCACGAAAGCGTGTATTCGTCATCGCCATACTGCTGTATCACCCCGCGTGATGGTATGGGGAGCAATTGGTTACAGGTCTCGGTCACCTCTTGTCCGCATTGGCGGCACTTTGAACAGTGGACGTTACATTGCAGATGTGCTACGACGGAAAAAATCGCAACACCACAAGCAGTTGTGAGAGATAAACGAAAGTTGGTAGGCGTGTTTCTACAATTGAAAAATAGTGTCGATTTAAATTTCGCGCCAGTCGCATAAGAATGGCGTTAGTAGGGGGGGGGGGGGGCACTGTGAGGGTGCAGATCAGGTCTGCTGTAAATACACGCCGTGGCGGTTGTGAGCGTTAGTTACCTTCTAGATTGGACGTGGTGGTTTGATCTTAGCCAAGAATGCCTTTGAGGAGAC
This sequence comes from Schistocerca gregaria, assembly GCF_023897955.1. Classification (NCBI taxonomy): domain Eukaryota; kingdom Metazoa; phylum Arthropoda; class Insecta; order Orthoptera; family Acrididae; genus Schistocerca; species Schistocerca gregaria. Next base: position 816,756 of record NW_026061860.1, on the reverse strand, counting down.
AGAGACGCCATTACGATCATCTTAACGAGTTTGAACGAGGTCGTGTAATAGGGACACGAGAAGCTGGATGTTCCTCCAGCGATTTCGCAGGAGACTTGGCAAAAATGTAGCACTGTATACTGGCAGCGGTGACCGCGAGAATGTACGGTTGCAAAAAGCTCGGGCTCCGACCGGTCACGTGGCGCTACCAAGAGGGAAGGCAGTCGTGTCTGGCGTACGTCTCTGGCACATCACATTTCTTCTGCAGTAGCAATTCGAACAGCAGTCGACGACATAACGAAATAATAATCGATTACTTCAGGGACAGCCCCGAGCCAAGGCGCCCAGTAGCATGCATTTCACTGACCCCCAAACCACCGGCATTTGCGACACAAAACTGACATCGCACACCATTACAACACAATGCATGCCCGTTTCAATGTTTGCATTCAACATTTTGATCGTTACATCTGTTATTAACTTACCAGCATGTCACTTTTGCAACGGCTTATTTCGCGCTTACGTTGCCCTGTGATGCTGCAATGTTAATTACTTAAATATCCTACATAGACAGACGTATTCCCGAAATTTCATTACTCTACATGATTTTTTTGTTCGTTTGTTGCTGTGATTTTTTTTTATCGCCAGTTCATTTGTCCAGTCGCGGAAGCCGTCAGGCTCTGATGCCACCCTGCAACATACCTCTGCCAGGCAGGCTGCATAGAGCATAGCCCCTGTAAATCAGTAACTGCACAGTCCAGCGAGCTAAGAAAGTTGCAACTCGGTCCGCAGAGGTCCTTCGTGTACACGAGACACTAGAACAGGTGGTGCACGCATCCGCGACAGGGTCACTGCTGCATTCACCGTGACACGTGCGGCCACTGGAGTGTGAGTGTGCCTCCCGGGCAGCCCCGTCGTAGCCGACAATTGGTGCCCACCGCTACGAACCCAGCATCGCCTCCGACTGCACGCCGCCTTCGCTTCCTGTCCACAGTGTTAACTATACAGACGGCGCTTCTACGAAATCGGCAAAAAATCTCGTACACCATTTAAAGAGTATTGTGTCTTTGCAGAAAACTACACTGTCAAAAATTCCCTTTAACTAACAGCTAAAATTAAAAACTTTTCCATTTCTGATGATGGTAATTCCGTATCCTTTAACGTAGTTAATTTACTTGCTAACATTCACATTTATGAGACTATTAAAATTACTGATGAGAATCTTCTCCAACACAAAAACCTAATGTACAAGAAATTAAAGATGTCATTAGCTTATTACTTCTGATACTCTCCTACAACTATTTCCAGTTTAACGCTGAAATTTTTTTTACGACCTTAAGCCTTTGCCGTGCCCATTTGTATAACAAGTACGCTTGCCAACAGTTTTGTTAAACATCACAAAAGGCAGTACGTTAAGAAATTGGTGTGACCTGAGCAATTTTCCAGTCTTTAGGTACGGATCTTTCTGTGAGCGGTTGTATATAATTACTAAACATGGAGCTATTGTATCAGCACACTCAGAGGAAATTGACTGGTATACAATCTGGAACGGAAACCTTGCCTTTAATAAGTGATTTAAGCTGCTTTGCTACACCGAGGATATATGCTTCTCATTTTGGCACTTTCTGTTGACTGGGCTTCGGGAATGCTTACTTCGTATTATTTGCTGAAGGAGTTTCGGAAAACCACGTTTCTTAACTCTACTTTAGTGGCACTGTCATCAGTGACTCCACCGTTACTTTCGCGCAGTGAAGGTACTGATTGCGTCTTGACACTGGTGTACTCTATGCATGAACAGAATCTCTGGGTTTCTCGCCAGATTTCGAAACAGAGTTTTGTTGCGGAAATTATCAAGAGCATCTCGCACTGTAGTAACCGCTATATTTAGAACTTCTGCAAAACATTGCCAGTCTTGCGGATTTTGGATTCTTTTAGATTTGGCATGCTTTTTCGTTACTTCTGCAACAGCGATTTCACCCGTTTTGTCCATGGGGGATCAGTACCATCACTTATTAATCTATGTGGTATATATATCTCTCAATTGCAATCGATACTATTTCTCTGAAATCATTCCACATCTTTTCTTCGCTTACATGATCAGATCGGAAGGAGTGGAGGCTGTTTCCTTAAAAATCGTTAAGAGCATTGTCAGCTTTATTTAAACAGATGTACTTTAAGTTTCTTTTTGATGGTTGTAGGTGTTACACTATTCAGTGTACGGGCAACTGACTTGTGGTCGCTAATCCCTGTATTCGTCATGATACTACCTATTCATCCAGGAATATTTGCTGCTATGAGGTCAAGTACGCTTTCGTAACCATTTATGCTTCTAGTGGGCTCACGAACTAATAGTTCAAAATAATTTTTTTAGAAAGCATTCAGTACAATTTCGGCTGACGTTTTATGCGTACCGCCGCCTTTAAAGGTATAAATTTTCCAGCATATCGAGGATAGATCGAAATCAACACCGACTATAATTGTGGGAGTGGGGTACCGATTTGAAATGAGACTCACGTTTTCTTTGAACTGTTCAGCAACTATATCCTCTCAGTCGGGGTCGGTAAAACGATCCAGTTTAGTCCGATTGACAAGTACAGCCTCTACCCAAACTATTTCGCAGGAACTATCTACTTCAGTTTCACTACAAGGTAAACTACTTCTGACAGCAATAAATACTCCAGCACCAACTATGTTTAATCTATCCCTTCTGAACGTTGTTAGGTCGTTTGAAAAAATTTCGGCTTAACATATTTCCGGCTTTAGCCAGCTTTCCGTACCTATAACTATTTGAGCTTCAGTGCTTTCTATTAGGGCCTGGAGCTCTGGTTCTTTCCCAACACAGCTACGATAATTTACAACACCGATCGTTTCTACAACCTCCTTACTGTGTGTTACCTGCCCCCTTTTAGACAGACGCCATTTCTATGTTTTCCTGAGACCCTCTAACCTAAAAATGCACCCCAGCCGCCCCCACTACCCGTGTAGTGGACTCCTGACCTATTAAGCGGAATCCAGAAACCCACTACCCTACGGCACAAGTCAAGGACTCTGAGGCCTACACAGTCACATAACCGCCTGAGCCTATGATTCATACCTTCCACTCGGCTCTGCACCGAAGGACCACAGTCGGTTCTGTCGATGATGCTGCAGATGGTGAGCTCCGTTTTAATCTCGCAAGCAAGACTGGCAGTCTTTACCATTTCCGCTAAACAAAAGGAGAGAGAATCTCCTCCAATCCAAAGCGACACAAGCCATTGGCACCGACTGGGGCCACCACCTGCAGTTGGGTGCACCCTGTACTCTTCATGGCATCCGGAAGCACTCTTTAGAAATCAGGACTGACTCCCCCACCTTGTGCACACTGCCATCCTTCCACACCTTGGCAGCCATGTTACTAAGGGGGCCCAATTACGCGCCTATTACTGGAGTTCCGAACCACCAGCAAACTCACCTTCTGTGAACACCACGAATTTGCGTTCCAAGAAGGTTCCTCTGGAGGCCCTACGATCGGCCCCTCGCAAAGTCTTTCGCTGCCTGCCATACTTTGGAATGATCTCTCACTCGACCACAGGTGAGGGATCAACCTCAGCGCTGCAGACCAACATAAATGTAGGATAATGACATCACTGCTGCTCAAAAATCTGCAGTCAGAGAAGACAACTCCAAATGCAAGGGTAAAAGACACAAGAATGCTATAAGTAAATATCAGAAACTTATCTATTATAAAGAACATTCATAGATGTTGAAAGCGACCGAAATTGTTAATTCTACTTACGATGTCTTAAAAGAATTAACTTATATGGTAAAATAAACCAAGTCTGCTTTTCTTCATGGTTACGTGACGTTACGTATATATGTTTTGTATTTTTATTCGTCCATGCCTTTCGTTTAAGCACTCACTCAAGCTAAACAGGTCTCTGCTGCCAAGTCATTATCAATTGTCATCGATGAAGGGTGAAAACAAAGGAAAGAGTATTCACTTTCTTTTGCCTGATGGCGGATTTAGGGAGTTGGGATGCATGGCAAAAGCGCATTCTTACGCGACTTTTATTTTTACCAAAGTACTTTTATACCGTAACAGCGTTGTGTACGTTGATTATGACTCTATGATCATACTGATATACTAAAAAGGACAACCAAACCAGCATCCACTGCAACGTGGATAGTAGTACGAAAAGATTTGTTTTTACTTTTTAGACATTACTCCTGAGTAGAAAATTCGAAGCGCAAATGACCGTTACAATCGAGTCTGCACAATTCGAAGTTCGAATAATTAACTCGACTTTACTCTAGTTGAAATCAGGAAAAATCGAAATAAAATTTTGATTTTTTTTTACTAACGTATTTCCAGTTTTCTTACATGTTTTTTTGCTTTAGTATTTGAAACGGAAGGTACACACAAAAGTTCGAAAATACATAAATTCAGCTTCATTCATTTTTCAATGCTGAACCAACTGTCACGAATGGTTGCTTTTTGTCAATTAAGTTTCTCATAAAGGACCTTATGTCTTTGGAGCTAGCGTGTCACTCCTTATATGTATCTGAGACTTCTGTTCCCAGACTAACCGTAAATGTCTTAGCGTTCCGACAAATACCTTTTGTACCCTGCATTGAGTAAGGCAATACTATAAACTTTCGCCTCGCCCGGTCTGCTTGCTCCCGCTTTTTAATACTTATGAGCAACATTATCTTTCCGCTCGATGATCGTTTGCAGCTTGGATGGTGGAATCCCGAAACAATTCGTTACCTGCTACTTCTCGTTGCATTCCACAGCGTCGAAACTCGTTTCTGTTTTACGAATGTCGGAAACTTCCTGGAAAATATCCTAAAGTGAAAAACGTCTACTTTCTCCGTGGTCGAAGTTCCTTGTGTGACAAAATGGCGTCAGATTTGAATCACTATTAATTACGAGACTGACAGTGCGCAAACAAAGGTTAAGTCCACGTGGTTGTCACTTATTGCCTGTATTGGCATATGCGGGTCATTGTTAGGAATCATCTTTATGTAAAATTATAAACTGGTGAAGCTGTTAGCTAGGATTCTCATTTGTGTGTCATTGCGATGAACAGCTTAGGGAGCGCCGCTAGGAGTAACAGAAAATAAAAATATTCGCTGGAATATAAACGAAAATCTATATTGAGTTTAAACCTACGACACATAGGAAGAGCTCGTCTCAGGACTTGTAAATATTCTCTAAATTACAGAAAACGTGAGAAAAGCCCTCCCAGAAGCCTAAATAGGGCAGCGCTGAGAGAAGGCGACAGCTCCCTCAGAGTCGGAAAAAAAGGAAGAAATTGCGCAACGCGATAACGTACTCAAAGGCTATATCGTACCCCAGCCACTGAAAAGTCCAAAATTGTGAGTGTGACCACTGTAATAAAGATATTGTTAACTAAATTTCATATTAATATGAAACACATGTTACGATTTTATCCCGACGTTTTCACGAAAACTCTATGGCCCAGACCTGAACTGCACACACAGAAATTTATTTGCAACGGATTAATAATATGCTGTGGTATTTCGTGCACTGTTAAAACAACTGATGAAACAGACAGAATTATCTGGTGTAAGCTAGGCGTTGACTTGTAATTATAGAATGTCTGCGGGTCGTTTTGATATGACAGTCGCCTCGATTAGTGAAGAAGTTGCTTCGGTTTTCTCGAGGCATTTGGGAACAGGTTGAAACAAACGATTAACAACCGTCGACTGCATACAGTCGCAAAGGCTGATTTCAAATGTCTTTGGTAACTGTAAAGCTACTTCACCTGGGTAGGGGGGACAGCTACTAGTCGGAGGTAAACACTTCCCCCTCACAGCGTTCTAATGTTGCCGGCTACACTATGCCACTCAGCGTCCGATGTAAACACAGCCGACAACAGGAAGTGTGACAGGACTACCAGACCGAGTTCAGAGCAGGAAACGGCCGGGGTCCCCGGTGGTCTAGTGGTAAGGGGGTCTGGAACGTTCCAGCGCCTCGGCTGGGGCTATTCGCCCCAGCCGGGCCGGGGTTCAATCCCCGGCCGGCGCTGGAATTTTCAGATTTCCGAACACTAGCCTCCACCTCTGCCCTGGCATGTGGCGCATGCCGGGCACCCCCGTGGGGTCCGTGCTTCGGATCCCACGTGGAGCTCACTCCCACACTACAAAATATACCTCATTATGCTGCTGCAATCACTTATTTTAAATTTTAATACGCACACTTTCTTCACCAGACCACATCTGCATATATTTTCCAGGTACTTTCTACATATTATATCTCACTGTCAAAAGAAACAGCATAGTATCATGAACATTTGTAGGATTACAACAATGAAATAATATCCTTACTAAAAAAAACTAATACGTTTTATTTTCGTTTTTGTTCTAAATGCTGCTAAGATAACTACAAGAAATTGGAAGCTGTTTTGGTATTTAATAATCAGTAATTAGAAAAATAAATTTGGCTATAATACTGATACATATATTACATATTTACTTAGTACATTCTCAGTGCAGGAACAGGATAAATTGTTTCAATGTCAAAAGAAATGCAAAATATTATATCAAATTTTTTTTTAATTATTCAAGAGTCAAAATGAGATTATGATATGACACAGGTCACTAATGAGGTACTCTCTTTCTTTGTATGAAAGAGGATAATTATCCTGGTTTTATGTGAGCTGAATGTTAAATTAAACAGATAACATTTAACATTTAAAAAACGAATTTCTTGACGATTTTACTGACAGGTCTACATGTTTCATATTATATTTCTGACGGTAGTTAGCTGACATCCTCTCAGGCTCAGCGTTATATGAAAGTATCTTGCAGGTCAGAAAATAAATTTTATTACTACCTCTACAGATTCAGTTGGTCTATTGTTGTTGTACTATTGTTGCATTGCGAGAGAGAGACTGCTACTATAGCTGTTTTCTTTTTCTATTAAATTCCGTGCCATATCTCCATTCTAAATGCTAAAAATCGTGGATTAAACTTTTAGCAATACTATTTCCTTTTCACCACATCGCTGCTAGGTGTCGCTACTGGTCCCTCACACAGTCAGTTGTCTGTAGCGCAGGGCTTCGCTACCAGTGGACTCACTCTGCCGGGATTTGCTGCTTCATTCCTGAACGAGTACGCCGGCTGAAATACCCGCTAAATCCTCACACTAAACGAGAAGCGTAATAGCACCAATACCAAATAAGGCAACTCGTGGCCAGTGCGAATATTTTCAAACCACCACTATGATAACTCCTAGCTGAAAATACTGATACAAACTATTTGCAGAGGAATGGAGCACCTTACAGAAGCTGATTTAGAGGAAAATCAATTTGGAGGGTACAGCACCCATATTTATAACATCTTTCGATACAGAAAAAACTTTTGACGATGTTGACCAGAATATACAGTTTGAATTTAAGATGCAACCAGGAATAAAATATAGCGAGCGAAGCATTACTTAGAACTCCACCAGAAACGAGACAGCAGCTGTACGAGTTGAAGGACATGAAAGAAAGGAAATACGTGACAAGTGAGTGAGACAGGATTCTAGTCCATTCCCTGATGTTATTCATTCTTTATACAGGGTGTTTCACAAATCATGCTTCACACTACTCAGGGCTGTTCAGGGGACGTAAATGATGAAGTTTTACATAGGAATCTACTTCTGAAAACGTCAGCCAGCGACGCTACAGAGCGTCAAAGTTATAGATACCGGTGCCTACAAAAATAGAGGGATCCCACGAAGATGTTACAACCTTTCTAAGATGATGCAGATGGAAAAATGCATAAATTTGAGATTATGTCCTTGTACCGGAAAATTATAACAGAGAACCTTTCTGTTACCTCAGTATGTACCGTTATCGTTGTTGCTAAGATGTAGGACAGGAAACTTTCAGGTGTGGTGGTACGGAACGAGAGAAGAAAACAATGTGCAGTACACATAGGCTGTTACATGCATACATCAGGAACCATGAGCACTTGTTCATCTTCGCTAGCGTTCTTTGTAGGAACTATATCGCTTCTGTCCGATATTTTGAGAATGATACAATTATTTTTTCCTAAAACCTAGCAGCTGAATAGTGCTTGAAACGATATAAATGTTACTTATGATTTATGGTATGGAGACAGAAACGGTAGTTCACTTTAATGATAACAATATACAGCAAAATTCAGTAATGTTTCTGCAAAATGCCATAACACCCAAATCCTGAAACATAATCGGATATTTCGAATGTGGTACGACACCAGCTGTACAGTTTACTGGACAGATACAGAGTTTTCCGAAATTCTAGCACTTTTACAGGGAACTAAGCGACAATATTTTTAATTTGAACCCCGTACGGAAACGTATACTTTCCGTGCTACAGCCGTTTGAATACATGTTTGCTAGGTGGGTATGCAACAGGGTAGCCATCGTGGGATGGCGGAAGGGGTGGGGGAAGATGCTTACGTCGGATGTCATTCACCGTCAGCCCTGCCACTCTGACAAGGCTCGTGCGTCACTCAAGTGTCTGTCAGTATTAGAGCAATATTGCGGAGTGCACTTTTGCCGAATACACCGATATGATCCTACTGTATGGCGAAGTTCGTCGCCTTTATCAAGCTCGTTCTCAGCAGCGTCCAACTTCACGGCATACGCTTTTCGCCACAACTGCGCAACGACTTTGAGATAATGGTGCGTTCACCGTCAGCACGGGTGACTGCAGTGCTACAAAGAGACGCAGCGCACCTAAGTTTCAAAAGGCCGTATTGTAAAGAAGAGTGTTTCTAAAAACTTATCAAGTTTCCTTTCAATGAGTGGAATTGTGGAACTATCGATGTACTGGGTCACAGCTAATGACTTACTTGTACAAGTGATCGCGTTACTAACATGTTTTCCGACGGCTGTAGCGAGGAAACGGTGCGTTACAGGAGATGGGTTCCAATTCAGAATACGAGTATTGTGTACTGATTCCCCATCTACACTAGGAGTTTGTAACGGAAATTTCGGAACATCGTGCATGTTTCCGGTATATTGTACAGTTGTTGTTCCACCATAATAGAAATTTCGAATACATTTCATAATTTCTGAGAGCTCATCAGGCGCGACTACCGTGTCCGCAGTATAAAACCCAGGGGGCCTCTTGCGTACGGGGGCTCTGACGCCCACGAGAACAACTGTAGGTAGAGAGCGCAACACAGCTTCTTTGATGGACATTTCACTCTAATGCTGCCCGATGTGTCTATTTTTAGAGGTATCTTGAACCGCCTCGCACCAGCTTTAAGCTCAAAGCCGAATGTCCCAAATTCTGGCCACTGCTAACATTCTGAAATACACTATCGGATCAAAAGTATCCAGACACCTGGTAGTGGACTTCAATATGCGGTATGACCACCTTTTGCCATTACGAGGGGTTAACCTCTGCTGGGAACGCTTTCAGTGTAGACGATATTTTATGCATCACACATGTTGAGAGTTTCATCTGTGTGTACGTACGTGACAATACACTGGCCAACAAGATCTCCACCTCTCTCCCCAATTTTGGAGCTATATGGGATTCTCCTTGCAACCAGGCCGAGATTTTGACGATGTAACAAATCAATTGAACTGAATATGGTACGACATCCGTCAGGAGGACATCCACCAACTTTATCAATAAAGATCAAGTCGAATAGCTGCTTCCTTAAGGGCCAGAGGTGGCCCAACGCGTTATGACTTTCTCCTGAATGAGTCACCCAATTTAACAGCAATTGTTATCATTTGTTTGCCTTTACACGTACATCACATCTAACGATTTCCTTCACACTGGGATAATTTATTGGTGGTACTGTTTAGAGTGTAAATATGCAGGGTGTATCAAAAAGGATCAACCGATTTTTTTTAAAAAAAAGTAACTATTATGTTATTCGACATATGTGCGTGAATAGCGTACTGCTGGAAAGAGCAAACCCTACGGCTTTACATGGTTACCGCTTGGCAGCAGCACTGTCCGACCATTTCAGTCCTAGTAAAAATGGTGTCGCGGCGTCAGGAAGCGTTTTGTGTTCTGCATTTTGTGCAGTGTGGGCAGTAATAAGTGTTCGACGTGACTTTCGTACAAGGTACGATGATGATCCTCCTACAGCACAGAGCATTAGATGATGGCATCAACGATTAAGAGAAAGAGAAGGTTTGCGGAAAGGCGAATCGCCGGGCCGTCCCCGAATGCCTGACACAGACGTCAAACGCATCCGCCACAGTTTCACGAGGGGTCCGCAGAAATCCGTTCGCGGTGCAGCTCGAGAGCTCAGCACGTCCCCGATGTCCGTCTGGCGTCTCTGCGTCGACGTTTATGCATCAAACAATATTAAATTTAGCTAATGCGAGCTGTTCGTGAGGGCGATACATCGTGTGAAGTTCCATAATTTCACTCTTGTCAAGGTGGAGGATGGCCGTTTTCTCCCACAGTTAGTGTTTAGTGACGAGGCAACACTCCATTTACACAGAGAGGTGAACTGTCATAATGTGACAATATGAGGTACGGGACAACCACATGAAGGTGTACAACATAAAATAGACTCTCCTAAGTTTAATGTATTTTGTACAGTTTAGAGGGAAAATGTGTATGATTCATATTTCTTTGCCGGAAACACTGTTACAGTAAGCATATATCTCGATATGCCTGAAAACTTTCTCTTCCCACAGTTTGATTCGAACGACTTCATTTTCCAATGCGATGGGGCACCGCGACAGTGGCACCTGGAAGTGTGGGAATTTCTAAATCAAACGATTGCTGAACGATGGATCGTTCACACTGGACTAAATCACTCACCCTTAGACTACTAGACTCCAAGGTCACCGCACCCGACTATATGTGATTATATATGTATGGTTTTGTAAGAGACTCTTTATGTACCTACATTACCAACAGCAATAAATGAACTGAGACATCGCATAACAGCACCTGTGGAAACTGTAACTCCAGACATGCTTGCTGCAGTGTTGGTACAATTTGAACACCGCATTGACATGTTCCGTGCATCTCAACGATGCATATTGAACACCAATGAAAAGGATGAAAATAACTTTTTTAGTTTTCGTACATCAAAGGACAAAATTCATTGTATTCATTGTATATGTTTCTTAGTACCAGAAATATAGACGGCCCAGGTCGGATGATTGTTTTTGATACACCACGTATAGATAATGCACTTCAAAACCTCCCAATAATTAGGCCACTACCAAGATGGGAGACAACAAGTAGTCACACATGCGTCTTTGCATGTGTTGGATAAAAAGTGGTAGCACAATGCCATAATATGACGGATGTGAGTCATTCGGTACGCACACTTTCTGTTGCTGACAGATGGTGGGCTGAAGTAGTAAAGTCAGCAGCACAAGTCGTGTTTGAGTCAGTTGCAGTGTGTACTCTCTCAGAGTTGGAGAGGCTAGCTCGAGTGCCTTAATAGTATGTTTGGGAAACACGAAAAACGTGCTTGGGTGCAGACTGGAAGGGCACGTGGTCGGAGCGCGCAACAATCTTTCCCTCCAGTGCTGCATTCTACCAACTTACACGACGCCAAACGACGAGCCCTGTGCAGGAGCACCGCATACGTGGCAGCGGGACATACTGGGACATCCACCGTATTCATCCGGTAGAGTCCCCCCAATTATGGCCTGATCACCCAAATGAACGAAGTATTTCGTGGCACGTCTTACAGCAAATGATAAGACACCATATGGCGGTCCTAGCGAGACATCATCACAGATGGATGCACAGACAGTGTATGACATCTTTCATGTGGGTGTGGAAAGTGATCGAGACGCGAGACGGAAATGTGATAAAGTGAATTTTAGTCAATGAAGACTGACATGAATTACTGCCACTACTTTTCATTCACCTCCATGTATATTACCATACCCGTTTATTTTTACTCATAAAAATTTGTCAGTAATCTTGTATGAAATGTTTTCACAATTTTGGTTTGTTTTCTAGATGTATAGCAATTCGGTAAGAAAAATGGAAGAGTTTGATTTTTACTTACAATACTGCTCTGGCTGCACATTTTTCTGGGATCGGAACTGATGCCCTTAGCGTGAATGTACTTTGGCTTGCACCACAGCACATTTACTTGACGCAAAATACGACGAAATACTCTGCCAATACAGTTCGATTACCGTCTCGTAACTGTTGGACCTGGTGGTCTACCGGCACAGCGCGTGCCTGCAAATCGAGAATCTCGGGATCGAATCCCAGATGAACAAATAAATTTTTCTGTCTGCTTTTAATACAGCCTTCACCTCTCAATGATATGAGGAGTCGGTAGAAACAACATGTGGTGCGGATTCCACGTTAAACTGCCGATTCCCTTTCCCCGGTTGGACAACTGGAGTACGTTAATGATAAGCATGTCTTCAAAGTGCCGTCCAATTGAAAGACTTAAACGAGGGCACTGAAATAAGCGAAATTTATTATTATTATTACACTGTCCAGTCGCAGTAATCTGACCACGTGTTAAAATACCGAATAAACACCTTCTGCAGCACGAGACGTACAGGAATAGAGTCAATGATGTAACGACAGTCATAAGAAGCCATTCCTACCCCAGTACTTGTCATGCTGCGATAGAATTCTATCGATTGAGGATCCGTGGCACAAACTACTCGATCGAGGTGACCTTTCAGATTCTCGATTGGGTTTAAAGGCGGAAAATTTGGTGGTGAGGGCAGTACGGTAAATTCATCCTAGAGCTTTCAGAACCACGCACATACACTGCGAGCTATGTTACACGTGCATCTAGGGGTGGATTTTGTCCCCAAGGATAGGTGCGTACTAGGGTTGATCCATTGTGCCTTTCAGAACAACGAGATCACCCAGGGAGTGCCACGAAAACATTGCCCACACCATAACACTCCCTCAGGGTTGCAGGGCGTTTGCTTTCAATCTGTCCGATGGAGCACAAAATGTGATGAATATGGAGAGGCCACCTGTAGCACTCAGTGGACTTTCAGTTGTGGTACCGGCGTGCAAATGCAAGCTTTCAACTCCAATGAAGAGCAGTCAGCGTGGGTGCAGGGACCAGGTGCCCACTGCGGAAGCCCATAAGTTGTTGAGGAAACATTGGTGGCAGCCCTCGGTTCGCCTGGGCTGTCAGCTGCACAAAAGTTGCACGTCTTCTCGCCAGCACACACATCTGCAGCTATCGTTCACCTGTGTCGCCTACTGCCCGTAGTCCAACACCCTTGCCTTGGAGCCGGATTAGAATACCGAGATTTTGCCACTCACGGTTTACTTTACATACAGTGGCATGTGAAAAGATTACAGATTTTGCCGTTTCGGAAATGCTTCCACCCTTGGGAAGAAAGCCAACGATTATGCCCTGTTGGACGTCACATAAATCGCCCCTTTTACGCATTATGACAACGACTTCACTGTTTCCAGCCTCCTCCCCCCACCCCCATTCATCACCTACTAATGCTATCTCCTGGAGTCTATGGGTTATTACACGTTGACCTCGAAAATAGGAGTTGGTCATATTAATATGACTGGATCTATTATTATTATTATTGAAACTTCCTGGCAGATTGAAAATGGGTGCCGCACCGAGACTCGAACTCGGGACCCTTGCCTTTCGCTGGCAAGTGCTCTACCAACTGAGCCACCCCAGCACGACTCACGCCCTGTCCTCACAGCTTTACCAGTGCCTCGTCTCCTACCTTGCAAACTTTACAGAAGCTCTCCTGCGAACCAATTATTGTTATTATTTCGTTGTTGTTCAGTTGCCTACAGTAATTTACTTGCTACAGTAACATTTTCTTTGCCTTTGCTGGAGTTGTCTTTCAAGTTTGCAGGGTCCGGCGCTACTGGACTGCGATATTACTGTTATTTCAAAATGTGCCGTTTGTTACTCTTAAAACTAACAAGGAGAGCCCCCAGCGGTGGGATCGACTTTTTGAATCCAAATAAGCCGTAGTGCAACTTAAGATCCCTGCATCCAGGTGGCCCTCGGATTGAAAGTAACTGACGGAAAAGATTTCAAAATTTTGCCTGATGCTACATAGCGTGAAGAAAGTCGTATTCCACAGTCTGGTTACGTGTCATAATGGTTACGATAGAAGCTTAACCATGCCTCGTCAGGTGCAGTAAATTTTTTTTAAAAATCTTTATCGAAATGACTTTGATGTTTATTTGTACTCTATTTATTGGTTTAAATGTAATTTCTTTCGTTCTATTCTTTTGTCACATCGTTTTAGTCACCGTATGAACTTTTCCATTTGTTTAATTTTTCTTCCAATCGGAATTTTTGTGAATGTGTAATTTATTATACCTATCTGTTTGACTATTGAATTACTTCAAAACTCCGATAAATGAATTAAAAAACAAAAGACGAAATAATCTATTTATATTGACTGCGCATTAATGTGAAAAACGTTTTTCTTTGGGAGACGTGCCTTTTTTTGCATGGTAATCGACATACAAATATTTAAAACATAACATAAAATCTTTGTGCACTATGGAAATTATACTGTAGATGAGGACATAAATGAGAGAATGTTTTCTAAGTAAAATAAAATTCAAGCAAAGTGAGAAATCGATATAATGTACACAATAACGTAGACGAAAATACAGGGTAATAAAAACAGGAGGCATTAAATCGGAATAGATACATGAAGATAATTAAAAGTTCACAAACAAATATTTCCAGTGGAGAAGGGATGATAAGAAGAAAAACTAGACCAAATGAAGAAGTTCATATCACTATTGAATCACGTGACCCAGGAGTGGAACTAAAAATATATATATATATATATATATATATATATATATTTACATCAGTTGAAGGAATATGATTATCAATGTCACTTCGATAAAGACCTAAAATAGATTTATTTCTCTGGTGAGATTCGAACCCACAACCTCATGCATGTGAAGCTAGTATCCTTTCAATTATCCTCATAACCAACTTATGTCATTCGGCTTTCTTCATACTATCGAGTCTCACACAAAATTCCGAATTTCTTTTCTCGTCACTTCCTCGCTAACGTCGACTCACCAGGATGAATGGCTGCAGTGTGCGATACTTGGGTGCTTAACCTACATAACCGTATAGATGGTTCCAAAAAGTCGATCCTACCGCTGGAGATATCTCCTTGTAAGGCATGACGAAAGAGGGCCGCCGTTTCATTATATACCCTGATATGGTGGTGGATACACATTTAGTAGTGTAGCAATACTAACACAATCGGTCTGAAACCTGCACGATCTAAGCAACAAGGAACGACTTCATACTTAGTCCAAAGGAAAATCTCCAGAATTACTAGAAAACTTATGGCCAATGCATCGAGTCCCCTGCAGTCATTTAGTCCGCGGCGACTGCTGAGAACCTTCAGAGCAGTCGACTACTTCGATGTTACACGTTCGGTGTCCTACTCTATGGAGCTGAGTCATGGACTCTATTAGGCATTTGAAATGCGATCGTATCGAAAAATATTAAGGATACCATCGACAGAGGGGTAAAATACAGTGAGCGAAAGGATATTTACAATTTGTACAGAAACCAGATGGCAATTATTAGAGTCGAGGGGCATGAAAGGGAAGCAGTGGTTGGAAAAGGAGTGAGACAGGGTTGTAGCCTCTCCCGATGTTATTCAATCTGTATATTGAGCAAGCAGTGAAGGAAACAAAAGAAAAATTGGGAGTAGGTATTAAAATTCATGGAGAAGAAGTAAAAACTTTGAGGTTCGCCGATGAAATAGTAATTCTGTCAGAGACGGCAAAGGACTTGGAAGAGCAGTTGAACGGAATGGACAGTGTCTTGAAAAGAGGATATAAGATGAACATCAACAAAAGCAAAACGAGGATAATGGAATGTAGTCAAATTAAATCGGGTGATGCTGAGGGGATTAGATTAGGAAATGAGACACTTAAATTAGTAAAGGAGTTTTGCTATTTAGGAAGTAAAATAACTGATGATGGTCGAAGTAGAGAGGATATAAAATGTAGACTGGCAATGGCAAGGAAAGCGTTTCTGAAGAAGAGAAATTTGTTAATATCGAATATAGATTTATATATCAGGAAGTCGTTTCTCCGAGTATTTGTTTGGAGTGTAACCATGTATGAAAGTGAAACATGGACGATAACTAGTTTGGACAAGAAGAGAATAGAAGCTTTCGAAATGTGATGCTACAGAAGAATGCTGAAGATTAGATGGGTAGATCACGTAACTAATGAGGAGGTATTGAATAGGAT
Source organism: Schistocerca gregaria (assembly GCF_023897955.1). Classification (NCBI taxonomy): domain Eukaryota; kingdom Metazoa; phylum Arthropoda; class Insecta; order Orthoptera; family Acrididae; genus Schistocerca; species Schistocerca gregaria. The sequence goes on along the minus strand of NW_026061860.1, from coordinate 800,584 downwards.
TGGAGAGAAGAGAAGTTTGTGGCACAACTTGACTAGAAGAAGGGATCGGTTGGTAGGACATGTTTTGAGGCATCAAGGGATCACAAATTTAGCATTGGAGGGCAGCGTGCAGGGTAAAAATCGTAGAGGGAGACCAAGAGATGAATACACTAAGCAGATTCAGAAGGATGTAGGTTGCAGTAGGTACTGGGAGATGAAGCAGCTTTCACAGGATAGAGTAGCATGGAGAGCTGCATCACACCAGTCTCAGGACTGAAGACAACAACAACACCATCGACAGATATAGTCAAAAATATAGCGGTACGAAAATGCAGAAATTCTCAACAGCATCCACATAGCAAAACTCGATTGTTTTGGTAGCGCAATTTCGCAACAACAAATAAAACTTGTTGAAATTAATAATTCAATGAAACATTAATTTCCGGCCATTGTGGACGAGCTGTTCTAGGCGCTTCAGTCTCGAACCGCGCGACCGCTACGGTCGCAGGTTCGAATCCAGACTCGGGTGTGTGTGTGTGTGTGTGTGTGTGTGTGTGTGTGTGTGTGTGTGTGTGTGTGATGTCCTTAGGTTAGTTAGAACTACTTAAACCTAAGTTCTAAGGGACTGATGACCTCAGATGTTAAGTCCCATAGTGCTCAGAGCCATTTGAACCATTTCTTTGAAAGATTAATGGCATACGTGACCCACGACGCACAGGATTATCCAGGCTAAATATCTCAGACCAGCAGTTTGGGTTCAGCACTGAATCAATGGTCTGAAAAACCATGGACGGACAACAGATCATGCTATCGATCGACAGTGTTACTGGAAGACGAGGCACTTAAGAGAGGAAGAATGACAAGGCAGAGAATGTTTAAAAATTACATAAATGCTCACCATTAAATCTAATAGTCCACTCATATAATCGCGCTAGCTGCCATTAAAATTAATCTGCAATTGGCATACAGTTAAAATTTTTTGAACCTAGTGCTGTTAAAAGCATTCATGCTAACACTTATTTTGATCAATGTACGTATTTTTTGCGACATCCATTGTACGAGGACGTACAGAAAAGTAATGTTGACATGTTTTGAGTGAAAAGTCACAAAGATTTTTAAATAAAACAAACTTCATGAACATTCTGCATCGGTATTCTTCACGTCAATAAATTTAGTTTTCAACACACTCACCCTCGGAACCAGCACAATTTCCCCAACTAGATACTATTTTGTTGACACCGTCACAGTATATTGTTTGACTATGTTAACAGAGCCACAACCTTACCTCTGCTTGCACCGCTTGAAATAATTGAAGTGCTCGAAGGTTTTCTTAGTTTTGCACATAGACGAAAATCGAGACTGTGTGTAGGATGATCGACGGCAGTGAACCAAGGACGTCGGCTTGCTGCAGATGCCGCAGCGATCGTGTGTAGTTTGGCACTGCCGTGCTCAAGGAGAGTGTGCTCCACATGCGGACGAAGTCTTCGAATTCGTGCTTTTAGTGTTGTGAGCTCTTTCTCACCCCCAACATAGTCACGTCACACACCGCTATGTAACGCGGTACGAAGCAGAGGGCTGCAGATATCCATAGTAAAGATGTAGAATGTTACTGACTTCAAATAAAACAGACCGAGTCATTATCTTCTCAGCACGCCGTCGTGTTATAAGCACAAAAATCCAAAAAATTGTTTCAGAGCAAAGTATGCTGTATTTTTAAGTGAAGATCTTTGTAACGTACATCTGTGGTAAACGTTATGCTTGTGATATATGGTGACAATTCGTATTTATATTTACAATGGAAAGAGATTGACCAGTGGCCAACAGACAACTAAAACGCAAGTTGCTAGATGGATATTAACTGCAATAGCGCCCACGCTGCCACGGTAAGTAGGTGTTTTGGTTTCGCGATACATGTCGCCGTTTAACTGCCGCTCGTGGCGATACATTAAAGAGTGCTCTGTCTTATTGTCAAAGAGCCAGTACCCAGATTCAATCTAAAGAAATAAAGACGCGAATTCTGTGCGCCACATTTTCAGATGACCCTCAAACGGTTCCAAAACTAGTTAACCCGAATTAAAAAAAAATATTCAAAAAGTGAGTTGTGTCAGTTTTCCACATTTATGTTCAGTATACATTCACAGGCAGTTGAACAGTGGTTCCCAGCCTTTCTTAGACCGTTGCTCCTGACTGTCATCAGACATTTGCCAGTACCCCCTGTCCTACCCCCCCCCCCCCCTCCCTGAGGTCTGTGGCCTTCCCTCCCCCTCCCCCACATTATCACTAACTTTGGCACATAAATAAACTGTACAGTGAACAACTTTTCTAGGAACACTTTTATTTTCAAAATCATGAGAGGTGGAGGGTATTGTGTGTGGGGGGGAAGGCGATATTAGACTGAACGACGAAGGAATTCGTGATGCATTTCAAGGGCTAGCCACAATTACTTCTCAGATAAGAAAGCTAACTATCCAAAATAAGGATAAACACATGTTCCAAACGCTTCTCTTGCTCAACCTCTCTACAGTACGGTACTTGCTTGATCTGCACGTTGCAACCTCAATTAAAATCAACCGAGCAAAAATGTGTGCACGTACTGTTCATAAATCACTTGATTGTTACGCTCCTTGCTTCTGAAATATAAGACTTCAGGCTTTTAAATCTTGGTATCCGAACACAACATGTGAAGCTATTATCCTTTCCATTACACCTCACAACCAACTAACGTCACTCAGCTTTCTTAATGCTACGGAGTGTCACACAAAATTCAGAATTTCTTTTCTCGTCAGTTACTCGCAAACGTGGAGCCACCATTTTGAGTGGCTGCAGTGTCTTAACCTACATAACCGTACAGATGGTTTCAGACCAAGTGTTACTTGCAGAGCAGTAGGATAACGAGCTATCGGCCTGGCAATTGAGTTTGAGTTTGGCCGAAGCAACTTTAGGCACGAAGGGGATAATGATGTGTCCCTCCGAGAATAATTTCGCGTGGGCTGTAAGCGGCGCACAGCTCAGCGTTTACATAGTTTTCCAATTACATCTCACACAGGGAATATTATTATTAAGCCCAGTTTCAACAGCAGCGAATGGAAGCGAACTCAAGCGTACGAACATTTGCAGACCACTTGCCTGTATTCATTACCTTTCGTCTAAGAGGTCTGTTTAAAAAATTCCGGAACTTTGTCCACAAAAATTTTCTACGCTTACCTTCACATATTTGTATATGATCACCCCCACGACTGATAAACCGTTTCCACTTCTGGGAGCAGACTTGGTTCGCCTTTCGCTGGACCGTGCGTCTATCGTTACAAATCTTCGTCCTCTCAACTTGGTTTTCAACTTTGAAAATAAATGTCTGCAAGGGCCAAGCTGACCTGACAAGCTATTTTATATGTTGATCGTTCAGAACATTTCCCTACACATTGTGAAGATTGAACCTTCATGTCAACGTCATAACTGCAGACCCATCACCAGTTATAATTTTCTTAAGGAACATCTCGTTCTCATTTGGGTGATCCTAAGGCTCTTCTCAGATTGGGAGGTGGAGGTCTTTCTGCTCTTGACTCGTGAGCCGTGGCACGAACTTGGCGGCAACACGATACATTGCAAGATGCTGTATTAGGATTTCACGATCCAACTGCAATGTTACATTCTTCTGCAATCTCTCGGACAGTCAGTCTTCGTTCAGCACGCACAGGATCGTTGACGTTCCTGACACAAGCGTTGCTGGCAGAAGTCGGAGGACGAGCGTCGTCTTTAGCTTCCGTCCGGCCGTTCTTAAACCGTGTGAACCATCCGTAACACCGAGTGCGGCTTAAGCACTCATCACCGTAGGCTTCCTGCATCATTTGGCGTGTCTCTGTAGAGGTGTTCTTGAGTTTAGCTCTTATGTTCCTATGGGACCAACTGCTGATGTCATCAGTCCCTAGGCTTGCATCACTTACACACACCCACGCCCGAGGGAGGACTCTCTCCGACAGAGGGGAGCCACACGAACCGTGGCAAGGCCCCTAGACTGCGCAGCTACCCCGAGCGGCGGTTTTCTTGAGTTTCACGCAAAATTTATTGCAGGCGCATTGCTCCTCTAACTATACCCTCTCGAAGTTCGCCAACTGTGCGACACAACGTTCTAGTCAATACAGCACTGAACAATAAGCTAACAGACATACAACAGTGAAACTTCCCGCAGTTACACATTAAGCACACGCGCGTGCAGGGATGTCAACTGCATTTCGCCCCAACACGCCATTGGCGCGAAATTACGAACGTTCCCAATTTTTTTTAACACACCTCGTATATTCAAAATTTACGGTATGTTCTAGAAATTTGGCAAGTAAGCTTTCTCGGGATAGCTTATGTGTATCTTCAGGCATCTCCCAATTTCTTCAGCATCTCTGTTACATTCTCCTGTGAGCCAAACAAACCTGTGCTGTCTTTATTATGAACAGTTCAATATCCCCTGCTACTCGTATATGGGACAGGTCCCACACCATGGAGCAATATTAGAGTATGGGTCGCACCAATAGTTCAAAAAAGATCATCTTTGTGCACTGATTATATTTCTCTTTAATTCTAACAATAAATTACAGTTCGCCACCACCATTATCTTTGACCGACACGATGTGATGGTTCCATTTCTTACTTCGTTATCACCAATGTTAAGACTCACGCTTTTCCCGTTTATGCTTCATCTCATCACTATTGTCTTTGATTTACTCTGACCCCTAATTCTACACTCATTATATTGTATATTTCATTCATCAGATCCTGTAGTAATTCACTTTCACTGACAACGATAATATTATCAGCAAACACTGTCACTGATATCCTTTCAACCCGTATTTCAGTGCGAATCTTGAACCTCTCTCTTATTTTCTTCATTGCTTCTTTGATACAAACATTGAACAGTATAGGCGAATAACTACATCAAAGTCTTACTCTCTTTTTAATCCTTGCACTTCGTTCTTGATCTTCCACTCTTATTTCCTCTTGGGTCTTGTACTAATATATACCCGTCTCTGCCTAGAGCTATTTTCTCCACAACTTCGATCTTGCACCATTTTACATTGTCGAACGCTTATCCAGGTGTAGAAATCGTTTGAGTTTTATTCAGTCCTGCTTCCATTCCGTATCCTTACAATGTGTTACACCGAGGTATTTGTGTGAGCTGACCGACTGAAAATGAGAGTTATTGATGCTGTAGTCATAGGACACTATGATTTTTCGTTTTGTGAACTGCACAATTTTAGGTTTTCGAACATCTAAAGCAAGCTGCAAAAACATCCGGAATTCTGTTTGAGTCTACGTACAAAAATGCATTGTTAGGAAAACAAACTAAACCAAGGAGGGACAAAATATCAGTAACGAACAACGTAGAATCTCTGTGGCTAATCTGGATTAAACTGCTCCATCATCTTCAGCAACAACCAGGGCACAATCCAAGGAGGGATCTACACCCACATGGATATTGTGCAAATCATATCTAAGTGCCAGGCATAGGGTTTATCGAATCACCTTCACAATTGTCTATTATTCCAACTTCATGTCTTGAACTGCCCAAGGTGTGGTGAAGACTAAAACGAGTCTGTCACGGAAGACTGTATTGAGTGTGATGTCTGCTCCCAACAGTGGCATGAAGAATGCACAGTTTACGAAAGTCATGGTGCATTTTCTTGTTATTGGTGTTAGTGCGTACTCTTGCCAGATGATGCAGCTACGAGCAGTGTCATATATATGACATTTAAGGTTTGGGTTAAACGTTACTCAGCTGTATCTGATAAATGTTGTTCCTAAATAAATGAGCAATGGTTTGCTACTTGTTTGTTTTAACTTTCTCATCAACTAGAAATGACCGACTAAATACTAAGCGCATACTCCTTCGTGAGTTTCCCCTGCAAAGCAAATTAATGAACTCGAATAGTCCGTAGGAAGAATTTTTGTAGTTTCATGACTTTAGGATGGCATGACTGTGATGAGCTAAGAGCGGCTGACAAAAAATAATTGTTTTATTTATAACCTTAATGTTGCAATTGAGAATGGCGTGTCTGGTTGAAGTTTCCACATTAACTGAGCAACGTTCAACGATGCGTTTTCCCTTTCAGAAGGCAGAAAACGGCCGAAATATTTTCTCTAACGTTTTTTCAGTATGGTCGAAGCTGTGCGAAAGACGGAAATTTTTGATAAATACGTAGGACAGTTCAAAAACAATCTAACTTCAGTGACTAATAAAAAAACACCGTGGCCGGCCAATTGAACTGTCTCCTCCTTCACTTAAAGCCGGCTCTGACGACATTACTCCTGATGGCCGACGTGTTGCAGTAGAACTGAATAGCAAAATAGCTGCAACAGGCAGTGGCACAGTCCACAACGTCGTCATTGACATGCTCAAGTACAGCGAAACAAGTCCAACGTGGGTCCCGAGAGAATTCACACAACACAAGGAAACAAAGAGTGCTATGAACGAGAAGGTGAACCTTTTTCGAACGAGATTTTAACGTGTGATTAAACTTTCGTTCAAAATGGGGAACCCGACTCGAAAAGACAAGGAGTGAAATGGAAGCACACTAGTTCACCTGTCCGAAAGGAATTCAAACTCGAGCATCAGCGAGGAAAGTGATGCTGGCCATCATTTGGATGCCAAAGTAGTTGTATTTTGGTGATTATTTGGAAGATCAGCGTACAGGATGCAGCGCTGACCACTCACACATAGTGATGAGCAAAGTAAAGCCGAAAACGAGAGGAAAGGGTCGCCAATGTCAAAGAAAAGACGTGATACTATTACACAACAACGCTCGCCCAAACATAGCGCAGCTGATCCAAGAAACCACTGGAAGGGAAAAGAAACAGTAATGGGTTGGGAGACTCTGCGTCATTATCGCTACAGTCCAGATTTGACTTTCGTGAATTTTCATTTTCATATTGCTGATATTATGGAGAATGGAAGCTGTCTGCATTGTACTTGACTGGTAAGAAAAACTTCAAAAGTCAACCTCACTTGTAGAGCATTTATTGCTACCTGTTTGACCCGCTCAAGGACGCATCGCTTGGAAAGGATTCGGCGACAGCGAAGAAGTTAAAACAATTTCAGTTTTACTTACTTCATTCGCATTTATCGCCTTTCTCTTGCCCAGCAGTATTTCGCAAAGGACTGGCAAAAGCGCAAGTTGCAGCCGTATATAACGAGATCAATATACATTTGCCTTCTGAATATTACACCTGTAATGGGTCCAACCTAAGGCAGTTTAAAAAATCGCAGGTGACACTCGTGTAAAAGAAGAGTAACAGAAAGGATGTGCAAAATTACAGACATCGATTTTCTGCAGAATCCTAGAACGTATTCTGAATATGATTATAATAAATTTCCTAGACACCGAAAAGCTTACGTCCAGAAATCAGCACGGTTTTAGAAAGCTCGTGTGAAACGCAGCTTGCCCTTTTCGCACATTATATACTGCGAACCACGGATGAAGGGTCCCAAGCACATTGCACTCTCCTATATTTGAGAAAAGCCTTTGGCACGGTGCTCCACTGCACACTGTTAACCAAGGGCGTCGTATGAGCATACGGAGTCGGTTCCCAGATATGAGAGCGGCTTCAAGTCTACAACAGATACCAGTACGTTCTCGACGGCGAGCGTTGATCAGACACAAGGATATCGTCAGGAGTGTCCCAGGAAGTGTAACAGACAGCTGTTATGCTGTATAGACATAAATGAGGTGACAGGCTGAGTGAACAGCAGTCTGCGGCTGTTGATGATGCTGACGTGTACGGGAGAGTGTCGTCATTGAGTCACTGTAGGGGGGTACGATTAACGGGAAGCGCGGACAACTGAGAAACGCGCAGGAGTCAGTGAGGTACTGAGCCATGCCGACGCCGGTGCCTTAGTTAGCTGCGCTACGTTTTTCGGTTGAGGACCCAGGATACGAAGAGCTTCATCGAGGTGGTCCCACATATTCTCGATTCCGGGAAGCCTGGTGGTCGGCGGAGTACAGCAAACTCATCCTGGTGCTTTTCACACTGCAAGCTGTGTCACAGATTTAGTTGTTCTGCTGGTAGATACCGAGGGAAAAAAGACTCGATGTAGGTGTGGCAACGGTTCCGACCGATATTTCTGCTCATCCACTGTGCCTTCCAGAACGACGGGAGTGTCACGATAACGTTTGTGAGATCGTAACGATCCTTCCTCCTGTCCTAACCCTGCCGCCGACTGTTGCAGGGTGTTCACTTTCAGGTGAATCGCGCCCTACACGCCATCGTCTGTCTGTCACTTGGAAAGCCCGCAGGTCACCGTTCAGTGGACGCCCAGTCGCAGAACTGGCGTAAAAATTCCAGCCTTCGTCGAGGACGAACAGCAGTCAGCATAGGTGTGTGGACCAGGAGTCTGCTGTGGAGACCCACACATAGCATTTTTCGCTGAGTGGTCTTAGAGGAGACACTGTCGGTAGGCTCTTCGGTTCACGTGCATGGTCAGTTGCTCAGCAGTTGCACGTTATTCACCTGCGGTCTCCTTTAACTCCTGTCCTCTGTGGACCGTGGGGCACCACAACGGCCTCAGCGTCGGCTCTCGACAGCGCCATGCGCGGAGTGCTTTAAATATGGCAACACGCCAACATTTTACGAACTCTGCCGTTTCGAAAATGCATCCACCTGTGGCCCGAAAGGCAATGATCACGTCCTTTTGGATGTCACATAAGTGGCTGAGTTTCCGCGTTACGCATACCCTACTCATTAGCGTCGGACACAGGCGGTGATCACGTTAATGTGACTGGAGCCTGTGGTTAGAAAAAGGAAAGGAAAAGGAAACAGAAAGGGGAAAGGATGGTAAGCGGTGCCAGGAGCACCGGAAATGTGGTAATTATACGAATTGCTTGTACAGGAACTCCGAACGGAATAGGAGCAGCGGCAGTTTAAAAATTGTAAATGGTAGAATCACGGCTCAACAGTAAGTTTCTCGCCCAACCTGACGAAACAGATGTGGATATTAAGAAACGAATGCATAACTGCTGGGAAACAGTCTGCGGTGAGTAGACAGTGCCTTTTTTTTTGGAGGGTTTAAAGAGCAATTTCAAGATTTGCGAGATAAAGGTTTAGATTACGTCGCAAGTATAACGAATTGTGAGAAAGACGGCAGTAGTTCAGGGATTCGGCAGCACGAAGATATTTTGAAAGTGACTGAAGTTTTTAAGGAGACTGATAATAACCCTGTTCCTGACAAATGAATCCTGGTGATCAGTTACGAAGAAGGGGAGAAAATGTTTGAAAATAAAGCTCTTCTTATGGACGGACGTTTCAGAGGTGTTCGAAACAACTTGTTGATACCTGAAGCACGGAAGACTAGCTTTTTTACCAGAGGAAAGTCAAAATAATTGTGAAATATTTTTTCTCAACCGAGAAATGTCATAACTTGGTTGTCATTTAAAACTGCATTGCTTTATTTCGAAATGATTGCAAATTAAACTATGAAAACAGTGTTATCCGAGACATTTATTTTACAGTTGTAATTTTCATTTCAAGCAATGCCTGTGGAAGACATACAAGAACTGCGATTAGTGGAGCAATACAGGGATGAAGAAGTAGTTCGTTTGTCTTGCCGCACGTGTGCTGTAGAGTCCATCTTCCACCGGACTGCCTTGATGAAGCATGGAGAGTAACAGCGTAGCAAGTGCCCAGTGGCGTAGACTATTTAATCAGTCAATAGATGGAAAATGCTAGTACACAACCTGAAATGTGGAATTGGTGAAGACAGACAGTCGACTAAAATTATTTCAAAATAAATTCACTCTTAGGTTGGCTTCAGTTGCGTTAGATAATACTTCGATACCTAACACTACTGTATCAAAGTTATCTGCGTTCAGAGAATTTATTTCAAAGTGATTTCGGTCAGCTATCTACCGTCATCAATTCGATGCACAGGACCATGAATGCTGTCGAAGTTTGGCATAGCAAACGATACTCAATAAGGCAAAGGTATCTTAACCTACAATTTCTGATCAATACGCTAAAGGAGAATGCAATAAAACCAATACCTGAAATTGAAAAAAAAATCTGTTGGTCAGCTTCTTCAGTGAAAGAGGTAAAAGATACATATGTGTTGAAAAAGAGTTAAAAGATATTTTAAGAATACATAATGACTCGGTGGATCTAAGAAGTTTAAAATTTATATCATTCCTACGATAAAATGTGGAGAGGCGTTCTTATTACAAAACGGCACGCAGAGCCTCCCCATTGTCGCGGCTTCCTTTGCACGTCGGAGAACCCGCAGCTAAAATGTACGTGGTCAGAAACACCGCGTTGGCTCACAGGTCGCCGAGTCCACGGCTGCAGAATCCCATGACACCCTTCAAGAGGCGGCGAGGCATCTTGTACAGTAGTTATTTGAGAGTGAATTTTTTCCTCGCTCCTCAAGAGACGTCATCAAACGGATCTTCCTGCTTCTGGAGTGTCTACGCGACTATGAGGGAATCCCGAAACGTTACATCTTATTTTAGTTCTGCTCTCCGTTCCACACCTTCAAGGACCCACTTGTTTTCTGTGGCACTCGAACACTTGTACTTCTCCGATGTCATTTTCGCGAGGGATTTATGTACTGTGCTTATGCTTTATTAAGAAAACACGGGAATTTTTTAAGTGTATAGGGGTGAAACGATTATCTTAATAACCGATAAAACAACTCCAGATATCGAGTATTACGTACCGGCTGACACTTCATTACAAAATGTTTACGGGCTGTCTGTTATCCCAGTCGCTTCCGTTTATGAAATGTACCGAACACATGAGCATTCTTCGATAAACAGTTCTGACATGGGTCTTGACAACACGATCGAATTACAGAGGTTCAAATAGTGAGATGCGACTGCGTGCAACTGCATAGGCAGATTTTCAGTACCTGCATGTAATTGTAACGGAACTAAGGAGATTATAGCGACACGAACGTCAGCCGGGTAAATAAGTCGTACACTAAGTGGACATCCAGCGGACGCAAGTAAACACTTCCTGTTACACCACGCCACTGCTGCCTCGGTGTAAACACGGAGGACAACAGGAAGTGCTCTACGACCACTAGCTGGACTATGGAGCAAGAAACAGCCGGGGTCCCCGGTGGTCTAGTGGTAAGGGGGTCTGGAACGTTCCAGCGCCTCGGCTGGGGCTATTCGCCCCAGCCGGGCCGGGGTTCAATCCCCGGCCGGCGCTGGAATTTTCAGACTTCCGAACACTAGCCTCCACCTCTGCCCTGGCATGTGGCGCATGCCGGGCACCCCCGTGGGGTCCGTGCTTCGGGTCCCACGTGGAGCTCACTCCCACACTACAAACTAAACCTGATTATGCTGGTGCAAGCATTTTAAATTTTAATTCACACACTTTCTTCACCAGACCACATCTACATATGTTTTAAGGTACTTAATATATCTCACTATGGTATCAGTAATATTTGTAGGAAACTATGAAACAAAAACCTTACCAAAAAAATGATTTTTGTTATCCTTCGTGTGCTGAATACTTCTGAGGTAAATACCCAAACATCTGCCATTTTCTTGTAGTTAACAATGAATATTCGAAAAAAGTTTATCATACTGATTCATATATTACATAATGTATTTTACTCATTCTCAGTGCTGAAAAAGCAGTAATTATTTCAAAGTCATAAGAAAATGCAAAATATTGTATCACAAGCCAACAAGGTGTTCTTTTTTGTATCATGATTTACTATGCGATTAATAAATTCTGTATAATAAATCGTTTCGTAACAATTGACAATACCTTTTAAAAATACATTGTTTTCACTTATTGCATTTTCAAAAACTAAAACAGGCCTTTTTTTCTCAAATTATTCTAGTGTCAAAATGAGATGTTTGATTTTACACAGGTCACTAATGACATAAACTGTTTTTTTTTTTATAAAAACGATATTTCTCGTGGTTTTATGTGAGCTGAATGCTGTATCAAACAGATAACACTTAAAATTAATAAGAGGAATTTCTTGGTGATTTTACTAACACGCCCATATAGTTCATATAATATTTCGATTAATAGTTACATGACTACCTCTCTGCCACTACTTTTTGTAAAAGTATCTTGTAGATCAGAGAAAAAAATTGTATTACTACCTCTCCAGGTTAAGTGCAGTTCAATGAAAGAGATTGTAAAGGCCGTACCGAAGATGCAGAATATTACGTTCTCTGCAAGGCATTTGCCATCAGTAATGAGTGAAACTGTAAAATAGAAATAAGGGCTGAAAAACGCCTATTACTGTTGTACTATTATATCACTAACGTTGCACTGCATAAACTTACTTACAGTTCTCGTTGCTGTTCAATATTCTTTAACTCACTATACCGTGCGATTATGTTGTTAACATTTAATGTAACAGTAGTCCTGGTCCGAGCCACATATCCATTTTTAATGCTTAAAAGTGTGGACAAAACTATTAGTAATACTAAATTACGAAGAGGGAATGGTGAATGTAACATGCTGCGTACATTAATGTCGCTCGAGATGTAGTTTGCATTATATGTTATCAGAACAGAACTATTTTGTAATGTGTGAAATACACAAAAATACGGTAACAGACAAACCGAGCAGTGATGCCGTAATCTGTTTTGTAATAATAGTGTAAAGGAAGAAATAAACAGCAACTAGACATTTAAGTCACTCAATTTTCGCGGCCATTTTGCTGTTCATCACTTCGCTGCTAGATGTCGCTACTAGTTCCTCACACACTCAGTTGTCTGTAGTGCAGGGCTTCGCCACCAGAAGGCTCTATCAGCACCGGCGAGGACTCACTCTGTCGACGTTTGCTGCTTCACTCCTCAACATCTATGCTAACTGACGTGACTGCTAAATTTTCAGACTAAACGAAAAAAATAACACCAACACCAAATAAGGCAAATAGTGATAAGTGCGGATACTATCGAACCATCACTTTCATACGTCCTGGCTGAAAATACTGATCCAAAATACTTACACAGGAATTAGAGGAGACGAGCTAGAGGAAAATCGATTTTGAGAGAACACACTAGCCGCTAGAGATCGGTTGAAGAAATTCAACCCATATTTATAACATCTATAGATGTTACAAAATAACTTCTGACAATTTTGAGCAAAATATACAGTTTGAATTTAAGATGATGCAACCAGCGATAAAATACAGTGAGCGGCATGTTATCTAGAGCTCTGCCAGAAATCAGACAGCAATTTTAAGACTTAAAAGACATAAAGGAAAGCTGGCAGTTGATAGTTGAGAAGAGAGAGTGAGAGAATGAAAGTGAGAGAATGAGAGAGACAGAGAGAGAGAGAGAGAGAGAGAGAGAGAGAGAGAGAGAGAGAGAGAGAGAGAGAGAGAGAGAGAGAGAGAGAGAGAGAGAGAGAGAGAGAGAGAGAGAGAGATAATGGGAGGGGGGGGGGGCGGTTCGGTTCTAGCCCATTCACCCATGTTATTCACTTTGCATACTCACTTTGCATACAGAATGTTTCACACGTCGTGCTACACACTTATCGCGTCTGTAGAGGGGACCTACCAGATGAAGTTTTACATAGGAATCGATGTCTGGAAACGTCATCCAGCGACGCTACAGGGTATCGAAGTTACAGGCGCTGGAGTCTGTAAAATATGTGTACACAGAAAGATTCAATAAAGATGTTACCAATTTTCTATGATGATGGAGATGGATAAATGTATAAATTTGAGGTTATGTCCCTATAACGGAAAATTGGAAGAGAAGACATTCCTGTTGCGTGTGACAGTATGTACCAGTAGTGTTGCAGCTAAGATGTAGGGCAGGAAACTTTCAGAGGTGGTAGTATGGACCGAATGTCCAGTACACATGGGCTGTAAAATGCATACCTTAAGAGCTGTGAGGACTTGTTCATCTTCGCTAGCATAAAACATATCTCCACTGTTGAACAAGTGCTCATAGCGCCTCAGGTATGCATTTTGTAGCCCATGTTTACCGGACTTTTTTTCTTACTTTGATCCATACTACCACCTATGAAAGTTAGCAACAACAGTACCAGTACTTGTATTCCGCCGTCAGAGGTATGATAACGATATTCCCTTGTAACTTCCGGAACATGATACATGATCAAATTGATAAATAATCACGGCATCACACTCTACTTACATACATTCGCCGGGGCTGGTGCATGTATTTTGATGCTCTGTAGCCTCGTTAGATGACGTTTGCATGCATGAGTTACTAGGTAAAATTGCAAGCTCTAGAAATGTGAAACACCTTGTATAAAGAAAGCAACATACGAAATGAAGAAGATATTTGGGAAATTAATCGAAGATAAGAAAGAAGAAATAGGAACTGTTTCCAAATCGACCTTTCATTTCGCTGCTGCTGATTTGAAATTTCGTGGCATTTATTCGCTCTGAAGAGGATCGTTCAAACGATGGTCGGAATGTAGTTATTTTAGTTGTTTCACTGTTTTATAATGACATGGCCTAGAACCCAAAATGATTTTCTCCAAGTTGTTTGTAGGAATTCTATCGCTTCTCACCGATATTTTCAGTATGGTACTGGTATTTTTTTTCCTACACCTACCAACTTTAATAGTGCTTGAAATGATGAAAATTGTCTCCATATCAAAAAGTATTAGGTACTGAGACGGTGCTTGGTTTTAATGATAACAATATACAGGAAAATTCAGCCATGTTTCTGCGAAGTTGCATTACGCCGAAATTCTGAAATACATCCGTATATTTCGAATGTCGTACAACAGCTGTAGGTAGGAGACGGGGTACTGCAGAAGTAAAGCTGTTTAGACGGGACGTGAGTCGTGTTTGGGTAGCTCAGATGGTAGAGCACTCGCCCACGAAAGGCAAAGGTCCCGAGTTCGAGTCTCGGTCCCGCACACAGTTTTAATCTGCCGGGAAATTTCATATCGGCGCACACTCCACTGCAGAGGGATCTAATTCTGGAAAGAACTGTATAGTTAGTGGAGAGATACAGGATGTTGCAAAATTCCCGTTAAAAACTTCTAGGGAACTGAGTGACGATATTCTGAAGAGGAGCCCATGTATGGAAAGGTATATCCGTGCTACAGCCGTATAAATACACCTTCGCTAATGTGGTATGCAACAGGGTTATAATCACTGGAGGGGGGGGGGTTACTTACGTCGGATCCTATGATGTCATTTGACGGCTGTCTCCTCTCTGACCTGGATCGAGTCTCGTTCATGTGTCTGTGAGTGTTAGAGCAACATTTCTGAGCACACTTTTGCCGAATACACCGACACGAGTATCCTGTGTGGCCAAAGCGCACAGTACTGGAAGAGCTGCTGGTCGCCTTTATCAAGATCGTTGTCCACAACGTCTGACTCCTCCCCACACGCTTTTCGTTGCCATTGCACAACGTCTTCGACTATGGGTGTCTTCACCGTCAGCAGGTGCGTCTGTGGTGCCCCGTGGAGACGCAGCGCACGCGAATTGGAAAATATATTTATATGGATATTGTGTCTGTTCTTCCGGACATGTGCGAAAGGACGCTACGAATGTAGTGTGTGGACATACAAAGGTGAGAATGTGGGTCTCGCGGGAGGCGTGCGCGAGACAGTCCCTGTAGTCTCACTATCCTCTGTGCCGTCTGTGGCTCAGATGGATAGAGCGACTGCCATCTAAGCAGGAGATCCCTGGTTCAAGTTCCGGTCGGGGCACACATTTTCACCTGTCTTCGTTGATATCTATTAACGCCCGTCAGCAGCTGAAGGAAATAATATCATTGTAATTTCAAATTGGGAAACGCCCTCCTGTAAAACCAGTGTCTCTGAAGACCGATTTTTTTGATTCTTTGGTTATTAACGAGTGAAACTGTAGAACAATAGATGTACTCGGCCACATCTACACTGAAATGCCAAAGAAACTATTATAATAATGCGTATTCAAACACAGAGATATGTAAACAGGCTTAATATGGTGCTGCCGCCGGCAACGCCTATGTAAGACATGTGTCTACCGTAGTTGTTAGATCGGTTACTGCTGCTACAATGGCAGGTTATCAAGATTTAAGTGACTTTGAACGTGGTTTTATACTTGGCGCAAGACCGATGGGACACAGCATCTACGAGGTAGCGATGAAGTGGGTATTTTCATGTACGACCATTCCACGAGGGCACCGTGAATATCAGCAATCCAGTAAAACAACAAATCTCCAACAACTCTGCGGCCAGAAAAAAAATACTGCAAGAATGGAATCTGAAGAGAATCGTTCAGAGTGGAGAAAGTGCAACCCTTCCGAAAATAACTGAAAATTTCAATGCTTGACCATCAACAAGTATCAGCATGCGAACCATTCATGGAAACATCATCTACATGGCCTTTCAGAGCCGAAGGCCCACTCGTGTACCCTTGCTGACTGCACAGCACAAAGCTTTACGCCTCATTTGGGCCCATCGGTACGAACATTGGACTGTTGATGACTCGTAACATAATCCCTGGTTGGACGTGTCTCATTTCAAAATGTATATACAGTATGGACGTGTATGGGTATGAAGACAACATCATGACTCCATGGACCCCGCATGTCAACTGCGGACTGTTCAATCTGGTGGAGGCTCTGTGACGTTGTAGAGCGTGCGCATTCGGAGTGATGTGGGATCCCTGATACGTCTAGATACATCCTGTCTGATCACCTGAATCCATTCGTGTCCATTGTGGATTCCGACGGAAGTGGGTAATTCCAGCAGGACAATGGAGCGGCCCACACAACCACAGTTGCTACAGAGTGGCTGCAGGAACACTCTTCCGAGCCTAAACACTTTCGCTGGCCACCAAACTCTCCAAACATACTGTACGTTTCTAGTAAATTTTATAGCATTAACTAGCATATCTGGAATGCCTTGCAACGTGTTGATCAGAAGAGATCTCTGCTCCCTCTTACTGTTACGGATTTATGGGCAGCTCTGCAGGTTTCATGGTGTCAGTTCCCTGCAGCGCGACTTCAGCCATCAGTAGAGTCCATGCCACGGCGTGTTGAGGCACTTCTGCGTGCTCGCGGGGACCTTAAACGATATTTCTTTGCCTCCTCAATGTAACAAATTACTTATCAAAGTGACAGCGTTACCAACATGTTTTCAAGTGGTTCTAGTATACGGTACGTCTCGGGAGACAGGTTACAATTTAAAATAAGAGTATTATGTACTCAGTCCCCTCTACAAGTTGTAGCAGGTAGTGATGGGAATTTCAGAACATCCTGTACGTTTCCAGCAAACTGTATAGCCGTTGTCGTATTACAATTGGTATCTGCGAATACATTCCATAATTCGTGACAGATCGCGAGGCGCGACTGCAGAAATCCGTAGCGTTTACCCAGGGGGCGTCTCGGCTACGGCAGCTCTGACGGCTAGTTTGAAGGCCACTTTCAACTAGTGTTGCCAGAGGTGTCTCTTTTTAGAGATTCTACGACTCGCCCCACGTAAGCTTTAAAAAGGAAGACCAAATGCTCCAACTTCTGGCCTCTGCTAACATTTCGAAATACACTATCCTATCAGTGAGTGTACAGACACCTGTTAGTGGACATTAATATGCAGTGCGTCCACCCTTTGTCTTTATGGCGGCTTCAACTCTGCTCGGGACACTAAGTGAGGTGCCTACCGACAATTTACGCACCACACACGGATATCGTATCTACGTGTTTGTACACGCAAGGCAATAAATTGCTCAGCAAGATCGCCATATCTCTCATCAATTTTCAACATCTGGAGCACAATGGGCAGGTTCTTTAAAGCAGGTCGCGATTTTGAGGATGTAACGAACCAACTGAACTGAATTTGGTACGATATCCGTCAGAAGGGTATAAACTAACTTTATCAGTGAATGTCAAGCCTAGTAACTGACCGCGGAAAGGCCAGAGGTGGCCCAACACGTTATCGACTTATCAATTTGTGACGCTCTTTGTCTTGAATTAATCATCCAGTTTTTCTTCAACTCTAATCATTCATTTGACCCTACACGTACAGTCATGCTCAAAACTATCCTAACGCCCGAATTGAATTTCGCCTGATTCACATGCAACCCACATAACGCAACTGTCTAGCAGGTCCCCTTATCGCTCCTTGGTACAGTCGTTTGACTATTGAAAATGGTTCCAACAAATCACCACAAGAAAACACTGTTCTGTATCGCAATAACTCAAGATGTAAAGTAATACCACGATACTACAAATATCACGGAACACCTTACCACAGATAAGACTGCCCTTAAGGCTTGTAGCTCACATTTATTACAATAAATGACATACCTGACATTTTACCACTCTCATTATTACGTCAGATAGGTAATACACGTAGTAAATTCGTCGTATTCATGATTTCCTCTTCAAAGTAACATACCGTACTTATCATTGAACACAAAATGAGATTAAAAATTGAAGTTATTCACGGGCAACCAGTTGAGAATATGTATGAACTTCAAATGACACGACGAACCGTCTCGTTCTGCTTATGGATGCAAACTCAGGTCATGCAGACTAAGCAATGATTTCGTGCCTGACGGATACTAACTGTCACTCCTGATTAGGCATACAGAGAGTGATATACCTCGATTTTAGACAGAGCCAGTTTTCAAATTTCAACTTTAAATTACATATCGCAAGTATTTTTGCCGGACGCGAATTCCTACCCAGCACCTATTTTCACTGTTAACGAACGACGAGAGATGTTGAATCTTGGTTCTTAACAAGTAACTTACTTGAATTGCCGTGAGGTAAGGCTTTGTACTGGGCAGGGATTCGAACGTATATTGGCAGGCAGTAACATCTCTTAACTATGAGTAATTGCTGATGTTTGATATTAACATGAAAAGAATTCTGTAGACAGAGAAAGAACCTCTTCTTGGGAAACTACTTGTATAGTGACCAAAAGGCACGAACTTATATTCAAGTACAGTGTTCCAGCAGCGGCATGAAGAAAATGATAGTAATAATGTCGGTAATAATCCAATTATCCGGTAACCTCACACTTCCCAGTGGATCTTCACGAACTAAGAAAATATCTGAATTTGTGAACATTTCAAAATGGCTTCACATCGAGCCTATGATGCCTACAAGGGTCTTTACATCCTGCTGACATGAGAATAGCATAATCTCCGCGTCAGAAGCTTTTTTCTACTTAACCATTTAATAGACTCGCGTTTTTTCCACCGTGACTACTTTTGTAAGCTCAGCACATCATCCGTTGCAGCTCACTCCTGGGTCTGGGAAATGTGGGCACAATGGTCTGGTGGAACTATCACAGGAGCAATGCGTGGGTTCAGACATTTACTTTTAAGAAGCACAAACAGATTTACTTTGCGTCTGGTAACCTCAAAAGAAAGACGTTATAATCCAGAATTCGCAATACAAATCACGTTCCATCATTACCAACTGGGCAGAGCCAGGTTACGTTGGGAAATGACATAGCGGAAGTCATCGTAAACAGAAATACAGTCGCCAGTAAACTTACTTACATTAGAAAATTTTATTTTATTTTATGAACCGATAGCCATTTAAAGGATGGGGCTCTTATTTTACTTGTAATTGATTCAACTAGAGACGTTGAAAAATTTGGTGCTGGACTGTGATTCGAATTCGTTTCTCCTCTTTCGAGGATCTGAATCTCTCGGGACATTATAGTTCAACCATTTCGTCCCTTTTCGCAAGACTGCAACCTTCTCTAGGTCTCCTCCAAAGGTAAGGATGTGGGTCCGAATCCTGATCCAATACAAAAATATTCATAGTTTCAGTTCAAGCCCTATAACGTGCACACCGTCCCGCTAGTGAAAACCAACGTGCGCTTTTAATGTCTATTCATGTGTTGCCAACAATCGCAATAGGTGTCATTATTTCTTGTCAAACACGCACACACCTTACCGTTGGTGAGTAAGCAACTGATATTTAAGCTATATTTGTGGATGCACGGTAGGCGTGTAGTTAGATTGTCACTTAGGTACAAAAGTTTGTATCCTTAGTTTAGATTCAAACACCTAGCAGCTGGTAAGGAAAACCGATACGTAACATTTGATTTTACTTAGTTAACAATACGATTACGTGTTGGGTTCGTATCTCCGTCATATAACTTCACATCATGCACTTAATCTTTAAATGCATGCGCTCTTTGTTACTTCAGCATGGAGGTATATCAGACATCTTTCGTGGTTAGTTAACAGGGACGAAATTGTCTTGTTAGGAGTCCAGGTTTATTACAAAAATTGTCGTCTTTTATTTTCAAGTTTAGATTTCATTACTGGTATTGGCAAAAATTTCGGTAATTCATGACTCTTCATGGATAGCCATCAATATGATATGATTAGATTACATTAGATCAATTTTTGTTTCATAGATCATGAATACGATATTTTGTAATGATGTGTAACGTGTAATTTTAATGAAAGATTTCTTTACATAACATGATTCAATTTCTTTACAACAATTTCTTACTCTCTCTCATTCTTTTTGATTTCTCTCTCTCTCTCTCTCTCTCTCTCTCTCTCTCTCTCTCTCTCTCTCTCTCTCTCTCTCTCTTACACACACACATTCTTTTTTTCTTTATTTGTTTGTTTTGCTCGACTATCGGCGAGGCATCAAAACGTCTCTGAATGAGCTTCTTAGTTTTTAGTACACTTACGAAATAAATATAAAAACAACTGTGAGAGTTACTGGTATATGATGCTTAGTTTTCAGTCAGTTTGGAGTATTATTAGTAACCACGCTCCAGTCCCTAAACCTAGTTACAGAAATGCGAATCAGACGCATTACGTATTCCAGGCCGTAGCAACCGCGACTTGGAGACACCAGCTATGGTCACTTCCCAGCCCGCTGTACGATCACATCGGTTCGTCTTCTTTCTGCTGGTACTGTAACTGAGATTTGACAACAAGGCAACGTATGTTTGGCAACTCTGTGATCGACCAGTTGCTTCCTGGTGTGCACGGAATTTATCCTCAAAGTTCACTTGATTTTACCTGTCATTTCCATTGAATAATCTGATTTATTATCACGTTAGGTGTAACAAAAGATTGTAAATTTACGGTTTTCAGCCCAGGAAAGTCGTTGCACGTGGAAATCGCAACTAATCTCGTCCTTTAAATAGCGGTTTACGAGTGCTAGACATTATCGAACTCGTAAGAGTAAGCTAAGACACGTACTTCTACGCCAGCTCTATGGTAATGCGCTGACCTGAGAAATAGCATCTGTTATGGTTCTCACTTCCAGTCTCGCTGACTGTAACGTTTTTATCCCTTCTGTGAAAGAGCTACAAGCAGTCAGATAAAACATCGATAAGGAAATCGCAAAAAAATACTTTCGGCTCATAGTGCAATGGTGAAAACTTACAATGCTGCACAACAGGTAACTCCTCTTCCCGCAGCTGACAAACAAATTTTGGGTTTCTAGGAATACAAAACTTTACTTATGAAATGCGACATTTGCAATGCACGACGTTTTCAACAAAGAGATGGCGCAATACAGTAGCTCAAGTGGAAAGAAACACTTCCTTTTCAAATTTGTGCATCCTACACTGTTGGCTGTTCTGTGTAGGTGGCAGGTACGTGATTTTATTTCGGTGATTACAAAATAAAGTCGAAATTATGCACTGGGTAGTCGAGGCAGCTAGTTCATTGTCATTCGGTCAACCAAGTAAATGAATTTACTGAACCTGCTGCAAATTACTACAGGAAGCCTGTGTGTCAATTCTCGTCCAGAGAGGTGCAACGGCGTTACGATAGAAAAATGAGCCACATACTTATAATATGCTTGTATATCTATGGACTGGGTTCGATTCCAACTTCTGTCAATGATTTTAGATAAGGAGAGACAGATTCCATTCTCTTCTGGCTACACCAAGTGAAGAAGATATAATGACATTGTGGTCTGACATTAACATGAAAAATGATATTCCTTTACTACAAAGTAGACGTTAGGATGAATCACAATAAAGACTGGAGCGGCGACACGTAGAAACCTTTCTTATACTTGTTATTTATTTCTAGTGACGAAACAAACGCTATGTAGGCTCACAGGACATTTAGTCCATATTTTATATGAGCTTCTGTATGTCGATAAAATCGGTTCTGATCTGGGAATGCAACTTAGACCGTACTTAACGCTGAATTTGATCCCTTCGTGAGAATACAGCACGTCTACAATTTGTTGTTTGTTCAGAACTGCAGATTCCTCAACATCTCCACATACTGCGCGTGAATGGGTTCGAATCCTGGCCCGGCACTATAGATTTCATTATGTATTATCAAGCTCTAGCATGAGAACACCTATCTGCTGGTGGATAATTATTTTAATGTTTAATGTATTTTCATTCGTTGTCAACACTAACGATATGTGACGTTTTTGACACCCAGTGAGAAACAGAACTATTTGCGAGATCACTGTAAGTTCAAGATGTTAGTCCGAACTGGACAAAAATTCGGAAGCTGACGTATCTTTATGTGTAGTCAAAAGCGATATGATGTGTGGAGCTGTATTCCCAGTGAGCACTGAACTCTTCGTCATATTATTTCTAGTTCAAACACGCTCACATGTCGCTGCTGGTGCAACAAACCCATAATTAACGTTCGTTTTCTCTAGAATATAACAGCGATAGATGCCGGATTGGAGTCTTGGGAAGGAAAAAAATGTATGTTTCGTCTCGTCATTTCAGTTAAAACATCTAGCTACTGCCGAGAAAACCCGAAATGTCACAGTTGATTGTGCGTCGATATCTATCCGATTAAGTTCTGAGTTCGAACCCCTGTCCAACACAAAGCCTTACCTCACGGCAATTCAAATAAGTTACTTGTTAAGAACCAAGATTCAACATCTCTCGTCGTTCGTTAACAGGGACAATAGGTGCTGGGTAGGAATTCGCGTCCGGCAAAAATACTTGCGATATGTAATTTAAAGTTGGAATTTTCAAACTGGCTCTGTCTAAAATCGAGGTATATCACTCTCTGTATGCCTAATCAGGAGTGACAGTCAGTATCCGTCAGGCACGAAATCATTGCTTAGTCTGCATGACCTGAGTTTGCATCCATATGCAGAACGAGACGGTTCGTCGTGTCATTTGAAGTTCATAAATATTCTCAATTAGCTGCTCGTGAATATCTTTAATTTTTAATCGTATTTTGTGTTAAATAATAAGTACGGTATGTTACTTTGAAGAGTAAATCATGAATACGACGAATTTACCACGTGCATTACCTATCTGACGTAATAATGAGAGTGGTAAAATGTCAGGTATGTCATTTATTGTAATAAATGTGAGCTACAAGCCTTAAGGGCAGTCTTATCTGTGATAAGGTGTTCCGTGATATTTGTAGTATCGTGGTATTACTTTGCATCTTGAGTTATTGCAATACAGAACAGTTTTTTCTCGTGGTGACTTGTTGGAACCACTTTCAATAGTCAAACGACTGTTCCAAGGAGCGATAAGGAGACCTGCTAGACAGTTGCGCTATGTGGGTTGCATGTGAATCAGGCGAAATTCAATTCAGGTCGTTCGGATACTATTGGGCATGAATGAACATCACGTGTATCGATTTCCATCGCGCTGGGGTAAGTCCTCCGGGATACGTTTATTCTCCTTAGTGTGTAAATATATTTGGAGCATGTCATTCAAAAACGTTTGAAACGACATAGACGGGAGCGGGTTGTTGTTAGGAGAGCAGAATGTATTAGACTCGCGGATCATGTGGTGTTATTGGCAGAGAGCGAAAGTATGACTGAAATGTTAAAAGAATTGAACAAGAGACGTGAGTAAATTGGAATGAGAAATAATAAGAAAAACGCAAAATGTCCGGTGATAGGTGCAAGAAAAGCAAGAACAACTATAATGTTAGGCAGGAAGATACACAACAATTTAGTGTTTTTAGATAACTGCGACGTGCTATTATGGACGACAATTGAAGTAATAAGGAGGTGAAAATACGTATAGCAATTGCCAACGAGACGTTTCATAACAGGAGGCTTTTATGTGGGAGCGTTGATAGGGGATAAAATAGGCTGGCACATTGAGAAATGAGGTGGTGTTGATTGGGAGAACAGAGAGAAATTTTAAAGGTAGCAGGATGAGCAAACACAATTGGCATGGACACTGAATGAGAAGAGATTGTTTATTGATGGTATGAAGGAAATGGTGAATGCAAGAAGAAGAAGAAGAAGAAGAAGAAGAAGAAGAAGACGCAGAACATACCAGGTGGTGGACAGCGTAAGAACAGAAAATAGTTGTGAGAAAACAAGAGGGTAACAAATGATGGGACTGCATGGAGAACTACATGTGAAGACCTGCCCTAGGGCAGAACACTCATGGTGGTGGTGTTGATGAAGAGGAGACTTATGTAGGACATTTTGCAAAACGCCCATTTTCTTGTAATCCAAATTTAAACAAAACATAGGCAGCTTATAATTTGTAGTCTATAACCGACCGTGAATTGCGTGACAGATGGAACTTGCCAGTATACCAGTTATTAGGACTTATTCCCACTCCACTGACGTATGGAGCGTGCGAACCGTGGCTGCTTAAAAGCCTCTGTGCGTGCTGTGCGTAGCCTCTTCTGGTCTTCACGCTTCCTACAGTTACAATACGTAGGCGGTTTCAGTATATTCCATTCCTACTTTCATCATGTAACGTCAGTTCTAGAAACTTTCTAATTAGGTCTCCTCGAGATACTTTACTCTTCCACGGGATAGTCTGTGTCTACCATGAACTGTCCGTTAGTCAGTAAGTGGAATAACTGGTTTTCCGACACATGTCGCCATGTAACTGTCGCTCTGTCTCCACGCCAGAGAGACGGAAATTCTGTGTGCCACATTTGAAGATGAGTCTGTAAAGGTTACAAAACTAGTTAATGGAATTACAAATAGTTGAAAAAGTGAGTTTTTGCAGTTTTCCGTATTTACATTCAATGCACTAGTCACAGGCTCTAGGCGATCCTTAGGGGACAAGCTTAGTCGGTTGAGAGCGTGATGTGTCCCTCCGAGATTAATTTCACCTGGGCTTTAAGCGACTCACCGGTCAGCATTTACAGAGCTGCCAACTACATCTCACACCGGGAATATGACCAGGATTGGTTTGCATCGCAGCCTACGGAAGAGAACGCAAATCGAACGATCATTCGCAGTCATTCCCTCCATTGACTACCATTCGCCTATATTCAACAGTTAAGGATTCCTCCGGAAATATTCCAAGTAGACTTTCTCTGGATATTTTACGTTTCTTTCCAAGCGCCTGCCTGTTCAATTTGATCAGAAACTGTGTGACATTCTCCAACGGGTCAAAAAACCTGTGACCATTCGTGCCGCCCTTCTCTGTATACATTCAGTATCGCCGGGCAGTTGTATCTGATTAGGATCCAAGAATCTCGAGCAATATTGGGGGATGGGTCGCAAGCGTGATTTGTAAGCAATTTCTTTTGTACACTGATTGTATTTTCCTAGAATTTTACCAACGAATTGCAGCCATCCACCGTATTTCCCTAAGACTGCGACTATGTGACGGTTCCATTTCAAATCTCTAGAAATTTTTACACCCAGGTATTCATGTGGGTTGAGCGATAGCGAATTTGACTCGCTGCACTATACTCGTAGGATAAGGTTATATCGTTTTGTGAACCGAACAATTTTACATTTCGGGAACATTTAAACTAAGTTGTCATGCTTTGCACTACATTGAAATCTTATGAAGGCGTGACTTCTTTCAAACAGAACTTTATTACAGGCAACAGCATCATTTGCGAAAACACTGAAGTTCCAAATAGACCGCGTAACCACGGCCCCCTTCTCCCCTCCAAATTGCTGTCTGAAAACTGGAAGTCCCATTTGTAAAACACCTTCAGAAGTTCGTTCACATTCCGTATCAGTTAATGTGTTAAAAACTTGACCTGAAGAAACATAACCCTTTGCAGTTGAAGACGCTCAGTTGTAAGAGAAGCTAGTTTTTCGAAAACGTCTCAATATTTATGTACTGAACTAGGTGTTGTACAATTCTATAATTTTCAGGTACATTCGGCGACGTATGTGGATACTGTCTGACAAATGTGTTGCGAATAAAGTGAGTAGTAAAGAAGTAATAAAGTGAAACATCAAGCCTGATGCTGACACCTTACTGCACGATCAGCGAAAATGTAGAAGTGATAAAAGTCTTTTTCCTTTCATCATTATGTCAGGGATGTCAGAGGGGAAAAAAAGTTTCGCCAAGTTTCGAAATTATGTGTGAAGTTTGTTGGAAGTCGTCACGTGCTGCCTTTCACAAATGCTCGGTGAATATAGTCTCGATAATTTGCGCGCCATGAAATTATGCTGCCTTAGACGAGTACGCAGTTTTTAACTTTTAACGCCCGACTTATTGCGTAAACCTATGCCTTTAAATGAAGGACGGAAGGAGGATTGCATTTAATGTGCTATCGATGTCGAGGTCATTAGAGACGAAGCAGGAGTTGGCACTGCGTCAGGGAAGGGTAAAAGAAGTCCGCCGTTCCCTTTCAAAGGAACCATCCCAGCATTTACTTGGAGCGATTCAGGAAAGTTACGGAAAACGTATCAGGATGGCCGGATGCGGATTTAAACGTCATCCTCCCGAATGCGAGTCTAGTGTACTAGTTGACAGCTCGTCGTGTAGAAGCTAGCGTTGTTGGTGATGGGATTCCGGGTTCGATTCACGGCTGGGTTGCTTTCTCCGCCCGAGAAGTAGGTGTCTGTGGTGTCATCATTTCATCATCATCCGTGAAGGTGGCGAAACTGGACTGTGTAAATGTTGGGGCTTTGTACAGGCACTGATAACCGTGCAGTTAAGCGCCCCAAAAACCAATCATCATCATCATCATACCATGTAATAACCACTGCGGCAGCTCGTTCGGTATACATTTAAATGAGCAGATTAAGTCAGCATTTTTAGTATTTACATTGACTTCGTTCTTCATAAATGAAAGCAGGAACTATGACAAGACAAAGGAATTGGGATAACGAATGAGAAATACCTGATTGTGCTTCTGTTTGTAGATGACATGATTCACGTTCACGAAATGACCTCCAAAGATCTATATACCACCTGAACGAAATATGCAATGAATACAACTTTAAAATTTCTAGGAACAAAACGAAAATAAGTGCACTCCGAGGAAAATACTCAGTCAGTTTAAAACTAGTTTTGGATAATCCTGCTTTAGAACTGGTCTCTTAATCTTTCATTTAGGCTACGCTGTAAGATCTGATTTTTACTCTGATACTTAAAATAAATTACACAAATTCTAAGCTGTTTGTGACACTATTATCTGAATATTGGGCAATAAAGTACAAAAAGATTGTCCCGAAATTCTATAACGTGGTCGCGGTTCCTGTATTATGCTATGAAAGCGAAAACATGGTTAAAAAAAAAAATCACACGGCAGAGATGAGGTTCCTAAGAAATTCGAAGAGCTGCACAACAAGAAATGATTAGGAATGAAGATACTAGAGAAAAATTAAGTATTTTCAACAGAAACTAAAAAATTCAAAAATATCGTGAAGACTGGTGAGAATGCTACGTCCCAGACTTCCCCAAAATATTCTGAACTACAAGCGGAATGGAAGACGTGATATTGAAAGGCCTCGGACGTGGGAGCAATTTCGTTTGAGAGACTATCCCGCGCGGCGACTACTGAAGTACTTATACATTATAGAATTCTTAAGTTATACAACCAAAATAAGTAAGTTTTAATGTAGTTTACGTTCACTGATGCAAAAAAAATTCTTGCTTTTTAAAGTGGGCTATGTTCTTTCTAAGGGTTCAAACTGTCTCCATGACAAATTTGAACAATATCTGTTAAGCGGTTTGGACTCGAAAACGAAACAGACTGTGTTACAAAGTTGAAAAGCAACTGAGAGAAAGAAGCAGCGTCGGTTTCTGCAGGAGGCGGCCATCATTTTGTAGGACAATGTTCGGGCACGCTCGGTTCAAGTCGTGACTGATTTGATCGGTATATAGGGATGGGGAGCGCCGCATCACGCACCACACTCATCTACATCTATATTTATACTCCGCAAGCCACCCAACGGTGTGTGGCGGAGGGCACTTTACGTGCCACTGTCATTACCTCCCTTTCCTGTTCCAGTCGCGTATGGTTCGCGGGAGGAAAGACTATCTGAAAGCCTCTCTCTAATTTTACATTCGTGATCTCCTCGGGAGGTATAAGTAAGGGGAAGCAATATATTCGATACCTCATCCAGAAACGAACCCTCTCGAAATCTGGCGAGCAAGCTACACCGCGATGAAGAGCGGCTCTCTTGCAGAGTCTGGCACTTGAGTTAGTCAAACATCTCCGTAACGCTATCACGGTTACCAAATAACCCTGTGACGAAACGAGCCGCTCTTCTTTGAATCTTCTCTATCTCCTCCGCAAACCCGATCTGGTACGGATCCCACACTGATGAGCAATACTCAAGTATAGGTCGAACGAGTGTTTTGTAAGCCACTTCCTTTGTTGATGAACTACAGTTTCTAAGGACTCTCCCAATGGATCTCAACCTGGTACGCGCCTTACCAACAGTTAATTTTATATGATCATTCCATTTCAAATCGATCCGCACGCATACTCCGAGATATTTTACAGAAGTAACTGCTACCAGTGTTTGATCCGCTATCATATAATCATACAATAAAGGATCCTTCTTTCTATGTATTCGCAATACATTACATTTGTATATGTTAAGGGTCAGTTTCCACTCCCTGCACCAAGGGCCTATTCGCTGCAGATCTTCCGGCATTTCGCTACAATTTTCTAATGCTGCAACTTCTGTGTATGCTACAGAATCATCCGCGAAAAACCGCATGGAACTTCCGACACTATCTACCACCTCATTTATATATATATTGTGAAAAGTAATGGTCCCATAACACTCCCCTGTGGCACGCCAGATATTATTTTAACGTCTGTAGACGTCTCTCCAGTGATAACAACATGCTGTGTTCTGTTTGTTAAAACTCTTCAATCCAGCCACAGAGCTGGTCTGATATTCCGTGGGCTCTTACCTTATTTATCAGGCGACAGTGCGGAACTGTATCGAACGCCTTCCGGAAGTCGAGAAAAATAGCATCTACCTGGGAGCCTGTATCTAATATTTTCTGGGTCTCATGAACAAATAAAGTGAGTTGGGTCTCACACGATGGATGTTTCCGGAATCCATGTTGATTCCTGCAGAGTAGATTCTGGGTTTCCAAAAACGACATGATACTCGAGCAAAAAACATGTTCTAAAATTCTACAACAGATCGACGTCAGAGATATAGGTCTATAGTTTTGCGCATCTGCTCTACGACCCTTCTTGAAGACTCGGACTACCTGTGCTCTTTTCCAATCAATTGGAGCCTTCCGTTCCCCTAGAGACTTGCGGTACACGGCTGTTAAAAGGGAGGGCAAGTTCTTTCGCGTACTGTGTAGAATCGAACTGGTACCCCGTCAGGTCCAGTGGACTTTCCTCTGTTGAGTGATTCCAGTTGCTTTTCTACTCCTTGGACACTTATTTCGATGTCAGCCATTTTCTCGTTTGTGCTAGGATTTAGAGAAGGAACTGCAGTGCGGTCTTCCTCTATGAAACATCTTTGGAAAAAGGTGTTTAGTATTTCAGCTTTACGCCTGTCATCCTCTGTTTCAATGCCATCATCACCCCGGAGTGTCTGGACATGCTGTTTCCAACCACTTACTGATTTAAATTGAGACCAGAACTTTCTAGGATATTCTGTCAAGTCGGTACATAGAATTTTACTTTCGAATTCACTGAACGCTTCACGCATAGCCCTCCTTACGCTAACTTTGACATCGTTTAGCTTCTGTTTGTCTGAGAGGTTTTGGCTGCGTTTATACTTGGAGTGAAGCTGTCTTTGCTTTCGCAGTAGTTTCCTAACTTTGTTGTTGAACCACGGTGGGTTTATCCCGTCCCTCACAGTTTTACTCTACACGTACCTGTCTAAAACGCATTTTACGACTGCCTTGAACTTTTTCCATAAATACTCAACATTGTCAGTGTCAGAACAGAAATTTTCGTTTTGATCTGTTAGGTAGACTGAAATCTGCCTTCTATTACCCTTGCTAAACACGTAAGCCTTCCTCCCTCTTTTTATATTCCTATTAACTTCCATATTCAGGGATGTTGCAACAGCCTTATGATGACTAATCCCTGTTCTGCACATACAGAGTCGAAAAGTTCGGGTCTGTTTGTTATCAGTAGGTCCAAAATGTTATCTCCACGAGTCGGTTCTCTGTTTAATTGCCTGAGGTAATTTTCGGATAGCGCACTCAGTATAATGTCACTCGACGCTCTGTCCCTACGACCCATCCTAAACATCTGAGTGTCCCAGTCTATATCTGGTAAATTGAAATCTCTACCTAAGACTATAACTTGCTGAGAAAATTGATGTGAAATGTATTCCAAATTTTCTCTCAGTTGTTCTGCCACTAATGCTGCTGGGTTGGGAGGTCGGTAAAAGGAGCCAATTATTAACCTAGCTCGGCTGTTGCGTGTAACCTCCACCCATAATAATTCACAGGAACTATCCACTTCTACTTCACTACAGGATAAACTTCTACTAACAGCGACTAACTCTCCACCACCGGTTGCATGCAATCTATCCTTTATATCTGTCTGTACCTTTGTAAAAATTTCGGCAGAATTTCTCTCTGGTTTCAGCCAGCTTTCTGTACCTATAACGATTTCAGCTTCGGTACTTTCTATCAGCGCTTGAAGTTCCGGTACTTTACCAACGCAGCTTCGACAGTTTACCATTACAATACCGATTGCTGCTTGGTCCCCTCATGTCCTGCTTTGCCCCGAACTCGTTGAGGCTGCCGCCCTTTTTGTACTTGCCCAATGCCATCTAACCTAAAAAACCGCCCAGCTCACGCCACACAACCCCTGCTACCCGTGTAGCCGCTTGTTGCGTGTAGTTGACTCCTGACCTATCCAGCGGAACCCGAAACCCCACCACCCTATGGCTTAAGTCGAGGAATCTGCAGCCCACACGGTCACAGAACAATCTCAGCCTCTGATTCAGACCCTTCACTCAGCTCTTTACCAAAGGCCCGCAGTCAGTGCTGTCGACGATGCTGCAGATGGTGAGCGGTGAGCTCTGCTTTCATCCGGCTAGCGAGACTGGCAGTCTTCACCAAATCAGATAGCCAGGAAGGGTTTCCTCCGATCCATAGCGACACACATCATTGGTGTCGACATGAGCGACCACCTGCAAATGGGTGCAACCTGTACCCTTCATGGCATCCGGAAGGACCCTTTCCACATCTGGAATGACTCACCCCGGTATGCACACGGATTGCACATTGGTTTTCTTCCCCTCTCTTGCTGCCATATCCCTAAGGGGCCCCATTACGCGCCTGACGTTGGAGCTCCCAACTACCAGTAAGACCACCCTCTGCGACTGCTCGGATCTTGCAGACTGAGGGGCAACCCCTGGAACAGGACAAGCAGCCACGTCAGGCCGAAGATCAGTATCGGCCTGAGACAGCCCCGGAATTGCGCCCTTCTGAGCTCAGCTTGATTCCTGACGTGAAGGTAGCGTTCTCGCTTTCCGCGTCTGGGTTCCCGGGTTCGATTCACGGCGGGGTCAGGGATTTTGTCTGCCTCGTGATGGCTGGGTGTTTTGTGATGTCCTTAGGTTAGTTAGGTTTAAGTAGTTCTAAGTTCTAGGGGACTGATGACCATAGATGTTAAGACCCATAGTGCTCAGAGCCATTTGAACCATTTGTCGAACTTTGGGGTATTCGGTTCGGAGCTGTTATGGAGATACGTCAGACAATAGACCGCTCCATTCGAACTACCTATACAACTGGCGTAGTTAGGGGTATCTTGCTCTTTCGACATCACTGGCGATGGCTTATATACATGAGCTGTTCAAAAAATATCCGACCTTTTTTAATTGTTGAAATCAACAATGGTATCAGGGCGCGCATGGGCTCATGTTTTCAGGCATATTTAGCACACATACCTGATTTTCTCCACTACTTCGGAACACTTGCAAGTCGTACACGTTGGATTTAGTATTCTGAGCAAAATGACGTCTTTACATCACATTTGGCTCCAAGCTTGGCGATTCTCAAGTTGAAACCATTGTGTGTTTGTGGACAAAGTAATGGGTACTGCAGGGCTAAAGGAGTGGTACAACCATTTCAAAGGTAGCCGCTAATCAATGAAGACAGAAGCCAGTTAAGGTACGCCCGCAATATCCGCAAATCAGGTCGTTACTGATCCCGCAATATTGCTGGTGAAGCAGAATGGACGAATCACTATCAGAGAAGTTGTAGTCTAATATCTAAAAGCCGTAAAGTCAACTAACTAACTAGGTGTTACAATAACTAACGTCCGCCCGCGGTAGCTGAGTGGTCAGCACGACAGACTGTCAATCCTAAAAGACCGGGTTAGATTCCCGGCTGGGTCGGAGATTTTCTCCGCTCAGGGACTGGGTGTTGTGTTGTACTAATCATCATTTCATCCCCATCGACGCGCAAGTCGCCGAAGTGGCGTCAAATCGAAAGACTTGCACCAGGCGAACGATCTACCCGATGGGAGGCCCTCGTCACACGCCATTATTATTATACAATAACGAACAACTTAAATTGGAAAGAACACATAGAAAATGTTGCGGTTAAGGCTAACCGAAGACTGCGTTTTATTGGCACAACACTTAGAAAACGTAACAGACCTACAAAGGACACTGCCTACACTACGCTTGTCCGTCCTCTTTTAGAATACTGCTGGGAAATGTGGGATCCTTAAAAGATCGGACTGACGGAGTAGATCGAAAAAGTCCAAAGAAAGGCAGCACGTCCTCCTATTATCGCGAAATATGAGAGAGTGTGTCACACAAATGATACAGGATTTTGGCTGGACATCATTAAAAGAAAAGCGTTTTTCTTTGCGACGGAATCTTCTCACGAAATTCCAATCACCAACTTTTTCCTCCGAATGCGAAAATATTTTGTTGACACCGACCTACGTAGGGTGAAACGACCACAACGATAAAATAAGGGAAGTCAGAGCTCGTATGGAAAGACACAGGTGATCATTCTTTCCGGGTGCTATGCGAGATTGGAATAATAGAGACTTGTGAAGGTGGTTCGATGAACAACCTGCCAGGCACTTAAATGTGATTTGCAGAGTATCCATGTAGATGCAAGTATAGGTGGTCACATTTTTACTATCCCCTGTATGTGCATATCGCTTCACACGACCTTTGTTACCTCAATGTCGATATCGGCATCATTTTCGAAATATGTGAGCTTTCTTATATTATCTGTAATGTTAATATACAACATGAACAGTAAGGCTCCCAACACGCTTCCCTCTGGCACAAGTGGTTACTTTTACACGTATAGATGAACTCTCCATTTAGGATGAGATGATGTGTCCTCCCTACAAAAATATTTTATTGGCCGTACTTTATACGGTGCAGGCAAATGGTCAACTACAATTGCTGATTACTGTGAGGTAACCTCTAGCGTATCAGAAGCAGTTTAGGAACATTTTTTCAAATGAGTATACGCACTCGTATTTCGGCAGGTGCACAGTTTTGCCATTTCAATTTTTGCACGTTTCACAGATACCTTTTCGAAAATTTCGAGCAAAACAAATCGAAATCTTTATTACATCATGAAACAATGAAGAAGCAAATGCGGGTTTGTTCGCAAGCCCGAAGCAACATCTGGTACAAGAATCATGGATTTTAATAAAGTAGCTGTCGATAGGTTTTTTTCGTTGCTTACAGATGTAACTGACAATCACAAACTAATGACTTCTCAAATAACTAATTGTGATGGAACAGGCGTCTCGGTTAATGCTAAAAACTAATCGAACATCGCAGATTGCAAAGGGAACCGTCCAGTGCGATCGTTAACATCTGCAGAAAGGGGCGAAACTGCAACCAGCCTCATTAGTACGTCAGCAAGCGGAGCTGACATTCCTCCTACGATTATTTTTCCACGAAAGAAGAAGCAGAAAGAATTTGAGTTAGGACAGGCAGCAGGAGGTTGCGCTGAGGTCCACAGCACAGCATGTATGGCCACAGAGTCCTTCTTTGTATGGTTTCCACAATTAGTGGTATTTTCTAAGGCATCAAAGCAGGTCCCAGTTCTCCTTATATCAGATGGCCACTCAGCACATACCACGAACATTGACGTTATGGACTACGCGAGGGAGAGTGGCGTTTCTTTACCACCACATTGCTCTCACAGACTTCAGCCGCTTGATGTTTGTTTTATAAATCCTCGTTATAGTGATCAGCTTCGAAAATGGCTACGGAACCATGCAGCGAAAGTCGTAACTATCTTTGAAATTTCAACGCTTTTTGGTTCAGCTTTCGTCTAAAGCGCAACAATGAAAACCGCTATTAAAGGTTTCGAAGCTACTGCAATATGGCCCACGGACCCATCCATATTCACGACGCACACTTCCTCCCGGCAGACACAACTGACAGCGGACGTGATAGGCCGTCAGATAAAGAGGTTATTATATCTGAACAATTGGAATTGCCTTCACCTAGCACACCAGCTGAAAAAGACGACTCAAACGGGCTGGATAATCAAGGGGACGAGGTTTCAGCGATTTGTTACAATGAACTGCCGCCTAAGAATAACAAAGTTATTGGGGCTAATTGTTCTAATCTTGGGTGCTCTTGGATGACAACTGACAACACAACCTCCTCATTTCATATTTCACCTGAGATTCTGATTTTCTTGTCAAAAGTTAACGAAAGCAAGAAAAGAGCGAGACTGAAAAGGGGGAACAACGTTGTTTTAACTGATTCGCCGTACAAAAAAAGAGTTAAAAGTCATTAATGGGAGAAATAGAAAAAAGAACATTGACAAAGAAGAAAGAGCAAACAGAAAACTTTCTGCGAAAGAGAATAAAATTAAGAACTCAAAAAAGAGAGAAAGATTCTGAAGGTAAACGGAAAAAAGGAGAGAGAATACAATACTAACGAGAGTGATTATGAGGAAAGTTCTGACTGTCAATGTGTATATTGTGGTGGGTTATATTCAAAATCAGTTGGAAGTTGGGTCGCTTGTTCCACCTGCAAAAAACTGACACACGATTCTTGTGCAGGTATAGATAGCGAAGATGATGAGTGTCTCCCCGTGTGTGAATTTTGTAAACAGCCTCAAGAAAAGGATACGATTCATGAAAACTGTAGTTTGACATTAATACTCACTTTAAACTAAAAAAAATAACGAGCAAGCCAATATTTTCTGCATTTCGGATAATTTTATACGTTTTTGTAATCACTTGTATTTACCACCCCATTGTGACGCGTGCAAATGTTATAAATTTCTGTTTTTGAGTGAGAAAATATTGTTGTTTTATTTTATGGCAATGTTCTTGTATTTTTGTGATTAATACATCATAATGTGTTCATATAAAAATTTGTAACTCTCTTATTTATCAATTTTGTACATTTAATCAGAGTTTTCAACTGTGTACCCCATTATACCTTGGATTCCCCAACGTGTCGGATAAGAAAGATAAAAATACAATCACTACTCGTTTCTTCAACGACAATTTAAGCTGTGTTCTGTGGTTCCTCCCAGAGTTCATCACGATATATTCCGAAAAAAATCATAGTTAACGAACATTATAAATTGCTCTAGAAACGAAGGCAATCGCAGTTAACATTTAATAAGGCCACTGGTATCCTTCGAAATGCAACTAATCAACGTCATGCAGAACGTCGTGGGTCACAGCGGATGGGTGGAATCGAAATATGACATTTACCCACGATCGCTTCTTTTTGTCAATTTGTGCCATTAATTTCTCTGCTCCCTAATCTGATTTCGTATCTCCCCATCAGCTATTCGATCAAAACCTTTTTAGCATTCTTCTACACCACCACATTTCGGAAGTTTCTAGTCGTCTACTGTTTGGGGAACCAGGCATGTTAACTACTGATTCGCAATATATTTATTCCGAAAGGCAAAAGGAACCCCGAAAACAATGAAAATAATTTTGTTTATTGGTGATTGTACCAGTTTTATTTACACTTAGTGTGAATATGAAAGTATTTTAGTCCAAATCCGTATTTGAAGGTTCTAAATGTCGGTTTAAATGGCAGCTTGCTATGTAAGACATGCCCACTTGTTTCTCTGTGCCATCTCTTCTTTGAGATGATAAGCCTAGGGACATTTTACCCGTAGCTTTGAGCTTTCACCTATTGAATACATTTTTTCTTGTCTCGTAGTCAGTTGTTTGCTAGAGTAATAACGTTTCTGAACAAAACAAATGCCAAGATCTACCCACAAAGTTTTCGAAAGAAGTTCTAGAAGACTTGCAAGAAATAAAAAAGTAAATATCATGATACAAATGTTATGTTTATGTACAGCATGCGTACTATTGGAAAGTGAAAGAAACTATGAATTTAAATGAGTGCATGTACGACGGTAAGTGCAATACAACTTTAAATTTTCCGTAACTTTTCTAACTAAATGTACCTTTCCTCTCAAACCATTTATCCCAGAACCATGGAATTCTAACGACCAGTTTTCTTACTCGAGGGCATGAAGAGTCGAGGGATATGAAAGGGAAGCAGTGGTTGGGAAGAGAGTGAGACAGGGTTGTAGCCTATCCCCGATGTTATTCAATCTGTTTGCTGAGCAAGCAGTAAAGGAAACAAAAGAAAACTTCGGAGTAGGAATTAAAAACCATGGAGAAATTGTATTATAATGAACACTATGGTCTTTTAATTTTTGAAATTTGCCCGCAAAACCTGTCATTCAAAATTTTTCTAAAAATTTCACTATTAATATATTATTCATGAAAAATTGTCAGCTTGTTGGAAAATAGTGGAAATGCATGTAAGAAATGTTTTGTGTTATACCGTTAATATAACACAACTTAGGATAAGGGCCATATAAATAGACCAGTTAACTGGTGGAGATGGAAGATACGTTCTCCCCGTGAATATTGTGTTTAAAAACAAATGAATATTTTCAAATCAACAGCTCATTTCATGAAGTCATAACTAGAAGTGAATAATCTCCACAAAAATTGGTAAGTTAATTACTTTGGTGCAAGAAAGTCTCCATCATTAAGGAGAACGATGTTTTCAATAACTTGCCGGCAGCCATAAAAAGCTTTACTACTGACAGATTTCAGTTTACGAGGAGCCTAAAGGATTTCTTGCTAACCATCTCTTCCGACACCATTAATGAATTGAATTACTTAGTAGAACAAGCGCGCGCGCGCGATTGAGTGTGTGTGTGTGTGTGTGTGTGTGTGTGTGTGTGTGTGTGTGAGAGAGAGAGAGAGAGAGAGAGAGAGAGAGAGAGAGAGAGAGAGAGAGAGAGAGAGAGAGAGAGAGAGAGAGAGAGAGAGAGAGAGAGAAGAGAGAGAGGGGGGGGGGGGTCAAATAATACGTGTACTATCAGAAGTGTGACCAAATTTTCATTCCTCGTTCATGATCAGTACATTTGCGGTCTGTGGATAATAAATTAGCATATTATTTTCCCATTGAGTATCTCCCCATTATGGATCAATTTCAATGGAAAGTACATATAATCTAACCCTCTTGTCTGCCCCACTTCTGTTGAAGGTTACACATGAGACAAATACCTTGTTGTTGTTGTTGTTGTTGTCTTCAGTCCACAAACTGGTTTGATGTAGCTCTCCATGCTACTGTATCGTGTGGAAGCTTCATCTCCCAGTACCAACTGCAACCTACATCCTTGTGAATCTGCTTAGTGTATTCATCTCCTGGTCTCCCTCCTCGATTTTTACCCTTCACGTTGCCCTCCAATATTAAATTGGTGATTCCTTAATGTCTCAGAACGTGTCCTACCATCCGACCCCATCTTCTAGTCAAGTTGTGCCACAAAGTTCTCTTCTCCAGTATCCTATTCAATACCTCCACATTAGTTATGTGATCTACCCATCTAATCTTCAGCATTCTTCTGTAGCACCACATTTCGAAAGCTTCTATTCTCTTCTTGTTCAAACTATTTATTGTCCATTATTCACTTCCATACGTGGCTACACTCCATACAAATACTCGGAGAAAAGACTTCCTGATACCTAAAGCTATACTCGATGTTAACAAATTTTTCTTCTTTAGAAACACTTTTCTTACCATTGACAGTCGACATTTTAAATCACTCCTAATGCGTACTCCCAGATAATTTATGGAATTAACTGCTTCCAGTTGCTGACCTGCTATTTTGTAGCTAAATGATAAGGGACCTATCGTTCTATGTATTCGCATCACATTACACTTGTCTACATTGAGATTCAATTGCCATTCCGTGCACCATGCGTAAATTCGCTGCAGATCCTCCTGCATATCAGTACAATTTTCCATTATTGCAACCTCTCGATACACCACAGCATCATCTGCAAAAAGCCTCAGAGACTTTCCGATGTCACTCACCAGGTCATTTATGAATATTGTGAATAGCAACGGCCCTATGACACTCCCGTGCGGCACACCTGAAATCACTCTTACTTCGGAAGACTTCTCTCCATTGAGAATGACATGCTGCGTTCTGTTATCTAGGAACTCCTCGATCCAAGCACACAACTGATCTGATAGTCCGTATGCTCCAACTTTGTTAATTAAACGACTGTGGGGTACTGTGTCAAACGCCTTGCGGAAGTCAAGAAACACGGCATCTACCTGTGAACCCGTGTCTAAGACCCTCTGAGTCTCGTGGACGAATAGCGCGAGCTGGGTTTCACACGGCCGTCTTTTTCGAAACCCATGCTGATTCCTACAGAGTAGATTTCTAGTCTCCAGAAAAGTCATTATACTCGAACATAATACGTGTTCCAAAATTCTACAACTAATCGACGTTAGAGATATAGGTCTATAGTTCTGCACATCTGTTCGACGTCCCTTATTGAAAACGGGGATGACCTGTGCCCTTTTCCAATCCTTTGGAACGCTTCGCTATTCTAGAGACCTACGGTACACCGCTGCAAGAAGGGGGGCAAGTTCCTTCGCGTACACTGTGTAAAACCGAACTGGTATCCCATCAGGACCAGCGGCCTTTCCTCTTTTGAGCGGTTTTAATTGTTTCTCTATTCCTCTGTCGTCTATTTCGATATCTACCATTTTGTCAACTATGCGACTTCAAGAGAAGGAAGCACAGTGCAGTCTTCCTCTGTGAAACAGCTTTGGAAGAAGACATTTAGTATTTCGGCCTTTAGTCTGTCATCCTCTGTTTCAGTACCATTTTGGCCACAGAGTGTCTGGACATTTTGTTTTGATCCACCTACCGCTTTGACATAGGACCAAAATTTCTTACGATTTTCTGCCAATTCAGTACATAGAACTTTACTTTCGAATTCACTGAAAGCCTCTCGCATAGCCCTCCTCACACTACATTTCGCTTCGCGTAATTTTTGTTTGTCTGCAAGGCTTTGGCTATGTTTATGTTTGCTGTGAAGTTCCCTTTGCTCCCGCAGCAGTTTTCTAACTCGGTTGTTGTACCACGGTGGCTCTTTTCCATTTCTTACGATCTTGCTTGGCACATACTCATCTAACGCATATTGTACGATGGTTTTGAACTTTGTCCACTGATCCTCAACACTATCTGTACTTGAGACAAAACTTTTGTGTTGAGCCGTCAGGTACTCTGTAATCTGCTTTTTGTCACTTTTGCTAAACAGAAAAATCTTATTACCTTTTTTAATATTTCTATTTACGGCTGAAATCGTCGTTGCAGTAACCGCTTTATGATCGCTGATTCCCTGTTCTGCATTAACTGATTCAAATATTTCGGGTCTGTTTGTCACCAGAACGTCTAATATATTATCGCCACGAGTCGGTTCTCTGTTTAACTGCTCAAGGTAGTTTTCAGATAAAGCACTTAAAAATATTTCACTAGATTCTTTGTCCCTGCCACCCGTTATGAACGTTTGAGTCTCCCAGTCTATATCCAGCAAATTAAAATCTCCACCCAGAACTATAACATGGTGGGGAAATCTACTCGAAATATTTTCCAAATTATTCTTCTGGTGCTGAGCCACAACAGCTGCTGAGCCTGGGGGCCTATAGAGACATCCAATTACCATGTCTGAGCCTGCTTTAACCGTGACCTTCACCCAAATCATTTCACAACTAGAATCTCCGTCAATTTCCTTCGATACTACTGCACTTCTTATCGCTATAAACACGCCTCCCCCTTTACTGTCCAGCCTTTCTCTGCGATATACATTCTAATCGGAGTTTAGGATTTCATTACTGTTTACATGTGGTTTCAGCCAACTTTCTGTCCCTAGTACTATATGGGCGTTGTGACCGTTTATTAATGAGAGCAGTTCTGGGACCTTTCTACAGACGCTCCTGCAGTTTACTATTAGCACATTAATATTGTTATTCCCTGTCGCATTTTGCCTACTCCTGCCTTGCCGCGTCTCAGGAGGCGTCTTGTCGGGCCTAGGGAGGGAATTCTCTAACCTAATAAAAAGCCCATGTGCACTCCACACGTACTCCGCTACCCTCGTAGCCGCTTCCGGCGTGTAGTGCACGGCTGACCTATTCAGGGGGACCATACATTTCTCCACCCCATTGCGGAGGTCGAGAAATTTGCACCCCAGCTCTCCGAAGAATCGTCTGAGCCTCTGGTTTAAGCCTTCCACTCGGATCCAAACCAGAGGACCGCGATCGGTTCTGGGAACGATACTACAAATAGTTAGCTCTGATTCCACCCCGCGAGCGAGGCTTTCCGCCTTCACCAACTCCGCCAACCGACTGTACGAACTGAGGATGACCTCTGAACCCAGACGGCAGGAGTCATTGGTGCCGACATCAGCAACAATTTGCAGTCGGGTGCACCCAGTGCTCTCTATCGCCGCCGGTAGGGCCCCCTCCACATCTCGGATGAGACCCCCCGGCAAGCACACAGAGTGAACACTGGCCTTCTTCCCCGACCTTTCCGCTATTTCCCTAAGGGGCTCCATCACCAGCCTAACGTTGGAGCTCCCAATAACTAATAAACCCCTCCCCCCGTGTGCCTGCTCGGACCTTGCTGAAGGAGCAGCCACATGTCCAGTCACAGGCAGAGCGGGCGATGCCACACGGCCAGCCTCCACATTGACCCTCCGCCTCGTGTGCCGCGAACGCCGCTGAACCCGCCACTCCCCTTGGGGAGAGGGTGGCCAGCCGCGCCCGGTACCCGCGAAGATGTCTCGACAGCAGGGACAGTGGGTGAAGCATCTAATACCTGGGGTGCACCATGCGACGCACCAGACTCCCCACTGCCGCTACACTCCGAGGCAGCAAAAGCAAAAACACACGGAAGAAGTGACAAGTAAGAAAAATACAGTTAATACTTAAATTAAGGTAGCTCGCTGCACAGCAGACGTGAAGCAGACGGCGGTTAGGGCGACACATGAACTTACAACATAAAAGTAATAACAGATAAAAATACATGTTCATGAACCTGAGAGAAAATCAGTCCATAAGTTTAAGCAAACGCTATCAGCAGTACAATGAGAATCAGCTTAATTTTTCAATTAACTCCTCGACAGAATAGAAGGAGTGACCCATGA
Organism: Schistocerca gregaria; assembly: GCF_023897955.1. Taxonomy (NCBI): domain Eukaryota; kingdom Metazoa; phylum Arthropoda; class Insecta; order Orthoptera; family Acrididae; genus Schistocerca; species Schistocerca gregaria. Next base: position 759,128 of record NW_026061860.1, on the reverse strand, counting down.
GGAAACACTCCAGTTTCGATTTGAAAGCGCGTGGATTACTGCTAAGATTTTTGAATTCGAGTGGCAGCTTATTGAAAATGGATGCAGCAGTATACTGCACACATTTTTGCACAAGAGTTAAGGAAGTCCGATCCAAATGGAGGTTTGATTTCTCCCGAGTATTAACCGAGTGAAAGCTGCTTATTGTTGGAAATAAACTAATATTGGTAACAAGAAACGACAATAAGGAATATACATATTGAGAGGCCAATGTCAAAATACCCAGACTCCCTGAGCAGAGGTCGACAAGAGGTTCGTGAACTCACACCACTTTTTGCCCGAACCTCTCGTTTCTGAGCCAAAAATATCCTTCTAGAATGGGAAGAGTTACCCAAAAACATAATACCATACGACATAAGTGAATGGAAATAAGCAAAGTAGACTAATTACTTGGCGAAGTATCACTCACTTTCGGTACCGTTCGAATAGTGAAAATGGCAGTATTAAGTCTTTGAACAAGATCCTGAATGTGGGCTTTCCACAACACCTTACTATTTATTTGAACACCTAGGAATTTGAACCGTTCAGTTTCACTAATCATATGCCTATGCTGTGATATTAAAACGTCAGGTTTTGTTGAATTGTGTGTTAGAAACTGTAAAAACTGAATCTTACTGTGATTTAACGTTAGTTTATTTTCTACAAGCCATGGACTGAGGTCATGTACTGCAGTACTTGAAACGGAGTCAATGTTGCACACAACATCCTTTACTACCAAGCTAGTGTCATCAGCAAACAAAAATATTTTAGAGTTACCCGTAATACTTGAGGGCATATCATTTATATAAATAAGGAACTATAGCGGCCCCAACACTGATCCCTGAGGAACCCCCTCCCCCTTGACAGTACACCACTCAGATCCCCCATCACACTGTATTACGTTCCCCCATTCCTGTAGATCGTTCCCTAATGCTCTTCCTGAAACACTGTACAACTTCTGATTCTGTCAGTTCTTTCAGGTCCCATCTCCTTAAATTCCCACCTTTTTCCAGTTTCATCAGTTTTAATCTACAGTTCATAATCAATATATTGTGATCAGAGTTCACATTTGCCCCTGGAAATGTCATACAATTTAAAATATGGTTCCTAAATCTCTGTCTTACCATTATATAATCTATATGAAATATTGCAGTATCTCCAGGTCTCTTCCACGTATACAACCTTCTTTCATGATTTTTGAACCAAGTGTTAGTTATGATTAAGTTATGCTCTGGGCAAAAGCCTACCAGGCGGCTTCCTCTTTAATTTTTTACCCCCATTCCATATTCACCTACTACGTTTCCTTTTCTTCCATTTCCTACTGTCGAATTCCAGTCACCCATTAATATTAAATTTTCATCTCCCGTCACTATCTGAATGATTTCTTTTATCTCATCACACATTCCATCAATTTCTTCATCATCTGAGGACTACTTTTACGACTTTGGTAGGCGTGGGATTCGTGGCTATCTTGGCCACAACAATGCGTTCACTATGCTGTATGTAGTAGCTTACCCGCATTCCTATTTTTATTAATTATTAGACCTACTCATGCATTAGCTTCATATTAGCCTTCCTAATACTTAAATCTATATCCGATGTTAACAATGACGCCGGTGGATGGACTATCACGAAATTACTGACCGTCGAGAATGTCACAAATATAACCGACAAGCTAATGGGCCCTTCACAGGAAAAGGTTTTTTGCCAGAAAACGGGGAAAACTGAAACCCAGCAAATGAGTAAAAAAGTGTATATTCACTAACAAAAAAAATAGTGTACGCACACAACTTACACAACAATAGTCTGGGATTACTCTATTACGTAATACAGTTTTTGTGATTGTATCTTGCAGCTTTAGTTATTTTTAATTAAAAGCGGCTTTAAAAGGACAGAAAGAACGTGTTGGACTACGCTAGAGATCGTTCTGTTAGCACAGTCTTTACTTTGTAATCACTTTCGTTGACTTCGGCAACTCTCAACAGAAATCTCCAACCTAACCGAGACAATGTGCTACGATACAGCCGAGATCATGACAAGAGAATGGGCTACATCACACTCGAAGTAAATGTATATAGGTAAGGATCCCCATGACCTGTATACGTCTGTTATAAAAAATCTCCAAGCCACTCTCCTCAAATAGACCGCAATCTTCTCTTTACCTTCAACTGTTACTATTTCAGAATTGAAAACCAGATTCAAAGAAAATTTGGCTACAAGGCACAAAACTAGAAAAATAAAAATAATAAAAGTGAGAACGTGAAACATGTTAGCAATAACCATAAACAGGAGATTTTACAGAAAATAAAATTGAGAAAGGAAATCATTAATATTATCGACCGTTTAGGAACTCTAGGCTACGAAAGGGATGAAACTACATATCGAATAACTGGTGGAAGAGTTAGTGTCTTTTAAGATTAAATCCAAACAAGAATTAGAAAAAAATATATCGAAGCAAGGCCTCTATTACGAGAAATAGCTAAATCTCGAGACAAATTGTGTCCTTCTGTATTAGATAAATGTTTTGGGCCCTAGTACGGATAAAACAGTATCTGCAGTATCAACAGGAACTTCGGACATGTATTTCATATTTCATCCAAGCCTGCAGTCTATAAATATTTAAACAAAATACTAAAACAAAATACGACTACAGGGGAATTACTTACGAAGTAGTTCTTGGTAAAGAAACACAGGACACTATTAAGTATGTAGGCTTAATACGAACTACAAGTGTGTTTATAAATCGCTATAGTTGCCTTGGACTAACGACGAGCGAATATCAATACAACCTGTACGCTTTTCAAAGCTGTTATCCATGAAAAAGCTAAACGACGTATCGTGAACAAAATACAATTTAACACCGAAACAATGATATTAGCATACAATGGGCACAGACTTTAGTCAATGGGCACTGTTGAAAATTCGTGCCAGACCAGGATTAGCAACCGAGTCCCCTGGTTATTAGGGAGAGGCAATGATCACTGTGTCCGAATTACGCAGTGGTCAACATAATAGCACAAACTGCCCGAGCATGCCGTTCGTTAGATCCAAATTCTCAATTTATCCATAGACTGCTAATGCACTGCTCCTTGACATAATCCTCCTCCCCTTAATTATACAGTACATGGCCAAAAAAACAGACACCGAATATATGCAAACTTGGCCTTACGAACATTGCAGACGTCGTCTATGTAACACACGTGAAACTTCAAAGAATTTACCAATTCGTTGCATTGTTTACTATAGACCACAAATCAAGTAACGTAAAAAAAGCACTGCGTCTATTGAGATCATGATTCAGAGTTTAAAAAAAACTAATAAGTCGCCTACATATTACAGTTGCTGCCAAAAGAGGAGAACCATTATTTTCCCACAAAAGGAAATATAGTTAAAATGATGCTTCTATTTCGGTTAGTTTATGCGGTTACTAAAATTTGCCGTGAAAGTTACATAGTGGACTCTACCCTCCCCCCACCAGAACCGTAGTTATCGTGGCTGTTGTGAGACTTTTGTACACAGTTAGAGAAAGTGTGTTAAATGTGGCGCGGACGGAAACACTAGGCTACGCTACAGGGCAATCTGCTCGCACAACGTTTAGTCGGCATTCATAATCGTTGGCGTAAACAACTCTCAATCAAATAACCACCTTCCAACCTAACTTAGATCTCGGGCTACACTACCAACCGGCCTGTCATCACAACCAAATATTCATTGAGGGGGGGTGGGGGGATTTCCTGTATCTCTCTCTAATGTATCTCTAGGCACAACTGCCAGTTTTGTCAGACTCAACAGCAAGATTTACCAATGGTAAACACTTTTGAGACGGCTAGTAATTTTAGAATAGTCCTCTTCGTCTTACTTGGCATAAATTGTTCGCTGGCGTCCCAGCAGCTAGCTCCCTCAGTGTCTGCTTCTGCCATCGCACCACGCCAGTCTGCTGTTGTCCTAGCAGACCGAACGCACCGCACATCCGACACCTTCGGAACCACTCACTGGCCAGTTAGCAACTGAGCGGAACACTGTTTACATCGTGAAAGGAAAACTATGCAAAGATGTACACTTAAATGGCACGACTGAGTAGCACACACACAGTAATATCTGAGGAATGTCCTTCGACACGCGCAAAACGAAAGTCTTCTCGCGAACGTACAGCGTCTCTGAAAAAAAAATCTAGTGACTATATTCCGGCGTTACGGCCAGGTTCTCATACAAATGAGCAAAAAAGGGTAAATTTGAAATTTTTTTTGAGACAATGAAAATACATTCGAACGATCTGTTTGGGAATTACGAGTGACAATACTATGAGCTTAATTTTAGATTTTCAATAAAAAATGGCGCCCGTAATTATGATTTGATCAAGGGCTTGCGAGACTGGAGTACGCAGAGTGCGTGCAGTGTGGCACCTCAGATGTTACCTGAATTCAAAAATGGGTAACATCAGTTGATACTACATTATTTCTCTGAACTTGAAAATGGATAACATCAGTCGATAATACATAAAATTAATGGGAGCGCATACCTAACCGCAATGAAACAACCTTAAATTTAACGATACAGTGCTAATTCGAACTTTGAGTTCGATTTTGAGGGGTTTGTTTCACTCCTTATGCCTACACAAAAATTAGTTAATATTAACAAATGTCATATTATAGCTATAAGTTCCTAAGAAAAGTGTTTACTTTTAGGGGTCAGAGGTAGAAGTTAAGAGATCGAACCACTTTTAATTTATGCTGCATGCCGTTCTGAGAAAATCGTTACTCGAAAAAAAAAAGTGTTCAAAGTTTAGGGAAAACATTTAGTTATATTATTACTTCGATTTGCATGAACTGAGTGTTACACATATATTCTTAATGTCGCTGAAAACGAATCTGAAGTCAGATTTTCAATATTCAAAACAGCTAATCCAATACGGAGGGCAAACGATTATGTTTTGACCAATTTTTACCAAAAATGTATTTTCGTTATTTACGTTTAGTCTGCAATTCAAGGAGTATTTATCAGCCCTTCCTCTACCTCTGATTGTTCCTAGACAGCAACTTCCTGTTCTTCTTGGCAGGAAAAGCCGATCTGTCTAAGCTGGATATGCAGCACTCGGCAGCCTGCACTTGATATTCGTCCGATATTTTCGGTGAGTATGTTTGCATGCATTCTGCAGTATGAATCCTTTTGAGCACGTGCGATACGGGACGAGTTATCATCTACATCTATATGGATACCCTGCAAAACACATTTAAGTGCCTGGCAAAGGGTTCATCGAATCACCTACACAACTGATAATTAATTGAAACCCTCAGCTGCCGACAGGTGTTGTTGATATACTTCGATGGGGACAGCTGAAAAGTGTGCCGCTACTGGGACTCGAACCCAGGATCTCCTGCTTACAAGGCAGACGCTCAATCCATCTGAGCTATCGAGGGCACAAATGAACAGCACGACTGCAGGAATTTATCCCTCGCACGCTTCCCGTGAGACTCACACCCCGAACCGCCCACAATCCGATTACGTAATGTACTTAATAGGTATTTGTCCATCCACTCATTACTGGCTCACACTAAGGTGACGATTCCCGTAAGATTTCCGGTAGCCTGTGCGCATTCGCACAGACGAAGGTCAATGGCTGGGTGACGTTTAACCATAGATATGAAGATAGTAACTGTTCTAGAAAGAACAGGCGCCACTGACGACCGTGCAGCTCTTCTAGAATACATGATAGACCGGCCGATGTGGCCGAGCGGTTGTAGGCACTTCAGTCGGGAGCCACGCGACCGCTACGGTCGCAGGTTCAAATCCTGCCTCGAGCATGGATGTGTGTGATGTCCTTAATTTAGTTACGTTTAAGTCGTTCTAAGTTCTAGGAAACTGATGACCTCAGATGTTAAGTCCCAAAGTGCTCAGAGCCATTTGAACCATCAGTCCGTATGTTTGCACACTACTTACAGTAACTTATGCTAAGGACAACACACACACAACCATACCCGAGGGAGGACTCGAACCTCCAACGGGGGGAGCCGCGCGAACCGTGACAAGGCGTTGGACACATGGCGGGTACCCCGCGCGGCTCCTGGCAGCCGTGACACTGCTTCAAACAATGGACTGTAGAAACTTTTGTAAAGCACGGATTAAAAAAAAAAACCTTTCCGTTCCAGGAGTCTAGACAAGTACACCTTTAAAAAATGCAACTACAAAGAAATTGAATTTTCGAACGGGGCAGGGCTTAAAACTTTGAAGAGTTAAATTTTAATGGCCGTTCTCTTGTATGCAAATAGTTTCACAGTAGAAATTTCTCTAGTTTTACTTATTTATTTATTTTTTGCTGTAGGTAAAGAAGGATAGGATTCTGAGAAGGGGGAAGGGGGGGGGGGGAAGAATCTCGCCTCTCCCACCTTGGAATTCTCAGTACAGAATTTTTATTCATTACGAGATTCTCAGCCACTTGCAGAAGTGATTTCGCGTGATTCTGCAAAACCTTTCCTTTAGCCAATCGTAGCAACTATAGGATTCCGTTCCTGCTGCATGACATGTCTTGGAACGTAAACTGACCAACTTATTTGCATAAAGAGCTAGCTTATCATCCGCTTCTTTACTTACTTAGACCGTTCATGGTCTGCAAAGCATTTTTTCTTTAATCGTTTTTTTTATGTCTTTTATAAACTGCAACACTTTCTAAACTTTTCTAAACTTAACGCCGTTGAAGCATGGTCTTTTGCTGAATGACCAAAAAGCAATGCTGACAGCTGGGGTCCAAGGTTTTTGTTAATCAAGCCGTTTGTATTCTTGTTTGTATAACGCATATTTCTTTATATCTAATTGAGAAGTGAAATACCGGTTTTCGTAGATGCAGATTTAAAATATTTTAATATAACGCAATAAATATTTCATTAAAATTTTCATCCCCTTATGCTCGAAGTTAAAAACCAGTGAAACACGTAGTTTTTAAAAATTGTAACAGATTAGCCGAATACGAATTGTCAGATATGCTTTCATAATGCTTTCATAATGAACCATTTTCAGAAACGTGGAGCCGGATCTGGGGGTGAATTTCCTTCTCTCCGAGACACCCGGCTTCTTCTTCGACTTAGCCGGCAAACAGGCCGAGGACATCGGGTGGGGACCGAATATGCAGCAGTTTGTGGATGGCGACGTCGTCACTAGCTGTTGCCTTCGTGCGGGCCTCTTGTGTAAAGGGGGAGCCAACCGTGGCCAAGTGAAGGTCTGTATTCCACAGGAACGAGTTAGCATGGCACTCAGATATTTCCACGAGTCGGCGGACGGGGGTCATTTGGGGTTCTTCAAGACCTTGAACCGAGTTCAGGAATACATGTTTTGGCCCAACCTATATCGCGATGGCAGGCGATTTTTTGGCAACTGTGTCCAGTGTAAGCGTGGTAAGCCCGATGTTGGGCTGCACAGAGAACTACTACAGTCGCTTAGGGAGCTGTGTCCTCTGGACCGCGACTCAAAGATCGAAACAACGATCGACGGAAACTGGCGCCAGAAACGCACCAGCTCACTCTATTTCATCCCCTTAGGGGTTGAACTTCCAAAAACACCGAAACACGTATTTTCTTATTTGTAGCCTTGAAGTCAAATACCAATTTTCGTAGATGTAGCCTTAAAAATACTTCCATAGTTCTTCCATAATTATTTATATCAAAATAAAATGTTCATCCACTATTTCACCTCATAGAGGTTAAATTCCCAAAGATACTGAAACACATATTTCTTTATTTCTGACCTAGAAACCAGATACAAATGTTCGTATGCCTAGCTTCAAAATTACCTTAATAGCTACATGATTCAGAAATCCTTTCATGTCCTGCGTCTCCCCCTTAGAGGTGGAATTTTGAAATATGCAGTATAAGCGGTATAAGATCAACACTCTTTCCAAATCTCAAGGTTTATTTTCCTTGGCGGTCGGGACTGTGTGAGTTTCATAGTAATAGTCCTCCACACACACACACACACACACACACACACACACACACACACACACACACACACCACTACCTATGCCACCACCAACTCCTGGGGAAATTTCTGCAGACGCCCTTGTTCCACTGCAGTCATATTTTGCCGACGACCTACATTTAGCAGCGTGGGAGGGATAGTGTCGTGCAACAGACAGTATACTCAGTAGACAACGAACTGTTCGTTGTGAAATCAGCGACATATTAACCGAGACTGACACAGAAGGTGCTGAAGGTGAAGCACACTAGACTCGTGTCTACCACGGCTTCAAATAGTATCGATTTACTATGAACGGAAGTTCCGAAAAGTGAGCAAGTAATTTTACAGTAAATTCAGTACCGATGGTGAGGATATACAACGAAAAACATTTCTATAAAATTTCAGAAATAATGAAATATTCCACTCAAGTCGCTTGACAGAAAACGCAATGGATATGCTTGCACTTAAGACGGAAGGCCCTACGTGCTTACGCAGGCTTACGACAGATCGCAAAATTCGGCAGTAGGCGTAAGGCAACCTCGTGTGCTGCCATCTGTTGTTGATGCCAGGCATCAAGGTCTCAGTAGTACGGCCATGCACTGGAGAGTAGTTTGCTTTGTAAGCACTCCGTCTTCAGGCCACGAGTGACCTACTGGGACAGCACCATCCGACCGCCGTGTCATCATCCGTGGAGGATGCGAACAGGAGGGGCGGGGGTCAGCACACTGCTCTCCCGGTCGTTATGTTGGTATTTTTTGACCGGAGCCGCTACTATTGGGTCGAGTAGCTCCTCGATTGGCATCATGAGGCTGAGTGCACCCCGAGAAATGGCAAGAGCGCATGGCGGCCTGGATGATCACCCATCCAAGTGCCTTCAACGCCCGACAACGCACTTAACTTCGGTGATCCCACGTGAACCGATGCAACCTCCGCGGCAAGGCCGTTGCCGCAGATATTTTACAGTAGTTGCTTACGTTTCATAATTATCTAGTTTACGGGGAAAATGTAAAAAAGGCGATTGTCACCGAAGCTACAACTAATCTGAATTTCTGGTTAGTTATCAAGTGGTCTTGTGTGCGAGCCTGAATTTTTCATCCTTTGCGGTGGGAATGATTCAAACCCGTCATGTTCTTCTTATGAAGTGTTCTATTTATTTTGCACACAATGATCGTTTGTAGTTGTCTTGAGTTACTAGGTTGATAAATTTTTGTTTGGCGCACGTATCATAACTGAGATTTGCGCTTAATGGCTGAAGGTGAATTAGCGTAATGAGTAGTAGCGAATGTTACAGTAACATGTTTGTAAATTATTTCAGGTAAATTACGTTAGTTGTGTAATATTATCCGTATACCAGTACAGTATATGGGCCAATTACGTTAGTCATGGAATACTATCCGTATAAGACTATGTCACCTTGGTGTCCCGGAATTTGCTTCAATTTTGGAATCCACGAAAGAACTGGAAATTTTCCTTTACACAGCTTTCCATATAATTTCTATTACAGTGATTCAGTCTTGCCTGTCACTCGACTTTTCTGACTGTGAAATAAATTCTATCGCTCAGGTGCTTATTACCTCTTCGTGTTTCCATTTGCCGATATTGCGCATAAACACATATCTCAAAGTTGCTATGGACATTGATGGAGCGACACACTTTTCTATGGCGACACTGCAGTTTATAGATAGAAAAACCGATCAGTTAAAACGACATGGGTATTTTAGTTCTGAATAACCGATGTCTTTCAGTATTTGTTTGCTCTCGGTTATAACAAGTATCTTTTCATTTTTTCCTGATAACCACGTAAAAACAGATATATCAATTAGCCACAGATGTCGTAGTAAAATTTTTAGTTTTCAAATAAACCTTTTTAAAAAAAGACGAGTAATTTTTATTCGTAAGATTTCCATAGCACTGAAATACGGCGTTATTACAGAAAAAAATGGGAAAAGTTATGTATGCCACTTTAATAACACTGCTGATAGAAACGAGCAACAAATGGATTGGTCCAACATTGCCGAGACAATACTGTGCCTGTTATACAAGCAGAGCGCGAGACTGGACACAGTTTCTCGCTGTTGTCGAACGTCAGTTGTAACATAGAATGGCACCATCTGGAAGTCTGGAAGTATTTTACGATATGCGGTACGAGTGAAGAACAAAGTTAGATTTGGTCGACTTGCGACATCATACAAGGAAAAAAGTTAAAATTTAACAAATCATTCATAGTTCTGGATAAAAGTAGAAAGTGCCTGATCTGCTGCTGTGTCTACGTAGTATGCCGTTATCTGCTTTTAGCCCTTAAAAACAGAGAAATTAAAACGAAAAAGAGAGTTCTCCTGCCGCAGTTTTCACTCTTTATCGCTGGACTATACGTAATGCCTGCATAGTGCTGTGATAACCGATTACAATATAATTTTTGAGCAGAGCTTCTAAAAACTATAATCAGTAGGATAATATTACCAGTTTTCTGTAGTATAGAAGCACTCGCCAGCAGCGAAGATCGGACAAAGTTTTATTTGACTATTTAATTTAAAGAAATTAGAATTATATTAATACCGTCAGTTGCTCGCGGGCGTTGATAAATATCAACGTGGACAAGTGAAAATGTGTGCCGCGACCGGGACTCGAACCCGGGATCTCTTGCTAAAATGACAGACGCTCTATCCATCTGAGGCACAGAGGACACAGTGTATGGTTCGACTGCAGGGACTATCTCGCGCACGCCTCCTGCGAGACTCACATTCTCACCTTGAATGTCCATACACTACAGTCGTAGAGTCCCACTCCAACACACTCATTCCTCGTGGAAGACATGTCCATATCAATATAAGTATATGGTTCTGGCAATACCAGCCATGACCTTCTTCTGTGAAGATGCACACGTATTCCCCGAACTGGACTTGGTAAGAATGTGTTCCACGAGTAATGAGTGTGTCGGTGTGGGACACTACGAATGTAGTGTGTGGACATGCAAGGTGAGAATGTGAGTCTCGCGGGAGGCGTGCGCGAGATAGTACCTGCAGTCACACTATCGTCTGTGCCCTCGGTGGCTCAGATGGGCAGAGCACCTGCCATGTAAGCAGGAGATCCCGGGTTCGAGTCCCAGACGTGCACACATTGTCACCTGTCGCCGTTGATATATATCGACACACGTGAGCAGCTGACGGTATTAATATAATTCTAATTTCGTTCTGAACGGCTGCAGGTCATCATAAGGGTATTTAATTTGACATTTTGATTCCATTTATCAAGAAACTGAGAAAGTAAAAATTGTTTAATCTTTGTTTGATTTCTACGTTTACTAGAGAAAATAATGTAAATAAAAGACTGAAAATCGGTTATTACAAGAACTGGTATTGTGACGGGCTTTAACAATTAGCTTAAAGAAGGGTTGGGAAACTGATAAGAGCCGAAAACCAGTTATTTCAGCGATAACCAACATTCCCACTGGTGTTCTGAGTGGTAAGATTGACGCACAAGGACAACAAGAACAGTTTCTCAGAAAGGTTACTGGAGCTCTGATGTTCTCAAAATGAACGGGCCAGCCATTGGCGTCTGCGAGGGTGAAGGGGAGGGGGAGGGGAGGAGGTCGGGAGGGGAGGATAGGCAAAAGGGCACTTTCACCCATCGCCCCCAACCCTCCCTGGAATCTGGAGTAAAGAGTTTTTATTCGTTACAGTATACTCTTCCAGATAAGAATTCTCCACAATACTGATAAACCTTAGCTTTGGCCAGTTGTAGCGCTTATAGAGTTAGGGTCTTGTAGCTTGATGCACCTCGTAACTGACCAGCTGATTTGTACACAGAGTGCCAGTCTCAGAATCATGCACTCCAGCCCCGACCCGCCTTCCCCCCTCCCCACCACTGGAAATATTTCTGCAGACTCCAGTCTGCCACTGTGCATATATTTTGATAACATCCTGGTTTTAATAGCATCGAAGGAACAGCATTGTGCAGTAAAAGGGTAGACCTAGCACAGAACACACCATTCACAATGAAACTCATCACTTAGTAGATGGTGAAGTACTCTGAAGCTAGCCAGATAGAAACAGAACCTCCTGGCACTGCATCTAACCCAAATTCTAATCTTACACTAATCTCTTGTATGTACCTACCACGCCCTCAAAGAGCCAACGATTTACTATTATCAGAAGTTCCGAAAAATGAGGAAGAAATTGACCCACACTTTTTTGCGTTGTTTATTATTTCGATTACACCATAAAGGGAATGGACTTGTAGCCACAGGTTACACGAGCGATAGATGGTTTAAAATACATAAAAAGAGATGACAATAAGAAACGCTTTTTAAAAACACAATGATGCACGGCATTTACGATTTTTACAGGAAAAAAATGGATGACAAAATAAAGGTTTTTCAAAAATACGCTGGTAGACAATATTGGGGATTTTTTATCTTTATAGATGACTAGCGGAAAAGCTTGGTGTTGACCAGGCATTTATTTAGAGCTGTGCGTCCACGTCCGTACTATGCAGCGTCTGGCCTTGTCCTGAGTTTTTATGACGTATCTCCCGAAACATGTGTCGTACAATGATATAATTTTGTAGGTACATTCAGCGTCATATGCGGATACTGTCTGCAAAATTTATTGCGAATATAGTAGCAAAGAAGTAACAAATTTAAATGTCACGATTGCTGTGATGCCCACACACTTGGGTGTAACTAATGTACACGGGATGCTTGGCACGATCATTATGGCTACCATCACCTGTGGTCGTAATTGGACCAGCTGTGTCGACGTAGTGAAAATATAAATGTGCATAACATGGTAAACGTCCATTCTTCCCAGCCATCAGACCTGAACTACGATCAAAAATATCATAAAAAGTGGTAAGGGCAATGGCCTTGCCGCAGTGGATACACCGGTTCCCGTCAGATAACTGAAGTTTAGCACTTTCGGGCGTGGTCGGCACTTGGATGGGTGACCATATGGGCCGCTATGCGCTGTTGGCATTTTTCGGGTTGCACTCAGCCTTCCGATGCCAATTGAGGAACTACTCGTCCGAATAGTAGCGGCTCCAGTCAAAGGAAACTACCACAACGAGTGGGAGAGCCAGCTCCTCCTCCACCCTCAGTGAGAATGACGTGGCGGTCGGATGGTCCTGATTGGCCACTTGTGACCTGAACACGGAGTGCTTTTTTAAAGTAGTACTCCCTACATAAAACTGACAGTCTAGGCTCAGGGACTGTCCACGGTAAATGCTGCAATGGACCTACGAATACTATTAAAATAACGGTTTGAGTTCTCTTTAATTGTCCAATCATCTGAAGTGAGTCCTTATTGCAGTACGCTGAAAAATAGATTTTATGTTAATGGCGGATAAATTTTATGTGAATGGCGGCAAATTAACTTTACCCTAATGACACACAAGGTCAATGCCGTACTATCACGTTAAGTATTCTCAGATCGAAATGTTTTGCATTACAAAATCTCCAATGTAGATTCATAATACCGCAATTATAATTCTCAAAATAATTTGGAGCTACGTTCAATGCATATTTAAATGCATCTTTCAAAACAATAACAGAATTCTCATTAGATCATCATTATCAATGGCTAGAGTATTCCTATTATTTCGTCTACCAAAAACCGCGTCTCACTATGGCTTCTTCAGTACGCTGTTTTGTTTTCCACTGTTGACAATAGAAACGATCTGGCAGATGTGACATTGTAGATGCGCAGTATGCGTGTCTTAATGCAAATAAACCGTCTGGAACATTTACCCTTGAACGTCCCTAGAATGGGATTTCATGGAACGTTATTACTTTCCTGTGTCCATTTCCATCACAAAAGCTGATCGCCACGACTGGGGAAGGGGAGGAGGGGGTGGGCTGAAAGTTGGCAGCAGTGGCAGAAAAACCGAAGAAAACCTCATGTTTTCGTCATTTGTTTTCATAATGAAGTAGTGCCAATTCATCACATCGCACGCTTTTCTCTCGGAAACGGTAAAATTCATCGTCTGGATATCAATGTCGCCTGCTGAGGTATGCAGTCGCACCACTCTGTACGAAATAGGTTCTAAGCTGATGCAGTCGACAAGTAACATCGAAATATATCGTCACCTAGAAATACATCGACACCTCGAAATAAATCCACACCTCGAAATAAATCGCCACCTCGAAATAAATCGCCACCTCGAAATAAATCGCAACCCTCGAAAAATCGCAACCTCGAAATAAATCGACACCGTGAAATAAATCGAAACCTCGAAATAAATCGACACCTCCAAACAACCGCTACACCGAAATGAGTCGATATCCCGAAGTATATCGACATCTAGACGCATTTCGGCTTACCATATAGACCGAAATCTCGATGCTAGTCGACATATCGAGATAAATTGAGGTACAGAAATATATCGATATCTCGAAATATATTGGTACCACGTAATATAAAGATATCTCTCAAAATAGCGATATCTAGAAATTTATGGATTACTAGAGATATGGAGGTACCTTGAATTATATCGATATCTCGATAAGAATCGATATCTGTAGTACACCAATACATGGAAATATATCGATACCTGGAAATATGTAGACAACCTTAATTGTGTCGGTATATCAAAATAAATCGATATCTCGATATAATCGGATACTCTAAATCAATCGATATCTCGAAATAAATAGACTCCTCAATATAGATAGATATCTCGAAATAAATCGATATCATGATTTAATGTGCGCATCTACGTAAGTCGATATATCGAATTGAATCGATAATGGGAAAAGTATGGACGTCTCAAAATAAATCTGTACCCCTAAGAAAACGATTATCGAAATAAATAGATATAACGAAATATATCGCTATCTTGATAAATACCTTATCTAGTGGTCGGATAAATGTTTCAAGATGACATGACATAACAGTATAGTCTACATACATGAAAATACTTTGGATTTTCAATATATCGATAGATTTCTAGACCTCGGGAAAAAAAATCTTTGATCCGACCTCGGGGCAAAAACGCAGACCTCGGGAAAAAACGTCGACCTCGGGGAAAAACGCCGACCTTAGGGCAAAAACGCCGACCTTAGGGCAAAAACGCCGACCTCGGGGGAAAACGCCGACCTCGGGGAAAAACGCCGACCTTGGGAAAAACGACGACATCGTGGAAAAACGCCGACCTTGGGGAAAAAGGACGACATCGTGGAAAAACGCCGACATCGGGGTAAAACGCCGCTGTTGGGGAAAAACGCCGACCTCGGGGAAAAACGCCCACCTCGGGGAAAAACGCCGACCTCGGGGAAAAACGCCGACCTTGGGAAAAACGACGACCTCGGGAAAAACGACGACCTTCGGAAAACTGCTGACCTCAGGAAAAATCCAGTTCCATTAATTTACATAGACAATAATGTTAGTTACCATTAGGTTCTCAAAATGCAATCAAATTCCTGGTATTTATCACCTCACACAAAAAGTGGTCATGACAGAAAAGTCTCGTTCTTTAGAAAGTTTAGAATGAGATGTTCTAAATAATGCAGATAATCCATTTACAATAATCTACAAGCACTGCACAATGAGAAGAGACTGTCAACCAGAGCACTTTGAAATAGTGCACAGCCAGGAAGACAGAGGTTGCATTGCTGTTTATAATCCTCTGGTGCTTGAGATTCAGAATCCAGGATTGCCTCGAATGAGAACAGCACGAATGAATGTCCTGCACCAGTATAGAACTTACTCTGGAACTCCACAGAAAATCACAAGGCACAATTATATCACATCATTTTCAGCAAACTACAGAAGCCTCTAGTGGACATAACAACGTCGTCACCTCCTTCACTAGTGAAAGATCTTAGTAGCTATTGAGTCAAGAGTAGGTGGCCAATTAATAATTTGTTGTTCAAAGCTAACTTCAGTGTAGATGGGAATACTCAGTGGACATCTTTAACCATCATATTTTACTGTCTAAGATATGTCAACTTCCCAGACTATAAGTATAAGCAGAGCTTGGTCTTTACCAATCCGAGATTGTTTAGAATAGGTATCAATGGAATCAGATCCACTGGGCATTTAGAGCAACCTGCTTTAAACAATATGAGCAGGCAATAGACACAGACACAGAATTTGAAATTTCTCTGTGAAGCGGTTACCTTCATCGTCTTCAAACTTACTTTGTGTGCTGCGGTATGCGGAGGCACTAATAGCAACACAGTAAAACACAGAAGAAACTTATAAGTTGATGTAATCAGCCAGTAAGAAGCAGTAAAATTCAAGTTTTAGTAATCGATTATTGACTTATTATCCGGCTTTGGTGCCTCAGACATGTCCGACGACCTTAAGATTTGGCATGAAACGAAGTCTGGAAGACACGTTACACGATAGAATTGGAAAAGTGTTCATGTGTTGTAAAAACCTAAGAAATCGTCCCGTTTTCGTCAATTGCCGTCGAATCGACGTAATGACATATCGTCACATTGGATGCTTTTCTCTATAAAACAGTTACATTTATCGTCTGGAAACTTATGTCCCTGGCTGCGGCATGTGGAGGCACTAATAGCAACCCCATAGAACACAGAAGAAGCTTCTAAGTTATTGGTTCAAATGGCTCTGAGCACTATGGGACTTAACATCTGTTTTCATCAGTCCCCTAGAGCGTAGAACTCCTTAAACCTAACTAACCTAAGGACATTAAACACATCCATGCCCGAGCAGGATTCGAACCTCCGAGCGTAGCAGTCCCGCGGTTCCGGACTGAGCGCCTGAACTTCTTGACCACCGCGGCCGGCTCTAAGTTGATGTAATCGGCCAGTAAGAAGCAGTACAATTCAAGTTTTAGCTATCGATTATTGACTTATTAGCCGCCTATGGCGCCAGGGATATGACTGACGACGTTACGATTTTGCATGAAACGAGGTCTGGGAGCCACGTTACACGAGAATGTGTGAAAACTGATCATATGTAGTAAAAACTTAAGAAATCCTCCCGTTTTCGGCATCTACTATCGAATCGACGAAATACCAGATCGCCACAATGGCCGCTCTTCTCTCTGAAACGGTTACATTTATCGTGGGCAAAGCTATGTCGCGTGCTGCGATATGCGGAGACACTAAAAGCACCATAGTAGAACACAGAAGAAGCTTCTAAGTTGATGTAATAGCCAGTAAGAAGCAGTACAATTTAAGTTTATTTATCGATTTTTGACTTTTTAGCCTTCTTTTGTGCCTTGGATATCAGCTAGGTCCTTACCATTTTGCATGCAGGGACGACTAGCAGCCACGTTGCACGGGAGAATGTGAAAAGTGATCATATGTAGTAAAAACCTAAGAAGTCCGCCAGGTTTCGTCATTTGCTATCGAATCGACTTTATGTCAGTTCGTCACATTGGCCGCTCTACACTTTGAAACGGTTACATTTATCGTGTGGAAGGCTATGTCGCGTGCTGCGATATGCGGAGACACTAATAGCACCATAGTAGAACACAGAAGAAGCTACTAAGTAGATGTAATAGCCTGTATGCAGCAGTAAAATTCAAGTATAGTTATCGATTTTTTTACTTTTTAGCCTTCTCTGGAGCCTTGGACATGAGCTAGGACATTAAGATTTTGCATGCAGGGAGGTCTAGCAGCCACGTTGCAGGGGACAATGAGAAAAGAGTTCATATGTAGTAAAAACCTAACAAATCCGACCGTTTTCGTCATTTGCGATCGAATCGATTTAATGTCAGATGGTCACATTGGCCGCTCTTCTCTCTGAAACGGTTACATTTATCGAGTGCAAAGCTATGTCGCGTACTGCGATATGCGGAGACACTAAAAGCACCATAGTAGAACACAGAAGAAGCTTCTAAGTTGATGTAATATCCAGTAAGAAGCAGTACAATTCAAGTTATCGATTTTGACTCTTTAGTCGGCTTTGGGGCTTGGACATGAACTACGAACTTAAGATTTTGCATGCAGGGAGGACTAGCAGCCACGTCGCACGGGAGTATTTGAAACCTATTTATATGTAGAAAAAACCTAAGAAATCCGCCCGTTTTCGTCATATGCTATCGAATCGATTTAATGACAGAACGTCACATTGGCAGCTCTACTCTCTGAAACGGTTACATTTATCGCGTGGAAGGCTATGACGCGTGCTGCGATATTCGGAGACACTAAAAGCACTATAGTAGAACACAAGAAGATTCTTAGTTGATGTAATAGCCAGTAAGAAGCAGTACAATTTAAGTTTAGTTATCGATTTTTCAATTTTTAGGCGGCTTTGGTGCCTTGGACATAAGCTATGACCTTAAGATTTTGCATGCAACGAGGACTAGCAGCCACGTTGCACGGGGGAATGTGAAAAGTGTTCATATGTAGTAAAAATCCAACTAATCCGACCGTTTTCGTCATTTGCTACCGAATCGACTTAATGTCACATCGTCACATTGGCCGCTCTACTCTCTGAAACGGTTACATTTATCATGTGGAAGGCTAAGTCGCTTGCTGCGATATGCGGAGACACTAAAAACACCATAGTGGAACACAGAAGAAGCTACTAAGTTGATGTAATAGCCAGTAAGAAGCAGGACAATTCAAGATTAGTTATCGATTTTTTACTTTTTAGCCTTCTTTGGAGCCTTGGACATGAGCTAGGACCTTAAGATTTTGCATGCAGGGTCTAGCAGCCACGTTGCAGGGGACAATTAGAAAAGTGTTCATATGCAGTACAAACCTAACAAATCCGCCCCTTTTCGTCATTTGCTATCGAATCGACTTAACGTCAAATGGTCACATTGGCCGCTCTTCTCTCTGAAACGGTTACATTTATCGTGTGCAAAGCTATGTCGTGTACTGCGGAATGCGGAGACACTAAAAGCACCATAGTAGAACACAGAAGAAACTTCTAAGTTGATGTACTAGCCAGTAAGAAGCAGTGCAATTCAAGTTATCGATTTTGTACTTTTTAGCCGGCTTTGGGGCACTGGACATGAGCTAGGAACTTAAGATTTTGCATGAAAGGAGGACTAGCAGCCACGTTGCACGGTAGTATGTGAAAAATATTCATATGTAGTAAAAACATAAGAAATCGGCCCGTTTTCGTCATTTGCTATCGAATCGAGTTTATGTCAGATCGTCGCATTGGCTGCTCTACACTCTGAAACGGTTACATTTATCGTGTGCAACGCTATGTCGCGTGCTGCGATATGCGGAGACACAAAAAGCACCATAGTAGAATACAGAAGAAGATTCTACGTTGATGTAACAGTCAGTAAGGAGCAGTACAATTCAAATTTATTTATCGATTTTTGACTTTACGCGTTACATAACTTGTAGGAACATAAAAAGTATTGACCTTGACGCTCTAACAGCCGATTGCTCAGAAATCTCATGGCATCAAATAATCAGAGAACCTTCAATCGACGGCAAAATTAATGAACTTGGTGATAAACTCTTTGCCCTCTATGACAAACGTGCACCTGCGCACACAGTCCGTGTAAGAAAATCTCCTGCTCCATGGCTGACAGCTGAATTACGTCAAAGGATGACTAATAATGATGCTGCCCACAGGCGTTTCAAGGCAGATCCGAAAACCGAGCGTTTCGAAGAATATAGAAAGCTACGGAACAGAGTGAAACAATGCATTCGCAATGCCAAAATCAGGCACGCTCGCTCCCTTGTATGCAGCGATCTGAAACCCACGACTCTATGGAAGAATCTCCGTAGCTTGGGGGTCGGAAAGGCAAAATCGGAAACTACTTTTCATGTGTCAGCTAACGAATTAAATGAATTCTTCTCTGCACCTCTGATTACCAGCACGGCTGATAATTACCGTCCACAAGAATCCCCAAACAGGATAACTAACAACGATACCTTCCACCTAAAACATGTAACAACAAATACGGCAAGAATAGCAATAATGAGAATCTCTTCTGATGCAATAGGCAACGACATTATCGGTATAATCATGGTTAGAATGTTGTCGATATCTTAGTACCTGTCTTAACTGACATATTTAATTTTTCCCTCGTGAACGGAATATACCCCACTGCATGGAAAAGAAGCATAATTCGACCCATCCCTAAGATCGAAAACCCGCAACTGCCTAGTGATTACCGACCAATTAGCATACAGCCAGCTGTTTCCAAAGCACTTGAATATATTGTTCATGACCAAATCACTGAACACTTGCATGAATTCAGTCTATATGACAAATTTCAATCTGGTTTCCGTAAACATCACAGCACAAACACTGCTCTAATTAAAGTAACTGATGACCTGAAATATGCCATCGACAATCGAAAGGCAACAATATTGACGCTACTGGACTTCAGCAAAGCTTTTGACACTGTTAACTTTGACATATTACTCAGAAAAGTGCAACAGCTTAATTTCTCTGATAGTGCAATGAGATGGTTTGAAAGCTACTTAAAAGACAGACAGCAATGTGTTGTCTGCGCAAATGAAAAATCTTCCTCGAAACATGTTTCTTCGGGAGTGCCACAAGGATCAGTCTTAGGACCACTGTTGTTTTCGTCGGTTTTGTCCTCCTGTAAACATATGCCGACGACCTCCAGCTCTACCTAAGCGTCAGACCTGAAGACGTAAACACTGCAATCGCTCTGATGAATGATGATCTGTCTTCAGTAGTGACATGGGCGAAAAACCAGGGGCTTAAATTAAACGCAAAAAAGACGCAAGTAATCTTAATAGCCCATCAGAAATTAATAAGTTCAGATTTCCGCGAACGGCTACCTCCTATTCTGCTCGAAGGTACTCCAATACCATATCAGAAAACAGTGAAAAACTTGGGTGTAACTTTGGACGAGCATCTCAACTGGGCGGAGAATACAGTCGCAGTGTGCCGAAAGACGTCTGCTTCTCTCTATGCTCTCAAAAAGTTTCGGAACATATTCCCACAGAACTTGAAACGCCAGCTCGTGCAAGCACTCGTTCTACCGAACCTCCACTATTGTGATGTGATTCAACAAGGCATGAGTAGTGAAAACAAAAGACGTCTAGAGCTAACCATGAATGCCTGTGTGCGTTACACCTGCAACATTCGCCGATATGATCATGTTAGTGCTTCATACTCCGAGCTAGGGTGGCTGCGGCCGGACAAACTGCGTGACTACCACACTATATGTCTACTTCACCGACTCCTCGTCGCGCAAGCACCCCAGTACCTAGCTTCAGAGATTAAAAACGTGTAATGCCATCATAATCGAAACACGAGGTCGCTCTTATCTGGTATCCTAGCTGTGCCCACTCACAAAACAAAAACTTTTGCAAACTCCTTCTCAGTTGCCGCTGTTCGCCTCTGGAACAAACTGCCCCTCACCTTGAGGAAAATTCAATCTCCTGTTGCTTTTAAGAAGAAGTTGAAGCATTTCCTACTATCATCCGCATGAAAATTCTCCACAAAATTAATGTGCAAGGCCAATCGTCTCATATGTCAAATAGCAAAGCTAGCGTCTCCTATCTTGCTTCTGAGATGCCTTCCTCTTCATCTATCTCTATTAGCCACGCAGTCTTCTTTTCCTTTATATTTTCCTTAATTATGTTTCATCATGTCCCTCTATTCCTCTCCTCCCTTCACCATGAGTTCCCCCCACACTCCCTGCTGCCAGCACTCCTATCTGAAATCTTTCTCTTCAATAATGTATTTTTCGAGGTGTACCTTTCTAATTGTTTATCTCACTTTTTGTATTAGATGTAGTTTAACATGCCTACTACAACATATGACTGTAAAATAAGTAGAATGCCTGGTTAGATGTAAGAGAGGGACTGATGGCCCTAATCTTGTCAGGTTAAATAAAAAAATAAATAAATAAATAAATAAATTTGCTATCGAATCGACTTAAAGTCAGATCGTCACATTGGCCGCTCTTCGCTCTGAAACGGTTACATTTATCTTGTGCAAAGCTATGTCGCGAGCTGCGAAATGCGGAGACACTAAAAGAACCATAGTAGAACAGAGAAGAAGCTTCTAAGTTGAAGTAATAGCCAGTATAAAGCAGTACAATTAAAGTTTAGTTTTCGATTTTTGGCTTTTTTGCCGGCTTTGGCGCCTTGCAAATGAGGTAGGACCTTAAGATTTTGCATGAAGGGAGGACTAGCACCAACGTTGCACGAAAGAATGTGAAAAGTGTTCATATGTAGTAAAAACCTAAGAAATCCGCCCGTTTTCGTCATTTGCTATCGAATCAACTTAATGTCATATAGTCACATTGGCCGCTCTTCTCTGTGAAACGGTTACATTTATCGCGTGCAAAGCTATGTCGCGTGCTGCGATATACGGAGACACTAAAAGCACCATAGTAGAACACAGAAGAAGCTTCTAAGTTGATGTAATAGCCAGTAAGAAGCAGTACCATTCAAGTTTACTTACCGATTTTTGACTTTTTAGCCGGCTTTGGTGCGTTGAAATTGAGCAAGGGCCTTAAGATTTTGCATGAAGGGAGGACTAGCAGCCACGTTGCATGGGAGAATCTGAAAAGATTTCATATGTAGTAAAAACCTAAGAAATCAGCCCGTTATCTTCATTTGCTATCGAGTCGACTTAATGTCAGATCGTCACATTGGCCGCTCTTCTCTCTGAAACGGTTACATTTAACGTGTGCAAAGCTATGTCTCTTGCTGCGAAATGCGGAGACACTAAAAGCACCATAATAGAACACAGAAGAATCTTCTAAGTTAATGTAATAGACAGTAAGAAGCAGTACAAATCAAGTTTTAGTTACAGGTTATAGAATATTTAGCCGGGTTCGGTGCCTTGGACATGAGCTAGTACCTTAAGATTTTGCATAAAGGGAGGACTAGCAACCCCGTTGCACGGGAGTATTTCATAAGTGTGCATATGTAGTAATAACCTAAGAAATCAGCCCGTTTTCGTCATTTGCTATCTATTCGGCTTCATGTTAGATGGTCACATTGGCCCCTCTTCTCTCTGAAACGGTCGCGTACTGCGGAATGCGGAGACACTAAAAGCACCATAGTAGAACACAGAAGAAGCTTCTAAGTCGATGTAATAGCCAGTAAGAAGCAGTACAATTCAAGTTTAGTTATCGATTTTTGGCTTTTTAGCCGGCTTTGGCGCCTTGGACATGAGCTAGGACCTACAGATTTTGCATGCAGGGTGGACTAGCAGTCACGTTGCACAGGAGAATGTGAAAAGTGTTCATATGTAGTAAGAACCTGAGAAATCCGCTAGTTTTCGTCATTTGTCTTTGAATCGACTTAATGTCAGATCGTCACACTGGCCGCTCTTCTCTCTGTAACGGTTACATTTATCGTGTGCAAAGCTATGTCGCGTGATGCGGAATGCGGAGACACTAAAAGCACCATAGTAGAACACAGATGAAGCTTCTAAGTTGACGTAATAGCCAGTAAGACGCCGTAAAATATTAGTTTTAGCTACCGATTATTGACTTTTTAGCAGGCTTTGGTGCCTTGGACATGAGCTAGGACGTTACGATTTTGCATGAAGTTAAGAATTACAGCCACGTTGCACGGGACAATGTGAAAAATGTTCATATGTTGTAAAAACCTAAGACATCCGCCCGTTTTCGTCATTTGCTATCGATTCTACTTAATGTCATATCGTCACATTAGCCGCACTTCTCCCTGAAACGGTTACATTTATCGTGTGCAAAGCTATGTCGCGTGCTGCGGAATGCGGAGACACCAAAAGCCCCGTAGTAGAACACAGAAGAAGCTTCTAAGTTGATGTAATAGCGAGTAAGGAGCAGTATTATTTAAGTTTTAGTGATCGATTTTTAAATTTTTAGCCGTCTTTGGTGCCTTGGACATGACCTAGGACCTTACGATTTTGCAAGAATGGAAGACTAGCAGCCACGTTGCACAGGAGAATGTGAAAAGTGTTCATATGTAATACAAACCACAGATATCCAACCGTTTTCGTCATTTGCTATCGAATCGACTTAATGTCAGATCGTCACATTGGCCGCTCTTCTCTCTGAAACGGATACATTTATCGTGTGCAAAACTATGTGGCGTGCTGCGATATGTGGAGACACTAAAAGCCCCATAGTAGTACACAGAATAAGCTTCTAAGTTGATGTAATAGCCAGTAAATAGCAGTACAATTTAAGTTTTAGTGATCGATTTTTTAATTTTTAGCCAGCTTTGGTGCCTTGGACATGAGCTAGGACCTTACGATTTTGCATGAAGGGAGGACTAGCAGCCACGTTGCACGGGAAAATGTGAAAAGTGTTCATATGTAGTAAAAACCTAAGAAATTCGTCCGTTCTCAACATTTGCTATCGAATTGACTTAATGTCAGATCGTCACATTGTCCGCTCTTCTCTTTGAAACGGCTACATTTATCGTGTGCAAAGCTATGTCGCGTGATGCCATATGCGGGGACACTAAAAGCACCACAGTAGAACACAGAAGAAGCTTTTAAGTTGATGTAATAGCCAGTAAGCAGCAGTGCAATTCAAGTTCAGTTATCGATTTTTGACTTTTTAGCCGGCTTTCGTGATCTGGACTGAGCTAGGACTTTACGATTTTGCATGAAGGGAGCACTAGCAGCCACGTGGCACAGGAGAATGTGAAAAGTGTTCATATGTAGTAAAAACTTAAGAAATCCGCACGTTTTCGTCATTTGCTATCGAATCGACTTAATGTCAGATCGTCACATTGGCCGCTCTTCACTCTGAAACGGATACATTTATCGTGTGCAAAGCTATGTTGCGAGCTGCGATATGCGGAGACACTAAAAGCACCATAGTAGAACACAGAAGTAGCTTCTAAGTTGATGTAATAACCAGTAAGAAGCAGTACCATTCAAGTTTTAGTTATCGATTTTTGACTTTTTAGCCGGCTTTGGTGCCTTGGACATGAGCTACGACTTTAAGATTTTGCATAAAGGGAGGACTAGCCACCACGTTGCACGGGAGAATGTGAAAAGTGTTCATATGTAGTAAAAACCTAAGAAATCCGCCCGTTTCGTCATTTGCTATCGATTCGACTTTATATCAGATCGTTAAATTGACCGCTCTTGTCTCTGAAACGGTTGCATTTATCGTGTGCAAAGCTATGTTGCGTGCTGCAATATGCAGAGACACAAAAAGCACCATAGTAGAACACAGTAAAGCTTCTAAGTTGATGTAATAGCCAGTAAGTCGCAGTAGAACTCAAATTTAGATATCGATTTTTGAATTTTTAGGCGGCTTTGGTGCCTTCGACATGAGGTAGGACCTTAAGAATTTGTATGAAGGGAGGACTAGCAGCCACGTTGCTCGGGAGAAGGTGAAATGTGTTCAAATGTAGTAAAAACATAAGAAATCCGCCCGTTTTCGTCAGTTGCTATCGAATCGACTTAATGTCAGATCGTCACATTGGATTCTCTTCTCTCTGAAACGGTTACATTTATCGTGTGCAAAGCTATGTCGCGTGCTGCGATATGCGGAAACACTACAAGCACCATAGTAGAACAAAGAAGAAGCTTCTAAGTTGAAGGAATAGCCAGTAAGAAGCGGTAAAATAATACACTCCTGGAAATTGAAATAAGAACACCGTGAATTCATTGTCCCAGGAAGGGGAAACTTTATTGACACATTACTGGGGGTCTGGTACATCACATGATCACACTGACAGAACCACAGGCACATAGACACAGGCAACAGATCATGCACAATGTCGGCACTAGTACATTGTATATCCACCTTTCGCAGCAATGCAGGCTGCTATTCTCCCATGGAGACGATCGTAGAGATGCTGGATGTAGTCCTGTGGAACGGCTTGCCATGCCATTTCCACCTGGCGCCTCAGTTGGACCAGCGTTCGTGCTGGACGTGCAGACCGCGTGAGACGACGCTTCATCCAGTCTCAAACATGCTCAATGGGGGACAGATCCGGAGATCTTGCTGGCCAGGGTAGTTGACTTACACCTTCTAGAGCACGTAGGGTGGTACGGGATTCATGCGGACGTGCATTGTCCTGTTGGAACAGCTAGTTCCCTTGCCGGTCTAGGAGTGGTAGAACGATGGGTTCGATGACGGTTTGGATGTAGCGTGCACTATTCAGTGTCCCCTCGACGATCACAGAGGTGTACGGCCAGTGTAGGAGATCGCTCCCCACACCATGTTGCCGGGTGTTGGCCCTGTGTGCCTCGGTCATATGCAGTCCTGATTGTGGCGCTCACCTGCACGGCGCCAAACACGTATACGACCATCATTGGCACCAAGGCAGAAGCGACTCTCATCGCTGAAGACGACACGTCTCCATTCGTCCCTCTATTCACGCCTGTCGCGACACCACTGGAGGCGGGCTGCACGATGTTGGGGCGTGAGCGGAAGACGGCCTAACGGTGTGCGGTACCGTAGCCCAGCTTCATGGAGACGGTTGCGAATGGTGCTCGCCGATACCCCAGGAGCAACAGTGTCCCTAATTTGCTGGGAAGTGGCGGTGCGGTCCCCTACGGCACTGCGTAGGATCCTACGGTCTTGGCGTGCATCCGTGCGTCGCTGCGGTCCGGTCCCAGGTCGACGGGCACGTGCACCTTCCGCCGACCACTGGCGACAACATCGATGTACTGTGGAGACCTCACGCCCCACGTGTTGAGCAATTCGGCGGTACGGCCACCCGGCCTCCCTCATGCCCACTATACGCCCTCGCTCAAAGTCCGTCAACTGCACATACGGTTCACGTCCACGCTGTCGCGGCATGCTACCAGTGTTAAAGACTGCGATGAAGCTCCGTATGCCACGGCAAACTGGCTGACACTGACGGCGGCGGTGCACAAATGCTGCGCAGCTAGCGCCATTCGACGGCCAACACCGCAATTCCTGGTGTGTCCGCTGTTTCGTGCGTGTGATCATTGCTTGTACAGCCGTCTCGCAATGTCAGGAGCACGTATGGTGGGTCTGACACACCGGTGTCAATGTGTTCTTTTTTCCATTTCCAGGAATGTAGTTTTAGCTATCGATTATTAACTTTTTTGCCGGCTTTGGTGCCTTGGGCATGAGCTAGGACCTTACGATTGTGCATGAAGGGAAGATTAGCAGCCACGTTGCACGAAAGTATGTGCAAAGTGTTCATATGTAGTAAAAACCTAAGAAATCCGCCCGTTTTCGTCGTTTGCTATCGATTCGACTTTATATCAGATCGTCACATCGGCCGCTCTTCTCTCTGAAACGGTTACTTTTATCGTGTGCAAAGCTATATTGAGTGCTGCAAAATTCGGAGACACTAAAAGCACCATAGTAGAACACAGAAGGAGCTTCTAAGTTGACGTAATAACCAGTAAGAAGCAGTATAATTCAAGTTTTAGTTATCAATCTTTGACTTTTTATCCGGCTTTGGTGCCTTGGACATGAGCTACGAGCTTAAGATTTTGCATGAAGGAAGGACTAGCAGCCACGTTGCACGGGAGAATGTGAAAAGTGATCGAATATAATAAAAACCTAAGAAATCCGCTCGTTTTCGTCATTTGATATCGAATCGACTTAATGTCAGGTCGTCACATTGGACGCTCTTCTCAATGAAACGGTTATATTTATCGTGTGCAAAACTATGTGGCGTGCTGCGGAATGCGCAGACACTAAACGTCCCATAGTAGAACACAGAAGAAGCTTCTAAGTTGACGTAATAGCCAGTAAGAAGACGTAAAATAATAGTTTTAGCTATCGATTATTGACTTTTTAGCCGGCTTTGGTGCCTTGGACATGAGCTAGGACCTTAAGAATTTGTATGAAGGGAGGACTAGCAGCCACGTTGCACGGGAGAATGTGATACGTGTTCAAATGTAGTAAAAATCCAAGAAATCCGAAAGTTTTCGTCATTTGCTGTCGAATTGACTTAATAACAAATCGTCACATTGGCTGCTCTTCTCTCTGAAATGGTTACATTTATCGTGTGCAAAGCTATGTCGCGTGCTGCGATATGCGGAGACACTAAAAGCGCCGCAGTAGAACACAAATGAAACTTCTAAGTTGATGTAATAGCCAGTAAGAAGCAGAAGAACTCAAATTTAGCTATCGATTTTTGAATTTTTAGCCGGCTTTGGTGCCTTGGACATGAGGTAGGATCTTAATATTTCGCATGAAGGGAGGACTAACAGCCACGTTGCACTGGAGAATGTGAAAAGAGATCGCATGTAGTAAAAACCTAAGAAATCCGCTCGTTTTCGTCATTTGCTATCGAATCGACTTAATGTCAGATCGTCACACTGGCCACTCTTCTCTCTGAAACGGTTAAATTTAACGACTGCAAAGCTATGTCGCGTGCTGCGGCATGCGGAGACACTACAAGAACCATAGTAGAACGCAGAAGAAGCTTCTAAGTTTATGTAATAGCCAATAAGAAGCAGTACAATTATAAGTTTTAGTTAACGATTTTTGACTTTTTAGCCGGCTTTGGTGCCTTGGACATGAGCTAGGACCCTAAGATTTTGCATGAAGGGACGCCTAGCTGCCACGTTGCACGGGAGAATGTAAAAAGCGTTCATATGTAGTAAAAACCTAAGAAATCCGCCTGTTTTCGTCATCTGCTATCAAATCGACTCAATGTCATATCGTCACGTTAACCGCTCTTCTCTCTGAGACGGTTACATTTATCGTGTGCAAAGCTATGTCGCGTGCTGCGGAATGCGGAGAATCTAAAAGCACCATAGTAGAACACAGAAGAAGCTTCTAAGTTGATGTAATAGGCAGTAAGAAGCAGTAAAATAATAGTTTTAGCTATCGATTATTGAATTTTTAGCCGGCTTTGGTTACTTGGACATGAGCTAGGACCTTTAGAATTTCTATGAACGGAGGACTAGCAGCTACGTTGCACGGGTGAATGTGAAAAGTTTTCATATGTAATAACAACCTAATAAATCCGCCCGTTTTCGTCATTTGCTATTGAATCGACTTAATGTCAGATGGTCACATTGGCCGCTCTTTTCTCTGAAACGGTTACATTTAACGTGTGCAAAGCTATGTCGCTTGCTGTGGAAAGCGGAGACACTAAAAGCACCATAGTAGACCACAGAAGAAGCTTCTATGTTGATGTAATAGCCAATAAGAAGCAGTACATTTCAAGTTTTAGTTAACGATTATTGACTTTTTAGCCAGCTTTGGTGCCTTGGACATTAGCTAGGACCTTAAAATTTTGCATGAAGGGAGGACTAGCAGCCACGTTGCACGGCAGAATGTGGAGAGTGTTCATATGTAGTAAAAACCTAGGAAATCCGCCCGTTTTCGTCATTTGCTATTAAATCGTCTTAATGTCAGATGGTCACATTGGCCGCTCTTCTCTCTGATACGGTTACATTTATCGTGTGCAAAACTATGTGGCGTGATGCGGAATTCGGAGACACTAAAAGCACCATAGTAGAACACAGAAGGAGCTCGTAAGTTGATGTAATAACCAGTAAGAAACGGTACAATTCAAGTTTTATTTATCGATTTTTGACTTTTAAGCAGGCTTTGGTGCCTTGGACGTGAGCTAGGTCCTTACGATTTTGCATGAAGGGAGGACTAGCAGCCACGTTGCACGGGAGAATCTGAAAAGTGTTCATATGTAGTAAAAACCTGAGAAATTCGTCCGTTTTCGTCATTTGCTATTGAATTGACTTAATGTCAGGTCGTCACATTGGCCGCTCTTCCCTGTGAAACAGTGACATTAATCATGTGCAAAGCTATGTCGCCTGCTGCGGTTGCGGAGACACTAAAATCCCCATAAAAGAACACAGATGAAGTTTCTAATTTGATGTAAATGCCAGTAAGAAGCAGTACAATTCAAGTTTAGTTATCGATTTTTGACTTTTTAGCCGGCTTTGGTGCCTTGGACATGAGCAAGAACCTTAAGATGTTGCATGAAGGGAGGACTATCAGCCCGTTGTACGGGAGAATGTGAAAAGAATTCATATGTAGTAAAAACGTAAGAGATCCGCCCGTTTTCGTCATTTGCTATCGAATCGACTTAGTGTCAGATAGTCACATTTGCCGCTCTTCTGTATGAAACGGTTACATTTATCGTGTGCAAAACTATGTCGCGTGCTGCGGAATGCGGAGACACTAAAAGTACCATAGTAGAACACAGAAGAAGCTTTTAAGTTGAATTAATAACCAGTAAGAAGCAGTACGACTCAAAATCAGTTATCGACTTGTGATATTTTAGCCGGCTTTGGTGCCTTAGACATGAGCTAGAACTTTAAGATTTTGCATGAAGGGAGGACTAGCCGCCACGTTGCATGGGAGAATGTGAAGAGTGTTCATATGTAGTAAAAACCAGAGAAATTCGTTCGTTTTCGTCATTTGCTATCGAATCTACTTTATGCCAGATCGTCACATTGGCTGCTCTTCTCTCTGAAACGGTTACATTTATCGTGTGCAAAGCTATGTTGCGTTCTGAGGTATGCGGAGACACTAAAAGCACCATAGTAGAACACAGAAGAAGCTTCTAAGTTGATGTAGTAGCCGGCAAGAAGCAATACAATTCAAGTTTTAATTACCGAAAATTGAATATTTAGCCGACTTTGGTGCCTTGTACATGAGTTAGTACCTTAAGATTTTGCATGAGGGGAGGTCTAGCAGACGCGTTGCATATGAAAATGTGAAAAGTGTTCATATGTAGTAAAGACATTCATCGTCTGCAAAGATATGTCGCTTGCCGCAGTATGTGGAGACACAAAAGCAACATAGTATAATACAGAAGCACATTCTACGTAGATGTAATCGCCAATAAGAAGCAGCACTATTCAAGATTTAGTTGTCGGTTATTCACATATTTGCCACCTTTGGTACATTGGACATGACCGAAGACCTAAAGATTTTGCATGAAACGACGTCTGGAAACCACATTGCACGGGGGAATGTGGAAACTGTTCATATGTAGTAAAAACTAGAGAAAAATGCCTGCGTTCGTCATTTGCAACTGAATCTATTTTATTGCAACATCTTCACATTGGCCGCTTTTGTTTCTGAAACGGTTACATTTATCATCTGCAAAATTTTGACGTGTTTTCCGGTATGAGGAAAAAACTGAAAACATCATATTAGAACACAGTAAAAGCTTCTAAGAAGATGTAATCGCAAGTAAGAAGCAGTACTATTCAAGTTTTAGCTATCGGTTATTCACTTATTTTCCGCCTTTGGTACATTGGACATGACCGACGACCTAAAGTTTTGCATGAAACGACGTCTGGAAACCACTTTGCACGGGGGAATGTGGAAACTGTTCATATGTAGTAAAAACTACAGAAAACCGCCAGCTTTCGTCATTTGCTACCGAATCTATTATATTGCCACATCTTCACATTGGCAGCTTTTCTCTCTGACACAATTACATTTATCGTCTGGAAATGTATGTCGCGTATTGCAATGTGAGGAAAAAACTGAAAAAATCATATTAGATCACGAAAAAAGCTTCTAAGAAGATGTAATCGAATGTAGGAAGCAGTACTATTCACGTTTTAGCTATCGGTTATTTACTAATTTGCCGGCTTTGGTGCATTGGACA
This sequence comes from Schistocerca gregaria, assembly GCF_023897955.1. NCBI lineage: Eukaryota > Metazoa > Arthropoda > Insecta > Orthoptera > Acrididae > Schistocerca > Schistocerca gregaria. Next base: position 727,747 of record NW_026061860.1, on the reverse strand, counting down.
TCCGTTTAAATGGCTCTGAGCACAATGGGACTCAACTGCTGAGATCATTAGTCCCCTACAACTTAGAACTACTTAAACCTAACGCACCTAAGGAGATCACACACATCCATGCCCCAGGCAGGATTCGAACCTGCGACCTTAGCAGTCGCACGGTTGGACATGAACTAGGACCTTAAGATTTTGCATGAAAGTACGTCTGTACGCCACGTTGCACGGGAGAATGTGGAAAGTGTTCATACGTAGTAATAACCTGAGGAATTCAATCGCTTTCGTCGTTTGCTATCGAATCGAAAGTATTACCAGATCTTCACATTGGCCGCTTTTCTCTCTGAAACAGTTACATTTATCGCCTGGAAATTTATGTCGCTTATTGCAATATGCGGAAAAAACTGAAAACATTATATTGACACACAGAAAAAGCTTCTAAGAAGATGTAATCGAAAGTAAGAAGCAGTAATATACAAGCTTTAGTTATCGGTTATTCACTTATTTTCCGCCTTGGTGCATTGGACATGAGCAAGGACCTTAAGATTTTGCATGAGAGTACGTCTGTACGCCACGTTGCACGGGTGAATGTAAAAGATGTTCGTATGTAGTAACAACATGAGAAATCCGACCGTTTTCGACATTATCCTTCGAATCGACTTAATGCCAGATCGTCACATTGGCCGCTTTTCTCTTTGAAACTGTTACATTCATCGTCTGCAAAGTTACGTCGATTGCCGCGGTATGCGCAGACACTAAAGGCAAAATAGTAGAACACAGAGGATGCTTCTAAGAAAATGTAATCGGCCAGTAACAAGCAGTGTTATTCAAGTGTTAGTTATCAGTTATTCACATATTTGCCGGCTTTGGTACATTGGACATGACCGACGACCTAATGATTTTGCATGAAACGACGTCTGGAAACCACGATGCACAGGAGGATGTGAAAAGTGTTCACATGTAGTAACCACATGAAAAATCCGCCCGTTTTCGACATTTGCCATCGAATCGAATTAATGATAGAGCGTCATATTGGCCGCTTTTCTCACTGAAAAGGTTACATTTACCGTCTGGAAATTTATGTCGTGTGTTGCAATATGCGGAAAAGAACTGAAAACATCATATTAGAACACAGAAAAAGCTTCTAAGAAGATGTAATCGCCAATAAGAAGCAGTACTATTCAAGTTTTAGTTATCGGTTATTCACTTATTTGCCGCCTTTGGTACATTGGACATGACCGACGACGTAAAGATTTTGCATGAAACGACGTCTGGAAATCACATTGCACGGGGGAGTGTGGAAACTGTTCATATGTAGTAAAAACTGGAGAAAACCGCCCGCTTTCTTCATTTGCTACCGAATCTATTTTATTGCAACATCTTCACATTGGCTGCTTTTCTCTCTGAAACAGTTACATTTATCGTCTGGAAATGTATGTCGCGTATTGCAATATGCGGAAAAAACTGAAAACATCTTATTAGAACACAAAAAAAGCTTCTAAGAAGATGTAATCGAAAGTAGGAAGCAGTACTATTCAAGTTTAAGCGATCGGTTATTCACTTATTTGCGGCTTTATTGCATTGGACATGAGCTAGGACCTTAGGATTTTGCATGAAAGTACGTCTGTACGCCACGTTGCACGGGAAAATGTAGAAAGTGTTCATATGTAGTAAAAACCTGAGAAATCCATCGCTTTCGTCATTTGCTAACGAATCGAATGTATTGCCAGATCGTCCCATTGGCCGCTTTTCTCTCTGAAACGGTTACATTTATCGTCTGGAAATTTGTGCCACCTGTTTGCAATATGTGGAAAAAACTGTAAACATCATATCAGAACACAAAAAAGCTTCTAAGAAGATGTAATCGAAAGTAGGAAGCAGTACTTTCAAGTTTTTGCTATCGGTTATTCACTTATTTGCAAGCTTTGGTGCATTGGACGTGAGCTATAACCTTAAGATTTTGCATGAAATTACGTCTGTACGCCACGTTGCACGGGAGAATGACAAAGTTGTACATAATAGTAACAACATGAGAAATCCGCCCGTTTTCGTCATTTGCGTTCGAATCGACTTAATGCCAGATCGTAACATTGGCCGCTTTTCTCTCTGAAACGGTTACATTTATCGTATGCAAAATTATGTCGCGTCTTGCGGTATGCGGAAAAAACTGAAAACATTATATTAGAATACAGAAAAAGGTTCAAAGAAGATGTAATTGCCAGTAAGTAGCAGTACTATTCAAGTTTCAGTTATCGGTTTATTCACTTATTTGCCGGCTTTGGTGCATTGGACGTGAGCTAAGACCTTAAGATTTTGCATGAAAGTACGTCTGTACGCCACGTTGCACGGGAGAATGAGAAAAGTTTTCATATGTAGTAACACCATGAGAAATCCGCCCGTTGTCGTCATTTGCCGTCGAATCGACTTAATGACAGATCGTCACACTGGTGGCTTTTCTCTCTGAAACGGTTACATTCATCGTATGCAAAGTTATGTCGCTTGCCGCGGTATGCGCAGATACTAAAATCACTATAGTAGTCACAGAAGAAGCTTCTAAGAAGATGTAATTGGCCAGTAACAAGCAGTACTAGTCAAGTTCTAGTTATCGGTTACTCACTTATTTTCCGGCTTTTGTGCATTGGACATGAGCTTAAGATTTTGCAAGAAAGTACGTCTGTACGACACGTTGCACGGGAGAATGTGGAAAGCGTTCATATGTAGTAAAAACCTGAGAAACCCGATCGCTTTCGTCATTTGCTATAGAGTCGAATGTATTGCCAGATCGTCCCATTGGCCGCTTTTCTCTCTGAACAGGTTACATCCATCGTCTGCAAAATTGTGTCGCGTGTTGCGGTATGGAAAAAAACTGAAAACATTATATTAGAACACAGAAAAAGCTTCGAAGAAGATGTAATCGCCAATAAGAAGCAGTACTATTCAAGATATAGTTATCGGTAATTCACTTATTTGCCGATTTTGGTATATTGGACATGACCGACGACCTATAGATTTCGCATGAAACGACGTCTGGAAATCACATTGCGCGCTGGAATGTGAAAACTGTTCATATGTAGTAAAAATTTGAGAGATCCGCCCGGTTTCGTCATTTGCCATCGAATCGACTTGATGCCAGATCGTCACATTGGCCGCTTTTCTCTCTGAAACAGTTACATTTATCGTCTGGAAATGTATGTCGCGTATTGCAATATGCGGAAGAAACTGAAAACATCATATTAGAACACAAAAAAAGCTTCTAAGAAGATGTAATCGAAAGTAGCAAGCAGAACTATACTATTGACTTATTTGCCGGCTTTGGTGCATTGAACATCAGTTCAAATGGCTCTGAGCACAATGGGACTCAACTGCTGAGGTCGTTAGTCCCCTAGAACTTAGAACTACTTAAACCTAACTCACCCAAGGAGATCACACACATCCATGCCCCAGGCAGGATTCGAACCTGCGACCTTAGCAGTCGCACGGTTGGACATGAGCTAGGACCTTAAGATTTTGCATGAAAGTACGTATGTACGCCACGTTGCACGGGAGAATGTGAAAAGTGTTCATATGTACTAACAACATGAGAAATCCGCCCGTTTTCGACATTTGCCATTGAATCGACTTATTGTCAGATCGTCATATTGGCTACTTTTCTCTCAGAAACGGTTATATTTATCGTCTGTAAAGTTATGTCGCGTGTTGGGGTATGCGGAAAAAACTGAAAACATTATATTAGAACACAGAAAAAGATTCAAAGAAGATATAATCGAAAGTAGGAAGCAGTAATATACATGCTTTAGTTATCGGTTATTCACTTATTTGCCGCCTTGGTGCATTGGACATGAGCTAGGACCTTAAGATTATGCATGAGAGTACGTCTGTACGCCACGTTGCACGGGAGAATATAAAAAATGTTCATATGTAGTAACAACATGAGAAATCCGCCCGTTTTCGACATTTTCCATCGAATCGACTTAATGTCAGATCGTAATATTGGCCGCTTTTCTCTCTGAAACGGTTACATTTAGCGGCTGCAAAAGTATGTCGCGTGTTGCGGTATGCAGAAAAAACTGAAAACATCATATTAGAACACAGAAAAAGCTTCTAAGAAGATTTAATAGCCAATAAGAAGCAGTACTATTCAAGTTTAAATATCGGTTTATTCACTTATTTGCCGGCTTTGGTACATTGGACATGAACTAAGTTCTTAAGATTTTGCATGAAAGTACGTCTGTACGCCACGTTGCACGGGAGAATGAGAAAAGCTTTCATATGTTGTAACACCATGAGAAATCCGCCCGTTTTCGTCATTTGCCATAAGAATCGACTTAACGCCAGATCGTCATATTGGTCGATTTTCTCTCTGAATCGGTCACATTCATCGTCTGCAAAGTTATGTCTCTTGCCGCGGTATGCGGAGACACTAAAAGCACCATAGTAGAACACAGAAGAAGCTTCTAAGAAGATTTTATCGGCCAGTAACAAGCAGTAGTAGTCAAGTTTTAGTTATCGGTTATTCACTTATTTGCCGGCTTTGGTACATTGCACATGACCGACGACCTAAAGATTCAGCATGAAACGACGTCTGGAAACCACGTTGCACGGGAGAATGTGGAAACTGTTCATACGTAGTAAAAACTTCAGAAATCCGCCCGCTTTCGTCATTTGCTATCGAATCGACTTTATTGCCACATCTTCACATTGGCCGCGTTTCTCTCTGAAACGGTTACATTTATCGTCTGCAAAATTATGTCGCGTGTTGCGGTATGCGGAAAAAGCTGAAAACATTATATTAGAAAACAGAAAAAGCTTCAAAGAAGATGAAATTGCCAGTAAGAAGCAGTACTATTCAAGTTTCAGTTATCGGTTTATTCACTTATTTGCCGGCTTTGGTGCATTGGACATGAGCTACGACCTTAAGATTTTGCATGAAAGTACGTCTGTACGCCACGTTGCACGGGAGAATGAGAAAAGTTTTCATATGTAGTAACACCATGAGAAATCCGCCCGTTTTCGTCATTTGCCATCGAATCGACTTAATGACAGATCGTCACACTGGTGGCTTTTCTCTCTGAAACGGTTACATTCATCGTATGCTAAGTTATGTCGCTTGCCGCGGTATGCGCAGATACTAAAATCACTATACTAGTCACAGAAGAAGCTTCTAAGAAGATGTAATTGGCCAGTAACAAGCAGTACTAGTCAAGTTCTAGTTATCGGTTACTCACTTATTTTCTGGCTTTTGTGCATTGGACATGAGCTAGGACCTTAAGATTTTGCAAGAAAGTACGTCTGTACGACACGTTGCACGGGAGAATGTGGAAAGCGTTCATATGTAGTAAAAACCTGAGAAACCTGATCGCTTTCGTCATTTGCTATCGAGTCGAATGTATTGCCAGATCGTCCCATTGGCCGCTTTTCTCTCTGAACAGGTTACATCCATCGTCTGCAAAATTATGTCGCGTGTTGCGGTATGGAAAAAAACTGAAAACATTATATTAGAACACAGAAAAAGCTTCGAAGAAGATGTAATCGCCAATAAGAAGCAGTACTATTCAAGATATAGTTATCGGTAATTCACTTATTTGCCGATTTTGGTATATTGGACATGACCGACGACCTATAGATTTCGCATGAAACGACGTCTGGAAATCACATTGCGCGCTGGAATGTGAAAACTGTTCATATGTAGTAAAAATTTGAGAGATCCGCCCGGTTTCGTCATTTGCCATCGAATCGACTTGATGCCAGATCGTCACATTGGCCGCTTTTCTCTCTGAAACAGTTACATTTATCGTCTGGAAATGTATGTCGCGTATTGCAATATGCGGAAGAAACTGAAAACATCATATTAGAACACAAAAAAAGCTTCTAAGAAGATGTAATCGAAAGTAGCAAGCAGAACTATACTATTGACTTATTTGCCGGCTTTGGTGCATTGAACATCAGTTCAAATGGCTCTGAGCACAATGGGACTCAACTGCTGAGGTCGTTAGTCCCCTAGAACTTAGAACTACTTAAACCTAACTCACCCAAGGAGATCACACACATCCATGCCCCAGGCAGGATTCGAACCTGCGACCTTAGCAGTCGCACGGTTGGACATGAGCTAGGACCTTAAGATTTTGCATGAAAGTACGTATGTACGCCACGTTGCACGGGAGAATGTGAAAAGTGTTCATATGTACTAACAACATGAGAAATCCGATCGTTTTCGACATTTGCCATTGAATCGACTTATTGTCAGATCGTCATATTGGCTACTTTTCTCTCTGAAACGGTTACATTTATCGTCTGTAAAGTTATGTCGCGTGTTGGGGTATGCGGAAAAAACTGAAAACATTATATTAGAACACAGAAAAAGCTTCAAAGAAGATATAATCATAAGTAGGAAGCAGTAGTATACATGCTTTAGTTATCGGTTATTCACTTGTTTGCGCCTTGGTGCATTGGACATGAGCTAGGACCTTAAGATTATGCATGAGAGTACGTCTGTACGCCACGTTGCACGGGAGAATATAAAAAATGTTCATATGTAGTAACAACATGAGAAATCCGCCCGTTTTCGACATTTTCCATCGAATCGACTTAATGTCAGATCGTCATATTGGCCGCTTTTCTCTCTGAAACGGTTACATTTAGCGGCTGCAAAAGTATGTCGCGTGTTGCGGTATGCAGAAAAAACTGAAAACATCATATTAGAACACAGAAAAAGCTTCTAAGAAGATTTAATAGCCAATAAGAAGCAGTACTATTCAAGTTTAAATATCGGTTTATTCACTTATTTGCCGGCTTTGGTACATTGGACATGAACTAAGTTCTTAAGATTTTGCATGAAAGTACGTCTGTACGCCACGTTGCACGGGAGAATGAGAAAAGCTTTCATATGTTGTAACACCATGAGAAATCCGCCCGTTTTCGTCATTTGCCATAAGAATCGACTTAACGCCAGATCGTCATATTGGTCGATTTTCTCTCTGAATCGGTCACATTCATCGTCTGCAAAGTTATGTCTCTTGCCGCGGTATGCGGAGACACTAAAAGCACCATAGTAGAACACAGAAGAAGCTTCTAAGAAGATTTTATCGGCCAGTAACAAGCAGTAGTAGTCAAGTTTTAGTTATCGGTTATTCACTTATTTGCCGGCTTTGGTACATTGCACATGACCGACGACCTAAAGATTCAGCATGAAACGACGTCTGGAAACCACGTTGCACGGGAGAATGTGGAAACTGTTCATACGTAGTAAAAACTTCAGAAATCCGCCCGCTTTCGTCATTTGCTATCGAATCGACTTTATTGCCACATCTTCACATTGGCCGCGTTTCTCTCTGAAACGGTTACATTTATCGTCTGCAAAATTATGTCGCGTGTTGCGGTATGCGGAAAAAGCTGAAAACATTATATTAGAAAACAGAAAAAGCTTCAAAGAAGATGAAATTGCCAGTAAGAAGCAGTACTATTCAAGTTTCAGTTATCGGTTTATTCACTTATTTGCCGGCTTTGGTGCATTGGACATGAGCTACGACCTTAAGATTTTGCATGAAAGTACGTCTGTACGCCACGTTGCACGGGAGAATGAGAAAAGTTTTCATATGTAGTAACACCATGAGAAATCCGCCCGTTTTCGTCATTTGCCATCGAATCGACTTAATGACAGATCGTCACACTGGTGGCTTTTCTCTCTGAAACGGTTACATTCATCGTATGCTAAGTTATGTCGCTTGCCGCGGTATGCGCAGATACTAAAATCACTATACTAGTCACAGAAGAAGCTTCTAAGAAGATGTAATTGGCCAGTAACAAGCAGTACTAGTCAAGTTCTAGTTATCGGTTACTCACTTATTTTCTGGCTTTTGTGCATTGGACATGAGCTAGGACCTTAAGATTTTGCAAGAAAGTACGTCTGTACGACACGTTGCACGGGAGAATGTGGAAAGCGTTCATATGTAGTAAAAACCTGAGAAACCTGATCGCTTTCGTCATTTGCTATCGAGTCGAATGTATTGCCAGATCGTCCCATTGGCCGCTTTTCTCTCTGAACAGGTTACATCCATCGTCTGCAAAATTATGTCGCGTGTTGCGGTATGGAAAAAAACTGAAAACATTATATTAGAACACAGAAAAAGCTTCGAAGAAGATGTAATCGCCAATAAGAAGCAGTACTATTCAAGATATAGTTATCGGTAATTCACTTATTTGCCGATTTTGGTATATTGGACATGACCGACGACCTATAGATTTCGCATGAAACGACGTCTGGAAATCACATTGCGCGCTGGAATGTGAAAACTGTTCATATGTAGTAAAAATTTGAGAGATCCGCCCGGTTTCGTCATTTGCCATCGAATCGACTTGATGCCAGATCGTCACATTGGCCGCTTTTCTCTCTGAAACAGTTACATTTATCGTCTGGAAATGTATGTCGCGTATTGCAATATGCGGAAGAAACTGAAAACATCATATTAGAACACAAAAAAAGCTTCTAAGAAGATGTAATCGAAAGTAGCAAGCAGAACTATACTATTGACTTATTTGCCGGCTTTGGTGCATTGAACATCAGTTCAAATGGCTCTGAGCACAATGGGACTCAACTGCTGAGGTCGTTAGTCCCCTAGAACTTAGAACTACTTAAACCTAACTCACCCAAGGAGATCACACACATCCATGCCCCAGGCAGGATTCGAACCTGCGACCTTAGCAGTCGCACGGTTGGACATGAGCTAGGACCTTAAGATTTTGCATGAAAGTACGTATGTACGCCACGTTGCACGGGAGAATGTGAAAAGTGTTCATATGTACTAACAACATGAGAAATCCGATCGTTTTCGACATTTGCCATTGAATCGACTTATTGTCAGATCGTCATATTGGCTACTTTTCTCTCTGAAACGGTTACATTTATCGTCTGTAAAGTTATGTCGCGTGTTGGGGTATGCGGAAAAAACTGAAAACATTATATTAGAACACAGAAAAAGCTTCAAAGAAGATATAATCATAAGTAGGAAGCAGTAGTATACATGCTTTAGTTATCGGTTATTCACTTGTTTGCGCCTTGGTGCATTGGACATGAGCTAGGACCTTAAGATTATGCATGAGAGTACGTCTGTACGCCACGTTGCACGGGAGAATATAAAAAATGTTCATATGTAGTAACAACATGAGAAATCCGCCCGTTTTCGACATTTTCCATCGAATCGACTTAATGTCAGATCGTCATATTGGCCGCTTTTCTCTCTGAAACGGTTACATTTAGCGGCTGCAAAAGTATGTCGCGTGTTGCGGTATGCAGAAAAAACTGAAAACATCATATTAGAACACAGAAAAAGCTTCTAAGAAGATTTAATAGCCAATAAGAAGCAGTACTATTCAAGTTTAAATATCGGTTTATTCACTTATTTGCCGGCTTTGGTACATTGGACATGAACTAAGTTCTTAAGATTTTGCATGAAAGTACGTCTGTACGCCACGTTGCACGGGAGAATGAGAAAAGCTTTCATATGTTGTAACACCATGAGAAATCCGCCCGTTTTCGTCATTTGCCATAAGAATCGACTTAACGCCAGATCGTCATATTGGTCGATTTTCTCTCTGAATCGGTCACATTCATCGTCTGCAAAGTTATGTCTCTTGCCGCGGTATGCGGAGACACTAAAAGCACCATAGTAGAACACAGAAGAAGCTTCTAAGAAGATTTTATCGGCCAGTAACAAGCAGTAGTAGTCAAGTTTTAGTTATCGGTTATTCACTTATTTGCCGGCTTTGGTACATTGCACATGACCGACGACCTAAAGATTCAGCATGAAACGACGTCTGGAAACCACGTTGCACGGGAGAATGTGGAAACTGTTCATACGTAGTAAAAACTTCAGAAATCCGCCCGCTTTCGTCATTTGCTATCGAATCGACTTTATTGCCACATCTTCACATTGGCCGCGTTTCTCTCTGAAACGGTTACATTTATCGTCTGCAAAATTATGTCGCGTGTTGCGGTATGCGGAAAAAGCTGAAAACATTATATTAGAAAACAGAAAAAGCTTCAAAGAAGATGAAATTGCCAGTAAGAAGCAGTACTATTCAAGTTTCAGTTATCGGTTTATTCACTTATTTGCCGGCTTTGGTGCATTGGACATGAGCTACGACCTTAAGATTTTGCATGAAAGTACGTCTGTACGCCACGTTGCACGGGAGAATGAGAAAAGTTTTCATATGTAGTAACACCATGAGAAATCCGCCCGTTTTCGTCATTTGCCATCGAATCGACTTAATGACAGATCGTCACACTGGTGGCTTTTCTCTCTGAAACGGTTACATTCATCGTATGCTAAGTTATGTCGCTTGCCGCGGTATGCGCAGATACTAAAATCACTATACTAGTCACAGAAGAAGCTTCTAAGAAGATGTAATTGGCCAGTAACAAGCAGTACTAGTCAAGTTCTAGTTATCGGTTACTCACTTATTTTCTGGCTTTTGTGCATTGGACATGAGCTAGGACCTTAAGATTTTGCAAGAAAGTACGTCTGTACGACACGTTGCACGGGAGAATGTGGAAAGCGTTCATATGTAGTAAAAACCTGAGAAACCTGATCGCTTTCGTCATTTGCTATCGAGTCGAATGTATTGCCAGATCGTCCCATTGGCCGCTTTTCTCTCTGAACAGGTTACATCCATCGTCTGCAAAATTATGTCGCGTGTTGCGGTATGGAAAAAAACTGAAAACATTATATTAGAACACAGAAAAAGCTTCGAAGAAGATGTAATCGCCAATAAGAAGCAGTACTATTCAAGATATAGTTATCGGTAATTCACTTATTTGCTGATTTTGGTATATTGGACATGACCGACGACCTATAGATTTCGCATGAAACGACGTCTGGAAATCACATTGCGCGCTGGAATGTGAAAACTGTTCATATGTAGTAAAAATTTGAGAGATCCGCCCGGTTTCGTCATTTGCCATCGAATCGACTTGATGCCAGATCGTCACATTGGCCGCTTTTCTCTCTGAAACAGTTACATTTATCGTCTGGAAATGTATGTCGCGTATTGCAATATGCGGAAGAAACTGAAAACATCATATTAGAACACAAAAAAAGCTTCTAAGAAGATGTAATCGAAAGTAGCAAGCAGAACTATACTATTGACTTATTTGCCGGCTTTGGTGCATTGAACATCAGTTCAAATGGCTCTGAGCACAATGGGACTCAACTGCTGAGGTCGTTAGTCCCCTAGAACTTAGAACTACTTAATCCTAACTCACCCAAGGAGATCACACACATCCATGCCCCAGGCAGGATTCGAACCTGCGACCTTAGCAGTCGCACGGTTGGACATGAGCTAGGACCTTAAGATTTCGCATTAAAGTACGTATGTACGCCACGTTGCACGGGAGAATATAAAAAATGTTCATATGTAGTAACAACATGAGAAATCCGCCCGTTTTCGACATTTTCCATCGAATCGACTTAATGTCAGATCGTCATATTGGCCGCTTTTCTCTCTGAAACGGTTACATTTAGCGGCTGCAAAAGTATGTCGCGTGTTGCGGTATGCAGAAAAAACTGAAAACATCATATTAGAACACAGAAAAAGCTTCTAAGAAGATTTAATAGCCAATAAGAAGCAGTACTATTCAAGTTTAAATATCGGTTTATTCACTTATTTGCCGGCTTTGGTACATTGGACATGAACTAAGTTCTTAAGATTTTGCATGAAAGTACGTCTGTACGCCACGTTGCACGGGAGAATGAGAAAAGCTTTCATATGTTGTAACACCATGAGAAATCCGCCCGTTTTCGTCATTTGCCATAAGAATCGACTTAACGCCAGATCGTCATATTGGTCGATTTTCTCTCTGAATCGGTCACATTCATCGTCTGCAAAGTTATGTCTCTTGCCGCGGTATGCGGAGACACTAAAAGCACCATAGTAGAACACAGAAGAAGCTTCTAAGAAGATTTTATCGGCCAGTAACAAGCAGTAGTAGTCAAGTTTTAGTTATCGGTTATTCACTTATTTGCCGGCTTTGGTACATTGCACATGACCGACGACCTAAAGATTCAGCATGAAACGACGTCTGGAAACCACGTTGCACGGGAGAATGTGGAAACTGTTCATACGTAGTAAAAACTTCAGAAATCCGCCCGCTTTCGTCATTTGCTATCGAATCGACTTTATTGCCACATCTTCACATTGGCCGCGTTTCTCTCTGAAACGGTTACATTTATCGTCTGCAAAATTATGTCGCGTGTTGCGGTATGCGGAAAAAGCTGAAAACATTATATTAGAAAACAGAAAAAGCTTCAAAGAAGATGAAATTGCCAGTAAGAAGCAGTACTATTCAAGTTTCAGTTATCGGTTTATTCACTTATTTGCCGGCTTTGGTGCATTGGACATGAGCTACGACCTTAAGATTTTGCATGAAAGTACGTCTGTACGCCACGTTGCACGGGAGAATGAGAAAAGTTTTCATATGTAGTAACACCATGAGAAATCCGCCCGTTTTCGTCATTTGCCATCGAATCGACTTAATGACAGATCGTCACACTGGTGGCTTTTCTCTCTGAAACGGTTACATTCATCGTATGCTAAGTTATGTCGCTTGCCGCGGTATGCGCAGATACTAAAATCACTATAGTAGTCACAGAAGAAGCTTCTAAGAAGATGTAATTGGCCAGTAACAAGCAGTACTAGTCAAGTTCTAGTTATCGGTTACTCACTTATTTTCTGGCTTTTGTGCATTGGACATGAGATAGGACCTTAAGATTTTGCAAGAAAGTACGTCTGTACGACACGTTGCACGGGAGAATGTGGAAAGCGTTCATATGTAGTAAAAACCTGAGAAACCTGATCGCTTTCGTCATTTGCTATCGAGTCGAATGTATTGCCAGATCGTCCCATTGGCCGCTTTTCTCTCTGAACAGGTTACATCCATCGTCTGCAAAATTATGTCGCGTGTTGCGGTATGGAAAAAAACTGAAAACATTATATTAGAACACAGAAAAAGCTTCGAAGAAGATGTAATCGCCAATAAGAAGCAGTACTATTCAAGATATAGTTATCGGTAATTCACTTATTTGCTGATTTTGGTATATTGGACATGACCGACGACCTATAGATTTCGCATGAAACGACGTCTGGAAATCACATTGCGCGCTGGAATGTGAAAACTGTTCATATGTAGTAAAAATTTGAGAGATCCGCCCGGTTTCGTCATTTGCCATCGAATCGACTTGATGCCAGATCGTCACATTGGCCGCTTTTCTCTCTGAAACAGTTACATTTATCGTCTGGAAATGTATGTCGCGTATTGCAATATGCGGAAGAAACTAAAAACATCATATTAGAACACAAAAAAAGCTTCTAAGAAGATGTAATCGAAAGTAGCAAGCAGAACTATACTATTGACTTATTTGCCGGCTTTTGTGCATTGAACATCAGTTCAAATGGCTCTGAGCACAATGGGACTCAACTGCTGAGGTCGTTAGTCCCCTAGAACTTAGAACTACTTAAACCTAACTCACCCAAGGAGATCACACACATCCATGCCCCAGGCAGGATTCGAACCTGCGACCTTAGCAGTCGCACGGTTGGACATGAGCTAGGACCTTAAGATTTTGCATGAAAGTACGTATGTACGCCACGTTGCACGGGAGAATGTGAAAAGTGTTCATATGTACTAACAACATGAGAAATCCGATCGTTTTCGACATTTGCCATTGAATCGACTTATTGTCAGATCGTCATATTGGCTACTTTTCTCTCTGAAACGGTTACATTTATCGTCTGTAAAGTTATGTCGCGTGTTGGGGTATGCGGAAAAAACTGAAAACATTATATTAGAACACAGAAAAAGCTTCAAAGAAGATATAATCATAAGTAGGAAGCAGTAGTATACATGCTTTAGTTATCGGTTATTCACTTGTTTGCGCCTTGGTGCATTGGACATGAGCTAGGACCTTAAGATTATGCATGAGAGTACGTCTGTACGCCACGTTGCACGGGAGAATATAAAAAATGTTCATATGTAGTAACAACATGAGAAATCCGCCCGTTTTCGACATTTTCCATCGAATCGACTTAATGTCAGATCGTCATATTGGCCGCTTTTCTCTCTGAAACGGTTACATTTAGCGGCTGCAAAAGTATGTCGCGTGTTGCGGTATGCAGAAAAAACTGAAAACATCATATTAGAACACAGAAAAAGCTTCTAAGAAGATGTAATAGCCAATAAGAAGCAGTACTATTCAAGTTTAAATATCGGTTTATTCACTTATTTGCCGGCTTTGGTACATTGGACATGAGCTAAGATCTTAAGATTTTGCATGAAAGTACGTCTGTACGCCACGTTGTACGGGAGAATGAGAAAAGCTTTCATATGTTGTAACACCATGAGAAATCCGCCCGTTTTCGTCATTTGCCATAAGAATCGACTTAACGCCAGATCGTCATATTGGTCGATTTTCTCTCTGAATAGGTCACATTTATCGTCTGCAAAGTTATGTCTCTTGCCGCGGTATGCGGAGACACTAAAAGCACCATAGTAGAACACAGAAGAAGCTTCTAAGAAGATTTTATCGGCCAGTAACAAGCAGTAGTAGTCAAGTTTTAGTTATCGGTTATTCACTTATTTGCCGGCTTTGGTACATTGCACATGACCGACGACCTAAAGATTCAGCATGAAACGACGTCTGGAAACCACGTTGCACGGGAGAATGTGGAAACTGTTCATACGTAGTAAAAACTTCAGAAATCCGCCCGCTTTCGTCATTTGCTATCGAATCGACTTTATTGCCACATCTTCACATTGGCCGCGTTTCTCTCTGAAACGGTTACATTTATCGTCTGCAAAATTATGTCGCGTGTTGCGGTATGCGGAAAAAGCTGAAAACATTATATTAGAAAACAGAAAAAGCTTCAAAGAAGATGAAATTGCCAGTAAGAAGCAGTACTATTCAAGTTTCAGTTATCGGTTTATTCACTTATTTGCCGGCTTTGGTGCATTGGACATGAGCTACGACCTTAAGATTTTGCATGAAAGTACGTCTGTACGCCACGTTGCACGGGAGAATGAGAAAAGTTTTCATATGTAGTAACACCATGAGAAATCCGCCCGTTTTCGTCATTTGCCATCGAATCGACTTAATGACAGATCGTCACACTGGTGGCTTTTCTCTCTGAAACGGTTACATTCATCGTATGCTAAGTTATGTCGCTTGCCGCGGTATGCGCAGATACTAAAATCACTATACTAGTCACAGAAGAAGCTTCTAAGAAGATGTAATTGGCCAGTAACAAGCAGTACTAGTCAAGTTCTAGTTATCGGTTACTCACTTATTTTCTGGCTTTTGTGCATTGGACATGAGCTAGGACCTTAAGATTTTGCAAGAAAGTACGTCTGTACGACACGTTGCACGGGAGAATGTGGAAAGCGTTCATATGTAGTAAAAACCTGAGAAACCTGATCGCTTTCGTCATTTGCTATCGAGTCGAATGTATTGCCAGATCGTCCCATTGGCCGCTTTTCTCTCTGAACAGGTTACATCCATCGTCTGCAAAATTATGTCGCGTGTTGCGGTATGGAAAAAAACTGAAAACATTATATTAGAACACAGAAAAAGCTTCGAAGAAGATGTAATCGCCAATAAGAAGCAGTACTATTCAAGATATAGTTATCGGTAATTCACTTATTTGCTGATTTTGGTATATTGGACATGACCGACGACCTATAGATTTCGCATGAAACGACGTCTGGAAATCACATTGCGCGCTGGAATGTGAAAACTGTTCATATGTAGTAAAAATTTGAGAGATCCGCCCGGTTTCGTCATTTGCCATCGAATCGACTTGATGCCAGATCGTCACATTGGCCGCTTTTCTCTCTGAAACAGTTACATTTATCGTCTGGAAATGTATGTCGCGTATTGCAATATGCGGAAGAAACTAAAAACATCATATTAGAACACAAAAAAAGCTTCTAAGAAGATGTAATCGAAAGTAGCAAGCAGAACTATACTATTGACTTATTTGCCGGCTTTGGTGCATTGAACATCAGTTCAAATGGCTCTGAGCACAATGGGACTCAACTGCTGAGGTCGTTAGTCCCCTAGAACTTAGAACTACTTAAACCTAACTCACCCAAGGAGATCACACACATCCATGCCCCAGGCAGGATTCGAACCTGCGACCTTAGCAGTCGCACGGTTGGACATGAGCTAGGACCTTAAGATTTTGCATGAAAGTACGTATGTACGCCACGTTGCACGGGAGAATGTGAAAAGTGTTCATATGTACTAACAACATGAGAAATCCGATCGTTTTCGACATTTGCCATTGAATCGACTTATTGTCAGATCGTCATATTGGCTACTTTTCTCTCTGAAACGGTTACATTTATCGTCTGTAAAGTTATGTCGCGTGTTGGGGTATGCGGAAAAAACTGAAAACATTATATTAGAACACAGAAAAAGCTTCAAAGAAGATATAATCATAAGTAGGAAGCAGTAGTATACATGCTTTAGTTATCGGTTATTCACTTGTTTGCGCCTTGGTGCATTGGACATGAGCTAGGACCTTAAGATTATGCATGAGAGTACGTCTGTACGCCACGTTGCACGGGAGAATATAAAAAATGTTCATATGTAGTAACAACATGAGAAATCCGCCCGTTTTCGACATTTTCCATCGAATCGACTTAATGTCAGATCGTCATATTGGCCGCTTTTCTCTCTGAAACGGTTACATTTAGCGGCTGCAAAAGTATGTCGCGTGTTGCGGTATGCAGAAAAAACTGAAAACATCATATTAGAACACAGAAAAAGCTTCTAAGAAGATGTAATAGCCAATAAGAAGCAGTACTATTCAAGTTTAAATATCGGTTTATTCACTTATTTGCCGGCTTTGGTACATTGGACATGAGCTAAGATCTTAAGATTTTGCATGAAAGTACGTCTGTACGCCACGTTGTACGGGAGAATGAGAAAAGCTTTCATATGTTGTAACACCATGAGAAATCCGCCCGTTTTCGTCATTTGCCATAAGAATCGACTTAACGCCAGATCGTCATATTGGTCGATTTTCTCTCTGAATAGGTCACATTTATCGTCTGCAAAGTTATGTCTCTTGCCGCGGTATGCGGAGACACTAAAAGCACCATAGTAGAACACAGAAGAAGCTTCTAAGAAGATTTTATCGGCCAGTAACAAGCAGTAGTAGTCAAGTTTTAGTTATCGGTTATTCACTTATTTGCCGGCTTTGGTACATTGCACATGACCGACGACCTAAAGATTCAGCATGAAACGACGTCTGGAAACCACGTTGCACGGGAGAATGTGGAAACTGTTCATACGTAGTAAAAACTTCAGAAATCCGCCCGCTTTCGTCATTTGCTATCGAATCGACTTTATTGCCACATCTTCACATTGGCCGCGTTTCTCTCTGAAACGGTTACATTTATCGTCTGCAAAATTATGTCGCGTGTTGCGGTATGCGGAAAAAGCTGAAAACATTATATTAGAAAACAGAAAAAGCTTCAAAGAAGATGAAATTGCCAGTAAGAAGCAGTACTATTCAAGTTTCAGTTATCGGTTTATTCACTTATTTGCCGGCTTTGGTGCATTGGACATGAGCTACGACCTTAAGATTTTGCATGAAAGTACGTCTGTACGCCACGTTGCACGGGAGAATGAGAAAAGTTTTCATATGTAGTAACACCATGAGAAATCCGCCCGTTTTCGTCATTTGCCATCGAATCGACTTAATGACAGATCGTCACACTGGTGGCTTTTCTCTCTGAAACGGTTACATTCATCGTATGCTAAGTTATGTCGCTTGCCGCGGTATGCGCAGATACTAAAATCACTATACTAGTCACAGAAGAAGCTTCTAAGAAGATGTAATTGGCCAGTAACAAGCAGTACTAGTCAAGTTCTAGTTATCGGTTACTCACTTATTTTCTGGCTTTTGTGCATTGGACATGAGCTAGGACCTTAAGATTTTGCAAGAAAGTACGTCTGTACGACACGTTGCACGGGAGAATGTGGAAAGCGTTCATATGTAGTAAAAACCTGAGAAACCTGATCGCTTTCGTCATTTGCTATCGAGTCGAATGTATTGCCAGATCGTCCCATTGGCCGCTTTTCTCTCTGAACAGGTTACATCCATCGTCTGCAAAATTATGTCGCGTGTTGCGGTATGGAAAAAAACTGAAAACATTATATTAGAACACAGAAAAAGCTTCGAAGAAGATGTAATCGCCAATAAGAAGCAGTACTATTCAAGATATAGTTATCGGTAATTCACTTATTTGCCGATTTTGGTATATTGGACATGACCGACGACCTATAGATTTCGCATGAAACGACGTCTGGAAATCACATTGCGCGCTGGAATGTGAAAACTGTTCATATGTAGTAAAAATTTGAGAGATCCGCCCGGTTTCGTCATTTGCCATCGAATCGACTTGATGCCAGATCGTCACATTGGCCGCTTTTCTCTCTGAAACAGTTACATTTATCGTCTGGAAATGTATGTCGCGTATTGCAATATGCGGAAGAAACTGAAAACATCATATTAGAACACAAAAAAAGCTTCTAAGAAGATGTAATCGAAAGTAGCAAGCAGAACTATACTATTGACTTATTTGCCGGCTTTGGTGCATTGAACATCAGTTCAAATGGCTCTGAGCACAATGGGACTCAACTGCTGAGGTCGTTAGTCCCCTAGAACTTAGAACTACTTAAACCTAACTCACCCAAGGAGATCACACACATCCATGCCCCAGGCAGGATTCGAACCTGCGACCTTAGCAGTCGCACGGTTGGACATGAGCTAGGACCTTAAGATTTTGCATGAAAGTACGTATGTACGCCACGTTGCACGGGAGAATGTGAAAAGTGTTCATATGTACTAACAACATGAGAAATCCGATCGTTTTCGACATTTGCCATTGAATCGACTTATTGTCAGATCGTCATATTGGCTACTTTTCTCTCTGAAACGGTTACATTTATCGTCTGTAAAGTTATGTCGCGTGTTGGGGTATGCGGAAAAAACTGAAAACATTATATTAGAACACAGAAAAAGCTTCAAAGAAGATATAATCATAAGTAGGAAGCAGTAGTATACATGCTTTAGTTATCGGTTATTCACTTGTTTGCGCCTTGGTGCATTGGACATGAGCTAGGACCTTAAGATTATGCATGAGAGTACGTCTGTACGCCACGTTGCACGGGAGAATATAAAAAATGTTCATATGTAGTAACAACATGAGAAATCCGCCCGTTTTCGACATTTTCCATCGAATCGACTTAATGTCAGATCGTCATATTGGCCGCTTTTCTCTCTGAAACGGTTACATTTAGCGGCTGCAAAAGTATGTCGCGTGTTGCGGTATGCAGAAAAAACTGAAAACATCATATTAGAACACAGAAAAAGCTTCTAAGAAGATGTAATAGCCAATAAGAAGCAGTACTATTCAAGTTTAAATATCGGTTTATTCACTTATTTGCCGGCTTTGGTACATTGGACATGAGCTAAGATCTTAAGATTTTGCATGAAAGTACGTCTGTACGCCACGTTGTACGGGAGAATGAGAAAAGCTTTCATATGTTGTAACACCATGAGAAATCCGCCCGTTTTCGTCATTTGCCATAAGAATCGACTTAACGCCAGATCGTCATATTGGTCGATTTTCTCTCTGAATCGGTCACATTCATCGTCTGCAAAGTTATGTCTCTTGCCGCGGTATGCGGAGACACTAAAAGCACCATAGTAGAACACAGAAGAAGCTTCTAAGAAGATTTTATCGGCCAGTAACAAGCAGTAGTAGTCAAGTTTTAGTTATCGGTTATTCACTTATTTGCCGGCTTTGGTACATTGCACATGACCGACGACCTATAGATTCAGCATGAAACGACGTCTGGAAACCACGTTGCACGGGAGAATGTGGAAACTGTTCATACGTAGTAAAAACTTCAGAAATCCGCCCGCATTCGTCATTTGCTATCGAATCGACTTTATTGCCACATCTTCACATTGGCCGCTTTTCTCTCTGAAACGGTTACATTTATCGTCTGCAAAATTATGTCGCGTGTTGCGGTATGCGGAAAAAGCTGAAAACATTATATTAGAAAACAGAAAAAGCTTCAAAGAAGATGAAATTGCCAGTAAGAAGCAGTACTATTCAAGTTTCAGTTATCGGTTTATTCACTTATTTGCCGGCTTTGGTGCATTGGACATGAGCTACGACCTTAAGATTTTGCATGAAAGTACGTCTGTACGCCACGTTGCACGGGAGAATGAGAAAAGTTTTCATATGTAGTAACACCATGAGAAATCCGCCCGTTTTCGTCATTTGCCATCGAATCGACTTAATGACTGATCGTCACACTGGTGGCTTTTCTCTCTGAAACGGTTACATTCATCGTATGCTAAGTTATGTCGCTTGCCGCGGTATGCGCAGATACTAAAATCACTATAGTAGTCACAGAAGAAGCTTCTAAGAAGATGTAATTGGCCAGTAACAAGCAGTACTAGTCAAGTTCTAGTTATCGGTTACTCACTTATTTTCCGGCTTTTGTGCCTTGGACATGAGCTAGGACGTTAAGATTTTGCAAGAAAGTACGTCTGTACGACACGTTGCACGGGAGAATGTGGAAAGCGTTCATATGTAGTAAAAACCTAAGAAACCCGATCGCTTTCATCATTTGCTATAGAGTCGAATGTATTGCCAGATCGTCCCATTGGCCGCTTTTCTCTCTGAACAGGTAACATCCATCGTCTGCAAAATTATGTCGCGTGTTGCGGTATGGAAAAAAACTGAAAACATTATATTAGAACACAGAAAAAGCTTCGAAGAAGATGTAATCGCCAATAAGAAGCAGTACTATTCAAGATATAGTTATCGGTAATTCACTTATTTGCTGATTTTGGTATATTGGACATGACCGACGACCTATAGATTTCGCATGAAACGACGTCTGGAAATCACATTGCGCGCTGGAATGTGAAAACTGTTCATATGTAGTAAAAATTTGAGAGATCCGCCCGGTTTCGTCATTTGCCATCGAATCGACTTGATGCCAGATCGTCACATTGGCCGCTTTTCTCTCTGAAACAGTTACATTTATCGTCTGGAAATGTATGTCGCGTATTGCAATATGCGGAAGAAACTAAAAACATCATATTAGAACACAAAAAAAGCTTCTAAGAAGATGTAATCGAAAGTAGCAAGCAGAACTATACTATTGACTTATTTGCCGGCTTTGGTGCATTGAACATCAGTTCAAATGGCTCTGAGCACAATGGGACTCAACTGCTGAGGTCGTTAGTCCCCTAGAACTTAGAACTACTTAAACCTAACTCACCCAAGGAGATCACACACATCCATGCCCCAGGCAGGATTCGAACCTGCGACCTTAGCAGTCGCACGGTTGGACATGAGCTAGGACCTTAAGATTTTGCATGAAAGTACGTATGTACGCCACGTTGCACGGGAGAATGTGAAAAGTGTTCATATGTACTAACAACATGAGAAATCCGATCGTTTTCGACATTTGCCATTGAATCGACTTATTGTCAGATCGTCATATTGGCTACTTTTCTCTCTGAAACGGTTACATTTATCGTCTGTAAAGTTATGTCGCGTGTTGGGGTATGCGGAAAAAACTGAAAACATTATATTAGAACACAGAAAAAGCTTCAAAGAAGATATAATCATAAGTAGGAAGCAGTAGTATACATGCTTTAGTTATCGGTTATTCACTTGTTTGCGCCTTGGTGCATTGGACATGAGCTAGGACCTTAAGATTATGCATGAGAGTACGTCTGTACGCCACGTTGCACGGGAGAATATAAAAAATGTTCATATGTAGTAACAACATGAGAAATCCGCCCGTTTTCGACATTTTCCATCGAATCGACTTAATGTCAGATCGTCATATTGGCCGCTTTTCTCTCTGAAACGGTTACATTTAGCGGCTGCAAAAGTATGTCGCGTGTTGCGGTATGCAGAAAAAACTGAAAACATCATATTAGAACACAGAAAAAGCTTCTAAGAAGATGTAATAGCCAATAAGAAGCAGTACTATTCAAGTTTAAATATCGGTTTATTCACTTATTTGCCGGCTTTGGTACATTGGACATGAGCTAAGATCTTAAGATTTTGCATGAAAGTACGTCTGTACGCCACGTTGTACGGGAGAATGAGAAAAGCTTTCATATGTTGTAACACCATGAGAAATCCGCCCGTTTTCGTCATTTGCCATAAGAATCGACTTAACGCCAGATCGTCATATTGGTCGATTTTCTCTCTGAATAGGTCACATTTATCGTCTGCAAAGTTATGTCTCTTGCCGCGGTATGCGGAGACACTAAAAGCACCATAGTAGAACACAGAAGAAGCTTCTAAGAAGATTTTATCGGCCAGTAACAAGCAGTAGTAGTCAAGTTTTAGTTATCGGTTATTCACTTATTTGCCGGCTTTGGTACATTGCACATGACCGACGACCTAAAGATTCAGCATGAAACGACGTCTGGAAACCACGTTGCACGGGAGAATGTGGAAACTGTTCATACGTAGTAAAAACTTCAGAAATCCGCCCGCTTTCGTCATTTGCTATCGAATCGACTTTATTGCCACATCTTCACATTGGCCGCTTTTCTCTCTGAAACGGTTACATTTATCGTCTGCAAAATTATGTCGCGTGTTGCGGTATGCGGAAAAAGCTGAAAACATTATATTAGAAAACAGAAAAAGCTTCAAAGAAGATGAAATTGCCAGTAAGAAGCAGTACTATTCAAGTTTCAGTTATCGGTTTATTCACTTATTTGCCGGCTTTGGTGCATTGGACATGAGCTACGACCTTAAGATTTTGCATGAAAGTACGTCTGTACGCCACGTTGCACGGGAGAATGAGAAAAGTTTTCATATGTAGTAACACCATGAGAAATCCGCCCGTTTTCGTCATTTGCCATCGAATCGACTTAATGACTGATCGTCACACTGGTGGCTTTTCTCTCTGAAACGGTTACATTCATCGTATGCTAAGTTATGTCGCTTGCCGCGGTATGCGCAGATACTAAAATCACTATAGTAGTCACAGAAGAAGCTTCTAAGAAGATGTAATTGGCCAGTAACAAGCAGTACTAGTCATGTTCTAGTTATCGGTTACTCACTTATTTTCTGGCTTTTGTGCATTGGACATGAGCTAGGACCTTAAGATTTTGCAAGAAAGTACGTCTGTACGACACGTTGCACGGGAGAATGTGGAAAGCGTTCATATGTAGTAAAAACCTGAGAAACCTGATCGCTTTCGTCATTTGCTATCGAGTCGAATGTATTGCCAGATCGTCCCATTGGCCGCTTTTCTCTCTGAACAGGTTACATCCATCGTCTGCAAAATTATGTCGCGTGTTGCGGTATGGAAAAAAACTGAAAACATTATATTAGAACACAGAAAAAGCTTCGAAGAAGATGTAATCGCCAATAAGAAGCAGTACTATTCAAGATATAGTTATCGGTAATTCACTTATTTGCCGATTTTGGTATATTGGACATGACCGACGACCTATAGATTTCGCATGAAACGACGTCTGGAAATCACATTGCGCGCTGGAATGTGAAAACTGTTCATATGTAGTAAAAATTTGAGAGATCCGCCCGGTTTCGTCATTTGCCATCGAATCGACTTGATGCCAGATCGTCACATTGGCCGCTTTTCTCTCTGAAACAGTTACATTTATCGTCTGGAAATGTATGTCGCGTATTGCAATATGCGGAAGAAACTGAAAACATCATATTAGAACACAAAAAAAGCTTCTAAGAAGATGTAATCGAAAGTAGCAAGCAGAACTATACTATTGACTTATTTGCCGGCCTAGGTGCATTGAACATCAGTTCAAATGGCTCTGAGCACAATGGGACTCAACTGCTGAGGTCGTTAGTCCCCTAGAACTTAGAACTACTTAAACCTAACTCACCCAAGGAGATCACACACATCCATGCCCCAGGCAGGATTCGAACCTGCGACCTTAGCAGTCGCACGGTTGGACATGAGCTAGGACCTTAAGATTTTGCATCAAAGTACGTATGTACGCCACGTTGCACGGGAGAATGTGAAAAGTGTTCATATGTACTAACAACATGAGAAATCCGATCGTTTTCGACATTTGCCATTGAATCGACTTATTGTCAGATCGTCATATTGGCTACTTTTCTCTCTGAAACGGTTACATTTATCGTCTGTAAAGTTATGTCGCGTGTTGGGGTATGCGGAAAAAACTGAAAACATTATATTAGAACACAGAAAAAGCTTCAAAGAAGATATAATCATAAGTAGGAAGCAGTAGTATACATGCTTTAGTTATCGGTTATTCACTTGTTTGCGCCTTGGTGCATTGGACATGAGCTAGGACCTTAAGATTATGCATGAGAGTACGTCTGTACGCCACGTTGCACGGGAGAATATAAAAAATGTTCATATGTAGTAACAACATGAGAAATCCGCCCGTTTTCGACATTTTCCATCGAATCGACTTAATGTCAGATCGTCATATTGGCCGCTTTTCTCTCTGAAACGGTTACATTTAGCGGCTGCAAAAGTATGTCGCGTGTTGCGGTATGCAGAAAAAACTGAAAACATCATATTAGAACACAGAAAAAGCTTCTAAGAAGATGTAATAGCCAATAAGAAGCAGTACTATTCAAGTTTAAATATCGGTTTATTCACTTATTTGCCGGCTTTGGTACATTGGACATGAGCTAAGACCTTAAGATTTTGCATGAAAGTACGTCTGTACGCCACGTTGTACGGGAGAATGAGAAAAGCTTTCATATGTTGTAACACCATGAGAAATCCGCCCGTTTTCGTCATTTGCCATAAGAATCGACTTAACGCCAGATCGTCATATTGGTCGATTTTCTCTCTGAATAGGTCACATTCATCGTCTGCAAAGTTATGTCTCTTGCCGCGGTATGCGGAGACACTAAAAGCACCATAGTAGAACACAGAAGAAGCTTCTAAGAAGATTTTATCGGCCAGTAACAAGCAGTAGTAGTCAAGTTTTAGTTATC
This sequence comes from Schistocerca gregaria, assembly GCF_023897955.1. Lineage (NCBI taxonomy): Eukaryota > Metazoa > Arthropoda > Insecta > Orthoptera > Acrididae > Schistocerca > Schistocerca gregaria. The sequence goes on along the minus strand of NW_026061860.1, from coordinate 702,693 downwards.
GGTTATTCACTTATTTGCCGGCTTTGGTACATTGCACATGACCGACGACCTATAGATTCAGCATGAAACGACGTCTGGAAACCACGTTGCACGGGAGAATGTGGAAACTGTTCATACGTAGTAAAAACTTCAGAAATCCGCCCGCATTCGTCATTTGCTATCGAATCGACTTTATTGCCACATCTTCACATTGGCCGCTTTTCTCTCTGAAACGGTTACATTTATCGTCTGCAAAATTATGTCGCGTGTTGCGGTATGCGGAAAAAGCTGAAAACATTATATTAGAAAACAGAAAAAGCTTCAAAGAAGATGAAATTGCCAGTAAGAAGCAGTACTATTCAAGTTTCAGTTATCGGTTTATTCACTTATTTGCCGGCTTTGGTGCATTGGACATGAGCTACGACCTTAAGATTTTGCATGAAAGTACGTCTGTACGCCACGTTGCACGGGAGAATGAGAAAAGTTTTCATATGTAGTAACACCATGAGAAATCCGCCCGTTTTCGTCATTTGCCATCGAATCGACTTAATGACTGATCGTCACACTGGTGGCTTTTCTCTCTGAAACGGTTACATTCATCGTATGCTAAGTTATGTCGCTTGCCGCGGTATGCGCAGATACTAAAATCACTATAGTAGTCACAGAAGAAGCTTCTAAGAAGATGTAATTGGCCAGTAACAAGCAGTACTAGTCAAGTTCTAGTTATCGGTTACTCACTTATTTTCCGGCTTTTGTGCCTTGGACATGAGCTAGGACGTTAAGATTTTGCAAGAAAGTACGTCTGTACGACACGTTGCACGGGAGAATGTGGAAAGCGTTCATATGTAGTAAAAACCTAAGAAACCCGATCGCTTTCATCATTTGCTATAGAGTCGAATGTATTGCCAGATCGTCCCATTGGCCGCTTTTCTCTCTGAACAGGTAACATCCATCGTCTGCAAAATTATGTCGCGTGTTGCGGTATGGAAAAAAACTGAAAACATTATATTAGAACACAGAAAAAGCTTCGAAGAAGATGTAATCGCCAATAAGAAGCAGTACTATTCTAGATTTAGTTATCGGTAATTCACTTATTTGCCGGGTTTGGTATATTGGACATGACCGACGACCTATAGATTTTGCATGAAACGACGTCTGGAAATCACATTGCGCGGGGGAATGTGAAAACAGTTCATATGTAGTATAAATTTGAGAGATCCGCTCGGTTTCGTCATTTGCCATCGAATCGACTTAATGCCAGATCGTCACATTGGCCGCTTTTCTCTCTGAAACGGTTACATTTATCGTCTGCAAAATTATGTCGCGTGTTGCGGTATTCGGAGAAAACTGAAAACATCATATTATAACACAGAAATATCTTCTAAGAAGATGTAGTAGCCAGTAAGAAGCAGTACTATTCAAGTTTTAGTTATCGGTTATTCCCTTATTTGTCGGCTTTGGTGCATTGGACAAGAGCTAGGACCTTACGATTTTGCATAAAAGTACGTCTGTACGCCAGAATACAGCATTTTCAGTTGTCAGACGGCTTCTAAAACCGAACTGTTCATTTGACAGCAAATTGTGTGATATCAAGTGATCAATTAACCTTACATGCACAGCCTTTTCGGTAACTTTTGCAAACACTGATGGCATAGAAGCAGGTCTAAAATTATCTATATTATCCCTTTCTCCCTTTTCATAAAGCGGCTTTACTGATGAGTACTTTAATCGGTCAGGAAACTGACCAACTCTAAAGGAAAAATTGCAAATATGGCTAAATACAGGGCTAACATGTGCAGCACAGTACTTTAATATGCTTCTAGGCACTCCATCATATCCATGAGAGTCCTTAGTCTTCAGTGATATAGTTATTGACTCAATCTCTCTCTTGTTTGTATCACAGAGGAGTATTTCAGACGTCAATCTCAGAAAGGTATTTGCGAAGAAATTTGTATGATTTCCTGTTGAAACTAAATTTTTATTTAGCTTGATTGTGACTACTTATAACATTTTGATATAATTCGCGCTATGTTCTACATGAAATCATTATCCCACTAGTCAGCCAACTGTGCTGTCTATTACTGCTAGTACCCCATTCAGAATGTTCTAATGGAAAACAACCCTCAAAGAGCATGAGAAATGTGCCATGGAAAGCATTGTATTTATCATGTGTATTATTGGCACTATAAACATCTTGCCACTCTTGTTCCTTGACAAGTTTTAAAAACACTCTATTGCTGTTGGATTGACTTTCCTACGTTCTTTGTAACTAAATATGACATTGGGTTGAGTACAAAAACCTTTTAGTGTTAAAATTTGTGCATTATGGTCTGAAAGGCCATTCACTCTTTTACTAACAGGATGCCCATCTAGTATTGAAGAACGAATAAAAATATTGTCTATAATTGTGCTACTATTCGCCTGCACCCTAGTTTGAAAAAAAAAAAAAAACAAAACACAGTTGGCATCAGATCATATGAATTTAGGAGATCTACCAACATCATTTTTCTTGGGACCGAGCGAGGTGGCGCAGTGGTTAAGGCACTGGACTCACATTCGGGAGGACGACGGTTCAGTCCCGCGTTCAGCCATCTTGATTCAGGTTTTCCGTGATTTCCCTAAATCACTCCCGGCAAATTCTGGGTTAGTTCCTCTCAAAGGGCATGGCCGACTTCCTTCCCCATCCTTCCCTAATCCGATGAGACCAATGACATCGCTGTCTGGTCTCCTTCCCCAAACAACCCAACCCCCCTTTTTCTTGCACAATCATATACAAAATTAATATTGAAGTCCCCTCATATAACTACTTTCTGGTACTTCCTACAAAGTGAATCAAGAACCCTCTCTAGCTTAAGCAAAAATGCTCTGAAGTTTGAGTTAGAGGCCCTATAAACACCAGCAATTAGAAGTTGAGTTTCACTAAATTCAACAAATGCTGCACAACTTTCAAATATCTGTTCAGTGCAGTGTCGTGATAAGTCTATGGACTCAAATAACGTACTGTTTTTTATGTACGGAGACACCTCCCCACCCCGCAAGGAACTCCTTGAGAAACAGCCAGGTAATATGTAGCCTGGTAAAGGAAGCCTATAAATTATCAATTTATTGAAGTGGTGCTCTGATATACAAATAACTTCAGCGTTAACATCTGTTAGCAGTTCACTAACTTTATCTCTAATAACTCTTATATTCTGATGAAATATGCCAATTCCTTCTCTACTTGGAAACATTACATCCTCTGGAGGAGAGCCCTTAGAGGCACGCCGGCCGCGGTGGTCTTGCGGTTCTAAGAGCTCAGTTCGGAACCGCGCGACTGCTACGGTCGCAGGTTCGAATCCTGCCTCGGGCATGGATGTGTGTGACGTCCTTAGGTTAGTTAGGTTTAATTAGTTCTAAGTTCTAGGCGACTGATGACCCCGTATGTTAATTTGCATAGTGCTCAGAGCCATTAGAACCATTTTTGAACCTTAGAGGCACTTCCTTTAAGCTGGTATACCAATCAGCTGACTTCAGTATTAAAAAGGTGCAGCTCTAACACCAAATACTACAGGAATTTTTCCATGAGTGACACCACTACCGCCACCACCACCCACTACACTGTCACCTATAAGCTTTGGTAGCCTCTCCTTCGCATACCTATTGAGGTGCAGGCCATGCCTAGTGAAACCCCATCTACTGATAGACCCAACTGGCACCACTGAGATGTGATCCATGCCCTCTCCCATCACTGCACTCCCCAGCCCCACAATTACGCCCCCAACAGCCGCATTAAGGTGTGGCCGATCATTATGCTGAAACAGTTGCACGAAAAGCACATTAGTGCCACCAGTTTGAGTAGCTATCTTAACCAAGTCACGACTGACATCATACCCCCTGTCCCTATTGCGACTTCTCCCAGCACCACCCACTATCACTACCTGATCCTCCTTTGTAAAATTCTTACATAACTCCCCTATGCTTTCAGCCACCTGAGCCAACCCTGCATTAGGCTTCACAATGCTTGTGACCTGGTACTCACTCCACAAAACTTCTTGCAAATGCTGGCCCACACCTCTACCCGGTAACTACCTAGCAGCAGAACCTAGGCCTCCTAATTGCTGAGGACGGCTGCAAGTTACCTCCATATACAGCTACACGAGGCTCCTCTCCGCTCAACTTTGACAGTTTGTCGTATCTATTGCATGTATGCAAAGTAAAACTGTCTGACTACCTCCTTTTCCTATCTATCTTCTTGTCAACTACCAGTTCCCATTCCCCAGCACCCTTCACCCTCCTCAACTTATCTAGTTCCTCCTTTGCGCATTGTAACTGCACCTGAAGGGCACAGATCTTACGCTCCTGCTCCTCTATTAACTTGTTTCTATTACAGATTCTACATTCCCAGGACAGGATCACCCTCAAATGACCACTGGCTTCCCCACCGCATTCCCCCCAATGAAAATACTTTGAACAAATCCCACAGCTTAATCCACTACTCACAAACCTACGACATAGCAATCACTTCTCACTCACGATAAAATTTTACAGTTACTAAAAAAAACTATACGTCTACGTTACCAAAGTTCAGTTACAAAAGCAGCACTATTTAAGAACTAACAACTATGGTCTCGAAATTCTCTGCCTACTAAGAAAGCAGCTACTTGTATTAATACTACTACAACACAGCCGATACCAATACCAGCAAAACTTCACAAAATTGTTGGCTAAAACCAAAAAATTTAAACTAAACGCCAGTTGAAAACTAAAGCACGAAATTTACTAAACGACTTCAACACACTGAAAACTCTATAAAACACAGCGAGCGAACGATTACAAGAGTTTATTAAGTCATTATTTCGCCAAAAATGGCAAGCAACACCACTGCAATCTATTCAGTTTAATAACGTATTACAGAGCACAAACAAGTTCGTCAGTACTTAGCTTATAACCGCTGCAGATGCAGTGCACGCCGCAAAATGTAAACACGCTGATGAGGCGCGAGGCTTAGACGAACCATGGAAGCACACTTACACATAATAGACCACTCGAGTCAATACCACAGGAAGAAACACTGAGATAAATGAATATCCACTAATAATTTGCTTTTACGGCAAAAATAATAACACAAAAAAACTTTAAAATACGTAAATGAAGTCTAAAATTTATAAAACATTAACAAGCTATTTCAACAGCAGTGCAGCTCACGTGACGTCACACCCATGATGATCTGCCCCCCCCCCCCCCGCCCCTGGGAAGGTGGCTATCTACCCCACCTTCGAAATATGCCTATCTATCCCCCTCAGAAGATATCTACCGAGCTACCCATCCATGGAAGATCTCTGTCAACCTGCACCGCCCCTCCCCCCTCAGATGATGTCTGTGTACCTACCCACACCCTTGGAATATGTCTGTCTACCTAAATCCCCCCCCTTAGAATATGTATGACTACCTACCCCTCCCCACAGAATATGAATGTCTACCTACCCCACCCCTCGGGAGATGTCTGACTACCTACCCCTCTCAGATGATATCTACCTACACCTCCCACATCGGAAGATTTCATACTACCTCTACCCCATCGAAAGCTGTCTGTCTCTCATCGCCCCACCACCTAATATGTAATTCTACCTACTTGCTCCTTATAAAATGTCAGTCTACGTAACTCTCCACAGGAGATGTCTGTCTACCTGCCCCCTCGTCAGATGTCTGCCTACCTCACCCCCCTAAGGAAGATGTTTGTCCACCTACCTCACCCTGTGAAGATGTCTATCTATACCCCCACAAAAACTCTCTCCCCACCTCGTAAGATGTCTATCACCCTGAAAGATGTCTCTCAACACCCCCCCCCCCCCCCCACACACTAAGGAGAAGTCTATCTACCTACCTGCCCTCTCGGAATTTGTCTGTCTACCTATCCCAACCCCTACTCAGCCCCCCCACTCGGAAGTTGTTTACCCCTGTCTCGGAAGATGTCTAGAGACCCCCAAACTTTGGAAGGTGTCTTCCAGCCCCTCAGGCGATGTCTGTCTACCCCCCCCCCCCCCCTCAGAAGATGTCTGTCAGCATACCAACCACCCTGGAATTAGTCTGTCTACCTACCAACTGCCTCGGAATATATCTGTCTACCTCCCACCTCGGAAAATGTCTTCCAAACACAGTCTCAGAAAAGCCCAGTCTACCAAATGCCAAATTTCAACCCCCGGAAGATTTCTATCCAACCCCCCCCCCCCCACTCGGAATATGTCTATCTACCTCCACTCTTGGTAGCTATCTACACCTCCCTCTCAGAGAATCTCTAACCCCACTCTCATAGGATGTCTACCTACCCTCACCACCATTCGAAGATGTCTACCCCTTGGAGGATGTCTACTCCACCTGGAATATGTCTGTCTACCCACGTTGGATGATGTCTGTCTATCTACTCAGCCCCCCTGGGAAGATGTCTGTTAAACTACCACCCCTTGGAATTTGTTTATCTATCATTACCTGCACAAAATATGTCCATCAACCTACAATCTCCTTCTGAAGATGTCTGTCTACCTACAGCTCCCACTTGGAAGATGTCTGTCTACCTACAACCCCTCAGAAGACGTCTGTCTACCTATCTCCACATCAGAAAATGTCTCTCATCTCCCCACCCTTAGAATATGTCTGTCTACCTACACTCCCCATCGGAAATGTCTGTCTACCTAAGCTCCCTCAAACCATGTCCGATTAGCTGTCCACCCCGGAAGATGTCTGTCTACCTACCCAACCATCAGAAGATGTCTGTCTACCTACCCCTCCCCCTCGGAAAATGTCTGTCTCTCATCCCCCTACCCTGAGTATATGTCTGTCTACTTACCTGCCCCCCCCCCTTGGAAAGATCTCTGTATACCTAAACCCAGCCCTCAGAAGATGTATGACTACCTACCCCCTTCCATTGGAAGATGTATGTTTTCCAACCCTCCCTTCGGAATATTTCTGCCTACCTACCATCTATCACAAAGGATGTCTGTCAGCCTACAATTCCTTACTGGTGTCTGTCTACATACCCACCCACACTCGGAAGAAGTTTGTCTACCTGCCACTCCTTAGGAAATGTTGGTCTACCAAACCCCTTAGAAGATGTCTGTCTACCTATACACCTCTGATAAGACTGTCTACCTAACCCCCTCTGTAGATGCCTGTCTACCTACCCCCTTGGAATATGTCCGTCCTCCTACAACTCTTCAGAATATGTCTGCCTAACTACCCCCCTCTCGTAAGATATCTGTCTACATATCCCCCCCCCCCCGCATGATCTGTCTACCTACCCCCCTTCTCCTGTCATAAGATGAATGTCTACCTAAACCCCTCAGAAGATGTATGCCTATCTACCCCCTTCAAATGATTCGATTTTATCCCTCCTGTGGGAGATATCTGTCTCCCTACCCCTACCTCTGAGGATATCTGTCTGCCTACCCAACCCCCCCCTCTCGGAAGTTGTTAAACTACCACTCCTCTGGGAAGATATCTACTCCCACATCAGAGAATGTCCACACCCCTCTTGGAGGATGTCTGTATACCAAAACGCATACTTTGGAAGATGTCTCCCCCCCTTTGAAAGATGTCTGTCTACCATGAACACCCCTCAGAAGATGTCTGAGTACTGAACTCACCTTCAGAATATATCTCCTCCTTACCTACCCCCCCTCCCTTGGAATATGTCTGTCTACCTACCCATTTCCCATAAGAAGATGACTGTCTACCTTATTCCCCTCAGAAGGTGTATGTCTACATGCCACACCTCGGAACATGTCTGCCTACCTAAAACCCTCGGAAGAGGTCCATCTACCTCGCATCTTGGAAGATATTTATTTACACCCCTCTTGGAAGATATCTACCCCTGTGTTGGAGGATGACTACCTCCCTCTCTGATGATGTCTACCCTCTCTCTGAAATGTCTGTCTACATACCCTCCTCTCAAAAGATATTTCTCCTCCCTCAGATGATGTAAGTCTATCAACCCTCAAATGGAAAATGTCTGTCCTCCTAATCCCCCTCGGAAGATGTCTGTATACCTACCCACCTGTCTGTCTATGTACCCCCACTCCCATGATGTCTGTCTACCTCCCCCTTAGGTATATGTCTGTATACCTACACCCGTTCGGAAGATGTCTGTATACCAAACACTCCTCCGAAGATGACTATCTACCTACCCTGCCTCAGAAGATGTCAGTCTACCTAACCCCTCGTTGGAAGATGTCTGTCTACAAAACTTCACTGGGAAGATGTCTGCCTACCTAACCCTGTCCATGATAATTGTCTGTTTACCAACACCTCTGCTTCGGAAGATGTCTGCCTACCTACAAATCCCACAACAGAAGAGGTCTGTCTACCTACTTACACCCCTTGGAAGATGTCTCTCTACATCCCTCCAGTCATAAAGTATTGTCTACCAACCCATACTTCTGAATATGTCTGTCAGCCTACCCCAGAAGATGATTGTCTAATTACCCCCTCATCTGAAGATGTCTGTCTAACTAGACCCCACGTGGAAAATGTATGTCTATGTACACCCCTCGGAAAATGTCTGTCTCCCTACACCCCCTCAGAAGATGTGTGTCTACCTACATGAACTTTTGTATGATATCTGTCTACGACGCCCGCACTTGGAAGATGTTTGTCTACCTACCGCACCCATTGGAATATGTCTGTCTATGTACCCACCAACCATCGGAAGATGTATGTCCACCTACACATCCCCCTCGGAAGATGTCTGTCTACCTACACTCATCAGAAGATGTTGTCTACTTTCCACCATCGGAAAATGTCTCTCTACCTACCCCTCTTGGCAAATGTCATTCTACGCCACCCCTCTGAAGAGGTCAGTACCTACAACCCCCCAGAAGAAGTCTGTCTAACTACCCCCCCTCTCGAAAAATGTCTATAGTCACCCTGCCTCGGACAATGTCTCTCTGCCTACGCCCCATCATGGAAGATGTCAGTCTACCCACCCACCCATCAGAAGAAGGCTGTCTAAACCATGCCCTCACATGATATGTCTGCCTACCAACCCCCTATTGGAAGATGTCTGGCTACCTACCCCACCCCACATCTGAAGATGTCTGTCTACCAACCCTCCACTTGGAAGATATCTGTCCTCCTACAACCCCTCAGAAGATGCCAGTCTACATAAACCCTCTCAGACATTATCTGCCTAAATACCCCTCCTCGGATGGTTTCTGTCTACCTACACCCACAACCCGTCATAATATGAATGTTTACCTAAACCCCTCAGAATATGTATATTTATCTACCACACCTTGAATGATTTGTCTCTATCTTATCCCTATCTCGGAAGATGTCTGTCTCCCAACCCACCCCCTCTGAGGATGTCTGTATACCTACCCCCCTTCTCGAAAGTTGTCTGTGTACATTCACCACACATTTAAACATGTCTATCTATGTACCTCCTCTCGGAAGATATCTATCTATTGCCGCCATGGAAGAAAAGTATCTCCCCCCTCTCGGAAGATGTCAATCTACCACTCCTCTCAGAAGATATACACTCCCCATCTGAGAATGTCTACATCCTCTCTCGTAGGATGTCTGTCTACCAAACTGCATCCTTTAGAAGGTGCTTCCCACCCCTTGGAAGATGTCTGTCTTCCAACACCCCCCTCCACCCCTTGGAAGATGTCTTTCTACCGCACCCAGGCTCAGAAGATGTCTCCATACCTAACACTCCTCGGAAGATGTCTTTCTACCTACCCCCCCCCCCCCCCAATCAGAAGATGACTGTCGACGTTATCCCCCTCACAGAATGTCTAGACCCCTCTCGGAGGATACTGCTTACCAAACTGCATCCTTTAGAAGATGTTTCCCACCCCTTGAAAAATATCTGTCTTCCAACACCCCCCCTTGGAAGTTGCCTGTCTACCGAATCCAGCCTCAGAAGATGTCTCCATACCTACCACCACTCGGAAGATGTCTGTCTACCCACCCACCCCGATCAGAAGATGACTGTCGACGTTATCCCCCTCAGAAGATGTCTGTCTACATACCCTCCCTCAGAAGATGTCTGCCTAGCTAAGACCAGTGGAAGATGTACAACTGCCTCCCATCTCGGAAGACATCTACTCCCCCTCTCGGAGGATGACTATCTCCCTCTCCGAGGATGACTACCTCCTCTCTGAAGATGTCCGTCTATGTACCCTCCCCTCAAAAGATGTCTCTCCCCCCTCAGATGATTTATGTCTACCAACCCCCACATGGAAAATGTCTGTCCTTCTAACCTCCTTGGATGATGTCTGTGTACCTACCCAACTGGAAGATGGCTGTCTACCTACCACCACTCGGGACATGTCTGTCTACCTTCCCCCTAGGTATATGTCTGTATACCTACACCCCTTCGGAAAATGTCTGTCTACCTACCCCATCACTTCAGAAGATGTAATTCTACTTACCACACAACGGAAAGTGTCAGTCTACGTATGCCCCACCCTCAGAAACTATATGTCTACCTTGCCCCTTTGGAAGATGTCAGTTTACCAACCCCACTCAAAAGATGTCTGCTTACCTACTCTCCCATCGAAAGATGTCTTTCTACCTACCCCCTCTCGGAAGATTTTGTCTACCCCCTCTCTGAGATGTCATTCTACACCCACTTGGAAGATGCCTATCTAAACCCCTGGGAAGAAATCCCTCCCTCTAAAAATGCCTACCTAAACCCTTCCACATCGGAAGATGCCAATCTAGCCCCCTTCAGCTGATGCCTACCAACACCCACCTCATAAGATTATCTATCCATACCTTCCTCGGAAGAGGTGTATCTACCCCCCTCAGAAGATGTGTATCTGCCCCAATCTGTCTCGCGTGTGTCTACCCCCCTCAGAAGCTGTCTCTCTACCCCCCCTTGGAAGACGTCTACCCCCCTTCAGAAGATTATCTACCCAGCCCAGGCGGAAAATATCTGTATCCCTCCACTAGGAAGGTGACTATCAACCAACACCTCAGAAGATGTCTATCTACCCCACCCACAGATATCTACACCCACTGGAAGATACCTATCCCCACCTCAGAAGATGTCTATCCCCCAGGCGGATGTCTATAACTCACCTCATGAAAGATGCCTGTCTATCAACCCCCTCCTCTCAGAATATGTCTGACTACCTACCCCACCCCTGTTAAGATTTCCATCTAGCCCCTCCTCTCAGAGAACATTTATCCTAGACTCAGAAGATTTCTACAGCCTCCCTTCATTTGGAATGTGTCTACTGCCCATTCTGAATATGTTTGTCTACCTCCAAATTCTAGGAAGATGTCTGTATGTCTGTCTACCTCACAAACTCGGGACAAGTCTATCTATCCCCGCTATGGAAGAAATCTATCTAACCCCCTCTCGGAATATGTCTATCTACCCTCCTTGCCAAAGACATCTACACCCCATCTTCGAGGAGCTCTATCCCCCCATCATGAAAGATGCCTGTTTATCTACCCGAACCCATCAGAAGATGTAAGTGTACATACCATCACTTCCCACAGAAGATGTCTGTCTACTTACCAACATTTCTTGGAAGATGTCTGTCTACCGACCCCCCCCCCAACCTTTGAAGAAGTCTGACAACTCACCTCCCCCCATGGAAGAATACTATCTCCCCCCTCCCAGAAGATGTCAATCTACTCTCCCCCTCGAAAATATCTCCCCCCCCCCGGAAAATGTCTACCTCCCTCTCAAAGGATATCTGTTTACCTATTTGGCCCCAATCGAAAAATGTCTCCCCCCTTGGAAACTGTCGGTCTACCAATCCTCCCCCTTGAAGACGTCTGACTAAGAAACAACCACTCAGAAGATGACTGTCTAACTACCCCTCCTTGGAATTGTTTGTCTACCATTATCACCACAGAAAATGTCTCCCCCCCCCTCTTGGAGGATGTCTGTCTACCTACCACCCTTCAGAAGATGTCTGACCATGTACCCTGCTTTGGAATATGTCTCTCTACCTACCCCTCGCGGAAGATGTGTGTCTTCCTACCTCCCCGCAGAAGATGTAGGTAAACAGATATCTTTCAAGAGGGAGTAGGTACACAGACATCTTGCAAGGGAGTGGTATGTAGACAGAAATTACCAAGGGGTGGGGAATAATTAGACAGACTTCTTCCGAGGGGGGGGGGGGGGGGGTAGGTATACATACATTTACTGAGTGTTCGTAGGTAGACAATCTTCTGAGGGGGTAGGCACAAAGGCACCTTTCGAGGGGGTTGGTAGACAGACATCTCCCATTGGTGGATTGGTAGACAGCCATCTTCTGAGGGGCGTACGTAGACAGACATCATCTAGAGGGGTAAGTAGACCAACATCTTCCAAGGGGGGTAGGTAGACAGACATCTTCTGAGGGTGTAGGAAGACAGACATCCTCGGAGGATGGGGGCAGGGGGTAGGTAGATAGACTTCATCTGTGGAGGTGTGGATAAACAGACATCTTCTGAGGGGTAGGTAGACAGACATTTACCGAGTTGTGTTGTAGGTAGACACATATCTCCCAAAGGGGGGGGGGGGGAGGGATAGGTAGACAGAGACTTTCCTGGTGGGTGGTTTGAGAATCTCCTGAAGGGGGGTTGGTAAACAGACTTCTTCTTAAGGGGGTAGGTACACAGACATCTACTGTTGGTGCGGGACAAATAGACATAATTCTTCTGAGGCTGGGGATGATAGACATCTTCCGAAGGAGGGCACGTAGACAGACATTTTCCAAGTTGGGCAGACTGACAGACATCTTCTGGGGAGTAGAAAGACATAGATGTTCCAAGGGTGGTAGGTAGACAGACATCTTCTGTGGGGGAGTAGATTGCCAGACATCATCTTAGTTTGGGTATGTAGACAGACATCTTCCAAGGGGAGGGAGTATATAGGAAGATACCTTCTGAGGGGGATGATAGACATCTTATGGGAGTAGGTAAACAGACATAGTTGATAGACATATACATTCAGAGGGGGTAGTTAGACAGACATCTTCTGAGTGGTGGAAAATAGACCACTTCCAAGGGGGAGGTAGGCATCTTCCTAAGTGAGCGGGCAGGTTGCCTGACATCTTCCATGGGGTAGGTAGCCAATCATCTTCCAAAGATGGGTTGGGTAGGCAGATATATTCAATGGGGGGTAGGTAGACAGACATCTTCTGAGATGGTAGTAGATAGACATTTCTGAGTTGGGGTAGAAAGGCATTGTCCAAAGTGGGTAGATAGGAATCTTCCGTGTGTGGATGGGGTAGGTAGACAGACATTTTCTGAAAGGGGTGCATCTTCTGTATGGGGGTAGGTAGACAATCATCTTCTGAGGGGAAGATGGGTACAGAGACATTTTACTGGGGGTAGGTAGACAGACATCTTCAAGGGGGTAGGTAGACAGACAACTGGGGGGGGGGGGGGGGGGGTTGTTAGACAGACATGTTCTGAGGGGTTTTTAAGTAGACAGACATCTTCTGAGCAGGGGTAGTAGACATACATCTTCAGAGGATGAGGGATATGTAGACAGATATCTTCTAAGGTAGCTTAGGTAGAGAGACAATTAGTGAGGGGGTAGGTAGACAGACATTATCCAAGGCTGGGTTGTAGGTTGACAGAAATAATCTGAGGGGTGTAGTTAGACAAGTATTTTCTGAGGCTAGGGGTATGTAGACAGACATTGTCCATGGGGATAGTTAGACACACCTTCTGAGGTATGGGGAGTAGGAAGACTGACATTTCCTGAGGATGGTAGGTAGGGTGTCACTTTCGAAGGGGGGGGGGGGGTAGTGAGAGAGACTTCATAAGAGGTGGGGGATGTTGGTAGATAGACATGTTCTGAGGGAGGTAGGTAGATAGACATGTTCAGAGGGAGGGGTGGTAGAAAGCAATATTCCGAATGAGTGTAGGTAGACATACATATTCCGAGGGGTGGTTGGTAGGCAGACATCTTTTGAGGTGGGGTAGGTAGGCAGTCGTTTTCTGAATTTGGGTCCGTTGACAGACATCTTCCAAGAGAAGTGGGTATGAAGGCAGATATCTTCGTGGGGGGGAGCTAGGTAGCCAGACGTCTTCCGAGGGTGTTGGGTATGTAGGCATACATCTTCAAGGGCAGTTGGTAGACCGATATTTTCCAATGGGGGTAGGTAGACACACATACTACGAGTGGTGGTAGGTAAACACATCTTCCATGGGGTAGGTAGACAAACATCTTCCGAGGTGGGGTTGGTAGACATTCATTATCTGGGGTGTAGGTAGACTAACATTTTCGAGAGGGGTAGGACAGATATCTTCTGAGGGTGGTGTATTGGACAGACATCTTCTGAGGGGGTGTAGATAGACAACTTATGTAGGTGGTGGACAGACAACTGCTGACTGGGAGGGGGGGGTAGGTAGACATGTTCCAAGGGTACGGTAGATAGATATACTACTTCTGAGGGGGGTGGTAGGTAGACAGACATCTTCTGAGAGGGGGCTGGTAGACAGATATTTTCCGTGAGGTGTTATAGGTAGACAGAAATCTTCCAAGGGGGGGTAGGTCGACTGACATTTTCTGAGGGGGCAGGTAGACAGACAACTTCTGGGGGGTAGATAGACATACATGTTCAGTTTGTGTGCATAAACAGAGACCTTCTGAGGTGGGTTAGGTTGGCAGCTATCTTATTAGTTTTGGCATGTAGAGGGAAGAGTATTGGTAGACAGGTATCTTCCGAGGGGGTATGTAGACTGACATTGTCTAAGGGAGTTAGGTAGACATACACATTCCACAGGCAGATAGATAGACAGACATCTTCTGAGGGGGGTTAGGTAGCCATACATCTTCCGACAGGAGAGTTGGTGGACAGACACCTTCCAAGGATGGAGGGTAGGTAGACAGATATTTTCCAAGCGAGATTTAGGTAGACAGGCATTTTCCAAGGAGGGGTAGGTAGACAAACATCTTCCGAGGATGGTTGGGGTAGGAAGACAGACAGTGTGGGTATGTAGACAGACATCTTATTAGAGGGTGTATGTAGACAGACAGTATCCGAGGGCAGGTTGTAGGTAGACAGATATCTTACAGGGGGTGGGGTAGGTAGGCACGTATTTTCCAAGGCTGAGAGTATGTAGATAGACATAGTCCCGGTGGGCAATTAGACCGATATCTCCTGAGGGAGGGTAGGTACACAGACATCTTCAGAGTGGGAGGACAGGTAGACAGACACCTTCTAAGAGTGGGATGATAGACATCTTTCCAACTGGGAAAGATAGACATTTTACGAGGGGGGGGGAGTAGACATACATCCTCCATGAGGTGGTAGACACACATATTATGAGGGGGGGGGGGGGTAGGTAGAAAGATTTCTTATAAGGTGGGGTAGGTTGGTAGACATCTTCTGAGGTTGAGTATGTAGGCACCAAGGGTAGAGGATATGAAGACATATATCTTCCGAGGGGGGGGGGGCAAGGTAGACAGAAATTCTCTAACAGAGGGATGATAGACTTCTTCCGAGGGGGGTAGGTATGCAGACATCGTATGAGGGGGTGTAGGAAGACATACATATACCAAGGCAGGGTAGGTAGACAAAAATCTTCTGAGGGGGGTTGGAAGATAGACCTCTTCTAGGGGCGAATGGAATACATACATCTTCCGAGGGGGTAGGAAGACAAAGTCCTCCAAGGGGGGGGGGGGAGATGAACAGACATCCACCAAGGGGGTTAGATGGATGGTCATCTTCTGTTGTAGTGGGAGGGGGCAGGTAGGCTTCCATCTTCTGGGTGGTTAGTAGACAATCATCTTCTGAGTTGTGGTTCAGTAGGCAATCATGTTCAGAGGGGGGTAGGTAGACAGACATCTTCCGAGGTGGGATGATAGACATCTTCCAAAGGGGTGGAAAGTAGACAGGCATTTTACAAAGTGGGGTGCAGGTGGACTGACATCTCCCATGCATTCGGTGGAAAATCATATTCCGAGGTCGGGTTCGATATACAGACATATTCCGAGGGAGGTGGTAGGTAGACTGCCATCTTCCGAGTGGGGATAGGTAGACATACTTTTCCCGAGAGGGGGTTGGGTAGACAGGCATTTACCGAGGGGATGGGGGGTAGGTAGATAGACATCTTCTGAAGGGGGGTAGGTAGACAGACATCTCCCGAGGAGGGGTGGTAGACATACAACTTTCGAGGGGCGGTAGGTAGACAGACATTTTCTGTTGGAGGGGTTGATTGACAGGCATCTTTCAGAAGTGAGGGGGTGCAGGTAGACTGAAATCTTCCGGGGGTAGGTAGACAATCATCTTCTGAGGGGGTGTTGGGTAGACAGACATCCTCCGGGTTTTGGTAGACATAAATATTCCAAGGTGGGCAGGTAGACAGACATTTTCTGAGGGAGGGCCAGGTTGACAGACATCTTCAAATGGCGGGTTGGTAGACACACAACTTATGAGTGGGGGCGTAGGTAGAGAGACATGTCCGGAGGTGGGGTAGGTAGACATACATGTTCCGAGGGGAGTGGTGGCTAGTCATACATATTCCGAGTGTGTGTTTATGTGGGCAGACATCTTCCAAGAGGGGCTAGGTAGACAAACATCTTCCAAGGGGGGGGGGGGGGGGGGGGTAAGTAGACAGACATCTTCCATGTGGGGTATGTAGATATTCTGACAGGGTGAGGCAGGCATATACCGTGGTTCGGTAGATAGACAGGCATCTTCGAGGGGGTGCTAGGTAGACATACACCTTCCGAGGGTAGTGGTAGGAAGTCATACATCTTCCAAAGCGGTTTTTTCGGTTGTCAAATGTCTTCCAAGAGGGGGGTCTGCACACATACATCCTCCAGGGATGGGAGGAGGGTTTGACAGAGATCTTCGGAGGTGGGGTAGTCAGTTACACATCTTTTGAAGTGGGTGTAGGTAGGCAGACACCTTCTAAATGGCGGTACCTAGGAAGATATGCAGACATCTTCGGGGGGGGGGGGGGGGGAGGTAGGTAGACAGACAGTTTCTGATTGTGAGAATGGTGGTGGTGGTGGTTAGTGTTTAATGTCTCGTCAACAACGAGGTCATTAGAGACGGAGCACACGCTCGGGTTAGGGAAGGATTGGGAAAGAAATTGGCCGTGCCCTTTCAGAGGAACCATCCCGGCATTTGCCTGAAACGATTTAGGGTAATCACGAAAAACCTAAATCAGGATGGCCGGAGACGGGATTGAACCGTCGTCCTCCCGAATGCGAGTCCAGTGTGCTAACCACTGTACCACCTCTCTCGATGTGTGAGAATGGTAGACAGACAGATAGGGTGGGAGATCAGAGACAGTCATATTCTGAGGGTGGGGTATGTAGACAGCCATCTTCTGAGGGGGTAGATAAGAGTCTTCTGAAGGTGATGGAGAGATAGTCATCTTCCAAGTGCAGGTAGATAGGAATCTTCTGAGTTGGGGTAGCTTCCGAGCTAGGCGATAGATAGGCATCTTCACAGGGGGGGATGTTAGATTGGCATGTTATGGGGTGGGGGGGGGGGGGCGAGTAGACAAACATCACCCGATAGGTGGTATGTATAGAGACATCTTCCATGGAGTAGAAGGTAGGCAGACATCTTCTGAAGGGTGGGGTAGGGAGACAGACATCATCAGAGCAGTAGTAGGTAGACAGACATTTTCCGAAGGGGGTGTATGTAGACAAATATTTTCTTAGATGGAGGGTAGCTGGGCAGACATCTTCCAAGGGGTGGGGAGGGGGTAGGTAGACAGGCCTCTTCCAAAGGTGTGTAGGTAGACAGACATCTTCCAAGAAGGGGTATGTAGGCAAACATCTTCTGAAGGGTGGGTTAGGGAGACAGGCATCATCCACGTGCGGAGTAGGTAGAGAGTGATCTTCTGAGGGGGGTGGGGGATGTAGATAGAAAGACATATTTTGAGAGGCTGGTAGGTAGGCAGACATGCTCCAAACGAGGGGGGGGGGGGTTAAGTAGACAGGTATCTTCCGAGGGTGTGTAGGTAGACAGTCATCTTCTGAGGGGGGAGGGGGTGGGAAAACTGACGTTTTCCGGTTGGGGGGATAAGTAGAGAGTCATCTTCTGAGGGGGAAGTGGGTAGACACACATTTTCAGAAGGCGTGAGTAGGTAGGCAGACATATTACGAGGGGGGGGGGGGGGGTGGCGGGTGTACGTAGACAGTCATCTTACGAGGGGGAGGGGGGTAAAAAGACAGGCATGTTCCAAGGTCCTCTATCAACTGCAAGACACCAGAACCGGCCTACAGTTGAATTTTCGATACCTAAAACTTGAGTAGTACTACTTCTTACCTGCCGATTGCATCAAATGAGAAGCTCCTATTTTGTTGTTTGTGGTGCGACCGCATACCTCAGCACATGACGTAAGTTTCCAGATGTATATGTAAACAGTTCCGTGAGCAAAGCTGCCACTGCGACGATCTGGCATTACGATTAGGCGCGTGAGTGCGTGTGAAATCGCTCTCTAAGTTTTCATACATTTATAGGTTTCAGATACATATTTTAACGGTTTTTGTGATAATATTTACTATATAAGATACTTATTAATGGTTTCTTCATTCACCTCCGCGTTTCTTGGGTTGTGACCTGATATTTGCGAGTGTTTCGTATCGAGCAACTTAACTTCTTACCTGTGTTTACATTCCGCGCTGACCAGTTGCAGCTGTAGCGGCGCATCCAAAGCTAAGTACTAATTAGTTGTTTGTGAATAGTGGTTTATTTTGGAACTTTAGTAGTCTTCAATCGGTGTTCTTGTTGTTTCCTGGTGAAATAATTTCAGAAGAAATTGTCGCGAACTGATTTCAGTTTCGTTACTGTGCCATTAGACGTTTGATAATCTTTCTGTTTTACCTTTTGTTTTATTTGCTGTTGATAAATACTGTTAATAATAGTAGCTACTTCCCTTGTACAGCAAGATTATGATTATTGTAGTCAGTTTTTTAACAGATTCTTATTGTACTAAAGGAACTTAAATAAATGCGAAAGGTTTTCTTAGGTTTTTAATATATATTAACACGTTTCACATTTCCCCGTGCAACGTGACGTTCAGACCTCGTTTGATGCAAAACCTTGAGGTCCTCGATCATGTCCAAGGCACCAAAGCCGGCTAATAAGTCAGTAATCTATAACTAAAACTTGAATTGTACTGCTTCTTACTGGCCGAATACATCTTCTTAACACCTTCTTCTGTCTTCTACTGTGGTGCTTTTAGTGTCTCCGCAAACCGCAGCAGGCGACATAAGTTTGCAAACTATAAATTTAACCGTCTCAGAGCGTAAAGCGGCCGATGTGACGATCTGCCAATAAGTCGATTCGACAGCAAATGAAGAAAACGGTCGGATTTGTCAGGTTTTTACTACAAATGGACACTTTTCACATCATCCCGTGCAACGTGGCGTCCAGACCGCGTTTCATGCAAAATCTTAAGGCCCTAGCTCATGTCCAAGGTACCAAAGCAGGCTAATAAGTCAATAAATGATAACTAAAATTTGAATTGTACAACTTATTACTGGTTCTTTCTCGCTGATTACACCAACAGAGAAGCTTCATCTGTGTTCTACTGTGATGCTTTGACTGTCTCCGCATAACGCAGCACGCGACATAAGCTTGCAGATCTGGCAATTAGTCGATTAAATAGAAAATGACGAAAACGGGAGGATTTCTCAGGTTTTTACTACATATGAACACTTTTCACATTCTCCCGCGCAACGTGGCAGACAGACCTCGATTCATGAACAATCTCAAGGTCATAGCTCATGTACAAATAACCAAAGCCGGTTAATAAGTCAATAATAGATAAGTAAAATGTGAATTGTAATGCTTCGTACTGGCCGATTACATCTTCTGAGAGTCTTCTTCTGTGTTCTACTATGGTTCTTTTAGTGTCTAAGCATAGCGAAGGACACGATATAGTTTTGCAGAAGATAAATATAACCATTGCAGAGAGAAAAGCGGCCAATATGACGATCTGGCATTAAGTCGATTCGATATCAAATGACGAAAACGGCCGAATTTGTCAGGTTTTCACTACATATGAACACATTTCACATTCCCCCGTGCAACACGGCTGCTCGACCTCCCTTCATGCCAAATCTTAAGGTCCTAGCTCATGTCCAAGGCACCAAAGCCGGCTAAAAAGTCAATAATCGATAACTAAAACTTGAATTGTACTACTTCTTACTGGCTATTACATCAACATAGAACCTTCTTCTGTGTTCTATTATGGTGCTTTTATTGTCCCCGCATACCGCAGCACGCGACTTAGCTTTGCAGACGATAAATGTAACCGTTTCAGAGAAAAGAGCGGCCAATATGACGATCTGGCAAAAGTCGATTCGATAGCAAATGACGATCTCACTTTAAGTCGATTTGATAACAAATGACGAAAACGGACGGATTTCCAGGTTTTTACTACTTGTGAACACAGTCTCCCTTGTACCGCGGCTGCTAGTTCTTCTGTAGTGCAAAATTGTAAGGTCCTAGCTCAAGTCCTACACACCAAAGAAGGGTAAAAAGTCAATAATCGATAACTAAAACTTGAATTGTACTACTTCTTACTGCCTATTACATCAACTTAGAAGCCTCTTATGTGTTCTGCTATGCTGCATTTAGTGTCTCCGCATACCGCAGCACGCGACATAGATTGGCAGTCCATAAATGTAACCGTTTCAGAGAGAAGACCGGCCAATGTGACGATCTAGCTAAAAGCCGATTCGAGAACAAATGACGAAAACGGACTGATTTCTCTGTTTTTTACTACAAATTAACACTTTTCACATTCTCTCGTGCAACGCGGCTGCTAGACCTCCCATCATGCAAAATCGTAAGGTCCTAGCTCATGTCAAAGGCACCAAAGGCTAAAAACACAATAATCGATATCTAAAACTTGTATTGTATTACTTCTTACTGGCTATTACATCAACTTAGAAGCTTCTTCAGTGTACTATGGTGCATTTAGTGTCTCCGCGTACCGCAGCACGCGACATAGCTTTACAGACGATAAATGTAACCGTTTTAGAGAGAAGAGCGGCCAATGTGACGATTAGACTTTAACTCGAATCGATAACAAATGACGATAACGGACGGATTGCTCAGGTTTTTACTACATATGAACACTTTTCACATTCTCCCGTGCAATGCGGCTGCTAGGCCTCCTTTCATGCAAAATCTTGAGGTCCTAGCTCATGTCTAAGGCACCAAAGATGGGTAAAAAGTCAATAATCGATAGCTAAAACTTGAGTTGTACTGGTTCTTACTGGCTATTACATCATTTTAGAAGCTTCATCTGTGTTCTGCTATGGTGCTTTTAGTATCTCCGCATACGCAGCACGGCCCATACCTTTGCAGACGATAAATTTAACCGTATCAGAGAGAAGAGCGTCTAATCTGACGATCTGGCATAAGTCGATTCGATAGCAAATGACGAAAACGGGCGGGTTTCTCAGGTTTTCACTACATATGAACACTTTTGCACATTCCCCCGAGCAACGCGGCTACTAGAGCTCCCTTCATGCAAAATCTGAAGGTCCTAGTTCAAGCCCAACGCAACAAAGCCGTCTATAAAATCAATAATCGATAACTAAATTTGAATTGTACTGCTTCGTACTAGCTATCACATGAACTTAGAAGCTTCTTCTGTATTCTATTATGGTGCTTTTAGTGTCTCCGCATACCGCAGCACGCGACATATCTTTGCACACGATAAATGTAACGGCTTCAGAGAGAAAAGCGGGCTATATGACGATCTTGCATTAACCTGATTCGATAGCAAATGACGCAAACGGGCGGATTTCTCATTTTTTCACTACATATGAACACGTTTCACATTCCCCAGTGCAACACAGCACCTAGACCTCCCTTCATGCAATATCTTAATATCCTAGCTCATGTCAAAGGCACCAAAGCCGTGTAAAAGGTCAATAATCGATAACTAAAACAAAAATTGTAATGCTTAGTACAG
This sequence comes from Schistocerca gregaria, assembly GCF_023897955.1. Taxonomy (NCBI): domain Eukaryota; kingdom Metazoa; phylum Arthropoda; class Insecta; order Orthoptera; family Acrididae; genus Schistocerca; species Schistocerca gregaria. The sequence continues at coordinate 680,823 of NW_026061860.1, read as the reverse complement.
GCTATCACATCATCTTTGAAGCTTCTTCTGTGTCCTATTATGGCGCTTTTATTGTCTTCGCATACCTCAGCACGCGACATAGCTTTGCACACGATAATTGTAACCGTTTCATTGAGAAGAGCGGCCAATATGACGATCTGGCAAAAGTCGAATCGATATCAAATGACGAAAACGAGCGGATTTCTCCGGTTTTTCATTTCATATGAACACTTTTCACGTTCCCCCGTCCAACGCGGCTGCTAGACCTCCCTTCATGCAAAATCTTAAGGTCCTAGCTCGTGGCCAAGGCACCAAAGCCGTCTAAAAAATCAATAATCGATAACTTAATCTAGAATTCTACTGCTTCGTTTTGGGTATCACACCAACTTAGAAACTTCTTCTGTGTTCTATTGTGGTGCTTTTAGTGTCTACGCATACCGCAGTACGCGACATAGCTTTGAACACGATACATGTAACCGTTTCAGAGAGAGAAGTGGCCAATATAACGATCTGGCAAAGGTCGATTCGATAGCAAATGACGAAATGGCGGATTTCTAAGGTTTTCACTACATATGAACACTTTTCACATTACCCCGTGCAACGCGGCTGCTAGACGTCCCTTCATGGAAAATCTTAAGGTCCTAGCTCATGTGTAATGCACCATAACCGTCTAAAAGGTCAATAACCGATAACTAAAACTTGAATTGTACTGCTTCGTTTTGGCTATCACACCAACTTAGAACCTTCTTCTGTGTTCTATTATGGTGCTTTTAGTGTCTCCGCATACCGCAGCACGCGACAAAGCTTTGCACACGATAAATGTCACCGTTTCAGAGAGAGGAGCGTGAAATATGACGATCTGGCATTAGGTCGATTCGATGGCAAATGACGAAAACGGGCGGATTCCTCAGGTTTTCACTACATATGAACACTTTTCACATTCCCCAGTGCATGACGGCTGCTAGACCTCCCTTCATGCAAAATCTTATGGTCCTACATCGCGTCAGAGGCAACAAAGCCGTCTAAAAAGTCAATACTTAAAAATTAAAACTTGAATTGTACTGCGGCGTAGTGGCTATCACATCAACTTAGAAGCTTCTTCTGTGATCTATTATTGTGCTTTTAGTGACTCTGCATACCGCACCACGTGACATAGCTTCGCACACTATAAATATAACCGTTTCAGAGAGAAGTACGTCCAATATGACGATCTGGCATTAAGTCGATTCGATAGCAAATGAAGAAAACGGGCGGGTTTATCAGGTTTTCACTACATATGAACACTTTTCACATTCTCCCGTGCAACTCGGCTGCTAGTCCTCCTTTCATGCAGTATCTTAAGGTCCTAGCTCATGTCCAAGGCACCAAAGCCAGCTAAAAAGTCAATAATCAGTATCTAAAACTTCAATTGTACTACTTCTTACTGGCTATTACATCAACATAGAAGCTTCATCTGTGTTCTACTATGGTGCTTTTAGTGTTTCCGCATACCGCAGCACGCGACATATCTTTGCAGATGATAAGTACAGCCGTTTCAGAGAGAAGAGCGGCCAATGTGACGATCTGCCTTTAAGTCGATTCGATAACAAATGACGAAAACGGACGGATTTCTCAGGTTTTTACTACATATGAACACTTTTCACATTCTCCCCTGCAACTCGGCTGCTAGTCCTCCTTTCATGCAGAATCTTAAGGTCCTAGCTCATGTCCAAGGCACCAAAGCCAGCTAAAAAGTAAATAATCAGTACCTAAAACTTGAATTGTACTACTTCTTACTGGCTATTACATCAACTTAGAAGCTTCATCTGTGTTTTACTATGGTGCTTTTAGTGTCTCCGCATACCGCAGCACGCGACATAGCTTTGCAGACGATAAGTAGAACCGTTTCAGAGAGAAGAGCGGCCAATGTGACGATCTGGCTTTAAGTCGATTCGATAACAAATGACGAAAACGGACGGATTTCTCAGGTTTTTACTACATATGAACACTTTTCACATTCTTCCGTGCAACTCGGCTGCTAGTCCTCCTTTCATGCAGTATCTTAAGGTCCTAGCTCATGTCCAAGGCTCCAAAGCCAGCTAAAAAGTCAATAATCGATACCTAAAACTTGAATTGTACTACTTCTTACTGGCTATTACATCATCATAGAAGCTTCATCTGTATTCTACATTGGTGATTTTATTGTCTCCGCATACCGCAGCACGCGACATAGCTTTGCAGACGATAAGTACAACCGTTTCAGAGAGAAGAGCGGCCAATGTGACGATCGGGCTTTAAGTCAATTCGATAACAAATGACGAAAACGGACGGATTTCTCAGGTTTTTACTACATATGAACACATTTCACATTCTCCCGTGCAACGCGGCTGCTAGTCCTCCTTTAATGCAGAATCTTAAGGTCCTAGCTCATGTCCAAGGCACCAAAGCCAGCTAAAAAGTCAATAATCGATAACTAAAACTTGAATTGTACTACTTCTTACTGGCTATTACATCAACTTAGAAGCTTCATCTGTGTTCTACCATGGTGCTTTTAGTGTCTCCGCACACCGCAGTACGCGACATAGCTTTGCAGACGATAAGTACAACCGTTTCAGAGAGAAGTGCGGCCAATGTGACGATCGGGCTTTAAGTCGATTCGATAGCAAATGACGAAAACGGACGGATTTCTCAGGTTTTTACTACATATGAACACATTTCACATTGTCCCGTGCAACTCGGCTGCTAGTCCTCCTTTTGATGCAGAATCTTAAGGTCCTAGCTCATGTCCAAGGCACCAAAGCCAGCTAAAAAGTCAATAATCGATACCTAAAACTTGAATTGTACTACTTCTTACTGGCTATTACATCAACTTAGAAGCTTCAACTGTGTTCTACTATGGTGCTTTTAGTGTCTCCGCATACCGCAGCACGCGACATAGCTTTGCAGACGATAAGTACAGCCGTTTCAGAGAGAAGAGCGGCGAAGTGACGATCTGGCTTTAAGGCGATTCGATAACAAATGACGAAAACGGACGGATTTCTCATTTTTTTACTACATATAAACACTTTTCATATTGTCCCGTGCAACTCGGCAGCTAGTCCTCCTTTCATGCAGAATCTTAACTTCCTAGCTCATGTCCAAGGCACCAAATCCATCTAAGAAGTCAATAATCGATACCTAAAACTTGAATTGTACTACTTCTTACTGGCTATTACATCAAATTAGAAGCTTCATCTGTGTTCTACTGTGGTGGTTTCAGTGTCTCCGCCTACCGCAGCATACGACATAGCTTTGCAGACGATAAGTACAACCGTTTCAGAGAGAAGAGCGGCCAATGTGACGATCTGGCTTTAAGTCGATTCGATAACAAATGAGGAAAACGGACGGATTTCTCAGGTTTTTACTACATATGAACACTTTTCACATTCTCCCGTGCAACTCGGCTGCTAGTCCTCCTTTCATGCAGTATCTTAAGGTCCTAGCTCATGTCCAAGGCACCAAAGCCAGCTAAAAAGTCAATAATCAGTATCTAAAACTTCAATTGTACTACTTCTTACTGGCTATTACATCAACATAGAAGCTTCATCTGTGTTCTACTATGGTGCTTTTAGTGTTTCCGCATACCGCAGCACGCGACATAGCTTTGCAGATGATAAGTACAGCCGTTTCAGAGAGAAGAGCGGCCAAGTGACGATCTGGCTTTAAGGCGATTCGATAACAAATGACGAAAACGGACGGATTTCTCAGGTTTTTACTACATATGAACACTTTTCATATTGTCCCGTGCAACTCGGCTGCTAGTCCTCCTTTCATGCAGAATCTTAACATCCTAGCTCATGTCCAAGGCACCAAATCCATCTAAGAAGTCAATAATCGATACCTAAAACTTGAATTGTACTACTTCTTACTGGCTATTACATCGACTTAGAAGCTTCATCTGTGTTCTACTATGGTGATTTTATTGTCTCCGCATACCGCAGCACGCGACATAGCTTTGCAGACGATAAGTACAACCGTTTCAGAGAGAAGAGCGGCCAATGTGACGATCTGCCTTTAAGTCGATTCGATAACAAATGACGAAAACGGACGGATTTCTCAGGTTTTTACTACATATGAACACTTTTCACATTCTCCCCTGCAACTCGGCTGCTAGTCCTCCTTTCATGCAGAATCTTAAGGTCCTAGCTCATGTCCAAGGCTCCAAAGCCAGCTAAAAAGTAAATAATCAGTACCTAAAACTTGAATTGTACTACTTCTTACTGGCTATTACATCAACTTAGAAGCTTCATCTGTGTTTTACTATGGTGCTTTTAGTGTCTCCGCATACCGCAGCACGCGACATAGCTTTGCAGACGATAAGTAGAACCGTTTCAGAGAGAAGAGCGGCCAATGTGACGATCTGGCTTTAAGTCGATTCGATAACAAATGACAAAAACGGACGGATTTCTCAGGTTTTTACTACATATGAACACTTTTCACATTCTTCCGTGCAACTCGGCTGCTAGTCCTCCTTTCATGCAGTATCTTAAGGTCCTAGCTCATGTCCAAGGCTCCAAAGCCAGCTAAAAAGTCAATAATCGATACCTAAAACTTGAATTGTACTACTTCTTACTGGCTATTACATCATCATAGAAGCTTCATCTGTATTCTACATTGGTGATTTTATTGTCTCCGCATACCGCAGCACGCGACATAGCTTTGCAGACGATAAGTACAACCGTTTCAGAGAGAAGAGCGGCCAATGTGACGATCGGGCTTTAAGTCAATTCGATAACAAATGACGAAAACGGACGGATTTCTCAGGTTTCTACTACATATGAACACATTTCACATTCTCCCGTGCAACGCGGCTGCTAGTCCTCCTTTAATGCAGAATCTTAAGGTCCTAGCTCATGTCCAAGGCACCAAAGCCAGCTAAAAAGTCAATAAACGATAACTAAAACTTGAATTGTACTACTTCTTACTGGCTATTACATCAACTTAGAAGCTTCATCTGTGTTCTACCATGGTGCTTTTAGTGTCTCCGCACACCGCAGTACGCGACATAGCTTTGCAGACGATAAGTACAACCGTTTCAGAGAGAAGTGCGGCCAATGTGACGATCGGGCTTTAAGTCGATTCGATAACAAATGACGAAAACGGACGGATTTCTCAGGTTTTTACTACATATGAACACATTTCACATTCTCCCGTGCAACGCGGCTGCTAGTCCTCCTTTCATGCAGAATCTTAAGGTCCTAGCACATGTCCAAGGCTCCAAAGCCAGCTAAAAAGTAAATAATCAGTACCTAAAACTTGAATTGTACTACTTCTTACTGGCTATTACATCAACTTAGAAGCTTCATCTGTGTTCTACTATGGTGCTTTTAGAGTCTCCGCATACCGCAGCACGCGACATAGCTTTGCAGACGATAAGTACAACCGTTTCAGAGAGAAGAGCAGCCAATGTGACGATCTGGCTTTAAGTCGATTCCATAACAAATGACGAAAACGGACGGATTTCTCAGGTTTTTACTACATATGAACACTATTCACATTGTCCCGTGCAACTCGGCTGCTAGTCCTCCTTTTGATGCAGAATCTTAAGGTCCTAGCTCATGTCCAAGGCACCAAAGCCAGCTAAAAAGTCAATAATCGATACCTAAAACTTGAATTGTACTACTTCTTACTGGCTATTACATCAACTTAGAAGCTTCAACTGTGTTCTACTATGGTGCTTTTAGTGTCTCCGCATACCGCAGCACGCGACATAGCTTTGCAGACGATAAGTACAGCCGTTTCAGAGAGAAGAGCGGCGAAGTGACGATCTGGCTTTAAGGCGATTCGATAACAAATGACGAAAACGGACGGATTTCTCATTTTTTTACTACATATGAACACTTTTCATATTGTCCCGTGCAACTCGGCAGCTAGTCCTCCTTTCATGCAGAATCTTAACTTCCTAGCTCATGTCCAAGGCACCAAATCCATCTAAGAAGTCAATAATCGATACCTAAAACTTGAATTGTACTACTTCTTACTGGCTATTACATCGACTTAGAAGCTTCATCTGTGTTCTACTATGGTGATTTTATTGTCTCCGCATACCGCAGCACGCGACATAGCTTTGCAGACGATAAGTACAACCGTTTCAGAGAGAAGAGCGGCCAATGTGACGATCTGGCTTTAAGTCGATTCGATAACAAATGACGAAAACGGACGGATTTCTCAGGTTTTTACTACATATGAACACTTTTCACATTCTCCCGTGCAACTCGGCTGCTAGTCCTCCTTTCATGCAGAATCTTAAGGTCCTAGCTCATGTCCAAGGCACCAAAGCCAGCTAAAAAGTAATAATCAGTAATTAAAACTTGAATTGTACTACTTCTTACTGGCTATTACATCAACTTAGAAGCTTCATCTGTGTTCTACTATGGTGCTTTTAGTGTCTCCGCATACAGCAGCACGCGACATAGCTTTGAAGACGATAAGTACAACAGTTTCAGAGAGAAGAGCGGCCAATGTGACGATCTGGCTTTAAGTCGATTCGATAACAAATGACGAAGACGGACGGATTTCTCAGGTTTTTACTACATATGAACACTTTTCACATTCTCCCCTGCAACTCGGCTGCTAGTCCTCCTTTCATGCAGAATCTTAAGGTCCTAGCTCAGGTCCAAGGCACCAAAGCCAGCTAAAAAGTCAATAATCGATACCTAAAACTTGAATTGTACTACTTCTTACTGGCTATTACATCATCTTAGAAGCTTCTTCTGTGTTCTAATATGGTGCTTTTAGTGTCTCCGCATACCGCAGCACGCGACATAGCTTTCCAGACGATAAGTACAACCGTTTCAGAGAGAAGAGCAGCCAATGTGACGATCTGGCTTTAAGTCGATTCGATAACAAATGACGAAAACGGACGGATTTCTCAGGTTTTTACTACATATGAACACTTTTCACATTCTCCCGTGCAACTCGGCTGCTAGTCCGCCATTTGATGCAGAATCTTAAGGTCCTAGCTCATGTCCAAGGCACCAAAGCCAGCTAAAAAATCAATAATCGATACCTAAAACTTGAATTGTACTACTTCTTACTGGCTATTACATCAACTTAGAAGCTTCATCTGTGTTCTACTATTGTGCTTTTAGTGTCTCCGCATATCGCAGCACGCGACATAGCTTTGAAGACGATAAGTACAACCGTTTCAGAGAGAAGAGCGGCCAATGTGACGATCTGGCTTTAAGTCGATTCGATAACAAATGACGAAAACGGACGGATTTCTCAGGTTTTTACTACATATGAATACTTTTCACATTCTCCCGTGCAACTCGGCTGCTAGTCCGCCTTTCATGCAGATTCTTAAGGTCCTAGCTCATGTCCAAGGCACCAAAGCCAGCTAAAAAGTCAATAATCGATACCTAAAACTTGAATTGTACTACTTCTTACTGGCTATTACATCAACTTAGAAGCTTCATCTGTGTTCTACTATGGTGCTTTTAGTGTCTCCGCATACCACATCACGCGACATAGCTTTGCAGGCGATAAGTACAACCGTTTCAGAGAGAAGAGCTGCCAATGTGACGATCTGGCTTTAAGTCGATTCGATAACAAATGACGAAAACGGACGGATTTCTCAGGTTTTTACTACATATGAACACTTTTCACATTCTCCCATCCAACGCGGCTGCTAGTCCTCCTTTCATGCAGAATCTTAAGGTCCTAGCTCATGTCCAAGGCACCAAAGCCAGCTAAAAAGTCAATAATCGATACCTAAAACTTGAATTGTACTACTTCTTACTGGCTATTACATCATCATAGAAGCTTCATCTGTGTTCTACTATGGTGCTTTTAGTGTCTCCGCATACCGCAGCACGCGACATAGCTTTGCAGACGATAAGTACAACAGTTTCAGAGAGAAGAGCGGCCAATGTGACGATCTGGCTTTAAGTCGATTCGATAACAAATGACGAAAACGGACGGATTTCTCAGGTTTTTACTACATATGAACACTTTTCACATTCTCCTATCCAACGCGGCCGCTAGTCCTCCTTTCATGCAGAATCTTAAGGTCCTAGCTCATGTCCAAGGCACCAAAGCCAGCTAAAAAGTCAATAATCGATACCTAAAACTTGAATTGTACTACTTCTTACTGGCTAATACATCATCTTAGAAGCTTCATCTGTGTTCTACTATGGTGCTTTTAGTGTCTCCGCATACCGCAGCACGCGACAAAGCTTTCCAGACGATAAGTACAACCGTTTCAGAGAGAAGAGCAGCCAATGCGACGATCTGGCTTTCAGTCGATTCGATAACAAATGACGAAAACGGACGGATTTCTCAGGTTTTTACTACATATGAACACTTTTCACATTCTCCTATCCATCGCGGCTGCTAGTCCTCCTTTCATGCAGAATCTTAAGGTCCTAGCTCATGTCCAAGGCACCAAAGCCAGCTAAAAAGTCAATAATCGATACCTAAAACTTGAATTGTACTACTTCTTACTGGCTATTACATCAACTTAGAAGCTTCATCTGTGTTCTAGTATGGTGCTTTTAGTGTCTCCGCATACCGCAGCACGCGACATAGCTTTGCAGACGACAAGTACAGCCGTTTCAGAGAGAAGAGCGGCCAAGTGACGATCTGGCTTTAAGGCGATTCGATAACAAATGACGAAAACGGACGGATTTCTCAGGTTTTTACTACATATGAACACTTTTCATATTGTCCCGTGCAACTCGGCTGCTAGTCCTCCTTTCATGCAGAATCTTAACATCCTAGCTCATGTCCAAGGCACCAAATCCATCTAAGAAGTCAATAATCGATACCTAAAACTTGAATTGTACTACTTCTTACTGGCTATTACATCGACGTAGAAGCTTCATCTGTGTTCTACTATGGTGATTTTATTGTCTCCGCATACCGCAGCACGCGACATAGCTTTGCAGACGATAAGTACAACCGTTTCAGAGAGAAGAGCGGCCAATGTGACGATCTGCCTTTAAGTCGATTCGATAATAAATGACGAAAACGGACGGATTTCTCAGGTTTTTACTACATATGAACACATTTCACATTCTCCCGTGCAACTCGGCTGCTAGTCCTCCTTTCATGCAGAATCTTAAGGTCCTAGCTCATGTCCAAGGCACCAAAGCCAGCTAAAAAGTAAATAATCAGTTCCTAAAACTTGAATTGTACTACTTCTTACTGGCTATTACATCAACTTAGAAGCTTCATCTGTGTTCTACTATGGTGCTTTTAGTGTCTCCGCATACTGCAGCACGCGACATAGCATTGCAGACGATAAGTAGAATCGTTTCAGAGAGAAGAGCGGCCAATGTGACGATCTGGCTTTAAGTCGATTCGATAACAAATGAGGAAAACGGACGGATTTCTCAGGTTTTTTACTACATATGAACACGTTTCACATTCTCCCCTGCAACTCGGCTGCTAGTCCTCCTTTCATGCAGAATCTTAAGGTCCTAGCTCATGTCCAAGGCACCAAAGCCAGCTAAAAAGTCAATAATCGATACATAAAACTTGAATTGTACTACTTCTTACTGGCTATTACATCAACTTAGAAGCTTCATCTGTGTTCTGCTATGGTGCTTTTAGTGTCTCCGCATACCGCAGCACGCGACAAAGCTTTCCAGACGATAAGTACAACCGTTTCAGAGAGAAGAGCAGCCAATGTGACGATCTGGCTTTAAGTCGATTCGATAACAAATGACGAAAACGGACGGATTTTTCAGGTTTTTACTACATATGAACACATTTCACATTCTCCTATCCAACGCGGGTGCTAGTCCTCCTTTCATGCAGAATCTTAAGGTCCTAGCTCATGTCCAAGGCACCAAAGCCAGCTAAAAAGTCAATAATCAATACCTAAAACTTGAATTGTACTACTTCTCACTGGCTATTACATCATCATAGAAGCTTCATCTGTGTTCTACTATGGTGCTTTTAGTGTCTCCGCATACCGCAGCACGCGACATAGCCTTGCAGACGATAAGTACAACCGTTTCAGAGAGAAGAGCGGCCAATGTGACGATCGGGCTTTAAGTCGATTCGATAACAAATGACGAAAACGGACGGATTTTTCAGGTTTTTACTACATATGAACACTTTTCACATTCTCCCATGCAACTCGGCTGCTAGTCCTCCTTTCATGCAGAATCTTAAGGTCCTAGCTCATGTCCAAGGCACCAAAGCCAGCTAAAAAGTCAATAATCGATACCTAAAACTTGAATTGTACTACCTCTTACTGGCTATTACATCATCTTAGAAGCTTCATCTGTGTTCTACTATGGTGATTTTATTGTCTCCGCATACCGCAGCACGCGACATAGCCTTGCAGACGATAAGTACAACCGTTTCAGAGAGAAGAGCGGCCAATGTGACGATCGGGCTTTAAGTCGATTCGATAACAAATGACGAAAACGGACGGATTTCTCAGGTTTTTACTACATATGAACACTTTTCACATTCTCCCATCCAACGCGGCTGCTAGTCCTCCTTTCATGCAGAGTCTTAAGGTCCTAGCTCATGTCCAAGGCACTAAAGCCAGCTAAAAAGTCAATAATCGATACCTAAAACTTGAATTGTACTACTTATTACTGGCTATTACATCATCTTAGAAGCTTCATCTGTGTTCTACTATGGTGCTTTCAGTGTCTCCGCATACCGCAGCACGCGACAAAGCTTTCCAGACGATAAGTACAATGTTTCAGAGAGAAGAGCAGCCAATGTGACGATCTTGCTTTAAGTCGATTCGATAACAAATGACGAAAACGGACGGATTTCTCAGGATTTTACTACATATGAACACATTTCACATTCTCCCGTACAACGCGGCCGCTAGTCCTCCTTTCATGCAGAATCTTAAGGTCCTAGCTCATGTCCAAGGCACCAAAGCCAGCTAAAAAGTCAATAATCGATACCTAAAACTTGAATTGTACTACTTCTTACTGGCTATTACATCAACTTAGAAGCTTCGTCTGTGTTCTACTATGGTGCTTTTAGTGTCTCCGCATACCGCATCACGCGACATAGCTTTGCAGGCGATAAGTACAACCGTTTCAGAGAGAAGAGCGGCCAATGTGACGATCGGGCTTTAAGTCGATTCGATAACAAATGACGAAAACGTGCGGATTTCTCAGGTTTTTGCTACATATGAACACATTTCACATCCTCCCGTGCAACGCGGCAGCTAGTCCTCCTTTCATGCAAAACGTTAAGGTCCTAGAACATGTCCAAGGCACCAAAGCCAGCTAAAAAGTCAATAATCGATACCTAAAACTTGAATTATACTACTTCTTACTGGCTATTACATCAACTTAGAAGCTTCATCTGTGTTCTACTATGGTGATTTTATTGTCTCCGCATACCGCAGCACGCGACATAGCTTTGCAGACGATAAGTACAACCGTTTCAGAGAGAAGAGCGGCCAATGTGACGATCGGGCTTTAAGTCGATTCGATAACAAATGACGAAAACGGACGGATTTCTCAGGTTTCTACTACATATGAACACATTTCACATTCTCCCGTGCAACGCGGCTGCTAATCCTCCTTTAATGCAGAATCTTAAGGTCCTAGCTCATGTCCAAGGCACCAAAGCCAGCTAAAAAGTCAATAATCGATACCTAAAACTTGAATTGTACTACTTCTTACTGGCTATTACATCAACTTAGAAGCTTCATCTGTGTTCTACCATGGTGCTTTTAGTGTCTCCGCACACCGCAGTACGCGACATAGCTTTGCAGACGATAAGTACAACCGTTTCAGAGAAAAGAGGGGCCAATGTGACGATCTGGCTTTAAGTCGATTCGATAACAAATGACGAAAACGGACGGATTTCTCAGGTTTTTACTACATATGAACACTTTTCACATTCTCCCATCCAACGCGGCTGCTAGTCCTCCTTTCATGCAGAATCTTAAGGTCCTAGCTCATGTCCAAGGCACCAAAGCCAGCTAAAAAGTCAATAATCGATACCTAAAACTTGAATTGTACTACTTCTTACTGGCTATTACATCATCTTAGAAGCTTCATCTGTGTTCTACTATGGTGCTTTCAGTGTCTCCGCATACCGCAGCACGCGACAAAGCTTTCCAGACGATAAGTACAATGTTTCAGAGAGAAAAGCAGCCAATGTGACGATCTTGCTTTAAGTCGATTCGATAACAAATGACGAAAACGGACGGATTTCTCAGGATTTTACTACATATGAACACATTTCACATTCTCCCGTACAACGCGGCCGCTAGTCCTCCTTTCATGCAGAATCTTAAGGTCCTAGCTCATGTCCAAGGCACCAAAGCCAGCTAAAAAATCAATAATCGATACCTAAAACTTGAATTGTACTACTTCTTACTGGGTATTACATCAACTTAGAAGCTTCGTCTGTGTTCTACTATGGTGCTTTTAGTGTCTCCGCATACCGCATCACGCGACATAGCTTTGCAGGCGATAAGTACAACCGTTTCAGAGAGAAGAGCGGCCAATGTGACGATCGGGCTTTAAGTCGATTCGATAACAAATGACGAAAACGGACGGATTTCTCAGGTTTTTACTACATATGAACACATTTCACATTCTCCCGTGCAACGCGGCTGCTAGTCCTCCTTTCATGCAGAATCTAAAGGTCCTAGCTCATGTCCAAGGCTCCAAAGCCAGCTAAAAAGTAAATAATCAGTACCTACAACTTGAATTGTACTACTTCTTACTGGCTATTACATCAACTAAGAAGCTTCATCTGTGTTCTACTATGGTGCTTTTAGAGTCTCCGCATACCGCAGCACGCGACATAGTTTTGCAGACGATAAGTACAACCGTTTCAGAGAGAAGAGCGGCCAATGTGACGATATGGCTTTAAGTCGATTCGATAACAAATGACGAAAACGGACGGATTTCTCAGGTTTTTACTACATATGAACACTTTTCACATTCTTCCCTGCAACTCGGCTGCTAGTCCTCCTTTCATGCAGATTCTTAAGGTCCTAGCTCATGTCCAAGGCATCAAAGCCAGCTAAAAAGTCAATAATCGATACCTAAAACTTGAATTGTACTACTTCTTACTGGCTATTACATCAAATTAGAAGCTTCATCTGTGTTCTACTGTGGTGCTTTTAGTGTCTCCGCATACCGCAACACGCGACATAGCTTTGCAGGCGACAAGGACAACCGTTTCAGAGAGAAGAGCGGCCAATGTGACGATCTGGCTTTAAGTCGATTCGATAACAAATGACGAAAACGGACGGATTTCTCAGGTTTTTACTACATATGAACACTTTTCACATTCTCCCGTGCAACTCGGCTGCTAGTCCTCCTTTCATGCAGAATCTTAAGGTACTAGCTCATGTCCATGGCACCAAAGCCAGCTAAAAAGTCAATAATCAGTACCTAAAACTTGAATTGTACTACTTCTTGCTGGCTATTACATCAACTTAGAAGCTTCATCTGTGTTCTACCATGGTGCTTTTAGTGTCTCCGCACATCGCAGAACGCGACATAGCTTTGCAGACGATAAGTACAACCGTTTCAGAGAAAAGAGGGGCCAATGTGACGATCTGGCTTTAAGTCGATTCGTTAACAAATGACGAAAACGGACGGATTTCTCAGGTTTTTACTACATATGAACACTTTTCACATTCTCCCGTGCAACTCGGCCGCTAGTCCTCCTTTCATGCAGAATCTTAAGGTCCTAGCTCATGTATAAGGCACCAAAGCCAGCTAAAAAGACAATAATCGATACCTAAAACTTGAATTGTACTACTTCTTACTGGCTATTACATCAACTTAGAAGCTTCATCTGCGTTCTACTATGGTGCTTTTAGTGTCTCCGCATACCGCAGCACGCGACATAGCTTTGCAGACGATAAGTAGAACCGTTTCAGAGAGAAGAGCGGCCAATGTGACGATCTGGCTTTAAGTCGATTCGATAACAAATGACGAAAACGGACGGATTTCTCAGGTTTTTACTACATATGAACACTTTCCACATTCTCCCGTGCAACTCGGCTGCTAGTCCTCCTTTCATGCAGTATCTTAAGGTCCTAGCTCATGTCCAAGGCACCAAAGCCAGCTAAGAAGTCAATAATCGATACCTAAAACTTTAATTGTACTACTTCTTACTGGCTATTGCATCGACTTAGAAGCTTCATCTGTATTCTACTATAGTGATTTTATTGTCTCCGCATACCGCAGCACGCGACATAGCTTTGCAGACGATAAGTACAACCGTTTCAGAGAGAAGAGCGGCCAATGTGACGATCTGGCTTTAAGCCGATTCGATAACAAATGACGAAAACGGACGGATTTCTCAGGTTTTTACTACATATGAACACTTTTCACATTCTCCCGTGCAACTCGGCTGCTCGTCCTCCTATCATGCAGAATCTTAAGGTCCTAGCTCATGTCCAAGGAACCAAAGCCAGCTAAAAATTCAATAATCAGTACCTAAAACTTGAATTGTACTACTTCTTACTGGCTATTACATCAACTTAGAAGCTTCATCTGTGTTCTACTATGGTGCTTATAGAGTCTCCGCATACCGCAGCACGCGACATAGCTTTGCAGACGATAAATGTAACCGTCTCAGAGAGAAAAGTGGCCAATGTGACGATATGGCTTTAAGTCGATTCAATAACAAATGACGAAAACGGACGGATTTCGCAGGTTTTTACTACATACGAACACTTTTCACATTTTCCCGTTCAACGCGGCTGCTAGTCCTCCTTTCATGCCAAATCTTAAGGTCCTAGCTGCTGTGCAAGTAACCGAAGCCAGGTGAAAAGTGAATAATCAGTAACGAAAACTTGAATTGCACTGCTTCTTACTGGCTATATCGTCAACTTAGAAGCTTCATCTGTGTTCTAGTATAGTGCTTTTAGTGTCTCCGCATACCATACCCAGCGACATATTTTTGGAGACGATAAATGTAACCGTTTCAGACGGAAGAGCGGACAATGTAACGATCTGTCTTTAAGACGATTCGATAACAATTGACGAAAACGGACGGATTTCTCAGGTTTTTACTACATATGAACCATTTTCACATTCTCCAGCGAACGCGGCTGCTAGTCCTCCTTTCGTGCAAAATTTTTGGGTCCTAGCTCATGTCCAAGGCACCAAAGCCGGCTAAAAAGTCAGTAATCGATAACTTAAACTACAATTGTACTACTTCTTACTGGCTATTACATCAACTTAGAAGCTTCTTCTGTGTTCTACTATGGTGCTTTTAGTGTCTCCGCATACCGCAGCACGCGACATAGCTTTGCAGACGATAAATGTAACCGTCTCAGAGAGAAAAGCGGCCAATGTGACGATCTGGCTTTAAGTCGATTCAATAACAAATGACGAAAAGAGACGGATTTCTCAGGTTTTTACTACATATGAACACTTTTGACATTCTCCCGTGCAATGCGGCTGCTAGTCCTCCTTTCATGCAAAACCTTAAGGACCTAGGTCACGTCCAAGCCACCAAAGCCGGCTAAAAAGTGAATAATCGACAACTAAAACTTGAATTGTACTACTTCTTACTGGCTATTGCGTCAACTTAGAAGTTTCTTCTGTGTTCTACAATGGTGCTTTTAGTGTCTCCGCATACCGCAGCACGCGACATAGCTTTGCAGACCATAAATGTAACCGTCTCAGAGAGAAAAGCGGCCAATGTGACGATCTGGCTTTAAGTCTATTCGTTAACAAATGACGAAAACGGACGGATTTCTCAGGTTTTTAATACATATGAACACTTTTCAAATTCTCCCGTGCAACGCGGCTGCTAGTCCTCCTTTCATGCAAAATCTTAAGGTCATAGGTCATGTCCAAGCCACCAAAGCCGGCTAAAAAGTGAATAATTGACAACTAAAACTTGAATTGTACTAGTTCTTACTGGCTATTGCTTCAAATTCGAAGCTTCTTCTGTGTTCTACTATGGTGCTTTTAGTGTCTCCGCATACCGCAGCACGCGACATAGCTTTTCAGACGATAAATGTAATCGTCTCAGAGAGAAAAGCGGCCAATGTGACGATCTGGCTTTAAGTCGATTCGATAACAAATGACGAAAACGGACGGATTTCTCAGGTTTTTACTACATATGAACACTTTTCGCATTCTCCCGTGAAACGAGGCTGCTATATTTCTTTTCATGCAAAATCGTAAGGTCCTAGGTCATGTCCAAGCCACCACAGCCGGCTAAAAAGTGAATAATCGACAACTAAAATTTGAATTGTACTACTTCTTACTGGCTATTGCTTCAACTTAGAAGCTTCTTCTGTGTTCTACTATGGTGCTTTTAGTGTCTCCGCATACCGCAGCACGCGACATAGCTTTGCAGACGATAAATGTAACCGTCTCAGAGAGAAAAGTGGCCAATGTGACGATATGGCTTTAAGTCGATTCGATAACAAATGACGAAAACGGACGGATTGCGCAGGTTTTTACTACATACGAACACTTTTCACATTCTCCCGTGCAACGCGGCTGCTAGTCCTCCTTTCATGCCAAATCTTAAGGTCCTAGCTGCTGTGCAAGGCACCAAAGCCGGGTGAAAAGTGAATAATCAGTAACGAAAACTTGAATTGCACTACTTCTTACTGGCTATATCGTCAACTTAGAAGCTTCATCTGTGTTCTAGTATAGTGCTTATAGTGTCTCCGCATACCGTACCCAGCGACATATCTTTGGAGACGATAAATGTAACCGTTTCAGACGGAAGAGCGAACAATATAACGATCTGTCTTTAAGACGATTCGATAACAATTGACGAAAACGGACTGATTTCTCAGGTTTTTACTACATATGAACACTTTTCACATTCTCCCGCGCCACGCGGCTGCTAGTCCTCCTTTCATGCAAAATCTTAAGGTCATAGGTCATGTCCAAGCCACCAAAGCCGGCTAAAAAGTGAATAATCGACAACTAAAACTTGAATTGTACTAGTTCTTACTGTCTATTGCTTCAAATTCGAAGCTTCTTCTGTGTTCTACTATGGTGCTTTTAGTGTCTCCGCATACCGCAGCACGCGACATAGCTTTTCAGACGATAAATGTAACCGTCTCAGAGAGAAAAGCGGCCAATGTGACGATCTGGCTTTAAGTCGATTCGATAAGAAATCACGAAAACGGACGGATTTCTCAGGTTTTTAATACATATGAACACTTTTCATATTATCCCGTGCAACGCGGCTGCTAGTCCTCCTTTCATGCAAAATCTTAAGGTCCTAGGTCATGTCCAAGCCACCAAAGCCGGCTAGAAAGTGAATAATCGACAACTAAAACTTGAATTGTACTACTTCTTACTGGCTATTGCGTCAACTTAGAAGTTTCTTCTGTGTTCTACAATGGTGCTTTTAGTGTCTCCGCATACCGCAGCACGCGACATAGCTTTGCAGACCATAAATGTAACCGTCTCAGAGAGAAAAGCGGCCAATGTGACGATCTGGCTTTAAGTCGATTCGTTAACAAATGACGAAAACGGACGGATTTCTCAGGTTTTTAATACATATGAACACTTTTCAAATTCTCCCGTGCAACGCGGCTGCTAGTCCTCCTTTCATGCAAAATCTTAAGGTCATAGGTCATGTCCAAGCCACCAAAGCCGGCTAAAAAGTGAATAATTGACAACTAAAACTTGAATTGTACTAGTTCTTACTGGCTATTGCTTCAAATTCGAAGCTTCTTCTGTGTTCTACTATGGTGCTTTTAGTGTCTCCGCATACCGCAGCACGCGACATAGCTTTTCAGACGATAAATGTAATCGTCTCAGAGAGAAAAGCGGCCAATGTGACGATCTGGCTTTAAGTCGATTCGATAACAAATGACGAAAACGGACGGATTTCTCAGGTTTTTACTACATATGAACACTTTTCACATTCTCCCGTGCAACACTGCTGCCAGTCCTCCTTTCATGCAAAATCTTAAGGTCATAGGTCATGTCCAAGCCACCAAAGCCGGCTAAAAAGTGAATAATCGACAACTAAAACTTGAATTGTACTACTTCTTACTGGCAATTGCTTCAACTTCGAAGCTTCTTCTGTGTTCTACTATGGTGCTTTTAGTGTCTCCACATACCGCAGCACGCGACATAGCTTTGCAGACGATAAATGTAACCGTCTCAGAGAGAAGCGCCCAATGTGACGATCTGGCTTTAAGTCGATTCGATAACAAATGACGAAAACGGACGGATTTCTCAGGTTTTTACTACATATGAACACTTTTCGCATTCTCCCGTGAAACGAGGCTGCTATATTTCTTTTCATGCAAAATCGTAAGGTCCTAGGTCATGTCCAAGCCACCACAGCCGGCTAAAAAGTGAATAATCGACAACTAAAATTTGAATTTTACTACTTCTTACTGGCTATTGCTTCAACTTAGAAGCTTCTTCTGTGTTCTACTATGGTGCTTTTAGTGTCTCCGCATACCGCAGCACGCGACATAGCTTTGCAGACGATAAATGTAACCGTCTCAGAGAGAAAAGTGGCCAATGTGACGATATGGCTTTAAGTCGATTCGATAACAAATGACGAAAACGGACGGATTGCGCAGGTTTTTACTACATACGAACACTTTTCACATTCTCCCGTGCAACGCGGCTGCTAGTCCTCCTTTCATGCCAAATCTTAAGGTCCTAGCTGCTGTGCAAGGCACCAAAGCCGGGTGAAAAGTGAATAATCAGTAACGAAAACTTGAATTGCACTACTTCTTACTGGCTATATCGTCAACTTAGAAGCTTCATCTGTGTTCTAGTATAGTGCTTATAGTGTCTCCGCATACCGTACCCAGCGACATATCTTTGGAGACGATAAATGTAACCGTTTCAGACGGAAGAGCGAACAATGTAACGATCTGTCTTTAAGACGATTCGATAACAATTGACGAAAACGGACTGATTTCTCAGGTTTTTACTACATATGAACACTTTTCACATTCTCCCGCGCCACGCGGCTGCTAGTCCTCCTTTCATGCAAAATCTTAAGGTCATAGGTCATGTCCAAGCCACCAAAGCCGGCTAAAAAGTGAATAATCGACAACTAAAACTTGAATTGTACTAGTTCTTACTGTCTATTGCTTCAAATTCGAAGCTTCTTCTGTGTTCTACTATGGTGCTTTTAGTGTCTCCGCATACCGCAGCACGCGACATAGCTTTTCAGACGATAAATGTAACCGTCTCAGAGAGAAAAGCGGCCAATGTGACGATCTGGCTTTAAGTCGATTGGATAAGAAATCACGAAAACGGACGGATTTCTCAGGTTTTTAATACATATGAACACTTTTCATATTATCCCGTGCAACGCGGCTGCTAGTCCTCCTTTCATGCAAAATCTTAAGGTCCTAGGTCATGTCCAAGCCACCAAAGCCGGCTAGAAAGTGAATAATCGACAACTAAAACTTGAATTGTACTACTTCTTACTGGCTATTGCGTTAACTTAGAAGCTTCTTCTGTGTTCTACAATGGTGCTTTTAGTGTCTCCGCATACCGCAGCACGCGACATAGCTTTGCAGACGATAAATGTAACCGTCTCAGAGAGAAGTGCGGCCAATGTGACGATCTGGCTTTAAGTCGATTCGATAACAAATGACGAAAACGGACGGATTTCTCAGGTTTTTACTACATATGAACACTTTTCGCATTCTCCCGTGCAACGAGGCTGCTAGTCCTCCTTTCATGCCAAATCTTAAGGTCCTAGCTGCTGTGCAAGGCACCAAAGCCGGGTGAAAAGTGAATAATCAGTAACGAAAACTTGAATTGCACTACTTCTTACTGGCTATATCGTCAACTTAGAAGCTTCATCTGTGTTCTAGTATAGTGCTTATAGTGTCTCCGCATACCGTACCCAGCGACATATCTTTGGAGACGATAAATGTAACCGTTTCAGACGGAAGAGCGAGCAATGTAACGATCTGTCTTTAAGACGATTCGATAACAATTGACGAAAACGGACTGATTTCTCAGGTTTTTACTACATATGAACACTTTTCACATTCTCCCGCGCCACGCGGCTGCTAGTCCTCCTTTCATGCAAAATCTTAAGGTCATAGGTCATGTCCAAGCCACCAAAGCCGGCTAAAAAGTGAATAATCGACAACTAAAACTTGAATTGTACTAGTTCTTACTGTCTATTGCTTCAAATTCGAAGCTTCTTCTGTGTTCTACTATGGTGCTTTTAGTGTCTCCGCATACCGCAGCACGCGACATAGCTTTTCAGACGATAAATGTAACCGTCTCAGAGAGAAAAGCGGCCAATGTGACGATCTGGCTTTAAGTCGATTCGATAAGAAATCACGAAAACGGACGGATTTCTCAGGTTTTTAATACATATGAACACTTTTCATATTATCCCGTGCAACGCGGCTGCTAGTCCTCCTTTCATGCAAAATCTTAAGGTCCTAGGTCATGTCCAAGCCACCAAAGCCGGCTAGAAAGTGAATAATCGACAACTAAAACTTGAATTGTACTACTTCTTACTGGCTATTGCGTTAACTTAGAAGCTTCTTCTGTGTTCTACAATGGTGCTTTTAGTGTCTCCGCATACCGCAGCACGCGACATAGCTTTGCAGACGATAAATGTAACCGTCTCAGAGAGAAGTGCGGCCAATGTGACGATATGGCTTTAAGTCGATTCGATAACAAATGACGAAAACGGACGGATTTCTCAGGTTTTTACTACATATGAACACTTTTCGCATTCTCCCGTGCAACGAGGCTGCTATATCTCTTTTCATGCAAAATCGTAAGGTCCTAGGTCATGTCCAAGCCACCACAGCCGGCTAAAAAGTGAATAATCGAC
Source organism: Schistocerca gregaria (assembly GCF_023897955.1). Lineage (NCBI taxonomy): Eukaryota > Metazoa > Arthropoda > Insecta > Orthoptera > Acrididae > Schistocerca > Schistocerca gregaria. The sequence continues at coordinate 660,096 of NW_026061860.1, read as the reverse complement.
AACTAAAATTTGAATTGTACTACTTCTTACTGGCTATTGCTTCAACTTAGAAGCTTCTTCTGTGTTCTACTATGGTGCTTTTAGTGTCTCCGCATACCGCAGCACGCGACATAGCTTTGCAGACGATAAATGTAACCGTCTCAGAGAGAAAAGTGGCCAATGTGACGATCTGGCTTTAAGTCGATTCGATAACAAATGACGAAAACGGACGGATTTCGCAGGTTTTTACTACATACGAACACTTTTCACATTCTCCCGTGCAACGCGGCTGCTAGTCCTCCTTTCATGCCAAATCTTAAGGTCCTAGCTGCTGTGCAAGGCACCAAAGCCGGGTGAAAAGTGAATAATCAGTAACGAAAACTTGAATTGTACTACTTCTTACTGGCTATATCGTCAACTTAGAAGCTTCATCTGTGTTCTAGTATAGTGCTTATAGTGTCTCCGCATACCGTACCCAGCGACATATCTTTGGAGACGATAAATGTAACCGTTTCAGACGGAAGAGCGGACAATGTAACGATCTGTCTTTAAGACGATTCGATAACAATTGACGAAAACGGACGGTTTTCTCAGGTTTTTACTACATATGAACCCTTTTCACATTCTCCAGCGAACGCGGCTGCTAGTCCTCCTTTCATGCAATATGTTTAGGTCCTAGCTCATGTCCAAGGCACCAAAGCCGGCTAAAAAGTCAGTAATCGATAACATAAACTACAATTGTACTACTTCTTACAGGCTATTACATCAACTTAGAAGCTTCTTCTGTGTTCTACTATGGTGCTTTTAGTGTCTCCGCATACCGCAGCACGCGACATAGCTTTGCAGACCATAAATGTAACCGTCTCAGAGAGAAAAGCGGCCAATGTGACGATCTGGCTTTAAGTCGATTCGATAAGAAATCACGAAAACGGACGGATTTCTCAGGTTTTTAATACATATGAACACTTTTCATATTATCCCGTGCAACGCGGCTGCTAGTCCTCCTTTCATGCAAAATCTTAAGGACCTAGGTCACGTCCAAGCCACCAAAGCCGGCTAGAAAGTGAATAATCGACAACTAAAACTTGAATTGTACTACTTCTTACTGGCTATTGCGTCAACTTAGAAGTTTCTTCTGTGTTCTACAATGGTGCTTTTAGTGTCTCCGCATACCGCAGCACGCGACATAGCTTTGCAGACCATAAATGTAACCGTCTCAGAGAGAAAAGCGGCCAATGTGACGATCTGGCTTTAAGTCGATTCGTTAACAAATGACGAAAACGGACGGATTTCTCAGGTTTTTAATACATATGAACACTTTTCAAATTCTCCCGTGCAACGCGGCTGCTAGTCCTCCTTTCATGCAAAATCTTAAGGTCATAGGTCATGTCCAAGCCACCAAAGCCGGCTAAAAAGTGAATAATCGACAACTAAAACTTGAATTGTACTAGTTCTTACTGGCTATTGCTCCAAATTCGAAGCTTCTTCTGTGTTCTACTATGGTGCTTTTAGTGTCTCCGCATACCGCAGCACGCGACATAGCTTTTCAGACGATAAATGTAACCGTCTCAGAGAGAAAAGCGGCCAATGTGACGATCTGGCTTTAAGTCGATTCGATAACAAATGACGAAAACGGACGGATTTCTCAGGTTTTTACTACATATGAACACTTTTCACATTCTCCCGTGCAACACGGCTGCCAGTCCTCCTTTCATGCAAAATCTTAAGGTCATAGGTCATGTCCAAGCCACCAAAGCCGGCTAAAAAGTGAATAATCGACAACTAAAACTAGAATTGTACTACTTCTTACTGGCTATTGCTTCAACTTCGAAGCTTCTTCTGTGTTCTACTATGGTGCTTTTAGTGTCTCCGCATACCGCAGCACGCGACATAGCTTTGCAGACGACAAATGTAACCGTCTCCGAGAGAAAGGCGGCCAATGTGACGATCTGGCTTTAAGTCGATTCGATAACAAATGACGAAAACGGACGGATTTCTCAGGTTTTTACTACATATGAACACTTTTCGCATTCTCCCGTGCAACGAGGCTGCTATATCTCTTTTCATGCAAAATCGTAAGGTCCTAGGTCATTTCCAAGCCACCACAGCCGGCTAAAAAGTGAATAATCGACAACTAAAATTTGAATTGTACTACTTCTTACTGGCTATTGCTTCAACTTAGAAGCTTCTTCTGTGTTCTACTATGGTGCTTTTAGTGTCTCCGCATACCGCAGAACGCGACATAGCTTTGCAGACCATAAATGCAACCGTCTCAGAGAGAAAAGGGGCCAATGTGACGATCTGGCTTTAAGTCGATTCGATAACAAATGACGAAAACGGACGGGTTTCTCAGGTTTTTAATACATATGAACACTTTTCATATTCTCCCGTGCAACGCGGCTGCTAGTCCTCCTTTCATGCAAAATCTTAAGGTCGTAGGTCATGTCCAAGCCACCAAAGCCGGCTAGAAAGTGAATAATCGACAACTTAAACTTGAATTGTACTACTTCTTACTGGCTATTGCGTCAACTTAGAGGTTTCTTCCGTGTTCGACAATGGTGCTTTTAGTGTCTCCGCATACCGCAGCACGCGACATAGCTTTGCAGACGATAAATGTAACCGTTTCAGAGAGAAAAGCGGCCAATGTGACGATCTGGCTTTAAGTCGATTCGATAACAAATGACGAAAATAGACGGATTTCTCAGGTTTTTACTACATATGAACCCTTTTCACATTCTCCAGCGCATCGCGGCTGCTAGTCCTCCTTTCATGCAAAATTTTTAGGTCCTAGCTCATGTCCAAGGCACCAAAGCCGGCTAAAAAGTCAGTAATCGATAACTTAAACTACAATTGTACTACTTCTTACTGGCTATTACATCAACTTAGAAGCTTCATCTGTGTTCTACTATTACGCTTTTAGTGTCTCCGCATACCGCAGCACGCGACATAGCTTTGCAGACCATAAATGTAACCGTCTCAGAGAGAAAAGCGGCCAATGTGACGATCTGGCTTTAAGTCGATTCGATAACAAATGACGAAAACGGACGGATTTCTCAGGTTTTTAATACATATGAACACTTTTCAAATTCTCCCGTGCAACGCGGCTGCTAGTCCTCCTTTCATGCAAAATCTTAAGGTCATAGGTCATGTCCAAGCCACCAAAGCCGGCTAAAAAGTGAATAATCGACAACTAAAACTTGAATTGTACTAGTTCTTACTGGCTATTGCTTCAAATTCGAAGCTTCTTCTGTGTTCTACTATGGTGCTTTTAGTGTCTCCGCCTACCGCAGCACGCGACATAGCTTTTCAGACGATAAATGTAACCGTCTCAGAGAGAAAAGCGGCCAATGTGACGATCTGGCTTTAAGTCGATATGATAACAAATGACGAAAACGGACGGATTTCTCAGGTTTTTACTACATATGAACACTTTTCACATTCTCCCGTGCAACACGGCTGCCAGTCCTCCTTTCATGCAAAATCTTAAGGTCATAGGTCATGTCCAAGCCACCAAAGCCGGCTAAAAAGTGAATAATCGACAACTATAACTTGAATTGTACTACTTCTTACTGCCTATTGCTTCAACTTCGAAGCTTCTTCTGTGTTCTACTATGGTGCTTTTAGTGTCTCCGCATACCGCAGCACGCGACAGAGCTTTGCAGACGATAAATGTAACCGTCTCAGAGAGAAATGCGGCCAATGTGACGATCTGGCTTTAAGTCGATTCGATAACAAATGACGAAAACGGACGGATTTCTCAGGTTTTTACTACATATGAACACTTTTCGCATTCTCCCGTGCAACGAGGCTGCTATATCTCTTTTCATGCAAAATCGTAAGGTCCTTGGTCATGTCCAAGCCACCACAGCCGGCTAAAAAGTGAATAATCGACAACTAAAATTTGAATTGTACTACTTCTTACTGGCTATTGCTTCAACTTAGAAGCTTCTTCTGTGTTCTACTATGGTGCTTTTAGTGTCTCCGCATACCGCAGCACGCGACATAGCTTTGCAGACGATAAATGTAACCGTCTCAGAGAGAAAAGTGGCCAATTTGACGATATGGCTTTAAGTTGATTCGATAACAAATGACGAAAACGGACAGATTTCGCAGGTTTTTACTACATACGAACACTTTTCACATTTTCCCGTGCAACGCGGCTGCTAGTCCTCCTTTCATGCCAAATCTTAAGGTGCTAGCTGCTGTGCAAGTCACCGAAGCCGGGTGAAAAGTGAATAATCAGTAACGAAAACTTGAATTGCACTGCTTCTTACTGGCTATATCGTCAACTTAGAAGCTTCATCTGTGTTCTAGTACAGTGCTTTTAGTGTCTCCGCATACCATACCCAGCGACATATCTTTGGAGACGATAAATGTAAACGTTTCAGACGGAAGAGCGGACAATGTAACGATCTGTCTTTAAGACGATTCGATAACAATTGACGAAAACGGACGGATTTCTCAGGTTTTTACTACATATGAACCCTTTTCACATTCTCCAGCGAACGCGGCTGCTAGTCCTCCTTTCATGCAAAATCTTAAGGACCTAGGTCATGTCCAAGCCACCAAAGCCGGCTAAAAAGTGAATAATCGACAACTATAACTTGAATTGTACTACTTCTTACTGCCTATTGCTTCAACTTCGAAGCTTCTTCTGTGTTCTACTATGGTGCTTTTAGTGTCTCCGCATACCGCAGCACGCGACAGAGCTTTGCAGACGATAAATGTAACCGTCTCAGAGAGAAATGCGGCCAATGTGACGATCTGGCTTTAAGTCGATTCGATAACAAATGACGAAAACGGACGGATTTCTCAGGTTTTTACTACATATGAACACTTTTCGCATTCTCCCGTGCAACGAGGCTGCTATATCTCTTTTCATGCAAAATCGTAAGGTCCTTGGTCATGTCCAAGCCACCACAGCCGGCTAAAAAGTGAATAATCGACAACTAAAATTTGAATTGTACTACTTCTTACTGGCTATTGCTTCAACTTAGAAGCTTCTTCTGTGTTCTACTATGGTGCTTTTAGTGTCTCCGCATACCGCAGCACGCGACATAGCTTTGCAGACGATAAATGTAACCGTCTCAGAGAGAAAAGTGGCCAATTTGACGATATGGCTTTAAGTTGATTCGATAACAAATGACGAAAACGGACAGATTTCGCAGGTTTTTACTACATACGAACACTTTTCACATTTTCCCGTGCAACGCGGCTGCTAGTCCTCCTTTCATGCCAAATCTTAAGGTGCTAGCTGCTGTGCAAGTCACCGAAGCCGGGTGAAAAGTGAATAATCAGTAACGAAAACTTGAATTGCACTGCTTCTTACTGGCTATATCGTCAACTTAGAAGCTTCATCTGTGTTCTAGTACAGTGCTTTTAGTGTCTCCGCATACCATACCCAGCGACATATCTTTGGAGACGATAAATGTAAACGTTTCAGACGGAAGAGCGGACAATGTAACGATCTGTCTTTAAGACGATTCGATAACAATTGACGAAAACGGACGGATTTCTCAGGTTTTTACTACATATGAACCCTTTTCACATTCTCCAGCGAACGCGGCTGCTAGTCCTCCTTTCATGCAAAATCTTAAGGACCTAGGTCATGTCCAAGCCACCAAAGCCGGCTAAAAAGTGAATAATCGACAACTAAGACTTGAATTGTACTACTTCTTACTGGCTATTGCTTCAACTTAGAAGCTTCTTCTGTGTTCTACTATGGTGCTTTTAGTGTCTCCGCATACCACAGCACGCGACATAGCTTTGCAGACGATAAATGTAACCGTTTCAGAGAGAAGAGCGGCCAATGTGACGATTTGGCTCTAAGTCGATATGATAACAAATGACGAAAACAGACGGATTTCTCAGGTTTTTACTACATATGAACACTTTTCAAATTCTCCCGTGCAACGCGGCTGCTAGTCCTCCTTTCAAGCAAAATCTTAAAGTCCTAGGTCATGTCCAAGCCACCAAAGACGGCTAAAAAGAGAATAATCGACAACTAAAACTTGAATTGTACTACTTCTTACTGGCTATTGCTTCAAATTCGAAGCTTCTAATGTGTTCTACTATGGTGCTTTTAGTGTCTCCGCATACCGCAGCACGCGACATAGCTTTTCAGACGATAAATGTAACCGTCTCAGAGAGAAAAGCGGCCAATGTGACGATCTGGCTTTAAGTCGCTTCGATAACAAATGACGAAAACGGACGGATTTCTCAGGTTTTTACTACATATGAACACTTTTCATATTCTCCCGTGCAACGCGGCTGCTAGTCCTCCTTTCATGCAAAATCTTAAGGTCCTAGGTCATGTCCAAGCCACTAAAGCCGGCTAGAAAGTGAATAATCGACAACTAAAACTTGAACTGTGCTACTTCTTACTGGCTATTGCGTCAACTTAGAAGCTTCTTCTGTGTTGCACGCGACATAGCTTTGCAGACGATAAATGTAACCGTTTCAGAGAGAAAAGCGGCCAATGTGACGATCTGGCTTTAAGTCGATTCGATAACAAATGACGAAAATAGACGGATTTCTCAGGTTTTTACTACATATGCACACTTTTCATATTCTCCCGTGCAACGCGGCTGCTAGTCCTCCTTTCATGCAACATCTTAAGGTCCTAGGTCATGTCCAAGCCACTAAAGCCGGCTAGAAAGTGAATAATCGACAACTAAAACTTGAATTGTACTACTTCTTACTGGCTATTGCGTCAACTTAGAAGCTTCTTCTGTGTTCTACAATGGTACTTTAAGTGTCTCCGCATACCGCAGCACGCGACATAGCTTTGCAGGCGATAAATGTAACCGTTTCAGAGAGAAAAGCGGCCAATGTGACGATCTGGCTTTAACTCGATTCGATAACAAATGACGAAAATAGACGGATTTCTTAGGTTTTTACTACATATGAACACTTTTCACATTCTCCCGTGCAATGCGGCTGCTAGTCCTCCTTTCATGCAAAATCTTAAGGACCTAGGTCATGTCCAAGCCACCAAAGCCGGCTAAAAAGTGAATAATCGACAACTAAAACTTGAATTGTACTACTTCTTACTGGCTATTGCTTCAACTTAGAAGCTTCTTCTGTGTTCTACAATGGTGCTTTTTGTGTCTCCGCATACCGCAGCACGCGACATAGCTTTGCAGACGATAAATGTAACCGTTATAGAGAGAAGAGCGGCCAATGTGACGATCTGGCTTTAAGTCGATTCGATAACAAATGACGAAAACGGACGGATTTCTCAGGTTTATACTACATATGAATACTTTTCGCATTCTCCCGTGCAACGAGGCTGCTATATCTCCTTTCATGCAAAATCGTAAGGTCCTAGCTGCTGTGCAAGGCAGCAAAGCCGGGTGAAAAGTGAATAATCAGTAACGAAAACTTGAATTTCACTACTTCTTACTGGCTATATCGTCAACTTAGAAGCTTCATCTGTGTTCTAGTATAGCGCTTTTAGTGTCTCCGCATACCGTACCCAGAGACATATCTTTGGAGACGATAAATGTAACCGTTTCAGACGGAAGAGCGGACAATGTAACGATCTGTCTTTAAGACGATTCGATAACAATTGACGAAAACGGACGGTTTTCTCAGGTTTTTAATACATATGAACCCTTTTCACATTCTCCCGCGCAACGCGGCTGCTAGTCCTCCTTTCATGCAAAATTTTTAGGTCCTAGCTCATGTCCAAGGCACCAACGCCGGCTAAAAAGTCAGTAATCGATAACTTAAACTACAATTGTACTACTTCTTACTGGCTATTACATCAACTTAGAAGCTTCTTCTGTGATCTACTATGGTGCTTTTAGTATCTCGACATACCGCAGCACGCGACATAGCTTTGCAGACGATAAATGTAACCGTTTCAGAGAGAAAAGCGGCCAATGTGACGATCTGGCTTTAAGTCGATTCTATAACAAATGACGAAAATAGACGGATTTCTCAGGTTTTTACTACATATGAACACTTTTCACATTCTCCCGTGCAATGCGGCTGCTAGTCCTCTTTTCATGCCAAATCTTAAGGACCTAGGTCATGTCCAAGCCACCAAAGCCTGCTAAAAAGTGAATAATCGACAACTAAAACTTGAATTGTACTACTTCTTACGGGCTAATGCTTCAACTTAGAAGCTTCTTCTGTGTTCTACTATGGTGCTTTTAGTGTCTCCACATACCGCAGCACGCGACATAGCTTTGCAGACGATAAATGTAACCGTCTCAGAGAGAAAAGCGGCCAATGTGACGATCTGGCTTTAAGTCGATTCGATAACAAATGACGAAAATAGACGGATTTCTTAGGTTTTTACTACATATGAACACTTTTCACATTCTCCCGTGCAACGCGGCTGCTAGTCCTCCTTTCATGCCAAATCTTAAGGTCCTAGCTGCTGTGCAAGGCACCAAAGCCGGGTGAAAAGTGAATAATCAGTAACGAAAACTTGAATTGCACTACTTCTTACTGGCTATATCGTCAACTTAGAAGCTTCATCTGTGTTCTAGTATAGTGCTTTTAGTGTCACCGCATACCGTAACCAGCGACATATCTTTGGAGACGATAAATGTGACCGTTTCATACCGAAGAGCGGACAATGTAACGATCTGTCTTTAAGACCATTCGATAACAATTGACGAAAACGGACGGATTTCTCAGGTTTTTACTACATATGAACCCTTTTCACATTCTCCAGCGCAACGCGGCTGCTAGTCCTCCTTTCATGCAAAATTTTTAGGTCCTAGCTCATGTCCAAGGCACCAAAGCCGGCTAAAAAGTCAGTAATCGATAACTTAAACTACAATTGTACTACTTCTTACTGGCTATTACATCAACTTAGAAGCTTCTTCTCTGTTCTACTATGGTGCTTTTAGTGGCTCGACATACCGCAGCACGCGACATAACTTTGCAGACGATAAATGTAACCGTCTCAGAGAGAAGAGCGGTCAATGTGACGATCTGGCTCTAAGTCGATTCGATAACAAATGACGAAAACAGACGGATTTCTCAGGTTTTTACTACATAAGAACACTTTTCACATTCTCCCGTGCAATGCGGCTGCTAGTCCTCCTTTCATGCAAAATCTTAAGGTCCTAGGTCATGTCCAAGCCACCAAAGCCGGCTAAAAAGTGAATAATCGACAACTAAAACTTGAATTGTACTACTTCTTACTGGCTATTGCGTCAACTTAGAAGCTTCTTCTGTGTTCTACAATGGTGCTTTTAGTGTCTTCGCATACCGCAGCACGCGACATAGCTTTGCAGACGATAAATGTAACCGTTTCAGAGAGAAGAGCGGCCATTGTGACGATCTGGCTTTAAGTCGATTCGATAACAAATGACGAAAACGGACGGATTTCTCAGGTTTTTACTACATATGAACACTTTCCGCATTCTCCCGTGCAACGAGGCTGCTACATCTCCTTTCATGCAAAATCGTAAAGTCCTAGGTCATGTCCAAGCCACCAAAGCCAGCTAAAAAGTGAATAATCGACAACTAAAACTTGAATTGCACTACTTCTTACTGGCTATTGCTTCAACTTAGAAGCTTCTTCTGTGTTCTACTATGGTGCTTTTAGTGTCTCCGCATACCGCAGCACGCGACATAGCTTTGCAGACGATAAATGTAACCGTTATAGAGAGAAGAGCGGCCAATGTGACGATCTGGCTTTAAGTCGATTCGATAACAAATGACGAATACGGACGGATTTCTCAGGTTTTTACTACATATGAACACTTTTCGCATTCTCCTGTGCAACGAGGCAGCTATATCTCCTTTCATGCAAAATCGGAAGGTCCTAGGTCATGTCCAAGCTACCAAAGCCGGCTAAAAAGTGAATAATCGACAACTAAAATTTGAATTGTACTACTTCTTACTGGCTATTGCTTCAACTTAGAAGCTTCTTCTGTGTTCTACTATGGTGCTTTTAGTGTCACCGCATACCGCAGCACGCGACATAGCTTTGCAGACGATAAATGTAACCGTTTCAGAGAGAAAAGTGGCCAATGTGACAATCTGGCTTTAAGTCGATTCGATAACAAATGACGAAAACGGACCGATTTCGCAGGTTTTTACAACATATGAACACTTTTCACATTTTCTCGTGCAACGCGGCTGCTAGTCCTCCTATCATGCCAAATCTTAAGGTCCTAGCTGCTGTGCAAGGCATCAAAGCCGGGTGAAAAGTGAATAATCAGTAACGAAAACTTGAATTGCACTACTTCTTACTGGCTATATCGTCAACTTAGAAGCTTCACCTGTGTTCTAGTATAGTGCTTTTGATGTCTCCGCATACCGTACCCAGCGACATATCTTTGGATACGATAAATGTAACCGTTTCAGACGGAAGAGCGGACAATGTAACGATCTGTCTTTAAGACGATTCGATAACAATTGACGAAAACGGACGGATTTCTCAGGTTTTTACTACATATAAACACTTTTCACATTCTCCCGTGCAATGCGGCTGCTAGTCCTCCTTTCATGCAAATCTTAAGGTCATAGGTCATGTCCAAGCCACCAAAGCCGGCAAAAAATTGAATAATCGACGACTAAAACTTGAATTGTACTACTTCTTACTGGCTATTGCTTCAACTTCGATGCTTCTTCTGTGTTCTACTATGGTGCTTTTAGTGTCTCGGCATACCGCAGCACGCGACATAGCTTTGCCGACGATAAATGTAACCGTCTCAGAGAGAAAAGCGGCCAATGTGACGATCTGGCTTTAAGTCGATTCGATAACAAATGACGAAAACGGACGGATTTCTCAGGTTTTTACTACATATGAACACTTTTCATATTATCCCGTGCAACGCGGCTGCTAGTCCTCCTTTCATGCAAAATCTTAAGGTCCTAGGTCATGTCCAAGCCACCAAAGCCGGCTAAAAAGTGAATAATCGACAACTAAAATTTGAATTGTACTACTTCTTACTGGCTATTGTTTCAACTTAGAAGCTTCTTCTGTGTTCTACTATGGTACTTTTAGTGTCTCCGCATACCGCAGCACGCGACATAGCTTTGCAGACCATAAATGTAACCGTCTCAGAGAGAAAAGCGGCCAATGTGACGATCTGGCTTTAAGTCGATTCGATAACAAATGACGAAAACGGATGGATATCTCAGGTTTTTACTACATATGAACACTTTTCATATTATCCCGTGCAACGCGGCTGCTAGTCCTCCTTTCATGCAAAATCTTAAGGTCCTAGGTCATGTCCAAGCCACCAAAGCCGGCTAGAAAGTGAATAATCGACAACTAAAACTAGAATTGTACTACTTCTTACTGGCTATTGCGTCAACTTAGAAGCTTCTTCTGTGTTCTACTATTTTGCTTTTAGATTCAGAGAGAAAAGTGGCCAATGTGACGATCTGGCATTAAGTCTATTCGATAACAAATGACGAAAACGGACGGATTTCGCAGGTTTTTACTACATACGAACACTTTTTACATTTTCCCGTGCAACGCGGCTGCTAGTCCTCCATTCATGCCAAATCTTAAGGTCCTAGCTGCTGTGCAAGGCACCAAAGCCGGGTGAAAAGTGAATAATCAGTAACGAAAACATGAATTGCACTACTTCTTACTGGCTATATCGTCAACTTAGAAGCTTCATCTGTGTTCTAGTATAGTGCTTTTAGTGTCTACGCATACCGTACCCAGCGACATATCTTTGGAAACGATAAATGTAACCTTTTCAGACGGAAGAGCGGACAATGTAACGATCGGTCTTTAAGACGATTCAATAACAATTGACGAAAACAGACGGATTTCTCAGGTTTTTACTACATATGAACACTTTTCACATTCTCCCGTGCAATGCGGCTGCTAGTCCTCTTTCATGCAAAATCTTAAGGTCATAGGTCATGTCCAAGCCACCAAAGCCGGCAAAAAATTGAATAATCGACGACTAAAACTTGAATTGTACTACTTCTTACTGGCTATTGCTTCAACTTCGATGCTTCTTCTGTGTTCTACTATGGTGCTTTTAGTGTCTCGGCATACCGAAGCACGCGACATAGCTTTGCCGACGATAAATGTAACCGTCTCAGAGAGAAAAGCGGCCAATGTGACGATCTGGCTTTAAGTCGATTCGATAACAAATGACGAAAACGGACGGATTTCTCAGGTTTTTACTACATATGAACCCTTTTCACATTCTCCCGCGCAACGCGGCTGCTAGTCCTCCTTTCATGCAAAATTTTTAGGTCCTAGCACATGTCAAAGAGCACCAAAGCCGGCTAAAAAGTCAGTAATCGATAGCCTAAACTACAATTGTGCTACATCTTACTGGCTATTACATCAACTTAGAAGCTTCTTCTGTGTTCTACTATGGTGCTGTTAGTGTCTCCGCATACCGCAGCACGCGACATAGCTTTGCAGACGATAAATGTAACTGTTATAGAGAGAAGAGCGGCCAATGTGACGATCTGGCTTTAAGTCGATTCGATAACAAATGACGAAAACGGACGGATTTCTCAGGTTTTTACTACATATGAAAACTTTTCGCATTCTCCCGTGCAACGAGGCTGCTATATCTCCTTTCATGCAAAATCGTATGGTCCTAGGTCATGTCCAAGCCACCAAAGCCGGCTAAAAAGAGAATAATCGACAACTAAAATTTGAATTGTACTACTTCTTACTGGCTATTGCTTCAACTTAGAAGCTTCTTCTGTGTTCTACTATGGTGCTTTTAGTGTCTCCGCATACCGCAGCACGCGACATATCTTTGCGGACGATAAATGTAACCGTCTCAGAGAGAAAAGTGGCCAATGTGACGATCTGGCTTTAAGTCGATTCGATAACAAATGACGAAAACGGACGGATTTCGCAGGTTTTTACTACATACGAACACTTTTCACATTTTCCCGTGCACCGCGGCTGCTAGTCCTCCTTTCATGCCAAATCTTAAGGTCCTAGCTGCTGTGCAAGGTACCAAAGCCGGGTGAAAAGTGAATAATCAGTAACGAAAACTTGAATTGCACTACTTCTTACTGGCTATATCGTCAACTTAGAAGCTTCATCTGTATTCTAGTATTCTGCTTTTAGTGTCTCCGCATATCGCAGCACGCGACATACCTTTGCAGACGATAAATGTAACCGTTTCAGAGCGAAGAGCGGCCAATGTGACGATCTGGCTCTAAGTCGATATGTTAACAAATTACGAAAACAGACGGATTTCTCAGGTTTTTACTACATATGAACACTTTTCACATTCTCCTGTGCAACACGGCTGCTAGTCCTCCTTTCATGTAAAATCTTAAGGTCCTAGGTCATGTCCAAGCCTCCAAAGCCGGCAAAAAATTGAATAATCGACAACTAAAACTTGAATTGTACTACTTCTTACTGGCTATTGCTTCAACTTCGAAGCTTCTTCTGTGTTCTACTATGGTGCTTTTAGTGTCTCCGCATACCACAGCACGCGACATAGCTTTGCAGACCATAAATGTAACCGTCCCAGAGAGAAAAGCGGTCAATGTGACGATCTGGCTTTAAGTCAATTCGATAACAAATGACGAAAGCGGACGGATTTCTCAGGTTTTTACTACATATGAACACTTTTCACATTCTCCCGTGCAACACGGCTGCCAGTCCTCCTTCATGCAAAATCTTAAGGTCCTAGGTCATGTCCAAGCCACCATAGCCGGTTAAAAGTGAATAATCGACAACTAAAATTTGAATTGTACTACTTCTTACTGGCTATTGCTTCACCTTAGAAGCTTCTGCTGTGTTCTACTATGGTGCTTTTAGTGTCTCCGCATACCGCAGCACGCGACATAGCTTTGCAGACGATAAATGTAACCGTTATAGAGAGACGAGCGGCCAGTGTGACGATCTGGCTTTAAGTCGATTCGAAAACAAATGACGAAAACGAACGGATTTCTCAGGTTTTTACTACTTATAAACACTTTTCGCATTCTCCCGTGCAACGAGGCTGCTATATCTCCTTTCATGCAAAATCGTAAGGTCCTAGGTCATGTCCAAGCCACCAAAGCCGGCTAAAAAGTGAATATTCGACAACTAAAATTTGAATTGTACTACTTCTTACTGGCTATTGCTTCAACTTAGAAGCTTCTTCTGTTTTCTACTATGGTGCTTTTAGTGTCTCCGCATACCGCAGCACGCGACATAGCTTTGCAGACGATAAATGTAAACGTCTCAGAGAGAAAAGTGGCCAATGTGATGATCTGGCTTTATGTCGATTCGATAACAAATGATGAAAACAGACGGATTTCTGAGGTTTTTACTACATATGAACACTTTTCGCATTCTCCCGTGCAACGCGGCTGCTATATCTCCTTTCATGCAAGATCGTAAGGTCCTAGGTCATGTCCAAGCCACCAAACCCGGCTAAAAAGTGAATAATCGACAGCTTGAATTTGAATTGTACTCCTTCTTACTGGCTATTGATTCAACTTAGAAGCTTCTTCTGTGTTCTACTATGGTGCTTTTAGTGTCTCCGCATACCGCAGCACGCGACATAGCTTTGCAGACGATAAATGTAAACGTCTCAGAGAGAAAAGTGGCCAATGTGATGATCTGGCTTTATGTCGATTCGATAACAAATGATGAAAACAGACGGATTTCTGAGGTTTTTACTACATATGAACACTTTTCGCATTCTCCCGTGCAACGCGGCTGCTATATCTCCTTTCATGCAAGATCGTAAGGTCCTAGGTCATGTCCAAGCCACCAAACCCGGCTAAAAAGTGAATAATCGACAGCTTGAATTTGAATTGTACTCCTTCTTACTGGCTATTGATTCAACTTAGAAGCTTCTTCTGTGTTCTACTATGGTGCTTTTAGTGTCTCCTCATACCGCAGCACGCGACATAGCTTTGCACACGATAAATGTAACCGTTTCAGAGAGAAGAGCGGCCAATGTGACGATCTGGCTCTAAGTCGATATGATAACAAATGACGAAAACAGACGGATTTCGCAGGTTTTTACTACATACGAACACTTTTCACATTTTCTCGTGCAACGCGGCTGCTAGTCCTCCTTTCATGCCAAATCTTAAGGTCCTAGCTGCTGTGCAAGGCACCAAAGCCGGGTGAAAAGTGAATAATCAGTAACGAAAACTTGAATTGCACTACTTCTTACTGGCTATATCGTCAACTTAGAAGCTTCATCTGTGTTCTAGTATAGTGCTTTTAGTGTCTCCGCATACCGTACCCAGCGACATATCTTTGGAGACGATAAATGTAACCGTTTCAGATGGAAGAGCGGACAATGTAACGATCTGGCTTTAAGACGACTCGATAACAATTGACGATACTGGACAGATTTCTCAGGTTTTTATATATATGAACCCCTTTCACATTCTCCCGCGCAACGCGGCTGCTAGTCCTCCTTTCATGCAAAATTTTTAGGTCCTAGCTCATGTCCAAGAGCACTAAAGCCGGCTAAAAAGTCAATAATCGATAACTTAAACTACAATTGTACTACTTCTTACTGGCTATTACATCAACTTAGAAGCTTCTTCTGTGTTCTACTATGGTGCTTTTAGTGTCTCCGCATACCGCAGCACGCGACATAGCTTTGCAGACGATAAATGTAACCGTCTCAGAGAGAAAAGCGGCCAATGTGACGATCTGGCTTTAAGTCGATTCGATAACAAATGACGAAAACGTACGGATTTCTAGGGTTTTTACTACATATGAACACTTTTCACATTCTCCCGTGCAACACGGCTGCCAGTCCTCCCTTCATGCAAAATCTTAGGGTCCTAGGTCATGTCCCAGCCACCAAAGCCGGATAAAAAGTGAATAATCGACAACTAAAACTTGAAATGTACTACTTCTTACTGGCTATTGCTTCAACTTAGAAGCTTCTTCTGTGTTCTACTATGGTGCTTTTAGTGTCTCCTCATACCGCAGCACGCGACATAGCTTTGCAGACGATAAATGTAACTGTTATAGAGAGAAGAGCGGCCAATGTGACGATCTGGCTTTAAGTCGATTCGATAACAAATGACGAAAACGGACGGATTTCTCAGGTTTTTACTACATATGAACACTTTTCAAATTTTCCCGTGCAACGAGGCTGCTATATCTCCGTTCATGCAAAATCGTAAGGTCCTAGGTCGTGTCCAAGCCACCAAACCGGCTAAAAAGTGAATAATCGACAACTAAAATTTGAATTGTACTACTTCTTACTGGCTATTGCTTCAACTTAGAAGCTTATTCTGTGTTCTACTATGGTGCTTTTAGTGTCTCCGCATACCGCAGCACGCGACATAGCTTAGCGGACGATAAATGTAACCGTCTCAGAGAGAAAAGCGGCCAATGTGACGATCTGGCTTTAAGTCGATTCGATAACAAATGACGAAAACGGACGGATTTCTCAGGTTTTTACTACATATGAACACTTTTCACATTCTCCCGTGCAACACGGCTGCCAGTCCTCCTTCATGCAAAATCTTAAGGTCCTATGTCATGTCCAAGCCACCATAGCCGGCTAAAAAGTGAATAATCGAAAACTAAAATTGGAATTGTACTACTTCTTACTGGCTATTGCTACAACTTAGAAGCTTCTGCTGTGTTCTACTATGGTGCTTTTAGTGTCTCCGCATACCGCAGCACGCGACATAGCTTTGCAGACGATAAATGTAACCGTTATAGAGAGAAGAGCGGCCAGTGTGACGATCTGGCTTTAAGTCGATTCGATAACAAATGACGAAAACGAACGGATTTCTCAGGTTTTTACTACATATGAACACTTTTCACATTCTCCCGTGCAACGAGGCTGCTATATCTCCTTTCATGCAAAATCGTAAGGTCCTAGGTCATGTCCAAGTCACCAAAGCCGGCTAAAAAGAGAATAATCGACAACTAAAACTTGAATTGTACTACTTCTTACTGGCTATTGCTTCAAATTCGAAGCTTCTTTTGTGTTCTACTATGGTGCTTTTAGTGTCTCCGCATACCGCAGCACGCGACATAGCTTTGCGGACGATAAATGTAACCGTCTCAGAGAGATAAGCGGCCAATGTGACGATCTGGCTTTAAGTCGATTCGATAACAAATGACGAAAGCAGACGGATTTCTGAGGTTTTTACTACATATGATCACTTTTTGCATTCTCCCGTGCAACGCGGCTGCTATATCTCCTTTCATGCAAGATCGTAAGGTCCTAGGTCATGTCCAAGCCACCAAAGCCGGCTAAAAAGTGAATAATCGACAGCTTAAATTTGAATTGTACTCCTTCTTACTGGCTATTGATTCAACTTACAAGCTTCTTCTGTGTTCTGCTATGGTGCTTTTAGTGTCTCCGCATACCGCAGCACGCGACATATCTTTGCGGACGATAAATGTAACCGTCTCAGAGAGAAAAGTGGCCAATGTGACGATCTGGCTTTAAGTCGATTCGATAACAAATGACGAAAACGGACGGATTTCGCAGGTTTTTACTACATACGAACACTTTTCACATTTTCCCGTGCACCGCGGCTGCTAGTCCTCCTTTCATGCCAAATCTTAAGGTCCTAGCTGCTGTGCAAGGTACCAAAGCCGGGTGAAAAGTGAATAATCAGTAACGAAAACTTGAATTGCACTACTTCTTACTGGCTATATCGTCAACTTAGAAGCTTCATCTGTATTCTAGTATTCTGCTTTTAGTGTCTCCGCATATCGCAGCACGCGACATACCTTTGCAGACGATAAATGTAACCGTTTCAGAGCGAAGAGCGGCCAATGTGACGATCTGGCTCTAAGTCGATATGTTAACAAATTACGAAAACAGACGGATTTCTCAGGTTTTTACTACATATGAACACTTTTCACATTCTCCTGTGCAACACGGCTGCTAGTCCTCCTTTCATGTAAAATCTTAAGGTCCTAGGTCATGTCCAAGCCTCCAAAGCCGGCAAAAAATTGAATAATCGACAACTAAAACTTGAATTGTACTACTTCTTACTGGCTATTGCTTCAACTTCGAAGCTTCTTCTGTGTTCTACTATGGTGCTTTTAGTGTCTCCGCATTCCACAGCACGCGACATAGCTTTGCAGACCATAAATGTAACCGTCCCAGAGAGAAAAGCGGTCAATGTGACGATCTGGCTTTAAGTCAATTCGATAACAAATGACGAAAGCGGACGGATTTCTCAGGTTTTTACTACATATGAACACTTTTCACATTCTCCCGTGCAACACGGCTGCCAGTCCTCCTTCATGCAAAATCTTAAGGTCCTAGGTCATGTCCAAGCCACCATAGCCGGTTAAAAGTGAATAATCGACAACTAAAATTTGAATTGTACTACTTCTTACTGGCTATTGCTTCACCTTAGAAGCTTCTGCTGTGTTCTACTATGGTGCTTTTAGTGTCTCCGCATACCGCAGCACGCGACATAGCTTTGCAGACGATAAATGTAACCGTTATAGAGAGACGAGCGGCCAGTGTGACGATCTGGCTTTAAGTCGATTCGAAAACAAATGACGAAAACGAACGGATTTCTCAGGTTTTTACTACTTATAAACACTTTTCGCATTCTCCCGTGCAACGAGGCTGCTATATCTCCTTTCATGCAAAATCGTAAGGTCCTAGGTCATGTCCAAGCCACCAAAGCCGGCTAAAAAGTGAATATTCGACAACTAAAATTTGAATTGTACTACTTCTTACTGGCTATTGCTTCAACTTAGAAGCTTCTTCTGTTTTCTACTATGGTGCTTTTAGTGTCTCCGCATACCGCAGCACGCGACATAGCTTTGCAGACGATAAATGTAAACGTCTCAGAGAGAAAAGTGGCCAATGTGATGATCTGGCTTTATGTCGATTCGATAACAAATGACGAAAACGGACGGATTTCGCAGGTTTTTACTACATACGAACACTTTTCACATTTTCTCGTGCAACGCGGCTGCTAGTCCTCCTTTCATGCCAAATCTTAAGGCCCTAGCTGCTGTGCAAGGCACCAAAGCCGGGTGAAAAGTGAATAATCAGTAACGAAAACTTGAATTGCACTACTTCTTACTGGCTATATCGTCAACTTAGAAGCTTCATCTGTGTTCTAGTATAGTGCTTTTAGTGTCTCCGCATACCGTACCCAGCGACATATCTTTGGAGACGATAAATGTAACCGTTTCAGATGGAAGAGCGGACAATGTAACGATCTGGCTTTAAGACGACTCGATAACAATTGACGATACTGGACAGATTTCTCAGGTTTTTATATATATGAACCCCTTTCACATTCTCCCGCGCAACGCGGCTGCTAGTCCTCCTTTCATGCAAAATTTTTAGGTCCTAGCTCATGACCAAGAGCACTAAAGCCGGCTAAAAAGTCAATAATCGATAACTTAAACTACAATTGTACTACTTCTTACTGGCTATTACATCAACTTAGAAGCTTCTTCTGTGTTCTACTATGGTGCTTTTAGTGTCTCCGCATACCGCAGCACGCGACATAGCTTTGCAGACGATAAATGTAACCGTCTCAGAGAGAAAAGCGGCCAATGTGACGATCTGGCTTTAAGTCGATTCGATAACAAATGACGAAAACGTACGGATTTCTAGGGTTTTTACTACATATGAACACTTTTCACATTCTCCCGTGCAACACGGCTGCCAGTCCTCCCTTCATGCAAAATCTTAGGGTCCTAGGTCATGTCCCAGCCACCAAAGCCGGATAAAAAGTGAATAATCGACAACTAAAACTTGAAATGTACTACTTCTTACTGGCTATTGCTTCAACTTAGAAGCTTCTTCTGTGTTCTACTATGGTGCTTTTAGTGTCTCCTCATACCGCAGCACGCGACATAGCTTTGCAGACGATAAATGTAACTGTTATAGAGAGAAGAGCGGCCAATGTGACGATATGGCTTTAAGTCGATTCGATAACAAATGACGAAAACGGACGGATTTCTCAGGTTTTTACTACATATGAACACTTTTCAAATTTTCCCGTGCAACGAGGCTGCTATATCTCCGTTCATGCAAAATCGTAAGGTCCTAGGTCGTGTCCAAGCCACCAAACCGGCTAAAAAGTGAATAATCGACAACTAAAATTTGAATTGTACTACTTCTTACTGGCTATTGCTTCAACTTAGAAGCTTATTCTGTGTTCTACTATGGTGCTTTTAGTGTCTCCGCATACCGCAGCACACGACATAGCTTAGCGGACGATAAATGTAACCGTCTCAGAGAGAAAAGCGGCCAATGTGACGATCTGGCTTTAAGTCGATTCGATAACAAATGACGAAAACGGACGGATTTCTCAGGTTTTTACTACATATGAACACTTTTCACATTCTCCCGTGCAACACGGCTGCCAGTCCTCCTTCATGCAAAATCTTAAGGTCCTATGTCATGTCCAAGCCACCATAGCCGGCTAAAAAGTGAATAATCGAAAACTAAAATTGGAATTGTACTACTTCTTACTGGCTATTGCTACAACTTAGAAGCTTCTGCTGTGTTCTACTATGGTGCTTTTAGTGTCTCCGCATACCGCAGCACGCGACATAGCTTTGCAGACGATAAATGTAACCGTTATAGAGAGAAGAGCGGCCAGTGTGACGATCTGGCTTTAAGTCGATTCGATAACAAATGACGAAAACGAACGGATTTCTCAGGTTTTTACTACATATGAACACTTTTCACATTCTCCCGTGCAACGAGGCTGCTATATCTCCTTTCATGCAAAATCGTAAGGTCCTAGGTCATGTCCAAGTCACCAAAGCCGGCTAAAAAGAGAATAATCGACAACTAAAACTTGAATTGTACTACTTCTTACGGGCTAATGCATCAACTTAGAAGCTTCTTCTGTGTTCTACTATGGTGCTTTTAGTGTCTCCACATACCGCAGCACGCGACATAGCTTTGCAGACGATAAATGTAACCGTCTCAGAGAGAAAAGCGGCCAATGTGACGATCTGGCTTTAAGTCGATTCGATAACAAATGACGAAAATAGACGGATTTCTTAGGTTTTTACTACATATGAACACTTTTCACATTCTCCCGTGCAACGCGGCTGCTAGTCCTCCTTTCATGCCAAATCTTAAGGTCCTAGCTGCTGTGCAAGGCACCAAAGCCGGGTGAAAAGTGAATAATCAGTAACGAAAACATGAATTGCACTACTTCTTACTGGCTATATCGTCAACCTAGAAGCTTCATCTGTTTTTTAGTATTCTGCTTTTAGTGTCTCCGCATACCGCAGCACGCGACATAGCTTTGCAGACGATAAATGTAACCGTTTCAGAGCGAAGAGCGGCCAATGTGACGATCTGGCTCTAAGTCGATATGTTAACAAATTACGAAAACAGACGGATTTCTCAGGTTTTTACTACATATGAACACTTTTCACATTCTCCTGTGCAACACGGCTGCTAGTCCTCCTTTCATGCAAAATCTTAAGGTCCTAGGTCATGTCCAAGCCTCCAAAGCCGGCAAAAAATTGAATAATCGACAACTAAAACTTGAATTGTACTACTTCTTACTGGCTATTGCTTCAACTTCGAAGCTTCTTCTGTGTTCTACTATGGTGCTTTTAGTGTCTCCGCATACCGCAGCACGCGACATAGCTTTGCAGACCATAAATGTAACCGTCTCAGAGAGAAAAGCGGAAAGTGTGACGATCTGGCTTTAAGTCAATTCGATAACAAATGACGAAAACGGACGGATTTCTCAGGTTTTTACTACATATGAACACTTTTCACATTCTCCCGTGCAACACGGCTGCCAGTCGTCCTTCATGCAAAATCTTAAGGTCCTAGGTCATGTCCAAGCCACCATAGCCGGTTAAAAGTGAATAATCGACAACTAAAATTTGAATTGTACTACTTCTTACTGGCTATTTCTTCACCTTAGAAGCTTCTGCTGTGTTCTACTATGGTGCTTTTAGTGTCTCCGCATACCGCAGCACGCGACATAGCTTTGCAGAAGATAAATGTAACCGTTATAGAGAGAAGAGCGGCCAGTGTGACGATCTGGCTTTAAGTCGATTCGATAACAAATGACGAAAACGAACGGATTTCTCAGGTTTTTACTACATATGAAACATATGAACACTTTTCGCATTCTCCCGTGCAACGAGGCTGCTATATCTCCTTTCATGCAAAATCGTAAGGTCCTAGGTCATGTCCAAGCCACCAAAGCCGGCTAAAAAGTGAATAATCGACAACTAAAATTTGAATTGTACTACTTCTTACTGGCTATTGCTTCAACTTAGAAGCTTCTTCTGTGTTCTACTATGGTGCTTTTAGTGTCTCCGCATACCGCAGCACGCGACATAGCTTTGCAGACGATAAATGTAACCGTTTCAGAGCGAAGAGCGGCCAATGTGACGATCTGGCTCTAAGTCGATATGTTAACAAATTACGAAAACAGACGGGTTTCTCAAGTTTTTACTTCATATGAACACTTTTCACATTCTCCTGTGCAACACGGCTGCTAGTCCTCCTTTCATGCAAAATCTTAAGGTCCTAGGTCATGTCCAAGCCTCCAAAGCCGGCAAAAAATTGAATAATCGACAACTAAAACTTGAATTGTACTACTTCTTACTGGCTATTGCTTCAACTTCGAAGCTTCTTCTGTGTTCTACTATGGTGCTTTTAGTGTCTCCGCATACCGCAGCACGCGACATAGCTTTGCAGACCATAAATGTATCCGTCTCAGAGAGAAAAACGGAAAATGTGACGATCTGGCTTTAAGTCAATTCGATAACAAATGACGAAAACGGACGGATTTCTCAGGTTTTTACTACATATGAACACTTTTCACATTCTCCCGTGCAACACGGCTGCCAGTCCTCCTTCATGCAAAATCTTAAGGTCCTAGGTCATGTCCAAGCCACTATAGCCGGTTAAAAGTGAATAATCGACAACTAAAATTTGAATTGTACTACTTCTTACTGGCTATTGCTTCAACTTAGAAGCTTCTGCTGTGTTCTACTATGGTGCTTTTAGTGTCTCCGCATACCGCAGCACGCGACATAGCTTTGCAGAAGATAAATGTAACCGTTATAGAGAGAAGAGCGGCCAGTGTGACGATCTGGCTTTAAGTCGATTCGATAACAAATGACGAAAACGAACGGATTTCTCAGGTTTTTACTACATATGAACACTTTTCGCATTCTCCCGTGCAACGAGGCTGCTATATCTCCTTTCATCCAAAATCGTAAGGTCCTAGGTCATGTCCAAGCCAACAAAGCCGGCTAAAAAGTGAATAATCGACAACTAAAATTTGAATTGTACTACTTCTTACTGGCTATTGCTTCAACTTAGAAGCTTCTTCTGTGTTCTACTATGGTGCTTTTAGTGTCTCCGCATACCGCAGCACGCGACATAGCTTTGCAGACGATAAATGTAACCGTCTCAGAGAGAAAAGTGGCCAATGTGACGATCTGGCTTTAAGTCGATTCGACAACGAATGACGAAAACGGACGGATTTCGCAGGTTTTTACTACATACGAACACTTTTCACATTTTCCCGTCCAACGCGGCTGCTAGTCCTCCTTTCATGCCAAATCTTAAGGTCCTAGCTGCTGTGCAAGGCACCAAAGCCGGGTGAAAAGTGAATAATCAGTAACGAAAACATGAATTGCACTACTTCTTACTGGCTATATCGTCAACCTAGAAGCTTCGTCTGTTTTTTAGTATTCTGCTTTTAGTGTCTCCGCATACCGCAGCACGCGACATAGCTTTGCAGACGATAAATGTAACCGTTTCAGAGCGAAGAGCGGCCAATGTGACGATCTGGCTCTAAGTCGATATGTTAACAAATTACGAAAACAGACGGATTTCTCAGGTTTTTACTACATATGAACACTTTTCACATTCTCCTGTGCAACACGGCTGATAGTCCTCCTTTCATGCAAAATCTTAAGGTCCTAGGTCATGT
Source organism: Schistocerca gregaria (assembly GCF_023897955.1). Classification (NCBI taxonomy): domain Eukaryota; kingdom Metazoa; phylum Arthropoda; class Insecta; order Orthoptera; family Acrididae; genus Schistocerca; species Schistocerca gregaria. Next base: position 636,294 of record NW_026061860.1, on the reverse strand, counting down.
CCAAGCCTCCAAAGCCGGCAAAAAATTGAATAATCGACAACTAAAACTTGAATTGTACTACTTCTTACTGGCTATTGCTTCAACTTCGAAGCTTCTTCTGTGTTCTACTATGGTGCTTTTAGTGTCTCCGCATACCGCAGCACGCGACATAGCTTTGCAGACGATAAATGTAACCGCCTCAGAGAGAAAAGCGGCCAATGTGACGATCTTGCTTTAAGTCGATTCGATAACAAATGACGAAAACGGACGGATTTCGCAGGTTTTTACTACATATGAACACTTTTCACATTCTCCCGTGCAACGCGGCTGCTACTCCTCCTTTCATGCAAAATCTTAAGGTCCTAGGTCATGTCCAAGCCACCAAAGCCGGCTAAAAAGTGAATAATCGACAACTAAAACTTGAATTGTACTACTTCTTACTGGCTATTGCTTCAACTTAGAAGCTTCTTCTGTGTTCTACTATGGTGCTTTTAGTGTCTCCGCATACCGCAGCACGCGACATAGCTTTGCGGACGATAAATGTAACCGTCTCAGAGAGAAAAGTGGCCAATGTGACGATCTGGCTTTAAGTCGATTCGATAACAAATGACGAAAACGGACGGGATTTCGCAGGTTTTTACTACATATGAACACTTTTCACATTCTCCCGTGCAACGCGGCTGCTACTCCTCCTTTCATGCAAAATCTTAAGGTCCTAGGTCATGTCCAAGCCACCAAAGCCGGCTAAAAAGTGAATAATCGACAACTAAAACTTGAATTGTACTACGTCTTACTGGCTATTGCTTCAACTTAGAAGCTTCTTCTGTGTCCTACTATGGTGCTTTTAGTGTCTCCGCATACCGCAGCACGCGACATAGCTTTGCAGACGATAAATGTAACCGTCTCAAAGAGAAAAGCGGCCAATGTGACGATCTGGCTTTAATCCGACTCTATAGCAAATGACGAAATCGGACGGATTTTTCAGGTTTTTACTACATATGAACACTTTTCATATTCTCCCGTGCAACGCGGCTGCTAGTCCTCCTTTCATGCAAAATCTTAAGGTCCTAGGTCATATCCAAGCCACCAAAGCCGGCTAAAAATTGAATAATCGACAACTAAAACTTGAATTGTACTACTTCTTACTGGCTATTGCTTCAACTTAGAAGCTTCTTCTGTGTTCTACTATGGTGCTTTTAGTGTCTCCGCATACCTCAGCACGCGACATAGCTTTGCAGACGATAAATGTAACCGTTTCAGAGAGAAGAGCGGCCAATGTGACGATCTGGCTCCTAAGTCGATATAATAACAAATGACGATAACAGACGGATTTCTCAGGTTTTTACTACATATGAACACTTTTCACATTCTCCCGTGCAACGCGGCTGCTAGTCCTCCTTTCATGCAAAATCTTAAGGTCCTAGGTCATATCCAAGCCACCAAAGCCGGCTAAAAATTGAATAATCGACAACTAAAACTTGAATTGTACTACTTCTTACTGGCTATTGCTTCAACTTAGAAGCTTCTTCTGTGTTCTACTATGGTGCTTTTAGTGTCTCCGCATACCTCAGCACGCGACATAGCTTTGCAGACGATAAATGTAACCGTTTCAGAGAGAAGAGCGGCCAATGTGACGATCTGGCTCCTAAGTCGATATAATAACAAATGACGATAACAGACGGATTTCTCATGTTTTTACTACATATGAACACTTTTCACACTCTCCCGTGCAACGCGGCTGCTAGTCCTCCTTTCGTGCAAAATCTTAAGGTCCTAGGTCATGTCCAATCCACCAAAGCCGGCTAAAAAGTGTATAATTGCAACTAAAACTTGAATTGTACTTCTTCTTACTGGCTATTGCTTCAACTTAGAAGCTTCTTCTGTGTTCTACTATGGTGCTTTTAGTGTCTCCACATACCGCAGCACGCGACATAGCTTTGCAGACGATAAATGTAACCGTTTCAGAGAGAAGAGCGGCCAATGTGACGATCTGGCTCTAAGTCAATGTGATAACAAATGACGAAAACAGACGGATTTCTCAGGTTTTTACTACATATGAACACTTTTCACATTCTCCCGTGCAACGCGGCTGCTAGTCCTCCTTTCATGCAAAATCTTAAGGTCCTAGGTCATATCCAAGCCACCAAAGCCGGCTAAAAAGTGAATAATCCACAACTAAAACTTGAATTGCACTACTTCTTACTGGCTATTGCTTCAACTTTGTAGCTTCTTCTGTGTTCTACTATGGTGCTTTTAGTGTCCTTGCATACCGCAGCACGCGACATAGCTTTGCAGACGATAAATGTAACCGTTTCAGAGAAAAGAGCGGCCTATGTGACGATCTGGCTCTAAGTCGATATGATAACAAATGACGAAAACAGACGGATTTCTCAGGTTTTTACTACATATGAACACTTTTTACATTCTTCCATGCAACGCGGCTGCTAATCTACATCTACATCCGAACTCCGCCAGCCACCTGACGCTGTGTGGCGGAGGGTACCCTGAGTATCTCTATCGGTTCTCCCTTCTATTCCAGTCTCGTATTGTACGTGGAAAGAAGGATTGTCGGTATGCTTCTGTGTGGGCTCTAATCTCCCTGATTTTATCCTCATGGTCTCTTCGCGAGATATACGTAGGAGGGAGCAATATACTGCTTGACTCTTCGGTGAAGGTATGTTCTCGAAACTTCAACAAAAGCCCGTACCGACCTACTGAGCGTCTCTCCTGCAGAGTCTTCCACTGGAGTTTATCTATCATCTCCGTAACGCTTTCGCAATTACTAAATGATCCTGTAACGAAGCGCGCTGCTCTCCTTTGGATCTTCTCTATCTCTTCTATCAACCCTACCTGGTGCGGATCCCACACTGCTGAGCAGTATTCAAGCATTGGGCGAACAAGCGTACTGTAACCTACTTCCTTTGTTGTCGGATTGCATTTCCTTAGGATTCTTCCAATGAATCTCAGTCTGGCATCTGCTTTACCGACGATCAACTTTATATGATCATTCCATTTTAAATCACTCCTAATGCGTACTCCGAGATAATATATGGAATTAACTGCTTCCAGTTGCTGACCTGCTATTTTGTAGCTAAATGATAAGGGACCTATCTTTCTATGTATTCGCATCACATTACACTTCGCAACATTGAGATTCAATTGCCATTCCGTGCACCATGCGTCAATTCGCTGCAGATCCTCCTGCATTTTACTACAATTTTCCATTGTTGCAACCTCTCGATACACCACAGCATCATCTGCAAAAAGCCTCAGTGAACTTCCGATGTCATCCACCAGGTCATTTATGTATTTTGTGAATAGCAACAGTCCTATGACACTCCCCTGCGGCACATCTGAAATCACTCTTACTTCGGAAGACTTCTCTCCATTGAGAATGACGTGCTGCGTTCTGTTATCTAGGAACTCCTCAATCCAATCACACAATTAATCTGATAGTCCGTATGCTCTTACTTTGTTCATAAAACGACTGTAGGGAACTGTGCAAAACCTTAAAGTCCTAGGTCATATCCAAGCCACCAAAGCCGGCTAAAAAGTGAATAATACACAACTAAAACTTGAATTGTACTACTTCTTACTGGCTATTGCTTCAACTTAGAAGCTTCTTCTGTGTTCTACTATGGTGCTTTTAGTGACTCCGCATACCGCAGCACGCGACATAGCTTTGCAGACGATAAATGTAACCGTTTCAGAGAGAAGAGCGGCAAATGTGACGATCTGGCTCTAAGTCGATATGATAACAAATGACGAAAACAGACGAATATCTCAGGTTCTTACTACATATGAACACTTTTCACATTCTCCCGTGCAACGCGGCTGCCAGACCTCCGTTCATGCAAAATCTTAAGGTCCTAGGTCATGTCCAATCCACCAAAGCCGGCTAAAAAGTGTATAATCGACAACTAAAAATTAAATTGTACTACATCTTACTGGCTATTGCTTCAACTTAGAAGCTTCTTCTTTGTTCTACTATGGTGCTTTTAGTGTCCTTGCATACCGCAGCACGCGACATAGCTTTGCGGACGATAAATGTAACCGTTTCAGAGAGAAGAGCGGCCAATGTGACGATCTGGCACTAAGTCGATATGATAACAATCGACGAAAACAGACGGATTTCTGAGGTTTTTACTACATCTGAACACGTTTCACATACTCCCCTGCAACGCGGCTGCTAGACCTCCTTTCATGGAAAATCTTATGGTCCTATGTCATGTCCAAGCCACCAAAGCCGGCTAAAAAGTGAATAATCGACATCTAAAACTTGAATTGTACTACTTCTTACTGGCTATTGCTTCAACTTAGAAGCTTCTTCTGTGTTCTACTATGGTGCTTTTAGTGTCTCCGCATACCGCAGCACGCGACATAGCTTTGCAGACGATAAATGTAACCGTTTCAGAGAGAAGAGCGGAAAATGTGACGATCTGGCTCTAAGTCGATATGATAACAAATGACGAAAACAGACGGATTTCTCAGGTTTTTACTACTTATGAACTCTTTTCACATTCTCCCGTGCAACGCGTCTGCTAGTCCTCCTTTCATGCAAAACCTTAAGGTCCTAGATCATGTCCAAGCCACCAAAGCCGGCTAAAAAGTGAATAATCGACAACTAAAACTTGAATTGTACTACTTCTTACTGGCTATTGCTTCAACTTAGAAGCTTCTTCTGTGTTCTACTATGGTGCTTTTAGTGACTCCGCATACCGCAGCACGCGACATAGCTTTGCACACGATAAATGTAACCGTTTCAGAGAGAAGAGCGGCCAATGTGACGATCTGGCTCTAAGTCGATATGATAACAAATGACGAAAACAGACGGATATCTCAGGTTTTTACTACATGTGAACACTTTTCAAATTCTCCAGTGCAACGCGGCTGCTAGTCCTCCTTTCATGCAAAATCTTAAGGTCCTAGGTCATGTTCAAGCCACCAAAGCCGGCTAAAAATTGAATAATCGACAACTAAAACTTGAATTGTACTACTTCTTACTGGCTATTGCTTCAACTTCGAAGCTTCTTCTGTGTTCTACTATGGTGCTTTTAGTGTCTCCGCATACCGCAGCACGCGACATAGCTTTGCAGACGATAAATGTAACCGTCTCAGAGAGAAAAGCGGCCAATGTGACGATCTGGCTTTAATCCGACTCTATAACAAATGACGAAAACGGACGGATTTCTCAGGTTTTTACAACATATGAACACTTTTCATATTCTCCCGTGCAACGCGGCTGCTAGTCCTCCTTTCATGCAAAATCTTAAGGTCCTAGGTCATATCCAAGCCACCAAAGCCAGCTAAAAATTGAATAATCGACAACTAAAACTTGAATTGTACTACTTCTTACTGGCTATTGCTTCAACTTAGAAGCTTCTTCTGTGTTCTACTATGGTGCTTTTAGTGTCTCCGCATACCTCAGCACGCGACATAGCTTTGTAGACGATAAATGTAACCGTTTCAGAGAGAAGAGCGGCCAATGTGACGATCTGGCTCCTAAGTCGATATAATAACAAATGACGATAACAGACGGATTTCTCAGGTTTTTACTACATATGAACACTTTTCACATTCTCCCGTGCAACGCGGCTGCTAGTCCTCCTTTCATGCAAAATCTTAAGGTCCTAGGTCATATCCAAGCCACCAAAGCCGGCTAAAAATTGAATAATCGACAACTAAAACTTGAATTGTACTACTTCTTACTGGCTATTGCTTCAACTTAGAAGCTTCTTCTGTGTTCTACTATGGTGCTTTTAGTGCCTCCGCATACCTCAGCACGCGACATAGCTTTGCAGACGATAAATGTAACCGTTTCAGAGAGAAGAGCGGCCAATGTGGCGATCTGGCTCCTAAGTCGATATAATAACAAATGACGATAACAGACGGATTTCTCAGGTTTTTACTACATATGAACATTTTTACATTCTCCCGTGCAACGCGGCTGCTAGTCCTCCTTTCGTGCAAAATCTTAAGGTCCTAGGTCATGTCCAATCCACCAAAGCCGGCTAAAAAGTGTATAATTGCAACTAAAACTTGAATTGTACTACTTCTTACTGGCTATTGCTTCAACTTAGAAGCTTCTTCTGTGTTCTACTATGGTGCTTTTAGTGTCTCCACATACCGCAGCACGCGAGATAGCTTTGCAGACGATAAATGTAACCGTCTCAGAGAGAAAAGCGGCCAATGTGACGATCTGGCTTTAAGTCGATTCGATAACAAATGACGAAAACGGACGGATTTCTCAGGTTTTTACTACATATAAACACTTTTCGCATTCTCCCGTGCAACGCGGCTGCTAGTCCTCCTTTCATGCAAAATCTTAAGGTCCTAGGTCATATCCAAGCCACCAAAGCCGGCTAAAAAGTGAATAATCCACAACTAAAACTTGAATTGTACTACTTCTTACTGGCTATTGCTTCAACTTTGAAGCTTCTTCTGTGTTCTACTATGGTGCTTTTAGTGTCCTTGCATACCGCAGCACGCGACATAGCTTTGCAGACGATAAATGTAACCGTTTCAGAGAAAAGAGCGGCCTATGTGACGATCTGGCTCTAAGTCGATATGATAACAAATGACGAAAACAGACGGATTTCTCAGGTTTTTACTACATATGAACACTTTTTACATTCTTCCATGCAACGCGGCTGCTAGTCTACATCTACATCTACATCCGAACTCCGCCAGCCACCTGACGCTGTGTGGCGGAGGGTACCCTGAGTATCTCTATCGGTTCTCCCTTCTATTCCAGTCTCGTATTGTACGTGGAAAGAAGGATTGTCGGTATGCTTCTGTGTGGGCTCTAATCTCTCTGATTTTATCCTCATGGTCTCTTCGCGAGATATACGTAGGAGTGAGCAATATACTGCTTGACTCTTCGGTGAAGGTATGTTCTCGAAACTTCAACAAAAACCCGTACCGAGCTACTGAGCGTCTGTCCTGCAGAGTCTTCGACTGGAGTTTATCCATCATCTCCGTAACGCTTTCGCAATTACTAAATGATCCTGTAACGAAGCGCGCTGCTCTCCGTTGGATCTTCTCTATCTCTTCTATCAACCCTACCTGGTGCGGATCCCACACTGCTGAGCAGTATTCAAGCATTGGGCGAACAAGCGTACTGTAACCTACTTCCTTTGTTGTCGGATTGCATTTCCTTAGGATTCTTCCAATGAATCTCAGTCTGGCATCTGCTTTACCGACGATCAACTTTATATGATCATTCCATTTTAAATCACTCCTAATGCGTACTCCCAGATAATTTATGGAATTAACTGCTTCCAGTTGCTGACCTGCTATTTTGTAGCTAAATGATAAGGGACCTATCTTTCTATGTATTCGCATCACATTACACTTCGCAACATTGAGATTCAATTGCCATTCCGTGCACCATGCGTCAATTCGCTGCAGATCCTCCTGCATTTTACTACAATTTTCCATTGTTGCAACCTCTCGATACACCACAGCATCATCTGCAAAAAGCCTCAGTGAACTTCCGATGTCATCCACCAGGTCATTTATGTATTTTGTGAATAGCAACGGTCCTATGACACTCCCCTGCGGCACATCTGAAATCACTCTTACTTCGGAAGACTTCTCTCCATTGAGAATGACGTGCTGCGTTCTGTTATCTAGGAACTCCTCAATCCAATCACACAATTGATCTGATAGTCCGTATGCTCTTACTTTGTTCATAAAACGACTGTAGGGAACTGTGCAAAACCTTAAAGTCCTAGGTCATATCCAAGCCACCAAAGCCGGCTAAAAAGTGAATAATACACAACTAAAACTTGAATTGTACTACTTCTTACTGGCTATTGCTTCAACTTAGAAGCTTATTCTGTGTTCTACTATGGTGCTTTTAGTGTCTCCGCATACCGCAGCACGCGACGTACCTTTGCAGACGATAAATGTAACCGTTTCAGAGAGAAGAGCGGCCTATGTGACGATCTGGCTCTAAGTCGATATGATAACAAATGACGAAAACAGACGGATTTCTCAGGTTTTTACTAAATATGAACACTTTTTACATTCTTCCATGCAACGCGGCTGCTAGTCCTCTTTCATGCAAAATCTTAAGGTCCTAGGTCATGTCCAAGCCACCAAAGCCGGCTAAAAAGTGAATAATCGACAACAAAACTTGAATTGTACTACTTCTTACTGGTTATTTCTTCAACTTAGAAGCTTCTTCTGTGTTCTACTATGGTGCTTTTAGTGTCCCCACATACCGCAGCACGCGACATAGCTTTGCAGAGGATAAATGTAACCGTTTCAGAGAGAAGAGCGGCCAATGTGACGATCTGGCTCTAAGTCAATATGATAACGAATGACGAAAATAGACGGATTTCTCAGGTTTTTACTACATATGAACCCTTTTCACATTCTCAGGTGCAACGTGGCTGCGAGACCTCCTTTCATGCAAAATCTTAAGGTCCTAGGTCATGTCCAAGCCACCAAGGCCGGCTAAAAAGTGAATAATCGACAACTAAAACTTGAATTGTACTACTTCTTACTGGCTATTGCTTCAACTTAGAAGCTTCTTCTGTGTTCTACTATGGTGCTTTTAGTGTCTCCGCATACCGCAGCACGCGACATAGCTTTGCAGACGATAAATGTAACCGTTTCAGAGAGAAGAGCGGAAAATGTGACGATCTGGTTCTAAGTCGATATGATAACAAATGACGAAAACAGACGGATTTGTCAGGTTTTTACTACATATGAACACTTTTCACATTCTACCGTGCAACGCGGCCGCTAGTCCTCCTTTCATGCAAAATCTTAAGGTCCTAGGTCATGTCCAAGCCACCAAAGCCGGCTAAAAAGTGTATAATCGACAACTAAAACTTAAATTGTACTACTTCTTACTGGCTATTGCGTCAACTTAGAAGCTTCCTCTGTGTTCTACAATGGTGCTTTTAGTGTCTCCGCATACCGCAGCACGCGACACAGCTTTGCAGACGATAAATGTAACCGTTTCAGAGAGAAGAGCGGCCAATGTGACGATCTGGCTCTAAGTCGATATGATAACAAATGACGAAAACAGACGGATTTCTGATGTTTTTACTACATCTGAACACGTTTCACATACTCCCCTGCAACGCGGCTGCTAGACCTCCTTTCATGGAAAATCTTATGGTCCTAGGTCATGTCCAAGCCACCAAAGCCGGCTAAAAAGTGAATAATCGACAACTAAAACTTGAATTGTACTACTTCTTACTGGCTATTGCTTCAACTTAGAAGCTTCTTCTGTGTTCTACTGTGGTGCTTTTAGTGACTCCGCATACCGCAGCACGCGACATAGCTTTGCACACGATAAATGTAACCGTTTCAGAGAGAAGAGCGGCCAATGTGACGATCTGGCTCTAAGTCGATATGATAACAAATGACGAAAACAGACGAATATCTCAGGTTTTTACTACATATGAACACTTTTCACATTCTCCCGTGCAACGCGGCTGCTAGACCTCCGTTCATGCAAAATCTTAAGGTCCTAGGTCATGTCCAAGCCACCAAAGCCGGCTAAAAAGTGAATTATCGACAACTAAAACTTGAATTGTACTACTTCTTACTGGCTATTGCTACAACTTAGAAGCTTCTTCTGTGTTCTACTATGGTGCTTCTAGTGTCTCCGCAAACCGCAGCACGCGACATAGCTTTGCAGACGATAAATATAACCGTTTCAGAGAGAAGAGCGAAAAATGTGACGATCTGGCTCTAAGTCGATATGATAACAAAGGACGAAAACAGACGGATTTGTCAGGTTTTTACTACATATGAACACTTTTCACATTCTACCGTGCAACGCGGCTGCTAGTCCTCCTTTCATGCAAAATCTTAAAGTCCTAGGTCATGTCCAAGCCACCAAAGCCGGCTAATAAGTGTATAATCGACAACTAAAACTTAAATTGTACTACTTCTTACTGGCTATTCCTTCAACTTAGAAGCTTCTTCTGTGTTCTACTATGGTGCTTTTAGTGTCTCCACATACCGCAGCACGCGACATAGCTTTGCAGACGACAAATGTAACCGTTTCAGAGAGAAGAGCGGAAAATGTGACGATCTGGCTCTAAGTCGATATGATAACAAATGACGAAAACAGACGGATTTGTCAGGTTTTTTCTACATATGAACACTTTTCACATTCTCCTGTGCAACACGGCTGCTAGTCCTCCTTTCATGCAAAATCTTAAGGTCCTAGGTCATGTCCACGACTCCAAAGCCTGCAAACAATTGAATAATCGACAACTAAAACTTGAATTGTACTACTTCTTACTGGCTATTGCTTCAACTTCGAAGCTTCTTCTGTGTTCTACTATGGTGCTTTTAGTGTCTCCGCATACCGCAGCACGCGACATAGCTTTGCAGACGATAAATGTAACCGTCTCAGAGAGAAAAACGGCCAATGTGACGATCTGGCTTTAAGTCGATTCGATAACAAATGACGAAAACAGACGGATTTCTCAGGTTTTTACTACATATGAACACTTTTCACAGTCTCCCGTGCAACGCGGCTGCTAGTCCTCCTTTCATGCAAAATCTTAAGGTCCTAGGTCATGTCCAAGCCACCAAAGCCGGCTAAAAAGTGAATAGTCGACAACTAAAACTTGAATTGTACTACTTCTTACTGGCTATTGCTTCAACTTAGAAGCTTCTTCTGTGTTCTACTATGGTGCTTTTAGTGTCTCCGCATACCGCAGTACGCGACATAGCTTTGCAGACGATAAATGTAACCGTCTCATAGAGAAACGCGGCCAATGTGACGATCTGGCTTTAAGTCGATTCTATAACAAATGACGAAAACGGACGGATTTCTCAGGTTTCTACTACATATGAACACTTTTCACATTCTCCCGTGCAACGCGACTGCTAGTCCTCCTTTTATGAAAAATCTTAAGATCCTAGATCATGTCCAAGCCACCAAAGCCGGCTAAAAAGTGAATAATCGACAACTAAAACTTGAATTGTACTACATCTTACTGGCTATTGCTTCAACTTAGAAGCTTCTTCTGTGTTCTGCTATGGTGCTTTTAGTGTCTCCGCATACCGCAGCACGCGACATAGCTTTGCAGGCGATAAATGTAACCGTGTCAGAGAGAAGGGCGGCCAATGTGAGGATCTGGCTCTAAGTCGATTTGATAACAAATGACGAAAACAGACGGATTTCTCAGGTTTTTACTACATGTGAACACGTTTCACATTCTCCGGTGCAACGCGGCTGCTAGACCTCCTTTCATGCAAAATCTAAAGGTCCTAGGTCATGTCCAAGCCACCAAAGCCGGCTAAAAAGTGAATAATCGACAACTAAAACTTGAATTGTACTACTTCTTACTGGCTATTGCTTCAACTTAGAAGCTTCTTCTGTGTTCTACTATGGTGCTTTTAGTGTCTCCGCGTACCGCAGCACGCGACATAGCTTTGCAGACGATAAATGTAACCGTCTCAGAGAGAAAAGCGGCCAACGTGACGATCTGGCTTTATGTCGATTCGATAACAAATGACGAAAACGGACGGATTTCTCAGGTTTTTACTACATATGAACACTTTTCACATTCCCCCGTGCAACGCGGCTGCTAGTCCTCCTTTCATGCAAAATCTTAAGGTCCTAGGACATGTCCTAGCCAACAAAGCCGGCTAAAAAGTGAATAATCGACAACTAAAACATAGATTGTACTACTTCTTACTGGCTATTGCTTCAACTTAGAAGCTTCTTCTGTGTTCTACTATGGTGCTTTTAGTGTCTCCGCATACCGCAGCACGAGACATAGCTTTGCAGACGATAAATGTAAACGTCTCAGAGAGAAAAGTGGCCAATGTGACGATCTGGCTTTAAGTCTATTCGATAACAAATGACGAAAACGGACGGATTTCTCAGGTTTTTACTACATACGAACACTTTTCACATTCTCCCGTGCAACGCGGCTGCTAGTCCTCCTTTCATACAACATCTTAAGGTCGTAGGTCATGTCCAAGCCACCAAAGCCGGCTAAAAAGTGAATAATCGACAACTAAAACTTGAATTATACTACATCTTACTGGCTATTGCTTGAACTTAGAAGCTTCTTCTGTGTTCTGCTATGGTGCTTTTAGTGTCTCCGCATACCGTAGCACGCGACATAGCTTTGCAGACGATACATGTAACCGTCTCAGAGAGAAAAGTGGCCAATGTGACGATCTGGCTTTAAGTCTATTCGATAACAAATGACGAAAACGGACGGATTTCTCAGGTTTCTACTACATATGAACACTTTTCACATTCTCCCGTGCAACGCGACTGCTAGTCCTCTTTTTATGAAAATCTTAAGATCCTAGGTCATGTCCAAGCCACCAAAGCCGGCTAAAAAGTGAATAATCGACAACTAAAACTTGAATTGTACTACATCTTAACTGCTATTGCTTGAACTTAGAAGCTTCTTCTGTGTTCTGCTATGGTGCTTTTAGTGTCTCCGATTACCGCAGCACGCGACATAGCTTTGCAGGCGATAAATGTAACCGTGTCAGAGAGAAGAGCGGCCAATGTGACGATGTGCCTCTAAGTCGATATGGTAACATATGACGAAAACAGACGGATTTCTAAGGTTTTAATTACATACGAACACTTTTCACATTCTCCCGTGCAACGCGGCTGCTAGTCCTCCTTTCATGCAAAATCTTAAGGTGCTAGATCATGTCCAAGCCACCAAAGCCGGCTAAAAAGAGAATAATCGACAACTAAAACTTGAATTGTACTACTTCTTACTGGCTATTGCTTCAACTTAGAAGCTTTTTCTGTGTTCTGCTATGGTGCTTTTAGTGTCTCCGCATACCGCAGCACGCGACATAGCTTTGCAGGCGATAAATGTAACCGTGTCAGAGAGAAGAGCGGCCAATGTGACGATCTGCCTCTAAGTCGATATGATAACATATGACGAAAACAGACGGATTTCTCAGGTTTTTACTACATGTGAACACTTTTCAAATTCTCCAGTGCAACGCGGCTGCTAGTCCTCCTTTCATGCAAAATCTTAAGGTCCTAGGTCATGTCCAAGCCACCAAAGCCTGCAAAAAATTGAATAATCGACGACTAAAACTTGAATTGTACTACTTCTTACTGGCTATTGCTTCAACTTAGAAGCTTATTCTGTGTTCTGCTATGGTGCTTTTAGTGTCTCCGTATACCGCAGCACGCGACGTAGCTTTGCAGACGATAAATGTAACCGTTTCAGAGAGAAAAGCGGCCAATGTGACGATCTGGCTTTAATCCGACTCTATAACAAATGACGAAAACGGACGGATTTCTCAGGTTTTTACTACATATGAACACTTTTCATATTCTCCCGTGCAACGGGGCTGCTAGTCCTCCTTTCATGCAAAATCTTAAGGTCCTAGGTCATATCCAAGCCACCAAAGCCGGCTAAAAAGTGAATAACCGACAACTAAAACTTGAATTGTACTACTTCTTACTGGCTATTGCTTCAACTTAGAAGCTTCTTCTGTGTTCTACTATGGTGCTTTTAGTGTCTCCGAATACCTCAGCACGCGACATAGCTTTGCAGACGATAAATGTAACCGTTTCAGAGAGAAGAGCGGCCAATGTGACGATCTGGCTCCTAAGTCGATATAATAACAAATGACGATAACAGACGGATTTCTCATGTTTTTACTACATATGAACACTTTTCACATTCTCCCTTGCAACGCGGCTGCTAGTCCTCCTTTCGTGCAAAATCTTAAGGTCCTAGGTCATGTCCAATCCACCAAAGCCGGCTAAAAAGTGTATAATCGACAACTAAAACTTGAATTGTACTTCATCTTACTGGCTATTGCTTCAACTTAGAAGCTTCTTCTGTGTTCTACTATGGTGCTTTTAGTGTCTCCACATACCGCAGCACGCGACATAGCTTTGCAGACGATAAATGTAACCGTCTCAGAGAGAAAAGCGGCCAATATGACGATCTGGCTTTAAGTCGATTCGATAACAAATGACGAAAACAGACGGATTTCTGAGGTTTTTACTACATATGAACACTTTTCGCATTCTCCCGTGCAACGCGGCTGCTATATCTCCTTTCATGCAAGATCGTAAGGTCCTAGGTCATGTCCAAGCCACCAAACCCGGCTAAAAAGTGAATAATCGACAGCTTAAAATTGAATTGTACTCCTTCTTACTGGCTATTGATTCAACTTACAAGCTTCTTCTGTGTTCTACTATTGTGCTTTTAGTGTCTCCGCATACCGCAGCACGCGACATAGCTTTGCAGACGATAAATGTAACCGTCTCAGGAAGAAAAGCGGCCAATGTGACGATCTGGCTTTAAGTCGATTCGATAACAAATGACGAAAACAGACGGATTTCTCAGGTTCTTACTACATATGAACACTTTTCACAGTCTCCCGTGCAACGCGGCTGCTAGTCCTCCTTTCATGCAAAATCTTAAGGTCCTAGGTCATGTCCAAGCCACCAAAGCCGGCTAAAAAGTGAATAATCGACAACTAAAACTTGAATTGTACTACTTCTTACTGGCTATTGCTTCAACTTAGAAGCTTCTTCTGTGTTCTACTATGGTGCTTTTAGTGTCTCCGCATACCGCAGCACGCGACATAGCTTTGCAGACGATAAATGTAACCGTCTCAGAGAGAAAAGTGGCCAATGTGACGATCTGGCTTTAAGTCGATTCGATAACAAATGACGAAAACGGACGGATTTCTCAGGTTTTTACTACATACGAACACTTTTCACATTCTCCCGTGCAACGCGGCTGCTAGTCCTCCTTTCATGCAAAATCTTAAGGTCGTAGATCATGTCCAAGCCACCAAAGCCGGCTAAAAAGTGAATAATCGACAACTAAACCTTGAATTATACTACATCTTACTGGCTATTGCTTCAAACTTAGAAGCTTCTTCTGTGTTCTACTATGGTGCTTTTAGTGTCTCCGCATACCGCAGCACGCGACATATCTTTGCAGACGATAAATGTAACCGTCTCATAGAGAAACGCGGCCAATGTGACGATTTGGCTTTAAGTCGATTCTATAACAAATGACGAAAACGGACGGATTTCTCAGGTTTCTACTACATATCAACACTTTTCACATTCTCCCGTGCAACGCGACTGCTAGTGCTCCTTTTATGAAAAATCTTAAGATCCTAGGTCATGTCCAAGCCACCAAAGCCGGCTAAAAAGTGAATAATCGACAACTAAAACTTGAATTGTACTAAATCTTACTGGTTATTGCTTCAACTTAGAAGCTTCTTCTGTGTTCTGCTATGGTGCTTTTAGTGTCTCCGCATACCGCAGCACGCGACATAGCTTTGCAGGCGATAAATGTAACCGTGTCAGAGAGAAGAGCGGCCAATGTGAGGATCTGGCTCTAAGTCGATTTGATAACAAATGACGAAAACAGACGGATTTCTCAGGTTTTTACTACATGTGAACACGTTTCACATTCTCCGGTGCAACGCGGCTGCTAGACCTCCTTTCATGCAAAATCTTAAGGTCGTAGGTCATGTCCAAGCCACCAAAGCCGGCTAAAAAGTGAATAATCGACAACTAAAACTTGAATTGTACTACTTCTTACTGGCTATTGCTTCAACTTAGAAGCTTCTTCTGTGTTCTACTATGCTGCTTTTAGTGTCTCCGCATACCGCAGCACGCGACATAGCTTTGCAGACGATAAATGTAACCGTCTCAGAGAGAAAAGCGGCCAACGTGACGATCTGGCTTTATGTCGATTCGATGACAAATGACGAAAACAGACGGATTTCTCAGGTTTTTACTACATATGAACACTTTTCACATTCCCCCGTGCAACGCGGCTGCTAGTCCTCCTTTCATGCAAAATCTTAAGGTCCTAGGACATGTCCTAGCCAACAAAGCCGGCTAAAAAGTGAATAATCGACAACTAAAACTTGAATTGTACTACTTCTTACTGGCTATTGCTTCAACTTAGAAGCTTCTTCTGTGTTCTGCTATGGTGCTTTTAGTGTCTCCGCATACCGCAGCACGCGACATAGCATTGCAGACGATAAATGTAACCGTCTCAGAGAGAAAAGCGGCCAATGTGACGATCTGGCTCTAAGTCGATATGTTAACAAATTACGAAAACAGACGGATTTCTCAGGTTTTTACTACATATGAACACATTTCACATTCTCCTGTGCAACACGGCTGCTAGTCATCCTTTCATGCAAAATCTTAAGGTCCTAGGTCATGTCCAAGACTCCAAAGCCGGCAAACAATTGAATAAACGACAACTAAAACTTGAATTGTACTACTTCTTACTGGCTATTGCTTCAACTTCGAAGCTTCTTCTGTGTTCTACTATGATGCTTTTAGTGTCTCCGCATACCGCAGCACGCGACATAGCTTTGCAGACGATAAATGTAACCGTCTCAGAGAGAAAAACGGCCAATGTGACGATCTGGCTTTAAGTCGATTCGATAACAAATGACGAAAACGGACGGATTTCTCAGGTTTTTACTACATATGAACACTTTTCACATTCTCCCGTGCAACACGGCTGCTATATCTCCTTTCATGCAAGATCGTAAGGTCCTAGGTCATGTCCAAGCCACCAAAGCCGGCTAAAAAGTGAATAATCGACAGCTTAAATTTGAATTGTACTCCTTCTTACTGGCTATTGATTCAACTTACAAGCTTCTTCTGTGTTCTACTATTGTGCTTTTAGTGTCTCCGCATACCGCAGCACGCGACATAGCTTTGCAGACGATAAATGTAACCGTCTCAGGAAGAAAAGCGGCCAATGTGACGATCTGGCTTTAAGTCGATTCGATAACAAATGACGAAAACAGACGGATTTCTCAGGTTTTTACTACATATGAACACTTTTCACAGTCTCCCGTGCAACGCGGCTGCTAGTCCTCCTTTCATGCAAAATCTTAAGGTCCTAGGTCATGTCCAAGCCACCAAAGCCGGCTAAAAAGTGAATAATCGACAACTAAAACTTGAATTGTACTACTTCTTACTGGCTATTGCTTCAACTTAGAAGCTTCTTCTGTGTTCTACTATGGTGCTTTTAGTGTCTCCGCATACCGCAGTACGCGACATAGCTTTGCAGACGATAAATGTAACCGTCTCATAGAGAAACGCGGCCAATGTGACGATCTGGCTTTAAGTCGATTCTATAACAAATGACGAAAACGGACGGATTTCTCAGGTTTCTACTACATATGAACACTTTTCACATTCTCCCGTGCAACGCGACTGCTAGTCCTCCTTTTATGAAAAATCTTAAGATCCTAGATCATGTCCAAGCCACCAAAGCCGGCTAAAAAGTGAATAATCGACAACTAAAACTTGAATTGTACTACATCTTACTGGCTATTGCTTCAACTTAGAAGCTTCTTCTGTGTTCTGCTATGGTGCTTTTAGTGTCTCCGCATACCGCAGCACGCGACATAGCTTTGCAGGCGATAAATGTAACCGTGTCAGAGAGAAGGGCGGCCAATGTGAGGATCTGGCTCTAAGTCGATTTGATAACAAATGACGAAAACAGACGGATTTCTCAGGTTTTTACTACATGTGAACACGTTTCACATTCTCCGGTGCAACGCGGCTGCTAGACCTCCTTTCATGCAAAATCTAAAGGTCCTAGGTCATGTCCAAGCCACCAAAGCCGGCTAAAAAGTGAATAATCGACAACTAAAACTTGAATTGTACTACTTCTTACTGGCTATTGCTTCAACTTAGAAGCTTCTTCTGTGTTCTACTATGGTGCTTTTAGTGTCTCCGCGTACCGCAGCACGCGACATAGCTTTGCAGACGATAAATGTAACCGTCTCAGAGAGAAAAGCGGCCAACGTGACGATCTGGCTTTATGTCGATTCGATAACAAATGACGAAAACGGACGGATTTCTCAGGTTTTTACTACATATGAACACTTTTCACATTCCCCCGTGCAACGCGGCTGCTAGTCCTCCTTTCATGCAAAATCTTAAGGTCCTAGGACATGTCCTAGCCAACAAAGCCGGCTAAAAAGTGAATAATCGACAACTAAAACATAGATTGTACTACTTCTTACTGGCTATTGCTTCAACTTAGAAGCTTCTTCTGTGTTCTACTATGGTGCTTTTAGTGTCTCCGCATACCGCAGCACGAGACATAGCTTTGCAGACGATAAATGTAAACGTCTCAGAGAGAAAAGTGGCCAATGTGACGATCTGGCTTTAAGTCTATTCGATAACAAATGACGAAAACGGACGGATTTCTCAGGTTTTTACTACATACGAACACTTTTCACATTCTCCCGTGCAACGCGGCTGCTAGTCCTCCTTTCATACAACATCTTAAGGTCGTAGGTCATGTCCAAGCCACCAAAGCCGGCTAAAAAGTGAATAATCGACAACTAAAACTTGAATTATACTACATCTTACTGGCTATTGCTTGAACTTAGAAGCTTCTTCTGTGTTCTGCTATGGTGCTTTTAGTGTCTCCGCATACCGCAGCACGCGACATAGCTTTGCAGACGATACATGTAACCGTCTCAGAGAGAAAAGTGGCCAATGTGACGATCTGGCTTTAAGTCTATTCGATAACAAATGACGAAAACGGACGGATTTCTCAGGTTTCTACTACATATGAACACTTTTCACATTCTCCCGTGCAACGCGACTGCTAGTCCTCTTTTTATGAAAATCTTAAGATCCTAGGTCATGTCCAAGCCACCAAAGCCGGCTAAAAAGTGAATAATCGACAACTAAAACTTGAATTGTACTACATCTTAACTGCTATTGCTTGAACTTAGAAGCTTCTTCTGTGTTCTGCTATGGTGCTTTTAGTGTCTCCGATTACCGCAGCACGCGACATAGCTTTGCAGGCGATAAATGTAACCGTGTCAGAGAGAAGAGCGGCCAATGTGACGATGTGCCTCTAAGTCGATATGGTAACATATGACGAAAACAGACGGATTTCTAAGGTTTTAACTACATACGAACACTTTTCACATTCTCCCGTGCAACGCGGCTGCTAGTCCTCCTTTCATGCAAAATCTTAAGGTGCTAGATCATGTCCAAGCCACCAAAGCCGGCTAAAAAGAGAATAATCGACAACTAAAACTTGAATTGTACTACTTCTTACTGGCTATTGCTTCAACTTAGAAGCTTTTTCTGTGTTCTGCTATGGTGCTTTTAGTGTCTCCGCATACCGCAGCACGCGACATAGCTTTGCAGGCGATAAATGTAACCGTGTCAGAGAGAAGAGCGGCCAATGTGACGATCTGCCTCTAAGTCGATATGATAACATATGACGAAAACAGACGGATTTCTCAGGTTTTTACTACATGTGAACACTTTTCAAATTCTCCAGTGCAACGCGGCTGCTAGTCCTCCTTTCATGCAAAATCTTAAGGTCCTAGGTCATGTCCAAGCCACCAAAGCCTGCAAAAAATTGAATAATCGACGACTAAAACTTGAATTGTACTACTTCTTACTGGCTATTGCTTCAACTTAGAAGCTTATTCTGTGTTCTGCTATGGTGCTTTTAGTGTCTCCGTATACCGCAGCACGCGACGTAGCTTTGCAGACGATAAATGTAACCGTTTCAGAGAGAAAAGCGGCCAATGTGACGATCTGGCTTTAATCCGACTCTATAACAAATGACGAAAACGGACGGATTTCTCAGGTTTTTACTACATATGAACACTTTTCATATTCTCCCGTGCAACGGGGCTGCTAGTCCTCCTTTCATGCAAAATCTTAAGGTCCTAGGTCATATCCAAGCCACCAAAGCCGGCTAAAAAGTGAATAACCGACAACTAAAACTTGAATTGTACTACTTCTTACTGGCTATTGCTTCAACTTAGAAGCTTCTTCTGTGTTCTACTATGGTGCTTTTAGTGTCTCCGAATACCTCAGCACGCGACATAGCTTTGCAGACGATAAATGTAACCGTTTCAGAGAGAAGAGCGGCCAATGTGACGATCTGGCTCCTAAGTCGATATAATAACAAATGACGATAACAGACGGATTTCTCATGTTTTTACTACATATGAACACTTTTCACATTCTCCCTTGCAACGCGGCTGCTAGTCCTCCTTTCGTGCAAAATCTTAAGGTCCTAGGTCATGTCCAATCCACCAAAGCCGGCTAAAAAGTGTATAATCGACAACTAAAACTTGAATTGTACTTCATCTTACTGGCTATTGCTTCAACTTAGAAGCTTCTTCTGTGTTCTACTACGGTGCTTTTAGTGTCTCCACATACCGCAGCACGCGACATAGCTTTGCAGACGATAAATGTAACCGTCTCAGAGAGAAAAGCGGCCAATATGACGATCTGGCTTTAAGTCGATTCGATAACAAATGACGAAAACAGACGGATTTCTGAGGTTTTTACTACATATGAACACTTTTCGCATTCTCCCGTGCAACGCGGCTGCTATATCTCCTTTCATGCAAGATCGTAAGGTCCTAGGTCATGTCCAAGCCACCAAACCCGGCTAAAAAGTGAATAATCGACAGCTTAAAATTGAATTGTACTCCTTCTTACTGGCTATTGATTCAACTTACAAGCTTCTTCTGTGTTCTACTATTGTGCTTTTAGTGTCTCCGCATACCGCAGCACGCGACATAGCTTTGCAGACGATAAATGTAACCGTCTCAGGAAGAAAAGCGGCCAATGTGACGATCTGGCTTTAAGTCGATTCGATAACAAATGACGAAAACAGACGGATTTCTCAGGTTCTTACTACATATGAACACTTTTCACAGTCTCCCGTGCAACGCGGCTGCTAGTCCTCCTTTCAGGCAAAATCTTAAGGTCCTAGGTCATGTCCAAGCCACCAAAGCCGGCTAAAAAGTGAATAATCGACAACTAAAACTTGAATTGTACTACTTCTTACTGGCTATTGCTTCAACTTAGAAGCTTCTTCTGTGTTCTACTATGGTGCTTTTAGTGTCTCCGCATACCGCAGCACGCGACATAGCTTTGCAGACGATAAATGTAACCGTCTCAGAGAGAAAAGTGGCCAATGTGACGATCTGGCTTTAAGTCGATTCGATAACAAATGACGAAAACGGACGGATTTCTCAGGTTTTTACTACATACGAACACTTTTCACATTCTCCCGTGCAACGCGGCTGCTAGTCCTCCTTTCATGCAAAATCTTAAGGTCGTAGATCATGTCCAAGCCACCAAAGCCGGCTAAAAAGTGAATAATCGACAACTAAACCTTGAATTATACTACATCTTACTGGCTATTGCTTCAAACTTAGAAGCTTCTTCTGTGTTCTACTATGGTGCTTTTAGTGTCTCCGCATACCGCAGCACGCGACATATCTTTGCAGACGATAAATGTAACCGTCTCATAGAGAAACGCGGCCAATGTGACGATTTGGCTTTAAGTCGATTCTATAACAAATGACGAAAACGGACGGATTTCTCAGGTTTCTACTACATATCAACACTTTTCACATTCTCCCGTGCAACGCGACTGCTAGTGCTCCTTTTATGAAAAATCTTAAGATCCTAGGTCATGTCCAAGCCACCAAAGCCGGCTAAAAAGTGAATAATCGACAACTAAAACTTGAATTGTACTAAATCTTACTGGTTATTGCTTCAACTTAGAAGCTTCTTCTGTGTTCTGCTATGGTGCTTTTAGTGTCTCCGCATACCGCAGCACGCGACATAGCTTTGCAGGCGATAAATGTAACCGTGTCAGAGAGAAGAGCGGCCAATGTGAGGATCTGGCTCTAAGTCGATTTGATAACAAATGACGAAAACAGACGGATTTCTCAGGTTTTTACTACATGTGAACACGTTTCACATTCTCCGGTGCAACGCGGCTGCTAGACCTCCTTTCATGCAAAATCTTAAGGTCGTAGGTCATGTCCAAGCCACCAAAGCCGGCTAAAAAGTGAATAATCGACAACTAAAACTTGAATTGTACTACTTCTTACTGGCTATTGCTTCAACTTAGAAGCTTCTTCTGTGTTCTACTATGCTGCTTTTAGTGTCTCCGCATACCGCAGCACGCGACATAGCTTTGCAGACGATAAATGTAACCGTCTCAGAGAGAAAAGCGGCCAACGTGACGATCTGGCTTTATGTCGATTCGATGACAAATGACGAAAACAGACGGATTTCTCAGGTTTTTACTACATATGAACACTTTTCACATTCCCCCGTGCAACGCGGCTGCTAGTCCTCCTTTCATGCAAAATCTTAAGGTCCTAGGACATGTCCTAGCCAACAAAGCCGGCTAAAAAGTGAATAATCGACAACTAAAACTTGAATTGTACTACTTCTTACTGGCTATTGCTTCAACTTAGAAGCTTCTTCTGTGTTCTGCTATGGTGCTTTTAGTGTCTCCGCATACCGCAGCACGCGACATAGCATTGCAGACGATAAATGTAACCGTCTCAGAGAGAAAAGCGGCCAATGTGACGATCTGGCTCTAAGTCGATATGTTAACAAATTACGAAAACAGACGGATTTCTCAGGTTTTTACTACATATGAACACATTTCACATTCTCCTGTGCAACACGGCTGCTAGTCATCCTTTCATGCAAAATCTTAAGGTCCTAGGTCATGTCCAAGACTCCAAAGCCGGCAAACAATTGAATAAACGACAACTAAAACTTGAATTGTACTACTTCTTACTGGCTATTGCTTCAACTTCGAAGCTTCTTCTGTGTTCTACTATGATGCTTTTAGTGTCTCCGCATACCGCAGCACGCGACATAGCTTTGCAGACGATAAATGTAACCGTCTCAGAGAGAAAAACGGCCAATGTGACGATCTGGCTTTAAGTCGATTCGATAACAAATGACGAAAACGGACGGATTTCTCAGGTTTTTACTACATATGAACACTTTTCACATTCTCCCGTGCAACACGGCTGCCACTCCTCCTTCATGCAAAATCTTAAGGTCCTAGGTCATGTCCAAGCCACCATAGCCGGCTAAAAAGTGAATAATCGACAACTAAAATTTGAATTGTACTACTTCTTACTGGCTATTGCCTCAACTTAGAAGCTTCTGCTGTGTTCTACTATGGTGCTTTTAGTGTCTCCGCATACCGCAGCACGCGACATAGCTTTGCAGACGATAAATGTAACCGTTTCAGAGAGAAGAGCGGCCAATGTGACGATCGGGCTTTAAGTCAATTCGATAACAAATGACGAAAACGGACGGATTTCTCAGGTTTTTACTACATATGAACACTTTTCGCATTCTCCCGTGCAACGCGGCTGCTATATCTCCTTTCATGCAAGATCGTAAGGTCCTAGGTCATGTCCAAGCCACCAAACCCGGCTAAAAAGTGAATAATCGACAGCTTAAAATTGAATTGTACTCCTTCTTACTGGCTATTGATTCAACTTACAAGCTTCTTCTGTGTTCTACTATTGTGCTTTTAGTGTCTCCGCATACCGCAGCACGCGACATAGCTTTGCAGACGATAAATGTAACCGTCTCAGGAAGAAAAGCGGCCAATGTGACGATCTGGCTTTAAGTCGATTCGATAACAAATGACGAAAACAGACGGATTTCTCAGGTTCTTACTACATATGAACACTTTTCACAGTCTCCCGTGCAACGCGGCTGCTAGTCCTCCTTTCAGGCAAAATCTTAAGGTCCTAGGTCATGTCCAAGCCACCAAAGCCGGCTAAAAAGTGAATAATCGACAACTAAAACTTGAATTGTACTACTTCTTACTGGCTATTGCTTCAACTTAGAAGCTTCTTCTGTGTTCTACTATGGTGCTTTTAGTGTCTCCGCATACCGCAGCACGCGACATAGCTTTGCAGACGATAAATGTAACCGTCTCAGAGAGAAAAGTGGCCAATGTGACGATCTGGCTTTAAGTCGATTCGATAACAAATGACGAAAACGGACGGATTTCTCAGGTTTTTACTACATACGAACACTTTTCACATTCTCCCGTGCAACGCGGCTGCTAGTCCTCCTTTCATGCAAAATCTTAAGGTCGTAGATCATGTCCAAGCCACCAAAGCCGGCTAAAAAGTGAATAATCGACAACTAAACCTTGAATTATACTACATCTTACTGGCTATTGCTTCAAACTTAGAAGCTTCTTCTGTGTTCTACTATGGTGCTTTTAGTGTCTCCGCATACCGCAGCACGCGACATATCTTTGCAGACGATAAATGTAACCGTCTCATAGAGAAACGCGGCCAATGTGACGATTTGGCTTTAAGTCGATTCTATAACAAATGACGAAAACGGACGGATTTCTCAGGTTTCTACTACATATCAACACTTTTCACATTCTCCCGTGCAACGCGACTGCTAGTGCTCCTTTTATGAAAAATCTTAAGATCCTAGGTCATGTCCAAGCCACCAAAGCCGGCTAAAAAGTGAATAATCGACAACTAAAACTTGAATTGTACTAAATCTTACTGGTTATTGCTTCAACTTAGAAGCTTCTTCTGTGTTCTGCTATGGTGCTTTTAGTGTCTCCGCATACCGCAGCACGCGACATAGCTTTGCAGGCGATAAATGTAACCGTGTCAGAGAGAAGAGCGGCCAATGTGAGGATCTGGCTCTAAGTCGATTTGATAACAAATGACGAAAACAGACGGATTTCTCAGGTTTTTACTACATGTGAACACGTTTCACATTCTCCGGTGCAACGCGGCTGCTAGACCTCCTTTCATGCAAAATCTTAAGGTCGTAGGTCATGTCCAAGCCACCAAAGCCGGCTAAAAAGTGAATAATCGACAACTAAAACTTGAATTGTACTACTTCTTACTGGCTATTGCTTCAACTTAGAAGCTTCTTCTGTGTTCTACTATGCTGCTTTTAGTGTCTCCGCATACCGCAGCACGCGACATAGCTTTGCAGACGATAAATGTAACCGTCTCAGAGAGAAAAGCGGCCAACGTGACGATCTGGCTTTATGTCGATTCGATGACAAATGACGAAAACAGACGGATTTCTCAGGTTTTTACTACATATGAACACTTTTCACATTCCCCCGTGCAACGCGGCTGCTAGTCCTCCTTTCATGCAAAATCTTAAGGTCCTAGGACATGTCCTAGCCAACAAAGCCGGCTAAAAAGTGAATAATCGACAACTAAAACTTGAATTGTACTACTTCTTACTGGCTATTGCTTCAACTTAGAAGCTTCTTCTGTGTTCTGCTATGGTGCTTTTAGTGTCTCCGCATACCGCAGCACGCGACATAGCATTGCAGACGATAAATGTAACCGTCTCAGAGAGAAAAGCGGCCAATGTGACGATCTGGCTCTAAGTCGATATGTTAACAAATTACGAAAACAGACGGATTTCTCAGGTTTTTACTACATATGAACACATTTCACATTCTCCTGTGCAACACGGCTGCTAGTCATCCTTTCATGCAAAATCTTAAGGTCCTAGGTCATGTCCAAGACTCCAAAGCCGGCAAACAATTGAATAAACGACAACTAAAACTTGAATTGTACTACTTCTTACTGGCTATTGCTTCAACTTCGAAGCTTCTTCTGTGTTCTACTATGATGCTTTTAGTGTCTCCGCATACCGCAGCACGCGACATAGCTTTGCAGACGATAAATGTAACCGTCTCAGAGAGAAAAACGGCCAATGTGACGATCTGGCTTTAAGTCGATTCGATAACAAATGACGAAAACGGACGGATTTCTCAGGTTTTTACTACATATGAACACTTTTCACATTCTCCCGTGCAACACGGCTGCCACTCCTCCTTCATGCAAAATCTTAAGGTCCTAGGTCATGTCCAAGCCACCATAGCCGGCTAAAAAGTGAATAATCGACAACTAAAATTTGAATTGTACTACTTCTTACTGGCTATTGCCTCAACTTAGAAGCTTCTGCTGTGTTCTACTATGGTGCTTTTAGTGTCTCCGCATACCGCAGCACGCGACATAGCTTTGCAGACGATAAATGTAACCGTTTCAGAGAGAAGAGCGGCCAATGTGACGATCTGGCTCCTAAGTCGATATAATAACAAATGACGATAACAGACGGATTTCTCATGTTTTTACTACATATGAACACTTTTCACATTCTCCCGTGCAACGCGGCTGCTAGTCCTCCTTTCGTGCAAAATCTTAAGGTCCTAGGTCGTGTCCAATCAACCAAAGCCGGCTAAAAAGTGTATAATCGACAACTAAATCTTGAATTGTACTTCTTCTTACTGGCTATTGCTTCAACTTAGAAGCTTCTTCTGTGTTCTACTATGGTGCTTTTAGTGTCTCCACATACCGCAGCACGCGACATAGCTTTGCAGACGATAAATGTAACCGTCTCAGAGAGAAAAGCGGCCAATGTGACGATCTGGCTTTAAGTCGATTCGATAACAAATGATGAAAACAGACGGATTTCTGAGGTTTTTACTACATATGAACACTTTTCGCATTCTCCCGTGCAACGCGGCTGCTATATCTCCTTTCATGCAAGATCGTAAGGTCCTAGGTCATGTCCAAGCCACCAAACCCGGCTAAAAAGTGAATAATCGACAGCTTGAATTTGAATTGTACTCCTTCTTACTGGCTATTGATTCAACTTACAAGCTTTTTCTGTGTTCTACTATTGTGCTTTTAGTGACTCCGCTTACCGCAGCACGCGACATAGCTTTGCAGACGATAAATGTAACCGTCTCAGAGAGAAAAGCGGCCAATGTGACGATCTGGCTTTAAGTCGATTCGATAACAAATGACGAAAACAGACGGATTTCTCAGATTTTTACTACATATGAACACTTTTCACAGTCTCCCGTGCAACGCGGCTGCTAGTCCTCCTTTCATGCAAAATCTTAAGGTCCTAGGTCATGTCCAAGCCACCAAAGCCGGCTAAAAAGTGAATAATCGACAACTAAAACTTGAATTGTACTACTTCTTACTGGCTATTGCTTCAACTTAGAAGCTTCTTCTGTGTTCTACTATGGTGCTTTTAGTGTCTCCGTATACCGCAGCACGCGACATAGCTTTGCAGACGATAAATGTAACCGTCTCAGAGAGAAAAGTGGCCAATGTGACGATCTGGCTTTAAGTCGATTCGATAACAAATGACGAAAACGGACGGATTTCTCAGGTTTTTACTACATACGAACACTTTTCACATTCTCCCGTGCAACGCGGCTGCTAGTCCTCCTTTCATGCAAGATCTTAAGGTCGTAGGTCATGTCCAAGCCACCAAAGCCGGCTAAAAAGTGAATAATCGACAACTGAAACTTGAATTATACTACATCTTACTGGCTATTGCTTCAACTTAGAAGCTTCTTCTGTGTTCTACTATGGTGCTTTTAGTGTCTCCGCATACCGCAGCACGCGACATAGCTTTGCAGACGATAAATGTAACCGTCTCATAGAGAAACGCGGCCAATGTGACGATCTGGCTTTAAGTCGATTCTATAACAAATGACGAAAACGGACGGATTTCTCAGGTTTCTACTACATATGAACACTTTTCACATTCTCCCGTGCAACGCGACTGCTAGTCCTCCTTTTATGCAAATCTTAAGATCCTAGGTCATGTCCAAGCCACCAAAGCCGGCTAAAAAGTGAATAATCGACAACTAAAACTTGAATTGTACTACATCTTACTGGCTATTGCTTGAACTTAGAAGCTTCTTCTGTGTTCTGCTATGGTGCTTTTAGTGTCTCCGCATACCGCAGCACGCGACATAGCTTTGCAGACGATAAATGTAACCGTGTCAGAGAGAAGAGCGGCCAATGTGACGATGTGCCTCTAAGTCGATATGATAACATATGACGAAAACAGACGGATTTCTAAGGTTTTAACTACATACGAACACTTTTCACATTCTCCCGTGCAACGCGGCTGCTAGCCCTCCTTTCATGCAAAATCTTAAGGTGCTAGGTCATGTCCAAGCCACCAAAGCCGGCTAAAAATGGAATAATCGACAACTAAAACTTGAATTGTACTACTTCTTACTGGCTATTGCTTCAACTTAGACGCTTCTTCTGTGTTCTACTATGCTGCTTTTAGTGTCTCCGCATACCGCAGCAGGCGACATAGCTTTGCAGACGATAAATGTAACCGTCTCAGAGAGAAAAGCGGCCAATGTGACGATCTGGCTTTAAGTCGATTCGATAACAAATGGCGAATACGGACGGATTTCTCAGGTTTTTACTACATATGAACACTTTACGCATTCTCCCGTGCAACGCGGCTGCTAGTCCTCCTTTCAGGCAAAATCTTAAGGTCCTAGGTCATGTCCAAGCCACCAAAGCCGGCTAAAAAGTGAATAATCGACAACTAAAACTTGAATTGTACTACTTCTTACTGGCTATTGCTTCAACTTAGAAGCTTCTTCTGTGTTCTACTATGGTGCTTTTAGTGTCTCCGCATACCGCAGCACGCGACATAGCTTTGCAGACGATAAATGTAACCGTCTCAGAGAGAAAAGTGGCCAATGTGACGATCTGGCTTTAAGTCGATTCGATAACAAATGACGAAAACGGACGGATTTCTCAGGTTTTTACTACATACGAACACTTTTCACATTCTCCCGTGCAACGCGGCTGCTAGTCCTCCTTTCATGCAAAATCTTAAGGTCGTAGATCATGTCCAAGCCACCAAAGCCGGCTAAAAAGTGAATAATCGACAACTAAACCTTGAATTATACTACATCTTACTGGCTATTGCTTCAAACTTAGAAGCTTCTTCTGTGTTCTACTATGGTGCTTTTAGTGTCTCCGCATACCGCAGCACGCGACATATCTTTGCAGACGATAAATGTAACCGTCTCATAGAGAAACGCGGCCAATGTGACGATTTGGCTTTAAGTCGATTCTATAACAAATGACGAAAACGGACGGATTTCTCAGGTTTCTACTACATATCAACACTTTTCACATTCTCCCGTGCAACGCGACT
The DNA here is from genome assembly GCF_023897955.1 of Schistocerca gregaria. Taxonomy (NCBI): domain Eukaryota; kingdom Metazoa; phylum Arthropoda; class Insecta; order Orthoptera; family Acrididae; genus Schistocerca; species Schistocerca gregaria. Next base: position 607,496 of record NW_026061860.1, on the reverse strand, counting down.
GCTAGTGCTCCTTTTATGAAAAATCTTAAGATCCTAGGTCATGTCCAAGCCACCAAAGCCGGCTAAAAAGTGAATAATCGACAACTAAAACTTGAATTGTACTAAATCTTACTGGTTATTGCTTCAACTTAGAAGCTTCTTCTGTGTTCTGCTATGGTGCTTTTAGTGTCTCCGCATACCGCAGCACGCGACATAGCTTTGCAGGCGATAAATGTAACCGTGTCAGAGAGAAGAGCGGCCAATGTGAGGATCTGGCTCTAAGTCGATTTGATAACAAATGACGAAAACAGACGGATTTCTCAGGTTTTTACTACATGTGAACACGTTTCACATTCTCCGGTGCAACGCGGCTGCTAGACCTCCTTTCATGCAAAATCTTAAGGTCGTAGGTCATGTCCAAGCCACCAAAGCCGGCTAAAAAGTGAATAATCGACAACTAAAACTTGAATTGTACTACTTCTTACTGGCTATTGCTTCAACTTAGAAACTTCTTCTGTGTTCTGCTATGGTGCTTTTAGTGTCTCCGCATACCGCAGCACGCGACATAGCTTTGCAGACGATAAATGTAACCGTCTCAGAGAGAAAAGCGGCCAACGTGACGATCTGGCTTTATGTCGATTCGATGACAAATGACGAAAACAGACGGATTTCTCAGGTTTTTACTACATATGAACACTTTTCACATTCCCCCGTGCAACGCGGCTGCTAGTCCTCCTTTCATGCAAAATCTTAAGGTCCTAGGACATGTCCTAGCCAACAAAGCCGGCAAACAATTGAATAAACGACAACTAAAACTTGAATTGTACTACTTCTTACTGGCTATTGCTTCAACTTCGAAGCTTCTTCTGTGTTCTACTATGATGCTTTTAGTGTCTCCGCATACCGCAGCACGCGACATAGCTTTGCAGACGATAAATGTAACCGTCTCAGAGAGAAAAACGGCCAATGTGACGATCTGGCTTTAAGTCGATTCGATAACAAATGACGAAAACGGACGGATTTCTCAGGTTTTTACTACATATGAACACTTTTCACATTCTCCCGTGCAACACGGCTGCCACTCCTCCTTCATGCAAAATCTTAAGGTCCTAGGTCATGTCCAAGCCACCATAGCCGGCTAAAAAGTGAATAATCGACAACTAAAATTTGAATTGTACTACTTATTACTGGCTATTGCCTCAACTTAGAAGCTTCTGCTGTGTTCTACTATGGTGCTTTTAGTGTCTCCGCATACCGCAGCACGCGACATAGCTTTGCAGACGATAAATGTAACCGTTTCAGAGAGAAGAGCGGCCAATGTGACGATCTGGCTCCTAAGTCGATATAATAACAAATGACGATAACAGACGGATTTCTCATGTTTTTACTACATATGAACACTTTTCACATTCTCCCGTGCAACGCGGCTGCTAGTCCTCCTTTCGTGCAAAATCTTAAGGTCCTAGGTCGTGTCCAATCAACCAAAGCCGGCTAAAAAGTGTATAATCGACAACTAAATCTTGAATTGTACTTCTTCTTACTGGCTATTGCTTCAACTTAGAAGCTTCTTCTGTGTTCTACTATGGTGCTTTTAGTGTCTCCACATACCGCAGCACGCGACATAGCTTTGCAGACGATAAATGTAACCGTCTCAGAGAGAAAAGCGGCCAATGTGACGATCTGGCTTTAAGTCGATTCGATAACAAATGATGAAAACAGACGGATTTCTGAGGTTTTTACTACATATGAACACTTTTCGCATTCTCCCGTGCAACGCGGCTGCTATATCTCCTTTCATGCAAGATCGTAAGGTCCTAGGTCATGTCCAAGCCACCAAACCCGGCTAAAAAGTGAATAATCGACAGCTTGAATTTGAATTGTACTCCTTCTTACTGGCTATTGATTCAACTTACAAGCTTTTTCTGTGTTCTACTATTGTGCTTTTAGTGACTCCGCTTACCGCAGCACGCGACATAGCTTTGCAGACGATAAATGTAACCGTCTCAGAGAGAAAAGCGGCCAATGTGACGATCTGGCTTTAAGTCGATTCGATAACAAATGACGAAAACAGACGGATTTCTCAGATTTTTACTACATATGAACACTTTTCACAGTCTCCCGTGCAACGCGGCTGCTAGTCCTCCTTTCATGCAAAATCTTAAGGTCCTAGGTCATGTCCAAGCCACCAAAGCCGGCTAAAAAGTGAATAATCGACAACTAAAACTTGAATTGTACTACTTCTTACTGGCTATTGCTTCAACTTAGAAGCTTCTTCTGTGTTCTACTATGGTGCTTTTAGTGTCTCCGTATACCGCAGCACGCGACATAGCTTTGCAGACGATAAATGTAACCGTCTCAGAGAGAAAAGTGGCCAATGTGACGATCTGGCTTTAAGTCTATTCGATAACAAATGACGAAAACGGACGGATTTCTCAGGTTTTTACTACATACGAACACTTTTCACATTCTCCCGTGCAACGCGGCTGCTAGTCCTCCTTTCATGCAAGATCTTAAGGTCGTAGGTCATGTCCAAGCCACCAAAGCCGGCTAAAAAGTGAATAATCGACAACTGAAACTTGAATTATACTACATCTTACTGGCTATTGCTTCAACTTAGAAGCTTCTTCTGTGTTCTACTATGGTGCTTTTAGTGTCTCCGCATACCGCAGCACGCGACATAGCTTTGCAGACGATAAATGTAACCGTCTCATAGAGAAACGCGGCCAATGTGACGATCTGGCTTTAAGTCGATTCTATAACAAATGACGAAAACGGACGGATTTCTCAGGTTTCTACTACATATGAACACTTTTCACATTCTCCCGTGCAACGCGACTGCTAGTCCTCCTTTTATGCAAATCTTAAGATCCTAGGTCATGTCCAAGCCACCAAAGCCGGCTAAAAAGTGAATAATCGACAACTAAAACTTGAATTGTACTACATCTTACTGGCTATTGCTTGAACTTAGAAGCTTCTTCTGTGTTCTGCTATGGTGCTTTTAGTGTCTCCGCATACCGCAGCACGCGACATAGCTTTGCAGACGATAAATGTAACCGTGTCAGAGAGAAGAGCGGCCAATGTGACGATGTGCCTCTAAGTCGATATGATAACATATGACGAAAACAGACGGATTTCTAAGGTTTTAACTACATACGAACACTTTTCACATTCTCCCGTGCAACGCGGCTGCTAGCCCTCCTTTCATGCAAAATCTTAAGGTGCTAGGTCATGTCCAAGCCACCAAAGCCGGCTAAAAATGGAATAATCGACAACTAAAACTTGAATTGTACTACTTCTTACTGGCTATTGCTTCAACTTAGACGCTTCTTCTGTGTTCTACTATGCTGCTTTTAGTGTCTCCGCATACCGCAGCAGGCGACATAGCTTTGCAGACGATAAATGTAACCGTCTCAGAGAGAAAAGCGGCCAATGTGACGATCTGGCTTTAAGTCGATTCGATAACAAATGACGAATACGGACGGATTTCTCAGGTTTTTACTACATATGAACACTTTACGCATTCTCCCGTGCAACGCGGCTGCTAGTCCTCCTTTCAGGCAAAATCTTAAGGTCCTAGGTCATGTCCAAGCCACCAAAGCCGGCTAAAAAGTGAATAATCGACAACTAAAACTTGAATTGTACTACTTCTTACTGGCTATTGCTTCAACTTAGAAGCTTTTTCTGTGTTCTGCTATGGTGCTTTTAGTGTCTCCGCATACCGCTGCTCGCGACATAGCTTTGCAGGCGATAAATGTAACCGTGTCAGAGAGAAGAGCGGCCAATGTGACGATCTGCCTCTAAGTCGATATGATAACATATGACGAAAACAGACGGATTTCTCAGGTTTTTACTACATGTGAACACTTTTCAAATTCTCCAGTGCAACGCGGCTGCTAGTCCTCCTTTCATGCAAAATCTTAAGGTCCTAGGTCATGTCCAAGCCACCAAAGCCTGCAAAAAATTGAATAATCGACGACTAAAACTTGAATTGTACTACTTCTTACTGGCTATTGCTTCAACTTAGAAGCTTCTTCTGTGTTCTACTATGGTGCTTTTAGTGTCTCCGCATACCGCAGCACGCGACATAGCTTTGCAGACGATAAATGTAACCGTTTCAGAGAGAAGAGCGGAAAATGTGACGATCTGGCTCTAAGTCGATATGATAACAAATGACGAAAACAGACGGATTTCTCAGGTTTTTACTACTTATGAAATCTTTTCACATTCTCCCGTGCAACGCGTCTGCTAGTCCTCCTTTCATGCAAAACCTTAAGGTCCTAGATCATGTCCAAGCCACCAAAGCCGGCTAAAAAGTGAATAATCGACAACTAAAACTTGAATTGTACTACTTCTTACTGGCTATTGCTTCAACTTAGAAGCTTTTTCTGTGTTCTGCTATGGTGCTTTTAGTGTCTCCGCATACCGCAGCACGCGACATAGCTTTGCAGGCGATAAATGTAACCGTTTCAGAGAGAAGAGCGGAAAATGTGACGATCTGGCTCTAAGTCGATATGATAACAAATGACGAAAACAGACGGATTTCTCAGGTTTTTACTACTTATGAACTCTTTTCACATTCTCCCGTGCAACGCGGCTGCTAGTCCTCCTTTCATGCAAAATCTTAAGGTCCTAGGTCATATCCAAGCCACCAAAGCCGGCTAAAAAGTGAATAATCGACAACTAAAACTTGAATTGTACTACTTCTTACTGGCTATTGCTTCAACTTAGAAGCTTCTTCTGTGTTCTACTATGGTGCTTTTAGTGTCTCCGCATACCTCAGCACGCGACATAGCTTTGCAGACGATAAATGTAACCGTTTCAGAGAGAAGAGCGGCCAATGTGACGATCTGGCTCCTAAGTCGATATAATAACAAATGACGATAACAGACGGATTTCTCATGTTTTTACTACATATGAACACTTTTCACATTCTCCCGTGCAACGCGGCTGCTAGTCCTCCTTTCATGCAAAATCTTAAGGTCCTAGGACATGTCCTAGCCAACAAAGCCGGCTAAAAAGTGAATAATCGACAACTAAAACTTGAATTGTACTACTTCTTACTGGCTATTGCTTCAACTTAGAAGCTTTTTCTGTGTTCTACTATGCTGCTTTTAGTGTCTCCGCATACCGCAGCAGGCGACATAGCTTTGCAGACGATAAATGGAACCGTCTCAGAGAGAAAAGCGGCCAATGTGACGATCTGGCTTTAAGTCGATTCGATAACAAATGACGAATACGGACGGATTTCTCAGGTTTTTACTACATATGAACACTTTACGCATTCTCCCGTGCAACGCGGCTGCTAGTCCTCCTTTCAGGCAAAATCTTAAGGTCCTAGGTCATGTCCAAGCCACCAAAGCCGGCTAAAAAGGGAATAATCGACAACTAAAACTTGAATTGTACTACTTCTTACTGGCTATTGCTTCAACTTAGAAGCTTTTTCTGTGTTCTGCTATGGTGCTTTTAGTGTCTCCGCATACCGCAGCACGCGACATAGCTTTGCAGACGATAAATGTAACCGTCTCAGAGAGAAAAGCGGCCAATGTGACGATCTGGCTTTAATCCGACTCTATAACAAATGACGAAAACGGACGGATTTCTCAGGTTTTTACTACATATGAACACTTTTCATATTCTCCCGTGCAACGCGGCTGCTAGTCCTCCTTCCATGCAAAATCTTAAGGTCCTAGGTCATATCCAAGCCACCAAAGCCGGCTAAAAAGTGAATAATCGACAACTAAAACTTGAATTGTACTACTTCTTACTGGCTATTGCTTCAACTTAGAAGCTTCTTCTGTGTTCTACTATGGTGCTTTTAGTGTGTCCGCATACCTCAGCACGCGACATAGCTTTGCAGACGATAAATGTAACCGTTTCAGAGAGAAGAGCGGCCAATGTGACGATCTGGCTCCTAAGTCGATATAATAACAAATGACGATAACAGACGGATTTCTCATGTTTTTACTACATATGAACACTTTTCACATTCTCCCGTGCAACGCGGCTGCTAGTCCTCCTTTCGTGCAAAATCTTAAGGTCCTAGGTCATGTCCAATCCACCAAAGCCGGCTAAAAAGTGTATAATCGACAACTAAAACTTGAATTGTACTTCTTCTTACTGGCTATTGCTTCAACTTAGAAGCTTCTTTTGTGTTCTACTATGGTGCTTTTAGTGTCCTTGCATACCGCAGCACGCGACATAGCTTTGCAGACGTTAAATGTAACCGTTTCAGAGAAAAGAGCGGCCTATGTGACGATCTGGCTCTAAGTCGATATGATAACAAATGACGAAAACAGACGGATTTCTCAGGTTTTTACTACATATGAACACTTTTTACATTCTTCCATGCAACGCGGCTGCTAGTCTACATCTACATCTACATCCGAACTCCGCAAGCCACCTGACGCTGTGTGGCGGAGGGTACCCTGAGTATCTCTATCGGTTCTCCCTTCTATTCCAGTCTCGTATTGTACGTGGAAAGAAGGATTGTCGGTATGCTTCTGTGTGGGCTCTAATCTCTCTGATTTTATCCTCATGGTCTCTTCGCGAGATATACGTAGGAGTGAGCAATATACTGCTTGACTCTTCGGTGAAGGTATGTTCTCGAAACTTTAACAAAAGCCCGTACCGAGCTACTGAGCGTCTGTCCTGCAGAGTCTTCGACTGGAGTTTATCTATCATCTCCGTAACGCTTTCGCAATTACTAAATGATCCTGAAACGAAGCGCGCTGCTCTCCGTTGGATCTTCTCTATCTCTTCTATCAACCCTACTGCTGAGCAGTATTCAAGCATTGGGCGAACAAGCGTACTGTAACCTACTTCCTTTGTTGTCGGATTGCATTTCCTTAGGATTCTTCCAATGAATCTCAGTCTGGCATCTGCTTTACCGACGATCAACTTTATATGATCATTCCATTTTAAATCACTCCTAATGCGTACTCCCAGATAATTTATGGAATTAACTGCTTCCAGTTGCTGACCTGCTATTTTGTAGCTAAATGATAAGGGACCTATCTTTCTATGTATTCGCATCACATTACACATCGCAACATTGAGATTCAATTGCCATTCCGTGCACCATGCGTCAAATCGCTGCAGATCCTCCTGCATTTTACTACAATTTTCCATTGTTGCAACCTCTCGATACACCACAGCATCATCTGCAAAAAGCCTCAGTGAACTTCCGATGTCATCCACCAGGTCATTTATGTATTTTGTGAATAGCAACGGTCCTATGACACTCCCCTGCGGCACATCTGAAATCACTCTTACTTCGGAAGACTTCTCTCCATTGAGAATGACGTGCTGCGTTCTGTTATCTAGGAACTCCTCAATCCAATCACACAATTGATCTGATAGTCCGTATGCTCTTACTATGTTCATAAAACGACTGTAGGGAACTGTGCAAAACCTTAAAGTCCTAGGTCATATCCAAGCCACCAAAGCCGGCTAAAAAGTGAATAATACACAACTAAAACTTGAATTGTACTACTTCTTACTGGCTATTGATTCAACTTACAAGCTTCTTCTGTATTCTACTATGGTGCTTTTAGTGTCTCCACATACCGCAGCACGCTACATAGCTTTGCAGGCGATAAATGTAACCGTTTCAGAGAGAAGAGCGGCCAATGTGACGATCTGGCTCTAAGTCGATATGATAACAAATGACGATAACAGACGGATTTCTCAGGTTTTTACTACATATGAACACTTTTCACATTCTACCGTGCAACGCGGCTGCCAGACCTCCGTTCATGCAAAATCTTAAGGTCCTAGGTCATGTCCAAGCCACCAAAGCCGGCTAAAAAGTGTATAATCGACAACTAAAAATTAAATTGTACTACTTCTTACTGGCTATTGCTTCATTTTAGAAGCTTCTTCTGTGTTCTACCTTGGTGCTTTTAGTGTCCTTGCATACCGCAGCACGCGACATAGCTTTGCGGACGATAAATGTAACCGTTTCAGAGAGAAGAGCGGCCAATGTGACGATCTGGCACTAAGTCGATATGATAACAAATGACGAAAACAGACGGATTTCTGAGGTTTTTACTACATATGAACACGTTTCACATACTCCCCTGCAACGCGGCTGCTAGACCTCCTTTCATGGAAAATCTTATGGTCCTAGGTCATGTCCAAGCCACCAAAGCCGGCTAAAAAATGAATAATCGACAACTAAAACTTGAATTGTACTACTTCTTACTGGTTATTTCTTCAACTTAGAAGCTTCTTCTGTGTTCTACTATGGTGCTTTTAGTGTCCCCACATACCGCGGCACGCGACATAGCTTTGCAGACGATAAATGTAACCGTTTCAGAGAGAAGAGCGGCCAATGTGACGATCTGGCTCTAAGTCGATATGATAACAAATGACGAAAACAGACGGATTTGTCAGGTTTTTACTACATATGAATACTTTTCACATTCTCCCGTGCAACGCGGCTACTAGTCCTCCTTCCATGCAAAATCTTAAGGTCCTAGGTCATGTCCAAGCCACCAAAGCCGGCTAAAAAGTGTATAATCGACAACTAAAACTTAAATTGTACTACTTCTTACTGGCTATTGCTTCAACTTAGAAGCTTCTTCTGTGTTCTACTATGGTGCTTTTAGTGTCTCCACATACCGCAGCACGCGACATAGCTTTGCAGACGATAAAAGTAACCGTTTCAGAGAGAAGAGCGGCCAATGTGACGATCTGGCTCTAAGTCGATATGATAACAAATGACGAAAACAGACGGATTTCTCAGGTTTTTACTACTTATGAACTCTTTTCACATTCTCCCGTGCAACGCGGCTGCTAGTCCTCCTTTCATGCAAAACCTTAAGGTCCTAGATCATGTCCAAGCCACCAAAGCCGGCTAAAAAGTGAATAATCGACAACTAAATCTTGAATTGTACTACTTCTTACTGGCTATTGCTTCAACTTAGAAGCTTCTTCTGTGTTCTACTATGGTGCTTTTAGTGACTCCGCATACCGCAGCACGCGACATAGCTTTGCAGACGATAAATGTAACCGTTTCAGAGAGAAGAGCGGCCAATGTGACGATCTGGCTCTAAGTCGATATGAAAACAAATGACGATAACAGACGGATTTCTCAGGTTTTTACTACATACGAACACTTTTCCCATTCTCCCGTGCAACGCGGCTGCTAGTCCTCCTTTCGTGCAAAATCTTAAGGTCCTAGGTCATGTCCAATCCACCAAAGCCGGCTAAAAAGTGTATAATCGACAACTAAAACTTGAATTGTACTTCTTCTTACTGGCTATTGCTTCAACTTAGAAGCTTCTTCTGTGTTCTACTATGGTGCTTTTAGTGTCCCCACATACCGCAGCACGCGACATAGCTTTGCAGACGATAAATGTAACCGTTTCAAAGAGAAGAGCTTCCAATGTGACGATCTGGCTCTAAGTCAATATGATAACAAATGACGAAAACAGACGGATTTCTCAGGTTTTTACTACATATGAACACTTTTCACATTCTCCCGTGCAACGCGGCTGCTAGTGCTCCTTTCATGCAAAATCTTAAGGTCCTAGGTCATATCCAAGCCACCAAAGCCGGCTAAAAAGTGAATAATCCACAACTAAAACTTGAATTGTACTACTTCTTACTGGCTATTGCTTCAACTTAGAAGCTTCTTCTGTGTTCTACTATGGTGCTTTTAGTGTCCTTGCATACCGCAGCACGCGACATAGCTTTGCAGACGATAAATGTAACCGTTTCAGAGAAAAGAGCGGCCTATGTGACGATCTGGCTCTAAGTCGATATGATAACAAATGACGAAAACAGACGGATTTCTCAGGTTTTTACTACATATGAACACTTTTTACATTCTTCCATGCAACGTGGCTGCTAGTCTACATCTACATCTACATCCGAACTCCGCAAGCCACCTGACGCTGTGTGGCGGAGGGTACCCTGAGTATCTCTATCGGTTCTCCCTTCTATTCCAGTCTCGTATTGTACGTGGAAAGAAGGATTGTCGGTATGCTTCTGTGTGGGCTCTAATCTCTCTGATTTTATCCTCATGGTCTCTTCGCGAGATATACGTAGGAGTGAGCAATATACTGCTTGACTCTTCGGTGAAGGTATGTTCTCGAAACTTTAACAAAAGCCCGTACCGAGCTACTGAGCGTCTCTCCTGCAGAGTCTTTCACGGGAGTTTATCCATCATCTCCGTAACGCTTTCGCAATTACTAAATGATCCTGTAACGAAGCGCGCTGCTCTCCGTTGGATCTTCTCTATCTCTTCTATCAACCCTACCTGGTGCGGATCCCACACTGCTGGGCAGTATTCAAGCATTGGGCGAACAAGCGTACTGTAACCTACTTCCTTTGTTGTCGGATTGCATTTCCTTAGGATTCTTCCAATGAATCTCAGTCTGGCATCTGCTTTACCGACGATCAACTTTATATGATCATTCCATTTTAAATCACTCCTAATGCGTACTCCGAGATAATATATGGAATTAACTGCTTCCAGTTGCTGACCTGCTATTTTGTAGCTAAATGATAAGGGACCTATCTTTCTATGTATTCGCATCACATTACACTTCGCAACATTGAGATTCAATTGCCATTCCGTGCACCATGCGTCAATTCGCTGCAGATCCTCCTGCATTTTACTACAATTTTCCATTGTTGCAACCTCTCGATACACCACAGCATCATCTGCAAAAAGCCTCAGTGAACTTCCGATGTCATCCACCAGGTCATTTATGTATTTTGTGAATAGCAACGGTCCTATGACACTCCCCGGCGGCACATCTGAAATCACTCTTACTTCGGAAGACTTCTCTCCATTGAGAATGACGTGCTGCGTTCTGTTATCAAGGAACTCCTCAATCCAATCACACAATTGATCTGATCGTCCGTATGTTCTTACTTTGTTCATTAAACGACTGTAGGGAACTGTGCAAAACCTTAAAGTCCTAGGTCATATCCAAGCCACCAAAGCCGGCTAAAAAGTGAATAATACACAACTAAAACTTGAATTGTACTACTTCTTACTGGCTATTGCTTCAACTTAGAAGCTTATTCTGTGTTCTACTATGGTGCTTTTAGTGTCTCCGCATACCGCAGCACGCGACGTACCTTTGCAGACGATAAATGTAACCGTTTCAGAGAGAAGAGCGGCCTATGTGACGATCTGGCTCTAAGTCGATATGATAACAAATGACGAAAACAGACGGATTTCTCAGGTTTTTACTAAATATGAACACTTTTTACATTCTTCCATGCGACGCGGCTGCTAGTCCTCTTTCATGCAAAATCTTAAGGTCCTAGGTCATGTCCAAGCCACCAAAGCCGGCTAAAAAATGAATAATCGACAACTAAAACTTGAATTGTACTACTTCTTACTGGTTATTTCTTCAACTTAGAAGCTTCTTCTGTGTTCTACTATGGTGCTTTTAGTGTCCCCACATACCGCGGCACGCGACATAGCTTTGCAGACGATAAATGTAACCGTTTCAGAGAGAAGAGCGGCCAATGTGACGATCTGGCTCTAAGTCGATATGATAACAAATGACGAAAACAGACGGATTTGTCAGGTTTTTACTACATATGAATACTTTTCACATTCTCCCGTGCAACGCGGCTACTAGTCCTCCTTCCATGCAAAATCTTAAGGTCCTAGGTCATGTCCAAGCCACCAAAGCAGGCTAAAAAGTGTATAATCGACAACTAAAACTTAAATTGTACTACTTCTTACTGGCTATTGCTTCAACTTAGAAGCTTCTTCTGTGTTCTACTATGGTGCTTTTAGTGTCCTTGCATACCGCAGCACGCGACATAGCTTTGCGGACAATAAATGTAACCGTTTCAGAGAGAAGAGCGGCCAATTTGACGATCTGGCTCTAAGTCGATATGATAATAAATGACGATAACAGACGGATTTCTCAGGTTTTTACTACATATGAACACTTTTCACATTCTCCCGTGCAACGCGGCTGCCAGACCTCCGTCCATGCAAAATCTTAAGGTCCTAGGTCATGTCCAAGCCACCAAAGCCGGCTAAAAAGTGTATAATCGACAACTAAAAATTAAATTGTACTACTTCTTACTGGCTATTGCTTCAACTTAGAAGCTTCTTCTGTGTTCTACTATGGTGCTTTTAGTGTCCTTGCATACCGCAGCACGCAACATAGCTTTGCTGACGATAAATGTAACCGTTTCAGAGAGAAGAGCGGCCAATGTGACGATCTGGCTCTAAGTCGATATGATAACAAATGACGAAAACAGACGGATTTCTGAGGTTTTTACTACATATGAACACGTTTCACACACTCCCCTGCAACGCGGCTGCTAGACCTCCTTTCATGCAAAATCGTAAGGTCCTAGGTCATGTCCAAGCCACCAAAGCCGGCTAAAAAGTGAATAATCGACAACTAAAACTTCAATTGTACTACTTCTTACTGGCTATTGCTTCAACTTAGAAGCTTCTTCTGTGTTCTACTATGGTGCTTTTAGTGTCTCCACATACCGCAACACGCGACATAGCTTTGCAGACGATAAATGTAACCGTTTCAGAGAGAAGAGCGGCCAATGTGACGATCTGGCTCTAAGTCAATATGATAACAAATGTCGAAAACAGATGGATTTCTCAGGTTTTTACTACATATGAACACTTTTCACATTTCTCCCGTGCCACGAGGATGCGAGACCTCCTTTCATGCAAAATCTTAAGGTCCTAGGTCATGTCCAAGCCACCAAAGCCGGCTAAAAAGTGAATAATCGACAACTAAAACAAGAATTGTACTACTTCTTACTGGCTATTGCTTCAACTTAGAAGCTTCTTCTGTGTTCTACTATGGTGCTTTTAGTGTCCTTGCATACCGCAGCACGCGACATAGCTTTGCGGACGATAAATGTAACCGTTTCAGAGAGAAGAGCGGCCAATGTGACGATCTGGCTCTAAGTCAATATGATAACAAATGACGAAAACAGACGGATATCTCAGGTTTTTACTACATATGAACACTTTTCACATACTCCCGTGCAACGCGGCTGCTAGACCTCCGTTCATGCAAAATCTTAAGGTTCTAGGTCATGTCCAAGCCACCAAAGCCGGCTAAAAAGTGAATAATCGACAACTAAAACTTGAATTGTACTACCTCTTACTGGCTATTGCTACAACTTAGAAGCTTCTTCTGTGTTCTACTATGGTGCTTTTAGTGTCTCCGCATACCGCAGCACGAGACATAGCTTTGCAGACGATAAATGTAACCGTCTCAGAGAGAAAAGCGGCCAATGTGACGATCTGGCTTTATGTCGATTCGATAACAAATGACGAAAACGGACGGATTTCTTAGGTTTTTACTACATATGAACACTTTTCACATTCTCCCGTGCAACGTGGCTGCTAGACCTTCTATCATGCAAAATCTTATGGTCCTAGGTCATGTCCACAACACCAAAGCCGTCTAAAAAGTGTATAATCGTAGACTAAAACTTAAATTGTACTACTTCTTACTGGCTATTGCTTCAACTTAGAAGCTTCTTCTGTGTTCTACTATGGTGCTTTTAGTGTCTCCACATACCGCAGCACGCGACATAGCTTTGCAGACGATAAATGTAACCGTTTCAGAGAGAAGAGCAGAAAATGTGACGATCTGGCTCTAAGTCGATATGATAACAAATGACGAAAACAGACGGATTTGTCAGGTTTTTACTACATATGAACACTTTTCACATTCTCCCGTGCAACGCGGCTGCTAGTCCTCCTTCCATGCAAAATCTTAAGGTCCTAGGTCATGTAAAAGCCACCAAAGCCGGCTAAAAAGTGTATAATCGACAACTAAAACTTAAATTGAACTACTTCTTACTGGCTATTGCTTCAACTTAGAAGCTTCTTCTGTGTTCTACTATGGTGCTTTTAGTGTCTCCGCATACCGCAGCACGCGACGTAGCTTTGGAGACGATAAATGTAACCGTTTCAGAGAGAAGAGCGGAAAATGTGACGATCTGGCTCTAAGTCGATATGATAACAAATGACGAAAACAGACGGATTTGTCAGGTTCTTTCTACATATGAACACTTTTCACATTCTACCGTGCAACGCGGCTGCTAGTCCTCCTTCCATTCAAAATCGTAAGGTCCTAGGTCATGTCCAAGGCACCAAAGCCGGCAAAAAAGTGAATAATCGACAACTAAAACTTGAATTGTACTACTTCTTACTGGCTATTGCTTCAACTTAGGAGCTTCTTCTGTGTTCTACTCTGGTGCTTTTAGTGTCTCCGCATACCGCAGCACGCGACATAGCTTTGCAGACGAAAATTGTAACCGTTTTTAGAGAGAAGAGCGGCCAATGTAACGGTCTGGCTTTAAATCGATTCGATAGAAATCACGAAAACGTGCGGATTTATTAGGTTTTTACTACATATGAACACTCTTCACATTCTCCCGTGCAACGCGTCTGCTAGTCGCCCTTTCATGCAAAATCTTAAGGTCCTAGCTCATGGCCAAGTGACCAAAGCCGGCAAAAAAGTCAATAATTGATAACTAAAACTTGAATAGTACTACTTCTAACTTACTATTAAATTCTCTTTGAAGCTTCTTCTGTGTTCTACTATGGTGCTTTTAGTGTCTCCACATACCGCAGCACGCTACATACCTTTGCAGACGATAAATGTAACCGTTTCAGAGAGAAGAGCGGCCAATGTGACGATCTGGCTCTAAGTCGATATGATAACAAATGACGAAAACAGACGGATATCTCAGGTTTTTACTACATATGAACACTTTTCACATACTCCCGTGCAACGCGGCTGCTAGACCTCCGTTCATGCAAAATCTTAAGGTCCTAGGTCATGTCCAAGCCACCAAAGCCGGCTAAAAAGTGAATAATCGACAACTAAAACTTGAATTGTACTACTTCTTACTGGCTATTGCTACAACTTAGAAGCTTCTTCTGTGTTCTACTATGGTGCTTTTAGTGTCTCCGCATACCGCAGCACGAGACATAGCTTTGCAGACGATAAATGTAACCGTTTCAGAGAGAAGAGCAGAAAATGTGACGATCTGGCTCTAAGTCGATATGATAACAAATGACGAAAACAGACGGATTTGTCAGGTTTTTACTACATATGAACACTTTTCACATTCTCCCGTGCAACGCGGCTACTAGTCCTCCTTCCATGCAAAATCTTAAGGTCCTAGGTCATGTCCAAGCCACCAAAGCCGGCTAAAAAGTGTATAATCGACAACTAAAACTTAAATTGTACTACTTCTTACTGGCTATTGCTTCAACTTAGAAGCTTGTTCTGTGTTCTACTATGGTGCTTTTAGTGTCTCCGCATACCGCAGCACGCGACATAGCTTTGCAGACGATAAATGTAACCGTTTCACAGAGAAGAGCGGAAAATGTGACGATCTGGCTCTAAGTCGATATGATAACAAATGACGAAAACAGACGGATTTGTCAGGTTTTTTCTACATATGAACACTTTTCACATTCTACCGTGCATCGCGGCTGCTAGTCCTCCTTTCATGCAAAATCGTAAGGTCCTAGGTCATGTCCAAGCCACCAAAGCCGGCTAAAAAGTGAATAATCGACAACTAAAACTTGAATTGTACTACTTCTTACTCGATATTGCTTCAACTTAGAAGCTTCTTCTGTGTTCTACTATGGTGCTTTTAGTGTCTCCGCATACCGCAGCACGTGACATAGCTTTGCAGACGATAAATGTAACCGTCTCAGAGAGAAAAGCGGCCAATGTGACGATCTGGCTTTATGTCGATTCGATAACAAATGACGAAAACGGACGGATTTCTCAGGTTTTTACTACATATGAAAACTTTTCACATTCTTCCGTGCAACGCGGCTGCTAGTCCTCCTTCCATTCAAAATCGTAAGGTCCTAGGTCATGTCCAAGGCACCAAAGCCGGCAAAAAAGTGAATAATCGACAACTAAAACTTGAATTGTACTACTTCTTACTGGCTATTGCTTCAACTTAGGAGCTTCTTCTGTGTTCTACTCTGGTGCTTTTAGTGTCTCCGCATACCGCAGCACGCGACATAGCTTTGCAGACGATAAATGTAACCGTTTTTAGAGAGAAGAGCGGCCAATGTAACGGTCTGGCTTTAAATCGATTCGATAGCAAATGACGAAAACGTGCGGATTTATCAGGTTTTTACTACATATGAACACTCTTCACATTCTCCCGTGCAAAGCGGCTGCTAGTCGCCCTTTCATGCAAAATCTTAAGGTCCTAGCTGATGGCCAAGGGACCAAAACCGGCAAAAAAGTCAATAATTGATAACTAAAACTTGAATAGTACTACATCTAACTTACTATTAAATTCTCTTAGAAGCTTCTTCTGTGTTCTACTATGGTGCTTTAGGGGGCTCCGCATACCGCGGCACGCGACATAGCTTTGCAGAGGATAAATGTCACTGTTTCAGAGAGAAGAGCGTCCAATGTGACGATCTGGGTTTAAGTCGATTCGATAACTAATGACGAAAACGGACGGATTTTTCAAGTTTTTACTACATATGAAAACTTTTCACATTCTTCCGTGCAACGCGGCTGCTAGTCCTCCTTCCATTCAAAATCGTAAGGTCCTAGGTCATGTCCAAGCCACCAAAGCCGGCAAAAAAGTGAATAATCGACAACTAAAACTTGAATTGTACTACTTCTTACTGGCTATTGCTTCAACTTAGGAGCTTCTTCTGTGTTCTACTCTGGTGCTTTTAGTGTCTCCGCATACCGCAGCACGCGACATAGCTTTGCAGACGATAAATGTAACCGTTTTTAGAGAGAAGAGCGGCCAATGTAACGGTCTGGCTTTAAATCGATTCGATAGCAAATGACGAAAACGTGCGGATTTATCAGGTTTTTACTACATATGAACACTCTTCACATTCTCCCGTGCAACGCGGCTGCTAGTCGCCCTTTCATGCAAAATCTTAAGGTCCTAGCTCATGGCCAAGGGACCAAAGCCGGCAAAAAAGTCAATAATTGATAACTAAAACTTGAATAGTACTACTTCTAACTTACTATTAAATTCTCTTAGAAGCTTCATCTGTGTTCTGCTATGGTGCTTTTAGTGTCTCCGCATACCGCAGCACACGACATAGCTTTGCAGACGATAAATGTAACCGTTCCAGAGATAAGAGCCGCCAATGTGACGATCTGGCTTTATGACGAATCGATAACAAATCAAGAAAACGGATTTCTCAGATTTTTACTACATATGAACACTTTTCACATTCTCCCGTGCAAGGCGGCTGCTAGACTTCCCTTCATGCAAAATCTTAAGGTCGTAGCCCATGTCCAAGGCACCAAAACCAAAAAATCAATAATCGATAACCAAAACTTGAGTTGTACTGCTCCTTAGCGGCTGTTACATCAAATTAGAAGCTTCTTCTGTGTTCTACTATGGTGCTTCTAGTGTCTCCGCATACCGCAGCACGCGACATAGCTTTGCACACGATAAATGTAACCGTTTCAGAGAGAAAACGGCCAATGTGATGATCTGGCATTACGTCGATTCGAAAGCAGATGACGAAAACGGGCGGGTTTCTTAGGTTTTTACTGCACATGAAAACTTTTCACATTCTCGCGTGCAACGTGGTTGCTAGACGTCCCTTCATGCCAAATCTTGAGGTCCTAGCTCATGTCCAAGCCACCAAAGCCGGCTAAAAATTCAATAACGATAACTAAAACTTGATTTGTACTGCTTCTTACTGGCTATTACATCAAATTAAAAGCTTCTTCTGTGTTCTACTATGGTGGTTTTAGTCTCTCCGCAACCGCAGCACGCTACATAGCATTGCAAACGATAAATGTAACCGTTTCAGAGAGAAAACGGCCAATGTGACGATCTCGCATTACGAGGATTCAAAAGCAGAAGTGAAAACGGGCGGATTTGTTAGGTCTTTAGTTCATATGAACACTTTTCACATTCTCTCGTGTAACGTGGCTGCCAGACCTTGTTTAGTGCCAAATCATAAGGTAGTAGGTCATTTCTCTGGCACCAAAGCCGGCTAATAAATCAATAATCGATAACTAAAACCTGAATTGTACTGTTTCCTACGGGCTACTTACATAAACCTAGAAGCTTCTTCTGTGTTCTACTGTGTTGCTATTAGTGCCTCCGCATACCGCAGCACACAACATAAGTTTGCAGACGATGAAGGTAACCGCTTCACAGAGAAATTTCAAATTCTGTGTCTGTGTCTATTGCCTGCTCATATTGTTTAAAGCAGGGTGCTCTAAATGCCCAGTGGATCTGATTCCCGTGATACCCATTCTAAACAATCTCGGATTGGGAAAGACCAAGCTCTGCTTATACTTATAGTCTTGGAAGTTGACATATCTTAGACAGTAAAATATGATGGTTAAAGATGTCCACTGAGTATTCCCATGTACACTGAAGTTAGCTTTGAACAACAAATTATTAATTGGCCACCTACTCTTGACTCAATAGCTACTAAGATCTTTCACTGGTGAAGGAGGTGACAACGTTGTTACGTCCATTAGAGGCTTCTGTAGTTTGCTGAGAATGATGTGATATAATTGTCCCTTGTGATTTTCTGTGGAGTTCCAGAGTAAGTTCTACACTGGTGCAGGACATCCATTATTGCTGTTCTCATTCGAGGCAATCCTGGATCCTGAATCTCAAGCACCAGAGGATTAGAAACAGCAATGCAACCTCTGTCATCCTGGCTGTCCACTATTTCAAAGTGCTGTGGTTGACAGTCTCTTCTCATTGTGCAGTGCTTGTAGATTATTGTAAATGGATAAACTGCAATATTTAGAACATCTCATTCTAAACTTTCTAAAGAACGAGACTTTTCTGTCACGACCACTTTTTGTGTGAGGTGATAAATACCAGGAATTTGGTTGCATTTTGAGAACCTAATGGTGACATACATTAGTGTCTGTTTTCCCACGCTATCGTCGTTTTTCCCCGAGGCTGGCGGTTTACGCCGAGGTCGGCGTTTTTCCCCCGAGGTCGGCGTTTTACCCCGACGTCGGCGTTTTTCCCTCGAGGTCTGCGTTTTTCCCCGAGGTCGGCGTTTTTTCCCTAGGTCTGCGTTTTTGCACCGAGGTCGGATCGGCGATTTTTTCCCCGAGGTCCAGAAATATATTGAAAATCCAAAGTATTTTCAGGTATATCGAACGATACTGATATGTCATGTCATCTTGAAACATATATCCGACCACTAGATATCGGTATTTATCGAGATAGCGATGTATTTCGATATATCTATTTATTTCGAGAATCGTTTTCTTAGGGGTACAGATTTATTTCGAGACGTCCATTTTTTTCCCATTATCGATTCATTTCGATATATTGACTTATGTCGAGGCACACATTATATCGAGATGTCGATTTATTTCGAGATATCTATCTATATTGAGGAGTACATTTATTTCGAGCTATCGATTGGTTCCGAAGTACACGTTTATGTCGAGATATCGATTTATTTTGTTACACCGACACAAATCGGGTTGTCTATATACTTCGAGGTATCGATATATATCAATGTATCGGTGTACTTCAGATATCAATTACCATCGAGATATCGATATATTTCAAGGAACCTCTATATCTCAAGTAATCCATAAATTTCTAGATATCGTATGTTTAGAGATATCTTTATAGTACGAGGTACCAATATATTTCAATATATCGATATGTTTCTATACCTCGATTTATCTCGAGAGGTCCTTGAGTTTCGAGATATCGTTCTATATGGTAAGCTGGAATGCATCTAGATGTCGATATATTTCGGGATATCGAATCATTTCGATGTAGCAGTCTTTTGGAGGTGTCGATTTATTTCGAAGTTTCGATTTTTTTCATGGTGTCGATTTATTTCGAGGTTGCGATTTATATCAGGGTGGCGATTTATTTCTAGGTGTTGATTTATTTCGAGGTGTCGATATATTTCGATGTAACGATATATTTCGACGTTACTTGTCGACTGCATCAGCTTAGAACCTATTTCGTACAGAGTGGTGCGACTGCATACCTCAGAAGGCGACATTGATATCAAGACGATGAATGTAAACGTTTCCGAGAGAAAAGCGTCCAATGTGACGAATTGGCACTACGTCATTATGAAAACAAATGACGGAAACGTGAGGTTTCTGCCACTCAAAGTGCTGCCAACTTTCACCCCACCCCCTCCTCACTCTCCCCAGTCGTGGCGATCAGCTGGTGTGATAGAAATGGACACAGGAAAGTAATAACGTTCCATGAAATCCCATTCTAGGGAGGTTCAAGGGTATATGTTCCAGACGGTTTATTTGCATTAAGACACGCATACTGGACATCTACAATGTCACATCTGCCAGATCGTTTCTATTGTCAGCAGTGGAAAACAAAACAGCGTACTGAAAAAGCCATAGTGAAACGCTGTTTTTGGTAGACGAAATAATAGGAATACTCTAGGCACTGATAATGATGATCTAATGAGAATTCTGGTATTGTTTTGAAAGATGCATTTAAATATGCATTGAAAGTAGCTCCAAATTATTTTGAGAATTATAATTGCGGTATGATGAATCTACACTGGAGATTTGGTAATGCAAAACATTTCGATCTGAGAATACTTTACGTGATAGAACGGCATTGACCTTGTGTGTCATTAGGGTAAAGTTAATTTGCCGCCATTAACAAAAACTTTATCCGCCATTAACATAAAATCTATTTTTCAGCGCACTTCAATAAGGACTCACTTCAGATGATTGGACAATTAAAGAGAACTCAAACCGTTATTTTAATAGTATTCGTAGGTCCAATGCAGCATTTACCGTGGACAGTCCCTGAGCCAAGACTGTCAATTTTATGTAGGGAGCACTACTTTTAAAAAACACTCCGTGTTCAGGTCACAAGTGGCCAATCAGGACCATCCGACCGCCACGTCATTCTCACTGAGGGTGGAGGAGGAGCTGGCTCTCCCACTCGTTGTGGTAGTTTCCTTTGACTGGAGCCGCTACTATTCGGACGAGTAGTTCCTCAATTGGCATCGGAAGGCTGAGTGCAACCCGAAAAATGCCAACAGCGCATAGCGGCCCATATGGTCACCCATCCAAGTGCCGACCACGCCCGAAAGTGCTAAACTTCAGTGATCTGACGGGAACCGGTGTATCCACTGCGGCAAGGCCATTGCCCTTACCACTTTTTATGATATTTTTGATCGTAGTTCAGGTCTGATGGCTGGGAAGAACGGACGTTTACCATGTTATGCACATTTATATTTTCACTACGTCGACACAGCTGGTCCAATTACGACCACAGGTGATGGTAGCCATAATGATCGTGCCAAGCATCCCGTGTACATTAGTTACACCCAAGTGTGTGGGCATCACAGCATTCGTGACATTTAAATTTGTTACTTCTTTGCTACTATATTCGCAATAAATTTTGCAGACAGTATCCGCATATGACGCTGAATGCACCTACAAAATTATATCATTGTACGACACATGTTTCAGGAGATACGTCATAAAAACTCAGGACAAGGCCAGACGCTGCATAGTACGGACGTGGACGCACAGCTGTAAATAAATGCCTGGTCAACACCAAGCTTTTCCGCTAGTCATCTATACAGATAAAAAAATCCCCAATATTGTCCACCAGCGTATTTTTGAAAAACCTTTATTTTGTCATCCATTTTTTTCCTGTAAAAATCGTAAAAGCCGAGCATCATTGTGTTTTTAAAAATCGTTTCCTATTGTCATCTCTTTTTATGTATTTTAAACCATCTATCGCTTGTGTAACCTGTGGCTACAAGTCCATTCCCTTTATGGGGTAATCGAAATAATGAACAACGGAAAAAAGTGTGGGTCAATTTCTTCCTCATTTTTCGGAACTTCTGATAATAGTAAATCGTTGGCTCTTTGAGGGCGTGGTAGGTACATACAAGAGATTAGTGTAAGATTAGAATTTGGGTTAGATACAGTGCCAGGAGGTTCTGTTTCTATCTGGCTAGCTTCAGAGTACTTCACCATCTACTAAGTGATGCGTTTCATTGTGAATGGTGTGTTCTGTGCTAGGTCTACCCTTTTACTGCACAATGCTGTTCCTTCGATGCTATTAAAACCAGGATGTTATCAAAATATATGCACAGTGGCAGACTGGAGACTGCAGAAATATTTCCAGTGGTGGGGAGGGGGGAAGGCGCGTCGGGGCTGGAGTGCATGATTCTGAAACTGGCACTCTGTGTACAAATCAGCTGGTCAGTTACGAGGTGCATCAAGCTACAAGACCCTAACTCTATAAGCGCTACAACTGGTCAAAGCTAAGGTTTATCAGTATTGTGGAGAATTCTTATCTGGAAGAGTATACTGTAACGAATAAAAACTCTTTACTCCAGATTCCAAGGATGGTTAGGGGCGACGGGTGAAAGTGCCCCTTTGCCTATCCTCCCCTCCCCACCTCCTCCCCTCCCCCTCCCCTTCCCCCTCGCGGACGCCAATGGCTGGCCCGTTCATTTTGAGAACATCAGAGTTGCAGTAACCTTTCTGAGAAACTGTTCTAGATGTCCTTGCGCGTCAATCTTACCACTCACAACAGCAGTGGGAATGTCGGTTATCGCTGAAACAACTGGTTTTCGGCTCTTATCAGTTTCCCAGCCTCACTTTAACCTAATTGTTAAAGCCCGTCACAATACCAGTTCTTGTAATAACCGATTTTCAGTCTTTTATTTACATTATTTCCTCTTGTAAACGTAGAAATCAAACAAAGATTAAAAAAATTTTACTTTCTCAGTTTCTTGAGAAATGGAATCAAAATGTCAAATACATTTATGATGACCTGCAGCCGTCCAGAACGAAATTAGAATTATATTAATACCGTCAGCTGCTCAGGGGTGTCGATAAATATCAACGGGGACAGGTGACAATGTGTGCACGTCTGGGACTCGAACCCGGGATCTCCTGCTTACATGGCAGGCGCTCTGCCCATCTGAGCCACCGAGGGCACAGACGATAGTGTGACTGCAGGTACTATCTCGCGCACGCCTCCCGCGAGACTCACATTCTCACCTTGCATATGCACACACTACATTCGTAGTGTCCCACACCAACACACTCATTACTCGTGGAACACATTCGTACCAAGTCCCGTAACAGTTCCGGGAATACGTGTACATCTTCACAGAAGAAGGTCATGGCTGGTATTGCCAGAACCATATACTTATATGGATATGGACATGTCTTCCACGAGGAATGAGTGTGTTGGAGTGGGACTCTACGACTGTAGTGTATGGACATTCAAGGTGAGAATGTGAGTCTCGCAGGAGGCGTGCGCGAGATAGTCCCTGCAGTCGAACCATACACTGTGCCCTCGGTGGCCTAGATGGATAGAGCGTCTGTCATTTTAGCAAGAGATCCCGGGTTCGAGTCCCGATCGCGGCACACATTTTCACTTGTCCACGTTGATATTTATCAACGCCCGTGAGCAACTGACGGTATTAATATAATTCTAATTTCTTTAAATTAAATAGTCCAATAAAACTTTGTCCGCTGTTCGCTGCTTCTCTCAAAATATAGTGAGTGCTTCTATACTACAGAAAACTGCCAGTATTATCCTACTGATTTTAGTTTTTAGAACTCTGCTCAAAAATTATATTGAAATCGGTTATCACAGCACTATGCGGGCATTACGTATAGTCCAGCGATAAAGAGTGAAAACTGCGGCAGGAGAACTCTCTTTTTCGTTTTAATTTCTCTGTTAAAGGCTAAAAGCAGATAACGGCATACTACGTAGACACAGGCAGCAGATCAGGCACTTTCTATTTTTATCCCGAACTATGAATGATTTGTAAAATTTTAACTTTTTTCCTTGTATGATGTCGCAAGTGACCAAATCGACCATTGTGCTTCACTCGTACTGCATATCGTAAAGTACTTCCAGGCTTTCAGATGGTGCCATTCTGTGTTACAACTGACGTTCGACAACAGCGAGAAACTGCGTCCATTCTCGCGCACTGCTTGTATAACAGGCACAGTATTGTCTCGGCAATGTTGGACCAATTCATTTGTTGCTCGTTTCTATCAGCAGTGTTATTAAATCGGCATACATCACTTTTCCCATTTTTTCTGTAATAACGCAGTATTTCAGAACTATGGAAATCTTACGAATAAAAATTACTCGTCTTTTTTAAAAAAGGTTTATTTGAAAACTAAAAATTTTACTACGACAGCTGTGGCTAATTGGTATATCTGTTTTTACGTGGTTATCAGAAAAAATAAAAAGATACTTGTTATAACCGAGAGCAAACAAATACCGAAAGACATCGGTTATTCAGAACTAAAATACACATGTCGTTTTAACTGATCGGTTTTTCTATCTCTAAACTGCAGTGTCGCCACAGAAAAGTGTGTCGTTCCATCAATGTCCATAGCAACTTTGAGATATGTAAGTGTTTATGCGCAATATCGGCAAATGGAAACACGAAGTGGTAATAAGCACCTGAGGGATAGAATTTATTTCACAGTCAGAAAAGTCGAGTGAGAGACAAGACTGAATCACTGTAATAGAAATTATATGGAAAGCTGTGTAAAGGAAAATTTCCAGTTCTTTCGCGGATTCCAAAATTGAAGCAAAGTCCGGGACATCAAGGTGACATAGTCTTATACGGATAGTATTCCATGACTAACGTAATTGGCCCACATACTGTACTGGTATACTGATAATATTACACTACTAAGGTAATTTACCTGAAATAATTTACAAACATGTATCTATAACATTCGCTACTACTCATTACGCTAATTGACCTTCAGCCATTAAGCGGAAGCGCAGATCTCAGTTATGATACGTGCGCCATCCAAAAATTTATCAAGGTGGTAACTCAACACAACTACAAACGATCATTGTGTGCAAAATAAATAGAACACCTCATAAGAAGAACATGACGGGTTTGAATCATTCCCACCGCAAAGGATGAAATATTCAGGCTTGCACATAAGACCACTTGATAACTAACCAGAAATTCAGATTAGTTGTAGCTTCGGTGACAATCGCCTTTTTTACATTTTCCCCGTAAACTAGATAATTATGAAACGTCACAACTACTCTAAAATATCTGCAGCAACGGACTTGCCGCGGAGGTTGCATCGGTTCACGTGAGATCACCGAAGTTAAGTGCGTTGTCGGGCGTTGAAGGCACTTGGATGCGTGATCATCCAGTCCGCCATGCGCTCTTGCCATTTTTCGGGGTGCACTAAGCCTCATGATGCCAATCGAGGAGTTACTCGACCCAATAGTAGCGGCTCCGGTCAAAGAAAACCATCATAATGACTGGGAGAACAGTGTGCTCACCCCCGCCCCTCCTGTTCGCATCCTCCACGGATGATGACACGGCGGTCGGATGGTCCCGTCCCAGTAGGCCACTCGTGGCCTGAAGACGGAGTGCTTACAAAGCAAACTACTCTCCAGTGGATGGTCGTACTACTGAGACCTTGATTCCTGGCATCAATAACAGATGGCAGCACAAGAGGTTGCCTTACGCCTACTGCCGAATTTTGCGATCTGTCGTAAGCCTGCGTAAGCACGTGGGGCCTTCCGTCTTAAGTGCAAGCATATCCATTGCGTTTTCTGCCGCGCGACTTGAGTGGAATGTTTCATTATTTCTGAAATATTATAGAAATGTTTTTCGTTGTATATCCTCACAATCGGTACTGAATTTACTGTAAAATTACTTGCTCACTTTTCGGAACTTCCGTTCATAGTAAATCGATACTATTTGAAGCCGTGGTAGACACGAGTCTAGTGTGCTTCACCTACAGCACCTTCTGTGTCAGTCTCGGTTCCTATGTCGCTGATTTCACAACGAACAGTTCGTTGTCTACTGAGTATACTGTCTGTTGCACGACACTATCCCTCCCACGCTGCTAAATGTAGGTCGTCGGCAAAATATGACTGCAGTGGAACAAGGGCGTCTGCAGAAATTTCCCCAGGAGGTGGTGGTGGCATTGTTAGTGGTGTGTGTGTGTGTGTGTGTGTGTGTGTGTGTGTGTGTGTGTGTGTGTGTGTGTGTGTGTGGAGGCCATTACTATGAAATTCACACAGTCCAGACCGCCAAGGAAAATAAACCTTGAGATTTGGAAAGGGTGTTGATCTTATACCGCTTATGCTGCATATTTCGAAATTCCACCTCTAAGGGGGATACAGAGGAAATGAAAGGATTTTTGAAACATGTAGCTATTAAGGTAATTTTGAAGCTTGGCAGACGAAAACTTGTATCCGGTTTCTAGGTCAGAAATAAAGAAATATGTGTTCCAGTATTATTGGGAATTTAACCTCTATGAGGTGAAATAGTGGATGAACATTTTATTTTGAGATAAAAAATTATGGAAGAACTATGGAAGTATTTTTAAGGCTACATCTACGAAAATTGGTATTTGACTTCAAGGTTACAAATAAGAAAATACGTATTTTCGTGTTTTTGGAAGTTCAACCTCTAAGGGGATGAAATAGAGTGAGCTGGTGCGTTTCTGGCGCCAGTTTCCGTCGATCGTTGTTTCGATCTTTGAGTCGCGGTCCAGAGGACACTGCTCCCTAAGCGACTGTAGTAGTTCCCTGTGCGGCCCAACATCGGGCTTACCGCGCTTACACTGGACACAGTTGCCAACAAATCGCCTGCCATCACCATATAGGTTGGGCCAAAACATGTGTTCCCGAACTCGGTTCAAGGTCTTGTAGAACCCCAAATGATCCCCTACCGTCGAATCGTGGAAATATCTGAGTGCCATGCTAACTCGTTCCTGTGGAATACAGACCTTCCCTTCACCACGGTTGTCTTCCCCTTTACACAAGACCCCCCCCCCCCACCCCCCGAAGACCACGCCATCCGCCAACTGCTGCCGAATCGGTCCCCACCCGGGGTCCTCGGCCTGTTTGCCGGCTAAGTCGCAGAAGAAGCCGGGTGTCTCGGAGAGAAGGAAATTCACCCCAAGATCCGGCTCCACGTGGCCCTTGCCTTCCCCAGACTCTGCCGCGAACATACGGCTGAGAGCGTCGCCAATTCATTGTCTCTTCCACTAATATGCCGAACCTGGAGATAAGTCTTGTCATCTTAACTTCGGTATGATTTTTAGCGATCTTATTAATCAAAGTTTAAGGGCTGGCACTGGCCAAGTAACTCACGGAGGCTCATTGGTTTCAGTCCAGTTGTATTGCTCACCTCTTCTCCAGATAAGGTTGTGTAGTTTATGTCTCAGAAAAGTGTCTGCCCTTGATGTGTGTTTTGTTAGAGATAATTGGCAGCGGTCGACGCTAGCATACTGCGAGCAGAGCACCACGGCGGCAGAGAGATATTTAAGGCCATGTCCTCTCCTTTACATCCTGGGTTATGTTGTCGCTTTTGCGTGATTCCATCTTTTTTCCGGTGCTGAACTATAGCATCCAAAGTTCAATTGCATTGCCAAGTTGAGTATATTTCTATGTCATTCTCTGCCTCGTGGATCTCTTGTATTGATTTGAATCCTTGGTCTGCTCGCGTCTATCGCCAGTTCACGCGAAATATTGAAGCAACCTTATTTTAAGGGTATAGTCATGTTCTAGTTGTAATCATTCTAAGAATATTGTTGATTAATCAACTGAGTAAGTAAATTTGAAGGTCCGTTTGGTCAAAATTAAAGGACCCCCTTAATTGTTTTAGTCATTTTTATACAGTTTTGTTTAGGAAAGTTGGCTAGCCGAACGTTAAATGTCTGTATTCTTACGCTTAATCTGTTTCTCCCCTGATTGCAAGTAGTGAGAGTTCTGCTATGAATTTTATGGACATTTGTGCTATTTAAGTAAAGCTTTACCTAAGTATATTTACCTAGTCATATTCAAATTTCAAGTTTTACGGGTCTCGTTCCACTTATTTATTATTTGTCCAACTGATCTGGCCTTGTAAGGCAGTCTCCTCTATTATTGTGATTGTGATTTTATAATGCTTTTGATTGTAATAAAATATGTAGCAACTACAACGGATTACTATTGTGATTTTGGTGTGTCACTACCATACCCCATTTCATAGAGGATGAAATGTTTCATGAAATATATGAAAACCTGTTTTTGATACATTCAACCATTAAGAGGGGTGGAATATAGGATGTAATGTTTTATGAAAGTATTTCAGTGCGAAAGAATTTTTAAAGCGAAATCTATGAAAATTGTCTTATTGAAAAATACGTGTTTCACTGTTTTTGGAACTACAACCTCCAAGAAGGTGCAATAGGAGCACAGGTTTCACTGACCCATAGCCTTCCAGCCCAACCTGCAAAGTATATGGACTTGAAATTTGATGAAGGTGTAAATCTTACGCTGAAAGCATCTATTAAGAAGAGATTGTTCGAAATTTCACTCCTAAGGGGGTGAAATATGGGTTGAAAGTTTTTTTTAATATATGTCCCTATGTCCCTATTGAAGCTATAACTACAAAACTACGAAAATTGATATTTGGTGTCTCAGTCAGAAACAAAAAAGAAACAAGTTTTTAGCATTTTCCGAAATTCTTCCATTGGGGGATAAAATAATTAGTGAAGGTTTTTTGAAAATAAATAATTATTAAAGAACTACTGAAGCATTTCTATAGCTACATCTATGAAAATAGGTATTTGACATCTCGGTTGGATGTAAAAGAAATGTGTTTCGTTGCTTTTGGAAATTTAACTCACTAATAGAGTGAAATAGGGGATGAAAAGTTTTATGAAATATTTCACTATGAAAGAATTTTTAGAATTAAATAGATGAAGATTTGAATTTGGCTCCTCGGCTCTAAATAGAAGAATACGTGTTTAATTGTTTTTGAAAACCCAACCCCTAAAGGGTGTGGGATGTTTCAGAAAATGGTTCATTATGAAAGGATTGCTAAATATATCTGACAATTCGTATTCGGCTAATGTGTTACAATTTTTAAAAACTACGTGTTTTTCTGGTTTTGGTACTTCGAGCATAAGGGGATGAAAATTTTAATGAAATATTTATTGCGTTATATTAAAATATTTTAAATCTGCATCTATGAAAACCGGTATTTCACTTCTCAATTAGATATAAAGAAATATGCGTTAGGGAATGAAAGACTCTACGGAGATATCACCACAAGAATACAAACGGCTTGATTAACAAAAACCTTGGACTCCAGCTGTCAGCATTGCTTTTTGATCATTCAGTAAAAGACCATGCTTCAACGGCGCTAAGTTTAGAAAGTTTAGAAAGTGTTGCAGTTTATAAAAGACATAAAAAAACGATTAAAGAAAAAAATTCTTTGCAGACCATGACCGGTCTACGCAAGTAAAGAAGCGGATGATAAGCTAGCTCTTTATGCAAATGAGTTGGTCAGTTTAAGTTCCGAGACATGTCATGCAGCAGGAACGGAATCCTATAGTTGCTACGATTGGCTAAAGGAAAAGTTTTGCAGAATCACTCGAAATCACTTCTGCAAGTGGCTAAGAATCTCGTAATGAATAAAAATTCTGTACTGAGAATTCCAAGGTGGGAGATGCAAGATTCCTCCCCCCCCCCTTCCCCCTCCTCACAATATTATCCTTCTTTACCTACAGCAAAAAATAAATAAATTAATTAATAAATAAAACTAGAGAAATTTCTACTGTGAAACTATTTGCATACAAGAGAACGGCCCTTGAAATTTAACTCTTCAAAGTTTTAAGCCCTGCTCATTCCGGATATTGATTAGAAAGTGTTAATCCACATGTGAAACCTGAGTATATAATCCCTGTGACATTTGATCAACGGTGTTCCATAAGGACAGGTTCTCATTCAAAACGTTCGAAAATTCAATTTCTTTGTAGTTGCATTTTTTAAAGGTGTACTTGTCTAGACTCTTGGAACGGAAAGGTTTTTTTTTTTTAATCCGTGCTTTACAAAAGTTTCTACAGTCCATTGTTTGAAGCAGTGTCACGGCTGCCATGAGCCGCGCGGGGTCCCCGCCATGTCTCCAACGCCTTGTCACGGTTCGCGCGGCTCCCCCCGTTGGAGGTTCGAGTCCTCCCTCGGGCATGGTTGTGTGTGTGTGTTGTCCTTAGCATAAGTTACTGTAAGTAGTGTGTAAACATAGGGACTGATAGTTCAAATGGCTCTGAGCACTTTGGGACTTAACATCTGAGGTCATCAGTTTCCTAGAACTTAGAACGACTTAAACCCAACTAAATTAAGGACATCACACACATCCATGCTCGAGGCAGGATTTGAACCTGCGACCGTAGCGGTCGCGTGGCTCCCGACTGAAGCTCCTACAACCGCTCGGCCACATCGGCCGGTCTGTCATGTATTCTAGAAGAGCTGCACGGTCGTCAGTGGCGCCTGTTCTTTCGAGAGCAGTTACTATCTTCATATCTATGGTTAAACGTTACCCAGCCATTGACCTTCGTCTGTGCGAATGCGCACAGGTTGCCGGAACTCACCTTAGTGTGAGCCAGTAATGAGTGGATGGACAAATACCTGTTAAGTACATTACGTAATCGGATTGTGGACGTTTGGGGATGTTAGTCTCACGGGAAGCGTGCGATGGATAAATTCCTGCAGTCGTGATGTTCATTTGTGCCCTCGATGGCTCAGATGGATTGGGCGTCTGCCATGTAAGCAGGAGATCCTGGGTTCGAGTCCCAGTAGGGGCACACTTTTCTGCTGTCCCCATCGAAGTATATCAACAACACCTGTCGGCAGCTGAGGGTTTCAATTAATTATCAGTTGTGAAGGTGATTCGATGAACCCTTTGCCAGGCACTTAAATGTGTTTTGCAGGGTATCCATATAGATGTAGATGATAACTCGTCCCGTGTCGCACGTGCTCAAAATGATTCATACTGCAGAATGCATGAAAACATACTCACCGAAAATACGGACGAATATCAAGTGCAGGCTGCCGAGTGCTGCATATCCAGCTTAGACAGATCGGCTTTTCCTGCCAAGAAGAACAGGAAGTTGCTGTCTAGGAACAATCAGAGGTAGAGGAAGGGTTGATAAATACTCCTTGAATTGCAGACTAAACGTAAATAACGAAAATACATTTTTGGTAAAAATTGGTCAAAACATAATCGTTTGCCCTCCGTATTGGATTAGCTGTTTTGAATATTGAAAATCTGACTTCAGATTCGTTTTCAGCGACATTAAGAATATATATGTAACACTCAGTTCATGCAAATCGAAGTAATAATATAACTAAATGTTTTCCCTAAACTTTGAACACTTTTTTTTTTTTTCGAGTAACGATTTTCTCAGAACGGCATGCAGTATAAATTAAAAGTGGTTCGATCTCTTAACTTCTACCTCTGACCCCTAAAAGTAAACACTTTTCTTAGGAACTTATAGCTATAATATGACATTTGTTAATATTAACTAATTTTTGTGTAGGCATAAGGAGTGAAACAAACCCCCCAAAATCGAACTCAAAGTTCTAATTAGCACTGTATCGTTAAATTTAAGGTTGTTTCATTGCGGTTAGGTATGCGCTCCCATAAATTTTATGTATTATCGACTGATGTTATCCATTTTCAATTTCAAAGAAATAATGTAGTATCAACTGATGTTACCCATTTTTGAATTCAGGTAACATCTCAGGTGCCACACTGCACGCACTCTGCGTACTCCAGTCTCGCAGGCCCTTGATCAAATCATAATTACGGGCGCCAGTTTTTATTGAAAATCTAAAATTAAGCTCATAGTATTATCACTCGTAATTAACGAACAGATCCTTCGAATGTATTTTCGTTGTCTCAAAAAAAAATTTCAAATGTACCCTTTTTTGCTCATTTGTATGAGAACCTGGCCGTAACGCCGGAATATAGTCACGAGATTTTTTTTCAGAGATGCTGTACGTTCGCGAGAAGACTTTCGTTCTGCGCGTGTCGAAGGACATTCCTCAGATATTACTGTGTGTGTGCTACTCAGTCGTGCCATTTAAGTGTACATCTTTGCATAGTTTTCCTTTCACGATGTAAACAGTGTTCCGCTCAGTTGCTAACTGGCCAGTGAGTGGTTGCGAAGGTATCGGATGTGCGGTGCGTTCGGTCTGCTAGGACAACAGCAGACACTGAGGGAGCTAGCTGCTGGGACGCCAGCGAACAATTTATGCCAAGTAAGACGAAGAGGACTATTCTAAAATTACGAGCCGTCTCAAAAGTGTTTACCATTAGTAAATCTTGCAGTTGAGTCTGACAAAACTGGCAGTTTTGCCTAGAGATACATTACAGAGAGAGATACAGGAAATCCCCCCCACCCCCCTCAATGAATTTTTGGTTGTGATGACAGGCCGATTGGTAGTGTAGCCCGAGATCTAAGTTAGGTTGGAAGGTGGTAATTTGATTGAGAGTTGTTTACGCCAACGATTATGAATGCCGACTAAACGTTGTGCGAGCAGATTGCCCTGTAGCGTAGCCTAGTGTTTCCGCACGCGCCACATTTAACACACATTCTCTAACTGTGTACAAAAGTCTCACAACAGCCACGATAAGTACGTTTCTTGTGGGGGGAGGGTACAGTCCACTATGTAACTTTCACTGCAAATTTTAGTAACCGCCGAAACTAACCGAAATAGATGCGTCATTTTAACTATATTCCCTTTTGTGGGAAAATAATGGTTCTCCTCTTTCTGCAGCAACTGTAATATGTAGGCGACTTATTAGTTTTTTTTAAACTCTGAATCATGATCTCAATAGACGCAGTGCTTTTTTTTACGTTACTTGATTTGTGGTCTATAGTAAACAATGCAACGAACTGGTAAATTCTTTGAAGTTTGACGTGTGTTACATAGACGACGTCTGCAATGTATGTAAGGCTAAGTTTGCATATATTCGGTGTCTGTTTTTTTGGCCATGTACTGTATAATTAAGGGGAGGAGGATTATGTTCAAGGAGCACTGCATTAGCAGTCTATGGAGAAATTGAGAATTTGGATCTAACGAACGGCATGCTCGGGCAGTTCGTGATATTCTGTTGACCACTGTGTAATTCGGACACAGTGATCATTGCCTCTCCCTAGTAACCAGGGGACTCGGGTGCTAATCCTGGTCTGGCGCAAATTTTCAAGTGCCCATTGACTAAAGTCTGTGCCCATTGTCAGCTAATGTCATTGTTTCGGTGTTAAATTGTATTTTGTTCACGATACGTCGTTTAGCTTTTTCATGGATAACAGCTTTGAAAAGCGTACAGGTTATATTGATATTCTCTCGTCGTTAGTCCAAGGCAACTATAGCGATTTATAAACACAGCTGTAGTTCGTATTAAGCCTACATACGTAATTGTGTCCTGTGTTTCTTTACCAAGAACTACTTCGTAAGTAATTCTCCTGTAGTGGTATTTTGTTTTAGTATTTTGTTTAAATATTTATAGACTGCAGGCTTGGATGAAATATGAAACACATGTCCGAAGTTCTTGTTGATACTGCAGATACTGTTTCATCCGTACTAGGGGCCAAAACATTTCATCTAATACAGAAGGACACAATTTGTCTCGAGATTTAGCAATTTTTCGTAATAGTTGCCTTGCTTCGATATATTTTTCTCTAATTCTTGTTTGGATTTAATCTTAAAACACACTAACTCTTCCACCAGTTATTCGATATGTGGTTTCATACCTTTCGTAGCCTAGAGTTCCTAAATGGTCGATAATATTAATAATTTCCTTTCTCAATTTTATTTTCTGTAAAGTCTCCTGTTTATGGTTATTGCTAACGTGTTTCACGTTCTCACTTTTATTATTTTTATTTTTCTAGTTTTGTGACTGGTAGCCAAATTTTCTTTGAATCTGGTTTTTAATTCTGAAATAGTAACAGATGAAGAACAAGAGAAGATTGCGATCTATTTGAGGAGAGTGGGTTGGAGATTTTTTATAATAGACGTACACAGGTCATGGGGATCCTTACCTATATAAATTTACTTCGAGTGTGATGTAGCCCATTCTCTTGTCATGATCTCGGCTGTATCGTAGCACATTGTCTCGGTTAGGTTGGAGATTTCTGTTGAGAGTTGCCGAAGTCAACGAAAGTGATTACAAAGTAAAGACTGTGCTAACAGAACGATTTGTAGCGTAGTCCAACACGTTCTTTCTGTCCTTTTAAAGCCTCTTTTAATTAAAGTAACTAAAGCTGCAAGATACAATCACAAAAACTGTGTTACGTAATAGAGTAATCCCAGACTATTGTTGTGTAAGTTGTGTGCGTACAGTATTTTTTTTGCCAGTGAATATACATTTTTTTTACTCATTTGCTGGGTTTCAGTTTTCCCCGTTTTCCGGCGAAAAACCTTTTCCTGTGAAGGGCCCATTAGCTTGTCGGTTATATTTGTGACTTTCTCGACGGTCAGTAATTTCGTGATAGTCCATCCACCGGCGTCATTGTTAACATCGAATATAGATTTAAGTATTAGGAAGGCTAATATGAAGCTAATGCATGAGTAGGTCTAATAATTAATAAAAATAGGAATGTGGGTAAGATACTACAAACAGCATAGTGAACGCATTGTTGTGGCCAAGATAGCCACGAATCCCACACCTACCAAAGTCGTAAAAGTAGTCCGCAGATGATGATGAAATTGATCGAATGTGTGATGAGATAAAAGAAATCATTCAGATAGTGATGGGAGATGAAAATTTAATATTAATGGGTGACTGGAATTCGACAGTAGGAAATGGAAGAAAAGGAAACGTAGTAGGTGAATATGGAATGGGGGTAAAAAATGAAAGAGGAAGCCGCCTGGTAGGTTTTTGCACAGAGCATAACTTAATCATAGCTAACACTTGGTTCGAAAATCATGAAAGAAGATTGTATACGTGGAAGAGACCTGGAGATACTGCAATATTTCATATAGATTATATAGTGGTAAGACAGAGATTTAGGAACCAGATTTTAAATTGTATGACATTTCCAGGGGCAAATGTGGACTCTGATCACAATATATTGATTATGAACTGTAGATTAAAACTGAAGAAACTGGAAAAAGGTGGGAATTTAAGGAGATGGGACCTGAAAGAACTGACAGAATCAGAAGTTGTACATTGTTTCAGGAAGAGCATTAGGGAACGATCTACAGGAATGGGGGAAAGTAATACAGTGTGATGGGGGATCTGAGTGGTGTACTGTCAAGGGGGAGGGGGTTCCTCAGGGATTAGTGTTGGGGCCGCTCCAGTTCCTTATTTATATAAATGATATGCCCTCAAGTATTACGGGTAACTCTAAAATATTTCTGTTTGCTGATGACACTAGCTTGGTAGTAAAGGATGTTGTGTGCCACATTGACTCCGTTTCAAGTAGTGCAGTACATGACCTCAGTCCATGGCTTGTAGAAAATAAACTAACGTTAAATCACAGTAAGATTCAGTTTTTACAGTTTCTAACACACAATTCAACAAAACCTGACGTTTTAATCTCACAGCATGGGCATATGATTAGTGAAACTGAACGGTTCAAATTCCTAGGTGCTCAAATAAATAGTAAGGTGTTGTGGAAAGCCCACATTCAGGATCTTGCTCAAAGACTTAATACTGCCATTTTCACTATTCGAACGGTACCGAAAGTGAATGATACTTCGACAAGTAAATTAGTCTACTTTGCCTATTTCCATTCACTTATGTCATATGGTATTATGTTTTTGGGTAACTCTTCCCATTCTAGAAGGATATTTTTGGCTCAGAAACTGGAGGTTCGGGCAAAAAGTGGTGTGAGTTCACGAACCTCTTGTCGACCTCTGTTCAGGGAGTCTGGGTATTTTGACCTTGGCCTCTCAATATGTATATTCCTTATTGTCGTTTCTTGTTACCAATATTAGTTTATTTCCAACAATAAGCAGCTTTCACTCGGTTAATACTCGGCAGAAATCAAACCCCCATTTGGTTCAGACTTCCTTAACTCTTGTGCAAAAATGTGTGCAGTATACTGCTGCATCCATTTTCAATAAGGTCAGGCATGCACTACACGCCGGAAGCGGCTACGAGGGTAGCGGAGTACGTGTGGAGTGCACATGGGGTATTTTTTAGGTTAGAGAATTCCCTCCCTAGACCCGACAAGACGCCTCCTGAGACCCGGCAAGGCAGGAGTAGGCAAAATGCAACAGGGAATAACAATATTAATGTGCTAATAGTAAACTGACTACGAGACAAGAAAAAATGTATTCATAGGTGAAAGCTCAAAGCTACGGGTAAAATGTCCCTAGGCTTATCATCTCAAAGAAGAGATGGCACAGAGAAACAAGTGGGCATGTCTTACATAGCAAGCTGCCATTTAAACCGACATTTAGGACCTTCAAATAAGGATTTGGACTAAAATACTTTCATATTCGCACTAAGTGTAAATAAAACTGGTACAATCACCAATAAACAAAATTATTTTCATTGCTTTCGGGGTTCCTTTTGCCTTTCGGAATAAATATATTGCGAATCAGTAGTTAACGTACCTGGTTCCCCAAACAGGAGACGACTAGAAACTTTCGAAATGTGGTGGTGTAGAAGAATGCTAAAAAAGCTTTGATCGAATAGCTGATGGAGAGATACGAAATCAGATTAGGGAGCAGAGAAATTAATGGCACAAATTGACAAAAAGAAGCGATCGTGGGTAAATGTCATATTTCGATTCCACCCATCCGCTGTGACCCATGACGTTCTGCATGACGTTGATTAGTTGCACTTCGAAGGATACCAGTGGCCTTATTAAATGTTAACTGTGATTGCCTTCGTTTCTAGAACAATTTATAATGTTCGTTAACTATGATTTTTTTCGGAATATATCGTGATGAACTATGGGAGGAACCACAGAACACAGCTTAAATTGTCGTTGAAGAAACGAGTAGTGATTGTATTTTTATCTTTCTTATCCGACACGTTGGGGTATCCAAGGTATAATGGGGTACACAGTTGAAAACTTTGATTAAATGTACAAAATTGATAAATAAGAGAGCTACAAATTTTTATATGAACACATTATGATGTATTAATCACAAAAATACAAGAACATTGCCATAAAATAAAACAACAATATTTTCTCACTCAAAAACAGAAATTTATATCATTTGCACGCGGCAGAATGGGGTGGTAAATACAAGTGATTACAAAAACGTATAAAATTATCGGAAATGCAGAAAATATTGGCTTGCTCGGTATTTTTTTTAGTTTAAAGTGAGTATTAATGTCAAACTACAGTTTTCATGTATCGTATCCTTTTCTTGAGGCTGTTTACAAAATTCACACACGGGGAGACACTCATCATCTTCGCTATCTATTCCTGCACAAGAATCGTGTGTCCATTTTTTGCACGTGGAACAAGCGACCCAACCTCCAACTGATTTTGAATATAACCCACCACAATATACACATTGACAGTCAGAACTTTCCTCGTAATCACTCTCGTTAGTATTGTATTCTCTCTCCTTTTTTCCATTTACCTTCAGACTCTTTCTCTCTTTTTTGAGTTCTTAACTTTATTCTCTTTCGCAAAAAGTTTTCTGTTTGCTCTTTCTTCTTTGTCAAAGTTCTTTTTTCTATTTCTCCCATTAATGACTTTTAACTCTTTTTTTGTACTGCGAATCAGTTAAAACAACGTTCTTCCCCCTTTCCAGTCTCGCTCTTTTCTTGCTTTCGTTAACTTTTGACAAGAAAATCAGAATCTCAGGTGAAATATGAAATGAGGAGGTTGTGTTGTCAGTTGTCATCCAAGAGCACCCAAGATTAGAACAATTAGCCCCAATAACTTTGTTATTCTTAGGCGGCAGTTCATTGTAACAAATCGCTGAAACCTCGTCCGCTTGATTATCCAGCCCGTTTGAGTCGTCTTTTTCAGCTGGTGTGCTAGTTGGAGGCAATTCCAATTGTTCAGATATAATAACCCCTTTATCTGACGGCCTATCACGTCCGCTGTCAGTTGTGTGTGCCGGGAGGAAGTGTGCGTCGTGAATATGGATGGGTCCGTGGGCCATATTGCAGTAGCTTCGAAACCTTTAATAGCGGTTTTCATTGTTGCGCTTTAGACGAAAGCTGAACCAAAAAGCGTTGAAATTTGAAAGATAGTTACGACTTTCCCTGCGTGGCTTCGCAGCCATTTTCGAAGCTGATCACTATAACGAGGATTTATAAAACAAACATCAAGCGGCTGAAGTCTGTGAGAGCAATGTGTTGGTGAAGAAACGCCACTCTCCCTCGCGTTGTCCATAACGTCATTGTTCGTGGTATGAGCTGAGTGGCCATCTGATATAAGGAGAACTGGGACGTGCTTTAATGCCTTAGAAAATACCACTAATTGTGGAAACCATACAAAGAATGACTCTGTGGCCATCCATGCGGTGCTGTGGACCTCAGCGCAACCACCTGCTGCCAGTCCTAACTCAAATTCTTTCTGCTTCTTCTTTCGTGGAAAAATAATCGTAGGAGGAATGTCAGCTCCGCTTGCTGACGTACTAATGAGGCTGGTTGCAGTTTCGCCCCTTTCTGCAGATGTTAACGATCGCACTGGACGGTTCCCTTTGCAAGCTGCGATGTTCGATTGGTTTTTAGCATTAACCGAGACGCCTGTTCCATCACAATTAGTTATTTGAGAAGTCATTAGTTTGTGATTGTCAGTTACATTTGTTAGCAACGAAAAAAACCTATCGACAGCTACTTTGTTAAAATCAATGATTCTTGTACTAGATTTTGCTTCGGGCTTGCGAACAAACCCGAATTTGCTTCTTCATTGTTTCATGATGTAATAAAGATTTCTATTTGTTTTGCTCGAAATTTTCGAAAAGGTATCTGGGGAACGTGCAAAAATTGAAATGGCAAAACTGTGCACCTGCCGAAATACGAGTGCGTATACTCATTTGAAAAAATGTTCCTAAACTGCTTCTGATACGCTAGAGGTTACCGCACAGTAAACAGCAATTGTAGTTGACCGTTTGCCTGCACCGTATAGAGTACGGCCAATAAAATATTTTTGTAGGGAGGACACATCATCTCATCCTGAATGGAGAGTTCATCTATACGTGTAAATGTAACCACTTGTGCCAGAGGGAGTGTGTTGGGAGCCTTACTGTTCATGTTGTATATTAACATTACAGATAATATAAGTAAGCTCACATATTTCGAAAATGATGCAGATATCGACATAGAGGTAACAAAGTTCGTGTGAAGCGATATGCACATACAGGGGATAATAAAAATGTGACCACCTATACTTGCATCTACATGGATACTCTGCAAATCACATTTAAGTGCCTGGCAGATTGTTCATCGAACCACCTTCACAAGTCTCTATTATTCCAATCTCGCATAGCACCCGGAAAGAATGATCACCTGTGTCTTTCCATACGAGCTCTGACTTCCCTTATTTTATCGTTGTGGTCGTTTCTCCCTACGTAGGTCGGTGTCAACAAAATATTTTCGCATTCGGAGGAAAAAGTTGGTGATTGGAATTTCGTGAGAAGATTCCGTCGCAAAGAAAAACGCTTTTCTTTTAATGATGTCCAGCCAAAATTCTGTATCATTTGTGTGACACACTCTCTCATATTTCGCGATAATAGGAGGACGTGCTGCCTTTCTTTGGACTTTTTCGATCTACTCCGTCAGTCCTATCTTGTAAGGATCCCACATTTCCCAGCAGTATTCTACAAGAGGACGGACAAGCGTAGTGTAGGCAGTGTCCTTTGTAGGTCTGTTACGTTTTCTAAGTGTCGTGCCAATAAAACGCAGTCTTTGGTTAGTCTTAACCGCAACATTTTCTATGTGTTCTTTCCAATTTAAGTTGTTCGTTATTGTATAATAATAATGGCGTGTGACGAGGGCCTCCCATCGGGTAGACCGTTCGCCTGGTGCAAGTCTTTCGATTTGACGCCACTTCGGCGACTTGCGCGTCGATGGGGATGAAATGATGATTAGCACAACACAACACCCAGTCCCTGAGCGGAGAAAATCTCCGACCCAGCCGGGAATCTAACCCGGTCTTTTAGGATGACAGTCTGTCGTGCTGACCGCTCAGCTACCGCGGGCGGACGTTAGTTATTGTAACACCTAGTTAGTTAGTTGACTTTACGGCTTTTAGATTAGACTGCAACTTCTCTGATAGTGATTCGTCCATTCTGCTTCACCAGCAATATTGCGGGATCAGTAACGACCTGATTTGCGAATATTGCGGGCGTACCTTAACTGGCTTCTGTCTTCATTGATT
The DNA here is from genome assembly GCF_023897955.1 of Schistocerca gregaria. Taxonomy (NCBI): domain Eukaryota; kingdom Metazoa; phylum Arthropoda; class Insecta; order Orthoptera; family Acrididae; genus Schistocerca; species Schistocerca gregaria. The sequence continues at coordinate 567,423 of NW_026061860.1, read as the reverse complement.
AGCGGCTACCTTTGAAATGGTTGTACCACTCCTTCAGCCCTGCAGTACCCATTACTTTGTCCACAAACACACGATGGTTTCAACTTGAGAATCGCCAAGCTTGGAGCCAAATGTGATGTAAAGACGTCATTTTGCTCAGAATACTAAATCCAACGTGTACGACTTGCAAGTGTTCCGAAGTAGTGGAGAAAATCAGGTATGTGTGCTAAATATGCCTGAAAACATGAGCGCATGCGCGCCCTGATACCATTGTTGATTTCAACAATTAAAAAAGGTCGGATATTTTTTGAACAGCTCATGTATATAAGCCATCGCCAGTGATGTCGAAAGAGCAAGATACCCCTAACTACGCCAGTTGTATAGGTAGTTCGAATGGAGCGGTCTATTGTCTGACGTATCTCCATAACAGCTCCGAACCGAATACCCCAAAGTTCGACAAATGGTTCAAATGGCTCTGAGCACTATGGGTCTTAACATCTATGGTCATCAGTCCCCTAGAACTTAGAACTACTTAAACCTAACTAACCTAAGGACATCACACAACACCCAGCCATCACGAGGCAGACAAAATCCCTGACCCTGCCGTGAATCGAACCCGGGAACCCAGACGCGGAAAGCGAGAACGCTAACTTCACGTCAGGAATCAAGCTGAGCTCAGAAGGGCGCAAGTCCGGGGCTGTCTCAGGCCGATTCTGATCTTCGGCCTGACGTGGCTGCTTGTCCTGTTCCAAGGGTTGCCCCTCAGTCTGCAAGATCCGAGCAGTCGCAGAGGGTGGTCTTACTGGTAGTTGGGAGCTCCAACGTCAGGCGCGTAATGGGGCCCCTTAGGGATATGGCAGCAAGAGAGGGGAAGAAAACCAATGTGCAATCCGTGTGCATACCGGGGTGAGTCATTCCAGATGTGGAAAAGGTCCTTCCGGATGCCATGAAGGGTACAGGTTGCACCCATTTGCAGGTGGTCGCTCATGTCGGCAACAATAATGTGTGTCGCTATGGATCGGAGGAAACCCTCCCTGGCTGTCTGATTTGGTGAAGACAGCCAGTCTCGCTAGCGGGATGAAAGCAGAGCTCACCATCTGCAGCATCGTCGATAGGACTGACTGCGGACCTTTGGTACCGAGCTGAGTGAAGGGTCTGAATCAGAGGCTGAGATAGTTCTGCGTCCGTGTGGGCTGCAGATTCCTCGACTTGAGCCATAGGGTGGTGGGGTTTCGGGTTCCGCTGGATAGGTCAGGAGTCCACTACACGCAACAAGCGGCTACACGGGTAGCAGGGGTTGTGTGGCGTGAGCTGGGCGGTTTTTTAGGTTAGATGGCATTGGGCAAGTACAAAAAGGGCGGCAGCCTCAACGTGTTCGGGGCAAAGCAGGACATGCGGGGACCAAGCAGCAATCGGTATTGTAATGGTAAACTGTCGAAGCTGCGTTGGTAAAGTACCGGAACTTCAAGCGCTGATAGAAAGTACCGAAGCTGAAATCGTTATAGGTACAGAAAGCTGGCTGAAACCAGAGAGAAATTCTGCCGAAATTTTTACAAAGGTACAGACAGGTAGAAAGGATAGATTGCATGCAACCGGTGGTGGAGAGTTAGTCGCTGTTAGTAGAAGTTTATCCTGTAGTGAAGTAGAAGTGGATAGTTCCTGTGAATTATTATGGGTGGAGGTTACACGCAACAGCCGAGCTAGGTTAATAATTGGCTCCTTTTACCGACCTCCCAACCCAGCAGCATTAGTGGCAGAACAACTGAGAGAAAATTTGGAATACATTTCACATCAATTTTCTCAGCATGTTATAGTCTTAGGTAGAGATTTCAATTTACCAGATATAGACTGGGACACTCAGATGTTTAGGATGGGTCGTAGGGACAGAGCGTCGAGTGACATTATACTGAGTGCGCTATCCGAAAATTACCTCAGGCAATTAAACAGAGAACCGACTCGTGGAGATAACATTTTGGACCTACTGATAACAAACAGACCCGAACTTTTCGACTCTGTATGTGCAGAACAGGGATTAGTGATCATAATGCTGTTGCAACATCCCTGAATATGGAAGTTAATAGGAATATAAAAAGAGGGAGGAAGGCTTACGTGTTTAGCAAGGGTAATAGAAGGCAGATTTCAGTCTACCTAACAGATCAAAACGAAAATTTCTGTTCTGACACTGACAATGTTGAGTATTTTTGGAAAAAGTTCAAGGCAATCGTAAAATGCGTTTTAGACAGGTACGTGTAGAGTAAAACTGTGAGGGACGGGATAAACCCACCGTGGTTCAACAACAAAGTTAGGAAACTACTGCGAAAGCAAAGACAGCTTCACTCCAAGTATAAACGCAGCCAAAACCTCTCAGACAAACAGAAGCTAAACGATGTCAAAGTTAGTGTAAGGAGGGCTATGCGTGAAGCGTTCAGTGAATTCGAAAGTAAAATTCTATATACCGTCTTGACAGAATATCCTAGAAAGTTCTGGTCTCACGTTAAATCAGTAAGTGGTTGGAAACAGCATGTCCAGACACTCCGGGGTGATGATGGCATTGAAACAGAGGATGACAGGCGTAAAGCTGAAATACTAAACACCTTTTTCCAAAGATGTTTCATAGAGGAAGACCGCACTGCAGTTCCTTCTCTAAATCCTAGCACAAACGAGAAAATGGCTGACATCGAAATAAGTGTCCAAGGAGTAGAAAAGCAACTGGAATCACTCAACAGAGGAAAGTCCACTGGACCTGACGGGGTACCAATTCGATTCTACACAGTACGCGAAAGAACTTGCCCTCCCTTTTAACAGCCGTGTACCGCAAGTCTCTAGGGGAACGGAAGGCTCCAAATGATTGGAAAAGAGCACAGGTAGTCCGAGTCTTCAAGAAGGGTCGTAGAGCAGATGCGCAAAACTGTAGACCTATATCTCTGACGTCGATCTGTTGTAGAATTTTAGAACATGTTTTTTGCTCGAGTATCATGTCGTTTTTGGAAACCCAGAATCTACTCTGTAGGAATCAACATGGATTCCGGAAACATCCATCGTGAGAGACCCAACTCACTTTATTTGTTCATGAGACCCAGAAAATATTAGATACAGGCTCCCAGGTAGATGCTATTTTTCTCGACTTCCGGAAGGCGTTCGATACAGTTCCGCACTGTCGCCTGATAAGTAAAGTAAGAGCCCACGGAATATCAGACCAGCTCTGTGGCTGGATTGAAGAGTTTTAACAAACAGAACACAGCATGTTGTTATCACTGGAGAGACGTCTACAGACGTTAAAATAATCTCTGGCGTGCCACAGGGGAGTGTTATGGGACCATTACCTTTCACAATATATATAAATGAGGTAGTAGATAGTGTCGGAAGTTCCATGCGGTTTTTCGCGGATGATTCTGTTGCATACACAGAAGTTGCAGCATTAGAAAATTGTAGCGAAATGCCGGAAGATCTGCAGCGGATAGGCCCTTGGTGCAGGGAGTGGAAACTGACCCTTAACATATACAAATGTAATGTATTGCGAATACATAGAAAGAAGGATCCTTTATTGTATGATTATATGATAGCGGATCAAACACTGGTAGCAGTTACTTCTGTAAAATATCTCGGAGTATGCGTGCGGAACGATTTGAAGTGGAATGATCATATAAAATTAACTGTTGGTAAGGCGCGTACCAGGTTGAGATCCATTGGGAGAGTCCTTAGAAACTGTAGTTCATCAACAAAGGAGGTGGCTTACAAAACACTCGTTCGACCTATACTTGAGTATTGCTCATCAGTGTGGGATCCGTACCAGATCGGGTTTGCGGAGGAGATAGAGAAGATTCAAAGAAGAGCGGCGCGTTTCGTCACAGGGTTATTTGGTAACCGTGATAGCGTTAAGGAGATGTTTGACAAACTCAAGTGCCAGACTCTGCAAGAGAGCCGCTCTTCATCGCGGTGTAGCTTGCTCGCCAGATTTCGAGAGGGTTCGTTTCTGGATGAGGTATCGAATATATTGCTTCCCCCTACTTATACCTCCCGAGGAGATCACGAATGTAAAATTAGAGAGATTAGAGAGCGCACGGAGGCTTTCAGACAGTCTTTCCTCCCGCGAACCATACGCGACTGGAACAGGAAAGGGAGGTAATGACAGTGGCACGTAAAGTGCCCTCCGCCACACACCGTTGGGTGGCTTGCGGAGTATAAATATAGATGTAGATGAGTGTGGTGCGTGATGCGGCGCTCCCCATCCCTATATACCGATCAAATCAGTCACGACTTGAACCGAGCGTGCCCGAACATTGTCCTACAAAATGATGGCCGCCTCCTGCAGAAACCGACGCCGCTTCTTTCTCTCAGTTGCTTTTCTACTTTGTAACACAGTTTGTTTCGTTTTCGAGTCCAAACCGCTTAACAGATATTGTTCAAATTTGTCATGGAGACAGTTTGAACCCTTAGAAAGAACATAGCCCACTTTAAAAAGCAAGAAATTTTTTTTTGCATCAGTGAACGTAAACTACATTAAAACTTACTTATTTTGGTTGTATAACTTAAGAATTCTATAATGTATAAGTACTTCAGTAGTCGCCGCGCGAGATAGTCTCTCAAACGAAATTGCTCCCACGTCCGAGGCCTTTCAATATCACGTCTTCCATTCCGCTTGTAGTTCAGAATATTTTGGGGAAGTCTGGGACGTAGCATTCTCACCAGTCTTCACGATATTTTTGAATTTTTTAGTTTCTGTTGAAAATACTTAATTTTTCTCTAGTATCTTCATTCCTAATCATTTCTTGTTGTGCAGCTCTTCGAATTTCTTAGGAACCTCATCTCTGTCGTGTGATTTTTTTTGCTCTTTTTTTAACCATGTTTTCGCTTTCATAGCATAATACAGGAACCGCGACTACGTTATAGAATTTCGGGACAATCTTTTTGTACTTTATTGCCCAATATTCAGATAATAGTGTCACAGACAGCTTAGAATTTGTGTAATTTATTTTAAGTATCAGAGTAAAAATCAGATCTTACAGCGTAGCCTAAATGAAAGATTAAGAGACCAGTTCTAAAGCAGGATTATCCAAAACTAGTTTTAAAATGACTGAGTATTTTCCTCGGAGTGCACTTATTTTCGTTTTATTACTAGAAATTTTAAAGTTGTATTCATTGCATATTTCGTTCAGGTGGTATATAGATCTTTGGAGGTCATTTCGTGAACGTGAATCATGTCATCTACAAACAGAAGCACAATCAGGTATTTCTCATTCGTTATCCCAATTCCTTTGTCTTGTCGTAGTTCCTGCTTTCATTTATGAAGAACGAAGTCAATGTAAATACTAAAAATGCTGACTTAATCTGCTCATTTAAATGTATACCGAACGAGCTGCCGCAGTGGTTATTCCATGGTATGATGATGATGATGATGTTTGGTTTTTGGGGCGCTTAACTGCACGGTTATCAGCGCCTGTACAAAGCCCCAACCTTTACACAGTCCAGTTTCGCCACCTTCACGGATGATGATGAAATGATGACACCACAGACACCTACTTCCCGGGCGGAGAAAGCAACCCAGCCGTGAATCGAACCCGGAATCCCATCACCAGCAACGCTAGCTTCTACACGACGAGCTGTCAACTAGTACACTAGACTCGCATTCGGGAGGATGACGTTTAAATCCGCATCCGGCCATCCTGATACGTTTTCCGTAACTTTTCTGAATCGCTCCAAGCAAATGCTGGGATGGTTCCTTTGAAAGGGAACGGCGGACTTCTTTTACCCTTCCCTGACGCAGTGCCAACTCCTGCTCCGTCTCTAATGACCTCGACATCGATAGCACATTAAATGCAATCCTCCTTCCGTCCTTCATTTAAAGGCATAGGTTTACGCAATAAGTCGGGCGTTAAAAGATAAAAACTGCGTACTCGTCTAAGGCAGCATAATTTCATGGCACGCAAATTATCGAGACTATATTCACCGAGCATTTGTGAAAGGCAGCACGTGGCGACTTCCAACAAACTTCACACATAATTTCGAAACTTGGCGAAACTTTTTTTCCCCTCTGACATCCCTGACATAATGATGAAAGGAAAAAGACTTTTATCACTTCTACATTTTCGCTGTTCGTGCAGTAAGGTGTCAGCATCAGGCTTGATGTTTCACTTTATTACTTCTTTACTACTCACTTTATTCGCAACACATTTGTCAGACAGTATCCACATACGTCGCCGAATGTACCTGAAAATTATAGAATTGTACAACACCTAGTTCAGTACATAAATATTGAGAAGTTTTCGAAAAACTAGCTTCTCTTACAACAGAGCGTCTTCAACTGCAAAGGGTTATGTTTCTTCAGGTCAAGTTTTTAACACATTAACTGATACGGAATGTGAACGAACTTCTGAAGGTGTTTTACAAATGGGACTTCCAGTTTTCAGACAGCAATTTGGAGGGGAGAAGGGGGCGGTGGTTACGCGGTCTATTTGGAACTTCAGTGTTTCCGCAAATGATGCAGTTGCCTGTAATAAAGTTCTGTTTGAAAGAAGTCACGCCCTCATAAGATTTCAGTGTAGTGCAAAGCATGACAACTTAGTTTAAATGTTCCCGAAATGTAAAATTGTTCGGTTCACAAAACGATATAACCTTATCCTACGAGTATAGTGCAGCGAGTCAAATTCGCAATCGCTCAACCCACATGAATACCTGGGTGTAAAAATTTCTAGAGATTTGAAATGGAACCGTCACATAGTCGCAGTCTTAGGGAAATACGGTGGCTGGCTGCAATTCGTTGGTAGAATTCTAGGAAAATACAATCAGTGTACAAAAGAAATTGCTTACAAATCACGCTTGCGACCCATCCCCCAATATTGCTCGAGATTCTTGGATCCTAATCAGATACAACTGCCCGGCGATACTGAATGTATACAGAGAAGGGCGGCACGAATGGTCACAGGTTTTTTGACCCGTTGGAGAATGTCACACAGTTTCTGATCAAATTGAACAGGCAGGCGCTTGGAAACAGACGTAAAATATCCAGAGAAAGTCTACTTGGAATATTTCCGGAGGAATCCTTAACTGTTGAATATAGGCGAATGGTAGTCAATGGAGGGAATGACTGCGAATGCTCGTTCGATTTGCGTTCTCTTCCGTAGGCTGCGATGCAAACTAATCCTGGTAATATTCCCGGTGTGAGATGTAGTTGGCAGCTCTGTAAATGCTGACCGGTGAGTCGCTTAAAGCCCACGAGAAATTAATCTCGGAGGGACACATCACGCTCTCAACCGACTAAGCATATCCCCTAAGGATCGCCTAGAGCCTGTGACTAGTGCATTGAATGTAAATACGGAAAACTGCAAAAACTCAGTTTTTGAACTATTTGTAATTCCATTAACTAGTTTTGTAACCTTTACAGACTCATCTTCAAATGTGGCACACAGAATTTCCGTCTCTCTGACGTGGAGACAGAGCGACAGTTACATGGCGACATGTGTCGGAAAACCAGTTATTTCACTTACTGACTAACGGACAGTTCATGGTAGACACAGACTATCCCGTGGAAGAGAAAAGTATCGCGAGGAGACCTAATTAGAAAGTTTCTAGAACTGACGTTACATGATGAAAGTAGGAATGGAATATACTGAAACCGCCTACGTATTGTAACTGTAGGAAGCGTGAAGACCAGAAGAGACTAAGCACAGCACGCACAGAGGCTTTTAAGCAGCCACAGTTCGCACGCTCCATACGTCAGTGGAGTGGGAATAAGTCCTAATAACTGGTATACTGGCAAGTTCCATCTGTCACGCAATTCACGGTCGTTTATAGACTACAAATTATAAGCTGCCTATGTTTTGTTTAAATTTGGATTACAAGAAAATGGGCGTTTTGCAAAATGTCCTACATAAGTCTCCTCTTCATCAACACCACCACCATGAGTGTTCTGCCCTAGGGCAGGTCTTCACATGTAGCTCTCCATGCAGTCCCATCATTTGTTACCCTCTTGTTTTCTCACAACTATTTTCTGTTCTTACGCTGTCCACCACCTGGTATGTTCTGCGTCTTCTTCTTCTTCTTCTTCTTCTTCTTCTTCTTCTTGCATTCACCGTTTCCTCCATACCATCAATAAACAATCTCTTCTCATTCAGTGTCCATGCCAATTGTGTTTGATCATCCTGCTACCTTTAAAATTTCTCTCTGTTCTCCCACTCAACACCACCTCATTTCTCACTGTGCCTGCCTATTTTATCCCCTATCAACGGACCCACATAAAAGCCTCCTGTTATGAAACGTCTCGTTGGCAATTGCTATACGTATTTTCACCTCCTTATTACTTCCAATGTCGTCCATAATAGCACGTCGCAGTTATCTAAAAACACCAAATTGTTGTGTATCTTCCTGCCTAACATTATAGTTGTTCTTGCTTTTCTTGCACCTATCACCGGACATTTTGCGATTTTCTTATTATTTCTCATTCCAATTTACTCACGTCTCTTGTTCAATTCTTTTAACATTTCAGTCATACTTCTTTCGCTCTCTGCCAATAACACCACATGATCCGCGAGTCTAATACATTCTGCTCTCCTAACAACAACCCGCTCCCGTCTATGTCGTTTCAAACGTTTCTGAATGACATGCTCCAAATATATTTACACACTAAGGAGAATAAACGTATCCCGGAGGACTTACCCCAGCGCGATGGAAATCGATACACGTGATTTTCATTCATGCCCAATAGTATCCGAACGACTTGAATTGAATTTCGCCTGATTCACATGCAACCCACATAGCGCAACTGTCTAGCAGGTCCCCTTATCGCTCCTTGGTACAGTCGTTTGACTATTGAAAGTGGTTCCAACAAGTCACCACGAGAAAAAACTGTTCTGTATCGCAATAACTCAAGATGTAAAGTAATACCACGATACTACAAATATCACGGAACACCTTATCACAGATAAGACTGCCCCTAAGGCTTGTAGCTCACATTTATTACAATAAATGACATACCTGACATTTTACCACTCTCATTATTACGTCAGATAGGTAATGCACGTAGTAAATTCGCCGTATTCATGATTTACTCTTCAAAGTAACATACCGTACTTATTATTTAACACAAAATAAGATTAAAAATTAAAGGTATTCACGAGCAGCTAATTGAGAATATTTATGAACTTCAAATGACACGACGAACCGTCTCGTTTTGCATATGGATGCAAACTCAGGTCATGCAGACTAAGCAAAGATTTCGTGCCTGACGGATACTAACTGTCACTCCTGATTAGGCATACAGAGAGTGATATACCTCGATTTTAGACAGAGCCAGTTTGCAAATACCAACTTTAAATTACATATCGCAAGTATTTTTGCCGGACGCGAATTCCTACCCAGCACCTATTGTCCCTGTTAACGAATGACGAGAGATGTTGAATCTTGGTTCTTAACAAGTAACTTACTTGAATTGCCGTGAGGTAAGGCTTTGTACTGGGCAGGGATTCGAACTCATAACTTAATCGGATAGATATCGACGCACAATCAACTGTGACATTTCGGATTTTCTCGGCAGTAGCTAGATGTTTTAACTGAAATGACGAGACGAAACATAATTTTTTTTCCTTCGAAAGCCTCCAACCCGGCATCTATCGCTGTTATATTCTAGAGTAAACGAACGTTAAATATGGGTTTGTTGCACCAGCAGCGACATGTGAGCGTGTTTGACCTAGAAATAATATGACGAAGAGTTCAGTGCTCACTGGGAGTACAGCTCCACACATCATATCGCTTTTGACTACACACAAAGACACGTCAGCTTCCGAATTTTTGTCCAGCTCGGACTAACATCTTGAACTTACAGTGATCTCGCAAATAGTTCTGTGTCTCACTGGGTGTCAAAAACGTCACATATCGTTAGTGTTGACAACGAATGAAAATACATTAAACATTAAAATAATTATCCACTAGCAGATAGGTGTTCTCATGCTAGAGCTTGATAATACATAATGAAATCTATAGTGCCGGGCCAGGATTCGAACCCATTCACGCGCAGTATGTGGAGATGTTGAGGAATCTGCAGTTCTGAACAAACAACAAATTGTAGACGTGCTGTATTCTCACGAAGGGATCAAATTGAGCGTTAAGTACGGTCTAAGTTGCATTCCCAGATCAGAACCGATTTTATCGACATACACAAGCTCATATAAAATATGGACTAAATGTCCTGTGAGCCTACATAGCGTTTGTTTCGTCACTAGAAATAAATAACAAGTATAAGAAAGATTTCTACGTGTCGCCGCTCCAGTCTTTATTGTGATTCATCCTAACGTCTACTTTGTAGAAAAGGAATATCATTTTTATGTTAATTTCAGACCACAATGTCATTATATCTTCTTCACTTGGTGTAGCCAGAAGAGAATGGAATCTGTCTCTCCTTATCTAAAATCATTGACAGAAGTTGGAATCGAACCCAGTCCATAGATATACAAGCATATTATAAGTATGTGGCTCATTTTTCTATCGTAACGCCGTTGCACCTCTCTGGATGAGAATTGACACACAGGCTTCCTGTAGTAATTTGCAGCAGGTTCAGTAAATTCATTTACTTGGTTGACCGAATCACAATGAACTAGCTGCCTCGACTACCCAGTGCATAAATTCGACTTTATTTTGTAATCACCGAAATAAAATCACGTACCTGCCACCTACACAGAACAGCCAACAGTGTGGGATGCACAAATTTGAAAAGGAAGTGTTTCTTTCCACTTGAGCTACTGTATTGCGCCATCTCTTTGTTGAAAACGTCGTGCAGTGCAAATGTCGCATTTCATAAGTAAAGTTTTGTATTCCTAGAAACCCAAAATTTGCTTGTGAGCGGCGGGAAGAGGAGTTACCTGTTGTGCAGCATTGTAAGTTTTCACCATTGCACTATGAGCCGAAAGTATTTTTTTGCGATTTCCTTATCGATGTTTTATCTGACTGCTTGTAGCTCTTTCACAGAAGGGATAAAAAAGTTACAGTCAGTGAGACTGGAAGTGCGAACCATAACAGATGCTATTTCTCAGGTCAGCGCATTACCATAGAGCTGGCGTAGAAGTACGTGTCTTAGCTTACTCTTACGAGTTCGATAATGTCTAGCACTCGTAAACCGCTATTTAAAGGACGAGATTAGTTGCGATTTCCACGTGCAACGACTTTCCTGGGCTGAAAACCGTAAATTTACAATCTTTTGTTACACCTAACGTGATAATAAATCAGATTATTCAGTGGAAATGACAGGTAAAATCATGTGAACTTTGAGGATAAATTCCGTGCGCACCAGGAAGGAACTCGTCGATCACAGAGTTGCCAAACATACGTTGCCTTGTTGTCAAATCTCAGTTACAGTACCAGCAGAAAGAAGACGAACCGATGTGATCGTACAGCGGTCTGGGAAGTGACCATAGCTGGTGTCTCCAAGTCGCGGTTGCTACGGCCTGGAATACGTAATGCGTCTGATTCGCATTTCTGTAACTAGGTTTAGGGACTGGAGCGTGGTTACTAATAATACTCCGAACTGACTGAAAACTAAGCGTCATATATCAGTAACTCTCACAGTTGTTTTTATATTTATTTCGTAAGTGTACTAAAAACTAAGAAGCTCATTCAGAGACGTTTTGATGCCTCGTCGATAGTCGAGCAAAACAAACAAATAAAGAAAAATAGAATGTGTGTGTGTATGATAGAGAGAGAGAGAGAGAGAGAGAGAGAGATCAAAAAGAATGAGAGAGAGTAAGAAATTGTTGTAAAGAAATTGAATCATGGTATGTAAAGAAATCTTTCATTAAAATTACACGTTACACGTCATTACGAAATATCGTATTCATGATCTATGAAACAAGAATTGATCTAATGTAATCTAATCATATCATATTGATGGCTATCCATGAAGAGTCATGAATTACCGAAATTTTTGCCAATACCAGTAATGAAATCTAAACTTGAAAATAAAAGACGACAATTTTTGTAATAAACCGGGACTCCTAACAAGACAATTTCGTCCCTGTTAACTAACCACGAAAGATGTCTGATATACCTCCATGCTCAAGTAACAAAGTGCGCATGCATTTAAAGATTAAGTGCATGATAGAAGTTATATGACGGAGATACGAACCCAACACGTAATCGTATTGTTAATTAAGTAAAATCAAATGTTACGTATCGGTTTTCCTTACCAGCTGCTAGGTGTTTGAATCTAAACTAAGGATACAAACTTTTGTACCTAAGCGACAATCTAACTACACGCCTACCGTGCATCCACAAATATAGCTTAAATATCAGTTGCTTACTCACCAACGGTAAGTGTGTGCATGTTTGACCAGAAATAAGGACACCTATTGCGATTGTTGGCAACACATGAATAGACATTAAAAGCGCACGTTGGTTTTCACTAGCGGGACGGTGTGCACGTTATAGGGCTTGAACTGAAACTATGAATATTTTTGTATTGGATCAGGATGCGGACCCACATACTTACCTTTGGAGGAGACCTAGAGAAGGTTGCAGTCTTGCGAAAAGGAACGAAATGGTTGAACTATAATGTTCCGAGAGATTCAGATCCTCGAAAGAGGAGAAACGAATTCGAATCACAGTCCAGCACCAAATTTTTCAACGTCTGTAGTTCAATAAATTACAAGTAAAATAAGAGCCCCATCCTTTAAATGTCTATCGGTTCATAAAATAAAATAAAATTTTCCAATGTAAGTAAGTTTACTGGCGACTGTATTTCTGTTTACGATGACTTCCGCTATGTCATTTCCCAACGTAACCTGGCTCTGCCCAGTTGGTAATGATGGAACGTGATTTGTATTGCGAATTCTGGATTATAACGTCTTTCTTTTGAGGTTACCAGACGCAAAGTAAATCTGTTTGTGCTTCTTAAAAGTAAATGTCTGAACCCACGCATTGCTCCTGTGATAGTTCCACCAGGCCACTGTGCCCACATTTCCCAGCCCCAGGAGTGAGCTGCAATGGATGATGTGCTGAGCTTACAAAAGTAGTCACGGTGGATAAAACGCGAGTCTATTAAATGTTTAAGTAGAAACAAGCTTCTGACGCGGAGATTATGCTATTCTCATGTCAGCAGGATGTAAAGACCCTTGTAGGCATCATAGGCTCGATGTGAAGCCATTTTGAAATGTTCACAAATTCAGATATTTTCTTAGTTCGTGAAGATCCACTGGGAAGTGTGAAGTTACCGGATAATTGGATTATTACCGTCATTATTACTATCATTTTCTTCATGCCGCTGCTGGAACACTGTACTTGAATATCAGTTCGTGCCTTTTGGTCACTATACAAGTAGTTTCCCAAGAAGAGGTTCTTTCTCTGTCTACAGAATTCTTTTCATGTTAATATCAAACATCAGTAATTACTCATAGATTACATTAAAACTAAAGTAATCGATGAAGACGTTACTTGATAACAAAAACGCGCTGCCTTTCTTCTATTACTTGCGCCTAGAAATGGCTGTCGAGTACTGCCAAACCAAAAGGCAAGAGATCTTACTGCCTGCCGATATACGTCGCTGTCAATTTTTCCATAAGATTTCGTCGACGTGACCTATTTCAAGTTGTGTATGACAGAGAATGTTTTAGAAAATCAATTGTTTTCCTTTGCAATAAAGAAAAAGATTTTCATTCAAAGCTATCCAAGTTCAAAATTTTTGGAATATTAGTTCCAGTTTAATATTCGCTTCTATAATGTAGGAAAGTATTTCGCACTTGCAAAAATCGGATCCGGCCCACTGACCTTACACTCAGCTGCCGGCCATAAATTCTGGCTCAGAGTGACACCAGATTAAGTAACCTAATATAGCGAAGACTATTTGCCAGTGCTCTCTCTCACCGGAAAATACGCAGTTCTCTCATTAATTGGGCTCCATTAGTACACTGTAACAGTAATTTCTGTGTGTCTGCAATGCATACGGATTGTGGAATTTAGCGGTGCTCTCTCTTCCACTTCTTTATACAATATGACTGACCTAAACGGGCCCTTTATCGTTACAGGCCCTGAGCAGTGCTACATCATACTGACAACAGTAATGTTCTTATACTGACAATCTGACTGGTCGTTTTACCTGATTTTGTAATCATTTAAATAAGGCAACATGACCTTCCAGTGGGAGACATTTCGTTCTCCCTTTTGCTTCTGTGACATTTTTCCGTAAGCTATTTGCCTTCCAATCAGCGAAATGCGGTAGAGTACGGCCGGTAAACGATTTACAAACCACGATTTAGTCCCGTTAAGACGATTTCTTCAAACAGTGTCGTTGCTGAAGGAATTTACTTTCGTCTTAAATCGTCTCAAGCAGCAACGTTCACAGACATCCCAAATACGTAAAAGCTCATTATCCTGGTACGATGTTTGTAAAACAAACTTCCCACAGTTTGTGTCAGGTTGATCTTTTCGTCTGATAGCACTGCTTAAGTATCACAAGTAGTGTCCCTGTAGCTGTGGGAATCATTGGTTAATAACGAGTTTAACACCAATGGGTATAGTATTGCTAAATATTCAAATTAATTATCAACCTAAGTCTGAGTCCATCCGCAGACTGTAGCGAATTTGTAATACTGAAGCTAGACTTTGCATCCTTGTCCTCCTTGAGTTGGCATTGGAAGGCTTTTGCACACACGTACACAACACTATGAATACTTCGAACGCCATAGTTAACGTTGCTCTCATAAACTGCTTTTGTTTTTTTTAATTCTTCTAGGTGTTCAGGATGCAATATGTGTTGTAGATACAGCCTTAGAGCAAAACATTGACCGCCGAGCCGTCCACATAAGGTGGACAACACAGTCGTGCTCCTCTCAGGATCCTGTGTCCGGCAGTAAGCTCGATCTGCAACATTGTAGACTGCGGCACCTCCCAGAGGAAGTCTTGAGTTCAGTCTTAGTACATTATTCTTGACTAAGGCCGTAGTCTTGAGGTAAAACGCGAGACTGGCTAATACTCGTATGACATCTGGCGACCGGAAGCAGACAACGACAAAATTTTTATCGCCCCTTTCCTCTCGGTGCTGAAGCTATGCGTGTAATTCAAGCAAATCTACAATATATTTCGCTTTGTGTGACACTGGTAATAATAGTTCGGTTCAACAATGTTTTAGCGAAAGATTTCTTTACCGAGCATCTGCCTCTGAACACCGCATGCGTCTGAGTTCTCTGGGACCCGTTTGCTGCCTACCGGCGGGGGCTGAGGCACTGCGCTGCCTTCTGCCGACAACATCTGCTCTACTCCACACTCTCAACCATGTAAAATGCTTTAATGTTGTTGAGTAGTGACCCATAAAATCTGTCTACGATTTGTGTTTCACTCTTGATAGCAAAGGAGGCACAAAACCGTTTTTATTTGATGATTATTTTATTACATTAGAATGCAGTACATCAATGTGACACAGAATTAATTTCATTGTTTCTGATCCAGTGCGCTATAATTAAAGCGTCACATTCTGTTCTTTTCCTTGCACAGGAGATTTTTCAAATAATTTATTATTGTCATGGATTCATATGTGTTACTCAAGGCACAGGGAGTAAATGCAATGTAATGTTTGGTTTCTTTCTTTGATTTTCTATGGTAAATGGATGAAAAAGATTGCGTCAATTCCTATCAGAACCTGCTCTATAGCTACTAAGGCAAATTGCTTCTTTTGAGGTCCATATATTAATTAATGGAGAAGTGAACGCTGTTCACAAATGATATTTAGAATATTCAATTGGATTTAAGGCGACAAAACTGCCCACATTTGAAGCTACCCAGAGAAAAAGTAAGTTGCTAGAGACACTGTCAGCACATGTCTGCAGGAAAGTTTAGCATAATCAAGAGGCTCATTTCCTTCATACTTATCACCCTGGAATGTGAGTCTTAAGTGAAGAACAATATTGAAATTCGTATCATTGATGATCCATTCGAATTTCTTCAGAGACGCTGGTATTGCGAAGCAGCTTGGCAGTCAGAACGCCATGATCTATGACGATTAACACAACTTACTGAGTCGAGCTACCAAGAAGATTTGATGTGTAAAGGTTTTCTTCCGATTTCGATACAGAATTTTTTCTGGAAATTCGCAGCTCCATAAAAAAAAGGCTCGCACACGATGGTCCCTACCTCAGTTGGAACTGACGACTGACTGAGCCGTTCTGACACGAGACATGGGCGGTACCACCGGGTTACAGACCTTTGCACCACTCTCATCATGGTATTGGTCGCTCAGCCTCATAACGCATCGTGAAAGATAAAAAAAGTTGCAACTTATGTGAAGAATAGCATTTCTTTAGCCAAAAAATTGAATTTTCTGCCTCAGTATCTTAGTTTACGTAAGGATTATACAGCATGAGCCATTCAAATGGAAAGGTAATATCAAGTAAATTTAGTGAGCCAATTCAGTACCATAGGCGGAAGTGATTGCACTGTCACAGTGTTGCCTAATGTTTGTGACGATGTTGCCAAATCTCAGGTGTGCTAGGAACAGCTGTGTAGCGGTATGCGTGGAGAATCCCCTGCTCGTGTCTTACGGGGATATGGAGAGGAACCGCAGGGTTTGGTTAGGATGCAGCGTTTTCTCCTAGCAGTTGTGTCAAACATTAAGGTGTATAATCTTCCATCACGATTACAGTTTCCTACAAAATATATACAAATAAAACACTTACCTTGTTTCTTTTCGACAAAAGATTATTTCAGTACGATAAAAAGCTTTTGGAAATCTCTTATGCCCACCTGTCACCAAAGTAAGATAAACACTTTGCACCTCGAAATCGATTGCATGTATGTGCAGTCTTGTGATGCTTAAATAACGCTCAAAGGACATTTAGTCCATATTTTATCTGAGCTTCTGTATGTCGATAAAATCGGTTCTGAACTGGGAATGCAACTTAGACCGTACTTAACGCTCAATTTGATCCCTTCGTGAGAATACAGCACGGCTACTATTTGTTGTTTGTTCAGAACTGCAGATTCCTCAACATCTCCACATACTGCGCGTGAATGGGTTCGAATCCTGGCCCGGCACTATAGATTTCATTATGTATTATCAAGCTCTAGCATGAGAACACCTATCTGCTAGTGGATAATTATTTTAATGTTTAATGTATTTTCATTCGTTGTCAACACTAACGATATGTGACGTTTTGACACCCAGTGAGACACAGGACTATTTGCGAGATCACTGTAAGTTCAAGATGTTAGTCCGAGCTGGACAAAAATTCGGAAGCTGACGTATCTTTGTGTGTAGTCAAAAGCGATATGATGTGTGGAGCTGTATTCCCAGTGAGCACTGAACTCTTCGTCATATTATTTCTAGTTCCAACACGCTCACATGTCGCTGCTGGTGCAACAAACCCATATTTAACGTTCGTTTTCTCTAGAATATAACAGCGATAGGAGCCGGGTTGGAGTCTTGGGAAGGAAAAAAATGTATGTTTCGTCTCGTCATTTCAGTTAAAACATCTAGCTACTGCCGAGAAAACCCGAAATGTCACAGTTGATTGTGCGTCGATATCTATCCGATTAAGTTCTGAGTTCGAACCCCTGTCCAACACAAAGCCTTACCTCACGGCAATTCAAGTAAGTTACTTGTTAAGAACCAAGATTCAACATCTCTCGTCGTTCGTTAACAGGGACAATAGGTGCTGGGTAGGAATTCGCGTCCGGCAAAAATACTTGCGCTATGTAATTTAAAGTTGGTATTTGCAAACTGGCTCTGTCTAAAATCGAGGTATATCACTCTCTGTATGCCTAATCACGAGTGACTGTTAGTTTCCGTCAGGCACGAAATCTTTGCTTAGTCTGCATGACCTGAGTTTGCATCCATATGCAGAACGAGACGGTTCGTCGTGTCATTTGAAGTTCATAAATATTCTCAATTAGCTGCTCGTGAATACCTTTAATTTTTAATCTTATTTTGTGTTAAATAATAAGTACGGTATGTTACTTTGAAGAGTAAATCATGAATTCGACGAATTTACAATGTGCATTACCTATCTGACGTAATAATAATGACAGTGGTAAAATGTCAGGTATGTCATTTATTGTAATAAATGTGAGCTACAAGCCTTAAGGGCAGTCTTATCTGTGATAAGGTGTTCCGTGATATTTGTAGTATCGTGGTATTACTTTACATCTTGAGTTATTGCGATACAGAACAGTGTTTTCTCGTGGTGACTTGTTGCAACCACTTTCAACAGTAAAACGACTGTACCAAGGAGCGGTAAGAGGACCTGCTTGACATCTGCGTTATGTGGGTTGCATGCGAATCAGGCGAAATTCAATTCGGTCGTTAGGATAGTTTTGAGCATGGCTGTACGTGTAGGGGCAAATGAATGATTAGAGTTGAAGAAAAACTGGATGATTAATTCAAGACAAAGAGCTTCACAAATTGATAAGTCGATAACGTGTTGGGCCACCTCTGGCAGTTACTAGGCTTGACATTGAATTATAAAGTTAGTGGATACCCTCCTGATGGATATGGTACCAAATTCAGTTCAGTTGGTTCATTACATCGCCAAAATCGCGACCTGCTTTAAAGAACCTGCCCATTGTGCTCCAAATGTTCAAAATTGGTGAGAGATATGGCTATCTTGCTGAGCAATTTATTGCCTTGCATGTACGAACACGTAGATACGATCTCCATGTGTGGTGCGTAAATTGTCGGCAGGCACCTCACTTAGTGTCCCGAGCAGAGTTCAAGCCGCCATAGGGACAAAGGTTGGACACACTGCATATTAATGTCCACTAATAGGTGTCTGTACACTCATTGATAGGATAGTGTATTTCGAAATGTTAGCAGATAAAGCTTACGTGGGGCGAGTCGTAGAATCTCTAAAAAGAGACACCTCTGGCAACACTAGTTGAAAGTGGCCTTCAAACTAGCCGTGCTGCGCTCTGTACCTCCGGCTATTCTCGTGGCCGTCAGAGCTGCCGTAGCCGAGACGCCCCCTGGGTAAACGCTACGGACGTCTGCAGTCGCGCCTCACGATCTGTCACAAATTATGGAATGTATTCGCAGATACCAAAATAACACGACAACGGCTATACAGTTTGCTGGAAACGTAGAGGATGTTCTGAAATTCCCATCACTACCTGCTAGAACTTGTAGAGGGGACTGAGTACATAATACTCATATTTTAAATTGTAACCCGTCTCCCGAGACGTACCGTATACTAGAACCATTTGAAAACATGTTGGTAAGGCTGTCACATTGACAAGTAATTTGTTACACTGTGGAGCCAAAGAAATATCGTTTATGGCCCCCGCGAGCACGCAGAAGTGCCTCAACACGCCGTGGCATGGACTCTACTGATGGCTGAAGTCGCGCAGCAGGGAACTGACACCATGAAACCTGCAGAGCTGCCCATAAATCCGTAACAGTAAGAGGGAGCAGAGATCTCCTCTGATCAACACGTTGCAAGGCATTCCAGATATGCTAGTTAATGCTATAAAATTTACTAGAAACGTACAGTATGTTTGGGGAGTTTGGTGGCCAGCGAAAGTGTTTAAGCTCGGAAGAGTGTTCCTGCAGCCACGCTGTAGCAATTGTGGTTGTGTGGGCCGCTCCATTGTCCTGCAGGAATTACCCACTTCCGTCGGAATCCACAATGGACACGAATGGATGCAGGTGATCAGACAGGATGTATCTAGACGTATCAGGGATCCCACATCACTCCGAATGCGCACGCTCTACAACGTCACAGAGCCTCCACCAGATTGAACAGTCCGCAGTTGACATGTGGGGTCCATGGAGTCATGATGTTGCCTTCATACCCATACACGTCCATACTGTATATACATTTTGAAATGAGACACGTCCAACCAGGGATTATGTTTCGAGTCATCAACAGTCCAATGTTCGTACCGATGGGCCCAAATGAGGCGTAAAGCTTTGTGCTCTGCAGCCAGCAAGGGTACACGAGTGGGCCTTCGGCTCTGAAAGCCCATGTAGATGATGTTTCCATGAATGGTTCGCATGCTGATACTTGTTGATGGTCAAGCATTGAAATTTTCAGTAATTTGTGGAAGGGTTGCACTTTCGCCACGCTGAACGATTCTCTTCAGATTCCATTCTTGCAGGATTTTTTTTCTGGCCGCAGAGATGTTGGAGATTTATTGTTTTACTGGATTGCTGATATTCACGGTGCCCTCGTGGAATGGTCGTACAGGAAAATCCCCACTTCATCGCTACCTCGTAGATGCTGTGTCCCATCGGCCTTGCGCCAAGTATAAAACCACGTTCAAAGTCATTTAAATCTTGATAACCTGCCATTGTAGCAGCAGTAACCGATCTAACAACTGCGCCAGACACACGTCTTACACAGGCGTTGCCGGCCGCAGCCCCATATTAAGCCTGTTTACATACCTCTCTGTTTGAATATGCGTTATTATACTAGTTTCTTTGGCATTTCAGTGTAGATGTGGCCGAGTACATCTATTGTTCTACAGTTTCACTCTTTAATAACCAAAGAATCAAAAAAATCGGTCTTCAGAGACACTGTTTTTACAGGAGGGCGTTTTGCAATTTGAAATTAGAATGATATTATTTCCTTCAGCTGCTGATGGGCGTTGATAGATATCAACGAAGACAGGTGAAAATGTGTGCCCCGACCGGAACTTGAACCAGGGATCTCCTGCTTACATGGCAGTCGATCTATCCATCTGAGCCACCGACGGCACAGAGGATAGTGAGACTACAGGAATTATCTCGCGCACGCCTCCCGCGAGACCCACTTTCTCACCTATGTATGACCACACACTACATTCGTAGCGTCCTTTCGCACATGTCCGGAAGAACAGACACAATATCCATATAAATATATTTTCCAATTCGCGTGCGCTGCGTCTCCACGGGGCACCACAGACGCACCTGCTGACGGTGAAGACACCCATAGTCGAAGACGTTGTGCAATGGCAACGAAAAGCGTGTGGGGAGGAGTCAGACGCTGTGGACAACGATCTTGATAAAGGCGACCAGCAGCTCTTCCAGTACTGTGCGCTTTGGCCACACAGAATACTCGTGTCGGTGTATTCGGCAAAAGTGTACTCAGCAATGTTCCTCTAACACTCACAGAAACATGAACGAGACTCGAACCAGGTCAGAGAGGAGACAGCCGTCAAATAACATCATACGATCCGACGTAAGTAACCCCCCCCCCCCCCCAGTGATTATAACCCTGTTGCATACCACATTAGCGAAAGAGTATTCATACGGCTGTAGCACGGATATACCTTTCCATACATGGGCTCCTCGTCAAAATATCGTCACTCAGTACCCTAGAAGTTTTTAACGTGATTTTGGAACATCCTGTATCTCTCCAGTAACTATACAGTTCTTTCCAGAATTAGTTCCCTCTGGAGCGGAGTGTGCGCCGATATGAAACTTCGTGGCAGATTAAAACTCTGTGCGGGACCGAGATTCGAACTCGGCACCTTTGCCTTTCATGGGCAAGTGCTCTACCATCTGAGCTACCCAAACACGACTCACGCCCCGTCTAAACAGCTTTGCTTCTGCAGTACCTCGTCTCCTACCTACAGCTGTTGTACCACATTCGAAATATACGGATGTATTTCAGAATTTCGGCGTAATGCAACTTCGCAGAAACATGGCTGAATTTTCCTGTATATTGTTATCATTAAAACCAAGCACCGTCTCTGTCTCCATATCAAAAAGTATCAGGTACTATTTTCATCATTTCTAGCACTATTAAAGTTGGTAGGTGTAGGAAAAAATACTACTATCATTCTGAAAATATC
Source organism: Schistocerca gregaria (assembly GCF_023897955.1). Lineage (NCBI taxonomy): Eukaryota > Metazoa > Arthropoda > Insecta > Orthoptera > Acrididae > Schistocerca > Schistocerca gregaria. The sequence goes on along the minus strand of NW_026061860.1, from coordinate 545,706 downwards.
GTTGAGAAGCGATAGAATTCCTACAAACAAATTTAAGAAAATCATTTTGGGTACTAGGCCATGTCATTATAAAACAGTGAAACAACTAAAATAACGACATTTCGACCATCGTTTGAACGATTCTCTTCAGAGCGAATAAATGCCACGAAATTTCAAATCAGCAGCAGCGAAATGAAAGGTTGATTTGGAAACAATTTCCATTTCTTCTTTCTTATCTTCGATTAATTTCCCAAATATCTCGTTCGTTTCGTATGTTGCTTTCTTTATACAAGGTGTTTCACATTTCTAGAGCTTGCAATTTTACCTAGTAACTCATGCATGCAAACGTCATCTAACGAGGCTACAGAGCATCAAAATACAGGCGCCAGCTCCGGCAAATGTATGTAAGTAGAGTGTGATGCCGTGATCATGTATCAATTTAATCATGTATCATGATCCGGAAACGAATGAGTCGAAAGTTACATACCTGTGACGGCGGAATACAAGTACTGGTACTGTTGTTGCTAACTTTCATAGGTGGTAGTATGGATCAAAGTAAGAAAAAATGTCCGGTAAATATGGGCTACAAAATGCATACCTGAGGAGCTATGAGCACTTGTTCAACAGTGGAGATATGTTCTATGCTAGCGAAGATGAACAAGTCCTCACAGCTCTTAAGGTATGCATTTTACAGCCCATGTGTACTGGACATTCGGTCCATACTACCACCTCTGAAAGTTTCCTGCCCTACATCTCAGCTACAACACTACCGGTAGATCCTGTCACACGTAACAGGAATGTCTTCTCTTCCAATTTTCCGTTATAGGGACATAACCTCAAATTTATACATTTATCCATCTCCATCATCATAGAAAATCGCTAACATCTTCATTGGATCTCCCTGTGTACACATATTTTACAGACTCCAGCGCCTGTAACTTTGATACTCTGTAGCGTCGCTGGATGACGTTTCCAGACATCGATGATTGCCAGGTAGGTCCCCTCTACAAACGCGATAAGTGTGTCGCACGACGTGTGAAACTTTCTGTATGCAAACTCACTCTCTCTCTACCTCCTCAACTATCAACTTCCAGCTTCCTTATAAGTCTTACATCTGCTGGCTGATTTTTGGCAGAGCTCTAGATAACATGCCGCTCACTGTATTTTATCGCTGGTTGCATCTTAAATTCAAACTGTACATTTTGGTCAAAACTGTGAACAGTTATTTTCTACATCTATAGATGTTATAAATATGGGTTGAATTTCTTCAACCGATCTCTAGCGGCTAGTGTATTCGATTTTCCTCTAGCTCGTCTCCTCTAATGTGTTCCATTCCTCTGTAAATATTTTGGATCAGTATTTTCAGCCAGGACGTATGAAAGAGATGGTTCGGTAGTATTCACAATTATCACTATTTGCCATATTTGGTGTTGGTGTTATTTTTTTCGTTTACTCTGAAGATTTAGCAGCATATCAGCGAGCATAGATGTTGAGCAGTGAAGCAGCAAATGCCGACAGAGTGAGTCCTCGCCGATGCTGATAGAGCCCTCTGGAAGCGAAGCTCTGCACTACAGGCAACTGAGTGTGTGAGGTACTAGTAGCGACACGTAGCAGCGAAGTGATGAACCGCAAAATGGCCGCGAAAACTGAGTGACTTAAATGTCTAGTTGCTGTTTATTTCTTCCTTTACACTATTATTACAAAACAGACTACGGCATCACTGCTCGGTTGGTCTGTTACCGTATTTTTGTGTATTTCACACTAAACAAAATAATTCTATTCTCGTAACATATAATGCAAACTACATCTCGAGCGACATTAATGTACGCAGCATGTTACTTTCATAATTCCCTCTTCGTAATTTAGTATTACTAAAAGTTTTGTCCACACTTTTAAGCATTAAAAATGGATATGTGGCTCGGAACAGGGCTACTGTTATATTAAATGTTAACAAAATAATCAACGGTATAGTGAGTTAAAGAATATTGAACAACAACGAGAACTGTAAGTAAGTTTCTTGCAATGCAACGTTAGTGATATAATAGTACAACAGAAATAGACGTTTGCCATCCCTTTTCCCTATTTTACAGTTTCACACAGTACTGATGGCAAATGCCTTGCAGAGAAGGCAACATTCTGCATCTTCAGCTAAGGCCTTTACAATCTCTTTCATTCAACCAGACTTAACTCGTAGAGGTAGTAATATAATTTCTTTTCTGATCTAAAAGATACTTTTGCATAAAGTAGAAACAGAGAGGTTGTCATATAACTATTAATCGAAATATTATATCAAATATATGGGCGTGTTAGTGAAATCGCCAAGAAATTCCTCTTGTTAACGTTAAGTGTTATCTGTTTGATTCAGCATTCGGCTCACATAAAACCACGAGAAATAAGGTTTTTCATACAAAAAAAAGAGTTTATCTCTTTAGTGACCTGTGTCACATCAAACATCTCATTTTGATACTAGAATAATTTGAGAAAAAAGGCCTTTGTTCGTTTTTGAAAATACAATTAGTGAAAAGTATTTTTAAAAGATATTGTCAACTGTTACGAAATGATTTCTTATACAGGATTTATTTATCACATAGTCAATCATGATACTAAAAATAACACAGCGTTGGCTTGTGATTTGCTATTGATGTAATATTTTGTATTTTATTATGACGTTGAAATAATTACTGCTTTTTCAGCACTGAGAACGTGTGAAATACAGTATGTAATATATGAATCAGTATGATAACATTTTTTTTCGAATATTGACTGTTAACTACAGGAAAATGGCACATGTTTGGGTATTTACCTCAGCAGTATTCAGTACACGAAGGAAAACAAAATCTTTTTTTGTAAGGGTTTTATTTCATAGTTGTAATCCTACAAATATACCAAGCAGTTTCTTTTGATAGTGAGATATATTAAATACCTTAAAATATATGTAGATGAAGTCTGGTGAAGAAAGTGTGTGAATTAAAATTTTAAATGTTTGCAGCAGCATAATCAGGTACAGTTTGTAGTGTAGGAGTGAGCTCCACGTGGGATCCAAAGCACGGACCCCACGGGGGTGCCCGGCATGCGCCACATGCCAGGGCAGAGGTGGAGGCTAGTGTTCGGAAATCTGAAAATTCCAGCGCCGGCCGGGGATTGAACCCCGGCCCGGCTGGGGCGAATAGCCCCAGCCGAGGCGCTGGAACGTTCCAGACCCCCTTACCACTAGACCACCGGGGACCCCGGCCGTTTCCTGCTCTGAACTCGGTCTGGTAGTCCTGTCACACTTCCTGTTGTCGGCTGTGTTTACATCGGACGCTGAGTGCCATAGTGTAGTCGGCAACATTAGAACGCTGTGAGGGGGAAGTGTTTACCTCCGACTGGTAGCTGTCCCCCCTACCCAGGTGAAGTAGCTTTACACTTACCAGAGACATTTGAAATCAGCCTTTGCGACTGTATGCAGTCGACGGTTGTTAAAGGTTTGTTTCAACCTGTTCCCAAATGCCTCGAGAAAACCGAAGCAACTTCTTCACTAATCGAGTCGACTGTCATAACAGAGCGACCCGCAGACATTCTGTAATTACAAGTCAACGCCTAGCTTACACCAGATAATTCTGTCTGTTTCATCAGTTGTTTTAACAATTCACGAAATACCACAGCATATTATTAATCCGTTGCAAATAAATTTCTGTGTGTGCAGTTCAGGTCTGCGCCGTAGATTTTTCGTGAAAACGTCGGGATAAAATCGTAACATGTGTTTCATATTAATATGAAATTTAGTTATCAATATCTTTATTACAGTGGTCACACTCACAATTTTGGACTTTTCAGTGGCTGGGGTACGATATAGCCTTAGAGTACGTTATCGCGTTGCGCAATTTCTTCCTTTTTTTCCGACTCTGAGGGAGCTGTCGCCTTCTCTCAGCGCTGCCCTTTTTAGGCTTCTGGGAGGGCTTTTCTCGCGTTTTCTGTAATTTAGAGCATATTTACAGGTCCTGAGACGAACTCTTCCTGTGTGTCGTAGGTTTAAACTCAATATAGATTTTCGTTTATATTCCGGCGAATACTTTTATTTTCTATTACTCCTAGCGGCGCTCACTAAGCTGTTCATCGCAATGACACACAAATGAGAATCCTAGCTTACAGCTACACCAGTTTATAACTTTACACAAAGATGATTCCTAACAATGACCTGCATATGCCAACACAGGCAATAAGTGACAACCACGTGGACTTAACCTTTGTTTGCGCACTGTCGGTCTCGTAATTAATAGTGATTCAAATCTGACGCCATTTTGTCACACAAGAAACTTCGACCAAAGAGAAAGTAGACGTTTTTCACTTTAGGATATTTTCCAGGAAGTTTCCGACATTCGTGAAACAGAAACGAGTTTCGACGCTGTGGAATGCAACGAGAAGTAGCAGGTAACGAATTGTTTCAGGATTCCACCATCCATGCTGCAAACGATCATCGAGCGGAAAGATAATGTTGTTGATAAGTATTAAAAAGCGGGAGCAAGCAGACCGGGCGAGGCGAAAGCTTATGGTATTGCCTTACTCACTGCAGGGTACAAAAGGAATTTGTCTGAGGTTATAGCTTAACGGAACGCTAAGTCATTTACGGTTAGTCTGGAAACCGAAGTCTCAGATACAAATAAGGAGTGACACGCTAGCTCCAAAGACATAAGGTCCTTTATGAGAAACTTAATTGACCAAAGGCAACCATTCGTGACAGTTGGTTCAGCATTGAAAAATGAATGAAGCTGAATTTATGTATTTTCGAACATTTGTGTGTACCTTCCGTTTCAAATACTAAAGCAAAAAACATGTAAGAAAACTGGAAATACGTTAGTAAAAAGAAAATAAAAATTTTATTTAGATTTTTCCTGATTTCATCTAGAGTAAAGTCGAGTTAAATAGAATTAATTATTCGAACTTCGAATTGTGCAGACTCGATTGTAACGGTCATTTGCGCTTCGAATTTTCTAGTCAGGAGTAATGTCTAAAAAGTAAAAACAAATCTTTTCGTACTACTATCCACGTTGCAGTGGATGCTGGTTTGGTTGTCCTTTTTAGTATATCAGTATGATCATAGAGTCATAATCAACGTACACAACGCTGTTACGGCATAAACGTACGTTTATTTTTACCAAAGTCGCGTAAGAATGCGCTTTTGCCATGCATCCCAACTCCCTAAATCCGCCATCAGGCAAAAGAAAGTGAATACTCTTTCCTTTGTTTTCACCCTTCATCGATGACAATTGATAATGACTTGGCAGCAGAGACCTGTTTAGCTTGAGTGAGTGCTTAAACGGAAGGCGTTGACGAATAAAAATACAAAACAGATATATACGTAACGTCACGTAACCATGAAGAAAAGCAGACTTGGTTTATTTTACCATATAAGTTAATTCTTTTAAAACATCGTAAGTAGAATTAACAATTTTGGTCGCTTTCAACATCTAGGAATGTTCTTTATAATAGATAAGTTTCTGATATTTACTTATAGCATTCTTGTATCTTTTCCCCTTGCATTTGGAGTTGTCTTCTCTGACTGCAGATTTTTGAGCAGCAGTGATGTCATTATCCTACATTTATGTTGGTCTGCTGCGCTGAGGTTGATCCCTCACCTGTGGTCGAGTGAGAGATCATTCCAAAGTATGGCAGGCAGCGAAAGACTTTGCGAGGGGCCGATCGTAGGGCCTCCAGAGGAAGCTTCTTGGAACGCAAATTCTGCGTGTTCACAGAAGGTGAGTTTGCTGGTAGTTCGGAACTCCAATAATAGGTGCGTAACTGGCCCCCTTAGTAACATGGCTGCCAAGGAGGGGAACGACGGCAGTGTGCACAAGGTGGGGGAGTCAGTCCTGATTTGTAAAGAGTGCTTCCGGATGCCATGAAGAGTACAGGGTGCACCCAACTGCAGGTGGTGGCCCAACTCGGTGCCAATGGCGTGTGTCGCTTTGGATTGTAGGAGATTCTCTCTCCTTTTGTTTAGCGGAAATGGTAAAGACTGCCAGTCTTGCTTGCGAGATTAAAGCGGAGCTCACCATCTGCACCATCATCGACAGAACCGACTGTGGTCCTTCGGTGCAGAGCCGAGTGGAAGGTATGAATCATAGGCTCAGGCGGTTATGTGACTGTGTAGGCCTCAGAGTCCTTGACTTGTGCCATAGGGTAGTGGGTTTCTGGATTCCGCTTAATAGGTCAGGACTCCACTACACGGGTAGTGGGGGCGGCTGGGGTGCATTTTTAGGTTAGAGGGTCTCAGGAAAACATAGAAATGGCGTCTGTCTAAAAGGGGGCAGGTAACACACAGTAAGGTGGTTGTAGAAACGATCGGTGTTGTAAATTATCGTAGCTGTGTTGGGAAAGAACCAGAGCTCCAGGCCCTAATAGAAAGCACTGAAGCTCAAACAGTTATAGGTACGGAAACCTGGCTAAAGCCGGAAATATGATAAGCCGAAATTTTTTCAAACGACCTAACAACGTTCAGAAGGGATAGATTAAACATAGTTGGTGCTGGAGTATTTAATGCTGTCAGAAGTAGTTTACCTTGTAGTGAAACTGAAGTAGATAGTTCCTGCGAAATAGTTTGGGTAGAGGCTGTACTTGTCAATCGGACTAAACTGGATCGTTTTACCGACCCCGACTGAGAGGATATAGTTGCTGAACAGTTCAAAGAAAACGTGAGTCTCATTTCAAATCGGTACCCCACTAACACAATTATAGTCGGTGGTGATTTCAATGTATCCTCGATATGGTGGAAAATTTACACGTTTAAAGCCGGCGGCGGGCTTAAAACGTCACCTGAAATAGTACTGAATGCTTTCTAAAAAAAGTATTTTGAACTATTAGTTCGTGAGCCCACTCGAAGCATAAATGGTTACGAAAGCGTACTTGACCTCATAGCAGCAAATATTCCTGGATGAATAGGTAGTATCATGACGAATACAGGGATTGGCGACCACAAGGCAGTTGCTGCTACACTGAATACTGTAACACCTACATCCATCAAAAAGAAACTCAAAGTACATCTATTTTAAAAAAGCTAATAATGCTCTTAACGATTTTTAAGGAAACAGCCTCCACTCCTTCCGATCTGATCATGTAAGCGTAGAAAAGATGTGGAATGATTTCAGAGAAATAGTATCGATTGCAATTGAGAGATATATATACCACATAGATTAATAAGTGATGGTACTGATCCCCCATGGACAAAACGGGTGAAATTGCTGTTGCAGAAGTAACGAAAAAGCATGCCAAATCTAAAAGAATCCAAAATCCGCAAGACTGGCAATGTTTTGCAGAAGTTCTAGATATAGCGGTTACTACAGTGCGAGATGCTCTTGATAATTTCCGCAACAAAACTCTGTTTCGAAATCTGGCGAAAAATCCAAAGAGATTCTGGTCATGCATAGAGTACACCAGTGTCAAGACGCAATCAGTACCTTCACTGCGCGAAAGTAACGGTGGAGTCACTGATGACAGTGCCACTAAAGTAGAGTTAAGAAACGTGGTTTTCCGAAACTCCTTCCGTAAAGAATACGAAGTAAGCATTCCCGAAGCCCAGTCAACAGAAAGTGCCAAAATGAGAAGCATATATCCTTGGTGTAGCAAAGCAGCTTAAATCACTTATTAAAGGCAAGGTTTCCGTTCCAGATTGTATACCAGTCAAGTTCCTCTGAGTGTGCTGATACAATAGCTCCATGTTTAGTAATTATATACAACCGCTCACAGAAAGATCCGTACCTAAAGACTGGAAAATTGCTCAGGTCATACCAATTTCTTAAAGTACTGCCTTTGGTGATGTTTAACAAAACTGTTGGCAAGCGTACTTGTTATACAAATGGGCACGGCAAAGGCTTAGGGTCGTGAAAAAAAAATTCAGCGTTAAACTGGAAATAGTTGTAGGAGAGTATCAGAAGTAATAACCTAATGACATCTTTAATTTCTTGTACATTAGGTTTTTGTGTTGGAGAAGATTCTCATCAGTAATTTTAATAGTCTCATAAATGTGAATGTTAACAAGTAAATTAACTACGTTAAAGGATACGAAATTACCATAATCAGGAATGGAAAAGTTTTTAATTTTAGCTGTTAGTTAAAGGGAATTTTTGACAGTGTAGTTTTCTTCAAAGACGTAATATTCTTTAAATGGTGTATGAGATTTTTTGCCGATTTCATGGAAGCGCCGTCTGTGTAGTTAACACTGTGGACAGGAAGCGAAGGCGGTGTGCAGTCGGTGGCGATGCTGGGTTCGTAGCGGTCGGCACCAATTGTCGGCTACCACAGGACTGCCCGGGAGGCACACTCACACTCCAGTGGCCGCACGAGTCACGGTGGATGCAGCAGAAGGTCCATAGCAGCAGTGACCCTTTCGCGGATGCGTGCACCACCTGTTCTAGTGTCTCGTGTACACGAAGGACCTCTGCGGACCGAGCTGCAACTTTCTTAGCTCGCTGGACTGTGCAGTTACTGATTTACAGGGGCTATGCTCTATGCAGCCTGCCTGGCAGAGGTGTGTTGCAGGGTGGCATCAGCGCCTTACAGCTTCAGCAAATGGACAAATGAACTGGCGGTAAAAAAAAGTCACAACTACTTTCGTTTTCTGACAAAGGCTGTAGCCAAAAATTTAGTTTGATGGTCTTTTCTATGTGCCTGAGCGATCATCCTTACGGTGAGTTGCTGACTACTCTCAGAGTATTTGCTCGAGTTACCCGTTGCGTGTGTTATCGCCGCGGTCTCATTTCATCGACGTGGTGTCTGTGATACGTGAATGGCTGGCCACATGAATGGACTTTCGTGGCGGGTAAAAATTGCAGGCCATTTCTGTGGGTCTCTCTAACGGATCGGGCCTGCCGATCCAAAGCCCATAGTTTGCCACTAATGTGCGGGTACTACCATGGACCTAGGACTGTGGTGCCCCTCCTCGGCCCCAGGCGATGTATTTCGGGAATCGTGACTGTCTCACAGCAAGTACATTGTACAGTGCGGCGTTTGATACAAAATTTATTTATTATAGTATATTTTGGCACTTCGAAAGTAGTTTATATATTTGAAAGAATGGACGATAAGAAAAAAAAATAATTGTGGCAATCGCAGGCAGTTTGTACACTATGAAGTCGTGTATTTATTGAAAGAAAAAGAATCACACAATACCTGTAGATAATAGACATAACTCAGTGAGTAATAACCGACAATTACGAACATAGAAGCATAATTTTATTAGCAGTCACCTACAGTGTTGCTTGACACACCTCTTCCCCACCTTGTACATTTCTTTCGAGAGGCCTGCTTTTTTTCTGAGGTTATTTTAAATACCTTCGCTGCTTTCAGGAATGTGTCTCGCAACTCCAAGAAAATGCATATTTTCGTCACCAAATGGGTTTCGCTTTATGAAAATAAAATCAGTGATCTTAATTAAACATATCTACCATTGGGCTTCCTTTCTCCATCTACAAGCAGTTCATTACACAACATTTTGATGTTAGTACTTAAGATTTTTGTTCACACGTTCAGAAACACAGAGGTCATTACATTTTTTTTTTTTTTTAGGTCTTTCACTTGGGGGAAAGTTTTGGCTACCTTGTAATAGGTTTCAATTTTCAGTCTCATTGCAGCATTGTTATTTAAGACAACGTATAATAATGTAATGGGTTTGAATCCTTGCATGTCAGTCATCCATGAACTGCAAAATCTTACACGTCATTAAGACACATTTTCAAAAGAGAAAAAAGGTACATTGCATAATATACAAAAAAACGAAAAAATGGTCGCGCTCGGTGAGGATGTTATACAAACTTAATTATGTATGTAGACAGTTCATACGTTCCGGGAATAGAGAATCTCGACTATTTTCACCCGTTATCGACATTGATCCTGGCAAGATACCGATCCCACGGATTAAAAGATTTTCGAGAATGTTTTCATTTTAATAGTATAAATGTGACAAAGTCATGCAGGAAGCAGGCGACCAGTATTATTATTTTAATAATGAACAGCCTATGTTGCACCGCTTACCTAGACTTTACCCAGGTTTCAGTAGGGATAACTCAACCTTCTTCAGAATAACAGTGTTTACTGTGTGTTCATAGTGGAGATCCAGTACAGCACTCGTGGCTGCCGTATCGCGGTCGCGAAGTGGGGCCGAGGCAGTGCCAGATAAGTTTTACAGTCTGGCGATAGTTTATGAATTAGTAGTATTAACTTGGCGATGTCCACTATGGACAGACAGTAGATACTGTTATTGTGAAGAAGGTTGGGTTATCCCGACTGAAACACAGGTAAATTCTAGATAAACGGTGAAACTGAGACTGTTCATTATTAAAATTAATGTTTATACAGTTGGTGACAGGACCGCGAAATGTTGAAGATATTTAAGTATTACTGTTATTAGAGTAATTATAAGTTCTGCATTGAGGCTAACTGCGTCTATTCTGCGAAATTTTGCTTCACATGCAACTTTGAACGACATATGCACATGCAGTAATCGCATATGGATATCTGATGACGGCTACATTCCGAAACACACTACTGCCATTCCTTGCGCGATATTTGACGTTTAGTATTGCGACCCAGTCAACATGAACGCAGAACTACTGATGTTGTAATTTGAAGTTCGATGTTGGATAACAATTTCCGTGTGATATAATTACAAATTGCCAGTTTTCGGATTTTTCCTTTACATGTACTGTAAAACCTTGCTAATTTTCATTAGTGTAGGTCAACAGAAAGTGCCCTCTAGGTCTGTATATTTTACACCGTGAAGGGAACACGACCTCAGTATGTAAAAAAATTTCAACTTGATACATCTCCCCGTTCCTGAAGCAAATGATCTGCAACAGACAGACGAAAACAAGGGTAAAAGATTAAGTGGTATATTTAGCCAAAAACATGGCACACTGCACTTAAAAATACAAAAAAGAGAGGCACCGAGATTCGAACTCGCGACTTATACTGTTCCTGCACGCTCATTATCGCTAGACTACCAAGCCCGACATTTGCTTTTTTATGCTTATGGGGGGGGGGGGGGGGAGGAGGATTTATTTTAATTGGTTGTGATGCCCAGATAACATAAACGTAAATGCGATCCTGTTGCCTGTTACAGAGCAGTAAAACGCCCAACTCACATCAGAAACTCAGTACATTGCTTTATTTGTATCACATATTCGAGCACAATTTCCATCTGTACTTGTGTAAACTTTTAAGAAGCTAATCGCCATAACTACGCTTACGTCTTTGGTCACGAGATATTTTTTGTACGCCTACTGTCAAACTCTGTATTACCTTTTGCGTCGGTAATCACGTGCTGATTACCAAGTAGCAGCAGACAGTTAATAAATGTTTTACTTTTTATCAGCGCACCTTGTATTCACGCATACGACTGTGTACAGTTCTCAGAGATTATCAGCATTAACTTCCATGCCATCCACAAGGAATCAAGAGTGGCATTAGAGCCAACCTGAAGTCTAGGCTGGTCTTCACAGTGGCACGAAATCTTGGTCAAGCAGAAAATTTATAATTCTGAACTCAGGCGTAACGAGGTACCTCAGACTGAATGAGCTCCCCCCTGCTAAGCAGCATGGATTCCGAAAACATCGACTACGTGCAACCCGACTCGAACGACAGTCTGAAAACCAGAGATCAAGGTAGACGGGGGAAAACGGTGCTTACTGATTTCCGAAACGCATTTCACTCACCAGGACAACTGTGCTTTTTAAGTGAATTGGGTTTTGCACGATCTATATTCTCGAAATTCATGCTGGCTCGCGTTGAGGTCGTTCTGTTTGACCTCAGAATATGTTCTAAGGTACTACAGCAAATCGATAGCGAAAAATAAAACTGTGCAGTTAAACAGGCGAAAAAATGCCGTACCCTATTACCGTGATGCCAAAGAGTCGCAGTTGTAACAGCTGAAATCATACAAATACATTGTTGCAACACTTAATAGGTACAAGAAATGTCACGACCACAATAGTCTGAGTTGTAGGTAAAGCAGCAAAACAGTGCAGCTGACAATCCCCGCGAATTTCCGCTAGCCCCTTGTAACTCAGGGCAGGCTGCCGCTTCTTGTGGTCGAACAGCCAACCCCTTACTGCATTTCACGGTTACGCCGATGGCGAAGGCTGTGGTACTGAGATGAGAAGAATTTAGTGCACGAAGGCTGAGGGCTTACACATCCACACTATGTTCGTTTAGGACTTAAGCTCACGTTCTCTAAACACTTCCATAGTGGAAAATGATGAAAGGTTTCTGTTCCAGTAGTGTGCTGCAGCGTTGGCTCTTGCTATACCGTGCCCAGTTGGCTGTGTTTTGCCTTGCAATGCATAACACACTCATCCACTCGCAACTTTTATTTATCATCATTCCAATGAACCATGAACCATGGACCTTGCCGTTAGTGGGGAAGCTTGCGTGCCTCAGTGATACAGATAGACGTACCATAGATCAACCAAAACGGAGGAGTATCTGTTGAGAGGCCAGACAAACGTGTGGTTCCTAAAGTGGGGCAGTAGCCTTTTTAGTAGTTGCAGGGCAACATTCTGGGTGATTGAGTGATCTGGCCTTGTAACACGAACCGATATGGCCCTGCTGTGCTGGTACTGCGAATGACTGAAAGCGAGGGGAAACTATGGCCGAAATTTTTCACGAGGGCATGCACATTTACTGTATGGTTAAATGATGATGGCGTCTTCTTCGGTAAAACATTTCGGGGGTAAAATAATCCCCCATTCGGATATCCGAGCGAGCTCTACTCAGTAGGATGTCGTTATCAGGAGAAAGAAAACTGACGTTCTACGGAACGGAGCGCAGAATTTCAGATCCCTTAATCGGGCAGGTAGGTTAGAAAATTTAAAAAGGGAAACGGATAAGTTAAAGTAAGATATAGCGGGAATTGGTGAAGTTCGGTGGCAGGAGGAACAAGACTTTTGGTCAGGTAACTACAGGGTTATAAACACAAAATCAATTAGGGGTAACCAGGAGTAGGTTAAATAATGAATAAAAAAATAGGAGTATGGGTAAGCTACTACAAACAGCATACTAAACGCATTATTGTGGCCAAGATAGACACGAAGCCCACGCCTACCACAGTAGTAGAAGTTTATATGCCAACTAGCTCTGCAGATGACGAAGAAATGTATGATGAAATAAAAGAAATTATTCAGATAGTGAAAGGAGACGAAAATTTAATAGTCATTGGTGACTGCAATTCGGTAGTAGGAAAAGGGAAAGAAGGAAACGTGGTAGGTGAATATGGATTGGGGGGGAAGAAATGAAAGAGGAAGCCATCTGGTAGAATTTTGCACAGAGCATAACTTAGCTATGATTAACACTGGGTTCAAGAATCATGAAAGAAGGTTGTATATGTGGAAGAGACATGGAGATACTGCAATATCTCACATTATATAATGGTAAGACAGAGATTTAGGAAACAGGTTTTAAATTGTAAGACATTTCCAGGGGCAAATGTGGACTCTGGTCACAATCTATTGGTTATGAGCTGTAGATTAAAACTGAAGAAACTGCAAAAAGGTGGGAATTTAAGGAGATGGGACCTGGATAAACTGAAAGAACCAGTGGTTGTACAGAGCTTTAAGGAGACCATAAGGGAACAAATGACAGGAATGGGGGAAAGTAATACAGTGGAAGGAGAATGGGTAGCTTCGAGGAACGAAGTAGTGAAGGCAGCAGAGGATAAAGTAGGAAACAAGATGAGGGCTGCTAGAAATCCTTGGGTAACAGAAGAGATATTGAACCTAACTGATGAAAGGAGAAAATATAAAAATGCAGTAAATGAAGCAGGCAAAAGGGTATACAAATGTCTCAAAAATGAGAACGACAGGATGTGCAAAATGGCTAAGCAGGGATGGGTAAAGGACAAATGTAAGGATGTAGAGGCTTGTCTCACCAGGGGTAATATAGATACTGCCTCCAGGAAAATTAAAGAGAACCACTTGTATGAATATCAAGAGCTCAGATGGAAACTCAGTTCTAAGCAAAGAAGGGAAGGCTGAAAATTGGAAGGAGTATATAGAGGGTCTATACAAGGGTGATGTACTTGACGACAATATTGTGGAAATGGAAGAGGATGTAGATGAAGATGAAATGAGAGATATGATACTGCATGAAGAGTTTGACAGAGCAGTGAAAGACCTGAGTCGAAAACATTCCATTAGAACTACTGACAGCCTTGGGAGAGCCAGTCCTGACAAAACTCTAGCATCTGGTGAGCAAGATATATGAGACAGGCAAAATACCCTCAGACTTCAAGAAGAATATAATAATTCCAATCCCAAAGAAAGTAGGTGTTGACAGATGTGAAACTTACCGAACTATCAGTTTAATAAGTCACAGCTGCAAAGTACTAACGCAAATTCTTTACAGATGAATGGAAAAACTAGAAGCCAACCTCGGGGAAGATCAGTTTGGATTCCGTAGAAATATTGGAACACATGAGGAAATACTAACCCTACGACTTATCTAAGAAGCTAGATTAAGGAAAGGCAAACCTACGTTTCTAACATTTGTAGACTTAGAGAAATCTTTTGACAATGTTGACTGGAATACTCTCTTTCAAATTGTAAAGGTGGCATGGGTAAAATACAGTGAGCAAAAGGCTATTTACAGTTTGTACAGAAACAAGATGGCAGTTATAAGAGTCGAGGGACATGACAGGGAAGCAGTGGTTGGGAAGGGAATGAGACAGGGTTGTAGCCTCTCCCCGATGTTATTCAATCTCTATATTGTGCAAGCAGTAAAGGAAACAAAAGAAAAGTTCGGAGTAGGTATTAAAATCCATGGAGAAGAAATAAAAACTTTGATGTTCACCAGTGACATTGTAATTCTGTCAGAGAGAGCAAAGGACCTGGAAGAGCAGTTGAACGGAATGAAAAGTGTCTTGAATGGAGGATATAAGGTGAATATCAACAAAAGCAAAACAAGGATAATGGAATGTAGACGAATTAAGTCAGGTGATACTGAGGGAATTATATTAGGAAATGAGACACTTAAAGTAGTAAATGAGTTTTGCTATTTGGGGAGCAAAATAACTGATGAGAAGTAGAGAGGATATAAAATGTAGACTGGCAATGGCAAATAAAGCGTTTCTGAAGAAGAGAAATTTGTTCACATCGAATATAGATTTATGTGTCAGGAAGTCGTTTCTGAAAGTATTTGTATGGAGTGTAGCCTGGTATGGAAGTGAAACATGGACAATAAGAGAATAGAAGCTTTCGAAATGTGGTGCTACAGAAGAATGCTGAAGATTAGATGGGTAGATCACGTAACTAATGAGGAGGTATTGAATAGGATTGGGGAGAAGAGAAGTTTGTGGCACAACTTGACTGGAAGAAGGGATCGGTTGGTAGGACATGTTCTCAGACATCACCAATTTAGTATTGGAGGGCAGCAGGGAAGGTAAAAACGTAGAGGAAGACCAAGAGATGAATACAGTAAACAGATTCAGAAGTATGTAGGTACTGGGAGATGAAGAAGCTTGCACAGGATAGAGTAGCATGGAGAGCTGCATCAAACCAGTATCAGAACTTAAGACCACAACATCCCAATAATCTAATTTTTGCTGTATTCATATTAATTTATCTCATTTTTAATACAATATACAACAAATAACTGTTTTTATGACACAAGAAATTATGTGCTGGACAGACCTATTCCTTGAAGTTGTGATTTCATTTGCCACATCATATATTTTTCTACAGTTGAGCAGAGCTATTCACTTATACTTTAGTGACATTTGTTAAGCATGTGGTTATTGATCTTCTTATGGGCTTGTCAGACATATTCACTGATGAAATTTTGTTCATCACATGAAATTAAAAACTTATACATTTGTGCACACCTGTTCACTTATGCTGTAATAGCATGTGGTTCTTCATAACAGTTTTAAATTTATCCTAATTTTCCAGCTCTTTGATATGTTTTGGTAGTGCATTAAAAAGTTTGATGCCTTGATTACATACATGTGTCTGACTTTGGGTCCTTATTACAGCCTGTAAGTGGAGATCTTTACATTGCCGTGTATGGTAACCTGTATTGGTTTTTTCATTTTGTCACGATTTTTTTTGATCACCAACAGACATTTCAGAATATATAATGATGGAACTGCTAAAATTTCCAATGCTTTAAAAAGGGGCCTACAACGTGTTTGATGTGGGCTCTGGGTCATTATCTGAATAGGGTGTTTTTGTAATTTGAAAATCTCATTCAAACGACAATTTGTTTTTCCTCGAGGATACTATCCCATAGGCCTCAATTGACTGGAAATAGCCAAAATATACTAATCTGGTACAGTCATTACTACAAACTCTTGAAATTGTTCCAAGAACAAAACATGCTGAATTGGTTTTAGTGCTAAGCTCACCACATGGTCCTTCCAGTTTATCTTCTCATCAATGTGCATACCCAGGAATTTTGCTCACTGAACTCTTTCAAGTTGTTTCCCTCCATAGTGAGATGTAGGTCGTCATGTTCACTTATTCTTACATATTGCACATAATTAGTTTTTTTTGCATTCAATGTTAGCTTGTTTGCACTGAGCCATTTTTGTGTATCTTGTAGGACATGGTCCACAGTAGTGTGCAATGACTGCTTCATAAAACAAACAATTAAACTAGTATCATCAGCAAAACAACTTGACTCTAGCTTTTCTCTCTGGCACATGAATATAATAAATGTAAATGGGGAACAGCAAGGGGCCTAATACACTTCTTTTGGTGCTGTAATTCCAACCACCGTCATCCTCTTTTCCAGATACTACTCAAGCCACTTTTTGTTCCGGTCCTCTGATACCTATAGCTTCAAGCTTTTCCAAAAGTATGCTGTGGTCAACAGTGTCAAAGGCTTTTGACAGCTCTAGATTTATCCTGACAACACTTTTTCCCTCTCCCAATTTACTAATTATTTCTTTTGGGTTTTTTCCAGTACAGCTGTTTCGGTACTACTCCCAGCTAGAAATCCATGCTGATTACTGTTTATCAGATTCCATAATTAAGATAATGTGTCACTCTATATTTGATTAGTATCGCCAAAACCTTAGAGAAAGTTTGGAGAAGTGAGACAGGTCTGCAGTTTTCTGTTTCAAGATTATCACTCTTTTTCAACAGGGGAACAAATTTAGAAATTTTCTGTTTCTGTGGAAAAAACTTGCATATTTTTTGACAAAATACTGTTGATATGCTACACTGGGTTTTTTCTTTATTGTGTAGATACATGGTCTGGTCCATAATATTAATGTGACCACTGCCTGCAATCAAAATCGACATGCAGTAACCACTCACAGACAACACCACTAGCAGTGAATGGTATACAAAGCATGTTGGGAACCACAGAGAACAGTGCAGTTGTCACTGTAAGGAGGAGACAAAATGTGCACTGTCATTGGCTTTTGGGGAAAGGGTGGAAGCATTTGGGAATGACTAAGTCTGTAAACAGTTTGCATGTCAGTGTGGTTAAAGTATACTGTGCTCAGCAAAATGGCGCTATTCAGAATTGGTGCCGAGGATACTGTGGTGTAGTCGTGGGCCACAGATGACAGGGGTGAATGTCAGCTGCAGAGACGTGCATCTGTTAAACAACTGACCACCCAGATGAACCGAGAGGCTTTTCAAATAACAGATGGCCATTGGCATGCACATTGTTAAATGTCTGAAAGCAAAACGCACTGCAACAACTGTCAGAATGGGGCACGACAGGGGAGGGAGTCTGTGGCATTCCCTGGGTGGTGATGATATTCTGGGAGGCACAAAGGATCAACAGATGTATCCGTCTGTCCTCGAGGGCCGTGTCCACCCTTACACACAGTTTGTTTTTATTCAGCATAGTGACATTTACCAGCAGTACAATGCAACACAGCTCGCAGTGTACATGTGTGGTTCAAACAGCAACAGGACGAGTTTATTACATGCCTCTAACCACCAAAGTCCTCGGATTTAAACCAAGTGAGAATCTGTGGGAACCCCCTTGCCAGGGTGTATTGTCCATGGATCCTCACATGAGAAACCTAGAACACCTGGACTTGGCAATAAAATCTTAATGGCTCCACACCCCTGTTAATACAGAACCTCACAGCCACATGGGGGAGACCAGTATGATATGGGATTTTTGTGTCCTTGCAAAGTGGGCATTGTGTTGTTCTTGTCATCAAGAAGCATGTCTCAAAAGCAGCATAAAATGAAAAAAATTGCAGTAGGCAACTGATCGAGCCTGGATGGGGTCTGCCATATGATCATTTCCTTGAATCTCTTCCTGCATGTCTCGCAACGGTGTGCACCGCAAAAAGAGGTTATTCGAGGTCTTGATGGGTAGTCACATTAACGTGTCTGGACAGTGTATTTTCAGAAGAAATGAAGGTAACAAACTAAATAAATCATAATTACATTATTACTTTGCAGTGAGCCACAGGAGACCAAGGTCCATTGTACCAAAATACTCATAAAACATCTTTGAACCACCAACTGAATTTGATCAGTGGAGTTCATCTCACCCTTTATGTAGGAGAAAGTAAAAAACCTCCATAAACAATCTAAGAGGAGCCTCATATCTGATAGTACACTGATAAGATATCTTTTCGGTTGCTACTTTGGACTTCTGATCACTGTATGTTACTGAGGAAAGGCCATAATGATCAGACTTTGGTGACCAAGGTAGACAAAAGCTTTTAAATTTTCAAATAGTATCCTTGTTTGTTTATAGCCCAACACATTTAGCACTGTTCCTCTTTGGTACGTTTCCCTTTCTAATGCTCTAGGTGGAATGAAGTGGTCATATGGACATTGATACCTGGGAGTCACTTGCTGGGTAAGTTTGGCTGACAAGTTGCAGGTCTTTTCTGTTGACACCACGGTGGGTGACTTTCATGCTGACGATGATGAATCAATAATAAGGACAACATAGCACCCACTCCCTGAGCAGAGAGAAGGTGTGACATGACTGGAAATGAACTGCATGGCAGTCAGATATGCTGACCACTCAGTGAAGTGGGTCGATAGATGCTACTCCACGTTATTTGCCTCCCCTCATCACATATTTTATAATGTGCCTTTTACATGCTCTTTCCTCAACCCTCCTCGTATGGGATTATTCTCTCCCAAATGCTTGTCTACAAGGAATGTTGTACCACACAATGTGGCCACATTAAGATCCCAACTCATAGTTAGTCATCGAGATGAACATTGTAAGTTGCCATTGACAGTCAGTCTCAAACACAACAGGAATCACTGCAGACCCATGTCTACTAGTTTTCAACCAAATATTGTGATGCCAAGTTGCATGCAGTGGGACCGTTGCAGAATACTATTGAGGCATAAAAATGTATATGTTGTCAGTGGAGCAAACACCACATAAACTGGACAGCAGGTGACTTGAAATGTGTGGTGGTTTAGCCTCTTTCAGAGAACATATCAAGGGCTCTGACAGCACAATAAGGTTTTTAACCTGCAATGGGCAGAGGATAAACAGAGTGTCTCAAAAGTTACAGAACACTTATGTTGTGTAACAGCATGCAAACTAATTAGACCTAAGGTTTTGTCACAAAGTTTTATGCAGTTTAATCAATTTCAACATGTGTGCACCAGTGGTGGTGGGCACAATTTCCAGTCTGTTATCAGGATCGATCCACACTCAGCACATTATATCTGCATCACCTGTGGCAAGGACAGAAATGATTTTGTTCATTTAATTTTTGATGTGGTTGACAGCTGCTTGTTAGACTCTGTCCTTGGTATGTGCTCACAGAAACAAGCCCACGTTTCTAATGCCTGTTGGCCTAGAACACCAGGGAATAGGACCACCCCTGCCATTTCAGCATACCTCGTAACACCTGTTCCGCAACATCTGCCACAGTGCACCATATTGCTGGAAAAAGACTGTGTCTCGGGAGTCAGCCAGTCATAGTAACAGCCTGAGCATATCAAGGTAAGAGGTTTTTTTCTGAGGATAAAATGGTCCCAGAATACCATCAACCATCAAACAACACAACACAACACATTCCCTGCCATGTACCTCTTCCATCACAGTATGTGGATTGGTAACATATCATTATCTTCTCACTGGATATGTATATACTCTGAATTGCCAACAAAACTGGCTTTGGCATGCGTATTCAAATACAGGGATTTGTAAACATACAGATTATGGCACTGCAGTCGGCAATGCCTATATAAGACAACATTTTTCTGGCACAGATGCTAGATTGCTTAGTGCTGCTACAATGGCAGCTTATCAAGATTTACGTGAATTTGAATGTGGTGTTATAGTTGGCATATGAGCAATGGGACAAAGCATCTCCAATGTAAGAATGAAGTGGTTATTTTCACGAGCATTCAGTGAATATCAGGAATCTGGTAAAACATAAGATCTCCGACATCGTTGCAGCCGAAGAAAGATCCTGCAAAAACAGGACCAACAACTGAAGAGAATCATTGAAAGTGAAGAAGTGCAACCCTTCTGCAAATTGCTGCATATTTCAATGTTGGGCCATCGACAAGTGTCAGAGTGTGAACCATCATCGATATGAACTTTCGTAGCTGAAGGTCCACTTGTGTACCCTTGATGACTGAACGACACAAAGCTGTATGCCTCACCTGGGTCCATCAACACCGATATTGGACTGTTGATGAGTGGAAACACATTGCCTGGTTGGACAAGTCTCATTTCAAACTGTGTCTTGCAGGCATGGAGACAACCTCTTGAATCTATGGACACTGCATATCAGTAGGGGACAGTTGTAGCTGGTGGAGGCTCTGTAATGGTGTAGGAGGCATTCAGTGTGAGTATATGGCTAGGTATGACCCTGAAAGGTGACACATACATAAGCATCCTGTCCATTGGGGATTCCGATGGACTCGGTCAATTCCAGCAGGACAATGATACACTTGGCAGGTCCAGAATTGCTACAAAGTGGCTCCTGGAACACTCTTCTAAATTTAAACACTTCCACTGGCCACCAAACTCCCCAGATTTGAACATTGAGCTTATCTGGTATGATTTGCAATGTGCTGCTCAGAAAAGATACTCACATAGCCCTCTATGCAGCATTCACAGTGTCAATTCCTTCCATCACTACTTCAGAAAATAGTCAAGCACATGAGGCACAATTGATTACTAAACTTAGCCAGCATCCAGCACGCACTGTACAACTGATGCGTGTTATGAAGATATAAAATACTTTGCTCAGAGACAATAAAATTGTGTGGGTAAATACTTTAATCAAAACTGAACATGAATGCCCAAAAATAGAGTTGTTCCAATATTTGCAGCTCTTGCTATATACATGAACTTTACTTTTAAAAACAAGAGTAGAAGGCTTAGATATATCATGCAAGATTATTTATAGTGATATCAATGTAGGTAAGATGTAAAGAGTGATTGAGGGGGAGGGGGGGGCAGGGTTTCTTTTTTATTTAATTATTTTTGAAATAGAAAGTCTTCATAGTTGTGAAGGCAAGATTTGTCATTGAGCAAGTAGACTGGTGCTGTATCTGTGTTGAAAGATATTTCAGTTCCTTCGAGAAAGTCAAATTTCTTGCCTGGTTCTTTTCTACACTGTTTACCACAATTCTTGCCCAGTAACTCATTCTGCAAAGTTGGATTTAATCTGGATGTTAAGACAGAGTGCATCCCTGTGCTTCTACTAGTTTGTTTATTGCAGAAGTTTGGACATACCTGACTTCTGATATTCTTGCTTAGTGCTTTCAGTATTGTGGATGATATTATTCTGTGTTGTGTTGCTTGTGAAGAAGCTTATTTTTATGTCATACAACTTGAAGAGGTTGGCAGTTTAGTATGAAATCTTCCTTGAGGAAGGTCAGCTTATTAAAAAGGTGGTCTTCCTGTTTGTGGGTGGTTGTCCAGAAACTGGTTGGTTTAATTTATGTATTACAGCGGGATTGTATTCATAACTGGAGGCAGCTGATTTTACAATTTGTGTTTCTTTTTATCTTTCACTTTTATCCATTGGATCTTTAAGCATGTGATTAAACATTCTTCTGAAGAACACATTTTTATATTGATATGGATGGTAACACTGGTAATTGTTGGCTTCCTGGAAATTTCAGAATTTTATATAAAAAGTTTTGTTAATGTTTCATTCCTTCAGTGACATGAAGTGAATTGAATTTTGTGGTGTAATTTATTAATTTCTTCAGCTAGATTTTCTATTTCCTTTGGTTGTTCTGTTGAAAATAATGAAATGAGAGTGTCGCAATTTCCTGTATTCTCAATGAATAAACAGTCGTAAACATCCTCAATGAATAAACTTATTCTAGGTCCCTACAGCTGTTGTGTGATAATCTAGTGTAAATTCCTGCAGATAAGAAAGGGATTTAGAACTCATGTCTATATAGTTTCCATAAGCTGCACTCATATGCAATACTTATAGAAATGATTCTGGTTGTTACTGAGTACAGTGGTTCTACCTGACAGCAGTTTACCCTGTGATGTAACCACAGGCATTAGAATGCTTTTGAGTCTCGCAGCCAGACCACTAACAAGGATTTGCCTCCTGCTGAACACCAAAGCCACAGACAGTCTGGTTTTCTTTTTGTGAAAGTGAAAATTGAACCATTGTAGGTGCTATGATTGTCAGTTTCCATTAACATGACACAAGCAGAGTGGCAGGTATTATAAAAAATGGTGCCTTATCTCGGCTAACTTCTTTGATTTGTTAAGCACTGCCCTAAAAACAGCAGAATGCCAAAGTTATGAGGTGATGTGAGATATCCAGCATAATATCATTACAGCCCACTATAAACCAGAGATTGCTTCTGCCAAGTGATCAAAATGTGGTCCATAAAGAAACTTTGTTATTCCAGTAGGCAGCGGGTCATTGATGTTTAGTATGCTTGAGAGCTGTTCTTTGTTCACACAGTGTTACTCATGAAAAATGACATCTTAGGCATGTATTGACCTAACCAATGACAACTGGCTTTGGCGAAACTTATTACTAGTCAATACCTGTTATGTGTTCAGTTAATGAATTTACACATTTGTCTATCTGGCATAGCAGTTCACAATATTTTTCCCTTTCTTCTGTGGTGAAGGGGTGGTTTGTTCTCTCACATCCCTAATCAAGAGGACCAACTGTCATGGTCTTAAATAGTCCTTGATTGGCATACATAATCCTTCCTAGTGTCACTAGATCTTTCAAAGGAACATAAACAGCTCACTTCATTTTTCTGTCTCTTCTCAGCCTTGAGAACCCAGTTCCGTGCACCACCAAGATTATATAGCCACTGGCCTAATTGGAGTGATTCTCACACATTCTAATTTCATCGCCTTTTAGTTTTTTCTTTGCTTTCTACTAAATCACAAGTTCTAGAAAACTTGTCTATTAAGTACTGCTTTATAAAATTAACTAAAACGTATGCTCCCAACATAAAGGAACTTGCAGACCACACAGAAGACCTGAAAATTTAGTTTGATTTTGGAGCAGAACAACTGGTGTTGGCAGTAAAAAAATTTATAATTTTGGTGTGGAGCAACCTTACTTACCTTCTATTGTTGTGACATAAATACTAATAAACATTTAACATGTACTTGGCCCAAAGAAGTTTATTTCTACAGTGTCTGCTAGGATGCCATTGTTTATCAGTGAACAATGTAAACCACAAAAAAGTAAATGAGAACAATAGGGTTTAGGAGCATACTTGTCACAACCATTGTAGTGGAAGTGCTTCTGCTGTGACTAACATTGTGTGAATGTTTCTAACTGGATGATAGTAAGACCATGGTCAGTACTGGAACCTAAAAGTACCTTATCTTGCTCCTGCCCTTCTGCAGTAATATAAAAATGAAACAGAGTGTCTTCCAGTGTAGAGCCTCTTGTAGAATTTTAACATTTTAAAGTAGTTCCTAGAACATGTTTCAGTATTCAGGTTGCAAAAGAAATTTTAGAAGCATCTGTCAACATTTTCAATTGTATAACTGTGTCGAAATGTACATACGTGTTGTTCAGCAGTATTCAGTTTGTAAATATTTCAAGAGAGATGCTCTTTCTAATTTATTAAATGCCACATCAGTAAAGTGGCAATCTATGAGATCAAATTGAGGCAAATGCTCTGAATACTTAAACGTTACAGTTTTAATATTGAAACTGGTAAGGCCTACAGATGCACCATTGGTTATTTATACTAAACACAAGCCTTAGAACAAAATGAATAGCACTGAATGTAAACAAAATTTGAAAGAGGTTTTGTTTTAATGGTTAAGTGCTGGCACAGATTGCATTGACTTGTTTATCGAGTTTT
This sequence comes from Schistocerca gregaria, assembly GCF_023897955.1. Classification (NCBI taxonomy): domain Eukaryota; kingdom Metazoa; phylum Arthropoda; class Insecta; order Orthoptera; family Acrididae; genus Schistocerca; species Schistocerca gregaria. The sequence goes on along the minus strand of NW_026061860.1, from coordinate 521,479 downwards.
GTATTGTCATCAGAGCTAATAAAGTTATTGCCAATAACAATGAACATGAAGGAGTTATAAGTCTGTCTTGTATCAATTGGCAAAAATTGAAAACTAATCGGTTAATGTGAGAACAAGGGGACATAAGTGACAACATAATCTGGATCTTGGTGAAACAAACTCAAATGAATACAGATATTATTTAGTTACATTTACTAGCTATTCTAGGTCCCCACAACAATGTACAACTGCCTTTGGCTAGGAGATTTAGCTTTATTGCAGCAAGGTATGTCAGTGTGTACTACAAGTATTTTGATGAATTTTCATTTTCAACAAGTAGTACATTCTGGCTGTAGGCATACAATTTTAAATGTATTGGGCCTAATTATTGTTTCTATTGTAAACATGACTAGTGTTAGTGGTCATGTAAAAACAGTTGCACATATTATGTAGCTCTATTTGCTGAAGAGCTACTCAGGTCAATATTACAACCTATTTGTAGCCCACCTTATTGGTGAAATTACTGTAGCTGTGAAGTTCCATTTAAGTTGTCATTAGGAACAGAAGCGCACAACAAAGTTTTTTGAGACCAGCAGAACTGCTTTTCACCAATGTATGTAGGTAGTTCTAACAATTTTTCGTCCAGTGACTCTTCCACCTAGCTTATGGTTTAACACTATGTAGCAGTGAGATAACAGGTGACCATCGGCATGATTAAATGTTTCTTAACCTAACTGTTTCTGTAAGTTGATAAAATTAACCCATAAGTAATAAAAATAGTCATGTATAATGCTGCACATTAAATAGTGTTCCATGGAACTGAAGTCCCAAATTATATATATAATGTATAGTCACAAATTATAATGCAGTGTTTGTTAATGTTGTAACGTGCCTACGGAACATTTATGGTTGAAATTTACTGTTCTTTTCTGTAAAAGATAGATGAATTTTAAAAAAATGCTAATGGTCTTCTTAATTTTGTTGGTTCCATTGTTCCCATTACCTATTACATATGTAAGAAATATTAACAGTGAGGCTGTTTTGTTTTTTTGTATGGCATCGAGTAATTACTTCGTAGCTTATCCCAGAGGTTAAAAATGTTGTACTGCATGAAAGACATGGTAATTCTACAGAGTTGCAATTGCACTACCTTTGAGCTGTGTACATTTTTTAAAATACAAGCAGGTATCAGTTTTATGCTGTAAATGTCTTGGCAAGCTTTCCAGTGGAACAACCAGAAATCTGTGTGCAAATTAACACCATGCAAGCAGTGTAGGTAATGGTGACAGCTCTTTTAATACACCCTGTATATGAAAACAAACTACATACACACAATTTTCGAGTGTTTAGGAGAGGAAAAGAAGCTTTTTTTTATGTGACTGCCTCTAAATTTCTTTTTTTTATAGGGGGAGACGATGTTGGTATATGAAGCACTGGTTACCAGTTCAGCTGAATGCATTGTCACTATTTGAGCAAGCATATTCCAGTTGTACCATAATGTAGACAGGCGATATTTTCTGAATTGCCCCTATACCAATAGTCACACCATATCTTGAGCATTACTAACATCTCTGTCTCCTCTGACCCCACAAATTCTTTGTAAATGTAGATTTTTTTACACAATGTATGCAATTTTTTTAGGAGCACCTGCTGGCCAGAGAGTAAACACCTCGGGATAAAAACAAGTAGCTGTACAGGACAGAAGGGTTGGAGCTTGACTAAGGTAACTCAGAAAGTACCTTTGTCCTTCATTCACATTACCTGTCATGACTAGAGAGAGATAAACAAAACAAAGATAGTTCAACTGTTAATTACCCCCCTTGCCACACACACTGCTTAAACATAGTTTTCATCATAAGCAAAAAATTACATTAAAAGGTGACTGGCACTTCCATCGAAGTCCTAAGTATGAGGTGCATCCTGAAAGTAATTACAAAATCATTCTACTGCCACTGCAGCACTTGTGTTGTAGGTTCACACATTTCTCTGGTTCATTGTCTTGACACTGCAGCTCAATTTTGTGGTATTTATATTTGTTAGTGATCAGTCAAAATCTTTAGGACAACCTCTGAACCCAGTGACTGTGAAGTGTGCTCTGTTATGTTTAGTTCCAACACACAGAACATTAAACCAGCTGAAATTCATCAACTTGTAGACATTTATGGTGAGAAAGTGGATGAGACAGTTGAAGAAACACTCATGATGAAGCGTGTGTTGGACAGCCTTCTGTTGTCACTGATGGTATTGGTGAGAAAACACATGGTTCACAATAAGAATGTACGTCAAAAAGTGTTTTGCATGACTCAGTCATAAATTGCTTAAATTTTTGTGAATTGTGTTTGCCAAGCTACATAATTTTGTAAGCATTTTTCAGAGTTTTGACATTTCAGCACTGAATACAGTGATAAGGAAGATGAATTCTTAAATAGAATCGTGACTGGTGATGAAACTTGGGATCTTCATGACACTCCAAAATAAAAACAACAATCTATGGAGTGAAGGAACTGACAGTCTGACAATCCTCCACCACCCACAAAAAAGAAATCATAATGAAGTTGCAAGTGCAAAAAGTCAGGTGAAATGGATTCTATGACCAACAAGGCATTCTGCTTGTTGAGTTCCTTCTTAGAGCTGAAACCATGAAAGCGGTACGATAGTGCATGCAAAACACCGAGAGAACTCCATCACACTATTCAAAACAAAAGATGCAAAACTCTCAATCGAATCATTAAGATGCTTCATGACATCACGTTTCATTTCTGCTGGTGGCACTAAAAACCTTACTAAATAATTCAGTTGGGAACAGTGTGACCACCTGCCAATCAGTGCTGATCTCACATCTTCGGACTACCACTTTTACTTCATCATCAGTCAGGATGAAGGTGCTTGAACACCTATGATGATGTAAGAAAGTGTGATCAGTATTGGAGGTCTTAACTGGTATTATCTTTCTATGAAAAGGGCATAGAAAAGTTGGATTACTGCTATGACAAATGTCTGAACAGTGGTGGCTGTTACGGTCTGAAGAAATGTTTTCATGAGTCCTTTCCCACAATGGTACTTACTTTTCTGGCATGCCTTGTATATTTTAATGCCTTTTGGCATACCAGTGTGGGTATAAAAGCTGACGGAGAACACCCCACATCCTCTTCTTTACAGCAGTCACATAATGGGAATACGCAAAGCCAATATGAACCACCTATTTTCTATCAGCAGCCATGAGGTTTTATCAGCATGTTGTTGAATCTTCTGGATCATACACAGGGTTATTCAGCTACCCCTGCCATAAAGTTTTATGGAACCTGCAACATCTTCAAGAACCACACCCATGATTTTAATCTTTTCTCCTCCCTACATGCTCACTGTTAGTCCTGCAAAAACAATGAACAGAACCTTTTTGTATCAAAATTAACTACATTACGTTTTGTACTTTGTTGGAGAAATGACTACATTAAATTTACCACAAAAAGATCCTGTTCATTTTTTATGTAAGACTAGTAATTTGCAAGTAGTGGGTGAGAGAAATGAAAATCTTGCCCATGGCATTTGTAGGCATTGCAAGTTGCATAAAACCCATGGGTAGGTGTAGTTTAATCATCATGTACAGGTTTTTCATGCCAGAAGAACTAATATAAGATTTCTCTGGCTTCATAAACAGCTCAAGAAACATTTTACACCACATTAATGTATAGTGTTTGCACTTTCCTTTATCAGAAAATCGTTTCTCATTGCTTTTCTGACCACAGAAAATTCCTACACAAAGCCAACTGTTTTTGTTGTTGTGGTCTTCAGTCCAAAGACTGGTTTGATGCAGCTCTCTATGCTAGTCTATCATATGCAAGCCTACATCTATTTGAACCTGCTTACTGTATTTTCCCCCTCAACAGTTTTTCCTCTTCTCACTCAAATCCCACCAACACCAAATTGATGATTCCTTGATGCATCAGGGTATGTCTTATCAACCAGTTCCTTCTTTTAGTCAAGTTGTGCTGAAAATTTCTTTTCTCCTCAATTTCATTCAGTACCATCTCCCTAGTAATTTGATCTGCAACTGCATAATTATCCCATAAGCCACCTTGAGGTGCATCGCAGAGGGTATCTAGTGCCAGTCCGAGTCATCTATCCACCTCTGTAACTTTGTGTTCACTGCTGCTGCCTGTCATGGGAGAACGCAGGTTTAGATTCCCGGTACTGCCAGGGATTTTTCTGGGTGAGAGGATTGGGAAAGTGTACATTCACCCTTGTGATGCCAACTGAGGAGCTTGAGGTCAAGAAAACTGACACAGGCAGGATAGTGGTGTGCTGGATGTCATTGGTAAACGATGACACGGTGGTCGGCCAGTACCGATGGACAGAGTTTACCTTTATGTTTTATCCACGTAATCATCAAAATATATTTCTAGAAAAACATTTCATAAGATACTACTCCAGAAAAGACTCCTTAACATTTAAATTTGTATCCACTCTTAACATATTCCTCTTTTTCCGATATTCTGTCCATCGAGCAGTCAAGCCAGTTTTTTATATCCTCTCTGTGTCAGCCATCATCAATAATTTTGTTACCAAAATAACAAAACACTTCTATTATCTTCAGTGTCTCATTTCCTAATCTGCGAGGTTTGTCCGAAAAATACATATAAAAGTTGCATAATAACTTTATTTTACAATTATTCAGGTATTACAATATGGTCTCCTTCAAAGTGCTCACCCTGAGACGTGATACACTTCTGCCAACGCCGTTTCCACTGTTGATAACATTGCTGAAAGTCTTCAGTTGTGATGTTGTTTAGTTGCTGTGTCATTTCCAAATCTCCCAAGTGCCACCCCTGTAACACCATTATGCATTTTTGGGAACATGAAGAACTTACACGGGACTAAATCCAGTGGTCTGTCATGGTGATTGAGCTTCGGGCCAAAAACTGGTGCACAACGAGCGACATGTGAGCGGGCACATTCTTGTGATGAAGGATCCAACTCTTGCCACAAGAGCTCCGAGACGTGTCAGAACTTCAACGTAAAAAATTCCATTCACTCTCTGGCTGGGAGGGACAAATTCCTTGTGAACAATGCTCCAAGAATCAACACTGTCATCGCATTGGACCTTGATTTTCACAACTTTTTTGTACTCGGTTCTCCTGCTAGTTTCCATTCCTTGCTTTGAGATTTGAGCTCCACATCGAGACCCGTCTCCAGTGATGACTCGGTTGAGAAAGTCCCCTCGTTCTTCTGCTTCCAACCAATCCTTACAGCACTCAACCCTCTTTGCTTTCTGTTCTGGTGTCAAGTGCTTCGGTACAATTTTCGCACACAATTTCTTCATTTCAAGTTTTTGTTAACAATTGTTTTGAGGGTTGACAGCTCGTCAGCAATCATTCTGTCAATCTATGGTCTTTAAGAACACAAGCTGCTGCACACTCCCACCTTGACGCAGAGTGCTCTGACTCGAACTGAGCATTGATTACAGCAGTAGTCCCACCTGATGGTGACTGCAACCTGTAACATAAAGACATTATTCAACCTTTATACGTATTTTCCGGACAAACCTCTTATAATGGACAATCAAAAACTTCCCATTCAAGGCTGTTGCCACAGAGTAAAAGCAAAGTAGCATGACTCCAGTGTGGTTACAGAAGTACAGACATGTAAGCAATGTGTGGCATTTGTGCCTTTCTGAAGTGCATGTACAAATTTGAACTACAGCAGTGTTATTACCAAATAGGGTCACATACTGTTGTTCTTTTCTGAGCTGCTGGAGGCCAAACACTGGTAGACATCCATCATAGATTGAACAATGTGTATGAAGCAGCATATCTGTTGAAAACCACCATTGTGCAATGGTGCATCAAGTTGGATAATACACATCCTCATAATGCAGACACCAGCTAAAGTGGGAGACACTCGAGTAGCCACCCTGCAGTCCTGATCTCTACCTGTGTGCTTACCATGCCTTTGGTCCCGTAGAAAGACCTTGAATGATCAGTGACTCCTGTTGCAAGAGCGTGTGCAGCAAGCAGTGACGGATTTCCTGACAAAGCAGGACACAGTTTTCTACCAAATGTGCATCTTCAACCTGGTGCACTGGTAGGATGGTTGCCTCAGTTCTCATCATAATTTTTCCCGATTGGCATATGACGGGTGGCTGAAAAGTTTCTAGCCCCAGATAGTTACTGTAATGTGACACATAACCACCACCACCTACATTTATGGGTACGCAAGTCAAATGTTGCAGCTCCACCTTCATTAATGTAGCCACTAAGATGCATTGTATACTGTAGTGTATATTGGGAGAATCAAGAACTGTGTAGTGGATGAATACCTTCATTGCCTTCAAATGATGTCCAAGGAAATTGTGGAGGACACGCAGAATACACTTACGAACAGTGTTCCGTCTTGTGCAACAGTGAAAAACTGGGCATCTGACTTCAAACACAGAAGAGTGAGTGTGAGAGGAGGAATGGAAAGCCTGCCACTGATGAGACAGTGACTACAATTCACGATACAGTTTTGCAGGATAATTGAAACCACATTTGGAAACTCCCACAGGTGTGCTCATGACACTGTTGTGGTTATTTTGGGAATGCTGAAACTTTCATCTCAGTGGGTCCACAAAGACTCGAGTGCAGATCAGATAGAGGAACACGTGCAGTGTTGTGAAGAAATCATCCACCAATTTGAAGTGAATGGAGATGGCTTTCTTGCAAGGTATGTCACAACAGACGAAATGTGGGTTCACCACTTTGATCCTGAGACAGAACAATGAAAACATCCTTCACACAAAAAATTCCACATGCAAAAGTCAGCTGGTACGTTGATGGCACTGGTCTTCTGTGGTGCAAAAGGGGTAATTATGGTGGATTACTTGCTAACGGGTGCTGACCAGCTGCCCCTCCATGTTGCATCACACCACACCACTGGCAGGGGCAATATGTCGATTGGTGGAATTTTAGCATTTTTAAAACAGCCAACGGAAATTCCAGGTAGGAATGTCAAAAATTTATGATTTTTATCCCTTCCATTCCATTCCATTCCATTCCATTCAACTTATCTTCCAAGACCCTTCCTGCCTCTGATATCAAGAGCTTTATTTCCTCTCTCTTCCTGTGTCTTATAAGAGTCCTGTTACTCAATCCAAACAACAAGAAAAAATTGAAACGATGTAATTAAAGCTGTAAAATTTGTTTGTCAGAACTGTCTGAAGTGTAATGTTGGGATATGACACTGTAGGATAGAGTTCCAATGACATTTGTTGCATAACCTAGAAAACAGTATCAACAATCATCAACATGATTTGAAGTATTTTGTGGCTCAGCTCACCATCCAAATATATTTAGAAGTACAATTCATGTGGGCTCTAGGTCATATAGTTTCAGTTAATATCTTGACTTGCAGATGAAAGAACATTGTAGCTTTTGCTAAGCCCAATTCTTCAAATGTAATCAACAACTAACACCACATTTCTAAAGCTTTGGCAACTGGCTAAAAAGAGTCACTGATTTCAAAGTTGCAGAAGTATAAAAACAAATTACAGGTCATGATATACACTGAGTTCACATTACTCAGTCCAAGACTTGGTCCAACGCAACTACTCTCATTCAGTAACCTCACTAAAAATATTGAGAAAGTTAACAACGATAGCACAACTCAACTCACTGGTGCAAAGCATCAAAGGTACATTTTTACAATATTAACTTCAGGAACTCTTCTAGTGTTTATGAAAAATTATAACAGTTTCTATTTGATACAGAAGTGCAATGAGGCATTTTCATAACCAAATAATTTGCAAATGTGAAACACATGACATTTATAATCTCAAACATCAAAGAAAAAGAAAGAAATTTCAAACAAAATATCAATCCAAAAGGCTTCCATTTTTGAACAGCAGATTTGCAATTATTGAAAAAACATAGCTGAAAATTTAATGGAATCAGATACTTTGTTGGCCAGAATATTTATCATAATCTACTATTGAACAGAAGTCTCTGTGAGACAGATTCATTAAAATCTTCAACTGTGTTGTCTGTAAACATGGTCTGAAGGATCATTTCAGGCTTATCTACAGTGTGAGTCTATAGCAGGAAGGTTGGCAGCATGGTAAGTTGCCTGTCAATTTGTCATACACCACAGTGACATCATTCAAACAAAGAACCGCTACTGTGAGACAAACCATCTTCCAGTGGTAGCCTGGAGTCAACAACCTGTTTAGAGCATAAGAGTTGTGGCTCATAGGCACCCACAAGAAAATGCAAAAGAGCTGTGCACTGCCCATTTAGAAGGCAGCTTTATTAGTACAGACCAGTCACCAAGTTTTTTCTTAACTAAATCGGGATATTTTTTAAAAACCAAGACTAAACACACACAGGCTACAATTCAATGTTTTTTTTTTACCTTATTGAGATTTTTGCTCACTTTTCAATCTCCTTCATAGAATCTTCTCTTCTTCCTCAATAAAACTGGAGACATCTAAATCACTAAACCATCTTCATTATTATTATTATTATTATTATTATTATTATTATTATTATTATTATTATTTCAGCTTCTAATGTTGCTGCTGGGAAAAGGTTCCTCTCAGCTCACCAAGTGTTCACCATCATCTGAAACAAAACAGAAAAGTTTTAAGAAGTTGTCATAGTTTTCATAACAATGAAAAAAAATTCCTTCCACTAATCAGATTTCAGCTTGAAAAGTTCTTCTCTTCATCCTTGAGAAAGTTCTTTAACTGCACACATTCTTCAAACATCAAATCCCCATCTACAAGAAATAACTTCTAGATATTCTGAAAATGAGCTCTGTTTCACTGTCAGTGAAAATGGTTTGAAAGTCCTGTAGACACTTTCTTCAAAGTCAAATTATTTTTCAACATAGTTTAGACTGTGCTGCAAGTAAATTGCCATTTTGTTCCTTTGTTGTCCCCGGTGTCTACATACTGGCTGAAAACATAGGGGTTGGATGTGCAGTACTGTCTACTGTAAATGAGGTAGCCGACAGATGCACACTTGCGTTTCACAGTCTTCTACTTTCATTTCTCACATCCTCCCAATAATACACAGTTATGTATGGCCAGTGCACAACTTCCCATTTATATTTGTTTATAAGTCAACATCGGAATTAAAGTTACATAAAAATGACTGATTTTGCCCTATAATAAAAGATACTAACTAGGAATACTCAATACAAATTAGAAAATCAATTACACAGACAAAATTCAACCTGAGGGGGGCCAGCCTTTCTCTTTTATGAAAATGCAGATTAAAATTCACATATGTTAATGGTAATTAGTTGAAAGTGAAGAAACAAATTTTAAGGAGGCATATGGCAAAGCAAGGGGGAAATAAAAATTATCCCAGCTTCCTTCGTCACAACTTCTCTTTCGAATGTTTTGATAAGATCATCATATATTGCCATCATGACGACTAAGGCTGCCACAGGGGAAGGAAACTGCACAACCCTATTCAATTTTTTCAGCAGAGAATTACAAAGCACTGTCACGATTGACCTCTGATGCACTACTCAAAAACAATGGCTATTGAGTCAAGTATGGCAACTTAGCGCTGTTAATAAAAGCAGAAGTTTAAGTCAATAACTCATACAAGACTGCCCCTCATTAGAAATTGGTACTGAACAATTTGAAGTGAAGACCACATCATTTTATATAATGTTGTCCATTTTTATGTAACCAGGAATTTTATCTATCTCAACAAAGTACAGTTGGGAGTTGGGTTTCCAACCAGATGTTCGGGATGATCCCACCTAAAATGGGATATCAGGCAACTATGGTCAAGACAGAATCCAAGTCTCCACATTATCAATGTGGCCTCCATTACAGATAGCACTAGCATCCCTCCCCCAAAGCATTGGTCTGTGGAGTTGGGTACTGGAAAACTCAGAATGGGTACTCAATCAGCAGAGTAGGATTCCATTCACTGATGCATCCAGGAGTAACCTGATATCTGATGATTGTCAAAGAAAGGTGTGAAAGCAGCAGGAAAGTATGAGACTTCAGAAAGAAAGTTACCCGTTACTATGGCAGACTGAGTAACTTTTACTGTATGCTGCAATACAATTCAAAGTGATGCAGATACTACTTTTCACTACAGTGACTAAAACCTGTAAACAACAATTGTAACATCGCACAAACTATTCAGTTTCTTGAAAATATAAATGTGCGCCTCAGTCATGGAACCATTTGAGGACTGCTGTGTGAATTTCCTCTTTGATGGAAAATCTCTTTCCTGTCAGATATCCACCGAGCTTGCTGGAAAGACTGAATGGTCTTCATCAAATTATTGGCACTGTTTCACTACGACTGGATGCTACATTGCATTGCATCTCATTTGGGCCATACACTGCCAGAATTTCATGGCGATTTGTGTGCAATTTATATGTTTTGCTAACAAGAAACTTACTGTTCCTTGTACTTCAACTTTGGAGTGCCATTTCACTCCCACAATGTGATGAACCCGTTGTCCGTACTGCAGCAGAATTGTCTCTGCAGGAAATCAGTAACATGCCCACTCTTCTGAAAGGGTGCCGTGCCTGTTGCGTAACTTAATTTCAGAAGTCCCTGTACCTCAAGTATGTCTCTTGAATGAATCAATAACCATCCAAGACCATTTCTTCAGCAATTCCTTTGGATCAGTGCTCATTGTGTAGAAGCAGAAGAAGATACACACATGAATGTGAGTCACGAGGCAACGGTTCAAATCTGTGTTCTGTAACTAGTGCAACATTCTTTAATAATTCTTCTGATACTGTGTTACTATCAAATTTTTACTGTTAAACATTTGTTTGCTGATCTCACTTGGTGATGGGGTGGTAGGGTCAACTAATAACCCTCTGGAAATTTATACAGTGAGATAATCACAAGCCTATTTGGGGCCCACCCAAACAGAACCCTGCTTGCCCCAGTACAGCATATTCCATAGCAGTTACTCAGTAATGATTGTTTCACTCCCCTCAACCCTTATTGACAAATGGTGCATTTTCAAAATTATTTTTCTCCTACAATGTTCACAGTTCAGCCAATAAGATCAAAATCCCATGCACTATGACGTACAATGTTCCATTACTGTGTCATTGGATGGTAGGCAAAAGCATGTCCAGAGCTTAGAGTAGCAATCGACTGTTCGTGTTAAGAAGTCCCCAGCTCATGAAATCCATGTTTGACAAATGTGCACCCAGTCAATGAGACTGATCTCATCAAGATGGTCAACATTTGTCATGACCCAAAAATCAAAAGTAGCATAAAGAATTATGAGGGCATAGCAAGCATTTACCATGCACCCTGCCCCCCCCCCCCCCCCCCCCCCACCACCAAGTGTTTTCTGGAAGTTGAGGAAGGCAATTGTAACCTGAGAGCTTTTATCGTCTGCTTTTCTAGGGTTCCCATTGCACAGCATTAGTTCATGCTGACTATTTACTGAACTTTGTTGCTGCCTTAATCCTCAACAAAATTTTATATGAGGAGCTTACACGCAAAAGGAAACATGTCAGGAATTTAAAATAAATGAGACACAGAATGGAACAAAACAAACAGGATAAGCAGAACCTAGATAATCATACAATTTAAGTGAAATCAAACATTTGCCAAGATACAAGCCTAGGAAAATACATCTGTGTCCACATACACATTTTGTGTGAAGGATAACTAATCCATTACATCCAGTCGAGTGATTTCCATTCCAGTCACACTGTTTCTCTAATGTAGAGCAACTGTTTGTGCTTCCATGCTCCCTCATAATATGTTGCATAGCACTAATAATAATTATTGAAAGGACACAGTTACTTATGCACTGACTCCACTTTTGATAGAATAGGAAAACTTCTAAGAAAAGGCCAACAATTGTAACAAAAAAGGAATACAATGAGATCTACAATCAGTGACTCAGCTAAGAAACCTTGCTCGCCGATGTACATCTTGTAGGTCCTTAGATAGGGATTTCACATTAAATATGTGAAATAAAATGCATTTCCATACACAAGTACAAAGCTATGGGAAACACTCATACTGATGTTGAGACAAATGCATTCCAGAAGTCCCAACTAGATGTAAAAGAGCAGATGAACCACTACAAAACCCTTTCCTTGGACAAAAGCCAAAGTACTTTTCAGCCATCCAGTCTAAGATAATAGGAAAAAAGATGGTGATGGTTTACAGTAAATAATTTTATTAAGAAGCCTGCCGAAATCACTAGTACTTAAGTTGGAACACAACCATCACCGATGATATTTCCATGTTGCTTGTGACTGTTAAGAAAATTATTATTTTTTGCATGTAACACTTACGTCAAAGAATACTTCTAAAGATAGTTAATGCCACAGTTACGTCATTTTATTCTGGCATGGTGATCTGAAACATTTTAAATAATTGTGAAGTAATAATAAACCTGAAATTTGAATAAAACATTGAAAACGAATATTAGTACTATAGTGGCCACTTTACAGTTTTTTCTATGGTATCACATACTACACTATAAAAATATGTGAAATGATATGGTACAACAAGCATTATACAGTAAGAGGTAAGTTATTTTGAAAGAAAGAAGAAGATTTTTGGTTTTGAAAATCGCTCATGGTTCATGTAATGAGAACATGTCCATATTTAAATGTGCTTTTTAAAGGAATATTTTCATTGTAGATTTGATTTACAGATATGAATTGCCTTTTGGCCTAAAAGTAAAAGGCATTCACACTGCAGTATGCTATTTTCATTCTTATGTATGCCCAAAATAAGTTTCATGTTGACTGTGATCAATTGCATTTAGTAGATATGTTCATTTTTGGATGTCACCTTCTCATCATTTGCTTGGGCCTTTGCCTCGCTTCAACATGGGGTTGAACCTGTTACTATAGAGTTGGCAAAGTTAGTGTCAGAGTGTTGTTGCCAGATGCCCTTCCTGTCACCATCATGTACCCCCCAGGACAGAAGTAATGTACCCTAGCTGTCTGCGTCTAGTGTGAATGTTTTCAGATGTCTGCAAGTTGTGTAACTGAGGTGGTACATGGGGACCAGCCCAGTATTTACCATGTGGGATGTGGAAAACTACCTAAAAATCACATTCAGGCTTGCCGGCACACCGTCCCTCGTGGTTAACCTGCTGGGCTGATTCAGTCCGCCTGCCCAAGTCCAGGAAGCAGCACATCAGTGCTCGTGGCTAACCTGTTGTTTCCTTCTCAGAAATTCATCTATGGAATAGCACTTGTCAACTTTCATTATCAGCCAGCACCTTGTTCATTAAAGGCAGGTGGTCAAATACTTTTATGGCTGCATGATATGCTTCTTTCTGTGCTACAACAAGATTAAGTCTCACTGTTTTCCTCCTAGTATTGTATTTATGAATGCTAGTATTATTTTCAAATTGTGCTGATCCTTCAAAACAAACTTCATAAGAGTGTATGTGTTGTGAGGCTACCTAATTTCTTTATCTATGTGAAGTTTGAGGATAGGCACTGTGCATTTGTGTGTGTGTGTGTGTGTGTGTGTGTAAGGGGAGGGGGGGGGGCGGCAGAGGCCCCTATTCTAAATATGACATCAATGAAAGAAGGAAGTCAAATTTTCTAGAGCTGTCATTGCCATTTATGGCAATCACATTTAGAGCAAATGTTGCTGCACTCAGTTTTATAATTCTTGTTCTCATCACTATGTACCCCCACGTATTTTTAACAATCAGTCTTCACATATTTCATTTCCGTAATGCTTCATTATAAGTGATGATTTGTCTTTCCTTGTACAAAACTGAATAAGATGCCTTTTCGTTGTAAATGATGTGCTAGACCATTTATTGAGAACCAGTGAAAGACACTTTAGAATATTTCATTTATTGCTCCATCTGATATCGAGGTCGGTTATCGTGCTTTTGAGGTGAATTACGACAACTATTTTGCCTTTATCAGTAAAGTTTCAGACAATTACCCTTCATCAAATTCATGTTGAGACCTAGAGAAGACAATTCTGGTCTACAAAGAGTGTCACAATTCAGAAATGTTAACTGTGTTCTTTAATGCTTCAACAGATTGTTATCCATAATATAGGCCTGCAATTAAGTGCATTTGCCTTGCAACCATTCCAGAAAATGGGAATGGTGTGTCCTTTTTAGTCACAATGCCTTGTTGCTCCAGTGATATACAATAAACTGCCACAAGAGGAGGGGCTCTCAGACTAGATTACATTAATTATTTATTCCACAGACCCACAAAAGAGGGTATCCTCCTGGGTGTGGAACATGTCCAACAGTATTGGAATAGTACCTCAGAATCAAACTAAACAGGAGGTTCTGCCTGAGACCCAGGTATAGCTGCTTTCATTAAATGAAACTATATTGTTCCATTTCATTCAAAACTGAGGTGCTATTCCATGACAGTTTGACATCCTCTGTGGTGCTCTTTGTGTTTTGGGGAAATAAGGGGACTGAGGAGGGAGGCATGCTGGGGCAAACAGTGCAGAGCCACTGTGCCAGGGTGGTGTAGTGGTTCGTGCATCTGCCCAGTGAGCAGAGGATCTGGGTTCAAATTTTCATTCATCTCTTCAGTCTACATGTATACTGCATAGTTGGTTGAGACATGTAAAGGTCCATGGAACCATAAAGTTTCTTTTCTTTTTGATGATCATTCATATCAATGTTATTTTCAGTTTCAGGTGACAACTGAAAGAACAAACTAATAGTCTTATCTCCCTTAATAATACACTTTTTGGCGACAGAGAGAATACAGGCAAATGATTTAATAGTGATGCATCAGTCATCTAATCCAAGTTAGTTAGTAGGATACATGTTCTATGGATCATAATGATGAGGAATGAGTCATTTTACATTCATCTGCAAATTAATTTATGCATATGGTTACATTATGAACATTTCTAATGTTGAGAATATCATGATTTTTCCATGTATCAAAAAATATAAGGCGTACATAAAGTCCAGGAACACTTTCAATTATTTATTGCACAAGAACCAAACAGTGTGCAGCTAAAATACATATTTCATTTCAAAGAGACACAGATTTTTTTTTTTTTTTTTTTTTTTTTTTTTTTTTTTTTAATGTATACCACCGCAGTGTAGTTTCGTAACTTGCGGACAGTCAGCAAAAGTCACAAACGTGGTAAGTTGAGGTGTGGAGTGAGCTTTCTGTGTGTTGGCGTCCAACAAAACTAGTGTGGTAAGGAGCCACCAACAAGGAAGGCCATTTGCCAGTTGCACAACAAATTTGTTACGATGGGTTGCTTGTGCCTGGGAAAGAGAAGCAGACGTCCCAGTGTGAGTGTAGTGAATGAGGAGTGCATATGAGAGACATCTATAAGGAGTCCGAGAAAATCTGTGCGTCGTGCATCCCATGATCTCAAAATAGCTCCAATGACATAGTGGAAAGTCCTGCTACAGAAGGTGTCAATGAAATCATTCAAACTGGAGCTAGTGCAGGAGCTCAATGATGATGACAAAGACAAGCGTTTTGAGTTTTGTTCAGAGTTGCAAAAACTGAATGAGGATGGTAATGGCTTTGATTACATAATATTTAGCAGGGAAGACACTTTCCACACTAATGGGGAAAGTGAACAGGCATAATTGCCATATCTGGGGTACAAAGCATCCACACGAATGCATTGAATGAGTCCCCAGAAGTAAATGTTTTTTGTGCCTTGTCATACCAAGAACAGTACAGGCAATTCTTCTTCACTGAGAGCACTGTTACTGGATATTCCTACTGGGATGTCTTGCAGCAGTGGCTGATACCTCAAATGCAACTGGACTCTTCATTCATCTTTCAGCAGGATGGAGCTCCAACCCATTATCATCCCGAAGTTTGTGGGTGTCTGAACACAGAGCTGCTGCATCGATGGATCGGTCTTGCTACAGAAGAGGACAGGTGTTTCACTAAATGGTTCCCCAATCACCACATCTCACTCCATGTGACTTTTTTCTGTGGGGACACATTAAAGATCTGGTGTGTGTACTGCCTCTACCACATGATGAAGCAGTGCCCCGTTTGTTTGGAAGTTTTTTTACAGTTTTGCTTCAAATTGCAATATGTATGATATCTGTACAATGTTTAGTTCTTGTGCAGTAATTACTTGAAAGTGTTCCTGGACTTTATATAGGGTGTACATAAAGGTATGATAGGAGTGGCAGGCTTGTTAACATGGTGCTGAAACATACAATGGTAGCCAACGAAAAGCTCTGTTTGATGTGTTGCAGACACTACTGGCTATAACAACTCCCACATTTAGGTATTTAAATATTATCGTAAGATAAGGCATAGTATTCATTATACTGTTGTTAAAAACAGCATTGTTTATTAAACATGTTATCTTCTATATGAACCGTAAAAATTATATACATTTCATTTAGATTTGTTGCCAATTTGTTTCAGCTATTGCCACATGATGTACAGTCACTTCAACTTAAAAAATATATGAAAAAGGAGACATAAACATTTTTTTCAAGGCAGTTTCTTGATCTTAAGTTACCACAGCATTACATGTAAATGTTTAGCAGCCAATACCATTTTTCACAGCACCTGATATTTCTTGTAACTGTACCCAAGATGTAGTCTGGAATGTCTGAAACACCATTATCATTAGTTACCTTTATAATTCAGTCAATATATGTATTATTTTTTACTTTTAAACACATTTGGCAAAATAAAATGGATTTTTTCTTTAGCAACAGTCCTTCTCACACAGGCAAGCAAAGCCACAAACATTTCATCCTGGTTACTGTAAATGCACTCCAAGAACTAGCACCTCTACTTTGAGCAGTACTGTACTCTGTTTCACCCATAGCAGTTCAATATACCAGACTGCAGACAAAATGTTCACCACATCTTGTACTTTTTCTGTAAAATGTTTGTGTTTCTGACCCTGCAAAATTTGTCAGATACTCCAAGCAGTACATGCTGTTTAGTATTAATCAATTCCCAGGGTAGCTTGCTTGGAGTCATTTCAGTTCAGACACTAATCCCATGTTCCCTGTGATCTTAACTGTCTTGGGGTGATTTCCATGCTTCGATGTAGCAAGTTGTACAATGATAACTGTAACTGAATGCAGAAAATTAAGAATTGGAAATATAACAATAACAGACACAGTGTAATCCAATGAGCAATTGTACGTTCACTCACTCATTTATATTTCAGCTTTGTATTCAATTGGAGGCTTTTTCCCCCACCATTTGTACTGAATAACCATGTCTCTGAGCTGGCAATTATAATACCAACACTTCTAGGGATACGCGTTGTGACATTTCACACCTTCCAAAAGCACATGAAAATATTCTGAATTCAAATTTTGAAGATGGAACATTTTTGTGCTACATAGGCACTGTAATACACAGATGGAACACGATTCAGCAGCAGAAACGTATTACAAAATTAGATACTGTTATAAAGAGAAGATCCCTGATTTTGTTGTAGCAACTCAATATCATTTCTGTGTTTAGTCACATCTCTGCCAATTCAGTTACAGTTACCTTGACAGAGAGAACACTTAAAATAGCAGAATGTCTGTGATAGTAGTAAGTGGCATACATTCTGATCTCTTACAAAGGTTGAATTGCAATCACAGAATTCCATTTCTGAGGTTTGGAAGCAGTTTATGTTGGGATCACTATAAAACCACGTACATGCTACTTGGGCCCTTGAGATGTGCCAATGACTCGGATGGCTTGCTGTCAGATGCATTTTGATCTTTTTGGGTGTCCAAGGGCTGTGGTCCAGATGATCACACACATTGTCTGCGAATTTTAGATGCAAAAGTGAAGAAAAGTTTTCAGTCACAGCTATTGATTTGTGTTAAAAACAGGGATTTAACTTTGATTATTGTATCATAAACCTGTTTTGATAGTAAAACATGCAAAAACTAAGCTCATCTGTTATGTATCAAAATCATTGTTCACCCAGAGAGGTGCTGGTGAGTCTCCACAACACTGGTGACCTTTACCTAAGAGGGTTCCATTTAAATAGGTCTCATTTCTTTTGCTGCCTTTGTACACTGTGTGCATCTAGAAGTGAGTTTCTATACTTGTTCGAGTTCATGCTGTATTGCATCCTAATAAGATGGAAGAAGGAGGAGGTCAGAATTGAAAAAAGTGCTGTAATTGTAGCTCTGCATCACAAAGGCTATTCTAGCAAGGCAATAGTAACAAAATTTGGCCTAACCAAGCCTACAGTGGTGTATACATTGCTCTGGTGCCAGCTCAAGTGTTTGACAATCTGGAAGACCCTGAATAACACCGTAAAGCAAAGATTAGTTCCTATGTGTACAGAATAAATGTGAGGAATCCTCCTGCACCTAAAATTAATAATAAAATAAACAATATGTGAGAAGCTCCAACGTTTGTCTCAGCAGACCAATGCCATTTGTGTCACCATGACTTAAATGGATGGATAGAGAGAAGTTGAACTGATTGCAATGGGCACAGCAATGTAAAAACTGGAGAGCGCAGCAATGGTCCAAGGTGGTCTTCGTGGATTAATCAAGTTTGAAATTCGGAAGCCTTCACTGAATGTTTACTCATTGACTTCGTGGAGAACATATGAAGTCAGTACTGATCAACAATTCAGTTCAATCGGCCAAGAGGCATATTAGTTGTGGGTTGATCTGCAGCAAGACAATGATCCCAAACAGACTTCTAAATTGTGCCAATAGTAAGTCAATAGAGGAAAGAAATTAGGAAAACTTACGAATATGGTCTGGTGAAGTCAGCCACCTCACTTAAATCCCATCGAATACTTACAGGATGAACTTGAGGGAGGGAGATTAAACACTAATGTCCCATTGAAAACAAGGTTATTAGAGACGGAGCACAAGCTCAGATTAGGGAAGGATGGGGAGGGAAGTCGACTGTGCCCTTTCACAAGAACCATCACGGCATTTGCCTGAAGCAATTTAGGGATATCACAGAAAACCTAAATCAAGATGGCTGGACATGGGTTTGAACTGTTGTCCTCCCGAATGCAAATCCAGTGTGCTCCACCTCACCCACTGGGATGAACATGGCAGGGAGATCAGAGAACTGAGGTCATCTAATGTTGAAAATCTATGGATTACAGATGCATCGGACTGTAATCTCTGCAAAAATATTATCTCCATAATGCCAACAGTCTGCACAGCTGTTCTTAGCACGAAGGGTACTTAATGACAAAGAGAGAAAATATTGGTATTGTTAGCCTATTTAGTTTGAAGAGTGTAGTTGTCAATTAAAATAAAGTGTACAGCTTTTTTCATAGGTGATCAAATAATTTTGACCTGTAGTATATACTTAGTAACAACAATAAACAGAAAATAAGCAAATATTGAGATCCTTGTCAAGGAAGGTGATTTATTTACTAAACTAGAAAGGTTACAATGAAATGCATACCATATACTCTGCTGAAAGAGGAAACTGCAACACCCTCAAAGAAATGGTCATTTTTGTCACACGATGTGACATCATTGTAATTCAGGTCAAATGAAACACGTGTCACAGTGAAGGGTGTCCTGTCACATCACTACAATGCATACCACTCTCTGATGGCAATGCAGGTGTATATTCTTACACACATAGATGATCATAAAGGTGCCAAATGCCATCCTGTGATACACTGCCCCATAGCATCTTGAGCTGTTTGTTGGCACAATCTTTCATTAACTCACGATATATAATGAAGTTTTGCTAAAGTTAAAAAGTGATTTTTACTACTGAGTGTAATTTTTTTTTTTCAAAATTTTATTCAGATTTTCAAAGTACGACAATAATTACTGCTAAATGGCCGATACACAACTCAGTGGAGACAACATGGCGTGTAGAGACACTGTCAATAATAGATCAACTCTATGCATTGTTTGAATAACAGTTACATACAAGCTAAACATTGTAGAGACGAGTTTAAAAAAAAATCTTATTACTTTTTGCTATTGATACGGTCATTTCTCATAGAATGGATAACATAAACAGTTTTCCTACTGCAAGTGCCGTGTCCCATGAAGCAGCAT
This sequence comes from Schistocerca gregaria, assembly GCF_023897955.1. NCBI lineage: Eukaryota > Metazoa > Arthropoda > Insecta > Orthoptera > Acrididae > Schistocerca > Schistocerca gregaria. The sequence goes on along the minus strand of NW_026061860.1, from coordinate 501,539 downwards.
AGAATTAAATTACACTTGCTCAAACAAGTGAAACAGTAAATGAAATACAGAAACTAAATAATCCAGCCGTAGCAACCGACAGTAACATAGAGTTGCAAGATATGGAAACTGAATCACAAGCAGTAAATTCTCACAATTTACCGGGGGCAGATAATGTTCAAACAGTAAATTTCTCACAATTTATCAGTGCAGTCATGCAACAATTTCAGCAGATGAATACAAGTTTACAGAACAATGACAAACAATGTACGGAAAAATTTCAGGAAATAAACAAAAAACTTGACAGTAATGACGCTAAATTAACCAAAATTGGTACTGACTTGAACAAAAGGATCACTCAAATGGCCACCTAGTTTTCAAAACTAACAGTTTTAGCAGAACATAATGAAATCAATGTCAAACCTTTAAGTAGCACATGACGACAAAAGTAGGAAAGTGCGTCACTGCTCATGATGACATCACGAGACGTGTCACACAAGTAGAGACAGATTTAGAAACCATGGCCAAGACAGGCAGATGTTTTTCTAAAATTAATGAAGAATTTTGAATGAATGAATGAAAATAAACAAACTAATTACTTTGACACCACTTTGGCGAATTGTGCTTGGATGGGGATAAATAGGTGATGATCAGGACAACACAACACCCAGTCTCTGAGTGGAGAAAATCTCTGATCCAGCTGGGAATCAAACCCGGTCCCTTAAGATTGACAGAATATCATACTGACCACTCAGCTACCATGGGCAGACAATGATTTAATAGAAACAAGCAGACTGCAAACTGACTTACTCAACAACCTTGGACACTGAAGCTGATAATCAGGCTACTTTGTTTATTACTTTTGGACATATAAATACATAGTATGGGATCCATTCAGTTTGTTTACTCAATCAATGAGAAACATCAGCTTAAGGAAGTAAAATAGCAACATAGTGTTCTCAGTAACTATTCCTTTTCTTTGCTCACCTATCATTTTGCAGCCTGTCTATTCCTTCCACCGTCTTCCCCCTCCCCATATATGCCTATCATGTGCAATGCACTTAGCTTTCAGCTCATATTGACTCCACATGATTTTTTTTTTTCAGTAAATTGTGTCTTGCTGATTACCACATCTTCCATCGTTAAGCTCTCAGGTTTTCAAATCTCATCCAGTGCAGGCACCAAGGATCAGTCTTTCCTTCTCATCCTGTCTGGTAAGTCTCCTCCGACCTAGGGTTTTGGGCAACTTTTCCATAACTCTCTCCATTTCTCAAGTCTTGCCAGTCTTCTTTCTCTCCCTTCAAATCTGATGCTAGAAGGAAGAGCCATTGGCTCTGAAAGCTTTCACATTTCTATATCCTTTACATATAGTTTCTGCTGCCACCAGTGTGGTGAGCAGATCATCTTATTTATCCAATTATACTGCAGCCATCTTCATGATAGTGCTGGCAACATGGCTGCGGATGAGGTCGTATTTGGTATGAGAGTCAGCTACCATCTGACATCGGTTTACGAGTACTCAACAAAAAGCTTGTGAGAATTCAATTCCGTACAGCAGGAACCAAAAGAAAATTGGTAGTTCATACCAGCACAAGACCATAAATGAAAAAGTTGTTGTTAATAATCTGTGCCCCTGACACTCTGTCTACAAGTATGTTAAGTAAGTTTCAGTATACCATTTCACACTTAGTCTGCTATTAACACTATTTTACTCAACTCCAGTTGCTTGTGACAAATGGACTGATGCATCAAACAGGCTACAGTACATTTTATTACATGATACATTCTTATCTTTTTCGCAGTTTTGGGAAAATGGTGTACACTGACACTTAAGTAAAATGGATAATCCGTGTGCATGCATAGAACTTTATTGCAGATTTCTTAATATAAACTACTCTATCAATAATATATTGGACTGAGTGTAATGGAGCAGCTAGATGAGGCAAGCAAATAAATCTGTAACAGCTATGCTACATACAAAGAGTTTTTCCTTGTCTTTTATTGTTAGCTAAAATTAGCAGCAATGGCTTTGTGTACATGGTAGCTCCAAACTGTGACAAGCTTTGAGAGCACTTGCCTGCTAAAGGCAAAGGATCCGAGTTTGAGTCACAGTTTTAATCTGCCAGGAAGTTTCACATCAGCACACACTCCACTGCAGAGTGAAAATTTCATTCTGTAAACATCCCCCACGCTGTGACAAGCCATGTCTTTGCTATATCCTTTCTTCCAGGAGTGCTAGTTCTGCAGCATTGCAGGACAGCTTCTGTGAAGTTTGGATGGTAGGAGATGAGGAACTGGAGGAAGTAAAGCTGTGAGGATGGGTCATGAGTCATGCTTAGGTGGCTCAGTTGGTAGAGCACTTTCCCCACAGAAGGCAAAGGTACTGAGATAGAGTCTCAGTACAGCACACAGTTTTAAATCTGTTTACACTTTGCTGCAGAGTGAAAATTTCATTCTGGAAGCTTTGAGAGGTTGTGTGTTAGGGTGGGAAGGAGTGTTTTATGACTATGGAACATGTATTGTGATTAGTTGGTTTATGAGCACAGAATAGAACTACTGAAACTAATAAGTTATTGGAGGTAATTTGTCACACTTTTTGTGGATTTTAGAAGCAGAGTGTTCACGACTTTGCAATACAAATATTCCAAATGAATCTCTGAGATTGTATTTACAAGATGACTTGAAGTTCCCTCGATCCCATTCAGTAGCAGCAGGCCTCTTCTGTGGCTGTGTGTTGGTTGGCCAAATATTTGACAAGTCACCTTACACATCAGTGTAGCAACTGTGAATTGAAGTTCATCTGTGAGGAGAGATTGATCCGATTTCTCAGTATGAGAGAAACCTCAAATTGCCAAATTTTTCTATATGTGCTTAATTTTACTGGCTGTGCTCTGGATCTCCCAAGCTCTGACTGACAAAAATGCTCCTCAGAGAGCACAATTCCCCTTCCCTGGGCTATGTTCTACTCTGGCAACCATTGCTTCCCTTTCTGCTATACTCCTTGGAAAAAGTCATGCCTCGGTATTCGTATCTCTCTCCTGTGTCAGTGAGGCAGCTTCCTTTTAGCTCTCTTATGCTCTCTGTCACTCTGAAAAACATCAAGATGAACCACTGTCCAAAGGTCTTAAATCCCTAAACAAAATTTTTGTAAGAGTTATGTGTTTGGTGGCGTTTCAAAGGCCTAGCTGGGAGTTCACCTGTAAGATAGCAATCTCTGGCACGCATCCCAAAGCCAGATTTTCTGCATTTGGCAGTCAATTGCATCTTTCACAAACATTACTCCTCACTCCAACACGTAAAACATTTGTGTGAGCGAACACTGCAGAATGTCTTGACTCTTGTCCATCCACACGGTGGTGCCATTAGGGATCACAAAGACACTTACTGGGCCAGGCTGCCACAGTGAAAGTTTCCCCTAACCACCGCTTTCCAGACGAGCTCATCCGGGTCCCCGACTGTTCCAGTGCTCAGCTCAGTCTGTGTCACTGGGTGAGCTTCCAAACATCCCCTTATTCCCAGCTAATGTACAAATCTGTTTTAAATTACTCTCTAAACTGACTATCACGCAGACATTTAATATCAATACCATGCTTCATTCGTAATTAATTGCACAGCTCAAGGTGGACCTCTACTATGAACTCACAAGAACTTGTGTATGTTGTATGACAGTGTTGAAAAGTTGTCATGTAACAATTATTATAGCTTCATAGTTAGGTCTACATCATTTTATGGCCACAGAAAGAAAGTTCCTGTTTCAATTGAAATTTAAGCTTGGAATGTGAAATATTTAAAAATGTTGTGTAAATGCCCTATTCCATCACACAAGTCAGTTTAGGTGGTTGTTGGTCACAGTTTGGAAGAGTCCATTCAGGATAGCAGACAGCTGGTCATATGTCATACCATACCATGCACGAATAGTGTGTAAGGAGATTTGCTAGCTGATTTTCAAGGGAATGAAATATATGGTGGGAACCTGGTATCAGGATGACATACGAATGTACTAGCATATGGTTTAAGTTAAGTGATTAATAGCATACTGTTATGGGAAGCAAAAACAAAATTTTGACCACGATATTCCTTAATCCTCACATCAAGCTATGATGAAGTGGGCGAAGTTCTGTTGAAAGATGTAGCCAATTTTCACAAGTAAGTGAAGTATTCATTTTTAGTGAGCAATTGGCACTGTAATAAAAAAACTATGGTTCTGGGATTAGACATGTCTGTTATCCAGCTTGGCAGCCAAATTCTGAGCCCTGTAAGAAACCACGTGTGATTTTAACCGACGCACATCTCGATGAAACATTGTGAGTGAAGCTCTCTGTACTGTGCTGTGTGGTCAAGGTTCAATAAGGGTGCACGCAGCCCTTGTAAGGCCAACTGAGGAGCTACTCGACTGAGAAGTAGCATTGCCATTGCCAAAAACTGACAATGGCCGGGACAGAGGTGTGCTGACCCCGTGCCCCTCCAGTGAATTTGGTTAGCTGAGGATGACACAGTTGTCAGTCAGTACCATCACTGTTGAGACGTCTGATGCCTCTTCGCATAGATTTTTCTTTTTAGGTTCAAGTCATGGCTGAAATGTACTGATTGTAAATAACAATTTTTTTATGGAAGAGTAAAATATATGATTATTAAGCTGTAGTTATAAAAGTGTGCTTGTAGCCCATCATATGTACAAAGACTCTCTAGAAGAAGGAGGCTAAAAGACTGACAGTATGCACAGGTTCCTAATATATCTAAACTTCAGCCAATGCTCAGTATTACTGTATTATTCAGCTTTTCCGTAAATTCAGAATGGGACACTGACTGGCTTGTAAATAAAGTTCAGAATTTCATAACGACAAAAATAAATATAGATCAACCCAGAGCACAATCTTTTTTAAATCTCATCTTCACAAGAAACAAGTAAAGCTGAGTTACACACTGGTTCCAGATGTGGACAACAGCTAGTTATGTCTTTAGATTTTTCTGTTTTCTTCATAGATTAATTCTTAAATTCCACGAGTTTACACCTCTTAAATACAAGAAGTCTCACATTTTTGTAACTTTAAAGTGGAAATTCAGGCAGTGTGTAGCACAGTCGTCATTTCTCTTGAACGACTAACTACACTGCTAGGTTAGGCATGTGGACCATCAGTGTGGAGGCTGGCTGTCTGGCCACGCCCACTCGTCTGTGAGCACACCGGAGGAGGGGTTCACTAGTTATTGGGACCACTAGTGTTGGACACATTAGGGAAATATTGTTCAGAGCCAGAAAGATAGCCAATATGCACTCATTAGGTCTGTCAGGGAGCCTCATCCGAGATGGGGCATCTTTGCCTGTGGCTATCGAGCTTGCAGGGTGCAGTCATCTCCGAGGAGTGATCAGTTCTGACAGTGCCCTTTGTGAGGGTTCCGAGGTCATCCTCAGTTCATTCAGATGACTGGTGGAGGCTGCTGGCCTCTCATATGGAGTGCAAGAACAGCTCACGATTTGCAGCACAGTTTCCAGATTTGACTGGGGTCCTAAGGTCTGGAGCCGAGTGGATAATCTCGGCCAGAGGCTTTGTTGAGTCTCCATTATTAGGTGGATAATTGTAGGACTCTCCTAGACAGGTCAGGGTACACTACACAAAGGAAGCAGCTACTCAGTTAGGTAAGTACGTGCAGGGTGCACATGGTGGTTTTTAGGCTACATGGTAGTCTGAGATACTCTGATGAACACAAAGCAGTTGCCATACAGATAACAAAATCAGACAGCATTTAGAGTGAAGACACTTTGACAAATTTTATCAGTTAACTGTTGCAGTTTTTGCAACAAAATTCCCAAACTTATTTATTTATGGCTTATTTACCCTGACTAGATTAGATGCTTCAGGCGCTAGCTTACATATGACCAGTAACAATATTACACAGAAAACTAAATAATAATAACACTAACATTAATAATGATGCTAAAATAATGTATTATAATAATAAGTTAAGACACAACAAACTCAATGCTAATAATTTGGATTATTAATGAAAAGTACACCCCCACCCCATGAAACATGGTCCTTGCCATTGGTGGGGAGGCTTGCATGCCTGAGCGATACAGATAGCCGTACTGTAGGAGCAACGACAACGGAGGGGTTTCTGTTGAGAGGCCCGACAAACGTGTGGTTCCTGAAGAGGGGCAGCAGCCTTTTCAGTAGTTGCAGGAGCAACAGTCTGGATGATTGAATGATCTGGCCTTGAAACACTAATGAAAATGGCCCTGCTGTGCTGGTACTGCGAACAGTTGAAAGCAAGGGGAAACTACAGCCATAATTTTTCCTGAGGGCATGCAGCTTTACTGTATGGTTAAATGATGAAGGTGTCTTCTTGGGTAAAATATTCTGCAGGTAAAATAGTCCCCCATTAGGATCTCCAGGCAGGGACTACTCGAGGATGTCGTTATCAGGAGAAAGAAAACTGGCATTCTACGGATCGGAGTGTGTAATGTCCGATCCCTTATTCGGGCAGGTATGTTAGAAAATTTAAAAAGAGAAATGGATAGGTTAACGTTAGATATAGTGAGAATTAATAAAGTTCGGTGGCAAGAGGAACAAGACTTTTGGTGAGTTGAATACAGGGTTATAAACAAAAAATCAAATAGGGGTAATGCAGGAGTAGGTTTAATAATGAATAGGAAAATAGGAATGCGGGTAAGCTGCTACAAACAGCATAGTGAACACATTATTGTGGCCAAGATAGATACGAAGCCCACACCTACTACAGTAGTACAAGTTTATATGCCAACTAGCTCTGCAGATGATGATGAAATTGATGAAATGTATGATGAGCTAAAAGAAATTATTCAGGTAGTGAAGGGAGACGAAAATTTAATAGTCATGGGTGAATGGAATTCGGTAGGGAGGAAAGGAAACGTAGTAGGTGAATATGGAGTGGGGCTAAGAAATGAAAGAGGAAGCTGCCTGGTAGAATTTTGCACAGAGCACAACTTAGCTATGATTAACACTTGGTTTAAGAACCATGAAAGATAGTATCTCCAGGGTTCTTCCATGTATACAACTAAAAGGTATCAGATAGTTTATATAATGGTAAGACAGAGATTTAGGAACCAGGTTTTAAATTGTAAGACATTTCCAGGGGCAGATGTGGACTCTGACCACAATCTATTGGTTAGGACCTGTAGATTAAAACTGAAGAAACTGCAAAAAGGTGGGAATTTAAGGAGATGGGACCTGGATAAACTGAAAGAACCAGAGGTTGTACAGAGTTTCAGGGAGAGCATAAGGTAACAATTGACACCAATGGGGGAAGGAAATACAGTAGAAGGAGAATGGGCAGCATTGAGGGATGAAATAGTAAAGGCAGCAGAAGATCAAATATGTAAAAAGAAGAGGGCTAGTAGAAACCCTTGGGTAACAGAAGAAATATTGAATTTAACTGATGAAAGGAAAAAATATAAAAATGCTGGCAAAAAGGAATACAAACGTCTCAAAAATGTGATTGACAGGAAGTGCAAGATGGCTAGAGGACAAATGTAAGGCTGTAGGGGCTGATCTCACTAGGGGTAAGATAGATACTGCCTACAGGAAAATTTGAGAGACCTTTGAAGAAAAGAGAACCACTTGTATGAACATCAAGAGCTCAGATGGAAACCCAGTTCTAAGCAAAGAAGGGAAAGCAGAAAGGTGGAAGGAGTATATAGAGGGTCTATACAAGGCCAATGTACTTGAGGACAATATTATGGAAATGGAAGAGAATGTAGATGAAAATGAAGTGGGAGATATGATACTGTGTGAAGAGTTTGACAGAGCACTGAAAGACCTGAGTCGAACCAAGGCCCCAGGAGTAGACAACATTACATTAGAACTACTGACGGCCTTGGGAGAGCCAGTCCTGACAAAACTATACCATCTGTTGAGCAAAATGCATGGGACAGGCGAAATACCCTCAGACCTCAAGAAGAGTATAATAATTCCAATCCCAAAGAGAGCAAGCGTTGACAGATGAGAAAATTACCAAACTATCAGTTTAATAAGTCACTGCTGCAAAATACTAATGTGTATTCTTTACAGACAAATGGAAAAACTAGTTGAAGCTGACCTTGGGGAAGGTCAGTTTGGATTCCGTAGAAATATTGGAACACGTGAGGCAATACTGACAGTCTGTAAGTATAAGTTTAGGATAATAGTCTGTGGAGATTTCAATTTGAATTTTCAGTTGTCCACTATCTATAACTCATATGCAAATAATTTATTAAATTCTTTTGGTCTTTATATTACAACAACTGAAATAACAAGGCTTCATTATAAAGGTACTGGTACCTGTACTGACAATATATTTGTATCATATGAGTTAATGCATCTGAAGTCAGAGGTAATTAAGACCTGGGTATCTGGCCACTGACTCAGTGCACATGGCAGGAATGAGTGTATGTGTGGTCAATTATGATAATCTAAATATGTTTAAGTCTAATATTGATAAAAGTTATTGGTTGCAAGTTTATCGAGAACATGCAATAGGTAGAAAGGTGGAAGAACTCATATATACTATTTCTGTATATGCTAAGATGTCGTTTCCCATTAAGGTACCAAATAATAAAAAGGCACTAAGAGTAAATAAGGTCAAGGGTGAAAAGGTGTTGGAGATCAAGAGGGAGTGTGATCAATATTATGCCTGTATAGAAGTACAGGTTCTCAAGTATTTAAAGACATGCTCACAGTGAAAAAGGAAAGATTAAGACAGGCCTTAAAGGAAGCTAGGTGTATGAAAAAATGAAGATATAATACTAACATCAGAAAATAATATCATTATCAGTCAATGCAACAGGAAAATGACTTCACAGGCTGAAGGCAGCAATCTGAATGCTGCACAGTTAAATACATCCTTCACTGAGAAGGTGATTGGCACTTACAATATAGTCACTGACCATAAATACTGCCTGAGAAACACCACAAAACCTGAAAGTACATTTAGCTTTAAATTGGTCAAAGTACAGGATGTTACCTATATACTGTGGAAAATGAAGAACAGTTTTACTGATGGCGTTTATGGTTTAAGTTCAGCCATGTTAAATGTGATTCAGTTCAGCTGCCAGAATTGATAACACATGTAGTAAATACATGTATTTTGGAGGCTCAATTCCCCAGGTCAGTAAAGTCACTCGAATACACAAAGAAGACAGCCTCCAAAGTTGTGATAATTTTAGGCCTGTTTCAATTGTGCCAGTCTTGTGTAAAGTGATAGAAGCTATATTAAATAATCAAATAGTAAAATACGTTGAAGGAAACTATATCTTCAGTGATAGTCAATTTGGCTTCAGATCAGGGTTTAGGAACTGTTAAATCTGCCTTATCACTTTTAACACAGTGTGTGAAGCAACTAGAAAGCAAGCTAATGGTTCAGAATAAACTCTGTGATTTATGAAAAGCTTTTGACACTGTGTCTCATGAAATCTTATTGAACAAAGTGCAATTCTATGGCTTTACAGGAAGTGCTCTGGAATTGATAAAATCTTATCTAAGTAATAGAGTGCAGAAGGTGGTTTTTAATGGTGCAGAATCAGATTACTTACTTGTTGGCATGTTCTGTACTTAGCCCAATTCTATTTATTATTTATATAAATGACTTATCATGTAACATAGTTGGGCCATCAGCTAGGAGTTACTTATTTGCAGATGATCTTGCAGGCTGTATAACTGCAGAAACAGCATAGAAGGTCAAATATGAAGCAGACCAATGCACTGTCAAAGTTGAAAACTGATGTAAAGCTAATTCCCTTTGTGCCAAAAAAAAAAAAAAAAAAAAAAAAAAAAAAAAAAAAAAAAAAAAAAAAAAATTCAAGACCTGTATGTATCGTGGAATAATAACACTAAACTTGAGCAGAGCTCAAATGCTGTTGATTTCCTAGGAATCTCAATTGATTCAAAAAGGTGGGAAGCAGCATTAGCAAAGGAATATTTGCTCCAAGGAAGCTGTGTCTTTGTCTAAATGTGCCAGTACTTAAAGCAAAAGAAACCACTTTAATACACAGTCACATTTACTGTGGGGACATCAAAGCAAGGCAGTTAATGTCTTCAAACTACAAAAGAAGGCAATAAGACTGATACGTAGCTTGGCACCCAGAGCTCACTGTAGACCAAGCTTTAAAAAATTACAGATTATGACCCCGTTGTCAATATTTATACCACAGTGTGTAATGCATACTTAGGATAACTATCCGAAGTATCAACAGTATGACATGCGGCATAATTATAACACAAGAAACAAGCAAGACCTAGTTTCTTTCTGATGTAACTATAAAAAAACACAAAAGTGCTTTTGATACAAGCCCATAAATTTTTTTAATGCCATACCCCAACATATCACAGATCTTCCAATAAAAAAAAAGTAAAAGAAATTCTTCTTGAACTCAACATTTATGAAACGGATGAATTTTCAAGGGAGGCAAAGAATATGGTATGACTACACTTTGTGATCAGTTTTTACATGCTTCTATATATGAGTAGGTCTGTAATTGGCTAAATTTAGTATATAATATCAATTTGTACCAGAAGTTTCTCTGTTTTGTAAGTTTTTGTGTAATACTGACTTTTGTAATGCCTCAGATGATCTCTGAGGTCTCTACAACAATAAAAATCAATCAATTGTAGACTTCCTTGAGAGTTTCATTTGCTTTCTCTGAGAGGAGTTCTCTTGTTTTCTCACTGACTATAATATTGCTGTCATCAGTGAAAAGAATTTTTTTCACCATGAGTAACACTACAGGGAAAGTCATTGATGTATATCAGGAATACTATTGGTCCTAATTTGATACCTTGCGCAAACCCCATATTAATGTATTTTTCGCCGGCCGTGGTGGCCGAGCAGTTCAGTCCGGAACCGCACAACTGCTACGGTCGCAGGTTCAAATCCTGCCTCAGGCATGGATGTGTGTAATGTGCTTACGTTTGTTCGGATAAGTGTTTTACTAAATGTTTAGCTCTATTTGAAGTATGTGTTATCACTATTCTTTGTACCCTATCTGCTAGGTATGATCAAAACAAGTCCTTAGCTACCACTCTTATTCCTAATGCATATAATTTATTTAATTGAATCTTGTGGTCAACTGCATCAAAGGACTTAGAAAGATCATAAAGGAACCCTCTGACAGACTCTTCTTTATCAAGAGCATCAAGTACAACTTTTGTGCATTCTATGACAGCTGACTCCGTATTTTTGCCACATCATAAACAAAACTGTGATTCACTTAAAAGATTGTATTTATTCAGGTAATTCATTAATCTGTTTTTCATAATTGCTTCTATTATTTTTGAGAATGGTGACAGCTGGTAATTTTCTGCATTACCTTTCTTAAACAAAGGCATAACTCTTGTCTGTTTTAACTGCTGTGGAAATGTCCTTGGTGTAAAGGATTCATTCATTATGTGTGTTAAGGGACCTTGTATAACCTCTATGCATTGTTTTAGTACACACATTGGTACTTCTTATAAGCCTGCTGACTTTTTAGTTTTTTCAACAGTTTTACTGGCTTCATTATCTGTGATTTAAAGTAACATCATTGTATTTAGTGCAACATTTTTTACAGGGGTTATATTTGTTTTGGGGAATTCTTGTCGTAACTTCCCTGCCATACTTGAAAAGTGCTCATTTACATACTTTGATAAGTGTTGTGGCTTATTTATTACCTTATCCTCCTCCCTTAGCAATATGTTATTCTGTCTGTCTTTCTTTGCCTCTCCCTGTTCCCGTTCCCGTTTTTATAACATCCCAGACTGCTTTGCTTTTATTCCCTGCATTATATATTACTGTGTCATTAAACGATTTTGTTGCAACTATCAGCACCTTCCTATGGATCATTGTGACTCTTTTCCATGGAAGTGAGGTATTGAATTGTTTGGGAGGATTTCTTAGTACCTGCTGTTATCCATCTACTTTTGTGTGGCGTTGATACAGACATGCATACTTTTGGAAATGCCTTTTTAAAGTTCAATTTAAATAATGTGGATTCTTATACACATTGGTTTCCCTATACACTTCATTCCAGCGTTTTTTTGCTAGTTCCTTTGAAAAATCTTTTATTTTCATTTCCAATGGATGTCATTTGTAGGGTTGTAGTTTATGGAATGATTTGATGTCTCATATTACTGTTGTTATTTGACAGAGATGGTCTGATAATCCGAGATCTTTTACAGCTACATCACATTTTTCCCTGCCCATATTTGTGGCCACATGGTCAATTACTGATGAAGTCATTGTAGTAACCCTTGTTGCACTATTGACCAATAGGGACAGGCCAAAACTTTGAAGTATATTTATGAAGGTGCTGCTGGATTCATTTATGATATTCATGTTGATTTTAATGTCCCCACACAGAATTGTGCTGAGCTTTGTACTTGAGACTTTATATAGAAATTCTGTTAATTTATTGAAAAACAGTGTCCACACTATCTCTGGGAGATCCATACAAACACAAAATTATTAATATCTTGGTGATATCAAGCCCTGTTAATTCAAACTGCTGGAGACACTCTTTAGGCAGGGGAACCTGTTGTCTGGATTTATCCTAAAAAAGACCTACTTCTCATACTGATGACAACAGGTATTTGACCATGTGTGGCCCGAGATCCACCCCCTATACTTTCACGAATCAGCTGTACCAATCTTCCTTTGCCAGTCCTGTTTAGGTATAGGCCACACCCAGTGAAACCCCATCTGTCGATAGTCCCGACGGGCATGTGAGCAAAGTTGGCTTCCCTAACCCCAAATTGATTCGCCTCACATCTCCATCAAGGTTTGGCCAATCGTGACACCGGAACAGCTCAACAAAGTGTACTGCCACAAGTCAGGGAAGCTATCTTGCCCAGGTCACCACCTATGTCATGTGCCCTATCCCTGTGCAAACTGTTTCCTGCTCCACCCACTATCACTACATGGTCTTCTTTTGTAAAGTCCTTACATAAAGACCTTAAGTCCTCTATCACATGACTTAGCCCTGCATTTGGCTGGAACATATTGGTGGCCTGGTATGCTGCCCCTATACATTCCTGTAACTCGGGGCCTACAATTCAGCCATGCCTAGTACCTAGTAGCAGCACTTTCTTCTTCCTAACATTTTGTATATTTCTTAGCTTCTTTGCCTCAGTTGAAGTGTGCTGCACATTTCTTGCTCCGCATTCTACCAGCGGCTCTGGCAGTGGTAGACACACAGTTTTATCATCAACCCAAAAACATCAGATCATGTTCTCTTTCTTCCTACCCTCCTACAAGCTGCCAGTTCACAACCACCCTCCTCCTCTCTATCTCTCTTGATCCTTATCAGTTCCTTCCTTGCTTCCTTCAACTGTGCCTCAAGGGCACAGATTTCCTTTCCTGTAACCCAATCAAAATGTTCCTATTGCATACTCTGCAGTTCCAGGAGAGAGCCTCTTCTCTTCTCCCAAGATTCTCCCCCGCCTCTCCCTCCCCCAGTGAAAATACTTCCTACAAGATTAGCAACAAATCCCTCTACTCACAATGCTATAACAGCTTCCACATTTCTCACTCATGATCAGTTTCGAAAGAATAATTAAGTTTTAAATTTGTCCAGGACACGAGATTGGCTATATGTATGCAAAAATGACATGGAGGTCCTACATGCCATTGTTGTTGTTTTGTACTGATTTAGAGATACAATGACAGAAGAATGAATTAGTAATTACTTTGCTTTTAGAGAATTTACTTTAGTGTTTGGTCAGGTTTTAAATTTATGCCTAGATCACCTCTAACTAGTGAACAATATGAAATGTGTTAGTTAAATACAATTTAAAAACTTTTAATTATATTTTTATTGTAACAATAGACACTGATGAAACTAGTAGCTGTATTTCTTAAATGAATTGTGCACTATCAAGAAAACTTTAATAGAATTTTTTGTGTTTTGGAATGCAAAATTTCGCGTTATGTCACAATTATCGGGACTTCAGATTACACAAAGTTTTTTTTTTTTTTTTTTTTTTCGAGAATAATCTCTATGGGGACGCAAATATTAAGTTTTGTGACAAGAATGGACACTACAGCAAATATACAAAACAAAGGAAATTTAGATTTGACACTATTTCCTCTCAAATAAGTTATTTTAGTGGACGAAGAAAACACCTGTGATCTCACTTGCTGGGCATCTTGTCTTCCCGTCTGTTTTAATGTTTGTTTACTTACAAGGCCTGTCACTGGGCGTGAAGGGTAAGCTTTTGGCTTAAAAAAGGTAGCTGGAGATTCCACACAGCACACCAGGTATGAGATTAATTATGAAATATGCACTATACTGAAATGCCTTGTGAGACGTCTATAAATTAAATATGCTCAATGTTACTTTCCTGTTTCAATACACAATGCCTGCATTCTGATTTAGTGTTTACTTATTTGCTTACAGGATCTGTCACTGGGTGTGAGGGATAAGCTTTTGGCATACCATGGCAGCAAGAGCATCCAAACAGCACACCAGATATGCAATTGATTGTGTGTTATGCACAATACTGAAATGCCTTGTGAGTCATCCCTATATTCATATGCCCAATGTTGCTTTCCTCTTCCGATACACAATGCCTTACAGGACTGTCAGTGAATGAGTGTGTTGGAGGCTAGCTCTGTCCATCGCTGTGGCTGTTGGTTAGAGAGACTAACAGCTATGCAGGGGCCCCAGGTGCAATTCCTGGCCAATTTGAGAATTTATCCTCTCAGAGGTTGGGTGTTGTGTTCTGCTTATCACCATTTTACCATTTCTTTAGATGCAAAAAAAAAAGCAGTATCAACTGATGTAGACTTGCAGTAGGCAGCCGATTGCTCCTGCATACGATCTCCCGGCCAGAAATGCCATACTGTCATTTCATTTCACGCTAGGTATGAAATTGATTCTCTGATATGCACATTATTGAATTGTGAGTCATCTCTGAATTTGTATATGCTCAGTCGGTTTAATATTAATTTGCAGGGCTCTAGAGTAAGCAGTGTGTAGTTGTGTGCACTATGGTGCGTTGTCGTGACACCTAGCATGGCAATACAGCATGCGACTGTAACAGTGCCAACAGCACTGGGTAGTGTTGTCTACTTCACTGCATGAGAAATAGAACTATCACAATGGCCAGTCTGACCTCAGTACTACATGTTTGCATGCCGGCCAGGGGATACTTGGAGCAAATCCAGTAATACTCAGATATGAAGATTTGTTTATCTTTAACATCACAGAATCATGTTTCTATATCTGCTCCATCCTCACTCCCCAATGGGAGGGGGTCACAATTATTTTGTGAGTTTGTGCACATGAGGCTGCTAGTAATTGGATCCTTTCTACTTTTCAAAACTGCATTAACTTTCCCGTGCTCATCCATCTCTGTCCTCAATCCTTGCCCTTCTTTACACCTCTGTTTCCTTGCGTACATTGGCCTGGCTATATTTTTTTTTTGTTGCTATCCCCTACAGTATTATTCCTCTTGCTTTACAATTCCCTTTTTGGAATTTTTGGTCCCTCTTTGGGGATTGAACTCTTCTAAATTTTGTCTCCATGGTGTGAGCCAGCTGTGGAACAACACCATACATGAAGTCTTTGGTATGTGGGCTTACCACCTCTTCCATTTTTTACCTGAAGCCATTGTCCTGTTTGTGCTGTACAGCTAGCACAGTAGTCATTTCGTGTGCATGGGGTGTTATGTACTCTTTTGATGGAGTCCTCTGAAAACAGGGATGACAGTTCTGATACACGAGCTGCTACCTCCCTGTGTATGCCTAGGAGTAGTGGCTTGTCATTCTGAAGCATTGGAACTCCCAGCAACAGCCCCTATGGCATTGGCCCTTGGTGTGGCTGAGTAGTGCACAAGGGGAGAGCCCGTGATTGGTTTTGGTGCTATTAGGGTCTACACATTGTGTATCAAACGTATCAGACTTTAAAAAACCGGCCTTCTTTGGCTGACCTTTAGACAGAAATTACTTTTCATGGTACCCCTTTTCAACTTACAACTATCCCCTCATGGGAAGAGGGTTAGACTCGCTTGCTTGGGGTCAAATCTTTTCCCCATTACCTGGTCTGCATCAAGACTGACAAGCACACCTTCCCACCATGAACCCATTGTTTTGGTAGAAACTATCAAAGAGAAGTTTGGCAAACCATTACTCCTCACTAGCCTTTGAATATGCTTCAGGGTGTCTTTTTCATAGAGACCTCATCTTCCAAACCGGTGAAGTGTGGGCCAGTCTGGAGTGGCAAGGCATTCATTTTGTTCATCATATTCAGAAAGGCACTAAGGACAACCACACTGACAATGACCACTTTATTCTGGTCTTTGAAGGGGATACCCCCCAGACAAGGTCAAGGTTATGGCTTATCACTGTGATGTATGTCCTGCCACTGCTAAAATGTTTTTGGTGTTTATGATTTGTACACATGTATTAATCCTGTATGCAATGAATGAGGATGCCCAGGTGTGCCTTTGTTCTACTGCCCACGTGTATTCATTGTCACAACTGTCGCTGGATTGTAAGAAGGAAAGAATAAATTGGGGTATATGATCAGCTTCGCCTTGTGTCTACGAAAATCTGCTATTGACTCTGTTGCATCCTTTCCCCTTATCCCAGTGATGCCTCACTCTTCTCTCCCTCTCCCCTGAACTTACATCTTCCTCCCCTCCAACTGTTGCTCCTTTCATCCACCAGAGAAGTGCCTCTTCTCTGGTGTCTGATGCCATTAGCGCCTCCTCTCAGTCCAAGAGTCTGCTGGTAAATATTGGTCGTGGAACCGTCAGCTCTAATATCCCCAAGGTTGCCTGATCTCTCTTTATAGAACTAGCAGAAGCCTCTCTCCCCTCTTACCTCTCTGGCATCTAGCTTGTGTCCTCCTCTACTTATGAAGGAGAAGAAGGAACATAAGTCCTGGGATGAGGACACTCCATTGCTGAGGAGGATGGCATTCCATAGGGTTCAGTGTTAAGTATCCTTTTCCTCATCACTATTAAAGGACTTGTGACCTCCGTCAAACTGTTGGTCACCCCTGCTCTGTATGTGGATGACTTCTGTGTCTGAGTTATTTAACACTTGGTGGCCTTTGTGAAGTGACAGTTCCAGGGTGCCATGTGGTATGCTTCTGCATGGACCTTCTCACACAGTTTTCCGTTTTCTCCTCTTAAATTGTGGGTGGTGCATTTCTGTCACCATATTGTGTTCGATACCTACTGGAGCTCTATCTCGAGACCCAATCAATTTCTGATTGTGGTCCAACACTTCCATTTCTTGGGTCGTCTTATGACATTTACTTGTGTGTGTGAGTGTGGGGGGGGGGGGGGGGAGGGCATGGTAGCCAAATTTAGGGCTCAGTTGCTCCTTCCATACTGATCCTCTTGGAGCAGGTCCGCCATTGTGGTATCAGTCTGATCATCAGTACCTTTTGCACTAGCCGTATTGTTTCCTGGTTGAAGCTGGGATTGTCCCCCACTCACTGCCCTTTTGGTTCAACAGTCTAAGCTTCTTGTTTCCTATGCCATCACCATCTTCTCTTTCCCCACACATCCCTTCTATTTTATACTTTAGCAGCAGGAAATTGCTCACTCTTCAGGTGAGTTTAACAGTTGGGCTCCAGCTTGGTGCTCTTTGCCATGTTTTTGTCTTCCCTCTTTGTCCTGTTCCCCATGCTCTCCAAAAACCTCCTCCCCCTTTGTTAGTTCCTTGATCCCAGATTCAGAGGGGTCTGTGTTTCATTGTTTGTTCTGCCAGCTTTTATGGGAGTTTCAGGCTGCTGTTGTGTTTTAATGCAATGGCTCTAGGCTCTAAATCTGCTAATTGCAAGGAATGTGCCTTCTACTGGCAAGTAACACCATCTCTTACCTGCCCCAAGTTGCATGTGTACTGCATAGCTAATGACCATTTACGAGGCTCTTTAAACAGTCCTCTCCCACCCACGCTATGTGCAGACTCGATAAGTGCCCTTGAGGCTATCAGACAGTGGTTTTCCCTCCCTCTTCTTGGTCTATGACATCTAAGACCACCTTACCAATCTTGACCATGCTGGTTGTTCAGTTGACTTTCTTTGGGTTCCCACTCATGTGGGTATGCCAGGTAATGAACTGCTGATCCTGTGGCTGGGGGGTGTAGTTCTTTTGTGTGACCTCTCTGGTGCTGGGTTTGCAGCCTCATGTGAAATTCCTATCTGCTCAGGCTTGAGATGACTCTTGGATGCCAACCCCCTGCCTAATAAACCTATTGCGATAAGTGGACTCTTGCCGCATGGCCCACTGTGGATCTGCGATCTTCGTATTGGTCATAGAAGGTTGAACCTAAGCCTCTTACTCCATAATGATCTGTACCCCCACTGTCATCCACATTTTATGAGACTCCCCTACCATTTGGCCTTTTGCACTAAATACGCTCTTCCATTCTCCATTATCACAGATGGTAGCAGACAACCTTACATAGTTACATCTGTCTTTGGTTTTCATCATAAACGTGGTTTGTTCCCTAGATTTAAGTACCTGAATTCTCTTCCACAAATGAAGGCTTTCATCATTGCTTTCATGCTGGTCAGGTTTTCCTCTCCATTTTGTGCTGTTTCATCACCATCCCCTCTTCTTGTGTCATCCCCCATTGTGTCGCAGTCATGGTATGAAGTGGGAACTGGGGTGGGTTAGCAGTGATTCCAGCACCATATCACACATAGCACCATTAGGGTGTCTTATGATCTCCCCCTTTCTCCCTCCAGTTCTTTACTCTTCCTGCCAACCCAGTGTTCCATCTTCATTTGCCTGTTTTGCTTCGCCATCAACTAGATTGTGCTGATGCTTTGCTGCTCCCACAGTCTCTGCCACTTTGGATCTTGGGACTAATGATGTCACTGTTTCGTTCCTCTCCTCATTCAGACGATCAATCAACATCTGCAGCCAGCAGGCAATCAGTGAGACTTGGTATCTGCTCTGTTAGCATCTGTGTCAGGGTGTTACTAGCATTAATGACAAGTTTGAAATTATTACTTGTTTCCAAATAAAAACAGCCACTTTTGTGCCCTGGTAAATTAGAACTACAAAATTATATGCTTGAATTTAGGAAATAATTACCAGCTAAAAACAGAACATTCTGGAATATGAGTTATCTGTAACCAAATAACTTTTCAAAAAGGGGGATTTTTTAAAAAAGTAAAATTATATTGCAAATTGGAACCTAAAAGGCTTTCAGTTGAGTTATATTGCTAATTCAGAATTACTCATTCCTAATTCCAACTGCATGTGTTTATACTGATACTGAAATTATTATTTATTCACCAGATTTATGTTTTGGTAAATGAGTTACATTATCAGGAAAATTGATTGTGAACAATCAGATGTTAGTGTATTCCTTGCTAGAATATGAAAGTATTTAATCTGTTTAACAGTTGTATTAGTGTTGCCCATCTAGCTAGATCAAAAATAAATATGTATTACAAGTTGATGATTGCAATTCACTCTGTTGTCATGTTGGGACGGTTGTCATATGTGTGGCCATCACCAGCAGTGCACCGAGGCTCAGTCACAGTCATCACGGCTTGGGAGGGGACTGACCCAGTGATGCCAGCATTCTAGGCTGCTGGCACAAGCCGCAGCAGTTTCTGGTGGTCCCACGTGTCAGCAGAACTGCCGCACCAGAGGCCAGTGTAGAAGGAAGGAATATCGACATCTGACATTCTGTCAACAGTGAGGCCGTCAGAGACAGAGCATAAGCTCTGACTGTTTCAAGGATGGGGGAGAAAATCGACCTTGACCTTTCAAAGGAACCATCCCAGAATTTGCCTTGATTGATCTAGGGAAATAATGGAAAACCTAAAACTGGATGGCAGGACACGGAATAAAGCCATCCTGTTCCTGAATGAGAGATCAACACACTAGCTCATGTGGTGTAAACCTTCATCCAGAAGTGTTCTCAGTTTCTTCTGTATCAGGAACTGCCATGAGTATGCAGCTTGAGGAATTTGTTTTCTTTGCTCAAAAAAGTCTCCTCTGTAGTGCAAGTTTTCTCTTGTGACTCCTTTCCGGGCTAATGAAAGAGACGCCACTACTGGCATGAACAGCACCTACACTAGCCTTCAGTGAAGTTACCATTTTGTTGGCCAGCTAAACTTCAGTAACTGAAATACCAGAAACAATTTCTGCCAGTACCTCTGTGTCACAGGAACTGACTGGCTTCAGAATTTTCCTCTCCAACATTCATAAGTAGTACATCTGGTAATTCAAAAATTTCAAACGGTTTTTCTTCTGTACTCTCTACTTCATAAACATTATGTATATGCTTGCACGTATTTAACTTAATGCTATAATCAATAAATGCATAGTAATATCTATGAATTCTTACTTTACAGTCAGTGCACACTAATTTGGAGTTACAGTGGATAATATTTTCTTCCACAAGGCAAACTTCAAGTGATTTTGTGGCTGGTACTTTCCAACATCTGCCTACCTTTCTAGTTGAGTCCTTATTCATCAAAATACTGGATTTGTGCTTATGGTGGATGTTTTCATTTTACTTGTTAGTTTTTCTTTCACAATGACAATGAGCCTGTCAAACAGATTTGCTGTTACAAGCAACGTGAATGCAAGTATACCTTTATCCAAATGTTTCACCTGCTTTGCATTACCATGTAGAGGAAGTGGTGGTAATATGCCCCCCACCTTAATATCTTAATAACATTTAGCTGAACTCTAGTGGTGACAGCTGGAACTAGTGTACTAGTATCCTCCCTGGCCTGGAGGAGCACTGGAAGCAGGTCAGTACAGTGGTTGAGTGACAGTGAGGTTATATTTTTCAAGCTCCTGTTCAAAACTTTGCGAGGTATGTGAATTTCACTTTATTAACATGCCATTATTGGTTAAGACTTAGATGCAAGCACCATGCATACAACCTACTAAGTATTGGCAACAGTTTCAAATAGATTAAAAGTATGGTATTATTGCATTTTTAAGCTGTCTACACTAGTTTACAAGGTGTAAGTGACTGCAATATGGACCCCAGGGTCCATATTATAAGCAGACCGTAAAATGTTTTTATTTCTGTTTTCAGATGCCTAGGACTAATCTGGCACCTAAATGAACCCTTAAAAGGCAGGTGTGGGATAAAAAAAATGCGAGAGGCAGTGTCTGCTGTTGTAGTAAAAATCATGGGAGTTAAAAAAGCAAGCATCGAAACATTGTGCTGTCCCAAAAACCACTCTGCACCAGTATGTGTATGAGGCTAATACCTGACAGATGTTGAAACTAAAAAGTTTGGAAGAAAACCAGCTGCCCTAGAAAGAGAACTAGTGGTTTACTTACAGTATATGGAGGCCAAATTCTATGCTTTTACTAGTATGGATGTTAGAAAAATGGCCTACCATCTTACAGTTGGGAATGGAATTGCAACAAACTTCAGAAATGAAATTGCTGGAAGGGCTTGTCTTGACCATTTTCTTCGACGTCATCAAGATAAGCTTTCAATTAGAAAGCCAACTGGAACATCATATGCTTGAGCAAAATGCTTTTTGCATGAGAGAGTTAACTCATTCTATGACTTGCTATAAGCTGAATTCTGGAAACATAAGTATCCAGAAGATCGTGTATGGAATGTTGAGAAAACAGGCCTTAGTGTAGTTCAGACTGATACTGCAAGCAGAGGTAAACGCCAAATTTGTTCTCTGACTGCTGCTGAGTGTGGGTCTCTAGTAATGGTCATCTGTTTGCTGAGTGCAGGAGATGTTCGTATTCCCGAGAACAGATGAGGGGCAAGACCATTGTTTCAACTGATTTGCTGTACAAAAAAGAGTTAGAAGTCATTATTAAAGAAAAAAGAGGAAAAGAACTTTGCCAAAGACCCCCTAGTGAGATAAGCTTCTACATCCTTACATTTGTCCTCTAGCCATGCCTGCTTAGCCATTTTGGCTTCTTGTCGATCTCATTTTTGAGACGTCTGTGTTCCTTGTTGGCTGCTTGATTTACTGCATTTTTATATTTTCTCCTTTCATCAATTAAATTCAATATCTCTTCTGTTATCCAAGGATTTCTAATAGCCCTCGTCTTTTTACCTGTTTGATCCTCTGCTGCCTTCACTACTTCATCCTTCAAAGCTACCTTTTCTTCTTCTACTGTATTTCCTTCCCTTGCCAAAGAAACACACTATATCATAGGATCCAACAGGTTTGCTTTCATGGAGCATCCACTGCCAAATATTCTCGCTGTAGTGAGTCTTAAGTGCACCCATAAATGTACGATCTAGCAGTTGCAGGACTAGAACAATTAGCCTCAATAACTTCGTCATTCTTGGGCAGCAGTTCATAGTTACAATTCGCTGAAACCTGCCAGCTTGATCACCCAACCTGTTGGCGTCGTCTTTTTTACCTGGTGTGCTAGGTGAAGGCAACTCTAATCGTTCAGCTCCACATACAATAACCTCTTTATCTGACGGCCTCTCAAGTCCGATGTCAGTTTTGTCTTCCGGGAGGAAATCTGCATCAGTGAATACGGACTGGTCCATGGGCCATACTCCAGTAGCTTTGAAACCTTTAATAGCAGATAGCATTGTTGCACTTTTGATGAAAAAAGCGTTGAATTTGAAAGACCACCGCAGCCTGCACATCCCTCGGTCCATATGCGGAGTCAGTGGAGGGGAGAGGCGACAGGTATATATACCACACCGCCCCCTGGCATAGGACGTCAGTCAGCAGGAGTAACCTGATGATGATGGCATGCTACGCCGTAACTGGAACACGATAGTGGGAAAAGGAAGAGAAGGAAATGTTGTAGGTGAATACGAATTGGGGTTAAGATATGAAAGAGGAAGCCCTCTGGTAGAATTTTGCACACAGCACAACTTAATCATAGTTAACACTTGGTTTCAGAATCATGAAAGGAGTTGTATGCATGGAAGAATCCTGGAGATACCTTTTAGTATCAGATAGATTATATAATGGTAAGGCAGAGATTAAGGAACCAGGTTTTAAATTGTAAGACATTTCCAGGGGCAAATATGGACTCTGACCTCAATCTATTGGTTATGTCCTGTAGATTAAAACTGAAGAAACTGCAAACAGGTGGGAATTTAAGGAGATGGGACCTGGATAAAGAGAAAGAACAAGAGGTTGTACAGAGTTTCAGTGAGAGCATAAAGGAACAATAGACACTAATGGGGGAAAGAAATACAGTAGAAGAAGAATGGGTAGCTTTCAGAGATGAAATAGTGAAGGCAGCAGAGGATCAAGTAGGTAAAAAGACGAGGGCTAGTAGAAATCCTTGAGTAACAGAAGAGATATTGAATCTAACTGATTGAAAGGAGAAAATATGAAAATAAAGTAAGTGAAGCAGGCAAAAAGGAATACAAACGTCTCAAAAATGAGATCGACAGGAAGTGCAAAATGGCTAAGCAGGGATGGATAGAGGACAAATGTAAGGATGTAGAGTCTTGTCTCATCAGGGGTAAGATAGATACTGCCTACAGCTGCATGCCCGAGAGACCTTCAAGCACATTCATATTTTATTAATATCCAGAAAAACTTGAATTTCTTATCATTACTGAATTTCAACACAGTCTAACATGTGTTGGACTGTGACGATACGGTAACAACTTTGATATAGCTTCCAGTTTGCGGAACTGGCGGCTGTTTAGGGGAGGCCCTTTGGGCCGGACTTGTTCTTGGTGAAATCCTGGCGCTAAGGGCACGTGTTGGTTATGCCATCGGCACTCGGACTGTTCATTCGAACGTAGAGCTTTGAGAATGCCGAGTTTCTATCGTCATAGCATGGAAAACGCACGCTGGGGAGTCTTTCCAAACGTGCAGAGCAATATCTAGCAAGACAGATTTTCTGAAAGTGTGTTCGAACATTGACCAAAGAGATGGAAGAACGCCTTGCACGCCACATGCACGCCGTCTTTTTTCAGTACAGACTCGCCATACACCATACTGGCTTTCAGTTGATGTTGGTTTCAAGGTATAGTCTGTCTGTAAACTCAAGAGCGAGCAGCGCTTTTGGTGGGGGAAGCGGCCTTTTCCGGGAGAACCCTGCCACTGGCCTACAGGGGCACCCAAAATTAGTTGCCTGTTACCTGTCTAGCGGCGTAGATCGGTGTACAGTGGTGTACAATACGTCGTTTCTGTTCGTGAGATCTTTGTTGCCAGCATCAGTCAGTTAACTTGGTGTAGGCCCTACTCACTGACATACTTCGGTATCTGGAAGTGCTGGATAACCGCGTTGCATTGCAAGAAAATTGCAGAAGACGAAGAGGAGCTATTTGCGGAGTACATTTCCCCACCATGTTATAGTTCTGGGTGGAGATTTTAATTTGCCAGATACACCAGGTGACCAAGAAGTCAGTATAAATTTGAAAACTAAATAAATCACGGAATAATGTAGATAGGGAAGTACAAATTGACACACATGCTTGGAATGACATGGGATTTGATTAGAACAAAAAAAAAAAAAAAAAATACAAAAGTTAAAAAAATGTCCGACAGATGGCGCTTCATCTGATCAGAATAGCATGACAAAGCAAAAATGATGTTCTTTACAGGAAATGCTCAATAAGTCCACCATCATTCCTCAACAGTAATTGTAGTCGAGGAATAATGTTGTGAACAGCACTGTAAAGCATGTCCGGAGTATGTGGTGAGGCATTGGCGTTGGATGTTGTCTTTCAGCATCCCTAGAGATGTCGCTCGATCACGATACACTTTCGACTTCATGTAACCCCAAAGCCAATAATTGCACGGACTGAGGTCTGGGGACCTGGGAGGCCAAGCGTGACGAAAGTGGCTGCTGAGCACACGGTCATCACCAAACGACGCGCATAAGAGGTCTGTCCGACATTTTGTGAATTTGTTTTTTCTAATAAATCCCCATGTCATTCCAAGCATGTATCTCAATTTTTACCTCTCTATCTACATTATTCCATGGTTTATCACTTTTTCCAATTTATACTGACACTTTGATCACCATTAGACTGGGAGACTCAAACGTTTATAACAGGTGGCAGGGACAAAGAATCCAGTGAAATTTTTTTAAAGTGCTTTATCTGAAAACTACCTTGAGCAGTTAAACAGAGAACCGACTCGTGGCGATAACATATTGGACCTTCTGGTGACAAACAGACCCGAAACAGTTAACGCAGAACAGGGAATCAGCGATCATAAAGCAGTTACTGCATCACTGATTTCAGCCGTAAGTAGAAATATTAAAAAAGGTAGGAAGATTTTTCTGTTTAGCAAACGTGACGAAAAGCAGATTACAGAGTACCTGACGGCTCAACACAAAAGTTTTGTCTCAAGTACAGATAGTGTTGAGGATCAGTGAAAAAAGTTCAAAACCATCGTACAATATGCGTTAGATGAGTATGTGCCAAGCAAGATCGTAAGAAATGGAAAAGAGCCACCGTGGTACGACAACCGAGTTAAAAAAAACTACTGCGGAAGCAAGGGGAACTTCACAGCAAACATGAACATAGCCAAAGCCTTGCAGACAAACAAAAATTACGCGAAGCGAAATGTAATGTGAGGAGGGCTATGCGAGAGGCATTCAATGAATTCGAAAGTAAAGTTCTATGTACTGATTGGCAGAAAATCCTAAGAAATTTTGGTCTTATGTCAAAGCAGTAGGTGGAGCAAAACAAAATGTTCAGACACTCTGTGACCAAAATGGTACTGAAACAGACTGAAGGCCGAACTACTAAATGGCTGTTTCACAGAGGAAGACTGCACTGTAGTTCCTTTTCTACACTGTCGCACAGATGACAAAATAGTAGATGTCGAAAGACCTTATGGGATACCAGTTCGATTTTACACAGAGTACGCGAAGGAACTTGCCCCCCTTCTTGCAGCGGTGTAGCGTTCCGACCGATTGGAAAAGGGCACAGGTCATCCACGTTTTCAAGAAGGGACTTCAAACAAATGTGCAGAACTATAGACCTATATCTCTAACGTCGATCAGTTGTAGAATTTTGAAACACGCATTATGTTCGAGTATAATGACTTTTCTGGAGACTAGAAATCCACTCTGTAGGAATCAGCACGGGTTTCGGAAAAGACGGTCGTGTAATACCCAGCTCTCGCTATTCGTCCATGAGACTCAGAAGGGCATAGACACAGGTTCACAGGTAGATGCCGAGTTTCTTGACTTCCGCAAGGCTTTCGATACAGTTCCTCACAGTCGTTTAATGAACAAAAAGAGTACGGACTATCAGACCAATTGTGTGATTGGATTGAAGAGTTCCTACATGACAGAACGCAGCATGTCATTCTCAGTGGAGAGAAGTCTTCCGAAGTAAGAGTGATTTCAGGTGTGCCGCAGGGGAGTGTCATAGGACCGTTGCTATTCACAATATACATAAATGACCTTGTGGATATCATCGGAAGTTCACTGAGGCTTTTTGCGGATGATGCTGTAGTATATCGAGAGGTTGTAACAATGGAAAATTGTACCGAAATGCAGGAGGATCTGCAACGAATTGACGCATGGTGCAGGGAATGGCAATTGAATCTCAATGTGGACAAGCGTAATGTGCTGCGAATACATAGAAAGATAGATCCTTTATCATTTAGTTACAATATAGCAGGTCAGCAACTGGGAGAACGCATTAGTAGTGATTTAAAATGGAATGATCATATGAAGTTGATCGTCGGAAAAGCGGATGCTAGACTGAGATTCATTGGAAGAATCGTAAGGAAATGCAATCCGAAAACAAAGGAAGTAGGTTACAGTACGCTTGTTCGCCCACTGCTTGAATACTGCTCAGCAGTGTGGGATCCGCACTAGATAGCGTTGATAGAAGAGATAGAGAAGATCCACCGGAGAGCCGCGCGCTTCGTTACAGGACGATTTAGTAATCGCGAAAGCGTTACAGAGATGACAGATAAACTCGAAGACTCTGCAGGAGAGACACTCAGTAGCTCTGTATGGGCTTCTGTTGAAGTTTCTAGAACATACCTTCACCGAGGAGTCAAGCAGTATATTGCTCCCTCCTACGTATGTCTCGCGAAGAGACATGAGGATAAAATCAGAGAGATTAGAGGCCACACAGAGGCATACCGACAATCCTTCTTTCCACGAACAATACGAGACTGGAATAGAAGGGACAACTGTTAGAGGTACTCAAGGTACCCTCCGCCACACACCGTCAGGTAGCTTGCGGAGTATGGATGTAGATGTAGATATAACGAGCGTTCGATCGTCTGTAATGTTATGTTACAGCGTGTGTTAAGGAGGTGACACGAAAAGAACTGTTACCCGTTCCAAGCAAAGGGCTCCAATTTATGCAAACGTCTGTCACGCCTAAGGAAGGAACGCAAAAATAAACCGCGTGGTTTACAGGGATCGCCACGAAGGAAAACTAGTAATTTTGGGAGGAAACCCGTCGTCGTAGACAATTTCAAAAATCGACCCTTCCACAAACGATGGAGGACTTTTACTTAAAACAAAAAATAGTGCCGACATTACGGGAACTACATATTGCCGTGATACAAAAAAATCCAATTTTACTCGTAACAGTCTCGCCAAAAGGAATATTTAACTTTTCTAAAATTCCATACTCTTTATTCTTAAAACAAAATGTAAGAATGATTCTCTAATCTGTTTTTACACTAAACAAATAATCGTTTATGCTACCAAAACACATGTATCCTTTTTGACAGCTGACAATAGAGCAAATAGCCAATGCGTATAACATTGTCCACATACTTTTCACGTACGTTTACGAAGGCAGTGACAAAAAATGTAGTGCAAATCGGACTAGTACAACACAAGAAATTGTAAATCTCTTGTTACTTTTTAAACACTCATCGTGTTGCAAGACCTGTTGAGTTTCAACGCAATCCTTCAAAGAAAACTTCTATCCTTTACTAGAAACACAAAGTGAGAATAATTCTTAAATTCTACAGATTCATTGCACTTTATGGGGTAGCAGTAGAGGAACGTACATTCACATGAACAGGCATTCGGTTCCATGTTTGTAGTAAAATCCCGACTTACGTTCATATGTTAATATTATTTACTCTATAGCGTTATGTTTCGGAAGAAGCTATCGTTTTTTGTATTCTTTACGGTACTAAAACACTTGTCTAAAAATTAACGCTGCCGGGCCGTGTATGCAGACGGCGTCGCCGCCGACTTAAAGCGCGCGCCGCGGCAGGGCGGTACTGCGTCGTGAGACAGCCTGTGGAGGCGCCCGGTGACGTGGCTGGGTAGCCAGAGTGGGGACAGACTGTAAACGGGCACAGTGAGGATCCATAAGAAACGCATTGTCCTTGATACTATCTGTCATATTTCAGTGTCAGTTAATAACGTATCTACCATTAAAACTTTCAGTAGACGGTCAGATTCAATGTATGGCTATTCAACAGTCACAGTCGGTAGAGCGAAATGATGAGGTAGCTGGTAATGTGATTCTTGTGTGCGCCTCAGTGGATCCGAATATTTTTATTACTAGTCTTCGCTTTATCTGTTAGGATCTGATACTTTCTTTTCAGTGCAATAAAAGTATATTCTCTAATATTCGATGTTATATATGTACGTTCCATCTGAGGATGGAGTTTGTTCGAATGGTTTAATCTACAAGACAGATTGCACTACATGCAGTAAGATATAACAAGAAAGTGTAAAATAAGTTTTTTTTTATTTCACATGTTGTGAAGATTCTGCTGCTGAATAGGAAAAAATATAAAGAAAGACTTTGAATCGCGCTATTTGTTACGGAGCTTCTCTTTCTGCCTTATAACATGTCCGTGGACACTACACGCAGAACAACGTGACTCTCACGTGGACAAGAGAGGAAAGGCGCGTTTTAATAGCGCTAGCTTAAGAATTTTATACCCATCCATTTTGTAAAGTGGGTGATAGAGAGAAACGTGTGACGAGGGCCTCCCGACCGCTCGCCTGGTGCAGGTCTTTCGACTTGACGCCACTTGCGCGTCGTTGGAGATGAAATGATGACGATTAGGACAACGCGACACCCAGTCCCTGAGCAGAGAAAATCTCCAACCCAGCCAGGAATCGAACCCGTCTGTCACGCTGACCACTCAGCTACCGGGGGCGGACAACCGGGTGATGTGTGACCCAGATGCTGCCGCAGCGATCGCGTGTACCACGTTGACACGCACATGCTGTATGCACAAGTCAGGGCGTTCGGCAGCACTTTCAACTTGGCACGCTCAAGACTGATGTTCACAACACCGTCCGTGTAGTGACGGCATTACACTTTCCTAAAACAGTGCACGGAGATCGGCGCAAATACTGTTGAGTGGTACTTAAGATAGGGAAATAAATTAGTGAAATCAAAGTGAAGTAGAAATTAAAAAATAAACGAGAAACTTCGTTTAGCTTAGAAGAGTTACACTCTGGCAAACAGCGGGCAGAGCAGAAGAGGCAATGACCGCAAGTCAGCACATTCAGGAGAAGCCATCGTCCTCCCCAACGTAAGCAGAAGCTGTCGATTCAGCCGTCAGGGCATCGCCCATCCGGCTCACGTGTTTCAACTGTCACACGTGATCAAAGGCCCTCGCCTACATTCCGAGAGCCAATGACCGACGTTAAGAAGATTCTTCGCGAAGCTTTTCGACGTGACAGAAGAGGCAACGACAGCGATGTTGTTCACCTCCTACCAACCGGTCCCTTCTTCTAGTCAAGTTGTCCCACAAACTTCGTTCTCCCCAATTCTATTCAATACCTCCTCTAGTTATGTGATCTACCCATCTAATCTTCAGCATTCTTCTGTAGCACCACATTTCTAAAGCTTCAATTCTATTCTTGTCCAAACTCTTCCTTGTCCATGATTCACTTCCATACATGGCTACACTTCATACAAATACTTTCAGAAATGAATTCCTGACACACCAATCTATAGTCGATGTTAACAAATTTTTCTTCTTCAGAAACACTTTTCTTGTCATTGCCAGTCTACATTTTATATCCTCTCTACTTCTGCCGTCATCAGTTATTTTGCTCCCCAAATAGCAAAACTCTTTTACTACTTTAAGTGTCTCATTTCCTAATCTAACTCCATCAGCATCACCCGACTTAATTCGACTACATTCCATTATCCTCGTTTTGCTTTTATTGATGCTCATCTTATATCATCCTTTCAGGACACTCCATTCTGTTCAGCTGCTCTTCCAGGTTCTTTGCTGTCTCTGACAAAATTCCAACGTCATCGGCGAACCTCAGGATTTTAATTTCTTCTTCATGGATTTTGTTTCCTTTACTGCTTCCTCAATAAACAGATTGAATAACATAGGGGAGAGGCTACAACCCTGTCTCACTCCCTTCCCAACCACTGCTTCCCTTTCATGTCCCTCGACTCTAATAACTGCCATCTGCTTTCTGTACAAATTGTAAATAGCCTTTCGCTCCCTGTATTTTACCCCTGCCACCTTCAGATTTTGAAAGAGTATTCCAGTCAACATTGTCAAAAGCTTTCTCTAAGTCTATAAACGCTAGAAATGAAGGTTTGCTTTCCCTTAATCTATTTTCTAAGATAAGTCGTAGGGACAGTATTGCCTTAACGTGTTCCAGTATCCAAAACTGGTCTTCCCAGAGATCGGCTTCTACTAGTTTTTCCATTCGTCTGTAAAGAATTCGCTTTAGTATTTTGCACCCGTGACTTACTAAACAAATAGTTCGGTAATTCTCACATCTGTCAACACCTTTTTTTGAGATTGGAATTATTATATTTATCGTGAAGTCTGACGGTATTTCGCCTTTCTCATACATCTTGCTCACTAGATGGTAGAGTTTTGTCAGGACTGGCTCTCCCAAGGCTGTCAGTAGTTCTAATGGAATGATGCCTACTCCCGGGCCTTGTTTCGACTCAGGTCTTTCAGTGCTCTGTCAAACTCTTCACGCAGTAGGTCATCTCCCATTTCAGCTTCATCTACATCCTCTTCCATTTCCATTATATTGTCCTCAAGTACATTGCCCTCGTATAGATCCTCTATATACTCCTTCCACCTTTCTGCTTTCCCATCTTTGCTTATAACATCTGAGCTCTTGATATGCATACAAGTGAATCTCTTTTCTCCAAAGGTCTCTTAATTTTCCTGTAGGCAGTATCTATCTTATCCCTAGTGATATGCGCCTCTACATCCTTACATTTGTCTTCTAGCCATCCCTGCCTAGCCATTTTGCACTTCCTGTCGATCTCATTTTTGAGACGTTTGTATTCCGTTTTGCCTGCTTCATTTCCTGCATTTTTGTATTTTCTCCTTTCATCAAATAAATTCAATGTATCTTCTGTTACCCAAGGATTTCTGCTAGCCCTCTTCATTTTACCTACTTGATCCTCTGCTGCCTTCACCATTTCATGCCTCAAAGCTACCCATTCTTCTTCTACTGTTTTACTTCCCCAATTCCTGTCAAACTTCTGATTCTGTCAGTTCATCCAGGACCCATCTCCTTGAATTCCCACCTTTTTCTAGTTTCTTCAGTTTTAATCTACACTTCACAACCAATAGATTGTGGTCAGAGTCCACATCTGCCCCTGGAAATGTCTTACTATTTAAAACCTGTTTCCTAAATCTCTGTTTTACCATTATATAATCTGAAATACTGCAGTATCTCCAGGTCTCTTACACATATACAACCTTCTTTCATGATTCTTGAACCAAGTGTTAGCTATGATTAAGTTATGCTCTGTGTAAAAACTTACCAGGCGGCTTGCTCTTTCATTTCTTACCCCGTTCCATATTCACCTACTACGTTTCCTTTTCTTCCCTTTTCTACTATCGGATTCCAGTGACTATTAAATTTTCATGTGCCTTCACTACCTGAATAATTTATTTTATCTCATAACAAATTTTATCAATTTCTTCGTCATCTGTGGACTGCTTTTAATACTGTGGTAGGCGTGGGCTTCGTGTCTATCTTGGCCACAATAATGCGTTCACTATGCGTTTGTAGTAGCTTACCCGCATTCCTATTTTTATTAATTATTAGACCTACTCATGCATTAGCTTCATATTAGCCTTCCTAATACTTAAATCTATATTCGATGTTAACAATGACGCCGGTGGATGGACTATCACGAAATTACTGACCGTCGAGAAAGTCACAAATATAACCGACAAGCTAATGGGCCCTTCACAGGAAAAGGTTTTTCGCCGGAAAACGGGGAAAACTGAAACCCAGCAAATGAGTAAAAAAATGTATATTCACTGACAAAAAAAATAGTGTACGCACACAACTTACACAACAATAGTCTGGGATTACTCTATTACGTAACACAGTTTTTGTGATTGTATCTTGCAGCTTTAGTTATTTTTAATTAAAAGAGGCTTTAAAAGGACAGAAAGAACGTGTTGGACTACGCTACAGATAGTTCTGTTAGCACAGTCTTTACTTTGTAATCACTTTCGTTGACTTCGGCAACTCTCAACAGAAATCTCCAACCTAACCGAGACAATGTGCTACGATACAGCCGAGATCATGACAAGAGAATGGGCTACATCACACTCGAAGTAAATTTATATAGGTAAGGATCCCCATGACCTGTGTACGTCTATTATAAAAAATCTCCAAGCCACTCTCCTCAAATAGATCGCAATCTTCTCTTGACCTTCAACTGTTACTATTAGAGAATTAAAAACCAGATTCAAAGAAAATTTTGCTACCAGTCACAAAACTAGAAAAATAAAAATAATAAAAGTGAGAACGTGAAACATGTTAGCAATAACCATAAACAGGAGATTTTACAGATAATAAAATTGAGAAAGGAAATTATTAATATTATCGACCGTTCAGGAACTCTAGGCTACTAAAGGGATGAAACCACATATCGAATACTGGTGGAAGAGTTAATATGTTTTTAGATTAAATCCAAACAAGAATTAGAGAAAAATATATCGAAGCAAGGCCTCTATTACGAAAAATTGCTAAATCTCGAGACAAATTGTGTCCTTCTGTATTAGATGAAATGTTTTGGCCCCTAGTACGGATGAAACAGTATCTGCAGTATCAACAGGAACTTCGGACATGTGTTTCATATTTCATCTAATCCTGCAGTCTATAAATATTTAAACAAAATACTAAAACAAAATACCTCTATAGGGAAATTATCTAAGAAGTAGTTCTTGGTAAAGAAACACAGGACACAATTACATATGTAGGCTTAATACGAACTACAACTGTGTTTATAAATCGCTATAGTTGCCTTGGACTAACGACGAGCGAATATCAACATAACCTGTACGCTTTTCAAAGCTGTTATCCATGAAAAAGCTAAACGACGTATCGTGAACAAAATACAATTTAACACCGAAACAATGACATTAGCTGACAATGGGCACAGACTTTAGTCAATGGGCACTGTTGAAAATTTGTGCCAGACCAGGATTAGCACCCGAGTCCCCTGGTTACTAGGGAGAGGCAATGATCACTGTGTCCGAATTACACAGTGGTCAACATAATAGCACGAACTGACCGAGCATGCAGTCCGTCAGATCCAAACTCTCAATTTCTCCACAGATTGCTAATGCAGTGCTCCTTGAACATTAACCTCCTCACCTTAACTATACAGCATATGTCAAAAAAACAGACACCGAATATATACAAACTTGGCCTTACGAAGATTGCAGACACACGTCGCACTTCAAAGAATTAACTAATACTTTGCATTGTTTACTATAGACCACGAATCAAGTAACGTAAAAAAAAGCTCTGCGGCTATTGAGATCATGATGCAGAGTTAAAAAAAAACGAAGCTGCCTATACATTGTAATTGCTGCCGAAAGAGGAGAACCATTATTTTCCTACAAACGGAAATATAGTTAAAATTATGCTTCTAATTCGGCTAGTTTCGGCGGTTACTAAAAATTGTAGTGAAAGTTACATAGTGGACTCTCCCCTCCCCAACCAGAAACGTAGTTTTCGTGGCTGTTGTGAGACTTTTGTACACAGCTAGACAAAGTGTGTTAAATATGACGCGGACGGAAACACTAGGCTACGCTACAGGGCAATCTGCTCGCACAACGTTTACTCGGCACTCATAATCGTTGCCATAAACAACTCTCAATCGAATTACCCCCTTCCAACCGAGCTTAGATCTCGGGCTACACTACCCATCGGCCTGTCATCACAACCAAAATTTCATTGAGGTGTTGGGGGGGGGGGGGGATTTCCTGTATCTCTCTCTCTAGGCAAAACTGTCAGTTATTGTAGATTGATTGTCAGTCTCAACTACAAGATTAACTA
The DNA here is from genome assembly GCF_023897955.1 of Schistocerca gregaria. Lineage (NCBI taxonomy): Eukaryota > Metazoa > Arthropoda > Insecta > Orthoptera > Acrididae > Schistocerca > Schistocerca gregaria. The sequence goes on along the minus strand of NW_026061860.1, from coordinate 467,412 downwards.
ATGATAAACACTTTTGAGACGGCTCATAATCTTAGAATAGTCCTCTTCGTCTTACTTGGCATAAATTGTTCGCTGGCGTCCCAGCAGCTAGCTCCCTCAGTGTCTGCTGTTGTCCTAGCAGACCGAACGTACCGCACATCCGACACCTTCGGAAGCACTCACTGGCCAGTTAGCAACTGAGCCGAGCACTGTTTACATCGTGAAAGGAAAACTATGCAAAGATGTACATTCAAATGGCAAGACTGAGTAGCACACTCACAGTAATATCTATGGAATGTCCATCGAGACGCGCAGAACGAAATACTTCTCGCGAAGCTACAGCGTCTCCGAAAAAAATCTCCGGCGTTACGGTCACCTTCTCAATTAAATGAGCAAAAAATGGTACATTTGGATTTTTTTTTTAAAGAAAATGAAAATACATTCGAAGGATCTGTTTGGGAATTACGAGTGATCATACTATGAGTTTTATTTTAGATTTTCAGTAAAAAAAAGAACAAAGTGGCGTCCGTAATTATGATTTGATCAAGGGCCTGCGAGTCTGAAGTACGCAGACCGTGTGCAGTATGGCCCCTCAGATGTTACCTGAAATCAAAAATGGATAACATCAGTTGATACTAAATTACTTCTCTGAAATTAAAAATGGGTAATATCAGTCGCTATTACATAAAATTTATGGGAGCGCATACCTGACCGCAACGAAACAACCTTAAATTTAACGATACAGTGCTAATTTGAACTTTGAGTTCGATTTTTGGGGGTTTGTTTCACTCCTTATGCCTACACAAAAACTTTGTTAATATTAACAAATGTCATATTATAGCTATAAGCTCCTAAGAAAAGTGTTTACTTTTCGAGGCCCGAGGAAGAAGTTAAGAGATTGAACCACTTGTAGTTTATGCTACATGCCGTTCTGAGAAAATCGTTTCTCGAAAAAAAAAAAAAAAATTATAATAATAATAAAGATTCAAATTTCAGGGAAAACTTTTAGTGATATTATTACTTCGATTTGCATGAACTGAGTGTTACATACATATTTTTAATGTCGCTGAACACGAATCTGAAGCCAGATTTTCAATATTCAAAACTGCTAATCCAATACGGAGGGCACAGGATTATGTTTTGACCATTTTTACCAAAAATGCATTTTCGTTATTTACGTTTAGTCTGCAATTCAAGGAGTACTTATCAACTCTTCCTCTAGCTAAAATTGTTCCTAGACAGCAACTCCCTGTTCTAGGCAGGAAAAGCCGATCTGTGTAACCTGGATATGCAGCACTCGTTATTCGTCACTATTTTCGCCGAGTTTGTATGCATGCGTTCTGCAGTATGAATCATTTTGAGCACGAGCGACACGTGACGAGTTTTCATCTACATCTACATGGATACTCTGCAAATCACATTTAAGTGCCTGGCAGAAGGTTCATCGAATTACCTTCACAATTGATAATTAATTGAAACCCTCAGATGCCGACAGGTGTTGTTGAATGAAAACGTCTGGTCAATGGTAGCCGAGCAATTGCCTTGTCACAATACGCCCGTCACTACCCTTGATGAACTGTGGTATCGTGTTGAAGCTGCATGGGCAGCTGTACCTGTACACGCCATCCGAGCTCTGTTTGACTCAATGCCCAGGCGTATCAAGGCCTTTATTACGGCCAAACGTGGTTGTTGTGGGTACTGATTTCTCTGGATCCATGTCCCCAAATTGCGTGAAAATGTAATCACAAGTTAGTTCTAGAATAATATATTTGTCCAATGAACACCCGTTTATCATCTGCATTCTTCTTGGTGTAGCAATTTTAATGGCCAGTAGTGTATAAGAACAGTAATAGGAGGGACCTGCAAAATTACAGACCAATATCGTTAACATCCGTTTGCTGCAGAATTCTTGAACATACAGCGACGGAAAAAATCGCAACACCACAAGCTGTTGTGCGAGATAAACGAAAGTTGGTAGGCGTGTTTCTACATTTGAAAAATAGTGTCTGTTTAAATTTCGCGCCAGTCGCATAAGAATGGTGTTAGTAGGGGGGGGGGGGGGGGCACTGTGAGGGTGCAGATCAGGTCTGCTGTAAATACACGCCGTGGCGGTTGTGAGCGTTAGTTACCTTCTAGATTGGACGTGGTGGTTTGATCTTAGCCAAGAATGCCTTTGAGGAGACAGAGACGCTACTACGATCATCTTACTGAGTTTGAACGAGGTCGTGTAATAGGGCCACGAGAAGCTGGCTGTTCCTCCAGCGATATCGCAGGAAGACTTGGCAGAAATGTAGCACTGTACACGATTACTGGCAGCGGTGACCGCGAGAATGTACGGTTGCAAAAAGCCCGGGCTCCGACCAGTCGTGTGGCGCTACCGAGAGGGAAGGCAGTCGAGTCTGGCGTACGTCTCTGGCACATCACATTTCTTCTGCAGCAGCAATTGAAACAGCTGTCGGCGACAGAACGAAATGTTAAAAATCGAGGAACAGCCCCGAGCCAGGCGCCCATTGCATGCATTTCACTGACCCCCTAACCACCGACATTTGGGACACAAACTGACATCGCACACCTTCACAACACAATGCGTGCCCGTTTCAATGCTTGCATTCAACATTCTGATCGTTACATCTGTTATTAACTTACCAGCACGTCACTTTTGCAACGGCTTATTTCGCGCTTACATTGCCCTGTGATGCTGCAATGTTAATCACTGAAATATGCTTCATAGACTGACGTATTCCCGAAATTTCATTACTCTACATGATTTTTTGTTTGCTTGTTGCTGTGATTTTTTTTTTACCGCCAGTTCATTTGTCCAGTCGCGGAAGCCGTCAGGCGCTGACGCCACCCTGCAACACACCTCTGCCAGGCAGGCTGCATCGAGCACAGCCCCTGTAAATCATTAAGTGCACAGTCCAGCGAGCTAAGAAAGTTGCAGCTCGGTCCGCAGAGGTCCTTCGTGCACACGAGACACTAGAACAGGCGGTGCACGCATCCGCGACAGGGTCACTGTTGCTATTGACCTTCTGCTGCATCCACCGTGACACGTGCGGCCACTCCAGTGTGTGAGTGTGCCTCCCGGGCAGTCCCGTCGTAGCCGACAATTGGTGCCCACCGCTACGAACCCAGCATCGCCTCCGACTGCACACCGCCTTCGCTTCCTGTCCACGGTGTTAACTATACAGACGGCGCTTCTATGAAATCGGCAAAAAATCTCATACACCATTTAAAGAATATTATGTCTTTGAAGAAAACTACACTGTCAAAAATTCCCTTTAACTAACAGCTAAAATTAAAAACTTTTCCATTCCTGATTATGGTAATTTCGTATCCTTTAACGTAGTTAATTTACTTGCTAACATTCCCATTTATGGGACTATTAAAATTACTGATGAGAATCTTCTCCAACACAAAAACCTAATGTACAAGAAATTAAATATGTCATTAGGTTAGTACTTGTGGTACTCTCCTACAACTATTTCCAGTTTAACGCTGAATTTCTTTTTTACGACTGGAATCCTTTGCCGTGCCCATTTGTATAACAAGTACGCTTGCTAACAGTTTTGTTAAACATCACAAAAGGCAGTACTTTAAGTATTTGGTGTTACCTGAGCAATTTTCCAGTCTTTAGGTACGGATCTTTCTGTGAGCGGTTGTATATAATTACTAAACATGGAGCTATTGTATCAGCACACTCAGAGGAACCCGACTGGTATACAATCTGGACCGGAAGCCTTGCCTTTATTAAGTGATTTAAGCTGCTTTGCTACACCGAGGATATTCACTTCTGTGCTTCTCATCTTGGCACTTTCTGTTGACTGGACTTCGGGAATACTTACTACATATTCGGAAAACCATGTTTCGTAACTCTACTTTAGTGGCACTGTCCTCAGTTTTCGCGCAGTGAAGCTACTGATTGCCTATTGACACTGGTGTACTTTATGTATGGCCAGAATCTCTTTGAGTTTCTCGCCAGATTTCGAAACAGAGTTTTGTTGCGGAAATTATTAGGAGCATCTCGCACTGAAGTAGCCGCTATATTTAGAACTTCTCCAAAACTTCGCCAGTCTTGGGGATTTTGGATTATTTCAGATTTGGCATGCTTTTTCGTTACTACTGCAACAGCGGTTTTACCCGTTTTGTCCATGGGGGATTAGTACCATCAGTTATTAATTTATGTGGTATATATATCTCTCAATTGCAATCGATACTATTTCTTTGAAGTCATTCCAGATCTTTTCTACGCTTACATGATCAGATCGAAAGGAGTGGAGGCTGCCCCTTCAAAAGCGTTAAGAGCATTATCAGCTTTTCTTAAATAGATGTACTTTGAGTTTCTTTTTGATGGTTGTAGGTGTTACAGTATTCAGTGTAGCAGCAACTGCCTTGTGGTCGCTAATCCCTGTATTCGTCATGATACTATCTATTCATCCAGCAATATTTGCTGCTAAGAGGTCACGTAAGCTTTCGCAATCATTTATGCTTTGAGTGGGCTCACGAACGAATTGTTCAAAATACATTTTTTGAGAAAGCATTCATTACAATTTCAGATGACGTTTTATGCCTGCCGCCGGCTTTAAACGTATGAATTTTCCAGCATATCGAGGATAGATTGAAATAACCACCGACTATAATTGTGTGAGTGGGGTACATATTTGAAATGAGACTCACGTTTTCTTTGAACTGTTCAGCAACTATATCCTCTCAGTCGGGGGTCGGTAAAACGATCCAGTTTAGTCCGATTGAGAAGTATAGCCACTACCTATACTATTTCGCAGGAACTATCTACTTCAGTTTCACTACAAGGTAAACTACTTCTGACAGCAATAAATACTCCAGCACCAACTGCATTTAATCTATCCCTTCTGAACGTTGTTAGGTCGTTTGAAAAAATTTCGGCTTAACTTATTTCCGGCTTTAGCCAGCTTTCCGTAGCTATAACTGTTTGAGCTTCAGTGCTTTCTATGAGGGCCTAGAGCTCTGGTTCTTTCCCAAAACAGCTACGACTATTTACAACACCGATCGTTTCTACAACCACCTTACTGTGTGTTACCTGCCCCCTTTTGGACGGATGCCATTTCCATGGTTTCCAGAGACCCTATAACCTAAAAATCTACCCGTGTGGCAACTTACTGTATGTAGAGGACTCCTGACCTATTAATCGGAATCCAGAAACCCATGACCCTATGGCTCAAGTCAAGGAATCTGAGGCCTACACGGTCACGTAACCGCCTCAGCCTATGATTCATACCTTCCACTCAGCTCTGCACAGAAGAACCACAGTCGATTCTGTCGATGATGGTGCATATGGTGAGCTCCGCCTTAACCTCGCAAGCAAGACTGGCAGTCTTTACCATATCCGGTAATCAAAACCAGAGAGAATCTCCTCCAATCCAAAGCGACACACGCCATTGGCACCGACTTGGGAAACCACCTGCAGCTGGCTGCGCCCTGTACTCTTCATGGCATCCGGAAGCACTCTTTACAAATCAGGACTGACTCCCCCACCATGTGCACGCTGCCGTCCTTCCCCTCCTTGGCAGCCATGTTACTAAGGGGGCCCAATTACGCGCCTATTTTTGGAGTTACGAACTACCAGCAAACTCACCTTCTGTGAACACCCAGAATTTGCGTTCCAAGAAGCTTCCTCTGGAGGCCCTACGATCGGCCCCTCGCAAAGTCTTTCGCTGTGTGCCACACTTTGGAATGATCTCTCACTCGACTCAGGGATCAACCTCAGCGCTGCAGACCAACAGAAATTTAGACGTCACTGCTGCTCAAAAATCTGCAGTCAGAGAAGACAATTCCAAATGCAAGGGGGAAAAGACACAAGAATGCTGTAAGTAAATAGCATATACGCATCTATTATAAAGTACATTCCTAGATGTTGAAAGCGACCAAAATTGTTAATTCCACTTACGATGTTTTAAAAGAATTAACTGATATGGTAAAATAAACCAAGTCTGCTTTTCTTCATGGTTACGTGACGTTACGTATATATCTGTTTTGTATTTTTATTCGTCAATGCCTTCCGTTTAAGCACTCACTCAAGCTAAACAGGTCTCTGCTGCCAAGTCATTATCAATTGTCATCGATGAAGGGTGAAAACAAAGGAAAGAGTATTCACTTTCTTTTGCCTGATGGCGGATTTAGGCAGTTGGGATGCATGGCAAAAGCACATTCTTACGCGACTTTGGAAAAAATAAACGTACCTTTATGCCGTAACAGCGTTGCGTACGTTGATTATGACTCTATGATCATACTGATATACTAAAAAGGACAACCAAACCAGCATCCACTGCAACGTGGATAGTAGCACGAAAAGATTTGTTTTTACTTTTTAGACATTACTCCTGACTAGACAATTCGTAGCGCAAGGGACCGTTACAATCGAGGCTGCACAATTCGAAGTTCAAAGGATCTAAGAAAAAGTTCGAATAATTAATTCTAATTAACTCGACTTTATTCTAGATGAAATCAGGGAAAATCGAAATAAAATTTTGATTTTTTCTTACTCTTATATTCCCAGTTTTCTTACCTGTTATTTTCTTTAGTATTTGAAAAAGAAGGCACACTCGAAAATGCACAAATTCAGCTTCATTCAATGCTGAACAAACTGTCACGAATGGATGCATTTTGTGAACTAAATTTCTTACAAACGACCTTATGTCTTTGGAGTTAGCGTGTCACTCCTAATTTGTATCTGAGACTTCGGTTCCCAGACTGACCGTTAATGATTTAGTGTTCCGTTAGGCTATAGCTTTTGTACCCTGCATTGAGTGAGACAATTCCATAAGTTTTCAGCAAGAGGCGGTACTTGCCTCGCCGGTCCCTGCTGCCTGCCTGCTTGGTCCCGCCTTTTAATACTTATCAGTAACATTATCTTGCCTCTCGATGATCGTTTGGAGCATGGATGGTGGAATCCCGAAACAATACGTTACCTGCTACTTCTCGTTGCATTCCACAGCGTCGAAACTCGTTTCTGTTTTACGAAAGTCGAAAACTTCATGGAAGTGATTCTGAAGTGAAAACGTCTACTTTCTCCTTGGTCGAAATTTCTTGTGTGACAAAATGGCGTCAGATTTGAATCACTAATAACTACGAGACCGAAGGTTAAGTCCACGCCGTCTGTACGTGGTTGTCGCTTATTGCCTGTGTTGTCATCGTACCAGTGTAGGCATAGAAAATAAAAATATTCGCCGGAATATAAAGGAAAATATATATCGAGTTTAAACCTATGACACAAAGGAAGAGTTCGTCTCATAGGACTTGTAAATATGCTCTAAATTACAGAAAACGCGACAGAAGCCCTCCCAGAAGCCTAAAAAGTGCAGCGCGGAGAGAATGCGACAGCTCCCGCACAGTCGGAAAAAGGAAGAAACGGCGCAACGCGATAACATACTCAAAGGCTATATCGTACATCGGCCACTGAAAGTCAAAAATGGAGAGTAACCGTGTGACCACTGTATTAAAGATGTTGATAACTAAATTACATATTAATATGAAACACATGTTACTATTTTATCCCGACGTTTTCACGAAAAATCTACGGCGCAGACCTGAACTTCACACACAGATATTTATTTGCAACTGATTAATATGCTGTGGTATTTCGTGCATTGTTAAAACAACTGATGAAACAAATAGAATTATCCGGTGTAAGCTCGGCGTTGACTTGTAATTATAGAATGTATGCGGGTCATTCTGCTATGGCAGTCGCCTCGATTAGTGAAGATGTTTCTTCGGTTTTCTCGAGGCATTTGGGAACAGGTTGAAACAAACGACCAACAAGTGTCGACTGCATACAGTCGCAGAGGCTGATTTCAAATGTTTTTGATAACTGTGAAGCAACTACAGCCACGCAATAAAACTTCAGCTGGGTCAGGTAAACACTCCCCCTCACAGCGTCCTAACGTTGCCGGCTAGACTCCGCCACTCAGCGTCCGAAGTAAACACAGCCGACAAAAGGAAGTGCTGTGCTGTGCTGTACTGTATTCTGACACGACTACCAGACCGAGTTAAGAGGAGGAAACAGCCGGGGTCCCCGGTGGTCTAGTGGTAAGGGGTCTGGAACGTTCCAGCGCCTCGGCTGGGGGTTCAATTCCCGGCCGGCGCTGGAATTTTCAGACTTCCGAACACTAGCCTCCACATCTGCCCTGGCATGTGGCGCATGCTGGGCACCCCCGTGGGGTCCGTGCTTCGGATCCCACGTCGGGCTCACACCCACACTACAAACTAAACCTGATTATGCTGCTGCAGACACTTATTTTAAATTTTAATACGCACACTTTCTTTACCAGGCTTCATCTACATATATTTTAAGGTACTTTCTACATAATATATCTCACTGTCAAAAGAAACTGCATAGTGTCATGAACATTTGTAGGATGACAACAATGAAATAAAATTCTTACTAAGAAAAAAAATGTTTATTTTCGTTTTTGTGCTAAATGCCACTAAGACAAATGCCAAAACAGCTACCATTTGCTTGTAGTTAACAATCAGTAATTAGAAAAATAAGTTTGGCTATAATACTGATACATATATTACATATTTACTTAGTACATTCTCAGTGCTGAAACAGGTAAATTATTTCAATGTCAAAAGAAATGCAAAATATCATATCAGTACCATCACACAAATGAACAGTGAAAGAAAAAAATATTTTCAGGTGCCTCAGTCTGCTTTTTCTAATTAGTATCCTGATTATTTATTATCGTATAATCAAATTCTTTATCAGAAATCGTTTCGTAACAGTTCGCACTCAATGCCTTTTATAAATTATATTGTCACTAATTGCATTTTCAAAACGGACACAGGCCTTCTTTCTTTCTTTTTTTTTTAAATTATTCAAGTGTTAAAATGAGATTATGATAGGTCACTAATGAGATAAACTCTTCCTTTGTGTGAAAGAGGATAATTCTCCTGGTTTTATGTGAGCTGAATGCTAAATTAAACAGATAGCATTTAAAAAACGAATTTCTTGACGATTTTACTGACAGATCTACATGTTTCATATAATATTTCTGTTGGTAGTTACATGACAACCTCTCAGGCTCAGATTTATATGAAAGTATCTTGCGGGTCACAAAAGAAATTATATTACTACCTCTACAGATTCAGTTGGTCTATTATTGTATCACTGACGTTGCACTACAAGAGAGAGACTGCTACTATGGCTGTTTTCTTTTGCTATTAAATTCCGTGCCATATCTTCTTTCTAAATTCTAAAAGGCGTTGATAAAACTTTTAGCAATACTATTTTCCTGTTCACCAAATCACTACTAGTCCCTCACACATTCAGTTGTCTGTAGGGCAGGGCTTCGCTACCAGAGGGCTCTGGCGCAGATGGCGACGACTCACTCTGCCGGGATTTGCTGCTTCATTTCTGACCGTCTACGTCAGCTGAAATAACCGCTAAATCCTCACACTAAACGAGAAACGTAATAACACCAATACCAAATGACGCAAATCTGGGTCAGTGCGAATATTGCCAAACCATTACTATGATAACTCCTAGCTGAAAACACTGACACAAACTATTTACAGAGGAATGGAACACCTTACAGAAGCTGATCTAGATGAAAATCAATTTGGAGGGAACAGAACCCATATTTATAACATCTTTAGATACAGAAAAAACTTTTGACAATGTTGACCAGAATAAATAGTTTGAATTTAAGATGCAACCAGGAATAAAATATAGCGAGCGAAGCATTACTTAGAACTCCACCAGAAATATGACAGCGGCTGTACGAGTTGAAGGACATAAAAGGAAGGCAATACGTGAGAAGTGAGTGAGGCAGTGTTCTAGTCCATTCCCTGATGTTATTTATTCTATATACAGGGTGTTTCACAAATCGTGCTTCACACTACTCTGGGCTGTACAGGGGACTTAACTGATCAAGTTTTACATAGGAATCTACTTCTGAAAACGTCATCTAGCGAAACAACAGAGCGTCAAAGTTATAGGCATCGGCGCCTACAAAAATACAGGGATCCCACGGAGATGTTACAAACTTTCTAAGATGATGCAGATGGATAAATGTATAAATTTGAGATTATGTCCTTGTACCGGAAAATTATAACAGAGAACCTTTCTGTTACCTCTGACAGTATGAACCGTTGTCGTTGTTACTAAGATGTAGGACAGGAAACTTTCAGAGACGGTGGTATGGAACGAAAGAAGAAAACAATGCGCAGTACACATAGGCTGTAAAATGCACATATCATGAACCATGAGCACTTGTTCATCTTCGCTAGCGTGAAACCCATCTCCACTGTTGAACAGGTGCTTATAGCTCATGATGTACGGAGTTTAGAGTCCATGTTTACTGCACATTTTTTCCTGTTTTGGTCTATACTGCCGCCTCTGAAAGTTGACTACTGTACAATCCTAGCAACAACAGTACCAGTACTTGCATTCCACTGCTGGAAGTAGGATAACGATTTTCACTTACAACTTTCGACACGTTTGTTTCTGGTGCAGGGGCCCTTACCTCAAATCGATACATTTGTCTGTTTCCATCATCCTAGAAAGGTTGTAACACAATCACGGATCATCCTGTATATACATACATTTACTGGAGCTGGCGCCTGTAACTTTGATGCTCCACGCCGTCGTTGGGTGAAGTTTGCAGGCATGAGTTTCTAAGTAAAACTGCAAGCTCAAAAAATGTGTAACATGAGTTGTGAAACACCTTGCATAAAGACAGCAACAAACAAAAAGGACGTGGAATTCGGGAAATTAATGAAAGGTGAAGAAGAAGAAATAGTAGTTCCCTAATTGAACTCTCACTTTGCAGTGGAGTGTGCACTGATTTGAAATTTCCTGGCATTTATTCGCCCTGAAGAGGATTGCTGGAAAGATAGTCGAAATTTCGGTATTTTCAGTGTTTTACAATGACATGGCCTAGTACCCAAAATGATTTTCTTCAAGTTCTTTGTAGGAACTATATCGCTTCTCTCCGATATTTTGAGAATGATACAATTATTTTTTCCTAAAACCTAGCAACTGAAATAGTGCTTGAAATTATATAAATGGTACTTATGCTTTATGGTATGGAGACAGAAACGGTACTTGACTTTAATGATAACAATATACAGGAAAATTCAGTAATGTTTCTGCAGAGTGCCATAACACCGAAATCCTGAAATATAATCGGATATTTCGAATGTGGTACGACACCAGTTACACAGTTTACTGGACAGATACAGAGTTTTCCAAAATTCCTGCACTTTTAGTGGGAACTAAACGACAATATTTTAAATTGGAACCCAGGTACGGCAACGAATACTTTCCGTGCTACAGCCGTTTGAATACATGCTTGCTAGGTGGGTGTGCAACAGGGTAGTCATCGTGAGAACAATTGTAGGTAGAGAGCGCAACACAGCTACTTTGATGGACAGTTTCTTCCAATGCTGCCAGATGTCTCTATATTTAGAGTTATCTTAAACCGCCCCCCACCAGCCTTAAGCGGAAAGCCGAATGTCCCAACTTCTGGCTACTGCTAACATTCTGAAATACACTATCCGATCAAAAGTATCCAGACACCTAGTAGTGGACTTCAATATGCGGTAGGACCAGCTTTTGTCATTACGAGGGGTTAAACTCTGCTGGCAAAGCTTTCAGTGTCGACGATATTTTACGCACCACACATGGTGAGAGTTTCATCTGTGTGTACGTACCAGACACTACACTGGCCAGCAAGATCGTCGCCTCTCTCCACAATTTTGGAGCAATATGGGCAGCTCCTTCCAACCACGTTGCGATTTTGACGATGTAACGAATCAAATGAACTGAATATGGTACGGCATCCGTCAGAAAGACATCCACCAACTTTATCAATCAAGATCAAGCCGAATAGCTGGTTGCGCGTTATGACTTTCTCCTATATGAATTACCCAATTTTCCTGCAATTGTTATCATTTGTTGCCTCAACACGTACATCAAATCTACCGTTTTCCTTCACATTGGGTAATTTCTTGGTGGTACGGTTTAGAGTGTAAATATACAGGGTGTATCAAAAAGAATCCACCGATTTAAAAAAAAGTAACTATTATGTTATTCGACATATGTGCGCAAACCCTCGAGCTTCACACGGTTACCGCTTGGCAGCAGCACTGTCCGTCCATTTCAGTCCTAGTAAAAGTGGTGTCGCGACGACAGAAAGCGTTCTGTGTTCTGCATTTTGCGCAGTGTGGGCAGTAATAAGTGTTCGGAGCGACTTTCGTACAAAGCACGGTGCGGATAATCCTACAACACAGAGCATTAGACGATGGCACCAACGATTAAGAGAAACAGAATGTTTGCGGAAAGGCAAATCGCCGGGCCATCCCCGAGTGAACGACACAGACGTCGAACGCATCCGCCACAGTTTCACGAGTGGTCCGCAGAAATCCGTTCGCCGTGCAGCTCGACAGCTCAGCACGCCCCCGATGTCCGTCTGGCGTCTATGCGTCGACGTTTATGCATCAAATAATATTTAAGTCAGCTACTGCGAGCTCTCCGTGAGGGTGATAACATCGTGTGAAGTTCCGTAATTTCACTCTTGTCAAGGTGGAGGATGGCCGTTTTCTCCCATAGTCAGTGTTTAGTGACGACGCAACATTCCATTTATACGGAGAGGTGAACTGTCATAATGTGACAATATGAGGTACGGGACAACCACATGAAGTTGTACAACATAAAATAGACTCTCCTAAATTTAAAGTGTTTTGTGCAGTTTAGAGGGAAAAGGTTTATGATTCATTTTTCTTTGTCGGAAACACTGTTACAGGAAGCATATATCTCGATGTACTAGGGTTGATCCATTGTGCCTTTCAGAATAACGAGATCACCCAGGGAGTGCCGCGAAAACATGGCCCACACCATAACGCTCCCTCGGGGTTGCAGGGCGTTTGCTTCCAGACGTTACACGCCAATGGAAATCTGTCCGATGGAGCATAAAATGTGATTAATATGGAGAGGCCACCTGTAGCACTTAGTCGACTTTCAGTTGAGGTACTGGCGTGCAAATGCAAACTTTGAACGCCAATGAAGAGTAGTCAGCATGGGTGCAGGGACCAGGTGCCTTCTGCGGAAGCACACACATCAGCAGTTGTCGTTCACCTGTCAGTTCCTCGCAAACGTCGACCCACCAGGATGATTGGCTGCAGTGTGTGATACTTGTCTGCTTAACCTACATAGCCGTATAGATGGTTTCAGAAAGTCGATAATACCACTGGAGAAATCTCCTTGTAAGACATAACGAAAGACGGCCGCCGTTTCACTGATATGGTGGTGGACACACATTTAGTAGTGTAGCCATAGTAGCACAAACGGTCTGAAACCTGCACGATCTAAACAACTAGGAACGACCTCGTACTTAGTCCAAAGGAAAATCTCCAGAATTACTAGAAGACTTGTAGCCAATGCACCGAGTCCCCTGCAGTCATTTAGTCCGCGGCGACTGCTGAGAACCTTCAGAGCAGTCATTAGGATTCGCACTCGACTACTTCGATGTTACACGTTCGGTGTCCTACACTATGGAGCTGAGTCATGGACTGGATTAGGCATTTCAAATGCGATCGTATCGAAAAATATTAAGGATACCATCGACAGATATAGTCAAAAATATGGCGGTACGAAGACGCAGAAATTCTCAACAGCATCCAGAGAGCAAAACTCCATTATTTTGGTAGCGCAATTCCGCAACAATAAATAAAACCTGTTGAAATTAATAATTCTAGGAAACATTAATGGCCGGTTCGAATCCTGCCTCGGGCATGGGTGTGTGTGATGTCCTTAGGTTAATTAAATTTAAGTAGTTCTAAGTACTATGGGTCTGATGACCTCAGATGTGAAGTCCCGTAGTGCTCAGAGCCATTTGAACCATTTTCTTGAAAGATTAATGGCATACGTGACCCACGATGCACAGGATTATCCTGGCTAAATAACTCAAGCCAGCAGCTTCGGTTCAGCACTGAATCGATGTTCTGAAAAACCATGGACGGACAACAGATCATGCTACCAATCGGCAGTGTTAATGGAAGACGAGGCAATACAGACAATGCTTAAAAATTACATAACTGCTCACCATAAAATCTAATAATCCACTCATATAATCGCGCTAACTGCAAATAAAATTAATCTGCAATTGGCATACAGTTCAAATTTTTTGAACCTAGTGCTGTTAACAGCATTCATGTCAACACTTATTTTGATCAATGTACGTATTTTCTCAGACATTCACTGTACGAGGACGAATTGAGAAGTAATGTCGACACATGTTTTCACATAAGACTCGAAACGCTTTTTAAATAAAACAAACTTCATTAACATTCTGCATCTCTTTTCTTCACGTCTATAAATTCATCTCTCAACACACTCACCCCGGGAACCAGTACAATTTCCCCAACTAGATACTATTTTGTTGATACTGTCACAGTATATTGTTTGACTAAACAGAGCCACAACCTTACCTGTGCTTGCCCCGCTATAAACAATTGAAGTGCTCGAAGTTTTTCTTAGTTTTGCACAAAGACGAAAATGGAGACTGTGTGTAGGATGATTGACGGCAGTGAACCAAGGACGTCGGCTTGCTGCAGATGCCGCAGCGCTCGTGTGTAGTTTGGCACTGCCGTGCTCAAGGAGAGTGTGCTCCACATGCGGACGAAGTCTTCGAATTCGTGCTTTTAGTTTTGTGAGCTCTTTCTCACCCACCAACATAGTCACGTCACACACCGCTATGTGACGCGGTACAAAGCAGAGGGCTGCAGATATCCATATTAAAGATGTACAATGTTACTGACTTCATCAAATAAAACAGACCGAGTCATTATCTTCTCAGCGCGCCGTCGTGTTATACGCACAAAAATAAAAATAAAAATTGTTGGTTGGTTGGTTTGTGGGGGTTAAAGGGACCAGACTGCTACGGTCATCGGTCCCTTTTTCCAAATACTAAGAACACCCACAGAGAATAAAAACGATCAACAGAGGATAAGACAGACGACACAGAACAAGAGAAACGTAGACAAAGACCAGACAAGACGAACTAAAATCACACAGAGCGTGACGGTAGTTGGCCGACCATACAAACAAAAAGGGAAAAGCCAACCACCGAGAAACACATGAAAAATCAGACAAATCGTAGGCCAGAGGCCAGAATCAACACAAAAACTCACACACTTACATTAAGCGATAAAATTCCCCTGCCCAAATAAAACGCAGAACTATGTCTGCTATGGAAGAGTCGTCAGATAAAAGCGCAGAGAGCGTATCAGGCAGCGCAAAAGTCTGCCTGAGAACAGTTAAAAGGGCGCACTCCAACAGAATATGGACCACCATCAAGGACGCCCCACAACGACAAAGAGGGGGATCCTCACGACACAGTAAATACCTGTGCGTGAGTAGGGTGTGGCCAATGTGGAGCCGACAAAGGACGACTGATTCCCTGCGGTTGGCTCGCATGGATGACCGCCACACAGTAGTCGTCTCCTTGATACGGCGGAGTTTGTTTGGCATGGGCAGGTTGCGCCAATCAGTGTCCCATAAATCGAAAACTTTGCGGCGTAATAGTGCCCGCAAATCAGTCGCCGGGAGGCCAATATCCAGAGATGGTGCACTAGTGTCCTCTTTCGCCAGGCGGTCAACAGTTTCATTTCCGGGTATCCCAACATGGCGCGGGGCCCAAACAAAGACCACAGATCTGCCACAACGGGCAAGAGTATGCAGGGACTCCTGGATAGCCATCACCAGACGAGAACGAGGGAAACACTGGTCGAGAGCTTGTAAACCGCTCAGAGAATCGCTACAGATAACGAAGGACTTACCTGAGCAGGAGCGGATATACTCTAGGGCACGAAAGATGGCGACCAGCTCAGCAGTGTAAACACTGCAGCCAGCCGGCAACAAACGTTGTTCAGAATGGTCCCCTAAGGTTAGTGCATAACCGACACGACCAGCAACCATCGAACCGTCGGTGTAGACAACGCCAGAGCCCTGATACGTGGCCAGGATGGAATAAAAGCGGCGTCGGAAGGCCACCGGAGGGACTGAGTCCTTTGGGCCCTGTGCCAAGTCCAGCCGAAGGCAAGGGCGAGGCACACACCACGGGGATGTACGCAGAGGGGCCCGGAAAGCAGGTGGTACAGGGAAACACCCAAGCCCGCAGAGAAGCTGTTTGACGTGTACGGCTATCGGACAACCCGACTGGTGCCGACGTTCTGGCAGACGGACGACTGACTGCGGGAAGAGGACACGATAATTTGAATGCCCGGGCAAGCTAAAAACATGGGCAGAATAAGCAGCCAGTAATTGTTGGCGTCGTAGCTGCAGTGGAGGGACATCTGCCTCCACAAGTATGCTGTCCACAGGGCTGGTCCGGAAGGCACCAGTGGCAAGGGGTATCCCGCTGTGGAGGATTGGGTCCAGCAGCTGCAACGCAGATGGGGACGCTGAGCCATAAGCCAGACTCCCATAGTCCAGACGGGACTGGATCAACGCCTGGTAAAGGCGTAGGAGAGTAGATCGGTCGCCGCCCCACCTGGTGTGGCTTGGGCATCGCAGAGAATTTAGATGCCGCCAACACGCCTGTTTAAGCTGCCGAATATGAGGCAGCCAAGTCAACCGGGCATCAAAAACCACCCCCAAAAACCTATGTAACTCCACCACTGTAAGATGCTCGCCGTCAAGATAAAGCCGCGGCTCCGTGTGAACAGTGCGTCACCGGCAGAAATGCATAACGCAGGTCTTGGCTGCCGAAAACTGAAAACCATGCGCTACAGCCCCAGACTGCGCCTTGCGGATTGCGCCCTGTAGCTGACGTTCAGCAGCTGCAATGCCAATAGAGCTGTAGTAAAGGCAGAAGTCGTCAGCATACAGGGAAGCGTAGACACAATTTCCTACGGCCGCAGCGAGCCCGTTAATGGCTATTAAAAACAGACAGACACTTAGAACAGAACCCTGTGGCACACCGTTCTCCTGGACTTGGGAGGAACTACACTCCTGGAAATTGAAATAAGAACACTGTGAATTCATTGTCCCAGGAAGGGGAAACTTTATTGACACATTCCTGGGGTCAGATACATCACATTATCACACTGACAGAACCACAGGCACATAGACACAGGCAACAGAGCATGCACAATGTCGGCACTAGTACAGTGTATATCCACCTTTCGCAGCAATGCAGGCTGCTATTCTCCCAGGGAGACGATCGTAGAGATACTGGATGTAGTCCTGTGGAACGGCTTGCCATGCCATTTCCACCTGGCGCCTCAGTTGGACCAGCGTTCGTGTTGGACGTGCAGACCGCATGAGACGACGCTTCGTCCAGTCCCAAACATGCTCAATGGGGGACAGATCCGGAGATCTTGCTTGCCAGGGTAGTTGACTTACACCTTCTAGAGCACGTTGGGTGGCACCGGATACATGCGGACGTGCATTGTCCTGTTGGAACAGCAGGTTCCCTTGCCGGTCTAGGAATGGTAGAACGATGGGTTCGATGACGGTTTGGATGTACCGTGCACTATTCAGTGTCCCCTCGACGATCACCAGAGGTGTACGGCCAGTGTAGGGCATCGCTCCCCACACCATGATGCCGGGTGTTGGCCCTGTGTGCCTCGGTCGTATGCAGTCCTGATTGTGGCGCTCACCTGCACGGCGCCAAACACGCATACGACCATCATTGGCACCAAGGCAGAAGCGACTCTCATCGCTGAAGACGACACGTCTCCATTCGTCCCTCCATTCACGCCTGTCGCGACACCACTGGAGGTGGGCTGCACGATGTTGGGGCGTGAGCGGAAGACAGCCTAACGGTGTGCGGGACCGTAGCCCAGCTTCATGGAGACGGTTGCAAATGGTCCTCGCCGATACCCCAGGAGCAACAGTGTCCCTAATTTGCTGGGAAGTGGCGGTGCGGTCCCCTACGGCACTGCGTAGGATCCTACGGTCTTGGCGTGCATCCGTGCGTCGCTACGGTCCGGACCCAGGTCGACGGGCACGTGCACCTTCCGCCGACCACTGGCGACAACATCGATGTACTGTGGAGACCTCACACCCCACGTGTTGAGAAATTCGGCGGTACGTCCACCCGGCCTCCCGCATGCCCAGTATACGCCCTCGCTCAAAAATCCGTCAACTGCACATACGGTTCACGTCCACGCTGTCGCTGCATGCTACCAGTGTTAAAGACTGCAATGGAGAAACGTATGCCACGGCAAACTGGCTGACATTGACGGCGGCGGTGCACAAATGCTGCGTAGCTAGCGCCATTCGACGGCCAACGCCGCGGTTCCTGGTGTGTCCGCTGTGCCGTGCATGTGATCATTGCTTGTACAGCCCTCTCGCAGTGTCCGGAGCATGTATGGTGGGTCTGACACACCGGTGTCAATGTGTTCTTTTTTCCATTTCCAGGAGTGTATTACATACCGTATTTCACACATTCCCATTGCTGAAAAAGCTGTAATTACTTCAAAGTCATAAGAAAACGCAAAATATTATATCAACAGCAACACACAAGCCAAAAATGTCTTCTTTTTAGTATCATGACTGACTGTGATAAATAAAATCTATACAGAAATCGTTTCGCAACAGTTGACAATATCTTTTAAAAATACATTGTTTTCACTAATTCCATTTTCAAATACGAACGCAGGCCTTCTTTTTTTTTCAAATTATTCTAGTGTCAACATGGAATGTTTGATATGACACAGGCCACTAATGAGCTTAACTCTTTTTTTTTGGTACGAAAAACGATATTTCTCGTGGTTTTATGTGGGTTGAATGCTGAATCAAACAGATAACACTTAACATTAATAAGAGGCATTTCTTGGCAATTTTATTAACACTTCCATATCATTCATATAATATTTCGACTAATAGTTATATGACAACCTCTCTGCCTCTACTTTTTGTAAAAGTATCTTGTGGATCAGAAAAGTAATTATATTACTACCTCACAGGTTAAGTCTAGTTGCATGAAGGAGATTGTAAAAGCCGTAGCCAAAGATGCAGAATGTTACTTTCTCTCTCTCTCTCTCTCTTTCTCACTTTCTCTCTCTCTCTCTCTCTCTCTCTCTCTCTCTCTCTCTCTCTCTCTCTCTCTCCCTTCTCAACTATCAACTACCAGCTTCCTTTTAAGTCTTACAACTGCTGTCTGATTTCTGGTCGAGTTCTAGATAACATGCCGCTCACTGTATTTTATGGATGGTTGCATCTTATATTCAAACTGTATTTTCTGGTCAAAAATGTCAAAAGTTATTTTCTACATCTATATATGTTATAAGTATAGGTTGAATTTCTTCAACCGATCCCTTACAGCTAGTGTGTTCTCTCAAAATCGATTTTCGTCTAGCTCGTCTTCTCTAATGTATTCCATTCCTCTGTAAATATTTTGGATCAGTATTTTCAGCCACGACGTATGAAAGTGATGGTTTGGTAGTATTCGCATTTATCACTATTTGCCTTATTTGGTGCTGGTGCCGGTGTTCCCTCTGCCGTCCGCGCCCGGCCTGGCCGCGTTCTGAAGTCGTGTTCATGATCTGGGGTGTGTCAGATCTGGTCTCTAATGTCCAACACCTTGTTTCACGGCTGTTCTCTCGGTCTCCACTTATATTTCTTGCAGAATCCCGGAGTGTCCTGCGACCTGGGGCTACGCAAGCCAGGTATTTACAACATACCATGCCAGTGTGGGATGTCATACATTGGCCAGACCACCAGAACTGTGGACATCAGGTGTAAAGAAAACCAGAGACATACCAGACTCAGGCAGGCAACTAAATCAGCCATAGCAGAGCATTGTCTGGAACTTGGTCATTCAATGGATTGCAATGACACCAAGATTGTGACACAGACCTCAAGATTTTGGGACAGTGTCATTAAAGAAGCAATTGAGATTAAGGTCACAGACAAATCAGCACTGCCTGGATTCCAGCGCTTGAGCTTGTGAAAACTCAACGCGGGACACTCCGGGATTCTGCAAGAAATATAAGTGGAGACCGAGAGAACAGCCGTGAGACAAGGTGTTGGACATTAGAGACCAGATCTGACACACCCCAGATCATGAACTCGACTTCAGAAGGTGGCCAGGCCGGGCGCGGACGGCGGAGGGAACACCGGTGACCAGAGAGGGACAATGTAGCCGCTTCTGGCGGGCGCGGACCTCAGATGGAACACACGACGCGGCGCGGACCGATTAGGGAGCGTCCAGCGCGCAACAGAAGTGGACACCGTAGTAACAGTCATGAGATAGAGTACCCAACATCTCAGATCGGGTCTGACACACCCCAAATGACAACCACAACCACAACAGTTGAGGACCGCCTAAAGGGGGGCCGACGGCAGTCGGAACATCCGCGACTGGAGGGGTCCGTTGAAGCCGAGTCTGGTGGGCGCGGACCACAGATGGAACACTCGACTCGGCGCGGACCGATTAGGGATCGCCCAGCTCCACCCAGGCATAAATACTGGACTCGATCGACTCAAGGTCCAGTCTCAGGTAGTACCTGAAGAAGACAGCGAGGCACGCTGTTGAAATATCGTGCGAGAACGACGCGAAAATCCGGCTGGATTCCCGAATATCCAAGATGTCACTGGAGATGTAGTTTGCATTATATGTTACGAGAACAAAATTATTTTGTAACGTGTGAAATACACAAAAATACGGTAACAGACAAACCGAGCAGTGATGCCATAGTCTGTTTTGTAATAATAATGTAAGTAAACAGCAACTAGATATTTAAATCACTCAATTTTCGCGGCCATTTTGCGATTCTTCACTTCGCTGCCAGGTGTCGCTGCTAGTACCTCACACACTCAGTTGTCTGTAGTGCAGCACTTCGCCACCAGAGGGCTCTATCAGCACCGGCGAGGACTCACTGTGTCGGCGTTTGCTGCTTCACCCCTCAATATCTATGCTAGCTGACGTGACTGCTAAATCTTCAGACTAAACGAAAAAAATAACACCAGCACCAAATAAGGCAAATAGTGATAAGTGAAAATACTACCAAACCATCACTTTCATACGTCGTGGCTGAAAATACTGATCCAAAATATTTACAGAGGAATGGAATACATTAGAGAAGACGAGCTAGACGAAAATCAATTTTGAGAGAACACACTAGCCGTAAGGGATCGGTTGAAGAAATTCAACCTATAATTATAACATATATAGATGTAGAAAATAACTTTTGACATTTTTGACCAGAATATACAGTTTGAATATAAGATGCAACCATCCATAAAATACAGTGAGCGGCATGTTATCTAGAACTCGACCAGAAATCAGACAGCAGTTGTAAGACTTAAAAGGAAGCTGGTAGTTGATAGTTGAGAAGGGGAAGGGAGGGAGGGAGAGAGAGAGAGAGAGAGTGGTGAGTGAGTGAGTGAGTGAGAGAGGGGGGGGGGGGTTCTAGCTGCTTCTTCCATGTTATTCACTTTGTATACAGAATGTTTCACACATCATGCTACACACTTATCGAGTCTGTAGAGGGGACCTAGCTGATTTACATAGAAATCGATGTCTGGAAGCGACATCCAGCGACGCTACAGAGTATCAAAGTCACAGGCGCTGGAGCCTGTAAAATATGTGTATACAGGGAGATCCAATGAAGATGTTACCAATTTTCTATGATGATGGATAAATGTATCAATTAGAAGGGAAGACATCCCTGTTACATGTGACAGTGTTTGCCGGTAGTGTTGTAGCTAAGATGTAGAGCAGGAAAGTTTCAGAGGTGGTAGCATTTGATAGTCATGGGTGACTGGAATTCGAGTGTAGGAAAAGGGAGAGAAGGAAACCTAGTAGGTGAATATTGATTGGGGCTAAGAAATGAAAGAGGAAGCCGCCTGTTAGAATTTTGCACACAGCACAACTTAATCATAGCTAACACTTGGTTTCAGAATCATGAAAGGAGGTTGTATACATGGAAGAACCCTGGAGATACTAAAAGGTATCAGATAGATTATATAATGGTAAGGCAGAGATTTAGGAACCAGGTTTTAAATTGTAAGATATTACCAGGGGCAGATGTGGAAGAAACTGCAAAAAGGTGGGAATTTAAGGAGATGGGACCTGGATAAACTGAAAGAAACAGAAGTTGTATAGAGTTTCAGGGAGAGCATAAGGGAACAATTGGCAGAAATGGGGGAAAGAAATACAGTAGAAGAAGAATGGGTAGCTTTGAGTGATAAAGTAGTGAAGGCAGCAGAGGATGAAGTAGATAAAAAGACGAGGGCTAGTAGAAGTCCTTGGGTAACAGAAGAAACATTGAATTTAATTGATAAAAGGAGAAAATATAAAAACGCAGTAAATGAAGCAGGCAAAAAGGAATACAAACGTCTCAAAAATGAGATCGACAGTAAGTGCAAAGTGGCTAAGCAGGGATGGCTAGAGGACAAATTAAGGATGTAGAGGCTTATCTCAATAGGGGTAAGATAGATACTGCCTACAGGAAAATTAAAGAGACCTTTGGAGAAAAGAGAACCTCTTGTATGAATATCAAGAGCTCAGATGGAAACCCAGTTCTAAGCAAAGAAGGGAAAGCAGAAAGGAGGAAGGAGTATATAGAGGGTCTATACAAGGGCGATGTACTTCAGGACAATATTATGGAAATGGAAGAGGATGTAGATGAAGACGAAATGAGAGATACGATACTGCGTGAAGAGTACGACAGAGCACTGAAAGACCTGAGTGGAAACAAAGCCCCCAGAGTAGACAACATTCCATTGGAACTACTGACGGGCTTGGGAGAGCCAGTCCTGACAAAACTGTACCACCTGGTGAGCAAGATGTATGAAACAGGCGAAATACCCTCAGACTTCAAGAAGAATATAATAATTCCAATCCTATAGAAAATAGCTGTTGACAGATGTGAAAATTACCGAACAATCAGTTTGATAAGCCACAGCTGCAAAATACTAACTCGAATTCTTTACAGACGAATGGAAAAACTAGTAGAAGCCGACCTCGGGGAAGATTAGTTTGGATTCTGTAGAAATACTGGAACACGTGAGGCAATACTGACCTTACGACTTATATTAGAAGAAAGATTAAGGAATGGCAAACCAACGTTTCTAGCATTTGTAGACTTAGAGACAATGTTGACAGGAATACTCTCTTTCAAATTCTAAAGGTGGCAGGGGTAACATACAGGGAGCGAAAGGCTATTTACAATTTGCACAGAAACCAGATGGCAGTTATAAGAGTCGAGGGACATGAAAGGGAAGCAGTGGTTGGGAAGGGAGTAAGACAGGGTTGCAGCCTGTCCCCGATGTTATTCAATCTGTATATTGAGCAAGCAGTAAAGGAAACAAAAGAAAAATTCGGAGTAGGTATTAAAATCCATGTAGAAGAAATAAAATCTTTGAGGTTCACTGATGACATTGTAATTCTGTCAGAGACAGCAAAGGACTTGGAAGAGCAGTTGAACGGAATGGACAGTGTCTTGAAAGGAGGATATAAGATTAACATCAACAAAAGCAAAACGAGGATAATGGAATGTAGTCGAATTAAGTCAGGTGATGCTGAGAGAATTAGATTAGGAAATGACACACTTAAAGTAGTAAAGGAGTTTTGCTATTTAGGAAGCAAAATAACTAATGATGGTCGAAGTAGAGAGGATATAAAATGTAGACGGGCAATGGCAAGGAAAGCGTTTCTGAAGAAGAGAAATTTGTTAACATCGAGTATAGATTTAAGTGCCAGGAAGTCATTTCTGAAAGTATTTGTATGGAGTGTAGCCATGTATGGAAGTGAAACATGGACGATAAATAGTTTGGACAAGAAGAGAATAGAAGCTTTCGAAATGTGGTGCTACAGAAGAATGCTGAAGATTAGATGGGTAGATCACATAACTAATGAGGAAGTATTGAATAGGATTGGGGAGAAGAGAAATTTGTGGCACAACTTGACCAGAAGAAGGGATCGGTTGGTAGGACATTTTCTGAGGCATCTAGGGATCACCAATTTAGTATTGGAGGGCAGCGTGGAGGGTAAAAATCGCAGAGGGGGACCAAGAAATGAATACACTAAGCAGATTCAGATGGATGTAGATTGCAGTAGGTACTGGGAGATGAAGGAGCTTGCACAGGATAGAGTAGCATGGAGAGCTGCATCAAACCAGTCTCAGGACTGAAGACCACAACAACAACAGCATGGACCGAAAGAAGAAAACAATGTCCAGTACACATGGGCTGTAAAATGCATACCTTAAGAGCTGTGAGGACTTGTTCATCTTAGCTAGCATAAAACATATCTCCAGTGTTGACCAAGTGCTCATAGCTCCTCACGTATGCATTTTGTAGCCCATGTTTACCGGACATTTTTTCTTATTTTGATCCATACTACCACCTTTGAAAGTTGGCAACAACAGTACCATTACTTTTATTCCACCGTCAGAGGTATGATAACGATTTTGCCTTGTAGCTTTCGACTCATTCGTTCCGGTACTGGGGCCTTACCTCAAACTGATACATAATCACGGCATCACACTCGACTTACAAACATTTGCCGGAGCTGGCGCGGGTATTTTGATGCTGCTTAGACTCGTTAGATGACGTTTGCACGCATGAGTTACTAGGTAAAATTTATAAAGAAAGCAACATACGAAACGGACGAGAAATTCGGGATATTAGTCAAAGGCGAAGAAGAAATAAAAGTTGTTCCCTAATTGAACTCTCACTTTGCAGTGTAGTGTGCACTGATTTGAAATTTCCTGGCATTTATTCGCCCTGAAGAGGATCGCTGAAAAGATGGTCGAAATGTCGGTATTTTCGTTTTTGAGTGTTTTATAATGCCATGGCCTAGTACCCAAAATGGTTTTGTTCAAGCTCTTTGTAGGAACTATATCGCTTATCTCCGATATTCTGAGAATGATACAATTATTTTTTCCTAATACTTAGCAACTGAAATAGTGCTTGAAATGATATAAATGGTACTTATGCTTTATGGTATGGAGACAGAAACGATGCTTCGTTTTAATGATAACAATATACAAGAAAATTCAGCCATGTTC
Source organism: Schistocerca gregaria (assembly GCF_023897955.1). NCBI lineage: Eukaryota > Metazoa > Arthropoda > Insecta > Orthoptera > Acrididae > Schistocerca > Schistocerca gregaria. The sequence goes on along the minus strand of NW_026061860.1, from coordinate 442,431 downwards.
CTCAGAAGTTGCACAACGCCGAAATCCTGAAATACATCCGTGTATTTCGAATGTGGTACAACACCTGTAGGTAGGAGACGAGGTACTACAGAAGTAAAGCTGTGTGGACGGGGCGTGAGTCGTGTTTGGGTAGCTCAAATGGTAGAGCACTTGCCCATGAAAGGCGAAGGTCCCGAATTCGAGTCTCAGTCCCGCACACAGTTTTAATCCGCTGCAGAGTGAACTAATTCTGGAAAGAGCTGTATAGTTACTGGAGAGATACAGGATGTTCCAAAATTCCCGTTAAAACTTGTAGGGAACTGGGTGACGATATTTTCAACTGGAGACCATGTATGGAAAAGTATATCCGTGCTACAGCCGTATAAATACATCTTCGGTAATGTGGTATGCGACAGGGTTATAATCACTGGGGGGGGGGGGGGGGGGGGTTACTTACGTCGGAACTGGTTCGAGTCTCGTTCATTTGTCTATGAGTGTTAGAGCAACATTGCTGAGTACACTTTTGCTGAATACACCGACACGAGTATTGTGTGTGGCCAAAGCTCACAGTACTGGAAGAGCTGCTGGTCGCCTCTATCAAGATCGTTGTCCACAACGTCTGACTCCTCCCCACACGCTTTTCGTTACCATTGCGCAACGTCTTCGAGAAAGGGAGCCTTCACCGTCAGCCGGTGCTTCTGTGGTGCCCCGTGGAGACGCAGCGCACGCGAATTGGAAAATATATTTATATGGATGTGGTGTCTGTTCTTCCGGACATGTGCGAAAGGACACTACGAATGTAGTGTGTGGACATACAAGGTGAGAATGTGGGTCTCGCTGGAGGCGTGCGCGGGATAGTCCCTGTAGTCTCACTATCCTCTGTGCCCTCGGTGGCTCAGATGGATAGAGCGACTGCCATGTAAGCAGGAGATCCGTGGTTCGAAACCCGGTCGGGGCACACATTTTCACCTGTCTCCGTTGATATGTATCAAAGCCCGTCAGCAGCTAAAGGTATTTATTTCATTCTAGTTTCGAATTGGAATAGGTCCTTCTGTAAAAACAGTGTCTCTGAAGACCGATTTTTTTTTTTTAAATAATGAGTGTAACTGTAGAACAACACAGGTACTGGGTCACATCTACACTGAAATGCCAAACAAACTAGTATAACATTGCCTATTCAAACACAGAGATATGTAAACAGGCTTAATATGGTGCTGCCGCTGGCAACGCCTGTGTAAGACGTGAGTCTGGCTTAGTAGCTAGATCGGCTACAATTGCAGGTTATCAAGATTTAAGTGACTTTGAACGTGGTATTATACTCGGCGCAAGAGCGATGGGACACAGCATCTCCGAGCTAGAGATGAAGTGGAGATTTTCCTGTACGACCATTTCACGAGAGCTCCGTGAATATCAGCAATCCAGTAAAACAACAAATGTTCGACATCGCTGCGGCCGGAAAAAGATCCTGCAAGAATGGGAACTGAAGAGAATCGTTCAACGTGGTGAAAGTGCAACACTTCCGCAAGTTACAGAAAATCTCAATGCTTGACCATCAACAAGTGTCAGTATGCGAACCGTTAAACGAAACATCATCTAGATGGACTTTCAGAGCCGAAGGCCCACTCGTGTACTTTTGCTGACTGCACAGCACAAAGCTTTACGCCTCATTTGGGCCCATCGGTACGAACATTGGACTGTTGATGACTGGAAACATATTGCCTGGTTGGACGACTCTCATTTCAAAATGTATATATAGTACGGACGTGTACGAGTATGAAGACAACATCATGAATCCGTGGACCCTGCATGTCAGCTGGGGACTGTTCAAGCTGGTGGAGGCTCTGTGACGTTGTAGGGTGTGTGCATTCGGAGTGATGTGGGACCCCTGATACGTCTAGAGACATCCCGTCTGATCACCTGCATCCATTCGTGTCCATTGTGGATTCCGACGGAAGTGGGTAATTCCAGCAGGATAATGCGACGCCCCACACAACCACAATTGCTACACAGTGGCTGCAGGAGCACTCTTCCGAGGTTAAACACTTCCGCTGGCCACCAAACTCCCCAGACATCCTGTACGTTTCCAGTAAATTGCATAGCCGTTGTATTACAATTGGTATCTGCGAATACTTCCCATAATTCGTGGCAGATCGTGAGGCGCGACTGCAGACGTCGGCAGCGTTTACCCAGGGGGCGTCTCGGCTACGGCAGCTCTGACGGCCACGAGAATAACCGAATGTAAATGACATGATTCAAGTGAATGAAATGACCTCCAAAGATCTGTATACCACCTGAACGTAATATGCAACGAATACAACTTTAAAAATTCTAGTAATAAAACGTAAATAAGTGCACTTGGAGAAAAATATTAAGTCAGTTTAAAATTGGTTTTGGATAATCCTGCATTAGAACAGGTCTCTTAATCCTTCATTTAGGGTACGCTGTAAGCAGTTGTTACTCTGATACTGAAAATAAATTACACAAATTCTAAGCTGTCTGTGGCACAATTATCCGAACATTGGGCATTAAAGTACCGACATGAACAGATTGTCCAGAAATTCTATAAATTGGTCCCTGTGTTATGCTATGAAAGCGAAAACATGGTTAAAACAAACAAAACAAAATCACACGGCAGAGATGAGGTTCATAAGAAATTCGAAGAGCTGCACAACAAGAAATGATTAGGAATGAAGATACTAGAAAAAAATTAAGTATTTTCAACAGAAACTAAAAAATTCAAACATATCGTGAAGGCTGGTGAGAATGCTACGTCCCATACTTCCCCAAAATATTCTGAACTACAAGCGGAATGGGAGACGTGATATTGAAAGGCCTCGGACGTGGGAGCAATTTCGTTTGAGAGACTATCCAACGTGGGGACTACTGAAGTACTTATACATTATAGAATTCTTAAGTTATACACCAATATAAGTAAGTTTTAATGTAGTTTACGTTCGCTGACGTAAAATAAATAAATAAATTTTTGCCTTCTGAAGTGGGCTATGTTCTTTCACAGGGTTCAAACTGTCTCCATGCCAAATTTGAACAATATCTGTTAGGCGGTTTAGACTCGAAAACGAAACAGACTGTGTTACAAAGTAGAAAAGCTACTGAGAGAAAGAAGAGGCGTCACTTTCTGCAGGAGGCAGGACAATGTTCGGGCACGCTCGGTTCACGTCGTGACTAATTTGATCGGTATATGGGGATGGGGAGCGCCGCACCACGCACCACACACCCCAGACTTACGCCCTCGCGAGCTCAGCTTGATTCCTAGCGTGAAAGACGAACTCTGGGGTATTCGGTTCGGAGCTGTTATGGAGATACGTCGGACAATAGACCGCTCCATTCGAACTACCTAATACAAATGGCGCAGCTATGGGTATCTTGCTCTTTCGACATCACTGGCGACGGCCTATACACGAGAGCTGTTAAAAAAATATCCGACCTTTATTAACTGTTGAAATCAAGAATGGTATCAGGGCGTGCGTGCGCTCATGTTTTCAGGCATACATAACACACATACCTGATTTTCTCCACTACTTCGGAACACTTGTAAGTGGTACACGTTGGATTTAGTAATCTGAGCAAAATGGCGTCGTTGCATCACATTTGGCTTCAAGCATGGCGATTCTCAAGTTGAAAGGATCGTGTGTTTGTGGACGAAGTAATGGTTACTACACGGCTAAAGGAGTGGTACAACCATTTCAAAGGTAGCCGCTAATCAATGAAGGCAGAAGACGGTTAAGGTACGCGCTCAATATCCGCAAATCAGGTCGTTACTGACCCTGCAAAATCCCTGGTGAAGCAGAATAGACGAATCACTATTAGAGAAGTTGCAGTCTAATTTAAAAGCCGTAAATTCAACTAAATAACTAGGTATTACAATAACGAACAACTTAAATTAGAAGGAACACACAGAAAATGTTGTGGGGAAGGCTAACCAAAGACTGCGTTTTATTGGCAGGACACTTAGAAAACGTAACAGACCTACAAAGGAGACTGCCTACACTACGCTTGTGCGTCTTCTTTTAGAATAGTGCTGGGAGATGTGGGATCCTTACCAGATAGGACTCGCGGAGTACATTGAAAAAGTTCAAAGAAAGGCAGCATGTTTTCTATTATCGCGAAATATGGGAGAGAGTGTCACAGAAATGCGAAAATATTTTGTTGACACCGATCTCCATAGGGAGGAACGATCACCACGATAAAATAAGGGAAAGCAGAGCTCTTACGGAAAAATACAGGTGATCATTCTTTCCGAATGCTACACGAGATTGGAATAATAGAGACTTGTGAAGGTGGTTCGATGAACCCTCTGCCAGGCACTTAAATGTGATTTGCATAGTATCCATGTAGATGCAAGTATAGGTGGTCACATTTTTACTATCCCCTGTATGTGCATATCGCTTCACACGACCTTTGTTACCTCAATGTCGATATCTGCATCATTTTCGAAATATGTGAGCTTTCTTATATTATCTGTAATGTTAATATACAACATGAACAGTAAGGCTCCCAACACACTTCCCTGTGGCACACGTGGCTACTTTTACACGTACAGATGAACCTCCATTCAAGATGAGATGCTGTGTCCTCCCTACAAAAATATTTTACCGGCCGTACTTTATACGCTACAGGCAAACAGTCAACTACAATTGCTGTCAAGTGTGCGGTAACCTCTAGCGTATCAGAAGCTGTTTAGGTAAATTGTTTCAGATGAATGCGCGCACTCGTGTTTCGGCAGGTGTACAGTTTTGCATTTCAATTTTTGCACGTTTCCCAGATACTTTTTCGAAAATTTCCAGCAAAACAAATCGAAATGTTTATTACATCATGAAACAATAAAGAAGCAAAAGCAGGTTTGTTCGCAAACCCGAAGCAACATCTGGTGGAAGATTCATGGGTTTTAATATAGTAGCTGTCAATAGGTCTTTTTCGTTGTTAACAAATGTAACTGACAAACACAAACGAAGGACTTCTCAAATAACTATTTGTGATGAAACAGGCGTTTCGGTTAATCCTAAAAACCAATCGAAGATCGCAGCTTGAAAAGGGAAACGTCCAGTAGGATCGTTAACATCTGGAGAAAGGGACGAAACTGCAGCCTGCCTCATTAGTACGTCAGCAAGCGGAGCTTACATGCCTCCTACGCTTATTTTTCCACGAAAGAAGAAGCAGAAAAAAATTTTAGTTGGGAATGGCAGCAGGAGGTTGCGCTGAGGTCCGCAGCACCGCATGGATGGGCACAGAGTTATTCTATGTATGGTTTCCACAATTTGTGGTATTTTCTAAGGCATCAAAGCACGTCCCAGTTCTCCTTATATCAGATGGCCACTCAGCTCATACCACGAACAATGACGTTATGGACTACGCGAGGGAGAGTGGCGTTTCTTCACCACCACATTGCTCTCACAGACTTCAGCCGCTTGATGTTTGTTTTATGAAAACTTTAAGCCTTCGTTATAGTGTTGAGCTTCGTAAATGGCTACTAAGCCACGCAGGGAAAGTCGTAACTATCTTTCAAATTTCAACGCTTTTTGTTCAGCTTTCGTCTAAAGTGCAACAATGAAAACCGCTATTAAATATTTCGAAGCTACTGGAATATGGCCCACGGACCCATCCATATTCGCCGGTGCAGACTTTTCCCGGCAGACACAACTGACTTCGGACTAGATAGGCCTTCACATAAAGAGGTTATTATATCTGAACAATTGGAATTGCCTCCACCTAGCACACCAGCTGAAAAAGACGACGCTAACGGGCTGGATAATCAAGCGGGCGAGGTTTCAAAGAATTGTAACAATGAACTGCCGCCTAAGAATAACAAAGTTATTGGGGCTAATTGTTCTAATCTTGGGTGCTCTTGGATGACAACTGACAACAAAACCTCTTCATTTCGTATTTCACCTGAAATTCTGATGCCCTTGCCAAAAGTTAACGAAAAGCGAGACTGAAAAGGGGGAAGAACGTTGTTTTAACTGATTCGCCGTACAAAAATAGAGTTAAAAGTCATTAATGGGAGAAATAGAAAAAAGAACATTGACAAAGAAGAAAGAGCAAACACAAAACTTTTTGCGAAAGAGAATAAAATTAAGAACTCAAAAAAGAGAGAAAGAGTCTGAAGGTAAATGGAAAAAAGGAGAGAGAATACAGTACTAACGAGAGTGATTATGAGGAAAGTTCTGACTGTCAATGTGTATATTGTGGTGGGTTATATTCAAAATCAGTTGGAGGTTGGGTCGCTTGTTCCACGTGCAAAAAATGGACACACGATTCTTGTGCAGGAATAGATAGCGAAGATGATGAGTGTCTCCCCGTGTGTGAATTTTGTAAACAGCCTCAAGAAAAGGATACGATACATGAAAACTGTAGTTTGACATTAATACTCACTTTAAACTAAAAAAAAATACCGAGCAAGCCAATATTTTTTGCATTTCCGATAATTTTATACGTCTTTGTAATCACTTGTACTTACCACCCCGTGCACAGGGCAGAATGGGGCAAATGATATACATTTCTCTTTTTGAGTGAAAAAATATTGTTGTTTTATTTTATGGCAATGTTCTTGTATTTTTGTGATTGTTGTTGTTGTTGTCTTCAGTCCTGAGACTGGTTTGATGCAGCTCTCCATGCTACTCTATCCTGTGCAAGCTGCTTCATCTCCCAGTACCTACTGCAACCTACATCGTTCTGAATCTGCTTAGTGTATTCATCTCGGTCTCCCTCTACGATTTTTACCCTCCACGCTGCCCTCCAATGCTAAATTTGTGATCCCTTGATGCCTCAAAACATGTCCTACCAACCGATCACTTCTTCTAGTCAACTTCGCTCCACCCCAATCCTATTCAATACCTCCTCATTAGTTACGTGCTACCCATCTAATCCTCAGCATTCTTCTGTAGCACCACATTTCGAAAGCTTCTATTCTCTTCTTGTCCAAACTAGTTATCGTCCATGTTTCACTTCCATACATGGCTACACTCCAAACAAATACTTTCATAAACGACTTCCTGATACATAAATCTATATCTAAATCTATAAATCTATATTCGATGTTAACAAGCGTTTCTCAAACGCTTTCCTTGCCATTGCCAGTCTGTGATTAATACATCATAATGTGTTCATATAAAAATTGGCAACTCTCTTATTTATCAATTTTGTACATTTAATCAAAGTTTTCAACTTTGTACCCTATTCTACCCTGGGTTCCCCAATGTGTAGGATAAGAAAGATAAAAATACAATGGCTTCTCGTTTCTTTAACGACAATTTGTGCTGTGAACTCGGGTTCCACCCACCTTTCATCACTATCATATTCCGAAAAAAATCATAGTTAACGAACATTACAAATTTCTCTAGAAACGAAGGCAACCACAGTTAACATTTAATAAGGCAACTGGTATCCTTCGAAATGCAAACTAATCACCGTCATGATGAACCTCATGGGTCAAAGCGGACGGGCGGAATCGAAATATGACCTTTAGCCACGATCGCTGATTTCTGTCAATTTGCGCCATTAATTTCTCTGCTCCCTAATCTGATTTCGTATCTCCCCATCAGCTATTCGATCAAAACTTTTTAGCTTTCTTCTACACCACCACATTTCGAAAGTTTCTAGTCGTCTCCTGTTTGGGGAACCAGGCATATTAACAACTGATTCGCAATATATATATTCCGAAGAGCTGAAGGTACCTCGAAAACAATGGAAATATTTTTTTTTATTTGTGATTGTACCAGTTTGATTTACAATTAGTGCGAATATGAAATCATTTTAGTCCAAATCCTTATTTGCAGGTCCTAAATGTCAGTTTAAATGGCAGCTTGCTATGTAAGACATGCCCACTTGTTTCTCTGTGACAGCTCTTCTTTGAGATGATGAGCCTAGGGACATTTTTTCCCGTTGCTTTCTGCTTTCACCCATTGAATACATTTTTTCTTGTCCCGTAGTAAGTTGTTTGCAACAGTAATAAGGTATCAGGGGTGTTTTTCGTTTCTGAACAAAACAAATGCCAAGATCTACCCACAAAGTTTTTGAGAGAAGTTGAAGAAGACTTGCAAGAAATAAAATAGTAAATATCATGAAACAAACGTTATGTTTTTGTGCAGCATTGGAAAGGAACGAAAAGCTTTACGAGCCATCTAGCAAATAAAAAAAAACTTTACAGTGCGCTGCTTGCAAATAAACGGTAGAGAAATCAATGACACATGCAGTGAAAGAAACTATGAATTTAAATGAGTGCATGTACGTCCTTAAGTGCAATACAACTTTAAATTTTCCGTAACTTTTCTAACTAAATGTACCTTTCCTCTCAAACCATTTATCCGAGAACCATGGAATTCTAACAGTCAGTTGTCTTAATCGAGGGCATGAAGTAATATTTTTTAATGCTTCCTAGCTGTATTATAAAGAACATTGTGGACTTTCTATTTTTGAAGTTTGCCCTCAAAACGTGTCTTTCTATAGTTTTCCAAAATTACACTATCAATGTATTATTCATGAAAAATAGACAGCTTGTTGGAAAATAGTGGAGATGCATATAAGAAATGTTTTGAGTTTTACCGTTAATATAACAAAGCTTGGGATAAGGGACATGGAAACAGATCAATTTTACATGGTGGAGATAGAAGATACGTCCTCCCCGTGAAATCTGTCTTTAAAAACAAATGGATATCTTCAATCAACTGTTCATTTCGTGAAGTCATTACTAGGAACGTTAATAATCTCCACAAAAATTGGGAAGTTAATTACTTTGGTGCAAGAAAGTCTCCATCATTCAGGAAAACGATGTTTTCATTAACTAGCCTGCGGCCATAAAAAGCTTTACTACTGACAAATTTCAGTTTAAGAGGAGCCTAAACGATTTCTTGCTAACGATCTCCTCCGACACCATTAATGAATGGAATTTTTTAGTAGAACTAGCGCGCGCGCGTTTGTGAGTGATAGATAGAGAGAGAGAGAGAGAGAGAGAGAGAGAGAGAGAGAGAGAGAGCGCGGGGGTCAAATAATACGAGTACAATCAGAAGTGTGACTAAATTTTCATTAATCATTCCACGTTCATGATCAATCCACTTGCGATCTGTGGAAGGTAAATTAGTATATTATTTTCTCATTGAGTATCTCCCCATTATGGATCAATGTCAATGGAAAGTATATATTATAAAATCTAACCCTCTTGTCTGTCCCACTTCTGTTGAAGGTTACACATCAGACAAATACCTTCATATTGTTGTTGTTGTTGTCTTCAGCCCAGAGACTGGTTTGATGCAGCTCTCCATGCTACTGTATCATGTGCAAGCTTCATCTCCCAATACCTACTGCAACCTACGTCCTTCTGAATCTACTTAGTGTATTCATCTGTTGGTCTCCCTCTTCGATTTCTACCCTCCACGTTGCCCTCCAACACTAAATTGGTGATTCGTTGATGCCTCAGAACGTGTACTACCAACCGATCCCTTCTTCTAGTCAAGTTGTACCACAAACTCCTCTTCTCCCGTATCCTATTCAATACCTCCTCATTAGTTATGTGATCTACCCATCTAACCTTCAGCATTCTTCTGTAGCACCACATTACGAAAGCTTCTATTATCTTCTTGTCCAAGCTCTTTATTGTCCATGATTCACTTCCATACATGACTACACACAATACAAATACTCTGAGAAAAGACGTCCTGATACCTAAAGCTATACACGATGCTAACAAATTTTTCTTCTTCAGAAACACTTTCCTTACCATTGCCAGTCTACATTTAATATTCTCTCTACTTTGACCATCATCAGTTATTTTGCTCTCCAAATAGCAAAACTACTTTACTATTTTAAGTGTGTCATTTCCTAATCTAATTCCCTCAGCATCACCAAACTTAATTCGACTACATTCCATTATCCTCGTTTTGCTTTTATTGATGCTCTTCTTATATCATCCTTTCAGGACACTCCATTCCTTTCAGCTGCTCTTCCAGGTTCTTTGCTGTCTCTGACAGAATAACAACGTTATCGGCGAACCTCAAGGTTTTAATTTCTTCTCCATTGATTTTATTTCCTACTCCGATTTTTTTTGTTTCCTTTACTGCATCCTCAATAAACAGATTGAATAACATTGGGGATAGACTACAACCCTGTGTTACTCCCTTCCCAACCATTGCTTCCCTTTTATGTCCATCAACTGCCATCTGCTTTCTGTACAAATTGTAAATTGCTATTCGCTCCCTGTATTTTACTCTGGCCACCTTCAGAATTTGAAAGACCATTCCTGTCAACATCGTCAAAAGCTTTTTCTAAGTCTACAAATGCTAGAAACGTAGCTTTGCCTTAATCTATTTTCTAAGGTAAGTCGTACAGTCAGTATTGCCTCACGTGTTCCAGTATTTCTACGGAATCCAAACTGGTCTCCCCTGAGGTCGGCTTCTACCAGTTTTTCCATTCATCTGTAAAGAATTCGCGTTAGTATTTTGAACCCGTGACTAACTAAACAAATAGTTGGGTAATTTTCACATCTTTCAACACCTGCTTTCTTTCAAATTGGAATTATTTTATTCTTCTTGAAGTCTGACGGTATTACGCCTGTCTCATACATCTTGCTCATCAGATGGTCAGGGCTGGCTCTCCCAAGGCGTTCTAATGGAATGTTGTCTACTCCCGGGGCCTTGTATCGACTAAGGTCTTTCAGTGCTCTGTCAAACTCTTCACGCAGTAGGTCATCTCCCATTTCATCTTCATCTACATCCTCTTCCATTTAAATTACATTGTGCTCAAGTACATTGCCCTTGTATATATCCTCTATATACACCTTCCTCCCCCCCCCCCCCCCCCCATGAACCATGGACCTTGCCGCTGGTGGGGAGGCTTGCGTGCCTCAGCGATACAGATAGCCGTACCATAGGTGCAACCACAACAGAGGGGTATCTGTTGAGAGGCCAGACAAACGTGTGGTTCTTCAAGAGGGGCAGCAGCCTTTTCAGTAGCTGCAGGGGCAACAGTCTGGATGATTGACTGATCTGGCCTTGTAACAATAACCAAAACGGCCTTGCTGTGCTGGTACTGCGAACGGCTGAAAGCAAGGGGACACTACAGCCGTAATTTTTCCCGAGGGCATGCAGCTTTACTGTATGATTAAATGATGATGGCATCCTCTTGGGTAAAATATTCCGGAGGTAAAATAGTCCCCCATTCGGATCTCCGGCCGGGGACTACTCAGGAGGATGTCGTTATCAGGAGAAAGAAAACTGGCGTTCTACGGGTCGGAGCGTGGAATGTCAGATCCCTTAATCGGGCAGGTAGGTTAGAAAATTTAAAAAGGGAAATGGATAGGTTAAAGTTAGATATAGTGGGAATTAGTGAAGTTCGGTGGCAGGAGGAACAAGACTTCTGGTCAGGTGACTACAGGATTATAAACACAAAATCAAATAGGGGTAATGCAGGAGTAGGTTTAATAGGGAATAGAAAAGTAGGAATGCGGGTAAGCTACTACAAACAACATATTGAACGCATTATTGTGGCCAAGATAGATACGAAGCCCACACTTACTACAGTAGTACAAGTTTATATGCCAACTAGCTCTGCAGATGACGAAGAAATTGAAGAAATGTATGATCAAATAAAAGAAATAATTCAGATAGTGAAGGGTGACGAAAATTTAATAGTCATGGGTGACTGGAATTCGGTAGTAGGAAAAGGGAGAGAAGGAAACGTAGTAGGTGAATATGGACTGGGGCAAAGAAATGAAAGAGGAAGCCGCCTGGTAGAATTTTGCACAGAGCTCAACTTAATCATAGGTAACACTTGGTTCAAGAATCATAAAAGAAGGCTGTATACATGGAAGAACCCTGGAGATACTAAAAGGTATCAGATAGATTATATAATGGTAAGACAGAGATTTAGGAACCAGGTTTCAAATTGTAAGACATTTCCAGGGGCAGAAGTGGACTCTGACCACAATCTGTTGGTTATGACCTGTAGATTAAAACTGAAGAAACAGCAAAAAGGTGGGAATCTAAGGAGATGGGACCTGGATAAACTAAATGAACCAGAGGTTGTACGGAGTTTCAAGGAGAGCATAAGGGAGCAATTGACAGGAATGGGGGAAAGAAATACAATAGAAGAAGAATGGGTAGCTTTGAGGGATGAAGTAGTGAAGGCAGCAGAGGATCAAGTAGGTAAAAAGACGAGGGCTAGTAGAAATCCTTGGGTAACAGAAGAAATATTGAATTTAATTGATGAAAGGAGAAAATATAAAAATGCAGCAAATGAAGCAGGCAAAAAGGAATACAAACGTCTCAAACATGACATCGACAGGAAGTGAAAAATGGCTAAGCAGGGATGGCTAGAGGACAAATGTAAGGATGTAGAGGCTTATCTCACTAGGGGTAAGATAGATACTGCCTACAGGAAAATTAAAGAGACCTTTGGAGAAAAGAGATTCACTTGTATGCATATCATGAGCTCAGATGGAAACCCTGTTATCAGCAAAGAAGGGAAAGCAGAAAGGTGGAAGGTGTATGTTGTTGTTGTTGTTGTTGTTGTTGTTGTTGTTGTCTTTAGTCCTGAAACTGGTTTGATGCAGCTCTCCATGCTGAAAATGTGCGCCCCGACTGGGACTCGAACCCGGGATCTCCTGCTTACATGGCAGACGCTCAATCCATCTGAGCCACCGAGGACACAGATGAATAGCGCGACTGCAGGGACTTATCCCTTGCACGCTTTCCGTGAGACTCATATTCCCAACTGTCCACAATCTACATACGTAATGTACGTAATAGGTATTTGACCATCCACTCATTACTCGCGCACACTAAGGTGACGATTCCAGTAAGAGTTGGGGCAACCTGTGCGCATTCGCGCAGACGAAGGTCAATGGCTGGGTAGCCTTTAACTACTCATATGAAGATAGTAACTGTTCTAGAAGGAACAGATACCACTGGTGACCGTGCAGCTTCTCTAGAATAAATGATAATTAATTGAAACCCTCGGCTTCCGACAGGTGGTGATATACCTCGATTGGGACAGCTGAAAATGTGTACCCCGAGGCACATCAACACCTGTCGGCAGGCGAGGTTTTCAATTAATTATGATTTATTAAGGAGAAGCTGCACGGTCATAAGTGGTATCTGTTCCTTCGAGAACAGTTACTAACTGCATATACCTTCACAATTCTCTATTATTCCAATCTCGTATAGCGCGCGGAAAGAACGAACACCTATATCTTTCCGTACGAGCTCTGATTTCCCTTATTTTATCGAGATGATCGTTTCTCAGTATGTAGGTCGGTGTCAACAAAATATTTTCGCATTCGGAGGAGAAAGTTGGTGTTTGGAATTTCGTCGCAACGAAAAACGCCTTTGTTTTAATGATGTCCAGCCCAAATCCTGTATCATTTCAGTGACACTCTCTCCCATATTTCGCGATATAACGTGCTGCCCTTCTTTGAACTCCGACAACCCTATCTCGTAAGGATCCCACACCGCGCAGCAGTATTCTAAAAGCGGACGGTCAAGCGTACCTGAGCAGAGCGTTTCCGACTCAGGAGTGTCCCATGGCAACCGTCTGCCTATGGTAAACTCCTATGGAACCAAACTGTTGAGGTCGTCAGTCTCTATGCTTACACACTACTTACCGTAACCTATGCTAAGGACAACACACACACACCCAAGCCCGAGGGAGGACTCGAACCTCGTAGCCAACGTAGCGACGGGGGGGAGCCGCGCGAACCGTGACAAGGCGTTTGAGACAGCGCGGCTACCTCGCGCGGCTCATGGCAACCATGACACTGCTTCAAACAATGGGCTGTAGAAACTTTTGTAAAACACGGAGTAAAAACAAAACCTTTCCGTTCCAAGAGTCTAGACAAGTACACCTGTAAAAAAAGGCAACTTCAAAGAAATTGAATTTTTGAACGTTTTGAAGGAACGTTTTAAGGAACACCGTTGATCAAATGTCACAGGGATTTTGTACTCAGGTTTCACATGTGGATTAACAGTTTCTAATCAATATCCAGAATGAGCAAGGCTTAAAACTTTGAAGAGTTAAATTTCAAGGGCCCTTCTCTTGTTTGCAAATAGTTTCACAGCGGAAATTTCTCTAGTTTATAGGGAAATGAGGATAGCAATGGAAGGAGGGGGGGAATGGGGGAGAGGAGGGGGAGAGGAATCTTGCGCCTCCCACCTTGGAATCTTCAGTACAGAATTTTCATTCATTACGAGATTCTCAGCCACTTGCAGAAGTGATTTCCCGTGATTCTGCAAAACTTTTCCTTTAGCCAGTCGTGGCAACTATTGGATTTGGTCCCTGCTGATGACATGTCTCGGAACTTAAACTGACCAACTCATTTCCATAAAGAGCTACCTTATCACCCACTTCTTTACTTGCGTAGACCGTATGGTCTGCAAAGAATTTCTTTCCTTTAATCGTTTTTTTACGTCTTTTCTAAACTGCAACACCTTCTTAACTTTTTCCGCTAATTAACGCTATTGAAGCATGGTCTTTTACTAAATGTTCTTATGACCAAAAAGCAATGCCGATAGCTGGAGTCCAAGGTTTTTGTTAATCAAGCCGTTTGAATTCTTGTGGTGATATCTCCGTAGAATCTTTCATTCCCTAACGCATATTTCTTTGTATCTAATTTAAAAGTGAAATACCGGTTTTCATAGATGCAGATTTAAAATATTTTAATATAATGCAATAAATATTTCATTAAAATTTTTCGTCCTCTCAGGATCGAGGTTCCAAAACCAGTGACACATTGAAAAATTCTAACAGAGGAGCCAAATACGAATTCTGAGATATATTTAGTAATGCTTTCATAATGAAACATTTTCAGAAACATCTCACAACTTTTAGGGGTTGAATTTTCAAAAACAATTAAACACGTATTCTTCTATTTAGAACTGAGGAGCCAAATTCAAATATTCATCGATTTAGTTCGAAAAATGCTTTCATAGTGAAATATTTCCTAAAACTTTTCATCCCTTATGTCACTCTATTGGTGAGTTAAATTTCCAAAAACAACGAAACACTTTTTTTTTACACCCAACCGAGAAGTCAAATACCAATTTTTATAGATGAAGCTTTAAAAATGCTTTAGTAGTTCTTTAATAATGATTTATTTTCAAAAACCTTCACTAATTATTTTATCCCCTTATGGAAGAATTTCGGAAAGTGCTAAAAACCTGTTTTTTTTCTGACTGGAAACCAAATGCCAACAAAAACCCTTTCAACCCATATTTCAGCTCTTTTTTTTTTTTTTTGTCATCAGTCTACTGACTGGTTTGATGCGGCCCGCCACGAATTTCTTTCCTGTGTTAACCTCTTCATCTCAGAGTAGCACTTGCAACCTACGTCCTCAATTATTTGCTTGACGTATTCCAATCTCTGTCTTCCTCTACAGTTTTTGCCCTCTACAGCTCTCTCTAGTACCATGGAAGTCATTCCCTCATGTCTTAGCAGATGTCCTATCATCCTGTCCCTTCTCCTTACCAGTGTTTTCCACATATTCCTTTCCTCTCCGATTCTGCGTAGAACCTCCTCATTCCTTACCTTATCAGTCCACCTAATTTTCAACATTCGTCTATAGCACCATATCTCAAATGCTTCGATTCTCTTCTGTTCCGGTTTTCTCACAGTCCATGTCTCACTACCATACAATGCTGTACTCCAGACGTACATCCTCAGAAATTTCTTCCTCAAATTAAGGCCGGTAGTTGATATAAGTAGACTTCTCTTGGCCAGAAATGCCTTTTTTGCCATAGCGAGTCTGCTTTTCATGTCCTCCTTGCTCCGTCCGTCATTGGTTATTTTACTGCCTAGGTAGCAGAATTCCTTAACTTCATTGACTTCGTGACCATCAATCCTGATGTTAAGTTTCTCGCTGTTCTCATTTCTACTACTTCTCATTACCTTCGTCTTTCTCCGATTTACTCTCAAACCATACTGTGTACTCATTAGACTGTTCATTCCGTTCAGCAGATCATTTAATTCTTCTTCACTTTCACTCAGGATAGCAATGTCATCAGCGAATCGTATCATTGATATCCTTTCACCTGTTATTTTAATTCCACTCCTGAACCTTTGTTTTATTTCCATCATTGCTTCCTCGATGTACAGATTGAAGAGTAGGGGCGAAAGGCTACAGCCTTGTCTTACACCCTTCTTAATACGAGCACTTCGTTCTTGATCGTCCACTCTTATTATTCCCTCTTGGTTGTTGTACATACTGTATATGACCCGTCTCTCCCTATAGCTTACTCCTACTTTTTTCAGAATCTCGAACAGCTTACACCTTTGTATATTGTCGAACGCTTTTTCCACGTCGGCAAATCCTATGAACGTGTCTTGATTTTTCTTTAGCCTTGCTTCCATTATTATCCGTAACGTCAGAATTGCCTCTCTCGTGCCTTTACTTTTCCTAAAGTCAAACTGATCGTCACCTAGCGCATTATCAATTTTCTTTTCCATTCTTCTGTATATTATTCTTGTAAGCAGCTTCGATGCATGAGCTGTTAAGCTGATTGTGCGATAATTCTCGCACTTGTCAGCTCTTGCCGTCTTCGGAATTGTGTGGATGATGCTTTTCCGAAAGTCAGATGGTATGTCGCCAGACTCATATATTCTACACACCAACGTGAATAGTCGTTTTGTTGCCACTTCCCCTAATGATTTTAGAAATTCTGATGGAATGTTAGCTATCCCTTCTGCCTTATTTGACCGTAAGTCCTCCAAAGCTCTTTTAAATTCCGATTCTAATACTGGATCCCCTATCTCTTCTAAATCGACTCCTGTTTCTTCTTCTATCACATCAGACAAATCTTCACCCTCATAGAGGCTTTCAATGTATTCTTTCCACCTATCTGCTCTCTCCTCTGCATTTAACAGTGGAATTCCCGTTGCACTCTTAATGTTACCACCGTTGCTTTTAATATCACCAAAGGTTGCTTTGACTTTTCTGTATGCTGAGTCTGTCCTTCCAACAATCCTATCTTTTTCGATGTCTTCACATTTTTCCTGCAGCCATTTCGTCTTAGCTTCCCTGCACTTCCTATTTATTTTATTCCTCAGCGACTTGTATTTCTGTATTCCTGATTTTCCCGGAACATGTTTGTACTTCCTCCTTTCATCAATCAACTGAAGTATTTCTTCTGTTACCCATGGTTTCTTCGCAGCTACCTTCTTTGTACCTATGTTTTCCTTCCCAATTTCTGTGATGGCCCTTTTTAGAGATGTCCATTCCTCTTCAACTGTGCTGCCTACTGCGCTATTCCTTATTGCTGTATCTATAGCGTTAGAGAACTTCAAAAGTATCTCGTCATCCCTTTGAACTTCCGTATCCCACTTCTTTGCGTATTGATTCTTCCTGACTAATGTCTTGAACTTCAGCCTACTCTTCATCACTACTATATTGTGATCTGAGTCTATATCTGCTCCTGGGTACGCCTTACAATCCAGTATCTGATTTCGGAATCTCTGTCTGACCATGACGTAATCTAATTGAAATCTTCCCGTATCTCCCGGCCTTTTCCAAGTATACCTCCTCCTCTTGTGATTCTTGAACAGGGTATTCGCTATTACCAGCTGAAACTTGTTACAGAACTCAATTAGTCTTTCTCCTCTTTCATTCCTTGTCCCAAGCCCATACTCTCCTGTAACCTTTTCTTCTACTCCTTCCCCTACAACTGCATTCCAGTCGCCCATGACTATTAGATTTTCGTCCCCCTTTACATCCTGCATTACCCTTTCAATATCCTCATACACTTTCTCTATCTGTTCATCTTCAGCTTGCGACGTCGGCATGTATACCTGAACTATCGTTGTCGGTGTTGGTCTGCTGTCGATTCTGATTAGAACAACCCGGTCACTGAACTGTTCACAGTAACACACCCTCTGCCCTACCTTCCTATTCATAACGAATCCTACACCTGTTATGCCATTTTCTGCTGCTGTTGATATTACCCGATACTCATCTGACCAGAAATCCTTGTCTTCCTTCCACTTCACTTCACTGACCCCTACTATATCTAGACTGAGCCTTTACATTTCCCTCTTCAGATTTTCTAGTTTCCCTACCACGTTCAAGCTTCTGACATTCCACGCCTCAACTCGTAGAACATTATTCTTTCGTTGATTATTCAATCCTTTTCTCATGGTAACCTCCCCCTTGGCAGTCCCCTCCCGGAGATCCGAATGGGGGACTATTCCGGAATCTTTTGCCAAAGGAGAGATCATCATGACACTTCTTCAATTACAGGCCATATGTCCTGTGGATGCACGTTACGTGTCACCCCCTTAGGAGTGGAATTTCGAACAATGTCTTCTTAAATGATGCTTACAGCGTACGATTTACACCTTCATCAATATTTCAAGTTCTGATACTTTGGAGGTTGGGCTGGAAGGCGATGAGTCAGTGAATACGTGTGCCCCTATTGAACCTCCTTGGAGGTTGTAGTTCCAAAAACAGTGAAACACGTATTTTTCAATAAGACAATTTTCATAGCTTTAGCTTTAAAAATTCTTTCACACTGAATTATTTTCATAGAACATTTCATCCTGTATTCCACCCCCTTACGGGTTGAATGTATCAAAAACAGTGAGACACGTATTTTTTTTTTTTTACTTCAACCGAGAAGCCAAATTCAGGTTTCAATATATTTAGCTTTAAAAATGCTTTCATAATTAAATATTTCATGAAACATTTCATCCTCTATGAAATGGGTTGTGGTAGTGACACACCAAAATCACAACAGTAATCCGTTGCAGTTGATACATATTTTATTACAATCAAAAGCATTATAAAATCACAGTCACAATAATCCAAGAGACTACCTTACAAGGCCAGATCAGTTGGACAAATAATAAATAAATTTCTTTAAGCGGAACAAAACCCGTAAAACTTGAAATTTGAATATTACTAGGTAAATATACTTAGGTAAAGCTTTACTGAAATAGTGCAAATGTCCATAGAATTCCCAGCAGAACTCTCATTACTTCCAATCAGCAGAGGAACAGATTAAGCGTAAAAATACATATTTTTTAACGTTTGGCTAGCCAACTTTCCTAAACAAAACTATAAACAAATGACTAAAATAATTAAGGAGGTGCTTTAATTTCGACCAAACCGATCTTCAAATTTGATTACTCAGTTGATTAATCAACAATATTCTTAGAATGATTACAACTAGAACATGAACATACGTCAATACCCCTAAAATGAGGTTGCTTCAATATTTCGTGTGAATTGGCGATAGACGCGAGCAGACCAAGGATTCAAATCAACACGAGAGATCCACGAGACAGGGAATTACATAGAAATATACTCAACTTATCAATGCAATTGAACTTTGGATGATATAGTTCTCCATCGGAAAAATGGAATCACGCAAAAGTGACAACATAACCCAAGATGTAAAGTAGAGGACATGACCTTAAATATCTCTCTGCCCCCGTGGTGCTCTGCTCCCAGTATGCTCGCGTCGACCACTGCCAATTATCTCTAACACAACACACATCAACGGCAGACAGTGTTCTGATACATAAACTACACAACCTTATCTGGAGAACAGGTGAACACTACAACTTAACTGAAACAAATGAGCCTCCGTGAGTTACTTAGCCAGTGCCAGCCCTTAAACTTTGATTAATAAGTTCGCTAAAAATCATTACGGAGTTAAGATGACAAGATTTATCTCCAGGTTCGGCATATTAGGGGCAGAGACAATGAATTGGCGACGCTCTCAGCCGTATGTTCGCGGCAGAATCTGGGGAAGGCAAGGTCCAGGTGGAGCCTGATCTTGGGGTGAATTTCCTTCTCTCCGAGACACCCGGTTTCTTCTGCGACTTAGCCGGCAAACAGGCCGAGAACCCCAGGTGGGGACCGAATAGGCAGCAGTCGGCGGATGGCGACGTCGTCACTGGCTGTTGCCTTCGGGGGGGCCTCTTGTGTAAAGGGGGAGCCAACTGTGGTCAAGTGAAGGCCTGTATTCCACAGGAACGAGTTAGCATGGCACTCAGATATTCCCACGATTCGGGGGTCATTTGCGGTTCTACAAGACCTTGAACCGAGTTCGGGAACACATGTTTTGGCCCAACCTATATCGCGATGTCAGGCGATTTGTTGGTAACTGCGTCCAGTGTAACCGCGGTAAGCCCGATGTGGGGTCGCGCAGAGAACTACTACAGTCGCTTAGGGAGCAGTGTCCTCTGGACCGCGACTCAAAGATCGAAACAACGATCGATGGAAACTGGTGCCAGAAACGCACCAGCTTACTTTATTCCATCCCCTTAGGGACTGAACTTCCAAAAACACTAAAACACGTATTTTCTTATTTATAACCTTGAAGTCAAATACCAATTTTCGTAGATGTAGCCTTAAAAATAATTTCATAGTTCTTCCATAATTATTTATCTCAAAATAAAACGTTCACCCACTATTTCACCTCATAGAGGTTAAATTCCGAATAATACTGGAACATATATTTCTTTATTTCTGACCTAGAAACCAGATACAAATTTTCGTATGTCTAGCTTCAAAATTACCTTAATAGCTACATGTTTCAAAAATCCTTTCATTTCCTGTGTCTCCCCCTTAGAGGTGGAATTTCGAAATATGCAGTATAAGCGGTATAAGATCAACACCCTTTCCAAATATCAAGGTTTCTTTTCCATGGCGGTCTGGACTGTGTGAATTTCATAGTAATAGGCCTCCACACACACACACACACACACACACACACACACACACACACACACACACACACACACACACCTACAAATGCCACCACCACCTCCTGGGGAAATTTCTGCAGACGCCCTTGTTCCACTGCACTCATATTTTGCCGACGACCTACATTTAGCAGCGTGGGAGAGATAGTGTCGTGCAATAGCCAGTATACTCAGTAGACAACGAACTGTTCGTTGTGAAATCAGCGACATGGGAACCGCGACTGAAAGAGAAGGTGCTCAAGGTGAAGCGCACTAGACTCGTGTCTACCACGGCTTCAGATAGTATCAATTTACCATGAACGTAAGTTCCGAAAAGTGAGCAAATAATTTTACAGTAAATTCAGTACCGATGGAGAAGACATTTCTAAAATATTTCAGAAATAATGAAACATTTCACATTAAGCGACGCGGCAGAAAACGTAATGGATATGCTTGCACTTAAGACGGAAGGCCCTACGTGCTTACGCAGGCTTAACGACAGATCGCAAAATTCGGCAGTAGGCGTAAGCCAACCTCGTGTGCTGCCATCTGTTGTTGATGCCAGGCATCAAGGTCTCAGTAGTACGGCCATTCACTGGAGAGTAGTTGCTTTGTAAGCAGTCCGTCTTCAGGCCACGAGTGGCCTATTGGGACGGGAGCATCCGACCGCCGTGTCATCATCCGTGGAGGATGCGAACAGGAGAGGCGGGGGTCAGCACACTGCTCTCCCGGCCGTTATGATTGTATACTTGACCGAAGCCGCTGCTATTCGGTCGAGTAGCTCCTCAATTGGCACCACGAGGCTGAGTGCGCCCCGGAAAAGACAACAGCGCATGGCGGCCTGGACGATCACCCATCCAAGTGCCTTCAACGCCCTTAACTTCGGTGATCTCACGGGAACAGGTGCAACCACAGCGGCAAGGCCTCTCCCGCAGGTACTTTAGAGTAGTTGCATACATTTCATAATTATCTAGTTTAAGGGGAAAATGTAAAAAAGACGATCGTCACCCAAGTTACAACTAAACTGAGTTTCAGGTTAGTTATCAAGTGGTCTTGTGTGCGAGCCTGTATTTTTAATCCTTTGCGGTGGGAATGATTCAAACCCGTCATGTTCTTCTTATGAGGTATGCTATTTATTTTGCACACAATGATCGTTTGTAGTTGTGCTGAGTTACTAGCTTGATAAATTTTTGGATGGTGCACGTATTATAACTGTGATCTGCACTTGCGCTTAGTGGCTGAATGTGAATTAGCGTAATGAGTAGTAGCAAATGTTATAGTAACATGTCTGTAAATTATTTGAGGTGAATTACGTTAGCCGTGAACACATCTACTTACGACTGCATGTTTGTAAATAATTTCAGGTGAATGGGGAAATGTATAGTAGTGAATACTGCAGTAACTTTTTTTGTAATCAACTTCAGCTGAATTACGTAAGTCGTGTAATACTAACCGTTTACGTCTACATCTTGGTAACTAATTTCAGGTGAATTACGTTAGTCGTGTAATATTATCCGTATACAAGTACAGTATGTGGGTCAATTACGTTAATCGTGGAATACTATCCCTATAAGACTATGTTACCTTGATGTCCCGGAATTTGCTTCAGTTTTGGAGCCACGAAAGAACTGGAAATTTTCCTTTTCACAGCTTTCCATATAATTTCTATTACAGTGATTCAATCTTGTCTGTCACTCGACTCTTCTGACCGTGAAATAAATTCTGTCTCTCAGGTGCTTATTACCTCTTCGTGTTTCCATTTGCCGATATTTTGCGCATAAACACTCACTTGTCTCGAAGTTGCTATGGACAAAGATGTATCGACACACTTTTCTATGGCGACACTGCAGTTTAGAGATAGAAAAACCGATCAGTTAAAACGATATCGGTATTTTAGTTCTGAATAGCCGGTGTCTTTCGGTATTTGTTTGCCCTCGGTTATAACAAGTATCTTTTTATTTTATCCCGATAACCACGGAAAAAAAGAGATATATCAATTCGCCTCCCGCGAGACTCACATTCTCACCTTGTATGTCCTCACACTACATTCATAGTCCCTCACTCCCACACACTCATTACTCGTGGAAGACATGTCCGAAAGAACAGACACTATATCCATATAAGTATATGGTTCTGGCAATACCGGCCATGACCTTCTTCTGTGAAGATGCACATGCATTCCCCGAACTGTTACGGGACTTGGTAAGAATGTGCTCCACGAGTAATGAGTGTGTTGGTGTGGGACACTACGAATGTAGTGTGTGGACATACAAGGTGGAGGAGGTGGGGAGGGGAGGAGAGGCAAAGGGGCACTTTCACCCATCACCCCCAACCCTCCCTGGAATCTGGAGTAAAGAGATTTTATTCGTTACGGTATACTTATACTCTTCCAGATAAGAATTCTCCACAATACTGCTAAACCTTAGCTTTGACCAGTTGTAGCGCTTATAGAGTTAGGGTCTTGTAGCTTGATGCACCTCGTAACTGACCAGCTGATTTGTACACAAAGTGCCAGTTTCAGAATCATGCACTCCAGACCCGACGCGCCTCCCTCCTCGCTCCCTCCTGGCCCATCCCAATGGAAATATTTCTGCAGACTCCAGTCTGGCACTGTGCATATATTTTGATAACATCCTGGTTTTAATAGCATAGAAGGAACAGCATTGTGCAGTAAAGAGTAGACCTAGCACAGAACAAACCATTCACATTGAAATACATCGCTTAGTAGATGGTGAAGTATTCTGAAGCTAGCCAGATAGAAACAGAACCTCCTGGCACTGTATCTGACCCAATTTCTAACCCTACACTAAGCTCTCATACCTACCTACCACGCCCTCAAAAAGCCAACGATTTACTATTATCAGAAGTTCCGAGAAATGAGGATGAAATTGACCCACACCTTTTGTTCCGTTGTTCATTATATCGATTCCCCCATAAAGAGAGGGGACTTGCAGCGACAGGTTACACGAATTCGATCGATGGTGTAAAATACATAAAAAGAGATGACAATAAGAGACGATTTTTAAAAACACAATGATGCACGGTATTTACGATTTTACAGGAAAAAATGGATGACAAAATAAAGGTTTTTTAAAAAACACGCTGGTGGATAATATTGAGGATTTTTTATCTTTACAGATGACTAGCGGAAAAGCTTGGCGTTGACCAAGCATTTATTTACAGCTGTGCATCCACGTTCGTACTATGCAGCGTCTGGCCTTGTCCTGAGTTTTTATGACGTATCTCCTGAAACATGTGTCGTACAATGATATAATTTTGTAGGTACATTCAGCGTCATATGCGGATACTGTCTGCAAAATTTATTGCGAATATAGTAGCAAAGAAGTAACAAATTTAAATGTCACGAATGCTGTGATGCCCACACACTTGGGTGTAACTATGTACAAGGGATGCTTGGCACGATCTTTATGGCTACCATCACCTGTGGTCGTAATTGGACCAGCTGTGTCGACGTAGTGAAAATATAAATGTGCATAACATGGTAAACGTCCATTCTTTCCAGCCATCAGACCTGATCTACGATCAAAAATATCATGTAAAATTGGTATGGGCAACGGCCTTGCCGCAGTGGATACACCGGTTCCCGTCAGATCACTGAAGTTTAGCACTTTCGGGCGTGGTCGGCACTTGGATGGGTGACCATCGGGGCCGCTATGCGCTGTTTCCATTTTTCGGGTTGCACTCAGCCTTGCGATGCCAATTGAGGAACTACTCGACCGAATAGTAGCGGCTCCAGTCAAAGGAAACTACCACAACGAGTGGGAGAGCCAGCTCCTCCTCCACCCTCAGTGAGGATGACGTGGCGGTCGGATGGTCCTGATTGGCCACTTGTGGCCTGAAGACCGAGTGCTTTTTTAAAGTAGTACTCCCTACATAAAACTGACAGTCTAGGCTCAGGGACTGTCCACGGTAAATGCTGCATTGGACCTACGAATCCTGTTAAACTAACTGTTTGAGTTCTCTTTGATTGTCAAATAATCTGATGTGAGTCCTTATTAAAGTGCGCTGAAAAATAAATTTTACGTTAATGGCGGATAAATTTTATGTTAGTGGCGGCAAATTACTTTACCCTAATGACACGCAAGGTCAATGCCGCTGTATCACGTAAAGAAATCTCAGATCGAAATGTTTTGCATTGCAGAACCTCCAATGTAGATTCATCATACCGCAACTATAATTCTCAAAATTATTTGGAGTTACGCTCAATCCATATTTAAATGTACATTAAAAAAACAGAATTATCATTAAATTGTCATTATCAACGGCCAGAGTATACTTCATCTACCAAAAGCGGCATCTATCTAGTTCTTCGTCTTTCGGCCCGAAGCGTTACTGTTTCTTTTTCGAGGCATAGCATAAAACAAGTATAGTTTCTGTCTGACAAGAATAATCGTAGCTATTCAAAATTAAGAAATCGAAAAGTAGGAAAATACATCAAATTTTGGGGTAACGGCAACAAATCAAGACAAAGTTAATTCCGTCTACTCTTAGACAATTAGACAAAAGTAAATGAAAACGCGTTTGCCAATAACGTTATGCACAGCCTGTGTTACCCTCTATGGCTTCTTCACTACGATGTTTTGTTTTCCACTGCTGACAATAGCAACGATCTGGCAGGTTGGTTGGTTGAGGATTAAAGGGACCAAACTGCATTGGCCATCGGTCCCTTGTTTCATAAACACACATAGCACAGTGAATCCATCCATTTGTCATTCGAAGCACAAGATAAAAATTACAAGGGAAGAAAATCCCCACGGTCAATAATAAAGAAACATGGAAAACGGAGCACAGCAACAAAAACAACATAGAGAAGAAAGGCAGAAAGAATTAAAACTGTACAGCAGAGGATCGTGGCTGGCTGATCACGAAAATAATACGATGAGCCAGCCACTCTGCAACACGTTAAAAACTCCACCTAAAAGATTAAGATGGAGTCGAATTACAACACAAAACTAATTAAAAATACAGCTCAAAAGAGGGTGATGTAATAAAATTAAATGGAGCTATAAATGCCGCTTGCGCGAATAAAACGTAAAACCTGATTTGCCATACAGACATTGTCACCTAAAAGAGAGGATAAATCACCCTGGAAATTAAAAGCACACCTGAGAGCGGTTAAAAGAGGACATTCGAACAACAGATGCGCCACCGTCGTGGTTGAACCACAGCGACATGGAGGGGGGTCCTCTCAACGCAGCAGATGACCATGCGTCAGCAATGAGTGACCAATGCGGAGCCTACACAGAACAACAGAATCCCTGCGAGAGGCCCGCATGGAGGAACCCCACACAGTCGTGGTCTCCTTAACTTGCTGCAGCTTATTAGGTGCAGACAGAGTGCGCCATTCGTCTCCCCACATCCCAAAGACTCGACGGTGCAAAATCTTTCGGAGATCAATTGCCGGTAGGCGGATCTCCAGCGTCTGTTTGCGGGTTGCTTCTTTGGCCAACTCGTCGGCAAGTTCGTTTCCCGCGATTCCAACGTGGCCCAGGGTCCATATGAACATCACTGAACGACCAGGCTGTTCAAGAGTGTGAATGGACACCTGGATGGCACCAACAATGGGATGGCGTGGGTAGCACTGGTCAAGAGCCTGCAGACTACTGAGTGAGTCACTGCAAATGACGAATGACTCTCCAGTGCTGGTACTAATACGCTCAAGGACACGAAAAATGGCTGTCAGTTCTACATTGTAAACACTGCAGCCTTCCGGCAAGGAGCGCTGGTCGACTTAGTCCGCATGAGCATAAGCGCACCACACACGGCCATCAACCATCGAGCCATCGGTATAGATAACCTCCGAGTCATGGTATGCGCCGAGGAGAGCAAGGAAATGGCGGCGAAAGACTGCAGGAGGAACCGAATCCTTAGGCCATCGGGAAAGTTCCAGCCGAAGCTGCGGCCGACGAATAGACCAAGGTGGTGTACGTGGGCGGACCTGGTAAGCAGACGGAAGAGGCAAACACTCGAGTTCACGAAGGAGCCACCAAACACAGATCCCAATTGTATGGCCTGATCGTGGCCGCCGGTGTGGGATTTGCACTGCTGCATTATGGAAAAGGAGACAGTAGTTAGGGTGATGGGGCGAACAATGGACGTGGGCAGCATAGTTCGCTAACAGTTGTTGACGCCGAATATGAAGCGGAGGACCCCCAGTCTCAGCAAGGAGGCTATGAACAGGGCTGGTGCGGAATGCTCCTGTCTTCTGTCGAACCACACAATGGTGAACGGGGACCAGCAGTTGCAATGCTGAGGGCGACGCTGAGCCATACGCCACACTCCCATAATCCAGTCGAGACAGCAAGAGGGGTTTGTAGAGGTGCAGCAGCGTGTTACGATCTGTAGCCCAAGTTGTGTTGCCGAGGCACCGGAGTTCATTCAGATGCTGCCAGCACTGACGCTTGAGCTGACGAATTTGTGGAAGCCACATTAGCCAAGCATCAAACAGCAATCCCAGAAAACGGTAAGTGTCAACAACCCTGAGCATGGCACCCTGAAGATAGAGCTCAGGGTGGGGATGGGCAGTTCGACGCCGACACAAGTCTTCGCAGCAGAAAATTGAAACCCATGGGCTAGGACCCATGCCAGTGCCTTGCGTATGGCTCCCTGCAACCTACGTACTACAACCCCAATGGTGGAGGAGCTGAAAAAGATGCAGAAATCGTCAGCATATAACGTGGGTGCTGCTGCAAGGCCGTTAATGGCCACAAGGAAATGGGGCACACTCAATACAGAGCCATTTTCCTGGATATGAAGTGAACTATGGGATGTGCCAATTAAAACGCGGAATGTCCGAACAGATAAAAAATTCTGAATAAAAATGGGGAGAGAGACCCGGAGACCCCACCCGTGCAACGTGGCGAGAATATTGTGCCGCCACGTCGTGTCATATACTCTGTAGAGGTCGAAGAAGACGGAGACGAGGCGCTGGCGCCTGGAAAAAGCAGTGCGGATTGCAGACTCAAGGAAGACCAAAGTATCGGCGGTGGAACGGCCCTGACGGAAGCCGCTCTGGCACGGAGCGAGACGACCCCGAGACTCGAGCAGCCAACACTGCTGTCGACTCACTAGACGTTCCAGGAGCTTCCACAGAGTATTTGTCAAGCTGATGGGCTGATATCTATCCACATTAAGCGGGTCCTTACCAGGCTTCAGCACCGGAATGATGGTACTTTCTCGCCACTGCGACGGAAAGACACCATCGCCCCATATGCGGTTGAAGATTGCAAGAACACGTCGCTGACAGTCCAGGGACAGGTGTTTGAGCATCTGATTGTGGACGCCGTCTGGCCCAGAGGCTGTATCGGGGCACTGTGCCAGGGCGCTTTGGAGTTCCCACAAACTAAACAGGGTGTTATACGCCTCAGGGTGGGGAGAAGCAAATGAAAGTCGTTTGCATTCCTCCCGGCGTTTTGCGCGCGAAACGCAGGCGGGTAATTTTCTGATGCAGAGGCCTGAACATAGTGCTGCGCGAAATGCTCGGCAGTTGCATCGGCATCGTTGGATAGTGCCCCGTTGATGGTAAGCCCTAGGACACCTGTAGAGTGCTGCAATCCAAAGATGCGACGAATCTTCATCCACACCTGGGAGGGTGAGGTACGGGAACCAATGGTGGAAACGTACCTCTCCCAGCACTCCTGTTTCCGCCTCTGGATGAGCCGCCGTGACTGAGCACGTAGACGTTTGAAGAAAATGAGGTTCTCCAAAGACGGGTGCCGCTTATGCCGCTGAAGGGCCCGCCGACGTTCTTTAATGGCTTCAGCGATCTCCGGGGACCACCAAGGCACTGACTTTCGCCGGGGACACCCTAACGAAAGAGGAATGGTGCGTTCCGCAGCGGAAACAATAGCTGCAGTCAGTGTCTCAACCGCCACATCGATGGTACCGTGGGGGAGAGAGTCAACAGTGGCAGCAGAGGAGAACGTTTCCCAGTTTGCCTTGCTAAATGCCCATCTAGGCAAGCGGGCATGGGAGCGACCCTGGTGTAGGGAAGGGAAGATGGGAAAATGGTCACTACCACACAAGTCGTCATGGACTCTCCAGTGGACCGATGGTACAAGCTGTGGGCTGCACAACGACAGATCTTTAGCCGAGAACGTGCCATGCGCCACACTGAAATGTGTGGCGGCGCCAGTGTTTAAGAGACAGAGGTCGAGTCTGGAGATGAGATTCTCGACATCCCTGCCTTGGGCAGTAATCTTCGTT
Organism: Schistocerca gregaria; assembly: GCF_023897955.1. NCBI lineage: Eukaryota > Metazoa > Arthropoda > Insecta > Orthoptera > Acrididae > Schistocerca > Schistocerca gregaria. Next base: position 413,544 of record NW_026061860.1, on the reverse strand, counting down.
CCACCCCACAGGGGATTGTGAGCGTTAAAATCCCCCAGGAGAAGAGAAGGCGTGGGAAGTTGGGTGACAAATGCAGGAAGTTCGGTCAGGGAGACTGTACCACCTGGAGGGAGATAGACACTGCAGACGGTTATGTCCTGACAGCCACAGCTTCCAATGATGTTTGAAATGGCACAGGAGCACTATATACAGAGGTTAGGACATACACGCAGGCTCCACCTGACACACAATTGTAAGTGCTACGGTTGCAGTAATAACTCCTGTATCCACGAAGGACAGGGGTCCGCATTGCGGGAACCAGGTTTTCTGGAGGGCAATGCACAAAGCAGGGGTCATGCTTAGAAGCTGTCGTAGCTCAGGGAGATGGTTAAAATAACCACCACAATTCCACTGGAGGATTGTACAAAGCGTGTTCTGTAGGGGCATTAAGACACTGAAAAAGCAAATTACCTCACAGTGTCACATGCTGCCACTGACTGAGTGACTGACGTCGCAACCGCCATCGTTTCTGAGACGGCGAGATCGAGGTAATAAGGGGACAAAGAGCTCGACTGCATCCTCAGTGGCTGAGCTGACAGGAAGCGGTGGCGCGGGAACCACTGGGTCCTTAGGCTTCTTGGAGAACTTCCTCTTCTCTCTCTTGTCTTTGGGAGGAGAGTTCACATGCTGGGAGAGCTTTCCTGACGCATTGTCAGGAACAGAGGAAGAGCGTGAAGCCCTTCGACCAGCAGCTGGTGGCTTCCTCAGCCACTGGCTAGCGTCTTGCGAGACACTGGTAAAATCCTTGGAAGGGGCTCCACCAAGGGAAGCCTTCCGAACGAGTGAGGCCTGAGGAGGCTGTTGCCTCTCTGGCTGAGCAGCCAGAGGAGGCTGGTGCTTTTCCAGCCAAGCAGCTGGGAGAGGTTGTTGCATCTCCGGCTGAGCAGCCGGAGTAGGCTGTTGCATCTCCAGCTGAGAGCCAGGGAGTGATGTCCCCAGTTGTTCAGCGTCCACTGCTCCCAAATTGGGTGTTTTGGGGGCTGTGGAAGAGAGTGTGGCACCTACCAGCAGTGGGGCAGGCGTAACTTTACTGTTCTGTGGGCCAACTGAGAAGGGAGTCTTTGCAGGAACTGGTGGCGGCAGAGTAGCAGCAGCATAACTCCTCAACATAGATGTGGGGTTGAGCCACTCCAGCTTCTTCCTTGCCTCTTGGTAAGTTAAACTGTCCAGGGTCTTAATTTCTTGTATCTTCTGCTCTCTTTCGTAGACTGTACAGTCTGGCGAGCAGGGAGAATGATGATCCCCACAGTTAACACAGGTGGGAGGCGGAGCACATGGAGCATTAGGATGTGAAGGTCATGACACGTGGGGCTGGCAGTGCATCTGGAGGACATATGTCCGAACTTCGAGTACTGGAAGCATCGCATAGGGGGCGGGACATAGGGTTTGACATTGCACCGGCAAATCATGACCTTGACCTTCTCAGGCAAGCAGTCACCCTCAAAGGCCAGGATGAAGGCACCAGTAGCGACCCTATTATCCTTGGGCCCCCTAAAGACGGATAAAGCGCACACCTCGTCATGCCAGGTTCTCCAATAGCTCATCATCAGACTGGAGCAGAAGATTTTTATGAAAAATAATCCACTGGACCAAATTTAATGACTTATGAGTAGTGATGGTAACAGGGATGTCACTGAGCTTTTCACAGGCGAGTAATGCCCGGGACTGTGCAGATGAAGGTGTTTGTATCAGAATGGCCCTGCTCCTCATTTTGGAAAGAGACGCCACCTCTCCAAACTTATCTTCGATATTGTGCACGATGAAAAGAGGCTTAGTTCCCAAAAACGAAACCCAATCAGTTCTGCTGCACACAAGGTATTGCGGTGAATACGGCTCCTGTCTGTCCGCAGCCCTACGTTCCTCCCATGGTGTGGCTAGGGAAGGGAACGATTTCGGGTTATACACTCCTGGAAATGGAAAAAAGAACACATTGAAGCCGGTGTGTCAGACCCACCATACTTGCTCCGGACACTGCGAGAGGGCTGTACAAGCAATGATCACACGCACGGCACAGCGGACACACCAGGAACCACGGTGTTGGCCGTCGAATGGCGCTAGCTGCGCAGCATTTGTGCACCGCCGCCATCAGTGTCAGCCAGTTTGCCGTGGCATACGGAGCTCCATCGCAGTCTTTACCACTGGTAGCATGCCGCGACAGCGTGGACATGAACCGTATGTGCAGTTGACGGACTTTGAGCAAGGGCGTATAGTGGGAATGCGGCAGGCCGGGTGGACGTACCGCCAAATTGCTCAACACGTGGGGCGTGAGGTCTCCACAGTACATCGATGTTGTCGCCAGTGGTCGGCGGAAGGTGCGCGTGCCCGTCGACCTGGGACCGGACCGCAGCGATGCACGGATGCACGCTAAAACCGTAGGATCCTACGCAGTGCCGTAGGGGACCGCACCGCCACTTCCCAGCAAATTAGGGACACTGTTGGTCCTGGGGTATCGGCGAGGACCATTCGCAACCGTCTCCATGAAGCTGGGCTACGGTACCGCACACCATTAGTCCGTCTTCCGCTCACGCCCCAACATCGTGCAGCCCGCCTCCAGTGGTGTCGCGACAGGCGTGAATGGAGGGACGAATGGAGACGTGTCGTCTTCAGCGATGAGAGTCGCTTCTGCCTTGGTGCCAATGATGGTCGTATGCGTGTTTGGCACCGTGCAGGTGAGCGCCACAATCAGGACTGCATACGACTGAGGCACACAGGGCCAACACCCGGTATTGTGGTGTGGGGAGCGATCTCCTACACTGGCTGTACACCTCTGGTGATCGTCGAGGGGACACTGAATAGTGCACGGTACATCCAAACCGTCATCGAACCCATCGTTCTACTATTCCTAGACCGGCAAGGGAACTTGCTGTTCCAACAGGACAATGCACGTCCGCATGTATCCCGTGCCACCCAACGTGCTCTAGAAGTTGTAAGTCAACTACCCTGGCCAGCAAGATCTCCGGATCTGTCCCCCATTGAGCATGTTTGGGACTGGATGAAGCGTCGTCTCACGCGGTCTGCACGTCCAGCACGAACGCTGGTCCTACTGAGGTGCCAGGTGGAAATGGCATAGTAAGCCGTTCCACAGGACTACATCCAGCATCTTTACGATCGTCTCCATGGGAGAATAGCAGCCTGCATTGCTGCGAAAGGTGGATATACACTGTACTAGTGCCGACATTGTGCATGCTCTGTTGCCTGTGTCTATGTGCCTGTGGTTCTGTCAGTGTGATTATGTGATGTATCTGACCCCAGGAATGTGTCAATAAAGTTTCCCCTTCCTGGGCCAATGAATTCACGGTGTTCTTATTTCAATTTCCAGGAGTGTATGTCACAGCGTTAAATTCAACCTTACAACGCTTAGAGACATTGGCGGTCGGGCGACCACCAGAGTGAGATTTCACCCGCTTAATTGTGGGGCATCCACCCCGATGCCACCCACTCCAACCATGGACTCTCCCCACGGGCGCCACCCAGCCACTGGAGAGGCCACCTGGCAGGATGGCCGTTGCCGGGAGTCCTGATGCCCCAGAGAGACGGGCATCTACTCCTTGGCTTACGTGGGGAGGTATCAGCTCAGGCATCGGCAATATGATCCCTGTGTTGTCAGGGGGCTACAACCGTGAGGGTACATGACGACCCCACCACAACGGGCTGGCTACCGTGCTGAATTTAGGGTGCCATGGGAAGTCCATATGTATTGTGGGTGGAGATAGTGATGCACTAATGATGTGACTTACACAATCCATCAGGGGTGTATGCCCAAAATAAGGGATGGAAGGTGTAGTTACGACGCCAAGACGATAAAGAGTGCCAAGGTCTTAGGGCACAAAGGACTGATGGTGCACCACGTAAGGTGTCCTTCCCCAAAAGGCTCGTACTTCTGTTGAATTTGGAAAAATGGAGGTCAAACCCCAATTGACACCATCACATTAAAGGCCGGAAACAGTTGACATTCCTTTTAGTCGCCTTTTACGACAGGCAGGAATATCACAGACTTATTCTTATCCCCAGACCCGCAGGGGTGAGGGGCTGGAGGGCTCACACGCTGATGTGTGGGTCCGTGCATTCTATAGCTTTTATTTTAAATTAATTCCTTTAACTTGACTTTTTTCGATTTTTAAGGTATGTTAAAGATTGATGACAGTTGATTTCCTATTTATTGTAAACATTATCACACGACTTCACACCGATAGTAGCAATTGTTTCAGTTTACAGATATTACAAATTTTCAACTTATAGCTTTGATATGTTATATACTAATCTGCACACACATTTCTACGGGTAAGACGGAAATGCGTTGGCCAAATGTATATCAGCAAAGTCTTCCAATATTTTACATAGGACATCCACCACGTGAGGAGGATAACGGGCAAACTGGGGACCAGATACATTAACACAGGGGGTCAAATTTCCGGAATTAACGAGATCATTTATTTCCTCACACAATCCGAAGCTGGAAATAAAAGAATTAGTACAAATATTCAAATACCTCTCTTCGATGCGTGAAGTGACAGGCGCACTGAGGGCACGTCTACTCACTTACCCATCTTCCGTAACACCTCTAGAAAATGGCGTGCACCCGGAGGTCTTCCTGGGCCCCGGTGGAGGGGGTGGTCAAACCACTTGGCCGTGCCCAACCTATCCACCCCAAATCTTGTGACACTGGAAAGTCTTTGACTTTTACCTGCCTGTGCTGTCTCCCTGATCCCCTAGCCAGGAGTAAGGTTGGCACTACTATACTACAGGACTACTTCACAACAAAGATTTGGCCACGCTTTACGGAAAGGTGTGAGGAGGTTTTGGAAAGTTCATGTGCAGATTCACATCCACGTACAAGAAATGCATAATACACGACACATATAAATACGTATTATGAAGCCTGACGCATTTCTTTCCACCCGTCCACATGTGTTCTGTTGCACCTGCGGCCGGGCACATCGTGTAAAAAAATTGGCTGCGGAGCAGCCTCTGTTTCAATTCCCGGTGCGAGCGAGCAGCGAAACATGCTGCTATAGAGCGGAAACTACTGTACCGTTTCACTATGTTATACGAGATATTTCAGGTCCTTTCGTATTAACCGACAATCAGTAATACCTATAGAAGTATATGATATGAGACTGATGGAGTTACAAAAACCGAAAACCGGTTATGGCAGATAAAACAATTCTAGTGGAGCTCTTGGCGTACTGAAGATGTCTTTTAATAAACACGTGTAACATACTTTTTGAAATCCTGTCGCGTGTGGGAGAAATAAAACAAAAAGTATTACTATCTTAGACCAAGGGGAAACCGTGACCTGATCAAGGAGTCCAGTTTAAGAAGGTATGAGCTGATGGCAGATTTCGAGTGTGGCGCAGACCGTACTAAGACACTGACCAAAGTTGTCCTTTGCAGGCTGGTGGTGGCTCCATAACGGTGTGGGCTGTGTTTACATGGGACGAACTGAATCCTCTGGTTCAACCGGACTGTTCGTTGACTGGAAATGGCTACGTTCGGCTGCCTGGAGTCAATTTGCAGCCATCCTCAGGCTTCAGTTTTTATGATGACAATGCATCATGTCGCTGGGCCACAATTGTTCGCTAATGGTGTGAAGAACACTCTGCATAATTCGAGCATTGAACATTTGTGGGACATAATCGGGGGTTCAGTTTGTGAACAAACTCCTACAGCGGCAACTCTTTCGCAATTACAGACGGCTGTATAGGCAGTATTGCTCAATATTTCAGCAAGGAACTTCCAGCAATCTCTTGAGTCCATGCCACGTCCAGTTGCTTCACTACGCCACACGACATTAGGAGCTGTCCCATGATTCTTGGACAACAACCATCGGTGACCATGCAGCTCGTTAGAATGAAATTACAATGAACTGACTACCCTTAGCCGCTTAGAGGCGTTGACATAATGGGCATCTGTCCCCGCTGACGTATGTCAACGTCTGTAAGCGGCTAAGGGTGTTCAGTTCATTGTAAGTTCCGATTTTTTAAAGAAATTCAGTTACCATTAAACCTGCTAACTGAGGAGTTAAAATTGCTCTCTCCAAAAAGAGATGGTCCCATGAGGGAAGTCCTGCAAACTGCCAGTCATATTTGAAATTTAAAAAAAAAAAATTATCTGTGGGAAACTGCGCACAGAGTAATAGCACAGTTTGAAATTTAACAAAATAATAAAATGGTGCACGTTTAAAATAAAGTGGTAGTTTTGTCGTGTGTTTTCTTGGTCATATTTGTTGTAGTGACTAATGAATAGATTAAAATAAAAAATAGCCTATTATTCCTAGCGGACATAACTGAAGAGGAAATTCAGAAATATGTCTTTATTAGTGCGCCGAATTTTATTGCGTCAGCTCGTGATATAATATATTGGCGTATTTTAATTTATTAATCAGTTATTGCAAAAAAGTGACCATAAACACACGACAAAACTAGATCTTTGTTTCAAATGTCCGCCATTTTATTATTTTGTTAAATTTAAAAAATGTATGCTATTACTCTGTGAGTAATAGTCTATAGATTAAAAAAAACGTTCAAATGGCTCTGAGCACTATGGGACTTAACATCTGAGGTCATCAGTCCCCTAGAACTTAGAACTACTTAAACCTAACTACCCTAAGGACCTGACACAAATCCGTGCCCGAGGCAGGATTCGAGCCTGCAGTTCCGGACTGAAGCGCCTAGAACCGTTCGGCCAAACTGGCCGGCCTCTATAGATTAAGAAGATTGTTTTTTATTTCGCATAAGATTTACAGACTGCAGGACTTGGAATCATGGATACACCGCATACTGGACAGAGCAACTTTAACTCCTCGGATGGGGCAGTGGGGTGCTTAACGATGATTGAATTTCTTTAAAAAGTCAGGAATTGTTGTCAGAGGATCAGTAAATAACGTCCAAAAACATTGACGTTGATTGCTTCATTCTCATTTCTAAATAACTTGTAAAAATTGCTTATATTATTGGCTGGCTGAGAAGACCCTTAAACGCTTAAGCGAGCGCTGCAATTAGCCTACTATAGTCCGAAACTGGCAAAGAAGGATCTCGAAAAATCGATGGACTGATTAGGCAAGGAACAAGGAGGTCCTGCGCAGAATCGGAACACATTGACAAGGAGAAGGAACAGGATAATCGATATCTATTAAGACGTGAGAGAATGACTTCCATGTTACTAGAGGAAGTGGTAGAGGTGAAAAACTGTAGAGGAAGACAGAGACTGGAATACACCCAGCAAAAAACTGACGACGTAGGTTGCGAGTGCTACTCTGAGATGAAGAGCTCGGCAGGGGAGAGCAATTCGTGCCGAGCCGCATCAAACCAATCACAAGACTGATGCCTCAAAAAAAAGTCTTTGCGATACCTACAGGAGCAATACGCAACAGCTGCGGACTATTCGCAGAGTGTCGTGTACATAGTTCCGCGTAGTCAGTGCGTACACAACTTTCCCACTAGAGCGCGCCCCACTAAGCACAACAGTGCAGGCGCAGCGCTCGTCTGTCTCTGCACTACGAGATGGCGCTGCCTTAGAGATGGACCAAATTCTGCTTCGGCCGATTCGGGTATTAATATGTAACGCAGCCAATGAGATTGCTGCTAATGTAGAACCTTTTTTCCTCTCGGATCACACTCGTGCAGTGATACCTGAATGTGCGAGGTATTATAACGAGTGTACAGACCTCCGATTAGTCAGTCTGCATTAGTCTATAGCCAAGTTTCAGTCTGTGCCCAATAAGATTGTCATATTCCTGTACATAGCCATGAAGATAAATGAATAGACACTTTATCAAGTATCAGAGATATGTGAGAATAAGATTAATATACCAAGGCCCAGGGAACTTCAGATTGTCAATTGTATACAGCATCCAGAATCAAGTTACGTAAAATCTATGAATTTCATTATTTCAATAAATGTGTGTAAAAATTAATAAAGTTCTGTTTAAAGTTGGTCACTGTCAATCTGCTACTCTAAGCGTGCAAGTGGCATTTCTATCGTCTGACCTAACGGCAGAAGATAAACTCGCCACGATAAGACCGCGAGACATTGCTGACACTCGCCTACTTCGTTAGAGCGACAAGTCAAATAATCTGATGCTGTGTGTAACGCAGGTCTAACAGTACGCACACCACACAGCGTCATCAATGAATGGTGTTTCTTACAACTTCGTATGTAGGCTTTGGCGGATGCCAGTTCGTGTCCTTCCCCGACTATTTGGGATACGCGCCATCGCGCCACCTGGTGTAGTAGCTCTGTACTCCACGGAGTGTTTGACGTTCTTTGTGCGCGCGTTTCCATGGTGGCGCTAATGGTGGGCGCGAGGTGTGGTACTACACGCTTGGGCTGAGTCTCACTTCCCTGCCGCCCATGTTTACGAGCGTACCTTGGGCCAGGGTTGTGGATTCAGCTAGCTCGACCGTACTCTGGTGTCGCTAAGCACGTCGTGTTATGTAGAGTCCTGTTGCTCTCTGTTTCTGGTGGTTGCACGAACCACAATCGAGGTACAGGCTTGCGCAATTTGTAGCCAAGAGTAGTCGGTCGCTCCTTGTTGTGTGTACCTTCACCGTTGTCGGCAAGGTGCTTAGTGGAGCAGTAAGGCGGTGAAATACGGCTCGAAAATGTTTTTTTCGAGTTATAAGAAGGAAACTCCCGATATAGCACCCCGCCGTCGAGAAGTTGTGTGGTGCTGCCGTTGTAAAGCAACGTCGGTTGTTTAGGTCTGTTATTTTCGGGGGAGTCTTATAGTGCGTAGCTGCCGTCGTAAAGTGACGGGAACGCCCGTTACTGATTTACTGGTCATCTCGCGAAAACGTGGTACTTGTCTGTTTCCTGTCTTGCTGCTGGTATCGGGTTAATCAGAAAGGGAACAACTTGTGGCCTGCCTCTGTGATACTGTTTCCGGAATGGTGATACCTGACGCGTCCCTGTGGTTTATTGTCAGGGGGTCAGACTGTTCCCGACAGTGCACTCGTTGTGAGATCAGTTTTGTTTGTAACTGGTATTGGTATCGTTGAGTTGATTTTAAAAGCTTTCATAGTGTTGTTTTTCTGTCTTTTGTGTCGGTTGTTACTGCAGAGCACGTTTGTGTCAAGTAGGGCGCTTCGCTTGTGTAGAAAAGTGAAGTGATCTTACTCAAGCGTGCCTGACGTGAAGTACTGTTCTGAATACGGTCGTACTATCTTTGTGGTAACGTTTATCTACATTTACACCATTAATCTACTATTCACAATTAAGTACCTGGCAGAGGGTTCATGTAACGATTTTAAAGCTATTTCTCTACCGTTCCACTCTTATTTCACTTGGTTATTTATGTAGGCACCAAGAAAACATTTTCACACTCTGTGGAGAGAGTTGGTGATTGAAATTTCATGAGAAGGCCCTGCCGCAGCGAAAAACTCCTTTCATTTAATGGCTGCTACCGCTATTTGAGCATCGGCGTCTGTAACTGATTTTGTGATTCTGTGGGCTAGTAGACAGCCTGTATAGCAGTAACTGAGCGGAGGACTTACGATCTGGACCAGACATACTTTTTTAAAGTATAATGTCTTGAAAATTTTGTTACTAAAGCTTTAGCTCTGCTTCTCCTGACTGTTTAGAGTTCGTTGATGGTGTTTAAGCCACCTGCCGCCCTCCAGGTCTGTCACAGACAAGCACATATTGTTAAGTTGTTGGGTTCCTGGTGTTGGTACCGCATACCAGAGGCCTCAAGAATAGGTCAATTATCTGTTTATTGAACATTAAACCCCTGTGTCTATGTTAAAGGAACTTTAAATTTCTCATTGTTGTTTCCAGCACCGCGTATTTAGTCAATTGCTTGACGAAAGTAGTAACTGAGGTGGCAGTTTCAGAAGTCCTGCTGTGGCTTGTTGCAGTTTCAGCCAGGGTCAGGTCTCACCAGCAGGTTCTGTGAGACACCTCCCTCCCCCCTCCCCGAGATTCTACTGAGATTCAGAATTCTAGAATTCCGCCAGCAGGGCCAAGAGGGCGTCTTCAATCTCTCCACCACCTAGTGGGTGTCGGGCGGCGGTCATCCTGGAGAGCTTCATGAAACTGTTCAAGGAGATTTCATTTAATTCAGCGTGGACAATTAATACCCCGTCCTCTACTTCCATCGAGATTAGGTTGAAGGGTAACTGTAGACCTCTACTTTACGAGACCAGTTTCATCATCACCTCGGTGACACTTCTTTCTGTGTTTCAGCATCCCCTGTGGGTCCTATCTGGTATGGGTCCGGCATACTTCAACAATATTTTACTCTGTGTCGCATGAGTGTTTCGTAAACTCGTCCTTTTCTTTCACTTAAAATGGGGTTTTGCATTTCATACCTCCTGCAATCACGTATTTGTATGGGGTGAAAGAGTCTAGTTTTCACTGAGTGACATTCTAGTCACAGAATACCCGTTTTATGAATTTTGTGACGTGCTCAGTTTTACATTTCTGAACAATATCAAATGTTATCAATTTCTGACAAAACACTGTGCACCTCTTTTCAACAGTACTTGGTTACACATTGTGTCGTGTGCAAAATGCCTGAGGTTACAATTAGTATTGTCTAACAGCTATCTTTGACTCGAGGGCGTCAGGGAAACGTTGGAAGATCTGAAATGCTACAGGGTGCTAGACTGTTGCAGATGGGTTCAAGCTGAGACCAATGAAACAAGCAAATAATCACAATAAAAAATTGTTTCCCCATCACAGTGTGTTAAGACACAGTACATCGCCATGTACTGACGCTGTTGGAAGCCAGCGAGTCCACTCCAACTCAGGAAACCAAAGACAAGTGTAGACCCCCCTGCGGCTTCGGGGGTATGAATAGGCCCGCGGTATTCCTGCCTGTCGTAAGAGGCGACTAAAAGGAGTCTCAAACGTTTCGGCCTTATGTGATGGTCCCCTGTTGGGTTTGACCTCCATATCTCAAAATTCTTCCGAAGAGCGAGCCGATTGGAGACGGGCGCCTTACTTGGTGCATTGTGTCCAACTTGCTATCAGACCTTTCGCCAGCTTGTTTGTTGTTGCATTGCAGTGCTGCCCGCTCACCATCTTTTGGGCATGGATACGTTCCTGCGTGCACTTTCCACCTTGCACTGTGCAGTGTCACCTTCTGCACTGACGACGACCATGGACCGCATGTCACCTAACATCCAGCATGGTAGCCAGTCTGTTGTGGTGGGGCCGCCATGTCCCCTGTTGGTTGTAGCCCCCTGACAACACAGGGATTGCTCTACTGATGCCTGCGCCGTTAACTCCCCATGTATGCCAAGTAGTAGATGCCGGTCTCCCTGGGGCATCAGGACTCCCGGCAATGGCCATCCTGCCAGGTGGCTATTGCTGCAGCTGGGTGGCGCCCATGGGGAGGGCCCTTGGTCAGAGTAGGTGGGATCAGGACGGATGACCCGCAATGAAGCGTGGTACTTCACCTCTCGCTGGCGGCCAGCCGCCAGCAGTCTCTAAGCGTTCCAAAGCTCACTTTAAGGCTAATGTGTATGACCCCAAATCGTTCCCCTCCCTGGTCACACCATGGGAGGAACGAAATGCTATGAATGACAGCGAGAGGCATTCGCCCCAGTATCTCGTCTGTTCCAGAGCTCACGAGGAATCGCTTGTGTCTGGGAAGCCTTACTTCTTTGTAAAGTATTTAGAGGACAAGTTCGGGGAGGTGGAGGGTTTGTCCAAAGTGTGGTCAGGGTCAGTCTTAATAAAAACAGCATTCTCTGCCCAGTCACGAGCCTTGCTCTCTTGTACAAAGGTGGGGGATGTTTCTGTTACTATCACCCCGCTTAAAAGCTTAAATATGGTCCAGGGCATTATTTTCCACAGCGATGTTCTTTTACAGTCCGATAACGCGTTGCGCATCAACTTAGTGCGATGAGGTGACCATTTCGTCTGGCACGTCCGACAGTGTCCGGGGAGTCATCAAGTTGCCACTGGTGCCTTCATCTTGGTCTTCGAGGGTGACACATAACCTGTGAAGGTCAAGGTGATAGTCTACGACTGTGATGTCAAGCCATATATCCCTCCCCCGATGCAGTGCTTCAAGTGTTGGAAGTTCGGCCATATGTCTTCCTGCTGTGCTTCCAGCCTTATATGTTGCGATTGTGCTCGTCCATCCCATCCGGATACTCCATGTGCTCTGCCTCCCACCTGTGTCAACTGTGTAGAGCATCATCTCTCTTGCTCGATCCCCCCTGCAGGTCTGGCGTTAAGAATAGGCCCGTGGTATTCCTGCCTGTCGTAAGAGGCGACTGAAAGGAGTCTCAACTGTTTCGGCCTTTAATGTGATGGTCCCCATCGGAGTTTGACCTCCATTTTTCCAAATTCAACAGAAGTACGAGCCTTTTGGGGAAGGACAACTTACGTGGTGCCCCATCAGCTCTCTGTGCCCTAAGGCCTTGGCACTCTTTATCGTCTTGGCGTCGTAACTGCACCCTCCATCCCTCATTTTGGGCATTCACACCTGATGGATTGTGTAAGTTCACCATTAGTGCGTCACCATGTGCATCCACGATACCTATGGACTTCCAATGGCACCCAAAATCCAGCACGGTAGCCAGCCCATTGTGGTGGGTTCGTCATGTAGCCTCTAGGTTGTAGCTTCCTGACAACACAGGGATCATACTGCCGATGCCCCAGCTGACACCTCCCCACGTAAGCCAAGTAGTAGATGCTCGTCTCTCTGGGGCATCGGGACTCCCAGCAACGGCCATCTGCCAGGTGGCCTTTGCTGTGGCTGGGTGGCACCTGTGGGGAGAGCCCCTAGTCGGAGTGGGTGGCATCGGGGCGGATGCCCCGCAAAGAAGCGGGTGACGTCTCAATCCGTTGGTCGCACGACCACCAACGTTTTAAGCGCGGTAAGGTAGAATTTAATGCTGTGACATGTAACCCCAAATGGTTCCCTTCCCTAGCCACGCCATGGGAGGAACATAGGGCTGCGGACAGACAGGAGCCGTATTCACCGCGTTACCTTGTGTGCAGCAGAACCGATAGGGACTCGTTTTTGGGGACTAAGCCTCTCTTCTTTGTTCGCAATCTTGAAGATCCGTTTGGGGAAGTGACGTCTCTTTCCATAAGGAGGAGCCGGGCCGTTCTGATACAAGCAGCTTCATCTGCACAGTCACGGGTATTACTCGCCTGTGAGAAGCTCGATGACATCCTCGTTACCGTCACTCTGCATAAGTCCTTATATTTGGTCCAGGGGATTATCTTTCATAAATATCTTCTGCTACAGTCTGATGATGAGCTACAGGAGAACCTGGCACGCCGAGGTGTGCACTTTGTCCGTCGTGTCTTTAGGGGGCTCAAGGATAATAGGGTCGCTACTGGTCCCTTCATCCTGGCCTTTGAGGGTGACTGCTTGCCTGAGAAGGTCAAGGTTATGATTTGCCGGTGCAATGTCAAGCCCTATGTTCCGCCCCCTATGCGATGCTTCCAGTGCTCGAAGTTCGGACACACGTCCTCCATATGAACTGCCAGCCCCATGTGTCGTGATTGTGGACGACCTTCACATCCTAATGCTCCATGTGCACCGACAACCACCTACGTTAATTGTGGGGAGTATCATTCTCCTTGCTCGCCAGACTGTGCAGTCTACCAAAGAGAGAGAGCAGAAGATACAAGAAATTAAGACCCTGAACAGTTTAACTTACCAAGAGGCAAGGAAGAAGCTGGAACTGCTCAATCCCACATCTATGTTGAGGAGTTATGCTGCTGCAACTCTGCCGCCACGTTCCTGCAAAGACTCCCTTCTCAGTTGGCCCACAGAACAGTAAAGTTACGCCTGCCCCACTGCTGGTAGGGGCACTCTCTCTTCCACTGCTCCCAAAGCACCTGATTTGGGAGCAGTGGACCCCAAACAACTGGGGACATCCCTCCTCGGCTCTCAGCCAGAAAGGCACCAGCCTCCTCTGGCTGCTCGGCCAGAGAGGCAACAGCCTCCTCAGGCCTCACTCGTTTGGAAGGGGTCACTTGGGGGAGGCCCTTCCAAGGATTTTACCAGTGTCTTGCAAGACGCTAGCCAGTGGCTGAGGAAGCCACCAGCAGCTGGTCGAAGGGCTTCCCGCTCTTCCTCTGTTCCTGACAGTGCGTCAGGAAAGCCCTCCCAGCATGCAAACCCTCCTCCCAAAGACGAGAGAGAGAAGAGAAAGCTCTCTAAGAAGCCTAAGGACCCAGTGGTTCCCGCGCCACCGCTTCCTGTCAGCTCTGAGGATGAGGTCGAGCTCTTTACGTCCCCTGCTGACCTCGATCTCACTGTCTCAGAAACGATGGCAGTTGCGACATCAGTCACTCAGTCAGAGGCAGCATGTGACTCTGTGAAGTAATTTGCTTTTTCTGTGCCTTCATGCCCCTACAGGACATGCTTTGTACAATCCTCCAGTGGAATTGTGTCGGTTATTTTAGCCATCTCCCTGAGTTACAACAGCTTCTAAGCATGACACCTGCTTTCTGCATTGCCCTACAGGAAACCTGGTTCCCGGCAATGCGGACCCCTGTCCTTTGTGGATACAGGGGTTATTACTGAAACCGTAGCACTTACAATTGTGTGTCAGGTGGAGCCTGTGTGTATGTCCTTACCTCTGTATATAGTGCTTCTGTGCCCCTTCAAACATCATTGGAAGCTGTGGCTGTCCAAGTAAGGACTACCCAGGACATAACCATCTGCAGTGTCTATCTCCCTTCACGTGATGCAGTCTCCCTGACCGAATTGGCCTTTTCTCTTCCTGGGGAATTTTAACCCCCACAGTCCCCTGTGGGGTGGAACGAAGGTTACTGGCCGAGGCAGAGAGTTCGAGAATCTCATCTCTTAACTCGACCTCTGCCTCTTAAACACTGGCGCAGCTACACATTTCAGTGTGGCCCATGGCACGCACTCGGCCATAAATCTGTCGTTGTGCAGCCCTGGGCTTGTACCATCGGTGCACTGGAGGGTCCATGACGACTTCTGTGGTAGTGACCATTTTCCCATCTTCCTTTCACTACCCCAGCGTCGCTCCCTTGAACGCTTGCCTAGATGGGCGTTTAGCAAGGCAAAGAGGGACACGTTCTCCTCTGCTGCCACTGTTGAATCTCTCCTCCACGGTACCATCTATGTGGCGGATGGGGCACTGACTGCAGCGATTGTTTCCGCTGTGGAACGTGCCATTCCTCGTTCGTTAGGGTGCCGACGGCGAAAGACAGTGCCTTGGTGGTCTCCAGAGGTCGCTGTCGGCGGGCTCTTCTGCGACATAAGCGGTACCCGTCTTTGGAGAACCTCATTTTATTCAAACGTCTCTGTACTCAGGCCCGGCAGCTCATCAAAAGGCGGAAACAGGAGTGCTGGGAGCAGTACGTTTCCAACATTGGTTCCCGTACATCACGCTCCCAGGTGTGGATGAAGATTCGGCGCATGTTTGGATTGCAGCACTCTACAGGTGTCCCAGGGCTTCCCATCAACGGGGCGGTATCCACCGATGCCGATGCAATAGCCGAGCATTTCGCGCATCACTATGTTCGGGTCTCTGCGTTGGGGAATTACCCGCCTGCATTTCGCGCGCTAAAACGCCGGACAGAAGGCAAACGGGTTTCTTTTGCTTCTCGCCACCCTGAGGCGTATAACGCCCCATTTAGTTCGTGGGAACTCCACAGCGCCCTGGCGCAGTGCCCCGATACAGCCTCTGGGCCAGTTGGCATCCACAATCAAATGCTGAAACACCTGTCCCCAGAATGTCAGCGATGTGTTCTTGCCATCTTCATCTGCATATGGGGCGACGGTGTCTTTCCGTCACAGAGGCGAGAAAGTACCATCATTCCGGTGCTGAAGCCTGGTAAGGACCCACTTAATGTGAATAGCTATCGGCCCATCAGCTTGACAAATACTCTGTGCAAGCTACTGGAACGTATGGTGAGTCGACGGCTGTGTTGGTTGCTCGAGTCTCGGGGTCTTCTGGCTCCATGCCAGAGCGGATTCCGTCAGGGCCGTTCCACCGCCGATACTTTGGTCTTCCCTGAGTCTGCAATCCGCACTGCTTTCTCCAGGCGCCAACACCTTGTCTCCATCCTTTTCGACCTCTCCAGAGCATAGGACACGACGTGGCGGCACCATATTCTCGCCACATTGCACGGGTGGGGTCTCCGGGGCTCTCTCCCCATTTTTATTCAGAATTTTTTATCTGTTCGGACATTCCGCGTTTTAATTGGCGCATCCCATAGTTCACTTCATATCCGGGAAAATGGCGTTCCACAGGTATCTGTATTGAGTGTGCCCCTTTTCCTTGTGGCCATTAATGGCCTTGCAGCAGCAGTAGGGTCGTCTGTTTCACCCACGTTATATGATGACGATTTCTAAATCCTTTTCAGCTGCTCCACCATTAGTGTTGCAGAACATAGGTTGCAGGAAGCCATATGCAAGGCGCAGGCGTGGGCCCTAGCTCATGGGTTTCAACTTTCTCCTGCAAAGACTTGTGTTATGCACTTTTGTCGGGGTCGAACTGTCCATCCCCACCCTGAGCCTTATCTTCAGGATGCCATGCTCAGGGTTGATGATACTTACCGTTTTCTGGGATTGCTGTTCGATGCCCGGCTTACGTGGCTTCCACATATTCGTCAGCTCAAGCGTCCTCACTGGCAGCATCTGAATGACCTCCGCTGCCTCAGCGACACAACTTGGGGTGCAGATCGTAATACACCGCTGCAGCTCTACAAAGCCCTCGTGCTCTCCCGACTGGATAACGGGAGTGTGGTGTATGGCTCAGCGTCGCCCTCAGCATTGCAACTGCTGGACCCTATTCACCACTGTGGGGTTTGGCAGGCGACAGGAGCATTCCGCACCAGTCCTGTTAATAGCCTCCTTGCTGAGGCTGGTGTTCCTCCGTTTTACATTCGGCGTCAACAACTGTTAGCCAAATATGCTGCCCACGTCCATTGTTCACCCCATCACCCTAACTACTGTCTCCTTTTTGATAATGCGGCAGTGCAAATCCCACACCGGCGGCCGCGGTCTGGCCATACCATTGGCATCTGTGTTCGGTCACTCCTTAGTGCACTCGAGTCTTTGCCTCCTCCATCTGCTTTTCAGGTCCACCCACATACACCACCTTGGTGTATTCGTCGGCCGCAGCTTCGGCTGGAATTTTCCCGATGGCCAGAAGATTCAGTTTCTCCAGCAGTCTTGCGCTTCCAATTTCCTGCTCTCCTCGGCGCATAGCATGACTCGTAGGTTATTTATACTTATGGCTCGATGGTTGATGGCTGTGTGGGGTACACTTATGCTCATGCAGACTATGTCGACCAGCGCTCCTTGTCGGAAGGCTGCAGTGTTACACCGCAGAACTGAGAGCCATTTTTCGTGCCCTTGAGCGTATTCGTACCAGCACTGGAGAGTCCTTCGGCACTTGCAGTGACTCGCTCAGTAGTCTGTATTCTCTTGACCAGTGCTACCCACGCCATCCCATGGTTGCTGCCATCCAGGGGTCCATTCACGCTCTTGAACAGCGTGGTCGTTCGGTGGTGTACATATGGACCCTGGGACACGTTGGGATAGCGGGAAACGAACTCGCTGACAAGTTAGCCAAAGAGGGTACCCGCAAACAGACGCTGGAGATCGGCCTACCGACAACTGATCCCTGAAAGGTTTTGCGCTGTCGGGTCTTTGGGATGTGGGGAAACGAATGGCGCGCTGTGTCTGCACCTAATAAGCTGCAGCAAGTTAAGGAGACCACGACTGTGTGGGGTTCCTCCAAGTGGGCCTCTCGCAGGGATTCTGTTGTTCTGTGTAGGCTCCACATTGGTCACTCTTGGCTGACGCATGGTTATCTGCTGCGTCGAGAAGACCCCCCTCATTGTTGCTGTGGTGAAAATGTGACGGTGGCTCTTTCTAGTGACGACATTGATGAGGTGGCTCACTCAGTCACCACCAACATCGTTTCTGCCGCCGACTCTTCAATTCCCAGTTTTTCTGGGTCCCCTCGGCGGCGGTCTGTGCCTTGGTGGTCCCCTGAGATCGCTGAGGCGATTAAAGATCGCCGGTGGGCGCCACAGCGTCACAAGCGACATCCCTGCATTGAACACCTCATCACCTTCAAACAGCTGCGTGCGCGGGCCCGCCGCCTTATCCACCAAAGCAAGCAGGAGAGCTGGGCCAAGATTCGACGCCTCTATGGCTATCAGACCCCTGTCAGCATCCCTGCGCTCTCACTGAATGGATCAGTTTGTACTGACTCCGACGTCATTGCAAACTGCTTGGCAGAGCATTTTGCTCTGAATTCTGCTTCTGCCAATTATCCCTTGGCCTTCCGCTCCATTAAAGAGCGGCTAGAACGTCGGAGTCTTTCTTTTGGCACCCACCATTCAGAATCGTATAATGTTCCATTCAGTGAGTGGGAATTTCGCAGTGCCCTCGCCGCTTGCCCTGATACCGCTCCTGGGCCAGATAGCATCCACTGTCAGATGCTGAAACACCTTTCAGTGGACTGCCAGCGACGCCTCCTCGACCTTTACAACCGTATTTGGGTCGAGGGGAGTTTCCGTTGCAATGGCGGGTAAGTATTGTTATCCCCGTTTTGGAACCTGGAAAGAACTCTCTGGAGTTCGACAGCTACCGTCCCATTAGCCTTTCCAAAGTTCTTTGCAAGTTCCTTGAATAGATGGTGAGCCAGCGCTTGAATTGAGTACTGGAGTCTCGGGGCCTTCTGGCTCCGTGTCAGGGTCGTTTCCGTAAAGGCCGCTCTGCCACCGACAATCTGGTGAGTAGGGAGTTGGCCATCCATACTGCCTTTGCCCATCGTCACCACCTGGTCGCTGTCTTTTTCGACATGCGGAAGGTGTACGATACGACTTGGCGTCATCACATCCTTTCTACGCTTCATGGATGGGGTCTTCGGGATCCACTGCCGACTTTTATCCGAAATTTTCTGTCGCATCGAACCTTTCATTTTCAAGTCGTGGCCTCATATAGTTCCTCCCAAGTCCAGGAGAATGGTGTGCCACAGGGTTCTGTTTTAAGTGTCTGTCTGTTGTTAATAGCCATTAACGGGCTCGCTGCGGCGGTGGAAACGTCTGTCTCAGCGTCCTTGTATGCTGACGACTTCTCCCTTTACTACAGCTTTATTGGCATTGCAGCTGCTGAACGTCAGCTACAGGGCGCAATCCGCAAGGCGCAGTTTTGGGCTGTAGCGCATCGTTTTCAGTTTTCGGCAGCCAAGACCTGCGTTATGCATTTCTGCTAGCGACACACTGTCCACCCAGAGCCGCGGCTTTATCTTGATGGCGAACTTCTTGCTGTTGCTGAGACACACAGGTTTTTGGGCATAGTTTTTGATGCCTGGTTGACTTGGCTTCCACATATTCGGCAGCTTAAACAGATGCGTTGGCGACATGTAAATGCTCTGCGATGCCTGAGCCACACCAGGTGGGGCGCCGACCGATCTACTCTCCTATGGCTCTACCAGGCATTAATACAGTCTCGTCTGGATTATGGGAGCCTGGCTTATGGCTCAGCATCCCCATCTGCGCTGCGGCTACTGGACCCAATCCTACACAGTGGAATACGCCTTGCCACTGGTGCTTTCTGCACCAGCCCAGTGGACAGCATACTTGCGGAGGCAGGTGTCCCTCCATTGCAGTTAAGGCGCCAAAGTTCACTGGCCGCTTATGCTGCCCATGCTTTTAGCTTGCCCGGGCATCCAAACAATCGTCTCCTGTTCCCGCAATCGGTCGTCCATCTGCCAGAACGCCGGCTTCGGTCAGGTTGTCCGATCGCGGTCTGCGTCAGAGAGCTTCTCTCTGGGCTTAGGGTTTTCAGTGTTCCACCTCCTTTTCCAGCCACTTTCCGTACACCTCCATGGTGTGTTCCTCACCCTTGCCTTCGACTCGACTTGACACAGGGGCCGAAGGATTGAGTCCCTCCAGAGGCCTTCCACCGCCGCTTTTATTCCATCCTGGCCACGTATCAGGGCTCTTGAATTGTTTACACTGACGGCTCTATGGCTGCTGGTCATGTCGGTTATGCACTAACTCTAGGGGCTCAGCGTTTACACGGCTGAGCTGGTCACCATCTTTCATACCCTAGAGTATATTCGCTCCTGCTCAGGTGACTCGTTCATGATCTGTAGCGATTCTCTGAGCGGTTTACGAGCTCTCGACCAGTGTTTCCCTTGTTCTCGTCTTGTGATGGCTGTCCATGAGTCTCTACATACTCTGGCCCACTGCAGCCGCTCTGTGGTCTTTGTTTGGACCCCTGGCCATGTAGGGATACCTGGCAATGAGAATGGTGACCGCCTGGCGAAAGAGGCCACCAGTGAACCCACTCCAGACATTGGCCTCCTGGAGACTGATTTGACGGCAGTCTTACGCCACAAAGTTATCTCGCTTTGGGATGCTGAATGGCGCGGTCTGGCCACCCCTAACAAACTCTGTGCCGTCAAGGACACGAGGACTGTGTGGCACTCCTCCTTGCGAGTCTCTCGTAAGGAGTCTGTCGTCCTCTGCTGACTGTGCATTGGGCACACACGGATGACCCATGGCCACTTATTGCGCCGAGTGGAACCCCCCTCTATGCCGCTGCGGCTTGGCGTTGACAGTGGTCCACATTTTGTTGGACTGTCCATTTTTATCTGTGCTCAGACGGACGTTTCCGCTTCGTGACACCCTCTCTGCTCTTTTATTAGATGACTCTGCCATGTTGGACTTGGTTTTACGTTTTATTCGGGCAGGGGTTTTTTATCCTTTAATCTGAGTTTTTATGTGTTCTTGGTGGTTGGCTTTTCCTCTTTTTTTTCTCTATGGTCGGCCAACCACCATCACACTGTGTGTTTTAATTTGTTTTGTCTGGTCTCTGTCAGAGTATTTCTTGTCCTGTTTCTTCTGCTGTCTTTCCTGTTGTTCGTTTTTTATTCTCTTTGGGTGGTTTTAGTTTTTTTGAAAAAAGGGACCGATGATCATAGTAGTCTGGTCCCTTTAATCCCACAAACCCACCAACCATCCATGCGAGCAACTCGCAGATTCAGTTGTTCTTTGTCGGCTCTGCATTGGCCACATCCAACTGACACACAGTTATTTATAGTGTCGTGAGGACCCGCCTCTCTGTCGCTGCGGGGCGGTTTTGATGGTGGTGCAGATTTTATTAACTTGTCCGTTTTAGCTGTGCTCAGGCAGACCTTTGTGCTGCCTGATACGCTCCCTGCCCTTTTAACTGATGACCCTGCTATGGCTGGCTTAGTTTTACATTTTATTTGGACAGGGTTTTTTTATCATTTAATCTGAGTCTGTTTTCTTTTATTGTTTTGATTCTGACGTTTGGCCTACGATTTTAAGCTGAGTTTTTAATGTGTTCTCGGTGGTTGGCTTTTCCTTTTTATCTCTATGGTCGTCCAACCACCATCACACTCTGTGTGATTTTGTTTCGTCTCATCTCTGTCTGAGTATTTCTTGTCCTGCGTTGTCTGCCGTCTTTCCTGTTGTCCGTTCTTCCACCTCTTTGGGTGGTTTTAGTTAGTTTTTTTGGGGGGGGAGGGGGGGGGGGGGAAGGGACTGATGACCGTCGCAGTCCGGTCCCTTTAATCCGACAAACCAACCAACCAACCATCACCTTCAGAAAATTGATATTCACCTGTATTTTTATCGCAAAGAGTCTGTTTTTTAGAGGGAAATAGTTTTATCATCTTAACGTTTGTCACCATAGTGAGTGGGAAGGATAACTTGCAGGGAGGATGTCGGTCAGATGTTGGACATATATGTTCTGCATTACGGCATTAAGAGCATTGCAGTCCTCATGACTAATATCTTGGAAACCGCTTGGTTTTAACATTATAGCGTGTTTAAGTGCAGAACTATGTATCCTTAGGAGGGTAAGTGTTTATGTTCTACAATAATTTCTCCCAGTAAGTTTTTGGTACTGATTACAGATACAAGAACAACACTTAAGAATTTACAAGGCAGTTGAGTTACGTAAAATGCTTCAAACTCCATCCATGTGGAGCTCCACATGCATAATCCGCCTGTTGTATTGTCACAGCAGTCTCAGGTCTACTGTGTACCAATAACGGGTGCTAACCTCCTCTACATGCGCTTATCTGGAGAGATCTTCTACACTCTGATTGGTGTCATGAGTAAGATTGATGTGGAACAGTCTTCACTGAACAGTAGTTACAGACTCAGGTGGCTCTGTTCCTTCTCGAGACTTCTGGAATGTAGCGGCCTCCTACTTCCAGTCACCTGCAAATTAAATAGGTGACAGAGTTGTAGGAAGGGTAGGTCAAATACCATCTTTCAGTGTCCAACTTTATCCTGAGAATGCGAGAATTAATCATGAATGGATGTACTGCTCAGTCATCTATCTACTCTCTTAATCTAGTACGCAGTAAAGGTAGTTTAGTGATGATACAGAAATTGAGGAGCATGCTGTCATGTCGTTGGTCGGCGTTGGAATTTCGGTAACACTGATAAAATTGCTAAAATTGATTGCACTACCAACAGTGGCGTCTATTACAGTACATTGTCCCATATCAGCTGTGTCTTTTCAATCCCATCTGTCCACTAGTACAAGTTGATTATGACATAATAATTGACTGATACTACTTGTTTGAGATGGAGAGAGCCTTGGTGGGAGCAACATCTTTCATTATTGGCCAGCACTGGAAAGTGATCCTGTACTAGGTGCGATATAAGGAATCAATCGAAACAGAAGAACGAGACATCAGCCACTTCGTCACTGCGGAAGATAAGATTAAATTAAGAGGTCATCATCTTCAGAAAGCCGTTTGAAAAAGCTCCAAACACTTCCAATTTCCATATGTTGTGAAGTCTTCCAAACTTTATGTCAGTAAGAAAACCCACCTCTCTTATTTCAACCACCCTGTGTGTTGTGGAAGCAGCATAGTTTATACCATGTGATGTTCAGCTTTTTGTGAGAGCCAGTAGATCAAAACATGTTAATGTCGATTTAGCATCTGACACAGACCCGGAAGTCGTGGAGGGAAAACAAAACGTATGGCGGTGTACAAATCTGCAGTCACACACTGCTTTGGTGTGTTACAGCAGAAAGAACAATGTACCAAACTGCTTATGAAAGAACAACACAGTGACCCTCTCCTGTGATGGGTAGTCTGTGGAATATGGTCCTCCTACAGTATAGGGGACGAAACTTTACACTAGTCTGTGCCAGCAATTTCGATCACTGGCCACTTGTTCCAGTGGAGTAATACCTGTATACTTGATAGCATCGCCACATATGGTCGATATCAGCATGCAGATGGTGTTTCATTAGGTATCAGAGGAGAGGGAAGCAGTAATACCTTATGGACTTCTCTACCAGGTGATGTTAGCAAAGCTTTCGTAGTTCATAGTTGTATTCAGTTAGGTGTTACAAAAATAACGAGGAGAGAGGCATTGTGCTCTCAACAAATACTTGGACACCAACACACTGTCGTATTTCTAGCGTGGTAGTCACAAAAATACGATCAACGAGATTAGCTCATGTACAGCAGGGATATTTATAGTCAGTCATTCGACATAGATTAACTGAAGGTGTTATGCTTCAGAATTTCTTTGTGCAGCCCATGCATGCCCTACATGGTTTTAATTCCCTCCTGTGCTTTTGTGAGCTATTTTTCTCATTGCGATAGCTCTCTACCTGTTAGCCTTCTAACTGGCGGAATATTGCTGTCAGAACATGATGGGATTTCGAGATAATTAGCAAGGGTCCGTAAGTTGGCTTACTCACTGAAATCAGGTGGATTCAAATTCTATATGTATGGAAGCAGGTAGATTCGTGAGAATACAGCAGGTAAACCACACCTTGACGACTGGGGTAGTTGAGAAGTGAGCCCTGTACATTTGTACATTTGGCAAAAATATCATAACCTGTTACATACGTCTCGAGAACTGACTGCAATGAGAGGATTAGGGGCTAAACGGTGGTTTCTACAGAGTGACAATCAACCTCAGTAGTTCTGTCTTTTGTTTCCTCGATAAATAAGAGCTAACACTCTTCCGTTAGTTGTGTGAGCGTATATCTGGATTGCGTGACATCTTAATAGGTAGACTAGATTTACATCCATATGGTTCCTTGGTAAGCGATCACGTGGTGCATGCTGTACCACTGCTTTTCATTCCCTTTCTTATTCCAAATGTGAATAACGCGAGGGAAAAAGAATGCCTACATGTTCCCAGTGAGCGCTAACTTCACGGATCTTATCTTCGTGGGCCTTATGCGAAATGTACGTTGGTGGCAG
Source organism: Schistocerca gregaria (assembly GCF_023897955.1). NCBI lineage: Eukaryota > Metazoa > Arthropoda > Insecta > Orthoptera > Acrididae > Schistocerca > Schistocerca gregaria. The sequence goes on along the minus strand of NW_026061860.1, from coordinate 389,320 downwards.
TAGAATCCTTGTACGGTCAGCTTTAAATGTCAGTTCTCAATAGAGTTCCCTCCAGGGATTCCGATTAGAGTTCTCGGATCACCCGCCCACTAATTTGCGGGAGGCAATAGGAACACTTCTGTAGAACTGTACTGTGAGGGAAACACAGATCTGCAGACTCTTACACGTCTGGGATGTGGCGGCCAGTAGACAGGTATTTTTTTATTGCTCATGAGTCAGCCTTCCCGGAGTAGACAGGTATTTTTTTATTGCTCATGTGTCAGCCTTCCCGGTATATTCCAAAACAAATCTCAGAATGTTTCGGTTTACTGGAGGGATGAGGGGAAGCATATTTTTCAACGTCCCAGTATTTACCCTATCGACATTTATGCAGCGAGTTCTTCTGGGAAGGACAGGACAACTTTTGAGGGTCTGGAATCATTAACAGCTATCTGGCACGGCGAGCGTACAGCCTTGACGCTCAGGAGGAGGTTCGCGCCCTGGTGACAGCTCTTTGTAAGCAATCTAGGGATGGAGAAGAGAGTGAAACATCGTACTGCCCCCCATAGACCGACAGATCTCAGCAGAATTACTTTCAGAACAGAATACCAGAATGCTAAGTGACTTGCTTGCACCAGCATGTCAAGAAAACAGAGAGACAGAATCCAAATAGCGATGGATGTCGTCATCTATTACAGCCGTTACCAGCCACACTCGTATCAGAGGAAGTGTTTACCTAGCCTGTGGGAAGCCTCCAGAGACATCAGGCAAGACTCTGTAATAGGTACCTGGCGAGTGTAATTTGATTGCAGGAAAAAGGAATTCTCATGATCAAATTAATTAATTAGCCTTTCAATTTGATATGGACGACGTGTCGCTTAAAGTGTGCATGCAAGACTGAGAGTACCAAGCATATGATTCGGTAGTTGGAGCGTTGATCAAGCGTTTTTCCATTGTGATGAAATTTTTTAATGGAACCTCCACAGGGCGAGATAATCATTTAATAAAATCAACTATATTGTCCAATTTATAAAGTGGCTAGTGGTAGGTAAAAAGACTAGGGCTAGTAGAAATCCTTGTGTAGCAGAAGAAATATTGAATTTAATTGATGAAAGGAGAAAATATAAAAATGCAGTAAATAAAGCAGGCAAAAAGGAACACATACGTCTCAAAAATGAGATTGACAGGAAGTGCAAAATGGCTAAGCAGGGATGGCTAGAGGACAAATGTAAGGATGTAGAGGCTTATCTCACTAGGGGTCAGATAGATACTGCCTACAGAAAAATTAAAGAGACCTATGGAGAAAAGAGAACCACTTGTATGAATATCAAAAGCTCAGATGGAAACCCAGTTCTAAGCAAAGAAGGGAAAGCAGAAAGGAGGAAGGAGTATATAGAGGGTCTATATATAGGCGATGTAGTTGAGGACAATATTATGGAAATGGAAGAGGATGTAGATGAAGATGAAATGGGAGATACGATACTGCGTGAAGGGTTCGACAGAGCACTGAAAGACCTGAGTCAAAACAAAGCCCCAGGAGTAGACAACATTCCATTAGAACTACCGACAGCCTTGGGAGAGCCAGTCCTGACAAAACTCTACTATCTGGTGAGCAAGATGTATGAGACAGACGAAATAACCTCAGACTTCAAGAAGAATATAATAATTCCAATCCCAAAGAAAGTAGACATTGACAGATGAGAAAATTACCGAACTATCAGTTTAATAAGTCATGGCTGCATAATAATAACTCTGATTCTTTTCAGACGAATGGAAAAACTAGAAGCCGACCTCAGGTAAGATCAGTTTGGATTCCTTAGAAATGTTGGAACAAAAAAAATGGTTCAAATGGCTCTGAGCACTATGGGACTCAACTGCTGTGGTCATTAGTCCCCTAGAACTTAGAACTACTTAAACCTAACTAACCTAAGGACATCACACACATCCATGCCCGAGGCAGGATTCGAACCTGCGACCGTAGCAGTCGCACGGTTCCGGACTGCGCGCCTAGAACCGCGAGACCACCGATGTTGGAACAGGCCAATACTGACCCTACATTTGATCTTAGAAGAAAGATTAAGGAAAGGCAAACCTACGTTTATAGCATTAGTAGACTTAGAGAAAGCTTTTGACAATGTTGACTGGAATACTCTCTTTGAAATTCTGAAGGTGGCAGGGGTAAAATACGGGGAGCGAAAAGCTATTTACAATTCATACAGAAACCAGATGGCAGTTATAAGAGTCGAGGGACATCAAATGGAAACAGCGGTTGCGAAGGGAGTGAGACAGGGTCTTAGCCTCTCCCCGATGTTATTCAATCTATATATTGAGCAAGTAATAAATGAAATAAAAGAAAAATTCGGAGTAGGTATTAAAATCCATGGAGAAGAAATAAAAACGTTGAGGTTCGCCGATGACATTATAATTCTGTCAGAGACAGCAAAGGACTTGAAAGAGCAGTTGAACGGAATGGATGTCGAATTAAGTCAGGTGATGCTAAGGGAATTAATTTAGGAAATGAGACACTTAAAGTGGTAAAGGAGTTTTGCTATTTGGGGAGCAAAATAACTGATGATGGTCGAAGTAGAGACGGTATAAAATATAGACTGGCAATGGCAAGGAAAGCATTTCTGAAGAAGAGAAATTTGTTAACATTGAGTATAGATTTAAGTGTCAGGAAGTCGTTTCTGAAAGTACTTGTATGGAGTGTAGCCATGTATGGAAGTGAAACATGGACGATAAATATTTTGGACAAGAAGAGAATAGAATCTTTCGAAATGTGGTGCTACAGAAGAATGCTGACGATTAGATGGGTAGATCACATAACTAATGAGGAAGTGTTGAATAGGATTGGGGAGAAGAGAAGTTTGTGGCACAACTTGACTAGAAGAAGGGATCGGTTGGTAGGACATGTTCTGAGGCATCAAGGGATCACCAGTTTAGTATTGGAGGGCAATGTGGAGGGTAAAAATTGTAGAGGGAGACAAAGAGACGAATACACTAAGCAGATTCAGAAGGATGTAGGTTGCACTAAGTACTGGGACATTAAGACGCTTGCATAGGATAGAGTAGTATGGAGAGCTGCATCAAACCAGTCTCAGGACTGAAGATCACAACAACAACATTCGGTGCAGTGAGATTTTTAAACAGAACCTGTACAACGTGAGATGATAATCGTAATGAAATTATTGTATTATCGAAATTATAAAGTGTCGTGTAGTCTAAATCTCATATGTACAAGTTCTCTAAGCTGTTACTTTAAGAGACTTCACATGTTGTAAAACATTTGGTTACTTGAAGAGACAGTTCGCAAGTGAGGAGGCATCCAGTGACAGAGGTAGAGAGTGCTCTTGGTACTCCATCACGAGACAAAAATGAGTTTAATATTCTAGCCCAGTGATGCAGGACGTAACAGATAGCAACAGATGTTTTTCTGCCTGAAGAGGGAATACTTAGAAGAAATGAAGCCTATGCCACAGTGATGCACAACATTTTCTCAAGAAGTAACGATACTTTAGCGATATGGAAACTCATCTGTGGTCCGACTTTTTCAGTGTTCGAAAATAACTCTTATAAATGGGAGGAATTCACGAGAGAAATTTGAGGTATTTCGACAGAAGAACATTCCCGTTTGGGACCTTTTAAAGTGAGGAGTCTGTGTCAGGGATGTGGCTGCAGTTGGACGGACTGGCGCCGCATTGTAACGCAGCTGGCGGTGGGAGTGGAAGCAGGGAAGTACCCAGCCTCAGCCACTTCCAGCCATGGTTGCCTGGCTGGCCGCCTCGTCAGGTACACAATACACCTGGTAGGTGGCGCTGGGCTAGACTGGAGGCGACGGGCCAGTTTTCAGTTTCGTCTTGAGATACCGCGTGCAGGTGTGATAATGTGCACTGCATTCGTTATCAGGGGAAACAAAACTGGCGTTCTACGGATCGGAACGGGGCATTGTCAGATCCCTTAATCGGGCAGGTAGGTTAGAAAATTTAAAAAGGGAAATGGATAGTTTAAAGTTATGTATAGTGGGAATTAGTGAAGTTTGGTAGCAGAAAGAACAAGACTTCTCGTCAGGTGAAAACAGGGTTATAAATTCAAACTCAACTAACGGTAATACAGGAGTAGGTTTAACAATGAATTTTAAAAAATTGGAATGCAAACAAGCTATTGTGAACAGCATAGTGAACGCATTATTGTAGCCAAGATAGACGCGAAGCCCACACCTACCACAATATTACAAGTTTATATGCCAACTAGCTCCGCTGATGACGAAGAGATTGTCGAAATGTATGGTGTGATAAAAGGATGGAGCCCAAAATGTAATAGTTATGGGGGACTGGAATTAAATTGTACGAAGGAAAAGTAGTAGGTGAATATGTACTGGGGGAAAGGAATGAAAGAGGAAGCCGCTTGCTAGAATTTTGCACAAATCACAACTTAATCATAGCTAACACTTGGTTTAAGAATCATGATAGAAGGTTGTATACAACGAAGATGCTTAGACACACTGGAAGCTTTCGGATACATTATGTAATAGTAAGACAGAGATTTAGGAACCGAGTTTTAACCTGTAAGACATTTCCAGGAGAAGTTGTGGACCCTGACCACAATTTATTGGTTATAAACTGTACATTAAAGCTGAAGTAACCACAAAAAGGTAGGGATTTAAGGATATAGGACCTCGATAAAAGGAAAAAACCAGAGGTTGTAGAGAGTTCCAAAGAGAAAATTAGAGAAGTGTTGACGAGAAGAGGGGAAAGAAATACAGTAGAATAAGAATGGGTAGCTTTGAGAGATGAAATAGCGAAGGCAGCAGAGAATCAAGTCGGTAAAAAGATGAGGGCTAGTAGAAGAGATATTAAGTTTAATTGATGAAAGAAGAAAATATAAAAATATAGTAAATGAGGCCTGCGAAAGGAATACAAACGTCTCAACAGGAAGTGCAAAATGATTAAGCAAGAATGCCTAGAGGACAAATGTAAGGACGTAGCGGCATACACTATGTGATCAATAGGGTCTGGACACCTCCAAAACGTAGTTTTTCATTTTAGGTTCATTGTGGTGCCACCTACTGCCATGTTCTCCATATCAGCGACCTCAGTAGTCATTACACATCGTGTGACAGCAGAATGGGGCGCTCCGCAAAACTCACGGATTTCAAACGTGGTCATATGATTGGATGTCACTTGTGACATAGTCTGTCCGCGAGATTTCCACACTCCTAATCATCCATAGGTCCACTGTTTCCGGCGTGATAATGAAGTGGAAACGTGAAGAGACAGGCACAGCACAAAAGCGTACAGGCCAACCTCATCTGTTGGCTGACATAGGCCACCGACAGTTAAAGAGGGTCGTAATGTGTAATAGGCAGACGTCTATCCAGGCTATCACAAAGGAATTCCAAGCTGCGTCAATATCCATTTCAAGTACTAGACAGTTAGGTGGGACGTGAGAAGTCTTGGATTTCATGCTCGAGTGGCTGCTCATAAGCCACATATCACGCGGTAAATGCCTAACGACGCTTCACTTGGTGTAACGAGCGTAAACATTGGCCGATTGAAGAGTGGAAAAACGTTGTGTGGAATGACGAATCACGGTATACAATGTGGCGACCCGATGGCAGGGTGTGAGTATGGCGAATGCCCGGTGGACGTCATCTGCATGCGTGTGTAGTCCAAACAGTAAAATTCGGAGGCGGTGGTGTTATGTTGTGGTCGTGATTTTCATGAAGGGCGCTTGCAGCCCTTGTTGTTTTGCGTGACACTGCCACAGCACAGTCTTACACAGATACTTTAAGTGCCTTCTTGCTTCCCACAGTTGAAGAGCAATTTGGGGATGGTGTTTGGATCCTTCAACACGACCGAGCACCTGTTGATAATGCAAGGCCTGTGGTGGAGTGGTTAGACTACAATAACACCCTATAATGGACTGGCCTGCACAGAGTCCTGACCTTAATACTATAGGACACTTTTGGGATGTTTTGCAACGCCGACTTCGTGCCAGGCCTCAGCGACCGACATCGATACCTCTCCTCAGTGCAGCACTCCGTGAAGAATGGGGATTGCCATTTCCCAAGAAACCTTCCAGCACCTGACTGAATGTATGCCTGCGGGAGTGGAAGCTGTCATCGAGGGTAAGGGTGGGCCAACACAATATTGCATTCCAACATGAGCGATGGAGGGTGCCACGAACTTGTAAGTCATATTCAGCCAGGTGTCCAGATACTTTTGATCACATAGTGTATATCATAGATGTAAATGTACACGTAGATCACTATGGCTAAGATACGTACTACCTACAGGAAAATTAAAGAGACCTTTGGAGAAAAGAGATCCACCTGTATGGATACCAAGAATTCAAATGGAAAGGGAAAGCAGAAAGGTGGAAGGAGTATATAGAGGGTCTATAAATGGCGATGGGCTTGAGGGCATTATTATGGAAATATAAGAGGACGTACTTGAAGATGAAATGGAACATTATATATTCAGTGAAAAATTTGAGAGAGACTGAAAGACTTAAATTGAAACAAGGCCCCAGAAGAAGACAGTATTCCGTTAGAACTATCGCCTTCGGAGACCCAGCCGTGATATGTCTCTTCCATCTGATGAGCAAGATGTATGAGGCAGGCGAAATACCCTCTGACTTCAAGAAGAATATAACAATTCCAAATAAAGCATGTCTTGACAGGTGTGAAAATTACCGAACTATCAATTTAATAAGTTATGGGCGCAAAAAACTAACATGTATTCTTTACAAACGAATGGGAAAACTGGTAGAAGCCGACCTCGGGGAAGATCAATTTGGATTCCGTAGAAGTGTTGGGGAAAAAATGGTTCAAATGTCTCTGAGCACTATGGGACTTAACATCTATGGTCATCAGTCCCCTAGAATTTAGAACTACTTAAACCTAACTAACAGATGGACATCACACAACACTCAATCATCACGAGGCAGAGAAAATCCCTGACCCCACCGGAAATCGAACCCGGGAATCCGGGCGCGGGAAGCGAGAACACTACTGCATGACCACGAGTTGCAGACAAGTGTTGGAACACTAGACGCAATATTGACCTTATGACTCGACTTACAAGATAGGTTAAGGAAAGGCAAACCTACGTTTCTAGCATTTGTAGACTTAGAAAAAACTTTTGACCGTGTTGACTGGAATATTATCTTTCAAATTCTGAAGGTGGCAGATGTAAAACACGGGGGGCGAATTTGTATAGAAACCAGGTGGCAGCTGTAAAAGTCGAGGGGTATGGAATGGAATCAGTGACTGAGAAGGGAGTGAGACAGGGTTGTAGCCTATCGCTGATGTTATTCAATCTGTATACTGAGCGAACAGCAAAAGAAACAAAAGAAAAATTTGGATTAGGGATTAAAACTTTGAGGTTTGCCGACGACGTTTTAATTCTGTCTGAGACAGCAAAAGGACCTGGAAGAGTATCTTAATGAAATGGACAGTATCTTGAAAGGAGGATATAAGATGAACATCAACAAAACGAAAACGAGGAATGTTGTTGAATTATATCAGGTGATGCTGAGGGAATTAGATTAGGAAATGAGACACTTAAAGTGGTAGATGAGTTTTACTATTTGGGGAGCAAAATGGCTGATGATGGTCGAAGTAGAGAGGATATAATATGTAGGCTAGCATTTCTGAAGAAGACAAATTTGTTAGCATCGGGTGTAGATTTAAGTGTCAGGAAATCTTTCCTGAAAGTATCTGTATGGAGTGTAGCCATGTATCGATGTGAAACATGGATGATACATTTTTAGACAAGAAGAGAGTAGAAGCTTTCGAAATGTGGTGCTACCTAAGAAAGCTGAAGATTAGATGGGTAGATCACATAACTAATGTGGAAGCACTGAACTGAATTGGGGAGAAGATGAATTTGCGGCACAACTTGACTAGAAGACTGGATCGGTTGGTGGGACACATTGTGATGCTTCAAGGGATCACAAATTTAGCATTGGAGGGAAGTGTGGATGGTAAAAGTCGTAGAGGATCACCAAGAGAAGAATACATTAAGGAAATACAGAAGGACATAGGTTGCAGTAGTTATTCAAAGATGAAGAGGCTTGCACAGGATAGAGTAGCACGGAGTACTGTATCAAAATAGTCTTTAGACTAAAGACCGCAACAACCACAACATTCGTAAAAAATATTTCTGTTGATTAGGATGTGCCTTGCAACTCGTAAGTGGGTATAAACGTATTTCATTCTCCAATGACGCTGCTACAGATCCTCTACATAGGATAGGCTGTTACAGTTGAAGTGTAGCATCCAGGGGGTTGGAATCCCTCCTTCCTTACGGAAGAATTTGTGGACTAGGCTACTCTCAGTATCTATTCGCCGGTTGCAAGCTCTCTGTGGCTGTAGTCTGCCTGCCGCCACTGTTGTCACCTCCTGGGTCCGCTGCCGGCTGCTTGCCGCTGCCTCTGTAGTTCGCCATCGCTGTCGCCGTCGCTGTTCCTATGCTTTTGCTTCGCCTTCGTCTTCATCACCCCCCCCCCCCCCCTCATCATTTTCGTTTCCTTACTTGGCGCCACCTGTCGTCAATAGGCACTTGTCCATTTAAACATGAACACCCCAACCACCACTGTTATCCGAACCTTCCTTTCCCATGTCCCCACCATCATTTCCTGGAGTTGCTCCTCCAGCCCCATCCTTATGTCCAGCTGCACCTCATTACTGTTTCGTCTCCGATCTCCTCCACCATATTGTATCCCCACATATATCAGTCCACTCCCACTCACTCTCACCCTCAAGAGTTTCCCTCTCCCCAGTTGCCCTACAACCCCAGCACATCCTTCACCTGTCTGGGTCCTAGCCCTCTGGGCCACAGTAGCCACTCCAGACAATACACTGACACCACCACATGTGTACATCTCTGCACCTCCAGAAAGGCCTGCCTCCTACTAGCTCTAACCCATCCTTCTTCCCAGGTCGCACTCAGCAGAAAACCCCTAAATTACCTTGTGTTGACACTGCTCCTACTCCTCCACCAAAAAACAACCACCCACCCCTTCTGATCCCTCATGAATACCACCCTATCCGCACATGCCAACCCCCACGATGCACACCTTCATCCTCTCCCACCCCAACTCCAAGTTCCTTGATGCCCACTCCCTCAGCTTAGAAATCTGCAAATTCTTCCCCAATGCCCCTATTTCTCATTACTTGCAAGTACATCAAATCAACCAATCCCTCACTCAACACTGAACTCCTCAAAAAGGTCTCTTGTGTCACCATTGGCCCTATGCCACACTTACACTTTTCCTTACCTCCTACTCTCCCTGCCAGGCCCTACCTCCATTGGCCCTATGCCACACTTACACTTTTCCTTATCTCCTACTCTCCCTGCCAGGCGCAACCTCCTTTCTATCCTCCAACCCTCACCACCATAATCATGAAGCTTAGCCTCATGGTTAGGGAGGTAGTGGTGTTGGCCAAACTGAAAACACAGCCTGCACTTGAAACCCATTCTGCCTGCCGCATTTGCAGTGACTTCAACCCCACCTTCCTTATGAGTATCTTCACAAAATCCTCCATCGACCATCAACTCACCCATTTATGACACCCTTCAGGAATCGCCTCTCTTTTACATGGCTGCTGGGCTGCACCAAGTGTCTCTATGACACAGTTGGAGTCATTAGACAAGATCGTTTTGCTGAGACTCCTGCTGGCATCCTACTAGGGTCTCACTGTGGATATTCCTCTGGGTGTCCAGCAGTCTTTCCACAAGACAAAACAGATTGCTTGCTGTAACTCTCCCACCTTGGTTCTGGAACACAGTAATTGCTTCGCTATTGAAATATAATACTCATTCTGCAGCCGACTGAATAAGACACTCCCACTGCCTTTATGTTATTGCTCCGCCCCCCCCCCCCCTCCCAACGACATGGCTGCTAGACTACTACAAGAGTTTCCATGACTCGTTAGTGTCTTGGAGAGATGTCAGCTGAGAGTCTGTAGTATGCGAGGGTGAATAAATTCAGTTTCCCATTGTCAGTGTGAGAGGGCGAGAGTTACAGTAAACTGGAAGAGGAGCATCAGTTACAAGCTACTGCACACGCAGGAGAAGTTCCATACTGTGGCTGTAGCTGCATGATAGCGCCAGTATCATAGACACGCACTAGCAGAAAGACTCCAGCAAAGTCCTCAAGCCATATGCAATAGCGCAGCATCCATCTAATGGCAATGCAGTTCCTGAACGCAGCGTTAGTGTCTTGGAGAGACGTCAGTGAAGAGATTGAAGTATGCAATGGCAAAGAAATTTCTGTGCCCCATCGTCAATGTGAATCTGCGTGGGTTACAGTAAACCACCAGCAGACTATTGGTTACAACCCACTTGACATCCAGGAGAGGTTCCATACAGTAACAGTAGCCGAATCCCAAAGCGAATATCATAGATATTTACTAGCAAAAAACTCCGACAATGTCATTGAGGCATCTGCAATGGCGCAGTACCCACGTGGTAGAGATGCAAGTCCTAAGTATTGTGTTAGTGCCTTGGAGACACATTGGCAGAGATTATGTAGTATGCAATGCCGAAGCAAATTGTGTGTTACATCGTCCATGTGAGGCTGCGAGGCTTACAGTAAACCTGCAGCAGTGCATCGAGTATGAGCTACTGGACACGCAGGAGAGATTCCATGTGGTTCCTTAGCACAATGCCAGCTCCGGTATCATAGAGATACATTAGCAGAATGACTCGGACAATGTCCTTGAGGCATATGTAATAGGTCAGAATCTATCTGATGAAGATGCAGTTATTGAGGGCAGCATTAATGTCTTGGAGAGATGACGAGAGAGATTCTGTAGTACGCAATGAGCGAAGCAATTTCTGCGACCCATCGTCAATGAGAGGGTGCGAGGGTTACAGTAAAAGGCAGTGGCTGAACAGTCACAAGCTCCTGGACACCCAGGAGAGGTTCCATGTGGCAAACGTAGCGCCAGCGCCAGTATCATAGAAATACACTAAAATAATGATCTCAACAATGTCCCCTAGGCATGTGCAATAGTGCAGCACCCATCTAATGGCGAGGCAATTCTCAAGGGCAGGATTAGTGTTTATGGGAGATGTCAGCAGAGAGCCCATGGTATGCAATGCCGAAGGATTTCTGTCCCCCATGATGAATGTGCGGTAGCAAGACCTACAGTAGAACACCAGCAATGCATCGGTTACAAGCTACTGGACACACAGGAGAGGTTCCATGTGGTATCATAGATATACACTCGCAGAATGACTCCGTCATGTCCTAAAGGCGTATGCAATGCCGCAGGACCAGTCTGGTGATATGCAATTCTTGAGGGCAGCGTTAGTGTCTTGGAGAGATGTAATTTGCAATGGCGAAGCAATTCCTGTGTCCCATCGTACTGTAACAGAAAACCAGCAGCAGTGCTTCAGTTACAAGCTACTGGACGAGCAGGAGAGATTATATGTAATTTCCATAGCCGAATCCCAGCCCCTTTATCATTGATACATACTAGCAGAAAGACTGCAACAATGTCTTCAGGCATATGCAATAGCGCATCATACTTCTGATGGAAATGCGGTTCCTTATAGCAGCATTAGTGTCTTGGAGAGACGTTAGCAGAGAGTTTGTAGCATGGAATGGCAAAGCAATTTGTGTGTCATATCATCAATGTGAGGGTGCAAGGGTTACAGTTAACTGGCAGCGCTGCATCCGTTACAAGCTACTGGACACCCAACAGAGGTTCCATGCAGTAATGGTAGCCCCAGTTCATCGCAAGTGTCATAGATATACGTTAACAGAATGACTGTGACCATGTTTTCGAGTCATTTTCAATATTGCAGCACCTGTCTCGTGGTGAGTCAATGCTCAAGGGCAGCATTAGTGTCTTGGAGACATGTCGGTAGAGAGCCTCTAACATGTAATTATGAAGCAATTTCTGTGTCCCATGGTCGAACTGCTTGTGCTAGGATTATAGTAAACTGGCAGCAGTGCACCGGTTACAACCTACTGGACCTCCAGGAGACGTTCCATATGGTGATCGGAGCCAAATGCGAGCGACAGTATCATAGACATACATCAGCAAAATGACTCCGACAATATCCTAGAGTCATATGGAATAGCGCAGACCTGTACTGTGGAGATGCTATCCCTGAGGGCAGTGTAAGTGTCTTGAAGATACGTCGGCAGAGAGCCAGTAATACTAAATGGTGAAGCAATTTCTGTGTCCTGTTATCAATGTGAGGGTGCAAGGGGTGCAGTAAACCTGTAGCGGTGCATCCATTACCAGGTACTGGACATGCAGGACAGGTTCCATGTGATTACCTCAGCCAAATGTCCTCGAGGTATATGCAATGGCGGAGCACCTGTCTGGTGGAGTTACAATTCCGAGGGCAGCGTTATTGTCTTGGAGAGATGTCAGCTGGGAGCCTGTAGTGTGAAAAGGCGAAGGAATATCTGTGTCTCATCGTCAATGAGAGTGTGTGTGGGGTCGGCAGGTGTGCATCAGTCACAAACTGCTGGACACCCATGAGAGGCTGCATGCGGAGTCAGTAGCCAAATGCCAGCGCCGGTTTCATAGATGTACACTAACATAATAGTCCAACTATGTCTTCGAGGCATATGCAACTGGTTAGCAGTCGTCTGGTGGAGATGAACTTCCTAGGCCCATCATAAATGTCTTCTAGAGACGACGGCATTGAGCCAGTAGAATGTGTTCTTTCATAACCGACACCAAAGGAACGGAGATGCAGAATGCAAACCAGAGAAGGTGGTGAGAAAACGTCCGAAAATGATGCGTTGAATTTTACCGAGCTGTGCCAAGAGTGACACCTGGAAGAAGTGAATATAAGCGCCGCTAATGTTGGCTAAAGCCACTCAGATCGCCTCACAGTACTGACATTAGTGGAACATATTTGCAGAGCGTGCTACAAGAAAAGCTAGTTGTGATTGTTATCAGTTATTTGTCCGGACATCGACTATAGCGATAACTATTATTGTTTGCATGTTACTTGCGATACCGATGTAATTCCAAACTTAAGTACTGTCATATCTGTTTTATAGAAATAAAGCTACTAATGTTATTAGTTAGAATTGTCGTAAAGCATTCTGAGGACAAACCATCATTTAGACACCCTGTAAGCAACGAATGGGCATCACCCCACAGTATGCAATGGCGAAGCAATTTCTGTGATCCATGGTCAATGTGAGGGTACGAGGGTTACAGTAAATCACCAGCAGTGCATCTCTTACAAACTATGGGACAACTGGGAGGGGTTACATGCAATGACATAGCGAAAATCTACCACCAGTACCACAGATATACGATAGCAGAATGATTCTGACAATGTCCTCGAGGCATATGCAGTAGTGCAGCAACAGTTTAGTGGGGATGCAATTCCTGAGAGCAGCATTAGTATCTTGGACAGACGGCGGTATACAGCTTTGGCGAAGCAGTTTCCGTCCCATTGTCAATGTGAGGGTGCGAGAGGTACAGTGAGCCGCAGAAGTACATCAGTCGCAAACTACTGGACACTCAGGAGAGGTTTCATGCACTGACCATAGACGAATGCCAGCGCCAGTATCATAGCTATACACTAGCACAATTACTCCAAAATTGTCCTCGAGGCATGTGCAATGTTGCAGCACTTGTCTAATTCCGTCTTCAGGTATAGCCTTGCCATTTGTGTCTTGGAGAAATGCTGGGAGAAAGCATGTAGTATGCAACTGCGAAGCAATATTTGTGTCCTCCCATCAATGTGTGGGTGCGAGGATTACAGTAAACAGGCAGTGGTGCATCGGCTACAAGCTACTAAACACCAAGAAGAGTTTCATAGCAATGACTGTAGCTGAATGTCAGCACCAGTAACATAGATATACACTAGCAGAATAATCGTGACAACCTCCTCGTGCCATAGGAAATTTCTTGGCACCTGCCCTACTGCAAGGCAATTTCGAAAGGCAGCATTAGTGCCTTGGAAAGACGTAGGCAGAGAGCCTGTAGTACGGAATGGCGAAGCATTTCTGTGTCCCATCGTCAATAAGAATGTCGGAGCGTTACAGTAAACTTGCAGTGGTGCATCAGTTACTTGCTACTAGACACCCAGCAGATTCCCATGCAGTGACCACAGCCGAATGTCGAAGCAAAAAAAAAGTGGCTCTGAGCCCTATGGGACTCAACTGCTGTGGTCATTAGTCCCCTAGAACTTAGAACTACTTAAACCTAACTAACCTAAGGACATCACACACATCCATGCCCGAGGCACGATTTGAACCTGCGACCGTAGCAGTCGCACGGTTCCGGACTGCGCGCCTAGAACCGCGAGACCACCGCGGCCGGCTCGAAGCAAGTATCATAGATACACACTAGCAGAAAGACTCCAACAGTGTCCTCACAGTGTATGCAATATCGCAGCACCAGTCAAATGGCAAGGCAATTCCCGAGGACAGCTTTAGTGTGTTGGAGAGACATCGTCAGAGAGCCTGTAGTATGAAATGGCGTATCAGTTTCTGCGTCCCATCATCAACATGAGTGTGTGAAGGTTACAGTAGACCATCACTGGTACATTAGTTACAAAACTGTAGGACACCCACCAGAGGTTCCATGCGGTGACCATACCCGAATCCCAGTGCCATTATCATAGATATACACTAGCAGAATGACTCTGACAATGTCCACGAGGCAAATGCAATAGTGAAGCAGCCGTCTGATGGAGATCCAATTCATGAGGGCAGCAATAGTGTCTTGAAGAGACGTCAGCTCAGAACCTGTAGTGTACAATGGTGAAGCAATTGCTTTATCCAGTTGTCATTCTGAGGGTGCAAGTGTTACAGTAAACTGGCAGTAGAGCATCGGTTGCAAGCTACTGGACAAGGTGAGAGGTTCCGAGTTGTGACCGTAGCCAAAAGCCAGTGCCAGTATCATAGACTACATTAACAAAATGATTCTGACAGTGTCCTCGAGTCATATGCAATAGCACAGCACCTGTATGATAAAGAGGCAGTTCCTGAGGGCAGCATTAGATTCTTGGAGAAATGTCAGATGAGAGCCTTTAGTATACAGTGGCAAACCAATCTCTGTGTCCCAATGTCAAGGTGAGGCTGCGAGGCTTACAATAACCTGGCAGTGGTTCATCAGCTACATACTGCTAGGCACCCAGGAGAGGCTCCATGCAGTGACCATGGCCGAATGCTGGTGCCAGTATCATATGTATGCACCACCCAAATGACTCTGACAATCTCATCGAAGCATTTGCAGTAGAGTAGCTCCCATCTGATGGAGATGCCATTCCTGAGGTTACCTATAATGTCTTGGAGAGGCGTTGGCAGAGAGCCTGTAGTATGCAATGGTGAAGCAATTTCTGTGTTCCAATGTCCATGTGAGTATGTGAGAATTACAGTATAAGATCAGCGGTGCATTGGTGAAAAGTTACTGGACACCCAGAAAAGGTTCCATGTGGGGACAGTAGCCGCATGTTGGCGCCATTATCATAGATATAAACAAGCAGACTAGCAGAATGAGTCTCACAACATTGTCGGGGCATGTGCAATGGCGGAGCACCTGCCTCATGGAGATGTAATTCCTGATTGTAGCATATGTGTCTTCGAGAGATGACAGATCAGAACCTGTAGTGTGCAATGTCGAAGAAATTGCTTTATACAACTGTCCCTGCAGAATGATATGGCAAATCAATTCCTTTGTCCCATCATCAATGTGAGGGTGAGAGAGTTACAGTTAATTGGCAGCAGTGCATTGGTTAGAAGCTACTGGAGACCCAGAGAGGTTTTATGCAGCAACCATAGCCAAATGCTAGTGCCAGTATCACAGATATGCACTACCAAAATGTCTCCGACAGTCTCCTTGAGCCATATGCAGTAGCGCAGCACCTGTCTGATAGAGAAAAAATTCCTTAAGTCACCGTCAGTGTCTAGGAGAGAGGTCAGCACGGAGCCTGTAATATGCAATAGCGAAGCAATTTCTGTGTCCCGTTCCATGTGAAGGTGTGAGGATTACAGTAAACTGGCAGCAGTGCTTCAGTTACAAGCTATTGGACACCCAGGAGAGGTTCTATCAGTGACCATACCCAACTGCGAGCGGCATTATCATAGATATAGACATTCAAAATGATACCGACAATGTCCTCGAGGCATATGCTTTAGCACAGAACCCATGTGATGGAAATGCAGTTTCTGAGGGCAGCATTAGTGTTTTTAGCAGACATGGGAAGTGAGCCTGTAGTATGCAATGGAGAAGTAATTTGTGTGTCCCATTGTCAACGTGACCGTGTGAGAATGACAGTAAACCAGCAGCAGAGCATTGGTTACAAGTTGCTGGACACGCAGAAGAGGTTCCATTCAGTGATCGTAGAAGAATGTCAGTGCCAGTAGCGGAGAATTGCAATTACTGAGCCCCGTGTTAATGTCTTGAAGACGCTGTAGTATGTAATGGTGAAATTACACACATCAAAAAAAGTTTTGCATCTGCTCGGTTACGAAAGTTCTGGAGCCTGTACAGAAAATTGGAATAGAGATCCACATAAACATTATTTCCACACTTTTTACTGCCCATGAAAACCACACACTGCATATTGTACCACCATATAACGAGACCTTCAGAAGTGGTGGTCCAGAATGTTGTACACACCAGTACCTCTAATACCCAGTGGCACGTTCTCTTCCATTGATGCATGCCTGTATTCGTCGTGGCATACTATCCACAAGTTCAACAAGGCACTGTTGGTCCATAATGTCCCACTCCTCAATGGCGATTCGACATAGATCCCTGAGAGTGGTTGGTGGGTCACGTCGTCCATAAAGAGCTTTTATCAATCTATCCCGGGATGGTTGACAGGGTTCATGTCTGGATAACATGCTGGCCATTCTAGCGAGCGATGTAGTTATCCTGAAGAAAGTCATTAAGAAGATGTGCACGATGGATAGTTCAAATGGCTCTGAGCACTATGGGACTTAACATCTATGGTCATCAGTCCCCTAGAACTTAGAACTACTTAAACCTAACTAACCTAAGGACAGCGCACAACACCCAGTCATCACGAGGCAGAGAAAACCCTGACCCCGCCGGGAATCGAACCCTGGAACCTGGGCGCGAGAAGCGAGAATGCTACCGCACGACCACGAGCTGCGGACCACGATGGATGCGCAAATTGTCGTCCATGAAGATGCCTCGCCAATATTCTGCTGATGTGATTGCATTATCAGTTGGAGGATGGCATTCACATATCGTACAGCCATTACAGCGCCTTCAGTGACAACCAGTGGCGTATGCTGGCCACACATGCTGCTACCGTAAAACAGCAAGGAACCTACATCTTGCTGCACTCGATGGACAGTGTGTCTAAGGCGTTCAGCCTGACCGGGTTGCCTCCAAAACCGTCTCCGATTATTGTCTGGTTGAAGGCATCTGCAACACTCATCAGTGAGGAGAATCCTGAGTGGTCCATTCGGCCTGTTGTTGGGCTATATCTGTACTGTACTGCTTAGTGTCATGGTTTGCAAAGATGGACCTCGCCATGGGCGTCGGGAGTGACGTTGTGCACAATTTGAGTCGTAACACAACGTCCTGTGGCTGCATGAAAGCATTGTTCAACATGGTTGCGATGCTGTCAGCGTTCCTCTGAGCCATAATCCGTAGGTAACGGTCACCCACTGCAGTAGTGACACTTGGGCGGCCTGAGCGAGGCATGTCATCGACAGTTCTTGTCTCTCTGTATTTCCCCCATGTCCAAACAACATCGTTTTGGTTCACTCAGAGACACAGTTCCCTTGGTGAGAGCCCTTCCTGGCACAAAGAAACAATGCGATGATATACTATCCACAGTCAATGTCTATCTTCAAGAGTACTGGGAACCGGGGTGATGCAAAACTTTTTTGATGTGTGTATTTCTACATCCCATCACCAATGTCAGGGTTGCGAGGTTAAGGTAAACCGGCAGTGGTGCATCGGTTACAAGCTAGTGGACATCCAGGAGAGGTTCCAGTATCATACATATACTCTAGCATAATGACTCTGACAATGTCCTCGAGGTATATGAAATAGCGCAGAACCCGTCTGATGGAGATTCATTTCTTGACGGCAGCATTAGTGTCTTGGAGAGACGTCAGCACAGAGCGTGTAGTATGCACTAGCAAATCAAATTCTGTATCATACCGTCAAAATGGGGATGTGAGGGTTACAGTAAACCAGTAGCAGTGGAATGGGTGGAAGCTACTGGACACCCAGGAGAGGTTCCATGCAGTGTCCTTACCAAAATGCCAGTGCGAGTATCGTAGATATACTCTAGCAGAAGAAGCCTCGACTATGTCCTCTCCTTATGCGCACCACACGTTTAATGGTGAGGCAATTCTCGAGGGCAATAATTGTGTCTTCAAGGGATGGCGGTAGAGAGCCTGTAGTACGCAATGGGAAAGCAATTTCTGTGTCCCATCATCAATGTGACGATGCGATTGTTGCAGTAAACCAGCAGTGGTGCATGAGCTACAGACTACTGGACACCCAGGATCGGCTCCATGTGGTGACCATAACCAAATTCTGGTGTAAGTATTATGGATATACACTAGCAGAATGACTCAAAGAATGTCCTCGAGGCATATGCAATATCGCAACACCGAAGTAATGGCGAAGCAATTCCCGAGGGCAGCATTATTGCCTTGGAGAGATGTCGGCAGATGGCCTGTAGTACGAGGGTGATATGAAAAGTTCTTGGAATCACCACAAGAGGTCACCACTAGCGCAACGGGTTGTTCACGTGATATTCATTGGACTCTTGCCTGTAAACACGTGCCACGTCAGTGCTCTTGGAAGAGAGCTGTGGTGGTGACGTGGCTCTGTTGTTGTTCCTGCGAAGTGATTTGCGAAAAAGGAAAAAAATCGAGATTCGAGCAGTGATTAAGTACTTTGTAAATAAAGGCATGAAAACAGAGGACATTCGTGTCGATTTCCAGAATACACTGGGGAACTTTGCTCCTTCGTATTCAACAGTCGCCAAGAGGACAAACGAATTTAAATTTGTTTGGGAGAGCTTAGATGATGATCCGTGCATTGGTCAGCCAAGATGTGTCACTACTCCAGAAATCATAGCAAAAGTGCACAAATTATTCACAGAGGATCGCCGATTGAAAGTGTGTGAAATTGCTCGTGCTTGCCAGGTTCATGTGAAAGGGTATATCCTATTTTAACTGAAGAATTAGAAATGAAAAAAATTATCTGCAAGATGAGTGCCACGACTCTACACTGGATCAAAAACGCATGAGAATGGGCATATCTAAACAATGTTGGGCTGGTTTTAGGAGAAACGAACAAGATTTTTTGCACTGGTTTGTGACCACAGATGAAACTAGGGTGCACTACTATACCCCAGAGACAAATCAACAGTCAGAGCAGTGGAAACATGCCGATTCTCAGCCACCAAAGAAAGCAAAGACAATTCCGGGCGGGAAAGGCCCTGGCAAAAGTTTTACGGACTGCGTGGTAATTACTCAGGTGCCTGGTGAGGACTGTGACCTCACCAAATGGATCACGTGTGAAGCTAGGTATTGATGAACTCCCACAGAAGTCGCCGAACCTGAGGGTCGCTGGTTCGATTTCAGAACGCAGCACTCGGCGCCTCACCGTAGTCGCTTGTTAATACACAACGAGCGAATTCACAAGGAGAAGACCGCGCCGCTGTCGCACTGAGTCACGAGCACAGTGCTGAACTGGAGAACAAACCGCCGGCGCACCGCTGCAACACGAGCCGTCGTCGCATCAGCCGTCACCGGAACCTTCACTCTACGACTCCGCCGCGAGGAACTCAGCGAGTTAAAAAACACTGTATTACTCTGTTTGTTCGAAGGGTCTTATGTCTCAATAAACGACTGCTAGAGGAACCACCAATGTTTCTCTCACACCTCACCCTCTAAGCCAAGGAAAGAGCCCACTGCACCGCCCACACAGTGTCGTTCCCCTCCCGCCATCCCTGACAAAAAATGACCTTTGGTCTGCTCTGTCACTGACACGTAATATCTAGTGTCACTAAACCTCGACCCAATAGTGTGGAAGAAAGAAAGAAATTCGTGTGTTATATTGTTGATTGTGCTAGATTTTGGTCTTCAACTTGTAATTTGCATTCGATCTGTGTAAATGTTATCTGTTGTTAACGTTTTTGATGTTAAATTCATGTACTTCCTCGTTCCACGATCACGGAGATCTGATAGTCAATTTGATCCTAATGAACAAGGCATGTAAAATAAAATAAAAATAAATAAATTACTTTCCAAAGCGAAATTTTCGTTTTCCATTGATATGAAATTCCTGGCAGGTTAAAAGTGTGTGAACGAGAATCGAACTCGCGACCTTCACCGTTTGCGAGCACGTGTTCTACCAGCTAAGCTACCCAAGTATGACTCGCGACCTGTCCTCACAACCTTACCTCTGCCAGACACTTGTCTTCTATCTTCCAAATTTCACATAAGCTCTCCTGCGAATCATGCAAGACCGGCATTCCTAGAAGAAAGAAGTTTGCGGACTCATTGCTTGGCTACAGCCAGGGACTATACCACGTCCCCGCAACATCCTTTCTTCCAGGAGTCCAGGCCTCGGAAGTTTCGCAGCAGAACTGTGTGGTTTGGAATGTTCACTGAAGCCCCCAAAAAAATTGCTATAGCCATGCGTATTCAAATACGGAGATATGTAAACAGGCAGAATTCAGTGCTGCGGTCAGCAACGCCCGTATAAGACAACAAGTGTCTGGTGCAGTTGTTAGATCGGTTACTACTTCCACAATGCCAGGTTATCAAGATTTAAGTGAGTTTGAAAGTGGCATTACAGTCGGCGCACGAGTGATGGGATACAGCAAAAATGGCTCTGACTGCTATGGGACTTAGCTTCTCAGGTCATCAGTCCCCTATAACTAAGAACTACTTAAACCTAACTAACCTAAGGCCATCACACACTTCCATGCCCAAGGCAGGATTCGAACCTGCGACCGTAGCGGTCGCGCAGTTCCAGACTGTAGCGCCTAGAACCGCTCGGCCACTTCGACCGGCTGGGATATAGCATTTCCGAGGTAGCGATGAAGTGGAGATTTTCCTGCACGACTATTTCAGGAGTGTACTGTGAACATCAGGAATGTGGTACAACATCAGATCACCAACATCGCTGCAGCCGGGAAAAGATCTAGCAAGAACGGGACCAACAACAACTGAAGAGAATCGTTCAGCATGATAGAAGTGCAACTTTTCTGCATGTTGCTGCAGATTTCGATGCTGGGACATCAACAAGTGTCAGCGTGCAAACCATTCAACGACACATCAGCGATACGGGCTTTCGGAACCAAAGGCCCACTCGTGTAGCCTCGATGACTGCACGACACAAAGCTTAACGCTTCGCCTGGGCCCATCAACACCGACAATGGACTGTTGATGATGATGGAAACACGTTGCCTGGTCGGACGAGTCTCGTTTCTAATTGTATTGTATGGACGTTCATGGGTAACCTCGTGAGTCCGTGGGTCCTGCATGTCAACAGGGGACTGTTCTAGCTGGTGGAGGCTTTGTAATGGTATGGGGCATGTACTGTTGGAGTCTAGCTGGTGGAGGCTCTGTAATGGTATCGGGCATATGGGACCCCTGATACATCTAGATACAACTCTGAGAGCTGATACATACGTAAGCGCCCTGTGTGATCACCAGCAGCCATTCACGTCCATTGTGCATTATGACGGACTTGGGCAATTCGATCAGGACATTGCGACACCTCACACGTCCAGAATTGCAAACAAAGTGGCTCCAGGCGCACTCTTCTGAGTTTACACACTTCCTCCGACCACTAAACTCCCCAGGCATGACATTATTGAGTATGTCTGGGATGCCTGACATCGTACTGTCACGAACTTAGGGACAGCCATGCGGGGTTCATGGTGTCAATTCCGTCCAACACTACTTCAGACATTGGTTGAGTCCATGCCACGTCGTGTTGCGGCACTTCCGCCCTCGCGGGGACCCTACACCATGCTGTGCAGGTGTACCAGTTTCTTGGGCTCTTCACTGTATTCGATGAGATACTGCCGCTGTGACGGTGTTGTTCTCGGCGGATCTGTCCCGGACAACACAAACCATTTATGCTACTACTATTCTCGGTGTACAGATCGTTTAATTATACGACCATAATTGTGCTCATATCCTCATAGAGTAAACAAAGGCAACGGTGACATGACGCATTTTCCAACAATACATGGGGTTCTTCGACGTCCCCTGTCGTTTCTTAGCAACAGTCTGAGTCGAGTCGATCGGAGAGCAACGTGAATGGCGCTGTCCGCATCCAGCGAATCTGAAGAAATCGTGAAATGCAGTAGGTGCACGGGCGACGATAGTGGCCTCTGGTAAGTCATTAATTAGCATCTGATTTCCGACAATCCCTGGCAGCTGACACAAAGGCGTTAAATCGATTGCATCTTTCTGCACACGCGCAACATTAATTCTCACATCACATATATTGAATGAATGTGGAGATCTTGAACACAGCCGTTATATTCGAGGTAATTTACTTTTCCAAATCCGTCGTCGAGACCGTTTATCACAGTTCGTCTAAAGCAGTTTGTGTTGGAGAACCATTAACCTCATTAATCTTGCAATTAGAGTAAGATCGAAATACTACAAATTATACGTGTTCCTACGGAGATGCACGTGCCACGTGCTTACCGTATTCGCTCGCGTAGATAACGCTCGACAAGCTTAGTACATCGCGATGCTGCCGTGAAACACACGTTTTCCATCCCCCTGTCGTAAGAAATAATATACTTTCTAACGTATTTTAAATAAATGTCAGGCATTAAGCTCTATTTTGAGTCAAATCTAGCGTCCGATTCCACCTAGCTTTGACCAACGACACCCCGAGTGAAGGACGCCATGAGTTTACGATGCGAAGGATGGAACTGGCTTGTTATTAAATTTCATCTGTGGTTGTCTGTACCGTAAACTATGCTGTTTATTACAAAAATATCGCGATATCCCAGGTTGGGTTTCCGAATACGGCACCATTTACAAAGGTGGGGTTGGCCAGAAACTTAAGAGCACAGCTGCGACTATCTGCAGTTACCGGTATATATAATCCTGCTTCTCACAAACATTTGGTTGTTTTTCTCCGAATGTGCCATCACTGCCGAGGGTGAGATTAGGCAGCAGCCTAAGAGGACAGTTATATACGTCATTATAGTTCTTCGTCCCACAGTTCGTCGTCCCCTGCTTGTTGTTATTCCTTTTAGGATTATTTGTTTATTTATTTACTTTTTGTGTCTATATACCGTAGGTCAAATCACATTGTCGATTCCAACGTTAGTTATGTTTCCCGTTCTTCCAGTAGCATAACGAATGATACGAAAAAATTAAACGTTTGACGAAATAACTAACAGCCAATAGAAATCATGAAAATAACGGAACATGGAATCAAAAATTAGAGTGATACCATTCATGACAATTCTCAAAGAATGTGCAGTACACACCTGCAACATCAGTTGTACAGAGAGTAACATGAAAACAGAAATCGTATAACTGTGAAGTCTTTTAGAAGTTTCATGCGTGATACCGCTGAAATTGGTAACTGCACGTTCCATTATTATGTCATTTTCATTAAGGGTGGCTCCCCAATTCCCTTAGGATTTACCTGTATGGTATCGCTTTCTGTACTAATGCAAAAAAGCGATTAATAGCAAGCCTTCGAATCGACAACTAGAACTGACCTATACAGCCCACTTCTGGTTATCGATTGTTCAAATGTGTGTGAAATCTTATGGGACTTAACTGCTAAGATCATCAGTCCCTAAGCTTACACACTACTTAACCTAATTACCCTAAGGACAAACACACACACCCATGACCGAGGGGGGACTCGAACCTCCGCCGGGACCAGCCGCACAGTCCATGACTGCAGCGCCGTAGGTTATCGATTCCAAGATTTGTTATTTTTTCGTTACGTGTGTAGTGACTTTTCTCTTAGAAAATCTGTGTTGCTTCCTTCTTATTTCCCGGTAATGTCCTGCTTACGTTCCTTTTGCAATCTCATTTTGCAGTTCTTGTGTTAGATTTTAGTTTGTGCACATTCAAAACTCCACTCCTCCGTTCAAAACTCCACCCTCCTAAGATTCGATACTTCTTATTAAGACCTGCCGCTATTCCACAATATTACGAGTTTATTATGAGTGATGCTGCAGTGAACTTTTAAGACAGTCTGCGGTTCTTTCACTTCCTAGCGTAAGTTATAATAATAATTCAGGGCCGGCAGCGGTGGCCGTGCGGTTCTAGGCGCTGTGGTCCGGAACCGCGGGACTGCTACGGTCGCAGGTTCGAATCCTGCCTCGGGCATGGAGGTGTGTGATGTCCTTAGGTTAGTTAGGTTTACGTAGTTCTAAGTTCTAGGGGACTGATGACCTAAGATGTTAAGTCCCATAGTGCTCAGAGCCATTTGAACCATTAATAATTCAGGCACTGAGAACCAGAAGGGCCCAAAGCACATATGCAAAGTTTACGGAAAAACAGGTACTTGTGAAAATGAAGTTTGCAGGGAAACCACCAGTGTCATAGGTTTGACCCTTTTTTTTTAACATCCTTCCTATAAAAGCCATGTAATATTTATTAACCACCAGCCTCATAGGTTTGACTTGTTTTTTCAACATCCTTCCTATAAAAGCCACGTAATATTTGTTATTATTATTATTGTTGTTATTCTTATTGTTAATTTACAAAATTTTTGTATATAGGCTAGAGACAATAGTTTCTTTTAATTGTAGTATAGTTTGTACTTAACGTAAAACTAGAATCAGGACATAAGTAACAGACACTTAATGCACCACACATATAGTTGTGACCTGTCCCAACACGTCATATTCCTCGTTGTCATCATTTTCATTAAGCACGTTCTGTGGCTTGAGGCTCAGACGAAACTGTCTGTTCACTTTAGGCATGAGTTGTAGTAGTTTTGTCATGTCTACGTGTTTCAAGTTTGATATAGTATTTTATTAAGAGTTCGTGTTTCAAGGTTGGTATTTGCCTTCCACCTATTGGGCACTAGGATTTGCGAGGCATCTACACACTGTGGAGAAACAGCAAATTGTGGTCTCCCTCGATGTGACTTGCAGAAAATGGTGGCCTCCCGCTATTCCAATCAAGAATACGTTGCTTTAAACAATGTTCACGGAAACCCGTTGAAAATTTCATCATTTCAAAATTTCTTAAAAGTACATTGTTACGATGGACATCAGTTTTAGGTGTGATAGAGAGGCCGATAACACTCTCAGATGTTCTGAAATCCTCAACGTCAATTTTACAAATTGGAATCTGAAACCATGGAGCGTGATTTTATGGTGGGGCGTTTACCGTAAGAGCTTCCAGATTTTATGAAGAAATGGGGGTCAATGTAGCTGGTGAGCGTTGATACAGCTTTTCGCAACCGTTCATATACAGGGTGTTTCAAAAAGCACTTTATAACTTTAAAAATTCATATACATTTATTGAAAGAAGATATAGACCTGGGTTTAATGTTATTTTGTAGGGAAACACATCAAGTTTTTTTTTTACCTTAAACTAAAGATGTTTTACGTGGCTTCCGTTGCTTATCCTGCACACACTCCATCGGAGTCAATTTCTTCTCAAACTCCTTGTAGCGTTGCAAGTGTAACTTGCTTAGTGGCGGCATAAATTCTTGCTCAAGTTCAGGTAGAGAAGCTGCCACAGGAGGTACAAAGCACAATATCGTTGATGAATCCCCATAAGAAATTCGAGCGGTGTCAGGTTTGGGAAATGTGCGGACCATGCAATTGGTGCATCGCGGCCAATCAATTGACCTGGTAAGTGGTCACTGAGAGAATCCTAGGTGTCAGCCCGGTAGTGGGCTGGTGTATTATCTTGTATGAAGTAAACATTTCAAGCTGTGGTGTCAAAAATTGCAACATATCTAGGTACGCTGTCTCATTGATGGCTCTCTCACGGACAAAGGGGCCGTACCCTTTGTTCTTGCTCAATACACAAAATGTGTTCAGTTTAGGGCTATCACGAACACGATGCAATATTTGATGTTGATTTTCACTGCCCCAAATCCTACAGTTATGTGTGTCAACCTTGCCACTTAGTGAAAAGTCAACTTGTCAGGAAAAATGATTTTGTCGAAGAAATTTTCATCCTCATGTAATCGATTTAACATATCCGCAAAGAAGTTCTTGCGAGCAATTTTATCAGTGTGGTTTGTTGCCTGTACAGTCGTCAATCTGCACGGTTTCAAATACAAACGGTTTCTCAACACTCGCCAAATGGTCATTTGTGGGGTTTGCAGTTCGCGAGATGCACGCTGGGTCATTTTCGTAAGGCTGTTGACAAAAGTTGTCTCACTCGCTCAATGACGTCGTCAGATGTGCTTGGACGACCTGATGATTTCCCATGTCTTACTCAGCGTCCTGTTTCTACAAAACATTTATGCCACTCATAAACTGTAGACCTACTAGGAAGATCTCTAGCGTACTTGGTACGGAAATTATTTTGAACTGTGTCGCCGACTTTGATTCTTCAAACCAAAACACACAGCTAGCACGCTCAGATTTAGTGGTGTGATGGCCCAGTGGATATCCCGTCAAAAACTGAACACAGATCAAGCATGAAAAAAGGAGGAAGATGAACTGAGCTGTGAGAAAAAAGTAAAAATTATAAGTGAGCGATTGAAGCTTAGCAAGTGTAGTGCTGAGCGCAAGTGAACAGCTGTGGCGTCATGGAAAAGTGTGTACGGTATTTGACTATGAAACTGACGAGCCAGTTTCGAAACTCTCTGGTGGTACTTATTTTTATTTTCTTCACAACATTATGAGCTGTCCGTTCGGTCACTGAAATGTTTGGTGTCTTTCCATAATCTTGGCACTTGTTATACTATAGACTGGTTACAGAATATGAGTCATGAATGCGTTACCGTTGCAGGTAAACGTCGTGAATAGTGAGAGCAGGCGAAGTACCATATAGATGTCTCACATAAATGAAAACAAGTAAACCGGTGTGAACTATGATACAACTAAGGAGTTCGAGAGTTAAAACTTCCAAAAAGGAACGCAACATCAAAAACGTTAAAAACACTTGTTTTCACAGTACACAGTGAAAGTATGTGATTGTGAAACTGTTGCGTTCATTTTTTGCAGCTCATGTAGCAAACTACGAGGGCTGTTCACTAAAGAATGATCGTAATTTTTTTGACAACATACCTTTATCATTCTCATAATTTTGATGCTCCCTCTCAAAGTAGGCTCCCATGAATCCGATGCACTTGTCCCATCGTTTCTGCCACTCTTCAAATACGTGCTGGAAAGCATTTTTTGAGACATCCTTCAAAATCGCTTCCGCAGCCTTCGCCACTGATTCTAATGATTGATAATGCCTCCCACAAAGGCGATTCTTCATGTTAGGGAATAGAAAAAAGTCACTTGGGGCTAACTCCGAACTATAGGGAGGGTGAGGGATGCACTTCAAGTTGATTTTTGCAAGATATTCAGCAACCACATTGGCAACATGCGGTCACGCATTATCATGGTGCAGCTTCCAGCCTGCTTCACGGAAATCTGGTCTTCTGCGCCTGATACAGACTTGTGATGTTCTTAGGACACTCCTGTAGTATTTTCCAGTTACTGATGTGTGTACAGGTACAACATGCTGACAAACCACTCCATGAATATCAGAGAATGAGATGACCATAACTTTCTCAGCAGAAGCAACCACTTTCGCTTTTTGGGGGGTTGGTGATGAAGGAGATATCCACACTGAGCTTTGCTGTTTGCTCTCAGGATCAAAATGTTCTAGCCAAGTTTCATCAGCAGTGATTACATTTGAAAGATACTCCGGATCTTCCTCTAACATCAATTTTAACTGCATGCAGACCTGCACGCGAATGTCCTTTTGTTTGGGAATCAACAGTCTTGGAACCCATCGCGCACAAACACGTGTCATGTGTAATTTTTCTGTCAGCAACGTGTGGGTGGCACCCAATGAAATGTAGAGTATTTCAGAAAGTGATCTTAAGGGAACTCGTCGATCCTCTCTCACAATGACGGCAGCAGTGTTCATGTTTTCTTCCGTAAGAGCAGTAACTGGAGCACCGGGTCCACCTTCCTTTGAAATTGATTGTCTCCCCTCGTTAAACACTTTAAACAACTTTCGAGCTGTGCTATAGGGAAGAACAGACTCTCCATAGGGCTCCTGTAACATTGTAGAGGCCTCAGTTGAAGATTTGTTGAGACGAAAGCAGAATTTCAAATCCGCATATTGTTCCTTGCGTGTTATTCCTTGCGTGTTACCTGCATTGCAGCGGAAGGCGACACTGAACATGTCTGACCTTGCCTGCCTCTCACAGGCGGGAACCAGGAGTCCCAACATTGAAACTACTACGGGCTGTTTGCTGCATATTAAGCTAACAGAATATCATAAGAGTAAATTTTAGCGTTATAAATTACGACCATAAAAAATTATGGTAATTCTTTATTGAACTGCCCTCGTACATGTTTTCGTCATTTCCTTGGGAGTGACCACGTTCAAATTCATACGAACACCTAAATCGGGCAAGGAGGCGTATCTCACTCACTCACCAGGCGTACATATTAGGTGTGTCCGTATGAGATTCGTGTCACATGACACACATTCTGTCAGTAATGCCGTGTCTGATACACTAGATATGTTTTCCGTTGGAGGATTCGATTGACTTGTCTCTTTGTCATCAAACGCTTGTGCTTCCCAATCGAGAGCCACTTCCTTTCGGCTGCTAATAGAGTAGTTGAGCAGAATCTACTGTCATTATAGGTCCCTTCCTTACACCTCAGTGTTGTAAAAGGACGTTACACCACGATACAGACACAAATTTGAATACGGCTAACGGTAAAAAAAAGTTTTTGGCACACGGGAGGTTTGAACACAGCTCGCCTGCTTGATAGTCCAACACCTGGCCACTTTTTTTATGTAGGGTCAAGGAATAGAAGGAATGGTCTGGGGGCGAAGTGAGCAGGGGTCATTGTACGAGGTCTGCACATGATGTCTGCGTCCCCAAACGGGAACTTATGGAACGGGAAAATGGCCACAGGAGATTATTCATTTGTTTTTTGACAAAATATAATCCACATTTCTCCCGATCTGTCTCTAAAAGAAAGAAAAACAAACGCAAGGTAACACTTCTGTAACACGCACACACGGCGTCGATACTCTACGGACGCCGGCGCTCATTTTTCATGGCATGTCTTCTTGTAATGTCGTGTACATACCGTTATCTGTCCATCTGCTTGTGGGAATGAATCACATTATCTCCTGCGATGAATAATCCAACCATGGGGCGGATCGTGGAAGATGCTCTGCAACAACTTCGAGAAGTGTTGAGTGTACTTAGGGTTCTTCACAATAGCGCAATGAGGATCGTTTAAACAGTTCCAAGAATCCATGAGTTCTATACCTCCAAATAAATAATGAATCGCTTGACCTCTGATGCACATGACGGCGTAGTCTTTCTTCCTCGGGTAGAGGACAATGCCGGAATTGACATAAGGGGGCGGCATCTGTAAAAAGAGAGCTGTCATTAAGTATTTACTGTCAATCATCGGTGTCGATTACATCGACTTAAAAATTCATATGATTTTATCATAATCAGAAATAAGATGGACCAAATTAATTGAACTATCGATTTGAAAACAACTCCGTCGGCTGTATTAGCTCTCTTCATCCATTATATTTACAGAAAGGGTCCTCCACTTTTAACCAGTTACTGTGGTTTGGTCTCTTATGATGAAAAACATTCGAAAATCGAACCTGTATTTGGACATAGTGTCAGTCTCACTAAGACAAAATTTGGTACATGTATGTTACCATGTTTTGTTAGGTTGCTATGGATGACGTTAAGTACATTTACAATAAGTTTCTCACACTGTTCGGTCTACCACGCCGCACTCAACGCAAAACATTTTCACGTACACATACTAGTTATTGGGTTGTACTTTTTTTCTCTGTTGTGTGTGTGTCTACATATTCTGAGTAGACACAGCTGAGACAAATTACATGAACAAAGATGCTAACGCACTGGTACTGCGGACGGGACTCTATACCAAATGGGGAGTGGTGCAACAGTCAACTACCCTGAAGTGGTATAGGCATGTGTATTCAAATACAGAGATACGTAAACAGGCAGAATACGGCGTTGCGCTAGGCAACGCCTACATAAGACAACAAGTGCCTGGCGCAGTTATTAGATCGGCTACTGCTGAAACAATGGTAGGTTATCAAGATTTAAGTGAGTCTGAACGTGGTGCTATAGTCGGCGCACGAACGATGGGACACAGCATCGCCGAGACAGTGATGTCGTGGGGATTTTCCCGCGCCACCATTTCACGAGTGTACCGTGAATATCAGGAATCCGGTAAAATATCAAATCTCAGACATCGCTGCAGCCGCAAAAAGATCCTGCAAGATAGGGACCAATGACGACTGAAAAGGTTCGTTCAGCGTGACAGAACTGCGACCCTTCCGCAGGTTGCTGCAGATTTCAGTGCTGGGACATCAACAAGTGTCAGCATGCGACCCATTCAATGGAACATCATCGACATGGGCTTTCGGAGCCGAAGGCCCACTCGTGTAGTCTTGATGACAGCTTGACACAAACTTTACGCCTCGCCTGGGCCCATCAACACCCATTGAACTGTTGATGAATGGAAACATGTTGCCTGGTCGGACGAGTCTCGTTTCAGATTGTATCGAGCGGATGGACATGTACGGGTATGGAGACAACCTCATGAATCCACTGACTCTGCATGTCAGCAGGGACTGTTCGTTGGAGTGATAGGGGACCCCTGACACGTCTCTGACAGGTTACACGTACATAAGCGTCCTGTATGATCACATGCATCCACTCATGTCCATTATGTATTCCGACGGACACGAGCAATTCTAGCAGGACAATGCGGTGCCCCACACGTCCAGAACTGCCACAGAGTAGCTCCAGCAACAGTCTTCTGAGTTTAAATACTTCCGCTGGCCACCAAACTCCCCAGACATGAAGATTATTGAGCATATCTGAGGTGCCTTGCAGCATGCTGTTCAGAAGAGATCTCCACCCCCTTGTACTCTTATCGATTGATGGACAGCTATACGGGATTCATGGTGGCAGTTCCCTCCAGCACTACGTCAGACATTAATCGAGTCCACGTCAGATCATGTTGCTGCACTTCTGTGCGTTCGCAGGGGCCGTGCATAATATTAGGCAGGTGTACCAGTTTCTTTGGCTCTTCAGTGTATTTTGATGGTGATTGCTTATACGTCGACTTCGATACTCGTCAATCCATAACTCCTAGTGGATTACACTGTTACATACACGTAAGACGCTTCCTGTATAAAGTACTTTAAACAGCACACGAGTACACAGCAACCTTGAAAATTAATAATAAATGTGAATGATTGTTTGTTTGCTTTTCTTTCTTTTTTAAAAAAGAGAAAAGTCGTTGAAAGTTAATTCTAAGCTTAGCTGACCTTCTCAGTCCTTTTCAACACTAAACTGTAGCAGTAACACAGGTCTAACCCAGACACCGACTTTGGTTCTCCAGTTTCGAAACTCGTCGAGGCTGGGGTGACGGGCTTTGTTACAGGGATCCGGACGGTAAGGGAAACGGTGGAGGCAGAGCGGCTGATCCTGGCCATCCAAAGTAGGAGATAAAATTAAAAAGAATGGAAGCAGAAGTAAATGCTGAAACACTGTTAATTCAATAGGGGAGACTGCGACACAGTGGGCACGGCTTTTGTTTTAGAACAGTTTGTGACGAAATTTGATAATATTTGTGAATTATTTCGGTCCATTTAGGAAGCCTATACCATCCAATCTCCATATTTATTCATACGTTTTGTTGTGACAAAAACTTTACACACGGAATTATTGATAGCACCCCCATCGTGGCGCACACTGAGTGTTGGCGTCGGCCGCAGGGAGCAACAGAAACGAAGTCCACAGACACACTGGAAACATTTATTTTTCTTGGTAAACATGTGATACATTGAATTTGCGCATAGTAAAATCAATGGCATTGTAAGTATCCATGTCAGTAGGGAATACAAGCATCACTACAGTTTCTTTTGTGCCGCTGACTGTGTAAGTCTTCGGTAGTCTGCCTACAAATGACATCTGTGAAACTAATTTCATGTGCTTCTGTACCTGCAGCAAACGAAAAATATCTGTCAAACTTTCATGGGTTCTGCAGGTAAGTAACAACTGCAGTGTAACTTAGTCCTTTCTTTTCAACATCGCCTTTCATCTTTAATTATGCCTTATAGCGAAAACTCAGATTATCACCACTGTCACCTATCAGAAGCATCGCAGAGCCTTCTTGAGCTGCTCTCTGGCTGAAGTTGCCTTCTGACACGTTTAGAAATGGACGCGTTGCTTAATTTTGAGAGTTTGAAAGTTCATTTTCTTCCCATTTGTACGCTCTAGAAACTCCTACTTCTTAGAGCTGTCATTAAGAATTCTTGTTCTTTCTCTTTTTCTTCGATAAATGAGCTCTTATCTTACAGGTTTTTGCTTTTGGAAAATGTGGAAATTCCTTCAGTGTTACCAAATGTATTGAGCTACATACATCAAAAAAACGTTTTGCATCACCTCGGTTCCTAGAGCTCTGGAACCTGTACATAAAATTGGAATGGAGATCAACATACATGCCATTTCCTCCCTGTTTATTGCTCATGAAAACCATACATACAGCAAGATATTCAGAGGTGGTGGTCGACATTGCTGTCCACACCGGTACCTCTAATACCCAGTAGCAAGTCCTCTTGCATTGATCCATACCTGCATTCTTCGTGGCATACTATCCACAAGTTCAAAGCACTGTTGGTTCACATTGTCCCACACCTCAAAGGCGATTCAGCGTAGATCCCGCAGGGTGGTTGGTGGGCCACGCCCTGAAAACGCTCTT
This sequence comes from Schistocerca gregaria, assembly GCF_023897955.1. Taxonomy (NCBI): domain Eukaryota; kingdom Metazoa; phylum Arthropoda; class Insecta; order Orthoptera; family Acrididae; genus Schistocerca; species Schistocerca gregaria. The sequence goes on along the minus strand of NW_026061860.1, from coordinate 356,414 downwards.
TTCAGTGTATCCCAGGCATGTTCGATACGGTTCATGTCTGGAGAAGATGCTGGTCACTCTAGTCGAGCGATGTCGTCATCCTGAAGGATCTCATTCAAAAGATGTGCACGATGGGAGCGCGAATTGTCGTCCACGAAGACGAATGCCTCGCCAGTATGCTGCCGATATGGTTGCACTATCAGTTGGAGGATGGCATTCATGTATCGTACAGCCGTTACGGCGCCTTCCATGACAACCCGTGGCGCACGTCGGCCCCACATAACACCACCCCAAAAGATAAGCGAACCTCCCCTTGCTGCACTCGCTGGACAGTGTGTCTAAGGCGTTCAGCTTGACCAGGATGCCTCCAAACAGGTGCTCCCTGCCGCCGTTAAATAAGCAGCTGCAGCAGCAAGTCGTATAAACCTATCTTACTTATTTGTTAGATAGTTTAATTAATTTCTTTGCGTGTTTTTGGGTACTTGCATTGTTTAATTCATATATTTCGGGCGTATTATAGTATTTGAGGGTTGTAGCATCACGCCTTAGTACCTGAATAGTGTAAATTTGCGTAGTCGTCTGTCTTCTGTTTTTGTTTTGAACAGCCAGTGTCGGTTGGTCACAGCCATTGTGCTCCCTGCCGCCGTTGGATAAGCAGCTGCTGCAGCAAGTCGTATAACCCTAGCTTACTTATTTGTTAGATAGTTTAATTAATTTCTTTGCGTGTTTTTGGGTACTTGCATTGTTTAATTCATATATTTCGGGGGTATTATAGTATTTTACAGTTGTAGCATCGCGCTTTAGTGTTTACTTGGTAGATCCTTATTTAAATTGCGTGTGAGTTTCGTATAGGAGGTGCAATTTCGAGTTTTAGTTACTGTAATCGTAAATTCAGCAGATTGTAGCGCAGTCGTTAGGCATTTGTACAGGTTAGTTGATACATTCTTTACGTGTTTCGCTTGCGTTATCTAGGCACGGACTCGTGTTTCAGTAACTGTTGTTCAACATCGATGAGAATGGACAGGGGCTGCGATTGCTGTGTTCGGATGAAGGCTGACTTGGCATCCCTTCGCTCACAGCTGCAATCGGCGCTGACTTCGGTCGCGCAGCTTGAGGCTGTTGCCAATGGGCACCACTGTGGGGAGCCGGACTTGGGTATCACGGGGATGTCAACCTCGTCCCGTCTGTCCCCAGATCGGTCTGCCGCTGTGGTTGCCCCCGTTGCTGCCCGCAGTGGGGCTGAGCCCTCGCCTGTGGTTGATTGGGAGGTCGTTCCAAGGCGTGGCAGGCAGCGAAAGGCGTCCCCGGAGGCTGATCAGAAAGCCTCCCCGATGCGTCTGACAAATCGGTTTCAGGCACTGTCTCTGGCTGAGCCAGATGCAGCTGCCTGCCCTGTTTCAGAGGATCATTCTCAGCCTTCAAGGTCCGGGCAATCGCAGAGGGTGGGCTTACTGGTAGTTGGGAGCTCCAATGTTAGGCGCGTAATGGGGCCCCTTAGGGATACGGCGGCTAAGGAGGGGAAGAAATCCAGTGTGCACTTCGTGTGCATTCCGGGAGGAGCCATTCCTGATGTGGAAAGGGTCCTTCCGGATGCCATGAAGAGCACAGGGTGCAGCCAGCTGCAGGTGGTGGCACATGTCGGCACTAATGACGTGTGTCGCTTTGGATCTGAGGAAATTCTCTCTGGATTCCAACGACTATCTGATTTGGTGAAGGCTGCCGGTCTTGCTTAGGAGATGAAGGCAGAGCTCACCATCTGCAGCATCGTTGACAGAACCGACTGCGGACCTTTGGTGCAGAGCCGGGTGGAGGGTCTGAATCAGAGGCTCAGACGGTTTTGCGACCGTGTTGGCTGCAGATTCCTTGACTTGCGCCATAGGGTGGTGGGGTTTCGGGTTCCGCTGAATATGTCAGGAGTTCACTACACTCAGCTGGCGGCTACACGGGTAGCGGAGGCTGTGTGTCGTGGACTGGGCGGTTTTTTAGGTTAGAACACCTCGGGAAAGTACGGGGTGGGCTGCAATGTCAAAGGGTGCATGGCAATTACAGGACGTGTTTGGATCAAGGAACAGTCGGAATTATAGTTGTAAATAGTCCCTGAGCTTCAAGCGCTAATAGAAAGCACAGAAGCAGATATCGTTATAGGTACAGAAAGCTGGCTAAAGCCTGAAATAAGTTCTGCAGAAATTTTTACGAAGTCTCAGACGGTGTTCAGGAAAGATAGATTAGGCAGAATTGGTGGTGGAGTGTTTGTGTCTGTCAGTAGTGGTTTATCTCGTAGTGAAGTCGAAGCAGATACTCCGTGCGAATTGGTATGGGTGGAAGTTATACTTAACAGCCGAATTAAGTAAATAATTGGCTCCTTCTACCGATTCCCAGACTCCGATGATACAGTTGCGGAACAGTTCAGAGAAAGTTTGAGTCTCGTAACAAATAAATACCCCACTCATACGGTTATAGTTGGTGGGGACTTCAACCTACCCTCGGTATGTTGGCAAAAATACTTGTTCAAAACCGGTGGTAGGCAGAAAACGTCTTCCGAGATTGTCCTAAATGCTTTATCCGAAAATTATTTCGAGCAGTTAGTCCACGAACCCACGTGAATTGTAAATGGTTGCGAAAATACACTTGACCTCTTAGCCACAAACAATCCAGAGCTGATAGAGAGCATTATGACTGACACAGGGATTAGTGATCATAAGGTCGTTGTAGCTAGGTTCAATACAGTTTCTTCCAAATCCATCAGAAATGAACGCAAAATAATTTTATTTAAAGAAGCGGATAAAGTGTCACTAGAAGCCTCCCTAAAAGACAATTTGCATTCCTTCAGGACTGACTATGCGAATGTAGACGAGATGTGGCTCAAATTCAAAGATGTAGTAGCAACAGCAATTGAGATATTCATACCTCATAAATTTGTAAGAGATGGAACGGATCCCCCGTGGTACACAAAAAAGGTCCGAACGCTGTGACAGAGGCAACGGAAAAAGCATGCGAAGTTCAGAAGAACGCGAAATCCCGAAGATGGGCTAAAATTTACAGACGCTCGAAATTTGGCACGTACTTCGATGCGAGATGCCTTTAATAGGTTCCACAACGAAACATTGTCTCGAAATTTGGTAGAAAATCCGAAGAAATTCTGGTCGTATGTAAAGTACACAAGGGGCAAGACGCAGTCAATACCTTCACTGCGCAGCGCCGATGGTACTGTTACCGACGACTGTGCCGCTAAAGCGGACTTATTGAATGCAGTTTTCCGAAATTCCTTCACCAGGGAAGACGAATGGAATATTTCAGAATTTGAAACACGAACATCTGCTAGCATGAGTTTCTTAGAAGTAGATACCTTAGGGGTTGCGAAGCAACTCAAATCGCTTGATACGGGCAAGTCTTCAGGTCCAGATTGTATACCGATTAGGTTCCTTTCAGATTACGCTGATACTATAGCTCCCTACTTAGCACTCATATACAACCGCTCGCTCACCAATAGATCTGTACCTACAGATTGGAAAATTGCGCAGGTCGCACCAGTGTTCAAGAAGGGTAGTAGGATTAATCCATTTAACTACAGACCTATATCATTGACGTCGGTTTGCAGTAGGGTTTTGGAGCATATACTGTATTCAAACATTATGAATCACCTCGAAGGGAACGATCTATTGACACGTAATCAGCATGGCTTCAGAAAACATCGCTCTTGTGCAACGCAGCTAGCTCTTTATTCGCACGAAGTAATGGCCGCTATTGACTGGAAGGGTCCCATACATACTTCCCTTGTGCACACCTGAAATTTATTCTACATTTCACGATGAGTCTCCATCCATTCTGTATAACACAGGCACTGCACTATCGTATTTATTCGCCGATTCTGGGCAAGCGACTTTCAAGTGAAATGTCTCCTCTCCACTGGAATATAGATAATGGATGTACTAGAAAAGGTTGTAATCTGATGGTTGACGATATATGGAAGTTCGGGTGTGGCCATTTATCGTGCTAGGGTAGTCAAATGGTAAGGCGACGGCTGGAGATAGGCTGGCAATCAAGGATCGAGCGTCGGTCCGGCACAAGTTTTCACTGTCGTCATTCCATTATACAGCTGATGATTGTCCATATTCACAACTGCGGATACATTTCGTATATTTCATAACGACTTAGTCGCTGCAGTGCATGTCCGAAGAAACACTGAATCTTAATTAGGAATAATACAGGCGTTGCCTATATCGCGTGAAGTACTATTCCATAACTGCTGAGTACTTGCCTATTGTCTGAAAACGTAAGATGAGCACTGGTTTGGTATGGCTGAATGCAGCTGATCGTAGATATTCTCGTTGCATAATTTCCGTTTGCAGACAATTTCTCTAGGGTTCTCACAATGTCTGGGAAAAGTTGAAAAAATACTGTGACGATTTTATATTTTTTCACACTATCTCGTCTCTCACATTCGTGATAAATTGGAAGCGTATTTCCAGTGTGTAGTGGATTCTCCAAAAAAAGTTTATAGCATCGTTTACAGTGACAACAGTAATCGTAATTTCTGGCACTGCGTTTACGTCGTTACCCACAAGGTTGAGTCTGCGGCTTGAGCAAAGAAATTCTGAGGATCGATAATATTTCTTTCTGGAAAATGGCCTGTACACTGCTCTCTCTGCCTGCCATTGTAGAACAACCATCGAAGAAAAATCCTACACAATTTCCTGCGAGGCGCAGGTACCCTTCCCCAGTGAAGTAGATTTGCCGTTCATTGAAATGAGTCCGGCCTCGCAGGTAGACAGGGATCGTGTGCCGAGTCGCGATCAGCACAGAAATTGTTGTGCCGTTCCACAACGGTAGCTTTCCACGGACATGCTTCCCCATACACACTCTTCATACTCCGATGCATGTCTACCGACGTTTGACCTTCAGAAAAAAAGAACAACAGCACGTTGTTCCTCTTTGGACGCATTTGGTGATAGCGTCGTCATAGTTCACGTTTCAGCATTTACTACATACACGTCGGAAAGACACGAATGCTACATCAGTCCCTCGCCTACATGTCGGTGCTTATATACTCGCATCGGTGTTGCGCTACATTGCATATACGCTGCAGTAACGCCTTCAGACGTAAACTTTTTGATCGGACCTTGTATAATGATAATATTCCGTAGAAGTGGGAAATATCTCGTTTTCTTGATGTTGGCTAGCACATACTCTGAGCATTTTAGACAAGAAATCAATGTGAGCCCTTAGTCGGTCGTTCACTGCGTTATCATTTAAACTTATTGTGTTGCCACTGGGTAAACAACTGTCAATTATGAATGATGTGGACTGCTGAGTGTTCCCTTTAGTCTTTAACACATTTCCTAATTCCTGATACCACACCTTCTCATGAGACTACTTTTAAAACCCACATACCCAATAGGAATAAATCGTGAATGGTCCAGAACCAAACGAATCACGTGTAAATATTGATTTTTATGTGAATAAACAAGGGGTTTAGCAGAAGTTTATTTCTTTAATACGCAGGTCTGCAACAAAGAAAAGAAAGTAATAGCTATCGGTGTGACAAACTGTCGGCTAAAAACTTCAGGCTGCAGCGCTGAGACACCCAAGTTCAATTGTCGAATCTGTAGTCATTATAAATAGTGTCATATCAATTGATGAAAAAAATTGCGGGGATTATTTCTGTAAACATACAGGCTGACAGAGGGCTAGTGCAATCGACGTTGTTGTTTACAAAACAATACATTGCTTCAGTTAATATATTTGATTTTTAGTTCATGTCAAAATTCTGTACGACTGATGGGCAACTTTCAGTCACATTCGCTACGAGATTGTTTTTCCCGCTACGTATTATTTACTGTTTGAGTGTTTTCCCGCGACGAAGAATTGCTCTTTGAACGGCTTATGTATACGAGCTGCTGTGGCTTTGCGACACTTGTGTTGTTTGCTCTGTCTTTGACAGTCACTTAACGAGGCGAATTTGAAGCTTCCACTATTTTATAACAGAGTTCTACAACAGAAGCTCTTATTGTAGGTTTCCAGCGCCCGCCGGCCGGGGTGACCGAGCGGTTCTATGCGCTACAGTCTGGAACCGCGCGACCGCTACGGTCGCAGGTTCGAATCCTGCCTCGGGCATGGATGTGTATGATGTCCTTAGGTTCGTTAGGTTTAAGTAGTTCTAAGTTCTAGGGGACTGATGACCTCAGAAGTTAAGTCCCATAGTGCTCAGAGCCATTTTTCCAGCGTCCAGCAGAAAGTTTTCTCGGCGTAGAGGTAAGAGATAATCAACTCTTGTAGCGCAAGAGGAGACTGACACGTGATCGATAGCGGTGGTGCTCATAAGTAGTTGCGAAAATGTGTGATTTTTATGTTCGTCGAGGATGTTAACGCTGTTGTGTTTTTGTTAGACGTGTCAGTATATGTGAAAAACGTTAAGTGGTCGTACTACACGCAGTTTCTCGTATTCTGCAACCTCTGCGGCAGCCATTTCCTTCACGATCAATCATAGTCAAAACCCCTATTGTAACTGAAATTGTGCTTCTTTCGGTTGTCAGTGGCTTGGAATAGATAAGAAACTAGTTGAGTTTGTCTTTAATGTCGCTGACCCATATTAAGTTTCTGATCAGTTTTATGTTCATAATCTACTGTCTGGCAAGTTAATGCTCGCAGCCTGCAAACATTGTGTTCATGGCAGTGACTGCCTTGTACGTTTAGTACCACTCAGCTGGTGCAGTCATTCTCTGGAATGCGTTCAGTTAATCCTGGCGCTATGTGCAACAAATGTAAATTATTTGTAAGCAGGTTGCGTAAAAGTGTTTACCCTCTCTCTGTATGTCTGTGTGTGTTTCCCAGAATCGAAATAACTTAATTTTGAGCCCCACTCTCCCCCCATAACCCCACCCCCTCTTCACAGTCTAAAATTAGCTTCCACTCCAACAGTACTTAAATCAAAAATTCGGATTCCTCTCTTACAAGTTTCATGTCACAAATATAACGCAGGTTTCTACCAGTTCACCTACATCAACATCTACATCATACTCGGCACGGTGAGTGTCGTAGGGTACTTTAGGTACCACTATCTGATCCCTTCAACCCTGTTCCACTCGGGAGTAGTGCGTGGGAAGAATGATTGTCGGTAAGCCTCTGTATTGGCTCTAATTTCTCGAATTTTCTCCTCGTCGTCAATACGCGAGATGTTTGTGTGTGGAAGTAATATGTTGTCCGACCTCTCTTGAAAAGTGCTGTCCTGAAATTTCAGTGTAAATCTCTCCGTGATGCACAGCGCCTCTCTTGTAACGTCAGCCAGTAGCATCTCCGTAACGGTCTCTCGCCAGCTAAACGGTCCGGTAACGAAACGCGCCGCTCTTCGTTGGATCTCCTCTATCCCGTCTATCAGTCCTACCTGATAGAATCACAGATAAATTAAAGATACTCAAGAATCAGAGACAGCAAAGGACTTGGAAGAGCAGTTGAACGGAATGGACAGTGTCTTGAAAGCAGGATATAAGGTGAACATCAACAAAAGCAAAACGAGGATAATGGAATGTAGTCGAATTAAGTCGGGTGATGCTGAGGGAATTAGATTAGGAAATGAGACACTTAAAGCAGTCAAGGAGTTTTGCTATTTGGGGAGTAAAATTAACTGATGATGGTCGAAGTAGAGAGGATATAAAATGTAGACTGGCAATGGCAAGGAAAGCGTTTCTGAAGAAGAGAAATTTGTTAACATCGAGTAGATTTAAGTGTCAGGAAGTCGTTTCTGAAAGTATTTGTATGGAGTGTAGCCATGTATGGAAGTGAAACGTGGACGATAAATAGTTTGGACAAGAAGAGAATAGAAGCTTTCGAAATGTGGTGCTACAGAAGGGTTTTGAAGATTAGATGGGTAGATCACATATCTAATGAGGAGGTATTGAATATATCTGGAGAGAAGAGGAGCTTGTGGCATAACTTGACATGAAGAAGGGACCGGTTGTTAGGACATGTTCTGAGACATCAAGGGATCACAAATTTAGCATTGGAGGACAGCGTGGAGGGTAAAAATCGTAGAGGGAGACCAAGAGATGAATACACTAAGCAGATTCAGAAGGATGTAGGTTGCAGTAGCTACTGGGAGACGAAGAGGCTTGCACAGGATAGAGTAGCATGGAGAGCTGCATCATACCAGTCTCAGGACTGAAGACCACAACAACAACTACATCCTTCCTCCGTACTATTATTTTTAAAAGTACATCCTCAGGGTTCAACTAAGAATGATCTTTCATTTACGAAATGTAGTAAATAATTTGTCCTCTACATCAGGGTGATCAGGTTAAAGGACTGCAATGTTTATTCTCCAATCGACTGGATTTTTGGTGGAACAGAGACACTTCATCCACCTTACTGACTATGGGAGATCTTTGATAAATGTTCTTTCTTTTGGTATGCCCTTCTTTTGCTTTATATTCTTAAAAGTCATATCCGTAAGTTCACTAAGAACAATCTTCTTTTTTTATTCCTTGTAGACTTTTATGGTCCTGAAACAAGGAAACGATGGCCTTTGTAATCTGTTTCCTTCAACCCCTCACAGACCACTCATCCATCAACTGGGTTTTAGATGGAAGGGAACCACCACCTCCCTCATACTGACTACCAGCCTACCTTCTATATTTTATTATGTATGTATTTTGCTTTACATTCTTATCAATTATATGTATCAAGTTAACAGTGAAGTAATTGACTTGATTTGCGAAATGTTGTAAAGTTTTTGCCCTTTACAAAAAAATGGCTCTGAGCACTATGGGACTCAACTGCTGTGGTCATTAGTCCCCTAGAACTTAGAACTACTTAAACCTAACTAACCTAAGGACATCACACACATCCATGCCCGAGGCAGGATTCGAACCTGCGACTGTAGCAGTCGCACGGTTCCGGACTGAGCGCCTAGAACCGCGAGACCACCGCGGCCGGCTTGCCCTTTACAACGGGGTGTTCTGATGGTGTGCTACAATGTTTATTCTCCCTTCAGTGGGATTTTGGTGGACAAGAGACGCCATATGCACCATACTAACCAACAGATTTTTGGAACTTGATAAATCTGCTTTGTTTAGTTATGTCCTTCCTTTGTTTTTTATTTTTGATTGTCAGATCCGTATGTTTACTAAGAACAATTAATTTGTTTAGGTGTTTCCTTCGTTTGCATTAAAGTTTTAGAAGTCATATTCCTATGGTCACTAAGAATGATCTATTTGATTTATAAAATGTAATGACTCTTTTCTTCCTCACAGCAACGAGACTCCACTGTATGTGTGCAATGTTTATTTTTCCATCGACTGGGTTTTTGGTGGAAGGCAACCACCACATCCAACATACTAACTACAGGAGTTGCCGGGAAAATCTTCTTTAATTTGGTATATCCTTCTTTTGCCTTACATTCTTACCAGTTATATTCATCAAGTTCACAGTGGAATAATTAATTTGACTTGCGAAAGGTACTAAATTTCTTGTCCTTTACAGCAAGGTGACCTGGGTGTTGCGGCTGCAATGTTTGTTCTCCTTTTGACTGCTTTTTGGTGGAATTGATGATGATGGTGGTTTATGGCAGAGGGTGATAAACTGATAGGTCATCATTGCCTTTTAATGTTTTACTGGAGAAGATTTTCACAGTCAGTGGAAGGAGATCAATAAACTGGAATACTACGTTTGATCCCACCACAGGAAAAATAAAGCAACCCCAAAAAGATGAGGTCCAGGAAAGCCCATAATAAAACCCCAGTGAGACACAGCGGGATAACTAAATAAAATCATGTAGAAAATACCTGTAAAGATGATGTTAAAAAGGGACAAATAACCATGGCTGGATGAAAACTTACAAATAATTCATGACCCAGCCACTCTGTGACACATTAAGATCTTACAGCAAGTTTTTTTGGGAAGAACTCCAGACAACACACAAAATTTTAAGACATGAATAACATTCGCCTCGTTATTAGTTAAAATAGAGGGAAGATCCTGTGGGAGGTCCAGTTCAACTCTCATGTCGTCATATAAAACACGATCATTTAAAAGATGTCACACTGACAGCTATATCCTGCATCTTTGACATACTGGGGGCTCCTCGCGACATGAAAGGAAGCCATGCCTCAATGGACAATGTCCCACTCTAAGCCTAGTAAGGGCTGCTTCTTCACGCCATTGCGAGTCGAAGGAGGCGATCCATGGTCGCACTTAAGTCTTGGTGGAACGTAGTTTATTGTTCCTCAGCTCCAGCCACTGGGACTCCCGCCAGCATATGGGTCCTGCTAGTCACAAATGAAGTGACAGCCCGTAGAGGGACTGAGCAGTGGGCAGGAGGAGGAAGGGAGCAAGCCTCCTTAGCAGCAGCGAGTTTGTTTCCCTGGGTGTCTTGTGTGTACTGGAACCCAGCCAAAAATGACTTCGTTGTTTTGCCTTCGCAAGAGTAGGAGAGCATCCTGCACTTGTTGCACCATCATACATCTGTCCAACAGAGAGAATGCCACTTTGAGAGTCGGAGCAGACGATAATTTTTTTGTCACAACACCATATCACCTGCTCCATTGCCCTCAGGATAGCAGACAGTTCCATGAAATACACTGAAAACAGCATTTTGAGGACAATGTCGGGGAACACGACGGAACAACCGAAAACATATCCCTGCTTAGAATCATCCGTGTAGACAGAAATAAAATCTGGGTGGCTACGTAAAATTTCATTAAATTTAATATTAAAAACTGAGTCTGGGGCACAATGCTTCTTGTGAGCAGTCAGTTCTGAAAGCGATCTGGGCCTTGGTAGTAGCCAGGGTGTGCCCTACTCCACTCCTGGCTTTGGACCACCTGTAATAACCCAAAGCTCTCTTTTGCACGGATCCCAAATGGCCATGTTGCTTGTGGTCGATGATCGAACAGCCATTACAGTGGTGGCTGAATAATGTAACTGGATGCTAGTGATATAGGAATGGAGAATGCTCTATATGCTTGGTGTACCATTAGAAGAAGATGTCGAATAGACAGTGGAGTCTCACCAGCCTGCGCACACAAACTACACAAACTAGCAACAGGGTTCGTGCGATAGGCCACTGTTGACACCCAAATACGCTTGAGGTGAACTGCATCCAGCATTTTAAGGTATTAAGGCCTTGCTGACCCATAAATCTGGCATCCGTATTCAAGCCGGTGTCACACAAAGGGCTTATAAAGTTGGAGCAGACGTACTCTGTCAGCTCCCCGAGACCTTCAACTGACACATTTAAGGGTGTTTAAGACCTCGAGACATCTCTGTTTCACTTCTTTAATGTGTGACAACCATGGTAACGTCTCATCAAATATAAGACCCAGATACTTCACCATTTCCTTAAAAGTGAGAACAGTGTCCCCTAGTTTTAAAACGGGGAAATTAAACAGACAGCGGGAATGATTAAAATCGACACAAACTGTTTTCTCTGATGAGAATTTAAAACCTGTGGTACAAGATCAATCCTCCAACCACCTGATCGTCAGCTGCAGTTGCCGAGTAGCTGTGGTGAGACTGGAGGATGAACGGAAGGTGGAGAAATCATCCACAGACAAGGAACATAGTACTGGGCATTGTGGTTGTAACACTACTGCTTGCAGTGGCGGCACTTAAAACACTCCATTCAGGGACACCATTCTCCTGCTTAAAATGGTGGGACAGGACATTCCCAACCCTTTATCTAAAATATATGTCCGAGAGAAAGGACTGTATGATGGTCAGTAGACGTCCACGGAATCCCCACTGATGGAGCTGCAACAAAATATTATGCCCCCAGGTAGTGTCATAGGCCTTTTCCAAATCGGAGAAAACACCGATAAGGTGTTGCCTACGAAGGAAAGCTTGTTGAACTGCAGCCTCGAGCAGGGTCAAGTTATCGGGAGTGGAGTGGTACCTCCTGAACTCACAGTGGTAGCGACTGAGTAGGGACCTGGTTTCCAGTACCCATACTAGGCGCCAATTAACCATATGTCTACATAGCTTGTCAGGCTAATACTATGATAACTACCAGGGTCCTGATTTTAAAATTGGGATTAAAATAGAATACTTCCACGACTTGGGAAAGCTGGCAGTTATCCAAATTTTGTTGAAGAGCTGAATGAGGACTTCCTTTGGCTGTCAGTCCAACTGTTGCAGCATGATGTAGGTTGTAAGGTCATTTCCAGGGGACGTATCACAAGCAAATGGCAATGCAGAATCCAGCTCCCACAGAGAGAAAGGCTGTTTGTATTCATCGATGTTGGTGGAACAGAAACAAAGATGAGCATTCTCCTGTTCCACCCGATATTGACAGAAGCTGGTATCCTGGCTGGAATCGGCCGTAATGGATTTATATGATTCAGCCATTTCTGAGCTATATCCCTCGTCGATGTTACAAGAGACCCCTGTATTCGTACAGCTGCTATTGGTGGTCGAGAGCTGTGCCTTGAGAGCCTTCTAAAGGCTTCCCATACTTTACGTGTGGGTGTCAATTTATTGATGGATTTCAGGAACCCTTGCAAAGACCTCTGCATACTCTGCCAAATTATTCTCTTCACCTTTGCACATGCCATTCAAAAGTTTGCAAGATCCTCATCTGCATGGCATCGACTGAATCTGCGCATTGCTGCTATCCTGTTCCTGATTGCAAAACGACACTCATCGTTCCACCAAGGGACAGGTCGGTTCCTAGGCATTTCCACAGACTTTGGGATGGATGCATCAGTGGCATGGTGAATCACAGCTGTAACGTGATCCACCCAGTCCTGGATGGCATCACATTGCTAGAAAACAACTAACCGCCTGTAAAATATCCAGTTAACCTTTTTGAACAACCATCTCGGTGCCTTTATTTCAGGATCTGTTCGATCAGGCAGATGGATCCATATAGGAAAATGGTCACTACCATGAAGGTCATCGTCCACTAGCCACTGAGCAGTGTCCCCAATAGCAGGCGAGCTGAAGGAGAGATCTATGGTGGTAGACAAACCTGACATTTTAGCAGCTTGACCCATGTTCAATAGTATGAGATCTGTTGTGTGCAGTAGATCCGCAAACGCCCGACACTTGGGGTGAGTGGTGTGAGAACACCATAGTGCGCTGTGTGCATTGAAATCCACCAAAAGGAGGAAGGGACAGGGGAGTTCATCAAAAGGATGAGTGTGAACCGCACTTTCAAGAGGCTCATGAAGTGGTAGGTACAAAGAGCACACTGTGAAGTCAACGTGGGCCACTATCCGAACAGCAACTGTTTGTTGCGTTGTTTTTAAGGAGTGAGGAGTGAAAAGTGTCCTTTACGAACACTGAAACCCCTCCTTTTGCCCTACCACCAGTAAGATCATCTTTTCTGTAAAGGTGATAGCCTCCAAGTACAAGTATGTCCCTTGTAGGCAAAGGCAAAACGGCAAAGGCAAAACGCTCTCTCCAGTACAAGGACTCTCAATTCCTCCAGATGAGTTCTGTATCCATTGATATTCCATTGGAGTATGGTAGCCATTTCATCAATGTGGTCTCGATTTAGCCCTGTCTTTGCACCAAAGTGGTGAGGCGCTTGTAGAGCAAGGCATAGTGGTGGGGCTGACTGGGTCTGGTGACGAGGCATAAAAATCCAGGATGTCCTCATCATCAGTCAGACGTGCCAGAATGACGTCTTATGGTGCCTGGGTCAGCTTTCGATACAAATGTTGAGTTTCTTTTCCTGCTCCCTTTCCCAGCAAGGATGAGGCAGAATGAGGGCAGTGAGAGCCACCTGTCTTTGAAGAAATTTGGTGTTGAGAGGCACTCTGCTTTTGGGTGCCTTTGGGCTGTATGCTGCAGAAGCATTATTGGCGTCTTCCATCGAAGCTGGCTGGTGTGCTATGTCGTTCAATCGGCTTTGGCACATGCAGGTGCAAGTACAGGTGCTAGTAGTAAAGAATGGCTCACTGGACATCGTCTGACTCAAAGCGTCAATCTTAATGACAGGTTCCTGCACCAAGGAAGCATAAGAAGTGGCAAAGACGGCGCGTTTCATATCCTGATACTCCTTTTTGGCTTCTGCATAGGGGATCCGCTTGGTCACTTTGATTTCTTGAATTCTGCGATCCTCTGCAAAAACAGGGCAGGCTCAGCTCCAGATTGAATGGCTTTCAGAGCAGCTAATGCAGACTGCTGGAGACGGACAGTCAGTCTCAACTTCACTGGCTGCCTTTCCACACTTCCCACAATTCGCTTCACCTCCGCAACTTAGAGTCAAATGGCCAAAATGCTGGCATTTGAAGCATCGAATAGGGTTAGGTACATAGGGCAGAGCCCTAAGTCGGAGGGAACCTGCCATAATGTGTTCAGGTAGTGTTGGAGAATTGAAAGCCACAACAAAAGTGGCTTCCTTCTCAGTCTGTCCATTGGTCTTGTGTGTCCTTTTTTTCAACATCTATGATCCCCGGTGGTGTCCATTCTTGTCTCAGTTCAGCAACGTCAATGTCCATAATATAACGGCAGGTTGCCACACTTTTGCTGGAGTTCTGGGAGTTATGCAACTCTACAATAATGTTGTACTCACCCAATTTCTGTGACTTAATAAGAAGTTCCACCTGCTTTGCACAGTTAGTCTCGACAAGCAAGGAGCCAATTTGCAACTGCTTAACAGACTTTAGGGTACCAGCCAGTCGTTCTAAGCCTTTATGTATATAGGAGGGAGACATTTTTTAAAACGTCCCCACTTTCCTCTTGATCACTACAAAGCCATTATAATTCATGACTCCTTGAGGCCCGTTACTGATAACAAGTTGATTATCACAATGACTAGCCTCCTGCATTCTTTTTGATGAATGAGCGTGAGAACTCCCAGGCAGTACACCCTTTCCAGTGAAGGGAAGAAGATTTTGAGGGTTCCATCTCAGTCCCACGAGTAGCTAGGGAAATAAGCGTCCTCTCAGACAGAGTCCCATGTGCCTGAGTAAGCCTTATACAACTGAGGTGCGGCAGATTCCTCAGAGTTTGCCTGCTAATGACTGTTACATCTCAACACTCATGCATTTCTTTAGCATGCAGCACACCTTGAGATTGCTTTTTTTTTATAGAGGTTTATTTCATCTTTGCGATGTGGGCAGTGAAACCAAGATCCCCATTTTCTGAGACACACAACGTTCTACTGCCTTTCCACACAGTGTCCTTCTTTTGGATTACATTCTTATGGTTTCTAAGAATGGTCTATTTGCTTTACAAAATGTAGTGAATCATTCTTTCCTCACAGGTGGGAGATTCAATTGTATGTGTGCAATATTTACTTTCCCATCAACTGGGTTCCTCCCCCTCCCCCCACGTGGGTCCAGGGGTTATAATATGCCTGTGGTATTCCTGTCTGCCATAAGAGGTGACTAAAATGAGTCTCACACATTTCGACCTTTGTGTGATGGTCCCCCCTCGGGTTTTACCTCCATATTCCAAAATTTTTCAAAAGAGCGAGCCAATTACGGATGGGCACCTTACATGGTGGATTGTGTCCCTCGTGCATTGAGAAATTTTGCCTGCTTACTCATCGTTGCATTGCAGTCCCACTCGTCCTCCATCTCTTGGGTGAGGATACATTCCTGGGTTTGGTTTCTGCCATGCACTGTGCAGTGTCACTTTGTGCGGATCTGGCGATCATGGACTTCCTGGTACCTAATATCCAGCACAGTGGCCCTGCAACACAGGGATTGCTCTGCTGATGCCTGAGCCGTTAACTCCCCACATATGCCAAGTAGTAGATGCCTATCTCCCTGGGGCATCGGAACTCCCAGCAATGGCCATCCTGCCAGGTGGCCCTTACTGAGGCTGGGTGGCGCCCATGGGGAGGGCCCTTGGTTGGAGTGGGTTGCATCAGGGCGATGAAGCGTGGTATATCATCTCTCAGTAGGGGGTCTCCAGCAGCAGTCTCTAAGCGATCTAGGTCAAACCTCAACCGAAGAAAATACGACCCAAGAGCGTTCCCTTCCCTGGCCACTCCATGAGAGGAACAAATGGCTAAAGATGGCAGCGAAGGTTATTCACCCCAGTACCTCACCTGTACATAAGTTGATGGGCAATCATTAATATCAACAAAGCCTCAGTTTTTTGTGGAGCATTTAGAGGACAAGTTTGGGGAGGTGAGGGCTTGTCGAAAATGTGCTCTGGAGCAGTTTTGAAAGAAACAGCATCCTTTGTCTAGTCATGACGGTTACTTGCTTGTGTAAAGTTGGGGGATGTTTCAGTTACCATAGCGCCCCATAAGAGTTTAAATATGGTCAAGGGCATTATATTCCACAAGGATCTTCTTTTGCAGTCTGACAATGAACTCCCACCAAGCTAGAACAATAAGGTGTTCACTTTCTCTGGCGCATCCATTGAGATCTGAGGGATAATCAGGAAGTCACCACTGTCTTCATCTTGGCCTTCGAGGATGATGCATTACCCGAAAAGGTCAAGGTGATGGTTTACTGCTGTGTTGTGAAGCGTATATCTCTCCCCCGATGCGGTGTTTTAAATGCTGGAGTTTGTGGTTGGCAGGAGAGCCAACACCGTTACTACAGGAGGCCGAAATGCACGTGTTTTAGCTCACGCAGGCTGGCGTGAGGTCTGGAACATGACAAGGGAATTAGAATTGAGAAAAACGGACGTACCTGGTGGAATACTTAACTTTAATCCATTAATGACGAACTTCGCTCTTGACATTTCATGATTCACAGTATCAATCGTAACTGATTATGGCGCCTTGCTAGGTCGTAGCAAATAACGTAGCTGAAGGCTATGCTAACTATCGTCTCGGCAAATGAGAGCGTATTTTGTCAGTGAACCATCGCTAGCAAAGTCGGCTGTACAACTGGGGCGAGTACTAGGAAATCTGTCTAGACCTGCAGAGTGGCGGCGCTCGGTCTGCAATCACTGATAGTGGCGACACGCGGGTCCGACGTATACTACCGGACCGCGGCCGATTTATAGGCTACCATCTAGCAAGTGTGGTGTCTGGCGGTGACACCACATTCCTCCCCCGCAAATCGGCGTACGGTTGTGGCATAAGGCTTCCGCCCACCGTGGGGAGGATTCCATGTTGACGTATGCGACGAGGTGGGGATAAAACAGGCGAGGCAGTGCCACCCGCATCCTGCCATTCGGAGCGCGGGGAGCTAGGAAACGCCTGAAAACCTGCTCCAGGGTGCACGCCAATATGCGGTGTATGCGTCTGTAGAGAGACAGGAGGGGCCGAAGGGTCGACCTCCATCGGGCCGGGGCCCCCGACGGGCGAAGACGACAAATGGTCCGGAGCGGGCAAGAGTTCCATGGCGGAGGACAACTGGTCGCGGGAAGCGATCGGCGGCACGTGACCCAGGGAGGCGCCCGGCGGTTGCAGCGGCGCGTCCACTGCGGGCGTCGCCGGCGGGAGAACAGGCGGCGGCGGCCGCGGTGGCGGCCGCGTCGGCGGCGCGTCGCCATGGGGCAAAATGGAAGGCAGCGTCGGTAACACCTGGGGCTGAAGCGAGCCAGTAGAGGGGTCCCCGGGGCGCCGACCGGGCGGCACCGTCGCTGAAAGCAGACGGCGAGCGACAGATCCCGTGCGACGACAGAGGCGCAGCTGATTGAGATGCCGACGCACCTCACCAGAGGCCCCCAAAACCAGATACGTAGCGCGTCCGTGGCAGCGAGGAATGCGCCCTTCGAGCCAACGCCGTGAACCTTGGTAGTGGCTATAGTAGACAACGTCGCCTGGAGCAAAAGCAGGTGTCTGCCGCTCCACAGGAACCTGATGCGGCGGATGTAGCAAAGACATCAAGGTTTGATGAGGGCGACCGTGAAGCAACTCAGCCGGCGAGCGACCATCTCGGGGCTGAGAGCGACACGAGGACAAAAAGAGCAATAACGCGTCTTCCCGAGAATGCGGCTCTTTCAACTTCAACATCTGTGGCTTGAAAGTCCTGACCAATCGTTCAGCTGCACCGTTTGACTGTGGCGAAAACGGCGCGGACGTCAGATGTTGAATACCATTGGCCTTGCAGAATGACTGAAATTCCGCGGACATGAATTGTGGGTCATTGTCGGAAACAATTGTCTGTGGAAGACCTTCAATGCAAAAGATAGCGGATAACACTTGGATGGTGGCAGATGTCGTCGTGGAAGACATCCGGACAACAAAAGGAAGATTACTGAATAAATCTACCACAACCAACCATCGAGCATTCCAAAATGGACCAGCAAAATCGATGTGTAAGCGTTGCCAAGGGGATGTGGCTTTTGGCCATGCAAAGAACTCCCGCGGTGGTGCTGATTGTTGTTTGGCACACACCCTGCAAGAAGAGCACATATTCGTAATCGCGGCATCGATTCCGAACCAAGTACAGTGCTGACGAGCAAGTTGTTTCGTTCTCACTATACCCCAATGTCCTTGGTGGAGAAGCTGTAAGACAGAGGACTGTAACGAACGTGGTACCACGACCCTGGACTGATCATTATCAGAACGCAACAGCAAAACACCACGTCGTACAAAAAGTCTCTCCTTGTGAGCAAAAAAATCGGCGAACGAACGGGTCCCCGATCCGTGACTTTGACAAGGGCCATTGCGTAGCAACAAAACGCAGAACGGTAGCAAGGACAGGGTCGGCAGCTGTGGCTGTAGCTACACGACGAAAATCAATCTGAAACGATTCGACCACGACATCGGTTTCCGCATCAATGAACATGCAAGCAAGTTCGGAGGAATCGAATGCCCTATCCTCAGCAACAGGCAAGCGGGACAACGCATCGGCGTTTCCGTGCTTAGCAGTGGACCGATGCAAGATATCGTAGCGGTACTGCGAGAGGAAAATAGACCAGCGACTGAATTTCTGCGCTGTACGTGGAGGTATAGGCTTGGTCGGATGAAAAAGCGATGTCAAAGGTTTATGGTCTGTGATTATGGTAAAGCGACGACCATACAAGAAATCATGAAACTTTGTAACACCAAATACGATAGCCAATGCTTCTTTCTCGATCTGTGAATAATTTCTTTGCGCAGACGAGAGCAATTTGAACGCAAAAGGGCGATCGTGCGATCCATCTTTGTGCGCAAGCACAGCACCGATCCCGAAATCCGATGCATCCACCATCAACAAAATGGGCTGCCGGTGATCGAATGGCGTAAGGCAAGTATTGGAAAGCAACGCCGATTTCAACTGGCGAAAGGCGCATTCGCATTCCGTCGTCCAGACGAACGGAACACCCTTACGGCGTAAGCGATGAAGCAGAGCTGAAATGGAAGAGGCATGCGGTATATAACGGTGATAATAATTAATTTTTCCCAGCACACTCTGTAGCTGCTTCAAATTCTGCGGCGATGGCAAGTCTTGTATGGCACGAAGGTGTGTGGAACAGGGATGTATGCCTTGGGCATTGAGTACATGTCCCAAGTATGGCAAGTCCCGAGTAAAAAATACACATTTGTCCTTCCGCAAGCGAAGACCATTTTGTCGCAAGACCTGAAATAATGTTCGGAGATTGGCCAAATGTTCTTCTTCCGTTTTTCCGGAGATCACAATATCGAAAAATGGCTCTGAGCACTATGGGACTTAACATCTGTGGTCATCAGTCCCCTAGAACAGAACTAATTAAACCTAACTAACCTAAGGACATCACACACATCCATGCCCGAGGCAGGATTCGAACCTGCGACCGTAGCAGTCGCGCGGTTCCGGACTGAGCGCCTGAACCGCTAGACCACCACGGCCGGTTCACAATATCGTCCAGATAATTTGCTGCAGTAGGGACCGACGCACAAACAGTTTGTAGATATTGCTGAAACAATGCAGGGGCGGATGCACACCCGAATGGCAGTCGTTTAAATCGATACAAACCAAGATGCGTGTTAACCACCAAAACGCGCTGGGATTCTTGTCCACCGGTATTTGCAAGTACGCATCTGCGAGGTCCAACTTCGAAAAATATTTACCCGGACAGAGTTTGTCAAAAAGATCTTCCGGGCGGGGTAAAGGAAAAGTTGCAATCACTAGTTGTGGATTCACCGTTGCCTTGAAGTCCACACAAAGTCTCAACTTTCTGGAAGGTTTTGGCAAAATTACTAAGGGTGATGCCCAGAGAGAAGCCTGCACACGTTCAATTACACCTGGCGATTCCAAATCGTGTAATGTTTTTGCGACCTCATCACGCAATGCGTGGGGAACATTGCACGCTCTGAAAAATTTCGGTTTCGCGTTTACTTTCAGTTCCAAATGTGCTTTATAGTTCTTAGCGCCACCGAGGCCCGGTGCAAAAATGTCTGCAAATTCTTCACATAGACGAGAAACACTGTCTGAAGGCACAGTCTGGTTCACTGATAGGACCTGATTTACTATAGACAGGTAAAACAACTGAAATAAATCGAAACCAAACAAGTTCACTGCAGAAGAAGAACGAAGGATGTAAAATGACACAAGTTTTGTTTGTCCTTTGTATGTTGCAAGAAGGCTGCACTGTCCGAACACAGGGATACCTTGCCCTGAATAGCTAGTTAACTTAACATTTGCGGCACGCAAAGGAGGTGTGCCCAGCAGTTTGTAAGTGTCTTGATTGACCAGTGAAACTGCAGCTCCGGTATTGAGCTGGAATGGTATCACTTTGCGTTAATGTCCAAGTCTACAAAAAGTTTATTGTCCTGCTGACGACAAGAGCGACTGTCTCGTGCAACGTGAACTGACACTGGTACATAATCACTTGCGACTTGACGGGAATTCCGGCGATGACGACGCACACTATTTTTGGGACGAACACAGTCACTGTTAGAGAGAGTGGCACTGGGCGGAGTGGAATGAACTACATGAATTTCCATGGGCGAAGTTTCGCGAGCCTGAGTATCCATGGTTCGATTCCGATTCCGGCGCGAAGCAAAGGGCCTGGAACGGTTTTGAGCTTCCGATCTGTGCTATTTCTGGCAAACACTCTGAACATGTCCTTTTTTATTACAATAAAAGCAAATAGCTTGGCGTGACGGGCAATTCTCACGCGAATGTTTAGTAGCACACCGCGGGCATGATTTGATCACTGCCTGCGCGGCACACGTGGCTGAGAGCCTGGCGGCAGCAGCGCGGCCGGGCGCGGAGGGCTGTTTACTGCTCCGTGCAGCTCGCCCGGCGGGCCGGTTAACCTGACACACTGCTCGCGAAGTTTCAGATGATTCCTGAGCAAAGACAAGTGTGTCCTGCCGATCCAATATGACCATCACTTGTTGAAGGGAGGGATTTACTAGTTTCAAAATCTGTTCCCTTATACGAACATCAGAAACTTCTGTGCAATTGCATCACGCACCATAGTATCTGAATAAGGGAGTCCACATTGACACTCATAAGCACAATCCCTAGTAAGGCCTTGCGAGGTTGCAACCCACTCCCGATTAGTCTGACCTGCCGTGCGTTTTGTACGAAAGAAGGTATACCTTTTTGCAACTACATTGACTGATTCTTTGAAATATGCACCTAATGCAGACAACATTTCTTCGTAGGACAGAGTTGCTACGTTGCGTCGGGGAAATAATTTGACTATCACACGGTACATGGTCACCTCGACGGAAGATAACAAAAAAGGCTGCCGCTCGTTACCTTGAATTCTGTAGGTGGCGAGATGGAATCCAAATTGGCGGGACCACTCCGTCCAGCTTTCCAGTGCAGCATCAAAAGGTCGAAAAGTGGGTGCAACAGCGTGTTGTGGCTGAGTTAGCGGTGAAGCGGCTGCTGCCGCATAGTTTTGCATCGCACGTTGACCCTGGACGAGCTGTCCAGAGGCACCAAGTAATGCCTGCGTCTGCTGATTTTGTAAGCGATGAAATTGGGACAGTATATGTGGAGATTGTGGCGAAGCCATTACACAAGTAAATCAGGGCAATATCGATAAGAACACTTTTACTCTCGTCGACAATGTTGTGGTTGGAAGGAGAGCCAACACCGTTACTACAGGAGGCCGAAATGCACGTGTTTTAGCTCACGCAGGCTGGCGTGAGGTCTGGAACATGACAAGGGAATTAGAATTGAGAAAAACGGACGTACCTGGTGGAATACTTAACTTTAATCCATTAATGACGAACTTCGCTCTTGACATTTCATGATTCACAGTATCAATCGTAACTGATAATGGCGCCTTGCTAGGTCGTAGCAAATAACGTAGCTGAAGGCTATGCTAACTATCGTCTCGGCAAATGAGAGCGTATTTTGTCAGTGAACCATCGCTAGCAAAGTCGGCTGTACAACTGGGGCGAGTGCTAGGGAGTCTGTCTAGATCTACCGATTGGCGGCGCTCGGTCTGCAATCACTGATAGTGGCGACACGCGGGTCCGACGCGGTCCGCGGCCGATTTAAAGGCTACCATCTAGCAAGTGTGGTGCCTGGCGGTGACACCACACTGGAAGTTTGGGCATATGTCATCCTGGTGTACTTCCAGCGTCACGTGTTGATATTGTGGACGTCCTTTGCATCCCAATACCCCCTGCGTCCCGCCTCCCATCTGTATTAACAGCGGAGAACACCGTTCCCCTTGCTCTCTGGACTATCGGATTTTACAGAAAGAATGGAGGATTATGGAATATAAGACTCTGGATCGCCTGACCTACACTGATACACTGAGGCTAAACTGAAATACGAGAGACTCCATCCTGTGCATATGACATCAACCTACACTGCTGTTGCGACAGTGGTTCTACCATCTCCCATTTCATTGTGTACAGTTGGCTCTCAGAGCTGTCAGACTCCACCTGCCCCCTTGATGGTGGGGGACATTTCCCTCCCTGTTGCTCCTGCACCACATACTTCAGGAGCAACGCCCCCTCCCCCAATCATGGGGGACACCAGTCCCCACTTCTCACTCAGAGAAGCGTGCGTCTTCTTTGGCTCCTCTCACCAGGAAGGGGTCTCTTGGGTCACTCCCTTCGTGAGTTCTGACCAGTGGAAAAGTGGATGCCCACCAGTGGCTGAAGCGACCACACACAGGTGGCTGGTCATAGAGTTTCGTGGTCCTCCCCATTCCCTGAGACTGACCCAGTGAAGCCCTCCCAGCTGGATCCGTTGAAGGACCAGCAGGAGACAAGAAGAAGGCACACAGGAATCCTGACCTTGCGGTGGCACCCATTCCACTGCTCCCTACAAGCTCTGCATCTGAGGAAGAAGTGGAGATTCTGGCGTCTGCTGAGGACCTAGATCTCGCTGGACCCTCAGACACAATGGATGTCACTCTCACAGGTACTCAATCGATGGCAGCAAGTGACCCTGAGTCGTGACCTGCCTCCTTGAGCGCTTCCTGTCTTTCCAGCCTAATCATGACGTCATCCTCCAGTGGAATTTCAGTGGGTTTTTTTCAACCACTTGGCTGAACTAAGACAGATTTTGAGCTCTCTGTATTTCCCTCCAAGAAACCTGGTTCCCAGCAATGCAGACCCATGCCCTTTGTGGCTATCGGGGGTTTTATAAAAATCAGACTGACTGTAACAGGGCGTCAGGTGGCATATGTCTGTGTGTCCTTATCTCTGTTTACTCTGAATCAGTGCCTCTTCACACAGCTTTAGAGGCTGTTGCTGTGAGTATAAGGACAATCTTGGATATTACCGTCTGCAATGTCTACCTTCCTCCAGATGGTGAAGTACCTCTTAATGAATTGGCTCTCATGATTTCCCAACTTCCTCCACCATTCCTACTTTTGGAGGACTTCAATGCCTATAAACCCTTGGAAGGTGGGGCCGTGATTACTGGCTGGGTTAGAGACGTTGAGAATCTTCTCTCTCAGCTCGACCTGTGCCTCTTAAATAATGGAGACCCCACACACTTCAGTGTGGTTCGTGGCACAAATACGACCATTGATCTCTCGCTTGGCAGCCTAGGATTTTCACCATCAATCCATTGGAGGGTTCACAGCAACTTGTGTGGTCGTGACCACTTTCCGATCTTCCTGTCACTACCCCAGCGTCACAGTTCTGGACGTCTTCTGCGATGGGCCCTTAATGGGGCCAATTGGCTGGCTTTCACATCTGCTGTCACTGTTGACACTCCCACTCATGGCGCTATTAATGTGGTGGTCGAGCAGGTCACTGCGTAGATCGTATCAGCTGCAGGACGCACCGTTCCTCTTCCTTCTGGGTGCCCTCGGCGTAAAACTGTGCCTTGGTGGTCGCTGGAAATCGCTGAGGCCATCAAAGTGCGTAGGCGGGCCCTCCAACTACACAAGCGGCATCCATCATTGGAGACTCTCATTTTTTTAAGCGGCTCTGTGCCCATGCCTGCCACCTGATACAATGACGGAAGCAAGAGTGCTGGCAACGATATGTTTCCTCCATTGGTTCTCGTACCCCTGCCTCCTGGGTGTGGACTCAGATTCGCCACCTTTATCGTTACCTGACCCCGCTGGGGGACATGGGGTTTCAGTCAATGGGGCAGTGTGCACCGACTCAGGTGAAATCGCCGAGCATTTTTCTGAGCATTTTGCTCCAAGTTGTGCACCTGCCAATTATCACCCAGCGTTTTGTTCCTTGAAAGAGATGGCAGAACGACAACATTTGTCTTTTACATCGCCCCGCCCTGAGCCATAATATGCTACTTTTACTGAGTGGGAATTCCTCAGTGCCCTTGCCCATTGTCCTGACACAGCTAACCGAATTCACTCCCAATTTCTCAAACATCTGTCTCTGGCCTCACTGTGTCAGATTATGTCTATCTTGAATTGCACCTCGGGTGAGGAAGTGTTCCCGTCCCAGTGAGAAAACAGCATCATCTTCCCAGTCTTGAAAACTGGGAAGAACCATGCAGCATTGGACAGCTACCATCTCATTAGCCTCATCAACGTTCTCTGCAAATTATTCGAATGAATGGTGAGCCGGAGGTTGTGTTGGCTCCTGGAGTCTCGGGGGCATCTGGCTCCATCCCAGGGTCGTTTCCGCCGAGGCCGCTCAACGACACATAATTTGGTGTGCCTTGAGTCTGCCATCCAAACATCTTTTTCCAGTTGTCAACATCTGGTAGTCGTCATTTTTGATTTGCGGGGGGCCTACGACACGACTTGGCGCCACCACATCCTTGCCACACTGCATGAGTGGCTCACCCCCGATTTTTATATGGAACTTTCTCTCCCTTTGTACCTTCCGTGTTCAAGTCGGAGGCTCCTTTAGCTCCTCCCATATCCAAGAGAAGGGGGTCCCACATGGCTATCTGTTGAGCGTTCCCCTGTTTTTAATCGCTATAAATGGCCTAGCAGCAGCTTTAGGGCCGTCAGTGTCGCCCTCCATATATGCTGACGATTTCTGCCTTTGCTTCAGTTTCTCAACCATCGGTGTTGCTGAAAGCCAACTACAGGGAGCCATTCAGAATGAACAGTCTTGGGCTCTCTCCCATGGGTTTCACTTCTCTGCCGACAAGATTTGCGTTTTGCACTTCTGTCGGCGACAGGCAGTCCACCCTGACCCTGCACTTTTTCTTGATGGCCATCCACTACAGGTAGTCGAAACGTATCGCTTTTTAGCACTGGTTTTCGACGCCCAGCTAAGATGGCTCCCCCACATTCGCCAGCTTAAGCGAAAGTGCTGACGGTATCTTAATGCAATCCGCTGCCTGACAAACACCACTGGAAAGGGGGTTGGGGAGGGGGAGCAGATCGCCCTACATTACTGCACCTCTACAAAGCCCTAGTTCAGTCACGACTTGACGATGGGAGTGAAGTGTATGGTTCGTCAGTGCCTTCAGCATTGAAGTTGTTTGATCCTGTGCACCACTGCAGGGTCCATCTGGGGATGGGCGCTTTTCGAACGAGTCCAGTGGCCAGTCTACTAGTGGAGGCTGGAGTCCCTCCATTGCACATCAGGCGCCGCCAACTGCTTGCCCAATATGCATCGCACGTCCATAGCTGTCTTTTGTTCCTGAATGCAGTGATTCATCTCCCAGAATGGCGGCCTCAGTCAGGGATAACGATCGCTGTACGTATCCATTTCCTATTGTTTGAACTCGAGTCCTTTCCCTTACAGCGTCTTGTGTGGGTCCATCACATACACCTCCATTGTGTATGCTTCGGCCGAAACTATGGCTGGACCTATCGCATTTCTATAAGGACTCCAATCCTCCTGAGGCACTCCACAGTCAATTCTTATCGATCCTTGACGAATCCCACGATTCTCAAGTCATTTATCCCGACAGCTCGCTGGTTGATGGTCGCGTAGGCTTTGCCTGTGCTCACTCAGGGCATATCGAACAGCACTCCATGCTGGATGGCTGCAGTGTCTTCACTGCCGAGCTGGTGGCCACCTCTCGCGCCCTTGAGCATATTCGTTCTTGCCCATTGTGTCCTACCTGGTCCGCGGTGATTCTCTGAATGGTTTACAGGCCATTGATCAGTGCTACCCACGCCATCCTCTGGTAGCAATTATCCAGGAGTCAATTTAAGCCCTCAAATGATCTGGTCGTCCAGTGGTCATTCTATGGACCCCAGGGCACGTTCGAATCCCGGGAAATGAGCTCGTTGACAGGCTGGCCAAACAGGCCACTCGTAAACCGCTTCTGGAGATTGGAGTACCCGAATCTGACCTCTGATTAGTGTTATGCCACAAAGTTCTCAAGATTCGGGTTGCTGAATGACACAGCTTAGTTACGCCCAATAAAATCCGCGCCATCAAGGAGAGATCAAATGAGTGGTCGTCTTCTTTGCGGGCTTCTCACAGGGTCTCTGTGGTCCTCTGCTGCCTTCGCATTGCCCACGCTTGGCTGACACACAGGTATTTATTGAGCCACGAGGACCCACCTCTCTGTCGATGTGGTCCACATACTGTTGGGCTGTCCGTTTTTAACTCCGCCCAGGCAGACTTTTGCGCTGCCTGATATGCCGCCTACACTTTTATCAGATGACGCTGCAATGGCAGGCTTAGTTTTGACTTTTTCCATGCAGGGGGCTTTCATCACTCGACCTAAGCGTTTGTGTCTTTGTTTGTGTTGAGTCTGACCTTTGGTGTGCGGTTTTAGATTGGGGTTTTTAGTGTATTTCTTGGTGGTTGGCTTTTCCATTTTTGTTCCCATGGTCTGCCAACCACTTTCACACGCTGTGTACTTTTCATTTCTTTTGTCTGGCCTTTGCCTGTGTCCTTCTTGTACTATGTCGTCCCTTGTCATCTCTGTTGCTTGTTTTTTTTATTCCTTGCATACTTTTATGGTCCTGAAACAAGGAAACGATGGCCTTTGTAATCTGTTTCCTTCAACCCCTCACAGACCCACCATCCATCAATTGGGTTTTAGGTGGAAGGGAACCACCACCTCCGTCATACTGACTAACAGCCTATCTTCTATATTTTATTATGTATGTATTTTGATTTACATTCTTATCAGTTATATGTATCAAGTTAACAGTGGAGTAATTGACTTGATCTGCGAAATGTTGTAAAATTTTTGTCCTTTACAACGGGGTGTTCTGATTTAATCTCCCTTCAGCGGGATTTTGGTGGACAAGAGACGCCCCATGCACAATACTAACCAACAGATTTTCGGATCTTGTAAATCTGCTTTATTTAGTTATGTCCTTCCTTTGTTTTTTATTTTTGATTGTCAGATCCCTATGTTTATTTAGAACACTCAATTTGGAGGTAGGTTACATTGTATGGGTGCAGTGTTTACTTACCCACTGACTCGGTGTTTCCGTGGGATATACGTGGAAATTCTCTCTTTTCTTGGTATGTCCTTTTGATTTAGATTCCTATTAGTTATACTGATCAAGTTAACAGTGGTATAATTTACTTGATTGATGATACGTGGTAACGTTTTTGACCTTTAGAGCAGGGTGATCTGGTAGTGCGGCTACAATATTTATTCTCCTTTCAACAGGTTTTTGGTGTAAATGAGACACCACTTGCACCATAGTTACTAAGAGATTTTTGCATCTTGATTCTGGTACCGAGCGCCGCGTGTGTCGAATCCGCGCCAGATGCCATGGACCTCAGTTACCACTAGAGGTCTCTCCAGCTGTCACGCCATTAGCCGTGAGTGCGCTCGCACTCCTTGCCTCCGTACATGTGAGGGCGCCACGGTGGAGCGCTTGGTCCTAGCGGCCAATAGCAATGTACTCTATCAGGTATTTAAGCGCCTGCCTCTCGCTCAGCAAGTAATCTGATATTCGCGTTAGTCTATCAACAACTCGCCCACAGACGGCGTGTTTACTTGCTTTCCATGTACAAGTAGATGTTGTGGATTCGTGAGGGTTCACTTATGACCCAGTTGCTATTTGTGTGTTGTTGTTCGTTAGGTCTTGTGCCGTCGTCCGTCGTTGTACGTGTCCGTCTTTCCCTGTTCATTTTGATTATTCGCGGGGCGCTCGCGTTTGGTCCCGCTGCGCTTTCATAAAACATTGATAAATCTTCTGTGTTTAGATATGTCTTTCCTTTCATTTTTATTTTCATATTCCTATGTTCATTAAGCACAATCTATTTAGATTACAAAATGTAGGAAGTCGTTGTTTCCACACAGCAGGGAGATCCCATTTTATTGGTGCAATGTTTATTTTCTCATCGACTGGGTTTTTGGTGGAAGGGAACCACCACATCAAACGTACTGACTACAGGAGACACTGGGAAAATCTTCTTTCTTTTGGTATGTCCTTCTTTTGCCTTACATTCTTATCAGTTATATTAATCAAGTTCACTGTGGAATAATTTATTTGACTTGCGAAATGTACTAAATTTCTTGTCCTTTACAGTAGGGTCACCCGGTTTTGTGGGTGTAATGTTTGTTCTCCCTTCAACGGGTTTTTGGGGGAAATGAGACACCACATTTACCACACTAACTAACTGGTTTTTGGATCTTGTTCAATCTGGTTAGTTTAGGTATGTCCTTCCTTTGCTTTATATTTTTCATAGCTATATCCCTATGTTCACTAAGAACTCGCTATTGGCATTGACAGTTTTTGGTGGAAGGGAACCACCACATCCAGCATACTGACTACAGGAGTGTATGGGCAAAGGGACTTTCTTTCGGTACGTCCATCTTTTGTTATATATTCTTATAGTTACATTCATCAAGTTAACAGTGGAATAATTTATTTAATATGTGAAATGTAAATGTTTTGTCCTTTACAGCAGGGTTATCTGGTTGTGTTGCTACCCTGCCGCCAATGGATAAGCAGCAGCCAGCAGCAAGTCATACTCTTAGCTCACTTATTTGTTTTATAGTTTAATTCTTAATTTCTTTGCGTGTTTTTGTGTGCTTGCATAGTTTAAGTCATATTTTTCGTGTGTATTATAGTATTTTAGAGTTGTAGCATCACATTTTAGTACCTGTGTAGTGTAAATTCGCGTAATCCTCAGTCATCTGTTTGTTTTAAACAGCTTGTGAGATAAAAGAGAGGAAAAAAAGTTGTTAATGATGGATAGGGACTGCGCCAGTTGTGTAAGGATTCAGGGGTATTGGCCACCGTCTGTAAACAGCTGGAAGCTGTGTTGGCCATGGTCGACAGGTTCCAGGCTGTTGCCTTGGGCCGTGGTGACATTAGGACAACCAAGGCGAGCGCTTTGGCGCTTGTGGAACCTGTAGCATTGCCTGGAATCTCTGATGCCACTGCGCCCTGCAGGTCGACACTTGCCTGACGGTGATTGGCGAACCGTGGCGGGGTCACGGATACCTGGGCGGAAGGCGAAAGTTGGTGCTGGTCGCAAGGCTGTACGCTTATGCCTCCGTGACAGGTTTGAGGTTCTGCCCAGTGCTGAAAGTGCTTCTGAGCCAGCAAGGGCGGCCACACCTGCTGAGTCAGTAGCCGGTCTTCCTGAGAGGTCCGGACAAGTGCAGAGGGTCGGATTGCTTGTCATGGGGAAGGGGCGAGTGATGGAGCCCCTCAGGGATATGGCAGCTAAGGACGGGAAGAGAGCCAATGTGCACTCTGTGTGCATACTGCGGGGAGTCATCCAAGATGTGGAAAGGGTCCTTCCGGATGCCATGAAGGGTACAGGGCGCAGCCAACTGTGGATGGTGTCGCTATGGATCGGAAGAGATTTTCTCTGGTTTATGGCGGCTATCTGAGTTGGTAAAGACTGCCAGTCTTGATAACGAGATGAAGGCAGAGCTCACTATCATCTGCAGCATCGTCGACAGGACCACTTGTGGATATTTGGTTAAGAGCCGAGTGGAGGGTCTGAATCAGAGGCTCAGACGGTTCTGCGACCATGTAGGCTGCAGATTCCTCGACTTACGCCATAGGGTGGTGGGGTTTCGGGTCCCAGTAAATAGGTCAGGTGTCCACTACACACAGGAGGCGGCTACACGTGTAGCACGGGCTGTGTGGCAGGGACAGGGCGGTTTTTTTAAGTTAGACCGTCTCGGGAAAGATCAAAAAGGGCTCCAGTCTCAAAGGGTACAGGGCAAAGGAACGACAAGAATTGACCAAGCAACAGTCGGTATTGTAGCTGTAAATTGTCGTAGCTGTGTAGGAAAAGTACCAGAGTTTCAAGTGCTGATAGAAAGCACTGAAGCTGAAATCGTTATAGGAACAGAAAGCTGGCTAAAGCCGGAGATAAATTCTGCCAAAATTTTTACAGAGGCGCAAAGTGTGCTCAGAAAGGATAGATTAAATAAAGTAGGTGGTGGTCTGTTTGTGCCTGTTTGTAGTAGTTTATCTTGCAGTGAAGCTGAAATAAATAGTTCTTGCAAATCACTATGGGTAGAGGTTATACTCAACAGCCATGCCAAAATAAATAATTGGCTCCTTCTAACGACGCCCCCGTGTCAGATGATATAATAGCTGAATGGATCTAGGAAAACTTGAATCACATTACAAATAAGTACCCCACTCATACTTATAATTGGTGGAAACTTCAATGTACCCTCGATTTTTTGGCGAAAATACATGTTCAAAGCCAGTGGTAGACAGAAAACATATTCCGAAATTGTACTAAATGCTTTCTCTGAGAATTACTTTGAACAATTAGTTCATGAGCCCACATAAGAAAGTCTCCATTCTTTCCAAGCTAATTATGTAAGTATAGACCAGACATGACCCAAATTCAAAGGTATAGCATCGACAGCAATAGATAGATTCATACCGCATAAGTTAATAAGAGACGGGAGTGATCCACCATGGTACACAGAACGCGTCAGAACACTGTTGCAGAAGCAACGAAAAAAGCATGCCAAATTCAGAAGCACAAAAAATCCTCATGACTGGCTAAGTTTCACGGAACCTCGAAATTTACTGTGGACGTCAATGCGAGATGCTTTTAATAGTTTCAACAACGAAACATTGTCTCAAAATATGGTAGAAAACCCGAAGAGATTCTCGATGTATGTAAAGTACACCAGTCGCAAAGATGGTGCTACTAAAGCGGAGTTACTAAACACAGTTTTCCATAATCCCTTCACGTAAGAAGACGAAGAAAATATTCCACAATTCGGAACCAGAACAGCTGTTAGCATGAGTGACATAAAAGTAGATGTCTTAGGTGTTGCGAAAGAACTCAGATCGCTTAAGAAAGGCATGTCTTCTTGGCCCAGATGATAACCATTCAGGTTCCTTTCAGCGTATGCAGACACAAGAGCGCCTTTCCTAGCAATCCTATACAACTGCTCACTTGATGAAAGGTCTGTTCCTAAAGACTGGAAAGTAGCACAGATCACAGCGATATACAAAAAATGAAATAGGAGTAACCCATTGAATTACAGACCCATATCACTGACCTCAATTTGCAGTAGGATTTTGGAGCATGTACGGTACTCGAACATTATGAATCACCAATCAAACTATCCACGGGTGTACTGCCGGTCTATAGTGTTCAACGGGCACAATATTTCGGCGATCAAACATGTCGCCATCATCAGGTGAACTGACGGACTGCGCTCCTGTGAACGTGCCGGCACGGAGATCCGTACGCTATGGCTGCTCAGGGGGAACTGGGTTCGGTCGCAACGGCGGCCGATTTAAATACCCTCCGCCCGCGGCGCGCTCCTTCCGCCGTCCGCGCCCCGCGCCACGGTAGCGCGGTGGAACAGATTGCGACAGCGTTTGAGATGACGTCGGTGTGATGGCTCTGTCCGCCGTGGTCGTCACAACTATGCGTTTGCTCGATTTACTCTTGATTAACCCAATCGCCTTGAGTTTCTCCCGGCGTATTTGATAATCAAAATATCCACGGGTGTACTGCCGGTCTATAGTGTCCAACGGGCACAATATTTCGGCGATCAAACATGTCGCCATCATCAGGTGAACTGACTCAGTCCGTCATTTCACCTGATGATGGCGACATGTTTGATCGCCGAAGTATTGTGCCCGTTGGAGACTATAGACCGGCAGTACACCCGTGGATATTTTGATTATCAAATACGCCGGGAGAAACTCAAGAATCACATTATGAATCACCTTCGAGAAAATGAATTATTGATACATAACCAACACGGATTCAGAAAATATCGTTCTTGTGCAACTGCATGAAGTAATGAGTGCTACCGACAAGGGATCTCAGATCGATTCCATATTCCTAGATTTCCAGAAGGCTTTTGATACCGCTCCTCACAAGCGACTATTAATCAAATTGCGTGCATATGAAGTATCGTCTCAGTTGTGTGACTGGATTCGTGATTTCCTCTCAGCGAGGTCACAGTTCATAGTGATAGACGGTAAATCATCGAGCAGAACAGTAGTGATTTCTGGCGTTCAGCGAGGTAATGTCATAGGCCCTCTGCTGTTCCTGATTTACATAAATGACCTAGCTGATAATCTGAGCAGCCCCCTTAGACTGTTTGCAGATGGTGCTGTAATTTACCATGTAGTAATATCATCAGACGATCAATTCCAATTGCAAAATGAACTAGGGAGAATTTCTGTATGGTGCGAAAAGTGGCAATTGGCACTAAACAAAGAAAAGTGCAAGGTCATCCACACGGGTACTAAAAGAAATTCTATAAATTTCGGGTATACGATAAATCGCACAAATCTATGGACTGTCAATTTGACTAAACACCTAGGAATTACAATTACGAGCAACTTGAGTATGAAATACCACATAGATAATACTGTAAAGAAGGCGAAACAAAGAGTGCACTTTGTTGGCAGAACACTTAGAAGATGCGACAAACCCACTAAAGAGACAGCCTACATTACACTTGTCCGTCCTCTGCTGGAATATTGCTGCGCGGTGTGGGATCCTTACCAGGTAGGATTGACGGAGGACATCGAAAAAGTGCAAAGAAGGGCAGCTCGTTTCGTGTTACCGCGCAATAGGGGTGAGAGTGTCACTGATATGATTCGCGAGTTGGGGTGGCAATCACTGAAACAAAGCCGGTCTTCTTTGTGGCGAGATCTATTTACGAAATTTCAATCACCAAATTTCTCTTCCGAATGCGAAAATATTTTGTTGACACCCACTTGTCTACAGAGAAATGATCATCATAATAAAATAAGAGAAATTAGCGCTCGAACGGAAAGATTTAGGTGTTCCTTTTTCCCATGCGCCATTCGAGAGTGGAATGGTAGGGAAGTAGTATGAAAATGGTTCAATGAACCCTCTGTCAGGCACTTAAGTGTGAATTGCAGAGTAACCATGTAGATGTAGATGTAGAATGATTATTCTCCCTTCAGTGTGTTTTTGCTGGAAATAAGGCACCACACGCACCATACTCAATAATATATTTTCGGAACTTGACAAATCTGCTTTGTTTAGGTATCTCCTAAGTTTGCTTTATATTTTTAAAAGTCATATTCCTAAGGACACTAGGAACGATCTATTTGCTTTACAAAATGTAAATCTTACTTTCCTCATAGTAGAGAGATTCCATTGTATGGGTGTCTGGGTACCGAGTGCTGTGGGTTTCGAATCCGCATCAGACGGCATGGAACTCGATGACCACTAGAGGTCTCTGTAGCAGTCGCGCCATAAGCTGTGGCTGCGTGAGCTCCTGGCCTCGAATCTAACGTGAGGACGCCACTGTGAAGCACGTGGTCCCAGCGGCCATTAGCGACATATGCTGTCGTCTATTTATGCACCTGCCTCTCACTCGGCTAGCTATGGATGCAGATCCTTTACAACTCCCGTAAACTTGATCCCCCTCACCCGCTTGTCTCTCCCATCCTCTCCCACCCCCGTCCGCTGCCGCGCCTGTATTCCCACCTTCCACCTGCTCTCCATCTCTCCATTCTCCATACCCTCACCCATAGTGGCTTCCACCAACTTCCCCTCCATCTCCCCCTTCTACCAATTTTGTTCCTCCCCTTCCACACCCTGTGTTTTTTCCTTAGGGCACCCTCTTTGCCTTCTCTTCCTCCTCCCTTCCTTCCCCACTTCTCCCCCTGGGCTTCCCCTACCGCCCCCCCCCCCCGTACCCCCCGTACCTTCTTTCCTCCACCTTCCATCTCCTCTGCCACTGGCATCTACACCCTCCCCTCCCCTTCCTCCCCCACCTTTTCCCCTTTTGGCAGGTCCCCGGACCCGTACGCGTCAAGTGAACATTCGCGCACCAGAGATCATCACCATCAGTTCTTTGTGTGTACCGTCGTGTTAGTTCCTCAGTATTTTCGCCGCCCATGCTCCATCGTTCACGTGTGTCATTTCAGTCATCAGTGTTTGTGTACAAGTGCTGAACGTTTTTTATTTTACTACACCTGTAAATGGCTCCATGTTTTTTACTCATGTGTCTACTGTTTTTTGTCCACCATTATGTTTTGTTTTTTTGTATCTTCCTTGTTTCTATTTGTACTATC
Organism: Schistocerca gregaria; assembly: GCF_023897955.1. Lineage (NCBI taxonomy): Eukaryota > Metazoa > Arthropoda > Insecta > Orthoptera > Acrididae > Schistocerca > Schistocerca gregaria. The sequence goes on along the minus strand of NW_026061860.1, from coordinate 321,824 downwards.
TGTGACCGAAGAGCGGCGTAATATTGCCGCTGCCAGCCCACCTTTTGTATGAAGTGTTAAAATAACAACAAAGAAAAAAAAATTGGTGAGGCCGTCTGGTGTTCGCATTGAGTTTGGTTGATATCTCGCTTACAGACATCGTGTTTACATTGCGTGTGCTTTCTTCCTGATTATGAGGGGATGTTGTTTTAATTTCTTGAGATTCTCTCTTGGGACCCCATTGTTTAATACTTTCTTGTTGATCTTGGTGTCTTCTTGGTTGTCTGTCATTGTGCTTGTCCTTCCATTCCCATTCGTCTGACTTGTTTGTTCGCCGGCCGCTACCATTCGGTCCCGCCGCATTTTCGTTAGTGGCAATCCCCCGACCGTTCCTGCCGTCGTTACAACATTCTGGTGACAAGGTAAACCGTGATAGTTGTTCGCATCGAGGCTAAGTTGGTCTGTCTGTTGCAATAACAACAGCAGCAGCTCGTGCAGCAGCAGCAGCCTCCAGTTAGACAAATTACAAAAGTCGATGTGGTTGCTAATGGGTACAGTTGATGCCCGGGACGCATTACCACAACAGCTTCAAGTCCTCGGGTGTCCGATGCTTTCCCCACATCCGCTGTCATTCCCAACTTTTGATGACGCTAAAGAAGACTGTAAAACATACTTACATAGGGTGAAACTACATTTCACGGCTTTTCAAATCACGGATGACCTACTGCAGTGGCCATTGTTTTTGTCTTGTGCCACCCCAGACACATTCTTTCTTCTCCGCAAGTTGGCACCCTTGTCTGATCCTGTAGCTCTCTCTTTCCAGGAGATATGCCTTTTGCTGTCAAACTATTATTCCCAGTGCTACTATGTGGTCGCCCCTCAGCAGGAGTTCCACCAGTGCCATAAACAGCCTGGACAATCATATCGTTTCTGGGTCATGGACTTGCAGGATCTCAGCCATCAATGTGATTTTAAATGCACCAATCAGCAATGTAAGGCTTCGTATGTGGACTCCCTGGTCCAGGATGTGGTGGTTCAGCTGGCTCCCGATACTGAGGTCCACACTGAGGCATTGAAACTCAATAATCCCTCATTGGAAGAGATTCTCCGAATTGCCCACTCATCTGAAATTGCTGAGGTGGCTAATGAGTGTCTCAAGGCTCAGCTGCAAGTGGCGGCGATCGACGCATCTCTGTGGGTTCCACCCTTGCAATGTCGATGTGGCCCAGCCAACAGAGGCCAGTGGCATTGGGACTCCTCTTTGTCTGATGTCTCTATGGTATCAGAGCTGGTCGTGTGGCCAGCTTCCATCTTGCCCACAGTGCTTTACCGCACATGCTCGAGCTGATTGCCCCCATTGCTGGAAAACGTGCATGCTGTGTAAGAAGGAGGGCCACATGTGATCTGTTTGTCATATTCGTTCGACTCACCCCTGTCCTTCCCCTAATGGGCCTCAGGATACAGTACATGCTCTGCAATCAGTCGTCCCACTGGGGGACCCATCAGTACGGAGGCTACTCCTCACGCTCCGCCTTTTTACTGAGGATGTCAGTTTTCAGGTTGGCACTGGGGCCACCATCTCCCGGATAAATATTGCATTGTATAGTCGCCTGGACTCTCCTGCATTGTTGCCGCCCTCTTGATGTTTGGTTGCCTGTGGCGATGGTTCCATTCCCCTTTGTGAACAGTCCACCTATGAACATGTTCCCTGGCTCTTTACCCTATTTGTCGTCGACCATCCGTCGACTTCAAATATTTTTGGACTAGATGCATTTCAACTGTTTGGCTTTTCAATTTCCGATGACGTTATGGTCATTTCCATGGCTGTTCCTTTTCAGAACCTGGACGATCTGTGCTCGGCTTTTGCATCATTGTTTGTGACATATCTCGGGTGTGCTTCACATTTTGAGGCACACATCACACTTCAGCCAGATGTGCAGCCTTGCTTTTTCCAGGCCAGACCCATTCTGGTGGCCTCACAGCTAGCAGTCATGCAGGAACTTCATCGGCTCCAGGCTGCTGGCGTCCTCAAGTCTGTGACATACAGTGCTTGGGCGACACCATTGGTGGTCATATGGAAACCTAATGGGTCCCTTCAGCTGTTTTGGGACTTCAGTGCTACTGTCAGTGCTCAGTCCTTAGTAGACACTTACCCCATTTCCCGACAGGAAGACCTTCCCGCCAAGCTTGTGGGGACGAGTACTTTTCTAAGATCAACCTGGCTGAGGCATACCACCAGTTACCTTTGCATTCCAATTCCTTGAACATCTTGGTTATCAACACACCTTTTGGCTTATACAAGTACAAGCGCCTTCCATTTGGTGTCTCTTCAGTGCCAGCTAATTTGAAAATGGTTCCTGGAGCAGCTTATGCCACAGCCTATCCCAGCCTATGTTAATTATCTTGATGACATATCAGTCACCGGGCGTTCCTGCCAGGAACATTTGCACAACCTCAGCACCTTATTTCACGCTCTGCAATCAGTGGGTATACGCTGTCACCTGGACAAGTGTTGTTTTTTTTTCAACTAGAAGTGGAATACTTAGGCCACTGGCTTAGCAAAGATGGCATTCACCCTTCAGATTGCAATGTCATGGCCATTGAGGCCCTTCCTCATCTCAAGGACTTATCTGAACTCCAGGTGTTTTTGGGCAAGGTTACTTATTACTTAAAGTTCTTGCCCCAAGCTGCCTCTGTTGCTCAACCATTCAGCCACTTGCATCACAAAGGGGTACCTTTTGATAGGACTCCTGCCTGTGACCAGGCTTTTCTCCATTTAAAGGCGATGCTGAAGTCTGCCCCTTGACTTACTCCCTTCTCTCTAGATCGCACCTTGGTTGTGGTGGTGGATGCGTCGGCCTACGGCACTGGGGCAGTCCTCACACATTGGAATACCAATGGCTCAGAACAGCACATTTAAACAACAGTTGACAAAGGTAGTGGAAACATCTCTAACCACATCAGCCCTCACCCTGTTCTTGAGTACATATCCCAACACACCAATTGACGGACATAGTCTGACAGAGCTCCTCCATGGGCGACAGTTGCAGACCCTGCTCCATTTGCTGAAGCTGTCAACTTCCCACCCCACTCTTAGCCATCTCAGCGTTACACCCCGAGCATGGCCTTGTGGGCCCGCATGTAAGGGAGCAAGGTGGGCTGTGCGTCTGCCATGGTCGTCATGGCCCATGGTCAGTGTGTGACGTCAGTGCATGTGTCGAAAGGATATAAGCCCCACCATCATAACCAGCTCCATCCATGTACCCCTGTGGGACTACCGCTGCCACCTCCTTCTACACTACCTCCTTCGGGTACAGACATGGTCATTGAGTCATTGCCACTGCCCTCGGTTGCTACATCCCCGCAAGCCTACCGCCAACCATTCCCATCCTGAGGTGGATCGGAAGCTCCTTGCAACACCCTGGCCTCTGGCTTGGCTGTCATGGACACCTCGGGTGTCCCTTCCTCCCCGACAATGGCAGTTGACAAGGCTGGGTCTTCTCCCATCTGCCGAACACTGCAGCACAGATTGGGGCATTTTCACCCCAATGCAGGTGGGGGAGAAGGATCTGGTACCAAGCTCCATGGGTTTCAAATCCACAGGAGACCGCATGGAACTTGATGACCACTAGAGGTCTCTGGAGCAATCACCCCGAATGCTGTGGCTGCACGTGCTACTGGCCCTGAGTCTAATGTGGGGGCGCCACTGTGGAGCATGTGGCCCACTGGACAATAGCAAAATACCCTGCCTCTCACTCAGTGAGGCAGCCTGGTGTTTGCGTTGAGTCAGTAGACATCTCACTTACAGACATCGTGTTTACATTGTGTGTGCTTGCTTCCCGTTTATGAGGGGCCATAGTTTGATTTCATGAGGTTATCTCTTATGACCCTGTTGCTTAATACTTTGTTAATGATCTTGGTATCTTGCTTGGTTGTCTGTCATCTTGATTGTCCTTCCATTCCATTCTTGTTTGTTCACAGCTGCTCCAGTCGATACCACCACATTTTGGTTAGCGGTAATCCATGGCATTCCTGTTGAGGCTACAACAGGTGGCAATGTTTATTTTCACATCCACTGGGTGTTTGGTGTAAGGGAACTATCACATCCAGCATACTGACTACTGGAGAGACTGGGAAATTCTTCTTTCTTCTTGTATGTTCTCATTTACCTACATTCTTATCAGTTATATTCATCAATTTCACAGTAGAATAATTTATTTGTTCTTTGAAATGTTGTAAATTTTTTATCGTTTACAGCTGGGTAATGTTGTTGTTTGGCTACAATGTTTATTCTCACTTCAACAGGATTTCAGTGGAAATGAGACACCACATGTACCATACTAACAGATTTTTTAAAATTGATAAATCGGCTTTGTTTAGGTATGTCCTTACTTTGTATTGTATTTTTGATAGTCATATCCCTATGTTCACCAAGAACAATCTATTTGCAATACAACACATAGTAAATAGTTCTTTCCTCACAGCAGGGAGATTCCATTGCATGGCTGCAATGTTTATTTTCTCATCGACTGTGTTTTGGTGAAGGGAACCACCACATCCATCATACTGACTACTGGAGATAATTGGAAAATCTTCTTTCTTCTGGTATGTTCTTCTTTTGCTTTGCATTCTTATCAGTTACATTCTTCCAGTCCACAGTGGAAAAATGTATTTGATTTGTGAAATGTTCAAATTTTTTTACATTACAGCTGGGTAATGTGGTTGTGTGGCTAAGTTGATTATTATCCCTTGAATGGGTTTTGTGGTGGAAATGACATACCACATTCACCTTACTAACTAACAGATTATCAGAGTTTGATAAACAAGCTTTGATGAATTATTCTCTGGTTATCAGCCGAGTGGTGGTGTCATCTTGTCGCAACGTTTCAATGAGTTTCGTACCCATCATCTTCTGGCGAAGTGATGCGACGCTGTGTTCTACATATATATATAGCTGCTTGGCTGTCATCCACTACTGTAGGCCAGCCAATCACATTCTTCCGGCAGGGAGTACCGTGTGGGTATTAGTGGGGGCAGGGGCTGCGGTGCTGCCCAGTATCTAGACCAGGTGGCTATCCAATCTGTCTGCAGATGCCACTGCCTTCAGATCAGAGTGTTCCTGATGTATTTTGTCAATTGTGGAATTCCAAGCTACGCTGAGCTGAAAACTGCTACCGCTGTTTACTAAATTGTTGTGCAGATGTATCTCCACTGCCTCTTTGAAGATCGAGCCCCAGAAACTGTTGATGCTGCACAGCTTCTTTGAAGATGTGTCCCTTGATAATGCTATGTTTTGCTACCGCAGACTTGTTTGTCTGTCCTTGTCATACGTTTCTGATTTATCATTGTATCTACCTGATATATTGCATCCCACATTCACACTCAATACTGTAAATGTGCAGTGTCTGCAACCCCAGCTGGTCTTTGGTTGAGCCAAGAATATCTTTGACTTTTTTGGTGCACAAAAGATGGTCGTTATTTTGTGCTTCTTTGATATTTTTATGATCTTGGCTGTTGGCAGTCCAGCACATGGCAGAAACGCCACATGTTTTGCTTCATCTTCTTCTTGTTTCTCCTTGTTTGCATGCAAGGCGTATCTTATTTGTGTCACAGTGTAGCTCTTAAAGAAGGTTTCCCGCAGATGTGCTAACTCACATGGCAAACGCTCGCTGTCACAGATTGACCAGGTTCTTTGTACTAAGGTGTTCATTACTGTGTTACATTTTGCTGGATGGTGGCAACTCCAAACATTGAGATATAAGTCCGTGTGCATCTTCTTGCTGTAGACCGAATGTCCCAATGTACTGTCTGGATTTTTCCTGGTCAAAATATCCAAGAAGGGAAGGCAGCCATTCTCTTCTACCTCCATGCTAAATTTGATGCTATGATGTACATCGTTGAGATGGTGTAGGAACTCCTATAGTTTTTTCATACCATGGGGCCACACTACAAAAGTGTCATCTATGTATCTGTAGAACACCTTTGGTTTATGGCAGATAGTGTTCAATGCCACATTTTCAAAGTGCTCCATGCACAAGTTGGCATACCTGGGGCCAGAGGGGAACCCATGGTAACACCATCTGTTTGTTGATTTCCCACCACATTTGAAGTACATTGTGGTTAACACAAGACGAAAGAGTCTGAATGTGTCCTCATCAAAGTGATCTTCAAGTAGAGCTACGGAATTATCCAGAGGCACACGGGTGAAAACAGAAGTGACATCAAAGCCAGCTAGTAGATCCTTCTCGTCCAGGTGTAACCCTTAGAGTACCTTAACAAATTCGGTCGAGTTCTTGACATGGGGAGGGCAATGACCCACGAGAGGTTTTAACAGGTGTGCTAGGTGCTTGGCTACACCATACACCAGAGAATTTATGGTGTTCAATATAGGATGTAGTGGGACATTCTCCTTAAGGTTCTTTGGGAGCGCATACTGTTGTGGTGGAACCGGTGCCCGAGGGTAGAGCTTCCTGATGGTGTTTCTGTCAAGTCCTGAACTATTGAGAAGATTGATGGTCTTGCCTGTAACAGAAGCAATTGTGTCTTTCCCCTCTTCTTTGTATGCTGGACCTTGCAGTAAGATGTAGATCTTCTACCAGTAATCTTCCGACTTCAGTAGGACTGTCATCGTGAAGGTTCATCAGTGCCTTGTGCTCTTCTGCTGTAATGTTGTTCTCAGGCATTCTTGCTTTCTCGAGTACCCTGCTGGTCTCCCTCCTCACTTCCTTGGATGATCTCAGCGGGAGTCCACAAGTGGCTTGCTGGACATATAGATATGCAGAACAAAGCATCCCAACACTTCACCAGAAAATGATGGGTATGAAACTCATTGAAACATTGCGACAAGACAACGCCACCACTCGGCTGATAACGCAAGAAGAATGCGTCAGTGGAATACACCAAGAAAGACTGTGCTTTGTTTAAGAATGTCCTTCCTTTGCATTATATGTTACATATTCATATCCCAATATTCACTAAGAAGAAAATATTTCTCTCCTCAAAGCAGGGAAATTACATTGTATGTCTGAAATTTTTTTTATTCCGTCGACTGGGTTTTTGGTGGAAGGGAATCACCAAATACTATGGGAGTAACTAGGAAAATCTTCTTTCTTTTGGTGTATCTTTATAATGAGACACCGCATGTACAATATTAACCAACAGATATTCCAAACTTCTAAATCTTCTTAATTATGTATGTCCTTCTATTGCTTTATATTGTTAGATGTTGTATCAGTATGTTCACAAAGAAAAATTTATTTGCTTGACATGATGGAGTAAATCTATCTCTCCTCACAGAAGCGGATTCCATTGCATGGTTGCAATGTTTATTATACCATAGAATGGGATTTGGTGAAAGGGAACCACCACATCCAGCATACTGAACACGGGAGATACTGGGAAAGTCTTCTTTTTTGGTATGTCCTTCTTTTGAATTATAATCATATCAGTTATATTCATCAAGTTCACAGTAGAATAATTTATTTGAATTGTGAAATGTGGGAAGGTTTTGTTATTTACAGCAGACTTATCATGTTGTGTGGCAAGAAAGTTTATTCTTCATTCAATGTGTTTTCAGTTCAAATAAGACATAATGTGCACCTTAACAACTAACAGATTCTAGGATCTTAATAAATACATTTTTTAGGAATGTCCTTCATTTACTTTAAATATTTAAAAATCATATCCCAATGGTCACTATGAACAATCAATGTACATTACAATATGTAACAAATCTTTATTTCTCCCAGCATGGAGATTCCATTGTATGAGTGCAATGTTTATTTTCCCATTGACTGGGTACCTTCTGGAATGGAACAGCCACATGCATCATACTGACTATGGGACAAACTAGAAATCCTTTTTTTGTTTAGTATGCCCTTCTTCTAAATTTTATTCTTATCAGATATATTTCTCATGTTCTGAGTTAAATAATTTATTCTAATTGCAAAATGTAGTAAAGATTTTGTTCTTTACAGCAGGGTGATGGGGTTGTGATGCTACAAAGATTATTCTCCATTCAATGTGTTTTTGGTGCAAATGAGACAAAACCTGCATCTTACCAACTTACAGATCTTTGGATCTTAATAAATATATATATTTTTAAGATATGTCTTTCATTTACTATATATATTTAAAAATCACGTCAGAATGGTCAACGTACATTACAAAATGTTGTATATCTAAAAAATGTTGTATGTCTAACTTTCCTCACAACAGGGAGATTCCACTGTACTGGTATGTTTATTTTCCCATCGTCTGGCAATCTGGTGGAAGGGAACCAAAATATTCACCATACTGACTATGGGAGATACTAGAAAGCCTTCTCTCTTTTGGTATGCCCTTCTATTGAATTTTATTCTTGTGCTTGTTTTGCTACAAATATTGTTCTCCATTCAATAATGTTTTATGCAAGTGAGACATGGTGTGCATGTTTAACTTCCCATCGACTGGGAATCTGGTGGGAGGGAACCACCACATGCAGAATACTGGTTATGGGAGACACTAGAATGCCTTCTTTCTTTTGGTATGACATTCTTTTAAATTTTATTCTAATTGGATATATATGTCTCAAGTTCACATTTGAATCATTTATTCATTACAGCGGAGTGATGTGGTTGTGTTGCTATGAAGATTATTTTCCATTCAATTTGTTTTTGGTGCAAATGAGTCACAATGTGCACCTTAGCAACTAACAGATTTTCTGATCTTAACAAATATAGTATTTTAAGTTGTTGTATTGTTGTTGTTTTTGTTGTGGTCTTCAGTCCTGAGACTGGTTTGATGCAGCTCTTCATGCTACTCTATCCTGTGCAAGCTTCTTCACCTCCCAGTACCTACTGCAACCTACATCCTTCTGAATCTGCTTAGTGTATTCATCTCTTGGTCTCCCTCTACGATTTTTACCCTCCACGCTGCCCCCCAATACTAAATTTGTGATCCCTTGATGCCTCAGGACATGTCCTACCAACTGGTCCCTTCTTCTTGTCAAGTTGTGCCACAAACTCCTCTTCTCCCCAATTCTGTTCAATACCTCCACATTAGTTATGTGATCTACCCATCTAATCTTCAGCATTCTTCTGTAGCACCACATTTCGAAAGCTTCTATTCTCTTCTTGTCCAAACTATTTATTGTCCATGTTTCACTTCCATACATGGCTACACTCCATACAAATGCTTTCAAGAAAAACTTCCTGACACTAAAATCTATACTCGATGTTAACAAATTTCTCTTCTTCAGAAGTGCTTTACTTGCCATTGCCAGTCTACACTTCATATCCTCTCTACTTCAACCATCATCAGTTATTTTGATCCCCAAATAGCAAAACTCCTTCACTACTTTAAGTGTCTCATTTTCTAATCTAATTCCCTCATCATCACCTGACTTAATTCGACTACATTCCATTATCCTTGTTTTTCTTTTGTTGATGTTCATCTTATACCCTCCTTACAAGACACTGTCCATTTTGTTGAACTCCTCTTCCATGTCCTTTGCTGTCTCTGACAGAATTACAATGTCATCGGCGAACCTCAAAGTTTTTATTTCCTCTCCATGGATTTTAATGCCTACTCCGAATTTTTCTTTTGTTTCCTTTACTGCTTGCTCAAAATGCAGATTGAAAAACATCAGACAAAGGTTACCACCCTGCCTCACTCCCTTCCCAACCACTACTTCCCTTTCATGCCCCTCAACTCTTATAACTACCATCTGCTTTCTGTACAAATTGTAAATAGCCTTTCGATCCCTTTTTTTTACCCTGCCACCTTTAAAATTTGAAAGAGAGTATGCCAGTCAACTTTGTTAAAAGCTTTCTCTATGTCCACACATGCTAGAAACATAGGTTAGCCTTTCCTTAATCTTTCTTCTAAGATAAGTTGTAGGGTTAGTTTTGCCTCACGTGTTCCAACATTTCTACGGAATCCAAACTGACCCCAAGGTCAGCTTCTACCCGTTTTTCCATTTGTCTGTAAAGAATTCATGTTAGTATTTGCAGCTGTGACTTATTAAACTGATAGTTCAATAATTTTCACATCTGTCAACATCTGCTTTCTTTGGGATTGGAATTATTATATTCTTCTTGAAGTCTGGGGCTATCTCGCCTGTCTCATACATCTTGCTCACCGGATGGTAGAATTTAGACAGGACTGGCTCTCCCAAGGCTGTCAGTAGTTCCAATGGAATGTTGTCTACTCTTGGGGCCTTGTTACGACTCAGGTCTTTCAGTGCTCTGTCAAACTCTTCACGCAGTATCATATCTCCATTTCATCTTCATCTTCATCCTCTTCCATTTCCATAATATTGTCCTCAAGTACATCGCCCTCTATATACTCCTTCCACCTTTCTGCTATCCCTTCTTTGCTTAAGACTGGGTTTCCATCTGAGCTCTTGATATTCATACAAGTGGCTCTCTTTTATCCAAAGGTGTCTTTAATTTTCCTGTAGGTAGTATCTATCTTACCCGTAGTGAGATAAGACTCTACATCCTTACATTTTTCCTCTAGCCATCCTTTTTAGCAATTACGCACTTCCTGTCGATCTCATTTTTGAGACGTTTGTATTCCTTTTTGCCTGTTTCATTTACTGAGTTATTATATTTTCTACTTTCATCAATTAAATTCAATATTTATTCTGTTACCCAAGGATTTCTAATAGCCCTCATCTTTTTTCCTACTTGATCCTCTGCTGCCTTCACTACTTCATCCCTCAGAGCTACACATTCTTCATCTACTGTATTTCTTTCCCCCATTCCTGTCAATTGTTCCCTTATGCTCTGCCTGAAACTTAAAACCCTTGGTTTAGTCAGTTTATCCAGGTCCCATCTCCTTAAATTCTCACCTTTTTGCAGTTTCTTCAGTTTTAATCTACAGTTCATAACTAATAGATTGTGGTCAGAGTCCACATCTGCCTCTAGAAATGTCTTACAATTTAAAACCTGGTTCCTAAATCTCTGTCTTACCGTTATATAAGCTATCTGAAACCTTATAGTATCTTCAGGATTCTTCCATGTATACAATCTTCTTTAATGATTCTTGAAGCAAGTGTTAGCTATGATTAAGTTATGATCTGTGCAAAATTCTACCAGACGGCTTCCTCTTTCACTTCTCACCCCCAATCCATATTCACCCACTGTGTTTCCTTGTCTTCCTTTTCCTGCTGTCGAATTCCAGTCACCCATGACTATTAAATTTTCGTCCCTTCGCTACCTGAATAATATCTTTTATCTCATTATGCATTTCATCAATTTCTTCATTATCTGCAGAGCAAGTTGGCATATAAACTTGTACTACTGTTGTAGGTGTGGTCTTTCATGTCTATCTTGGCCACAATAATGCGTTTACTATGCTGTTTGTAGTAGCTTACCTGCACTCCAATTTTTTTTATTTATTAGTAAACCTACTCCTGCATTACCACTATTTCACTTTGTATTTACAGCCCTGTATTCACCTGACCAAAAGTGTTGTTCCTCCTGCCACCGAACTTCACTAATTCCCACCATATCTAACGTTAACCTATCCATTTCCCTCTTTAAATTTTCTAACCTATCTGCCCGGTTAAGGGATCTGACATTCCACGCTCCGATCCGTAGAATGTCAGTTTTATTTCTCCTGATAATGACGTCCTCTTGAGTAGTCCCCATTTAGAGACCCAAATATGGGACTATTTTACCTCTGGAATATTTTACCCAGGAGGACGCCATCGTCATTTAACCATACAGTACAGCTGCACGTCTGCAGGAAAAATTATTGCTGTAGTTTCCCCTTGCTTTCTGCCGTTTGCAGTAGCAGAACAGTAAGGCCGTTTTGGTTAGTGTTACAAGGCCAGATCAGTCAATCATCCAGACTGTTGCCCCTACAACTACTGAAAAGTCTGCTGCCCCTCTTGAGGAACCACACGTATGTCTGGCCTCTCAACATATACCCTTCCATTGTGGTTGCACCTACGGTATGGCCATCTGCATCACTGAGGCATTGAGGCTTGCAAGCCTCCCCACTAACGGCTAGGTCCATGGTTCATGGGGGGGACTAGTATGTCCTTCATTTACTCTATATATTTACAAACCATATAAAAATGATTTACTAGGAACAATCAATGTACATTTCAATATGTAGTAAAGCTTTATTTCCTTACAGCAGGGAGATTCCATGTACAGATGCAATGTTTATTTTCCCATCAACTGGAAATCTTAGATTAGATTAGTTTTTCAATCCATAGATCCATGCTGAGGAGATCCTCATGGATGTGGAACATGTCAATTATTTTTTTATGTTTTTATTTTATTTAAAGCTGCAATGACAATAATAATAGCATGAGTATATACAATACGTCCTATTCTTAAGCTGAAATAACAATGCTAATAGTGTGAGTATATACGAAACATCATTTGTTTCTATTAAAAAATTTGTCAATGGAATTGAAAGAGTTGACCACTAGTAAGTCTTTCAGGCTCGTTTAAAAACTGATTCTCATTTGTAACTAAATTTTTTTTGTTTTTTCTGGCAAATTATTTAAGATAAATGTTCCTGAGAAGTTGACCCCCTTTTTGATCTAAAGTAATTGCTTTTATACTTTGTGCAGATCATTTTTGTTCTTGGTATTGTATGTATGAACTGAGCTGTTTGTTGGAAAAAGAGATATATTACTTAAGACAAATTTCATTAAGGAGTAAATATACAGAGAGGCAGTAGTTAGTGTAATCAGTTATCTGAAGAGGTATGTACAGGACGTCCATGAATTTACTCCACAAATAATACGTATTACATGCTTTTGAACTCTAAAAACTTTTGTTTGACTTGAAGCTCTTTCATTTTTATGTAACCTATGTCTGCTACCACTCGAATTACAACCACAGATTTATTGAGGTGTTACTGCAGTTCTGTGGTGTGCTCCTCCCAACTGAATTTATTATCAAGTTGTAATCCCAGGAATTTAAGATTGTCAACATCTTCTGTCTGCTCTTCTTCATACTTTATGCATATACTGGGTGGAAACCTCTTACAGGTTCTGAATTGGATATAGTGAGTCTTTTCGAAGTTTAATGTTGGCTTTAAACCATTTATTATTATCCATGAGAATATCATTAACAGATCTTTCTAGAACTACACTCGACATACTATTTATTGCAGTACTTGTGTCATCTGCAAACAAAATGAACTCTGCTTCTGGCAGTGTAACTGATGATAGATCATTAATGTGCACATGAAAAAGCAATGGCCCTAAGATGAATCCTTGTGGGATATCACATGTAATTTCTTCCCATTCTGATGACTTAATTCACTAGTCCCTTGCACTGACACCCTTTGTTTCCTGTTACCAAGATATGACTTGAACCATTTTGCAGCACTGCCATGACACCATAGAATTCTAATTCATTTAAAAGGATGTTGTGGTTCACACAGTCAAATGCCTTTGACAAATCACAGAAAATACCTGCTGCTTATAATTTGTTATTTAATGAATTAAGTACATTTTCACTGTAGGTGTAAATAGCCATCTCGATATCAGAACCCTTCAGAAATCCAAAGTGTGTTCTTGCTTATATGTTATTTGTGGTCAGATGGTTGAGAAGCTGCCTATACATTACTTTTTCTAAAATTTTTGAGAATTCTATCAAAAGTGAAATCAGTCTGTAGTTTGATGTTATCTCTTTATCCCCACTTTTGAATAGAGGCTTAACATCTGCATATTTTAGCCAATCAGGAAATGTCCCAGTTATAATAGACTGGTTACACAAGTTACTTCGAATTGTACTAAGCTCACAAGAACATGCCATAATTAACTTTGTTGATATGAATAGATTATAATTTCCTGCAGGTGCTTGGTAAATAGTCACTATTATATAGGATCTGTTATGGAACTCATCTGTTGCACATGCTTCTAGATGCTGCTCTAAACAGAATTTATTAATGTCAGTATTCTTGAATTTATGGCAGTTTTTAATGAATGTGACAACTCCTCCTCCATCCATATCTACTCTGCAGATGTAGGAAGCTAGCATACATCCTGAAATCTGGTGGAAGGGAACCACCACTTGCAGCATACTGAATATGGGAGATACTAGAAAGCCTTCATCCTTTTCTTTTCTTTTTTTTTTTTTTTTTTTTACAGCACGGTGATGTGGCTGTGTGGCTACAAAGGTTACTCTCCATTCAATGTGTTTTGGGTGCAAATGAGCCTCAACGTGCACCTACCAACTAACAGATCTTCAGATTGTAATAAATATACTTGTTTGAGTTACTACAAAAATTATTCTCCATTCAACGTGTTTTTGTGCAAATGTGTCACAAAGTTGTAATGTTCAAACAGGCAACAAAAGTATCGCCACTGCTAATGGCGAACTGCTGCTGCTTTGTAGTTGCATGTGTGAACTCTTAGTTTTCGGTGACGCCATTTAAGAAGCGCAACTTTTGTCACGCCACAAAAAGTTTAACTTGGTTCTACTTTGTTGCACCATTTTGCCTTCTCCACAGTCGAATAACGTCATTCCATTGCTACCTCGCGGCTGGATTCAAACCATTCTAGTGCGTATTCGTTCATAGATAGTGCTTTTGTTTGGGCGTTTGCTATTAATATGCCGAAAAAGTGGTCAACAGCGACAATTGTGAGATTCTTGGAGGTGTATCAAGAACGAGAATGCCTTTGGAACCACAAAAGCGAATCATACAAAGACAGAAATTTGAGAGATGCTGCTTTAATTGAAATAGCAAACAGTATGCGTGAATATGTACCTGGAATTGATGTAGCTACAACAAAATTAAAAATTTGAAATGCTTACATGAATGAACATAAAGAAGTACTGAAATCACTTAAGAGTGGTGCGTCTACAGACGGTATTTATAAACCCAGCCTTGCTTGGTTTGAAGGTGCAGACCGGTTCTTAAAACGTGTAGTCGAGAGAAGAGAGATGAGAAACACTTTGGTAAGTAGTATTTTATATTTATTATGTTTCCAAAACATCTTATTTAGTAATATGTACAGCCGTTTAATCAGCCGAGACAGGTGACGCCATTTTACGCACTGCGCAATTACGAATAATTTGTGGCTTCCTGTGTGAACGGTAACTCAATGCGCCACTCGAAAATGACTTGACTTGTGGCGGTACTTTCGTTGCGTGTGTGAACCATGCTTAATGAACGACTGAAACTATCGATACAATCCACAGGGTAGCTACGCGTTGCTGTTAATCGACATGAAAGAACAATTATATATAAAATTACAGTTAACTTTAATTATGTCAACATAGACAGATATATTATCGACCTATAATAAAAACTAATAATTTGCAGGACAATAATATTATGTATTGCTGCAGAACTATTTGAGAACTCTATTCAATTTTTGCACTGTTTTCATAGGTGTATACGTGCGATGTAAAAATTATGTATGCTCAATTCATGTTGGCACACCTGCGTACTTTGTAAGGTCGTGGATTGTTGAGGCAGAAACAGTTACAGGTACGTTATACTAAGTCCAAGAGGCAGTGTCATGAGAAGTCGTGAGAAATGGAAAATTTTGAGAAAATTCGTGTTGTTGAACATTTTGAGACAACGACTTATGTTGGGAAAGCTTATTTTGGTGAAGTACTGATTGTTATGAAGATGATATTACGAAAATATATAATATGGAAGCCTTTAAACAGCATCAGTTACGTAGCATATTACAAACCCAAGGACCCATTGTAGTAACAATTACGGCAAATCCAGAAGTTACCCCTAGACAACGAGTATTCATGGTGAGGTAATTAAATTATTTCATGTCCGTACTGTGAAGTTACCTTCTCTTTAAGTCTCTTATGCTCTGTTAATAGAGTGAACAGACTGACGGGGACTTGTGGTCCACTATTGAAACCAGGAAGACCTCACAGGTTTTTAAACACGTGTCATAATTTGATATAAAATAATTGATGATATTCAATATTTCTTCCCCAGACGAGAGAGGTACAATACATATGGGAACTTCCTGTCCAGGATTCAAATTGAATTGTTCGAACTTAATCTTGTTCTATGTTCACAGATAATAATAGGTACAGTAACAGTAAATCAACCAATAAAGGGGAAGAGGAAAAGGAATCCAATGACGAAGGCAAATAACATGTATTAAAGTACAGTAGCAGTTAAGAAACAACAAAATTAGGCCTACACTTAACGGAAAGACCACGCGAAAAACAAGGTAAGTGCATATATTGATTTGTTCATATTGTTGGCTGTTTTTAGGCGTATTTTGTTGGTTAATAAGTTTAAAAATTTCTTGCTTTAAAATGACGTTAACGGAGGATATGACATACTATCTTGTTGCTGGGTGGGAGGGGGTAGGCAAATTCGAATGCAAGTGGCGAGGTTAGTACCAGTACAGGAATAGAGTTATCAAAAAATGTTGTTGAAGAATTAGATACATCCACGATGTTGCGATTACTTTTAAAAAAAATTCTGAATTGAAGAACGTAATTGAAAATAAAAGTGTCTCGAATTGTTAGCAAATGCAAAACGTGTAGAAGTAAAACTTTCGAAAGAAAATAGCCAAGTGGCTCAGCAATTCGTTAAAGGAAGTGAAGGTATCAGATCTGACATGGAATTAATGAAAATTAATTTAGAATAACGTGCAAATAAGATTGAAGATAGGGTGTCAACATAGAAGTTACGCTCAATAAAGTCAAACTAACGATCAGACGGGAAGCGGAAGAAACAGCGAAAAATTTCGAAGTATTTGCAAATGAAAGGAAAATTAGATAGGGGGGTAATGATTACCGGAATTGAGTTGCATACGAAAAATTTCTAAACTTACAGATGGGGAAATGGTTACCAGAATGGAGTTGGATACGAAAAATTTCTATGGCAAAAATGCTTGAAAACAATGTTGTGGAAAAAGTAAAGACTGTCGGGAATCATGTAGAGTGTTGTAACGCCGTAATTAAAGACAATGAGAATGAGGTAGCACGATTACAGAAACAACTGAGATTCGGGATAATTTAACAATGAAATCGGTGGCGACTCCTTTTAGCGGATTTTGGACAGGTGTTGACGTGCGTAATTTTCCAGGGGTCGAAAAATTACACCCGGTTGACTTGATTATGAATAGTAGTGACAATTTTGGTATGAAATGAAAGAGTGGAAATTATTGAAGTAATTATAATGGGAACAATCAAAATTAGCAGCAAAATCGTCATTATAACTGCCAGGGAAATTCCAATACTGAAAACAAGGGCAACTGGAGACGAAATGAGAACAAGGCAAGAAATAATTATGGGTGGAACGGGAATAGACAATGGAAAAATTCAGAGAGAAGACAAGATGGGATTGTGCAAGGGCGGTTAAACTACGAGCCATTCCGATGAGGGCCTGTCAGTTTGGGACGAACAGATATAACTTCAGAAATCCTGCTATTAGAAACCAAAGTAGGCATATAATAATAATAATTTTATTGTCGTTCGGCTGATTACAGCAATAGCAAAGTCAAGAGCATATATTTCTATATAAACTACTATATTGATGTAATTTGGTTAACATAAAATAGGTACACGTTAGAATACAGTATTTTCATCTTCAAAGAATTCATAAATGGTATAAAATGGATTGTTCACTAGTAGCTTGTATAATTTAGCTTTAAAGATATTAACAGGCAGTTCTTTAAAGTCAGCACTTAGTCTATTAAACATCCTTAGTCCAAGAACTAGGTAAGAGTTATGCGGTTTTGATAATCTATGATATGATACGTCTACAGATGTTCTGTTTCTAGTATTATGGCTATGAATATCATTTCTCAACTCAAAATTAGACACATTGTTTCTCATGTACATTAAAACATTGTAGATGAATAAGTTTACTACTGTAAGACATTGCAATTTAATAAACAGAGGTTTACAATGTTCTGTTTTATCAGAATCTGTTGTTATTTTCTTCTGTAAAAGGAAAATGTCATTTACATGACAGCTACTACCCCGCAGTAAAATTCCATAAGAGATGATGCTTTGGAAGAAGGCAAAATATGCTGATCTCACATAGTCATTGGGAACATGTCTTTGTAAATTTCTAATTAGATAAGTAACTCTTGAAAGCCTAGCCAGTATATTTTTGATGTGTGCTTCCCACGTCAATTTATTGTCAATAGTAACACCTAAAAATTTAACAGTTTCTAATTCCTGGTAGTTAGGAATCTCTTTGAGGCTAAAGTAAAGTGTCTGGGTTTTGTTTTCATTTATGAAGAAGCCATTAGCTTTGAACCATAATGAGGACTGAGCAAGGGTATTTTCGGTCAGTGTTTTCAGTGTACCTAGATCAGAGCTTTTATGTAGAAAAGTTGTGTCATCAGCATACAATATTGTATGAGAATTTATGAATTAGGGCAGGTCATTAATCATTAGTACAAACAGTAAGGGTCCAAGCACCGACCCTTGGGGCACTCCGTACCTAACATTAACCAAATTTGATTTCTCCCTACCAATGCACACAACTTGTTGATGGTTCTCTAGAAAAGACCTGAACATGTTTATACTGTTGTCATCGAAACCATAGCAAACTAGCTTATTCAGCACAGTGTCGTGCTCTACACAGTCAAAGGGTCTGATCAGGTCACAAAATGTAGCCTGGGCATAGTCCCTAGCCTCGAACACATCTAGGACTAATTTTACGAGGGAGTCCATTGAATCCGTTGTGGATTTACCTTTCCTAAATCCAAACTGTTTATCACTAATTATATTTAGTTTACCCAAGTAGGCACTAACTTGTTCATACATAATCATTTCTAAAAAAATTTTTTAAAAACTGTGGTTATGGATATAGGTCTGTAACTAGCGGGACAGTTCTTTTCCCCTTTTTTGTATATGGGCACAACTCGAGAAATTTTTAGTATGTCGGGGAACTTTCAACTAGGCTTTTGTTAACACAAAAGGTTAAAGGATAAATCACACAATCAATAACATCTTTCAACAAATTACATGACATATCATAGAAATCAACGCTAACTATAGGTTTGAAATTTTTCACTATTTTTAGGATGTTATTTGGGCTCCTGTGAAAGTGAAGGTGCCTGAGGGAAGCTTTTTAAAGCAGCTGTACATAATACTAAGTGCATTTTCAGGTGGTTTGATTATTGAACTACTAATTTCTTCAATGGACTGAATGCAATATTTATTAAATTCTTCTGGAGTAACGGCAATTTCCTCTTTGTGTTTAGCGTGTGCAATGGAGTTTATTACCCTCCAGGCCTTCTTGCATTTATTGTTAGATTTTTCAATGTTTACTATGTTATGCAGTTTCTTTGCTTCATTTATTGTCTTCCTATACTTGCATTTAGCTTTAGCATACAGTTCTTTATACAGTTCTGATTTACCAGTTTTGTATAGACTAGAATACAGCATAACAGTATTTTTCAGTTGCCCTAACTGTGGAGTATACCATTCCTTCGTTTTCCTTTTCTTGTAATTACTACTAATATTCACAGTACATTTTTTTAGAGGGATGTTATTTTCAAATACATTTAAAAAGACAGAGAAAAACTTTGTGAATACAATATCAGCTGAACAGTGTTGAAGCCAAATAAAACATGTGTCCCAACTGAAATAAGTGAGGGCCTGATTAATCCTATCCATCCTCTCTCTGCTCACTGGTCTACTAATCACAGTTTTAGATTCTGGTTTGGTGCAGTCCGAAGTTACATTATTAAGACTAAGATATACTGCATCGTGGTCTGAGAAAGGCAAACTAATTGTTGTGGTTGGCAGGAGAGCCAACACCGTATTGCTAAAGGAGGCCGAAATGCACTCGTCTCAGCTCACACAGTCTGGCGTGAGGTCGGGAACATGACAAGGGAATTAGAATTGAGAAAAACGGACATAGCTGGTGGAATACTTAACTTTAATCCATTAATGACGAACATCGCTCTTTATGGTACATGATTCACAATGTCAATAGTACGGATACTGGCGCCTTGCTAGGTCGTAGCAAATGACGTAGCTGAAGGCTATGCTAACTATAGTCTCGGCAAGTGAGAGCGTAAAAGTCAGTGAACCATCGCTAGCAAAGTCGGCTGTACAACTGGGGCGAGTACTAGGAAGTCTCTCTAGACCTGCTGTGTGGCGGCGCTCGGTCTGCAATCACTGATAGTGGCGACATGCGTGTCCGACGTATACTAACGGACCGCGGCCGATTTGAAGGCTACCACCCAGCAAGTGTGGTGTCTGGCGGTGACACCACACTAATTACATCAGTGGACATACAAGTTCTCTTAATATTTGTAAATATATTGTCTAGACAGGATGAGCCTCTGGTAGGTTTGCAGTTAACATAGTACAGGTTAAATTGTCGAATCACATTTTTGAGCTCTGTCACAGTTTTTCTGTCCTGCAGGACATCAAAACTTGAATTGATATCCCCTCAATGACAACATTGTACTGTTTCCATTTCGGTATACATATGTACATTAAGAGTTCCTCAAGTTCCTCCAGAAAGATATGGGGGTCACCACTAGGTGGCCTGTACGCTACTACTACCATTACCTTAAGGCTCTCAATTACTAGACCTGATATTTCAAAATGCATTTCATTACAGAGGGTATTGAGATCTATCCTGCCTCAGTTTGGTGCAAGAGGTGTTTTTGCATATATTCCTACCCCACCACGTAAGTGCTGTTTTCTGCAACAGCAACTAAGTACTGTGTAATCATCCAATACTTTGTACCCAAGCTCATCCTCTTTACACCAATATTGACTTAAACATAGAATGCCTATCACGTTTTCATTTAAAAATTCGTTGACAATTAAGTTTTTGTCTGCCATGCCCTGAATATTGAGGTAGCATATTTTAAACTCTACTTTAGGCATTTCTTTTTTTGCATATTCTCTTAGTTGACATGACGTACTGTTACTGCATGAAAGTTGACCAGGTTGTGTCCTTATGTCACTAGGACACCCAACCTGGTCTATGCATACAAGTTTTTAGTCATCTCAGTTGAAACATAATCCAAACACATTACTGGTCTTTTTTCCTTCTCTAGCTTATCCAATACTATTCCGATAATTGTATCACTTAAAACACGTTTACCTAGATAACAGAAATGTTGACCATGCTTGATACGCCATTCTCTGCTACAACTACTGGTGTTAATTAAGGAAACATTCTTAAAAGTGCTTACAGATAGCTTTGTACTCCTTGTTTGTCTGCTCCACTTCCTTATTCACACATGACCACTGGGGCAAATCATGTCGATGTGGCACATTAACAACAATCACGTTGGTGTGGGTTAACATTCTGAGAGTCTCCTTCAGTGAAGTAGCAATCTTCCTTTCGTTTGTGCTGACGTCGTTCGCTCCGGCCATTACCACTACAAAGTCTCTGTCCGAGAGGACTGTGCTTTCTTTCTCGATTGATGTTGAAACAGCTCGTAAACTAGCTCCTGATTTAATGGTACCTTCTATTTCGAACTCGTTAATCACACGAGGTCCGCTTTCTGTTAACATAGCTGCCAGTCCTCTGGCGTAACTGTCTGAATAAATCTTGATTTTGCGTTTTTTCTTATACCTTACTTGGCTGTTCGCTAAGTCCTGCACCACCTTATCAGATGAGTGTGCTGATACCATTTCTGTGTCATCTGTGTTTTGAAGCGAATTATATTTGTTATTTAATGGTAACACAAAGTCCTGCCTATGTTTATTTTAATATGTTTGTAAGCACTCCCCTTCGATTTTACAGTTACCCATCTACTGCTAGGCCTGTTGTAAGCCGTTTTAGTCGTAGCTTCACTTTCTGGCAATCCTTCCATAGGTTTAGAGATATGAAGACATACCTGATGACCACTCTCTTCCAATTTAAGCTTGAGTCTTCTGTTCTCATCATTCAGGATTTTTGTGTACTCTCATAGCTCAGCAATAATTAACAACAGATCATTTTCGGAGGATGAAGCACCGATTTTCACATCTTTGATTTTTGTTTTACCACGGCATTGCTCTGACTTGTGTGGATTTAATTCATATTTCTCGTACAGTTTTTTTAATTCGTCCTGTAAGAGTCCAATAATTGTAATATATGATAAGTTTTCCTTTTTGATACTGTCTGTCTTCCTTGCTGCATCAAACATACACATTTCTTGATCATTAAGGGACACAGCCTTTTGTTTACAATCCGCACAGTTCCACATAGTCGCACAATTATCGTCGCATCGCAGGGAAGGGTCAACCTTTCCCCAACGAAAATTAAAGTTATGGTTACACTGGACACGGACGAAGCCACTTTTAACAGGTCTCGTGCACTTTTTGCAAGATTGACACTGTATAACACTATTTTTGCGAACTCCTATATTCAATACTTCCGTAACTGATGCCATCTACATACTAATTATGGAAAAGACAGGTGGTTAATAAT
Organism: Schistocerca gregaria; assembly: GCF_023897955.1. Lineage (NCBI taxonomy): Eukaryota > Metazoa > Arthropoda > Insecta > Orthoptera > Acrididae > Schistocerca > Schistocerca gregaria. The sequence goes on along the minus strand of NW_026061860.1, from coordinate 299,498 downwards.
AATAATATAATTTTATTGTCTTTAAGCCATTACAGCAATAGACAAAGTCATACACATAATACAATACATGACAGGTATCTCCTTCATTTGCTTTATATTTTTAAAAACCTTATTGCAATGGTCACTAAAAATAATCAATGTGCTGCACAAATTGTAGTACATGTTTCAGCCCTCTCAACAGGGAGTTTGTGTTTCAGGACTGCTATGTTTGTTCAAACATCGAATGTGATGTTGTTGTATAGGAACCACCACTCCGAGCATCCTGAGTATTGGAGTTATTAGGAAAGATTTCATTGTTTTGCTAGGTGCTTGTTTTGATTGTTACCCTTATGACATATATTCTAAAATTTCACAGTGGGTTAATATATTTGAATCGTGAAATGTGGTTATGTGTTTGTTGTTTATAGCAGCATCATCTAGTTGTATGGCCAGAAAGCAGATTCTGCATGCAATCGGTTTTTGGTGCAGATTGGACACCACATGCACCTTACTGAACACCGGATGTTCAGAATTTGATAAATGTTCTTGTTTTGGTATCTCCTTCATTTGCTTTATATTTTTAAAAATCTTATTTCAATGGTCACTAAAAATAGACAATGTGCTGCACAAATTGTAGGACATGTTTCGTACCTCTCTTCAGGGAGATTCCGTTTAGTGAGTGCTTTGTTGGTTCAACCATCGAGTGAGATTTTGTTGGATTGGAACCACCACTCCGATCATTCTGACTATTGGAGTTATTAGGAAAAACTTCTTTTTTTTTGCTGAGTCCTTGTTTTGATTGTTACCCTCATCACATATATTTATCAATTTCACACTGGAATAATGTATTTGAATAGTGAATTGTGGGTAAATGTTTGTTGATTACAGCAGGGTCATCTGGTTGTATGGCCAGAAAGTGTCACTAAAAATAGACATTGTGCTACACAAATTGTAGTACATGTTTCTTCCCTCTCAACAGAGAGAATCTGTTCCATGACTGCTATGTTTGTTCAAACATTGAGTGTGATTAAAGTTGTATGGGAACCACCACTCCGAGCATCCTGAGTATTGGAGTTATTAGGAAAGACCTCTTTCTTTTCCTAGGTGCTTCTTTTGATTGTTACCCTTATAACTTATATTCATCTGTTTCGCAGTGGTGTAATGTATTTAAATCGTTAAGTGTATCTAAATGTTTTTTGTTTGGAGCAGGGTCATCCGGTTGTATGGCCAGAAAGTAGATTCTCCATTCAATGGGTTTTTGGTGCAGGTTGGACACCACATGCATTGTAATGAATAATGAATGTTCGGAATTTGATAAATCTTCTTGTTTTCGTCTCTCCTTCAGTTGCTTTATTTTTTGTCTTATTTCAATGGTCACTAAAAATAATCAATGTGCTGCAGAAATTGTGGGACATGTTTCTTCCCTCTCAACAGGGAGATTCTGTTTCATGACTGCTATGTTTGTTCAAACATTGAGTGTGAATTTGTTGGATGGGAACCACCACTCCGAGCATCCTGAGTATTGGTGTTATTAGGAAAGACCTCTTTCTTTTTTTCTTTTGCTGGGTGCTTCCTTTGATACCTTTATCACTTACATTCATCAATTTCACAGTGTAATGTATTTGATTCGTGAAATGTTCGTATATGTTTGTTGTTTAGAAAAGGGTCATCTGGTTGTAAGGCCAGAATACAGATTCTCCATTCAAAGGATTTTTGGTGCAGAATGGACACCATATGCACTTTACTGAATAACAAATGCTCGGAATTTGATAAATCTTCTTGTTTAGGTATGTCCTTCATTTGCTTTATATTTTTAAAAATCTTACTTCAATGGCCACTAAAAATAGACAATGTCCTGCACAAATTGTAGTACATGTTTCTTCCCTCTCAGAAGGGAGATTCTGTTTAATGATGGCTATATTCGTTTTACCATTGAGTGTGATTTTGTTGGATGGGAAGCACTACTCCGAGCATTCTTACAATTGGAGTTATTAGGAAAGACTTCTTTCTTTTGCTGAGTCCTTGTTTTGATTGTTACCCTCATCACATATATTCATCAATTTCACAGTGGAATAATATATTTGAATCGCGAAATGTGGGTAAATGTTTGTTGATTACAGCAGGGTCATCTGGTTGTATGGCCAGAAAGCAGATTCCCCATTCAATCGTCTTTTGGTGCATATTTGACACCACATGCACTTTACTGAATAAGGAATGTTCGGAATTTTATATATCTTCGTTTTTAGGTATCTCCTTCATTTACTTTATATTTTTAAAAATCTATTTGCAATGGTCACTAAAAATAATCTATGTGCTGCACAAATTGTGGTACATGTTTCTTGCCTCTCAACAGGGAGATTCTGTTTCATGACTGCTATGTTTGTTCAAACATGGAGTGTGATTTTGTTGGATGGCAACTACCACTCCAAGTATCCTGAGTATTGGAGTTATTAGATAAGACCTCTTTCTTTTCTTAGGTGCTTCTTTTGATTGTTACCCCTATAACTTATATTCATCTGATTCGCAGTGGAGTAATGTATCTGAATCGTTAAATGTGTGTAAATGTGTTTGTTTGGAGCAGGGTCATCTGGTTGTATGACCAGAAAGCAGATTCTCCATTCAATGGGTTTTTAGTGCAGATTGGACATCACTTGCATTTTACTGAATAACAAATGTTAGAAATTTGATCAATATTCTTGTTTTCGTAGCTGCTTCATGTGCTTTAAATTTTTAAAAATCTTATTGCAATGGCCACTACTAATAATCAGTGTGCTGCACAAATTGTGGTACATGTTTCTTCTCTCTCAACAGGGAGATTTCGTTTCATGACTGCTATGTTTATTCAAACATCGAGTGTGATTATGTTGGATGGAAATCACCACTCCGAGCGTTCTGACTATTGGAGTTTTTAGAAATACTGTTTTCTTTTGCTAGGTGCTTCCTTTGATTGATACCTTTATCACTTATATTCGTCTATTTGCCACATGCACTTTACTGAATAACGAATGTTCGGAATTTGATAAATCTTCTTGTTTAGGTATCTCCTTCATTTTTCTTTATATTTTTAAAAATCTTATTGCAATGGTCACTAAAAATAATAAATGTGCTGCACAAACTGTGGGACATGTTTCTTCCCTCTCAACAGGGAGATTCCGTTTAATGCCTGCTTTGTTCTACTTTTGAGTGTGATTTTGTCGAATGGGAAGCACTACTCCGAGCTTTCTGACAATTGGAGTTATTACGAAAGATTTCTTTCTTTTTGTGAGTCCTTGTTTTGATAGTTAACCCTCATCACATATATTCAATAATTTCGCTGTGGAATAGTATATTTGAATTGTGAAATGTGGGTAAATGTTTGTTGATTACAGCAGGGTCATTTGCTTGTATGGACAGAAAGCAGATTCCCCATTCAATCGTCTTTTGGTGCATATTTGACACCACATGCACAAATTGTGGTACACGTTTCTTCCCTCTCAACGGGGAGATTCTGTTTCATGGCTGTTATGATTGTTCAAACATCGAGTGTGATTTTGTTGGATGGGAACTACCAGTCCAAGCATCCTGAGTATTGGAGTTATTAGGAAAGACCTCTTTCTTTTCCTAGGTGCTTCTTTTGATTGTTACCCTTATAACTTATATTCATCTGTTTCGCAGTGGAGTAATGTATTTGAATCATTAATTGTGTGTAAATGTTTTTTGTTACAGAAGGGTCATCTGGTTGTATGACCATAAAGCAGATTCTCCATTCAATGCGTTTTTAGTGCATTTTGGACACCACTTGCATTTTACTGAATAAAAAATGTTAGGAATTTGATAAATATTCTTGTTTTCGTATCTCCTTCAATTGCTTTAAATTTTTAAAAATCTTATTTCAGTGGTCACTAAAAATAATTAGTGTGCTGCACAAATTGTGGTACATGTTTGTTCTCTCTCTACAGGAAGATTCCGTTTCATGACTGCTATGTTTATTCAGACATCGAGTGTGATTATGTTGGATGGAAATCACCACTCCGAGCATTCTGACGATTGGAGTTATTAGAAATACTGTTTTTTTTTTTGCTAGGTGCTTCCTGTGATTGATACCTTTATCACTTATATTCGTCAATTTCACAGTGGAGTAGTGTATTTGATTCGTGAAATTTGGGTAAATGTTTGTTGTTTACAGCAGGGTCATCTGGTTGTATGGCCAGAAAGCAGATTCTCTGTTCAATGGTCATTTGGTGCAGATTGGACACCACATGCACTTTACTGAATAACGAATGCTCGGAATTTGATAAATCTTCTTGTTTAGGTATCTCCGTCATTTGCTTTATATTTTTAAAAATATTATTGCAATGGTCACTAAAAATAATCAATGTGCTGCAGAAATTGTGGAACATGTTTTTTCCCTTTCAACAGGGAGATTCCGTTTAATGCCTGCTATGTTTGTTCTACTTTTGAGTGTGATTTTGTTGGATGGGAAGCATTACTCGGAGCATTCTGACAATTGGTGTTATTAGGAAAGACTTCTTTTTTTTTTGCTGAGTCCTTGTTTTGATTGTTACCCTCATCTCATATATTTATCAATTTCACAGTGGAATAATATATTTGAATAGTGAATTGTGGGTAAATGTTTGTTGATTACAGCAGGGTCATCTGGATGTATGGCCAGAAAGCAGATTCCCCATTCAATCGTCTTTCGGTGCATATTTGACACCACATTCACTTTACTGAATAAGGAATGTTCGGAATTTAATATATCTTCGGTTTTAGGCATCTCCTTCAATTGCTTTATATTTTTAAAAATCTTATTGCAATTGTCACAAAACAGTAATCAATGTGCTGCCCAAATTGTGGTACATGTTTCTTCCCTGTCAATAGGGATATTTCGTTTCATGACTACATGTGTTCTACCATCGAGTGTGATTTTGTTGAATGGGAACCATCACTCCGAGCATTCTGACCATTCGAGTTATTAGGAAAGATTTCATTCTTTTTCTAGGTGCTTCCTTTGATTGATACTTTTATCACATATATTCATTAATTTCACACTGGAGTAATTTATTTGAATCGTGAAATGTGGGTAAATGTTTGTTGTTTACAGCAGGGTCATCTGGTTGTGTGGCCAGAAACCGGATTCTCTATTCAATGGTCTTTTGGTGCAGATTGGACACCACATGCACTTTACTGAATAACGAATGTTCGGAATTTGATAAATCTTCTTGTTTAGGTATCTCCGTCATTTGCTTTATATTTTTAAAAACATTATTGCAATGGTCACTAAATATAATCAATGTGCTGCACAAATTGTATAACATGTTTCTTCCCTCTCAACAGGGAGATTCCGTTTAATGCCTGCTATGTTTGTTCTACTTTTTAGTGTGATTTTGTTGGATGGGAGCATTACACCGAGCATTCTGACAATTGGCATTATTAGGAAAGACTTCTTTTTTTTTGCTGAGTCCTTGTTTTGATTGTTACCCTCATCACATATAGTCATCAATTTCACAGTGGAATAATATATTTGAATAGTTAAATGTGGGTAAATGTTTGTTCATTGCAGCAGGGTCATCTGGTTGTATTGCCAGAAAGCAGATTCCCCATTCAATCGTCTTTTGGTGCATATTTGACTCCACATTCGCTTTACTGAATAAGGAATGTTCGGAATTTTATGTATCTTCGTTTTTAGGTATCTCCTTCATTTACTTTGTATTTTTAAATATCTATTTGCAATGGTCACTAAAAATAATCTATGTGCTGCACAAATTGTGGTACATGTTTCTTGCCTCTCAACAGGGAGATTCTGTTTCATGACTGCTATGTTTGTTCATACATGGAGCGTGATTTTGTTGGATGGCAACTACCACTCCAAGCATCATGAGTATTGGAGTTATTAGGAAAGACCTCTTTCTTTTCCTAGGTGCTTCTTTTGATTGTTACCCTTATAACTTATATTCATCTGTTTCGCAGTGCAGTAATGTATCTGAATCGTTAAATGTGTTTAAATGTATTTTGTTTAGAGCAGGGTCAACTGGTTGTATGACCAGAAAGCAGATTTTCCTTTCAATGGGTTTTTAGTGCAGATTGGACACCACTTGCATTTTACTGAATAACAGATGTTAGGAATTTGATAAATATCCTTGTTTTCGTATCTCCTTCAATTGCTTTAAATTTTTAAAAATCTTATTGCAATGGTCAATGAAAATAATCTGTGTGCTGCACAAATTGTGGTACATGTTTCTTGCCTCTCAACAGGGAGATTCTGTTTCATGACTGCTATGTTTGTTCAAACATGGAGTGTGATTTTGTTGGATGGCAACTACCACTCAAAGCATCCTGAGTATTGGAGTTATTAGGAAAGACCTCTTTCTTTTCCTAGGTGCTTCTTTTGATTGTTACCCTTATAACTTATATTCATCTGTTTTGCAGTGGAGTAATGTATTTGAATCGTTAAATGTGTGTAAATGTTTTTTGTTTGGAGCAGGGTCATCTGGTTGTATGACCATAAAGCAGATTCCCCATTCAATCGTCTTTTGGTGCATATTTGACACTACATTCACTTTACTGAATAAGGAATGTTCGGAATTTTATATATCTTCGTTTTTAGGTATCTCCTTCATTTACCTTATATTTTTAAAAATCTATTTGCAATGGTCACTAAAAATAATCTATGTGCTGCACAAATTGTGGTACATGTTTCTTGCCTCTCAACAGGGAGATTCTGTTTCATGACTGCTATGTTTGTTCAAACATGGAGTGTGATTTTGTTGGATGGCAACTACCACTCCAAGTATCCTGAGTATTGGAGTTATTAGATAAGACCTCTTTCTTTTCTTAGGTGCTTCTTTTGATTGTTACCCCTATAACTTATATTCATCTGATTCGCAGTGGAGTAATGTATCTGAATCGTTAAATGTGTGTAAATGTGTTTGTTTAGAGCAGGGTCATCTGGTTGTATGACCAGAAAGCAGATTCTCCATTCAATGGGTTTTTAGTGCAGATTGGACATCACTTGCATTTTACTGAATAACAAATGTTAGAAATTTGATCAATATTCTTGTCTTCGTAGCTGCTTCATGTGCTTTAAATTTTTAAAAATCTTATTGCAATGGCCACTACTAATAATCAGTGTGCTGCACAAATTGTGGTACATGTTTCTTCTCTCTCAACAGGGAGATTTCGTTTCATGACTGCTATGTTTATTCAAACATCGAGTGTGATTATGTTGGATGGAAATCACCACTCCGAGCGTTCTGACTATTGGAGTTTTTAGAAATACTGTTTTCTTTTGCTAGGTGCTTCCTTTGATTGATACCTTTATCACTTATATTCGTCTATTTGCCACATGCACTTTACTGAATAACGAATGTTCGGAATTTGATAAATCTTCTTGTTTAGGTATCTCCTTCATTTTTCTTTATATTTTTAAAAATCTTATTGCAATGGTCACTAAAAATAATAAATGTGCTGCACAAACTGTGGGACATGTTTCTTCCCTCTCAACAGGGAGATTCCGTTTAATGCCTGCTTTGTTCTACTTTTGAGTGTGATTTTGTCGAATGGGAAGCACTACTCCGAGCTTTCTGACAATTGGAGTTATTACGAAAGATTTCTTTCTTTTTGTGAGTCCTTGTTTTGATAGTTAACCCTCATCACATATATTCAATAATTTCGCTGTGGAATAGTATATTTGAATTGTGAAATGTGGGTAAATGTTTGTTGATTACAGCAGGGTCATTTGCTTGTATGGACAGAAAGCAGATTCCCCATTCAATCGTCTTTTGGTGCATATTTGACACCACATGCACAAATTGTGGTACACGTTTCTTCCCTCTCAACGGGGAGATTCTGTTTCATGGCTGTTATGATTGTTCAAACATCGAGTGTGATTTTGTTGGATGGGAACTACCAGTCCAAGCATCCTGAGTATTGGAGTTATTAGGAAAGACCTCTTTCTTTTCCTAGGTGCTTCTTTTGATTGTTACCCTTATAACTTATATTCATCTGTTTCGCAGTGGAGTAATGTATTTGAATCATTGTTGTTGTTGTTGTTGTCTTCAGTCCTGAGACTGGTTTGATGCAGCTCTCCATGCTACTCTATCCTGTGCAAGCTGCTTCATCTCCCAGTACCTACTGCAACCTACATCCTTCTGAATCTGCTTAGTGTAATCATCTCTCGGTCTCCCTCTACGATTTTTACCCTCCACGCTGCCCTCCAACGCTAAATTTGTGATTCCTTGATGCCTCAAAACATGTCCTACCAACCGATCCCTTCTTCTAGTCAAGTTGTGCCACAAACTTCTCTTCTCCCCAATCCTATTCAATACCTCCTCATTAGTTACGTGATCTATCCACCTTATCTTCAGTATTCTTCTGTAGCACCACATTTCGAAAGCTTCTATTCTCTTCTTGTCCAAACTAGTTATCGTCCATGTTTCACTTCCATACATGGCTACACTCCAAACAAATACTTTCAGAAACGACTTCCTGATACATAAATCTATATTCGATGTTAACAAATTTCTCTTCTTCAGAAACGCTTTCCTTGCCATTGCCAGTCTACATTTTATATCCTCTCTACTTCGACCATCATCAGTTATTTTACTTCCTAAATAGCAAAACTCCTTTACTACTTTAAGTGTCTCATTTCCTAATCTAATTCCCTCAGCATCACCAATCATTAATTGTGTGTAAATGTTTTTTGTTACAGAAGGGTCATCTGGTTGTATGACCATAAAGCAGATTCTCCATTCAATGCGTTTTTAGTGCATTTTGGACACCACTTGCATTTTACTGAATAAAAAATGTTAGGAATTTGATAAATATTCTTGTTTTCGTATCTCCTTCAATTGCTTTAAATTTTTAAAAATCTTATTTCAGTGGTCACTAAAAATAATTAGTGTGCTGCACAAATTGTGGTACATGTTTGTTCTCTCTCTACAGGAAGATTCCGCTTCATGACTGCTATGTTTATTCAGACATCGAGTGTGATTATGTTGGATGGAAATCACCACTCCGAGCATTCTGACGATTGGAGTTATTAGAAATACTGTTTTTTTTTGCTAGGTGCTTCCTGTGATTGATACCTTTATCACTTATATTCGTCAATTTCACAGTGGAGTAGTGTATTTGATTCGTGAAATTTGGGTAAATGTTTGTTGTTTACAGCAGGGTCATCTGGTTGTATGGCCAGAAAGCAGATTCTCTGTTCAATGGTCATTTGGTGCAGATTGGACACCACATGCACTTTACTGAATAACGAATGCTCGGAATTTGATAAATCTTCTTGTTTAGGTATCTCCGTCATTTGCTTTATATTTTTAAAAATATTATTGCAATGGTCACTAAAAATAATCAATGTGCTGCAGAAATTGTGGAACATGTTTTTTCCCTCTCAACAGGGAGATTCCGTTTAATGCCTGCTATGTTTGTTCTACTTTTGAGTGTGATTTTGTTGGATGGGAAGCATTACTCGGAGCATTCTGACAATTGGTGTTATTAGGAAAGACTTCTTTTTTTTGCTGAGTCCTTGTTTTGATTGTTACCCTCATCTCATATATTTATCAATTTCACAGTGGAATAATATATTTGAATAGTGAATTGTGGGTAAATGTTTGTTGATTACAGCAGGGTCATCTGGATGTATGGCCAGAAAGCAGATTCCCCATTCAATCGTCTTTCGGTGCATATTTGACACCACATTCACTTTACTGAATAAGGAATGTTCGGAATTTAATATATCTTCGGTTTTAGGCATCTCCTTCAATTGCTTTATATTTTTAAAAATCTTATTGCAATTGTCACAAAACAGTAATCAATGTGCTGCCCAAATTGTGGTACATGTTTCTTCCCTGTCAATAGGGATATTTCGTTTCATGACTACATGTGTTCTACCATCGAGTGTGATTTTGTTGAATGGGAACCATCACTCCGAGCATTCTGACCATTCGAGTTATTAGGAAAGATTTCATTCTTTTTCTAGGTGCTTCCTTTGATTGATACTTTTATCACATATATTCATTAATTTCACACTGGAGTAATTTATTTGAATCGTGAAATGTGGGTAAATGTTTGTTGTTTACAGCAGGGTCATCTGGTTGTGTGGCCAGAAACCGGATTCTCTATTCAATGGTCTTTTGGTGCAGATTGGACACCACATGCACTTTACTGAATAACGAATGTTCGGAATTTGATAAATCTTCTTGTTTAGGTATCTCCGTCATTTGCTTTATATTTTTAAAAACATTATTGCAATGGTCACTAAATATAATCAATGTGCTGCACAAATTGTATAACATGTTTCTTCCCTCTCAACAGGGAGATTCCGTTTAATGCCTGCTATGTTTGTTCTACTTTTTAGTGTGATTTTGTTGGATGGGAGCATTACACCGAGCATTCTGACAATTGGCGTTATTAGGAAAGACTTCTTTTTTTTTGCTGAGTCCTTGTTTTGATTGTTACCCTCATCACATATAGTCATCAATTTCACAGTGGAATAATATATTTGAATAGTTAAATGTGGGTAAATGTTTGTTCATTGCAGCAGGGTCATCTGGTTGTATTGCCAGAAAGCAGATTCCCCATTCAATCGTCTTTTGGTGCATATTTGACTCCACATTCGCTTTACTGAATAAGGAATGTTCGGAATTTTATGTATCTTCGTTTTTAGGTATCTCCTTCATTTACTTTGTATTTTTAAAAATCTATTTGCAATGGTCACTAAAAATAATCTATGTGCTGCACAAATTGTGGTACATGTTTCTTGCCTCTCAACAGGGAGATTCTGTTTCATGACTGCTATGTTTGTTCAAACATGGAGCGTGATTTTGTTGGATGGCAACTACCACTCCAAGCATCCTGAGTATTGCAGTTATTAGGAAAGACCTCTTTCTTTTGTTAGGTGCTTCTTTTGATTGTTACCCTTATAACTTATATTCATCTGTTTCGCAGTGGAGTAATGTATCTGAATCGTTAAATGTGTTTAAATGTATTTTGTTTAGAGCAGGGTCAACTGGTTGTATGACCAGAAAGCAGATTTTCCTTTCAATGGGTTTTTAGTGCAGATTGGACACCACTTGCATTTTACTGAATAACAGATGTTAGGAATTTGAAAAATATCCTTGTTTTCGTATCTCCTTCAATTGCTTTAAATTTTTAAAAATCTTATTGCAATGGTCAATGAAAATAATCTGTGTGCTGCACAAATTGTGGTACATGTTTCTTCTCTCTCAACAGGGAGATTCCGTTTCATGGGTGCTATGTTTGTTCAAACATGGAGTGTGATTTTGTTGGATGGCAACTACCACTCCAAGTATCCTGAGTATTGGAGTTATTAGATAAGACCTCTTTCTTTTCTTAGGTGCTTCTTTTGATTGTTACCCCTATAACTTATATTCATCTGATTCGCAGTGGAGTAATGTATCTGAATCGTTAAATGTGTGTAAATGTGTTTGTTTAGAGCAGGGTCATCTGGTTGTATGACCAGAAAGCAGATTCTCCATTCAATGGGTTTTTAGTGCAGATTGGACATCACTTGCATTTTACTGAATAACAAATGTTAGAAATTTGATCAATATTCTTGTTTTCGTAGCTGCTTCATGTGCTTTAAATTTTTAAAAATCTTATTGCAATGGCCACTACTAATAATCAGTGTGCTGCACAAATTGTGGTACATGTTTCTTCTCTCTCAACAGGGAGATTTCGTTTCATGACTGCTATGTTTATTCAAACATCGAGTGTGATTATGTTGGATGGAAATCACCACTCCGAGCGTTCTGACTATTGGAGTTTTTAGAAATACTGTTTTCTTTTGCTAGGTGCTTCCTTTGATTGATACCTTTATCACTTATATTCGTCTATTTGCCACATGCACTTTACTGAATAACGAATGTTCGGAATTTGATAAATCTTCTTGTTTAGGTATCTCCTTCATTTTTCTTTATATTTTTAAAAATCTTATTGCAATGGTCACTAAAAATAATAAATGTGCTGCACAAACTGTGGGACATGTTTCTTCCCTCTCAACAGGGAGATTCCGTTTAATGCCTGCTTTGTTCTACTTATGAGTGTGATTTTGTCGAATGGGAAGCAATACTCCGAGCTTTCTGACAATTGGAGTTATTACGAAAGATTTCTTTCTTTTTGTGAGTCCTTGTTTTGATAGTTAACCCTCATCACATATATTCAATAATTTCGCTGTGGAATAGTATATTTGAATTGTGAAATGTGGGTAAATGTTTGTTGATTACAGCAGGGTCATTTGCTTGTATGGACAGAAAGCAGATTCCCCATTAAATCGTCTTTTGGTGCATATTTGACACCACATGCACAAATTGTGGTACACGTTTCTTCCCTCTCAACGGGGAGATTCTGTTTCATGGCTGTTATGATTGTTCAAACATCGAGTGTGATTTTGTTGGATGGGAACTACCAGTCCAAGCATCCTGAGTATTGGAGTTATTAGGAAAGACCTCTTTCTTTTCCTAGGTGCTTCTTTTGATTGTTACCCTTATAACTTATATTCATCTGTTTCGCAGTGGAGTAATGTATTTGAATCATTAATTGTGTGTAAATGTTTTTTGTTACAGAAGGGTCATCTGGTTGTATGACCATAAAGCAGATTCTCCATTCAATGCGTTTTTAGTGCATTTTGGACACCACTTGCATTTTACTGAATAAAAAATGTTAGGACTTTGATAAATATTCTTGTTTTCGTATCTCCTTCAATTGCTTTAAATTTTTAAAAATCTTATTTCAGTGGTCACTAAAAATAATTAGTGTGCTGCACAAATTGTGGTACATGTTTGTTCTCTCTCTACAGGAAGATTCCGTTTCATTACTGCTATGTTTATTCAGACATCGAGTGTGATTATGTTGGATGGAAATCACCACTCCGAGCATTCTGACGATTGGAGTTATTAGAAATACTGTTTTTTTTTGCTAGGTGCTTCCTGTGATTGATACCTTTATCACTTATATTCGTCAATTTCACAGTGGAGTAGTGTATTTGATTCGTGAAATTTGGGTAAAAGTTTGTTGTTTACAGCAGGGTCATCTGGTTGTATGGCCAGAAAGCAGATTCTCTGTTCAATGGTCATTTGGTGCAGATTGGACACCACATGCACTTTACTGAATAACGAATGCTCGGAATTTGATAAATCTTCTTGTTTAGGTATCTCCGTCATTTGCTTTATATTTTTAAAAATATTATTGCAATGGTCACTAAAAATAATCAATGTGCTGCAGAAATTGTTTAACATGTTTTTTCCCTCTCAACAGGGAGATTCCGTTTAATGCCTGCTATGTTTGTTCTACTTTTGAGTGTGATTTTGTTAGATGGGAAGCATTACTTGGAGCATTCCGACAATTGGTGTTATTAGGAAAGACTTCTTTTTTTTGCTGAGTCCTTGTTTTGATTGTTACCCTCATCTCATATATTTATCAATTTCACAGTGGAATAATATATTTGAATAGTGAATTGTGGGTAAATGTTTGTTGATTACAGCAGGGTCATCTGGATGTATGGCCAGAAAGCAGATTCCCCATTCAATCGTCTTTCGGTGCATATTTGACACCACATTCACTTTACTGAATAAGGAATGTTCGGAATTTTATATAACTTCGTTTTCAGGTATCTCCTTCATTTACTTTATATTTTTAAAAATCTATTTGCAATGGTCACTAAAAATAATCAATATGCTGCACAAATTGTGGTACATGTTTCTTGCCTCTCAACAGGGCGATTCTGTTTCATGACTGCTATGTTTGTTCAAATATGGAGTGTGATTTTGTTGGATGGCAACTACCACTCCAAGCATCCTGAGTATTGGAGTTATTAGATAAGACCTCTTTCTTTTCTTAGATGCTTCTTTCTATTGTTACCCTTATAACTTATATTCATCTGATTCGCAGTGGAGTAATGTACCTGAATCGTTAAATGTGTGTAAATGTGTGTAAATGTGTTTGTTTAGAGCAGGGTGATCTGGTTGTATGACCAGAAAGCAGATTCTCCATTCAATGGGTCTTTAGTGCAGATTGGACACCACTTGCACTTTACTGAATAACAAATGTTAGGAATTTGATCAATTTTCTTGTTTTCGTAGCTGCTTCAATTGATTTAAATTTTTAAAAATCTTATTGCAATGGTCACTAAAAATAATCAATGTGCTGCACAAATTGTGGTACATGTTTCTTCTCTCTCAACAGGGAGATTCCGTTTCATGACTGCTATGTTTATTCAAACATCGAGTGTGATTATGTTGGATGGAAATAACCACTCTGAGCGTTCTGACTATTGGAGTTTTTAGAAATACTGTTTTCTTTTGCTAGGTGCTTCCTTTGATTGATACCTTTATCACTTATATTCGTCTATTTGCCACATGCACTTTACTGAATAACGAATGTTCGGAATTTGATAAATCTTCTTGTTTAGGTATCTCCTTCATTTTTCTTGATATTTTTAAAAATCTTATTGCAATGGTCACTAAAAATAATAAATGTTCTGCACAAACTGTGGGATATGTTTCTTCCCTCTCTACTGGGAGATTCCGTTTAATGCCTGCTACGTTTGTTCTACTTTTGAGTCTGATTTTGTAGGATGGGAAGCACTACTCCAAGCATTCTGACAATTGGAGTTATTACGAAAGACTTCTTTCTTTTTGTGACTCCTTGTTTTGATAGTTACCCTCATCACATATATTCAATAATTTCGTAGTGGAATAATATATTTGATTCGTGAAATGTGGGTAAATGTTTGTTGTTTACAGCAGGGTCATCTGGTTGTATGGCCAGAAAGCAGATTCTCTGTTCAATGGTCTTTGGGTGCAGATTGGACACCACATGCACTTTACTGAATAACGAATGTTCGGAATTTGATAAATCTTCTTGTTTAGGTATCTCCTTGATATGCTTTTAATTTTTAAAAATCTTATTGCAATGGTCACTAAAATAATAAATTTCTGCACATATTGTGGAACATGTTTCTTCCCTCTCAACAGGGAGATTCCGTTTAATGCCTGCAATGTTTGTTCTACATCTGAGTGTGATTTTGTTGGATGGGAAGCATTACTCCGAGCATTCTGACAATTGGCGTTATTAGGAAAGACTTCTTTTTTTTTTGCTGAGTCCTTGTTTTGATTGTTACAATCATCACATATATTCATCAATTTCACAGTGGAATAATGTATTTGAATCGTGAAATGTGGGTAAATGTTTGTTGATTACTGCAGGGTCATCTGGTTGTATGGCCAGAAAGCAGATTCCCCATTCAATCGTCTTTTGGTGTATATTTGACACTACATTCACTTTACTGAATAAGGAATGTTCGGAATTTTATATATCTTCGTTTTTAGGTATCTCCTTCATTTACTTTATATTTTTAAAAATCTATTTGCAAATGGTCACTAAAAATAATCAATGTGCTGCACAAATTGTGGTACATGTTTCTTCCCTCTCAACAGGAGATTCCGTTTAATGCCTGCTATGTTTGTTCTACTTTTGAGTGTGATTTTGTTGTATGGGAAGCACTACTCCGAGCATTCTGACAATTGGAGTTATTAGGAAAGACTTCTTTCTTTTGCTGAGTCCTTGTTTTGATTGTTACCCTCATCACATATATTCATCAATTTCACAGTGGAATAATATATTTGAAACGTGAAATGTGGGTAAGAGTTTGTTGATTACAGCAGGGTTATCTGGTTGAATGTCCAGAAAGCAGATTCCCCATTCAATCGTCTTTTGGTGCATATTTGACACCACATGCACAAATTGTGGTACATGTTAAGAATTTGATAAATTTTCTTGTTTTCGTATATCGTTCAATTGCTTTAAATTTTGAAAAATCTTATTGCAATGGTCACTAAAAATAATCAAAGTGCTGCACAAATTGTGGTACATGATTCTTCTCTCTCAACAGGGAAATTCCGTTTCATGACTGCTATGTTTATTCAAACATCGAGTGTGATTATGTTGGATGGGAATCACCACTCCGAGCGTTCTGACGATTGTAGTTATTAGAAATACTGTTTTCTTTTGCTAGGTGCTTCGTTTGATTGATACCTTTATCACTTATATTCGTCAATTTCACAGTGGAGTAATGTATATGATTCGTGAAATGTGGGTAAATGTTTACAGCAGGGTCATCTGGTTGTATGGCCAGAAAGCATATTATCTATTCAATGGTCTTTTGGTGCAGATTGGACACAACATGCACTTTACTGAATAACTAATGTTCGTAATTTGATCAATCTTCTTGTTTAGGTCTCTCCTTCATTTGCTTTTAATTTTTAAAAATATTATTGCAATGGTCACTAAAAATAATAAATTTTCAGCACAAATTGTGGTACATGTTTCTTCTCTCCGAAGAGGGAGATTCCGTTTCATGACTGCTATGTTTATTCAAACATCGAATGTGATTATGTTGGATGGAAATCACCACTCCGAGCGTTCTGACGATTGGAATTATTAGAAATACTGTTTTCTTTTGCTAGGTGTTTCCTTTGATTGATACCTTTATCACTTATATTCGTCAATTTCACAGTGGAGTAATGTATTTGATTTGTGAAATGTGGGTAAATGTTTGTTGTTTACAGCAGGGTCATCTGGTTGTATGGGCAGAAAGCAGATTCTCTTCAATGGTCTTTTGGAACAGATTGGACACCACATGCACTTTACTAAATAACGAATTTCCGGAATTTGATAAATCTTGTTGTTTAGGTATCTCCTTCATTTGCTTTATATTTTTAATAATATTATTGCAATGGTAACTAAAAATAATAAATACCTTGCACAAATTGGGGTACATGTTTCTTCCCTCTCAAGAGGGAGATGCCGTTTAATACCTGCTATGTTTGTTCTACTCTTGAGTGTGATTTTGTTGCATGGGAAGCACGACTCCGAGCATTCTGACAATTGAAGTTATTAGGAAAGACTTCTTTCTTTTGCTGAGTCCTTGTTTTGATTGTTACCCTCATCACATATATTCATCAATTTCAAAGTGGAATAATATATTTGAATCGTGAAATGTGGGTAAATTTTTGTTGATTACAGCAGGGTCATCTGGTAGTATGGCCAGAAAGCAGATTCCCCATTCAATCGTCTTTTGGTGCATATTTGACACCACATGCACAAATTGTGGTACATGTTTCTTGCCTCTCAACAGGTAGATTCTGTTTCATGACTGCTATGTTTGTTCAAACATGGAGTGTGATGTTGTTGGATGGGAACTGCCACTCCAAGCATCTTGAGTATTGGAGTTATTAGGAAAGACCTCTTTCTTTTCCTAGGTGCTTCTTTTGATTGTTACCCTTATAACTGATATTCATCTGTTTCGCAGTGGAGTAATGTATTTCAATCGTTAAATGTGTGTAAATGAATTTTGTTTAGAGCAGGGTCATCTGGTTGTATGACCAGAAAGCAGATTCACCACTCAATGGGTTTTTAGTGCAGATTGGACACCACTTGCATTTTACTGAATAACAAATGTTACGAATTTGATAATTATTCTTGTTTTCGTATCTCCTTCAATTGCTTTAAATTTTTAAAAATCTTATTGCAATGGTCACTAAAAATAATCAATGTCTGCACAAATTGTGGAACATGTTTCTTCCCTCTCAACAGGGAGATTCCGTTTAGTGCCTGCTATGTTTGTTCTACTTTTGAGTGTAATTTTGTGGATGGGAAGCACTATTCCGAGCATTCTGACAATTGGAGTTATTACGAAAGACTTCTTTCCTTTGCTGAGTCCTTGTTTTGATTGTTACCCTCATCACAAATATTCCTCAGTTTCACAGTAGAGTAATGTATTTGATTCGTGAAATGTGAGTAAATGTTTGTTGATTACAGCAGGGTCATCTGGCTGTATGGCCAGAAAGCACATTCCCCATTCAATCGTCTTGTGGTGTATATTTGACACCACATGGACAAATTGTGGTACATGTTTCTTGCCTCTCAACAGGGAGATTCTGTTTCATGACTGCTATGTTTGTTCAAACATGGAGTGTGATTTTGTTGGATGGGAACTACCACTCCAAGCATCCTGAGTATTGGAGTTATTAGGAAAGACCTCTTTCTTTTCCTAGGTGCTTCTTTTGATTGTTACCCTTATAACTTATATTCATCTGTTTCGCAGTGGAGTAATGTATTTGAATTGTTAAATGTGTGTAAATGTTTTTTGTTTAGAGCAGGGTCATCTGATTCTATGACCAGAAAGCAGATTCTCCATTCAATGGGTTTTTAGTGCAGATAGGACACCACTTGCATTTTACTGAATAACAAATGTTAAGAATTTGATAAATATTCTTGTTTTCGTATCTCGTTCAATTGCTTTAAATTTTTAAAAATCTTATTGCAATGTTCACTAAAAATAATCAATGTGCTGCACAAATTGTGGCTCATGTTTCTTCTCTCTCAACAGGGAGCTTCCGCTTAGTGACTGCTATGTTTATTCAAACATTGAGTGTGATTATGTTGGATGGAAATCACCACTCCGAGCATTCTGACGATTGGAGTTTTTAGGAAAGACTTCTTTCTTTTGCTGAGTCCTTGTTTTGATTGTTACCCTCATCACATATATTCATCAATTTCACAGTGGAGTAATATATTTCAATCGTGAAATGTGGGTAAATGTTTGTTCATTACAGCAGGGTCATCTGGCTGTATGGCCAGAAAGCAGATTCCCCATTCAATCGTCTTTTGGTGCATATTTGACACTACATGCACAAATTGTGGTACATGTTTCTTGCCTCTCAACAGGGAGATTCTGTTTCATGACTGCTATGTTTGTTCAAACATGGAGTGTGATTTTGTTGGATGGGAACTACCACTCCAAGCATCCTGAGTATTGGAGTTATTAGGAAAGACCTCTTTCTTTTCTAGGTGCTTCTTTTGATTGATACCCTTATAACTTATATTCATCTGTTTCGCAGTGGAGTAATGTATTTGAATCGTTAAATGTGTGTAAATGTTTTTTGTTTAGAGCAGGGTCATCTGGTTTTATGACCAGGAAGCAGATTCTCCATTCAATGGGTTTTTAGTGCAGATTGGACACCACTTGCATTTTACTGAATAACAAATGTTAAGAATTTGATAAATATTCTTGATTTCGTATCTCCTTCAATTGCTTTAAATTTTTAAAAATCTTATTGCAATGTTCACTAAAAATAATCAATGTGCTGCACAAATTGTGGTACATGTTTCTTCTCTCTCAACAGGGAGATTCCGTTTCATGACTGCTATGTTTATTCAATCATCGAATGTGATTATGTTGGATGGAAATCACCACTCCGAGCATTCTGACGATTGGAGTTATAAGAAATACTGTTTTCTTTCGCTAGGTGCTTCCTTTGATTGATACCTTTATCACTTATATTCCTCAATTTCACAGTGGAGTAATGTATTTGATTCGTGACATGTGGGTAAATGTTTGTTGTTTACAGCACTGTCATCTGGTTGTATGGCCAGAAAGCAGATTATCTATTCAATGGTCTTTTGGTGCAGATTGGACACAACATGCACTTTACTGAATAACTAATGTTCGTAATTTGATCAATCTTCTTGTTTAGGTCTCTCCTTCATTTGCTTTTAATTTTTAAAAATATTATTGCAACGGTCTCTAAAAATAAAAAATGTGCAGCACAAATTGTGGTACATGTTTCTTCCCTCTCAACAGGGAGATTCCGTTTAGTGCCTGCCATGTTTGTTATACTTCTGAGTGTGATTTTGTTGGATGGGAAGCACTACTCCGAGCATTCTGACAATTGGAGTTATTAGGAAAGACTTCTTTCTTTTGCTGAGTCCTTCTTTTGATAGTTACCCTCATCACATATATTCATAAATTTCACAGCGGAGTAAAATATTTGAATGGTGAAATGTGGGTAACTGTTTATTGATTACAGCAGGGTCATCTGGTTGTATGGGCAGAAAGCAGATTCCCCATTCAATCGTCTTGTGGTGTATATTTGACACCACATGCACAAATTGTGGTACATGTTTCTTCTCTCTCAACAGGGAGATTCCATTTCATGACTGCTATGTTTATCGAAACATCGAGTGTGATTATGTTGGATGGAAATCACCACTCCCAGCGTTCGGACGATTGGAATTATTAGAAATACTGTTTTCTTTTGCTAGGTGTTTCCTTTGATTGATACCTTTGTCACTTATATTCGTCAATTTCACAGTAGAGTAATGTATTTGATTCGTGAAATGTGAGTAAATGTTTGTTGTTTACAGCAGGGTCATCTGGTTGTATGGCCAGAAAGCAGACTCTCCATTCAAAGGGTTTTTAGTGCAGATTGGACACCAGTTGCAATTTACTGAATAACAAATGTTAGGAATTTGATAATTATGCTTGTTTTCGTATCTCCTTCAATTGCTTTAAATTTTTAAAAATCTTATTGCAATGTTCACTAAAAATAATTAATGTGCTGCACAAATTGTGGTACATGTTTCTTCTCTCTCAACAGGGACTTTCCGTTTCATGACTGCTATGTTTATTCAATCATCGAATGTGATTATGTTGGATGGAAATCACCACTCCGAGCATTCTGACGATTGGAGTTATAAGAAATACTGTTTTCTTTCGCTAGTTGCTTCCTTTGATTGATACCTTTATCACTGATATTCCTCAATTTCACAGTGGAGTAATGTATTTGATTCGTGACATGTGGGTAAATGTTTGTTGTTTACAGCACTGTCATCTGGTTGTATGGCCAGAAATCAGATTCTCTATTCAATCTTCTTTTGGTGCAGATTGGACACCACATGCACTTTACTGAATAACGAGTGTTCAGAAATTGATAAATCTTCTTGTTTTGGTATCTCCTTCATTAGCTTTTTATTTTTAAAAATCTTATTGCAATGGTCACTGAAAATAATCAATGTCTGCACAAATTGTGGAACATGTTTCTTCCCTCTCAACAGGGAGATTCCGTTTAATGCCTGCTATGTTTGTTCTACTTTTGAGTGTAATTTTATGGATGGGAAGCACTATTCCGAGCATTCTGACAATTGGAGTTATTAGGAAAGACTTCTTTCTTTTGCTGAGTCCTTGTTTTGATTGTTATCCTCATCACAAATATTCATCAATTTCACAGTGGAATAATATATTTGAATCGTGAAATGTGGGTAAATGTTTGTTGATTATAGCAGGGTCATCTGGTTGTATGGCCAGAAAGCAGATTCCCCATTCAATCATCTTTTGGTGCATATTTGACACCACATGCACAAATTGTGGTACATGTTTCTTCTCTCTCAACAGGGAGATTCCATTTCATGACTGCTATGTTTATCGAAACATCGAGTGTGATTATGTTGGATGGAAATCACCACTCCCAGCGTTCGGACGATTGGAATTATTAGAAATACTGTTTTCTTTTGCTAGGTGTTTCCTTTGATTGATACCTTTGTCACTTATATTCGTCAATTTCACAGTAGAGTAATGTATTTGATTCGTGAAATGTGAGTAAATGTTTGTTGTTTACAGCAGGGTCATCTGGTTGTATGGCCAGAAAGCAGACTCTCCATTCAAAGGGTTTTTAGTGCAGATTGGACACCAGTTGCAATTTACTGAATAACAAATGTTAGGAATTTGATAATTATTCTGGTTTTCGTATCTCCTTCAATTGCTTTAAATTTTTAAAAATCTTATTGCAATGGTCACTAAAAATAATCAGTGTGCTGCACAAATTGTGGTACATGATTCTTCTCTCTCAACAGGGAGATTCCATTTCATGACTGCTATGTTTATCGAAACATCGAGTGTGATAATGTTGTATGGAAATCACCACTCCAAGCGTTCTGTCGATTGGAATCATTAGAAATACTGTTTTCTTTTGCTAGGTGTTTCCTTTGAGTGATACCTTTATTACATATATTCGTCAATTTCACAGTGGAGTAATGTATTTGATTCGTGAAATGTGGGTAAATGTTTGCAGCAGGGTCATCTGGTTGTGTGGCCAGAAAGCAGACTCTCTATTCAATCTTCTTTTGGTGCAGATTGGACACCACATGCACTTTACTGAATAACGAATGTTCGGAAATTGATAAATCTTCTTGTTTTGGTATCTCCTTCATTAGCTTTTTATTTTTAAAAATCTTATTGCAATGGTCACTGAAAATAATCAATGTCTGCACAAATTGTGGAACATGTTTCTTCCCTCTCAATAGGGAGATTCCGTTTGATGCCTGCTATGTTTGTTCTACTTTTGAGTGTGATTTTGTTGGATGGGAAGCACTACTTCGAGCATTCTGACAATTGGAGTTATTAGGAAAGACTTCTTTCTTTTGCTGAGTCCTTCTTTTGATAGTTACCCTCATCACATATATTCATAAATTTCACAGTGGAGTAAAATATTTGAATCGTGAAATGTGGGTAAATGTTTGTTGATTACAGCAGGGTCATCTGGCTGTATGGCCAGAAAGCACATTCCCCATTCAATCGTCTTGTGGTGTATATTTGACACCACATGCACAAATTGTGGTACATGTTTCTTGCCTCTTAACAGGGAGATTCTGTTTCATGACTGCTATGGTTGTTCAAATATGGAGTGTGATTTTGTTGGATGGGAACTACCACTCCAAGCATCCTGAGTATTGGAGTTATTAGGAAAGACCTCTTTCTTTTCCTAGGTGCTTCTTTTGATTGTTACCCTTATAACTTATATTCATCTGTTTCGCAGTGGAGTAATGTATTTGAATTGTTAAATGTGTGTAAATGTTTTTTGTTTAGAGCAGGGTCATCTGATTCTATGACCAGAAAGCAGATTCTCCATTCAATGGGTTTTTAGTGCAGATAGGACACCACTTGCATTTTACTGAATAACAAATGTTAAGAATTTGATAAATATTCTTGTTTTCGTATCTCGTTCAATTGCTTTAAATTTTTAAAAATCTTATTGCAATGTTCACTAAAAATAATCAATGTGCTGCACAAATTGTGGCTCATGTTTCTTCTCTCTCAACAGGGAGCTTCCGCTTAATGACTGCTATGATTATTCAAACATCGAGTGTGATTATGTTGGATGGAAATCACCACTCCGAGCATTCTGACGATTGGAGTTATTAGAAATATTGTTTTCTCTTGCTAGGTGCTTCGTTTGATTGATACCTTTATCACATATATTCGTCAATTTCACAGTGGAGTAATGTATTTGATTCGTGAAATGTGGGTAAATGTTTGTTGTTTACAGCAGGGTCATCTGGTTGTGTGGCCAGAAAGCATATTCTCTATTCAATGGTCTTTTGGTGCAGATTGGACACCACATGCACTTTACTGAATAACGAATGTTCGGAATTATATAAATCTTCTTGTTTAGGTATCTCCTTCATTTGCTTTTTATTTTTAAAAATCTTATTGCAATGGTCACTAAAAATAATAAAAGTGCTGCACAAATTGTGGTACATGTTTCTTCCCTCTCAACAGGGAGATTTAGTTTAATGCCTGCTATGTTTGTTATACTTTTGAGTGTGATTTTGTTGGATGGGAAGCACTACTCCGAGCATTCTGACAATTGGAGTTTTTAGGAAAGACTTCTTTCTTTTGCTGAGTCCTTGTTTTGATTGTTACCCTCATCACATATATTCATCAATTTCACAGTGGAGTAATATATTTCAATCGTGAAATGTGGGTAAATGTTTGTTCATTACAGCAGGGTCATCTGGCTGTATGGCCAGAAAGCAGATTCCCCATTCAATCGTCTTTTGGTGCATATTTGACACTACATGCACAAATTGTGGTACATGTTTGTTGCCTCTCAACAGGGAGATTCTGTTTCATGACTTATGTTCGTTCAAACATGGAGTGTGATTTTGTTTGATGGGAACTACCACTCCAAGCATCCTGAGTATTGGAGTTATTAGGAAAGACCTCTTTCTTTTCCTAGGTGCGTCTTTTGATTGTTACCCTTATAACTTATATTCATTTGTTTTTCAGTGGAGTAATGTATTTGAATCATTAAATGTGTGTAAATGTTTTTTGTTTAGAGCAGTGTTATGTGGTTGTATGACCAGAAAGCAGATTCTCCATTCAATGGGTTTTTAGTGCAGATTGGACACCACTTGCATTTTACTGAATAACAAATGTTAAGAATTTGATAAATATTCTTGTTTTCGTATCTCGTTCAATTGCTTTAAATTTTTAAAAATCTTATTGCAATGTTCACTAAAAATAATCAATGTGCTTCACAAATTGTGGTACATGTTTCTTCTCTCTCAACAGGGAGATTCCATTTCATGACTGCTATGTTTATTGAAACATCGAGTGTGATTATGTTGGATGGAAATCACCACTCCAAGCGTTCTGACGACTGGAATTATTAGAAATACTGTTTTCTTTTGCTAGGTGCTTCCTTTGAATGATACCTTTATCACTTATATTCGTCAATTTGACAGTGGAGTAATGTATTTGTTTCGTGAAATGTGGATATATGTTTGTTGTTTACAGCAGGGGCATCTGGTTGTATGGCCAGAAAGCAGATTCTCTATTCAATGGTCTTTTGGTGCAGATTGGACACCACATGCACTTTACTGAATAACTAATGTTCGGAATTTGATAAATCTTGTTGTTTAGGTATCTCCTTCGTTTGCTTTATATTTTTAAAAATATTATTGCAATGGTCACTAAATATAATAAATGTGCTGCACAAATTGTGGTACATGTTTCTTCCCTCTCAACAGGGAGATTCCGTTTAATTCCTGCTATGTTTGTTCTACTTTTGAGTGTGATTTTTTTGGATGGGAAGCACTACTCCGAGAATTCTGACAATTATAGTTAATTAGGAAAAACTTCTTTCTTTTGCTGAGTCCTTGTTTTGATTGTTACCCTCATCACATATATTCACCAACTTCACAGTGGAGTAATATATTTGAATCGTGAAATGTGGGTATATGTTTGTTGTTTACAGCAGGGGCATCTGGTTGTATGGCCAGAAAGCAGATTCTTTATTCAATGGTCTTTTGGTGCAGATTGGACACCATATGCACTTTACTGAATAACGAATGTTCGGAATTTGTTAAATCTTCTTGTTTAGGTAGGTCCTTCATTTTCTTTATATTTTTAAAAATATTATTGCAATGGTCACTAAAAATAATAAATGTGCTGCACAAATTGTGGTACATGTTTCTTCCCTCTCAAGAGGGAGGTTCCGTTTAAGGCCTGCTATGTTTGTTCTACTTTTGAGTGTGATTTTGTTGGATGGGAAGCACTACTCCGAGCATTCTGACAATTGGAGTTATTAGGAAAGACTTCTTTCTTTTGCTGAGTCCTTGTTTTGATTGTTACCCTCATCACATATATTCACCAACTTCACAGTGGAATAATACACTCCTGGAAATGGAAAAAAGAACACATTGACACCGTTGTGTCAGACCTTCCATTCTTGCTCCCGACACTGCGAGAGGGCTGTACGAGTAATGATCACACGCACGGCACAACGGACACACCAGGAACCGAGGTGTTGGCCGTCGAATTTTGCTAGCTGCGCAGCATTTGTGCACCGCTGCCGTCAGTGTCAGCCAGTTTTCCGTGGCATACGGATCTCCATCGCAGTCTTTAACACTGGTAGCATGCCGCGACAGCGTGGACGTGAACCGTATGTGCAGTTGACGGACTTTGAGCGAGGGCGTATAGTGTGCATGCGGGAGGCCAGGTGGACGTACCGCCGAATTGCTCAACACGTGGGGCGTGAGGTTTCCACAGTACATCGATGTTGTCGCCAGTGGTCGGCGGAAGGTGCACGTGCCCGTCGACGTGGGACCGGACCGCAGCGACGCACGGATGCACACCAAGACCGTAGGATTCTACGCAGTGCCGTAGGGGACCGCACTGCCACTTCCCAGCAAAATATGGACACTGTTGCTCCTGGGGTATCGGCGAGGACCATTCGCACCCGTCTCCATGAAGCTGGGCTATGGTCCCACACACCGTTAGGCCGTCTTCCGCTCACGCCCCAACATCGTACAGCCCGCCTCCAGTGGTGTCGCAACAGGCGTGAATGGAGGGACGAATGGAGACGTGTTGTCTTCAGTGATGAGAGTCGCTTCTGCCTTGGTGCCAATGATGGTCGTACGCGTGTTTGGCGCCGTGCAGGTGAGCGCCACAATCAGGACTGCATACGACCGTGGCACACAGGGCAAACACCCGGCATCATGGTGTGGGGAGCGATCTCCTACACTGGCCGTACACCTCTGGTGATCGTCGAGGGGACACTGAATAGGGCACGGTACATCGAACCCTTCGTTCTACCATTCCTAGACCGGCAAGGGAACATGCTGTTCCAACAGGACAATGCACGTCCGCATGTATCCCGTGCCACCCAACGTGCTCTAGAAGGTGTAAGTCAACTACCCTGGCCAGCAAGATCTCCGGATCTGTCCCCCATTGACCATGTTTGGGACTGGATGAAGCGTCTTCTCACGCGGTCTGCACGTACAGCACGATCGCTGGTCCAACTGAGGTGCCAGGTGGAAATGGCATGGCAAGCCGTTCCACAGGACTACATCCAGCATCTCTACGATCGTCTCCATGGGAGAATAGCAGCCTGCATTGCTGCGAAAGGCGGACATACACTGTACTAGTGCCGACATTGTGCATGCTCTGTTGCCTGTGTCTATGTGCCTGTGGTTCTGTCAGTGTGATCATGTGATGTATCTGACCCCAGGAATGTGTCAATAAAGTTTCCCCTTCCTGGGACAATGAATTAACGGTGTTCTTATTTCAATTTCCAGGAGTGTATATTTGAATCGTGAAATGTGGGTAAATGTTTGTTGTTTACAGCAGGGTCATCTGGTTGTATGGCCAGAAAGCAGATTCTCTATTCAATGGTCATTTGGTGCAGATTGGAAACCACGTGCACTTTACTAAATAACGAATATTCGGAATTTGATAAATCTTCTTGTTTAGGTATCTCCTTCATTTGCTTTATATTTTTAAAAATCTTATTGCAATGGTCACTAAAAATAATAAATGTGCTGCACAAATTGTGGTACATGTTTCTTCCCTCTCAACAGGGAGATTCTGATTAATGCCTGCTTCGTTCTACTTTTGAGTGTGATTTTGTTGGATGGGAAGCACTACTCCGAGCATTCTGACAATTGGAGTTATTAGGAAAGACTTCTTTCTTTTGCTGAGTCCTTGTTTTGATTGTTACCCTCATCACATATATTCATCAATTTCACAGTGGAATAGTATATTTGAATCGTGAAATGTGGGTAAATGATTGTTGATTACAGCAGGGTCATCTGGTTGTATGGCCAGAAAGCAGATTCCCCATTCAACCGTCTTTTGGTTCATATTTGACACCACATGCACAAATTGTGGTACATGTTTCTTGCCTCTCAACAGGGAGATTCTGTTTCATGACTGCTATGTTTGTTCAAACATGGAGTGTGATTTTGTTGGATGGGAACTACCACTCCAAGCATCCTGAGTCATGGAATTATTAGGAAAGACCTCTTTCTTTTCCTAGGTGCTTCTTTTGATTGATACCCTTATAACTTATATTCATCTGTTTTGCAGTGGAGTAATGTATTTGAATCGTTAAATGTGTGTAAATGTTTTTGGTTTAGAGCAGGGTTATCTGGTTGTATGACCAGAAAGCAGATTCTCCATTCAATGGGTTTTGAATGCAGACTGGACACCACTTGCATTTTACTGAATAACAAATGTTAAGAATTTGATGAATATTCTTGTTTTCGTATCTCCTTCAATTGCTTTAAATTTTTAAAAATCTTATTGCAATGGTCACTAAAAATAATCAATGTGCTGCACAAATTGTGGTACATGTTTCTTCTCTCTCAACAGGGAGATTCCGTTTCATGACTGCAATGGTTATTCAAACATCGAGAGTGATTATGTTGGATGGAAATCACCACTCCGAGCGTTCTGACGACTGGAATTATTAGAAATACTGTTTTCTTTTGCTAGGTGTTTCCTTTGATTGATACCTTTATCACTTATATTCGTCTTTTTCACAGTGGAGTAATGTATTTGATTCGTGAAATGTGGGTAAATGTTTGTTGATTACATCAGGGTCATCTGGTTGTATGGCCAGAAAGCAGATTCCTCATTCAATCGTCTTTTGGTGCATATTTGACACCACATGCACAAATTGTGGTACATGTTTCTTGCCTCTCAACAGGCAGATTCTGTTTCATGACTGCTATGTTTATTCAAACATCGAGTGTGATTATGTTGGATGGAAATCACCACTCCGTGCGTTTTGACGGTTGGAGTTTTTAGAAATACTGTTTTCTTTTGCTAGGTGCTTCCTTTGATTGATACCTTTATCACTTATATTCGTAAATTTCACAGTAGAGTAATGTATTTGATTCGTGAAATGTGGGTAAATGTTTGTTGTTTACAGCAGGGTCATCTGGTTGTATGGCCAGAAAGAAGATTATCTATTCAATGGTCTTTTGGTGCAGATTGGACACAACATGCTCTTTACTGAATATCGAATGTTCGGAATTTGATAAATCTTCTTGTTTAGGTATCTCCTTCATTTGCTTTTTATTTTTAAAAATCTTATTGCAATGGTCACTAAACATAATCAATGTCTGCACAAATTGTGGACCATGTTTCTTCCCTCTCAACTAGGAGATTCCGTTTAATGCCTGCTATGTTTGTTCCACTTTTGAGTGTGATTTTGTTGGATGGGAAGCACTACTTCGAGCATTCTGACATTTGGAGTTATTGGGAAAGACTTCTTTCTTTTGCTGAGTCCTTCTTTTGATAGTTACCCTCATCACATATATTCATAAATGTCACAGTGGAGTAAAATATTTGAATCGTGAAATGTGGGTAAATGTTTGTTGATTACAGCAGGGTCATCTGGCTGTATGGCCAGAAAGCAGATTCCCCATTCAATCGTCTTGTGGTGTATATTTGACACCACATGCACAACACAAATTGTGGTACATGTTTCTTCTCTCTGAACAGGGAGATTCCATTTCATGACTGCTATGTTTATCGAAACATCGAGTGTAATAATGTTGGATGGAAATCACCACTCCAAGCGTTCTGACGATTGGAATTATTAGAAATACTGTTTTCTTTTGCTAGGTGTTTCCTTTGATTGATACATTTATCACTTATATTCGTCAATTTCACAGTGGAGTAATGTATTTGATTCGTGAAATGTGGGTAAATGTTTACAGCAGGGTCATCTGGTTGTATGGCCAGAAAGCAGATTCTCTATTCAATGGTCTTTTGGTGCAGATTGTACACCACATGCACTTTACTGAATAATGAATGTTCGAAATTTGATAAATCTTCTTGTTTAGGTATCTCCTTCATTTGCTTTTTATTTTTAATAATCTTATTGCAATGGTCACTAAAAATAATAAATGTGCTTCACAAATTGTGGTACATGTTTCTTCTCTCTCAACAGGGAGATTCCATTTCATGACTGCTATGTTTATCGAAATATCGAGTGTGATTATGTTGGATGGAAATCACCACTCCGAGCGTTCAGACGATGGGAATTATTAGAAGTACTGTTTTCTCTTGCTTTGTGCTTCGTTTGATTGATACCTTTATCACGTATATTCGTCAATTTCACAGTGGAGTAATGTATTTGATTCGTGAAATGTGAGTAAATGTTTGTTGTTTACAGCAGGGTCATCTGGTTGTATGGCCAGAAAGCAGATTCCCCATTCAATCATCTTTTGGTGCATATTTGACACCACATGCACAAATTGTGGTACATGTTTCTTGCCTCTCAACAGGGAGATTCTGTTTCATGACTGCTATGTTTGTTCAAACATGGAGTGTGATTTTGTTGGATGGGAACTACCACTCCAAGCATCCTGTGTATTGGAGTTATTAGGATAGACCTCTTTCTTTTCCTAGGTGCTTCTTTTGATTGTTACCCTTATAACTTATATTCATCTGTTTCGCAGTGGAGTAATGTATTTGAATCGTTAAATGTGTGTAAATGTTTTTTGTTTAGAGCAGGGTCATCTGGTTGTATGACCAGAAAGCAGATTCTCCATTCAATGGGTTTTTAGAGCAGATTGGACACCACTTGCAGTTTACTGAATAACAAATGTTAGGAATTTGATAAATATTCTTTTTTTCGTATCTCCTTCAATTGTTTTAAATGTTTAAAAATCTCATTGCAATGGTCACTAAAAATAATCAATTTGCCCCCCAAAATATGGTACATGTTTCTTCTCTCTCAACAGGGAGATTCCGTTTCATGACTGCTATGTTTATTCAAACATCGAGTGTGATTATGTTGGATGGAAATCACCACTCCGACCATTCTGACGATTGGAGTTATTAGAAACACTGTTTTGTTTTGCTAGGTGCTTCCTTTGATTGATACCTTTATCACTTATATTCGTCAATTTCACTGTGGAGTAATGTATTTGATTCGTGAAATGTGGGTAAATGTTTGTTGTTTACAGCAGGGTCATCTGGTTGTATGCCCGGAAAGCAGATTCTCTATTCAATGGTCTTTTGGTGCAGATTGGACACCACATGCACTTTACTGAATAACGAATGTTCGGAATTTGATAAATCTTCTTGTTTAGGACTCTCCTTCATTTGTTTTAAACTTTTTAAAACATTATTGCAATGGTCACTAAAAATAATAAAGGTGCTGCACAAATTTTGGTACATGTTTCTTCCCTCTCAACAGGGAGACTCCGTTTAATGCCTGCTATGTTTGTTATACTTTTGAGTGTGATTTTGTTGGATGGGAAGCACTATTCCGAGCATTCTGACAATTGGAGTTAATTAGGAAAGACTTCTTTCTTTTGCTGAGTACTTGTTTTGATTGTTACCCTCATCACATATATTCACCAACTTCACAGTGGAGTAATATATTTGAATCGTGAAATGTGGGTAAATGTTTGTTGATTACAGCAGGGTCATCTGGTTGTATGACCAGAAAGCAGATTCACCATTCAATGGGTTTGTAGTGCAGATTGGACACCACTTGCATTTTACTGAATTACAAATATTAGGAATTTGATAATTATTCTTGTTTTTGTATCTCCTTCAATTGCTTTAAATTTTTAAAAATATTATTGCAATGGTCACTAAAAATAATCAATGTGCTGCACAAATTGTTGTACATGTTCCTTCTCTCTCAACAGGGAGATTCCGTTTCATGACTGCTATGTTAATTCAAACATCGAGTGTGATTATGTTGGATGGAAATCACCACTCCGAGCGTTCTGACGATTGGAGTTATGAGAAATACTGTTTTATTTTGCTAGGTGCTTCCTTTGATTGATACCTTTATCACTTATATTCGTCAGTTTCACAGTGGAGTATTGTATTTGATTCGTGAAATGTGGGTAAATGTTTGTTGTTTACAGCAGGGTCATCTGGTTGTATGGCCAGAAAGCAGATTCTCTTCAATGGTCTTTTGGTGCAGATTGGACGCCACATGCACTTTACTAAACAACGAATTTTCGGAATTTGATAAATCTTGTTGTTTAGGTATCTCCTTCATTTGCTTTATATTTTTAATAATATTACTGCAATGGTAGCTAAAAATAATAGATGTGCTGCACAAATTGTGGTACATGTTTCTTCCCTCTCAAGAGGGAGATTGCGTTTAGTACCTGCTATTTTTGTTCTACTCTTGAGTGTGATTTTGTTGTATGGGAAGCACGACTCAGAGCATTCTGACAATTGGAGTTATTAGGAAAGATGTCTTTCTTTTGCTGAGTCCTTGTTTTGATTGTTACCCTCATTACATATATTCATCAATTTCACAGTGGAATATTATATTTGAATCGTGAAATGTGGGTAATTGTTTGTTGATTGCAGCGGGGTCATCTGGTTGTATGGCCAGAAAGCAGATTCCCCATTCAATCGTATTTTGGTGCGTATTTGACACCACATGCACAAATTGTGGTACATGTTTCTCGCCTCTCAACAGGGAGATTCTGTTTCATGACTGCTATGTTTGTTCAAACATGGAGTGTGATTTTGTTTGATGGGAACTACCACTTCAAGCATCCTGAGTATTGGAGTTATTAGGAAAGACCTCTATCTTTTCCTAGGTGCGTCTTTTGATTGTTACCCTTATAACTTATATTTATCTGTTTCGCAGTGGAGTAATGTATTTGAATCGTTAAATGTGTGTAAATGTTTTTTGTTTAGAGCAGGGTCATCTGGTTGTATGACCAGAAAGCAGATTCTCCATTCAATGAGTTTTTAGTGAAGATTGGACACCACTTGCATTTTACTGAATAACAAATGTTAAGAATTTGATAAATATTCTTGTTTCCGTATCTCCTTCAGTTGCTTTAAATTTTGAAAAATCTTATTGCAATGGTCACTAAAAATAATAAATGTTCAGCACAAATTGTGGTACATGTTTCTTCTCTCTCAACAGGGAGATTCCGTTTCATGACTGCTATGTTTATTCAAACATCAAGTGTGATTATCTTGGATGGAAATCACCACTCCGAGCGTTCTGACGATTGGAATTATTAGAAATACTGTTTTCTTTTGCTAGGTGTTTCCTTTGATTGATACCTTTATCACTTATATTCGTCAATTTCACAGTGGAGTAATGTATTTGATTTGTGAAATGTGGGTGAATGTTTGTTGTTTACAGCAGGGTCATCTGGTTGTATTGCCGGAAAGCAGATTCTCTGTTCAATGGTCTTTTGGTGCAGATTGGACACCACATGCCCTTTGCTGAATAACGAATGTTCGGAATTTGATAAATCTTCTTGTTTAGGTAGCTCCTTCATTTGCTTTATAATTTTAAAAATCTTATTGCAATGGTCACTAAAAATAATAAATGTGCTGCACAAATTGTGGTACATGTTTCTTCCCTCTCAACAGGGAGATTCTGTTTAATGCCTGCTTCGTTCTACTTTTGAGTGTGATTTTGTTGGATGGGAAGCACTACTCCGAGCATTCTGACAATTGGAGTTATTAGGAAAGACTTCTTTCTTTTGCTGAGTCCTTGTTTTGATTGTTACCCTCATCACATATATTCATCAATTTCACAGTGGAATAATATATTTGAATCGTTAAATGTGGGTAAATGTTTGTTGATTACAGCAGGGTCACCTGGTTGTATGGCCAGAAAGCAGATTCCCTATTCAGTTGTCTTTTGGTGAATATTTGACACCACATGCACAAACTGTGATACATGTTTCTTGCCTCTCAACAGGCAGATTCCGTTTAATGCCTGGTATGTTTGTTCAAACGTTGAGTGTGATTTTGTTGGATGGGAACTACCACTCCAAGAATCCTGAGTATTTGCAGTTATTAGGAAAGACCTCTTTCTTTTCCTAGGTGCTTCTTTTCATTGTTACCCTTATAACTTACATTCATCTGTTTCGCAGTGGAGTAATGTATTTGAATCATAAAATGTTTGTAAATGTTTTTTGTTGAGAGCAGGGTCATCTGGTTGTATGACCAGAAAGCAGATTCTCCATTCAAAGGGTATTTAGTGCAGATTGGACACCACTTGCATTTTACTGAATAACAAATGTTAGGAATTTGATAAATATTCTTGTTTTCGTATCTCCTTCAATTGCTTTAAATTTTTAAAAATCTTATTGCAATGGTCACTAAAAATAATCAATGTGCTGCACAAATTGTTGTAATCGTTTCTTCTCTCTCAACAGGGAGATTGCGTTTCATGACTGCTATGTTTATTCAAACATCGAGTGTGATTATGTTGGATGGAACTCACCACACCGAGCGTTCTGACGATTGGAGTTATTAGAAATACTGTTTTCTTTTGCTAGGTGCTTCCTTTGATTGATACCTTTATCACTTATATTCGTAAATTTCACAGTGGAGTAATGTATTAGATTCGTGAAATGTGGGTAAATGTTTGTTGTTTACAGCGGGTTCATCTGGTTGTATGCCCGGAAAGCAGATTCTCTATTCAATGGTCTTTTGGTGCAGATTGGACACCATATGCACTTTACTGAATAACGAATGTTCGGAATTTGTTAAATCTTCTTGTTTAGGTAGCTCCTTCATTTTCTTTATATTTTTAAAAATATTATTGCAATGGTCACGAAAAATAATAAATGTGCTGCACAAATTGTGGTACATGTTTCTTCCCTCTCAACAGGGAGATTCCGTTTAATGCCTGCTGTGTTTGTTCTACTTTTGAGTGTGATTAACTCCGAGCATTCTGACAATTCGAGTTATTAGGAAAGACTTCTTTCTTTTGCTGAGTCCTTGTTTTGATTGTTACTCTCATCACATATATTCACCAACTTCACAGTGGAATAATACACTCCTGGAAATGGAAAAAAGAACACATTGACACCGTTGTGTCAGACCTTCCATTCTTGCTCCCGACACTGCGAGAGGGCTGTACAAGTAATGATCACACGCACGGCACAGCGGACACACCAGGAACCGAGGTGTTGGCCGTCGAATGGTGCTAGCTGCGCAGCATTTGTGCACCGCCGCCGTCAGTGTCAGCCAGTTTTCCGTGGCATACGGAGCTCCATCGCAGTCTTTAACACTGGTAGCATGCCGCGACAGCGTGGACGTGAACCGTATGTGCAGTTGACGGACTTTGAGCGAGGGCGTATAGTGTGCATGCGGGAGGCCGGGTGGACGTACCGCCGAATTGCTCAACACGTGGGGCGTGAGGTTTCCACAGTATATCGATGTTGTCGCCAGTGGTCGGCGGAAGGTGCACGTGCCCGTCGACGTGGGACCGGACCGCAGCGACGCACGGATGCACACCAAGACCGTAGGATCCTACGCAGTGCCGTAGGGGACCGCACTGCCACTTCCCAGCAAATTAGGGACACTGTTGCTCCTGGGGTATCGGCGAGGACCATTCGCACCCGTCTCCATGAAGCTGGGCTATGGTCCCACACACCGTTAGGCCGTCTTCCGCTCACGCCCCAACATCGTACAGCCCGCCTCCAGTGGTGTCGCGACAGGCGTGAATGGAGGGACGAATGGAGACGTGTTGTCTTCAGCGATTAGAGTCGCTTCTGCCTTGGTGCCAATGATGGTCTTACGCGTGTTTGGCGCCGTGCAGGTGAGCGCCACAATCAGGGCTGCATACGACCGTGGCACACAGGGCAAACACCCGGCATCATGGTGTGGGAAGCGATCTCCTACACTGGCCGTACACCTCTGGTGATCGTCGAGGGGACACTGAATAGGGCACGGTACATCGAACCCTTCGTTCTACCATTCCTAGACCGGCAAGGGAACATGCTGTTCCAACAGGACAATGCACGTCCGCATGTCTCCCGTGCCACCCAACGTGCTCTACAAGGTGTAAGTCAACTACCCTGGCCAGCAAGATCTCCGGATCTGTCCCCCATTGAGCATGTTTGGGACTGGATGAAGCGTCGTCTCACGCGGTCTGCACGTACAGCACGATCGCTGGTCCAACTGAGGTGCCAGGTGGAAATGGCATGGCAAGCCGTTCCACAGGACTACATCCAGCATCTCTACGATCGTCTCCATGGGAGAATAGCAGCCGGCATTGCTGCGAAAGGCGGACATACACTGTACTAGTGCCGACATTGTGCATGCTCTGTTGCCTGTGTCTATGTGCCTGTGGTTCTGTCAGTGTGATCATGTGATGTATCTGACCCGAGGAATGTGTCAATAAAGTTTCCCCTTCCTGGGACAATGAATTCACGATGTTCTTATTTCAATTTCCAGGAGTGTATATTTGAATCGTGAAATGTGGGTAAATGTTTGTTGTTTACAGCAGGGTAATCTGGTTGTATGGCCAGAAAGCAGATTCTCTATTCAATGGTCATTTGGTGCAGATTTGACACCACATGCACTTTACTAAATAACGAATATTCGGAATTTGATAAATCTTCTTGTTTAGGTATCTCCTTCACTTGCTTTATATTTTTAAAAATATTGTTGCAATGGTCGCTAAAAATAATAAATGTGCTGCACAAATTGTGGTACGTGTTTCTTCCCTCTCAACAGGGAGATTCTGTTTAATGCCTGCTTTGTTCTACTTTAGAGTGTGATTTTGTTGGATGGGAAGCACTACTCTGAGAATTCTGACAATTGGAGTTAATTAGGAAAGACGTCTTTCTTTTGCTGAGGTCTTGTTTTGATTGTTACCCTCATCACATATATTCATCAATTTCACAGTGGAATAATATATTTGAATCCGGAATAGTGTGTAAATGATTGTTGATTGCAGCAGGGTCATCTGGTTGTATGGCCAGAAAGCAGATTCCCCATTCAACGGTCTTTTGGTTCATATTTGACACCACATGCACAAATTGTGGTACATGTTGTGGGGCGGCGAAGAAGTTGTCGAATGAGTTGTTTGTATGTTCATTTCACGTAACAGACTATTGCCGATGCAACATATGTGGGACGGCGAAGAAGTCGTTGTTTAATGTTGAATGAAATTTGAACATTGCCACCTTAAATCACGCGAGCCTGGCAACTAATTTGGTGGCCAGTCAGAAAGCGAAGGGAAACTTACTGACCTTAGTTCCCAGTCTGCACGGCCACATTCCTGTACAGCCCAGCTAAACGAAAAATATCCATAGTTCTTCACGGGATTAGGGCTGCTTCAATAAATTTAAAGTTCCAAACAAGATTTTATTATCTTAAAGGCTCACACAAATTACTCGAAACTTCTGAAAATGCTAAAGACATTAAATATTGTTAATTCAGCCAATCGTTTAATAGTTCAGAGGCGACTTCTACAGCAAGTTCCTCCCGAATAGTTCATTACTCTAACTAACGGTGCTCTATTAATAGTTCGCAATAATGTTAAAAAAAAAAAGATTAATGCTCGCCTTAAAAGTGGAGTTAGTCACCACTTGCCACGCGGAATTATACGTCACACGGACGGCACAATAACAGTTTGTTACCGAAGTCTAAACGATCCAGGACGGTGTACAGTCCTCGCGATTTTCAATGTCCGTTTACATTGCTAAGTACGCGCATGTCACAGCCCGCTATGACGTCACCCGAGGCGAGGCGCGATCGGACGTTAAGCTCGCGTGGACTAGGCGTTGGTCTAATGCGGAGTGAGCTTCCTACTGCCTCTGCCGCTCTTTTTATATAGCTCCGGCGCGTACCGCCAAGAGAGCATCTGTTCTTTCCGTTCCTATGCAGATGCCTGCAGCCTCCAAATGACCGCTATCTCAGGCACATAATCTTAAATATCACATTTAATAATAGCTTTACAAACTTCTCAATTTTTGTATACATACATCTGAGCAGTACAGAAGCACGTAGAAAATCTCAGCCCGCTAAAATTAAAACTTTACTCTCTAGAATTTTTACAATGGAACTAACGGTAGATTGTTACCTCTGAACCATAGCTTTATCAAGACTTGTATCAGCTGTTAATTATGCTACAAGACTAAAACTTGGTGTAGCTTTGTTAATTGTCCTATCTGATCATTGGTCTTAAAGAATTTGTTTTATCATTAAAATTTAAAGTACTTAATCTATAATGCTTATGTACATTTTACTCACAAAAGTAGTTTTTACTAAATTACTAAAAAACTAGAAGAGGTAACTGATTGTGGTATTTCCATTATTATTATTAGGGTGAACTGAAGCATCCTACCAATTTTCAATATTGTAGCTCTATTATTTCGCGCCTCTGATTTTTCCGAAAAATGCGGATTCTGGAGTCAATTGTAGTTTTATGGTTTTGGAAACCAGCACCACTCATTAATGACTTCTCACTGCACCTTCTCACCAAATTTTGGCTTCCTAGCGTCATTATTTAGCGCCTCCTATTTTTCTTTCAAAACGTGAATTTTACGTAAACTACTAATTTTATAACATTAAGATTTGTTACCTGAAACATTATTACATAGAACTATACTTTAACAAAGTTTTACACACAAATCTTAATTTTTACTTTTATGTTAAATGTGGTGCAATACTATATGCAGGCGCGTTACGATGACGTGACGCTACTAGCAGTGAACTAGGGTAAGTCCCGTGCACTCGCTCGCCTCTGTATCTTATACATGATACAGCGCTTGCTTTGCTTCATCACCCCCTTTTTAATTTTCGTGAAAATCTATTTTTGAACAAAATTAAATTTCTAAAAGAACAAACAAGCGATGGATTACTTTAGTATACCTCTTTCAACTTAAGTTGCTTCTTCTTAGGAAATTCCTTATTACTACATACACAAAATAACCATACTTATATACACATAGAAAACCTAGTACAGAAGACATTCACAAATTATTTACATACATTTACATGGAAATATAAATTTTTCAATGGTTACAAAATAGTTATTTTTATTTTTTTTTTTTTTTTTTTTAAATCAGTCTCTTCCTGAAAAAGAAAATACACACGACTTTTATCACTGCAATGCACTCACATTTTTCTTTTAATATAATACTCGGCACTGTGGTGGGTGTCCTATTGTAACACTCATTTAATTTCACTGATTGACAAAATTGTGGGAGGAAATTGTATTCACTGTGGTTTGCGTCTCTACTTCCAATCTCCCTACCGCTTGTTGTCAGTCATTCATGCAGCCTGCATGTCCCTGAGAAACAGACAATACAGTCTAAGTTTCTGTTTTCAACTTATATCTAAGGTAGGACAAAGTACATTTTATAGTTTATATTCTGGCATTATTTTACTAATTGTGAAGTTGTCAGAAAGACATTTAGCACTAAGTCGTATCTGATACAATAGCTCCTACTTTCTTCTTTCATAAATAATCTTTTAGGTTCCTAAATAGTGAAAATTCCTTTTGGAAAATTAATATATTAAGATCTTGCTTCAACTTAGAAAATTGAGTAACCTTTTAGTTTTAATGTACTCTGGCTTAATTATCGTATGGATTAGTTCATCAAAGAAGTCATTTGCTGACCAGCACTTTGCTTTATTGTATGAATTACTAAAGAAATTAGTTATTTTCAGTATACCGATTCCAAATTTCTGCATTTTCCAATATTTGTGTGTTTCTGTTGTCTGTTTAACTATTTATTTGCCTCAAGCAAGATTTAGCGTTTTTCACCATTTCACGAGACGTGAGGGAATTATTCTTTAATCCTACATCATTTACTTCAATTTACTTACTTCACTTCTTCACCTTATTCATTTTCTCCCTTTTCTTCCAGATTCAAAATACTTCATTTCTCCACTTCTTTCTCCCTTTTCCTTTTGTCAGCCTATTGACGTCCTGTTTCTATATATTTGGTGCGATCCTCACACCACTTCCACACATCTCCATTTATTTAATTCTAAAACGCCATTGCTTGCCTCTATGAGCATTACCTTCTTACGCTGTTTTCCTTCAGACAACCTTATTTCTAGCAACATACTACCTTCTGCATAATCTCATGGATTATTCATATTCATACCGTATTTCGTATACTGCAAAGTGTCTCTCTTAGTTGTAGTTTCTAACCCTTTACAATTACATGAAATATTTTAATTTATTTATTTTAGCCATGTTTGCCTCTTATTGGTACTCAGACTTTTGTTTTGCCATTCACTAGGTAGATCCTTACTAAGAATACTTAAAACCTAATAGCATATATACAACATGAAGACATATGTGATTCTTACCTGTTATGATAGACCAGAAGAAGGGAATGAAACTTGAAAAGGAAATAAAGTTTCACCCAGCTGGGACTGCACGGTACGCCAAACCGTGTATCCGCCAAAGAGTGGCAGACTCCCTACAGCATTTAATTACTGTTAATTTCAAATTCCTTTAGATCCACAATATTTCTTAGACCTAGTTCTCTCTTACTCTTTGGATATTCCAAACGATAGGCATTTGCATGAGGTTTACTTACTATTCTAAATGGTCCATGATATACATGCATAAACTTTTCAGTTTCTGCAGAAATTTTCTTTGATTTTTCTTTTGTTTTGACCAGCACTAGCTCACCAATTTTAAAACTAGTGGGGGAAGCCCTTGCATCATGCCTCTTTTTCCTATCTAAAGCTCTTTTGCGTATATTTGCCCTGGCCTGTGCTTTCTTCTCATCCAATGTACTCTGACTTAGAACTGGAAAGTCAATCATACTCGGAATGATATTATGTGGTTCCTGATTGAACATCAGCTCACACACCTCGTCTAATAAATCTCGTTCTATGTTCTTCCAGCTAAAGTAATTCTGATCAGTTGCAATTACATTTACATTTACATCCTGGGGCTCATCATGCTCTATAATCCTAGCTGCTTTCTCTAATCTGTCCACTAACTTTAAATCGAAGCATCTGACGACTTTTTCTACTTTTGTTTGCTGCACATCAGCCAAACTATCCTCTACCTCTGAGCAACTGCGTCCCTGCGCAATATTGCTGTTCATAAGAATGTCGTCACCTTCAACCATTTGTGGCACGTTTACACAGCTACTAGATTCTTTCACCTCGTTACTATTTCTACCCCCTTCATTCATCATTTCCTCCTCTCTAAAGTTTTGCAGTACTGATTCTACTTCTGCTACTTCTACTTCAGCTTTTAGATTGCCATTTTCATCGAAGATGTAAGCTTTTACTTCATCATTATTCCCATCAGACTCAAACCCATTATCTATTTCTTCCCCATTATCTACCTTGAGTTCCTGTTCTTCCTTGACCCATTTTTCTAGTGTATCCAAAATACTATCCACTATTTTCTGAGAGTGGCTTAACACATCACTGGTATTATCTGTATTTATTTCGTCATCCATGTTGTCTGTCTGTGTATGTTGGCTGATTGTCTGTGTTTCCGTTACTGGCTGTGTTACTGTTACCGCCTGGTGAGCGCCAGTTTCCTCATAGACGGGATTTAGTTTCCCACACGCGGCCTGTTGTGTTCATCTGTGACACCACTAGATATAGTAGCATCATGACTCCCTTCTTGTCTTAATGGCATAGTATTTACTTCTCCACTTTCGTCATAGTAGTTGTTACGAAAGCGTGGTGAGTATCTACCCCCTCTTCCTCTGCCACGGCTTTGGTTTCGATAGTTTGTTTTGGTGTGCCTAACTTCCATATTTCTAACGTTCACGTTTCCATTATTTTGTACGTGATTGTTAGAAGATTTGTTATTCTGCTGCACCTGCTCCTCAGCAGCAGCTACTCTTTCCACTCTTTCCAGATATTCAATAAATTTGTCTATATTATCTCTAGGGGCGGAAATGATCCTCTTCTGCCAGTACCACGGCAGCTTACCTTCTAAACCCATAATGATCATATCTGGCTTCATCTTTTCTGTCAAATGTGACAGTCTTGAAACCCACTTCCTAGCGAAATCCTTTACTGATTCACGCCCTGGGAAAAACTTCTTACCACTCCAGAATTCCTTTAACACATCATTTTGTTTGTTATGTGACCAGTATTCGTTGAGAATTGCAGACTTAAATTCAGATAAAGTTTTACATTTGATCATTACATCCGCTGACCATCGCAAAGCATCACCTGACAAATGACTTCTTATAAATGAAATTTTTTCTCTTTCTGACCAAGTGTTGGGGAGAACATCCTCAAAGTCATTCCAAAATTCAAGAGGGTGAATGTACTTATCAGGATCAAAGCGCAAAAACTGTCGACACCCTATAAAAGCGGCGTCAACTGAAGTCACATGCTGTACAGTAGAATGACTAGAATTAACAGAGGTTACTCTATTTTCTAGGTTAGCAATGTTAGTATTTAATTCCTCTACTTGTGACTCTACTGCTTCTATCCTGGCAGAACATCTTTGTTCCACTGCACCACGAATTTCGGTACAGGTTTCTTTTACTTTCTCAATGTTTTTCTGACAAGTATCTACTTTAATTTGTACCTCTTTAACTTTGTCAGAGCAAAGTTTGGACTCGTTGCTCAATCTTTCGGACAACCTCACTTCCAAAAGTTCATCTGCCTCTTGATAATTTTTTTGAATTTGATCTATTTCACATTTGAAAGTACTATGCATTTTAGTTAACTGTTGCCCTACTTTTACTTGAATGTCATGATGAATAGCATCTATCTTATAATTCAAACTATTCCATTTTGATTGCAGTTCTTCTTTTAGTTCTTTATTACTATCCTCAATTTTAGCCTCAGTTTTATTTTCCAACCCTTTATTACTAACCTCAATTTTATTCTCCAACTCTTTATTACTATTTTCAATTTTAGCCTCAATTTTATTTTGGTTTGATTCGAGTTTGGCAAACAGTATTTGCATCCAATCCGGAGCTTCTACCTTGATACTTTGTATCTCTTGACTTGACTGAGCTGGAGATATATTGAGCTCAGTTTCACTACCTGACAAAGTTAGCAACTCTACTGGCTCCCTTTTGACTTCTATTTCCCTTATTGATTGCATCCCTGCACTCTCATTTAAATTAAAGTCATAATTTACTGGTGACAAATTACGTTCTAGTTCAATATTTGAGGGATTAATGGAACCATCCTCATTAAACTCAATT
The DNA here is from genome assembly GCF_023897955.1 of Schistocerca gregaria. Lineage (NCBI taxonomy): Eukaryota > Metazoa > Arthropoda > Insecta > Orthoptera > Acrididae > Schistocerca > Schistocerca gregaria. The sequence continues at coordinate 257,195 of NW_026061860.1, read as the reverse complement.
CCTGATCCTGAGGATTCTTGGTCAGAGACCAGTTCCCTTCTGAAATGTACACTACTTTCCATATCTTTTAGTTTGTTAGCAGCAGTTAATAAATATTTTAAAAGTCTTTGACTTAACTTAAATGCTTGATTTCGACGAATGATGTCGTCGCGGTGTACCAGCAATCGTGATGCGACGCGTCGCGACGTATTGAAGGCAGCAGCAGCAGCTGTAGCGTCGAGTACCGCCACAGGAATCGCCTACTGCAATAGCTCCAGGGGGGGGCAGCAAGGCACCGTTGACCGCTCGGCGCAGCCGGCAGCTGTCTCGCAGATCAGCGCAGCTCCGCGATGACGCACCGTCTTCCTTTAGTCTCAGCGCCGTCGGCAGCCGCGATCCAGCATCGTCGCCTTCCTCACCATCGTCACTAACCAACGTACAGCGGTAGACACTTATTGTTTATACACTACACCCGTCTTTACTGGTAACACTGTTCCCACACTAGTTCAATTCAGTGTCCTGTTATTGCCTACTGAGTTCGTTAATTTATACCAATCGCTTTCACACATCGAGCACTTTTATTTGCTTTTAATTCAGTTTTCCCGGCCGATAAGCACCATATGTGGGGCGGCGAAGATGTTGTCGAATGAGTTGTTTGAATGTTCATTTCACGTAACAGACTATTGCCGATGCAACATATGTGGGACGGCGAAGAAGTCGTTGTTTAATGTTGAATGAAATTTGAACATTGCCACCTTAAATCACGCGAGCCTGGCAACTAATTTGGTGGCCAGTCAGAAAGCGAAGGGAAACTTACTGACCTTAGTTCCCAGTCTGCACTGCCACATTCCTGTACAGCCCAGCTAAACGAAAAATATCCATAGTTCTTCACGGGATTAGGGCTGCTTCAATAAATTTAAAGTTCCAAACAAGATTTTATTATCTTAAAGGCTCACACAAATTACTCGAAACTTCTGAAAATGCTAAAGACATTAAATATTGTTAATTCAGCCAATCGTTTAATAGTTCAGAGGCGACTTCTACAGCAAGTTCCTCCCGAATAGTTCATTACTCTAACTAACGGTGCTCTATTAATAGTTCGCAATAATGTTAAAAAAAAAAGATTAATGCTCGCCTTAAAAGTGGAGTTAGTCACCACTTGCCACGCGGAATTATACGTCACACGGACGGCACAATAACAGTTTGTTACCGAAGTCTAAACGATCCAGGACGGTGTACAGTCCTCGCGATTTTCAATGTCCGTTTACATTGCTAAGTACGCGCATGTCACAGCCCGCTATGACGTCACCCGAGGCGAGGCGCGATCGGACGTTAAGCTCGCGTGGACTAGGCGTTGGTCTAATGCGGAGTGAGCTTCCTACTGCCTCTGCCGCTCTTTTTATATAGCTCCGGCGCGTACCGCCAAGAGAGCATCTGTTCTTTCCGTTCCTATGCAGATGCCTGCAGCCTCCAAATGACCGCTATCTCAGGCACATAATCTTAAATATCACATTTAATAATAGCTTTACAAACTTCTCAATTTTTGTATACATACATCTGAGCAGTACAGAAGCACGTAGAAAATCTCAGCCTGCTAAAATTAAAACTTTACTCTCTAGAATTTTTACAATGGAACTAATGGTAGATTGTTACCTCTGAACCATAGCTTTATCAAGACTTGTATCAGCTGTTAATTATGCTACAAGACTAAAACTTGGTGTAGCTTTGTTAATTGTCCTATCTGATCATTGGTCTTAAAGAATTTGTTTCATCATTAAAATTTAAAGTACTTAATCTATAATGCTTATGTACATTTTACTCACAAAAGTAGTTTTTACTAAATTACTAAAAAACTAGAAGAGGTAACTGATTGTGGTATTTCCATTATTATTATTAGGGTGAACTGAAGCATCCTACCAATTTTCAATATTGTAGCTCTATTATTTCGCGCCTCTGATTTTTCCGAAAAACGCGGATTCTGGAGTCAATTTTAGTTTTATGGTTTTGGAAACCAGCACCACTCATTAATGACTTCTTACTGCACCTTCTCACCAAATTTTGGCTTCCTAGCGTCATTATTTAGCGCCTCCTATTTTTCTTTCAAAACGTGAATTTTACGTAAACTACTAATTTTATAACATTAAGATTTGTTACCTGATACATTATTACATAGAACTATACTTTAACAAAGTTTTACACACAAATCTTAATTTTTACTTTTATGTTAAATGTGGTGCAATACTATATGCAGGCGCGTTACGATGACGTGACGCTACTAGCAGTGAACTAGGGTAAGTCCCGTGCACTCGCTCGCCTCTGTATCTTATACATGATACAGCGCTTGCTTTGCTTCAATGTTTCTTGCCTCTCAACAGGGAGATTCTGTTTCATGACTGCTATGTTTGTTCAAACATGGAGAGTGATTTTGTTGGATGGGAACTACCACTCCAAGCATCCTGAGTAATGGAATTATTAGAAATACTGTTTTCTTTTGCTAGGTGTTTCCTTTGATTGATACCTTTATCACTTATATTCGTCAATTTCACAGTGGAGTAATGTATTTGATTCGTGAAATGTGGGTAAATGTTTGCAGCAGGGTCATCTGGTTGTGTGGCCAGAAAGCAGATTCTCTATTCAATGGTCTTTTGGTGCAGATTGGACACCACATGCACTTTACTGAATAACGAATGTTCGGAATTTGATAAATCTTCTTGTTTAGGTATCTCCTTCATTTGCTTTTCATTTTTAAAAATCTTATTGCAATGGTCACTAAAAATAATCAATGTCTGCACAAATTGTGGAACATGCTTCTTCCCTCTCAACAGGGAGATTCCGTTTAATGCCTGCTATGTTTGTTCTACTTTTGAGTGTGATTTTGTTGGATGGGAAGCACTACTTCGAGCATTCTGATAATTGGAGTTATTAGGAAAGACTTCTTTCTTTTGCTGAGTCCTTCTTTTGATAGTTACCCTCATCACATATATTCATAAATTTCACAGTGGAGTAAAATATTTGAATCGTGAAATGTGGGTAAATGTTTGTTGATTACAGCAGGGTCATCTGGCTGTATGGCCAGAAAGCAGATTCCCCATTCAATCGTCTTGTGGTGTATATTTGACACCACATGCACAAATTGTGGTACATGTTTCTTGCCTCTCAACAGGGAGATTCTGTTTCATGACTGCTATGTTTATTCAAACATCGAGTGTGATTATGTTGGATGGAAATCATCACTCCGAGCATTCTGACGATTGGAGTTATTAGAAATATAGTTTTCTCTTGCTAGGTGCTTCGTTTGATTGATACCTTTATCAGTTATATTCGTCAATATCACAGTGGAGTAATGTATTTGATTCGTGAAATGTGAGTAAATATTTGTTGTTTACAGCAGGGTCATCTGGTTGTATGACCAGGAAGCAGATTCTCCATTCAATGGGTTTTTAGTGCAGATTGGACACCACTTGCATTTTACTGAATAACAAATGTTAAGAATTTGATAAATATTCTTGTTTTCGTATCTCCTTCAATTGCTTTAAATTTTGAAAAATCTTATTGCAATGGTCACTAAAAATAATCAATGTGCTGCACAAATTGTGGTACATGTTTCTTCTCTCTCAACAGGGAAATTCCGTTTCATGACTGCTATGTTTATTCAAACATCGAGTGTGATTATGCTGGATGGGAATCACCACTCCGAGCGTTCTGACGATTGTAGTTATTAGAAATACTGTTTTCTTTTGCTAGGTGCTTCCTTTGATTGATACATCTATCACTTATATTCGTCAATTTCACAGTGGAGTAATGTATTTGATTCGTGAAATGTGGGTAAATGTTTACAGCGGGGTCATCTGGTTGTGTGGCCAGAAAGCATATTCTCTATTCAATGGTCTTTTGGTGCAGATTGGACTCCAGATGCACTTTACTGAATAACAAATGTTCGGAATTTGATAAATCTTCTTGTTTAGGTATCTCCTTCATTTGCTTTTTATTTTTAAAAATCTTATTGCAATGGTCACTAAAAATAATCAATGTCTGCACAAATTGTGGAACATGTTTCTTCCCTCTCAACTGGGAGATTCCGTTTAATGCCTGCTATGTTTGTTCCACTTTTGAGTGTGATTTTGTTGGATGGGAAGCACTACTTCGAGAATTCTGACATTTGGAGTTATTAGGAAAGACTTCTTTCTTTTGCTGAGTCCTTCTTTTGATAGTTACCCTCATCACATATATTCATAAATGTCACAGTGGAGTAAAATATTTGAATCGTGAAATGTGGGTAAATGTTTGTTGATTACAGCAGGGTCATCTGGCTGTATGGCCAGAAAGCAGATTCCCCATTCAATCGTCTTGTGGTGTATATTTGACACCACATGCACAAATTGTGGTACATGTTTCTTGCCTCTCAACAGGGAGATTCTGTTTCATGACTGCTATGTTTGTTCAAACATGGAGTGTGATTTTGTTGGATGGGAACTACCACTCCAAGCATCCTGAGTATTGGAGTTATTAGGAAAGACCTCTTTCTTTTCCTAGGTGCGTCTTTTGATTGTTACCCTTATAACTTATATTCATCTGTTTCGCAGTGGAGTAATGTATTTGAATCGTTAAATGTGTGTAATTTTTTTTTGTTTAGAGCAGGGTCATCTGGTTGTATGACCTGCAAGCAGATTCACCATTCAATGGGTTTTTAGAGCAGATTGGACACCACTTGCATTTTACTGAATAACAAATGTTGGTAATTTGATAAATATTCTTGTTTTCGTATCTCGTTCAATTGCTTTAAATTTTGAAAAATCTTATTGCAGTGGTCACTAAAAACAATCAATGTCCTTCACAAATTGTGGAACATGTTTCTTCTCTCTGAACAGGGAGATTTCATTTCATGACTGCTATGTTTATCGAAACATCGAGTGTAATAATGTTGGATGGAAATCACCACTCCAAGCGTTCTGACGATTGGAATTATTAGAAATACTGTTTTCTTTTGCTAGGTGTTTCCTTTGATTGATACCTTTATCACTTATATTCGTCAATTTCACAGTGGAGTAATGTATTTGATTCGTGAAATGTGGGTAAATGTTTACAGCAGGGTCATCTGGTTGTATGGCCAGAAAGCAGATTCTCTATTCAATGGTCTTTTGGTGCACATTGTACACCACATGCACTTTACTGAATAATGAAAGTTCGGAATTTGATAAATGTTCTTGTTTATCTATCTCCTTCATTTGCTTTTTATTTTTAAAAATCTTATTGCAATGCTCACTAAAAATAATCAATGTCTGCGCAAATTGTGGAACATGATTTTTCCCTCTCAACAGGGAGATTCCGTTTAATGCCTGCTATGTTTGTTCCACTTTTGAGTGTGATTTTGTTGGATGGGAAGCACTACTTCGAGCCTTTCTGACAATTGGAGTTATTAGGAAAGACTCCTTTCTTTTGCTGAGATCTTCTTTTGATAGTTACCCTCATCACATATATTCATAAATTTCACAGTGGAGTAAAATATTTGAATCGTGAAATGTGGGTAAATGTTTGTTGATTACAGCAGGGTCATCTGGCTGTATGGCCAGAAAGCAGATTCCCCATTCAATCGGCTTGTGGTGTATATTTGACACCACATGCACAAATTGTGGTACATGTTTCTTGCCTCTCAACAGGGAGATTCTGTTTCATGACTGCTATGTTTGTTCAAACATGGAGTGTGATTTTGTTTGATGGGAACTACCACTCCAAGCATCCTGAGTATTGGAGTTATTAGGAAAGACATCTTTCTTTTCCTAGGTGCTTCTTTTGATTGTTACCCTTATAACTTATATTCATCTGTTTCGCAGTGCAGTAATGTATTTAAATTGTTAAATGTGTGTAAATGTTTTTTGTTTAGAGCAGGGTCATCTGGTTGTATGACAAGTAAGCAGATTCTCCATTCAATGAGTTTTCAGTGCAGATTGGACACCACTTGCATTTTACTGAATAACAAATGTTAGGAATTTGATAATTATTTTTGTTTTCGTATCTCCTTCAATTGCTTGAAATTTTTAAAAATCTTATTGATATGGTCACTAAAAATAATAAATGTGCTGCAAAATTGTTGTACATGTACCTTCTCTCTCAACAGGGAGATTCCGTTTCATGACTGCTATGTTTATTCAAACATCAAGTGTGATTATGTTGGATGGAAATCACCACTCCGAGCGTTCTGACGATTGGAATTATTAGAAATACTGTTTTCTTTTGCTAGGTGTTTCCTTTGATTGATACTTTTATCACTTACATTCGTCAATTTCACAGTGGAGTAATGTATTTGATTTGTGAAATGTGGGTAAATGTTTGTTGTTTACAGCAGGGTCATCTGGTTGTATGGCTGGAAAGCAGATTCTCTTCAATGGTCTTTTGGAGCAGATTGGACACCACATGCACTTTACTAAATAACGAATTTTCAGAATTTGATAAATCTTGTTGTTTAGGTATCTCCTCCATTTGCTTTATATTTTTAATAATATTATTGCAATGGTAACTAAAAATAATAAATGCCTTGCACAAATTGTGGTACATGTTTCTTCCCTCTCAAGAGGGAGATTCCGTTTAATACCTGCTATGTTTGTTCTACTCTTGAGTGTGATTTTGTTGGATGGGAAGCACGACTCCGAGCATTCTGACAATTGAAGTTATTAGGAAAGACTTCTTTCTTTTGCTGAGTCCTTGTTTTGATTGTTACCCTCATCACATATATTCATCAATTTGAAAGTGGAATAATATATTTGAATCGTGAAATGTGGGTAAATGTTTGTTGATTACAGCAGGGTCATCTGGCTGTATGGCCAGAAAGCAGATTCCCCATTCAATCGTCTTTTGGTGCATATTTGACACCACATGCACAAATTGTGGTACATGTTTCTTGCCTCTCAACAGGGAATTTCCGTTTAATGCCTGCTATGTTTGTTCAAACATTGAGTGTGATTTTGTTGGATGGGAACTACCCCTCCAAGCATCCTGAGTATTTGGAGTTATTAGGAAAGACCTCTTTCTTTTCCTAGGTGCTTCTTTTCATTGTTACCCTTATAACTTACATTCATCTGTTTCGCAGTGGGGTAATGTATTTGAATCATAAAATGTTTGTAAATGTTTTTTGTTGAGAGCAGGGTCATCTGGTTGTATGACCAGAAAGCAGATTCTCCATTCAAAGGGTATTTAGTGCAGATTGGACACCACTTGCATTTTACTGAATAACAAATGTTAGGAATTTGATAAATATTCTTGTTTTCGTATCTCCTTCAATTCCTTTAAATTTATAAAAATCTTATTGCAATGGTCACTAAAAATAATCAATGTGCTGCACAAATTGTTGTAATCGTTTCTTCTCTCTCAACAGGGAGATTGCGTTTCATGACTGCTATGTTTATTCAAACATCGAGTGTGATTATCTTGGATGGATCTCACCACACCGAGCGTTCTGACGATTGGAGTTATTAGAAATACTGTTTTCTTTTGCTAGGTGCTTCCTTTGATTGATAGATTTATCACTTCTATTCGTAAATTTCACAGTGGAGTAATATATTTGATTCGTGAAATTAGGTAAGACCTCTTTCTTTTCCTAGGTGCTTCTTTTGATTGTTACCCTTATAACTTATATTCATCTTTTTCGCAGTGGAGTAACGTATTTCAGTCGTTAAATGTGTGTAAATGTTTTTTGTTTAGAGCAGGGTCATCTGGTTGTATGACCAGAAAGCAGATTCACCACTCAATGGGTTTTTAGTGCAGATGGGACACCACTTGCATTTTACTGAATAACAAATGTTACGAATTTGATAATTATTCTTGTTTTCGTATCTCCTTCAATTGCTTTAAATTTTTAAAAATCTTATTGCAATGGTCACTAAAAATAATCAATGTGCTGCACAAATTGTGGTACATGTTTCTTCTCTCTCAACAGGGAGATTGCGTTTCATGGCTGCTATGTTTATTCAAACATCGAGTGTGATTATGTTGGATGGAAATCACCACTCCGAGCGTTCTGACGATTGGAGTTATTAGAAATACTGTTTTCTCTTGCTAGGTGCTTCCTTTGATTGATACCTTTATCACTTATTTTCGTCAATTTCACAGTGGAGTAATTTATTTGATTCGTGAAATGTGGGTGAATGTTTGTTGTTTGCAGCAGGGTCTTCTTGTTGTATGGCCAGAAAGCAATTCTCTATTCAATGGTCTTTTGGTGCAGATTGGACACCACATGCACTTTACTGAATAACGAGTGTTCGGAATTTGATAAATCTTCTTGTTTAAGTATCTCCTTCATTTGCTTTATATTTATAAAAATATTATTGCAATGGTCACTAAAAATAATGAATCTGCTGCACAAATTGTGGTACATGTTTCTTGCCTCTCAACAGGGAGATTCTGTTTCATGACTGCTATGTTTGATCAAACATCGAGTGTGATTTTTTTGGATGGGAACTACCACTCCAAGCATCCTGAGTAATGGAATTATTAGGAAAGACCTCTTTCTTTTCCTAGGTGCTTCTTTTGATTGTTACCCTTATAACTTATATTCATCTGTTTCGCAGTGCAGTAATGTATTTAAATTGTTAAATGTGTGTAAATGTTTTTTGTTTAGAGCAGGGTCATCTGGTTGTATGACCAGAAAGCAGATTCTGCATTCAATGAGTTTTTAGTGCAGATTGGATACCACTTGCATTTTACTGAATAACAAATGTTAGGAATTTGATAAATATTCTTGTTTTCGTATCTCCTTCAATTGCTTTAAATTTTTAAGAATCTTATTGCAATGGTCACTAAAAATAATCAATGTGCTTCACAAATTGTGGTACATGTTTCTTCTCTCTCAACAGGGAGATTCCATTTCATGACTGCTATGTTTATTGAAACATCGAGTGTGATTATGTTGGATGGAAATCACCACTCCAAGCGTTCTGACGACTGGAATTATTAGAAATACTGTTTTCTTTTGCTAGGTGCTTCCTTTGAATGATACCTTTATCACTTATATTCGTCAATTTGACAGTGGAGTAATGTATTTGTTTCGTGAAATGTGGATATATGTTTGTTGTTTACAGCAGGGGCATCTGGTTGTATGGCCAGAAAGCAGATTCTCTATTCAATGGTCTTTTGGTGCAGATTGGACACCACATGCACTTTACTGAATAACTAATGTTCGGAATTTGATAAATCTTGTTGTTTAGGTATCTCCTTCGTTTGCTTTATATTTTTAAAAATATTATTGCAATGGTCACTAAATATAATAAATGTGCTGCACAAATTGTGGTACATGTTTCTTCCCTCTCAACAGGGAGATTATTTTTCATGACTGCTATGTTTATTCGAACATCGAGTGTGATTATGTTGGATGGAAATTACCACTCCGAGCGTTCTGACGATTGGAGTTATTAGAAATTTTGTTTTCTTTTGCTAGGTGCTTTCTTTGATTGATACCTTTATCATTTATATTCGTCAATTTCACAGTGTAGTAATGTATTTGGTGCATGAAATGTGGGTATATGTTTGTCGTTTACAGCAGGGTCATCTGGTTGTATGGCCGGAAAGCAATTCTCTATTCAATGGTCTTTTGGTGCAGATTGGACACCACATGCACTTTACTGAATAACGAATGTTCGGAATTTGATAAATCTTCTTGTTTAGGTATCTCCTTCATTTGCTTTATATTTTAAAAATCTTATTGCAATGGTCACTAAAATAATAAATGTGCTGCACAAATTGTGGTACATGTTTCTTCCCTCTCAACAGGGAGATTCCGTTTAATGCCTGCTGTGTTTGTTCTACTTTTGAGTGTGATTAACTCCGAGCATTCTGACAATTGGACTTATTAGGAAAGACTTCTTTCATTTGCTGAGTCCTTGTTTTGATTGTTACTCTCATCACATATATTCACCAACTTCACAGTGGAATAATACACTGCTGGAAATGGAAAAAAGAACACATTGACACCGTTGTGTCAGACCTTCCATTCTTGCTCCCGACACTGCGAGAGGGCTGTACAAGTAATGATCACACGCACGGCACAGCGGACACACCAGGAACCGAGGTGTTGGCCGTCGAATGGTGCTAGCTGCGCAGCATTTGTGCACCGCCTCCGTCAGTGTCAGCCAGTTTTCCGTGGCATACGGAGCTCCATCGCAGTCTTTAACACTGGTAGCATGCCGCGACAGCGTGGACGTGAACCGTATGTGCAGTTGACGGACTTTGAGCGAGGGCGTATAGTGTGCATGCGGGAGGCCGGGTGGACGTACCGCCGAATTGCTCAACACGTGGGGCGTGAGGTTTCCACAGTACATCGATGTTGTCGCCAGTGGCCGGCGGAAGGTGCACGTGCCCGTCGACCTGGGACCGGACCGCAGCGACGCACGGATGCACACCAAGACCGTAGGATCCTACGCAGTGCCGTAGGGGACCGCACTGCCACTTCCCAGCAAAATAGGGACACTGTTGCTCCTGGGGTATCGGCGAGGACCATTCGCACCCGTCTCCATGAAGCTGGGCTATGGTCCCACACACCGTTAGGCCGTCTTCCGCTCACGCCACAACATCGTACAGCCCGCCTCCAGTGGTGTCGCGACAGGCGTGAATGGAGGGACGAATGGAGACGTGTTGTCTTCAGCGATGAGAGTCGCTTCTGCCTTGGTGCCAATGATGGTCTTACGCGTGTTTGGCGCCGTGCAGGTGAGCGCCACAATCAGGACTGCATACGACCGTGGCACACAGGGCAAACACCCGGCATCATGGTGTGGGGAGCGATCTCCTACACTGGCCGTACACCTCTGGTGATCGTCGAGGGGACACTGAATAGGGCACGGTACATCGAACCCTTCGTTCTACCATTCCTAGACCGGCAAGGGAACATGCTGTTCCAACAGGACAATGCACGTCCGCATGTATCCCGTGCCACCCAACGTGCTCTAGAAGGTGTAAGTCAACTACCCTGGCCAGCAAGATCTCCGGATCTGTCCCCCATTGACCATGTTTGGGACTGGATGAAGCGTCGTCTCACGCGGTCTGCACGTACAGCACGATCGCTGGTCCAACTGAGGTGCCAGGTGGAAATGGCATGGCAAGCCGTTCCACAGGACTACATCCAGCATCTCTACGATCGTCTCCATGGGAGAATAGCAGCCGGCATTGCTGCGAAAGGCGGACATACACTGTACTAGTGCCGACATTGTGCATGCTCTGTTGCCTGTGTCTATGTGCCTGTGGTTCTGTCAGTGTGATCATGTGATGTATCTGACCCCAGGAATGTGTCAATAAAGTTTCCCCTTCCTGGGACAATGAATTCACGATGTTCTTATTTCAATTTCCAGGAGTGTATATTTGAATCGTGAAATGTGGGTAAATGTTTGTTGTTTACAGCAGGGTAATCTGGTTGTATGGCCAGAAAGCAGATTCTCTATTCAATGGTCATTTGGTGCAGATTGGACACCACATGCACTTTACTAAATAACGAATATTCGGAATTTGATAAATCTTCTTGTTTAGGTATCTCCTTCGTTTGCTTTATATTTTTAAAAATATTGTTGCAATGGTCGCTAAAAATAATAAATGTGCTGCACAAATTGTGGTACGTGTTTCTTCCCTCTCAACAGGGAGATTCTGTTTAATGCCTGCTTTGTTTTACTTTAGAGTGTGATTTTGTTGGATGGGAAGCACTACTCCGAGAATTCTGAAAATTGGAGTTAATTAGGAAAGACTTCTTTCTTTTGCTGAGTCCTTGTTTTGATTGTTACCCTCATCACATATATTCATCAATTTCACAGTGGAATAATATATTTGAATCCGGAATAGTGGGTAAATGATTGTTGATTGCAGCAGGGTCATCTGGTTGTATGGCCAGAAAGCAGATTCCCCATTCAATCGTCTTTTGGTGCATATTTGACACCACATGCACAAATTGTGGTACATGTTTCTTGCCTATCAACAGGAAGATTTGTTGGATGGGATCTGCCACTCCAAGTATCCTGAGTATTGGAGTTATTAGGAAAGACCTCTTTCTTTTCCTAGGTGTTTCTTTTGATTGTTACCCTTATAACTTATATTCATCTGTTTCACAGTGGAGTAATGTATTTCAATCGTTAAACGTGTGTAATTGTTTTTTGTTTAGAGCAGGGTCATCTGGTTGTATGACCAGAAAGCAGATTCTCCATTCAATGGGATTTTAGTGCAGATTGGACACCACTTGCATTTTACAGAATAACAAATGTTAGGAATTTGATAATTATTCTTGTTTTCGTAGCTCCTTCAATTGCATTAAATTTATAAAAATCTTATTGCAATGGTCACTAAAAATAATCAATATGCTGCATAATTTGTGGTATATGTTTCTTCTCTCTCAACAGGGAGATTCCGTTTCATGACAGCTATGTTTATTCAAACATTGAGTGTGATTATGTTGGATAGAAATCACCACTCCGAGCGTTCTGACGATTGGAGTTATGAGAAATACTGTTTTCTTTTGCTAAGTGCTTCCTTTGATTGATACCTTTATCACTTATATTCGTCAATTTCACAGTGGAGTAAAGTATTTGATTCCTGAAATGTGGGTAAATGTTTGTTGTTTACAGCAGGGTCTTCTGGTTGTATGGCCAGAAAGCAGATTCCCTATTCAATGGTCTTTTGGTGCAGCTAGGACACCACATGCACTTTACTGAATAACGAGTGTTCGGAATTTGATAAATCTTCTTGTTTAGGTATCTCCTTCATTAGCTTTATATTTATAAAAATATTATTGCAATGGTCACTAAAAATAATAAATCTGCTGCACAAATTGTGGTACATGTTTCTTGCCTCTCAACAGGGAGATTCTGTTTCATGACTGCTATGTTTGTTCAAACATCGAGTGTGATTTTGTTGGATGGGAAGTACCACTCCAAGCATCCTGAGTAATGGAATTATTAGGAAAGACCTCTTTCTTTTCCTAGGTGCTTCTTTTGATTGTTACCCTTATATCTTATAATCATCTGTTTCCCAGTGGAGTAATGTATTTGAATCGTTAAATGTGTGTAAATGTTTTTTTGTTTAGAGCAGGGTCTTTTGGTTGTATGACCAGGGAGCAGATTCTCCATTCAATGGGTTTTTAGAGCAGATTGTACACCACTTGCATTTTACTGAATAACAAATGTTAGGAATTTGATAAATATTCTTGTTTTCGTATCTCCTTCAATTACTTTAAATTTTTAAAAATCTTATTGCAATGGTCACTAAAAATAATCAATCTGCTACACAAATTGTGGTACATGTTTCTTCTCTCTCAACAGGGAGACTCCGTTTCATGACTGCTATGTTTATTCAAACATCGAGTGTGATTATGTTGGGTGGAAATCACCACTTCGAGCGTTCTGACGATTGGAGTTATTAGAAATTTTGTTTTCTTTTGCTAGGTGCTTCCTTTGATTGATACCTTTATCATTTATATTCGTCAATTTCACAGTGTAGTAATGTATTTGGTGCATGAGATGTGGGAATATGTTTGTCGTTTACAGCAGGGTCATCTGGTTGTATGACCGGAAAGCAGATTCTCTATTCAATGGTCTTTTGGTGCAGATTGGACACCACATGCACTTTACTGAATAACGAATGTTCGGAATTTGATAAATCTTCTTGTTTAGGTATCTCCTTCATTTGCTTTATATTTTAAAAATCTTATTGCAATGGTCACTAAAAATAATAAATGTGCTGCACAAATTGTGGTACATGTTTCTTCCCTCTCAACAGGGCAACAGGGAGATCCTGTTTCATGACTGCTTTGTTCTACTTATGAGTGTGATTTTGTTGGATGGAAGCACTACTTCGATCATTCTGACAATTGGAGTTATTAGAAATACTGTTTTCTTTTGCTAGGTGCTTCCTTTGATTGATACCTTTGTCACTTGTATTCGTCAATTTCACAGTGGAGTAATGTATTTAATTCGTGAAATGTGGCTAAATGTTTGTTGTTTACAGCAGGGTCATCTGGTTGTATGGCCGGAAAGCAGATTCTCTATTCAATGTTCTTTTGGTGCAGATTGGACACCACATGCACTTTACTGAATAACGAATGTTCGGAATTTGATAAATCTTCTTGTTTAGGTATCTCCTTCATTTGCTTTATATTTTTAAAAATCTTATTGCAATGGTCACTAAAAATAATCAATGTGCTGCACAAATTGTGGAACATGTTTCTTCCGTCTCAACAGGGAGATTCCATTTAATGCCTGCTATGTTTGATCTACTTTTGAGTGTGATTTTGTTGGATGGGATGCACTACTCCGAGCATTCTGACAATTTGAGTTATTAGGAAAGACTTCTTTCTTTTGCTGGGTCCTTGTTTTGATTGTTACCCTCATCACATATATTCATCAATTTCACAGTGGGATAATATATTTGAATAGTGAAATGTGGGTAAATGTTTGTTGATTACAGCAGGGTCATCTGGTTGTATGGCCAGAAAGCAGATTCCCCATTCAATCGTCTTTTGGTGCATATTTGACACCACATGCACAAACTGTGATACATGTTTCTTGCCTCTCAACAGGGAGATTCTGTTTCATGACTGCTATGTTTGTTCAAACATGGAGTGTGATTCTGATGGATGGGAACTACCACTCCAAGCATCCTGAGTATTGGAGTTATTAGGAAAGACCTCTTTCTTTTCCTAGATGCTTCTTTTCATTGTTACCCTTATAACTTACATTCATCTGTTTCACAGTGGAGTAATGTATTTGAATCGTTAAATGTGTGTAAATGTTTTTTGTTTAGAGCAGGGTCATCAGGTTGCATGACCAGAAAGCAGATTCTCCATTCAAAGGGTATTTAGTGCAGATTGGACACCACTTGCATTTTACTGAATATCAAATGCTAGGAATTTGATAAATATTTTTGTTTTCGTTACTCCTTCAATTGCTTTAAATTTTTAAGAATCTTATTGCAATGGTCACTAAAAATAATCAATGTGCTGCGCAAATTGTTGTAATCGTTTCTTCTCTCTCAACAGGAAGATTGCGTTTCATGACTCCTATGTTTATTCAAACATCGAGTGTGATTATGTTGGATGGAACTCACCACACCGAGCGTTCTGATGATTGGAGTTATTGGAAATACTGTTTTCTTTTGCTAGGTGCTTCCTTTGATTGATACCTTTATCACTTCTATTCGTAAATTTCACAGTGGAGTAATGTATTTGATTTGTGAAATTAGGTAAGACCTCTTTCTTTTCCTAGGTGCTTCTTTTGATTGTTACCCTTATAACTTATATTCATCTGTTTCGCAGTGGAGTAATGTATTTGAATCGTTAAATGTGTGGTAATGATTTTTGTTTAGAGCAGGGTCATCTGGTTGTATGACCACAAAAAAAGATTCTCCATTCAATGGGTTTTGAGTGCAGATTGGACACCACTTGCATTTTACTGAATAACAAATATTAGGAATTTGATAAATATTCTTAATTTCGTATCTCCTTCAATTGCTTCAAATTTTTAAAAATCATATTGCAATGGTCACTAAAAATAATCAATGTGCTGCACAAATTGTTGTACATGGTTCTTCTCTCTCAACAGGGAGATACTGTTTCGTGACTGCTATGTTTATTCAAACATCGAGTGTGATTATGTTGGATGGGAATCACTACTCTGAGCGTTCTGACGATTGGAGTTATTAGAAATACTGTTTTCTTTTGCTAGGTGCTTCCTTTGATTGATACCTTTATCACTTGTATTCATCAATTTCACAGTGGAGTAATGTATTTGATTCGTGAAATGTGGGTAAATGTCTGTTGTTTACAGCAGGGTCATCTGGTTGTATGGCCAGAAAGCAGATTCTCTATTCAATGGTCTTGTGGTGCAAATTGGACACCACATGCACTTTACTGAATAACGAATGTTCCGAATTTGATAAATCTTCTTGTTTAGGTGTCTCCTTCATTTGCTCTATATTTTTAAAATTATTATTGCAATGGTCACTAAAAATAATAAATGTGCTGAACAAATTGTGGTACATGTTTCTTCCCTCTCAACAGGGAGATTCCGTTTAATGCCTGCTAAGTTTGTTCTACTTTTGAGTGTGATTTTGTTGGATGGGAAGCACTACTTCGAGCATTTTGACAATTGGAGTTATTAGGAAGCCTCAACAGGGAGATTCTGTTTCCTGACTGCTATGTTTGTTCAAACATGGAGTGTGATTTTGTTGGATGGGAGCTACCACTCCAAGCATCCTGAGTGTTGGACTGATTAGGAAAGACCTCTTTCTTTTCCTAGGTGCTTCTTTTCATTGTTACCCTTATAACTTACATTCATCTGTTTCGCAGTGGAGTAATGTATTTGAATGGTTAAGTGTGTGAAAATGTTTTTGTTTAGAGCAGGGTCATCTGGTTGTATGACCAGAAAGCAGATTCTCCATTCAAAGGGTATTTAGTGCAGATTGGACACCACTTGCATTTTACTGAATAACAAATGTTAGGAATTTGATAAATATTCTTGTTTTCGTATCTCCTTCAATTGCTTTAAATTTTTAAAAATCTTATTGCAATGGTAACTAAAAATAATATATGCCTTGCACAAATTGTGGTACATGTTTCTTCCCTCTCAAGAGGGAGATTCCGTTTAATACCTGCTATGTTTGTTCTACTCTTGAGTGTGATTTTGTTGGATGGGAAGCACGACTCCGAGCATTCTGACAATTGAAGTTATTAGAAAAGACTTCTTTCTTTTGCTGAGTCCTTGTTTTGATTGTTACTCTCATCACATATATTCATCAATTTGAAAGTGGAATAATATATTTGAATCGTGAAATGTGGGTAAATGTTTGTTGATTACAGCAAGGTCATCTGGTTGTATGGCCAGAAAGCAGATTCCCCATTCAATCGTCTTTTGGTGCATATTTGACACCACATGCACAAATTGTGGTACATGTTTCTTGCCTCTCAACAGGAAGATTCTGTTTCATGACTGCTATGTTTGTTCAAACATGGAGTGTGATTTTGTTGGATGGGAACTACCACTCCAAGCATCCTGAGTATTGGAGTTATTAGGAAAGACCTCTTTCTTTTCCTAGGTGCTTCTTTTGATTGTTACCCTTATATCTTATAATCATCTGTTTCGCAGTGGAGTAATGTATTTGAATCGTTAAATGTGTGTAAATGTTTTTTGTTTTGAGCAGGGTCTTTTGGTTGTATGACCAGGAAGCAGATTCTCCATTCAATGGGATTTTAGTGCAGATTGGACACCACTTGCATTTTACAGAATAACAAATGTTAGGAATTTGATAATTATTCTTGTTTTCGTAGCTCCTTCAATTGCATTAAATTTATAAAAATCTTATTGCAATGGTCACTAAAAATAATCAATGTGCTGCACAATTTGTGGTATATGTTGCTTCTCTCTCAACAGGGAGATTCCGTTTCATGACAGCTATGTTTATTCAAACATTGAGTGTGATTATGTTGGATAGAAATCACCACTCCGAGCGTTCTGACGATTGGAGTTATGAGAAATACTGTTTTCTTTTGCTAAGTGCTTCCTTTGATTGATACCTTTATCACTTATATTCGTCAATTTCACAGTGGAGTAAAGTATTTGATTCGTGAAATGTGGGTGAATGTTTGTTGTTTACAGCAGGGTCTTCTTGTTGTATGGCCAGAAAGCAGATTCCCTATTCAATGGTCTTTTGGTGCAGCTAGGACACCACATGCACTTTACTGAATAACGAGTGTTCGGAATTTGATAAATCTTCTTGTTTAGGTATCTCCTTCATTTGCTTTATATTTATAAAAATATTATTGCAATGGTCACTAAAAATAATGAATCTGCTGCACAAATTGTGGTACATGTTTCTTGCCTCTCAACAGGGAGATTCTGTTTCATGACTGCTATGTTTGCTCAAACATCGAGTGTGATTTTGTTGGATGGGAACTCCCACTCCAAGCATCCTGAGTAATGGAATAATTCGGAAAGACCTCTTTCTTTTCCTAGGTGCTTCTTTTGATTGTTACCCTTATAACTTATATTCATCTGTTTCGCAGTGCAGTAATGTATTTAAATCGTTAAATGTGTGTAAATGTTTTTTGTTTAGAGCAGGGTCATCTGGTTGTATGACCAGAAAGCAGATTCTGCATTCAATGAGTTTTTAGTGCAGATTGGATACCACTTGCATTTTACTGAATAACAAATGTTAGGAATTTGATAAATATTCTTGTTTTCGTATCTCCTTCAATTGCTTTAAATTTTTAAGAATCTTATTGCAATGGTCACTAAAAATAATCAATCTGCTACACAAATTGTGGTACATGTTTCTTCTCTCTCAACAGGGAGATTATTTTTCATGACTGCTATGTTTATTCAAACATCGAGTGTGATTATGTTGGATGGAAATCACCACTCCGAGCGTTCTGACGATTGGAGTTATTAGAAATACTGTTTTCTCTTGCTAGGTGCTTCCTTTGATTGATACCTTTACCACTTATATTCGTCAATTTCACAGTGGAGTAATTTATTTGATTCGTGAAATGTGGGTAAATGTTTGTTGTTTACAGCGGGTTCATCTGGTTGTATGCCCGGAAAGCAGATTCTCTATTCAATGGTCTTTTGGTGCAGATTGGACACCATATGCACTTTACCGAATAACGAATGTTCGGAATTTGTTAAATCTTCTTGTTTAGGTAGCTCCTTCATTTTCTTTATATTTTTAAAAATATTATTGCAATGGTCACTAAAAATAATAAATGTGCTGCACAAATTGTGGTACATGTTTCTTCCCTCTCAACAGGGAGATTCCGTTTAATGCCTGCTGTGTTTGTTCTACTTTTGAGTGTGATTAACTCCGAGCATTCTGACAATTGGAGTTATTAGGAAAGATTTCTTTCTTTTGCTGAGTCCTTGTTTTGATTGTTACTCTCATCACATATATTCACCAACTTCACAGTGGAATAATACACTGCTGGAAATGGAAAAAAGAACACATTGACACCGTAGTGTCAGACCTTCCATTCTTGCTCCCGACACTGCGAGAGGGCTGTACAAGTAATGATCACTCGCACGGCACAGCGGACACACCAGGAACCGAGGTGTTGGCCGTCGAATGGTGCTAGCTGCGCAGCATTTGTGCACCGCCGCCGTCAGTGTCAGCCAGTTTTCCGTGGCATACGGAGCTCCATCGCAGTCTTTAACACTGGTAGCATGCCGCGACAGCGTGGACGTGAACCGTATGTGCAGTTGACGGACTTTGAGCGAGGGCGTATAGTGTGCATGCGGGAGGCCGGGTGGACGTACCGCCGAATTGCTCAACACGTGGGGCGTGAGGTTTCCACAGTACATCGATGTTGTCGCCAGTGGTTGGCGGAAGGTGCACGTGCCCGTCGACCTGGGACCGGACCGCAGCGACGCACGGATGCACACCAAGACCGTAGGATCCTACGCAGTGCCGTAGGGGACCGCACTGCCACTTCCCAGCAAAATAGGGACACTGTTGCTCCTGGGGTATCGGCGAGGACCATTCGCACCCGTCTCCATGAAGCTGGGCTATGGTCCCACACACCGTTAGGCCGTCTTCCGCTCACGCCACAACATCGTACAGCCCGCCTCCAGTGGTGTCGCAACAGGCGTGAATGGAGGGACGAATGGAGACGTGTTGTCTTCAGCGATGAGAGTCGCTTCTGCCTTGGTGCCAATGATGGTCTTACGCGTGTTTGGCGCCGTGCAGGTGAGCGCCACAATCAGGACTGCATACGACCGTGGCACACAGGGCAAACACCCGGCATCATGGTGTGGGGAGCGATCTCCTACACTGGCCGTACACCTCTGGTGATCGTCGAGGGGACACTGAATAGGGCATGGTACATCGAACCCTTCGTTCTACCATTCCTAGACCGGCAAGGGAACATGCTGTTCCAACAGGACAATGCACGTCCGCATGTATCCCGTGCCACCCAACGTGCTCTAGAAGGTGTAAGTCAACTACCCTGGCCAGCAAGATCTCCGGATCTGTCCCCCATTGACCATGTTTGGGACTGGATGAAGCGTCGTCTCACGCGGTCTGCACGTACAGCACGATCGCTGGTCCAACTGAGGTGCCAGGTGGAAATGGCATGGCAAGCCGTTCCACAGGACTACATCCAGCATCTCTACGATCGTCTCCATGGGAGAATAGCAGCCGGCATTGCTGCGAAAGGCGGACATACACTGTACTAGTGCCGACATTGTGCATGCTCTGTTGCCTGTGTCTATGTGCCTGTGGTTCTGTCAGTGTGATCATGTGATGTATCTGACCCCAGGAATGTGTCAATAAAGTTTCCCCTTCCTGGGACAATGAATTCACGATGTTCTTATTTCTATTTCCAGGAGTGTATATTTGAATCGTGAAATGTGGGTAAATGTTTGTTGTTTACAGCAGGGTAATCTGGTTGTATGGCCAGAAAGCAGATTCTCTATTCAATGGTCATTTGGTGCAGATTGGACACCACATGCACTTTACTAAATAACGAATATTCGGAATTTGATAAATCTTCTTGTTTAGGTATCTCCTTCATTTGCTTTATATTTTTAAAAATATTGTTGCAATGGTCGCTAAAAATAATAAATGTGCTGCACAAATTGTGGTACGTGTTTCTTCCCTCTCAACAGGGAGATTCTGTTTAATGCCTGCTTTGTTCTACTTTAGAGTGTGATTTTGTTGGATGGGAAGCACTACTCCGAGAATTCTGACAATTGGAGTTAATTAGGAAAGACTTCTTTCTTTTGCTGAGTCCTTGTTTTGATTGTTACCCTCATCACATATATTCATCAATTTCACAGTGGAATAATATATTTGAATCCGGAATAGTGGGTAAATGATTGTTGATTGCAGCAGGGTCATCTGGTTGTCTGGCCAGAAAGCAGATTCCCCATTCAATCGTCTTTTGGTGCATATTTGACACCACATGCACAAATTGTGGTACATGTTTCTTGCCTCTCAACGGGAAGATTCTGTTTCATGACTGCTATGTTTGTTCAAACATGGAGTGTGATTTTGTTGGATGGGATCTGCCACTCCAAGTATCCTGAGTATTGGAGTTATTAGGAAAGACCTCTTTCTTTTCCTAGGTGCTTCTTTTGATTGTTACCCTTATAACTTACATTCATCTGTTTCACAGTGGAGTAATGTATTTCAATCGTTAAACGTGTGTAAATGTTTTTTGTTTAGAGCAGGGCCATCTGGTTGTATGACCAGAAAGCAGATTCTCCATTCAATGGGATTTTAGTGCAGATTGGACACCACTTGCATTTTACAGAATAACAAATGTTAGGAATTTGATAATTATTCTTGTTTTCGTAGCTCCTTCAATTGCATTAAATTTATAAAAATCTTATTGCAATGGTCACTAAAAATAATCAATGTGCTGCACAATTTGTGGTATATGTTTCTTCTCTCTCAACAGGGAGATTCCGTTTCATGACAGCTATGTTTATTCAAACATTGAGTGTGATTATGTTGGATAGAAATCACCACTCCGAGCGTTCTGACGATTGGAGTTATGAGAAATACTGTTTTCTTTTGCTAAGTGCTTCCTTTGATTGATACCTTTATCACTTATGTTCGTCAATTTCACAGTGGAGTAAAGTATTTGATTCCTGAAATGAGGGTAAATGTTTGTTGTTTACAGCAGGGTCTTCTCGTTGTATGGCCAGAAAGCAGATTCCCTATTCAATGGTCTTTTGGTGCAGCTAGGACACCACATGCACTTTACTGAATAACGAGTGTTCGGAATTTGATAAATCTTCTTGTTTAGGTATCTCCTTCATTTGCTTTATATTTATAAAAATATTATTGCAATGGTCACTAAAAATAATAAATCTGCTGCACAAATTGTGGTACATGTTTCTTGCCTCTCAACAGGGAGATTCTGTTTCATGACTGCTATGTTTGTTCAAACATCGAGTGTGATTTTGTTGGATGGGAACTACCACTCCAAGCATCCTGAGTAATGGAATTATTAGGAAAGACCTCTTTCTTTTCCTAGGTGCTTCCTTTGATTGTTACCCTTATATCTTATAATCATCTGTTTCCCAGTGGAGTAATGTATTTGAATCGTTAAACGTGTGTAAATGTTTTTTGTTTAGAGCAGGGTCATCTGGTTGTATGACCAGAAAGCAGATTCTCCATTCAATGGGTTTTTAGAGCAGATTGTACACCACTTGCATTTTACTGAATAACAAATGTTAGGAATTTGATAAATATTCTTGTTTTCGTATCTCCTTCAATTACTTTAAATTTTTAAAAATCTTATTGCAATGGTCACTAAAAATAATCAATCTGCTACACAAATTGTGGTACATGTTTCTTCTCTCTCAACAGGGAGACTCCGTTTCATGACTGCTATGTTTATTCAAACATCGAGTGTGATTATGTTGGGTAGAAATCACCACTTCGAGCGTTCTGACGATTGGAGTTATTAGAAATTTTGTTTTCTTTTGCTAGGTGCTTCCTTTGATTGATACCTTTTTCATTTATATTCGTCAATTTCACAGTGTAGTAATGTATATGGTGCATGAAATGTCGGTATATGTTTGTCGTTTACAGCAGGGTCATCTGGTTGTATGGCCGGAAAGCAGATTCTCTATTCAATGGTCTTTTGGAGCAGATTGGACACCACATGCACTTTACTGAATAACGAATGTTCGGAATTTGATAAATCTTCTTGTTTAGGTATCTCCTTCATTTGCTTTATATTTTAAAAATCTTATTGCAATGGTCACTAAAAATAATAAATGTGCTGCACAAATTGTGGTACATGTTTCTTCCCTCTCAACAGGGATATTCTGTTTAATGCCTGCTTCGTTCTACTTTTGAGTGTGATTTTGTTGGATGGGAAGCACTACTCCGTGCATTCTGACAATTGGAGTTATTAGGAAAGACTTCTCTCTTTTGCTGAGTCCTTGTTTTGATTGTTACCCTCATCACATATATTCATCAATTTCACAGTGGAATAATATATTTGAATCGTGAAATGTGGGTAAATGTTTGTTGATTACTGCTGGGTCACCTGGTTGTATGGCCAGAAAGCAGATTCCCCATTCAATCGTCTTTTGGTGCATATTTGACACCACATGCACAAATTGTGCTACATGTTTCTTGCCTCTCAACAGGGAGATTCTGTTTCATGACTGCTATGTTTGTTCAAACATGGAGTGTGATTTTGTTGGATGGGAACTACCACTCCAAGCATCCTGAGTAAGGGAGTTATTAGGAAAGACCTATTTCTTTTCCTAGGTGCTTCTTTTGATTGTTACCCTTATATCTTATAATCATCCGTTTCGCAGTGGTGTAATGCATTTGAATCGTTAAATGTGTGTAAATGTTTTTTGTTTAGAGCAGGGTCATCTGGTTGTATGACCAGGAAGCAGATTCTCCATTCAATGGGTTTTTAGAGCAGATTGGACAACACTTGCATTTTACTGAATAACAAATGTTAGGAGTTTGATAAATATTCTTGTTTTCGTATCTCCTTCAATTGCTTTAAATTTTTAAAAATCTTATTGCAATGGGCACTAAAAATAATAAATGTGCTGCACAAATTGTGGTACATGTTTCTTCTCTCTCAACAGGGAGATTCCGTTTCATGACTGCTATGTTTATTCAAACATCGAGTGTGATTATGTTGGATGGAAATCACCACTCCGAGCGTTCTGACGATTGGAGTTATTAGAAATTTTGTTTTCTTTTGCTAGGTGCTTCCTTTGATTGATACCTTTATCATTTATATTCGTCAATTTCACAGTGTAGTAACGTATTTGTGCATGAAATGTGGGTATATGTTTGTTGTTTACAGCAGGGTCATCTGGTTGTATGGCCGGAAAGCAGATTCTCTATTCAATGTTCTTTTGGTGCAGATTGGACACCACATGCACTTTACTGAATAACGAGTGTTCGGAATTTGATAAATCTTCTTGTTTAGGTATCTCCTTCATTTGCTTTATATTTTTAAAAATCTTATTGCAATGGTCACTAAAAATAATCAATGTGCTGCACAAATTGTGGAACATGTTTCTTCCGTCTCAACAGGGAGATTCCATTTAATGCCTGCTATGTTTGATCTACTTTTGAGTGTGATTTTGTTGGATGGGAAGCACTACTCCGAGCATTCTGACAATTTGAGTTATTAGGAAAGACTTCTTTCTTTTGCTGGGTCCTTGTTTTGATTGTTACCCTCATCACATATATTCATCAATTTCACAGTGGGATAATATATTTGAATAGTGAAATGTGGGTAAATGTTTGTTGATTACAGCAGGGTCATCTGGTTGTATGGCCAGAAAGCAGATTCCCCATTCAATCGTCTTTTGGTGCATATTTGACACCACATGCACAAACTGTGATACATGTTTCTTGCCTCTCAACAGGGAGATTCTGTTTCATGACTGCTATGTTTGTTCAAACATGGAGTGTGATTTTGTTGGATGGGAACTACCACTCCAAGCATCCTGAGTATTGGAGTTATTAGGAAAGACCTCTTTCTTTTCCTAGGTGCTTCTTTTCATTGTTAGCCTTATAACTTACATTCATCTGTTTCACAGTGGAGTAATGTATTTGAATCGTTAAATGTGTGTAAATGTTTTTTGTTTAGAGCAGGGTCATCAGGTTGCATGACCAGAAAGCAGATTCTCCATTCAAAGGGTATTTAGTGCAGATTGGACACCACTTGCATTTTACTGAATATCAAATGCTAGGAATTTGATAAATATTTTTGTTTTCGTTACTCCTTCAATTGCTTTAAATTTTTAAGAATCTTATTGCAATGGTCACTAAAAATAATCCATGTGCTGCACAAATTGTGGTACATGTTTCTTCTCTCTCAACAGTGAGATTCCGTTTCATGACTGCTATGTTTATTCAAACATCGAGTGTGATTATGTTGGATGGAAATCACCACTCCGAGCGTTCTGACGATTCGAGTTATTAGAGATACTGTTTTCTTTTGCTAGGTGCTTCCTTTGATTGATACTTTTATCACTTATATTCGTCAATTTCACAGTGGAGTAATGTATTTGATTCGTGAAATGTGGGTAAATGTTTGTTGTTTACAGCAGGGTCATCTGGTTGTATGGCCAGAAAGCAGATTCTCTATTCAATGGTCTTGTGGTGCAAATTGGACACCACATGCACTTTACTGAATAACGAATGTTCCGAATTTGATAAATCTTCTTGTTTAGGTGTCTCCTTCATTTGCTCTATATTTTTAAAATTATTATTGTAATGGTCACTAAAAATAATAAATGTGCTGAACAAATTGTGGTACATGTTTCTTCCCTCTCAACAGGGAGATTCCGTTTAATGCCTGCTAAGTTTGTTCTACTTTTGAGTGTGATTTTGTTGGATGGGAAGCACTGCTTCGAGCATTTTGACAATTGGAGTTATTAGGAAGCCTCAACAGGGAGATTCTGTTTCCTGACTGCTATGTTTGTTCAAACATGGAGTGTGATTTTGTTGGATGGGAACTACCACTCCAAGCATCCTGAGTATTGGAGTTATTAGGAAAGACCTCTTTCTTTTCCTAGGTGCTTCGTTTGATTGTTACCCTTATAACTTATATTCATCTGTTTTGCAGTGCAGTAATGTATTTAAATTGTTAAATGTGTGTAAATGTTTTTTGTTTAGAGCAGGGTCATCTGGTTGTATGACAAGAAAGCAGATTCTCCATTCAATGAGTTTTTAGTGCAGATTGGACACCACTTGCATTTTACTGAATAACAAATGTTAGGAATTTGATAAATATTCTTGTTTTCCCATGTCCTTCAATTGCTTTAAATTTTTAAATACCTTATTGCAATGGTCACTAAAAATAATCAATGTGCTGCACAAATTGTGGTACGTGTTTCTTCTCTCTCAACAGGGAGATACCGTTTCATGACTGCTATGTTTATTCAAACATCGAGTGTGATTATGTTGGATGGAAATCACTACTCCGAGCGTTCTGACGATTGGAGTTATTAGAAATACTGTTTTCTTTTGCTAGGTGCTTCCTTTGATTGATACCTTTATCACTTGTATTCGTCAATTTCACAGTGGAGTAATGTATTTGATTCGTGAAATGTGGCTAAATGTTTGTTGTTTACAGCAGGGTCATCTGGTTGTATGGCCATAAAGCAGATTCTCTATTCAATGGTCTTTTCGTGCAGATTGGACGCCACATGCACAAATTGTGGTACATGTTTCTTGCCTCTCAATAGGGAGATTCTTTTTCATGACTGCTATGTTTGTTCAAACATGGAGTGTGATTTTGTTGGATGGGAACTACCACTCCAAGCATCCTGAGTATTGGAGTTATAAGGAAAGACCTCTTTCTTTTCCTAGGTGCTTCTTTTGATTGTTACCCTTATATCTTATAATCATCTGTTTCGCAGTGGAGTAATGTATTTGAATCGTTAAATGTGTGTAAATCTTTTTTGTTGAGAGCAGGGTCATCTGGTCGTATGGCCAGAAAGCAGACTCCCTATTCAATCGTCTTTTGGTGCATATTTGACAACACATGCACAAATTGTGGTACATGTTTCTTGCCTCTCAACAGGGAGATTCCGTTTCATGACTGCTATGTTTATTCAAACATCGAGTGTGATTATGTTGGATGGAAATCACCACTCCGAGCGTTCTGACGATTGGAAATATTAGAAATTTTGTTTTCTTTTGCTAGGTGCTTTCTTTGATTGATACCTTTATCACTTATATTCGTCAATTTCACAGTGTAGTAATGTATTTGGTGCATGAAATGTGGGTATATGTTTGTTGTTTACAGCAGGATCATCTGGTTGTATGGCCAGATAGCAGATTCTCTATTCAATGGTCTTTTGGTGCAGATTGGACACCACATGCGCGTTACTGAATAACGAATGTTCGGAATTTGATAAATCTTCTTGTTTAGGTATCTCCTTCATTTGCTTTATATTTTTAAAAATCTTATTGCAATGGTCACTAAAAATAATCAATGTGCTGCAAAAATTGTGGTACATGTTTCTTCCCTCTCAACAGGGAGATTCCGTTTAATGCCTGCTATGTTTGTTCTACTTTTGAGTGTGATTTTGTTGGATGGGAAACACTACTCCGAGCATTCTGACAGTTGGAGTTATTAGGAAAGACTTCTTTCTTTTGCTGAGTCCTTGTTTTTATTGTTGCCCTCATTACATATATTCATCAATTTCACAGTGGAATAATATATTTGAATCGTGAAATGTGGGTAAATGATTGTTGATTACAGCAGGGTCATCTGGTTGTATGGCCAGAAAGCAGATTCCCCATTCAATCGTCTTTTGGTGCATATTTGACAACACATGCACAAATTGTGGTACATGTTTCTTGCCTCTCAACAGGGAGATTCCATTTAATGCCTGCTATGTTTGTTCTACTTTTGAGTGTGATTTTGTTGGATGGGAAGCACTACTCCGAGCATTTTGACAGTTGGAGTTATTAGGAAAGACTTCTTTCTTTTGCTGAGTCCTTGTTTTGATTGTTACCCTCATCACATATATTCATCAATTTCACAGTGGGATAATATATTTGAATCGTGAAATGTGGGTAAATGATTGTTGATTACAGCAGGGTCATCTGGTTGTATGGCCAGAAAGCAGATTCTCTATTCAATGGTCTTTTGGTGCAGATTGGACACCACATGCACTTTACTGAATAACGAATGTTCGGAATTTGATAAATCTTCTTGTTTAGGTATCTCCTTCATTTGCTTTTTATTTTTAAAAATCTTATTGCAATGGTCACTAAAAATAATCAATGTCTGCACAAATTGTGGAACATGTTTCTTCCCTCTCAACTGGGAGATTCCGTTTAATGCCTGCTATGTTAGTTCCACTTTTGAGTGTGATTTTGTTGGATGGGAAGTACTACTCCGAGCATTCTGATAATTGGAGTTATTAGGAAAGACTTATTTCTTTTCCTGAGACCTTGTTTTGATTGTTACCCTCATCACATATATTCATCAATTTCACAGTGGAATAATATATTTGAATCGTGAAATGTGGGTAAATGATTGTTTATTACATCAGGGTCATCTGGTTGTATGGCCAGTAAGCAGATTCCCCATTCAATGGTCTTTTGGTGCATATTTGACACCACATGCACAAATTGTGGTACATGTTTCTTGCCTCTCAACAGGGAGATCCTGTTTCACGATTGCTATGTTTGTTCAAATATGGAGTGTAATTTTGTTGGATGGGAACTACCACTCCAAGCATCCTGAGTATTGGAGTTATAAGGAAAGACCTCTTTCTTTTCCTAGGTGCTTCTTTTGATTGTTACCCTTATAACTTATATTCATCTAATTCGCAGGTAATGTATTTGAATCGTTATTGTGTGTAAATGTTTTTTGTTTAGAGCAGGGTCATCTGGTTGTATGACCAGAAAGCAGATTCTCCATTCAATGGGTTTTTAGTGCAGATTGTACGCCACTTGCATTTTACTGAATAACGAATGTTCGGAATATGAAAAATATTCTTGTTTAGGTATCTCCTTCATTTGCTGTATATTTTTAAAAATATTATTGCTATGCTCACTAAAAATAATCAATGTGCTGCACAAATTGTGGAACATGTTTCTTCTTTCTCAACAGGGAGATTCTGTTTCATGACTGCTATGTTTGTTCAAACATGGAGTGTGATTTTGTTGGATGGGAACTACCACTCCAAGCATCCTGAGTATTGGAGTTATTAGGAAAAACCTCTTTCTTTTCCTAGGTGCTTCTTTTGATTGTTACCCTTGTAACTTATATTCATGTGTCCAGAATGAGTGTATATTCATGTGTTTCGCAGGTAATGTATTTGAATCGTCAAATGTGTGTAAATGTTTTTAGTTTAGAGCAGGGTCATCTGGTTGTATGACCAGGAAGCAGATTCTCCATTCAATGACGTTTTAGTGCAGATTGGAGACCACTTGCATTTTACTGAATAACAAGTGTTAGGAATTTGATAAATATTGTTGTTTTCGTATCTCCTTCAATTGCTTTAAATTTTTAAGAATCTTATTGTAATGGTCACTAAAAATAATCAATGTGCTGCACAAATGGTGGTACATGTTTCTTCCCTCTCAACAGGGAGATTCTGTTTAATGCCTGCTTTGTTCTACTTTTGAGTGTGATTTTGTTGGATGGGAAACACTACTCCGAGCATTCTGACAATTAGAGTTATTAGGAAAGACTTCTTTCTTTTGCTGAGTCCTTATTTTGATTGTTACCCTCACCACATATATTCATCGATTTCACAGTGGAATAATATATTTGAGTCGTGAAATGTGGGTAAATGATTATTGATTACAGCAGGGTCATCTGGTTGTATGGCCAGAAAGCAGATTCCCCATTCAATCGTCTTTTGGTGCATATTTGACACTACATGCACAAATTGTGGTACTTGTTTCTTGCCTCTCAACAGGGAGATTCTGTTTCATGACTGCTATGTTTGCTCAAACATTGAGTGTGATTTTGTTGGATGG
This sequence comes from Schistocerca gregaria, assembly GCF_023897955.1. Lineage (NCBI taxonomy): Eukaryota > Metazoa > Arthropoda > Insecta > Orthoptera > Acrididae > Schistocerca > Schistocerca gregaria. The sequence continues at coordinate 227,762 of NW_026061860.1, read as the reverse complement.
GAACTACCACTCCAAGCATCCGGAGTATTGGAGTTATTAGGAAAGACCTCTTTCTTTTCCTAGGTGCTTCTTTTGATTGTTACCCTTATAACTTATGTTCATCTGTTTCGCAGTGCAGTAATGTATTTAAATCGTTAAATGTGTGTAAATGTTTTTTGTTTAGAGCAGGGTCATCTGGTTGTATGACCAGGAAGCAGATTCTCCATTCAATGACGTTTTAGTGCAGATTGGACACCACTTGCATTTTACTGAATAACAAATGTTAGGAATTTGATAAATATTCTTGTTTTCGTATCTCCTTCAATTGCTTTAAATTTTTAAGAATCTTATTGCAATGGTCACTAAAAATAATCAATGTGCTGCACTAATGGTGGTACATGTTTCTTCCCTCTCAACAGGGAGATTCTGTTTAATGCCTGCTTTGTTCTACTCTTGAGTGTGATTTTGTTGGATGGGAAGCACTACACCGAGCATTCTGACAATTGGAGTTATTAGGAAAGACTTCTTTCTTTTGCTGAGTCCTTATTTTGATTTTACCCTCATCACATATATTCATCAATTTCACAGTGGAATAATATATTTGAATCGTGAAATGTGGGTAAATGATTGTTGATTACAGCAGGGTCATCTGGTTGTATGGCTAGAAAGCAGATTCCCCATTCAATCGTCTTTTGGTGCATATTTGACACCATATGCACAAATTGTGGTACATGTTTCTTGCCTCTCAACAGGGAGATTCTGTTTCATGACTGCTGTGTTTGTTCAAACATCGAGTGTGATTTTGTTGGATGGGAACTACCACTCCAAGCATCCTGAGTAATGGAGTTATTAGGAAAGACCTCTTTCTTTTTCTAGGTGCTTCTTTTGATTGTTACCCTTATATCATATAATCATCTGTTTCGCAGTGGAGTTACGTATTTGAATTGTTAAATGTGTGTAAATGTTTTTTGTTTAGAGCAGGATCATCTGGTTGTATGACCAGGAAGCAGATTCTCCATTCAATGGGTTTTTAGAGTAGATTGGACACCACTTGCATTTTACTGAATAACAAATGTTAGGAATTTGATAAATATTCTTGTTTTCGTATCTCCTTCAATTGCTTTAAATTTTTAAAAATCTTATTGCAATGGTCACTAAAAATAATCGAACTGCTACACAAATTCTGGTACATGTTTCTTCTCTCTCAACAGGGAGACTCCGTTTCATGACTGCTATGATTATTCAAACATCGAGTGTGATTATGTTGGGTGGAAATCACCACTCCGAGCGTTCTGACGATTGGAGTTATTAGAGATACTGTTTTCTTTTGCTAGGTGCTTCCTTTGATTGATACTTTTATCACTTATATTCGTCAACTTCACTGTGGAGTAATGTATTTGATTCGTGAAATGTGGGTAAATGTTTGTTGTTTACAGCAGGGTCATCTGGTTGTATGGCCAGAAAGCAGATTCTCTATTCAATGGTCTTTTGGTGCAGATGTGACACCACATGCACTTTACTGAATAACGAATGTTCGGAACTTGATAAATCTTCTTGTTTAGGTATCTCCATCATTTGCTCTATATTTTTAAAAATATTATTGCAATGGTCACTAAAAATAATAAATGTGCTGCACAAATTGTGGTACATGTTTCTTCCCTCTCAACAGGGAGAATCCGTTTAATGCGTGCTAAGTTTGTTCTACGTTTGAGTGTGATTTAGTTGGATGGGAAGCACTACTTCGAGCATTCTGACAATTGGAGTTATTAGGAAGCCTCAACAGGGAGATTCTGTTTCATGACTGCTATGTTTGTTCTAACATGGAGTGTGATTTTGTTGGATGGGAATACCACTCCAAGCATCCTGAGTATTGGAGTTATTAGGAAAGACCTCTTTTTTTTCCTAGGTGCTTCTTTTGATTGTTACCCTTATAACTTATATTCATCTGTTTCGCAGTGCAGTAATGTATTTAAATCGTTAAATGTGTGTAAATGTTTTTTGTTTAGAGCAGGGTCATCTGGTTGTATGACCAGAAAGCAGATTCTGCATTCAATGAGTTTTTAGTGCAGATTGGATACCACTTGCATTTTACTGAATATCAAATGTTAGGAATTTGATAAATATTCTTGTTTTCGTATCTCCTTCAATTGCTTTAAATTTTTAAGAATCTTATTGCAATGGTCACTAAAAATAATCAATGTGCTGCACAAATGGCGGTACATGTTTCTTCCCTCTCAACAGGGAGATTCTGCTTAATGCCTGCTTTGTTCTACTTTTGAGAGTGATTTTGTTGGATGGGAAGCACTACTCCGAGCATTCTGACAATTGGAGTTATGAGGAAAGACTTCTTTCTTTTGCTGAGTCCTTGTCTTGATTGTTACCCTCATTACATATATTCATCAATTTCACAGTGGAATAATATATTTGAATCGTGAAATGTGGGTAAATGATTGTTGATTATAGAAGGGTCATCTGGTTGTATGGCCAGAAAGCAGATTCCCCATTCAATCTTCTTTTGGTGCATATTTGACACCACATGCACAAATTGTGGTACATGTTTCTTGCCTCTCAACAGGGAGATTCTGTGTCATGACTGCTATGTTTGTTCAAACATGGATTGTGATTTTGTTGGATGGGAACTACCACTTCAAGCATCCTGAGTAATGGAGTTATTAGGAAAGATCTCTTTCTTTTCCTAGGTGCTTCTTTTGATTGTTACCCTAATATCTTATAATCATCTGTTTCACAGTAGAGTAATGTATTTGAATCGTTAAATGTGTGTAAATGTTTTTGTTTCGATCAGGGTCATCGGGTTGTATGACCAGGAAGCAGTTTCTCCATTCAATGGGTTTTTAGAGCAGATTGGACACCACTTGCATTTTACTGAATAACAAATGTTAGGAATTTGATAAATATTCTTGTTTCGTATCTCCTTCAATTGCTCTAAATTTTTAAAAATCTTATTGCAATGGTCACTAAAAATAATCAATGTGCTGCACAAATTGTGGTACATGTTTCTTCTCTCTCAACAGGGAGATTCCGTTTCATGACTGCTATGTTTATTCAAACATCGAGTGTGATTATGTTGGATGGAAATCACCACTCCGAGCGTTCTGACGATTGGAAATATTAGAAATTTTGTTTTCTTTTGCTAGGTGCTTTCTTTGATTGATACCTTTATCATTTATATTCGTCAATTTCACAGTGTAGTAATGTATTTGGTGCATGAAATGTGGGTATATGTTTGTTGTTTACAGCAGGATCATCTGGTTGCATGGCCAGATAGCAGATTCTCTATTCAATGGTCTTTTGGTGCAGATTGGACACCACATGCACGTTACTGAATAACGAATGTTCGGAGTTTGATAAATCTTCTTGTTTAGGTATCTCCTTCATTTGCTTTATATTTTTAAAAATCTTATTGCAATGGTCACTAAAAATAATCAATGTGCTGCACAAATTGTGGTACATGTTTCTTCTCTTTCAACAGGGAGATTCCGTTTCATGACTGCTATGTTTATTCAAACATCGAGTGTGATTATGTTGGATGGAAATCACCACTCCTAGCGTTCTGACGATTGGAGTTATTAGAAATACTGTTTTCCTTTGCTAGGTTCTTCCTTTGATTGATACCTTTATCACTTCTATTCGTAAATTTCACAGTGGAGTAATGTATTTGATTCGTGAAATTAGGTAAGACCTCTTTCTTTTCCTAAGTGCTTCTTTTGATTGTTACCCTTATAACTTATATTCATCTGTTTCGCAGTGGAGTAATGTATTTAAATCGTTAAATGTGTGTAAATGTTTTTTGTTTAGAGCAGGGTCATCTGGTTGTATGACCAGAAAACAGATTCTCCATTCAATGGGTTTTGAGTGCAGATTGGACACCACTTGCATTTTACTGAATAACAAATGTTAGGAATTTGATAAATATTATTGTTTTCGTATCTCCTTCAATTGCATTAAATTTTTAAGAATCTTATTGCAATGGTCACTAAAAATAATCAATGTGCTGCACAAATGGTGGTACATGTTTCTTCCCTCTCAACAGGGAGATTCTGTTTAATGCCGGCTTTGTTCTACTTTTGAGTGTGATTTTGTTGGATGGGAAGCTCTACTCCGAGCATTCTGACAATTGGAGTTATTAGGAAAGACCTCTTTCTTTTGCTGAGTCCTTATTTTGATTGTTACCCTCATCACATATATTCATCAATTTCACAGTGGAATAATATATTTGAATCGTGAAATGTGGGTAAATGATTGTTGATTACAGCAGGGTCATCTGGTTGTATGGCCAGAAAGCAGATTCCCCATTCAATCGTCTTTTGGTGGATATTTGACACCACATGCACAAATTGTGGTACATGTTTCTTGCCTCTCAACAGGGAGATTCTGTTTCGTGACTGCTATGTTTGCTCAAACATTGAGTGTGATTTTGTTGGATGGGAACTACCACTCCAAGCATCCGGAGTTTTGGAGTTATTAGGAAAGACCTCTTTCTTTTCCTAGGTGCTTCTTTTGATTGTTACCCTTATAACTTATATTCATCTAATTCGCAGGTAATGTATTTGAATCGTTAATGTGTGTCAATGTTTTTTGTTTAGAGCAGGGTCATCTGATTGTATGACCAGAAAGCAGATTCTCCATTCAATGGGTTTTTAGTGCAGATTGGACGCCACTTGCATTTTACTGAATAACGAATGTTCGGAATATGAAAAATATTCTTGTTTAGGTATCTCCCTCATTTGCTCTATATTTTTAAAAATATTATTGCTATGCTCACTAAAAATAATCAATGTGCTGCACAAATTGTGGAACATGTTTCTTCTTTCTCAACAGGGAGATTCTGTTTCATGACTGCTATGTTTGTTCAAACATGGAGTGTGATTTTGTTGGATGGGAACTACCACTCCAAGCATCCTGAGTATTGGAGTTATTAGGAAAGACCTCTTTCTTTTCCTAGGTGCTTCTTTTGATTGTTACCCTTATAACTTATGTTCATCTGTTTCGCAGGGGAGTAATGTATTTAAATCGTTAAATGTGTGTACATGTTTTTTGTTTAGAGCAGGGTCATCTGGTTGTATGACCAGGAAGCAGATTCTCCATTCAATGAGTTTTTAGTGCAGATTGGACACCACTTGCATTTTACTGAATAACAAATGTTAGGAATTTGATAAATATTCTGGTTTTCGTATCTCCTTCAGTTGCTTTAAATTTTTAAGAATCTTTTTGCAATGGTCACTAAAAATAATCAGTGTGCTGCACAAATGGTGGTACATGTTTCTTCCCTCTCAACAGGGAGATTCTGTTTAATGCCTGCTTTGTTCTACTTTTGAGTGTGTTTTTTTGGATGGGAAGCTCTACTCCGAGCATTCTGACAATTGGAGTTATTAGGAAAGACTTCTTTCTTTTGCTGAGTCCTTATTTTGATTGTTACCCTCATCACATATATTCATCGATTTCACAGTGGAATAATATTTTTGAATCGTGAAATGTGGGTAAATGATTATTGATTACAGCAGGGTCATCTGGTTGTATGGCCAGAAAGCAGATTCCCCATTCAATCGTCTTTTGGTGCATATTTGACACCACATGCACAAATTGTGGTACATGTTTCTTGCCTCTCAACAGGGAGATTCTGTTTCATGACTGCTATGTTTGTTCAAACATCGAGTGTGATTTTGTTGGATGGGAACTACCACTCCAAGCATCCTGAGTAATGGAGTTATTAGGAAAGACCTCTTTCTTTTCCTAGGTGCTTCTTTTGATTGTTACCCTTATATCTTATAATCATCTGTTTCGCAGTGCAGTAATGTATTTAAATCGTTAAATGTGTGTAAATGTTTTTTGTTTAGAGCAGGGTCATCTGATTGTATGACAAGAAAGCAGATTCTCCATTCAATGGGTTTTTAGTGCAGATTGGACGCCACTTGAATTTTACTGAATAACGAATGTTCGGAATATGAAAAATATTCTTGTTTAGGTATCTCCCTCATTTGCTCTATATTTTTAAGAATATTATTGCTATGCTCACTAAAAATAATCAATGTGCTGCACAAATTGTGGAACATGTTTCTTCTTTCTCAACAGGGAGATTCTGTTTCATGACTGCTATGTTTGTTCAAACATGGAGTGTGATTTTGTTGGATGGGAACTACCACTCCAAGCATCCTGAGTATTGGAGTTATTACGAAAGACCTCTTTCTTTTCCTAGGTGCTTCTTTTGATTGTTACCCTTATAACTTATGTTCATCTGTTTCGCAGTGGAGTAATGTATTTAAATCGTTAAATGTGTGTAAATGTTTTTTGTTTAGAGCAGGGTCATCTGGTTGTATGACCAGGAAGCAGATTCTCCATTCAATGAGTTTTTAGTGCAGATTGGACACCACTTGCATTTTACTGAATAACAAATGTTAGGAATTTGATAAATATTCTTGTTTTCGTATCTCCTTCAGTTGCTTTAAATTTTTAAGAATCTTATTGCAATGGTCACTAAAAATAATCAGTGTGCTGCACAAATGGTGGTACATGTTTCTTCCCTCTCAACAGGGAGATTCTGTTTAATGCCTGCTTTGTTCTACTTTTGAGTGTGATTTTGTTGGATGGGAAGCTCTACTCCGAGCATTCTGACAATTGGAGTTATTAGGAAAGACTTCTTTCTTTTGCTGAGTCCTTATTTTGATTGTTACCCTCATCACATATATTCATCGATTTCACAGTGGAATAATATTTTTGAATCGTGAAATGTGGGTAAATGATTATTGATTACAGCAGGGTCATCTGGTTGTATGGCCAGGAAGCAGATTCCCCATTCAATCGTCTTTTGGTGCATATTTGACACCACATGCACAAATTGTGGTACATGTTTCTTGCCTCTCAACAGGGAGATTCTGTTTCATGACTGCTATGTTTGTTCAAACATCGAGTGTGATTTTGTTGGATGGGAACTACCACTCCAAGCATCCTGAGTAATGGAGTTATTAGGAAAGACCTCTTTCTTTTCCTAGGTGCTTCTTTTTATTGTTACCCTTATATCTTATAATTATCTGTTTCGCAGTGGAGTTATGGATTTGAATTGTTAAATGTGTGTAAATGTTTTTTGTTTAGAGCAGGGTCATCTGGTTGTATGACCAGGAAGCAGATTCTCCATTCAATGGGTTTTTAGAGCAGATTGGACACCACTTGCATTTTACTGAATAACAAATGTTAGGAATTTGATAAATATTCTTGTTTTCGTATCTCCTTCAATTGCTTTAAATTTTTAAGAATCTTATTGCAATCGTCACTAAAAATAATAAATGTGCTGCACAAATTGTGGTACATGTTTCTTCCCTCCCAACAGGGAGATTCTGTTTAATGCCTGCTTTGTTCTACTTTTGAGTGTGATTTTGTTGGATGGGAAGCACTACTCCGAGCATTCTGACAATTGGAGTTATTAGGAAAGACTTATTTCTTTTGCTGAGACCTTGTTTTGATTGTTAACCTCATCATGTATATTTATCAATTTCACAGTGGAATAATATATTCGAATCGTGAAATGTGGGTAAATGTTTGTTGATTACAGCAGGGTCACCTGGTTGTATGGCCAGAAATCTGATTCTCTATTCAATGGTCTTTTGGTGCAGATTGGACGCCACATGCACAAATTGTGGTACATGTTCCTTGCCTCTCAACAGGGAGATTCTGTTTCATGACTGCTATGTTTGTTCAAACATGGAGTGTGATTTTGTTGGATGAGAACTATCACTCCAAGCATCCTGAGTATAGGAGTTATTAGGAAAGACCTCTTTCTTTTCCTAGGTGCTTCTTTTGATTGTTACCCTTATAACTTATATTCATCTGTTTCGCAGTGCAGTAATGTATTTAAATCGTTAAATGTGTGTAAATGTTTTTTGTTTAGAGCAGGGTCATCTGATTGTATGACAAGAAAGCAGATTCTCCATTCAATGAGTTTTTAGTGCAGATTGGACACCACTTGCATTTTACTGACTAACAAATGTTAGGAATTTGATAAATATTCTTGTTTTCGTATCTCCTTCAATTGCTTTAAATTTTTAAAAATCTTATTGCAATGGTCACTAAAAATAATCAATGTGCTGCACAAATTGTGGTACATGTTTCTTCTCTCTCAACAGGGAGATTCCGTTTCATGACTGCTATGTTTATTCAAACATCGAGTGTGATTATGTTGGATCGAAATCACCACTCCGAGCGTTCTGACGATTGGAGTTATTAGAGATACTGTTTTCTTTTGCTAGGTGCCTCCTTTGATTGATACTTTTATCACTTATATTCGTCAATTTCACTGTGGAGTAATGTATTTGATTCGTGAAATGTCTGTAAATGTTTGTTGTTTACAGCAGGGTCATCTGGTTGTATGGCCAGAAAGCAGATTCTCTGTTCAATGGTCTTTTGGTGCAGATTGGACACCACATGCACTTTACTGAATAACGAATGTTCGGAATTTGATAAATCTTCTTGTTTAGGTATCTCCTTCATTTGCTCTATATTTTTAAAAATATTATTGCAATGGTCACTAAAAATAATAAATGTGCTGCACAAATTGTGGTACATGTTTCTTCCCTCTCAACAGGGAGATTCAGTTTAATGCCTGCTATGTTTGCTCTACTTTTGAGTGTGATTTTGTTGGATGGGAAGCACTACTTCGAGCATTTTGACAATTGGAGTTATTAGGAAGCCTCAACAGGGAGATTCTGTTACATGACTGCTATGTTTGTTCAAACATGGAATGTGATTTTGTTGGATGTGAACTACCACTCCAATCATCCTGAGTATTGGAGTTATTAGGAAAGACCTCTTTCTTTTCCTAGGTGCTTCTTTTGATTGTTACCCTTATAACTTATATTCTTTTGTTTCGCAGTGCACAAATGTATTTAAATTGTTAAATGTGTGTAAATGTTTTTTGTTTAGAGCAGGGTCATCTGGTTGTACGACAAGAAAGCAGATTCTCCATTCAATGAGTTTTCAGTGCAGATTGGACACCACCTGCATTTTACTGAATAACAAATGTTAGGAATTTGATAAATATTCTTGTTTTCGTATCTCCTTCAATTGCTTTAAATTTTTAAAAATCTTATTGCAGTGGTCACTAAAAGTAATCAATGTGCTGCACAAATTGTGGTACATGTTTCTTCTCTCTCAACAGGGAGATTACGTTTCATGTCTGCTATGTTTATTCAAACATCGAGTGTGATTATGTTGGATGGAAATCACCACTCCGAGCAGTCTGATGATTGGAGTTATTAGAAATACTGTTTTCTCTTGCTAGTTGCTTCCTTTGATTGATACCTTTATCACTTATATTCGTCAATTTCACAGTTGAGTAATGTATTTGATTCGTTAAATGTGGGTAAATGTTTACAGCAGGGTCTTCTGGTTGTGTGGCCAGAAAGCAGATTCTCTATTCAATGGTGTTTTGGTGCAGATTGGACACCACCTGCACTTTACTGAATAACCAATGTTCGGAATTTGATAAATCTTCTTGTTTAGGTATCTCCTTCATTTGCTTTTGATTTTTAAAAATCTTATTGCAGTGGTCACTAAAAATAATCAATATCTGCACAAATTGTGGAACATGTTTCTTCCCTCTCAACAGGGAGATTTCGTTTAATGCCTGCTATGTCTGTTCTACTTTTGAGTGTGATTTTGTTGGATGGGAAGAACTACTTCGAGCAATCTGACAATTGGAGTTATTAGGAAGGACTTCTTTCTTTTGCTGAGTCCTTGTTTTGATTGTTACCCTCATCACATATATTCATCAATTTCACAGTTGAGTAATATATTTGAATAATGAAATGTGGGTAAATGTTTGTTGATTACAGCATTGTCATCTGGCTGTAAGGCCAGAAAGCAGATTCCCCATTAAATCGTTTTTGGTGCATATTTGACACCACATGCACAAATTGTGGTACATGTTTCTTGCCTCTCAACAGGGAGATTCTGTTTCATGACTGCTATGTTTGTTCAAACATGGAGTGTGATTTTGTTAGATGAGAACTACCACTCCAAGCATCCTGAGTATTGGAGTTATTAGGAAAGACCCCTTTCTTTTCCTAGGTGCTCCTTTTCATTGTTACCCTTATAACTTATATTCATCTGTTTCGCAGGTAATGTATTTGAATCGTTAATGTGTGTAAATGTTTTTTGTTTAGAGCAGGGTCATCTGGTTGTATGACCAGAAAGCAGATTCTCCATTCAATGGGTTTTTAGTGCAGATTGGACACCACATGCACTTTACTAATTAACGAATGCTCGGAATTTGATAAATCTTCTTGTTGAGATATCTCCTTCATTTGCTGTATATTTTTAAAAATCTTATTGCAATGGTCACTAAAAATAATAAATGTGCTGCACAACGTGTGGTACATGTTTCTTCCCTCTCAACAGGGAGATTCCGTTTAATGCCTGCTATGTTCTACTTTCGAGTGTGATTTTGTTGGATGCGAAGCACTACTCCGAGCATTCTGACAATTCGAGCTATTAGGAAAGACTTATTTCTTTTGCTGAGACCTTGTTTTGATTGTTAACCTCATCATGTATATTTATCAATTTCACAGTGGAATAATATATTCGAATCGTGAAATGTGGGTAAATGTTTGTTGATTACAGCAGGGTCACCTGGTTGTATGGCCAGAAATCTGATTCTCTATTCAATGGTCTTTTGGTGCAGATTGGACGCCACATGCACAAATTGTGGTACATGTTCCTTGCCTCTCAACAGGGAGATTCTGTTTCATGACTGCTATGTTTGTTCAAACATGGAGTGTGATTTTGTTGGATGAGAACTATCACTCCAAGCATCCTGAGTATAGGAGTTATTAGGAAAGACCTCTTTCTTTTCCTAGGTGCTTCTTTTGATTGTTACCCTTATAACTTATATTCATCTGTTTCGCAGTGCAGTAATGTATTTAAATCGTTAAATGTGTGTAAATGTTTTTTGTTTAGAGCAGGGTCATCTGATTGTATGACAAGAAAGCAGATTCTCCATTCAATGAGTTTTTAGTGCAGATTGGACACCACTTGCATTTTACTGACTAACAAATGTTAGGAATTTGATAAATATTCTTGTTTTCGTATCTCCTTCAATTGCTTTAAATTTTTAAAAATCTTATTGCAATGGTCACTAAAAATAATCAATGTGCTGCACAAATTGTGGTACATGTTTCTTCTCTCTCAACAGGGAGATTCCGTTTCATGACTGCTATGTTTATTCAAACATCGAGTGTGATTATGTTGGATCGAAATCACCACTCCGAGCGTTCTGACGATTGGAGTTATTAGAGATACTGTTTTCTTTTGCTAGGTGCCTCCTTTGATTGATACTTTTATCACTTATATTCGTCAATTTCACTGTGGAGTAATGTATTTGATTCGTGAAATGTCTGTAAATGTTTGTTGTTTACAGCAGGGTCATCTGGTTGTATGGCCAGAAAGCAGATTCTCTGTTCAATGGTCTTTTGGTGCAGATTGGACACCACATGCACTTTACTGAATAACGAATGTTCGGAATTTGATAAATCTTCTTGTTTAGGTATCTCCTTCATTTGCTCTATATTTTTAAAAATATTATTGCAATGGTCACTAAAAATAATAAATGTGCTGCACAAATTGTGGTACATGTTTCTTCCCTCTCAACAGGGAGATTCAGTTTAATGCCTGCTATGTTTGCTCTACTTTTGAGTGTGATTTTGTTGGATGGGAAGCACTACTTCGAGCATTTTGACAATTGGAGTTATTAGGAAGCCTCAACAGGGAGATTCTGTTACATGACTGCTATGTTTGTTCAAACATGGAATGTGATTTTGTTGGATGTGAACTACCACTCCAATCATCCTGAGTATTGGAGTTATTAGGAAAGACCTCTTTCTTTTCCTAGGTGCTTCTTTTGATTGTTACCCTTATAACTTATATTCTTTTGTTTCGCAGTGCACAAATGTATTTAAATTGTTAAATGTGTGTAAATGTTTTTTGTTTAGAGCAGGGTCATCTGGTTGTACGACAAGAAAGCAGATTCTCCATTCAATGAGTTTTCAGTGCAGATTGGACACCACCTGCATTTTACTGAATAACAAATGTTAGGAATTTGATAAATATTCTTGTTTTCGTATCTCCTTCAATTGCTTTAAATTTTTAAAAATCTTATTGCAGTGGTCACTAAAAATAATCAATGTGCTGCACAAATTGTGGTACATGTTTCTTCTCTCTCAACAGGGAGATTACGTTTCATGTCTGCTATGTTTATTCAAACATCGAGTGTGATTATGTTGGATGGAAATCACCACTCCGAGCAGTCTGATGATTGGAGTTATTAGAAATACTGTTTTCTCTTGCTAGTTGCTTCCTTTGATTGATACCTTTATCACTTATATTCGTCAATTTCACAGTTGAGTAATGTATTTGATTCGTTAAATGTGGGTAAATGTTTACAGCAGGGTCTTCTGGTTGTGTGGCCAGAAAGCAGATTCTCTATTCAATGGTGTTTTGGTGCAGATTGGACACCACCTGCACTTTACTGAATAACCAATGTTCGGAATTTGATAAATCTTCTTGTTTAGGTATCTCCTTCATTTGCTTTTGATTTTTAAAAATCTTATTGCAGTGGTCACTAAAAATAATCAATATCTGCACAAATTGTGGAACATGTTTCTTCCCTCTCAACAGGGAGATTTCGTTTAATGCCTGCTATGTCTGTTCTACTTTTGAGTGTGATTTTGTTGGATGGGAAGAACTACTTCGAGCAATCTGACAATTGGAGTTATTAGGAAGGACTTCTTTCTTTTGCTGAGTCCTTGTTTTGATTGTTACCCTCATCACATATATTCATCAATTTCACAGTTGAGTAATATATTTGAATAATGAAATGTGGGTAAATGTTTGTTGATTACAGCATTGTCATCTGGCTGTAAGGCCAGAAAGCAGATTCCCCATTAAATCGTTTTTGGTGCATATTTGACACCACATGCACAAATTGTGGTACATGTTTCTTGCCTCTCAACAGGGAGATTCTGTTTCATGACTGCTATGTTTGTTCAAACATGGAGTGTGATTTTGTTAGATGAGAACTACCACTCCAAGCATCCTGAGTATTGGAGTTATTAGGAAAGACCCCTTTCTTTTCCTAGGTGCTCCTTTTCATTGTTACCCTTATAACTTATATTCATCTGTTTCGCAGGTAATGTATTTGAATCGTTAATGTGTGTAAATGTTTTTTGTTTAGAGCAGGGTCATCTGGTTGTATGACCAGAAAGCAGATTCTCCATTCAATGGGTTTTTAGTGCAGATTGGACACCACATGCACTTTACTAATTAACGAATGCTCGGAATTTGATAAATCTTCTTGTTGAGATATCTCCTTCATTTGCTGTATATTTTTAAAAATCTTATTGCAATGGTCACTAAAAATAATAAATGTGCTGCACAACGTGTGGTACATGTTTCTTCCCTCTCAACAGGGAGATTCCGTTTAATGCCTGCTATGTTCTACTTTCGAGTGTGATTTTGTTGGATGCGAAGCACTACTCCGAGCATTCTGACAATTCGAGCTATTAGGAAAGACTTTTTTCTTTTGCTGAGTCCTTGATTTGATTGTTACCCTCATCACATATATTCATCAATTTCACAGTGGAATAATATATTTGAATCGTGAAATGTGGGTAAATGATTGTTGATTACAGCAGGTTCATCTGGTTGTATGACCATAAAGCAGATTTTCCATTCAAATTTTTTTAGTGCAGATTGGACACTACTTGCGTTTTACTGAATAACAAATGTTTGGAATTTGATCAATATTCTTGTTTTCGTATCTCCTTCAATTGGTTTAAATTTTTAAAAATCTTATTGCAATGGTCACTGAAAATAATCAATGTGCTGCACAAATTGTGGTCATGTTTCTTCTCTCTCAACAGGGAGGTGGTGTTTCATGACTGCTATGTTTATTCAAACATCGAGTGTGATTATGTTGGATGGAAATCACCACTCCGAGCGTTCTGACTATTGGAGTTATTAGAAATACTGATTTCTTTTGCTAGGTGCTTCCTTTGATTGATACCTTTATCACTTATGTTCGTCAATTTCACAGCAGAGTAATGTATTTGATTCGTGAAATGTGGGTAAATGTTCGTTATTTACAGCAGGGTCATCTGGTTATATGGCCAGAAAGCAGATTCTCTATTCAATGGTCTTTTGGTGAAGATTGGACACCACATGCACTTTACTGAATAACAAATGTTCGGAATTTGATAAATCTTCTTGTTTAGGTATCTCCTTCATTTGCTTTTTATTTTTTAAAATCTTATTGCAATGGTCACTAAAAATAATCAGTGTGCTGCACAAATTGTGGAACATGTTTCTTCCCTCTCAACAGGGAGATTCCGTTTTAATGCCTGCTATGTTTGTTCTACTTTTGAGTGTGATATCGTTGGTTGGGAAGCACTAGTCCGAGAATTCTGACAATTGGAGTTATTAGGAAAGACTTATTTCTTTTGCTGAGTCCTTGTTTTGATTGTTACCCTCATCACATATATTCATCAATTTCACAGTGGAATAATATATTTGAATCGTGAAATGTGGGTAATTGTTTGTTGATTACAGCAGGGTCATCTGGTTGTATGGCCAGAAAGCCGATTCCCCATTGAATCGTCTTTTATTGCATATTTGACACCACATGCACAAATTGTGTTACATGTTTCTTGCCTCTCAACAGGGAGATTCTGTTTCATGACTGCTATGTTTGTTCAAACATGGAGTGTGATTTTGTTGGATGAGAACTACCACTCTAAGCAATCTGAGTATTGGAGTTATTAGGACAGACCTCTTTCTTTTCCTAGGTGCTTCTTTTGATTCTTACCCTTATAACTTATATTCATCTGTTTTGCAGTGGAGTAATGTATTTGAATCGTTAAATGTGTGTAAACGTTTTTTGTTGAGAGCAGGGTCATCTGGTTGTATGACCAGAAAGCAGATTCTCCATTCAAAGGGTTTTCTACATCTACATCTACATCTACATCCATACTCCGCAAGCCACCTGACGGTGTGTGGCGGAGGGTACTCTGAGTACCTCTATCGGTTCTCCCTTCTATTCCAGTCTCGTATTGTACGTGGAAAGAAGGATTGTCGGTATGCTTCTGTGTGGGCTCTAATCTCTCTGATTTTATCCTCATGGTCCCTTCGCGAGATATACGTAGGAAGGAGCAATATACTGCTTGACTCTTCGGTGAAGGTATGTTCTCGAAACTTTAACAAAAGCCCGTACCGAGCTACTGAGCGTCTCTCCTGCAGAGTCTTCCACTGGAGTTTATCTATCATCTCCGTAACGCTTTCGCAATTACTAAATGATCCTGTAACGAAGCGCGCTGCTCTCCGTTGCATCTTCTCTGTCCCCTCTGTGAACGCCACCTGGTGCGGATCCCACACCGCTGAGCAGTATTCAAGCACTGGGCGAACAAGCGTACTGTAACCTACTTCCTTTGTTGTCGGATTGCATTTCCTTAGGATTCTTCCAATGAATCTCAGTCTGGCATCTGCTGTACCGACGATCAACTTTATATGATCATTCCATTTTAAATCACTCCTAATGCGTACTCCCAGATAATTTATGGAATTAACTGCTTCCAGTTGCTGACCTGCTATTTTGTAGCTAAATGATAAGGGACCTATCTTTCTATGTATTCGCATCACATTACACTTGTCTACATAGAGATTCAATTGCCATTCCGTGCACCATTTGTCAATTCGCTGCAGATCCTCCTGCATTTCAGTACAATTTTCCATTGTTGCAACCTCTCGATACACCACAACATCATCTGCAAAAAGCCTCAGTGAACTTCCGATGTCATCCACCAGGTCATTTATGTATATTGTGAATAGCAACGGTCCTATGACACTACCCTGCGGCACACCTGAAATCACTCTTACTTCGGAAGACTTCTCTCTGTTGAGAATAACATGCTGCATTCTGTTTTCAAGGAACTCCTCAATCCAATCACACAATTGATCTGATAGTCCGTATGCTCTTACTTTGTTCATTAAACGACTGTGAGGAACTGTGTCAAACGCCTTGCGGAAGTCAAGAAACACCGCAGATTGGACACCACTTGCATTTTACTGAATAACAAATGTTAGAAATTTGATAAATATTCTTGTTTTCGTATCTCCTTCAATTGCTTTAAATATTTAAAAATCTTATTGCAATGGTCACTAAAAATAATCAATGTGCTGCACAAATTGTGGTACATGTTTCTTCTCTCTCAACAGGGAGATTCCGTTTCATGACTGCTATGTTTATTCAAACATCGAGTGTGATTATGTTGGATGGAAATCACCACTCCGAACGTTCTGATGATTGGAGTTATCAGAAATACTGTTTTCTTTTGCTAGGTGCTTCCTTTAATTGATACCTTTATCACTTATATTCGTCAATTTCACAGTGGAGTAATGTATTTGAGTCGTGAAATGTGGGTAAATGTTTGTTTATTTCAACAGGGTCATCTGGTTGTATGGCCAGAAAGCAGATTCTCTATTCAATGGTGTTTTGGTGCAGATTGGACACCACCTGCACTTTACTGAATAACAAATGTTCGGAATTTGATAAATCTTCTTGTTTAGGTATCTCCTTCATTTGCTTTTTATTTTTTAAAATCTTATTGCAATGGTCACTAAAAATAATCAGTGTGCTGCACAAATTGTGGAACATGTTTCTTCCCTCTCAACAGGGATATTCCGTTTAATGCCTGCTATGTTTGTTCTACTTTTGAGTGTGATTTTGTTGGATGGGAAGCACTACTTCGAGCATTCTGACAACTGGAGTTATTAGGGAAGACTTCTTTCTTTTGATGAGTCCTTGTTTTGATTGTTACCCTCATCACATATCTTCATCAATTTCACAGTGGAGTAATATATTTGAATCGTAAAATGTGGGTAAATGTTTGTTGATTACAGCAAGGTCATCTGCCTCTTTGGCCAGAAAGCAGATTCCCCATTCAATCATCTTTTGGTGCATATTTGACACCACATGCACAAATTGTGGTACATGTTTCTTGCCTCTCAGCAGGGAGATTCTGTTTCATGACTGCTATGTTTGTTCAAACATGGAGTGTGATTTTGTTGGATCTGGAACTACCACTCCAAGCATCCTGAGTATTGGAGTTATTAGGAAAGACCTCTTTCTTTTCCTAGGTGCTTCTTTTGATTGTTACCCTTATAAGTTATATTCATCTGTTTCGCAGATAGTGTATTTGAATCGTTAATGTGTGTAAATTTTTTTGTTTAGAGCAGGGTCATCTGGTTGTATGACCAGAAAGCAGATTCTCCATTCAATGAGTTTTTAGTGCAGATTGGGCACCACTTGTATTTTATAAAGTAACAAATGTTAGGAATTTGATAATTATTCTTGTTTTCGTATCTCCTTCAATTGCTTTAAATTTTTAAAAATCTTATAGCAATGGTCACCAAAAAATAATGTGCTGCACAAATTGCTGTACATGTTTCTTCTCTGTCAACAGGGGGATTCCGTTTCATGACTGCTATGTTTGTTCAAACATCAAGTGTGATTATGTTGGATGGAAATCACCACTCCAAGCGTTCTGACGATTGGAGTTATTAGAAATACTGTTTTCTTTTGCTAGGTGTTTCCTTTGATTGATACCTTTATCACTTATATTCGTCAATTTCACAGTGGTGTAATGTTATTGATTGATAAAATGTGGGTAAAAGTTTCTTGTTTACAGCAGGGTCATCTGGTTGTATGGGCAGAAAGCAGATTCTCTATTCAATGATCTTTTGGTGCAGATTTGACACCACATGATCTTTACTGAATAACGAATGCTCGGAATTTGATAAATCTTCTTGTTTAGGTATCTCCTTCATTTGCTTTTTATTTATAAAAATCTTATTGCAATGGTCACTAAAAATAATCAATGTCTGCACAAATTGTGGAACATGTTTCTTCCCTCTCAACAGGGAGTTTCCGTTTAATGCCTGCTATGTTTGTTCTACTTTTGAGTGTGATTTTGTTGGATGGGAAGCATTACATCGAGCATTCAGACAATTGGACTTATTAGGAAAGACTTCTTTCTTTTGCTGAGTCCTTGTTTTGATTGTTACCCTCATCACATATATTCATCAATTTCACAGTGGAATAATATATTTGAATCGTGAAATGTGGGTAAATGTTTGTTGATTACTGCAGAGTCATCTGGCTGTATGGCCAGAAAGCAGATTCTCTATTCAATGGTCTTTTGGTGCAGATTGGACACCACATGCACTTTACTACATAACGAATGTTCGGAATTTGGTAAATCTTCTTGTTGAGGTATCTCCTTCATTTGCTTTATATTTTTAAAAATATTATTGCAATGGTCACTAAAAATAATAAATGTGCTGCACAAATTGTGGTACATGTTACTTCCCTCTCAACAGGGAGATTCTGTTTAATGCCTGCTATGTTTGTTCTACTTTTGAGTGTTATTTTGTTGGATGGGAAGCACTACTCCGAGCATTCTGACAATTCGAGTTGTTAGGAAAGGCTTCTTTGTTTTGATGAGTCCTTGTTTTGATTGTTACCCTCATAACATATATTCATCAATTTCACAGTGGAGTAATATATTTGAATCGTGAAATGTGGGTAAATGTTTGTTGATTACAGCAGGGTCATCTGGCTGTATCGCCAGAAAGCAGATTCCTCATTCAATCGTCTTTTGGTGCATATTTGACACCACATGCACAAATTGTGTTACATGTTTCTTGCCTCTCAACAGGGAGATTCTGTTTCATGACTGCTATGTTTGTTCAAACATGGAGTGTGATTTTGTTGGATGAGAACTACCACTCCAAGTATCCTGAGTATTGGAGTTATTAGGAAAGATCTCTTTCTTTTCCTAGGTGCTTCTTTTGATTCTTACCCTTATAACTTATATTCATCTGTTTTGCAGTGGAGTAATGTATTTGAATCGTTAAATGTGTGTAAACGTTTTTTGTTGAGAGCAGGGTCATCTGGTTGTATGACCAGAAAGCAGATTCTCCATTCAAAGGGTTTTCTACATCTACATCTACATCTACATCCATACTCCGCAAGCCACCTGACGGTGTGTGGCGGAGGGTACTCTGAGTACCTCTATCGGTTCTCCCTTCTATTCCAGTCTCATATTGTACGTGGAAAGAAGGATTGTCGGTATGCTTCTGTGGCGGCTCTAATCTCTCTGATTTTATCCTCATGGTCTCTTCGCGAGATATACGTAGGAGGGAGCAATATACTGCTTGACTCTTCGGTGAAGGTATGTTCTCGAAACTTTAACAAAAGCCCGTACCGAGCTACTGAGCGTCTCTCCTGCAGAGTCTTCCACTGGAGTTTATCTATCATCTCCGTAACGCTTTCGCAATTACTAAATGATCCTGTAACGAAGCGCGCTGCTCTCCGTTGCATCTTCTCTATCCCCTCTATCAACGCCACCTGGTGCGGATCCCACACAGCTGAGCAGTATTCAAGCACTGGGCGAACAACCGTACTGTAACCTACTTCCTTTGTTGTCGGATTGCATTTCCTTAGGATTCTTCCAATGAATCTCAGTCTGGTATCTGCTTTACCGACGATCAACTTTATATGATCATTCCATTTTAAATCACTCCTAATGAGTACTCCCAGATAATTTATGGAATTAACTGCTTCCAGTTGCTGACCTGCTATTTTGTAGCTAAATGATAAGGGACCTATCTTTCTATGTATTCGCATCACATTACACTTGTCTACATTGAGATTCAATTGCCATTCCGTGCACCATGTGTCAATTCGCTGCAGATCCTCCTGCATTTCAGTACAATTTTCCATTGTTGCAACCTCTCGATACACCACAGCATCATCTGCAAAAAGCCTCAGTGAACTTCCGATGTCATCCACCAGGTCATTTATGTATATTGTGAATAGCAACGGTCCTATGACACTACCCTGCGGCACACCTGAAATCACTCTTACTTCAGAAGACTTCTCTCTGTTGAGAATAACATGCTGCATTCTGTTTTCAAGGAACTCCTCAATCCAATCACACAATTGATCTGATAGTCCGTATGCTCTTACTTTGTTCATTAAACGACTGTGAGGAACTGTGTCAAACGCCTTGCGGAAGTCAAGAAACACCGCAGATTGGACACCACTTGCATTTTACTGAATAACAAATGTTAGAAATTTGATAAATATTCTTGTTTTCGTATCTCCTTCAATTGCTTTAAATATTTAAAAATCTTATTGCAATGGTCACTAAAAATAATCAATGTGCTGCACAAATTGTGGTACATGTTTCTTCTCTCTCAACAGGGAGATTCCGTTTCATGACTGCTATGTTTATTCAAACATCGAGTGTGATTATGTTGGATGGAAATCACCACTCCGAACGTTCTGATGATTGGAGTTATCAGAAATACTGTTTTCTTTTGCTAGGTGCTTCCTTTGATTGATACCTTTATCACTTATATTCGTCAATTTCACCGTGGAGTAATGTATTTGATTCGTGAAATGTGGGTAAATGTTTGTTTATTTCAACAGGGTCATCTGGTTGTATGGCCAGAAAGCAGATTCTGTATTCAATGGTCTTTTGGTGCAGATTGGACACCACAAGCACTTTACTGAATAACGAATGTTCGGAATTTGATAAATCTTCTTGTTGAGAAATCTCCTTCATTTGCTTTATATTTTTAAAAATCTTATTGCATTCGTCACTAAAAATAATAAATGTGCTGCACAAATTGTGTTACATGTTTCTTCCCTCTCAACAGGGAGATTCCGTTTAATGCCTGCTATGTTTGTTCTACTTTTGAGTGTGATTTTGTTGGATGGGAAGCACTACTTCGAGCATTCTGACAACTGGAGTTATTAGGGAAGACTTCTTTCTTTTGATGAGTCCTTGTTTTGATTGTTACCCTCATCACATATCTTCATCAATTTCACAGTGGAGTAATATATTTGAATCGTGAAATGTGGGTAAATGTTTGTTGATTACAGCAAGGTCATCTGCCTGTTTGGCCAGAAAGCAGATTCCCCATTCAATCATCTTTTGGTGCATATTTGACACCACATGCACAAATTGTGGTATATGTTTCCTGCCTCTCAACAGGGAGATTCTATTTCATGACTGCTAAGTTTGTTCAAACATGGAGTGTGATTTTGTTTGATGGGAACTACCACTCCAAGCATCCTGAGTGTAGGAGTTATTGGGAAAGACCTCTTTCTTTTCCTAGGTGCTTCTTTTGATTGTTACCCTTATAACTTATATTCATCTGTTTCGCCGTGGAGTTATGTATTTGAATCTTTAAATGTGTGTAAATGTTTTTTGTTTAGAGCAGGGTCATCTGGTTGTATGACCAGAAAGCAGATCCTCCATTCAATAGGTTTTTAGTGAAGATTGGACACCACTTACATTTTACTGAATAACAAATGTTAGGAATTTGATAATTATTCTTGTTTTCGTATCTCCTTCAATTGCTTTAAATATTTAAAAATCTTATTGCAATGGTCACTAAAAATAATCAATGTGCTGCACAAATTGTGGTACATGTTTCTTCTCTCTCAACAGGGAGATTCCGTTTCATGACTGCTATGTTTATTCAAACATCGAGTGTGATTATGTTGGATGGAAATCACCACTCCGAACGTTCTGATGATTGGAGTTATCAGAAATACTGTTTTCTTTTGCTAGGTGCTTCCTTTGATTGATACCTTTATCACTTATATTCGTCAATTTCACAGTGGAGTAATGTATTTGATTTGTGAAATGTGGGTAAATGTTTGTTTATTTCAACAGGGTCATCTGGTTGTATGGCCAGAAAGCATATTCTCTATTCAATGGTCTTTTGGTGCAGATTGGACACCACAAGCACTTTACTGAATAACGAATGTTCGGAATTTGATAAATCTTCTTGTTGAGAAATCTCCTTCATTTGCTTTATATTTTTAAAAATCTTATTGCATTCGTCACTAAAAATAATAAATGTGCTGCACAAATTGTGGTACATGTTTCTTCCCTCTCAACAGGGAGATTCCGTTTAATGCCTGCTATGTTTGTTCTACTTTTGAGTGTGATTTTGTTGGATGGGAAGCACTACTTCGAGCATTCTGACAACTGGAGTTATTAGGGAAGACTTCTTTCTTTTGATGAGTCCTTGTTTTGATTGTTACCCTCATCACATATCTTCATCAATTTCACAGTGGAGTAATATATTTGAATCGTGAAATGTGGGTAAATGTTTGTTGATTACAGCAAGGTCATCTGCCTGTTTGGCCAGAAAGCAGATTCCCCATTCAATCATCTTTTGGTGCATATTTGACACCACATGCACAAATTGTGGTACATGTTTCTTGCCTCTCAGCAGGGAGATTCTGTTTCATGACTGCTATGTTTGTTCAAACATGGAGTGTGACTTTGTTGGATCTGGAACTACCACTCCAAGCATCCTGAGTATTGGAGTTATTAGGAAAGACCTCTCTCTTTTCCTAGGTGCTTCTTTTGATTGTTACCCTTATAACTTATATTCATCTGTTTCCCAGTGGAGTTATGTATTTGAATTGTAAAATGTGTGTTAATGTTTTTTGTTTAGAGCAGGGTCATCTGGTTGTATGGGCAGAAAGTAGATTCTCTATTCAATGATCTTTTGGTGCAGATTCGACACCACATGATCTTTACTGAATAACGAATGCTAGGAATTTGATAAATCTTCTTGTTTAGGTATCTCCTTCATTTGCTTTTTATTTATAACAATCTAATTGCAATTTTCACTAAAAATAATCAATGTCTGCACAAATTGTGGAACATATTTCTTCCCTCTTAACAGGGAGTTTCCGTTTAATGCCTGCTATGTTTGTTCTACTTTTGAGTGTGATTTTGTTGAATGGGAAGCACTACTTCGAGCATTCTTACAATTCGAGTTATTAGGAAAGACTTCTTTCTTTTGATGAGTCCTTGTTTTGATTGTTACCCTCATCAGAGATATTCATCAATTTCACAGTCGATTAATATATTTGAATAGCAAAATGTGGGTAAATTTTTGTTTATTACTGCAGAGTCATCTGGCTGTATGGCCAGAAAGCAGATTCCCCATTCAATCGTCTTTTGGTGCATATTTGACACTACATGCACAAATTGTGGTACATGTTTCTTGCCTCTCAACAGGGAGATTCTATTTCATGACTGCTATGTTTGTTCAAACATGGAGTGTGATTTTGTTTGATGGGAACTACCACTCCAAGCATCCTGAGTGTAGGATTTATTGGGAAAGACCTCTTTCTTTTCCTAGGTGCTTCTTTTGATTGTTACCCTTATAAGTTATATTCATCTGTTTCGCAGTGGAGTTATGTATTTGAATCGTTAAATGTGTGTAAATGTTTTTTGTTTAGAGCAGGGTCATCTGGTTGTATGGCCAGAAAGCAGATTCAACAGTCAATGGGTTTTTGGTCCAGATTGGACACCACATGCACTTTACTGAATATCGAATGTTCAGAATCTGATAAATCTTCTTTTTAGGTATCTCCTTCATTTGATTTAAATTTTTAAAAATCTTATTGCAGTGGTCACTAAAAATAAACATTGTGCTGCACAAATTGCAGTACATGTTTCGTACCTCTCATCAGGGATATTCTGTTTCATGACTGCTATGTTTGTTCAAACATCGAGTGTGATTTGGTTGGATGGAAATCACCACTCCGAGCGTTCTGATGATTGGAGTTATTAGAAAGACTTTTTTTCTTTTGCTAGTTGCTTCCTTTGATTAATACCTTTATCACTTACATTCATCAATTTCACAGTGGAGTAATGTATTTGATTCGTGAAATGTTCGTAAATGTTTGTTGTTTACAGCTGGATCATCTGGTTGTATGGCTAGAAAGCAGATTCTCCATTCAATGGGTTTTTGCTGCAGATTGGACACCACATGCACTTTTCTGAATATCTATTGTTCAGAAATTGATTAATCTTCTTGTTTAGTTATCTCCTTCATTTGCTCTATATTTTTAAATATCTTTTTGCAATGGTCACTAAAAATAATCAATGTGCTGCACAAATTGTTTTTCCTTTTTTCTTCTCTCTCAACATGGAGATTCTTTTTTCATGACTGCTATGTTTGTTCAAACATCAAGTGTGAATATGTTGGATGGGAACCACCACTCCGAGCATCCTGAGTATTGGTGTTTATTAGGAAAGATTTCATTGTTTTGCGAGGTGCTTGTTTTGGTTGTTACCCTTATCACATATATTCTTCAATTTCACAGTGGAATAATATATTTGAATCGAGAAATGTGGTTATGTGTTTGTTGTTTACAGCAGCTTCATCTAGTTGTATGGCCAGAAAGCAGATTCTGCATGCAATCGGTTTTTGGTGCAGATTGGACACCACATGCACCTTACTGAACACCGGATGTTCAGAATTTGATAAATCTTCTTGTTTTGGTATCTCCTTCATTAGCTTTATATTTTTAAAAATCCTATTTCAATGGTCACTAGAAATAGACAATGTGCTGCACAAATTGTAGCACATGTTTCGTACCTCTCTTCAGGTAGATTCCGTTTAGTGAGTGCTATGTTTGTTCATCCATCGAGTGAGATTTTGTTGGATGGGAACCACCACTCCGATCGTTCTGACTATTGGAGTTATTAGAAAGACTTTTTTTCTTTTGCTAGGTGCTTCATATGATTGTTACCTTTATCACTTATATTCACCAATTCCACAATGGATTATTGTATTTGAATCGTGAATTGGGTTTATGTGTTTGTTGTTTACTGCATGGTGATCTTGTTGTATGGCCAGAAAGCGTCACAAAAAAATAGACATTGTGCTACACAAATTGTAGTACATGTTTCTTCCCTCTCAACAGAGAGATTCCGTTTCATGGCTGTTATGTTTGTTCAAACATCGAGTGTGATTTTGTTGGATGGGAATCACCACTCTGTGCATGCTGATGATTGGAGTTATTAGGAATACATTTTTCTTTTGCTAGATGCTTCGTTTGATTGATACCTTTATCACTGATATTCATCAATTTCACAGCGGTGTAATGCATCTGATTTGTGAAATGTGGGTAAATGTTTGTTGTTTACAGCAGGTCGATCTGGTTGTATCACCAGAAAGCAGATTCTCCATTCAATGGGTTTTTGTTGGAGATTGGATGCCACATGTACCTTATTGAATAATGGCTGTACGGAATTTGATAAGTCTTTTTGTTTAGGTATCTCCTTCATTTGCTTTATATTTTTAAAAATGTTATTCCAATGGTCCCAAAAAGTAATCAATGTGATGCACAAATTGTGGGACATGTTTATTTCCTTACAGCTGGGAGATTCCGTTTCATGACTGTTATGTTTGTTCAAACATCGAGTATGATTTTGTTAGATGGGGATCACCACTCCGAGCGTTTTGACAATTTGAGTTATTAGAAATACATTTTTCTTTTGCTAGGTGGTTCCTTTGATTGATAACTTGTCCCTTATATTCATCAATCTCAACGTGGAGTAATGTATTTAATTCGTGAAATGTGGGTAAATGTTTGTTTTTACAGCAGGGTTATCTGTTTGTATGGCCAGAAAGTAGATTCTGCATTCAATCGGTTTTTGGTGCAGATTGGACACCACATGCTCCTTACTGATCACCGGATGTTCACAATTTGATAAATCTTCTTGTTTAGCTAGCTCCTTGATTTGCTTTATATTTTTAAAAATCTTATTTCAATCGTCACTAAAAATAGACAATGTGCTGCACAAATTGTGAACATGTTTCGTACCTCTCATCAGGGAGATTCCATTTAATGACTGCTGTGTTTGTTCGAACATCGAGTGTGATTTTGTTGGATGCGAACCACCACTCCGAGCATCCTGAGTAATGGAGTTATTAGTAAAGATTACATTGTTTTGCCAGGGGCTTGTTTTGATTGTTTCCCTTACGATAAATATTCATTAATTTCACAGTAGGTTAATATATTTGAATCATGAAATGTGGTAATGTGTTTGTTTTTTACTTCAGCGTCATCTGGTTGTATGGCCAGAAGCAGATTCTCCATTCAATGGGTTTTTGTTGCAGATTGGACACCACATGCACCTTACTGAATAACAGCTGTACGGAATTTGATAAATCTTCTTGTTTAGATATCTCCTTCATTTGCTTTATATTTTTTAAAATCTTATTTCAATGGTAACTAATAATAGACAATGTGCTGCACAAATTGTAGTACTCGTTTCTTCCCTCTCAACAGAGAGATTCCGTTTCATGACTGATGACTGCTATGTTTGTTCAAACATCGAATGTGATTTTGTTGGATGGGAACTACCACTCTGAGATCCTGAGTATTGGAGTTATTAGGAAAGAGCTCTTTCTTTTGCTAGCTGCTTCTTTTGATTTTTACCCTTATAACTTATATTCATCTATTTCGCAGTGGTGTAATGTATTTAAATTGTTAAGTGTGTGTAAATGTTTTTTGTTTAGAGCAGGGCCATCCGGTTATATGGCCAGGAAGTAGATTCTCCATTCAATGGGTTTTTGGTGCAGGTTGGACACCACATGCATTTTACTGAATAATGAATGTTCGGAATTTGATAAATCTTCTTGTTTTCGTATCTCCTTCAATTGCTTTATATTTTTAAAATTCTTATTGCAATGGTCACTAAAAATAATCAATGTGCTGCACAAATTGTGGTATTTGTTTCTTGCCTCTCAACAGGGAGATTCTGTTTCATGACTGCTATGTTTGTTCAAACATGGAGTGTGATTTTGTTGGATGGGAACTACCACTCCAAGCATCCTGAGTATTGGAGTTATTAGGAAAGTCCTCTTTCTTTTCTTAGGTGCTTCTTTTGATTGTTACCCTTATAACTTATATTCATCTGTTTCACAGTGGAGTAATGTATCTGAATCGTTAAATGTGTGTAAATGTTTTTTGTTTAGAGCAGGGTCATCTGGTTGTATGACCAGAAAGCAGATTCTCCATTCAATGGGTTTTTAGTGCAGATTGGACACCACTTGCATTTTACTGAATAACAAATGTTAGGAATTTGATAAATATTCTTGTTTTCTTATCTCCTTCAATTGCTTTAAATTTTTAAAAATATTATTTCATTGGTCACTAAAAATAATCAGTGTGCATCACAAATTGTGGTACATGTTTGTTCTCTCTCAACAGGAAGATTCCGTTTCATGACTGCTATGTTTATTCAAACATCGAGTGTGATTATGCTAAATGGAAATCACCACTCCGAGGATTCTGACGATTGGAGTTATTAGAAATACTGTTTTCTTTTGCTAGTTGCTTCCTTTGATTGATACCTTTATCACTTATATTCGTCAATTTCACAGTGTAATAATGTATTTGATGCGTGAAATGTGGGTAAATGTTTGTTGTTTACAGCAGAGTCATCTGGTTGTATGGACAGAAAGCAGATTCTCTATTCAATGGTCTTTTGGTGCATATTGGACACCACATGCACTTTACTGAATAAGGAATGTTTGGAATTTGATAAATCTTCTTGTTTAGGTATCTCCTTCATTTGCTTTATATTTTTAAAAATCTTATTGCAATGGTCACTAAAAATAATAAATGTTCTGCACAAAATGTGGAACATGTTTCTTCCCTCTCAACAGGGAGATTCCGTTTAATGCCTGCTATGTTTGTTCTACTTTTGAATGTGATTTTGTTCGATGGGAAGCACTACTCCGAGCATTCTGACAATTGGAGTTATTAGGAAAGACTTCTTTCTTTTGCTGAGTCCTTGTTTTGATTGTTAACCTCATCACATATATTCATCAATTTCACAGTGGAGTAATATATTTGAATCGTGAAATGTGGGTAAATGTTTGTTGATTACAGCAGGGTCATTTGGTTGTATGGCCAGAAAGCAGATTCCCCATTTATTCGTCTTTTGGTGCATATTTGACACCGCATGCACAAATTGTGGTACATGTTTCTTGCCTCTCAACAGGGAGATTCTGTTTCATGACTGCTATGTTTGTTCAAACATGGCGTGTGATTTTGTTGGATGGGGACTACCACACTAAGCATCCTGAGTATTGGAGTTATTAGGAAAGACCTCTTTCTTTTCCTAGTTGCTTCTTTTGATTGTTACCCTTATAACTTATATTCATCTGTTTCGCAGTGGAGTAATGTATTTGAATCGTTAAATGTATGTAAATGTTTTTTGTTTAGAGCAGCGTCATCTGGTTGTATGACCAGAAAGCAGATTCTCCATTCAATGGGTTTTTAGTGCAGATTGGACACCACTTCCATTTTACTGAATAACAAATGTTAGGAATTTGATAAATATTCTTGTTTTCGTATCTCCTTCAATTGCTTTAAGTTTTTAAAAATCTTATTGCAACGGTCACAAAAAATAATCAATGTGCTTCACAATTTGTTTTACACGTTTCTTCTCTCTTAACAGGGAGATTCCGTTTCATGACTGCTATGTTTATTCAAACATCGAGTGTGATTATGTTGGATGGAAATCACCAATCCGAGCATTCTGACGATTGGAGTTATTAGAAATACTGTTTTCTTTGCTAGGTGTTTCCTTTGATTGCTACCTTTATCACTTATATTCGTCAATATCACAGTGGTGTAAAGTATTTGATTGGTAAAATGTGGGTAAAAGTTTGTTGTTTACAGCAGGGTCATCTGGTTGTATGGCCAGAAAGCAGATTCTCTATTCAATGGTCTTCTGGTGCAGATTGGACACCACATGATCTTTACTGGATAATGAATGTTCGGAATATGATAAATCTTCTTGTTGAGGTATCTCCTTCATTTGCTTTATATTTTTAAAAATATTATTGCAATGGTCACTAAAAATAATCAATGTGCACCACAAATTATGGAACATGTTTCTTCCCTCTCAACAGGGAGATTCAGTTTAAAGCCTGCTATGTTTGTTCTACTTTTTAGTGTGATTTTGTTGGATGGGAAGCACTACAACTAGAATTTTGACAATTGGAGTGATTAGGAAAGACTTCTTTCTTTTGCTGAGTCCTTGTTTTGGTTGTTACCCTCATCACATATATTCATCAATTTCACGGTGGGGTAATATATTTGAATAGTGAAATGTGGGTAAATGTTTGTTGATTACAGCAGGGTCATAGGGTTGTATGGCCAGAAAGCAGATTCACCATTCAATCGTCTTTTGGTGCATATTTGTCACCACATGCACAAATTGTGGTACATGTTTCTTGCCATTCAACAGGGAGATTCCGATTCATGACTGCTATGTTTATTCAAACATCGAGTGTGATTATGTTGGATGGAAATCACCACTCCGAGCGTTCTGACGATTGGAGTTACTAGAAATACTGTTTTCTTTTGCTAGGTGTCTCCTTTGATTGATACCTTTATCACTTATATTCGTCAATTTCACAGTTGAGTAATGTATTTGATTCGTGAAATGTGGGTAAATGTTTGTTGTTTACAGCAGGGTCATCTGCTTGTATGGCCAGAAAGCAGATTCTCTATTCAATGGTCTTTTGGTGCAGATTGGACACCACATGATCTTTACTGAATAACGAATGTTCGGCATTTGATAAATCTTCTTGTTTAGGTATCTCCTTCATTTGCTTTTTATTTATAAAAATCTTATTGCAATGGTCACTAAAAATAATCAATGTCTGCACAAATTGTGGAACATGTTTCTTCCCTCTCAACAGGGAGATTCCGTTTAATGCCTGCTATGTTTGTTCTACTTTTGAGTGTGATTTTGTTGGGTGGGAAGCACTACTTCGAGCATTCTGACAATTGGAGTTATTAGGAAAGACTTCTTTCTTTTGCTGAGTTCTTGTTTTGATTGTTACCCTCATCACATATATTCATCAATATCACAGTGGAGTAATATATTTGAATCGTTAAATGTGGGTAAATATTTGTAGATTACAGCAGGGTCACCTGGTTGTATGGCCAGAAAGAAGATTCCCCTTTCAATCGTCTTTTGGTGCATATTTGACACCACATGCACAAATTGTGGTACATGTTTCTTGCCTCTCAACAGGGAGATTCTATTTCATGACTGCTATGTTTGTTCAAACATGGAGTGTGATTTTGTTTGATGGAAACTACCACTCCAAGCATCCTGAGTGTAGGAGTTATTAGGACAGACCTCTTTCTTTTTTTAGGTGCTTCTTTTGATTGTTACCCTTATAACTTATATTCATCTCTTTCGCAGTGGAGTAATGTATTTGAATCGTTAAATGTGTGTAAATGTTTTCTGTTTAGAGCAGGGACATCTGGTTGTATGGCCAGAAAGCCGATTCTCTATTCAATGGTCTTTTGGTGCAGATTGGACACCGCATGCACTTTACTACATAACGAATGTTCGGAATTTGGTAAATCTTCTTGTTGAGGTATCTCCTTCATTTGCTTTATGTTTTTAAAAATATTATTGCAATGGTCACTAAAAATAATAAATGTGCTGCACAAATTGTGGTATATGGTTCTTCCCTCTCTACAGGGAGATTCCGTTTAATGCCTGCTATGTTTGTTCTACTTTTGAGTGTGATTTTGTTGGATGGGAAGCACTACTTCGAGCATTCTGACAATTCGAGTTATTAGGAAAGACTTCTTTCTTTTGATGAGTCCTTGTTTTGATTGTTACCCTCATCAGAGATATTCATCAATTTCTCAGTCGATTAATATATTTGAATAGCAAAATGTGGGTAAATTTTTGTTGATTACTGCAGAGTCATCTGGCTGTATGGCCAGAAAGCAGATTCCCCATTCAATCGTCTTTTGGTGCATATTTGACACCACATGCACTAATTGTGGTACATGTTTCTTGCCTCTCAACAGGGAGATTCTATTTCATGACTGCTATGTTTGTTCAAACATGGAGTGTGATTTTGTTTGATGGGAACTACCACTCCAAGCATCCTGAGTGTAGGATTTATTGGGAAAGACCTCTTTCTTTTCCTAGGTGCTTCTTTTGATTGTTACCCTTATAAGTTATATTCATCTGTTTTGCAGTGGAGTTATGTATTTGAATCGTTAAATGTGTGTAAATGTTTTTTGTTTAGAGCAGGGTCATCTGGTTGTATGGCCAGAAAGCAGATTCAACAGTCAATGGGTTTTTGGTCCAGATTGGACACCACATGCACTTTACTGAATATCGAATGTTCAGAATCTGATAAATCTTCTTTTTAGGTATCTCCTTCATTTGATTTATATTTTTAAAAATCTTATTGCAGTGGTCACTAAAAATAATCAATGTGCTGCACAAATTGTGGTACATGTTTCTTCTCTCTCAACAGGGAGATTCCGTTTCGTGACTGCTGTGTTCTACTTTCGAGTGTGATTTTGTTGGATGGGTATCACCACTCCGAGCGTTCTGACGTTTGGAGTTAATAGAAAGCCTTTTTTCTTTCGCTAGGTACTTCCTCTGATACCTTTTACACTTACATTCATCAATTTCACAGTGGAGGGATGTATTTGATTCGTGAAATGTTTTCAAATGTTTGTTGTTTACAGTAGGGTCATCTGGTTGTATGGCCAGAAAGCAGATTCTCTATTCAATGGTCTATTGGTGCAGATTGGACACCACATGCACTTTACTGAATAACAAATGTTCGTAATTTGATATATCTTCGTTTTTAGTATATCTCCTTCATTTGCTTTATATTTTTAAAAATCTTATTGCAATGGTCACTAACAAGTAATCAATGTGCTGCACTAATTGTGGTACATGTTTCTTCCCTCTCAATAAGTTGATTTCGTTTCATGACTACGTTTGTTCTACCATCGAGTGTGATTTCGTTGGATGGGAACCATCACTCCGAGCATTTTGACCATTCGAGTTATTAGGAAAGACTGCATTGTTTTGCTAAGTGATTCCTTTGGTTGATACTTTTATCACATATATTCAGCAATTTCACGGTGGAGTACTTTATTTGAACCGTGAAACGTGGGTAAATGTTTGTTGTTTACTGCAGGGTCATCTGGTTGTATGGCCAGAAAGCAGATTCTCCATTCAATGTGTTTTTAGTGCAGATTGGACACCACATGCACTTTACTGAATATCGAATGTTCAGAATTTGATAAATCTCCTTGTTTTGGTATCTTCTTCATTTGGTTTATATTTTTAAAATTGTTCTTCCAGTGGTCACTAAAAATAATCAATGTGCTGCACATTAATTGTGGTACATGTTCCTTCACTCTCAACAGGGAGATTCCGTTTCATGACTGGTATGGTTGTTCTACCTTCGAGTGTGATTTTGTTGGATGGAAACCACCACTCCGAGCATCCTGAGTATTGGAGTTTAATAGGAAAGACTTCATTGTTTTCCTAGGCGCTTGTTTTGATTGTTACCCTTATCACATTTATTCATCAATTTCACAGTGGAATAATATATTTTAATCGTGATATGTGGTTATGTGCTTTTTGTTTTCAGCAGGGTGATCTTGTTGTATGGCCACAAAGAAGATTCTGCATTCAATCGGTTTTTGGTGCAGATTGGACACCACATGCATCTTACTGAACACCAGATGTTCAGAATTTGATAAATCTTCTTGTTTTGGTATCTCCTTCATTTGCTTTATATTTTTAAAAACTTATCGCAATGTTCACAAAATATAATCAATGTGTTGAGCAAATTGTGGTACATGTTTCTTTCCTTTCAGCAGGGAGATTCCGTTTCATCACTGCTATGCTTGTTCTACCATCGAGTGTGATTTTGTTGGATGGGAACCACCACTCCCAGCATCCTGAATATTGGAGTTTTTAGGAAAGAATTCATTGTTTTGCTAGTTGCTTATTTTGATTCTTCCCCTTATCACTTTCCTTTCATCAATTTCAAAGTCAAGTTGTCTATTTGAATCGTTAAATGTGTGTAAATGTTTGTTGTTTACAGCAGGGTCTTCTGGTTGTATGGCCAGAAAGCAGATTCTCCATTCAATGGGTTTTTGGTGCAGATTGGACACCACATGCACTTGACTGAATATTGAATGTTCAGAATTTGATAAATCTTCTTGTTTAGGTATATCCTTCATTTGATTTATATTTTTGAAAATGTTATTCCAATGGTCCCAAAAAGTAATCAATGTGCTGCACAAATTGTGGTCCATGTTTATTCCCTCTCAGCAGGGAGATTCTGTTTCATTACTGTTATGCTTGTTCTTCCATCGAGTGTGATTTTGTTGGTTGGGAACCACCACTCCGATCATCCTGAGTATTGGAGTTTATTAGGAAAGACTTCTTTCTTTTGTTAGGTGCTTCTTCTGATTGTTACCGTTATCACTTATATTCATCAAATTAACAGTGGAGTAATGTATTTGAGTCGTGAAATGTGGTTAAGATTCTGTACTTTACGGCAGGGTATTCTGGTGTTATGGCCACAAAGAAGATTATACAGTCAATGGGTTTTGGTACAAATGGGACACCACATGGACCTTACTGAAAACGTATGTTCGGAATTTGATAAATCTTCTTGTTTCGCTAGCTCCTTCATTTGCTTTATATTTTTAAATATCTTATTTCAATGGTCATTAAAAATAATCAATGTGCTCCACAAATTGTCGTGCATGTTTATTCCCTCTCAACAGAGACATTCCGTTTCATGACTGCTATGTTTGTTGAAACATCGAGTGTGATTTTGTTGGATGGGAATCACCACTCCGAGCGTTCTGCCGATTGGAGTTATTAGAAAAACTTTTTGTTTTTGCTAAGTGCTTCCTTTAATACCCTTATCACTTTTATTCATCAATTTCACAGTGGAGTAATGTATTTGTTCCGTGAAATGTTAGTAAATGTTTGTTGTTTAGAGCAGGGTCATTTGGTTGTATGGCCAAAAAGCAGATTCTCTATTCAATGGTCTTTTGGTGCAGATTGGACTCCACATGCACTTTACTGAATATCAAATGTTCAGAATTTGATAAATTTTCTTGTTTAGGTATCTCCTTCATTTGCTTTATATTTTTAAAAATCTTATTGCAATGATCACTAAAAATAATCAATGTGCTGCACAAATTGTGTTACATGTTTCTTCCCTCTCAACAGGGAGATTCCGTTTAATGCCTGCTATGTTTGTTCTACCTTTGAGTGTGATTTTGTTGGATGTTAACCACTACTCCGAGCATTCTGACAATTGGAGTTATTAGGAAAGACTTCTTTCTTTTGCTAAATGCTTGTTTCGTTTGTTACCCTTAACACTTATATTCATCAATTTCACAGTGGGTTAATATATTTGAATTGTGAAATGTGGTAATGTGTTTATTGTTTACAGCAGTGTCTTCTGGTTGTATGGCCAGAAAGCAGATTCTCCATTCAATGGGTTTTTGTTGCAGATTGGACACCACATGCACCTTACTGAGTAACAGCTGTACGGAATTTGATAAATCTTCTTGTTTAGGTATCTCCTTCATTTGCTTGATATTTTTAAAAATCTTATCGCAATGTTCACAAAAAATAATCAATGTGCTGAGCAAATTGTGGTACATGTTTCTTCCCTCTCAGCAGGGAGATTCCGTTTCATGACTGCTATGTTTATTCAAACATCGAGTGTGATTATGTTGGATGGAAATCACCACTCCGAGCTTTCTGACGATTGGAGTTATTAGAAATACTGTTTTCTTTTCCTAGGTGCTTCCTTTGATTGATACCTTTAACACTTATATTCGTCAATTTCACAGTGGAGTAATGTATTTGATTCGTGAAATGTGGGTAAATGTTTGTTGTTTGCAGCAGGGTCATCTGGTTGTATGGACAGAAAGCAGGTTCTCAATTCAATGATCTTTTGGTGCAGATTGGACACCACATGCACTTTACTGAATAACGAATGTTCAGAATTTTATAAATCTTCTTGTTTAGGTATCTTCTTCATTTGCTTTATATTTATAAAAATCTTATTGCTATGGTCACTAAAAATAATAAATGTGCTGCACAAATTGTGGTACATGTTTCTTCCCTCTCAACAGGGAGATTCCGTTAAATGCCTGCTATGTTGGTTCTACTTTTGAGTGTGATTTTGTTGGATGGGATGCACTACTCCGAGCATTCTGACAATTGGAGTTATTAGGAATGACTTCTTTCTTTTGCTGAGTCCTTTATTTGATTGTTACCCTCATCACATATTCATCAATTTCACAGTTGAATAATATATTTGAATCATGAAATGTGGGTAAATGTCTCGTGATTACACCAGGATCATCTGGTTGTATGGCCATAAAGCAGATTCCCCATTCAATCGTCTTTTGGTGCATATTTGACACCACATGCACAAATTGTGGTACATGTCTCTTGCCTCTCAACAGGAAGATTCTGTTTCATGACTGCTATGTTTGTTCAAACATGGAGTGTGATTTTGTTGGATGGGAACTACCACTCCAAGCATCCTGAGTATTGGAGTTATTAGGAAAGACCTCTTTCTTTTCCTAGTTGCTTCTTTTGATTGTTACCCTTATAACTTATATTCATCTGTTTCGCAGTGGAGTAATGTATTTGAATCGTTAAATGTATGTAAATGTTTTTTGTTTAGAGCAGCGTCATCTGGTTGTATGACCAGAAAGCAGATTCTCCATTCAATGGGTTTTTAGTGCAGATTGGACACCACTTGCATTTTACTGAATAACAAATGTTAGGAATTTGATAAATATTCTTGTTTTCGTATCTCCTTCAATTGCTTTAAGTTTTTAAAAATCTTATTGCAACGGTCACAAAAAATAATCAATGTGCTTCACAATTTGTTTTACACGTTTCTTCTCTCTCAACAGGGAGATTCCGTTTCATGACTGCTATGTTTATTCAAACATCGAGTGTGATTATGTTGGATGGAAATCACCAATCCGAGCATTCTGACGATTGGAGTTATTAGAAATACTGTTTTCTTTTGCTAGGTGCATCCTTTGATTGATACCTTTATCACTTATATTTGTCTATTCACCACATGCACTTTACAGAATAATGAATGTTCGGAATTTGATAAATCTTCTGGCTTAGGTATCTCCTTCATTTGCTTTATATTTTTAAAAATCTTATTGCAATGGTCACTAAAAATAATCAATGTGCTGCACAAATTGTTGTACATGTTTCTTCTCTCTCAACAGGGAGATTCCGTTTCATGACTACTATGTTTATTCAAACATCAAGTGTGATTATGTTGGATGGAAATCACCACTCCGAGCGTTCTGACGATTGGAGTTTTTAGAAATACTGTTTTCTTTGCTAGGTGTTTCCTTTGATTGCTACCTTTATCACTTATATTCGTCAATATCACAGTGGTGTAAAGTATTTGATTGGTAAAATGTGGGTAAAAGTTTGTTGTTTACAGCAGGGTCATCTGGTTGTATGGCCAGAAAGCAGATTCTCTATTCAATGGTCTTTTGGTGCAGATTGGACACCACATGATCTTTACTGAATAACGAATGTTCGGAATTTGATAAATCTTCTTGTTGAGGTATCTCCTTCATTTGCTTTATATTTTTAAAAATATTATTGCAATGGTCACTAAAAATAATCAATGTGCACCACAAATTATGGAACATGTTTCTTCCCTCTCAACAGGGAGATTCCGTTTAATGCCTGCTATGTTTGTTCTACTTTTGAGTGTGATTTTGTTGGGTGGGAAGCACTACTTCGAGCATTCTGACAATTGGAGTTATTAGGAAAGACTTCTTTCTTTTGCTGAGTTCTTGTTTTGATTGTTACCCTCATCACATATATACATCAATTTCACAGTGGAGTAATATATTTGAATCGTTAAATGTGGGTAAATATTTGTAGATTACAGCAGGGTCACCTGGTTGTATGGCCAGAAAGAAGATTCCCCTTTCAATCGTCTTTTGGTGCATATTTGACACCACATGCACAAATTGTGGTACATGTTTCTTGCCTCTCAACAGGGAGATTCTATTTCATGACTGCTATGTTTGTTCAAACATGGAGTGTGATTTTGTTTGATGGAAACTACCACTCCAAGCATCCTGAGTGTAGGAGTTATTAGGACAGACCTCTTTCTTTTTTTAGGTGCTTCTTTTGATTGTTACCCTTATAACTTATATTCATCTCTTTCGCAGTGGAGTAATGTATTTGAATCGTTAAATGTGTGTAAATGTTTTCTGTTTAGAGCAGGGTCATCTGGTTGTATGTCCAGAAAGCAGATTCAACAGTCAATGGGTTTTTGGTCCAGATTGGACACCACATGCACTTTACTGAATATCGAATGTTCAGAATCTGATAAATCTTCTTTTTAGGTATCTCCTTCATTTGATTTATATTTTTAAAAATCTTATTGCAGTGGTCACTAAAAATAATCAGTGTGCTGCACAAATTGTGGTACATGTTTCTTCTCTCTCAACAGGGAGATTCCGTTTCGTGACTGCTGTGTTCTACTTTCGAGTGTGATTTTGTTGGATGGGTATCAGCACTCCGAGCGTTCTGACGTTTGGAGTTAATAGAAAGCCTTTTTTCTTTCGCTAGGTGCTTCCTCTGATACCTTTTACACTTACATTCATCAATTTCACAGTGGAGGGATGTATTTGATTCGTGAAATGTTTTCAAATGTTTGTTGTTTACAGTAGGGTCATCTGGTTGTATGGCCAGAAAGCAGATTCTCTATTCAATGGTCTATTGGTGCAGATTGGACACCACATGCACTTTACTGAATAACAAATGTTCGTAATTTGATATATCTTCGTTTTTAGTATATCTCCTTCATTTGCTTTATATTTTTAAAAATCTTATTGCAATGGTCACTAACAAGTAATCAATGTGCTGCACTAATTGTGGTACATGTTTCTTCCCTCTCAATAAGTTGATTTCGTTTCATGACTACGTTTGTTCTACCATCGAGTGTGATTTCGTTGGATGGGAACCATCACTCCGAGCATTTTGACCATTCGAGTTATTAGGAAAGACTGCATTGTTTTGCTAAGTGATTCCTTTGGTTGATACTTTTATCACATATATTCAGCAATTTCACGGTGGAGTACTTTATTTGAACCGTGAAACGTGGGTAAATGTTTGTTGTTTACTGCAGGGTCATCTGGTTGTATGGCCAGAAAGCAGATTCTCCATTCAATGTGTTTTTAGTGCAGATTGGACACCACATGCACTTTACTGAATATCGAATGTTCAGAATTTGATAAATCTCCTTGTTTTGGTATCTTCTTCATTTGGTTTATATTTTTAAAATTGTTCTTCCAGTGGTCACTAAAAATAATCAATGTGCTGCACATTAATTGTGGTACATGTTCCTTCACTCTCAACAGGGAGATTCCGTTTCATGACTGGTATGGTTGTTCTACCTTCGAGTGTGATTTTGTTGGATGGAAACCACCACTCCGAGCATCCTGAGTATTGGAGTTTAATAGGAAAGACTTCATTGTTTTCCTAGGCGCTTGTTTTGATTGTTACCCTTATCACATATATTCATCAATTTCACAGTGGAATAATATATTTGAATTGTGATATGTGGTTATGTGCTTTTTGTTTTCAGCAGGGTGATCTTGTTGTATGGCCACAAAGAAGATTCTGCATTCAATCGGTTTTTGGTGCAGATTGGACACCACATGCATCTTACTGAACACCAGATGTTCAGAATTTGATAAATCTTCTTGTTTTGGTATCTCCTTCATTTGCTTTATATTTTTAAAAACTTATCGCAATGTTCACAAAAAATAATCAATGTGTTGAGCAAATTGTGGTACATGTTTCTTTCCTTTCAGCAGGGAGATTCCGTTTCATCACTGCTATGCTTGTTCTACCATCGAGTGTGATTTTGTTGGATGGGAACCACCACTCCCAGCATCCTGAATATTGGAGTTTTTAGGAAAGAATTCATTGTTTTGCTAGTTGCTTATTTTGATTCTTCCCCTTATCACTTTCCTTTCATCAATTTCAAAGTCAAGTTGTCTATTTGAATCGTTAAATGTGTGTAAATGTTTGTTGTTTACAGCAGGGTCATCTGGTTGTATGGCCAGAAAGCAGATTCCCCATTCAATGGGTTTTTGGTGCAGATTGGACACCACATGCACTTGACTGAATATTGAATGTTCAGAATTTGATAAATCTTCTTGTTTAGGTATATCCTTCATTTGATTTATATTTTTGAAAATGTTATTCCAATGGTCCCAAAAAGTAATCAATGTGCTGCACAAATTGTGGTCCATGTTTATTCCCTCTCAGCAGGGAGATTCTGTTTCATTACTGTTATGCTTGTTCTTCCATCGAGTGTGATTTTGTTGGTTGGGAACCACCACTCCGATCATCCTGAGTATTGTAGTTTATTAGGAAAGACTTCTTTCTTTTGTTAGGTGCTTCTTCTGATTGTTACCGTTATCACTTATATTCATCAAATTAACAGTGGAGTAATGTATTTGAGTCGTGAAATGTGGTTAAGATTCTGTACTTTACGGCAGGGTATTCTGGTGTTATGGCCACAAAGAAGATTATACAGTCAATGGGTTTTGGTACAAATGGGACACCACATGGACCTTACTGAAAACGTATGTTCGGAATTTGATAAATCTTCTTGTTTAGCTAGCTCCTTCATTTGCTTTATATTTTTAAATATCTTATTTCAATGGTCATTAAAAATAATCAATGTGCTCCACAAATTGTCGTGCATGTTTATTCCCTCTCAACAGAGACATTCCGTTTCATGACTGCTATGTTTGTTGAAACATCGAGTGTGATTTTGTTGGATGGGAATCACCACTCCGAGCGTTCTGCCGATTGGAGTTATTAGAAAAACTTTTTGTTTTTGCTAAGTGCTTCCTTTAATACCCTTATCACTTTTATTCATCAATTTCACAGTGGAGTAATGTATTTGTTCCGTGAAATGTTAGTAAATGTTTGTTGTTTAGAGCAGGGTCATTTGGTTGTATGGCCAAAAAGCAGATTCTCTATTCAATGGTCTTTTGGTGCAGATTGGACTCCACATGCACTTTACTGAATATCAAATGTTCAGAATTTGATAAATTTTCTTGTTTAGGTATCTCCTTCATTTGCTTTATATTTTTAAAAATCTTATTGCAATGATCACTAAAAATAATCAATGTGCTGCACAAATTGTGTTACATGTTTCTTCCCTCTCAACAGGGAGATTCCGTTTAATGCCTGCTATGTTTGTTCTACCTTTGAGTGTGATTTTGTTGGATGTTAACCACTACTCCGAGCATTCTGACAATTGGAGTTATTAGGAAAGACTTCTTTCTTTTGCTAAATGCTTGTTTCGTTTGTTACCCTTAACACTTATATTCATCAATTTCACAGTGGGTTAATATATTTGAATTGTGAAATGTGGTAATGTGTTTATTGTTTACAGCAGTGTCTTCTGGTTGTATGGCCAGAAAGCAGATTCTCCATTCAATGGGTTTTTGTTGCAGATTGGACACCACATGCACCTTACTGAGTAACAGCTGTACGGAATTTGATAAATCTTCTTGTTTAGGTATCTCCTTCATTTGCTTGATATTTTTAAAAATCTTATCGCAATGTTCACAAAAAATAATCAATGTGCTGAGCAAATTGTGGTACATGTTTCTTCCCTCTCAGCAGGGAGATTCCGTTTCATGACTGCTATGTTTATTCAAACATCGAGTGTGATTATGTTGGATGGAAATCACTACTCCGAGCTTTCTGACGATTGGAGTTATTAGAAATACTGTTTTCTTTTCCTAGGTGCTTCCTTTGATTGATACCTTTAACACTTATATTCGTCAATTTCACAGTGGAGTAATGTATTTGATTCGTGAAATGTGGGTAAACGTTTGTTGTTTGCAGCAGGGTCATCTCGTTGTAAGGACAGAAAGCAGGTTCTCAATTCAATGATCTTTTGGTGCAGATTGGACACCACATGCACTTTACTGAATAACGAATGTTCAGAATTTTATAAATCTTCTTGTTTAGGTATCTTCTTCATTTGCTTTATATTTATAAAAATCTTATTGCTATGGTCACTAAAAATAATAAATGTGCTGCACAAATTGTGGTACATGTTTCTTCCCTCTCAACAGGGAGATTCCGTTAAATGCCTGCTATGTTGGTTCTACTTTTGAGTGTGATTTTGTTGGATGGGATGCACTACTCCGAGCATTCTGACAATTGGAGTTATTAGGAAAGACTTCTTTCTTTTGCTGAGTCCTTTATTTGATTGTTACCCTCATCACATATTCATCAATTTCACAGTTGAATAATATATTTGAATCATGAAATGTGGGTAAATGTCTCGTGATTACACCAGGATCATCTGGTTGTATGGCCATAAAGCAGATTCCCCATTCAATCGTCTTTTGGTGCATATTTGACACCACATG
Organism: Schistocerca gregaria; assembly: GCF_023897955.1. Taxonomy (NCBI): domain Eukaryota; kingdom Metazoa; phylum Arthropoda; class Insecta; order Orthoptera; family Acrididae; genus Schistocerca; species Schistocerca gregaria. The sequence goes on along the minus strand of NW_026061860.1, from coordinate 186,523 downwards.
CACAAATTGTGGTACATGTCTCTTGCCTCTCAACAGGAAGATTCTGTTTCATGACTGCTATGTTTGTTCAAACATGGAGTGTGATTTTGTTGGATGGGAACTACCACTCCAAGCATCCTGAGTATTGGAGTTATTAGGAAAGACCTCTTTCTTTTCCTAGTTGCTTCTTTTGATTGTTACCCTTATAACTTATATTCATCTGTTTCGCAGTGGAGTAATGTATTTGAATCGTTAAATGTATGTAAATGTTTTTTGTTTTAGAGCAGCGTCATCTGGTTGTATGACCAGAAAGCAGATTCTCCATTCAATGGGTTTTTAGTGCAGATTGGACACCACTTGCATTTTACTGAATAACAAATGTTAGGAATTTGATAAATATTCTTGTTTTCGTATCTCCTTCAATTGCTTTAAGTTTTTAAAAATCTTATTGCAACGGTCACAAAAAATAATCAATGTGCTTCACAATTTGTTTTACACGTTTCTTCTCTCTCAACAGGGAGATTCCGTTTCATGACTGCTATGTTTATTCAAACATCGAGTGTGATTATGTTGGATGGAAATCACCAATCCGAGCATTCTGACGATTGGAGTTATTAGAAATACTGTTTTCTTTTGCTAGGTGCATCCTTTGATTGATACCTTTATCACTTATATTTGTCTATTCACCACATGCACTTTACAGAATAATGAATGTTTGGAATTTGATAAATCTTCTGGCTTAGGTATCTCCTTCATTTGCTTTATATTTTTAAAAATCTTATTGCAATGGTCACTAAAAATAATAAATGTGCTGCACAAATTGTGGTACATGTTTCTTCCCTCTCAACAGGGAGATTCCGTTAAATGCCTGCTATGTTGGTTCTACTTTTGAGTGTGATTTTGTTGGATGGGATGCACTACTCCGAGCATTCTGACAATTGGAGTTATTAGGAAAGACTTCTTTCTTTTGCTGAGTCCTTTATTTGATTGTTACCCTCATCACATATTCATTAATTTCACAGTTGAATAATATATTTGAATCATGAAATGTGGGTAAATGTCTCGTGATTACACCAGGATCATCTGGTTGTATGGCCATAAAGCAGATTCCCCATTCAATCGTCTTTTGGTGCATATTTGACACCACATGCACAAATTGTGGTACATGTCTCTTGCCTCTCAACAGGAAGATTCTGTTTCATGACTGCTATGTTTGTTCAAACATGGAGTGTGATTTTGTTGGATGGGAACTACCACTCCAAGCATCCTGAGTATTGGAGTTATTAGGAAAGACCTCTTTCTTTTCCTAGTTGCTTCTTTTGATTGTTACCCTTATAACTTATATTCATCTGTTTCGCAGTGGAGTAATGTATTTGAATCGTTAAATGTATGTAAATGTTTTTTGTTTTAGAGCAGCGTCATCTGGTTGTATGACCAGAAAGCAGATTCTCCATTCAATGGGTTTTTAGTGCAGATTGGACACCACTTGCATTTTACTGAATAACAAATGTTAGGAATTTGATAAATATTCTTGTTTTCGTATCTCCTTCAATTGCTTTAAGTTTTTAAAAATCTTATTGCAACGGTCACAAAAAATAATCAATGTGCTTCACAATTTGTTTTACACGTTTCTTCTCTCTCAACAGGGAGATTCCGTTTCATGACTGCTATGTTTATTCAAACATCGAGTGTGATTATGTTGGATGGAAATCACCAATCCGAGCATTCTGACGATTGGAGTTATTAGAAATACTGTTTTCTTTTGCTAGGTGCATCCTTTGATTGATACCTTTATCACTTATATTTGTCTATTCACCACATGCACTTTACAGAATAATGAATGTTTGGAATTTGATAAATCTTCTGGCTTAGGTATCTCCTTCATTTGCTTTATATTTTTAAAAATCTTATTGCAATGGTCACTAAAAATAATCAATGTGCTGCACAAATTGTTGTACATGTTTCTTCTCTCTCAACAGGGAGATTTCGTTTCATGACTACTATGTTTATTCAAACATCAAGTGTGATTATGTTGGATGGAAATCACCACTCCGAGCGTTCTGACGATTGGAGTTTTTAGAAATACTGTTTTCTTTGCTAGGTGTTTCCTTTGATTGCTACCTTTATCACTTATATTCGTCAATATCACAGTGGTGTAAAGTATTTGATTGGTAAAATGTGGGTAAAAGTTTGTTGTTTACAGCAGGGTCATCTGGTTGTATGGCCAGAAAGCAGATTCTCTATTCAATGGTCTTTTGGTGCAGATTGGACACCACATGATCTTTACTGAATAACGAATGTTCGGAATTTGATAAATCTTCTTGTTGAGGTATCTCCTTCATTTGCTTTATATTTTTAAAAATATTATTGCAATGGTCACTAAAAATAATCAATGTGCACCACAAATTATGGAACATGTTTCTTCCCTCTCAACAGGGAGATTCCGTTTAATGCCTGCTATGTTTGTTCTACTTTTGAGTGTGATTTTGTTGGGTGGGAAGCACTACTTCGAGCATTCTGACAATTGGAGTTATTAGGAAAGACTTCTTTCTTTTGCTGAGTTCTTGTTTTGATTGTTACCCTCATCACATATATTCATCAATTTCACAGTGGAGTAATATATTTGAATCGTTAAATGTGGGTAAATATTTGTAGATTACAGCAGGGTCACCTGGTTGTATGGCCAGAAAGAAGATTCCCCTTTCAATCGTCTTTTGGTGCATATTTGACACCACATGCACAAATTGTGGTACATGTTTCTTGCCTCTCAACAGGGAGATTCTATTTCATGACTGCTATGTTTGTTCAAACATGGAGTGTGATTTTGTTTGATGGAAACTACCACTCCAAGCATCCTGAGTGTAGGAGTTATTAGGACAGACCTCTTTCTTTTTTTAGGTGCTTCTTTTGATTGTTACCCTTATAACTTATATTCATCTCTTTCGCAGTGGAGTAATGTATTTGAATCGTTAAAAGTGTGTAAATGTTTTCTGTTTAGAGCAGGGTCATCTGGTTGTATGGCCAGAAAGCAGATTCAACAGTCAATGGGTTTTTGGTCCAGATTGGACACCACATGCACTTTACTGAATATCGAATGTTCAGAATCTGATAAATCTTCTTTTTAGGTATCTCCTTCATTTGATTTATATTTTTAAAAATCTTATTGCAGTGGTCACTAAAAATAATCAATGTGCTGCACAAATTGTGGTACATGTTTCTTCTCTCTCAACAGGGAGATTCCGTTTCGTGACTGCTGTGTTCTACTTTCGAGTGTGATTTTGTTGGATGGGTATCAGCACTCCGAGCGTTCTGACGTTTGGAGTTAATAGAAAGCCTTTTTTCTTTCGCTAGGTGCTTCCTCTGATACCTTTTACACTTACATTCATCAATTTCACAGTGGAGGGATGTATTTGATTCGTGAAATGTTTTCAAATGTTTGTTGTTTACAGTAGGGTCATCTGGTTGTATGGCCAGAAAGCAGATTCTCTATTCAATGGTCTATTGGTGCAGATTGGACACCACATGCACTTTACTGAATAACAAATGTTCGTAATTTGATATATCTTCGTTTTTAGTATATCTCCTTCATTTGCTTTATATTTTTAAAAATCTTATTGCAATGGTCACTAACAAGTAATCAATGTGCTGCACTAATTGTGGTACATGTTTCTTCCCTCTCAATAAGTTGATTTCGTTTCATGACTACGTTTGTTCTACCATCGAGTGTGATTTCGTTGGATGGGAACCATCACTCCGAGCATTTTGACCATTCGAGTTATTAGGAAAGACTGCATTGTTTTGCTAAGTGATTCCTTTGGTTGATACTTTTATCACATATATTCAGCAATTTCACGGTGGAGTACTTTATTTGAACCGTGAAACGTGGGTAAATGTTTGTTGTTTACTGCAGGGTCATCTGGTTGTATGGCCAGAAAGCAGATTCTCCATTCAATGTGTTTTTAGTGCAGATTGGACACCACATGCACTTTACTGAATATCGAATGTTCAGAATTTGATAAATCTCCTTGTTTTGGTATCTTCTTCATTTGGTTTATATTTTTAAAATTGTTCTTCCAGTGGTCACTAAAAATAATCAATGTGCTGCACATTAATTGTGGTACATGTTCCTTCACTCTCAACAGGGAGATTCCGTTTCATGACTGGTATGGTTGTTCTACCTTCGAGTGTGATTTTGTTGGATGGAAACCACCACTCCGAGCATCCTGAGTATTGGAGTTTAATAGGAAAGACTTCATTGTTTTCCTAGGCGCTTGTTTTGATTGTTACCCTTATCACATTTATTCATCAATTTCACAGTGGAATAATATATTTTAATCGTGATATGTGGTTATGTGCTTTTTGTTTTCAGCAGGGTGATCTTGTTGTATGGCCACAAAGAAGATTCTGCATTCAATCGGTTTTTGGTGCAGATTGGACACCACATGCATCTTACTGAACACCAGATGTTCAGAATTTGATAAATCTTCTTGTTTTGGTATCTCCTTCATTTGCTTTATATTTTTAAAAACTTATCGCAATGTTCACAAAATATAATCAATGTGTTGAGCAAATTGTGGTACATGTTTCTTTCCTTTCAGCAGGGAGATTCCGTTTCATCACTGCTATGCTTGTTCTACCATCGAGTGTGATTTTGTTGGATGGGAACCACCACTCCCAGCATCCTGAATATTGGAGTTTTTAGGAAAGAATTCATTGTTTTGCTAGTTGCTTATTTTGATTCTTCCCCTTATCACTTTCCTTTCATCAATTTCAAAGTCAAGTTGTCTATTTGAATCGTTAAATGTGTGTAAATGTTTGTTGTTTACAGCAGGGTCTTCTGGTTGTATGGCCAGAAAGCAGATTCTCCATTCAATGGGTTTTTGGTGCAGATTGGACACCACATGCACTTGACTGAATATTGAATGTTCAGAATTTGATAAATCTTCTTGTTTAGGTATATCCTTCATTTGATTTATATTTTTGAAAATGTTATTCCAATGGTCCCAAAAAGTAATCAATGTGCTGCACAAATTGTGGTCCATGTTTATTCCCTCTCAGCAGGGAGATTCTGTTTCATTACTGTTATGCTTGTTCTTCCATCGAGTGTGATTTTGTTGGTTGGGAACCACCACTCCGATCATCCTGAGTATTGGAGTTTATTAGGAAAGACTTCTTTCTTTTGTTAGGTGCTTCTTCTGATTGTTACCGTTATCACTTATATTCATCAAATTAACAGTGGAGTAATGTATTTGAGTCGTGAAATGTGGTTAAGATTCTGTACTTTACGGCAGGGTATTCTGGTGTTATGGCCACAAAGAAGATTATACAGTCAATGGGTTTTGGTACAAATGGGACACCACATGGACCTTACTGAAAACGTATGTTCGGAATTTGATAAATCTTCTTGTTTCGCTAGCTCCTTCATTTGCTTTATATTTTTAAATATCTTATTTCAATGGTCATTAAAAATAATCAATGTGCTCCACAAATTGTCGTGCATGTTTATTCCCTCTCAACAGAGACATTCCGTTTCATGACTGCTATGTTTGTTGAAACATCGAGTGTGATTTTGTTGGATGGGAATCACCACTCCGAGCGTTCTGCCGATTGGAGTTATTAGAAAAACTTTTTGTTTTTGCTAAGTGCTTCCTTTAATACCCTTATCACTTTTATTCATCAATTTCACAGTGGAGTAATGTATTTGTTCCGTGAAATGTTAGTAAATGTTTGTTGTTTAGAGCAGGGTCATTTGGTTGTATGGCCAAAAAGCAGATTCTCTATTCAATGGTCTTTTGGTGCAGATTGGACTCCACATGCACTTTACTGAATATCAAATGTTCAGAATTTGATAAATTTTCTTGTTTAGGTATCTCCTTCATTTGCTTTATATTTTTAAAAATCTTATTGCAATGATCACTAAAAATAATCAATGTGCTGCACTAATTGTGTTACATGTTTCTTCCCTCTCAACAGGGAGATTCCGTTTAATGCCTGCTATGTTTGTTCTACCTTTGAGTGTGATTTTGTTGGATGTTAACCACTACTCCGAGCATTCTGACAATTGGAGTTATTAGGAAAGACTTCTTTCTTTTGCTAAATGCTTGTTTCGTTTGTTACCCTTAACACTTATATTCATCAATTTCACAGTGGGTTAATATATTTGAATTGTGAAATGTGGTAATGTGTTTATTGTTTACAGCAGTGTCTTCTGGTTGTATGGCCAGAAAGCAGATTCTCCATTCAATGGGTTTTTGTTGCAGATTGGACACCACATGCACCTTACTGAGTAACAGCTGTACGGAATTTGATAAATCTTCTTGTTTAGGTATCTCCTTCATTTGCTTGATATTTTTAAAAATCTTATCGCAATGTTCACAAAAAATAATCAATGTGCTGAGCAAATTGTGGTACATGTTTCTTCCCTCTCAGCAGGGAGATTCCGTTTCATGACTGCTATGTTTATTCAAACATCGAGTGTGATTATGTTGGATGGAAATCACCACTCCGAGCTTTCTGACGATTGGAGTTATTAGAAATACTGTTTTCTTTTCCTAGGTGCTTCCTTTGATTGATACCTTTAACACTTATATTCGTCAATTTCACAGTGGAGTAATGTATTTGATTCGTGAAATGTGGGTAAATGTTTGTTGTTTGCAGCAGGGTCATCTGGTTGTATGGACAGAAAGCAGGTTCTCAATTCAATGATCTTTTGGTGCAGATTGGACACCACATGCACTTTACTGAATAACGAATGTTCAGAATTTTATAAATCTTCTTGTTTAGGTATCTTCTTCATTTGCTTTATATTTATAAAAATCTTATTGCTATGGTCACTAAAAATAATAAATGTGCTGCACAAATTGTGGTACATGTTTCTTCCCTCTCAACAGGGAGATTCCGTTAAATGCCTGCTATGTTGGTTCTACTTTTGAGTGTGATTTTGTTGGATGGGATGCACTACTCCGAGCATTCTGACAATTGGAGTTATTAGGAATGACTTCTTTCTTTTGCTGAGTCCTTTATTTGATTGTTACCCTCATCACATATTCATCAATTTCACAGTTGAATAATATATTTGAATCATGAAATGTGGGTAAATGTCTCGTGATTACACCAGGATCATCTGGTTGTATGGCCATAAAGCAGATTCCCCATTCAATCGTCTTTTGGTGCATATTTGACACCACATGCACAAATTGTGGTACATGTCTCTTGCCTCTCAACAGGAAGATTCTGTTTCATGACTGCTATGTTTGTTCAAACATGGAGTGTGATTTTGTTGGATGGGAACTACCACTCCAAGCATCCTGAGTATTGGAGTTATTAGGAAAGACCTCTTTCTTTTCCTAGTTGCTTCTTTTGATTGTTACCCTTATAACTTATATTCATCTGTTTCGCAGTGGAGTAATGTATTTGAATCGTTAAATGTATGTAAATGTTTTTTGTTTAGAGCAGCGTCATCTGGTTGTATGACCAGAAAGCAGATTCTCCATTCAATGGGTTTTTAGTGCAGATTGGACACCACTTGCATTTTACTGAATAACAAATGTTAGGAATTTGATAAATATTCTTGTTTTCGTATCTCCTTCAATTGCTTTAAGTTTTTAAAAATCTTATTGCAACGGTCACAAAAAATAATCAATGTGCTTCACAATTTGTTTTACACGTTTCTTCTCTCTCAACAGGGAGATTCCGTTTCATGACTGCTATGTTTATTCAAACATCGAGTGTGATTATGTTGGATGGAAATCACCAATCCGAGCATTCTGACGATTGGAGTTATTAGAAATACTGTTTTCTTTTGCTAGGTGCATCCTTTGATTGATACCTTTATCACTTATATTTGTCTATTCACCACATGCACTTTACAGAATAATGAATGTTCGGAATTTGATAAATCTTCTGGCTTAGGTATCTCCTTCATTTGCTTTATATTTTTAAAAATCTTATTGCAATGGTCACTAAAAATAATCAATGTGCTGCACAAATTGTTGTACATGTTTCTTCTCTCTCAACAGGGAGATTCCGTTTCATGACTACTATGTTTATTCAAACATCAAGTGTGATTATGTTGGATGGAAATCACCACTCCGAGCGTTCTGACGATTGGAGTTTTTAGAAATACTGTTTTCTTTGCTAGGTGTTTCCTTTGATTGCTACCTTTATCACTTATATTCGTCAATATCACAGTGGTGTAAAGTATTTGATTGGTAAAATGTGGGTAAAAGTTTGTTGTTTACAGCAGGGTCATCTGGTTGTATGGCCAGAAAGCAGATTCTCTATTCAATGGTCTTTTGGTGCAGATTGGACACCACATGATCTTTACTGAATAACGAATGTTCGGAATTTGATAAATCTTCTTGTTGAGGTATCTCCTTCATTTGCTTTATATTTTTAAAAATATTATTGCAATGGTCACTAAAAATAATCAATGTGCACCACAAATTATGGAACATGTTTCTTCCCTCTCAACAGGGAGATTCCGTTTAATGCCTGCTATGTTTGTTCTACTTTTGAGTGTGATTTTGTTGGGTGGGAAGCACTACTTCGAGCATTCTGACAATTGGAGTTATTAGGAAAGACTTCTTTCTTTTGCTGAGTTCTTGTTTTGATTGTTACCCTCATCACATATATACATCAATTTCACAGTGGAGTAATATATTTGAATCGTTAAATGTGGGTAAATATTTGTAGATTACAGCAGGGTCACCTGGTTGTATGGCCAGAAAGAAGATTCCCCTTTCAATCGTCTTTTGGTGCATATTTGACACCACATGCACAAATTGTGGTACATGTTTCTTGCCTCTCAACAGGGAGATTCTATTTCATGACTGCTATGTTTGTTCAAACATGGAGTGTGATTTTGTTTGATGGAAACTACCACTCCAAGCATCCTGAGTGTAGGAGTTATTAGGACAGACCTCTTTCTTTTTTTAGGTGCTTCTTTTGATTGTTACCCTTATAACTTATATTCATCTCTTTCGCAGTGGAGTAATGTATTTGAATCGTTAAATGTGTGTAAATGTTTTCTGTTTAGAGCAGGGTCATCTGGTTGTATGTCCAGAAAGCAGATTCAACAGTCAATGGGTTTTTGGTCCAGATTGGACACCACATGCACTTTACTGAATATCGAATGTTCAGAATCTGATAAATCTTCTTTTTAGGTATCTCCTTCATTTGATTTATATTTTTAAAAATCTTATTGCAGTGGTCACTAAAAATAATCAGTGTGCTGCACAAATTGTGGTACATGTTTCTTCTCTCTCAACAGGGAGATTCCGTTTCGTGACTGCTGTGTTCTACTTTCGAGTGTGATTTTGTTGGATGGGTATCAGCACTCCGAGCGTTCTGACGTTTGGAGTTAATAGAAAGCCTTTTTTCTTTCGCTAGGTGCTTCCTCTGATACCTTTTACACTTACATTCATCAATTTCACAGTGGAGGGATGTATTTGATTCGTGAAATGTTTTCAAATGTTTGTTGTTTACAGTAGGGTCATCTGGTTGTATGGCCAGAAAGCAGATTCTCTATTCAATGGTCTATTGGTGCAGATTGGACACCACATGCACTTTACTGAATAACAAATGTTCGTAATTTGATATATCTTCGTTTTTAGTATATCTCCTTCATTTGCTTTATATTTTTAAAAATCTTATTGCAATGGTCACTAACAAGTAATCAATGTGCTGCACTAATTGTGGTACATGTTTCTTCCCTCTCAATAAGTTGATTTCGTTTCATGACTACGTTTGTTCTACCATCGAGTGTGATTTCGTTGGATGGGAACCATCACTCCGAGCATTTTGACCATTCGAGTTATTAGGAAAGACTGCATTGTTTTGCTAAGTGATTCCTTTGGTTGATACTTTTATCACATATATTCAGCAATTTCACGGTGGAGTACTTTATTTGAACCGTGAAACGTGGGTAAATGTTTGTTGTTTACTGCAGGGTCATCTGGTTGTATGGCCAGAAAGCAGATTCTCCATTCAATGTGTTTTTAGTGCAGATTGGACACCACATGCACTTTACTGAATATCGAATGTTCAGAATTTGATAAATCTCCTTGTTTTGGTATCTTCTTCATTTGGTTTATATTTTTAAAATTGTTCTTCCAGTGGTCACTAAAAATAATCAATGTGCTGCACATTAATTGTGGTACATGTTCCTTCACTCTCAACAGGGAGATTCCGTTTCATGACTGGTATGGTTGTTCTACCTTCGAGTGTGATTTTGTTGGATGGAAACCACCACTCCGAGCATCCTGAGTATTGGAGTTTAATAGGAAAGACTTCATTGTTTTCCTAGGCGCTTGTTTTGATTGTTACCCTTATCACATATATTCATCAATTTCACAGTGGAATAATATATTTGAATTGTGATATGTGGTTATGTGCTTTTTGTTTTCAGCAGGGTGATCTTGTTGTATGGCCACAAAGAAGATTCTGCATTCAATCGGTTTTTGGTGCAGATTGGACACCACATGCATCTTACTGAACACCAGATGTTCAGAATTTGATAAATCTTCTTGTTTTGGTATCTCCTTCATTTGCTTTATATTTTTAAAAACTTATCGCAATGTTCACAAAAAATAATCAATGTGTTGAGCAAATTGTGGTACATGTTTCTTTCCTTTCAGCAGGGAGATTCCGTTTCATCACTGCTATGCTTGTTCTACCATCGAGTGTGATTTTGTTGGATGGGAACCACCACTCCCAGCATCCTGAATATTGGAGTTTTTAGGAAAGAATTCATTGTTTTGCTAGTTGCTTATTTTGATTCTTCCCCTTATCACTTTCCTTTCATCAATTTCAAAGTCAAGTTGTCTATTTGAATCGTTAAATGTGTGTAAATGTTTGTTGTTTACAGCAGGGTCATCTGGTTGTATGGCCAGAAAGCAGATTCCCCATTCAATGGGTTTTTGGTGCAGATTGGACACCACATGCACTTGACTGAATATTGAATGTTCAGAATTTGATAAATCTTCTTGTTTAGGTATATCCTTCATTTGATTTATATTTTTGAAAATGTTATTCCAATGGTCCCAAAAAGTAATCAATGTGCTGCACAAATTGTGGTCCATGTTTATTCCCTCTCAGCAGGGAGATTCTGTTTCATTACTGTTATGCTTGTTCTTCCATCGAGTGTGATTTTGTTGGTTGGGAACCACCACTCCGATCATCCTGAGTATTGTAGTTTATTAGGAAAGACTTCTTTCTTTTGTTAGGTGCTTCTTCTGATTGTTACCGTTATCACTTATATTCATCAAATTAACAGTGGAGTAATGTATTTGAGTCGTGAAATGTGGTTAAGATTCTGTACTTTACGGCAGGGTATTCTGGTGTTATGGCCACAAAGAAGATTATACAGTCAATGGGTTTTGGTACAAATGGGACACCACATGGACCTTACTGAAAACGTATGTTCGGAATTTGATAAATCTTCTTGTTTAGCTAGCTCCTTCATTTGCTTTATATTTTTAAATATCTTATTTCAATGGTCATTAAAAATAATCAATGTGCTCCACAAATTGTCGTGCATGTTTATTCCCTCTCAACAGAGACATTCCGTTTCATGACTGCTATGTTTGTTGAAACATCGAGTGTGATTTTGTTGGATGGGAATCACCACTCCGAGCGTTCTGCCGATTGGAGTTATTAGAAAAACTTTTTGTTTTTGCTAAGTGCTTCCTTTAATACCCTTATCACTTTTATTCATCAATTTCACAGTGGAGTAATGTATTTGTTCCGTGAAATGTTAGTAAATGTTTGTTGTTTAGAGCAGGGTCATTTGGTTGTATGGCCAAAAAGCAGATTCTCTATTCAATGGTCTTTTGGTGCAGATTGGACTCCACATGCACTTTACTGAATATCAAATGTTCAGAATTTGATAAATTTTCTTGTTTAGGTATCTCCTTCATTTGCTTTATATTTTTAAAAATCTTATTGCAATGATCACTAAAAATAATCAATGTGCTGCACAAATTGTGTTACATGTTTCTTCCCTCTCAACAGGGAGATTCCGTTTAATGCCTGCTATGTTTGTTCTACCTTTGAGTGTGATTTTGTTGGATGTTAACCACTACTCCGAGCATTCTGACAATTGGAGTTATTAGGAAAGACTTCTTTCTTTTGCTAAATGCTTGTTTCGTTTGTTACCCTTAACACTTATATTCATCAATTTCACAGTGGGTTAATATATTTGAATTGTGAAATGTGGTAATGTGTTTATTGTTTACAGCAGTGTCTTCTGGTTGTATGGCCAGAAAGCAGATTCTCCATTCAATGGGTTTTTGTTGCAGATTGGACACCACATGCACCTTACTGAGTAACAGCTGTACGGAATTTGATAAATCTTCTTGTTTAGGTATCTCCTTCATTTGCTTGATATTTTTAAAAATCTTATCGCAATGTTCACAAAAAATAATCAATGTGCTGAGCAAATTGTGGTACATGTTTCTTCCCTCTCAGCAGGGAGATTCCGTTTCATGACTGCTATGTTTATTCAAACATCGAGTGTGATTATGTTGGATGGAAATCACTACTCCGAGCTTTCTGACGATTGGAGTTATTAGAAATACTGTTTTCTTTTCCTAGGTGCTTCCTTTGATTGATACCTTTAACACTTATATTCGTCAATTTCACAGTGGAGTAATGTATTTGATTCGTGAAATGTGGGTAAACGTTTGTTGTTTGCAGCAGGGTCATCTCGTTGTAAGGACAGAAAGCAGGTTCTCAATTCAATGATCTTTTGGTGCAGATTGGACACCACATGCACTTTACTGAATAACGAATGTTCAGAATTTTATAAATCTTCTTGTTTAGGTATCTTCTTCATTTGCTTTATATTTATAAAAATCTTATTGCTATGGTCACTAAAAATAATAAATGTGCTGCACAAATTGTGGTACATGTTTCTTCCCTCTCAACAGGGAGATTCCGTTAAATGCCTGCTATGTTGGTTCTACTTTTGAGTGTGATTTTGTTGGATGGGATGCACTACTCCGAGCATTCTGACAATTGGAGTTATTAGGAAAGACTTCTTTCTTTTGCTGAGTCCTTTATTTGATTGTTACCCTCATCACATATTCATCAATTTCACAGTTGAATAATATATTTGAATCATGAAATGTGGGTAAATGTCTCGTGATTACACCAGGATCATCTGGTTGTATGGCCATAAAGCAGATTCCCCATTCAATCGTCTTTTGGTGCATATTTGACACCACATGCACAAATTGTGGTACATGTCTCTTGCCTCTCAACAGGAAGATTCTGTTTCATGACTGCTATGTTTGTTCAAACATGGAGTGTGATTTTGTTGGATGGGAACTACCACTCCAAGCATCCTGAGTATTGGAGTTATTAGGAAAGACCTCTTTCTTTTCCTAGTTGCTTCTTTTGATTGTTACCCTTATAACTTATATTCATCTGTTTCGCAGTGGAGTAATGTATTTGAATCGTTAAATGTATGTAAATGTTTTTTGTTTTAGAGCAGCGTCATCTGGTTGTATGACCAGAAAGCAGATTCTCCATTCAATGGGTTTTTAGTGCAGATTGGACACCACTTGCATTTTACTGAATAACAAATGTTAGGAATTTGATAAATATTCTTGTTTTCGTATCTCCTTCAATTGCTTTAAGTTTTTAAAAATCTTATTGCAACGGTCACAAAAAATAATCAATGTGCTTCACAATTTGTTTTACACGTTTCTTCTCTCTCAACAGGGAGATTCCGTTTCATGACTGCTATGTTTATTCAAACATCGAGTGTGATTATGTTGGATGGAAATCACCAATCCGAGCATTCTGACGATTGGAGTTATTAGAAATACTGTTTTCTTTTGCTAGGTGCATCCTTTGATTGATACCTTTATCACTTATATTTGTCTATTCACCACATGCACTTTACAGAATAATGAATGTTTGGAATTTGATAAATCTTCTGGCTTAGGTATCTCCTTCATTTGCTTTATATTTTTAAAAATCTTATTGCAATGGTCACTAAAAATAATAAATGTGCTGCACAAATTGTGGTACATGTTTCTTCCCTCTCAACAGGGAGATTCCGTTAAATGCCTGCTATGTTGGTTCTACTTTTGAGTGTGATTTTGTTGGATGGGATGCACTACTCCGAGCATTCTGACAATTGGAGTTATTAGGAAAGACTTCTTTCTTTTGCTGAGTCCTTTATTTGATTGTTACCCTCATCACATATTCATCAATTTCACAGTTGAATAATATATTTGAATCATGAAATGTGGGTAAATGTCTCGTGATTACACCAGGATCATCTGGTTGTATGGCCATAAAGCAGATTCCCCATTCAATCGTCTTTTGGTGCATATTTGACACCACATGCACAAATTGTGGTACATGTCTCTTGCCTCTCAACAGGAAGATTCTGTTTCATGACTGCTATGTTTGTTCAAACATGGAGTGTGATTTTGTTGGATGGGAACTACCACTCCAAGCATCCTGAGTATTGGAGTTATTAGGAAAGACCTCTTTCTTTTCCTAGTTGCTTCTTTTGATTGTTACCCTTATAACTTATATTCATCTGTTTCGCAGTGGAGTAATGTATTTGAATCGTTAAATGTATGTAAATGTTTTTTGTTTTAGAGCAGCGTCATCTGGTTGTATGACCAGAAAGCAGATTCTCCATTCAATGGGTTTTTAGTGCAGATTGGACACCACTTGCATTTTACTGAATAACAAATGTTAGGAATTTGATAAATATTCTTGTTTTCGTATCTCCTTCAATTGCTTTAAGTTTTTAAAAATCTTATTGCAACGGTCACAAAAAATAATCAATGTGCTTCACAATTTGTTTTACACGTTTCTTCTCTCTCAACAGGGAGATTCCGTTTCATGACTGCTATGTTTATTCAAACATCGAGTGTGATTATGTTGGATGGAAATCACCAATCCGAGCATTCTGACGATTGGAGTTATTAGAAATACTGTTTTCTTTTGCTAGGTGCATCCTTTGATTGATACCTTTATCACTTATATTTGTCTATTCACCACATGCAATTTACAGAATAATGAATGTTTGGAATTTGATAAATCTTCTGGCTTAGGTATCTCCTTCATTTGCTTTATATTTTTAAAAATCTTATTGCAATGGTCACTAAAAATAATCAATGTGCTGCACAAATTGTTGTACATGTTTCTTCTCTCTCAACAGGGAGATTTCGTTTCATGACTACTATGTTTATTCAAACATCAAGTGTGATTATGTTGGATGGAAATCACCACTCCGAGCGTTCTGACGATTGGAGTTTTTAGAAATACTGTTTTCTTTGCTAGGTGTTTCCTTTGATTGCTACCTTTATCACTTATATTCGTCAATATCACAGTGGTGTAAAGTATTTGATTGGTAAAATGTGGGTAAAAGTTTGTTGTTTACAGCAGGGTCATCTGGTTGTATGGCCAGAAAGCAGATTCTCTATTCAATGGTCTTTTGGTGCAGATTGGACACCACATGATCTTTACTGAATAACGAATGTTCGGAATTTGATAAATCTTCTTGTTGAGGTATCTCCTTCATTTGCTTTATATTTTTAAAAATATTATTGCAATGGTCACTAAAAATAATCAATGTGCACCACAAATTATGGAACATGTTTCTTCCCTCTCAACAGGGAGATTCCGTTTAATGCCTGCTATGTTTGTTCTACTTTTGAGTGTGATTTTGTTGGGTGGGAAGCACTACTTCGAGCATTCTGACAATTGGAGTTATTAGGAAAGACTTCTTTCTTTTGCTGAGTTCTTGTTTTGATTGTTACCCTCATCACATATATTCATCAATTTCACAGTGGAGTAATATATTTGAATCGTTAAATGTGGGTAAATATTTGTAGATTACAGCAGGGTCACCTGGTTGTATGGCCAGAAAGAAGATTCCCCTTTCAATCGTCTTTTGGTGCATATTTGACACCACATGCACAAATTGTGGTACATGTTTCTTGCCTCTCAACAGGGAGATTCTATTTCATGACTGCTATGTTTGTTCAAACATGGAGTGTGATTTTGTTTGATGGAAACTACCACTCCAAGCATCCTGAGTGTAGGAGTTATTAGGACAGACCTCTTTCTTTTTTTAGGTGCTTCTTTTGATTGTTACCCTTATAACTTATATTCATCTCTTTCGCAGTGGAGTAATGTATTTGAATCGTTAAAAGTGTGTAAATGTTTTCTGTTTAGAGCAGGGTCATCTGGTTGTATGGCCAGAAAGCAGATTCAACAGTCAATGGGTTTTTGGTCCAGATTGGACACCACATGCACTTTACTGAATATCGAATGTTCAGAATCTGATAAATCTTCTTTTTAGGTATCTCCTTCATTTGATTTATATTTTTAAAAATCTTATTGCAGTGGTCACTAAAAATAATCAATGTGCTGCACAAATTGTGGTACATGTTTCTTCTCTCTCAACAGGGAGATTCCGTTTCGTGACTGCTGTGTTCTACTTTCGAGTGTGATTTTGTTGGATGGGTATCAGCACTCCGAGCGTTCTGACGTTTGGAGTTAATAGAAAGCCTTTTTTCTTTCGCTAGGTGCTTCCTCTGATACCTTTTACACTTACATTCATCAATTTCACAGTGGAGGGATGTATTTGATTCGTGAAATGTTTTCAAATGTTTGTTGTTTACAGTAGGGTCATCTGGTTGTATGGCCAGAAAGCAGATTCTCTATTCAATGGTCTATTGGTGCAGATTGGACACCACATGCACTTTACTGAATAACAAATGTTCGTAATTTGATATATCTTCGTTTTTAGTATATCTCCTTCATTTGCTTTATATTTTTAAAAATCTTATTGCAATGGTCACTAACAAGTAATCAATGTGCTGCACTAATTGTGGTACATGTTTCTTCCCTCTCAATAAGTTGATTTCGTTTCATGACTACGTTTGTTCTACCATCGAGTGTGATTTCGTTGGATGGGAACCATCACTCCGAGCATTTTGACCATTCGAGTTATTAGGAAAGACTGCATTGTTTTGCTAAGTGATTCCTTTGGTTGATACTTTTATCACATATATTCAGCAATTTCACGGTGGAGTACTTTATTTGAACCGTGAAACGTGGGTAAATGTTTGTTGTTTACTGCAGGGTCATCTGGTTGTATGGCCAGAAAGCAGATTCTCCATTCAATGTGTTTTTAGTGCAGATTGGACACCACATGCACTTTACTGAATATCGAATGTTCAGAATTTGATAAATCTCCTTGTTTTGGTATCTTCTTCATTTGGTTTATATTTTTAAAATTGTTCTTCCAGTGGTCACTAAAAATAATCAATGTGCTGCACATTAATTGTGGTACATGTTCCTTCACTCTCAACAGGGAGATTCCGTTTCATGACTGGTATGGTTGTTCTACCTTCGAGTGTGATTTTGTTGGATGGAAACCACCACTCCGAGCATCCTGAGTATTGGAGTTTAATAGGAAAGACTTCATTGTTTTCCTAGGCGCTTGTTTTGATTGTTACCCTTATCACATATATTCATCAATTTCACAGTGGAATAATATATTTGAATTGTGATATGTGGTTATGTGCTTTTTGTTTTCAGCAGGGTGATCTTGTTGTATGGCCACAAAGAAGATTCTGCATTCAATCGGTTTTTGGTGCAGATTGGACACCACATGCATCTTACTGAACACCAGATGTTCAGAATTTGATAAATCTTCTTGTTTTGGTATCTCCTTCATTTGCTTTATATTTTTAAAAACTTATCGCAATGTTCACAAAAAATAATCAATGTGTTGAGCAAATTGTGGTACATGTTTCTTTCCTTTCAGCAGGGAGATTCCGTTTCATCACTGCTATGCTTGTTCTACCATCGAGTGTGATTTTGTTGGATGGGAACCACCACTCCCAGCATCCTGAATATTGGAGTTTTTAGGAAAGAATTCATTGTTTTGCTAGTTGCTTATTTTGATTCTTCCCCTTATCACTTTCCTTTCATCAATTTCAAAGTCAAGTTGTCTATTTGAATCGTTAAATGTGTGTAAATGTTTGTTGTTTACAGCAGGGTCATCTGGTTGTATGGCCAGAAAGCAGATTCTCCATTCAATGGGTTTTTGGTGCAGATTGGACACCACATGCACTTGACTGAATATTGAATGTTCAGAATTTGATAAATCTTCTTGTTTAGGTATATCCTTCATTTGATTTATATTTTTGAAAATGTTATTCCAATGGTCCCAAAAAGTAATCAATGTGCTGCACAAATTGTGGTCCATGTTTATTCCCTCTCAGCAGGGAGATTCTGTTTCATTACTGTTATGCTTGTTCTTCCATCGAGTGTGATTTTGTTGGTTGGGAACCACCACTCCGATCATCCTGAGTATTGGAGTTTATTAGGAAAGACTTCTTTCTTTTGTTAGGTGCTTCTTCTGATTGTTACCGTTATCACTTATATTCATCAAATTAACAGTGGAGTAATGTATTTGAGTCTTGAAATGTGGTTAAGATTCTGTACTTTACGGCAGGGTATTCTGGTGTTATGGCCACAAAGAAGATTATACAGTCAATGGGTTTTGGTACAAATGGGACACCACATGGACCTTACTGAAAACGTATGTTCGGAATTTGATAAATCTTCTTGTTTAGCTAGCTCCTTCATTTGCTTTATATTTTTAAATATCTTATTTCAATGGTCATTAAAAATAATCAATGTGCTCCACAAATTGTCGTGCATGTTTATTCCCTCTCAACAGAGACATTCCGTTTCATGACTGCTATGTTTGTTGAAACATCGAGTGTGATTTTGTTGGATGGGAATCACCACTCCGAGCGTTCTGCCGATTGGAGTTATTAGAAAAACTTTTTGCTTTTGCTAAGTGCTTCCTTTAATACCCTTATCAATTTTATTCATCAATTTCACAGTGGAGTAATGTATTTGTTCCGTGAAATGTTAGTAAATGTTTGTTGTTTAGAGCAGGGTCATTTGGTTGTATGGCCAAAAAGCAGATTCTCTATTCAATGGTCTTTTGGTGCAGATTGGACTCCACATGCACTTTACTGAATATCAAATGTTCAGAATTTGATAAATTTTCTTGTTTAGGTATCTCCTTCATTTGCTTTATATTTTTAAAAATCTTATTGCAATGATCACTAAAAATAATCAATGTGCTGCACAAATTGTGTTACATGTTTCTTCCCTCTCAACAGGGAGATTCCGTTTAATGCCTGCTATGTTTGTTCTACCTTTGAGTGTGATTTTGTTGGATGTTAACCACTACTCCGAGCATTCTGACAATTGGAGTTATTAGGAAAGACTTCTTTCTTTTGCTAAATGCTTGTTTCGTTTGTTACCCTTAACACTTATATTCATCAATTTCACAGTGGGTTAATATATTTGAATTGTGAAATGTGGTTATGTGTTTATTGTTTACAGCAGTGTCTTCTGGTTGTATGGCCAGAAAGCAGATTCTCCATTCAATGGGTTTTTGTTGCAGATTGGACACCACATGCACCTTACTGAGTAACAGCTGTACGGAATTTGATAAATCTTCTTGTTTAGGTATCTCCTTCATTTGCTTGATATTTTTAAAAATCTTATCGCAATGTTCACAAAAAATAATCAATGTGCTGAGCAAATTGTGGTACATGTTTCTTCCCTCTCAGCAGGGAGATTCCGTTTCATGACTGCTGTGTTTATTCAAACATCGAGTGTGATTATGTTGGATGGAAATCACCACTCCGAGCTTTCTGACGATTGGAGTTATTAGAAATACTGTTTTCTTTTCCTAGGTGCTTCCTTTGATTGATACCTTTAACACTTATATTCGTCAATTTCACAGTGGAGTAATGTATTTGATTCGTGAAATGTGGGTAAATGTTTGTTGTTTGCAGCAGGGTCATCTGGTTGTATGGACAGAAAGCAGGTTCTCAATTCAATGATCTTTTGGTGCAGATTGGACACCACATGCACTTTACTGAATAACGAATGTTCAGAATTTTATAAATCTTCTTGTTTAGGTATCTTCTTCATTTGCTTTATATTTATAAAAATCTTATTGCTATGGTCACTAAAAATAATAAATGTGCTGCACAAATTGTGGTACATGTTTCTTCCCTCTCAACAGGGAGATTCCGTTAAATGCCTGCTATGTTGGTTCTACTTTTGAGTGTGATTTTGTTGGATGGGATGCACTACTCCGAGCATTCTGACAATTGGAGTTATTAGGAATGACTTCTTTCTTTTGCTGAGTCCTTTATTTGATTGTTACCCTCATCACATATTCATCAATTTCACAGTTGAATAATATATTTGAATCATGAAATGTGGGTAAATGTCTCGTGATTACACCAGGATCATCTGGTTGTATGGCCATAAAGCAGATTCCCCATTCAATCGTCTTTTGGTGCATATTTGACACCACATGCACAAATTGTGGTACATGTCTCTTGCCTCTCAACAGGAAGATTCTGTTTCATGACTGCTATGTTTGTTCAAACATGGAGTGTGATTTTGTTGGATGGGAACTACCACTCCAAGCATCCTGAGTATTGGAGTTATTAGGAAAGACCTCTTTCTTTTCCTAGTTGCTTCTTTTGATTGTTACCCTTATAACTTATATTCATCTGTTTCGCAGTGGAGTAATGTATTTGAATCGTTAAATGTATGTAAATGTTTTTTGTTTAGAGCAGCGTCATCTGGTTGTATGACCAGAAAGCAGATTCTCCATTCAATGGGTTTTTAGTGCAGATTGGACACCACTTGCATTTTACTGAATAACAAATGTTAGGAATTTGATAAATATTCTTGTTTTCGTATCTCCTTCAATTGCTTTAAGTTTTTAAAAATCTTATTGCAACGGTCACAAAAAATAATCAATGTGCTTCACAATTTGTTTTACACGTTTCTTCTCTCTCAACAGGGAGATTCCGTTTCATGACTGCTATGTTTATTCAAACATCGAGTGTGATTATGTTGGATGGAAATCACCAATCCGAGCATTCTGACGATTGGAGTTATTAGAAATACTGTTTTCTTTTGCTAGGTGCATCCTTTGATTGATACCTTTATCACTTATATTTGTCTATTCACCACATGCACTTTACAGAATAATGAATGTTCGGAATTTGATAAATCTTCTGGCTTAGGTATCTCCTTCATTTGCTTTATATTTTTAAAAATCTTATTGCAATGGTCACTAAAAATAATCAATGTGCTGCACAAATTGTTGTACATGTTTCTTCTCTCTCAACAGGGAGATTTCGTTTCATGACTACTATGTTTATTCAAACATCAAGTGTGATTATGTTGGATGGAAATCACCACTCCGAGCGTTCTGACGATTGGAGTTTTTAGAAATACTGTTTTCTTTGCTAGGTGTTTCCTTTGATTGCTACCTTTATCACTTATATTCGTCAATATCACAGTGGTGTAAAGTATTTGATTGGTAAAATGTGGGTAAAAGTTTGTTGTTTACAGCAGGGTCATCTGGTTGTATGGCCAGAAAGCAGATTCTCTATTCAATGGTCTTTTGGTGCAGATTGGACACCACATGATCTTTACTGAATAACGAATGTTCGGAATTTGATAAATCTTCTTGTTGAGGTATCTCCTTCATTTGCTTTATATTTTTAAAAATATTATTGCAATGGTCACTAAAAATAATCAATGTGCACCACAAATTATGGAACATGTTTCTTCCCTCTCAACAGGGAGATTCCGTTTAATGCCTGCTATGTTTGTTCTACTTTTGAGTGTGATTTTGTTGGGTGGGAAGCACTACTTCGAGCATTCTGACAATTGGAGTTATTAGGAAAGACTTCTTTCTTTTGCTGAGTTCTTGTTTTGATTGTTACCCTCATCACATATATTCATCAATTTCACAGTGGAGTAATATATTTGAATCGTTAAATGTGGGTAAATATTTGTAGATTACAGCAGGGTCACCTGGTTGTATGGCCAGAAAGAAGATTCCCCTTTCAATCGTCTTTTGGTGCATATTTGACACCACATGCACAAATTGTGGTACATGTTTCTTGCCTCTCAACAGGGAGATTCTATTTCATGACTGCTATGTTTGTTCAAACATGGAGTGTGATTTTGTTTGATGGAAACTACCACTCCAAGCATCCTGAGTGTAGGAGTTATTAGGACAGACCTCTTTCTTTTTTTAGGTGCTTCTTTTGATTGTTACCCTTATAACTTATATTCATCTCTTTCGCAGTGGAGTAATGTATTTGAATCGTTAAAAGTGTGTAAATGTTTTCTGTTTAGAGCAGGGTCATCTGGTTGTATGGCCAGAAAGCAGATTCAACAGTCAATGGGTTTTTGGTCCAGATTGGACACCACATGCACTTTACTGAATATCGAATGTTCAGAATCTGATAAATCTTCTTTTTAGGTATCTCCTTCATTTGATTTATATTTTTAAAAATCTTATTGCAGTGGTCACTAAAAATAATCAATGTGCTGCACAAATTGTGGTACATGTTTCTTCTCTCTCAACAGGGAGATTCCGTTTCGTGACTGCTGTGTTCTACTTTCGAGTGTGATTTTGTTGGATGGGTATCAGCACTCCGAGCGTTCTGACGTTTGGAGTTAATAGAAAGCCTTTTTTCTTTCGCTAGGTGCTTCCTCTGATACCTTTTACACTTACATTCATCAATTTCACAGTGGAGGGATGTATTTGATTCGTGAAATGTTTTCAAATGTTTGTTGTTTACAGTAGGGTCATCTGGTTGTATGGCCAGAAAGCAGATTCTCTATTCAATGGTCTATTGGTGCAGATTGGACACCACATGCACTTTACTGAATAACAAATGTTCGTAATTTGATATATCTTCGTTTTTAGTATATCTCCTTCATTTGCTTTATATTTTTAAAAATCTTATTGCAATGGTCACTAACAAGTAATCAATGTGCTGCACTAATTGTGGTACATGTTTCTTCCCTCTCAATAAGTTGATTTCGTTTCATGACTACGTTTGTTCTACCATTGAGTGTGATTTCGTTGGATGGGAACCATCACTCCGAGCATTTTGACCATTCGAGTTATTAGGAAAGACTGCATTGTTTTGCTAAGTGATTCCTTTGGTTGATACTTTTATCACATATGTTCAGCAATTTCACGGTGGAGTACTTTATTTGAACCGTGAAACGTGGGTAAATGTTTGTTGTTTACTGCAGGGTCATCTGGTTGTATGGCCAGAAAGCAGATTCTCCATTCAATGTGTTTTTAGTGCAGATTGGACACCACATGCACTTTACTGAATATCGAATGTTCAGAATTTGATAAATCTCCTTGTTTTGGTATCTTCTTCATTTGGTTTATATTTTTAAAATTGTTCTTCCAGTGGTCACTAAAAATAATCAATGTGCTGCACATTAATTGTGGTACATGTTCCTTCACTCTCAACAGGGAGATTCCGTTTCATGACTGGTATGGTTGTTCTACCTTCGAGTGTGATTTTGTTGGATGGAAACCACCACTCCGAGCATCCTGAGTATTGGAGTTTAATAGGAAAGACTTCATTGTTTTCCTAGGCGCTTGTTTTGATTGTTACCCTTATCACATATATTCATCCATTTCACAGTGGAATAATATATTTGAATTGTGATATGTGGTTATGTGCTTTTTGTTTTCAGCAGGGTGATCTTGTTGTATGGCCACAAAGAAGATTCTGCATTCAATCGGTTTTTGGTGCAGATTGGACACCACATGCATCTTACTGAACACCAGATGTTCAGAATTTGATAAATCTTCTTGTTTTGGTATCTCCTTCATTTGCTTTATATTTTTAAAAACTTATCACAATGTTCACAAAAAATAATCAATGTGTTGAGCAAATTGTAGTACATGTTTCTTTCCTTTCAGCAGGGAGATTCCGTTTCATCACTGCTATGCTTGTTCTACCATCGAGTGTGATTTTGTTGGATGGGAACCACCACTCCCAGCATCCTGAATATTGGAGTTTTTAGGAAAGAATTCATTGTTTTGCTAGTTGCTTATTTTGATTCTTCCCCTTATCACTTTCCTTTCATCAATTTCAAAGTCAAGTTGTCTATTTGAATCGTTAAATGTGTGTAAATGTTTGTTGTTTACAGCAGGGTCATCTGGTTGTATGGCCAGAAAGCAGATTCTCCATTCAATGGGTTTTTGGTGCAGATTGGACACCACATGCACTTGACTGAATATTGAATGTTCAGAATTTGATAAATCTTCTTGTTTAGGTATATCCTTCATTTGATTTATATTTTTGAAAATGTTATTCCAATGGTCCCAAAAAGTAATCAATGTGCTGCACAAATTGTGGTCCATGTTTATTCCCTCTCAGCAGGGAGATTCTGTTTCATTACTGTTATGCTTGTTCTTCCATCGAGTGTGATTTTGTTGGTTGGGAACCACCACTCCGATCATCCTGAGTATTGGAGTTTATTAGGAAAGACTTCTTTCTTTTGTTAGGTGCTTCTTCTGATTGTTACCGTTATCACTTATATTCATCAAATTAACAGTGGAGTAATGTATTTGAGTCGTGAAATGTGGTTAAGATTCTGTACTTTACGGCAGGGTATTCTGGTGTTATGGCCACAAAGAAGATTATACAGTCAATGGGTTTTGGTACAAATGGGACACCACATGGACCTTACTGAAAACGTATGTTCGGAATTTGATAAATCTTCTTGTTTAGCTAGCTCCTTCATTTGCTTTATATTTTTAAATATCTTATTTCAATGGTCATTAAAAATAATCAATGTGCTCCACAAATTGTCGTGCATGTTTATTCCCTCTCAACAGAGACATTCCGTTTCATGACTGCTATGTTTGTTGAAACATCGAGTGTGATTTTGTTGGATGGGAATCACCACTCCGAGCGTTCTGCCGATTGGAGTTATTAGAAAAACTTTTTGCTTTTGCTAAGTGCTTCCTTTAATACCCTTATCACTTTTATTCATCAATTTCACAGTGGAGTAATGTATTTGTTCCGTGAAATGTTAGTAAATGTTTGTTGTTTAGAGCAGGGTCATTTGGTTGTATGGCCAAAAAGCAGATTCTCTATTCAATGGTCTTTTGGTGCAGATTGGACTCCACATGCACTTTACTGAATATCAAATGTTCAGAATTTGATAAATTTTCTTGTTTAGGTATCTCCTTCATTTGCTTTATATTTTTAAAAATCTTATTGCAATGATCACTAAAAATAATCAATGTGCTGCACAAATTGTGTTACATGTTTCTTCCCTCTCAACAGGGAGATTCCGTTTAATGCCTGCTATGTTTGTTCTACCTTTGAGTGTGATTTTGTTGGATGTTAACCACTACTCCGAGCATTCTGACAATTGGAGTTATTAGGAAAGACTTCTTTCTTTTGCTAAATGCTTGTTTCGTTTGTTACCCTTAACACTTATATTCATCAATTTCACAGTGGGTTAATATATTTGAATTGTGAAATGTGGTTATGTGTTTATTGTTTACAGCAGTGTCTTCTGGTTGTATGGCCAGAAAGCAGATTCTCCATTCAATGGGTTTTTGTTGCAGATTGGACACCACATGCACCTTACTGAGTAACAGCTGTACGGAATTTGATAAATCTTCTTGTTTAGGTATCTCCTTCATTTGCTTGATATTTTTAAAAATCTTATCGCAATGTTCACAAAAAATAATCAATGTGCTGAGCAAATTGTGGTACATGTTTCTTCCCTCTCAGCAGGGAGATTCCGTTTCATGACTGCTATGCTTGTTCTACCATCTAGTGTGATTTAGTTGGATGGGAAACACCACTCCGAGCATCCTGAATTATGGAGTTTTTAGGAAAGAATTCATTGTTTTGCTAGGTGCTTATTTTGATTCTTCCCCTTATCACTTTATCTTCATCAATTTCAAAGTCAAGTTGTCTATTTGAATCGTTAAATGTGTGTAAATGTTTGTTGTATAGAGCAGGGTCATCTGTTTGTATGGCCAGAAAGCAGATTCTCCATTCATTGGGTTTTTGGTGCAGATTGGACACCACATGCATTTTACTGAATAACGAGTGTTCGGAATTTGATAAATGTTCTTGTTTAGCTAGCTCCTTCATTTGCTTTATATTTTTGAATATCTTATTTCAATGGTGTTTAAAAATAATCAATGTGGTGCAGAAATTGTGGTACATGTTTCGTACCTCTCATCAGGGAGATTCTGTTTTAGTTAGTTAGTTAGTTATATTACTTGTTCCATGGATCATGAACACGATTCTTTTGTAATGATGTGGAATGTGTCAAAGTACACAAGATTCATTTATCCCAAGTAATCATTGTTAGTCTTACATACGGTACAATTGTTAATGCTTACTGTATTTCTTTGGCCTATGTCTAAAAATTCATCTATGGAGGAGAAATAGTTGTCATTCAGGAATTCCCTTAACTTATTTTTGAATGCCGATTGGTTGTCTGTCAGGCTTTTGATATTGTTTAGCAATTGATCAAATATCTTTGTGGCAGTATAATTGACCCCCTTTTGTGCCAATGTCAAATTCAATGAACGGTAGTGAAGGTCACCCTGTCTCCTAGTATTGTAGCTGTGGACTGTGCTATTAATTCTGAAGTGGTCTGGGTTACTAACAACAAATTTCATTAGGCTGTATATATATTGTGAAGCTACTGGCAATATCCCTAATTCTTTAAATAATTGTCTACAAGATGATCTTGGATGAGCCCCAGACATTATTCTGATAACACGTTTTTGTGCAATAAATACCTTGTTTCTTAGTCATGAATTGCCCCAAAAGATGATTCTGTAAGAAAGCAACGAATGAAAATATGCGTGGTAAGCTAACTTACTGATGTGCTTGTCTCCAAAATTTGCAATGACACTAATAGCATAGGTAGCTGAGCTCAATCGTTTCAGTAGATTGTCAATGTGTGTCTTCCACTTTAAATTCTGATCAATACAGACACCCAGAAATTTTGAACGATCTGCTTTAGCTAAAGATTTTCCCCCACACTCTATATTTATTTCCGGTGGTATGCCTTTCCCTGTACTGAACTGTATGTACAGTGTTTTTTCAAAGTTCAATGAAAGTCCATTTGCGGAAAACCACCTAATAACTCTTTGAAAAACATTATTTGCATTTTCCTCAGCTGATTCTTGCTTTTTAGGCTTGATTACAATACTTGTGTCATCTGCAAAGAGAACCAAGTTTGCATCTTCATGAATATAATTAGGCAAGTCATTAACATATATTAAAAACAATAAATTCCCCAAGACAGAACCCTGTGGTACCCCATTCTTGATACATCCCCAGTCTGAATAATCTGCTGCCCTTTGTGTACTATGTGGGTTTACTGTTTCAACCTTCTGCATTCAACCAGTTAAATATGAAGTGAACCGTCTGTGAACTGAACCATTCATTCCATAGTACTTCAGCTTATCTAAGAGGATTTCATGATCCACACAATCAAAAGCCTTAGAGAGATCACAGAAAATCCCAATTGGTGATGTTCTACTATCCAGAGCATTTAAAATTTGATCAGTGAAAGCGTGTATAGCACTATCTGTTGAATCAACTTTCTGAAAACCGAACTGACATTTTGTTGAAATGTTATTCCCACTAATGTGTAAAGTTACTCTTGAGTACATTACTTTTTCAAACACTTTTGAGAAGGATGTCAGAAGCGAAATAGGACGATAATTGTTGACGTCTGTCTTGTCACCTTTTTTATACAAGGGTTTAACTATGGCCTATTTCAATCTGTCAGGAAATATTCCCTGATTCAATGAGCTATTACATATGTAGCTAAGAACTCGACTTATCAGGTGTGGACAAGATTTTAGTATTCTATTGGAGATACCATCAGTTCTATGTGAGTTTTTATTCTTAAGTGAATTTATTTTTTTCTTAATTTCAGACGGTGAGGTGGATAGGATTTCAATTTCATTTGTTTGCACCGGGAATGCCGCTTTCATATGGAGTTCTGCCCTATCTGGTGAGCAGCTGGTGCCTATATTTTCCACTACATTTATAAAATGATTATTAAAAATATTTTCAACCAGTGATTTTTCATTTATAAGCTTTTCATTGTGCTTAACAGTAATACTGTTGTCCTGTGACCTTGGTTGCCCTGTTTCCCTTTTAACTATATTCCATATTGTTTTGTCATCAGAGGTGCTAATCTCAGACTTGATACACATACTTCTGGATTTTTTTATAACTTTCCTTAATATATTACAATATTTCTTATAATTGTTGAGCTTTTCTTCATCTCGACTTATTCTAGTGTCTTGGTATAGTTCCCATTTCCGGTTACAAGAAATTTTAATCCCTTTAGTCAGCCATGGTTTTTTGTCAAGTTTATTTGAATTATGATTCACTAATTTCTTAGGAAAACTGTTTTCAAATATGCCCACAAGTTTATCATGGAATAAGTTAAATTTAACATTTGCATCAGGTTCCCGATAAACATCCTCCCAGTCTACCTTTTTCAAGCTTTCCTTAAATTGTTGAATTGTTATATGGTTAATTGGGCGTTTTTTTTTTTTTTTCTTTTTTTTTTTTTTTTTTTTCTTCACATTACTGTATGGAGCAAAGTCATGAATTGAAAGTAGCTGTGCATCGTGATCAGAAAGCCCGTTCTTAATAGGATAGGTTCTTACTTCTTTTAATTTATCTTGGTCTATGAAAATGTTATCTATCAGGGTGCTACTGTCTTGTACAACACGAGTAGGAAGATCAATGACTGATGTCAGATTGTAAGAGCAAAGTAATAGTTCAAGGTCGTTCTTCTTGCTTGAGCGTTTAAGAAAATCTACGTTAAAATCTCCACAAATGATAATGTGTTTTCCCTTTTCTGACAGATAACACAGCAAGAGATCTAGGTTTTTAAGAAACATTTGAAAATTTCCAAGTGGGGACCTATACACAGTCACAATTATGAATTTACCACTGTCCAATTTAAGCTCACAAGCGCATACTTCAATGTGCTGTTCTACACAGAATTTTGCGGTTTCTCTGTTTTTAAAACTATGTTCCCCCTTAACATAAATGGCAGCTCCTCCTTTCTTCATATTGTCTCTACAAAAATAAGTTGCTAGTTTATACCCATTAATATTTCCATTTTCCATTTGTGTAGTTATATGATGTTCAGACAGGCACAGTACATCAACTTCTGTTGTATTTTTAATATTCTCAAAACAAATTATTAGTTCGTCTGTTTTGTTCCGTAATCCCCTGATATTTTGGTGAAATATATTAACACAACTGTTTCCTTTACCTTTATTCGAACCATTTATTTTTTTTACCTTTAAGAGCTGCCCGTCTGGACATTTTGTTCAACCTAAAAAAAGGTGCCCTTATGCCCTTTCAGGTCACAGGGGTTTTGCCTTGAGTGCTAGTGGCCCCCTTTAGAAGACGTACAATTAAATCAGCTAATCTATCCTTCCCTAGACTATTTAGGTGCAGGCCATGTCGAGTGTATCCCCATCTCCCAATGCTACCAACAGGCACTGTATAAATGTGTGTTTTTGCACCGTCCAGCAGCTGCTCGCTCAACTCTCTGTTAACTCGCCACACGGAAGGGTTAACCGAGGGCTGATCGTAACGCTGCAATACCTCAACAAAACCCACATTCGCACATCCTGTTGCAGCTCATATTTTATCCAGGTCACTCTTAATATCATAATTCCTATCCTTAGCCAGGCTGTTTCCTGCCCCACCTATTACTATCACCTCATCATTCTTGTCAAAGTCCCTACAGAGTGGTCCTATTTCTTCTATCACCTGGCTAAGCCTAGCACTTGGCTTAAACAAACTTGTGACCTGGTAATCTGCTCCTAATTTCTCCTGCACTAGTTGACCTACACCCCTCCCATGACTGCTCCCTGGCAGCAAGACTTTTCTTTTCCTATTACTAGATTTTCCCAACCTAATGCTATTACCAATTTTAGTAGTCTGCTGCACCCTACTTTCAACTACTCCTGTTTTTGGCTCCTCCATTCCTACTTCAGGTAACAAGGAGAATTTATTCATAACTGGAACTTCGACAACATCTACATGGCTGGTCCCTTTTCGCAATTTCCTTGTTACCAATTCCCATTTCCCGCAGGCTTTTCCCCCCTTTAACTTAGCTAATTCAGTTTTTACCGAATCTAGTTCAGCCTGAAGGGCACACATCTTTTCCTCCTGTTGCACAAATCTTTTTTCTATACTACAGAACCTACAGTTCCATGGAAGAGCCAAAAGCATAATCTCGTCAAATTTCCCGCTACATGAGTCCCAATGAAAAACACCCCCACATCCTCCACATACCACACCCGATTCTATCTTCTTACGGCAGCTTCCACACTTAGTACTCATGGCAATGTACAGTAAAAAAATTTAAACAATGATCTCTTAATACAACAAACTATATTCTTAAATCAGTAAGATAATGAACCTACAATGGATGTAATCTAACGAGCTACGTGAATTTAAACAATCGTTACCTGAAAGTAAACAAACGCCAAATGGAAAGTCTATGAACAAATAAGTTTGAATAATCTACAATCCGACGATATGCTAATTGCTTCTTTTGATTGTTACCCTTCTCACTTATATTCATCAATTTCACAGTGGAGTAATGTATTTGAATCGTGAAATATGGTTAATGTATTTGAATCATGAAATATGGTTAAGAGTTTGTTGTTTACAGCAGGGTCATCTGGTTGTATGGCCAGAATGCAGATTCTCCATACAATGGGTTTTTGG
The DNA here is from genome assembly GCF_023897955.1 of Schistocerca gregaria. NCBI lineage: Eukaryota > Metazoa > Arthropoda > Insecta > Orthoptera > Acrididae > Schistocerca > Schistocerca gregaria. The sequence continues at coordinate 155,855 of NW_026061860.1, read as the reverse complement.
TGCAAATTGGACACCACATGCTCTTTACTGAATAACGAATGTCTAGAATTTGATAAATCTTCTTGTTTAGGTATCTCCTTCATTTGCTTTATATTTTAAAATATCTTATTCCAGTGTTCACTAAAAATAATCAATGTGCTGCACAAATTGTGGTACATGTTTGTTCCCTCTCAACAGGGAGATTCCGTTTCATGACTGCTATGTTTGTTCAACTATTGAGTGTGATTTTTTGGATGGGAACCACCGTTCCGTGCATCTTGAGTGTTGGAGTTATTAGGAATGACTTCATTGTTTTGCTAGGTGCTTCTTTTGATTGCTACCCTTGTCACATATATTCATCGATTTCACAGTAGGTTAATATATTTGAATCATTAAATGTGGTTATGTGTTTGTTGTTTACAGCAGGGTCATCTGCTTGTATGGCCATAAAGCAGATTCTGTATTCAGTGGGTTTTTGGTGCACATTGGACAACACATGCACCTTACTGAACACCGAATGTTCGGAATTTGATAAATCTTCTTGTTTTGGTGCAGAGTGAGCACCACATGCACATTACTGACCACCGAATGTCAGGAATTTGATAAATCTTCTTATTTTGGTATCTCTTTCATGTGCGTTATGTTTTTAAAAATGTTACTCCATGGTCACAAAAAATAATCAATGTGCTGCACACATTGTGGTACATGTTTCATCCCTCTCAACAGGGAGATTCCGTTTCATGACTGCTATGTTTGTTCAAACATCGAGTGTAATTTTGTTGGATGTGAATCACCTCTCCGAGCGTTCTGACGATTGGAGTTATTAGAAATACTTTTCTCTTTTGCTTCGTGCTTCCTTTGATTAATACCTTTATCACTTATATTAATCAATTTCACAGTGGAGTAATTTATTTGAATCGTGAAATGTGGGTAAATGTTTGTTGTTTACAGCAGGGTCATCTGGTTGTAAGGCCAGAAAGCAGATTCTCCATTCAATGGGTTTTTGGTGATATTTTACACCAAATGCACCTTACTGAACACCGAATGTTCGGAATTTGATAAATCTTCTTGTTTTGGTATCTCCTTCATTAGCTTTTTTTTTTTTTTTTTTTTTTTTTTTTTTTTTTTTTTTTTTTAATCTTATTTGAATGGTCACTAAAAATAAACATTGTGCTGCACAAATTGCAGTACATGTTTCGTACCTCTCATCAGGGATATTCCGTTTCATGACTGCTATGTTTGTTCAAACATCGAGTGTGATTTGGTTGGATGGAAATCACCACTCCGAGCGTTCTGATGATTGGAGTTATTAGAAAGACTTTTATTCTTTTGCTAGGTGCTTCCTTTGATTAATACCTTTATCACTTATATTCATCAATTTCACAGTGGAGTAATGTATTTGATTCGTGAAATGTTCGTAAATGTTTGTTGTTTACAGCTGGATCATCTGGTTGTATGGCTAGAAAGCAGATTCTCCATTCAATGGGTTTTTGCTGCAGATTGGACACCACATGCACTTTTCTGAATATCTATTGTTCAGAAATTGATTAATCTTCTTGTTTAGTTATCTCCTTCATTTGCTCTTTATTTTTAAATATCTTTTTGCAATGGTCACTAAATAATCAAAGTGCTGCACAAATTGTTGTTCCTTTTTTCTTCTCTCTCAACATGGAGATTCTTTTTCATGACTGCTATGTTTGTTCAAACATCAAGTGTGAATATGTTGGATGGGAACCACCACTCCGAGCATCCTGAGTATTGGTGTTTATTAGGAAAGACTTCATTGTTTTGCGAGGTGCTTGTTTTGATTGTTACCCTTATCACATATATTCTTGAATTTCACAGTGTAATAATATATTTGAATCGTGAAATGTGGTTATGTGTTTGTTGTTTACAGCAGCTTCATCTAGTTGTATGGCCAGAAAGCAGATTCTGCATGCAATCGGATTTGGTGCAGATTGTACACCACATGCACCTTACTGAACACCGGATGTTCAGAATTTGATAAATCTTCTTGTTTTGGTATCTCCTTCATTAGCTTTATATTTTTAAAAATCCTATTTCAATGGTCACTAGAAATAGACAATGTGCTGCACAAATTGTAGCACATGTTTCGTACCTCTCTTCAGGGAGATTCCGTTTAGTGAGTGCTATGTTTGTTCATCCATCGAGTGAGATTTTGTTGGATGGGAACCACCACTCCGATCGTTCTGACTATTGGAGTTATTAGAAAGACTTTTTTTCTTTTGCTAGGTGCTTCATATGATTGTTACCTTTATCACTTATATTCACCAATTCCACAATGGATTATTGTATTTGAATCGTGAATTGGGTTTATGTGTTTGTTGTTTACTGCAGGGTCATCTTGTTGTATGGCCAGAAAGCGTCACAAAAAAATAGACATTGTGCTACACAAATTGTAGTACATGTTTCTTCCCTCTCAACAGAGAGATTCCGTTTCATGGCTGTTATGTTTGTTCAAACATCGAGTGTGATTTTGTTGGATGGGAATCACCACTCTGTGCATTCTGATGATTGGAGTTATTAGGAATACATTTTTCTTTTGCTAGATGCTTCGTTTGATTGATACCTTTATCACTGATATTCATCAATTTCACAGCGGTGTAATGCATCTGATTTGTGAAATGTGGGTAAATGTTTGTTGTTTACAGCAGGTCGATCTGGTTGTATCACCAGAAAGCAGATTCTCCATTCAATGGGTTTTTAGTGCAGATTGGACACCACTTGCATTTTACTGAATGACAAATGTTAGGAATTTGATAAATATTCTTGTTTTCGTATCTCCTTCAATTGCTTTAAATTTTTAAAAATATTATTTCATTGGTCACTAAAAATAACCAGTGTGCTGCACAAATTGTGGTACATGTTTGTTCTCTCTCAACAGGAAGATTCCGTTTCATGACTGCTATGTTTATTCAAACATCGAGTGTGATTATGTTAAATGGAAATCACCACTCCGAGGATTCTGACGATTGGAGTTATTAGAAGTACTGTTTTCTTTTGCTAGTTGCTTCCTTTGATTGATACCTTTATCACTTATATTCGTCAATTTCACAATGTAGTAATGTATTTGATGCATGAAATGTGGGTAAATTTTTGTTGTTTACAGCAGAGTCATCTGGTGGTATGGACAGAAAGCAGATTCTCTATTCAATGGTCTTTTGGTGCATATTGGACACCACATGCACTTTACTGAATAAGGAATGTTCGGAATTTGATAAATCTTCTTGTTTAGCTAGCTCCTTCATTTGCTTTATATTTTTAAAAATCTTATTGCAATGGTCACTAAAAATAATAAATGTTCTGCACAAAATGTGGAACATGTTTCTTCCCTCTCAACAGGGAGATTCTGTTTCATGACTGCTATGTTTGTTCTACCATCGAGTGTGATTTTGTTGGATGGGAACCACCACTCCGAGCATCCTGAGTATAGGAGTTATTAGGAAAGACCTCTTTCTTTTGCTAGGTGCTGCTTTTGATTGTTACCCTTATAACTTATATTCATGTATTTCGCAGTGGAGTCATGTATTTGAATCGTTAAATGTGTGTAAATGTTTGTTGTATAGAGCAGGGTCATCTGGTTGTATGGCCAGAAAGCAGATTCTCCATTCAATGGGTTTTTGGTGCAGATTGGACACCACATGCATTTTACTGAATAACGAGTGTTCGGAATTTGATAAATGTTCTTGTTTAGCTAGCTCCTTCATTTGCTTTATATTTTTAAATATTTTATTTCAATGGTGTTTAAAAATAATCAATGTGGTGCAGAAATTGTGGTACATGTTTCATACCTCTCATCAGGGAGATTCTGTTTTAGTTAGTTAGTTAGTTATATTACTTGTTCCATGGATCATGAACACGATTCTTTCGTAATGATGTGGAATGTTTCAAAGTACACAAGATTCATTTATCCCAAGTAATCATTGTTAGTCTTACATACGGTACAATTGTTAATGCTTACTGTATTGCTTTGGCCTATGTCTAAAAATTCATCTATGGAGGAGAAGGAGTTGTCATTCAGGTATTCCCTTAACTTATTTTTGAATGCCGATTGGTTGTCTGTCAGGCTTTTGATATTGTTTAGCAATTGATCAAATATCTTTGTGGCAGTATAATTGACCCCCTTTTGTGCCAATGTCAAATTCAATGAACGGTAGTGAAGGTCACCCTGTCTCCTAGTATTGTAGCTGTGGACTGTGCTATTAATTCTGAAGTGGTCTGGGTTACTAACAACAAATTTCATTAGGCTGTATATATATTGTGAAGCTACTGGCAAATCCCTAATTCTTTAAATAATTGTCTACAAGATGATCTTGGATGAGCCCCAGACATTATTCTGATAACACGTTTTTGTGCAATAAATACCTTCTTTCTTAGTGATGAATTGCCCCAAAAGATGATTCTGTAAGAAAGCAACGAATGAAAATATGCGTGGTAAGCTAACTTAGTGATGTGCTTGTCTCCAAAATTTGCAGTGACACTAATAGCATAGGTAGGTGAGCTCAATCGCTTCAGTAGATTGTCAATGTGTGTCTTCCAGTTTAAATTCTGATCAATACAGACACCCAGAAATTTTGAACGATCTGCTGTAGCTAAAGATTTTCCCCCACACTCTATATTTATTTCCGGTGGTATGCCTTTCCCTGTACTGAACTGTATGTACAGTGTTTTTCAAAGTTCAATGAAAGTCCATTTGCGGAAAACCACCTAATAACTCTTTGAAAAACATTATTTGCATTTTCCTCAGCTGATTCTTGCTTTTTAGGCTTGATTACAATACTTGTGTCATCTGCAAAGAGAACCAAGTTTACATCTTCATGAATATAATTAGGCAAGTCATTAACATATATTAAAAACAATAAATTCCCCAAGACAGAACCCTGTGGTACCCCATTCTTGATACATCCCCAGTCTGAATAATCTGCTGCCCTTTGTGTACTATGTGGGTTTACTGTTTCAACCTTCTGCATTCTACTAGTTAAATATGAAGTGAACCATCTGTGTACTGAACCATTCATTCCATAGTACTTCAGCTTACCTAAGAGGATTTCATGATCCACACAATCAAAAGCCTTAGAGAGATCACAGAAAATCCCAATTGGTGATGTTCTACTATCCAGAGCATTTAAAATTTGATCAGTGAAAGCGTGTATAGCACTATCTGTTGAAACACCTTTCTGAAAACCGAACTGACATTTTGTTGAAACGTTATTCCCACTAATGTGTAAAGTTATTCTTGAGTACATTACTTTTTCAAACACTTTTGAGAAGGATGTCAGAAGTGAAATAGGACGATAATTGTTGACGTCTGTCTTGTCACCTTTTTTATACAAGGGTTTAACTATGGCCTATTTCAATCTGTCAGGAAATATTCCCTGATTCAATGAGCTATTACATATGTGGCTAAGAACTCGACTTATCAGGCGTGGACAAGATTTTAGTATTCTGTTGGAGATACCATCAGTTCTATGTGAGTTTTTATTCTTAAGTGAATTTATTATTTTCTTAATTTCAGACGGTGAGGTGGGTAGGATTTCAATTTCATTTGTTTGCACCAGGAATGCCTCTTTCATATAGAGTTCTGCCCTATCTGGTGAGCAGCTGGTGCCTATATTTTTCACTACATTTATAAAATGATTATTAAAAATATTTTCAACCAGTGATTTTTCATTTATAAGCTTTTCATTGTGCTTAACAGTAATACTGTTGTCCTGTGACCTTGGTTGCACTGTTTCCCTTTTAACTATATTCCATATTGTTTTAACTTTGTCATCAGAGGTGCTAATCTCAGTCTTGATACACATACTTCTGGATTTTTTATAACTTTCCTTAATATATTACAATATTTCTTATAATGGTTGAGCTTTTCTTCATCTCGACTTATTCTAGTGTCTTGGTATAGTTCCCATTTCCGGCTGCAAGAAATTTTAATCCCTTTAGTCAGCCATGGTTTTTTATCAAGTTTATTTGAATTATGATTCACTAATTACTTAGGAAAACTGTTTTCAAATATGCCCACAAGTTTATCATGGAATAAGTTAAATTTAACATTTGCATCAGGTTCCCGATAAACATCCTCCCAGTCTACCTTTTTCAAGCTTTCCTTAAATTGTTGAATTGTTATATGGTTAATTGGGCGTATTATTTTTTTTTTTTTTTTTTCCACATTACTGTATGGAGCAAACTCATGAATTGAAAGTAGCTGTGCATCATGATCAGAAAGCCCGTTCTTAATAGGATAGGTTCTTACTTCTTTTAATTTATCTTGGTCTATGAAAATGTTATCTATCAGGGTGCTACTGTCTTGTACAATACGAGTAGGAAGATCAATGACTGATGTCAGATTGTAAGAGCAAAGTAATAGTTCAAGGTCGTTCTTCTTGCTTGAGTGTTTAAGAAAATCTACGTTAAAATCTCCACAAATGATAATGTGTTTTCCCTTTTCTGACAGATAACACAGCAAGAGATCTAGGTTTTTAAGAAACATTTGAAAATTTCCAAGTGGGGACCTATACACAGTCACAATTATGAATTTACCACTGTCCAATTTAAGCTCACAAGCGCATACTTCAATGTGCTGTTCTACACAGAATTTTGCGGTTTCTCTGTTTTTAAAACTATGTTCCCCCTTAACATAAATGGCAGCTCCTCCTTTCTTCAGATTGTCTCTACAAAAATAAGTTGCTAGTTTATACACATTAATATTTCCATTTTCCATTTGTGTAGTTATATGATGTTCAGACAGGCACAGTACATCAACTTCTGTTGTATTTTTAATATTCTCAAAACAAATTATTAGTTCGTCTGTTTTGTTCCGTAATCCCCTGATATTTTGGTGAAATATATTAACACAACTGTTTCCGTTACCTTTATTCGAACCATTTATTTTTTTTACCTTTAAGAGCTGCCCGTCTGGACATTTTGTTCAACCTAAAAAAAGGTGCCCTTATGCCCTTTCAGGTCACAGGGGTTTTGCCTTGAGTGCTAGTGGCCCCCTTTAGAAGACGTACAATTAAATCAGCTAATCTATCCTTCCCTAGACTATTTAGGTGCAGGCCATGTCGAGTGTATCCCCATCTCCCAATGCTACCAACAGGCACTGTATAAATGTGTGTTTTTGCACCGTCCAGCAGCTGCTCGCTCAACTCTCTGTTAACTCGCCACACAGAAGGGTTAACCGAGGGCTGATCGTAACGCTGCAATACCTCAACAAAACCCACATTCGCACATCCTGTTGCAGCTCATATTTTATCCAGGTCACTCTTAATATCATAATTCCTATCCTTAGCCAGGCTGTTTCCTGCCCCACCTATTACTATCACCTCATCATTCTTGTCAAAGTCCCTACAGAGTGGTCCTATTTCTTCTATCACCTGGCTAAGCCTAGCACTTGGTTAAAACAAACTCGTGACCTGGTAATCTGCTCCTAATTTCTCCTGCACTAGTTGACCTACACCCCTCCCATGACTGCTCCCTGGCAGCAAGACTTTTCTTTTCCTATTACTAGATTTTCCCAACCTAATGCTATTACCAATTTTAGTAGTCTGCTGCACCCTACTTTCAACTACTCCTGTTTTTGGCTCCTCCATTCCTACTTCAGGTAACAAGGAGAATTTATTCATAACTGGAACTTCGACAACATCTACATGGCTGGTCCCTTTTCGCAATTTCCTTGTTACCAATTCCCATTTCCCGCAGGCTTTTCCCCCCTTTAACTTAGCTAATTCAGTTTTTACCGAATCTAGTTCAGCCTGAAGGGCACACATCTTTTCCTCCTGTTGCACAAATCTTTTTTCTATACTACAGAACCTACAGTTCCATGGAAGAGCCAAAAGCATAATCTCGTCAAATTTCCCGCTACATGAGTCCCAATGAAAAACACCCCCACATCCTCCACATACCACACCCGATTCTATCTTCTTACGGCAGCTTCCACACTTAGTACTCATGGCAATGTACAGTAAAAAAGTTTAAACAATGATCTCTTAATACAACAAACTATATTCTTAAATCAGTAAGATAATGAACCTACAATGGATGTAATCTAACGAGCTACGTGAATTTAAACAATCGTTACCTGAAAGTAAAAAAACGCCAAATGGAAAGTCTATGAACAAATAAGTTTGAATAATCTACAATCCGACGATATGCTAATTGCTTCTTTTGATTGTTACCCTTCTCACTTATATTCATCAATTTCACAGTGGAGTAATGTATTTGAATCGTGAAATATGGTTAAGAGTTTGTTGTTTACAGCAGGGTCATCTGGTTGTATGGCCAGAATGCAGATTCTCCATTCAATGGGTTTTTGGTCCAAATTGGACACCACATGCTCTTTACTGAATAACGAATGTCTAGAATTTGATAAATCTTCTTGTTTAGGTATCTCCTTCATTTGTTTTATAGTTTAAAAAATCTTATTCCAATGTTCACTAAAAATAATCAATGTGCTGCACAAATTGTGGTACATGTTTGTTCCCTCTCAACAGGGAGATTCCGTTTCATGACTGCTATGTTTGTTCAACCATTGAGTGTGATTTTTTGGATGGGAACCACCGTTCCGAGCATCTTGAGTGTTGGAGTTATTAGGAATGACTTCATTGTTTTGCTAGGTGCTTCTTTTGATCGCTACCCTTATGACATATTATCATAAATTTCACAGTGAGTTAATATATTTGAATCTTGAAATGTGGTTATGTGTTTGTTGTTTATAGCAGCATCATCTGGTTGTATGGCCAGAAAGCAGATTTTCCACTCAATGGGTTTTTGTTGCAGATTGGACACTACATGCACCTTACTGAATAGTGGCTGTACGGAATTTGATAAATCTTCTTGTTTAGGTATCTCCTTCATTTGCTTTATATTTGTAAAAATGTTATTCCAATGGTCCCAAAAAGTAATCAATGTGCTGCACAAATTGTGGGACATGTTTATTCCCTCTCAGCAAGGAGATTCGTTTCATGACTGCTATGCTTGTTCTTCAATCGAGTGTGATTTTGTTCGATGGGAAGTATCACTCCGAGCATCCTGAGTATTAGAGTTTTTAGTAAAACTTCATTGTTTTGCTAGGTACTTATTTTGATATTTCCCCTTATCACATATATTCAACAATTTCACAGTGGAATAATATATTTGAATCGTGAAATGTGGTTATGTGTTTTTTGTTCACAGCTGGGTCATGGTGCAGATTGGACACCACATGCACCTTACTGGACACCGGACGTTGAGAATTTGATAAATCTTGTCGTTTTGGTATCTCCTTCATTTGTTTTATATTTTTAAAAATCTTATTTCAATGGTCACTAAAAATAGACAATGTGCTGCACAAAATGTAGTACATGTTTATTCCCTCTCAACAGGGAGATTCCGTTTCATGACTGCTATGTTTGTTCAAACATCGAGTGTGATTTTTTTGGATGTGAATCACCTCTCCGAGCGTTCTGACGATTGGAGTTATTAGAAATACTTTTCTCTTTTGCTTCGTGCTTCCTTTGATCAATACCTTTATCACTTATATTCATCAATTTCACAGTGGAGTAATGTATTTGATTCGTGAAATGTTCGTAAATGTTTGTTGTTTACAGCTGGATCATCTGGTTGTATGGCTAGAAATCAGATTCTCCATTCAATGGGTTTTTGCTGCAGATTGGACACCACATGCACTTTTCTGAATATCTATTGTTCAGAATTTGATTAATCTTCTTGTTTAGTTATCTCCTTCATTTGCTTTATATTTTTAAATATCTTTTTGTAATGGTCACTAAAAATAATCAATGTGCTGCACAAATTGTTGTTCCTTTTTTCTTCCCCATTCAATCGTCTTTTGGTGCATATTTGACACCACATGCACAAATTGTGGTACATGTTTCTTGCCTCTCAACAGGGTGATTCTGTTTCATGACTGCTATGTTTGTTCAAACATTGAGTGTGATTTTGTTGGATGGGAACCACCACTCCGAGCATCCTGAGTATTGGAGTTTATTAAGAAAGACTTCATTGTTTTGCTAGGTGCTTGTTTTGATTGTTACCCTTAGCACATATATTTATCAATTACACAGTGGAAATGTGGTTGTGTGTTTTTTGTTTACAGCAGGGTCATATGGTTGTATGGCCAGAAAGCAGACTCTGCATTTAGTCGGTTTCTGGTGCAGATTGGACACCACATGCACCTTACTGAACACCGGATGTCAGAATTTGATAAATCTTCTTGTTTTGGTATCTCCTTCATTCGCTTTATTATTTGTCTTATTACAATGGTCACTAAAAATAGACATTGTGGTGCACAAATTGTAGTACATGTTTCTTCCCTCTCAACAGGGACATTCTGTTTCATGACTCCTATGTTTGTTCAAACATCGACTGTGATTTTGTTGGATGGGAATCACCACTCTGTGCATTCTGATGATTGGAGTTATTAGGAACACATTTCTTTTGGTAGATGCTTAGTTTGATTGATACCTTTATCACTGATATTCATCAATTTCACAGTGGTGTAATGCATCTGATTTGTGAAATGTGGGTAAATGTTTGTTGCTTACAGCAGGTCGATCTGGTTGTATAACCAGAAAGCAGATTCTCCATTCAATGGGTTTTTGTTGGAGATTGGATGCCACATGCACCTTATTGAATAATGGCTGTACGGAATTTGATAAATCTTTTTGTTTAGGTATCTCCTTCATTTGCTTTATATTTTTAAAAATGTTATTCCATTGGTCCCAAAAAGTAATCAATGTGATGCACAAATTGTGGGACATGTTTATTTCCTTACAGCAGGCAGATTCCGTTTCATGACTGTTATGTTTGTTCTAACATCGAGTGTGATTTTGTTGGATGGGAACCACCACTCCGAGCATCCTGAGTAATGGAGTTATTAGTAAAGATTTCATTGTTTTGCTAGGGGCTTGTTTTGATTGTTTCCCTTATGATAAATATTCATTAATTTCACAGTAGGTTAATATAGTTGAATTATGAAATGTGGTAATGTGTTTGTTTTTTACTTCAGCGTCATCTGGTTGTATGGCCAGAAGCAGATTCTCCATTCAATGGGTTTTGGTTGCAGATTGGACACCACATGCACCTTACTGAATAAAAGCTGTACGGAATTTGATAAATCTTCTTGTTTAGGTATCTCCTTCATTTGCTTTATATTTTTTAAAATCTTATTTCAATGGTAACTAATAATAGACAATGTGCTGCACAAATTGTAGTACTCGTTTCTTCCCTCTCAACAGAGAGATTTCATTTCATGACTGCTATGTTTGTTCAAACATCGAATGTGTTTTTGTTGGATGGGAACTACCACTCTGAGATCCTGAGTATTGGAGTTATTAGGAAAGACCTCTTTCTTTTGCTAGCTGCTTCTTTTGATTGTTACCCTTATAACTTATATTCATCTATTTCGCAGTGGTGTAATGTATTTAAATTGTTAAGTGTGTGTAAATGTTTTTTGTTTAGAGCAGGGTCATCCGGTTATATGGCCAGAAAGTAGATTCTCCATTCAATGGGTTTTTGGTGCAGGTTGGACACCACATGCATTTTACTGAATAACAAATGTTAGGAATTTGATAAATATTCTTGTTTTCGTATCTTCTTCAATAGCTTTAAATTTTTAAAAATCTTATTTCAATGGTCACTAAAAATAATCAATGTGCTGCACAAATTGTGGTACATGTTTGTTCTCTCTCAACAGGAAGATTCCGTTTCATGACTGCTATGTTTATTCAAACATCGAGTGTGATTATGTTAAATGGGAATCACCACTCCGAGGATTCTGACGATTGGAGTTATTAGAAATTTTCTTTTCTTTTTCTAGGTGCTTCCTTTGATTGTTACCTTTATCACTTATATTCGTCAATTTCATAGTGGAGTAATCTATTTGATTCGTGAAAAGTGGGTAAATGTTTGTTGTTAACAGCAGGGTCATCTGGTTGTATGGCCAGAAAGCAGATTCTCCATTCAATCGTCTTTTGGTGCATATTTGACTTCACATGCACAAATTGTGGTACATGTTTCATCCCTCTCAACGGGGAGATTCTACTTCATGACTGCTATGGTTGTTCAAACATCGAGTGTTATTTTGTTCTATGGGAACTACCACTCCAAGCATTCTGAGTACTGGAGTTATTAGGAAAGACCTCTTTCTTTTGCTATGTGCTTCTTTTCATTGTTACCCTTATAACTTATATTCATCTGTTTCGCTGTGGAGTAATGAATTTGAATCGTTAAATGTGTGTAAATGTTCTTTGTTTCGAGCAGGGTCATCTGGTTGTATGACCAGAAAGCAGAAACTCCGATCAATGGGTTTTTAGTGCAGTTTGGACACCACTTGCATTTTACTGAATAACAAATGGTAGGAATTTGATAAATATACTTGTTTTTGTATTTCCTTCAATAGCTTTACATTTTTTAAAATCTTATTGCAACGGTCACTAAAAATAATCAATGTGCTGCACAAATTGTTGTACACGTATCTTCTCTCTCAACAGGGAGATTCCGTTTCATGACTGCTATGTTTATTCAAACATCGAGTGTGATTATGTTTGATGGAAATCACCACTCCGAGCATTCTGACGATTGGAGTTATTAGAAATACTGTTTTCTTTTGCTAGATGCTTCCTTTGATTCATACGTTTATCACTTGTATTTGTCTATTCACCACATGCACTTTACTGAATAACGAATGTTCGGAATTTGATAAATCTCCTTGTTAAGGTATCTCTTTCAGTTGCTTTATATTTTTAAAAATCTTATTGCAATGGTCACTAAAAATAATAATTGTGCTGCACAAATTGTGGTACATGTTTCTCTTCTCTCAACAGGGAGATTCCGTTTCAGGACTGCTATGTTTATTCAAATATCGAGTGTAATTATGTTGGATGGAAATCACCACTACCAGGCGTTCTGACGATTGGAGTTGTTAGAAATACTGTTTTCTTTTGCTAGGTGCTTCCTTTGATTGATACGTTTATCACTTATATTCGTCTACTCACCACATCCACTTTACTGAATAACGAATGTTCGGAATTTGATAAATCTTCTTGTTTATGTATCTCCTTCATTTGCTTTATATTTTTAAAAATCTTATTGCAATGCTCATTAAAAATTATTAATGTGCTGCACAAATTGTGGAACATGTTTCTTCCCTCTCAACAGGGAGATTCCGTTTAATGCCTGCTATGTTTGTTCTACTTTTGAGTGTGATTTTGTTGGATGGTAAGCAGTACTTCGAGCATTCTGACAATTGGAGTTATTATTAAAGACTTCTTTCTTTTGCTGAGTCCTTGTTTTGATTGTTACCCTCATCACATATATTCATCAATTTCACAGTGGAGTAATATATTTGAATCATGAAATGTGGGTAAATGTTTGTTGATTACAGCAGGGTCATCTGGCTGTATGGCCAGAAAGGAGATTCCCCATTCAATCGTGTTTTGGTGCATATTTGATACCACATGCACAAATTGTGGTACATGTCTCTTTCCTCTCAACAGGGAGATTCTGTTTCATGACTGCTATGTTTGTTCAAACATGGAGTGTGATTTTGTTGGATGGGAACTACCACTCCAAGCATCCTGAGTATTGGAGTTATTATGAAAGACCTATTTCTTTTCCTAGTTGCTTCTTTTGATTGTTACCCTTATAACTTATATTCATCTGTTTCGCAGTGGAGTAATTTATGTGACTCGTTAAATGTGTGTAAATGTTTTTTGTTTGGAGCAGGTTCATCTGGTTGTATGACCAGAAAGCAGATTCTCCATTCAATGGGTTTTCAGTGCAGATTGGACACCACTTGCATTTTTCTGAATAACAAATGTTAGGAATTTGATATTTATTCTAGTTTCCATATCTCCTTCTATTGCTTTAAATTTTTAAAAATCTTATTGCAATGGTCACTACAAATAATCAATGTGCTGCACAAATTGTGGTACATGTTTCTTCCCTCTCAACAGGGAGATTCCGTTTCATGACTGCTATGTTTATTCAAATATCGAGTGTGTTTATGTTGGATGGAAATCACCACTCCGAGCGTTCTGACGATTGGAGTTATTAGAAATACTGTTTTCTTTTGCTAGGTGCTACCTTTGATTGATACTTTTATCACTTATGTACGTCAATTTCACAGTGGAGTAATGTATTTGATTCGTGAAATGTGGGTAAATGTTTGTTGTTTACAGCAGGGTCATCTGGTTGTATGGCCAGAAAGCAGATTCTCTATTCAATGGTCTTTTGGTGCAAATTGTACACCACATGCACTGTACTGAATAACAAATGTTTGGAATTTGATAAATCTTCTTGTTTAGGTATCTCCCTCATTTGCTTTATATTTATAGAACTCTTATTGCAGTGGTCACTACAAATAATAAATGTTCTGCACAAATTGTGGTACATGTCTCTTGCCTCTCAACAGGGAGATTCTGTTTCATGACTGCTAAGTTTGTTCAAACATGGAGTGTGATTTCGTTGGAAGGGAACTACCACTCAAAGCATCCTGAATATTGGAGTTATTAGGAGAGACCTCTTTCTTTTCCTAGGTGCTTCTTCTGATTGTTACCCTTATAACTTATATTCATGTGTTTCGAAGTGGAGTAGTGTATTTCAATAGTTAAATGTGTGTAAATATTTTTTGTTTAGTGCAGGGTCATCTGGTTGAATGACCAGCATACAGATTCTCCATTCAATGGGTTTTTAGTGCAGATTGGACACCACTTGCATTTTACTGAATAACAAATGTTAGGAATTTCATATTTATTCTTGTTTTCGTATCTCCTTCAATTGCTTTAAATTCTTAAAAATCTTATTGCATTGGTCACTAAAAATAATCAATGTGCTGCACAAATTGTGGTACATGTTTCTCTTCTCTCAACAGGGAGATTCCGTTTCATGACTGCTATGTTTATTAAATATCGAGTGTGATTATGTTGGATGGAAATCACCACTACCAAGCGTTCTGACGATTGGAGTTGTTAGAAATACTGTTTTCTTTTGCTAGGTGCTTCCTTTGATTGATACCTTTATCACTTATATTCGTCTACACACCACATCCACTTTACTGAATAACGAATGTTCGGAATTTGATAAATCTTCTTGTTTATGTATCTCCTTCATTTGCTTTATATTTTTAAAAGTCTTATTGCAATGCTCATTAAAAGTTATTAATGTGCTGCACAAATTGTGGAACATGTTTCTTCTCTCTCAACAGGGAGATTCCTTTTAATGCCTGCTATGTTTGTTCTACTTTTGAGTGTAATTTTGTTGGATGGTAAGCAGTGCTTCGAGCATTCTGACAATTGGAGTTATTAGGAAAGACTTCTTTCTTTTGCTGTGTCCTTGTTTTGATTACTACCCTCATCACATATATTCATCAATTTCACAGTGGAGTAATATATTTGAATCGTGAAATGTGGGTAAATGTTTGTTGATTACAGCAGGGTCATCTGGTTGTATGGCCAGAAAGCAGATTCCCCATTCAATAGTCTTTTGGTGCATATTTGACACCACATGCACAAATTGTGGTACATGTTTCTTGCCTCTCAACAGGGTGATTCTGTTTCATGACTGCTATGTTTGTTCAAACGTGGAGTGTGATTTTGTTGGATGGGAACTACCACTCCAAGCATCCTGAGTATTGGAGTTATTAGGAAAGACCTCTTTCTTTTCCTTGGTGCTTCTTTTGATTGTTACCCTTATAACTTATATTCATCTGTTTCGCAGTGGCGTAATGTATTTGACTCGTTAAATGTGTGTAAAAGTTTCTTGTTTAGAGCAGGTTCATCTGGTTGTATGGCCAGAAAGCAGATTCTCTATTAAATGGTCTTTTGGTGCAGATTGGACACCACATGCACTTTACTGAATAACGAATGTTCAGAATTTGATAAATCTTCTTGTTTAGGTATCTCCTTCATTTGCTATATATTTTTAAAGATCTTATTGCAATGGTCACTAAAAATAATAAATGTGCTGCACAAATTGTGGTACATGTTTCTTCCCTCTCAACAGGGAGATTCCGTTTAATGCCTGCTATGTTTGTTCTGCTTTTGAGTGTGATTTTGTTGGATGGGAAGCACTACTCCGAGCATTCTGACAATTAGAGTTATTAGGAAAGACTTCTTTCTTTTGCTGAGTCCTTGTTTTGATTGTTACCCTCATCACATATATTCATCAATTTCACAATGGAATAATATATTTGAATCGTGAAATGTGGGTAAATGTTTGTTGATTACAGCAGGGTCATCTGGTTGTATGGCCAGAAAGCAGATTCCCCATTCAATAGTCTTTTGGTGCATATTTGACACCACATGCACAAATTGTAGTACATGTTTCTTGCCTCTCAACAGGGTGATTCTGTTTCATGACTGCTATGTTTGTTCAAACATGGTGTGTGATTTTGTTGGATGGGAACTATAGCTCCAAGCATCCTGAGTATTGGAGTTATTAGGGAAGACGTCTTTCTTTTCCTTGGTGCTTCTTTTGATTGTTACCCTTATAACTTATATTCATCTGTTTCGCAGTGGAGTAATATATTTGACTCGTTAAATGTGTGTAAATGTTTTTTGTTTGGAGCAGGTTCAACTGGTTGTATGACCAGAAAGCAGATTCTCCATTCAATGGGTTTTTAGTGCAGATTGGAAACCACTTGCATTTTTCTGAATAACAAATGTTAGGAATTTGATATTTATTCTTGTTTTCATATCTCCTTCTATTGCTTTAAATTTTTAAAAATCTTATTGCAATGGTCACTACAAATAATCAATGTGCTGCACAAATTGTGGTACATGTTTCTTCCCTCTCAACAGGGAGATTCCTTTTCATGACTGCTATGTTTATTCAAACATCGAGTGTGATTATGTTGGATGGAAATCACCACTCCGAGCGTTCTGACGATTGGAGTTATTAGAAATACTGTTTTCTTTTGCTAGGTGCTACCTTTGATTGATACTTTTATCACTTATATACGTCAATTTCACAGTGGAGTAATGTATTTGATTCGTGAAATGTGGGTAAATGTTTGTTGTTTAAAGCAGGGTCATCTGGTTGTATGGCCAGAAAGCAGATTCTCTATTCAATGGTCTTTTGGTGCAGATTGGACACCACATGCACTTTACTGAATAACAAATGTTCGGAATTTGATAAATCTTCTTGTTTAGGTATCTCCTTCATTTGCTTTATATTTATAAAAATCTTATTGCAGTGGTCACTATAAATAATAAATGTGCTGCACAAATTGTGGTACATGTCTCTTGCCTCTCAACAGGGAGATTCTGTTTCATGACTGCTAAGTTTGTTCAAACATGGAGTGTGATTTCTTTGGATGGGAACTACCACTCCAAGCATCCTGAGTATTGGAGTTATTAGGAAAGACCTCTTTCTTTTCCTTGGTGCTTCTTTTGATTGTTACCCTTATAACTTATATTCATCTGTTTCGCAGTGGCGTAATGTATTTGACTCGTTAAATGTGTGTAAATGTTTTTTGTTTAGAGCAGGTTCATCTGGTTGTATGGCCAGAAAGCAGTTTCTCTATTCAATGGTCTTTTGGTGCAGATTGGACACCACATGCACTTTACTGAATAACGAATGTTCAGAATTTGTTAAATCTTCTTGTTTAGGTATCTCCTTCATTTGCTATATATTTTTAAATATCTTATTGCAATGGTCACTAAAAATAATAAATGTGCTGCACAAATTGTCGTACATGTTTCTTCCCTCTCAACAGGGAGATTCCGTTTAATGCCTGCTATGTTTGTTCTGCTTTTGAGTGTGATTTTGTTGGATGGGAATCACTACTCCGAGCATTCTGACAATTAGAGTTATTAGGAAAGACTTCTTTCTTTTGGTGAGTCCTTGTTTTGATTGTTACCCTCATCACATATATTCATCAATTTCACAGTGGAATAATATATTTGAATCGTGAAATGTGGGTAAATGTTTGTTGATTACAGCAGGGTCATCTGGTTGTATGGCCAGAAAGCAGATTCCCCATTCAATCGTCTTTTGGTGCATATTTGACACCACATGCACAAATTGTGGTACATGTTTCTTGCCTCTCAACAGGGTGATTCTGTTTCATGACTGCTATGTTTGTTCAAACATGGAGTGTGATTTTGTTGGATGGGAACTACCACTCCAAGCATCCTGAGTATTGGTGTTATTAGGAAAGAGCTCTTTCTTTTCCTAGTTGCTTCTTTTGATTGTTACCCTTATAACTTATATTCATCTGTTTCGCAGTGGAGTAATGTATTTGAATCGTTAAATGTATGTAAATGTTTTTTGTTTAGAGCAGCGTCATCTGGTTGTATGACCAGAAAGCAGATTCTCCATTCAATTGGTTTTTAGTGCAGATTGGACACCACTTGCATTTTACTGAATAACAAATGTTAGGAATTTGATAAATATTCTTGTTTTCGTATCTCCTTTAATTGCTTTAAATTTTTAGAAATCTTATTGCAATAGTCACTAAAAATAATCAATGTGCTGCACAAATTGTGGTACATGTTTCTTCCCTCTCAACAGGGAGATTCCTTTTCATGACTGCTATGTTTATTCAAACATCGAGTGTGATTATGTTGGATGGAAATCACCACTCCGAGCGTTCTGACGATTGGAGTTATTAGAAATACTGTTTTCTTTTGCTAGGTGCTTCCTTTGATTGATACCTTTATCACTTATATTCGTCAATTTCACAGTGGAGTAATGTATTTCATTCGTGAAATGTGGGTAAATGTTTGTTGTTTACAGCAGGGTCATCTGGTTGTATGGCCAGAAAGCAGATTCCCCATTCAAACGTCTTTTGGAGCATATTTGACACCACATGCACAAATTGTGGTACATGTTTCTTGCCTCTCAACAGGGAGATTCTGTTTCATGACTGCTATGTTTGTTCAAACATGGAGTGTGATTTTGTTGGATGGGAACTACCACTCCAAGCATCCTGAGTATTGGAGTTATTAGGAAAGACCTCTTTCTTTTCCTAGGTGCTTCTTTTGATTGTTACCCTTATAACGCGTATTCATCTGTTTCGCATTGCACTAATGTATTTCAATCGTTAAATGTGTGTAAATGTTTTTTGTTTCGAGCAGGGTCATCTGGTTGTATTACCAGAAAGCAGATTCCCCATCAAAGGGTATTTAGTGCAGATAGGCCACCACTTGCATTTTACGGAATAACAAATGTTACGAATTTGATAATTATTTTTGTTTTCGTATCTCCTTCAATTGCTTTAAATTTTTAAAAATCTTATTGCAATGGTCACTAAAAATAATCAATGTGCTGCCAAATTGTGGTACATGTTTCTTCTCTCTCAACATTGAGATTCCGTTTCATGACTGCTATGTTTATTCAAACATCGAGTGTGATTATGTTGGATGGAAATCAACACTCCGAGCGTTCTGACGATTGGAGTTATTAGAAATACTGTTTTACCTTGCTAGGTACTTCCTTTGATTGATACCTTTATCACTTATATTCGTCAATTTCACAGTGGGGTAATGTATTTGATTCGTGAAATGTGGGTAAATGTTTGTTGCTTACAGCAGGGTCATCTGGTTGTATGGCCAGAAAGCATATTCTCTATTCAATGGTCTTTTGGTGCAGATTGGACACCACATGCACTTTACTGAATAACGAATGTTCGGAATTTGATAAATCTTCTTGTTTAGGTATCTCCTTCATTTGCTATATATTTTTAAAAATCTTATTGCAATGGTCACTACAAATAATCAATGTGCTGCACAAATTGTGGTACATGTTTCTTCCCTCTCAACAGGGAGATTCCTTTTCATGACTGCTATGTTTATTCAAACATCGAGTGTGATTATGTTGGATGGAAATCACCACTCCGAGCGTTCTGACGATTGGAGTTATTAGAAATACTGTTTTCTTTTGCTAGGTGCTACCTTTGATTGATACTTTTATCACTTATATACGTCAATTTCACAGTGGAGTAATGTATTTGATTCGTGAAATGTGGGTAAATGTTTGTTGTTTAAAGCAGGGTCATCTGGTTGTATGGCCAGAAAGCAGATTCTCTATTCAATGGTCTTTTGGTGCAGATTGGACACCACATGCACTTTACTGAATAACAAATGTTCGGAATTTGATAAATCTTCTTGTTTAGGTATCTCCTTCATTTGCTTTATATTTATAAAAATCTTATTGCAGTGGTCACTATAAATAATAAATGTGCTGCACAAATTGTGGTACATGTCTCTTGCCTCTCAACAGGGAGATTCTGTTTCATGACTGCTAAGTTTGTTCAAACATGGAGTGTGATTTCGTTGGATGGGAACTACCACTCCAAGCATCCTGAGTATTGGAGTTATTAGGAAAGACCTCTTTCTTTTCCTTGGTGCTTCTTTTGATTGTTACCCTTATAACTTATATTCATCTGTTTCGCAGTGGCGTAATGTATTTGACTCGTTAAATGTGTGTAAATGTTTTTTGTTTAGAGCAGGTTCATCTGGTTGTATGGCCAGAAAGCAGATTCTCTATTCAATGGTCTTTTGGTGCAGATTGGACACCACATGCACTTTACTGAATAACGAATGTTCGGAATTTGATAAATCTTCTTGTTTAGGTATCTCCTTCATTTGCTATATATTTTTAAAGATCTTATTGCAATGGTCACTAAAAATAATAAATGTGCTGCACAAATTGTCGTACATGTTTCTTCCCTCTCAACAGGGAGATTCCGTTTAATGCCTGCTATGTTTGTTCTGCTTTTGAGTGTGATTTTGTTGGATGGGAAGCACTACTCCGAGCATTCTGACAATTAGAGTTATTAGGAAAGACTTCTTTCTTTTGCTGAGTCCTTGTTTTGATTGTTACCCTCATCACATATATTCATCAATTTCACAGTGGAATAATATATTTGAATCGTGAAATGTGGGTAAATGTTTGTTGATTACAGCAGGGTCATCTGGTTGTATGGCCAGAAAGCAGATTCCCCATTCAATCGTCTTTTGGTGCATATTTGACACCACATGCACAAATTGTGGTACATGTTTCTTGCCTCTCAACAGGGTGATTCTGTTTCATGACTGCTATGTTTGTTCAAACGTGGAGTGTGATTTTGTTGGATGGGAACTACCACTCCAAGCATCCTGAGTATTGGAGTTATTAGGAAAGACCTCTTTCTTTTCCTTGGTGCTTCTTTTGATTGTTACCCTTATAACTTATATTCATCTGTTTCGCAGTGGCGTAATGTATTTGACTCGTTAAATGTGTGTAAATGTTTTTTGTTTAGAGCAGGTTCATCTGGTTGTATGGCCAGAAAGCAGATTCTCTATTCAATGGTCTTTTGGTGCAGATTGGACACCACATGCACTTTACTGAATAACGAATGTTCGGAATTTGATAAATCTTCTTGTTTAGGTATCTCCTTCATTTGCTATATATTTTTAAAGATCTTATTGCAATGGTCACTAAAAATAATAAATGTGCTGCACAAATTGTCGTACATGTTTCTTCCCTCTCAACAGGGAGATTCCGTTTAATGCCTGCTATGTTTGTTCTGCTTTTGAGTGTGATTTT
Source organism: Schistocerca gregaria (assembly GCF_023897955.1). Lineage (NCBI taxonomy): Eukaryota > Metazoa > Arthropoda > Insecta > Orthoptera > Acrididae > Schistocerca > Schistocerca gregaria. The sequence continues at coordinate 134,330 of NW_026061860.1, read as the reverse complement.
GTTGGGTGGGAAGCACTACTCCGAGCATTCTGACAATTAGAGTTATTAGGAAAGACTTCTTTCTTTTGCTGAGTCCTTGTTTTGATTGTTACCCTCATCACATATATTCATCAATTTCACAGTGGAATAATATATTTGAATCGTGAAATGTGGGTAAATGTTTGTTGATTACAGCAGGGTCATCTGGTTGTATGGCCAGAAAGCAGATTCCCCATTCAATCGTCTTTTGGTGCATATTTGACACCACATGCACAAATTGTGGTACATGTTTCTTGCCTCTCAACAGGGTGATTCTGTTTCATGACTGCTATGTTTGTTCAAACGTGGAGTGTGATTTTGTTGGATGGGAACTACCACTCCAAGCATCCTGAGTATTGGAGTTATTAGGAAAGACCTCTTTCTTTTCCTTGGTGCTTCTTTTGATTGTTACCCTTATAACTTATATTCATCTGTTTCGCAGTGGCGTAATGTATTTGACTCGTTAAATGTGTGTAAATGTTTTTTGTTTAGAGCAGGTTCATCTGGTTGTATGGCCAGAAAGCAGATTCTCTATTCAATGGTCTTTTGGTGCAGATTGGACACCACATGCACTTTACTGAATAACGAATGTTCGGAATTTGATAAATCTTCTTGTTTAGGTATCTCCTTCATTTGCTATATATTTTTAAAGATCTTATTGCAATGGTCACTAAAAATAATAAATGTGCTGCACAAATTGTCGTACATGTTTCTTCCCTCTCAACAGGGAGATTCCGTTTAATGCCTGCTATGTTTGTTCTGCATTTGAGTGTGATTTTGTTGGGTGGGAAGCACTACTCCGAGCATTCTGACAATTAGAGTTATTAGGAAAGACTTCTTTCTTTTGCTGAGTCCTTGTTTTGATTGTTACCCTCATCACATATATTCATCAATTTCACAGTGGAATAATATATTTGAATCGTGAAATGTGGGTAAATGTTTGTTGATTACAGCAGGGTCATCTGGTTGTATGGCCAGAAAGCAGATTCCCCATTCAATCGTCTTTTGGTGCATATTTGACACCACATGCACAAATTGTGGTACATGTTTCTTGCCTCTCAACAGGGTGATTCTGTTTCATGACTGCTATGTTTGTTCAAACGTGGAGTGTGATTTTGTTGGATGGGAACTACCACTCCAAGCATCCTGAGTATTGGAGTTATTAGGAAAGACCTCTTTCTTTTCCTTGGTGCTTCTTTTGATTGTTACCCTTATAACTTATATTCATCTGTTTCGCAGTGGCGTAATGTATTTGACTCGTTAAATGTGTGTAAATGTTTTTTGTTTAGAGCAGGTTCATCTGGTTGGATGGCCAGAAAGCAGATTCTCTATTCAATGGTCTTTTGGTGCAGATTGGACACCACATGCACTTTACTGAATAACGAATGTTCGGAATTTGATAAATCTTCTTGTTTAGGTATCTCCTTCATTTGCTATATATTTTTAAAGATCTTATTGCAATGGTCACTAAAAATAATAAATGTGCTGCACAAATTGTCGTACATGTTTCTTCCCTCTCAACAGGGAGATTCCGTTTAATGCCTGCTATGTTTGTTCTGCATTTGAGTGTGATTTTGTTGGGTGGGAAGCACTACTCCGAGCATTCTTACAATTAGAGTTATTAGGAAAGACTTCTTTCTTTTGCTGAGTCCTTGTTTTGATTGTTACCCTCATCACATATATTCATCAATTTCACAGTGGAATAATATATTTGAATCGTGAAATGTGGGTAAATGTTTGTTGATTACAGCAGGGTCATCTGGTTGTATGGCCAGAAAGCAGATTCCCCATTCAATCGTCTTTTGGTGCATATTTGACACCACATGCACAAATTGTGGTACATGTTTCTTGCCTCTCAACAGGGTGATTCTGTTTCATGACTGCTATGTTTGTTCAAACGTGGAGTGTGATTTTGTTGGATGGGAACTACCACTCCAAGCATCCTGAGTATTGGAGTTATTAGGAAAGACCTCTTTCTTTTCCTTGGTGCTTCTTTTGATTGTTACCCTTATAACTTATATTCATCTGTTTCGCAGTGGCGTAATGTATTTGACTCGTTAAATGTGTGTAAATGTTTTTTGTTTAGAGCAGGTTCATCTGGTTGTATGGCCAGAAAGCAGATTCTCTATTCAATGGTCTTTTGGTGCAGATTGGACACCACATGCACTTTACTGAATAACGAATGTTCGGAATTTGATAAATCTTCTTGTTTAGGTATCTCCTTCATTTGCTATATATTTTTAAAGATCTTATTGCAATGGTCACTAAAAATAATAAATGTGCTGCACAAATTGTCGTACATGTTTCTTCCCTCTCAACAGGGAGATTCCGTTTAATGCCTGCTATGTTTGTTCTGCTTTTGAGTGTGATTTTGTTGGGTGGGAAGCACTACTCCGAGCATTCTGACAATTAGAGTTATTAGGAAAGACTTCTTTCTTTTGCTGAGTCCTTGTTTTGATTGTTACCCTCATCACATATATTCATCAATTTCACAGTGGAATAATATATTTGAATCGTGAAATGTGGGTAAATGTTTGTTGATTACAGCAGGGTCATCTGGTTGTATGGCCAGAAAGCAGATTCCCCATTCAATCGTCTTTTGGTGCATATTTGACACCACATGCACAAATTGTGGTACATGTTTCTTGCCTCTCAACAGGGTGATTCTGTTTCATGACTGCTATGTTTGTTCAAACGTGGAGTGTGATTTTGTTGGATGGGAACTACCACTCCAAGCATCCTGAGTATTGGAGTTATTAGGAAAGACCTCTTTCTTTTCCTAGGTGCTTCTTTTGATTGTTACCCTTATAACTTATATTCATCTGTTTCGCAGTGGCGTAATGTATTTGACTCGTTAAATGTGTGTAAATGTTTTTTGTTTAGAGCAGGTTCATCTGGTTGTATGACCAGAAACCAGATTCTCCATTTAATGGGTTTTTAGTGCAGATTGGACACCACTTGCATTTTACTGAATAACAAATGTTAGGAATTTCATATTTATTCTTGTTTTCGTATCTCCTTCTATTGCTTTAAATTTTTAAAAATCTTATTGCAATGGTCACTACAAGTAATCATTGTGCTGCACAAATTGTGGTACATGTTTCTTCCCTCTCAACAGGGAGATTACTTTTCATGACTTCTATATTTATTCAAACATCGAGTGTGATTATGTTGGATGGAAATCACCACTCCGAGCGTTCTGATGATTGGCGTTATTAGAAATACTGTTTTCCTTTGCTAGGTGCTTCCTTTGATTGATACTTTTATCACTTGTATTCGTCATTTTCACAATGGAGTAATGTATTTGATTAGTGAAATGCGGGTAAATATTTGTTGTTTACAGCAGGGTCATCTGGTTGTATGGCAGATAGCAGATTCTCTATTCAATGGTCTTTTGGTGCAGATTGGACACCACATTCACTTTACTGAATAACGAATGTTCGGAATTTGATATATCTTCTTGTTAAGTATCTCCTTCATTTGCTTTTTATTTTTAAAAATCTTATTGCAATGGTCAGTAAAAATAATCAATGTCTGCACAAATTGTGGTACATGTTTCTTCCCTCTCAACAGGGATATTCCGTTTAATACCTGCTATGTTTGTTCTACTTTTGAGTGTGATTTTGTTGGATGGGAAGCAGTACTTCGAGCATTCTGACAATTGGAGTTATTAGGAAAGACTTCTTTTTTTGCTGAGTCCTTGTTTTGATTACTACCCTCATCACATATATTCATCAATTTCACAGTGGAGTAATATATTTGAATCATGAAATGTGTGTAAATGTTTGTTGATTACAGCAGGGTCATCTGGCTGTATGGCCAGAAAGGAGATTCCCCATTCAATCGTGTTTTGGTGCATATTTGACACCACATGCACAAATTGTGGTACATGTCTCTTTCCTCTCAACAGGGAGATTCTGTTTCATGACTGCTATGTTTGTTCAAACATGGAGTGTGATTTTGTTGGACCGGAACTACCACTCCAAGCATCCTGAGTATTGGAGTTATTATGAAAGACCTCTTTCTTTTCCTAGTTGCTTCTTTTGATTGTTACCCTTATAACTTATATTCATCTGTTTCGCAGTGGAGTAATGTATTTGACTCGTTAAATGTGTGTAAATGTTTTTTGTTTAGAGCAGGTTCATCTGGTTGTATGGCCAGAAAGCAGATTCTCTATTCAATGGTCTTTTGGTGCAGATTGGACACCACATGCACTTTACTGAATAACGAATGTTCGGAATTTGATAAATCTTCTTGTTTAGGTATCTCCTTCATTTGCTATATATTTTTAAAGATCTTATTGCAATGGTCACTAAAAATAATAAATGTGCTGCACAAATTGTCGTACATGTTTCTTCCCTCTCAACAGGGAGATTCCGTTTAATGCCTGCTATGTTTGTTCTGCTTTTGAGTGTGATTTTGTTGGGTGGGGAGCACTACTCCGAGCATTCTGACAATTAGAGTTATTAGGAAAGACTTCTTTCTTTTGCTGAGTCCTTGTTTTGATTGTTACCCTCATCACATATATTCATCAATTTCACAGTGGAATAATATATTTGAATCGTGAAATGAGGGTAAATGTTTGTTGATTACAGCAGGGTCATCTGGTTGTATGGCCAGAAAGCAGATTCCCCATTCAATCGTCTTTTGGTGCATATTTGACACCACATGCACAAATTGTGGTACATGTTTCTTGCCTCTCAACAGGGTGATTCTGTTTCATGACTGCTATGTTTGTTCAAACGTGGAGTGTGATTTTGTTGGATGGGAACTACCACTCCAAGCATCCTGAGTATTGGAGTTATTAGGAAAGACCTCTTTCTTTTCCTTGGTGCTTCTTTTGATTGTTACCCTTATAACTTATATTCATCTGTTTCGCAGTGGCGTAATGTATTTGACTCGTTAAATGTGTGTAAATGTTTTTTGTTTAGAGCAGGTTCATCTGGTTGTATGACCAGAAACCAGATTCTCCATTTAATGGGTTTTTAGTGCAGATTGGACACCACTTGCATTTTACTGAATAACAAATGTTAGGAATTTCATATTTATTCTTGTTTTCGTATCTCCTTCTATTGCTTTAAATTTTTAAAAATCTTATTGCAATGGTCACTACAAGTAATCAATGTGCTGCACAAATTGTGGTACATGTTTCTTCCCTCTCAACAGGGAGATTACTTTTCATGACTTCTATATTTATTCAAACATCGAGTGTGATTATGTTCGATGGAAATCACCACTCCGAGCGTTCTGATGATTGGCGTTATTAGAAATACTGTTTTCTTTTGCTAGGTGCTTCCTTTGATTGATACTTTTATCACTTGTATTCGTCATTTTCACAATGGAGTAATGTATTTGATTAGTGAAATGCGGGTAAATATTTGTTGTTTACAGCAGGGTCATCTGGTTGTATGGCCAGATAGCAGATTCTCTATTCAATGGTCTTTTGGTGCAGATTGGACACCACATTCACTTTACTGAATAACGAATGTTCGGAATTTGATATATCTTCTTGTTAAGTATCTCCTTCATTTGCTTTTTATTTTTAAAAATCTTATTGCAGTGGTCAGTAAAAATAATCAATGTCTGCACAAATTGTGATACATGTTTCTTCCCTCTCAACAGGGATATTCCGTTTAATACCTGCTATGTTTGTTCTACTTTTGAGTGTGATTTTGTTGGATGGGAAGCAGTACTTCGAGCATTCTGACAATTGGAGTTATTAGGAAAGACTTCTTTTTTTGCTGAGTCCTTGTTTTGATTACTACCCTCATCACATATATTCATCAATTTCACAGTGGAGTAATATATTTGAATCATGAAATGTGTGTAAATGTTTGTTGATTACAGCAGGGTCATCTGGCTGTATGGCCAGAAAGGAGATTCCCCATTCAATCGTGTTTTGGTGCATATTTGACACCACATGCACAAATTGTGGTACATGTCTCTTTCCTCTCAACAGGGAGATTCTGTTTCATGACTGCTATGTTTGTTCAAACATGGAGTGTGATTTTGTTGGACCGGAACTACCACTCCAAGCATCCTGAGTATTGGAGTTATTATGAAAGACCTCTTTCTTTTCCTAGTTGCTTCTTTTGATTGTTACCCTTATAACTTATATTCATCTGTTTCGCAGTGGAGTAATGTATTTGACTCGTTAAATGTGTGTAAATGTTTTTTGTTTAGAGCAGGTTCATCTGGTTGTATGGCCAGAAAGCAGATTCTCTATTCAATGGTCTTTTGGTGCAGATTGGACACCACATGCACTTTACTGAATAACGAATGTTCGGAATTTGATAAATCTTCTTGTTTAGGTATCTCCTTCATTTGCTATATATTTTTAAAGATCTTATTGCAATGGTCACTAAAAATAATAAATGTGCTGCACAAATTGTCGTACATGTTTCTTCCCTCTCAACAGGGAGATTCCATTTAATGCCTGCTATGTTTGTTCTGCTTTTGAGTGTGATTTTGTTGGGTGGGAAGCACTACTCCGAGCATTCTGACAATTAGAGTTATTAGGAAAGACTTCTTTCTTTTGCTGAGTCCTTGTTTTGATTGTTACCCTCATCACATATATTCATCAATTTCACAGTGGAATAATATATTTGAATCGTGAAATGTGGGTAAATGTTTGTTGATTACAGCAGGGTCATCTGGTTGTATGGCCAGAAAGCAGATTCCCCATTCAATCGTCTTTTGGTGCATATATGACACCACATGCACAAATTGTGGTACATGTTTCTTGCCTCTCAACAGGGTGATTCTGTTTCATGACTGCTATGTTTGTTCAAACGTAGAGTGTGATTTTGTTGGATGGGAACTACCACTCCAAGCATCCTGAGTATTGGAGTTATTAGGAAAGACCTCTTTCTTTTCCTTGGTGCTTCTTTTGATTGTTACCCTTATAACTTATATTCATCTGTTTCACAGTGGCGTAATGTATTTGACTCGTTAAATGTGTGTAAATGTTTTTTGTTTAGAGCAGGTTCATCTGGTTGTATGACCAGAAACCAGATTCTCCATTTAATGGGTTTTTAGTGCAGATTGGACACCACTTGCATTTTACTGAATAACAAAAGTTAGGAATTTCATATTTATTCTTGTTTTCGTATCTCCTTCTATTGCTTTAAATTTTTAAAAATCTTATTGCAATGGTCACTACAAGTAATCAATGTGCTGCACAAATTGTGGTACATGTTGCTTCCCTCTCAACAGGGAGATTACTTTTCATGACTTCTATATTTATTCAAACATCGAGTGTGATTATGTTGGATGGAAATCACCACTCCGAGCGTTCTGATGATTGGCATTATTAGAAATACTGTTTTCTTTTGCTAGGTGCTTCCTTTGATTGATACTTTTATCACTTGTATTCGTCATTTTCACAATGGAGTAATGTATTTGATTAGTGAAATGCGGGTAAATATTTGTTGTTTACAGCAGGGTCATCTGGTTGTATGGCCAGATAGCAGATTCTCTATTCAATGGTCTTTTGGTGCAGATTGGACACCACATTCACTTTACTGAATAACGAATGTTCGGAATTTGATATATCTTCTTGTTAAGTATCTCCTTCATTTGCTTTTTATTTTTAAAAATCTTATTGCAATGGTCAGTAAAAATAATCAATGTCTGCACAAATTGTGGTACATGTTTCTTCCCTCTCAACAGGGATATTCCGTTTAATACCTGCTATGTTTGTTCTACTTTTTAGTGTGATTTTGTTGGATGGGAAGCAGTACTTCGAGCATTCTGACAATTGGAGTTATTAGGAAAGACTTCTTTTTTTGCTGAGTCCTTGTTTTGATTACTACCCTCATCACATATATTCATCAATTTCACAGTGGAGTAATATATTTGAATCATGAAATGTGTGTAAATGTTTGTTGATTACAGCAGGGTCATCTGGCTGTATGGCCAGAAAGGAGATTCCCCATTCAATCGTGTTTTGGTGCATATTTGACACCACATGCACAAATTGTGGTACATGTCTCTTTCCTCTCAACAGGGAGATTCTGTTTCATGACTGCTATGTTTGTTCTAACATGGAGTGTGATTTTGTTGGACCGGAACTACCACTCCAAGCATCCTGAGTATTGGAGTTATTATGAAAGACCTCTTTCTTTTCCTAGTTGCTTCTTTTGATTGTTACCCTTATAACTTATATTCAGCTGTTTCGCAGTGGAGTAATGTATTTGACTCGTTAAATGTGTGTAAATGTTTTTTGTTTAGAGCAGGTTCATCTGGTTGTATGGCCAGAAAGCAGATTCTCTATTCAATGGTCTTTTGGTGCAGATTGGACACCACATGCACTTTACTGAATAACGAATGTTCGGAATTTGATAAATCTTCTTGTTTAGGTATCTCCTTCATTTGCTATATATTTTTAAAGATCTTATTGCAATGGTCACTAAAAATAATAAATGTGCTGCACAAATTGTCGTACATGTTTCTTCCCTCTCAACAGGGAGATTCCATTTAATGCCTGCTATGTTTGTTCTGCTTTTGAGTGTGATTTTGTTGGGTGGGAAGCACTACTCCGAGCATTCTGACAATTAGAGTTATTAGGAAAGACTTCTTTCTTTTGCTGAGTCCTTGTTTTGATTGTTACCCTCATCACATATATTCATCAATTTCACAGTGGAATAATATATTTGAATCGTTAAATGTATGTAAATGTTTTTTGTTTAGAGCAGCGTCATCTGGTTGTATGACCAGAAAGCAGATTCTCCATTCAATTGGTTTTTAGTGCAGATTGGACACCACTTGCATTTTACTGAATAACAAATGTTAGGAATTTGATAAATATTCTTTTTTTCGTATCTCCTTTAATTGCTTTAAATTTTTAGAAATCTTATTGCAATAGTCACTAAAAATAATCAATGTGCTGCACAAATTGTGGTAAATGTTTCTTCTCTCTCAACAGGGAGATTCCGTTTCATGACTGCTATGTTTATTGAAACATCGAGTGTGATTATGTTGGATGGAAATCACCACTCCGAGCGTTCTGACGATTGGAGTTATTAGAAATACTGTTTTCTTTTGCTAGGTGCTTCCTTTGATTGATACCTTTATCACTTATATTCGTCAATTTCACACTGGAGTAATGTATTTCATTCGTGAAATGTGTGTAAATGTTTGTTGATTACAGCAGGGTCATCTGGCTGTATGGCCAGAAAGGAGATTCCCCATTCAATCGTGTTTTGGTGCATATTTGACACCACATGCACAAATTGTGGTACATGTCTCTTTCCTCTCAACAGGGAGATTCTGTTTCATGACTGCTATGTTTGTTCAAACATGGAGTGTGATTTTGTTGGACCGGAACTACCACTCCAAGCATCCTGAGTATTGGAGTTATTATGAAAGACCTCTTTCTTTTCCTAGTTGCTTCTTTTGATTGTTACCCTTATAACTTATATTCATCTGTTTCGCAGTGGAGTAATGTATTTGACTCGTTAAATGTGTGTAAATGTTTTTTGTTTAGAGCAGGTTCATCTGGTTGTATGGCCAGAAAGCAGATTCTCTATTCAATGGTCTTTTGGTGCAGATTGGACACCACATGCACTTTACTGAATAACGAATGTTCGGAATTTGATAAATCTTCTTGTTTAGGTATCTCCTTCATTTGCTATATATTTTTAAAGATCTTATTGCAATGGTCACTAAAAATAATAAATGTGCTGCACAAATTGTGGTACATGTTTCTTCCCTCTCAACAGGGAGATTCCGTTTAATGCCTGCTATGTTTGTTCTGCTTTTGAGTGTGATTTTGTTGGGTGGGAAGCACTACTCCGAGCATTCTGACAATTAGAGTTATTAGGAAAGACTTCTTTCTTTTGCTGAGTCCTTGTTTTGATTGTTACCCTCATCACATATATTCATCAATTTCACAGTGGAATAATATATTTGAATCGTGAAATGTGGGTAAATGTTTGTTGATTACAGCAGGGTCATCTGGTTGTATGGCCAGAAAGCAGATTCCCCATTCAATCGTCTTTTGGTGCATATTTGACACCACATGCACAAATTGTGGTACATGTTTCTTGCCTCTCAACAGGGTGATTCTGTTTCATGACTGCTATGTTTGTTCAAACGCGGAGTGTGATTTTGTTGGATGGGAACTACCACTCCAAGCATCCTGAGTATTGGAGTTATTAGGAAAGACCTCTTTCTTTTCCTTGGTGCTTCTTTTGATTGTTACCCTTATAACTTATATTCATCTGTTTCGCAGTGGCGTAATGTATTTGACTCGTTAAATGTGTGTAAATGTTTTTTGTTTAGAGCAGGTTCATCTGGTTGTATGACCAGAAACCAGATTCTCCATTTAATGGGTTTTTAGTGCAGATTGGACACCACTTGCATTTTACTGAATAACAAATGTTAGGAATTTCATATTTATTCTTGTTTTCGTATCTCCTTCTATTGCTTTAAATTTTTAAAAATCTTATTGCAATGGTCACTACAAGTAATCAATGTGCTGCACAAATTGTGGTACATGTTTCTTCCCTCTCAACAGGGAGATTACTTTTCATGACTTCTATATTTATTCAAACATCGAGTGTGATTATGTTCGATGGAAATCACCACTCCGAGCGTTCTGATGATTGGCGTTATTAGAAATACTGTTTTCTTTTGCTAGGTGCTTCCTTTGATTGATACTTTTATCACTTGTATTCGTCATTTTCACAATGGAGTAATGTATTTGATTAGTGAAATGCGGGTAAATATTTGTTGTTTACAGCAGGGTCATCTGGTTGTATGGCCAGATAGCAGATTCTCTATTCAATGGTCTTTTGGTGCAGATTGGACACCACATTCACTTTACTGAATAACGAATGTTCGGAATTTGATATATCTTCTTGTTAAGTATCTCCTTCATTTGCTTTTTATTTTTAAAAATCTTATTGCAATGGTCAGTAAAAATAATCAATGTCTGCACAAATTGTGATACATGTTTCTTCCCTCTCAACAGGGATATTCCGTTTAATACCTGCTATGTTTGTTCTACTTTTGAGTGTGATTTTGTTGGATGGGAAGCAGTACTTCGAGCATTCTGACAATTGGAGTTATTAGGAAAGACTTCTTTTTTTGCTGAGTCCTTGTTTTGATTACTACCCTCATCACATATATTCATCAATTTCACAGTGGAGTAATATATTTGAATCATGAAATGTGTGTAAATGTTTGTTGATTACAGCAGGGTCATCTGGCTGTATGGCCAGAAAGGAGATTCCCCATTCAATCGTGTTTTGGTGCATATTTGACACCACATGCACAAATTGTGGTACATGTCTCTTTCCTCTCAACAGGGAGATTCTGTTTCATGACTGCTATGTTTGTTCAAACATGGAGTGTGATTTTGTTGGACCGGAACTACCACTCCAAGCATCCTGAGTATTGGAGTTATTATGTTCAGAATTTGATAAATCTTCTTGTTTAGGTATCTCCTTCATTTGCTATATATTTTTAAAGATCTTATTGCAATGGTCACTAAAAATAATAAATGTGCTGCACAAATTGTGGTACATGTTTCTTCCCTCTCAACAGGGAGATTCCGTTTAATGCCTGCTATGTTTGTTCTGCTTTTGAGTGTGATTTTGTTGGATGGGAAGCACTACTCCGAGCATTCTGACAATTAGAGTTATTAGGAAAGACTTCTTTCTTTTGCTGAGTCCTTGTTTTGATTGTTACCCTCATCACATATATTCATCAATTTCACAATGGAATAATATATTTGAATCGTGAAATGTGGGTAAATGTTTGTTGATTACAGCAGGGTCATCTGGTTGTATGGCCAGAAAGCAGATTCCCCATTCAATAGTCTTTTGGTGCATATTTGACACCACATGCACAAATTGTGGTACATGTTTCTTGCCTCTCAACAGGGTGATTCTGTTTCATGACTGCTATGTTTGTTCAAACGTAGAGTGTGATTTTGTTGGATGGGAACTACCACTCCAAGCATCCTGAGTATTGGAGTTATTAGGAAAGACGTCTTTCTTTTCCTTGGTGCTTCTTTTGATTGTTACCCTTATAACTTATATTCATCTGTTTCGCAGTGGAGTAATATATTTGACTCGTTAAATGTGTGTAAATGTTTTTTGTTTGGAGCAGGTTCAACTGGTTGTATGACCAGAAAGCAGATTCTCCATTCAATGGGTTTTTAGTGCAGATTGGAAACCACTTGCATTTTTCTGAATAACAAATGTTAGGAATTTGATATTTATTCTTGTTTTCATATCTCCTTCTATTGCTTTAAATTTTTAAAAATCTTATTGCAATGGTCACTACAAATAATCAATGTGCTGCACAAATTGTGGTACATGTTTCTTCCCTCTCAACAGGGAGATTCCTTTTCATGACTGCTATGTTTATTCAAACATCGAGTGTGATTATGTTGGATGGAAATCATCACTCCGAGCGTTCTGACGATTGGAGTTATTAGAAATACTGTTTTCTTTTGCTAGGTGCTACCTTTGATTGATACTTTTATCACTTATATACGTCAATTTCACAGTGGAGTAATGTATTTGATTCGTGAAATGTGGGTAAATGTTTGTTGTTTAAAGCAGGGTCATCTGGTTGTATGGCCAGAAAGCAGATTCTCTATTCAATGGTCTTTTGGTGCAGATTGGACACCACATGCACTTTACTGAATAACAAATGTTCGGAATTTGATAAATCTTCTTGTTTGGGTATCTCCTTCATTTGCTTTATATTTATAAAAATCTTATTGCAGTGGTCACTATAAATAATAAATGTGCTGCACAAATTGTGGTACATGTCTCTTGCCTCTCAACAGGGAGATTCTGTTTCATGACTGCTAAGTTTGTTCAAACATGGAGTGTGATTTCGTTGGATGGGAACTACCACTCCAAGCATCCTGAGTATTGGAGTTATTAGGAAAGACCTCTTTCTTTTCCTTGGTGCTTCTTTTGATTGTTACCCTTATAACTTATATTCATCTGTTTCGCAGTGGCGTAATGTATTTGACTCGTTAAATGTGTGTAAATGTTTTTTGTTTAGAGCAGGTTCATCTGGTTGTATGGCCAGAAAGCAGATTCTCTATTCAATGGTCTTTTGGTGCAGATTGGACACCACATGCACTTTACTGAATAACGAATGTTCGGAATTTGATAAATCTTCTTGTTTAGGTATCTCCTTCATTTGCTATATATTTTTAAAGATCTTATTGCAATGGTCACTAAAAATAATAAATGTGCTGCACAAATTGTCGTACATGTTTCTTCCCTCTCAACAGGGAGATTCCGTTTAATGCCTGCTATGTTTGTTCTGCTTTTGAGTGTGATTTTGTTGGATGGGAATCACTACTCCGAGCATTCTGACAATTAGAGTTATTAGGAAAGACTTCTTTCTTTTGCTGAGTCCTTGTTTTGATTGTTACCCTCATCACATATATTCATCAATTTCACAGTGGAATAATATATTTGAATCGTGAAATGTGGGTAAATGTTTGTTGATTACAGCAGGGTCATCTGGTTGTATGGCCAGAAAGCAGATTCCCCATTCAATCGTCTTTTGGTGCATATTTGACACCACATGCACAAATTGTGGTACATGTTTCTTGCCTCTCAACAGGGTGATTCTGTTTCATGACTGCTATGTTTGTTCAAACATGGAGTGTGATTTTGTTGGATGGGAACTACCACTCCAAGCATCCTGAGTATTGGTGTTATTAGGAAAGAGCTCTTTCTTTTCCTAGTTGCTTCTTTTGATTGTTACCCTTATAACTTATATTCATCTGTTTCGCAGTGGAGTAATGTATTTGAATCGTTAAATGTATGTAAATGTTTTTTGTTTATAGCAGCGTCATCTGGTTGTATGACCAGAAAGCAGATTCTCCATTCAATTGGTTTTTAGTGCAGATTGGACACCACTTGCATTTTACTGAATAACAAATGTTAGGAATTTGATAAATATTCTTGTTTTCGTATCTCCTTTAATTGCTTTAAATTTTTAGAAATCTTATTGCAATAGTCACTAAAAATAATCAATGTGCTGCACAAATTGTGGTACATGTTTCTTCCCTCTCAACAGGGAGATTCCTTTTCATGACTGCTATGTTTATTCAAACATCGAGTGTGATTATGTTGGATGGAAATCACCACTCCGAGCGTTCTGACGATTGGAGTTATTAGAAATACTGTTTTCTTTTGCTAGGTGCTTCCTTTGATTGATACCTTTATCACTTATATTCGTCAATTTCACAGTGGAGTAATGTATTTCATTCGTGAAATGTGGGTAACTGTTTGTTGTTTACAGCAGGGTCATCTGGTTGTATGGCCAGAAAGCATATTCTCTATTCAATGGTCTTTTGGTGCAGATTGGACACCACATGCACTTTACTGAATAACGAATGTTCGGAATTTGATAAATCTTCTTGTTTAGGTATCTCCTTCATTTGCTATATATTTTTAAAAATCTTATTGCAATGGTCACTACAAATAATCAATGTGCTGCACAAATTGTGGTACATGTTTCTTCCCTCTCAACAGGGAGATTCCTTTTCATGACTGCTATGTTTATTCAAACATCGAGTGTGATTATGTTGGATGGAAATCACCACTCCGAGCGTTCTGACGATTGGAGTTATTAGAAATACTGTTTTCTTTTGCTAGGTGCTACCTTTGATTGATACTTTTATCACTTATATACGTCAATTTCACAGTGGAGTAATGTATTTGATTCGTGAAATGTGGGTAAATGTTTGTTGTTTAAAGCAGGGTCATCTGGTTGTATGGCCAGAAAGCAGATTCTCTATTCAATGGTCTTTTGGTGCAGATTGGACACCACATGCACTTTACTGAATAACAAATGTTCGGAATTTGATAAATCTTCTTGTTTAGGTATCTCCTTCATTTGCTTTATATTTATAAAAATCTTATTGCAGTGGTCACTATAAATAATAAATGTGCTGCACAAATTGTGGTACATGTCTCTTGCCTCTCAACAGGGAGATTCTGTTTCATGACTGCTAAGTTTGTTCAAACATGGAGTGTGATTTCGTTGGATGGGAACTACCACTCCAAGCATCCTGAGTATTGGAGTTATTAGGAAAGACCTCTTTCTTTTCCTTGGTGCTTCTTTTGATTGTTACCCTTATAACTTATATTCATCTGTTTCGCAGTGGCGTAATGTATTTGACTCGTTAAATGTGTGTAAATGTTTTTTGTTTAGAGCAGGTTCATCTGGTTGTATGGCCAGAAAGCAGTTTCTCTATTCAATGGTCTTTTGGTGCAGATTGGACACCACATGCACTTTACTGAATAACGAATGTTCAGAATTTGTTAAATCTTCTTGTTTAGGTATCTCCTTCATTTGCTATATATTTTTAAATATCTTATTGCAATGGTCACTAAAAATAATAAATGTGCTGCACAAATTGTCGTACATGTTTCTTCCCTCTCAACAGGGAGATTCCGTTTAATGCCTGCTATGTTTGTTCTGCTTTTGAGTGTGATTAGGTTGGATGGGAATCACTACTCCGAGCATTCTGACAATTAGAGTTATTAGGAAAGACTTCTTTCTTTTGCTGAGTCCTTGTTTTGATTGTTACCCTCATCACATATATTCATCAATTTCACAGTGGAATAATATATTTGAATCGTGAAATGTGGGTAAATGTTTGTTGATTACAGCAGGGTCATCTGGTTGTATGGCCAGAAAGCAGATTCCCCATTCAATCGTCTTTTGGTGCATATTTGACACCACATGCACAAATTGTGGTACATGTTTCTTGCCTCTCAACAGGGTGATTCTGTTTCATGACTGCTATGTTTGTTCAAACATGGAGTGTGATTTTGTTGGATGGGAACTACCACTCCAAGCATCCTGAGTATTGGTGTTATTAGGAAAGAGCTCTTTCTTTTCCTAGTTGCTTCTTTTGATTGTTACCCTTATAACTTATATTCATCTGTTTCGCAGTGGAGTAATGTATTTGAATCGTTAAATGTATGTAAATGTTTTTTGTTTAGAGCAGCGTCATCTGGTTGTATGACCAGAAAGCAGATTCTCCATTCAATTGGTTTTTAGTGCAGATTGGACACCACTTGCATTTTACTGAATAACAAATGTTAGGAATTTGTTAAATATTCTTGTTTTCGTATCTCCTTTAATTGCTTTAAATTTTTAGAAATCTTATTGCAATAGTCACTAAAAATAATCAATGTGCTGCACAAATTGTGGTACATGTTTCTTCCCTCTCAACAGGGAGATTCCTTTTCATGACTGCTATGTTTATTCAAACATCGAGTGTGATTATGTTGGATGGAAATCACCACTCCGAGCGTTCTGACGATTGGAGTTATTAGAAATACTGTTTTCTTTTGCTAGGTGCTTCCTTTGATTGATACCTTTATCACTTATATTCGTCGATTTCACAGTGGAGTAATGTATTTCATTCGTGAAATGTGGGTAAATGTTTGTTGTTTACAGCAGGGTCATCTGGTTGTATGGCCAGAAAGCAGATTCCCCATTCAAACGTCTTTTGGAGCATATTTGACACCACATGCACAAATTGTGGTACATGTTTCTTGCCTCTCAACAGGGAGATTCTGTTTCATGACTGCTATGTTTGTTCAAACATGGAGTGTGATTTTGTTGGATGGGAACTACCACTCCAAGCATCCTGAGTATTGGAGTTATTAGGAAAGACCTCTTTCTTTTCCTAGGTGCTTCTTTTGATTGTTACCCTTATAACGCGTATTCATCTGTTTCGCATTGCACTAATGTATTTCAATCGTTAAATGTGTGTAAATGTTTTTTGTTTCGAGCAGGGTCATCTGGTTGTATTACCAGAAAGCAGATTCCCCATCAAAGGGTATTTAGTGCAGATAGGCCACCACTTGCATTTTACGGAATAACAAATGTTACGAATTTGATAATTATTTTTGTTTTCGTATCTCCTTCAATTGCTTTAAATTTTTAAAAATCTTATTGCAATGGTCACTAAAAATAATCAATGTGCTGCCAAATTGTGGTACATGTTTCTTCTCTCTCAACATTGAGATTCCGTTTCATGACTGCTATGTTTATTCAAACATCGAGTGTGATTATGTTGGATGGAAATCAACACTCCGAGCGTTCTGACGATTGGAGTTATTAGAAATACTGTTTTACCTTGCTAGGTACTTCCTTTGATTGATACCTTTATCACTTATATTCGTCAATTTCACAGTGGGGTAATGTATTTGATTCGTGAAATGTGGGTAAATGTTTGTTGCTTACAGCAGGGTCATCTGGTTGTATGGCCAGAAAGCATATTCTCTATTCAATGGTCTTTTGGTGCAGATTGGACACCACATGCACTTTACTGAATAACGAATGTTCGGAATTTGATAAATCTTCTTGTTTAGGTATCTCCTTCATTTGCTATATATTTTTAAAGATCTTATTGCAATGGTCACTAAAAATAATAAATGTGCTGCACAAATTGTCGTACATGTTTCTTCCCTCTCAACAGGGAGATTCCGTTTAATGCCTGCTATGTTTGTTCTGCTTTTGAGTGTGATTTTGTTGGATGGGAAGCACTACTCCGAGCATTCTGACAATTAGAGTTATTAGGAAAGACTTCTTTCTTTTGCTGAGTCCTTGTTTTGATTGTTACCCTCATCACATATATTCATCAATTTCACAGTGGAATAATATATTTGAATCGTGAAATGTGGGTAAATGTTTGTTGATTACAGCAGGGTCATCTGGTTGTATGGCCAGAAAGCAGATTCCCCATTCAATCGTCTTTTGGTGCATATTTGACACCACATGCACAAATTGTGGTACATGTTTCTTGCCTCTCAACAGGGTGATTCTGTTTCATGACTGCTATGTTTGTTCAAACGTGGAGTGTGATTTTGTTGGATGGGAACTACCACTCCAAGCATCCTGAGTATTGGAGTTATTAGGAAAGCCTCTTTCTTTTCCTTGGTGCTTCTTTTGATTGTTACCCTTATAACTTATATTCATCTGTTTCGCAGTGGCGTAATGTATTTGACTCGTTAAATGTGTGTAAATGTTTTTTGTTTAGAGCAGGTTCATCTGGTTGTATGGCCAGAAAGCAGATTCTCTATTCAATGGTCTTTTGGTGCAGATTGGATACCACATGCACTTTACTGAATAACGAATGTTCGGAATTTGATAAATCTTCTTGTTTAGGTATCTCCTTCATTTGCTATATATTTTTAAAGATCTTATTGCAATGGTCACTAAAAATAATAAATGTGCTGCACAAATTGTCGTACATGTTTCTTCCCTCTCAACAGGGAGATTCCGTTTAATGCCTGCTATGTTTGTTCTGCTTTTGAGTGTGATTTTGTTGGGTGGGAAGCACTACTCCGAGCATTCTGACAATTAGAGTTATTAGGAAAGACTTCTTTCTTTTGCTGAGTCCTTGTTTTGATTGTTACCCTCATCACATATATTCATCAATTTCACAGTGGAATAATATATTTGAATCGTGAAATGTGGGTAAATGTTTGTTGATTACAGCAGGGTCATCTGTTTGTATGGCCAGAAAGCAGATTCCCCATTCAATCGTCTTTTGGTGCATATTTGACACCACATGCACAAATTGTGGTACATGTTTCTTGCCTCTCAACAGGGTGATTCTGTTTCATGACTGCTATGTTTGTTCAAACGTGGAGTGTGATTTTGTTGGATGGGAACTACCACTCCAAGCATCCTGAGTATTGGAGTTATTAGGAAAGACCTCTTTCTTTTCCTTGGTGCTTCTTTTGATTGTTACCCTTATAACTTATATTCATCTGTTTCGCAGTGGCGTAATGTATTTGACTCGTTAAATGTGTGTAAATGTTTTTTGTTTAGAGCAGGTTCATCTGGTTGTATGGCCAGAAAGCAGATTCTCTATTCAATGGTCTTTTGGTGCAGATTGGACACCACATGCACTTTACTGAATAACGAATGTTCGGAATTTGATAAATCTTCTTGTTTAGGTATCTCCTTCATTTGCTATATATTTTTAAAGATCTTATTGCAATGGTCACTAAAAATAATAAATGTGCTGCACAAATTGTCGTACATGTTTCTTCCCTCTCAACAGGGAGATTCCGTTTAATGCCTGCTATGTTTGTTCTGCTTTTGAGTGTGATTTTGTTGGGTGGGAAGCACTACTCCGAGCATTCTGACAATT
Organism: Schistocerca gregaria; assembly: GCF_023897955.1. Lineage (NCBI taxonomy): Eukaryota > Metazoa > Arthropoda > Insecta > Orthoptera > Acrididae > Schistocerca > Schistocerca gregaria. Next base: position 115,144 of record NW_026061860.1, on the reverse strand, counting down.
AGAGTTATTAGGAAAGACTTCTTTCTTTTGCTGAGTCCTTGTTTTGATTGTTACCCTCATCACATATATTCATCAATTTCACAGTGGAATAATATATTTGAATCGTGAAATGTGGGTAAATGTTTGTTGATTACAGCAGGGTCATCTGGTTGTATGGCCAGAAAGCAGATTCCCCATTCAATCGTCTTTTGGTGCATATTTGACACCACATGCACAAATTGTGGTACATGTTTCTTGCCTCTCAACAGGGTGATTCTGTTTCATGACTGCTATGTTTGTTCAAACGTGGAGTGTGATTTTGTTGGATGGGAACTACCACTCCAAGCATCCTGAGTATTGGAGTTATTAGGAAAGACCTCTTTCTTTTCCTTGGTGCTTCTTTTGATTGTTACCCTTATAACTTATATTCATCTGTTTCGCAGTGGCGTAATGTATTTGACTCGTTAAATGTGTGTAAATGTTTTTTGTTTAGAGCAGGTTCATCTGGTTGTATGACCAGAAACCAGATTCTCCATTTAATGGGTTTTTAGTGCAGATTAGACACCACTTGCATTTTACTGAATAACAAATGTTAGGAATTTCATATTTATTCTTGTTTTCGTATCTCCTTCTATTGCTTTAAATTTTTAAAAATCTTATTGCAATGGTCACTACAAGTAATCATTGTGCTGCACAAATTGTGGTACATGTTTCTTCCCTCTCAACAGGGAGATTACTTTTCATGACTTCTATATTTATTCAAACATCGAGTGTGATTATGTTGGATGGAAATCACCACTCCGAGCGTTCTGATGATTGGCGTTATTAGAAATACTGTTTTCCTTTGCTAGGTGCTTCCTTTGATTGATACTTTTATCACTTGTATTCGTCATTTTCACAATGGAGTAATGTATTTGATTAGTGAAATGCGGGTAAATATTTGTTGTTTACAGCAGGGTCATCTGGTTGTATGGCCAGATAGCAGATTCTCTATTCAATGGTCTTTTGGTGCAGATTGGACACCACATTCACTTTACTGAATAACGAATGTTCGGAATTTGATATATCTTCTTGTTAAGTATCTCCTTCATTTGCTTTTTATTTTTAAAAATCTTATTGCAATGGTCAGTAAAAATAATCAATGTCTGCACAAATTGTGGTACATGTTTCTTCCCTCTCAACAGGGATATTCCGTTTAATACCTGCTATGTTTGTTCTACTTTTGAGTGTGATTTTGTTGGATGGGAAGCAGTACTTCGAGCATTCTGACAATTGAAGTTATTAGGAAAGACTTCTTTTTTTGCTGAGTCCTTGTTTTGATTACTACCCTCATCACATATATTCATCAATTTCACAGTGGAGTAATATATTTGAATCATGAAATGTGTGTAAATGTTTGTTGATTACAGCAGGGTCATCTGGCTGTATGGCCAGAAAGGAGATTCCCCATTCAATCGTGTTTTGGTGCATATTTGACACCACATGCACAAATTGTGGTACATGTCTCTTTCCTCTCAACAGGGAGATTCTGTTTCATGACTGCTATGTTTGTTCAAACATGGAGTGTGATTTTGTTGGACCGGAACTACCACTCCAAGCATCCTGAGTATTGGAGTTATTATGAAAGACCTCTTTCTTTTCCTAGTTGCGTTTTTTGATTGTTACCCTTATAACTTATATTCATCTGTTTCGCAGTGGAGTAATGTATTTGACTCGTTAAATGTGTGTAAATGTTTTTTGTTTAGAGCAGGTTCATCTGGTTGTATGGCCAGAAAGCAGATTCTCTATTCAATGGTCTTTTGGTGCAGATTGGACACCACATGCACTTTACTGAATAACGAATGTTCGGAATTTGATAAATCTTCTTGTTTAGGTATCTCCTTCATTTGCTATATATTTTTAAAGATCTTATTGCAATGGTCACTAAAAATAATAAATGTGCTGCACAAATTGTCGTACATGTTTCTTCCCTCTCAACAGGGAGATTCCGTTTAATGCCTGCTATGTTTGTTCTGCTTTTGAGTGTGATTTTGTTGGGTGGGAAGCACTACTCCGAGCATTCTGACAATTAGAGTTATTAGGAAAGACTTCTTTCTTTTGCTGAGTCCTTGTTTTGATTGTTACCCTCATCACATATATTCATCAATTTCACAGTGGAATAATATATTTGAATCGTGAAATGTGGGTAAATGTTTGTTGATTACAGCAGGGTCATCTGGTTGTATGGCCAGAAAGCAGATTCCCCATTCAATCGTCTTTTGGTGCATATTTGACACCACATGCACAAATTGTGGTACATGTTTCTTGCCTCTCAACAGGGTGATTCTGTTTCATGACTGCTATGTTTGTTCAAACGTGGAGTGTGATTTTGTTGGATGGGAACTACCACTCCAAGCATCCTGAGTATTGGAGTTATTAGGAAAGACCTCTTTCTTTTCCTTGGTGCTTCTTTTGATTGTTACCCTTATAACTTATATTCATCTGTTTCGCAGTGGCGTAATGTATTTGACTCGTTAAATGTGTGTAAATGTTTTTTGTTTAGAGCAGGTTCATCTGGTTGTATGACCAGAAACCAGATTCTCCATTTAATGGGTTTTTAGTGCAGATTGGACACCACTTGCATTTTACTGAATAACAAATGTTAGGAATTTCATATTTATTCTTGTTTTCGTATCTCCTTCTATTGCTTTAAATTTTTAAAAATCTTATTGCAATGGTCACTACAAGTAATCAATGTGCTGCACAAATTGTGGTACATGTTTCTTCCCTCTCAACAGGGAGATTACTTTTCATGACTTCTATATTTATTCAAACATCGAGTGTGATTATGTTGGATGGAAATCACCACTCCGAGCGTTCTGATGATTGGCGTTATTAGAAATACTGTTTTCTTTTGCTAGGTGCTTCCTTTGATTGATACTTTTATCACTTGTATTCGTCATTTTCACAATGGAGTAATGTATTTGATTAGTGAAATGCGGGTAAATATTTGTTGTTTACAGCAGGGTCATCTGGTTGTATGGCCAGATAGCAGATTCTCTATTCAATGGTCTTTTGGTGCAGATTGGACACCACATTCACTTTACTGAATAACGAATGTTCGGAATTTGATATATCTTCTTGTTAAGTATCTCCTTCATTTGCTTTTTATTTTTAAAAATCTTATTGCAATGGTCAGTAAAAATAATCAATGTCTGCACAAATTGTGGTACATGTTTCTTCCCTCTCAACAGGGATATTCCGTTTAATACCTGCTATGTTTGTTCTGCTTTTGAGTGTGATTTTGTTGGATGGGAAGCAGTACTTCGAGCATTCTGACAATTGGAGTTATTAGGAAAGACTTCTTTTTTTGCTGAGTCCTTGTTTTGATTACTACCCTCATCACATATATTCATCAATTTCACAGTGGAGTAATATATTTGAATCATGAAATGTGTGTAAATGTTTGTTGATTACAGCAGGGTCATCTGGCTGTATGGCCAGAAAGGAGATTCCCCATTCAATCGTGTTTTGGTGCATATTTGACACCACATGCACAAATTGTGGTACATGTCTCTTTCCTCTCAACAGGGAGATTCTGTTTCATGACTGCTATGTTTGTTCAAACATGGAGTGTGATTTTGTTGGACCGGAACTACCACTCCAAGCATCCTGAGTATTGGAGTTATTATGAAAATCCTCTTTCTTTTCCTAGTTGCTTCTTTTGATTGTTACCCTTATAACTTATATTCATCTGTTTCGCAGTGGAGTAATGTATTTGACTCGTTAAATGTGTGTAAATGTTTTTTGTTTAGAGCAGGTTCATCTGGTTGTATGGCCAGAAAGCAGATTCTCTATTCAATGGTCTTTTGGTGCAGATTGGACACCACATGCTCTTTACTGAATAACGAATGTTCGGAATTTGATAAATCTTCTTGTTTAGGTATCTCCTTCATTTGCTATATATTTTTAAAGATCTTATTGCAATGGTCACTAAAAATAATAAATGTGCTGCACAAATTGTCGTACATGTTTCTTCCCTCTCAACAGGGAGATTCCATTTAATGCCTGCTATGTTTGTTCTACTTTTGAGTGTGATTTTGTTGGGTGGGAAGCACTACTCCGAGCATTCTGACAATTAGAGTTATTAGGAAAGACTTCTTTCTTTTGCTGAGTCCTTGTTTTGATTGTTACCCTCATCACATATATTCATCAATTTCACAGTGGAATAATATATTTGAATCGTGAAATGTGGGTAAATGTTTGTTGATTACAGCATTGTCATCTGGTTGTATGGCCAGAAAGCAGATTCCCCATTCAATCGTCTTTTGGTGCATATTTGACACCACATGCACAAATTGTGGTACATGTTTCTTGCCTCTCAACAGGGTGATTCTGTTTCATGACTGCTATGTTTGTTCAAACGTGGTGTGTGATTTTGTTGGATGGGAACTACCACTCCAAGCATCCTGAGTATTGGAGTTATTAGGAAAGACCTCTTTCTTTTCCTTGGTGCTTCTTTTGATTGTTACCCTTATAACTTATATTCATCTGTTTCGCAGTGGCGTAATGTATTTGACTCGTTAAATGTGTGTAAATGTTTTTTGTTTAGAGCAGGTTCATCTGGTTGTATGGCCAGAAAGCAGATTCTCTATTCAATGGTCTTTTGGTGCAGATTGGACACCACATGCACTTTACTGAATAACGAATGTTCGGAATTTGATAAATCTTCTTGTTTAGGTATCTCCTTCATTTGCTATATATTTTTAAAGATCTTATTGCAATGGTCACTAAAAATAATAAATGTGCTGCACAAATTGTCGTACATGTTTCTTCCCTCTCAACAGGGAGATTCCGTTTAATGCCTGCTATGTTTGTTCTGCTTTTGAGTGTGATTTTGTTGGGTGGGAAGCACTACTCTGAGCATTCTGACAATTAGAGTTATTAGGAAAGACTTCTTTCTTTTGCTGAGTCCTTGTTTTGATTGTTACCCTCATCACATATATTCATCAATTTCACAGTGGAATAATATATTTGAATCGTGAAATGTGGGTAAATGTTTGTTGATTACAGCAGGGTCATCTGGTTGTATGGCCAGAAAGCAGATTCCCCATTCAATCGTCTTTTGGTGCATATTTGACACCACATGCACAAATTGTGGTACATGTTTCTTGCCTCTCAACAGGGTGATTCTGTTTCATGACTGCTATGTTTGTTCAAACGTAGAGTGTGATTTTGTTGGATGGGAACTACCACTCCAAGCATCCTGAGTATTGGACTTATTAGGAAAGACCTCTTTCTTTTCCTTGGTGCTTCTTTTGATTGTTACCCTTATAACTTATATTCATCTGTTTCTCAGTGGCGTAATGTATTTGACTCGTTAAATGTGTGTAAATGTTTTTTGTTTAGAGCAGGTTCATCTGGTTGTATGACCAGAAACCAGATTCTCCATTTAATGGGTTTTTAGTGCAGATTGGACACCACTTGCATTTTACTGAATAACAAATGTTAGGAATTTCATATTTATTCTTGTTTTCGTATCTCCTTCTATTGCTTTAAATTTTTAAAAATCTTATTGCAATGGTCACTACAAGTAATCAATGTGCTGCACAAATTGTGGTACATGTTGCTTCCCTCTCAACAGGGAGATTACTTTTCATGACTTCTATATTTATTCAAACATCGAGTGTGATTATGTTGGATGGAAATCACCACTCTGAGCGTTCTGATGATTGGCGTTATTAGAAATACTGTTTTCTTTTGCTAGGTGCTTCCTTTGATTGATACTTTTATCACTTGTATTCGTCATTTTCACAATGGAGTAATGTATTTGATTAGTGAAATGCGGGTAAATATTTGTTGTTTACAGCAGGGTCATCTGGTTGTATGGCCAGATAGCAGATTCTCTATTCAATGGTCTTTTGGTGCAGATTGGACACCACATTCACTTTACTGAATAACGAATGTTCGGAATTTGATATATCTTCTTGTTAAGTATCTCCTTCATTTGCTTTTTATTTTTAAAAATCTTATTGCAATGGTCAGTAAAAATAATCAATGTCTGCACAAATTGTGGTACATGTTTCTTCCCTCTCAACAGGGATATTCCGTTTAATACCTGCTATGTTTGTTCTACTTTTTAGTGTGATTTTGTTGGATGGGAAGCAGTACTTCGAGCATTCTGACAATTGGAGTTATTAGGAAAGACTTCTTTTTTTGCTGAGTCCTTGTTTTGATTACTACCCTCATCACATATATTCATCAATTTCACAGTGGAGTAATATATTTGAATCATGAAATGTGTGTAAATGTTTGTTGATTACAGCAGGGTCATCTGGCTGTATGGCCAGAAAGGAGATTCCCCATTCAATCGTGTTTTGGTGCATATTTGACACCACATGCACAAATTGTGGTACATGTCTCTTTCCTCTCAACAGGGAGATTCTGTTTCATGACTGCTATGTTTGTTCAAACATGGAGTGTGATTTTGTTGGACCGGAACTACCACTCCAAGCATCCTGAGTATTGGAGTTATTATGAAAGACCTCTTTCTTTTCCTAGTTGCTTCTTTTGATTGTTACCCTTATAACTTATATTCATCTGTTTCGCAGTGGAGTAATGTATTTGACTCGTTAAATGTGTGTAAATGTTTTTTGTTTAGAGCAGGTTCATCTGGTTGTATGGCCAGAAAGCAGATTCTCTATTCAATGGTCTTTTGGTGCAGATTGGACACCACATGCACTTTACTGAATAACGAATGTTCGGAATTTGATAAATCTTCTTGTTTAGGTATCTCCTTCATTTGCTATATATTTTTAAAGATCTTATTGCAATGGTCACTAAAAATAATAAATGTGCTGCACAAATTGTCGTACATGTTTCTTCCCTCTCAACAGGAGAGATTCCATTTAATGCCTGCTATGTTTGTTCTGCTTTTGAGTGTGATTTTGTTGGGTGGGAAGCACTACTCCGAGCATTCTGACAATTAGAGTTATTAGGAAAGACTTCTTTCTTTTGCTGAGTCCTTGTTTTGATTGTTACCCTCATCACATATATTCATCAATTTCACAGTGGAATAATATATTTGAATCGTGAAATGTGGGTAAATGTTTGTTGATTACAGCAGGGTCATCTGGTTGTATGGCCAGAAAGCAGATTCCCCATTCAATCGTCTTTTGGTGCATATTTGACACCACATGCACAAATTGTGGTACATGTTTCTTGCCTCTCAACAGGGTGATTCTGTTTCATGACTGCTATGTTTGTTCAAACGTAGAGTGTGATTTTGTTGGATGGGAACTACCACTCCAAGCATCCTGAGTATTGGACTTATTAGGAAAGACCTCTTTCTTTTCCTTGGTGCTTCTTTTGTTTGTTACCCTTATAACTTATATTCATCTGTTTCACAGTGGCGTAATGTATTTGACTCGTTAAATGTGTGTAAATGTTTTTTGTTTAGAGCAGGTTCATCTGGTTGTATGACCAGAAACCAGATTCTCCATTTAATGGGTTTTTAGTGCAGATTGGACACCACTTGCATTTTACTGAATAACAAAAGTTAGGAATTTCATATTTATTCTTGTTTTCGTATCTCCTTCTATTGCTTTAAATTTTTAAAAATCTTATTGCAATGGTCACTACAAGTAATCAATGTGCTGCACAAATTGTGGTACATGTTGCTTCCCTCTCAACAGGGAGATTACTTTTCATGACTTCTATATTTATTCAAACATCGACTGTGATTATGTTGGATGGAAATCACCACTCCGAGCGTTCTGATGATTGGCGTTATTAGAAATACTGTTTTCTTTTGCTAGGTGCTTCCTTTGATTGATACTTTTATCACTTGTATTCGTCATTTTCACAATGGAGTAATGTATTTGATTAGTGAAATGCGGGTAAATATTTGTTGTTTACAGCAGGGTCATCTGGTTGTATGGCCAGATAGCAGATTCTCTATTCAATGGTCTTTTGGTGCAGATTGGACACCACATTCACTTTACTGAATAACGAATGTTCGGAATTTGATATATCTTCTTGTTAAGTATCTCCTTCATTTGCTTTTTATTTTTAAAAATCTTATTGCAATGGTCAGTAAAAATAATCAATGTCTGCACAAATTGTGGTACATGTTTCTTCCCTCTCAACAGGGATATTCCGTTTAATACCTGCTATGTTTGTTCTACTTTTTAGTGTGATTTTGTTGGATGGGAAGCAGTACTTCGAGCATTCTGACAATTGGAGTTATTAGGAAAGACTTCTTTTTTTGCTGAGTCCTTGTTTTGATTACTACCCTCATCACATATATTCATCAATTTCACAGTGGAGTAATATATTTGAATCATGAAATGTGTGTAAATGTTTGTTGATTACAGCAGGGTCATCTGGCTGTATGGCCAGAAAGGAGATTCCCCATTCAATCATGTTTTGGTGCATATTTGACACCACATGCACAAATTGTGGTACATGTCTCTTTCCTCTCAACAGGGAGATTCTGTTTCATGACTGCTATGTTTGTTCTAACATGGAGTGTGATTTTGTTGGACCGGAACTACCACTCCAAGCATCCTGAGTATTGGAGTTATTATGAAAGACCTCTTTCTTTTCCTAGTTGCTTCTTTTGATTGTTACCCTTATAACTTATATTCATCTGTTTCGCAGTGGAGTAATGTATTTGACTCGTTAAATGTGTGTAAATGTTTTTTGTTTAGAGCAGGTTCATCTGGTTGTATGGCCAGAAAGCAGATTCTCTATTCAATGGTCTTTTGGTGCAGATTGGACACCACATGCACTTTACTGAATAACGAATGTTCGGAATTTGATAAATCTTCTTGTTTAGGTATCTCCTTCATTTGCTATATATTTTTAAAGATCTTATTGCAATGGTCACTAAAAATAATAAATGTGCTGCACAAATTGTCGTACATGTTTCTTCCCTCTCAACAGGGAGATTCCATTTAATGCCTGCTATGTTTGTTCTGCTTTTGAGTGTGATTTTGTTGGGTGGGAAGCACTACTCCGAGCATTCTGACAATTAGAGTTATTAGGAAAGACTTCTTTCTTTTGCTGAGTCCTTGTTTTGATTGTTACCCTCATCACATATATTCATCAATTTCACAGTGGAATAATATATTTGAATCGTTAAATGTATGTAAATGTTTTTTGTTTAGAGCAGCGTCATCTGGTTGTATGACCAGAAAGCAGATTCTCCATTCAATTGGTTTTTAGTGCAGATTGGACACCACTTGCATTTTACTGAATAACAAATGTTAGGAATTTGATAAATATTCTTGTTTTCGTATCTCCTTTAATTGCTTTAAATTTTTAGAAATCTTATTGCAATAGTCACTAAAAATAATCAATGTGCTGCACAAATTGTGGTAAATGTTTCTTCTCTCTCAACAGGGAGATTCCGTTTCATGACTGCTATGTTTATTGAAACATCGAGTGTGATTATGTTGGATGGAAATCACCACTCCGAGCGTTCTGACGATTGGAGTTATTAGAAATACTGTTTTCTTTTGCTAGGTGCTTCCTTTGATTGATACCTTTATCACTTATATTCGTCAATTTCACAGTGGAGTAATGTATTTCATTCGTGAAATGTGTGTAAATGTTTGTTGATTACAGCAGGGTCATCTGGCTGTATGGCCAGAAAGGAGATTCCCCATTCAATCGTGTTTTGGTGCATATTTGACACCACATGCACAAATTGTGGTACATGTCTCTTTCCTCTCAACAGGGAGATTCTGTTTCATGACTGCTATGTTTGTTCTAACATGGAGTGTGATTTTGTTGGACCGGAACTACCACTCCAAGCATCCTGAGTATTGGAGTTATTATGAAAGACCTCTTTCTTTTCCTAGTTGCTTCTTTTGATTGTTACCCTTATAACTTGTATTCATCTGTTTCGCAGTGGAGTAATGTATTTGACTCGTTAAATGTGTGTAAATGTTTTTTGTTTAGAGCAGGTTCATCTGGTTGTATGGCCAGAAAGCAGATTCTCTATTCAATGGTCTTTTGGTGCAGATTGGACACCACATGCACTTTACTGAATAACGAATGTTCGGAATTTGATAAATCTTCTTGTTTAGGTATCTCCTTCATTTGCTATATATTTTTAAAGATCTTATTGCAATGGTCACTAAAAATAATAAATGTGCTGCACAAATTGTGGTACATGTTTCTTCCCTCTCAACAGGGAGATTCCGTTTAATGCCTGCTATGTTTGTTCTGCTTTTGAGTGTGATTTTGTTGGGTGGGAAGCACTACTCCGAGCATTCTGACAATTAGAGTTATTAGGAAAGACTTCTTTCTTTTGCTGAGTCCTTGTTTTGATTGTTACCCTCATCACATATATTCATCAATTTCACAGTGGAATAATATATTTGAATCGTGAAATGTGGGTAAATGTTTGTTGATTACAGCAGGGTCATCTGGTTGTATGGCCAGAAAGCAGATTCCCCATTCAATCGTCTTTTGGTGCATATTTGACACCACATGCACAAATTGTGGTACATGTTTCTTGCCTCTCAACAGGGTGATTCTGTTTCATGACTGCTATGTTTGTTCAAACGTGGAGTGTGATTTTGTTGGATGGGAACTACCACTCCAAGCATCCTGAGTATTGGAGTTATTAGGAAAGACCTCTTTCTTTTCCTTGGTGCTTCTTTTGATTGTTACCCTTATAACTTATATTCATCTGTTTCGCAGTGGCGTAATGTATTTGACTCGTTAAATGTGTGTAAATGTTTTTTGTTTAGAGCAGGTTCATCTGGTTGTATGACCAGAAACCAGATTCTCCATTTAATGGGTTTTTAGTGCAGATTGGACACCACTTGCATTTTACTGAATAACAAATGTTAGGAATTTCATATTTATTCTTGTTTTCGTATCTCCTTCTATTGCTTTAAATTTTTAAAAATCTTATTGCAATGGTCACTACAAGTAATTAATGTGCTGCACAAATTGTGGTACATGTTTCTTCCCTCTCAACAGGGAGATTACTTTTCATGACTTCTATATTTATTCAAACATCGAGTGTGATTATGTTCGATGGAAATCACCACTCCGAGCGTTCTGATGATTGGCGTTATTAGAAATACTGTTTTCTTTTGCTAGGTGCTTCCTTTGATTGATACTTTTATCACTTGTATTCGTCATTTTCACAATGGAGTAATGTATTTGATTAGTGAAATGCGGGTAAATATTTGTTGTTTACAGCAGGGTCATCTGGTTGTATGGCCAGATAGCAGATTCTCTATTCAATGGTCTTTTGGTGCAGATTGGACACCACATTCACTTTACTGAATAACGAATGTTCGGAATTTGATATATCTTCTTGTTAAGTATCTCCTTCATTTGCTTTTTATTTTTAAAAATCTTATTGCAATGGTCAGTAAAAATAATCAATGTCTGCACAAATTGTGGTACATGTTTCTTCCCTCTCAACAGGGATATTCCGTTTAATACCTGCTATGTTTGTTCTACTTTTGAGTGTGATTTTGTTGGATGGGAAGCAGTACTTCGAGCATTCTGACAATTGGAGTTATTAGGAAAGACTTCTTTTTTTGCTGAGTCCTTGTTTTGATTACTACCCTCATCACATATGTTCATCAATTTCACAGTGGAGTAATATATTTGAATCATGAAATGTGTGTAAATGTTTGTTGATTACAGCATTGTCATCTGGTTGTATGGCCAGAAAGCAGATTCCCCATTCAATCGTCTTTTGGTGCATATTTGACACCACATGCACAAATTGTGGTACATGTTTCTTGCCTCTCAACAGGGTGATTCTGTTTCATGACTGCTATGTTTGTTCAAACGTGGTGTGTGATTTTGTTGGATGGGAACTACCACTCCAAGCATCCTGAGTATTGGAGTTATTAGGAAAGACCTCTTTCTTTTCCTTGGTGCTTCTTTTGATTGTTACCCTTATAACTTATATTCATCTGTTTCGCAGTGGCGTAATGTATTTGACTCGTTAAATGTGTGTAAATGTTTTTTTGTTTAGAGCAGGTTCATCTGGTTGTATGGCCAGAAAGCAGATTCTCTATTCAATGGTCTTTTGGTGCAGATTGGACACCACATGCACTTTACTGAATAACGAATGTTCGGAATTTGATAAATCTTCTTGTTTAGGTATCTCCTTCATTTGCTATATATTTTTAAAGATCTTATTGCAATGGTCACTAAAAATAATAAATGTGCTGCACAAATTGTCGTACATGTTTCTTCCCTCTCAACAGGGAGATTCCGTTTAATGCCTGCTATGTTTGTTCTGCTTTTGAGTGTGATTTTGTTGGGTGGGAAGCACTACTCTGAGCATTCTGACAATTAGAGTTATTAGGAAAGACTTCTTTCTTTTGCTGAGTCCTTGTTTTGATTGTTACCCTCATCACATATATTCATCAATTTCACAGTGGAATAATATATTTGAATCGTGAAATGTGGGTAAATGTTTGTTGATTACAGCAGGGTCATCTGGTTGTATGGCCAGAAAGCAGATTCCCCATTCAATCGTCTTTTGGTGCATATTTGACACCACATGCACAAATTGTGGTACATGTTTCTTGCCTCTCAACAGGGTGATTCTGTTTCATGACTGCTATGTTTGTTCAAACGTGGAGTGTGATTTTGTTGGATGGGAACTACCACTCCAAGCATCCTGAGTATTGGAGTTATTAGGAAAGACCTCTTTCTTTTCCTTGGTGCTTCTTTTGATTGTTACCCTTATAACTTATATTCATCTGTTTCGCAGTGGCGTAATGTATTTGACTCGTTAAATGTGTGTAAATGTTTTTTGTTTAGAGCAGGTTCATCTGGTTGTATGGCCAGAAAGCAGATTCTCTATTCAATGGTCTTTTGGTGCAGATTGGACACCACATTCACTTTACTGAATAACGAATGTTCGGAATTTGATATATCTTCTTGTTAAGTATCTCCTTCATTTGCTTTTTATTTTTAAAAATCTTATTGCAATGGTCAGTAAAAATAATCAATGTCTGCACAAATTGTGGTACATGTTTCTTCCCTCTCAACAGGGATATTCCGTTTAATACCTGCTATGTTTGTTCTACTTTTGAGTGTGATTTTGTTGGATGGGAAGCAGTACTTCGAGCATTCTGACAATTGGAGTTATTAGGAAAGACTTCTTTTTTTGCTGAGTCCTTGTTTTGATTACTACCCTCATCACATATGTTCATCAATTTCACAGTGGAGTAATATATTTGAATCATGAAATGTGTGTAAATGTTTGTTGATTACAGCATTGTCATCTGGTTGTATGGCCAGAAAGCAGATTCCCCATTCAATCGTCTTTTGGTGCATATTTGACACCACATGCACAAATTGTGGTACATGTTTCTTGCCTCTCAACAGGGTGATTCTGTTTCATGACTGCTATGTTTGTTCAAACGTGGTGTGTGATTTTGTTGGATGGGAACTACCACTCCAAGCATCCTGAGTATTGGAGTTATTAGGAAAGACCTCTTTCTTTTCCTTGGTGCTTCTTTTGATTGTTACCCTTATAACTTATATTCATCTGTTTCGCAGTGGCGTAATGTATTTGACTCGTTAAATGTGTGTAAATGTTTTTTGTTTAGAGCAGGTTCATCTGGTTGTATGGCCAGAAAGCAGATTCTCTATTCAATGGTCTTTTGGTGCAGATTGGACACCACATGCACTTTACTGAATAACGAATGTTCGGAATTTGATAAATCTTCTTGTTTAGGTATCTCCTTCATTTGCTATATATTTTTAAAGATCTTATTGCAATGGTCACTAAAAATAATAAATGTGCTGCACAAATTGTGGTACATGTTTCTTCCCTCTCAACAGGGAGATTCCGTTTAATGCCTGCTATGTTTGTTCTGCTTTTGAGTGTGATTTTGTTGGGTGGGAAGCACTACTCCGAGCATTCTGACAATTAGAGTTATTAGGAAAGACTTCTTTCTTTTGCTGAGTCCTTGTTTTGATTGTTACCCTCATCACATATATTCATCAATTTCACAGTGGAATAATATATTTGAATCGTGAAATGTGGGTAAATGTTTGTTGATTACAGCAGGGTCATCTGGTTGTATGGCCAGAAAGCAGATTCCCCATTCAATCGTCTTTTGGTGCATATTTGACACCACATGCACAAATTGTGGTACATGTTTCTTGCCTCTCAACAGGGTGATTCTGTTTCATGACTGCTATGTTTGTTCAAACGTAGAGTGTGATTTTGTTGGATGGGAACTACCACTCCAAGCATCCTGAGTATTGGAGTTATTAGGAAAGACCTCTTTCTTTTCCTTGGTGCTTCTTTTGATTGTTACCCTTATAACTTATATTCATCTGTTTCACAGTGGCGTAATGTATTTGACTCGTTAAATGTGTGTAAATGTTTTTTGTTTAGAGCAGGTTCATCTGGTTGTATGACCAGAAACCAGATTCTCCATTTAATGGGTTTTTAGTGCAGATTGGACACCACTTGCATTTTACTGAATAACAAAAGTTAGGAATTTCATATTTATTCTTGTTTTCGTATCTCCTTCTATTGCTTTAAATTTTTAAAAATCTTATTGCAATGGTCACTACAAGTAATCAATGTGCTGCACAAATTGTGGTACATGTTGCTTCCCTCTCAACAGGGAGATTACTTTTCATGACTTCTATATTTATTCAAACATCGAGTGTGATTATGTTGGATGGAAATCACCACTCCGAGCGTTCTGATGATTGGCGTTATTAGAAATACTGTTTTCTTTTGCTAGGTGCTTCCTTTGATTGATACTTTTATCACTTGTATTCGTCATTTTCACAATGGAGTAATGTATTTGATTAGTGAAATGCGGGTAAATATTTGTTGTTTACAGCAGGGTCATCTGGTTGTATGGCCAGATAGCAGATTCTCTATTCAATGGTCTTTTGGTGCAGATTGGACACCACATTCACTTTACTGAATAACGAATGTTCGGAATTTGATATATCTTCTTGTTAAGTATCTCCTTCATTTGCTTTTTATTTTTAAAAATCTTATTGCAATGGTCAGTAAAAATAATCAATGTCTGCACAAATTGTGGTACATGTTTCTTCCCTCTCAACAGGGATATTCCGTTTAATACCTGCTATGTTTGTTCTACTTTTTAGTGTGATTTTGTTGGATGGGAAGCAGTACTTCGAGCATTCTGACAATTGGAGTTATTAGGAAAGACTTCTTTTTTTGCTGAGTCCTTGTTTTGATTACTACCCTCATCACATATATTCATCAATTTCACAGTGGAGTAATATATTTGAATCATGAAATGTGTGTAAATGTTTGTTGATTACAGCAGGGTCATCTGGCTGTATGGCCAGAAAGGAGATTCCCCATTCAATCGTGTTTTGGTGCATATTTGACACCACATGCACAAATTGTGGTACATGTCTCTTTCCTCTCAACAGGGAGATTCTGTTTCATGACTGCTATGTTTGTTCTAACATGGAGTGTGATTTTGTTGGACCGGAACTACCACTCCAAGCATCCTGAGTATTGGAGTTATTATGAAAGACCTCTTTCTTTTCCTAGTTGCTTCTTTTGATTGTTACCCTTATAACTTATATTCATCTGTTTCGCAGTGGAGTAATGTATTTGACTCGTTAAATGTGTGTAAATGTTTTTTGTTTAGAGCAGGTTCATCTGGTTGTATGGCCAGAAAGCAGATTCTCTATTCAATGGTCTTTTGGTGCAGATTGGACACCACATGCACTTTACTGAATAACGAATGTTCGGAATTTGATAAATCTTCTTGTTTAGGTATCTCCTTCATTTGCTATATATTTTTAAAGATCTTATTGCAATGGTCACTAAAAATAATAAATGTGCTGCACAAATTGTCGTACATGTTTCTTCCCTCTCAACAGGGAGATTCCATTTAATGCCTGCTATGTTTGTTCTGCTTTTGAGTGTGATTTTGTTGGGTGGGAAGCACTACTCCGAGCATTCTGACAATTAGAGTTATTAGGAAAGACTTCTTTCTTTTGCTGAGTCCTTGTTTTGATTGTTACCCTCATCATATATATTCATCAATTTCACAGTGGAATAATATATTTGAATCGTTAAATGTATGTAAATGTTTATTGTTTAGAGCAGCGTCATCTGGTTGTATGACCAGAAAGCAGATTCTCCATTCAATTGGTTTTTAGTGCAGATTGGACACCACTTGCATTTTACTGAATAACAAATGTTAGGAATTTGATAAATATTCTTGTTTTCGTATCTCCTTTAATTGCTTTAAATTTTTAGAAATCTTATTGCAATAGTCACTAAAAATAATCAATGTGCTGCACAAATTGTGGTAAATGTTTCTTCTCTCTCAACAGGGAGATTCCGTTTCATGACTGCTATGTTTATTGAAACATCGAGTGTGATTATGTTGGATGGAAATCACCACTCCGAGCGTTCTGACGATTGGAGTTATTAGAAATACTGTTTTCTTTTGCTAGGTGCTTCCTTTGATTGATACCTTTATCACTTATATTCGTCAATTTCACAGTGGAGTAATGTATTTCATTCGTGAAATGTTGGTAAATGTTTGTTGTTTACAGCAGGGTCATCTGGTTGTATGGCCAGAAAGCAGATTCCCCATTCAAACGTCTTTTGGAGCATATTTGACACCACATGCACAAATTGTGGTACATGTTTCTTGCCTCTCAACAGGGAGATTCTGTTTCATGACTGCTATGTTTGTTCAAACATGGAGTGTGATTTTGTTGGATGGGAACTACCACTCCAAGCATCCTGAGTATTGGAGTTATTAGGAAGGACCTCTTTCTTTTCCTAGGTGCTTCTTTTGATTGTTACCCTTATAACGCGTATTCATCTGTTTCGCATTGCACTAATGTATTTCAATCGTTAAATGTGTGTAAATGTTTTTTGTTTCGAGCAGGGTCATCTGGTTGTATTACCAGAAAGCAGATTCCCCATCAAAGGGTATTTAGTGCAGATAGGCCACCACTTGCATTTTACGGAATAACAAATGTTACGAATTTGATAATTATTTTTGTTTTCGTATCTCCTACAATTGCTTTAAATTTTTAAAAATCTTATTGCAATGGTCACTAAAAATAATCAATGTGCTGCACAAATTGTGGTACATGTTTCTTCTCTCTCAACATTGAGATTCCGTTTCATGACTGCTATGTTTATTCAAACATCGAGTGTGATTATGTTGGATGGAAATCAACACTCCGAGCGTTCTGACGATTGGAGTTATTAGAAATACTGTTTTAACTTGCTAGGTACTTCCTTTGATTGATACCTTTATCACTTATATTCGTCAATTTCACAGTGGGGTAATGTATTTGATTCGTGAAATGTGGGTAAATGTTTGTTGCTTACAGCAGGGTCATCTGGTTGTATGGCCAGAAAGCAGATTCTCTATTCAATGGTCTTTTGGTGCAGATTGGACACCACATGCACTTTATTGAATAACGAATGTTCGGAATTTGATAAATCTTCTTGTTTAGGTATCTCCTTCATTTGCTATATATTTTTAAAGATCTTATGCAATGGTCACTAAAAATAATAAATGTGCTGCACAAATTGTCGTACATGTTTCTTCCCTCTCAACAGGGAGATTCCGTTTAATGCCTGCTATGTTTGTTCTGCTTTTGAGTGTGATTTTGTTGGATGGGAAGCACTACTCCGAGCATTCTGACAATTAGAGTTATTAGGAAAGACTTCTTTCTTCTGCTGAGTCCTTGTTTTGATTGTTACCCTCATCACATATATTCATCAATTTCACAGTGGAATAATATATTTGAATCGTGAAATGTGGGTAAATGTTTGTTGATTACAGCAGGGTCATCTGGTTGTATGGCCAGAAAGCAGATTCCCCATTCAATCGTCTTTTGGTGCATATTTGACACCACATGCACAAATTGTGGTACATGTTTCTTGCCTCTCAACAGGGTGATTCTGTTTCATGACTGCTATGTTTCTTCAAACGTGGAGTGTGATTTTGTTGGATGGGAACTACCACTCCAAGCATCCTGAGTATTGGAGTTATTAGGAAAGACCTCTTTCTTTTCCTTGGTGCTTCTTTTGATTGTTACCCTTATAACTTATATTCATCTGTTTCGCAGTGGCGTAATGTATTTGACTCGTTAAATGTGTGTAAATGTTTT
This sequence comes from Schistocerca gregaria, assembly GCF_023897955.1. Taxonomy (NCBI): domain Eukaryota; kingdom Metazoa; phylum Arthropoda; class Insecta; order Orthoptera; family Acrididae; genus Schistocerca; species Schistocerca gregaria. The sequence goes on along the minus strand of NW_026061860.1, from coordinate 97,030 downwards.
TTGTTTAGAGCAGGTTCATCTGGTTGTATGGCCAGAAAGCAGATTCTCTATTCAATGGTCTTTTGGTGCAGATTGGACACCACATGCACTTTACTGAATAACGAATGTTCGGAATTTGATAAATCTTCTTGTTTAGGTATCTCCTTCATTTGCTATATATTTTTAAAGATCTTATTGCAATGGTCACTAAAAATAATAAATGTGCTGCACAAATTGTCGTACATGTTTCTTCCCTCTCAACAGGGAGATTCCGTTTAATGCCTGCTATGTTTGTTCTGCTTTTGAGTGTGATTTTGTTGGGTGGGAAGCACTACTCCGAGCATTCTGACAATTAGAGTTATTAGGAAAGACTTCTTTCTTTTGCTGAGTCCTTGTTTTGATTGTTACCCTCATCACATATATTCATCAATTTCACAGTGGAATAATATATTTGAATCGTGAAATGTGGGTAAATGTTTGTTGATTACAGCAGGGTCATCTGGTTGTATGGCCAGAAAGCAGATTCCCCATTCAGTCGTGTTTTGGTGCATATTTGACACCACATGCACAAATTGTGGTACATGTTTCTTGCCTCTCAACAGGGTGATTCTGTTTCATGACTGCTATGTTTGTTCAAACGTGGAGTGTGATTTTGTTGGATGGGAACTACCACTCCAAGCATCCTGAGTATTGGAGTTATTAGGAAAGACCTCTTTCTTTTCCTTGGTGCTTCTTTTGATTGTTACCCTTATAACTTATATTCATCTGTTTCGCAGTGGCGTAATGTATTTGACTCGTTAAATGTGTGTAAATGTTTTTTGTTTAGAGCAGGTTCATCTGGTTGTATGACCAGAAACCAGATTCTCCATTTAATGGGTTTTTAGTGCAGATTGGACACCACTTGCAATTTACTGAATAACAAATGTTAGGAATTTCATATTTATTCTTGTTTTCGTATCTCCTTCTATTGCTTTAAATTTTTAAAAATCTTATTGCAATGGTCACTACAAATAATCAATGTGCTGCACAAATTGTGGTACATGTTTCTTCCCTCTCAACAGGGATGTTCCTTTTCATGACTGCTATGTTTATTCAAACATCGAGTGTGATTATGTTGGATGGAAATCACCACTCCGAGCGTTCTGACGATTGGAGTTATTAGAAATACTGTTTTCTTTTGCTAGGTGCTACCTTTGATTGATACTTTTATCACTTATATACGTCAATTTCACAGTGGAGTAATGTATTTGATTCGTGAAATGTGGGTAAATGTTTGTTGTTTACAGCAGGGTCATCTGGTTGTATGGCCAGAAAGCAGATTCTCTATTCAATGGTCTTTTGGTGCAGATTGGACACCACATGCACTTTACTGAATAACAAATGTTCGGAATTTGATAAATCTTCTTGTTTAGGTATCTCCTTCATTTGCTATATATTTTTAAAGATCTTATTGCAATGGTCACTAAAAATAATAAATGTGCTGCACAAATTGTCGTACATGTTTCTTCCCTCTCAACAGGGAGATTCCGTTTAATGCCTGCTATGTTTGTTCTGCTTTTGAGTGTGATTCTGTTGGATGGGAAGCACTACTCCGAGCATTCTGACAATTAGAGTTATTAGGGAAGACTTCTTTCTTTTGCTGAGTCCTTGTTTTGATTGTTACCCTCATCAGAGATATTCATCAATGTCACAGTGGAGTAATATATTTGAATAGTGAAATGTGGGGAAATTTTTGTTGATTACTGCAGAGTCATCTGGCTGTATGTCCAGAAAGCAGATTCCCCATTCAATCGTCTTTTGGTGCATATTTGACACCATATGAACAAATTGTTGTACATGTTTCTTTCCTCTCAACAGGGAGATTCTGTTTCATGACTGCTATGTTTGTTCAAACATGGAGTGTGAATTTGTTGAATGGGAACTACCACTCCTAGCGTCCTGAGTATTGGAGTTATTAGGAAAGACCTCTTTCTTTTCCTAGGTGCTTCTTTTGATTCTTACCCTAATAACTTATATTCATCTGTTTTGCAGTGGAGTAATGTATTTGAATCGTTAAATGTGTGTAAATGTTTTTGTTTAGAGCAGGGTCATCTGGTTGTATGACCAGAAACAGATATTCCATTCAAAGGGTTTTTAGTGCAGATTGGACACCACTTGCATTTTACTGAATAACAAATGTTAGGAATTTGATAAATCTTCTTGTTTAGGTATCTCCTTCATTTGCTTTTTATTATTAAAAATTTTATTGCAATGGTCACTAAAAATAATCAGTGTGCTGCACAAATTGTGGTACATGTTTCTTCTCTCTCAACCGGGAGATTCCGTTTCATCACTGCTATGTTTATTCAAACATCGAGTGTGATTATGGTGGATGGAAATCACCACTCCGAGCGTTCTGACGATTGGAGTTATTAGAAATACTGTTTTCTTTTGCTAGGTGTTTCCTTTGATTGATACCTTTATCACTTATATTCGTCAATTTCATAGTGGACTAATGTATTTGATTCGTGAAATGTGGGTAAATGTTTGTTGTTTACAGCAGTGTCATCTTTTTGTATGGCCAGAAAGCAGATTCTCTATTCAATGGTCTTTTGGTGCAGATTTGAAACCACATTCACATTACTGAATAACGAATGTTCGGAATTTGATAAATCTTCTTGTTGAGGTATCTCCTTCATTTGCTTTATATTTTTAAAAATATTATTGCAATGGTCACTAAAAATAATCAATGTGCTGCACAAATTGTGGTACATGTTTCTTCTCTCTCAACATTGAGATTCCGTTTCATGACTGCTATGTTTATTCAAACATCGAGTGTGATTATGTTGGATGGAAATCAACACTCCGAGCGTTATGACGATTGGAGTTATTAGAAATACTGTTTTACCTTGCTAGGTACTTCCTTTGATTGATACCTTTATCACTTATATTCGTCAATTTCACAGTGGGGTAATGTATTTGATTCGTGAAATGTGGGTAAATGTTTGTTGCTTACAGCAGGGTCATCTGGTTGTATGGCCAGAAAGCAGATTCTCTATTCAATGGTCTTTTGGTGCAGATTGGACACCACATGCACTTTACTGAATAACGAATGTTCGGAATTTGATAAATCTTCTTGTTTAGGTATCTCCTTCATTTGCTATATATTTTTAAAGATCTTATTGCAATGGTCACTAAAAATAATAAATGTGCTGCACAAATTGTCGTACATGTTTCTTCCCTCTCAACAGGGAGATTCCGTTTAATGCCTGCTATGTTTGTTGTGCTTTTGAGTGTGATTTTGTTGGGTGGGAAGCACTACTCCAAACATTCTGACAATTAGAGTTATTAGGAAAGACTTCTTTCTTTTGCTGAGTCCTTGTTTTGATTGTTACCCTCATCACATATATTCATCAATTTCACAGTGGAATAATATATTTGAATCGTGAAATGTGGGTAAATGTTTGTTGATTACAGCAGGGTCATCTGGTTGTATGGCCAGAAAGCAGATTCCCCATTCAATCGTCTTTTGTTGCATATTTGACACCACATGCACAAATTGTGGTACATGTTTCTTGCCTCTCAACAGGGTGATTCTGTTTCATGACTGCTATGTTTGTTCAAACGTGGAGTGTGATTTTGTTGGATGGGAACTGCCACTCCAAGCATCCTGAGTATTGGAGTTATTAGGAAAGACCTCTTTCTTTTCCTTGGTGCTTCTTTTGATTGTTACCCTTATAACTTATATTCATCTGTTTCGCAGTGGCGTAATGTATTTGACTCGTTAAATGTGTGTAAATGTTTTTTGTTTAGAGCAGGTTCATCTGGTTGTATGGCCAGAAAGCAGATTCTCTATTCAATGGTCTTTTGGTGCAGATTGGACACCACATGCACTTTACTGAATAACGAATGTTCGGAATTTGATAAATCTTCTTGTTTAGGTATCTCCTTCATTTGCTATATATTTTTAAAGATCTTATTGCAATGGTCACTAAAAATAATAAATGTGCTTCACAAATTGTCGTACATGTTTCTTCCCTCTCAACAGGGAGATTCCGTTTAATGCCTGCTACGTTTGTTCTGCTTTTGAGTGTGATTTTGTTGGGTGGGAAGCACTACTCCGAGCATTCTGACAATTAGAGTTATTAGGGAAGACTTCTTGCTTTTGCTGAGTCCTTGTTTTGATTGTTACCCTCATCACATATATTCATCAATTTCACAGTGGAATAATATATTTGAATCGTGAAATGTGGGTAAATGTTTGTTGATTACAGCAGGGTCATCTGGTTGTATGGCCAGAAAGCAGATTCCCCATTCAATCGTCTTTTGGTGCATATTTGACACCACATGCACCAATTGTGGTACATGTTTCTTGCCTCTCAACAGGGTGATTCTGTTTCGTGACTGCTATGTTTGTTCAAATGTGGAGTGTGATTTTGTTGGATGGGAACTACCACTCCAAGCATCCTGAGTATTGGAGTTATTAGGAAAGACCTCTTTCTTTTCCTTGGTGCTTCTTTTGATTGTTACCCTTATAACTTATATTCATCTGTTTCGCAGTGGCGTAATGTATTTGACTCGTTAAATGTGTGTAAATGTTTTTTGTTTAGAGCAGGTTAATCTGGTTGTATGACCAGAAACCAGATTCTCCATTTAATGGGTTTTTAGTGCAGATTGGACACCACTTGCATTTTACTGAATAACAAATGTTAGGAATTTCATATTTATTCTTGTTTTCGTATCTCCTTCTATTGCTTTAAATTTTTAAAAATCTTATTGCAATGGTCACTGCAAGTAATCAATGTGCTGCACAAATTGTGGTACATGTTTCTTCCCTCTCAACAGGGAGATTACTTTACATGACTTCTATATTTATTCAAACATCGAGTGTGATTATGTTGGATGGAAATCACCACTCCGAGCGTTCTGATGATTGGCGTTATTAGAAATACTGTTTTCTTTTGCTAGGTGCTTCCTTTGATTGATACTTTTATCACTTGTATTCGTCATTTTCACAATGGAGTAATGTATTTGATTAGTGAAATGCGGGTAAATATTTGTTGTTTACAGCAGGGTCATCTGGTTGTATGGCCAGATAGCAGATTCTCTATTCAATGGTCTTTTGGTGCAGATTGGACACCACATTCACTTTACTGAATAACGAATGTTCGGAATTTGATATATCTTCTTGTTAAGTATCTCCTTCATTTGCTTTTTATTTTTAAAAATCTTATTGCTATGGTCAGTAAAAATAATCAATGTCTGCACAAATTGTGGTACATGTTTCTTCCCTCTCAACAGGGAGATTCCGTTTAATACCTGCTATGTTTGTTCTACTTTTGAGTGTGATTTTGTTTAATGGGAAGCAGTACTTCGAGCATTCTGACAATTGGAGTTATTAGGATAGACTTCTTTTTTTGCTGAGTCCTTGTTTTGATTACTACCCTCATCACATATATTCATCAATTTCACAGTGGAGTAATATATTTGAATCGTGAAATGTGTGTAAATGTTTGTTGATTACAGCAGGGTCATCTGGCTGTATGGCCAGAAAGGAGATTCCCCATTCAATCGTGTTTTGGTGCATATTTGACACCACATGCACAAATTGTGGTACATGTCTCTTTCCTCTCAACAGGGAGATTCTGTTTCATGACTGCTATGTTTGTTCAAACATGGAGTGTGATTTTGTTGGACCAGAACTACCACTCCAAGCATCCTGAGTATTGGAGTTATTACGAAAGACCTCTTTCTTTTCCTAGTTGCTTCTTTTGATTGTTACCCTTATAACTTATATTCATCTGTTTCGCAGTGGAGTAATGTATTTGACTCGTTAAATGTGTGTAAATGTTTTTTGTTTGGAGCATGTTCATCTGGTTGTATGACCAGAAAGCAGATTCACCATTCAATGGGTTTTTAGTGCAGATTGGACACCACTTGCATTTTTCTGAATAACAAATGTTAGGAATTTGATATTTATTCTTGTTTTCTTATCTCCTTCTCTTGCTTTAAATTTTTAAAAATCTTATTGCAATGGTCACTACAAATAATCAATGTGCTGCACAAATTGTGGTACATGTTTCTTCCCTCTCAACAGGGAGATTCCTTTTCATGACTGCTATGTTTATTCAAACATCGAGTGTGATTATGTTGGATCGAAATCACCACTCCGAGCGTTCTGACGATTGGAGTTATTAGAAATACTGTTTTCTTTTGCTAGGTGCTACCTTTGATTGATACTTTTATCACTTATATACGTCAATTTCACAGTGGAGTAATGTATTTGATTCGTGAAATGTGGGTAAATGTTTGTTGTTTACAGCAGGGTCATCTGGTTGTATGGCCAGAAAGCAGATTCTCTATTCAATGGTCTTTTGGTGCAGATTGGACACCACATGCACTTTACTGAATAACAAATGTTCGGAATTTGATGAATCTTCTTGTTTAGGTATCTCCTTCATTTGCTTTATATTTATAAAAATCTTATTGCAGTGGTCACTAAAAATAATAAATGTGCTGCACAAATTGTGGTACATGTCTCTTGCCTCTCAACAGGGAGATTGTGTTTAATGCCTGCTATGTTTGTTCTGCTTTTGAGTGTGATTCTGTTGGATGGGAAGCACTACTCCGAGCACTCTTTCAATTAGAGTTATTAGGAAAGACTTCTTTCTTTTGCTGAGTCCTTGTTTAGATTGTTACCCTCATCACATATATTTATCAATTTCACAGTGGGATAATATATTTGAATCGTGAAATGTGGGTAAATATTTGTTGATTACAGCAGGGTCATCTGGCTGTATGGCCAGAAAGCAGATTCCCCATTCAATCGTCTTTTGGTGCATATTTGACACCACATGCACAAATTGTCGTACATGTTTCTTGCCTCTCAACAGGGAGATCCTGTTTCATGACTGCTATGTTTGTTCAAACAAGGAGTGTGATTTTGTTGGATGGGAACTACCACTCCAAGCATCCTGAGTATTGGTGTTATTAGGAAAGACCTCTTTCTTTTCCTAGTTGCTTCCTCTGATTGTTACCCTTATAACTTATATTCATCTGTTTCGCAGTGGAGTAATGTATTTGAATCGTTAAATGTATGTAAATGTTTTTTGTTTAGAGAAGTGTCATCTGGTTGTATGACCAGAAAGCAGATTCTCCATTCAATTGGTTTTTAGTGCAGATTGGACACCACTTGCATTTCACTGAATAACAAATGTTAGGAATTTGATAAATATTCTTGTTTTCGTATCTCGTTTAATTGCTTTAAATTTTTAGAAATCTTATTGCAATAGTCACTAAAAATAATCAATGTGCTGCACAAATTGTGGTAAATGTTTCTTCTCTCTCAACAGGGAGATTCCGTTTCATGACTGCTATGTTTATTCAAACATCGAGTGTGATTATGTTGGATGGAAATCACCACTCCGAGCGTTCTGACGATTGGAGTTATTAGAAATACTGTTTTCTTTTGCTAGGTGCTTCCTTTGATTGATACCTTTATCACTTATATTCGTCAATTTCACAGTGGGGTAATGTATTTGATTCGTGAAATGTGGGTAAATGTTTGTTGTTTACAGCAGGGTCATCTGGTTGTATGGCCAGAAAGCAGATTCCCCATTCAAACGTCTTTTGGAGCATATTTGACACCACATGCACAAATTGTGGTACATGTTTCTTGCCTCCCAACAGGGAGATTCTGTTTCATGACTGCTATGTTTGTTCAAACATGGAGTGTGATTTTGTTGGATGGGAACTACCACTCCAAGCATCCTGAGTATTGGAGTTATTAGGAAAGACCTCTTTCTTTTCCTAGGTGCTTCTTTTGATTGTTACCCTTATAACGTGTATTCATCTGTTTCGCATTGCACTAATGTATTTCAATCGTTAAATGTGTGTAAATGTTTTTTGTTTCGAGCAGGGTCATCTGGTTGTATTACCAGAAAGCAGATTCCCCATCAAAGGGTATTTAGTGCAGATAGGTCACCACTTGCATTTTACGGAATAACAAATGTTAGGAATTTGATAATTATTTTTGTTTTCGTATCTCCTTCAATTGCTTTAAATTTTTAAAAATCTTATTGCAATGGTCACTAAAAATAATCAATGTGCTGCACAAGTTGTGGTACATGTTTCTTCTCTCTCAACATTGAGATTCCGTTTCATGACTGCTATGTTTATTCAAACATCGAGTGTGATTATGTTGGATGGAAATCAACACTCCGAGCGTTCTGACGATTGGAGTTATTAGAAATACTGTTTTACCTTGCTAGGTACTTCCTTTGATTGATACCTTTATCACTTATATTCGTCAATTTCACAGTGGGGTAATGTATTTGATTCGTGAAATGTGGGTAAATGTTTGTTGCTTACAGCAGGGTCATCTGGTTGTATGGCCAGAAAGCAGATTCTCTATTCAATGGTCTTTTGGTGCAGATTGGACACCACATGCACTTAACTGAATAACGAATGTTCAGAATTTGATAAATCTTCTTGCTTAGGTATCTCCTTCATTTGCTTTGTGTTTTTAAAAATATTATTGCAATGGTCACTAAAAATAATAAATGTGCTGCACAAATTGTGGTACATGTTTCTTCCCTCTCAACAGGGAGATTCCGTCTAATGCCTGCTATGATTGTTCTACTTTTGAGTGTGATTTTGTTGGATGGGAAGCACTACTCCGAGCATTCTGACAATTAGAGTTATTAGGAAAGACTTCTTTTTTTTTGCTGAGTCCTTGTTTTGATTGTTACCCTCATCACATATATTCATCAATTTCACAGTGGAATAATATATTTGAATCGTGAAATGTGGGTAAATGTTTGTTGATTACAGCAGGGTCATCTGGTTGTATGGCCAGAAAGCAGATTCCCCATTCAATCATCTTTTGGTGCATATTTGACACCACATGCACAAATTGTGGTACATGTTTGTTGCCTCTCAACAGGGTGATTCTGTTTCATGACTGCTATGTTTGTTCAAACATGGAGTGTGATTTTGTTGGATGGGAACTACCACTCCAAATATCCTGAGTATTGGAGTTATTAGGAAAGACCTCTTTCTTTTTCTACATGCTTCTTTTGATTGTTACCCTTATAACTTATATTCATCTGTTTCGCAGTGGAGTTTTGTATTTGAATCGTTAAATGTGTGTAAATGTTTTTTGTTTAGAGCAGGGTCATCTGGTTGTATGACCAGAAAGAGATTCTCAATTCAATGGGTTTTTAGTGCAGATTGGACACCACATGCATTTTACTGAATAACAAATGTTAGGAATTTGATAAATATTCTTGTTGAGGTATCTCCTTCCTTTGCTTATTATTTTTTAAAATATTATTGCAGTAGTCACTAAAAATAATAAATGTGCTGCACAAAGTGTGGTACATGTTTCTTCCCTCTCAACAGGGAGATTCTGTTTAATGCCTGCTATGTTCTACTTTCGAGTGTGATTTTGTTGGATGCGAAGCACTACTCCGAGCATTCTGACAATTCGAGTTATTAGGAAAGACTTCTTTCTTTTGCTGAGTCCTTGTTTTGATTGTTACCCTCATCACATATATTCATCATTTTCACAGTGGAATAATATATTTGAATCGTGAAATCTGGGTAAATGATTGTTGATTACAGCAGGTTCATCTGGTTGTATGGCCATAAAGCAGATTCTCCATTCAAATTTTTTTAGTGCAGATTGGACACCACTTGCGGTTTACTGAATGACAAATGTTAGGAATTTGATAAATATTCTTGTTTTCGTATCTCATTCAATTGTTTTAAACTTTTAAAAATATTATTGCAATGGTCACTAAAAATAATCAATGTGCTGCACAAATTGTGGTCATGTTTGTTCTCTCTCAACAGGGAGATTGCGTTTCATGACTGCTATGTTTATTCAAACATCGAGTGTGATTATGTTGGATGGAAATTACCACTCCGAGCGTTCGACGTTTGGAGTTATTAGAAATACTGTTTTCTTTTGCTAGGTGCTTCCTTTGATTGATACCTTTATCACTTATATTCGTCAATTTCACAGTGGAGTAATGTATTTGATTCATGAAATGTGGGTAAATGTTTGTTGTTTACAGCAGGATCATCTGGTTGTATGGCCAGAAAGCAGATTCTCTATTCAATGGTCTTTTGGTGCAGATTGGGCACCACATGCACTTTACTGAATAACAAATGTTAGGAATTTGATAAATATTCTTGTTGAGGTATCTCCTTCATTTGCTTTATATTTTTAAAAATATTATTGCAATGTTGTTGTTGTTGTCTTCAGTCCTGAGACTGGTTTGATGCAGCTCTCCATGCTACTCTATCCTGTGCAAGCTGCTTCATCTCCCAGTACCTACTGCAACCTACATCCTTCTGAATCTGCTTAGTGTACTCATCTCTCGGTCTCCCTCTACGATTTTTACCCTCCACGCTGCCCTCCAATGCTAAATTTGTGATCCCTTGGTGCCTCAAAACATGTCCTACCAACTGATCCCTTCTTCTAGTCAAGTTGTGCCACAAACTTCTCTTCTCCCCAATCCTATTCAATACCTCCTCATTAGTTACGTGATCTATCCACCTTATCTTCAGTATTCTTCTGTAGCACCACATTTCGAAAGCTTCTATTCTCTTCTTGTCCAAACTAGTTATCGTCCATGTTTCACTTCCATACATGGCTACACTCCAAACAAATACTTTCAGAAACGACTTCCTGATACATAAATCTATATTCGATGTTAACAAATTTCTCTTCTTCAGAAACGCTTTCCTTGCCATTGCCAGTCTACATTTTATATCCTCTCTACTTCGACCATCATCAGTTATTTTACTTCCTAAATAGCAAAACTCCTTTACTACTTTAAGTGTCTCATTTCCTAATCTAATTCCCTCAGCATCACCCGATTTAATTTGACTACATTCCATTATCCTCGTTTTGCTTTTGTTAATGTTCATCTTATATCCTCCTTTCAAGACACTGTCCATTCCGTTCAACTGCTCTTCCTAGTCCTTTGCCGTCTCTGACAGAATTACAATGTCATCAGCGAACCTCAAAGTTTTTACTTCGTCTCCATGAATTTTAATACCTACTCCAAATTTTTCTTTTGTTTCCTTTACTGCTTGCTCAGTATACAGATTGAATAACATCGGGGAGAGGCTACAACCCTGTCTCACTCCTTTCCCAACCACTGCTTCCCTTTCATGCCCCTCGACTCTTATTACTGCCATCTGGTTTCTGTACAAATTATAAATAGCCTTTCGCTCCCTGTATTTTACCCCTGCCACCTTTAGAATTTGAAAAAGAGTATTCCAGTCAACATTGTCAAAAGCTTTCTCTAAGTCTACAAATGCTAGAAACGTAGGTTTGCCTTTTCTTAATCTTTCTTCTAAGATAAGTCGTAAGGTCAGTATTGCCTCACGTGTTCCAACATTTCGACGGAATCCAAACTGATCCTCCCCGAGGTCTGCATCTACCAGTTTTTCCATTCGTCTGTAAAGAATTCGCGTTAGTATTTTGCACCCGTGGCTTATTAAACTGATAGTTCGGTAATTTTCACATCTGTCAGCACCTGCTTTCTTTGGGATTGGAATTATTATATTCTTCTTGAAGTCTGAGGGTATTTCGCCTGTCTCATACATCTTGCTCACCAGCTGGTAGAGTTTTGTCATGACTGGCTCTCCCAAGGCCGTAAGTAGTTCTAATGGAATGTTGTCTACTCCCGGGGCCTTGTTTCGACTCAGGTCTTTCAGTGCTCTGTCAAACTCTTCACGCAGTATCGTATCTCCCATTTCGTCTTCATCTACATCCTCTTCTATTTCCATAATATTGTCCTCAAGTACATCGCCCTTGTATAAACCTTCTATATACTCCTTCCACCTTTCTGCCTTCCCTTCTTTGCTTAGAACTGGGCTGCCATCTGAGCTCTTGATATTCATACACGTGGTTCTCTTCTCTCCAAAGGTCTCTTTAATTTTCCTGTAGGCAGTATCTATCTTACCCTTTAGTGACATAAGCTTCTACATCCTTACATTTGTCCTCTAGCCATCCCTGTTTAGCCATTTTGCACTTCCTGTCGATCTCATTTTTGAGACGTTTCTATTCCTTTTTGCCTGCTTCATTTACTGCATTTTTATATTTTCTCCTTTCATCAATTAAATTCAATATTTCTTCTGTTACCCAAGGATTTCTAGCAGCCCTCGTCTTTGTACCTACTTTATCCTCTGCTGCCTTCACTACTACATCCCTCAGAGCTACCCATTCTTCTTCTACTGTATTTCTTTCCCCTATTCCTGTCAATTGTTCCCTTATGCTCTCCCTGAAACTCTGTACAACCTCTGGTTCTTTCAGTTTATCCAGGTCCCATCTCATTAATTTCCCACATTTTTGCAGTTTCTTCAGTTTTACTCTACAGGTCATAACCAATAGATTGTGGTCAGAGTCCACATCTGCCCCTGGAAATGTCTTACAACTTAAAACCTGGTTCCTAAATCTCTGTCTTACCATTATATAATCTATCTGATACATTTTAGTATCTCCAGGGTTCTTCCACGTATACAACCTTCTTTCATGATTCTTAAACCAAGTGTTAGCTATGATTAAGTTGTGCTCTGTGCAAAATTCTACTAGGCGGCTTCCTCTTTCATTTCTTAGCCCCAATCCATATTCACCTACTATGTTTCCTTCTCTCCCTTTTCCTACACTCGAATTCCAGTCACCCATTACTATTAAATTTTCGTCTCCCTTCACTATCTGAATGATTTCTTTTATTTCATCGTACATTTCTTCAGTTTCTTCATCCTCTGCAGAGCTAGTTGGGATATAAACTTGTACTACTGTAGTAGGTGTGGGCTTCGTATCTATCTTGGCCACAATAATGCGTTCACTATGCTGTTTGTAGTAGCTTACCCGCATTCCTATTTTCCTATTCATTATTAAACCTACTCCTGCATTACCCCTACTTGATTTTGTGTTTATAACCCTGTAGTCACCTGACCAGAAGTCTTGTTCCTCCTGCCACCGAACTTCACTAATTCCCACTATATCTAACTTTAACCTATCCATTTCCCTTTTTAAATTTTCTAACCTACCTGCCCGATTAAGGGATCTGACATTCCACGCTCCGATCCGTAGAACGCCAGTTTTCTTTCTCCTGATAACGACATCCTCCTGAGTAGTCCCCGCCCGGAGATCCGAATGGGGGACTATTTTACCTCCGGAATATTTTACCCAAGAGGATGCCATCATCATTTAATCATACAGTAAAGCTGCATGTCCTCGGGAAAAATTACGGCTGTAGTTTCCCCTTGCTTTCAGCCGTTCGCAGTACCAGCACAGCAAGGCCGTTTTGGTCAATGTTGCAAGGCCAGATCAGTCAATCATCCAGGCTGTTGCCCCTGCATCTACTGAAAAGGCTGCTGCCCCTCTTCAGGAACCACACGTTTGTCTGGCCTCTCAACAGATACCCCTCCGTTGTGGTTGCACCTACGGTACGGCCATCTGTATCGCTGAGGCACGCAAGCCTCCCCACCAACGGCAAGGTCCATGGTTCATGGGGGGGATTATTGCAATAGTCACTAAAAATAATAAAGGTGCTGCACAAAGTGTGGTACATGTTTCTTCCCTCTCAACAGGGAGATTCCATTAATGGTGCTATGTTTGTTCTACTTTTGAGTGTGATTTCGTTGGATGGGAAGCACTACTCCGAGAATTCTGACAATTAGAGTTATTAGGAAAGACTTCTTTCTTTTGCTGAGTCCTTGTTTTGATTGTTACCCTCATCACATATATTCATCAATTTCACAGTGGAATAATATATTTGAATCGTGAAACGTGGGTAATTGTTTGTTGATTACAGCAGGGTCATCTGGTTGTATGGCCAGAAAGCAGATTCCCCATTAAATCGTCTTTTGGTGCATATTTGACACCACATGCACAAATTGTGGTCCATGTTTCTTGCCTCTCAACAGGGAGATTCTGTTTCATCGCTGCTATGTTTGTTCAAACATGGAGTGTGATTTTGTTGGATGAGAACTATCACTCCAAGCATCCTGTGTATTGGAGTTATTAGGAAAGACCTTTTCTTTTCCTGGGTGCTTCTTTTGATTTTCACCCTTATAACTTATATTCATCTGTTTTGCAGGTAGTGTATTTGAATCGTTAATGTGTGTGAATGTTTTTTGTTTAGAGCAGGGTCATCTGGTTATATGACCATAAAGCAGATTCTCCATTCAATGGGTTTTTAGTGCAGATTGGACACCACTTGAATTTTACTGAATAACAAATGTTAGGAATTTGATAAATATTCTTGTTTTCGTATCTCCTTCAATTGCTTTAAATTTTTAAAAATCTTATTGCAATGGTCACTAAAAATAATCAGTGTGCTGCACAAATTGTGGTACATGGTACTTCTCACTCAACAGGGAGATTCCGTTTCAAGACTGCTATGTTTATTCAAACATCGAGTGGGATTATGTTGAATGGAAATCACCACTCCGAGCGTTCTGACGATTGAAGTTATTAGAAATCTGTTTTCTTTTGGTATTTGCTACCTTTGATTGATACCTTTATCACTTGTATTCGTCAATTTCACAGTGGGGTAATGTATTTGATTCGTGAAATGTAGGTAAATGTTTGTTTATTACAGCAGGGTCATCTGGCTGTATGGCCAGAAAGCAGATACCACATTCAATCTTCTTTTGGTGCATATTTGACACCACATGCACAAATTGTGGCACATGTTTCTTACCTCTCAACAGGGAGATCCTGTTTCATGACTGCTATGTTTGTTCAAACATCGAGTGTAATTTTGTTGGATGAGAACTATCACTACAAGCATCCTGAGTGTAGGAGTTATTAGGAAAGACCTCTTTCTTTTCCTAGGTGCTTCTTTTGATTGTTACCCTTATAATTTATATTCGTCTGTTTCGCAGTGCAGTAATGTATTTAAATCGTTAAATGTGTGTAAATGTTTTTTGTTTAGAGCAGGGTCATCTGGTTGTATGACCAGAAACAGATATTCCATTCAAAGGGTTTTTAGTGCAGATTGGACACCACTTGCATTTTACTGAATAACAAATGTTAGGAATTTGATAAATCTTCTTGTTTAGGTATCTCCTTCATTTGCTTTTTATTATTAAAAATTTTATTGCAATGGTCACTAAAAATAATCAGTGTGCTGCACAAATTGTGGTACATGTTTCTTCTCTCTCAACCGGGAGATTCCGTTTCATCACTGCTATGTTTATTCAAACATCGAGTGTGATTATGGTGGATGGAAATCACCACTCCGAGCGTTCTGACGATTGGAGTTATTAGAAATACTGTTTTCTTTTGCTAGGTGTTTCCTTTGATTGATACCTTTATCACTTATATTCGTCAATTTCATAGTGGACTAATGTATTTGATTCGTGAAATGTGGGTAAATGTTTGTTGTTTACAGCAGTGTCATCTTTTTGCATGGCCAGAAAGCAGATTATCTATTCAATGGTCTTTTGGTGCAGATTTGAAACCACATTCACTTTACTGAATAACGA
The DNA here is from genome assembly GCF_023897955.1 of Schistocerca gregaria. Classification (NCBI taxonomy): domain Eukaryota; kingdom Metazoa; phylum Arthropoda; class Insecta; order Orthoptera; family Acrididae; genus Schistocerca; species Schistocerca gregaria. The sequence goes on along the minus strand of NW_026061860.1, from coordinate 81,556 downwards.
ATGTTCGGAATTTGATAAATCTTCTTGTTGAGGTATCTCCTTCATTTGCTTTATATTTTTAAAAATATTATTGCAATGGTCACTAAAAATAATAAATGTGCTGCAGAAATTGTAGTACATGTTTCTTCCCTCTCAACAGGGAGATTCAGTTTAATGCCTGCTATGTTCTACTTTGGAGTGTTATTTTGTTGGATGGGAAGCACTACTTCGAGCATTCTGTCAATTGGAGTTATTAGGAAAGACTTCTTTCTTTTGCTGAGTCCTTGCTTTGATTGTTACCCTCATTACATATATTCATAAATTTCACAGTGGAATAATATATTTGAAACCTGAAATGTGGGTAAATTTTTTTTATTTACAGCAGGGTCATCTTGTTGTATGGCCAGAAAGCAGATTCCCCGTTCAATCGTCTTTTGGTGCATATTTGACACCACATGCACAAATTGTGGTACATGTTTCTTGCCTCTCAACAGGGAGATTCTGTTTCATGACAGCTATGTTTGTTCAAACATGGAGTGTGATTTTGTTGGATGGGAACTACCACTGTAAGCAATCTGAGTATTGGAGTTATTAGGACAGACCTCTTTCTTTTCCTAGGTGCTTGTTTTGATTCTTACCCTTATAACTTATATTCATCTGTTTTGCAGTGGAGTAATGTATTTGAATCGTTAAATGTGTGTAAATGTTTTTTGTTGAGAGCAGGGTCATCTGGTTGTATGATCAGAAAGCAGATTCTCCATTCAAAGGGTCTTCTACATCTACATCTACATCTACATCCATACTCCGCAAGCCACCTGACGGTGTGTGGCGGAGGGTACCCTGAGTACCTCTATGGGTTCTCCCTTCTATTCCAGTCTCGTATTATACGTGGAAAGAAGGATTGTCGGTATGCTTCTGTGTGGGCTCTAATCTCTCTGATTTTATCCTCATGGTCTCTTCGCGAGATATACGTAGGAGGGAGCAATATACTGCTTGACTCTTCGGTGAAGGTATGTTCTCGAAACTTTAACAAAAGCCCGTACCGAGCTACTGAGCGTGTCTTCTGCAGAGTCTTCCACTGGAGTTTATCTATCATCTCCGTAACGCTTTCGCAATTACTAAATGATCCTGTAACGAAGCGCGCTGCTCTCTGTTGCATCTTCTCTATCCCCTCTATCAACCCCACCTGGTGCGGATCCCACACCGCTGAGCAGTATTCAAGCACTGGGCGAACAAGCGTACTGTAACCTACTTCCTTTGTTGTCGGATTGCATTTCCTTAGGATTCTTCCAATGAATCTCAGTCTGGCATCTGCTTTACCGACGATCAACTTTATATGATCATTCCATTTTAAATCACTCCAAATGAGTACTCCCAGATAATTTATGGAATTAACTGCTTGAAGTTGCTGACCTGCTATTTTGTAGCTAAATGATAAGGGACCTATCTTTCTATGTATTCGCATCACATTACACTTGTCTACATTGAGATTCAATTGCCATTCCGTGCACCATGTGTCAATTCGCTGCAGATCCTCCTGCATTTCAGTACAATTTTCCATTGTTGCAACCTCTCGATACACCACAGCATCATCTGCAAAAAGCCTCAGTGAATCAGATGTCATCCACCAGGTCATTTATGTATATTGTGAATAGCAACGGTCCTATGACACCACCCTGCGGCACACCTGAAATCACTCTTACATCGGAAGACTTCTTTCCATTGAGAATAACATGCTGTGTTCTGTTTTCTAGGAACTCCTCAATCCAATCACACAATTGATCTGATAGTCCGTATGCTCTTACTTTGTTCATTAAACGACTGTGAGGAACTGTGTCAAACACCTTGCGGACGTCAAGAAACACGGCAGATTGGACACCACTTGCATTTTACTGAATAACAAATGTTAGAAATTTGATAAATATTCTTGTTTTCGTATCTCCTTCAATTGCTTTAAATTTTTAGAAATCTTATTGCAGTGGTCACTAAAAATAATCAATGTGCTGCACAAATTGTGGCACATGTTTCTTCTCTCTCAACAGGGAGATTCCGTTTCATGACTGCTATGTTTATTCAATCATCGAGTGTGATTATGTTTTGTGGAAATCACCACTCAGCTCGTTCTATCGATTGGAGTTATTAGAAATACTGTTTTCTTTTGCTAGGTGCTTCCTTTGATTGATGGATGGAAATCACCACTCCGAGCGTACTGACGATTGGAGTTATTAGAAATACTGTTTTCTTTTGCTAGGTGTCTCCTTTGATTCATACCTTTATCACTTATATTCGTCAATTTCACAGTTGAGTAATGTATTTGAATAGTGAAATGTGGGTAAATGTTTGTTGATTACAGCAGGGTCATATGGTTGTATGGCCAGAAAGAAGATTCCCCTTTCAATCGTCTTTTGGTGTATATTTGACACCGCATGCACAAATTGTGGTACATGTTTCTTGCCTCTCAACAGGGCAATTCCGATTCATGACTGCTATGTTTATTCAAACATCGAGTGTGATTATGTTGGATGGAAATCACCACTCCGAGCTTTCTGACGATTGGAGTTACTAGAAATACTGTTTTCTTTTGCTAGGTGCTTCCTTTGATTAATACCTTTATCACTTATATTCGTCAATTTCACAGTGGAGTAATGTATTTGATTCGTGAAATGTGGGTAAATGTTTGTTGTTTACAGCAGGGTCATCTGGTTGTATGGCCAGAAAGCAGATTCTCTATTCAATGGTCTTTTGGTGCAGATTGGACACCACATGATCTTTACTGAATAACGAATGTTCGGAATTTGATAAATCTTCTTGTTTAGGTATCTCCTTCATTTGCTTACTATTTATAAAAATCTTATTGCAATGGTCACTAAAAATAATCAATGTCTGCACAAATTGTGGAACATGTTTCTTCCCTCTCAACAGGGAGATTCCGTTTAATGGCTGCTATGTTTGTTCTACTTTTTAGTGTGATTTTGTTGGATGGGAAGCACTACATCTAGAATTTTGACAATTGGAGTGAATAGGAAAGACTTCTTTCTTTTGCTGAGTCCTTGTTTTGGTTGTTACCCTCATCACATATATTCATCAATTTCACGGTGCGGTAATATATTTGAATAGTGAAATGTGGGTAAATGTTTGTTGATTACACCAGGGTCATATGGTTGTATGGCCAGAAAGCAGATTCCCCATTCAATCGTCTTTTGGTGCATATTTGTCACCACATGCACAAATTGTGGTACATGTTTCTTGCCATTCAACAGGGAGATTCCGATTCATGACTGCTATGTTTATTCAAACATCGAGTGTGATTATGTTGGATGGAAATCACCACTCCGAGCGTACTGACGATTGGAGTTACTAGAAATACTGTTTTACCTTGCTAGGTACTTCCTTTGATTGATACCTTTATCACTTATATTCGTCAATTTCACAGTTGAGTAATGTATTTGATTCGTGAAATGTGGGTAAATGTTTGTTGTTTATAGCAGGGTCATCTGCTTGTATGGCCAGAAAGCAGATTCTCTATTCAATGGTCTTTTGGTGCAGATTAGACACCACATGCTCTTTACTGAATAACGAATGTTCGGAATTTGATAAATCTTCTTGTTGAGGTATCTCCTTCATTTGCTTTTTATTTATAAAAATCTTATTGCAATGGTCACTAAAAATAATCAATGTCTGCACAAATTGTGGTACATGTTTTTTCCCTCTCAACAGGGTGATTCCGTTTAATGCCTGGTATGTATATTCTACATTTGAGTGTGATTTTGTTGGATGGGAAGAACTACTTCGAGCATTCTGACAATTGGAGTTCTTAGGTAAGACTTCTTTCTTTTGCTGAGTCCTTGTTTTGATTGTTACCCTCATCACATATATTCATCAATTTCACAGTGGAATAAAATATTTGAATCGTGAAATGTGGTTAAATGTTTGTTGATTACAGCAGGGTCATCTGGTTGTATGGCCAGAAAGCAGATTCCCCTTTCAATCGTCTTTTGGTGCATATTTGACACCACATGCACAAATTGAGGTACATTTTTCTTGCCTCTCAACAGGGAGATTCTGTTTCATGACTGCTATGTTTGTTCAAACATGGAGTGTGATTTTGTTGGATGGGAACTACGACTCCAAGCATCCTGAGTATTGGAGTTATTAGGAAAGACCTCTTTCTTTTCCTAGGTGCTTCTTTTGATTGTTACCCTTATAACTTATATTCATCAGTTTCGCAGTGGAGTAATGTATTTGAATCGTTAAATGTGTGTAAATGTTTTTTGTTTAGAGCAGGGTCATCTGGTTGTATGACCAGAAACAGATTCTCCATTCAAAAGGTTTTTAGTGCAGATTGGACACCACTTGCATTTTAGTCAACAACAAATGTTAGGAATTTGATAAATATTCTTGTTTTGCGTATCTTCTTCAATTGCTTTAAATTTTTAAAAATCTTATTGCAATGGTGACTAAAAATAATCAATGTGCTGCAGAAATTGTGGTACATGGTTCTTCTCTCTCAACAGGGAGATTCCGTTTCATGACTGCTATGTTTATTCAAACATCGAGTGTGATTATGTTGGATGGAAATCACCACTCCGAGCTTTCTGACGATTGGAGTTATTAGAAATACTGTTTTCTTTTGCTAGGTGTCTCCTTTGATTGATACCTTTATCACTTATATTCGTCAATTTAACAGTTGAGTAACGTATTTGATTCGTGAAATGTGGGTAAATGTTTGTTGTTTACAGCAGGGTCATCTGCTTGTATGGCCAGAAAGCAGATTCTCTATTCAATGGTCTTTTGGTGCAGATTAGACACCACATGCACTTTACTGAATAACGAATGTTCGGAATTTGATAAATCTTCTTGTTGAGGTATCTCTTTCATTTGCTTTATATTTTTAAAAATATTATTGCAATGGTCATTAAAAATTAAAAATGTGCTGCACAAATTGTGGTGCATGTTTCTTCCCCCTCAACAGGGAGATTCCGTTTAATGGCTGCAATGTTTGTTCTGCTTTTGAGTGTGATTTTGTTGGATGGGAAGCATTACATCGAGCATTCTGACAATTGGACTTATTAGGAAAGACTTCTTTCTTTTGCTGAGTCCTTGTTTTGATTGTTACCCTCATCACATATATTCATCAATTTCACAGTGGGGTAATATATTTGAATAGTGAAATGTGGGTAAATCTTTGTTGATTACAGCAGGGTCATCTGGCTGTATGGCCAGAAAGCAGATTCCCCATTCAATCGTCTTTTGGTGCATATTTGACACCGCATGCACAATTTTGGTACATGTTTCTTGCCTCTCAACAGGGAGATTCTGTTTCATGACTGCTATGTTTGTTCAAACATGGAGTGTGGTTTTGTTGGATGGGAGCTACCACTCCAAGCATCCTGAGTGTTGGACTGATTAGGAACGACCTCTTTCTTTTCCTAGGTGCTTCTTTTGATTGTTTTCCTTATAACTTATATTCATCTGTTTCGCAGTGGAGTTGTGTATTTGAATTGTTAAATGTGTGTAAATGTTTTTTGTTTAGAGCAGGGTCATCTGGTTGTATGACCAGAAAGCAGATTCTCCATTCAATGGGTTTTTAGTGCAGATTGGACACCACTTGCATTTTACTGAATAACAAATGTTAGGAATTTGATAAATATTCTTGTTTTGCGTATCTCCTTCAATTGCTTTAAATTTTTAAAAATCTTATTGCAATAGTCACTAAAATAATCAATGTGCTGCAGAAATTTTGGTACATGGTTCTTCTGTCTTAACAGAGAGATTTCGTTTCATGACTGCTATGTTTATTCAGACATCATGTGTGATTATGTTGGATGGAAATCACCACTCCGAGCGTTCTGACGATTGGAGTTATTAGAAATACTGTTTTCTTTTGCTAGGTGTCTCCTTTGATTCATACCTTTATCACTTATATTCGTCAATTTCACAGTTGAGTAATGTATTTGAATAGTGAAATGTGGGTAAATGTTTGTTGATTACAGCAGGGTCATATGGTTGTATGGCCAGAAAGAAGATTCCCCTTTCAATCGTCTTTTGGTGTATATTTGACACCGCATGCACAAATTGTGGTACATGTTTCTTGCCTCTCAACAGGGCAATTCCGATTCATGACTGCTATGTTTATTCAAACATCGAGTGTGTATATGTTGGATGGAAATCACCACTCCGAGCGTTCTGACGATTGGAGTTACTAGAAATACTATTTTCTTTTGCTAGGTGCTTCCTTTGATTGATACCTTTATCACTTATATTCGTTAATTTCACAGTGGACTAATGTATTTGATTCGTGAAATGTGGGTAAATGTTTGTTGTTTACAGCAGGGTCATCTGGTTGTATGGCCAGAAAGCAGATTCTCTATTCAATGGTCTTTTGGTGCAGATTAGACACCACATGCACTTTACTGAATAACGAATGTTCGGAATTTGATAAATCTTCTTGTTGAGGTATCCCCTTCATTTGCTTTTTATTCTTAAAAATTTTATTGCAAGGGTCACTAAAAATAATCAATGTGCAGCACAAATTATGGAACATGTTTCTTCCCTCTCAACAGGGAGATTTCGTTTAATGCCTGCTATGTTTGTTCTACTGTTGAGTGTGATTTTGTTGGGTGGGAAGCACTACTTCGAGCATTCTGACAATTGTAGTTATTAGGAAAGACTTCTTTCTTTTGCTGAGTTCTTGTTTTGATTGTTACCCTCATCACATATATTCATCAATTTCACAGTGGAGTAATATATTTGAATAGTGAAATGTGGGTAAATGTTTGTTGATTACAGCAGGGTCATATGGTTGTATGGCCAGAAAGCAGATTCCCCATTCAATCGTCTTTTGGTGCATATTTGACACCGCATGCACAAATTGTGGTACATGTTTCTTCCCTCTCAACAGGGAGATTTCGTTTAATGCCTGCTATGTTTGTTCTACTGTTGAGTGTGATTTTGTTGGGTGGGAAGCACTACTTCGAGCATTCTGACAATTGGAGTTATTAGGAAAGACTTCTTTCTTTTGCTGAGTTCTTGTTTTGATTGTTACCCTCATCACATATATTCATCAATTTCACAGTGGAGTAATATATTTGAATAGTGAAATGTGGGTAAATGTTTGTTGATTACAGCAGGGTCATATGGTTGTATGGCCAGAAAGAAGATTCCCCTTTCAATCGTCTTTTTGTGTATATTTGACACCACATGCACAAATTGTGGTACATGTTTCTTGCCTCTCACCAGGGCAATTCCGATTCATGACTGCTATGTTTATTCAAACATCGAGTGTGATTATGTTGGATGGAAATCACCACTCCGAGCGTTCTGACGATTGGAGTTACTAGAAATACTATTTTCTTTTGCTAGGTGCTTCCTTTGATTGATACCTTTATCACTTATATTCGTCAATTTCACAGTGGACTAATGTATTTGATTCGTGAAATGTGGGTAAATGTTTGTTGTTTACAGCAGGGTCATCTGGTTGTATGGCCAGAAAGCAGATTCTCTATTCAATGGTCTTTTGGGGCAGAGTAGACACCACATGCACTTTACTGAATAAAGAATGTTCGGAATTTGATAAATCTTCTTGTTGATTTATCTCCTTCATTTGCTTTATATTTTTAAAAATATTATTGCAATGGTCATTAAAAATTAAAAATGTGCTGCACAAATTGTGGTACATGTTTCTTCCCAATCAACAGGGAGATTCCGTTTAATGGCTGCTTGTTCTACTTTCAAGTGTGATTTTGTTGGATTGGTAGCACTACTCCGAGAATTCTGAGAGTTGGAGTTATTAGGAAAGACTTCTTTCTTTTGCTGAGTCCTTGTTTTGATTGTTACCCTCATCACATATATTCATCAATTTCACAGTGGGGTAATATATTTGAATAGTGAAATGTGGGTAAATGTTTGTTGATTACAGCAGGGTCATATGGTTGTATGGCCAGAAATCAGTTTCCCCATTCAATCGTCTTTTGGTGCATATTTGACACCACATGCACAAATTGTGGTACATGTTTCTTGCCTCTCAACAGGGAGATTGTATTTCATGACTGCTATGTTTGTTCAAACATGGAGTGTGATTTTGTTTGATGGGACTTACCACTCCAAGCATCCTGAGTGTAGGAGTTATTGGGAAAGACCTCTTTCTTTTCCTATGTGCTTCTTTTGATTGTTACCCTTATAACTTATATTCATCTGTTTCGCAGTGGAGTTATGTATTTGAATCGTTAAATGTGCGTAAATATTTTTTGTTTAGAGCAGGGTCATCTGGTTGTATGACCAGAAAGCAGATTCTCCATTCAATGGGTTTTTAGTGAAGATTGGACACCACTTGCATTTTACTGATTAACAAATGTTAGGAATTTGATAATTATTCTTGTTTTCGTATCTCCTTCAATTGCTTTAAATTTTTAAAAATCTTATTGCAATGGTCACTAAAAATAATCAATGTGCTGCACAAATTGTTATACATGTTTCTTCTCTCTCAACATGGAGATTCCGTTTCATGACTACTATGTTTATTCAAACATCAAGTGTGATTATGTTGGATGGAAATCACCACTCCGAGCGTTCTGACGATTGGAGTTATTAGAAATACTGTTTTCTTTTGCTAGGTGTCTCCTTTGATTGATACCTTTATCACTTCTATTCGTCAATTTCACAGTTGAGTAATGTATTTGATTGGTAAAATGTGGGTAAAAGTTTGTTGTTTACAGCAGGGTTATCTGGTTGCATGGCCAGAAAGCAGATTATCTATTCAATGGTCTTTTGGTGCAGATTGGACACCACATGATCTTTACTGAATAACGAATGTTCGGAATATGATAAATCTTCTTGTTGAGGTATCTCCTTCATTTGCTTTATATTTTTAAAAATAATATTGCAGTGGTCATTAAAAATTAAAAATGTGCTGCACAAATTGTGGTACATGTTTCTTCCCTCTCAACAGGGAGATTCCGTTTAATGCCTGCTATGTTTGTTCTACTTTTTAGTGTGATTTTGTTGGATGGGAAGCACTACATCGAGCATCTGACAATTGGAGTTATTAGGAAAGACTTCTTTCTTTTGCTGAGTCCTTGTTTTGATTGTTACCCTCATCACATATATTCATCAATTTCACGGTGGGGTAATATATTTGAATAGTGAAATGTGGGTAAATGTTTGTTGATTACAGCAGGGTCATATGGTTGTATGGCCAGAAAGCAGATTCCCCATTCAATCGTCTTTTGGTGCATATTTGACACCACATGCACAAAATATGGTACATGTTTCTTGCCTCTCAACAGGGAGATTCTATTTCATGACTGCTATGTTTGTTCAAACATGGAGTGTGATTTTGTTGGATGGGAACTACCACTCCTAGCATCCTGAGTATTGGAGTTATTAGGAAAGACCTCTTTCTTTTTCTACGTGCTTCTTTTGATTGTTACCCTTATAACTTATATTCATCTGTTTCGCAGTGTAGTATCACTTATATTCGTCAATTTCTCAGTGGGGTAATATATTTGAATAGTGAAGTGTGGGTAAATGTTTGTTGATTACAGCAGGGTCATATGGTTGTATGGCCAGAAAGCAGATTCCCCATTCAATCGTCTTTTGGTGCATATTTGACACCACATGCACAAATTGTGGTACATGTTTCTTGCCTCTCAACAGGGAGATTCTATTTCATGACTGCTATGTTTGTTCAAACATGGAGTGTGATTTTGTTTGATGGGAACTACCACTCCAAGCATCCTGAGTGTAGGAGTTATTGGGAAAGACCTCTTTCTTTTCCTATGTGCTTCTTTTGATTGTTACCCTTATAACTTATATTCATCTGTTTCGCAGTGGAGTTATGCATTTGAATCGTTAAATGTGCGTAAATGTTTTTTGTTTAGAGCAGGGTCATCTGGTTGTATGACCAGAAAGCAGATTCTCCATGCAAAGGGTTTTTAGTGAAGATTGGACACCACTTTCATTTTACTGAATAACAAATGTTAGGAATTTGATAATTATTCTTGTTTTCGTATCTCCTTCAATTGCTTTAAATTTTTAAAAACCTTATTGCAATGGTCACTAAAAATAATCAATGTGCTGCACAAATTGTTGTACATGTTCCTTCTCTCTCAACAGGGAGATTCCGTTTCATGACTACTATGTTTATTCAAACATCAAGTGTGATTATGTTGGATGGAAATCACCACTCCGAGCGTTCTGACGATTGGAGTTATTAGAAATACTGTTTTCTTTTGCTAGGTGTCTCCTATGATTGATACCTTTATCACTTCTATTCGTCAATTTCACAGTTGAGTAATGTATTTGATTGGTAAAATGTGGGTAAAAGTTTGTTGTTTACAGCAGGGTCATCTGGTTGCATGGCCAGAAAGCAGATTATCTATTCAATGGTCTTTTGGTGCAGATTGGACACCACATGATCTTTACTGAATAACGAATGTTCGGAATTTGATAAATTTCCTTGTTAAGGTATCTCCTTCATTTGCTTTATATTTTTAAAAATATTATTGCAATGGTCATTAAAAATTAAAAATGTGCTGCACAAATTGTGGTACATGTTTCTTCCCTCTCAACAGGGAGATTCCGTTTAATGGCTGCTTGTTCTACTTTCAAGTGTGATTTTGTTGGATTGGAAGCACTACTCCGAGAATTCTGACAATTGGAGTTATTAGGAAAGGCTTCTTTCTTTTGCTGAGTCCTTGTTTTGATTGTTACCCTCATCACATATATTCATCAATTTCACAGTGGAACAATATATTTGAATCGTGAAACGTGGGTAATTGTTTGTTGATTACAGCAGGGTCATCTGGCTGTATGGCCAGAAAGCAGATTCCCCATTCAATGGTCTTTTGGTGCATATTTGACACCGCATGCACAATTTTGGTACATGTTTCTTGCCTCTCAACAGGGAGATTCTGTTTCATGACTGCTATGTTTGTTCAAACATGGAGTGTGATTTTGTTGGATGAGAACTACCACTGTAAGCATCCTGAGGATTGGAGTTATTAGGAAAGACCTTTTCTTTTCCTGGGTGCTTCTTTTGATTTTCACCCTTATAACTTATATTCATCTGTTTCGCAGGTAGTGTATTTGAGTCGTTAATGTGTGTAAATGTTTTTTGTTTGGAGCAGGGTCATCTGGTTGTATGACCAGAAAGCAGATTCTCCATTCAATGGGTTTTTACTGCAGATTGGACACCACTTGCATTTTACTGAATAACAAATGTTAAGAATTTGATAAATATTCTTGTTTTCGAATCTCCTTCAATTACTTTAAATTTTTAAAAATCTTATTGCAATGGTCACTAAAAATAATCAATGTGCTGCACAAATTGTGGTACATGTTTCTCCTCTCTCAACAGAGAGATTCCGTTTCATGACTGCTATGTTTTTTCAAACATCGAGTGTGATTATGTTGGATGGAAATCAACACTCCGAACGTTCTGACGATTGGAGTTATTAGAAATACTGTTTTCTTTTGCTAGGTGCTTCCTTTGATTGATACCTTTATCACTTATATTCGTCAATTTCACAGTGGAGTAATGTATTTGATTTGTGAAATGTGGGTAAATGTTTGTTGTTTACAGAAGGGTCATCTGTTTGTATGGCCAGAAATCAGATTCTCTATTCAATGGTCTTTTGGTGCAGATTGGACACCACATGCACTTTACTGAATAACGAATGTTCGGAATTTGATAAATCTTCTTGTTGAGGTATCTCCTTCATTTGCTTTATATTTTTAAAAATATTATTGCAATGGTCATTAAAAATTAAAAATGTGCTGCACAAATTGTGGTGCATGTTTCTTCCCCCTCAACAGGGAGATTCCGTTTAATGGCTGCAATGTTTGTTCTACTTTTGAGTGTGATTTTGTTGGATGGGAAGCATTACATCGAGCATTCTGACAATTGGACTTATTAGGAAAGACTTCTTTCTTTTGCTGAGTCCTTGTTTTGATTGTTACCCTCATCACATATATTCATCAATTTGTCAGTGGGGTAATATATTTGAATAGTGAAATGTGGGTAAATGTTTGTTGATTACAGCAGGGTCATATGGTTGTATGGCCAGAAAGCAGATTCCCCATTCAATCGTCTTTTGGTGCATATTTGACACCACATGCACAAATTGTGGTACATGTTTCTTGCCTCTCAACAGGGAGATTCTATTTCATGACTGCTATGTTTGTTCAAACATGGAGTGTGATTTTGTTTGATGGGAACTACCACTCCAAGCATCCTGAGTGTAGGAGTTATTGGGAAAGACCTCTTTCTTTTCCTATGTGCTTCTTTTGATTGTTACCCTTATAACTTATATTCATCTGTTTCGCAGTGGAGTTATGTATTTGAATCGTTAAATGTGCGTAAATGTTTTTTGTTTAGAGCAGGGTCATCTGGTTGTATGACCAGAATTCAGATTCTCCATTCAATGGGTTTTTAGTGAAGATTGGACACCACTTGCATTTTACTGAATAACAAATGTTAGGAATTTGATAATTATTCTTGTTTTCGTATCTCCTTCAATTGCTTTACATTTTTAAAAATCTTATTGCAATGGTCACTAAAAATAATCAATGTGCTGCACAAATTGTTATACATGTTTCTTCTCTCTCAACATGGAGATTCCGTTTCATGACTACTATGTTTATTCAAACATCAAGTGTGATTATGTTGGATGGAAATCACCACTCCGAGCGTTCTGACGATTGGAGTTATTAGAAATACTGTTTTCTTTTGCTAGGTGTCTCCTTTGATTGATACCTTTATCACTTCTATTCGTCAATTTCACAGTTGAGTAATGTATTTGATTGGTAAAATGTGGGTAAAAGTTTGTTGTTTACAGCAGGGTCATCTGGTTGTATGGCCAGAAAGCAGATTCTCTATTCAATGGTCTTTGGGTGCAGATTAGACACCACATGCACTTTACTGAATAACGAATGTTCGGAATTTGATAAATCTTCTTGTTGAGGTATCTCCTTCATTTGCTTTATATTTTAAAAATATTATTGCAATGGTCATTAAAAATTAAAAATGTGCTGCACAAATTGTGGTACATGTTTCTTCCCAATCAACAGGGAGATCCCGTTTAATGGCTGCTTGTTCTACTTTCAAGTGTGATTTTGTTGGATTGGAAGCACTACTCCGAGAATTCTGACAGTTGGAGTTATTAGGAAAGACTTCTTTCTTTTGCTGAGTCCTTGTTTTGATTGTTACCCTCATCACATATATTCATCAATTTCACGGTGGGGTAATATATTTGAATAGTGAAATGAGGGTAAATGATTGTTGATTACAGCAGGGTCATATGGTTGTATGGCCAGAAAGCAGATTCCCCATTCAATCATCTTTTGGTGCATATTTGACACCACATGCACAAATTGTGGTACATGTTTCTTGCCTCTCAACAGGGCAATTCCGATTTATGACTGCTATGTTTATTCAAACATCGAGTGTGATTATGTTGGATGGAAATCACCACTCCGAGCGTTCTGACGATTGGAGTTACTAGAAATACTATTTTCTTTTGCTAGGTGCTTCCTTTGATTGATACCTTTATCACTTATATTCGTCAATTTCACAGTGGACTAATGTATTTGATTCGTGAAATGTGGGTAAATGTTTGTTGTTTACAGCAGGGTCATCTGGTTGTATGGCCAGAAAGCAGATTCTCTATTCAATGGTCTTTTGGTGCAGATTAGACACCACATGCACTTTACTGAATAACGAATGTTCGGAATTTGATAAATCTTCTTGTTGAGGTATCTCCTTCATTTGCTTTATATTTTTAAAAATATTATTGCAATGGTCATTAAAAATTAAAAATGTGCTGCACAAATTGTGGTACATGTTTCTTCCCAATCAACAGGGAGATCCCGTTTAATGGCTGCTTGTTCTACTTTCAAGTGTGATGTTGTTGGATTGGAAGCACTACTCCGAGAATTCTGAGAGTTGGAGTTATTAGGAAAGACTTCTTTCTTTTGCTGAGTCCTTGTTTTGATTGTTACCCTCATCACATATATTCATCAATTTCACAGTGGGGTAATATATTTGAATAGTGAAATGTGGGTAAATGTTTGTTGATTACAGCAGGGTCATATGGTTGTATGGCCAGAAAGCAGATTCCCCATTCAATCGTCTTTTGGTGCATATTTGACACCACATGCACAAATTGTGGTACATGTTTCTTGCCTCTCAACAGGGAGATTGTATTTCATGACTGCTATGTTTGTTCAAACATGGAGTGTGATTTTGTTTGATGGGAACTACCACTCCAAGCATCCTGAGTGTAGGAGTTATTGGGAAAGACCTCTTTCTTTTCCTATGTGCTTCTTTTGATTGTTACCCTTATAACTTATATTCATCTGTTTCGCAGTGGAGTTATGTATTTGAATCGTTAAATGTGCGTAAATGTTTTTTGTTTAGAGCAGGGTCATCTGGTTGTATGACCAGAAAGCAGATTCCCCATTCAATGGGTTTTTAGTGAAGATTGGACACCACTTGCATTTTACTGAATAACAAATGTTAGGAATTTGATAATTATTCTTGTTTTCGTATCTCCTTCAATTGCTTTAAATTTTTAAAAATCTTATTGCAATGGCCACTAAAAATAATCAATGTGCTGCACAAATTGTTATACATGTTTCTTCTCTCTCAACATGGAGATTCCGTTTCATGACTACTATGTTTATTCAAACATCAAGTGTGATTATGTTGGATGGAAATCACCACTCCGAGCGTTCTGACGATTGGAGTTACTAGAAATACTGTTTTCTTTTGCTAGGTGTCTCCTTTGATTGATACCTTTATCACTTCTATTCGTCAATTTCACAGTTGAGTAATGTATTTGATTGGTAAAATGTGGGTAAAAGTTTGTTGTTTACAGCAGGGTTATCTGGTTGCATGGCCAGAAAGCAGATTATCTATTCAATGGTCTTTTGGTGCAGATTGGACACCACATGATCTTTACTGAATAACGAATGTTCGGAATATGATAAATCTTCTTGTTGAGGTATCTCCTTCATTTGCTTTATATTTTTAAAAATAATATTGCAGTGGTCATTAAAAATTAAAAATGTGCTGCACAAATTGTGGTACATGTTTCTTCCCTCTCAACAGGGATATTCCGTTTAATGCCTGCTATGTTTGTTCTACTTTTGAGTGTGATTTTGTTGTATGGGAAGCACTACTCCGAGCATTCTGACAATTGGAGTTATTAGGAAAGACTTCTTTCTTTTGCTGAGTCCTTGTTTTGATTGTTACCCTCATCACATATATTCATCAATTTCACAGTGGAATAATATATTTGAAACTTGAAATGTGGGTAAGAGTTTGTTGATTACAGCAGGCTCATCCGGTTGAATGTCCAGAAATCAGATTCCCCATTCAATCGTCTTTTGGTGCATATTTGACACCACATGCACAAATTGTGGTACATGTTTCTTGCCTCTCAACAGGGAGATTCTATTTCATGACTGCTATGTTTGTTCAAACATGGAGTGTGATTTTGTTTAATGGGAACAACCACTCCTAGCATCCTGAGTATTGGAGTTATTACGAAAGACCTCTTTCTTTTTCTACGTGCTTCTTTTGATTGTTACCCTTATAACTTATATTCATCTGTTTCGCAGTGGAGTATCACTTATATTCGTCAATTTCACAGTTGAGTAATGTATTTGAATAGTGAAATGTGGGTAAATGTTTGTTGATTACAGCAGGGTCATATGGTTGTATGGCGAGAAAGAAGATTCCCCTTTCAATCGTCTTTTGGTGTATATTTGACACCACATGCACAAATTGTGGTACATGTTTCTTGCCTCTCAACAGGGCAATTCCGATTCATGACTGCTATGTTTATTCAAACATCGAGTGTGATTATGTTGGATGGAAATCACCACTCCGAGCGTTCTGACGATTGGAGTTACTAGAAATACTATTTTCTTTTGCTAGGTGCTTCCTTTGATTGATACCTTTATCACTTATATTCGTCAATTTCACAGTGGAGTAATGTATTTGATTCGTGAAATGTGGGTAAATGTTTGTTGTTTACAGCAGGGTCATCTGGTTGTATGGCCAGAAAGCAGATTCTCTATTCAATGGTCTTTTGGTGCAGATTAGACACCACATGCACTTTACTGAATAACGAATGTTCGGAATTTGATAAACCTTCTTGTTGAGGTATCCCCTTCATTTGCTTTTTATTCTTAAAAATTTTATTGCAAGGGTCACTAAAAATAATCAATGTGCAGCACAAATTATGGAACATGTTTCTTCCCTCTCAACTGGGAGATTCCGTTTAATGCCTGCTATGTTTGTTCTACTTTTGAGTGTGATTTTGTTGAGTGGGAAGCACTACTTCGAGCATTCTGACAATTGGAGTTATTAGGAAAGACTTCTTTCTTTTGCTGAGTTCTTGTTTTGATTGTTACCCTCATCACATATATTCATCAATTTCACAGTGGAGTAATATATTTGAATAGTGAAATGTGGGTAAATGCTTGTTAATTACAGCAGGGTCATATGGTTGTATGGCCAGAAAGAAGATTCCCCTTTCAATCGTCTTTTGGTGTATATTTGACACCACATGCACAAATTGTGGTACATGTTTCTTGCCTCTCAACAGGGCAGTTCCGATTCATGACTGCTATGTTTATTCAAACATCGAGTGTGATTATGTTGGATGGAAATCACCACTCCGAGTGTTCTGACGATTGGAGTTACTAGAAATACTATTTTCTTTTGCTAGGTGCTTCCTTTGATTGATACCTTTATCACTTATATTCGTCAATTTCACAGTGGACTAATGTATTTGATTCGTGAAATGTGGGTAAATGTTTGTTGTTTACAGCAGGGTCATCTGGTTGTATGGCCAGAAAGCAGATTATCTATTCAATGATCTTTTGGTGCAGATTAGACACCACATGCACTTTACTGAATAACGAATGTTCGGAATTTGATAAATCTTCTTGTTGAGGTATCTCCTTCATTTGCTTTATATTTTTAAAAATATTATTGCAATGGTCATTAAAAATTAAAAATGTGCTGCACAAATTGTGGTACATGTTTCTTCCCAATCAACAGGGAGATTCCGTTTAATGGCTGCTTGTTCTACTTTCAAGTGTGATTTTGTTGGATTGGAAGCACTACTCCGAGAATTCTGACAGTTGGAGTTATTAGGAAAGACTTCTTTCTTTTGCTGAGTCCTTGTTTTGATTGTTACCCTCATCACATATATTCATCAATTTCACGGTGGTGTAATATATTTGAATAGTGAAATGTGGGTAAATGTTTGTTGATTACAGCAGGGTCATATGGTTGTATGGCCAGAAAGCAGATTCCCCATTCAATCGTCTTTTGGTGCATATTTGACACCACATGCACAAATTGTGGTACATGTTTCTTGCCTCTCAACAGGGAGATTCTATTTCATGACTGCTATGTTTGTTCAAACATGGAGTGTGATTTTGTTTGATGGGAACTACCACTCCAAGCATCCTGAGTGTAGGAGTTATTGGGAAAGACCTCTTTCTTTTCCTATGTGCTTCTTTTGATTGTTACCCTTATAACTTATATTCATCTGTTTCGCAGTGGAGTTATGTATTTGAATCGTTAAATGTGAGTAAATGTTTTTTGTTTAGAGCAGGGTCATCTGGTTGTATGACCAGAAAGCAGATTCTCCATGCAATGGGTTTTTAGTGAAGATTGGACACCACTTGCATTTTACTGAATAACAAATGTTAGGAATTTGATAATTATTCTTGTTTTCGTATCTCCTTCAATTGCTTTACATTTTTAAAAATCTTATTGCAATGGTCACTAAAAATAATCAATGTGCTGCACAAATTGTTGTACATGTTCCTTCTCTCTCAACAGGGAGATTCCGTTTCATGACTACTATGTTTATTCAAACATCCAGTGTGATTATGTTGGATGGAAATCACCACTCCGAGCGTTCTGACGATTGGAGTTATTAGAAATACTGTTTTCTTTTGCTAGGTGTCTCCTATGATTGATACCTTTATCACTTCTATTCGTCAATTTCACAGTTGAGTAATGTATTTGATTGGTAAAATGTGGGTAAAAGTTTGTTGTTTACAGCAGGGTCATCTGGTTGCATGGCCAGAAAGCAGATTATCTATTCAATGGTCTTTTGGTGCAGATTGGACACCACATGATCTTTACTGAATAACGAATGTTCGGAATATGATAAATCTTCTTGTTGAGGTATCTCCTTCATTTGCTTTATATTTTTAAAAATAATATTGCAGTGGTCATTAAAAATTAAAAATGTGCTGCACAAATTGTGGTACATGTTTCTTCCCTCTCAACAGGGATATTCCGTTTAATGCCTGCTATGTTTGTTCTACTTTTGAGTGTGATTTTGTTGTATGGGAAGCACTACTCCGAGCATTCTGACAATTGGAGTTATTAGGAAAGACTTCTTTCTTTTGCTGAGTCCTTGTTTTGATTGTTACCCTCATCACATATATTCATCAATTTCACAGTGGAATAATATATTTGAAACTTGAAATGTGGGTAAGAGTTTGTTGATTACAGCAGGCTCATCCGGTTGAATGTCCAGAAATCAGATTCCCCATTCAATCGTCTTTTGGTGCATATTTGACACCACATGCACAAATTGTGGTACATGTTTCTTGCCTCTCAACAGGGAGATTCTATTTCATGACTGCTATGTTTGTTCAAACATGGAGTGTGATTTTGTTTAATGGGAACAACCACTCCTAGCATCCTGAGTATTGGAGTTATTACGAAAGACCTCTTTCTTTTTCTACGTGCTTCTTTTGATTGTTACCCTTATAACTTATATTCATCTGTTTCGCAGTGGAGTATCACTTATATTCGTCAATTTCACAGTTGAGTAATGTATTTGAATAGTGAAATGTGGGTAAATGTTTGTTGATTACAGCAGGGTCATATGGTTGTATGGCGAGAAAGAAGATTCCCCTTTTAATCGTCTTTTGGTGTATATTTGACACCACATGCACAAATTGTGGTACATGTTTCTTGCCTCTCAACAGGGCAATTCCGATTCATGACTGCTATGTTTATTCAAACATCGAGTGTGATTATGTTGGATGGAAATCACCACTCCGAGCGTTCTGACGATTGGAGTTACTAGAAATACTATTTTCTTTTGCTAGGTGCTTCCTTTGATTGATACCTTTATCACTTATATTCGTCAATTTCACAGTGGAGTAATGTATTTGATTCGTGAAATGTGGGTAAATGTTTGTTGTTTACAGCAGGGTCATCTGGTTGTATGGCCAGAAAGCAGATTCTCTATTCAATGGTCTTTTGGTGCAGATTAGACACCACATGCACTTTACTGAATAACGAATGTTCGGAATTTGATAAACCTTCTTGTTGAGGTATCCCCTTCATTTGCTTTTTATTCTTAAAAATTTTATTGCAAGGGTCACTAAAAATAATCAATGTGCAGCACAAATTATGGAACATGTTTCTTCCCTCTCAACTGGGAGATTCCGTTTAATGCCTGCTATGTTTGTTCTACTTTTGAGTGTGATTTTGTTGAGTGGGAAGCACTACTTCGAGCATTCTGACAATTGGAGTTATTAGGAAAGACTTCTTTCTTTTGCTGAGTTCTTGTTTTGATTGTTACCCTCATCACATATATTCATCAATTTCACAGTGGAGTAATATATTTGAATAGTGAAATGTGGGTAAATGCTTGTTAATTACAGCAGGGTCATATGGTTGTATGGCCAGAAAGAAGATTCCCCTTTCAATCGTCTTTTGGTGTATATTTGACACCACATGCACAAATTGTGGTACATGTTTCTTGCCTCTCAACAGGGCAGTTCCGATTCATGACTGCTATGTTTATTCAAACATCGAGTGTGATTATGTTGGATGGAAATCACCACTCCGAGTGTTCTGACGATTGGAGTTACTAGAAATACTATTTTCTTTTGCTAGGTGCTTCCTTTGATTGATACCTTTATCACTTATATTCGTCAATTTCACAGTGGACTAATGTATTTGATTCGTGAAATGTGGGTAAATGTTTGTTGTTTACAGCAGGGTCATCTGGTTGTATGGCCAGAAAGCAGATTATCTATTCAATGATCTTTTGGTGCAGATTAGACACCACATGCACTTTACTGAATAACGAATGTTCGGAATTTGATAAATCTTCTTGTTGAGGTATCTCCTTCATTTGCTTTATATTTTTAAAAATATTATTGCAATGGTCATTAAAAATTAAAAATGTGCTGCACAAATTGTGGTACATGTTTCTTCCCAATCAACAGGGAGATTCCGTTTAATGGCTGCTTGTTCTACTTTCAAGTGTGATTTTGTTGGATTGGAAGCACTACTCCGAGAATTCTGACAGTTGGAGTTATTAGGAAAGACTTCTTTCTTTTGCTGAGTCCTTGTTTTGATTGTTACCCTCATCACATATATTCATCAATTTCACGGTGGTGTAATATATTTGAATAGTGAAATGTGGGTAAATGTTTGTTGATTACAGCAGGGTCATATGGTTGTATGGCCAGAAAGCAGATTCCCCATTCAATCGTCTTTTGGTGCATATTTGACACCACATGCACAAATTGTGGTACATGTTTCTTGCCTCTCAACAGGGAGATTCTATTTCATGACTGCTATGTTTGTTCAAACATGGAGTGTGATTTTGTTTGATGGGAACTACCACTCCAAGCATCCTGAGTGTAGGAGTTATTGGGAAAGACCTCTTTCTTTTCCTATGTGCTTCTTTTGATTGTTACCCTTATAACTTATATTCATCTGTTTCGCAGTGGAGTTATGTATTTGAATCGTTAAATGTGAGTAAATGTTTTTTGTTTAGAGCAGGGTCATCTGGTTGTATGACCAGAAAGCAGATTCTCCATGCAATGGGTTTTTAGTGAAGATTGGACACCACTTGCATTTTACTGAATAACAAATGTTAGGAATTTGATAATTATTCTTGTTTTCGTATCTCCTTCAATTGCTTTACATTTTTAAAAATCTTATTGCAATGGTCACTAAAAATAATCAATGTGCTGCACAAATTGTTGTACATGTTCCTTCTCTCTCAACAGGGAGATTCCGTTTCATGACTACTATGTTTATTCAAACATCCAGTGTGATTATGTTGGATGGAAATCACCACTCCGAGCGTTCTGACGATTGGACTTATTAGAAATACTGTTTTCTTTTGCTAGGTGTCTCCTATGATTGATACCTTTATCACTTCTATTCGTCAATTTCACAGTTGAGTAATGTATTTGATTGGTAAAATGTGGGTAAAAGTTTGTTGTTTACAGCAGGGTCATCTGGTTGCATGGCCAGAAAGCAGATTATCTATTCAATGGTCTTTTGGTGCAGATTGGACACCACATGATCTTTACTGAATAACGAATGTTCGGAATTTGATAAATTTCCTTGTTGAGGTATCTCCTTCATTTGCTTTATATTTTTAAAAATATTATTGCAATGGTCATTAAAAATTAAAAATGTGCTGCACAAATTGCTGTACATGTTTCTTCCCTCTCAACAGGGAGATTCCGTTTAATGGCTGCTTGTTCTACTTTCAAGTGTGATTTTGTTGGATTGGAAGCACTACTCCGAGAATTCTGACAACTGGAGTTATTAGGAAAGGCTTCTTTCTTTTGCTGAGTCCTTGTTTTGATTGTTACCCTTATCACATATATTCATCAATTTCACAGTGGAACAATATATTTGAATCGTGAAACGTGGGTAATTGTTTGTTGATTACAGCAGGGTCATCTGGTTGTATGGCCAGAAAGCAGATTCCCCATTCAATCGTCTTTTGGTGCATATTTGACACCACATGCACAAATTGCTGTACATGTTTCTTCCCTCTCAACAGGGAGATTCCGTTTAATGCCTTCTATGTTTGTTCTACTTTTGAGTGTTATTTTGTTGGATGGGAAGCACTACTTCTAGCATTCTGACAATTGGAGTTATTAGAAATACTGTTTTCTCTTGCTAGGCTCTTCCTTTGATTGATACCTTTATCACTTATGTTCGTCAATTTCATAGTGGACTAATGTATTTGATTCGTGAAATGTGGGTAAATGTTTGTTGTTTACAGCAGGGTAATCTGGTTGTATGGCCAGAAAGCAGATTCTCCATTCAAAGGGTCTTCTACATCTACTTCCATACTCCGCAAGCCACCTGACGGTGTGTGGCGGAGGATACCCTGAGTACCTCTATCGGTTTTCCCTTCTATTCCAGTCTCGTATTATACGTGGAAAGAAGGATTGTCAGTATGCTTCTGTGTGGGCTCTAATCTCTCTGATTTTATCCTCATGATCTCTTCGCGAGATATACGTAGGTGGGAGTTATATACTGCTTGACTCTTCGGTGAAGGTATGTTCTCGAAACTTTAACAAAAGCCCGTACCGAGCTACTGAGCATCTTTTCTGCAGAGTCTTCCACTGGAGTTTATCTATCATCTCCGTAACGCTTTCGCAATTACTAAATGATCCTGTAACGAAGCGCGCTGCTCTCTGTTGCATCTTCTCTATCCCCTCTATCAACCCCACCTGGTGCGGATCCCACACCGCTGAGCAGTATTCAAGCACTGGGCGAACAAGCGTACTGTAACCTACTTCCTTTGTTGTCGGATTGCATTTCCTTAGGATTCTTCCACTGAATCTCAGTTTGGCATCTGCTTTACCGACAATCAACTTTATATGATCATTCCATTTTAAATCACTCCTAATGAGTACTCCCAGATAATTTATGGAATTAACTGCTTCCAGTTGCTGACCTGCTATTTTGTAGCTAAATGATAAGGGACCTATCTTTCTATGTATTCGCATCACATTACACTTGTCTACATTGAGATTCAATTGCCATTCCGTGCACCATGTGTCAATTCGCTGCAGATCCTCCTGCATTTCAGTACAATTTTCCATTGTTGCAACCTCTCGATACACCACAGCATCATCTGCAAAAAGCCTCAGTGAATCAGATGTCATCCACCAGGTCATTTATGTATATTGTGAATAGCAACGGTCCTATGACACTACCCTGCGGCACACCTGAAATCACTCTTACATCGGAAGACTTCTCTCCATTGAGAATAACATGCTGTGTTCTGTTTTCTAGGAACTCCTCAATCCAATCACACAATTGATCTGATAGTCCGTATGCTCTTACTTTGTTCATTAAACGACTGTGAGGAACTGTGTCAAACACCTTGCGGACGTCAAGAAACACGGCAGATTGGACACCACTTGCATTTTACTGAATAACAAATGTTAGAAATTTGATAAATATTCTTGTTTTGCGTATCTCCTTCAATTGCTTTAAATTTTTTAAAATCTTATTGCAATGGTCACTAAAAATAATCAATGTGCTGCAGAAATTGTGGTACATGGTTCTTCTCTCTCAACAGGGAGATTCCGTTTCATGACTGCTATGTTTATTCAATCATCGAGTGTGATTATGTTGGGTGGAAATCACCACTCAGCTCGTTCTGTCGATTGGAGTTATTAGAAATACTGTCTTCTTTTGCTAGGTGCTTCCTTTGATTAATACCTTTATCACTTATATTCGTCAATTTCACAGTGGAATAATATATTTGATTCGTGAAATGTGGGTAAATGTTTGTTGTTTACAGCAGGGTCATCTGGTTGTATGGCCAGAAAGCAGATTCTCTATTCAATGGTCTTTTGGTGCAGATTAGACACCACATGCACTTTACTGAATAAAGAATGTTCGGCATTTGATAAATCTTCTTGTTTAGGTATCTCCTTCATTTGCTTTTTATTTATAAAAATCTTATTGCAATGGTCACTAAAAATAATCAATGTCTGCACAAATTGTGGTACATGTTTCTTCCCTCTCAACAGGGTGATTCCGTTTAATGCCTGGTATGTATGTTCTACATTTGAGTGTGATTTTGTTGGATGGGAAGAACTACTTCGAGCATTCTGACAATTGGAGTTATTAGGAAAGACTTCTTTCTTTTGCTGAGTCCTTGTTTTGATTGTTACCCTCATCACATATATTCATTAATTTCACAGTGGAATAAAATATTAGAATCGTGAAATGTGGTTAAATGTTTGTTGATTACAGCAGGGTCATCTGGTTGTATGGCCAGAAAGCAGATTCCCCTTTCAATCGTCTTTTGGTGCATATTTGACACCACATGCACAAATTGAGGTACATTTTTCTTGCCTCTCAACAGGGAGATTCTGTTTCATGACTGCTATGTTTGTTCAAACAGGGAGTGTGATTTTGTTAGATGGGAACTACGACTCCAAGCATCCTGAGTATTGGAGTTATTAGGAAAGTCCTCTTTCTTTTCCTAGGTGCTTCTTTTGATTGTTTTCCTTATAACTTATATTCATCAGTTTCGCAGTGGAGTTATGTATTTGATTTGTTAAATGTGTGTAAATGTTTTTTGTTTAGAGCAGGGTCATCTGGTTGTATGACCAGAAAGCAGATTCTCCATTCAATGGGTTTTTAGTGCAGATTGGACACCACTTGCATTTTACTGAATAACAAATGTTAGGAATTTGATAAATATTCTTGTTTTGCGTATCTCCTTCAATTGCTTTAAATTTTTAAAAATCTAATTGCAATAGTCACTAAAAATAATCAATGTGCTGCAGAAATTTTGGTACATGGTTCTTCTCTCTTAACAGAGAGATTTCGTTTCATGACTGCTATGTTTATTCAGACATCGTGTGTGATTATGTTGGATGGAAATCACCACTCCGAGCGTT
This sequence comes from Schistocerca gregaria, assembly GCF_023897955.1. NCBI lineage: Eukaryota > Metazoa > Arthropoda > Insecta > Orthoptera > Acrididae > Schistocerca > Schistocerca gregaria. Next base: position 56,839 of record NW_026061860.1, on the reverse strand, counting down.
CTGACGATTGGAGTTATTAGAAATACTGTTTTCTTTTGCTAGGTGTCTCCTTTGATTCATACCTTTATCACTTATATTTGTCAATTTCACAGTTGAGTAATGTATTTGAATAGTGAAATGTGGGTAAATGTTTGTTGATTACAGCAGGGTCATATGGTTGTATGGCCAGAAAGAAGATTCCCCTTTCAATCGTCTTTTGGTGTATATTTGACACCGCATGCACAAATTGTGGTACATGTTTCTTGCCTCTCAACAGGGCAATTCCGATTCATGACTGCTATGTTTATTCAAACATCGAGTGTGATTATGTTGGATGGAAATCACCACTCCGAGCTTTCTGACGATTGGAGTTACTCGAAATACTGTTTTCTTTTGCTAGGTGCTTCCTTTGATTAATACCTTTATCACTTATATTCGTCAATTTCACAGTGGAGTAATGTATTTGATTCGTGAAATGTGGGTAAATGTTTGTTGTTTACAGCAGGGTCATCTGGTTGTATGGCCAGAAAGCAGATTCTCTATTCAATGGTCTTTTGGTGCAGATTGGACACCACATGATCTTTACTGAATAACGAATGTTCGGAATTTGATAAATCTTCTTGTTTAGGTATCTCCTTCATTTGCTTTTTATTTATAAAAATCTTATTGCAATGGTCACTAAAAATAATCAATGTCTGCACAAATTGTGGTACATGTTTCTTCCCACTCAACAGGGTGATTCCGTTTAATGCCTGGTATGTATATTCTACATTTGAGTGTGATTTTGTTGGATGGGAAGAACTACTTCGAGCATTCTGACAGTTGGAGTTCTTAGGTAAGACTTCTTTCTTTTGCTGAGTCCTTGTTTTGATTGTTACCCTCATCACATATATTCATCAATTTCACGGTGCGGTAATATATTTGAATAGTGAAATGTGGGTAAATGTTTGTTGATTACACCAGGGTCATATGGTTGTATGGCCAGAAAGCAGATTCCCCTTTCAATCGTCATTTGGTGTATATTTGACACCACATGCACAAATTGTGGTACATGTTTCTTGCCTCTCAACAGGGCAGTTCCGATTCATGACTGCTATGTTTATTCAAACATCGAGTGTGATTATGTTGGATGGAAATCACCACTCCGAGCGTTCTGACGATTGGAGTTACTAGAAATACTATTTTCTTTTGCTAGGAGCTTCCTTTGATTGATACCTTTATCACTTATATTCGTCAATTTCACAGTGGACTAATGTATTTGATTCGTGAAATGTGGGTAAATGTTTGTTGTTTACAGCAGGGTCATCTGGTTGTATGGCCAGAAAGCAGATTCTCTATTCAATGGTCTTTTGGTACAGATTAGACACCACATGCACTTTACTGAATAACGAATGTTCAGAATTTGATAAATCTTCTTGTTGAGGTATCTCCTTCATTTGCTTTATATTTTTAAAAATATTATTACAATGGTCATTAAAAATTAAAAATGTGCTGCACAAATTGTGGTACATGTTTCTTCCCAATCAACAGGGAGATTCCGTTTAATGGCTGCTTGTTCTACTTTCAAGTGTGATTTTGTTGGATTGGAAGCACTACTCCGAGAATTCTGACAGTTGGAGTTATTAGGAAAGACTTCTTTCTTTTGCTGAGTCCTTGTTTTGATTGTTACCCTCATCACATATATTCATCAATTTCACAGTGGTGTAATATATTTGAATAGTGAAATGTGGGTAAATGTTTGTTGATTACAGCAGGGTCATATGGTTGTATGGCCAGAAAGCAGATTCCCCATTCAATCGTCTTTTGGTGCATATTTCACACCACATGCACAAATTGTGGTACATGTTTCTTGCCTCTCAACAGGGAGATTCTATTTCATGACTGCTATGTTTGTTCAAACATGGAGTGTGATTTTGTTTGATGGGAACAACCACTCCTAGCATCCTGAGTATTGGAGTTATTAGGAAAGACCTCTTTCTTTTTCTACGTGCTTCTTTTGATTGTTACCCTTATAACTTATATTCATGTGTTTCGCAGTGGAGTATCACTTATATTCGTCAATTTCACAGTTGAGTAATGTATTTGAATAGTGAAATGTGGGTAAATGTTTGTTGATTACAGCAGGGTCATATGGTTGTATGGCCAGAAAGAAGATTCCCCTTTCAATCGTCTTTTGGTGTATATTTGACACCACATGCACAAATTGTGGTACATGTTTCTTGCCTCTCAACAGGGCAGTTCCGATTCATGACTGCTATGTTTATTCAAACATCGAGTGTGATTATGTTGGATGGAAATCACCACTCCGAGCGTTCTGACGATTGGAGTTACTAGAAATACTATTTTCTTTTGCTAGGTGCTTCCTTGGATTGATACCTTTATCACTTATATTCGTCAATTTCACAGTGGAGTAATGTATTTGATTCGTGAAATGTGGGTAAATGTTTGTTGTTTACAGCAGGGTCATCTGGTTGTATGGCCAGAAAGCAGATTCTCTATTCAATGGTCTTTTGGTGCAGATTAGACACCACATGCACTTTACTGAATAACGAATGTTCGGAATTTGATAAACCTTCTTGTTGAGGTATCCCCTTCATTTGCTTTATATTTTTAAAAATATTATTGCAATGGTCATTAAAAATTAAAAATGTGCTGCACAAATTGTGGTACATGTTTCTTCCCAACCAACAGTGAGATTCCGTTTAATGGCTGCTTGTTCTACTTTCAAGTGTGATTTTGTTGGATTGGAAGCACTACTCCGAGAATTCTGACAATTGGAGTTATTAGGAAAGACTTCTTTATTTTGCTGAGTCCTTGTTTTGATTGTTATCCTCATCACACATATTCATCAATTTCACAGTGGAGTAATATATTTGAATAGTGAAATGTGGTTAAATGTTTGTTGATTACAGCAGGGTCATCTGGCTGTATGGCCAGAAAGCAGATTCCCATTCAATCGTCTTTTGGTGCATAATTGACACCACATGCACAAATTGTGGTACATGTTTCTTGCCTCTCAACAGGGAGATTCTGTTTCATGACTGCTATGTTTGTTCAAATATGGAGTGTGATTTTGTTGGATGGGAACTGCCACTCCAAGCATCCTCAGTATTGGAGTTATTAGGAAAGACCTCTATCTTTTCCTAGGTGCTTCTTTTGATTGTTACCCTTATAACTTATATTCATCTGTTTCGCAGTGGAGTAATGTATTTGAATCGTTAAATGTGTGTAAATGTTTTTTGTTTAGAGCTGGGTCATCTAGTTGTATGACCAGAAACAGATTCTCCATTCAAAGGGTTTTTAGTGCAGATTGGACACCACTTGCATTTTACTGAATAACAAATTTTAGGAATTTGATAAATATTCTTGTTTTGCGTATCTCCTTCAATTGCTTTAAATTTTTAAAAATCTTATTGCAATGGTCACTAAAAATAATCAATGTGCTGCAGAAATTGTGGTACATGGTTCTTCTCTCTCAACAGGGAGATTCCGTTTCATGACTGCTATGTTTATTCAGACATCGAGTGTGATTATATTGGATGGAAATCACCACTCCGAGCATTCTGACGATTGGAGTTATTAGAAATACTGTTTTCTTTTGCTAAGTGTCTCCTTTGATTGATACCTTTATCACTTATATTCGTCAATTTCACAGTGGACTAATGTATTTGATTCGTGAAATGTGGGTAAATGTTTGTTGTCCACAGCAGGACAGAAAGCAGATTCTCTATTCAATGGTCTTTTGGTGCAGATTAGACACCAAATGCACTTTACTGAATAACGAATGTTCCGAATTTGATAAATATTCTTGTTTTCGTATCTCCTTCAATTGCTTTAAGTTTTTAAAAATCTTATTGCAATGGTCACTAAAAATAATCAGTGTGCTGCACAAATTGTGGTACATGGTTCTTCTCACTCAACAGGGTGATTCTGTTTAATGGCTGCTATGTTTGTTCTACTTTTTAGTGTGATTTTGTTGGATGGGAAGCACTACAACTAGAATTTTGACAATTAGAGTGATTAGGAAAGACTTCTTTCTTTTGCTGAGTCCTTGTTTTGGTTGTTACCCTCATCACATATATTCATCAATTTCACGGTGGGGTAATATATTTGAATAGTGAAATGTGGGTAAATGTTTGTTGATTACAGCAGGGTCATAGGGTTGTATGGCCAGAAAGCAGATTCCCCATTCAATCGTGTTTTGGTGCATATTTGTCACCACATGCACAAATTGTGGTACATGATTCTTGCCATTCAACAGGGAGATTCCGATTCATGACTGCTATGTTTATTAAAACATCGAGTGTGATTATGTTGGATGGAAATCACCACTCCGAGCGTTCTGACGATTGGAGTTACTAGAAATACTGTTTTCTTTTGCTACGTGTCTCCTTTGATTGATACCTTTATCACTTATATTCGTCAATTTCACAGTTGAGTAATGTATTTGATTCGTGAAATGTGGGTAAATGTTTGTTGTTTACAGCAGGGTCATCTGCTTGTATGGCCTGAAAGCAGATTCTCTATTCAATGGTCTTTTGGTGCAGATTGGACACCACATGATCTTTACTGAATAAAGAATGTTCAGCATTTGATAAATCTTCTTGTTTAGGTATCTCCTTCATTTGCTTTTTATTTATAAAAATCTTATTGCAATGGTCACTAAAAATAATCAATGTCTGCACAAATTGTGGAACATGTTTCTTCCCTCTCAACAGGGAGATTCTGTTTAATGGCTGCTATGTTTGTTCTACTTTTTAGTGTGATTTTGTTGGATGGGAAGCACTACAACTAGAATTTTGACAATTGGAGTGATTAGGAAAGACTTCTTTCTTTTGCTGAGTCCTTGTTTTGGTTGTTACCCTCATCACATATATTCATCAATTTCACGGTGGGGTAATATATTTGAATAGTGAAATGTGGGTAAATGTTTGTTGATTACAGCAGGGTCATATGGTTGTATGGCCAGAAAGCAGATTCCCCATTCAATCGTCTTTTGGTGCATATTTGTCACCACATGCACAAATTGTGGTACATGTTTCTTGCCATTCAACAGGGAGATTCCGATTCATGACTGCTATGTTTATTCAAACATTGAGTGTGATTATGTTGGATGGAAATCACCACTCCGAGCGTTCTGACGATTGGAGTTACTAGAAATACTGTTTTCTTTTGCTAGGTGTCTGCTTTGATTGATACCTTTATCACTTATATTCGTCAATTTCACAGTTGAGTGATGTATTTGATTCGTGAAATGTGGGTAAATGTTTGTTGTTTAGAGCAGGGTCATCTGCTTGTATGGCCAGAAAGCAGATTCTCTATTCAATGGTCTTTTGGTGCAGATTAGACACCACATGCTCTTTACTGAATAACGAATGTTCTGAATTTGACAAATCTTCTTGTTGAGGTATCTCCGTCATTTGCTTTTTATTTATAAAAATCTTATTGCAATGGTCACTAAAAATAATCAATGTCTGCACAAATTGTGGTACATGTTTCTTCCCTCTCAACAGGGAGATTCCGTTTAATGCCTGGTATGTATGTTCTACATTTGAGTGTGATTTTGTTGGATGGGAAGAACTATTTCGAGCATTCTGACAATTGGAGTTCCTAGGAAAGACTTCTTTCTTTTGCTGAGTCCTTGTTGTGATTGTTACCCTCATCACATATATTCATCAATTTCACAGTGGAATAAAATATTTGAATCGTGAAATGTGGGTAAATGTTTGTTGATTACAGCAGGGTCATATGGTTGTATGGCCAGAAAGCAGATTCCCCATTCAATCGTCTTTTGGTGCATATTTGTCACCACATGCACAAATTGAGGTACATTTTTCTTGCCTCTCAACAGGGAGATTCTATTTCATGACTGCTATGTTTGTTCAAACATGGAGTGTGATTTTGTTTGATGGGAACTACCACTCCAAGCATCCTGAGTGTAGGAGTTATTGGGAAAGACCTCTTTCTTTTCCTATGTGCTTCTTTTGATTGTTACCCTTATAACTTATATTCATCTGTTTCGCAGTGGAGTTATGTATTTGAATCGTTAAATGTGCGTAAATGTTTATTGTTTAGAGCAGGGTCATCTGTTGTATGACCAGAAAGCAGATTCTCCATGCAATGGGTTTTTAGTGAAGATTGGACACCACTTGCATTTTACTGAATAACAAATGTTAGGAATTTGATAATTATTCTTGTTTTCGAATCTCCTTCAATTGCTTTAAATTTTTAAAAATCTTATTGCAATGGTCACTAAAAATAATCAGTGTGCTGCACAAATTGTTGTACATGTTCCTTCTCTCTCAACAGGGAGATTCCGTTTCATGACTACTATGTTTATTCAAACATCAAGTGTGATTATGTTGGATGGAAATCACCACTCCGAGCGTTCTGACGATTGGAGTTACTAGAAATACTGTTTTCTTTTGCTAGGTGTCTGCTTTGATTGATACCTTTATCACTTATATTCGTCAATTTCACAGTTGAGTAATGTATTTGATTTGTGAAATGTGGGTAAATGTTTGTTGTTTACAGCAGGGTCATCTGTTTGTATGGCCAGAAATCAGATTCTCTATTCAATGGTCTTTTGGTGCAGATTGGACACCACATGCACTTTACTGAATAACGAATGTTCGGAATTTGATAAATCTTCTTGTTTAATTATCTCCTTCATTTGCTTTTTACTCTTAAAAATATTATTGCAATGGTCACTAAAAGTAATAAATGTGCTGCACAAATTGTGGTACCTGTTTCTTCCCTCTCAACAGGGAGATTCCGTTTAATGCCTTCTATGTTTGTTCTACTTTTGAGTGTTATTTTGTTGGATGGGAAGCACTACTTCTAGCATTCTGACAATGGGAGTTATTAGAAATACTGTTTTCTCTTGCTAGGCTCTTCCTTTGATTGATACCTTTATCACTTATGTTCGTCAATTTCATAGTGGACTAATGTATTTGATTCGTGAAATGTGGGTAAATGTTTGTTGTTTGCAGCAGGGTAATCTGGTTGTATGGCCAGAAAGCAGATTCTCTATTCAATGGTCTTTTGGTGCAGATTGGACACCACATGCACTTTACTACATAACGAATGTTCGGAATTTGATAAATCTTCTTTTTGAGGTATCTCCTTCATTTGCTTTATGTTTTTAAAAATATTATTGCAATGGTCACTAAAAATAATAAATGTGCTGCACAAATTGTGGGACATGTTTCTTCCCTCTCTACAGGGAGATTCCGTTTAATGCCTGCTATGTTTGTTCTACTTTTGAGTGTGATTTTTTTGGATGGGAAGCACTACTTCGTGCATTCTGACAATTCAAGTTATTAGGAAAGACTTCTTTCTTTTGATGAGTCCTTGTTTTGATTGTTACCCTCATCAGAGATATTCATCAATTTCACAGTGGAGTAATATATTTGAATAGTGAAATGTGGGTAAATTTATGTTGATTACTGCAGAGTCATCTGGCTGTATGGCCAGAAAGCAGATTCCCCATTCAATCGTCTTTTGGTGCATATTTGACACCACATGCACAAATTGTTGTACATGTTTCTTTCCTCTCAACAGGGAGATTCTGTTTCATGACTGCTATGTTTGTTCAAACATGGAGTGTGATTTTGTTGGATGGGAACTACCACTCCTAGCATCCTGAGTATTGGAGTTATTAGGACAGACCTCTTTCTTTTCCTAGGTGCTTGTTTTGATTCTTACCTTTATAACTTATATTCATCTGTTTTGCAGTGGAGTAATGTATTTGAATCGTTAAATGTGTGTAAACGTTTTTTGTTGAGAGCAGGGTCAACTGGTTGTATGACCAGAAAGCAGATTCTCCATTCAAAGGGTCTTCTACATCTACATCCATACTCCGCAAGCCACCTGACGGTGTGTGGCGGAGGGTACCCTGAGTACCTCTATCGGTTCTCCCTTCTATTCCAGTCTCGTATTATACGTGGAAAGAAGGATTGTCGGTATGCTTCTGTGTGGGATCTAATCTATCTGATTTTATCCTTATGGTCTCTTCGCGAGATATACGTAGGAGGGAGCAATATACTGCTTGACTCTTTGGTAAAGGTATGTTCTCGAAACTTTAACAAAAGCCCGTACCGAGCTACTGAGCATCTTTCCTGCAGAGTCTTCCACTGGAGTTTATGTATCATCTCCGTAACGCTTTCGCAATTACTAAATGATCCTGTAACGAAGCGCGCTGCTCTCTGTTGCATCTTCTCTATCCCCTCTATCAACCCCACCTGGTGCGGATCCCACACCGCTGAGCAGTATTCAAGCACTGGGCGAACAAGCGTACTGTAACCTACTTCCTTTGTTGTCGGATTGCATTTCCTTAGGATTCTTCCAATGAATCTCAGTTTGGCATCTGCTTTACCGACGATCAACTTTATATGATCATTCCATTTTAAATCACTCCTAATGAGTACTCCCAGATAATTTATGGAATTAACTGCTTCCAGTTGCTGACCTGCTATTTTGTTGCTAAATGATAAGGGACCTATCTTTTTATGTATTCGCATCACATTACACTTGTCTACATTGAGATTCAATTGCCATTCCGTGCACCATGTGTCAATTCGCTGCAGATCCTCCTGCATTTCAGTACAATTTTCCATTGTTGCAACCTCTCGATACACCACAGCATCATCTGCAAAAACCCTCAGTGAATCAGATGTCATCCACCAGGTCATTTATGTATATTGTGAATAGCAACGGTCCTATGACACTACCCTGCGGCACACCTGAAATCACTCTTACATCGGAAGACTTCTCTCCATTGAGAATAACATGCTGCGTTCTGTTTTCTAGGAACTCCTCAATCCAATCACACAATTGATCTGATAGTCCGTATGCTCTTACTTTGTTCATTAAACGACTGTGAGGAACTGTGTCAAACACCTTGTGGACGTCAAGAAACACGGCAGATTGAACACCACTTGCATTTTACTGAATAACAAATGTTAGAAATTTGATAAATATTCTTGTTTTGCGTATCTCCTTCAATTGCTTTAAATTTTTTAAAATCTTTTTGCAATGGTCACTAAAAATCATCAATGTGCTGCTGAAATTGTGGTACATGGTTCTTCTCTCTCAACAGGGAGATTCCGTTTCATGACTGCTATGTTTATTCAATCATCGAGTGTGATTATGTTGGGTGGAAATCACCACTCAGCTCGTTCTGTCGATTGGAGTTATTAGAAATACTGTTTTCTTTTGCTAGGTGCTTCCTTTCATTGATACCTTTATCACATATATTCGTCAATTTCACAGTGGAGTAATGTATTTGATTCGTGAAATGTGGGTAAATGTTTGTTGTTTACAGCAGGGACATCTGGTTGTATGGCCAGAAAGCAGATTCTCTATTTAATGGTCTTTTGGTGCAGATTGGAAACCACATTCACTTTACTGAATAACGAATGTTCGGAATTTGATAAATCTTCTTGTTGAGGTATCTCCTTCATTTGCTTTTTATTCTTAAAAAATTTATTGCGAGGGTCACTAAAAATAATCAATGTGCAGCACAAATTATGGAACATGTTTCTTCCCTCTCAACAGGGAGATTCCGTTTAATGCCTGTTATGTTTGTTCTACTATTGAGTGTGATTTTGTTGGGTGGGAAGCACTACTTAGAGCATTCTGACTATTGGAGTTATTAGGAAAGACTTCTTTATTTTGCTGAGTCCTTGTTTTGATTGTTATCCTCATCACACATATTCATCAATTTCACAGTGGAGTAATATATTTGAATAGTGAAATGTGGTTAAATGTTTGTTGATTACAGCAGGGTCATCTGGCTGTATGGCCAGAAAGCAGATTCCCATTCAATCGTCTTTTGGTGCATAATTGACACCACATGCACAAATTGTGGTACATGTTTCTTGCCTCTCAACAGGGAGATTCTGTTTCATGACTGCTATGTTTGTTCAAATATGGAGTGTGATTTTGTTGGATGGGAACTGCCACTCCAAGCATCCTCAGTATTGGAGTTATTAGGAAAGACTTCTATCTTTTCCTAGGTGCTTCTTTTGATTGTTACCCTTATAACTTATATTCATCTGTTTCGCAGTGGAGTAATGTATTTGAATCGTTAAATGTGTGTAAATGTTTTTTGTTTAGAGCTGGGTCATCTAGTTGTATGACCAGAAACAGATTCTCCATTCAAAGGGTTTTTAGTGCAGATTGGACACCACTTGCATTTTACTGAATAACAAATGTTAGAAATTTGATAAATATTCTTGTTTTCGTATCTCCTTCAATTGCTTTAAATTTTTAGAAATCTTATTGCAGTGGTCACTAAAAATAATCAATGTGCTGCACAAATTGTGGCACATGTTTCTTCTCTCTCAACAGGGAGATTCCGTTTCATGACTGCTATGTTTATTCAAACATCGAGTGTGATTATGTTGGATGGAAATCACCACTCCGAACGTTCTGATTGATACCTTTATTACTTATATTCGTCAATTTCACAGTGGAGTAATGTATTTGTTTCGTGAAATGTGGGTAAATGTTTGTTTATTACAACAGGGTCATCTGGTTGTATGGCCAGAAAGCAGATTCTCTATTCAATGGTCTTTTGGTGCAGATTGGACACCACAAGCACTTTAGTGAATAACGAATGTTCGGAATTTGATAAATCTTCTTGTTGAGGTATCTCCTTCATTTGCTTTATATTTTTAAAAATCTTATTGCATTGGTCACTAAAAATAATAAATGTGCTGCACAAATTGTGGTACATGTTTCTTCCCTCTCAACAGGGAGATTCCGTTTAATGCCTGCTATGTTTGTTCTACTTTTGAGTGTGTTTTTTTTGGATGGAAATCACCACTGCGAACGTTCTGACGATTGGAGTTATCAGAAATACTGTTTTCTTTTGCTAGGTGCTTCCTTTGATTGGTACCTTTATTACTTATGTTCGTCAATTTCACAGTGGAGTAATGTATTTGATTCGTGAAATGTGGGTAAATGTTTGTTTATTACAACAGGATCATCTGGTTGTATGGCCAGAAAGCAGATTCTCTATTCAATGGTCTTTTGGTGCAAATTGGACACCACAAGCACTTTACTGAATAACGAATGTTCGGAATTTGATAAATCTTCTTGTTGAGGTATCTCCTTCATTTGCTTTATATTTTTAAAAATCTTATTGCATTGGTCACTAAAAATAATAAATGTGCTGCACAAATTGTGGTACATGTTTCTTCCCTCTCAACAGGGAGATTCCGTTTAATGCCTGCTATGTTTGTTCTACTTTTGAGTGTGATTATGTTGGATGTGAAGCACTACTTCGAGCATTCTGACAATTGGAGTTATTAGGGAAGACTTCTTTCTTTTGATGAGTCCTTGTTTTGATTGTTACCCTCATCACATATCTTCATCAATTTCACAATGGAATAATATATTTGAATCGTGAAATGTGGGTAAATGTTTGTTGATTACAGCAGGGTCATCTGGTTGTATGGCCAGAAAGCAAATTCCCCGTTCAATCGTCTTTTGGTGCATATTTGACACCACATGCACAAATTGTGGTACATGTTTCTTGCCTCTCAACAGGGAGATTCTGTTTCATGACTGCTATGTTTGTTCAAACATGGAGTGTGATTTTGTTGGATGGGAACTACCACTGTAAGCAATCTGAGTATTGGAGTTATTAGGACAGACCTCTTTGTTTTCCTAGGTGCTTCTTTTGATTCTTACCCTTATAATTTATATTCATCTGTTTTGCAGTGGAGTAATGTATTTGAATCGTTAAATGTGTGTAAACCTTTTTTTGTTGAGAGCAGGGTCATCTGGTTGTATGACCAGAAAGCAGATTCTCCATTCAAAGGGTCTTCTACATCTACATCCATACTCCGCAAGCCACCTGACGGTGTGTGGCGGAGGATACCCTGAGTACCTCTATCGGTTTTCCCTTCTATTCCAGTCTCGTATTATACGTGGAAAGAAGGATTGTCGGTATGCTTCTGTGTGGGCTCTAATCTCTCTGATTTTATCCTCATGGTCTCTTCGCGAGATATACGTAGGAGGGAGCAATATACTGCTTGACTCTTCGGTGAAGGTATGTTCTCGAAACTTTAACAAAAGCCCGTACCGAGCTACTGAGCGTCTCTTCTGCAGAGTCTTCCACTGGAGTTTATCTATCATCTCCGTAACGCTTTCGCAATTACTAAATGATCCTGTAACGAAGCGCGCTGCTCTCTGTTGCATCTTCTCTATCCCCTCTATCAACCCCACCTGGTGCGGATCCCACACCGCTGAGCAGTATTCAAGCACTGGGCGAACAAGCGTACTGTAACCTACTTCCTTTGTTGTCGGATTGCATTTCCTTAGGATTCTTCCAATGAATCTCAGTCAGGCATCTGCTTTACCGACGATCAACTTTATATGATCATTCCATTTTAAATCACTCCTAATGAGTACTCCCAGATAATTTATGGAATTAACTGCTTCCAGTTGCTGACCTGCTATTTTGTAGCTAAATGATAAGGGACCTATCTTTCTATGTATTCGCATCACATTACACTTGTCTACATTGAGATTCAATTGCCATTCCTTGCACCATGTGTCAATTCGCTGCAGATCCTCCTGCATTTCAGTACAATTTTCCATTGTTGCAACCTCTCGATACACCACAGCATCATCTGCAAAAAGCCTCAGTGAATCAGATGTCATCCACCAGGTCATTTATGTATGTTGTGAATAGCAACGGTCCTATGACACTACCCTGCGGCACACCTGAAATCTCTCTTACTTCGGAAGACTTCTCTCCATTGAGAATAACATGCTGCGTTCTGTTTTCTAGGAACTCCTCAATCCAATCACACAATTGATCTGATAGTCCGTATGCTCTTACTTTGTTCATTAAACGACTGTGAGGCACTGTGTCAAACACCTTGCGGACGTCAAGAAACACGGCAGATTGGACACCACTTGCATTTTACTGAATAACAAATGTTAGAAATTTGATAAATATTCTAGTTTTCGTATCTCCTTCAATTGCTTTAAATTTTTAGAAATCTTATTGCAATGGTCACTAAAAATAATCAGTGTGCTGCACAAATTGTGGCACATGTTTCCTCTCTCTCAACAGGGAGATTCCCTTTCATGACCGCAATGTTTATTCAAACTTCGAGTGTGATTATGTTGGATGGAAATCACCACTCCGAGCGTTCTGACGATTGGAGTTACTAGAAATACTGTTTTCTTTTGCTACTTGTCTCCTTTGATTGATACCTTTATCACTTATATTCGTCAATTTCACAGTTGAGTAATGTATTTGATTCGTGAAATGTGGGTAAATGTTTGTTGTTTACAGCAGGGTCATCTGCTTGTATGGCCTGAAAGCAGATTCTCTATTCAATGGTCTTTTGGTGCAGATTGGACACCACATGATCTTTACTGAATAAAGAATGTTCAGCATTTGATAAATCTTCTTGTTTAGGTATCTCCTTCATTTGCTTTTTATTTATAAAAATCTTATTGCAATGGTCACTAAGAATAATCAATGTCTGCACAAATTGTGGAACATGTTTCTTCCCTCTCAACAGGGAGATTCTGTTTAATGGCTGCTATGTTTGTTCTACTTTTTAGTGTGATTTTGTTGGATGGGAAGCACTACAACTAGAATTTTGACAATTGGAGTGATTAGGAAAGACTTCTTTCTTTTGCTGAGTCCTTGTTTTGGTTGTTACCCTCATCACATATATTCATCAATTTCACGGTGGGGTAATATATTTGAATAGTGAAATGTGGGTAAATGTTTGTTGATTACAGCAGGGTCATATGGTTGTATGGCCAGAAAGCAGATTCCCCATTCAATCGTCTTTTGGTGCATATTTGTCACCACATGCACAAATTGTGGTACATGTTTCTTGCCATTCAACAGGGAGATTCCGATTCATGACTGCTATGTTTATTCAAACATTGAGTGTGATTATGTTGGATGGAAATCACCACTCCGAGCGTTCTGACGATTGGAGTTACTAGAAATACTGTTTTCTTTTGCTAGGTGTCTGCTTTGATTGATACCTTTATCACTTATATTCGTCAATTTCACAGTTGAGTAATGTATTTGATTCGTGAAATGTGGGTAAATGTTTGTTGTTTAGAGCAGGGTCATCTGCTTGTATGGCCAGAAAGCAGATTCTCTATTCAATGGTCTTTTGGTGCAGATTAGACACCACATGCACTTTACTGAATAAAGAATGTTCGGCATTTGATAAATCTTCTTGTTTAGGTATCTCCTTCATTTGCTTTTTATTTATAAAAATCTTATTGCAATGGTCACTAAAAATAATCAATGTCTGCACAAATTGTGGTACATGTTTCTTCCCTCTCAACAGGGTGATTCCGTTTAATGCCTGGTATGTATGTTCTACATTTGAGTGTGATTTTGTTGGATGGGAAGAACTACTTCGAGCATTCTGACAATTGGAGTTATTAGGAAAGACTTCTTTCTTTTGCTGAGTCCTTGTTTTGATTGTTACCCTCATCACATATATTCATTAATTTCACAGTGGAATAAAATATTAGAATCGTGAAATGTGGTTAAATGTTTGTTGATTACAGCAGGGTCATCTGGTTGTATGGCCAGAAAGCAGATTCCCCTTTCAATCGTCTTTTGGTGCATATTTGACACCACATGCACAAATTGAGGTACATTTTTCTTGCCTCTCAACAGGGAGATTCTGTTTCATGACTGCTATGTTTGTTCAAACAGGGAGTGTGATTTTGTTAGATGGGAACTACGACTCCAAGCATCCTGAGTATTGGAGTTATTAGGAAAGTCCTCTTTCTTTTCCTAGGTGCTTCTTTTGATTGTTTTCCTTATAACTTATATTCATCAGTTTCGCAGTGGAGTTATGTATTTGATTTGTTAAATGTGTGTAAATGTTTTTTGTTTAGAGCAGGGTCATCTGGTTGTATGACCAGAAAGCAGATTCTCCATTCAATGGGTTTTTAGTGCAGATTGGACACCACTTGCATTTTACTGAATAACAAATGTTAGGAATTTGATAAATATTCTTGTTTTGCGTATCTCCTTCAATTGCTTTAAATTTTTAAAAATCTAATTGCAATAGTCACTAAAAATAATCAATGTGCTGCAGAAATTTTGGTACATGGTTCTTCTCTCTTAACAGAGAGATTTCGTTTCATGACTGCTATGTTTATTCAGACATCGTGTGTGATTATGTTGGATGGAAATCACCACTCCGAGCGTTCTGACGATTGGAGTTATTAGAAATACTGTTTTCTTTTGCTAGGTGTCTCCTTTGATTCATACCTTTATCACTTATATTTGTCAATTTCACAGTTGAGTAATGTATTTGAATAGTGAAATGTGGGTAAATGTTTGTTGATTACAGCAGGGTCATATGGTTGTATGGCCAGAAAGAAGATTCCCCTTTCAATCGTCTTTTGGTGTATATTTGACACCGCATGCACAAATTGTGGTACATGTTTCTTGCCTCTCAACAGGGCAATTCCGATTCATGACTGCTATGTTTATTCAAACATCGAGTGTGATTATGTTGGATGGAAATCACCACTCCGAGCTTTCTGACGATTGGAGTTACTCGAAATACTGTTTTCTTTTGCTAGGTGCTTCCTTTGATTAATACCTTTATCACTTATATTCGTCAATTTCACAGTGGAGTAATGTATTTGATTCGTGAAATGTGGGTAAATGTTTGTTGTTTACAGCAGGGTCATCTGGTTGTATGGCCAGAAAGCAGATTCTCTATTCAATGGTCTTTTGGTGCAGATTGGACACCACATGATCTTTACTGAATAACGAATGTTCGGAATTTGATAAATCTTCTTGTTTAGGTATCTCCTTCATTTGCTTTTTATTTATAAAAATCTTATTGCAATGGTCACTAAAAATAATCAATGTCTGCACAAATTGTGGTACATGTTTCTTCCCACTCAACAGGGTGATTCCGTTTAATGCCTGGTATGTATATTCTACATTTGAGTGTGATTTTGTTGGATGGGAAGAACTACTTCGAGCATTCTGACAGTTGGAGTTCTTAGGTAAGACTTCTTTCTTTTGCTGAGTCCTTGTTTTGATTGTTACCCTCATCACATATATTCATCAATTTCACGGTGCGGTAATATATTTGAATAGTGAAATGTGGGTAAATGTTTGTTGATTACACCAGGGTCATATGGTTGTATGGCCAGAAAGCAGATTCCCCTTTCAATCGTCATTTGGTGTATATTTGACACCACATGCACAAATTGTGGTACATGTTTCTTGCCTCTCAACAGGGCAGTTCCGATTCATGACTGCTATGTTTATTCAAACATCGAGTGTGATTATGTTGGATGGAAATCACCACTCCGAGCGTTCTGACGATTGGAGTTACTAGAAATACTATTTTCTTTTGCTAGGAGCTTCCTTTGATTGATACCTTTATCACTTATATTCGTCAATTTCACAGTGGACTAATGTATTTGATTCGTGAAATGTGGGTAAATGTTTGTTGTTTACAGCAGGGTCATCTGGTTGTATGGCCAGAAAGCAGATTCTCTATTCAATGGTCTTTTGGTACAGATTAGACACCACATGCACTTTACTGAATAACGAATGTTCAGAATTTGATAAATCTTCTTGTTGAGGTATCTCCTTCATTTGCTTTATATTTTTAAAAATATTATTACAATGGTCATTAAAAATTAAAAATGTGCTGCACAAATTGTGGTACATGTTTCTTCCCAATCAACAGGGAGATTCCGTTTAATGGCTGCTTGTTCTACTTTCAAGTGTGATTTTGTTGGATTGGAAGCACTACTCCGAGAATTCTGACAGTTGGAGTTATTAGGAAAGACTTCTTTCTTTTGCTGAGTCCTTGTTTTGATTGTTACCCTCATCACATATATTCATCAATTTCACAGTGGTGTAATATATTTGAATAGTGAAATGTGGGTAAATGTTTGTTGATTACAGCAGGGTCATATGGTTGTATGGCCAGAAAGCAGATTCCCCATTCAATCGTCTTTTGGTGCATATTTCACACCACATGCACAAATTGTGGTACATGTTTCTTGCCTCTCAACAGGGAGATTCTATTTCATGACTGCTATGTTTGTTCAAACATGGAGTGTGATTTTGTTTGATGGGAACAACCACTCCTAGCATCCTGAGTATTGGAGTTATTAGGAAAGACCTCTTTCTTTTTCTACGTGCTTCTTTTGATTGTTACCCTTATAACTTATATTCATGTGTTTCGCAGTGGAGTATCACTTATATTCGTCAATTTCACAGTTGAGTAATGTATTTGAATAGTGAAATGTGGGTAAATGTTTGTTGATTACAGCAGGGTCATATGGTTGTATGGCCAGAAAGAAGATTCCCCTTTCAATCGTCTTTTGGTGTATATTTGACACCACATGCACAAATTGTGGTACATGTTTCTTGCCTCTCAACAGGGCAGTTCCGATTCATGACTGCTATGTTTATTCAAACATCGAGTGTGATTATGTTGGATGGAAATCACCACTCCGAGCGTTCTGACGATTGGAGTTACTAGAAATACTATTTTCTTTTGCTAGGTGCTTCCTTGGATTGATACCTTTATCACTTATATTCGTCAATTTCACAGTGGAGTAATGTATTTGATTCGTGAAATGTGGGTAAATGTTTGTTGTTTACAGCAGGGTCATCTGGTTGTATGGCCAGAAAGCAGATTCTCTATTCAATGGTCTTTTGGTGCAGATTAGACACCACATGCACTTTACTGAATAACGAATGTTCGGAATTTGATAAACCTTCTTGTTGAGGTATCCCCTTCATTTGCTTTATATTTTTAAAAATATTATTGCAATGGTCATTAAAAATTAAAAATGTGCTGCACAAATTGTGGTACATGTTTCTTCCCAACCAACAGTGAGATTCCGTTTAATGGCTGCTTGTTCTACTTTCAAGTGTGATTTTGTTGGATTGGAAGCACTACTCCGAGAATTCTGACAATTGGAGTTATTAGGAAAGACTTCTTTATTTTGCTGAGTCCTTGTTTTGATTGTTATCCTCATCACACATATTCATCAATTTCACAGTGGAGTAATATATTTGAATAGTGAAATGTGGTTAAATGTTTGTTGATTACAGCAGGGTCATCTGGCTGTATGGCCAGAAAGCAGATTCCCATTCAATCGTCTTTTGGTGCATAATTGACACCACATGCACAAATTGTGGTACATGTTTCTTGCCTCTCAACAGGGAGATTCTGTTTCATGACTGCTATGTTTGTTCAAATATGGAGTGTGATTTTGTTGGATGGGAACTGCCACTCCAAGCATCCTCAGTATTGGAGTTATTAGGAAAGACCTCTATCTTTTCCTAGGTGCTTCTTTTGATTGTTACCCTTATAACTTATATTCATCTGTTTCGCAGTGGAGTAATGTATTTGAATCGTTAAATGTGTGTAAATGTTTTTTGTTTAGAGCTGGGTCATCTAGTTGTATGACCAGAAACAGATTCTCCATTCAAAGGGTTTTTAGTGCAGATTGGACACCACTTGCATTTTACTGAATAACAAATTTTAGGAATTTGATAAATATTCTTGTTTTGCGTATCTCCTTCAATTGCTTTAAATTTTTAAAAATCTTATTGCAATGGTCACTAAAAATAATCAATGTGCTGCAGAAATTGTGGTACATGGTTCTTCTCTCTCAACAGGGAGATTCCGTTTCATGACTGCTATGTTTATTCAGACATCGAGTGTGATTATATTGGATGGAAATCACCACTCCGAGCATTCTGACGATTGGAGTTATTAGAAATACTGTTTTCTTTTGCTAAGTGTCTCCTTTGATTGATACCTTTATCACTTATATTCGTCAATTTCACAGTGGACTAATGTATTTGATTCGTGAAATGTGGGTAAATGTTTGTTGTCCACAGCAGGACAGAAAGCAGATTCTCTATTCAATGGTCTTTTGGTGCAGATTAGACACCAAATGCACTTTACTGAATAACGAATGTTCCGAATTTGATAAATATTCTTGTTTTCGTATCTCCTTCAATTGCTTTAAGTTTTTAAAAATCTTATTGCAATGGTCACTAAAAATAATCAGTGTGCTGCACAAATTGTGGTACATGGTTCTTCTCACTCAACAGGGTGATTCTGTTTAATGGCTGCTATGTTTGTTCTACTTTTTAGTGTGATTTTGTTGGATGGGAAGCACTACAACTAGAATTTTGACAATTAGAGTGATTAGGAAAGACTTCTTTCTTTTGCTGAGTCCTTGTTTTGGTTGTTACCCTCATCACATATATTCATCAATTTCACGGTGGGGTAATATATTTGAATAGTGAAATGTGGGTAAATGTTTGTTGATTACAGCAGGGTCATAGGGTTGTATGGCCAGAAAGCAGATTCCCCATTCAATCGTGTTTTGGTGCATATTTGTCACCACATGCACAAATTGTGGTACATGATTCTTGCCATTCAACAGGGAGATTCCGATTCATGACTGCTATGTTTATTAAAACATCGAGTGTGATTATGTTGGATGGAAATCACCACTCCGAGCGTTCTGACGATTGGAGTTACTAGAAATACTGTTTTCTTTTGCTACGTGTCTCCTTTGATTGATACCTTTATCACTTATATTCGTCAATTTCACAGTTGAGTAATGTATTTGATTCGTGAAATGTGGGTAAATGTTTGTTGTTTACAGCAGGGTCATCTGCTTGTATGGCCTGAAAGCAGATTCTCTATTCAATGGTCTTTTGGTGCAGATTGGACACCACATGATCTTTACTGAATAAAGAATGTTCAGCATTTGATAAATCTTCTTGTTTAGGTATCTCCTTCATTTGCTTTTTATTTATAAAAATCTTATTGCAATGGTCACTAAAAATAATCAATGTCTGCACAAATTGTGGAACATGTTTCTTCCCTCTCAACAGGGAGATTCTGTTTAATGGCTGCTATGTTTGTTCTACTTTTTAGTGTGATTTTGTTGGATGGGAAGCACTACAACTAGAATTTTGACAATTGGAGTGATTAGGAAAGACTTCTTTCTTTTGCTGAGTCCTTGTTTTGGTTGTTACCCTCATCACATATATTCATCAATTTCACGGTGGGGTAATATATTTGAATAGTGAAATGTGGGTAAATGTTTGTTGATTACAGCAGGGTCATATGGTTGTATGGCCAGAAAGCAGATTCCCCATTCAATCGTCTTTTGGTGCATATTTGTCACCACATGCACAAATTGTGGTACATGTTTCTTGCCATTCAACAGGGAGATTCCGATTCATGACTGCTATGTTTATTCAAACATTGAGTGTGATTATGTTGGATGGAAATCACCACTCCGAGCGTTCTGACGATTGGAGTTACTAGAAATACTGTTTTCTTTTGCTAGGTGTCTGCTTTGATTGATACCTTTATCACTTATATTCGTCAATTTCACAGTTGAGTGATGTATTTGATTCGTGAAATGTGGGTAAATGTTTGTTGTTTAGAGCAGGGTCATCTGCTTGTATGGCCAGAAAGCAGATTCTCTATTCAATGGTCTTTTGGTGCAGATTAGACACCACATGCTCTTTACTGAATAACGAATGTTCTGAATTTGACAAATCTTCTTGTTGAGGTATCTCCGTCATTTGCTTTTTATTTATAAAAATCTTATTGCAATGGTCACTAAAAATAATCAATGTCTGCACAAATTGTGGTACATGTTTCTTCCCTCTCAACAGGGAGATTCCGTTTAATGCCTGGTATGTATGTTCTACATTTGAGTGTGATTTTGTTGGATGGGAAGAACTATTTCGAGCATTCTGACAATTGGAGTTCCTAGGAAAGACTTCTTTCTTTTGCTGAGTCCTTGTTGTGATTGTTACCCTCATCACATATATTCATCAATTTCACAGTGGAATAAAATATTTGAATCGTGAAATGTGGGTAAATGTTTGTTGATTACAGCAGGGTCATATGGTTGTATGGCCAGAAAGCAGATTCCCCATTCAATCGTCTTTTGGTGCATATTTGTCACCACATGCACAAATTGAGGTACATTTTTCTTGCCTCTCAACAGGGAGATTCTATTTCATGACTGCTATGTTTGTTCAAACATGGAGTGTGATTTTGTTTGATGGGAACTACCACTCCAAGCATCCTGAGTGTAGGAGTTATTGGGAAAGACCTCTTTCTTTTCCTATGTGCTTCTTTTGATTGTTACCCTTATAACTTATATTCATCTGTTTCGCAGTGGAGTTATGTATTTGAATCGTTAAATGTGCGTAAATGTTTATTGTTTAGAGCAGGGTCATCTGTTGTATGACCAGAAAGCAGATTCTCCATGCAATGGGTTTTTAGTGAAGATTGGACACCACTTGCATTTTACTGAATAACAAATGTTAGGAATTTGATAATTATTCTTGTTTTCGAATCTCCTTCAATTGCTTTAAATTTTTAAAAATCTTATTGCAATGGTCACTAAAAATAATCAGTGTGCTGCACAAATTGTTGTACATGTTCCTTCTCTCTCAACAGGGAGATTCCGTTTCATGACTACTATGTTTATTCAAACATCAAGTGTGATTATGTTGGATGGAAATCACCACTCCGAGCGTTCTGACGATTGGAGTTACTAGAAATACTGTTTTCTTTTGCTAGGTGTCTGCTTTGATTGATACCTTTATCACTTATATTCGTCAATTTCACAGTTGAGTAATGTATTTGATTTGTGAAATGTGGGTAAATGTTTGTTGTTTACAGCAGGGTCATCTGTTTGTATGGCCAGAAATCAGATTCTCTATTCAATGGTCTTTTGGTGCAGATTGGACACCACATGCACTTTACTGAATAACGAATGTTCGGAATTTGATAAATCTTCTTGTTTAATTATCTCCTTCATTTGCTTTTTACTCTTAAAAATATTATTGCAATGGTCACTAAAAGTAATAAATGTGCTGCACAAATTGTGGTACCTGTTTCTTCCCTCTCAACAGGGAGATTCCGTTTAATGCCTTCTATGTTTGTTCTACTTTTGAGTGTTATTTTGTTGGATGGGAAGCACTACTTCTAGCATTCTGACAATGGGAGTTATTAGAAATACTGTTTTCTCTTGCTAGGCTCTTCCTTTGATTGATACCTTTATCACTTATGTTCGTCAATTTCATAGTGGACTAATGTATTTGATTCGTGAAATGTGGGTAAATGTTTGTTGTTTGCAGCAGGGTAATCTGGTTGTATGGCCAGAAAGCAGATTCTCTATTCAATGGTCTTTTGGTGCAGATTGGACACCACATGCACTTTACTACATAACGAATGTTCGGAATTTGATAAATCTTCTTTTTGAGGTATCTCCTTCATTTGCTTTATGTTTTTAAAAATATTATTGCAATGGTCACTAAAAATAATAAATGTGCTGCACAAATTGTGGGACATGTTTCTTCCCTCTCTACAGGGAGATTCCGTTTAATGCCTGCTATGTTTGTTCTACTTTTGAGTGTGATTTTTTTGGATGGGAAGCACTACTTCGTGCATTCTGACAATTCAAGTTATTAGGAAAGACTTCTTTCTTTTGATGAGTCCTTGTTTTGATTGTTACCCTCATCAGAGATATTCATCAATTTCACAGTGGAGTAATATATTTGAATAGTGAAATGTGGGTAAATTTATGTTGATTACTGCAGAGTCATCTGGCTGTATGGCCAGAAAGCAGATTCCCCATTCAATCGTCTTTTGGTGCATATTTGACACCACATGCACAAATTGTTGTACATGTTTCTTTCCTCTCAACAGGGAGATTCTGTTTCATGACTGCTATGTTTGTTCAAACATGGAGTGTGATTTTGTTGGATGGGAACTACCACTCCTAGCATCCTGAGTATTGGAGTTATTAGGACAGACCTCTTTCTTTTCCTAGGTGCTTGTTTTGATTCTTACCTTTATAACTTATATTCATCTGTTTTGCAGTGGAGTAATGTATTTGAATCGTTAAATGTGTGTAAACGTTTTTTGTTGAGAGCAGGGTCAACTGGTTGTATGACCAGAAAGCAGATTCTCCATTCAAAGGGTCTTCTACATCTACATCCATACTCCGCAAGCCACCTGACGGTGTGTGGCGGAGGGTACCCTGAGTACCTCTATCGGTTCTCCCTTCTATTCCAGTCTCGTATTATACGTGGAAAGAAGGATTGTCGGTATGCTTCTGTGTGGGATCTAATCTATCTGATTTTATCCTTATGGTCTCTTCGCGAGATATACGTAGGAGGGAGCAATATACTGCTTGACTCTTTGGTAAAGGTATGTTCTCGAAACTTTAACAAAAGCCCGTACCGAGCTACTGAGCATCTTTCCTGCAGAGTCTTCCACTGGAGTTTATGTATCATCTCCGTAACGCTTTCGCAATTACTAAATGATCCTGTAACGAAGCGCGCTGCTCTCTGTTGCATCTTCTCTATCCCCTCTATCAACCCCACCTGGTGCGGATCCCACACCGCTGAGCAGTATTCAAGCACTGGGCGAACAAGCGTACTGTAACCTACTTCCTTTGTTGTCGGATTGCATTTCCTTAGGATTCTTCCAATGAATCTCAGTTTGGCATCTGCTTTACCGACGATCAACTTTATATGATCATTCCATTTTAAATCACTCCTAATGAGTACTCCCAGATAATTTATGGAATTAACTGCTTCCAGTTGCTGACCTGCTATTTTGTTGCTAAATGATAAGGGACCTATCTTTTTATGTATTCGCATCACATTACACTTGTCTACATTGAGATTCAATTGCCATTCCGTGCACCATGTGTCAATTCGCTGCAGATCCTCCTGCATTTCAGTACAATTTTCCATTGTTGCAACCTCTCGATACACCACAGCATCATCTGCAAAAACCCTCAGTGAATCAGATGTCATCCACCAGGTCATTTATGTATATTGTGAATAGCAACGGTCCTATGACACTACCCTGCGGCACACCTGAAATCACTCTTACATCGGAAGACTTCTCTCCATTGAGAATAACATGCTGCGTTCTGTTTTCTAGGAACTCCTCAATCCAATCACACAATTGATCTGATAGTCCGTATGCTCTTACTTTGTTCATTAAACGACTGTGAGGAACTGTGTCAAACACCTTGTGGACGTCAAGAAACACGGCAGATTGAACACCACTTGCATTTTACTGAATAACAAATGTTAGAAATTTGATAAATATTCTTGTTTTGCGTATCTCCTTCAATTGCTTTAAATTTTTTAAAATCTTTTTGCAATGGTCACTAAAAATCATCAATATGCTGCTGAAATTGTGGTACATGGTTCTTCTCTCTCAACAGGGAGATTCCGTTTCATGACTGCTATGTTTATTCAATCATCGAGTGTGATTATGTTGGGTGGAAATCACCACTCAGCTCGTTCTGTCGATTGGAGTTATTAGAAATACTGTTTTCTTTTGCTAGGTGCTTCCTTTCATTGATACCTTTATCACATATATTCGTCAATTTCACAGTGGAGTAATGTATTTGATTCGTGAAATGTGGGTAAATGTTTGTTGTTTACAGCAGGGACATCTGGTTGTATGGCCAGAAAGCAGATTCTCTATTTAATGGTCTTTTGGTGCAGATTGGAAACCACATTCACTTTACTGAATAACGAATGTTCGGAATTTGATAAATCTTCTTGTTGAGGTATCTCCTTCATTTGCTTTTTATTCTTAAAAAATTTATTGCGAGGGTCACTAAAAATAATCAATGTGCAGCACAAATTATGGAACATGTTTCTTCCCTCTCAACAGGGAGATTCCGTTTAATGCCTGTTATGTTTGTTCTACTATTGAGTGTGATTTTGTTGGGTGGGAAGCACTACTTAGAGCATTCTGACTATTGGAGTTATTAGGAAAGACTTCTTTATTTTGCTGAGTCCTTGTTTTGATTGTTATCCTCATCACACATATTCATCAATTTCACAGTGGAGTAATATATTTGAATAGTGAAATGTGGTTAAATGTTTGTTGATTACAGCAGGGTCATCTGGCTGTATGGCCAGAAAGCAGATTCCCATTCAATCGTCTTTTGGTGCATAATTGACACCACATGCACAAATTGTGGTACATGTTTCTTGCCTCTCAACAGGGAGATTCTGTTTCATGACTGCTATGTTTGTTCAAATATGGAGTGTGATTTTGTTGGATGGGAACTGCCACTCCAAGCATCCTCAGTATTGGAGTTATTAGGAAAGACTTCTATCTTTTCCTAGGTGCTTCTTTTGATTGTTACCCTTATAACTTATATTCATCTGTTTCGCAGTGGAGTAATGTATTTGAATCGTTAAATGTGTGTAAATGTTTTTTGTTTAGAGCTGGGTCATCTAGTTGTATGACCAGAAACAGATTCTCCATTCAAAGGGTTTTTAGTGCAGATTGGACACCACTTGCATTTTACTGAATAACAAATGTTAGAAATTTGATAAATATTCTTGTTTTCGTATCTCCTTCAATTGCTTTAAATTTTTAGAAATCTTATTGCAGTGGTCACTAAAAATAATCAATGTGCTGCACAAATTGTGGCACATGTTTCTTCTCTCTCAACAGGGAGATTCCGTTTCATGACTGCTATGTTTATTCAAACATCGAGTGTGATTATGTTGGATGGAAATCACCACTCCGAACGTTCTGATTGATACCTTTATTACTTATATTCGTCAATTTCACAGTGGAGTAATGTATTTGTTTCGTGAAATGTGGGTAAATGTTTGTTTATTACAACAGGGTCATCTGGTTGTATGGCCAGAAAGCAGATTCTCTATTCAATGGTCTTTTGGTGCAGATTGGACACCACAAGCACTTTAGTGAATAACGAATGTTCGGAATTTGATAAATCTTCTTGTTGAGGTATCTCCTTCATTTGCTTTATATTTTTAAAAATCTTATTGCATTGGTCACTAAAAATAATAAATGTGCTGCACAAATTGTGGTACATGTTTCTTCCCTCTCAACAGGGAGATTCCGTTTAATGCCTGCTATGTTTGTTCTACTTTTGAGTGTGTTTTTTTTGGATGGAAATCACCACTGCGAACGTTCTGACGATTGGAGTTATCAGAAATACTGTTTTCTTTTGCTAGGTGCTTCCTTTGATTGGTACCTTTATTACTTATGTTCGTCAATTTCACAGTGGAGTAATGTATTTGATTCGTGAAATGTGGGTAAATGTTTGTTTATTACAACAGGATCATCTGGTTGTATGGCCAGAAAGCAGATTCTCTATTCAATGGTCTTTTGGTGCAAATTGGACACCACAAGCACTTTACTGAATAACGAATGTTCGGAATTTGATAAATCTTCTTGTTGAGGTATCTCCTTCATTTGCTTTATATTTTTAAAAATCTTATTGCATTGGTCACTAAAAATAATAAATGTGCTGCACAAATTGTGGTACATGTTTCTTCCCTCTCAACAGGGAGATTCCGTTTAATGCCTGCTATGTTTGTTCTACTTTTGAGTGTGATTATGTTGGATGTGAAGCACTACTTCGAGCATTCTGACAATTGGAGTTATTAGGGAAGACTTCTTTCTTTTGATGAGTCCTTGTTTTGATTGTTACCCTCATCACATATCTTCATCAATTTCACAATGGAATAATATATTTGAATCGTGAAATGTGGGTAAATGTTTGTTGATTACAGCAGGGTCATCTGGTTGTATGGCCAGAAAGCAAATTCCCCGTTCAATCGTCTTTTGGTGCATATTTGACACCACATGCACAAATTGTGGTACATGTTTCTTGCCTCTCAACAGGGAGATTCTGTTTCATGACTGCTATGTTTGTTCAAACATGGAGTGTGATTTTGTTGGATGGGAACTACCACTGTAAGCAATCTGAGTATTGGAGTTATTAGGACAGACCTCTTTGTTTTCCTAGGTGCTTCTTTTGATTCTTACCCTTATAATTTATATTCATCTGTTTTGCAGTGGAGTAATGTATTTGAATCGTTAAATGTGTGTAAACCTTTTTTTGTTGAGAGCAGGGTCATCTGGTTGTATGACCAGAAAGCAGATTCTCCATTCAAAGGGTCTTCTACATCTACATCCATACTCCGCAAGCCACCTGACGGTGTGTGGCGGAGGATACCCTGAGTACCTCTATCGGTTTTCCCTTCTATTCCAGTCTCGTATTATACGTGGAAAGAAGGATTGTCGGTATGCTTCTGTGTGGGCTCTAATCTCTCTGATTTTATCCTCATGGTCTCTTCGCGAGATATACGTAGGAGGGAGCAATATACTGCTTGACTCTTCGGTGAAGGTATGTTCTCGAAACTTTAACAAAAGCCCGTACCGAGCTACTGAGCGTCTCTTCTGCAGAGTCTTCCACTGGAGTTTATCTATCATCTCCGTAACGCTTTCGCAATTACTAAATGATCCTGTAACGAAGCGCGCTGCTCTCTGTTGCATCTTCTCTATCCCCTCTATCAACCCCACCTGGTGCGGATCCCACACCGCTGAGCAGTATTCAAGCACTGGGCGAACAAGCGTACTGTAACCTACTTCCTTTGTTGTCGGATTGCATTTCCTTAGGATTCTTCCAATGAATCTCAGTCAGGCATCTGCTTTACCGACGATCAACTTTATATGATCATTCCATTTTAAATCACTCCTAATGAGTACTCCCAGATAATTTATGGAATTAACTGCTTCCAGTTGCTGACCTGCTATTTTGTAGCTAAATGATAAGGGACCTATCTTTCTATGTATTCGCATCACATTACACTTGTCTACATTGAGATTCAATTGCCATTCCTTGCACCATGTGTCAATTCGCTGCAGATCCTCCTGCATTTCAGTACAATTTTCCATTGTTGCAACCTCTCGATACACCACAGCATCATCTGCAAAAAGCCTCAGTGAATCAGATGTCATCCACCAGGTCATTTATGTATGTTGTGAATAGCAACGGTCCTATGACACTACCCTGCGGCACACCTGAAATCTCTCTTACTTCGGAAGACTTCTCTCCATTGAGAATAACATGCTGCGTTCTGTTTTCTAGGAACTCCTCAATCCAATCACACAATTGATCTGATAGTCCGTATGCTCTTACTTTGTTCATTAAACGACTGTGAGGCACTGTGTCAAACACCTTGCGGACGTCAAGAAACACGGCAGATTGGACACCACTTGCATTTTACTGAATAACAAATGTTAGAAATTTGATAAATATTCTAGTTTTCGTATCTCCTTCAATTGCTTTAAATTTTTAGAAATCTTATTGCAATGGTCACTAAAAATAATCAGTGTGCTGCACAAATTGTGGCACATGTTTCCTCTCTCTCAACAGGGAGATTCCCTTTCATGACCGCAATGTTTATTCAAACTTCGAGTGTGATTATGTTGGATGGAAATCACCACTCCGAGCGTTCTGACGATTGGAGTTACTAGAAATACTGTTTTCTTTTGCTACGTGTCTCCTTTGATTGATACCTTTATCACTTATATTCGTCAATTTCACAGTTGAGTAATGTATTTGATTCGTGAAATGTGGGTAAATGTTTGTTGTTTACAGCAGGGTCATCTGCTTGTATGGCCTGAAAGCAGATTCTCTATTCAATGGTCTTTTGGTGCAGATTGGACACCACATGATCTTTACTGAATAAAGAATGTTCAGCATTTGATAAATCTTCTTGTTTAGGTATCTCCTTCATTTGCTTTTTATTTATAAAAATCTTATTGCAATGGTCACTAAAAATAATCAATGTCTGCACAAATTGTGGAACATGTTTCTTCCCTCTCAACAGGGAGATTCTGTTTAATGGCTGCTATGTTTGTTCTACTTTTTAGTGTGATTTTGTTGGATGGGAAGCACTACAACTAGAATTTTGACAATTGGAGTGATTAGGAAAGACTTCTTTCTTTTGCTGAGTCCTTGTTTTGGTTGTTACCCTCATCACATATATTCATCAATTTCACGGTGGGGTAATATATTTGAATAGTGAAATGTGGGTAAATGTTTGTTGATTACAGCAGGGTCATATGGTTGTATGGCCAGAAAGCAGATTCCCCATTCAATCGTCTTTTGGTGCATATTTGTCACCACATGCACAAATTGTGGTACATGTTTCTTGCCATTCAACAGGGAGATTCCGATTCATGACTGCTATGTTTATTCAAACATTGAGTGTGATTATGTTGGATGGAAATCACCACTCCGAGCGTTCTGACGATTGGAGTTACTAGAAATACTGTTTTCTTTTGCTAGGTGTCTGCTTTGATTGATACCTTTATCACTTATATTCGTCAATTTCACAGTTGAGTGATGTATTTGATTCGTGAAATGTGGGTAAATGTTTGTTGTTTAGAGCAGGGTCATCTGCTTGTATGGCCAGAAAGCAGATTCTCTATTCAATGGTCTTTTGGTGCAGATTAGACACCACATGCTCTTTACTGAATAACGAATGTTCTGAATTTGACAAATCTTCTTGTTGAGGTATCTCCGTCATTTGCTTTTTATTTATAAAAATCTTATTGCAATGGTCACTAAAAATAATCAATGTCTGCACAAATTGTGGTACATGTTTCTTCCCTCTCAACAGGGAGATTCCGTTTAATGCCTGGTATGTATGTTCTACATTTGAGTGTGATTTTGTTGGATGGGAAGAACTATTTCGAGCATTCTGACAATTGGAGTTCCTAGGAAAGACTTCTTTCTTTTGCTGAGTCCTTGTTGTGATTGTTACCCTCATCACATATATTCATCAATTTCACAGTGGAATAAAATATTTGAATCGTGAAATGTGGGTAAATGTTTGTTGATTACAGCAGGGTCATATGGTTGTATGGCCAGAAAGCAGATTCCCCATTCAATCGTCTTTTGGTGCATATTTGTCACCACATGCACAAATTGAGGTACATTTTTCTTGCCTCTCAACAGGGAGATTCTATTTCATGACTGCTATGTTTGTTCAAACATGGAGTGTGATTTTGTTTGATGGGAACTACCACTCCAAGCATCCTGAGTGTAGGAGTTATTGGGAAAGACCTCTTTCTTTTCCTATGTGCTTCTTTTGATTGTTACCCTTATAACTTATATTCATCTGTTTCGCAGTGGAGTTATGTATTTGAATCGTTAAATGTGCGTAAATGTTTTTTGTTTAGAGCAGGGTCATCTGTTGTATGACCAGAAAGCAGATTCTCCATGCAATGGGTTTTTAGTGAAGATTGGACACCACTTGCATTTTACTGAATAACAAATGTTAGGAATTTGATAATTATTCTTGTTTTCGAATCTCCTTCAATTGCTTTAAATTTTTAAAAATCTTATTGCAATGGTCACTAAAAATAATCAGTGTGCTGCACAAATTGTTGTACATGTTCCTTCTCTCTCAACAGGGAGATTCCGTTTCATGACTACTATGTTTATTCAAACATCAAGTGTGATTATGTTGGATGGAAATCACCACTCCGAGCGTTCTGACGATTGGAGTTACTAGAAATACTGTTTTCTTTTGCTAGGTGTCTGCTTTGATTGATACCTTTATCACTTATATTCGTCAATTTCACAGTTGAGTAATGTATTTGATTTGTGAAATGTGGGTAAATGTTTGTTGTTTACAGCAGGGTCATCTGTTTGTATGGCCAGAAATCAGATTCTCTATTCAATGGTCTTTTGGTGCAGATTGGACACCACATGCACTTTACTGAATAACGAATGTTCGGAATTTGATAAATCTTCTTGTTTAATTATCTCCTTCATTTGCTTTTTACTCTTAAAAATATTATTGCAATGGTCACTAAAAGTAATAAATGTGCTGCACAAATTGTGGTACCTGTTTCTTCCCTCTCAACAGGGAGATTCCGTTTAATGCCTTCTATGTTTGTTCTACTTTTGAGTGTTATTTTGTTGGATGGGAAGCACTACTTCTAGCATTCTGACAATGGGAGTTATTAGAAATACTGTTTTCTCTTGCTAGGCTCTTCCTTTGATTGATACCTTTATCACTTATGTTCGTCAATTTCATAGTGGACTAATGTATTTGATTCGTGAAATGTGGGTAAATGTTTGTTGTTTGCAGCAGGGTAATCTGGTTGTATGGCCAGAAAGCAGATTCTCTATTCAATGGTCTTTTGGTGCAGATTGGACACCACATGCACTTTACTACATAACGAATGTTCGGAATTTGATAAATCTTCTTTTTGAGGTATCTCCTTCATTTGCTTTATGTTTTTAAAAATATTATTGCAATGGTCACTAAAAATAATAAATGTGCTGCACAAATTGTGGGACATGTTTCTTCCCTCTCTACAGGGAGATTCCGTTTAATGCCTGCTATGTTTGTTCTACTTTTGAGTGTGATTTTTTTGGATGGGAAGCACTACTTCGTGCATTCTGACAATTCAAGTTATTAGGAAAGACTTCTTTCTTTTGATGAGTCCTTGTTTTGATTGTTACCCTCATCAGAGATATTCATCAATTTCACAGTGGAATAATATATTTGAATCGTGAAATGTGGGTAAATGTTTGTTGATTACAGCAGGGTCATCTGGTTGTATGGCCAGAAAGCAGATTCCCCATTCAATCATCTTTTGGTGCATATTTGACACCACATGCACAAATTGTTGTACATGTTTCTTTCCTCTCAACAGGGAGATTCTGTTTCATGACTGCTATGTTTGTTCAAACATGGAGTGTGATTTTGTTGGATGGGAACTACCACTCCTAGCATCCTGAGTATTGGAGTTATTAGGACAGACCTCTTTCTTTTCCTAGGTGCTTGTTTTGATTCTTACCTTTATAACTTATATTCATCTGTTTTGCAGTGGAGTAATGTATTTGAATCGCTAAATGTGTGTAAACGTTTTTTGTTGAGAGCAGGGTCAACTGGTTGTATGACCAGAAAGCAGATTCTCCATTCAAAGGGTCTTCTACATCTACATCCATACTCCGCAAGCCACCTGACGGTGTGTGGCGGAGGGTACCCTGAGTACCTCTATCGGTTCTCCCTTCTATTCCAGTCTCGTATTATACGTGGAAAGAAGGATTGTCGGTATGCTTCTGTGTGGGATCTAATCTATCTGATTTTATCCTTATGGTCTCTTCGCGAGATATACGTAGGAGGGAGCAATATACTGCTTGACTCTTTGGTAAAGGTATGTTCTCGAAACTTTAACAAAAGCCCGTACCGAGCTACTGAGCATCTTTCCTGCAGAGTCTTCCACTGGAGTTTATGTATCATCTCCGTAACGCTTTCGCAATTACTAAATGATCCTGTAACGAAGCGCGCTGCTCTCTGTTGCATCTTCTCTATCCCCTCTATCAACCCCACCTGGTGCGGATCCCACACCGCTGAGCAGTATTCAAGCACTGGGCGAACAAGCGTACTGTAACCTACTTCCTTTGTTGTCGGATTGCATTTCCTTAGGATTCTTCCAATGAATCTCAGTTTGGCATCTGCTTTACCGACGATCAACTTTATATGATCATTCCATTTTAAATCACTCCTAATGAGTACTCCCAGATAATTTATGGAATTAACTGCTTCCAGTTGCTGACCTGCTATTTTGTTGCTAAATGATAAGGGACCTATCTTTTTATGTATTCGCATCACATTACACTTGTCTACATTGAGATTCAATTGCCATTCCGTGCACCATGTGTCAATTCGCTGCAGATCCTCCTGCATTTCAGTACAATTTTCCATTGTTGCAACCTCTCGATACACCACAGCATCATCTGCAAAAACCCTCAGTGAATCAGATGTCATCCACCAGGTCATTTATGTATATTGTGAATAGCAACGGTCCTATGACACTACCCTGCGGCACACCTGAAATCACTCTTACATCGGAAGACTTCTCTCCATTGAGAATAACATGCTGCGTTCTGTTTTCTAGGAACTCCTCAATCCAATCACACAATTGATCTGATAGTCCGTATGCTCTTACTTTGTTCATTAAACGACTGTGAGGAACTGTGTCAAACACCTTGTGGACGTCAAGAAACACGGCAGATTGAACACCACTTGCATTTTACTGAATAACAAATGTTAGAAATTTGATAAATATTCTTGTTTTGCGTATCTCCTTCAATTGCTTTAAATTTTTTAAAATCTTATTGCAATGGTCACTAAAAATCATCAATGTGCTGCTGAAATTGTGGTACATGGTTCTTCTCTCTCAACAGGGAGATTCCGTTTCATGACTGCTATGTTTATTCAATCATCGAGTGTGATTATGTTGGGTGGAAATCACCACTCAGCTCGTTCTGTCGATTGGAGTTATTAGAAATACTGTTTTCTTTTGCTAGGTGCTTCCTTTCATTGATACCTTTATCACATATATTCGTCAATTTCACAGTGGAGTAATGTATTTGATTCGTGAAATGTGGGTAAATGTTTGTTGTTTACAGCAGGGACATCTGGTTGTATGGCCAGAAAGCAGATTCTCTATTTAATGGTCTTTTGGTGCAGATTGGAAACCACATTCACTTTACTGAATAACGAATGTTCGGAATTTGATAAATCTTCTTGTTGAGGTATCTCCTTCATTTGCTTTTTATTCTTAAAAAATTTATTGCGAGGGTCACTAAAAATAATCAATGTGCAGCACAAATTATGGAACATGTTTCTTCCCTCTCAACAGGGAGATTCCGTTTAATGCCTGTTATGTTTGTTCTACTATTGAGTGTGATTTTGTTGGGTGGGAAGCACTACTTAGAGCATTCTGACTATTGGAGTTATTAGGAAAGACTTCTTTATTTTGCTGAGTCCTTGTTTTGATTGTTATCCTCATCACACATATTCATCAATTTCACAGTGGAGTAATATATTTGAATAGTGAAATGTGGTTAAATGTTTGTTGATTACAGCAGGGTCATCTGGCTGTATGGCCAGAAAGCAGATTCCCATTCAATCGTCTTTTGGTGCATAATTGACACCACATGCACAAATTGTGGTACATGTTTCTTGCCTCTCAACAGGGAGATTCCGATTCATGACTGCTAAGTTTATTCAAACATCGAGTGTGATTATGTTGGATGGAAATCACCACTCCGAGCTTTCTGACGATTGGAGTTACTAGAAATACTGTTTTCTTTTGCTAGGTGCTTCCTTTGATTAATACCTTTATCACTTATATTCGTCAATTTCACAGTGGAGTAATGTATTTGATTCGTGAAATGAGGGTAAATGTTTGTTGTTTACAGCAGGGTCATCTGGTTGTATGGCCAGAAAGCAGATTCTCTATTCAATGGTCTTTTGGTGCAGATTGGACACCACATGATCTTTACTGAATAACGAATGTTCGGCATTTGATAAATCTTCTTGTTTAGGTATCTCCTTCATTTGCTTTTTATTTATAAAAATCTTATTGCAATGCTCACTAAAAATAATCAATGTCTGCACAAATTGCGGTACATGTTTCTTCCCTCTCAACAGGGAGATTCCGTTTAATGCCTGGTATGTGTGTTCTACATTTGAGTGTGATTTTGTTGGATGGGAAGAACTACTTCGAGCATTCTGACAATTGGAGTTCTTAGGAAAGACTTCTTTCTTTTGCTGAGTCCTTGTTTTGATTGCTACCCTCATCACATATAATCATCAATTTCGCAGTGGAATAAAATATTTGAATCGTGAAATGTGGGTAATTGTTTGTTGATTACAGCAGGGTCATCTGGTTGTATGGCCAGAAAGCAGATTCCCCTTACAATCGTCTTTTGGTGCATATTTGACACCACATGCACAAATTGAGGTACATTTTTCTTGCCTCTCAACAGGGAGATTCTGTTTCATGACTGCTATGTTTGTTCAAACATGGAGTGTGAATTTGTTGGATGGGAACTACGACTCCAAGCATCCCGAGTATTGGAGTTATTAGGAAAGACCTCTTTCTTTTCCTAGGTGCTTCTTTTGATTGTTACCCTTATAACTTATATTCATCAGTTTCGCAGTGGAGTAATGTATTTGAATCGTTAAATGTGTGTAAATGTTTTTTGTTTAGAGCAGGGTCATCGGGTTGTATGACCAGAAACAGATTCTCCATTCAAAGGGTTTTTAGTGCAGATTGGACACCACTTGCATTTTACTCAACAACAAATGTTAGGAATTTGATAAATATTCTTATTTTGCGTATCTCCTTTAATTGCTTTACATTTTTAAAAATCTTATTGCAATGGTCACTAAAAATAATCAATGTGCTGCAGAAATTGTGGTACATGGTTCTTCTCTCTCAACGGGGAGATTCCGTTTCATGACTGCTATGTTTATTCAAACATCGAGTGTGATTATGGTGGATGGAAATCACCACTCCGAGCGTTCTGACGATTGGAGTTATTAGAAATACTGTTTTCTTTTGCTAGGTGTCTCCTTTGATTGATACCTTTATCACTTATATTCGTCAATTTCACAGTTGAGTAATGTATTTGATTCGTGAAATGTGGGTAAATGTTTGTTGTTTACAGCAGGGTCATCTGGTTGTATGGCCAGAAAGCAGATTCTCTATACAATGGTCTTTTGGTGCAGATTGGACACCACATGATCTTTACTGAATAACGAATGTTCGGCATTTGATAAATCTTCTTGTTTAGGTATCTCCTTCATTTGCTTTTTATTTATAAAAATCTTATTGCAATGGTCACTAAAAATAATCAATGTCTGCACAAATTGTGGAACATGTTTCTTCCCTCTCAACAGGGAGATTCTGTTTAATGGCTGCTATGTTTGTTCTACTTTTTAGTGTGATTTTGTTGGATGGGAAGCACTACAACTAGAATTTTGACAATTGGAGTGATTAGGAAAGACTTCTTTCTTTTGCTGAGTCCTTGTTTTGGTTGTTACCCTCATCACATATATTCATCAATTTCACGGTGGGGTAATATATTTGAATAGTGAAATGTGGGTAAATGTTTGTTGATTACAGCAGGGTCATATGGTTGTATGGCCAGAAAGCAGATTCCCCATTCAATCGTCTTTTGGTGCATATTTGTCACCACATGCACAAATTGTGGTACATGTTTCTTGCCATTCAACAGGGAGATTCCGATTCATGACTGCTATGTTTATTCAAACATTGAGTGTGATTATGTTGGATGGAAATCACCACTCCGAGCGTTCTGACGATTGGAGTTACTAGAAATACTGTTTTCTTTTGCTAGGTGTCTCCTTTGATTGATACCTTTATCACTTATATTCGTCAATTTCACAGTTGAGTAATGTATTTGATTCGTGAAATGTGGGTAAATGTTTGTTGTTTAGAGCAGGGTCATCTGCTTGTATGGCCAGAAAGCAGATTCTCTATTCAATGGTCTTTTGGTGCAGATTAGACACCACATGCTCTTTACTGAATAACGAATGTTCTGAATTTGACAAATCTTCTTGTTGAGGTATCTCCTTCATTTGCTTTTTATTTATAAAAATCTTATTGCAATGGTCACTAAAAATAATCAATGTCTGCACAAATTGTGGTACATGTTTCTTCCCTCTCAACAGGGAGATTCCGTTTAATGCCTGGTATGTATGTTCTACATTTGAGTGTGATTTTGTTGAATGGGAAGAACTACTTCGAGCATTCTGACAATTGGAGTTCCTAGGAAAGACTTCTTTCTTTTGCTGAGTCCTTGTTGTGATTGTAACCCTCATCACATATATTCATCAATTTCACAGTGGAATAAAATATTTGAATCGTGAAATGTGGGTAAATGTTTGTTGATTACAGCAGGGTCATATGGTTGTATGGCCAGAAAGCAGATTCCCCATTCAATCGTCTTTTGGTGCATATTTGTCACCACATGCACAAATTGTGGTACATTTTTCTTGCCTCTCAACAGGGAGATTCTATTTCATGACTGCTATGTTTGTTCAAACATGGAGTGTGATTTTGTTTGATGGGAACTACCACTCCAAGCATCCTGAGTGTAGGAGTTATTGGGAAAGACCTCTTTCTCTTCCTATGTGCTTCTTTTAATTGTTACCCTTATAACTTATATTCATCTGTTTCGCAGTGGAGTTATGTATTTGAATCGTTAAATGTGCGTAAATGTTTTTTGTTTAGAGCAGGGTCATCTGTTGTATGACCAGAAAGCAGATTCTCCATGCAATGGGTTTTTAGTGAAGATTGGACACCACTTGCATTTTACTGAATAACAAATGTTAGGAATTTGATAATTATTCTTGTTTTCGTATCTCCTTCAATTGCTTTAAATTTTTAAAAATCTTATTGCAATGGTCACTAAAAATAATCAGTGTGCTGCACAAATTGTTGTACATGTTCCTTCTCTCTCAACAGGGAGATTCCGTTTCATGACTACTATGTTTATTCAAACATCAAGTGTGATTATGTTGGATGGAAATCACCACTCCGAGCGTTCTGACGATTGGAGTTATTAGAAATACTGTTTTCTTTTGCTAGGTGTCTCCTATGATTGATACCTTTATCACTTCTATTCGTCTATTTCACAGTTGAGTAATGTATTTGATTGGTAAAATGTGGGTAAAAGTTTGTTGTTTACAGCAGGGTCATCTGGTTGCATGGCCAGAAAGCAGATTATCTATTCAATGGTCTTTTGGTGCAGATTTTACACCACATGATCTTTACTGAATAACGAATGTTCGGAATATGATAAATCTTCTTGTTGAGGTATCCCCTTCATTTGCTTTTTATTCTTAAAAAATTTATTGCGAGGGTCACTAAAAATAATCAATGTGCAGCACAAATTATGGAACATGTTTCTTCCCTCTCAACAGGGAGATTCCGTTTAATGCCTGTTATGTTTGTTCTACTATTGAGTGTGATTTTGTTGGGTGGGAAGCACTACTTAGAGCATTCTGACTATTGGAGTTATTAGGAAAGACTTCTTTATTTTGCTGAGTCCTTGTTTTGATTGTTATCCTCATCACACATATTCATCAATTTCACAGTGGAGTAATATATTTGAATAGTGAAATGTGGTTAAATGTTTGTTGATTACAGCAGGGTCATCTGGCTGTATGGCCAGAAAGCAGATTCCCATTCAATCGTCTTTTGGTGCATAATTGACACCACATGCACAAATTGTGGTACATGTTTCTTGCCTCTCAACAGGGAGATTCTGTTTCATGACTGCTATGTTTGTTCAAATATGGAGTGTGATTTTGTTGGATGGGAACTGCCACTCCAAGCATCCTCAGTATTGGAGTTATTAGGAAAGACCTCTATCTTTTCCTAGGTGCTTCTTTTGATTGTTACCCTTATAACTTATATTCATCTGTTTCGCAGTGGAGTAATGTATTTGAATCGTTAAATGTGTGTAAATGTTTTTTGTTTAGAGCTGGTCATCTAGTTGTATGACCAGAAACAGATTCTCCATTCAAAGGGTTTTTAGTGCAGATTGGACACCACTTGCATTTTACTGAATAACAAATTTTAGGAATTTGATAAATATTCTTGTTTTGCGTATCTCCTTCAATTGCTTTAAATTTTTAAAAATCTTATTGCAATGGTCACGAAAAATAATCAATGTGCTGCAGAAATTGTGGTACATGGTTCTTCTCTCTCAACAGGGAGATTCCGTTTCATGACTGCTATGTTTATTTAGACATCGAGTGTGATTATATTGGATGGAAATCACCACTCCGAGCATTCTGACGATTGGAGTTATTAGAAATACTGTTTTCTTTTGCTAGGTGTCTCCTTTGATTGATACCTTTATCACTTATATTCGTCAATTTCACAGTGGACTAATGTATTTGATTCGTGAAATGTGGGTAAATGTTTGTTGTCCACAGCAGGACAGAAAGCAGATTCTCTATTCAATGGTCTTTTGGTGCAGATTAGACACCACATGCACTTTACTGAATAACAAATGTTCGGAATTTGATAAATTTCCTTGTTGAGGTATCTCCTTCATTTGCTTTATATTTTTAAAAATATTATTGCAATGGTCATTAAAAATTAAAAATGTGCTACACAAATTGTGGTACATGTTTCTTCCCTCTCAACAGGGAGATTCCGTTTAATGGCTGCTTGTTCTACTTTCAAGTGTGATTTTGTTGGATTGGAAGCACTACTCCGAGAATTCTGACAACTGGAGTTATTAGGAAAGGCTTCTTTCTTTTGCTGAGTCCTTGTTTTGATTGTTACCCTCATCACATATATTCATCAATTTCACAGTGGAACAATATATTTGAATCGTGAAACGTGGGTAATTGTTTGTTGATTACAGCAGGGTCATTTGGTTGTATGGCCAGAAAGCAGATTCAATCGTCTTTTGGTGCATATTTGACACCACATGCACAAATTGTGGTACATGTTTCTTGCCTCTCAACAGGGAGATTCTGTTTCATGACTGCTATGTTTGTTCAAACATGGAGTGTGATTTTGTTGGATGAGAACTATCACTCCAAGCATCCTGAGTATTGGAGTTATTAGGAAAGACCTTTTCTTTTTCTGGGTGCTTCTTTTGATTTTCACCCTTATAACTTATATTCATCTGTTTCGCAGGTAGTGTATTTGAATCGTTAATGTGTGTAAATGTTTTTTGTTTGGAGCAATGTCATCTGGTTGTATGACCAGAAAGCAGATTCTCCATTCAATGGGTTTTTACTGCAGATTGGACGCCACTTGCATTTTACAGAATAACAAATGTTAGGAATTTGATAAATATTCTTGTTTTCGTATCTCCTTCAATTGCTTTAAGTTTTTAAAAATCTTATTGCAATGGTCACTAAAAATAATCAGTGTGCTGCACAAATTGTGGTACATGGTTCTTCTCACTCAACAGGGTGATTCCGTTTCAAGACAGCTATGTTTATTCAAACATCGAGTGGGATTATGTTTAATGGAAATCACCACTCCGAGCGTTCTGACGATTGAAGTTATTAGAAATCTGTTTTCTTTTGGTATTTGCTGCCTTTGATTGATACCTTTATCACTTGTATTCGTCAATTTCACAGTGGAGTAATGTATTTGATTTGTGAAATGTGGGTAAATGTTTGTTGATTACAGCAGGGTCATCTGGCTGTATGGCCAGAAAGCAGATACCACATTCAATCTTCTTTTGGTGCATATTTGACACCACATGCACAAAATGTGGCACATGTTTCTTACCTCTCAAGAGGGAGATCCTGTTTCATGACTGCTATGTTTGTTCAAACATCGAGTGTAATTTTGTTGGATGAGAACTATCACTACAAGCATCCTGAGTATAGGAGTTATTAGGAAAGACCTCTTTCTTTTCCTAGGTGCTTCTTTTGATTGTTACCCTTATAACTTATATTCATCTGTTTCGCAGTGCAGTAATGTATTTAAATCGTTAAATGTGTGTAAATGTTTGTTGATTACAGCAGGGTCATCTGGTTGTATGACCAGATAGCAGATTCTCCATTCAATGAGTTTTTGTGGAGATTGGACACCACTTGCATTTTACTGAATAACAAATGTTAGGAATTTGATAAATATTCTTGTTTTCGAATCTCCTTCAATTGCTTTAAATTTTTAAAAATCTTATTGCAATGGTCACTAAAAATAATCAATGTGCTGCACAAATTGTGGTACATGTTTCTTCTCTCTCAACCGGGAGATTCTGTTTCATCACTGCTATGGTTATTCAAACATCGAGTGTGATTATGGTGGATGGAAATCACCCCTCCGAGCGTTCTGACGATTGGAGTTATTAGAAATACTGTTTTCTTTTGCTAGGTGTTTCCTTTGATTGATACCTTTATCACTTATATTCGTCAGTTTCATAGTGGACTAATGTATTTGATTCGTGAAATGTGGGTAAATGTTTGTTGTTTACAGCAGTGTCATCTTTTTGTATGGCCAGAAAGCAGATTCTCTATTTAATGGTCTTTTGGTGCAGATTGGAAACCACATTCACTTTACTGAATTACGAATGTTCGGAATTTGATAAATCTTCTTGTTGAGGTATCTCCTTCATTTGCTTTATATTTTTAAAAATATTATTGCAATGGTCACTAAAAATAATAAATGTGCTGCACAAATTGTGGTACATGTTTATTCCCTCTCAACAGGGAGATTCTGTTTAATGGCTGCTATGTTTGTTCTACTTTTTAGTGTGATTTTGTTGGATGGGAAGCACTACAACTAGATTTTTGACAATTGGAGTGATTAGGAAAGACTTCTTTCTTTTGCTGAGTCCTTGTTTTGGTTGTTACCCTCATCACATATATTCATCAATTTCACGGTGGGGTAATATATTTGAATAGTGAAATGTGGGTAAATGTTTGTTGATTACAGCAGGGTCATATGGTTGTATGGCCAGAAAGCAGATTCCCCATTCAATCGTCTTTAGGTGCATATTTGTCACCACATGCACAAATTGTGGTACATGTTTCTTGCCATTCAACAGGGAGATTCCGATTCATGACTGCTATGTTTATTCAAACATCGAGTGTGATTATGTTGGATGGAAATCACCACTCCGAGCGTTCTGACGATTGGAGTTACTAGAAATACTGTTTTCTTTTGCTAGGTGTCTCCTTTGATTGATACCTTTATCACTTATATTCGTCAATTTCACAGTTGAGTAATGTATTTGATTCGTGAAATGTGGGTAAATGTTTGTTGTTTAGAGCAGGGTCATCTGGTTGTATGACCAGAAACAGATTCTCCATTCAAAGGGTTTTTAGTGCAGATTGGACACCACTTGCATTTTACTCAACAACAAATGTTAGGAATTTGATAAATATTCTTATTTTGCGTATCTCCTTCAATTGCTTTAAATTTTTAAAAATCTTATTGCAATGGTCACTAAAAATAATCAATGTGCTGCAGAAATTTTGGTACATGGTTCTTCTCTCTTAACAGAGAGATTTTGTTTCATGACTGCTATGTTTATTCAGACATCGTGTGTGATTATGTTGGATGGAAATCACCACTCCGAGCGTTCTGACGATTGGAGTTATTAGAAATACTGTTTTCTTTTGATAGGTGTCTCCTTTGATTCATACCTTTATCACTTATATTCGTCAATTTCACAGTTGAGTAACGTATTTGATTCGTGAAATGTGGGTAAATGTTTGTTGTTTACAGCAGGGTCATCTGGTTGTATGGCCAGAAAGCAGATTCTCTATTCAATGGTCTTTTGGTGCAGATTAGACACCACATGCACTTTACTGAATAACGAATGTTCGGAATTTGAAAAATCTTCTTGTTCAGGTATCTACCCCCCTTTTGCTTTATATTTAAAAAAAAAATATTATTGCAATGGTCATTAAAAATTAAAAATGTGCTGCACAAATTGTGGTGCATGTTTCTTCTCCCTCAACAGGGAGATTCCGTTTAATGGCTGCAATGTTTGTTCTACTTTTGAGTGTTATTTTGTTGGATGGGAGCTACCACTCCAAGCATCCTGAGTGTTTGACTGATTAGGAAAGACCTCTTTCTTTTCCTAGGTGCTTCTTTTGATTGTTTTCCTTTTAACTTATATTCATCTGTTTCGCAGTGGAGTTATGTTTTTGAATCGTTAAATGTGTGTAAATGTTTTTTGTTTAGAGCAGGGTCATCTGGTTGTATGACCAGAAAGCAGATTCTCTATTTAATGGTCTTTTGGTGCAGATTGGAAACCACATTCACTTTACTGAATTACGAATGTTCGGAATTTGATAAATCTTCTTGTTGAGGTATCTCCTTCATTTGCTTTATATTTTTAAAAATATTATTGCAATGGTCACTAAAAATAATAAATGTGCTGCACAAATTGTGGTACATGTTTCTTCCCTCTCAACAGGGAGATTCAGTTTAAAGCCTGCTATGTTTGTTCTACTTTTGAGTGTGATTTTGTTGGATGGGAAGCACTACTTCGAGCATTCTGACAATTGGAGTTATTAGGAAAGACTTCTTTCTTTTGCTGAGTTCTTGTTTTGATTGTTACCCTCATTACATATATTCATCAACTTCACAGTGGAATAATATATTTGAACCGTTAGATGTGGGTAAATATTTGTAGATTACAGCAGGGTCATCTGGTTGTATGGCCAGAAAGAAGATTCCCCATTCAATCGTCTTTTGGTGCATATTTGACACCACATGCACAAATTGTGGTACATGTTTCTTGCCTCTCAACAGGGAGATTCTGTTTCATGACTGCTATGTTTGTTCAAACATGGAGTGTGATTTTGTTGGATGGGAACTACCACTGTAAGCAATCTGAGTATTGGAGTTATTAGGACAGACCTCTTTCTTTTCCTAGGTGCTTGTTTTGATTCTTACCTTTATAACTTATAGTCATCTGTTTTGCAGTGGAGTAATGTATTTGAATCGTTAAATGTGTGTAAACGTTTTTTGTTGAGAGCAGGGTCAACTGGTTGTATGACCAGAAAGCAGATTCTCCATTCAAAGGGTCTTCTACATCTACATCCATACTCCGCAAGCCACCTGACGGTGTGTGGCGGAGGGTACCCTGAGTACCTCTATCGGTTCTCCCT
Source organism: Schistocerca gregaria (assembly GCF_023897955.1). Lineage (NCBI taxonomy): Eukaryota > Metazoa > Arthropoda > Insecta > Orthoptera > Acrididae > Schistocerca > Schistocerca gregaria. The sequence goes on along the minus strand of NW_026061860.1, from coordinate 13,488 downwards.
TCTATTCCAGTCTCGTATTATACGTGGAAAGAAGGATTGTCGGTATGCTTCTGTGTGGGATCTAATCTATCTGATTTTATCCTTATGGTCTCTTCGCGAGATATACGTAGGAGGGAGCAATATACTGCTTGACTCTTTGGTAAAGGTATGTTCTCGAAACTTTAACAAAAGCCCGTACCGAGCTACTGAGCATCTTTCCTGCAGAGTCTTCCACTGGAGTTTATGTATCATCTCCGTAACGCTTTCGCAATTACTAAATGATCCTGTAACGAAGCGCGCTGCTCTCTGTTGCATCTTCTCTATCCCCTCTATCAACCCCACCTGGTGCGGATCCCACACCGCTGAGCAGTATTCAAGCACTGGGCGAACAAGCGTACTGTAACCTACTTCCTTTGTTGTCGGATTGCATTTCCTTAGGATTCTTCCAATGAATCTCAGTTTGGCATCTGCTTTACCGACGATCAACTTTATATGATCATTCCATTTTAAATCACTCCTAATGAGTACTCCCAGATAATTTATGGAATTAACTGCTTCCAGTTGCTGACCTGCTATTTTGTTGCTAAATGATAAGGGACCTATCTTTTTATGTATTCGCATCACATTACACTTGTCTACATTGAGATTCAATTGCCATTCCGTGCACCATGTGTCAATTCGTTGCAGATCCTCCTGCATTTCAGTACAATTTTCCATTGTTGCAACCTCTCGATACACCACAGCATCATCTGCAAAAACCCTCAGTGAATCAGATGTCATCCACCAGGTCATTTATGTATATTGTGAATAGCAACGGTCCTATGACACTACCCTGCGGCACACCTGAAATCACTCTTACATCGGAAGACTTCTCTCCATTGAGAATAACATGCTGCGTTCTGTTTTCTAGGAACTCCTCAATCCAATCACACAATTGATCTGATAGTCCGTATGCTCTTACTTTGTTCATTAAACGACTGTGTGGAACTGTGTCAAACACCTTGTGGACGTCAAGAAACACGGCAGATTGGACACCACTTGCATTTTACTGAATAACAAATGTTAGAAATTTGAATAATATTCTTGTTTTGCGTATCTCCTTCAATTGCTTTAAATTTTTTAAAATCTTATTGCAATGGTCACTAAAAATAATCAATGTGCTGCTGAAATTGTGGTACATGGTTCTTCTCTCTCAACAGGGAGATTCCGTTTCATGACTGCTATGTTTATTCAATCATCGAGTGTGATTATGTTGGGTGGAAATCACCACTCAGCTCGTTCTGTCGATTGGAGTTATTAGAAATACTGTTTTCTTTTGCTAGGTGCTTCCTTTGATTAATACCTTTATCACTTATATTCGTCAATTTCACAGTGGAGTAATGTATTTGATTCGTGAAATGAGGGTAAATGTTTGTTGTTTACAGCAGGGTCATCTGGTTGTATGGCCAGAAAGCAGATTCTCTATTCAATGGTCTTTTGGTGCAGATTGGACACCACATGATCTTTACTGAATAACGAATGTTCGGCATTTGATAAATCTTCTTGTTTAGGTATCTCCTTCATTTGCTTTTTATTTATAAAAATCTTATTGCAATGGTCACTAAAAATAATCAATGTCTGCACAAATTGCGGTACATGTTTCTTCCCTCTCAACAGGGAGATTCCGTTTAATCCCTGGTATGTGTGTTCTACATTTGAGTGTGATTTTGTTGGATGGGAAGAACTACTTCGAGCATTCTGACAATTGGAGTTCTTAGGAAAGACTTCTTTCTTTTGCTGAGTCCTTGTTTTGATTGCTACCCTCATCACATATAATCATCAATTTCACAGTGGAATAAAATATTTGAATCGTGAAATGTGGGTAATTGTTTGTTGATTACAGCAGGGTCATCTGGTTGTATGGCCAGAAAGCAGATTCCCCTTTCAATCGTCTTTTGGTGCATATTTGACATCACATGCACAAATTGAGGTACATTTTTCTTGCCTCTCAACAGGGAGATTCTGTTTCATGACTGCTATGTTTGTTCAAACATGGAGTGTGAATTTGTTGGATGGGAACTACGACTCCAAGCATCCCGAGTATTGGAGTTATTAGGAAAGACCTCTTTCTTTTCCTAGGTGCTTCTTTTGATTGTTACCCTTATAACTTATATTCATCAGTTTCGCAGTGGAGTAATGTATTTGAATCGTTAAATGTGTGTAAATGTTTTTTGTTTAGAGCAGGGTCATCTGGTTGTATGACCAGAAACAGATTCTCCATTCAAAGGGTTTTTAGTGCAGATTGGACACCACTTGCATTTTACTCAACAACAAATGTTAGGAATTTGATAAATATTCTTATTTTGCGTATCTCCTTCAATTGCTTTACATTTTTAAAAATCTTATTGCAATGGTCACTAAAAATAATCAATGTGCTGCAGAAATTGTGGTACATGGTTCTTCTCTCTCAACAGGGAGATTCCGTTTCATGACTGCTATGTTTATTCAAACATCGAGTGTGATTATGGTGGATGGAAATCACCACTCCGAGCGTTCTGACGATTGGAGTTATTAGAAATACTGTTTTCTTTTGCTAGGTGTCTCCTTTGATTGATACCTTTATCACTTATATTCGTCAATTTCACAGTTGAGTAACGTATTTGATTCGTGAAATGTGGGTAAATGTTTGTTGTTTACAGCAGGGTCATCTGGTTGTATGGCCAGAAAGCAGATTATCTATTCAATGGTCTTTTGGTGCAGATTGGACACCACATGATCTTTACTGAATAACGAATGTTCGGAATATGATAAATCTTCTTTGTGAGGTATCTCCTTCATTTGCTTTATATTTTAAAACATAATATTGCAGTTGTCATTAAAAATTAAAAATGTGCTGCACAAATTGTGGTACATGTTTCTTCCCTCTCAACAGGGAGATTCCGTTTAATGCCTGATATGTTTGTTCTACTTTTTAGTGTGATTTTGTTGGATGGGAAGCACTAAATCGAGCATCTGACAATTGGAGTTATTAGGAAAGACTTCTTTCTTTTGCTGAGTCCTTGTTTTGATTGTTATCCTCATCACATATATTCATCAATTTCACAGTGGAGTAATATATTTGAATAGTGAAATGTGGTTAAATGTTTGTTGATTACAGCAGGGTCATCTGGCTGTATGGCCAGAAAGCAGATTCCCATTCAATCGTCTTTTGGTGCATAATTGACACAACATGCACAAATTGTGGTACATGTTTCTTCCCTCTCAACAGGGAGATTCTATTTCATCACTGCTATGTTTGTTTAAACATGGAGTGTGATTTTGTTGGATGGGAACTGCCACTCCAAGCATCGTCAGTATTGGAGTTATTAGGAAAGACCTCTTTCTTTTCCTAGGTGCTTCTTTTGATTGTTACCCTTATAAATTATATTCACCTGTTTTGCAGTGGAGTTATGTTTTTGAATTGTTAAATGTGTGTAAATGTTTTTTGTTTAGAGCAGGGTCATCTGGTTGTATGGCCAGAAAGCAGATTCTCTATTCAATGGTCTTTTGGTGCAGATTGGACACCACATGATCTTTACTGAATAACGAATGTTCGGCATTTGATAAATCTTCTTGTTTAGGTATCTCCTTCATTTGCTTTTTATTTATAAAAATCTTATTGCAATGGTCACTAAAAATAATCAATGTCTGCACAAATTGTGAAACATGTTTCTTCCCTCTCAACAGGGAGATTCTGTTTAATGGCTGCTATGTTTGGTCTACTTTTTAGTGTGATTTTGTTGGATGGGAAGCACTACAACTAGAATTTTGACAATTGGAGTGATTAGGAAAGACTTCTTTCTTTTGCTGAGTCCTTGTTTTGGTTGTTACCCTCATCACATATATTCATCAATTTCATGGTGGGGTAATGTATTTGAATAGTGAAATGTGGTTAAATGTTTGTTGATTACAGCAGGGTCATATGGTTGTATGGACAGAAAGCAGATTCCCCATTCAATCGTCTTTTGGTGCATATTTGTCACCACATGCACAAATTGTGGTACATGTTTCTTGCCATTCAACAGGGAGATTCCGATTCATGACTGCTATGTTTATTCAAACATCGAGTGTGATTATGTTGGATGGAAATCACCACTCCGAGCGTTCTGACGATTGGAGTTACTAGAAATACTGTTTTCTTTTGCTAGATGCTTCCTTTGATTAATACCTTTATCACTTATATTCGTCAATTTCACAGTGGAGTAATGTATTTGATTCGTGAAATGTGTGTAAATGTTTGTTGTTTACAGCAGGGTCATCTGGTTGTATGGCCAGAAAACAGATTCTCTATTCAATGGTCTTTTGGTGCAGATTAGACACCACATGCACTTTACTGAATAACGAATGTTCGGAATTTGATAAATCTTCTTGTTTAGGTATCTCCTTCATTTGCTTTATATTTTTAAAAATATTATTGCAATGGTCATTAAAAATTAAAAATGTGCTGCACAAATTGTGGTACATGTTTCTTCCCAATCAACAGGGAGATTCCGTTTAATGGCTGCTTGTTCTACTTTCAAGTGTGATTTTGTTGGATTGGAAGCACTACTCCGAGAATTCTGACAGTTGGAGTTATTAGGAAAGACTTCTTTCTTTTGCCTAGTCCTTGTTTTGATTGTTACCCTCATCACATATATTCATCAATTTCACGGTGGGGTAATATATTTGAATAGTGAAATGTGGGTAAATGTTTGTTGATTACAGCAGGGTCATATGGTTGTATGGCCAGAAAGCAGATTCCCCATTCAATCGTCTTTTGGTGCATATTTGACACCACATGCACAAATTGTGGTACATGTTTCTTGCCTCTCTACAGAGAGATTCTATTTCATGACTGCTATGTTTGTTCAAACATGGAGTGTGATTTTGTTTGATGGGAACTACCACTCCAAGTATCCTGAGTGTAGGAGTTATTGGGAAAGACCTCTTTCTTTTCCTATGTGCTTCTTTTGATTGTTACCCTTATAACTTATATTCATCTGTTTCGCAGTGGAGTTATGTATTTGAATCGTTAAATGTGTGTAAATGTTTTTTGTTTAGAGCAGGGTCATCTGGTTGTATGACCAGAAAGCAGTTTCTCCATTCAATGACTTTTTGTGGAGATTGGACACCACTTGCATTTTACTGAATAACAAATGTTAGGAATTTGATAAATGTTCTTGTTTTCGAATCTCCTTCAATTGCTTTAAATTTTTAAAAATCTTATTGCAATGGTCACTAAAAATAATCAATGTGCTGCACAAATTGTGGTACATGTTTCTTCTCTCTCAACAGGGAGATTCCGTTTCATGACTGTTATGTTTATTCAAACATCGAGTGTGATAATGTTGGATGGAAATCACCACTCCGAGCGTTCAGACGATTGGAGTTATTAGAAATACTGTTATCTTTTGCTAGGTGTTTCCTCTGATTGAAACCTTTATCACTTATATTCGTCAATTCCACAGTGGAGTAATGTATTTGATTTGTGAAATGTGGGTAAATGTTTGTTGTTTACAGCAGGGTCATCTGGTTGTATGGCCAGAAAGCAGATTCCCCATTCAATCGTCTTTTGGTGCATATTTGACACCACATGCACAAATTGTGGTACATGTTTCTTGCCTCTCAACAGGGAGATTCCCATTCATGACTGCTATGTTTGTTCAAAAATGGAGTGTGATTTTGTTGGATGGGAACTACCACTCCAAGCATCCTGGGTATTGGAGTTATTAGGAAAGACCTCTTTCTTTTCCTAGTTGCTTCTTTTGATTGTTACCCTTATAACGCGTATTCATCTGTTTCGCATTGCACTAATGTATTTCAATCGTTAAATGTGTGTAAATGTTTTTTGTTTCGAGCAGGGTCATCTGGTTGTATGACCAGAAACCAGATTCTCCATTCAAAGGGTATTTAGTGCAGATAGGTCACCAATTGCATTTTACTGAATAACAAATGTTAGGAATTTGATAATTATTCTTGTTTTCGTATCTCTGTCAATTGCTTTAAATTTTTAAAAGTCTTATTGCAATGATCACTAAAAATAATCAATGTGCTGTACAAATTGTGGTACATGTTTCTTCTCACTCAACAGGGAGATTCCGTTTCATGACTGCTATGTTTATTCAAACATCGAGTGTGATTATGTTGGATGGAAATCAACACTCCGAGCGTTCTGACGATTGGAGTCATTAGAAATACTGTTTTCTTTTGCTAGGTGTCTCCTTTGATTGATACCTTTATCACTTATATTCGTCAATTTCACAGTGATGTAATGTATTTGATTGGTAAAATGTGGGTAAAAGTTTGTTGTTTACAGCAGGGTCATCTGGTTGTATGGCCAGAAAGCAGATTCCCAATTCAATGGTCTTTTGGTGCAGATTGGAAACCACATTCACTTTACTGAATAACAAATGTTCGGAATTTGATAAATCTTCTTGTTGAGGTATCTCCTTCATTTGCTTTTTATTTTTAAAAATTTTATTGCAAGGGTCACTAAAAATAATCAATGTGCTGCACAAATTATGGAACATGTTTCTTCCCTCTCAACAGGGAGATTCAGTTTAATGCCTGCTATGTTTGTTCTACTTTTGAGTGTGATTTTGTTGGATGGGAAGCACTTCTTCGAGCATTCTGACAATTGGAGTTATTAGGAAAGACTTCTTTCTTTTGCTGAGTTCTTGTTTTGACTGTTACCCTCATTACATATATTCATCAACTTCACAGTGGAATAATATATTTGAACCGTTAAATGTGGGTAAATATTTGTAGATTACAGCAGGGTCATCTGGTTGTATGGCCAGAAAGAAGATTCCCCATTCAATCGTCTTTTGGTGCATATTCGACACCACATGCACAAATTGTGGTACATGTTTCTTGCCTCTCAACAGGGAGATTCCGATTCATGACTGCTAAGTTTATTCAAACATCGAGTGTGATTATGTTGGATGGAAATCACCACTCCGAGCTTTCTGACGATTGGAGTTACTAGAAATACTGTTTTCTTTTGCTAGGTGCTTCCTTTGATTAATACCTTTATCACTTATATTCGTCAATTTCACAGTGGAGTAATGTATTTGATTCGTGAAATGTAGGTAAATGTTTGTTGTTTACAGCAGGATCATCTGGTTGTATGGCCAGAAAGCAGATTCTCTATTCAATGGTCTTTTGGTGCAGATTGGACACCACATGATCTTTACTGAATAACGAATGTTCGGAATTTGATAAATCTTCTTGTTTAGGTATCTCCTCCATTTGCTTTTTATTTATAAAAATCTTATTGCAATGGTCACTAAAAGTAATCAATGTCTGCACAAATTGTGGAACATGTTTCTTCCCTCTCAACAGGGAGATTCCGTTTAATGGCTGCTATGTTTGTTCTACTCTTTAGTCTGATTTTGTTGGATGGGAAGCACTACATCTAGAATTTTGACAATTAGAGTGATTAGGAAAGACTTCTTTCTTTTGCTGAGTCCTTCTTTTGGTTGTTACCCTCATCACATATATTCATCAATTTCACGGTGGGGTAATATATTTGAATAGTGAAATGTGGGTAAATGTTTGTTGATTACAGCAGGGTCATATGGTTGTATGGCCAGAAAGCAGATTCCCCATTCAATCGTCTTTTGGTGCATATTTGTCACCACATGCACAAATTGTGGTACATGTTTCTTGCCATTCAACAGGGAGATTCCGATTCATGACTGCTATGTTTATTCAAACATCGAGTGTGATTATGTTGGATGGAAATCACCACTCCGAGGGTTCTGACGATTGGAGTTACTAGAAATACTGTTTTCTTTTGCTAGGTGTCTCCTTTGATTGATACCTTTATCACTTATATTCGTCAATTTCACAGTTGAGTAATGTATTTGATTCGTGAAATGTGGGTAAATGTTTGTTGTTTACAGCAGGGTCATCTGCTTGTATGTCCAGAAAGCAGATTCTCTATTCAATGGCCTTTTGGTGCAGATTAGACACCACTTGCTCTTTACTGAATAACGAATGTTCGGAATTTGATAAATCTTCTTGTTGTGGTATCTCCTTCATTTGCTTTTTATTTATAAATATCTTATTGCAATGGTCACTAAAAATAATCAATGTCTGCACAAATTGTGGTACATGTTTCTTCCCTCCCAACAGGGAGTATCCGTTTAATGCCTGCTATGTTTGTTCTGCTTTTGATTGTGATTTCGTTGGATGGGAAGCACTACTCCGAGCATTCTGACAATTGGAGTTATTAGGAAGGACTTCTTTCTTTTGCTGAGACCTTGTTTTGATTGTTACCCTCTTCACATATATTCATCAATTTCACAGTGGAATAATATATTTGAACCGTTAAATGTGGGTAAATATTTGTAGATTACAGCAGGGTCATCTGGTTGTATGGTCAGAAAGAAGATTCCCCATTCAATCGTCTTTTGGTGCATATTTGATACCACATACACAAATTGTGGTACATGTTTCTTGCCTCTCAACAGGGAGATTCTGTTTCATGACTGCTAAGTTTGTTCAAACATGGAGTGTGATTTCGTTGGATGGGAACTACCACTCAAAGCATCCTGAGTATTGGATTTATTAGGAAAGACCTCTTTCTTTTCCTAGGTGCTTCTTTTGATTGTTACCCTTATAAATTATATTCACGTGTTTCGCAGTGGAGTTATGTTTTTGAATCGTTAAATGTGTGTAAATGTTTTTTGTTTAGAGCAGGTTCATGTGGTTGTATGACCAGAAAGCAGATTCTCCATTCAATGGGTTTTTAGTGCAGATTGGACACCACTTGCATTTTACTGAATAACAAATGTTAGGAATTTGATAATTATTCTTGTTTTCGTATCTCCTTCAATTGCTTTAAATTTTTAAAAATCTTATTGCAATGGTCACTATAAATAATCAATGTGCTGCACTAATTGTTGTACATGTTTCTTCTCTCTCAACAGGGAGATTCCGTTTCATGACTGCTATGTTTATTTAGACATCGAGTGTGATTATGTTGGATGGAAATCACCACTCCCAGCGTTCTGACGATTGGAGTTATTAGAAATACTGTTTTCTTTTGCTAGGTGTTTCCTTTGATTGATACCTTTATCACTTATATTCGTCAATTTCACAGTTGATTAATGTATTTGATTCGTGAAATGTGGGTAAATGTTTGTTGTTTACAGCAGGGTCATCTGGTTGTATGGCCAGAAAGCAGCTTCTCTATTCAATGGTCTTTTGGTGCAGATTGGACACCACATGCACTTTACTGAATTACGAATGTTCGGAATATGATAAATCTTCTTGTTGAGGTATCTCCTTCATTTGCTTTATATTTGGAAAATATTATTGCAATGGTCACTAAAAATAATAAACGTGCTGCACAAATTGTGGTACATGTTTCTTCCCTCTCAACAGGGAGATTCCGTTTAATGCCTGCTATTTTCTACTTTCGAGTGTGATTTTGTTGGATGGGAAGCACTACTCCGAGCATTCTGACAATTGGAGTTATTAGGAAAGACTTCTTTCTTTTGCTGAGCCCTTGTTTTGATTGTTACCCTCATCACATATATTCATCAATTTCACAGTGGAATTATATATTTAAATCGTGAAATGTGGGTAAATGTTTGTTGATTACAGAAGGGTCATCTGGTTATATGGCCAGAAAGCAGATTCCCCATTCAATCGTCTTTTGGTGCATATTTGACACCACATGCACAAATTGTGGTACATGTTTCTTGCCTCTCAGCAGAGAGATTCTGTTTCATGACTGCTATGTTTGTTCAAACATGGAGTGTGATTTTGTTGGATGGGAACTACGACTCCAAGCATCCTGAGTATTGGAGTTATTAGGAAAGACCTCTTTCTTTTCCTAGGTGCTTCTTTTGATTGTTACCCTTATAACTTATATTCATCTGTTTTGCAGTGGAGTAATGTATTTGAATCGTTAAATGTGTGTAAACGTTTTTTGTTGAGAGCAGGGTCATCTGGTTGTATGACCAGAAAGCAGTTTCTCCATTCAAAGGGTTTTCTACATCTACATCTACATCTACATCCATACTCCGCAAGTCACCTGACGGTGTGTGGCGGAGGGTACCCTGAGTACCTCTATCGGTTCTCCCTTCTATTCCAGTCTCGTATTGTACGTGGAAAGAAGGATTGTCGGTATGCTTCTGTGTGGGCTCTAATCTTTCTGATTTTATCCTCATGGTCTCTTCGCGAGATATACGTAGGAGGGAGCAATATACTGTTTGACTCTTCGGTGAAGGTATGTTCTCGAAACTTTAACAAAAGCCCGTACCGAGCTACTGAGCGTCTCTTCTGCAGAGTCTTCCACTGGAGTTTATCTATCATCTCCGTAACGCTTTCGCAATTACTAAATGATCCTGTAACGAAGCGCGCTGCTCTCTGTTGCATCTTCTCTATCCCCTCTATCAACCCCACCTGGTGCGGATCCCACACCGCTGAGCAGTATTCAAGCACTGGGCGAACAAGCGTACTGTAACCTACTTCCTTTGTTGTCGGATGCATTTCCTTAGGATTCTTCCAATGAATCTCAGTTTGGCATCTGCTTTACCGACGATCAACTTTATATGATCATTCCATTTTAAATCACTCCTAATGAGTACTCCCAGATAATTTATGGAATTAACTGCTTCCAGTTGCTGACCTGCTATTTTGTAGCTAAATGATAAGGGACCTATCTTTCTATGTATTCGCATCACATTACACTTGTCTACATTGAGATTCAATTGCCATTCCGTGTACCATGTGTCAATTCGCTGCAGATCCTCCTGCATTTCAGTACAATTTTCCATTGTTGCAACCTCTCGATACACCACAGCATCATCTGCAAAAAGCCTCAGTGAATCAGATGTCATCCACCAGGTCATTTATGTATATTGTGAATAGCAACTGTCCTATGACACTACCCTGCGGCACACCTGAAATCACTCTTACTTTGGAAGACTTCTCTCCATTGAGAATAACATGCTGCGTTCTGTTTTCTAGGAACTCCTCAATCCAATCACACAATTGATCTGATAGTCCGTATGCTCTTACTTTGTTCATTAAACGACTGTGAGGCACTGTGTCAAACACCTTGCGGACGTCAAGATACACGGCAGATTGGACACCACTTGCATTTTACTGAATAACAAATGTTAGAAATTTGATAAATATTCTTGTTTTCGTATCTCCTTCAATTGCTTTAAATTTTTAGAAATCTTATTGCAGTGGTCACTAAAAATAATCAATGTGCTGCACAAATTGTGGCACATGTTTCTTCTCTCTCAACAGGGAGATTCCGTTTCATGACTGCTATGTTTATTCAAACATCGAGTGTGATTATGTTGGATGGAAATCACCACTCCGAACGTTCTGATTGATACCTTTATTACTTATATTCGTGAATTTCACAGTGGAGTAATGTATTTGTTTCGTGAAATGTGGGTAAATGTTTGTTTATTACAACAGGGTCATCTGGTTGTATGGCCAGAAAGCAGATTCTCTATTCAATGGTCTTTTGGTGCAGATTGGACACCACAAGCACTTTAGTGAATAACGAATGTTCGGAATTTGATAAATCTTCTTGTTGAGGTATCTCCTTCATTTGCTTTATATTTTTAAAAATCTTATTGCATTGGTCACTAAAAATAATAAATGTGCTGCACAAATTGTGGTACATGTTTCTTCCCTCTCAACAGGGAGATTCCGTTTAATGCCTGCTATGTTTGTTCTACTTTTGAGTGTGTTTTTTTTGGATGGAAATCACCACTGCGAACGTTCTGACGATTGGAGTTATCAGAAATACTGTTTTCTTTTGCTAGGTGCTTCCTTTGATTGGTACCTTTATTACTTATGTTCGTCAATTTCACAGTGGAGTAATGTATTTGATTCGTGAAATGTGGGTAAATGTTTGTTTATTACAACAGGATCATCTGGTTGTATGGCCAGAAAGCAGATTCTCTATTCAATTCTCTTTTGGTGCAAATTGGACACCACAAGCACTTTACTGAATAACGAATGTTCGGAATTTGATAAATCTTCTTGTTGAGGTATCTCCTTCATTTGCTTTATATTTTTAAAAATCATATTGCATTGGTCACTAAAAATAATAAATGTGCTGCACAAATTGTGGTACATGTTTCTTCCCTCTCAACAGGGAGATTCCGTTTAATGCCTGCTATGTTTGTTCTACTTTTGAGTGTGATTATGTTGGATGTGAAGCACTACTTCGAGCATTCTGACAATTGGAGTTATTAGGGAAGACTTCTTTCTTTTGATGAGTCCTTGTTTTGATTGTTACCCTCATCACATATCTTCATCAATTTCACAATGGAATAATATATTTGAATCGTGAAATGTGGGTAAATGTTTGTTGATTACAGCAGGGTCATCTGGTTGTATGGCCAGAAAGCAAATTCCCCGTTCAATCGTCTTTTGGTGCATATTTGACACCACATGCACAAATTGTGGTACATGTTTCTTGCCTCTCAACAGGGAGATTCTGTTTCATGACTGCTATGTTTGTTCAAACATGGAGTGTGATTTTGTTGGATGGGAACTACCACTGTAAGCAATCTGAGTATTGGAGTTATTAGGACAGACCTCTTTGTTTTCCTAGGTGCTTCTTTTGATTCTTACCCTTATAATTTATATTCATCTGTTTTGCAGTGGAGTAATGTATTTGAATCGTTAAATGTGTGTAAACCTTTTTTTGTTGAGAGCAGGGTCATCTGGTTGTATGACCAGAAAGCAGATTCTCCATTCAAAGGGTCTTCTACATCTACATCCATACTCCGCAAGCCACCTGACGGTGTGTGGCGGAGGATACCCTGAGTACCTCTATCGGTTTTCCCTTCTATTCCAGTCTCGTATTATACGTGGAAAGAAGGATTGTCGGTATGCTTCTGTGTGGGCTCTAATCTCTCTGATTTTATCCTCATGGTCTCTTCGCGAGATATACGTAGGAGGGAGCAATATACTGCTTGACTCTTCGGTGAAGGTATGTTCTCGAAACTTTAACAAAAGCCCGTACCGAGCTACTGAGCGTCTCTTCTGCAGAGTCTTCCACTGGAGTTTATCTATCATCTCCGTAACGCTTTCGCAATTACTAAATGATCCTGTAACGAAGTGCGCTGCTCTCTGTTGCATCTTCTCTATCCCCTCTATCAACCCCACCTGGTGCGGATCCCACACCGCTGAGCAGTATTCAAGCACTGGGCGAACAAGCGTACTGTAACCTACTTCCTTTGTTGTCGGATTGCATTTCCTTAGGATTCTTCCAATGAATCTCAGTCAGGCATCTGCTTTACCGACGATCAACTTTATATGATCATTCCATTTTAAATCACTCCTAATGAGTACTCCCAGATAATTTATGGAATTAACTGCTTCCAGTTGCTGACCTGCTATTTTGTAGCTAAATGATAAGGGACCTATCTTTCTATGTATTCGCATCACATTACACTTGTCTACATTGAGATTCAATTGCCATTCCTTGCACCATGTGTCAATTCGCTGCAGATCCTCCTG